>NC_067130.1:19357003-21872827 GCF_021347895.1 Acanthochromis polyacanthus
TCAATAACCAACAAAACTTGAACAATCCACCGAACAAATACAGCTCTTAAAATTATTAGCAGTTTATTAAGTTTTTTTTTTTTTAGCATAACCCAAGTATACATGAAAGCTGAGTATTAAGTAATATATCAACCTGAATCTTGTTACAGCAGATGAAAAGAAATGAGGTAACTTGATGTTAAATAGTTATTATTTTTGTAGGTTCACTGTAATACAAAGAAAAAAAATGAAGTACCAGTTAATCATCAGTCATTTCTCTCTAGAAACTGTCAGCCGGTCGTAAATGTCTTTACATGTTATCTGCTTCAACAAATCCCCATTAAAAATAAGATGAACCAGAGACATTATAATGGAGATACTTTCCACTTAAAGAATCCTAAATAAAAATCTATGGAAGAATTCAATAATGCCACAGATGGCGATTGTATGACACACGTCCTGCCTGTCCTTCCAATATACCAAATGTCTGCTTTGTAACGGCCAAACCAGGGACCTACCAGCCAATTGCAGAGTAGCACTGGCTCAAATGTGGTGTTATGAAATTGTGCACATGTGTACTAGAAGTCTAACCAGGCGGAAGACACTTTTTAAACTCTACTTTGGCAAAAAAAAAAAAATTTCCACGCTTTTATCAGATTTCACTGATGATTTTTACACATTTTTTTTAAATCTTCTTGTGACTGTTAGAGTTACAGTTATGTTTCTTTCCCCATCCATTTAGATAGGAGCCTGGTCTTGTTAGCCTGAAATAACTGCCCGAGGGCATTACCAAGATTGCTGCCGAGAGACAAGACTTCCCTATAAGGACTTTCGATGAACTGAGGGAATGTATAAACGGGCAGCATGTGAATCATGCAAACTTACTCTAGTGGATTCTCAAGCTAAAAATATAGAGCTTTAAATTAGCATAATAGGTCCTCTTTAGAATAAAAATATGTCACCCACTGCGTACGACACCCATCACCCCTCTGATTGTTCCTGCCAGAGATGTGGTAAAGCTGTTAATGTCATTACACATCTGAATGAAACTACAGAGGGAAGAATTGTAACACACGTGGCTGATATCATCTCCTGCACCACAGGTGAGTCATATAGGCTGCATTACCTTACTGTGTGAATTTACAGGCAGTGAAACACAAGAAGCGAGGCCTTAACAAAATGAAGGCAAGTGGAAGAAAGGGGAATTTCCCAGTCCCAGACCGCCTTCAAAGGATTTTCATATGCAGTGTCTGTGCAGATCATGAATTATCCATGATTGCAAAATAGATCTCTTGCATGCAGTAGCTGCACTACATGGAATATTGGTATGTAAAATAATGCGAATTATCCCCAGAAATATGTACGCAAGCATAGTCGTCTAGGTTCAACAGCTCAGGAGCACATTTCCTACAACACTATGTCAGAGTAGTTTGGTTAAATTAGAGGAGCTTGCATCCTTTTATAGAAGCATAATTACTCTCAGAAAGGCTATCTGGTGTATTTAGTCTCTACTGTACGACATCCTCTGTCTGCTGTATTCATCCACACACCTAGACACAACGCCAGCACTATAATGTGTGTCCATTAATCCTGGTGAAACCAAAGCAAACAGAAGAAAGCACTCTCTCAAGTCTGACAGGGGAGGCTGCGGTTGCTGGGGAAACGGGAGACAGTGATGACCGACGCCCCGGGGACCGGATGGACTGATGGGTAGCGAGGGGATGTGTCTGTGTTTGTGTGTCTGTCCGTCTGCGTGGAGCAAGAGGGAGCGGGTGTTGCTAATGACAGAGTGAAATAGGGGGAAGTGTGAATACGTCTCAGTGGATGGATGGTTGCTGTGCAGGGGGAGTGACAGCTAACAGCTTAGGGCATGCTGTAGGAGGGGGGAGGCTGGGGGAGGCTGGGGGAGGGCGGGGGACGCGATGCCAGGCTGACAGATGTTTGGCTAAGCTGCAGCGGGTGTATCTCAGTAACTTCTACTTCTTGGTTCACTTTTTTTTTTAAACCTAAGAGCTCGCTTTAACCCTCAAACAGATATTTCAGGCTGTCAGTGACCCAAAACTACAGCACATGACACCGTCTGATTCATTCATTAATTCGATTAGGCACTCAGCTGCGATGATACGCACTCTGAATGGCACAAAGGGTCAAAATATGTCCGGTTAATGGTCCCAAGTGGTCTCCTGAAGGAGGCTCATATAGTTCCTCAGCTGCCTCAACTCTGCAGCTATAAACACACAACTAGATTTCCAGGACAGATTTCCAACTTTTAAAACTAAAAGATTCAACAAAAGGTCCTGGAAAATGTTTCTCCTCACCTGCTGCATGAAGGAAAGAGGTGACACGGTTTCCAAAAGAGGAGCCGCAATAAATAGTTTCATTCTCAGCTTTTCTCTTGATTATTTCCTGTTAATCAGTTAGTTGTTGGTCTATAAACTGTCAGAAAATGTTTCCCAAAGCACACAACTATGAACCTCAAATGTCTTTTTGTGTCAGCAACCAAAAGATATTTATTTTACTGTCATAGAGGAGGAAAGAAATCAGAAAGTAGACACATTTAAGAAGGTGAGGATGTTTAATTTTTTCCCTAAATTACTCATGTTAATGCTCAAAATGATTAGTTGGTGATCAATTCAGCAGTTGACAACTAATCGATCAGCGAGTGGACCTCTATTGAAAAACTGATGGTTGCTCTAAAAGTCTTTAGTCTGTGAACAAAGACGCTGCAGATCTGTTGGCACCTGTCCATTTGCAGGTGTAAAATAATCATCACTATCTATTCTGTCATCGTTATCTGCCTTATATGAGCAGGAGTTCAGGTTAGTGGCAGCCTGAGGATGCAGCAGTGTCATAAAAAGACCCAGACATTTATAGCTTATGAATTAGTTTTTAGAGCTGCAACAATTACTCTGCTCAAGTGACAGAAAATCAATCAACAACTATTTTTATAATTGTCATTTTTCAAGCAAAAGTGTCAGATGTCTGTGGTTTCAGCTTCTCAGATGTGAGGATTTGCTGCATTTCTGTCATGTTTGGCAGTAAATTGAAAACTGTGAGGCTTTAGACCCTGCTGACCTGATCACGTTGACCTCTGAACAGCTGTAAATTGCACTTTTTTTCCACAATTATTTGATGTTTCTTGGCTTGTAAGGCACTATAAGGTCTTGAACCAGTCTTATCATTTTATTGTTCCTTATACTTGTATTATTCAATAATTCCTTTTAGTTAATATTGTTTGCATTGTAATGTATTTTGTGTTGTGTTTTATATACACTCAACAAAAATATAAACGCAACGCTTTTGTTTTTGCTCCCATATTTATGAGATGAACTGAAAGATCTAAAACTTTTTCCACATACACAATATCACCATTTCTCTCAAATATTGTTCACAAATCTGTCTAAATCTGTGATAGGGAGCACTTCTCCTTTGCTGAGATAATCCATCCCACCTCACAGGTGTGCCATATCAAGATGCTGATTAGACACCATGATTAGTGCACAGGTGTGTCTTAGACTGCCCACAATAAAAGGTCACTCTGAAAGTTGCAGTTTTATCACACAGCACAATGCCACAGATTTGAGGGAGCGTGCAATTGGCATGCTGACAGCAGGAATGTCAACCAGAGCTGTTGCTCGTGTATTGAATGTTCATTTCTCTACCATAAGCCGTCTCCAAAGGCGTTTCAGAGAATTTGGCAGTACATCCAAGCAGCCTCACACCTGCAAACCACGTGTAACCACAACAGCCCAGGACCTCCACATCCAGCATGTTCACCTCCAAGATGGTCTGAGACCAGCCACTCAGACAGCTGCTGAAACAATGGGTTTGCATAAGCAAAGAATTTCTGCACAAACTGTCAGAGACCGTCTCAGGGAAGCTCATCTGCATGCTCGTTGTCCTCATCGGGGTCTCCACCCGACTCCAGTTCGTCGTCGTAACCGACTTGAGTGGGCAAATGCTCACATTGGATGGCGTCTGGCACGTTGGAGAGGTGTTCTCTTCACGGATGAATCCCGGTTTACACTGTTCAGGGCAGATGGCAGACAGCATGTGTGGTGTCGTGTGGGTGAGCAGTTTTCTGATGTCAGTGTTGTGGATGGAGTGGCCCATGGTGGCGGTGGGGTTATGGTATGGGCAGGCGCCTGTTATGGACCAAGAACACAGGTGCATTTTATTGCTGGCATTTTGAATGCACAGAGAAACCGTGATGAGATCCTGAGGCCCATTGTTGTGCCATACATCCAAGAACATCACCTCATGTTGCAGCAGGATAATGGACGGCCCCATGTTGCAAGGATCTGTACACAATTCTTGGAAGATGAAAACGTCCCAGTTCTTGCATGGCCAGCATACTCACCGGACATGTCACCCATTGAGCATGTTTGGGATGCTCTGGATCGGCGTGTACCAGTTCCCGCCAATATCCAGCAACTTCACGCAGCCATTGAAGAGGAGTGGACCCCCCTAATAAAACAAAACTGCAACTTTCAGAGTGGCCTTTAATTGTGGGCCGTCTAAGGCACACCTGTGCACTAATCATAGTGTCTAATCAGCGTCTTGCTATGGCACACCTGTGAGGTGGGATGGATTATCTCAGCAAAGGAGAAGTGCTCACTATCACAGATTTGTGAAGAATATTTGAGAGAAATGCTGATATTGTGTATGTGGAAAAAGTTTTAGATCTTTGAGTTCATCTCATAAAAAATGGGAGCAAAAACAAAAGTGTTGCATTTATATTTTTGTTGAGTGTAGAATGTGGCCATTTAATACAGATGTACCCACAAACAAATGACCTTGCACTGAACACAGGCGTGTGTTATGCATGTGTATGTAATGTATGGATCCCGAAAGGCATCACCTAAATATGTAGCGGGCAGCAGGAATTGATGGCACTCGGAAACACCCTCACAATTTAATCATATAGTTGTTCCTTGTATCATTTCCGACAATTAAGTTTTTTTTGCCTTTTTGTTATGTAGGTTTTAGTCACTCTTGTTTTTTTAAATATCTATTAGTGGATTTGATTTGCACTGTATGAAAGATGCCACATTATTAAACTTTAATGTAGATGTAAACATTTAGAAACATCAAACAGAGAAAATAATTGTCTAAGTGAGAGTAATAGTCGGTCGCCAACATTTTGTTTTATTTTTGCTTTGTGTTTTTTCTTTTTGATAATATGCCAGGATTTGAGGGTCTTAAATGTTACAGTAAGAACTGGCGGTAACACTGCTTTCAAAATACATATGAAAATAGTTATGTTTTTCATTACTCTCTTCTACAAAGAGCCTGACCCTTAAACTGAGGCACACACTAGACTGTGAATTTTATGTACAGTTTGACCCCTAATAGATCTACAAATAATGATTATTTTCCTTGTAAGTTCATCTGTCGAATCATTTCTCAACAAACCGATTAGTTAGTTTATTAAATAGGGCTGCACAATTAGGGAGTTTCAAATCAAAATGTAAATTTGAAGGAATGCATTTGGAAAATTGTGATGGCTGTAGTTTAGGATACAGCACATCTAAGCTTGGATTTATATTGTCATGCCAGTAGTTTTATGAATTCATGCAGTCCTAATTGTGTGACAGGTTCTTCATGTGCTCCGTCACATGCTTTAAATCTATTACATCGTAGATATTTTGCGCTTCATTGGAAAAAAAACTTATGCTGCAAATCAAACTGCAAAATCTGTCACTTAGATATGCATCTTCTCTCTGCTGAGCCATTCTGTAAAATGCTAGAAAATCAAGAAAACTATGTATCAGTGTCCTCAAAGACCAAAACAATAAATGTCTTGCTTTGTCCACAACCTAAAGATATTCAGTTTGCTGGCATAGAGGAGGGGAAAAAAAGAAAATGTTAAAATTTAAGAAGCTGGAATCTGAGAAACATTACTTTTTTAATCTATTATTTAATAGTTTACAATGAATCTATTATTTATTGCAGCTCTAATGCAGAATTAGGCATAAGTTACAGTAGTACCATTATAACATAGAAAATCACTGGCAATATTAAGTAAATGAAATACAAAGTAGGACTGAACAATTAATTCAAATATTATTAAATCACAGTATGGCCAGGTGCAGCATTGAACTATTTGGGGAAATTGAGTTTTTTCCAACAGATATTGCGATTTGCAATAAAATTTAAAGTAGAGCTGCAGCTAACAGTTACCTTAATTGTTGAGTACCCTGAAAAACATTTTCTTAATTAATTGCATGGTCTATATTGTCTTTTGGGTGTCTTGTTTTTGTGTTGTCAGTTCAAACACTTTGTAATCCTTTGTTTTGCACATAAACAACAACTATCTAAAGAAAGCTAACCATCAATGCTAGTAATGTTCAATTCATTTCCAGCTGCAAAATTTCACAATAATGAATTTTTTCCTTGTGGATACGGTATATTGCCTGGCTGTATAAACTACTCTAATGTTATCTTTCAATAATAAAAAAAAAGTTAAAAATGGAAGTAAACATAAGTACATTGGCAGACAAAGACTGAATATCAATATTTACATTAACCTTTAGTTACATAAGTGAGTCAAAAATGACCTGGTAAGGTCAGTTTCTTGCAATATCTTCGCATGAAAAGTTTTTTGCATTTCATATTCCCGCTATTCATCAAACAAATCATTCCATTTAAATATTTAAGCTACCTTTAACACTTTTTTAAAAAATGCAATATTTGTATGACTACCCAAAGCTCTTTATCACTGATAATATCATACAAAAGGTGATGCACAAAAATTAGGAAGGACAGAGAGCAGCAACAGTTGGAGGAAAACAGTGGAAAAATGTCAACAAACTGGATGTTGATATTCTTCCATTGCTGTTCTGTGCAATATTCTTCTTTTTCATTTATCAAAATGTTCAAAATCTGTTATAAAGTCAAAAATGAACATTTCCAACATGAAATAATTCGTGCATGGAACAAAATATAATACAAAAAATAATATAAATTATTATTGTTAACCAAAATGACATGAAAACACACTGATTCTTATATGGGTCATTTTTGACCCACTTATGAAGAGTGTAGGGTCCAATCTGAGGGTTAAAGGAGAGGAACAATACAACACAGAGCGCCCTCTGTAAATCACTGCATCACATGTGTTACAGACTTCTGCTGCCATCCTGTGTTCACTGCATGCAGTTACAACCATGAGTCACACTATTCTGTTACATAATTAAATACTTCTAGATATATATGCCATAACATATTTTGTTCACAGCATTTGATCTCAGCAACACTAGAATGCAAAAAATGACTTATGAACAAACAAAAACAAAATTAAAATATGACTTGATTTCCAGTTAATCATGTTCATCATCCTGAATGTCTACTGATTTTACCAGATTAAGTTCATCTGATTTTCTGCTCTATTTCAGTCCTTCGTGACAAGGGGTTTGGAAAAAAAAGTGACATAAAATGGATATACTCAAGGAAAGTACTGCAAAACTGAGTAAAAATGAATAAATGTATTTAGTTCCTTCCACCAGCTGGAATTAGTGATAGATTTTAATTAAGTGGTTTAATTTGACAGAATGCATGTCTGTGCATGTCCTTTGTCCTCTGCCTTATCATTTGTTTTGTTTTTCATCAATCCATTCTCTATACAACGCTTAATCCTCATTTAGGTTGTGGGGCCTGGAGTATATCCCAGCTGACTTAGGGTAAAGACAGGAGACACCCTGGACAGGTCACCAGTCTGTCACAGGGCTACATGTAGAGACAAACAGTCACACTCACATTCACACCTACGACCAATTTAGAATCACCAATGAACCTCAGCATGGTTTTGGACTGTGGGAGGAAACTAGAGTACCTGGAGAAAACCCGCACATGCACAGGGAGAACATACAAATTCCATGCAGAAAGATCCCAGGAAGGTCGGGACACAAACCAGGGATCTTCTAGCTGCAAGGCAAAAGTGCTAGCCACTGATCCAATGTTCAGCCTGCAATGCATTCTTAAATGTATTAATTTTATAGGCAATAGTTAAAGCATGGGCTGCTCAGTAGTCTAGTGGTTAGCACTTTCGCCTTACAGCAAGAAGATCCCTGGTTCAAATCCTGGGGTGGGCCTGGGATCTTTCTCCATGGAGTTTGCATGTTCTCCCTGAGCATGCGTGGGTTTTCTCCAGGCACTCCGACTTCCTCCCACAGTCCAAAAATATGCTGAGGTTAACTGAGTACTCTAAATTGCCCGTAGGTGTGAGTGTGATTGTTTGTCTGTATATGTAGCCCTGTGACAGACTGGCGACCTGTCCAGGGTGTCCCCTGCCTTTGCCCAAGTCAGCTGGGATCGACTCCAGCACCCCCCACGACCCTAGTGAGGATAAAGCGGTGTATAGAGGATGGATAGGTAAAACATTCGGATAATTTGAAAAATGCAGTATAACTGATCCTATTTTTTTTGTAACAGGATAACTGAAAATTGAACAATTATTTGAAAGCGACATAAAATAGAAAGTAGCTCAAAATTAAGTACAACTGAGTAAAAGTACTTAGTTTCTCATCACTACTAGATTACAGAAAACTGCACCATTCTCTCTGGTGTTTCCAGTCAACTTCATCATTGGCTCCAAATCATTTAAAAGTGCTGCCAGGATCATCATTAACACACAAGTCTTATCTTGAATCCTATTTAAAGTACAATTCTACAGATCGAACATGTCCTATAATTTGGGTACAATTATCCATCATGTCATGTTGGTGCAGAGTCTATTATTGTCTCTGTTTTTATCTCTATTTCATATCTTGCGTTGTTGTTTATGCTTATCTTTTATCTAGCTGCTGTAACATGTGAATTTGCCCAGTAACAAATCAATAAAGTGATTTTATCTTAAGTCTTACAACCTCATTCTATGCCTCCTCATTCAGCTCCTGGGTCCATCACCTGACTCCCTGATACCTTTCGAACCTCCTCCATTACTTTAAGTTCCTCCTCTGCTGTCTGTTGCAAGTTTTAGACTCGCCACAATGAGTATCAGAGCCGTCAGCTGGTCTGTACCACGACACTGGAAGTTCATATAACTACATCCGTCAGCTGAACTCTACGGCACAGCTCAAATCACTCCTCAACACACACTGGCTTAGAAAAACATTTCCCTCATGACTCTATTGTAATTCTCTCGTGCCACATCTCGCTATTGTATTTTTGATGCCTAATTTCAGTCTTTTGTCTGATGTTTTGTATGGCATCCTAATGTGTTAAGCAAGATGTCAACAAATAAAATTTCTTCTTCTTCTTCTTATGTTTTAGTTGTAACTATCCAATAAGCTTTCTCAACAATTAAAAAAGCGTAACTTCAGCTGCCATTCCCGATTTTAATCAATTTATGGATAATGAAAGAAGTGTATTATACTATACATGAGTTCAGTTTTTAGGAAAAAGGTGAATGAAGATGTATGACCAAAAAACAAACAAAAAGAATTAATTTAATGACAGTGATTTGGCAGACAAAGAAAAAGTTCCATCCCCCCAAAAAATCACACAATTATTTCAAAGTGACATAAAATAGAATTATTCAAGTGAAGTAGCTCAAAATAAATAAATTGAGTAAATGCACTTAGTTTCCTCCCCCCGCTGGAGAGCACTGAATACTTCAGTGATTAATCTTAATTAAAAAGTAAAATTCGACAGTATTTTTCCCCTATGCAAATCTCCTTAGAAACTAAGGTTTTGAAAATTTCTATTTATATTACGCTCAACAAAAATATAAATGCAACACTTTTGTTTTTGCTCCCATTTTTTATGAGATGAACTCAAAGATCTAAAACTTTTTCCACATACACAATATCAGCATTTCTCTCAAATATTCTTCACAAATCTGTGATAGTGAGCACTTCTCCTTTGCTGAGATAATCCAAGGCCCACCTGTGCACTAATCATGGTGTCTAATCAGCATCTTGATAAGGCACACCTGTGAGGTGGGATGGATTATCTCAGCAAAATAGCTCAAAATTAAATAAATGTGAGTAAATGTACTTGAGTTCTTCCCAGCACTGAATTAAGTATTTTAGTGCAAAATAATCTGAACTAACAGAAAAAGGTTGACTATAATTTTCTGCTCCAGTCAAAATGAAATAAAATTATGTAAATATACTGAGATTGTTCTCATCACTGGAGCAGTGTTTCAGTGATGAATTTAAAACTACAGGCAAAATCTGCCTTTTATTTTCTGCAAAGCACTTTGAGATTTTGAAAGTCCATTTATTTTCTAGTGACATAAGATGGAAATACTCAAGAAAAGTATCTTTAAAAATGAGGTGAAATCGAGTTTCTTCCCATCACTGGTGTACAATAAGTCTTTCGGTTGTACATTTCAACACTAAAAACTGACTGTACTTTTTTGTCCTTAGAAACAACTAATGAATTTGGTTTGGTATAATCCTATTTTTCTTTTTCAATAGTCAAGAAATGTACACTGTTCAAAGGTTTGGGGTCACACAGGCAATTCCATGTTTTCAATGAAAACTCACACTTTATGCATGTGCTAGCATAATTGCACAAGGGTTTCCTAATCATCAATTAGTCTTTCAACACCATTAGCTAACACAATGTAGCATTAGAACACAGGAGTGATGGTTGCTGTGATAGTTCCTCTCTACCCCATGTAGATATTCTATTAAAAAATCAGCCATTTCCAACCTACAATATTCATTACTACATTAACAATGTCTAGACTGCATTTCTAATTAATTTAATGTTATCTTCATTGAAAAATGCCTTTCTTTCAAAAGCAAGGACATTTTTAAGTGACCCCACACTTTTGAGCGGTAGTGTAGTTTAAAATGAGTTTAAATTGAGTGACTGTGCTTCTGTTTCTTTCCACCACTGACGCACAGTGAGTATTTCAGTACTGAATCTTAATTAAAACATTAAATGTGACAGAAGATGCTGGATACTGTACAGTAGTGGGAGACAACAGCCGCGCATGCGCACAGTCTCCTCTCCTCCTGCCTCTCCTATGACTGACCGTTAGTGACCTCAGTCTCCGCAGCAGCACAACTTGGACCGGACCGGACGATAAAACGGAACACGGGGAGCGATGGCCGGGATTTTCGGGAAGATCTTCGTGGGCATTTACGTGGAGATCAAGCGGAGCGACGGTACGTAGCTAGCTCCTCACACACACACACGCCGCTCTCCATCGGGTTGGTCCGGAGGAGAGCAGCTAACTCGCCGCAGCGGGGTGTTCCTGCTAGCTAGCAGCGGCTACATCACCTCTCCGCATCGTTTTCACCAGGATGTGTCGGTAAAAACCAGACAGAGTGAAGCGTTAGAGCCCTAAAACCGACAGAAATGCTGTTCTCTGACACGCTGCTGTCGTCTGTCAGTCATGGAGATACACGCCGGTGGCCCGACCGGGCTGCCGGTCAGCCGGGCGGACGGCTCCGTCCACCTGTGAATAGTGACACCTGCCCTGGTCGCTCCGCGACTCCGATCATGGCTGAAGCCTGGTAGAGGACGGGATGCCTGCAGCAGCTGCACTGCATCATCCAGCAGTGGCCTGTGAATGTGAGGGAGGGCTGCACGGGGCCTCTCCTCTCTCACTGGCATTGAAATAGCCTGCGTCTTATACCCGCTCCTTTTTATAGCTCTAAAAATGTGTATTTTAATTATTCATTGATAACAAAGAATCCAATTAACAGCCAGTGAACGCAGCTCTTTAAGCGGTGCAGCACACAGTGAATGACAGGAGGAAATCTAATGATCAGCTCTGATCAGCCACACCCATCAGCACGGCTGATGATGGTCTTCACTGTCCATTATTCTCTCATCAACCGGTTGGTTGTTTAGTCTCTAAAATGCCAGAAACTGGTGAGAAATATTGATCAGGGAGGCCCAAGATGACAGACGTCTGCTGTTGTCCACAATGCGGCTGGAAAGATTAATCGATATTATAGGTATCATTATAGATGACACCTAACACATTTTTCACTGCAATTCTAATGCAGAGTAGAGTTACACTAGTAGAATTATAATATGTAAAAATCAGTGACAATACTAAGTGAATAAAACACAAACTAGAGCTGAACAATTCATCAAAATCTTATGAAAGTCACAAAATGGTCAAGTGCAGCACTGAACAATTTGGAGAAATTATACTTTTTCTGACTGATATTGTGATATACTTTAAAGTAGAACTGCAACCAACAATTACTTTCGTTAGTGATTAAACTGGCAATTCTTTTCTCAATAAATGAGTTAGCTGTTTGGGCTAAATGTAAGAAAATAATGTAAATGTCGACCAGTGTTTCCCAGAGCCCAAGATCACAAATCTCTTGTTTTTTGACATCCCAAAAACAGTCAGTTTGCTGTGACAGAGAGGGAAATAAATCAGAAAATATGTACATTTAAGAAGCTGAAAGAGTTTTTTTTAAAGACATTAAAATCCATGATCGATTATCAAATAATTTTTTTTGATAGTGAGAGTGATTATTGAATAGTTGTCGACTAACTTATTAATCGTTGCAGCCCCATCCATGAGCATCTAATTGTCCTTATCATAGTGTTTAAATAGAGTCTGTAGAAACTAGGAATGAAAAACAGCAGACACTGACACCAGCTCATCGCTTGCAGTGAAAAATCTCCACGGTCAGAGACGCTGCGTGTTAGTTTCACGGCTCATTGCTTGTGTTAATGTTTGCCTCTGATTTAAAGTTCAAGTAGCGCATACATGCTGTAGGCATCGCCTTTCCAGTCCCATGCAGCCTAATGTCTCTCTGCATCCTCTGCAGGACGAATACACCAGGCGATGGTCACATCACTGCATGAGGACAACGAGAGTGTGACAGTGGAGTGGATCGAGAACGGGGACACCAAAGGGAAAGAGGTGAAGCTGCTGCTGCACTCAGCTGCACTTTATGACTCTAGCTTGTGTTATTATGTCCTGGTGCAGTGATTTGTATGTAATGCATGCTGAACATGCAAGCGTGACAAGTGATCTTATGAATCTTTGTCAGAGGTGCTGGAAAGCAGTTTGTGCGCCAGCAAAACACAGTTCTTTTCAAACTTGTCTGTACTTTTAGTTGTGCTGCTGCAGTTAATTAAAGTATTAAAAAGTAGGCCAGAAAAAATAAGACAGACTATCATTTATGTATATATGTAAATGTTTAGCTGTCTCCATTTATATCTCCTGTCAAATTTAAAACTGAAGTTTCGAGTCCAAGACTGGAAAAAATAATTTTCACTAGTTTGTACCATTTAGACAAAACCAGTGTCAATAGACATTAAATCTAGTTAGTTTTTAGAAGATGCTGTTGTATGTTTTTGACATGCTGTGTTTTGTTGTGTCTGTTCTCTGTTCTGTACAGAGAGGTAAAGTCCTGCCCATTTTGGCGTTTCAAAATAAAAGTAGATGATATAACAGAAAAAATTATGTACAGTAGATAATAGCAAAAGACTATGCCATCAGTTTGAAAATTCAAAAGGTGATTTTGCAAATCAGGAAAGTTCCAGTTTATCATAAAGACAGTAAAATACTACACATTTTTTTTGTTGAACTGCTCATCTCACATCAACACACAATATATGTCACGAACAAAGCCATCACCAGTGCTGAACAAGTAAGTGATTTCGAATCAAAATTGCAATTGGGAACAATTTAATTAGCAAATTGCAAAGGTTGCAGTTTAGGGTATGCATTATGCAGGGGATTTCACTTCCAAAGTTTAAACTGTCAAGTCAATAGTTTTACAAATCCATGCCCCAAATCTTTCAACTCCAGCCATGACCTTGGCATATGAATGAGGATAAAATGAGGATAAAGGTATCAAAAGAGGTGAAACTCAATTCTGACCAGGTTGAGAGCTACTGCTCTGTCTGTCCGTCCGTCCGTCCGTCTTGATCTTCAGTGTCTCCAGGTAGCCTGGATAAATAGGCACCAATATGAAAAAAAATTAGTTTTTTTTAATATAGTGTCATCACACAGTTTGTCCCACAGAGCAGCTCTGACTCTGTTATTTACAATGTTCTCAGCACTATCTGCAGCACATGCAGCAGAGAACACATCCCAGCTGAGCAGAGAGTGGTACAGAGATGCTAATTAGTTTGCACATTTCAATGAGTGAGCAAGTCCTTTTTACTTCTCAATGTATAAATAATTTGTTTGAATATACATAAAAGAATATCGCCAATATATTAATATTGACATTTTTACACTCTTATATACAAATTTCAACCTTAGTTAGGTTGTACACTTTAATATGCAATTTCCATTCACACACACTCACACATAAGTCGCAGCAGAGCTGCAATACAAGATGCTCAACTGCCCTCAGGAGTAATTTAGGGTTTATTATCTTGTCTGAGGACATTGCAGCACATAGAAGAGCCAATGATGGAACCACCAACTTTAAGATTACTGGACTACACTGAACAAACAATAAATAGAAGAAATTAAACAATCTGCATACCAGAGAGAAAAACTCTCTGAACCTGTATGTTTGCCTATTAGCAAAGTTTATGTCAGGGAGATTTTAAATAGTCTTTTTCTTAATTTAGGATCAGATACTTGATGTTCCAATTTAACTTTAGCTGTCTACACTCATGCTCCCTTGATCTCAGTCAGCTGAGACGACCTGATTAAACACAGGTTATTGATTAAACACAAGTTAAAATATTAATAATAACATTATCTGTGTCTTGTTTCTTCCTCAGATCGACCTGGAGAGTGTCTTTGCTCTGAATCCAGATGTTGCTCCTGATGAGGAGATCCCACAGAGTCCTGAAGCTCCTCTTCCTCCCTCCAGTGTCGCCAAAACCAGTAAAGCCCCCAAGGTCTGCTCCCACCAGCAGCTATCAGTCATCAGCCACTGTTACTCATACATGACCTGTTCATAGGTTATTTAATATGATATGAGGAAAATACACTGCATTTGTTTTTCAAAATTGTTGAGACCTTTTTGCTTTTCTTTTCAAAGGGAAAAGTCTTTAAATACGGTCAAACACAGGTAGTTTAACTTAGAACTGTAAAGAGCCTAACAGAATCAAGAAGTATTGGCAGCCAGTTCCTGAAAGAACGGCTTATAAGTATTGTCATTAGTGATCTGGACATTATTTTCTGAATTTTAGAGTTGTAACTCTAAAATTATGGAAATTAGTGAAAAAGTGACATATACAGACTTTGTGTTGTCAAAAAGACAAAATTGTTAAATTTATAGTTTTAAAAAAATCTGAGAAAAACAGCAAATTCTAACATTGCAGGAACTGGAAGCCAGTAATTGTTGGGAATTTTTTTGCTTTAAAAAAATGACTAAAATGATTAATCTGTTGACTAATCGCTTAATCTACTTACCGTTTGATATCTAGTTCCTGGATTCACAGTTTTCATTGGACTGCTTTTTCGTATAACAACTATTTGTTCAATTTTAAACATCTGCCAGATTATTATCAGCTATAAAATAACAAATTATTATTCTAAATAACTGAATATAATTAAACTTTACCGGTAAATATTGCAATCTACTGAGCTCAGTACAGATGTCCTTTAGAGAAGCTGAATATAAATGGAAATCATTGTTAGCAGCAGAAACCTTCTTTATTCTTGTGGAATCAGGTTTTTCACGTCTTACATCTTACTGTTAAAGGCTTACTTATTGGTGGTTTTCAAAAGCACTTTTTGGGAATATAAAAATTAAAGCTATAGAGAAAATTAGTGCAAACTGCTTCAAATCCTGGAGAATTTGTAAACAGCATCTGCTCATCTGTTATTGCCTTTCAGACCAGACGGATTACAGCGATACCTAAGGCTGAAAATGCTCCACGGGAGAACAGAGGTATGTTTGATTTCAATCTACTGACCCACTGATGAATCTGAGGGAACTTACTCCGTGTGTTGCTTCAGTCGCTGCGACTACCCGCTGACACACAGCTTTCAGAAGTGTTAGTATTTACTGGTTGAGCACAGTGGGTTGAGCACTGTTTTGGGCGTAAAGATGTGTGTTTATGTGGAGCGGAGCACATGAAGCACCTCAGATTCAAGGTAGAAATACTCAGTCACGGGGTTGACCGCATATTTTGTTCATGTTATGCCTTCCAGAATATGAAAACTACCATTTGGAGATGTTACTGAGCTACAAAGTTGGATTTTTAAAATCACTTGGATCAGTGTCTCTAGTCACTAGTTCCAGAATTAATTCAGATGATCAACAAATGTGCTCCAAAACATCTGGTTCTTTGATGAGGTCCAAGATAGAAACTTGTGCACATCTGTGTTTTTAGGGGAGAAGTAAATGTTAACGCTCAGGGTGCACTTTGGGAAGAAACCTCCAATCGCTGAGCTTTAATTCCTAACAAGGACCACTAATGAAGGCTGAGAGCCAAAGATTAATCTGTGTGCTACGTAGGACTGGACCCCAATATTTGTTCATGACGTCGGTATCCGAATATTAATTTTGAGATCCAAATATTCAGATTTGTTTGTTCAGCACATCCCACAGATGCTCAATTGGATTGAGATCTGGGGAATTTGGAGACAAAGTCAACACCTCAAACTGGTTGTGGTGCTCCTCAGACCACTCCTGAACCATTTTTGCTTTGTGGTACAGCACATTGTCCTGCTGAAAGAGGCACCTGACTCCTTTCTATCACAACCAGCATTAGCTTCTTCAGCAATTTAGCAACAGCAGCTCATCTGTTGGATCGGATCACATGGGCCAGCCTTCGCTCCCCACGTGCATCAGTGAGCCTTGGCCACCCATGACCTTGTCACCTGTTCCTTTCTTGGACCACTTTTGATGAATACTGACCACTGCAGACCAGGAACACCCCACAAGAGCTGCAGTTTGGAGATGCTCTGATCCAGTCATCCAGCCAGCACAATTTGGTCCTTGTTAAACTTGCTCAAATCCTTACACTTGCCCATTTTTCTTGCTTCTAACATCCACTTTGAGGACAAAATG
Organism: Acanthochromis polyacanthus; assembly: GCF_021347895.1. Lineage (NCBI taxonomy): Eukaryota > Metazoa > Chordata > Actinopteri > Pomacentridae > Acanthochromis > Acanthochromis polyacanthus. The sequence continues at coordinate 19,373,902 of NC_067130.1, forward strand.
CTCACCTGCTGCCTCGTATGTCCAACCCACTAGCAGGTGATGATGAGGAGATAATCCGTGTTGTTCACTTCACCTGTCAGTGGTCTTATGTGGTGCCTGATCAGTGCATGTCGCAGATGCTCTTGAATGAGGCTCAGTGTCGCTGTGAACAGTTTACACAAAAACTGATTATTAAAATGGTTTGTTTTGTGTTTGCAATTTGACCTGAACTACAAATGAGTGATTATAAAGGACTGTGTGCTCCTCAGCTGCCGCAGTGGGAACCACCCGGGCCCGTCCCAGCCAGCACAGCCAAGCTGCAGAGCCGCCTCCACCCGCCATCGCTCCCCAGCCGACACTGAACCAGGCGCTGATGCAGCAGCAGAACGGTAACACACTCTGTCTGGATACTTCATGTCAGAGGTGATTCATGTCCACTTGGCTCTGTTCTGTCTTCGCAGAGACACTTGGATTTAGTTTCCAGCATCTCTGCTGTTTGTTTTGTGGTGGAGGGTACGCTGCAGCAGCCAGATAGGGTGATGTCATGCTTCCACACAGCTGTGTTCGAGAGCGTCAAAGGCTCTTTCACTGGCTGCAGCTTCATACTACAGCACTTGTTTTAGTTTTTCTCTGTGGCTGCTCGAATTACCATAAATCTGGGAACAAAATCAACTCTTCAGATTAATACTTGACACTTTAGAGTGACTTTAAAACAGAAATCTGCTGTTTATCAATATTTTACTTTCAATTAATCAAATTAGAAGACAAAAACTAACAGTGAATTAATTCTAATTGTCCCTCTGCTGCGCCCCCTGCTGTTTGGAGCTCAGCATCTCCAGTTTATTTACATGTAAAGCAAGTTGCTCATTAACCAAAAAAAGGTTATTACACAAATGCAGCTCTCAGAATGATTTTTTTTAAATGATTTTACCATATCTGGAAAAATTGAAATATAGAGGTACTACTATTGCTTTGCTATTAAAGACAAAATACATCTTCCAGCTGTTGTTTTATTTTATTACAACCTGGTGCACAGTGTGTACATACTTCAGTACTTTTACATATCACCCTAAAATTTAAATCCAGTTGAACAGATTAAATTGTCAAAAACTAATTAACATTTTGTAAAAATATACCTTTTTGATTTCATTATGTATCGACATTATTCATAGTTCTGTCAGTTTATTTTACAGTTAATTTCATACCTTTTTCTGTGATTTTACTAGATATTATCTGTAATTTAACAAAACGGGGAACATTGCAAAATAACAGCAAACTGGTTTAAAAAAATGACAGTTTTTTTTTTTAAATCGGTGGATCAGAAGTGGACTCTGGTGTTACCGTTTAATGTTTTGGGTTGTTGCTGTTGATTATTTTCATCTTCATTGTTCTTCTTTTCTAGCACGGAGGAAATCCAACTGTGTGAAGGAAGTAGAGAAGCTGCAGGAGAAACGAGAGAAAAGGCGTCTTCAGCAGCAAGAACTCAGAGAGAAAAGGGCACAGGTGAGGACAAAACATGTGTTCTGACTTTGTATCGCAATAAAATGACTTTGGTCTGCACAGTGGCTTGGTGGTTAGAACTTTCACCTTGCAGCTAGAAGATCCTCGGTTTGTGTCCCGATCTTCCCGGGATCTTTCTGCATGGAGTTTGCATGTTCTCCCTGTGCATGCGTGGGTTTTGTCAGGGTTCTCCAGCTTCCTCGAACACACCATAAACATGCTGAGGTTAATTAGTAACTCTAAATTGTTTGTAAATGTGAAAATGAGTGTTACTGTTTGCCTGTATATGTAGCCCTGTGATAGACTGGTGACCTGTCCAGGGTGTCCCCTGCCTTCACCTAAAGTCAGCTGGGATAGACTCCAACCCCTCCGTGACCCTAATGAGGACTAAGCGGTGTATAGATGATGGATAGATGGATGACGTTGTTTCAGGAATTTATCCTGAGAGATTTTGGTCCTTATCGATTAAAAATCATCCTCGCTTTTGTGTTCTGTCCCACTGCAGGAGGTGGATGTTAATTTACCGAACTATGAGATTATGTGTATGATCAGAGACTTCAGAGCCAGTCTGGACTACAGACCTTTAACCACCAACGATCTGGTAAGTTTAGAGCCCCTGGTAAATGCTGAGAGTAGAGAAACAGTTAAAGGAAAGGAGAGGGTGGAGGGGAGTGGGGGGTGAGGTGGGGGATAAGGAAATGGAGATAAAGGAGGAAAAGAGAGAGCGAATGAGAAGAGGATAAGATCTGCTAGAGGAAAGCAAGAAGAACAGAGAAGAAGTAGAAAAGAAGACACCAAAGGAGGAGATGAAGAAGGAAAGAGGTAGACGAGGAGGAGGAGGAGGAGGTATAGAAAAGGAGATAAGGAAGATAAAGAGAAGTAAGTGAAGGAGAGGAGCAATGGAGAAAATATAGAAAAAAAGATGAGATAAGACAAAGAATGGAGGAGGAGAGAAGGAAATGAAAATGAAGGGAAGAAGGAGATAAAGAAAAGAGGTACCAAATGAGAGGAAGAGAGAAAGTGGTAGAGGAAGAATGAGAGGATGTAAAAACAGAAAGGAAGGAGATAAAGAAGAAAAAGGGGAGGTAGAGGAGAAGGAAAGGAGGGCAATGGAAGATAAAGAATCAATAGAAGAGGTAGAGAAAGAGGTGGAGGTGATAAAGAGACAAGGAAAGGAGAGGAGACCAACCGGAGATAAAGAAGAGAGGAGCAAAAGAGATAGAGAAGGAAATGTAGATAAAAAGGAGGACACACCAAATAGGTTTTTGTTTTCACTTTCTCTGTCCATCACTTCTGATGCAGACATGAAGTTAAAACTTGGTCAGAGCATGAAAACACATACAGTAAATACCACATACAGTTACCTGTTGATGTATTGAACTGTTGATGTATTGATCTGTAACCTCTAATGTTTCAGATCGAGGAGCACAGGATATGTGTGTGTGTTCGTGCACGCCCCCTCAATAAAAAAGGTGAGCAAAGCTGTACACAGCAGGTGTGTTCAGACAGAACCAAACTCTTTCAAGAAGCGTCTTTCCATTGAATATATATTCAGTCATGTCTCCACTAAAATTTTCTTAATCTGTCTTCAAGCTGCAGCAATTAGTCAAACAGTTCACTGATCAGCAGAAAAATTAACTAGCAGCTGTTTTAGTAATTGCGGAATGTTGCAACAAGTTTTTGGCTGAACAGCAAGCATTTTCGAGGGGATTTTTCCTACGCCAGGAAATGTGGTGAAGTTATGTGACTATTGCTGTTTGTTTGTCTGTCTGTCTGTCAGCAACTTTACTCAAAAGCGGACCAACAGATTTGGATGACATTTTCAGGGAAGGTTAGAAATGACACAAGGACCAAATGATTAGATTTGGGCAGTGATGCAGCTTATAGTCTGAATCCACAGATTTGTTAAAGATTTCTGTATCATTGCGAGATTGCGGCACGGCATCACTGTAACTATGACTACAAGTGAACGCTGCCTGCTGACGATCACATTATTGTGATCCTACTACAAATCCACCGCTGTGGACTTGTCAAGACTTAATTGTCGGAAATGATACAAGGAACAACTGTATGATTAAATTGTGAGGGTGTTTCCGAGTGCCGTCAATTCCTGCTGCCCGCTACATATTTAGGTGATGCGTTTCGGGATCCATACATTACATACACATGCATAACACACGCCTGTGCTCAGTGCAAGGTCATTTGTTTGTGGGTACATCTGTATTAAATGGCCACATTCTACACTCAACAAAAATATAAACACAACACTTTTGTTTTTGCTCCCATTTTTTATGAGATTAACTTAAAGATCTAAAATTTTTTCCACATACACAATATCAGCATTTCTCTCAAATATTGTTCACAAATCTGTCTAAATCTGTGATACTGAGCACTTCTCCTTTGCTGAGATAATCCATCCCACCTCACAGGTGTGCCATATCAAGATGCTGATTAGACACCATGATTAGTGCACAGGTGTGTCTTAGACTGCCCACAGTAAAAGGCCACTCTGAAAGGTGCAGTTTTGTACCAGTTCCCACCAATATCCAGCAACTTCCGCAGCCATTGAAGAGGAGTGGACTCTCCCAATAAAACAAAACTGCACCTTTCAGAGTGGCCTTTTATTGTGGGCAGTCTAAAGCACACCTGTACACTATATCGTGGTGTCTAATCAGCATCACTAACTAATAAACAAATGCTGCATTTTTAAGGCCCTGTTTACACGAGGACGCTTGAAGGTAAAAACGTCAAAATATTTCAACAAAACACCTTATCGTTTATACGGGGACGGCGTTTTGGGGGCTTAAAAACGCAAAAATTTGAAACCGGCCTCCAGAGTGGAAAAGTTGAAAACTGTCCGCCGTTACGTTTCCGTCTAAACAGCAAAACGCAAAACTTTGCCGAGATCTGACCACGTCGCGTACGCGATTATGTCGCATACGTGCGCCGGTGCTTTGGTTTGCCGGCCGGTACAAGGAAGTAAACAAATTCCGTTTTGGGTTTTTGTGGCTTTGTAGTCCAAAGTGGTTCGAAGCAGTAGTACCGCTTCGTCTGTCCAAACAAAGTTCTTCTTACTAGTCGCCATCTGACATTTACCGCGGCGGAGATTTGAAAAGGGAGATGGTACGCATGCGAGTAGACATGGCAGAGTTTTATCACAGCGCCACCTAGCTGCCTGGCATGCATATCCAATCAAATTCCACACTATAGCGTCACTGTATTTACGCAGATTTCCTTCAAAACCGCTCGTCTAAACGTGAAATATAAAGTGAAGACAAGACGCCACTTTTGTGTTTTCTATTAAGATGGTCCTCGTATAAACGTAGCCCCCAAAAAAAAAAAAAATGCTGCATTTCTGACAATGCCATATGGGGGAATGTACTCTCTGAGTGCTTTTCCAGTTGCTCCTATCACAGTTTTCTCACTGTGTGCTCATTTTTCACTGCAACATAATGCCATACAACTCTTTGGAAGAGCACAACATATGGTTCAAGTAGAGAGAACTCAGGAATGTCTTCTGTGCAGTCATGGCTTCGCGGTTTTGCTGAGGAGTGCACTCATGAATTTTTAAATGAGATGTATAGAACGTAGTAAATCTGATTAAATTTCGCCATTTTAGGTTTAGATTTGGTTGCTCGCTAGAAAAAAAATCTTTGTCTCTCCAGAGTTATCAGTGAAGGATCTGGATGTGATCACCATCCCCAGTAAGGACGTGGTGATGGTCCACGAGCCCAAGCAGAAAGTCGACCTGACGCGCTACTTGGAGAACCAAACTTTCCGATTTGATTATGCCTTCGATGAGAACTCCACCAATGAAATGGTTTACAGGTACACAAGTGTTTTTTTTTTTTCTGTGTTGCAGCTCATCAGACAAAGTCCCTGCTGCTACTAAAGCCTTTTCTGTCGCAGGTTCACTGCTCAGCCGCTGGTGGAGACCATTTTTGAGCGGGGGATGGCCACTTGCTTTGCTTACGGACAAACTGGAAGTGGAAAAACACATGTGAGTGCTTTGACTCTAGTTTGAGGAGAATTTGTTTTTAGTGTCACTTTACATTTTGTGACATTTATCTCCTTTTAGACAATGGGAGGAGACTTTTCAGGAAAGAACCAGGACTGCTCTAAAGGGATCTATGCACTGTCAGGTTAGTATTTCTTTCCCCGTTTTCACTGCTGGTTACCATGCTTGACTGAATTTAGCTGAGCGTCTGTTTTTTCTCCCTGCAGCCAGAGACGTTTTTCTCATGTTAAAGAAGCCAAACTACAAGAAGCTGGATCTGCAAGTTTTTGCCACATTTTTTGAGATTTACAGCGGGAAGGCAAGTGTCTCAGCATGACTGAGAATTTATTCAGATAAATAAACCCCATTGTTTATTATTCATATCCTGTCGATAAATATTTTAGAGGCACAACTGAAAATGATTCTCAGCAACTGTTTTGATAGTTGATTCAAACATTTAAAGACTCACTGAGGAAGATTTTAGCGGACGCTACATTTCCCGTGAGCCTCGGCATGCACTGTCGCAAACCGTCGTAAACGATACGATGTAGCCAATACCCACACAGTGTTTTTGCCACAAAGTTAGTCAACTAAACCAGTCACAGTCAAACTAATCCCATAGTCTACTAACCACACAGAAAAGACAAAAGAATTGTATCAAACTTACAAAGAGCTAAAGTTACGTACCTGTCTATGAAAAGCACAGCCAGCTCGACATCTGTTTTGATTCCTTTTTGCTCCCGGAATTCTGTCCACCTCTGAAATGCCTGTCCAAGATGAACTTTTCTTTTGCTTCATTGTCGATCTGACAACCTTTTTGCTTGCAGACTTTGCTCCGTTAGCTTCCTTTTGCGCTCCATGTGTGCCGTCTTCTCAACCAACTCTCCGCTCTGCTACTGCTAAAACAGGGTTTCCGCGGGGTTTTAAAAAGTGATAAATCAAAAACGCAAAATTTAATGGCCTTAAAAGGTTTTAAATTTGGGCAAAACGGTATTATTTTTTAAAAACGAGGTATTATTTTTTTTCTTTTAGACAATGAGCTGTTTCATTTTGATCAAAAAATAAACATAAATAAAATAAAACATATCTTGCTTGCAAAATTTTATACCGGAACGTTCGTCAGTCGCTCACGTCGACATCATAGCAATGCATTCATTGGTCGTTAGAGAGCTGAAATCATCTGCGTGCGCACTGAGTACATAGCTGACTTAGCTGCTGCAATGCTAACTTGACATCTCCCTGGATGATGCCAGTTCGACTTCCGAGAGCGACCGCGGCCTGCGGGATCGCGGATTAGCGCTCATCTGTCCGCAGATTGCTCTCCCACAACCTATACGTGGATCCAAACTTTAAGCCGTATTACTGCCGAAGTCTAATCACTTAGTCCTTGCGTCATTTCTGACCGACCCTGAAAACTTCATTCAAATCCCTGAGTCCGTTTTGAGTGATGTGGGTAACAAGGAAATGATTCACACACGCTGATCGTCACATAAGTCCGCCGTGGCTCTCAGCGGCGAGACCGAGACGCCCCGTCTGCCCCAGTTGTCCGACCACGGAGCGCGTTGCCTGTGGTAGCGTCCCGCTCAGGCGGTGGTCGACCCTCCGGATGACATGGACATTTCTCTCCACTCTTTGGTGGAATAATTAATTTAATTTACCTCATTCTTTCAGTGCTTTAATGGATCTGGATGCAACAGTTTCCATCATGGTGATTTGTCTGGTCTGTTGTCCGCTCATTTCAGCCGTTCTAATATGTTTCGTGAGTGTGTATCAATCGATGATTTTTTTTCTTTTTTTGTATTCCACCACAATATTGCACGGTTGTAAAATAGTTTAGCTCCGCTTTGGTGAAGAACATCAGTGAATTAATTGTTTATCACGGTCTTCAGCAGTAATTTTTATTGGTAAATGAGAGACATTAGTATCGCACATGTCTGCATCTTCAAACCATAAACAGGAAGTGAATTCGGTGACATACGTGCATTACGTTTGCACTGGGAGCTGCTATGATTGGTGGAACTCACGGGAGGCGGGCCAAAATTGCGGGAAAGTTGCGGTGATTGGACAAAATTGCAATGGCTGAACTAATCACAAAATCAAATTCTCTGAGGAAAAGATACAAAGAGAAGGAGGAGGAATTGGTGCAAATGGACAAAACTAACGAGGACAAGGCTGTGCAGCTGACGCACTTGCCGTAAGATTCTGATTTTGTCTCTCTCTCTATTTTATGAAAGGTTAAGGCACTTGGCACAAGATTTTTTTATTTTGTCATCCTGCTCTCTTTTTGATTAAGTGTTTTGTGAAAATTTGCGTGCAGATTTGTTGGTCATTTAAACCTAGTTGGTTGTTCAATCCTTGTCTCAATTTGTTTTTACTGGTTTGTGTGGTTGTTAAACATGTTCTTAATGGGCTAGTGGAGTCTTCCATGGGGACTGGAAATAAATGTGCAATATTTTGTCTAAATCTCTTATTTTATCATATTAGTAGCTGTTGCCTAATGGTTGGGAGTCAATCTTGAAAAGGTTGTACGTAAGTTTAAATTCAATACCATTCCATCGCTTAAGCGCCTCTGAAGCAAGGCACCCACCTCACATTGCACCAGTTATTGTAACTAATACCCTGCAGCTAAATAACTAGGTCTCCTTGGATAGTGGTAAGTATGATGTAAGTGTTGTATGTCAAAATCTGCGTGCATATCAAAAAAGGTTTCTGATTAATACTTGCAACTCGGTGTCTTGATGGTTGTAAAAAAAAATCTGAAGGTAGTAAAAAAAGGTATTAAATGGTAGTAAATTTAACTTCAAGATTGGTGTATAAACCCTGTAAAAACAACTAGCTCCGCTCTGCTACGCTCCGTCAGCGCACGCGCACCGTATTTGCTGTAAATCGCTCCGTCTCTCACAGGAAGTTCCAGAGGAGTCGACAAAAAATTAATAAAATACAAATATTTACAAAACCAAAATGATTCATAAATCGAAAATGGGGGCATTAATAAGTGTAAATAACGAAGATTCATCCACATTAATATGAGACTTTATGAGCATAAAAATCTTCCTCGGTGGGTCTTTAAGTAATTTTCAAAGCAAAAATTTTGAACATTATAATAATTCATATTTGATGCTTTGTAATACAGGAGTGCTCGCTGGAAAAGAAAAACAAGAACTTTATGAAAAAAATGTTGTGCTTAAGGAAATTAATAGAGGCACCCAACATTTTACAGACAGACTAATTTGATTTCAGAAAACATCCAGCAGCATATGAGCATTGATTAAAAAAGCCATTAGTTTCCTTGTTTTTATTATTTTTAACAATGAAGAACAAAACTGAAGTCACGAAAACTGAAAAAATAACACACGAGGAATGTAGTCAACATGTATTTTCAACAGGTTTGTCCAAACATTTGACTGCTATGGCAAACACTTCAAAGATAAAGATATTGAGTATGTTCATATTTATAGATTTGTTTTATTTATCTCTGATAAAAATTAAATCTTCTCTTGGGTAATGAATGTCTTCTCAAAGTTGGATGTATGTTTTTCATGCAGTGGCTCAGAAAATGACAGCAGTTGTGTTAATTTGCATGAAAGGTGTTTGACCTGTTAAACCGTAAAGCCAAGCTACGGGTCCTGGAGGACGGGAAGCAGCAGGTGCAGGTGGTGGGGCTGCAGGAGAGGGAGGTGAAGTGTACGGAGGACGTCCTCAAACTCATCGAAGTGGGAAACAGCTGCAGGTAGGCACAGGAGGGGATCATCTTTAAAAATAGAAGAGCTGCAGTTTGAGAGCAGCTGAATGAACATGTTGTCTCCCTCAGGACGTCCGGTCAGACGTCGGCGAACGCTCACTCTTCTCGGAGTCACGCCGTGTTTCAGATCATCCTGCGTCGGCGAGGGAAGATGCACGGAAAGTTTTCCCTCATCGACCTGGCGGGAAACGAGAGAGGAGCGGACACATCGAGCGCAGACCGACAGACTCGACTCGAAGGAGCCGAGATCAACAAGAGCCTGCTGGCACTCAAGGTCTGCCCTCAGTGCTTCAGTGTCTGATGGATTTAGATCTTACAAACGGTTACTATGGATCCTTTGCTATTTTTACGTCTCACTGTGTCATTACTTCAATTAGAATAGGTAAAGGCAGACACAATGAAACAAGAAGTCATCTGGTGCAGTGCAGTTACTTGCTCCACCCCAACTAATCTGACTATGGGCAGCATTTTAAAAAAAAAGAATTAGTTTTATTCTCAAGCAGCTTTTCATATACTAAGAATTTGGCCTGGTACACATCATCAAACCCTGACGAGATTTTTTTCTGCAGAAGTGTTAAGTGTGCAAGTCAGTAATCAGTGTTAAAAGACTAAGAAGTGAAGCAAATCCAAGGTTTTATAAAAATAATAAAAGTTTCATTGTGCAGGAATGCTCAAATCTTTCACCAGAACAATATTACATAGTATGTAATGTAAGATAATATAATAATCCTGTTTAAAAACCTTTGCTTTAACACATGAGGTTAGTATGTATGGTGATGCCAGAGGGAAGCAGCTCAAACTGAGATGGGGTAATTTTGATTTTACCTATAACTGAAATAGCCATATTCCTCTGGAGCCACGCCCTTATAGTTTTAAATAAATCTTAATTTTTCCATTTCCTGATGGAAACTGGAGATGTAACAGTCCAAAATTCAATACAGCCGAGTATTTAATTTTGTGACGTCAAACAACAAATCCTGTGCTATGAGAACCTAGAACTGATAAATATTACCTATTTTTCATTGATAAATGATTTACTAATGGATGATATTTATGTAACTGATCATCAGAAGTGTTGTCTGATAGTTTCCTCATGCATGTGGTGTATTTTAGGAGTGTATTCGAGCTCTTGGCAGGAACAAACCACACACTCCGTTCAGAGCCAGCAAGTTAACCCAGGTGCTGAGGGACTCGTTCATCGGAGAAAACTCCAGAACATGCATGGTAGGAAACACCACCGCTGCATGTATCAGTGCATCCACTGTGGACAGAAGCATTTGATCATAGTGAAGAGTTCTGGTGAATAACTGGCTGAGGATTCCTCCCACAGATTGCAACCATCTCTCCTGGGATGGCGTCCTGTGAAAACACCCTGAACACGCTGAGATATGCCAACAGGTAAAACACATTTTCCTAAACAGGAATCACTCCCATATGCTAATGTAAAAATCCTACAAATAGAAGAGTTTCAATTTTAATTTCAAGTTTCTTTGTCTTATGAATCAAGAACAAGTTATTTTAGTCAATCAGTGGCTCTACAGGACAACATACAATACAGTAACTGACAGACATCTTATGTGTAATTCAATTCAAAAGCTTTCAAAAAATCATTGACTGCTGTACATATTATCTGAGAGATGAGTTTCCATGTGGCAGACAGGAAGAGGCGAGAAACATCTCATTGTTTATCCAAAATAACACAACAGTAATCATTTCAGTCTTGAATCAGCTGGATCAAACCTGCCTTGGTTACCTGTGTGCCTATGTTTGTTTTGCGCCTGAAACAATTTATATTGATGAGACAAAACATTGTAACCACCTGCCTACCCAGATGGCAAACTATGGGTGAATCAATGTTGAATCTATGTTGAGACCTAACGTCGAAATTATACAGAAAGCGCAAGGTTGATAAAGTGTTGAGTCAACGTTTGCTTACATAGATTACATGTTTGCAAACATAGATTCAACATTAATTAAACATTGACCTGTCAAACATTTTAATTAAACCAAAATACAATGTAGATTCAATGGCATCTTTTAAACACAAACTTCAATGTTGACAAAATGTTGTTGAATCAACGTTGATCCAACCATCAATCTTCAACCGTAACCAAAATTCAACCTTCTTAACCCTAATTCAACATTGATTTAACATCTTTTGCTATCTGGGTAAAGTGTGATTTATGGTTGAAAAGCAAACGTTGACTCAACATTTTATCAACCTTGCGCTTTCTGTATAATTTCGACGTTAGGTCTCAACATAGATTCAACATTGATTCACCCATAGTTTGCTATCTGGGTAGTATTGTGTTGCTCCCCTTCATGCTGCTGAAACTTCTCTGACCCAGTGGGGCATGGACACAGGACCTCTGAGGATGTCCTGTGGCACTGGGATTGAGGCAGTGAATTCTGTGGGTTGCAGGGTGGGACCTTCCTAGATCAGGATTATCCTGGTACATCCCACAGATGCTCAGTAAGATTTGGATCTGGGGAGTGTGGAACACAGGTGAACACCTTAGCTCTGTAGTGTTGCCTGGGTCACTCCTGAGAAGTTTTTGTGGTGTGCTGGGGTGCATTGTCCTGTTGAGGGTGGCATCAAGGACTGCTGCTGTCAATGGGGGGGGTTGGGTGTTGCTTGACCTGCAATGTTTAGGTGGGTGATCCATGTCAAACATCGACATGAATGTCAGGACTCAAGGTTTCCCAGCAGAACACTGCATTATATCAAGATGATGGATGTTATTCACTTCACCTGTCAGTGGTCAGAATGTTGTGGCTGATCGGTGTATATTGATGTAAAAGTGAGTGCACACCGTTTACCTAATCCTCTCGCTCGTGTATTTCTCTGTTTTTCTCTCCTGCCATGCTATTCCAGAGTAAAGGAGTTTGGGATAAGTCCCTCAGACATTCCCTTCTCCCAGAGCGGGGGTGGAGGAGGTCGCTCTGAGCTCTCTCCTTCTTATGAGTATGATCACTTCACTGCGTCTCTCAGCAATATCCTGCCGCCATATTACTATCTGTCACCTCCCACTTGAAGCCGGGCAGACGCTGGGCATTTTATTAATCTTGTACGTAATGCCAGCTAAGTCAACACATTTGAATCGACCATTAATCCTATGTTCTCTATGTTCCGTATCAGTGAATTGGTCACACTGATTCCCCAAGCCTCTGTCCACACATCGTGCTCTCTGATCAGCGCCATGTTCGCTGTGGTTTGCTTTTGTAAATTTAAATGCACTGAGGAAACTTCATGCTGAATTCTGGGAAATTGAATTGTGGAATTGCTCAAACTACACACTGACACAGCCAAATGAAATTTCTGACATGCCAGATGTCCAGCTGATAATCTGAGATCCAGATCATTGATTTGTTCTGGATGTAATCAGGTACCCGTCAATCTGCACATGAAGCCACATCCAGCGTGGAATCTGTTCAGCCTGAGTCTGAGATCAGTGTGTGACGGTAAAACGTTAAAATTTGAGCTGAACCTGTCCAGCGTCTGCCTTGTTTCACCTGTTAACAACCACTTTCTGTTTCTCCCTGTCCACTTATGTTAACCCAAATCATCTTATTTATATTTTAGATCAACTGGTAGAATATTTTTTTTGTCATGAAAACATTAAAACCATCAACGAATGCATCTTTCTAATGAATATTACTTATATTTGCGATTCCTCCATCATCAGTGCAGATCATACTCTGTAGGTTTTATGCCAGCTACTCACCAGAGCGCCAAATTCACCGTTATGTCCTGTTCGCATAACATTTGCTAAAAACGTCCAGCTGTTTAGGAGAAACGGCTGGGTTGAACACGGACTAGCACAGAGGCCATGTTTCTGTGCAAGTTTGGAAATAAATTTAAATGAACTTCCAATTAAATCAGTTTTCAAAAAAATCCGCATCACTGCACATTTCCATCCAGAGTGTTGTATGAATCAAATGAACCACCGGTGGAGTCAGAAAACATGACAAATTACATTCATGTTCCATCCATTTATTTGAGGAAAATTGGTGTCTTTATCACTTCATCCAGATCTATTGTTCTCATCTGCTGCTACCTTTTGTTTCTTCATTTTGTTTTCATTATTGCGCCACAACTTCTACTCCTGAGAGCTTACAACCTGATTTATACGTCCACAAATGGAAAAATGTGCTTAAAAACAGTTAAATTAAACCACTTTTTGTTTGTTTTCATGACATTTCCTGACAAAAAGAATGAAAAAGGTGTCCAATAATCATCTCATCTTGAGCCCGGTGTCTGTAGAACATCTGCATTTTTTTGTCCTGCTTTGTACTCAGTTTGCTTTGGTGTCTATCATTTGTTTGTTTTGCTTTTATTTTTCCAGGCTTGATTTCCTAAAAGCTGCATTACGTTCATCCTCCCCGTCATGTTTCTCTGTTGTAACTCACACAGTGCTCATCATAGGTTCGTCTCCCGGCATGATGAGCGACATGTCACCAGCCTGTGTATTTACATTACAAACGCGTCATTGATGTTCACCTCAGCAGCGGTCGTCAGAGCGTTGTTTTTATGAGCGGCTGTGATGTTGTCAGGGTGAAGGAGCTCACGGTGGACCCTGCAGCAGCGATGGAGCTTCGTCAGGGAGGACACGTCACCCAGCTGGAGGTGCTGGAGGCTCAGTGGGGAGTCGGCAGCTCTCCACAGAGAGATGACCTGAAGCTGCTTTGTGAACAGAATGTAAGAGACTGAAGCAGCTCTGGCTGTTGGTCCTTTCCACTGCAAAAACTCAAAATCTTACCAAGTCTATATGTCTAATTTTTAGTCAAAATGTCTCATCTCACTTGATTACCTCCGCCAAGGAGGTTATGTGACACCCGGCGTTTGTGTGTCTGTCTGTCTGTTAGCAAGGTAACTCAAAAAAGCCTGTGCAGATTCACATGAAATTTTGAGGGGATGTAGACTATGGTAAGAGGAAGAGCTGATTTAATTTTGGTGGCAATCCGGAAAGGATCCTGGATCACTTTTAATTTTTTAGTATGTTTTAGTATGTGGTCCAAAATATGACAAAAACATCATAGGTTAGTATGTCGTCCAACAAATTGGATCAAGGTGTCCAGATAGCTCAAATGGTTAAGAAGGTGATTTGTAAACAGAACTGTGTCAGAGACACAGGTTTGATTCCAGCTCATGATCCTTTACTGCATAGGTTTCCTGTTTTCCTCTCTATCCTTGGCGGAGGTCTGCACTCTCTGAGTGCTTTTCTAGTTTAAGATAAATTCACTAAAGAAAACAAACGAGTGACGTTTCCACAAGATGGAGGGACTTTTTTTTAAGACAATGCAGCTTAAATATCGTGTTAAGTCAAACAATCAGAAATGATCTTGTATTAACCCTCCTGTCATCCTGCAGGTCAAATTGATGCGTTTTAAAGTTTAAAAATGTATATATATATTTCACAATGAAATCTTCTGCATTTTCAAACATTTTTGAGAAATTTGTGAATTTTTTTAATGGAAAAAAGAAATGTTAAAAAAATATTTCTTTAAGAACATTCACAAAAAAATCTACCAAAATCCAGCGAATTTTTTTGTGAAAGATCTTAAAGAAAATACTAGAACTTTTACTGATATGTCATCGTTTTAGATATCTGTAGGATTTTTTTTGGGAAGATTTTTATTCATTTTTTGAAAATATTTACAATTTTTTACATTTTTAAAAATTTGTTTCTTGCCAAATTTGAAGATTTTTTTTTAAAATAACACTTTTGAGGGAAACTTTTAAGGACTTTTCCTCATGAAGATGTTGCAAATTTTTAAAAATTTGGGGAATTTTTTTGCAGAATTTTTGGATTTTATTCAGACAAGGAAGCAATATTTTTTGGTGCCGTAAATGAGGACAACAGAAGGGTTAAGACACATAAGCTTGACAATCCTGGTAAAATATAGCTTAAAATAAGTTTTCCTAGTTCCAAGTTAAGATCTCAATATTCTAAATATCATATCTAGAAATCTTACCAAGAAATCTTTTGCTCTTTCTATTGGCCGATTTTTAAAAAAAAAAAATTTCCCCCACTTATTTGAAAGTAAAATTTCTTTGAAATAAGTTTTTCTTTCTTGTTTTGAGAGGGGCATTTTTTCCAGTGTAGTTTTAATGCTTGGAAGCTGAGAATTCTGTGACGTGTCAGCAGCAGTTTTCAGTTCTTAACCACATCTACATTTGTGTGTTTTAGGAGGAGGAGGTTTCCCCGCAGCTCTTTACTTTCCATGAAGCCGTCTCTCAGCTGGTGGAGATGGAGGAGCAGGTCCTGGAAGATCACAGGGCTGTTTTTCAGGTACAGACATCCACAAACACAAAGTCTGGAGTGGGGATAATTGGTTTGCAACTGAAGGCGCAATTTGAATTTGGAATTAACAATTCAGGATATTCAATTCAATTTTATTTATACAGCGCCAATTACAGGTCAAAATTGTCTCAAGACGCTTTACAGAACCCATATGCCTGAACTCCCAGAGCAAGATCCTAAGATGACAGTGGCAAGAAAAAACTCCCTTTTAACAGGGAAAAAACCTTGAGTAGAACCCGGCTCTTTATGTGGGGGGACCCATCTGCTGCTTGAAGGAGGGCTGAGAGGAACAGAAGAGGTAGAGAGGGGGAGGGATGGGAGAAGAGGAGGGTGAGTGCATGATAAGATGAATGATACATACAAAGTACAAGCTAACATTGAAATTGAGTCATAGTTTACTGTTATAGTGGCATTAAAAATATTACATGTATAGCTGGTAGTAAAATTCAAACAGTATGTAGATGAAAATATCGAGTATAGTGAGGGTGATGCAGAATATCTACATATAAATTATGAAGCACGTCTGACCCAGAGTTAAAATGGTGTCGGTGGTTTCACAAGTTCATTGTGTGGCAGTCACTATTTTAAATGTATCTCATTTCCATCACAAGTTTTACATCTATTAGACAGTGAATGCTTGAAAAAATGATATTCCAAATCAAATCACAATATCTGTTAGAAAAATTGTAAGTAGATTTTCAGCTCTAGTGTGGACAAAACGAAAATATCACTTAGCCAGAAATGATATTTTACATTTACAAAGAAAAACCTGGGGGAAATCAATCATTTATATTTTTAATACTTGTCCACACAGCTCTCTCTGACTTTAGCTGCAATAGCTAAAGTTTTAATGCTTTCTTTATTGTCTTTTATCTTTTTTTAGCTGATAATGTTATTCTGTTTTTGTTTTATTACTGACTTTTTTTGTACCAAATTAAATATCATCTTCCCAATTTGTTATTCTATTATAATGTCAGTACTGATTAGGTCATATCTCGGCCTGCTGATGCCAGAGGTAGTTGGCTCAGTCGCTGTGAACTCTATGTAATTGTGTGGTAAAGCAGCTTTAAAGCACATAATTCAGTGTATTTAAATACATTGAATGCTAGCAGCTAGCCTTCACTCAGCACAGCCTTCTGACTTTAGCTCTGTAGTTAACTTTCTACGGCGGCATATTGTGGCAGAAAGTCAGTGAGAGGTTTTATCTCATCCACATATGTAGTTACTGAGTTTAGCCTTCGTGAGGCAGTATGAAGTTTCTGTATCACACCTAATACCAAACTGAATGCATTGATGGCTCCAGCACTGACAGTTCATTGGGACCTATTGAAATACAAGGAATTATTTGCCCAAAACAGTTGTATTTTTGAGGGCCTATAGATGCTCCAAAACTGATGAAAATTTACTCACACATCAGAACTGGCAACAAGTTTGATATTTTGTGGGACTTGCGTTTTTGTGTGTAGCAACATGCCTCCATAGCACCCCACTGCAAAATTTGTAACATCTTCTACGGACAGGACGTTTCACCCACATCTACAGCATTTGGTATTAGGCACATGCAGCTTGTCAGGGTACCCAAAAAGTAGTGGCAGCCATACCCTAAACCCAACAGGAAGTCTGCCATTTTGCATTAACTTTGAGATTTTTTTCAAATTTTTGCTCAGTTTCAAGAGCTAAAAGGGGTAACTCCAAGACAGCTCAGATTTGCCCAGTATGTAGAACAGGCCTTAATGATGAAAACTTATCAAAATCTTCCGCAACAGTCAAAGGGTGCAGTCACAGCGGCCACCAGAATTCTGAACTGTCGCCATGAAACAGGAAGTGCGGTCTAACTACCCTAAACATGCTCCAATGTCAGACTTTACACGTTTGATCAGGCTCCTGCCCTCATCACACCCATATGCTAATATTCATTCACTGTCATAGCGCCACCTGCTGGCAACAGGAAATGACATGTTTTACTCCTTGACATGCTACCGTTAGCTTTTTGACCACATTCACCTCAGACGTGGCGACATAAACCTGAAGACGTTGATGATGATTCATGGAGAACGGCGAATTTCTGCCTCACCATGACTACTGAAGTGTTTATATCTCAGGTGCACATGATCAAATTTGCCACATATTTCATATGCTGGACCAGAGTCCACATCTAAAGACATCCACACTTAAAAATGTAAGCATAGTCATAGCGCCACCTATCGGTAACTGGAACTTATAGGCAGTATATTTGCACATACTGTTGCTAGGAGCTTTTTAATATAATCCTTGAGATTGGTCAGCTACATTTTGGTATGACTGTCACACCCTGACATACACCACACCTCACCATACTCCATGTCATGACATGTTTGGTGTCTGAGGGACTGCTCAGTGCTGCTTGCAGCTTTAATTGGGTTTGAACCGTGTAAAAAAAAAAATAAATAAAAAAAAAAAGTCAGGTTGGGTTCAGAATTTTATAAGTTTTTTTGACTTTTAACTCACTCCCAGCACTTCCTCTGTGTTTTCTTTGCTCCTCCTGACACATTTTAAATCACTGTGGGCTCATTTTTCACTGCAATATAAAGTCCTGCACCTCTATGGAGACAGCACACCGAGGACTAGAAAGAGAGAGATGTGAGACATGCCTTCTGTGCATTATGCAAAAGTTAAAGTACCATAAATCAAAACAAAAACAACAAAGGATAGATTAATTTGATTATGTGATTTACAAAATTAAACAACTGGAATGCATGTATAACATTTTTCCAAGTGTCCATAACTGAGGTTAATGGTAACTCTACATACTATAGATATTTAACTACAAACATTTTCCTCCAAAGTTCACACTGCTCTGAACACGAAACATTCCTTCAGCATGGTGCAAGATGTTTCACCTCGCTGAATGAATCTTTCAGCAACCTGCTGCATTTATTTTATTGATTGTCATGTTTTCCACTCAGTCTCTCTAATTTGGTTCCATTTTATGATTTTATACTATTTCATTTTCATAGGAGCATATCACACATAATTGGTTCAATTTCTGGTTGATAAATGGGGCATTTTTTTGGAGATTTTTCAACCCTGTCTGCAGGTTTTGAGGTCCAGAGCGTTAAACTTGAGCTCGTTCTTTCCAGGAGTCGATCCGCTGGCTGGAAGACGAGAAGGTGCTTTTGGAAATGACGGAGGAGGTCGACTATGATGTTGAATCGTATGCAACTCAACTCGAGCAAATCCTGGATCAGAAGATAGACATTCTCACTGAGCTGAGAGGTAGAAAACCACCAAGCTCCTTTCAAACGTGTTTATGAAGCACAGAAACACAGCACAAGTCTTACCTGAATGACAGCAGATTAGCATAATGACCACAGCAGCACAAAATAACCACCTGCTTTCATACATTTAATATTTCAGTCTTAATCTATTTTGGACAGAAAGGATGAAACCAAACCAGAGATCACATCAGTCTATAAAAACAGTTTTTTCTTTCTCTGTGTGACACAGAGCTTAAAAGCAGTCAGTAATAATCTGACCAAAAGCTTCTTCTGTTCATTTGTGGATGAAGAAAGTAGATTCAGGCAAATCTGACTAAAACTGAAAGCACAAGCTTCTGTAACTCTACAATCAAATCAAATAAATCATGTAAAAGCCAATTTGAAACCATCTTTAACGGTGTTGTTTCATGTCTGAAAAGTCCTTCAGAGATCACCAGCAGTTAAACCCTTTAAGACCTGCCATTGTGCAAGTCCATCAGGACATATTCTTACTGTTTTTACAAATACTGCAGTGCAATTTTTGCTGTATTTTTATTTGCTTTACATTAATATAACCCTTATTATCCAAGTTTTAATAACATGTATTGACTTATGTCTTAACTACGATAAATTGCTTAAAAGTGTTGTCTTCATTTACGAGCACCAAAACGTATTGTTTCCTTGTCTGAAAAAATCCAAAAATTCAGCAACAAAAATTCCCAAAAGTTCTGAAAATTTGCAAAAACCTTCAAGAAGAAAATTCCAATAATTCCTTAGAAGTTTCCCTTGAAAGTTCTATTTTTTAAAAATCCCCCAAATTTGGAAAGAAAATTCTTGTAAATATTTTCAAAAAATGAGTAAAAATCTTCCCCAAAAAATCCTAAAAATATCTAAAGTGATTACATATATATCAGTAAAACTTCTAATATTTTCTTTAAGAACATTCACATAAAAATCAACCAAAATTCAGTGAAATTAATATTTCTTTTTTCCACCAAAATTGCTCAAAGATTTCCCAAAAATGTTGAAAATGTGGACATCAGAAGTTTCACTGTGAAAATATATTTTTCCCCACATTTTCAGACTTTAAAATGGATACATTTTGACCCGCAGCATGACACGAGAGTTAAAACACAAACCATAGGTTTCATACTCGGTATCACTACGCTTATTTCTTTTCCTACAGCTGCAACCAAATGTTCCCTAAACATGTCTGACTGAAGGATAATGCTGTTTGCTCCAACTTAGCTACAACCAGTGAACCTAAAAAAGTTAAATTGTTTTTTCTTTCACACATATTTCAAAATACAGAAACTGCACAGCTGTATCCCTCATCTAGTTGCACATCTACTGCCAATCAAAAATGAAGATTTAGTCATAGAGCCCACGCTATGCTGGGCTGTATCGGGCTAATAACACACGTGTAAAACCACACATATACAATAAAACCTGTAATGTTCTCTGTTGTTTCAGATAAAGTCAAGTCTTTCCGTTGTGCTCTCCAGGAAGAGGAACAAGCGAGCAAACAAATAACCCCCAAGAGGCCTCGGGCTCTATAGGCGAACCATGTTTCACTGTAACTCTGATCGTCCTCAGAAAGGTGAATCCTGCCGCTGAGGAGGTCACTGCAGATGAAAGAGCCGACTGAAGTCGGCTGTGATTTTCTGACACTGTACAGGCTGCTTCCCGTCATCCGTCCGTCCATCTGTAGAACCAGAGAGTCGACCGTCGTTGCTCTTCATCTTCCTGTGACGTGTATCTGCAACATTTCTGTCCAAAGTCACAAGTGCTTCATTTAAAAACAGAAAAGAGGTCAATGAGTATTTGTTGTAAATGAATTTTTATAGAGTCAATAATAGCTTCTCCTCACTTTGGCCAATTTTATAAACAGCCGTTGCCGTTTTGTGCAATATTTGGAGGGTTTTCTTCCCGTCCTCGCCCTCGTTTCAGCTTGAATGGGGCCTGTGGAGTTTGTGTGTAAAATGAGCCACTGTGTGTTTGTGTTGATACTGTATGTAATAAAGGTCTGATTGAGGCAAAGCCTGCAACATGGAATTAACAATACATGACATTAATTGAGCTGAACGGTGCACTAGGATCAAAGTGTTCCAGACAACATTTACTGAAACTGATTTTTCATTTGCCATAATAAAGGCTACTTCTTGTTGCTTTACGTGTTTTCATTTAACAGAACAAGCAGTCTGATGTGGAGCTATAAGGCTGAGTGATTCAGCTGCAACATTTATCAGGATTGAACTGTGAAAAGGTTATCTTTTTGTTTAAAATAATGCAAAACCTTCAACACGACTCATGTTAACAGTAGAAAAAAATTGTATATTATTCAAAAATATAAATACAGGCTTAGTTTTTAGTGTCAGAATGTTACATCAGCTACTTAAAAAAATACGTCTTTTGATTTCAATACCAGGTTTGACATAAAAAAAATAGCTACAACTGATGGTATGGAGGTGAATTTTATTCTGTCAAAATGTGCCTGTATTGGAAAAGGGTTTTGACACAAAAACAATGTTGACTAGAAGATGAGCCTGGTCTTAAAATTTTAGTCAGTGGCGGATATTCTGTGGGGGCATACGGGGGCAGTTTCTCCCCTTGTGATCTGATTGGCCACCCCGTGTGTCCCTCCCCCAAAAAAAATTTTCGCTGGAAATTTACATTACTGATACTCCAATTTCCGATGCTCCTTAACACAACTTCATTGTCCGACTGCACCAATGGCGTTAGTTTGATCTTTTGATTGGATTTGGATTTGAAGAAGCTTTGAAGACATTTCCTGATGCTGGAGGAGAAGACGAGCAGCTTTGTACCCTTGCGGTCAGAAGACTGTGGCTGTTTCTCAGTATGTTAACTGTCCATACTTGTGTTCTCACATACACGTGAAACCTCATCATCAAGACTCCATCAGACCAGACTAGTGTGCATAGATGTGAATTGGTGGATATATATATATATATATATATATACACCTCTAGTACAAAAAACATTTTGGGTGTTTTATATTCACTTTTTGGTCTCTTCCACAACGTTATTCCTCTCTCCTACAACGTTGATTACAATTACATGCAAACTGGGAAGTATGCAAATTAGGCGATGACGTCATTTAGCGACTTTTAGGACAGCCAACAGCGACTTTCCTTACTGAAGAGAATCAATGTTGGTTCACAAACAAGAATACAGAATCTGTCTGACTAAAAACCTCTAAAGACTCACTACAGCCAAGATAAAGACACAACTCAGCTGCACCAAACCCACTAATCACTGCACACATTAGCACCATGTGCTAACTGTGGCTAAAGAACCACATTTACCAAGACAACTATCCAGTACAAAGCCCTAAAACACACCAAGAAACACATTTAAGACAATTTTACAGCTGGAAGCTGAAAGCCAACACCTAAAGAAAAAACTAAAGCAACAGAGCAGAACCTGGTTCAGTGAAGAGAAGCAGAGGGAAAGTTTAGACATAAAGCAGGAAGACACAGAGCTGCTCAGGTGTTCCTGATAACACCAAGCAGCCACCTGGACAGCCAATAGGAACACAGCTTACTGGAAGTCCAGAGGGCTGGCTTAGTGAAGTAAATTTGGTTTAAAGTTGAAGCAGAAAGTTCACAAAGAAAGTTGAAAACCATCTTCTGATACCTGAAATCTCTGAGGTTTCACACAAAGAACGCCTGAACATGTCAAACTGGTTTCATAGTGGAACCTTCACTGTAAAAACGTCATAGTATGGTGTGTTGGTCAAAAACATTATGACCGGGTGCCTAGTGTCGCTGGGGAGTGACACAAAAACAGGACAAACGCTGGTTTCCGGGGGGTTAGGAGGGTATTTATTTGAAAGAGTAAGTTTACAACAACACAGCATGTGAGCAGAAAAATCACAAAGTCTGTCTTTAGTTCAGCTGAAAATATTAGTTTTTGTCTTTTTTATTGACCAAACTTTTCAGGAAGTAGATGAAGAATAATTAAAGCTCTCATGTAGAAGTCCAATTTATTTTGGATCCTTGTGGAGAGTTTAATCTTAAGAGTTTGTAAAGCTGTTGAGTTTTTAGAGTCACATGGATTGTTTTGACATTTAATAACCGAGTCCTGAAATAAAATAAAGTTGTGGATTTCTGTCATTTAGTCTGGACTAAACAAGTAACAGCAGCATAAATCTCAAACGACATTATGAGGAATTTGGATTGAGGTTACTCACTTGATAATGACCAAAACATGACATTTCGGTTGGTTTAAAGGAATATTCCACCTTAAATCTTTGAATGTTTACCTAAAAGGTTGGTTTCAGGAAGTATTCCACTTACAAAGTCCTCACACATCCACCTTAAAGGAACATTCCACCAAAAATCCCTAAACATGCACCTAAAATGTTGGTTTAACTGAGTATTCCATCTAAAATCCTCAAAGAGACCTGAGGGCCTGGTTAAAGGGAATATTCCACTAAAAACCTCAACTAGGGCAGTATTTGTAGCAGCGACAACAGACAGAGATCCTCTTTGGGTAGAAGAACAGCGTGCAACACAAGAACATCTGCTCACTGTGGACAATTACTGAGAGTAGCTTTTTGTGACTTCTATGCAGAACACTATGAAGTTTGCTGAACTGTGCACTATTAAATGACTTAAGAATATGGAGTATTGTTACTGTTTATTATTGTTCTCAGGTTTATTGTTAAATGTATATAGTGCTACTTACTGTATTTTAAAATTTACATTACTGCACAGAACATTTCAGATTATTTTACCACAGATCAAGGCCACAGATTGTTGTTGTTCACTGTATATTGGGTAGTACTAATTTTGATTTAGAGTGATTAGTATACAGAACCCTATGATTTTTCTGGTTTACAGCCGAGAACTGGTTGCTAAAAGTACAGAATATCATTTCTTATTTTAGTTGTGATAATTGTCAGTAAACATTCTAAGAAGTGGAAATCCACAGGGTTGTATATAGTGCTGTTCTTGCACAATATTTGTCACTTAATTGCCCTCAGGATACTGTCATTGAGCTTACTAGTTTTAGATAACAGGGCAGATGCTGCAGCTAATGATGCTGTAATTCACATAAACAAGGAAACAAGTCCATCATAATTTGACTGTTAACAGTCCAAAATGAGAAGGTATCTACAGCTTTCCTATTGGGTTAAAGAGCCAAAAAAACATGAAAAATACTTTGTAAAAGCGAGAGGTCGGTAGAAGCTTTCATTTTTTCTTACAACTTTTCGGTGGCCCCCCCAAAATATCTGTTGTACCCCCCCGTGCCCCACACTATAATTAATCTGGATCCACTCCTGCTTCTAGCTACAAGGAGAAAGTGCTAACCACCAAGTCACTGTGTAGCCCCAGAATTTCTTGACCATCCATAAAAGGTTGTTGTGATATTCCAGATAATCAAAACCCACAAACACATGAGTTACTGTCCAGTTGTATTTATTCCACAGTACAGACAATGGTGGAGAGCTTTGGGGCCCGGAGTCAGAGATCTGTAAGAACTGGGAGACACTGAACATGTGAGAGGAGTAACTGTGATCCTGCTGCAGAACTTTGATCAGCCACTGTCAGTGTCAACGATCAAAGGATCAACTGAACCTTGTAGAAACGAGTTAGAGCAGCTACCATGATGCAGAAACACTGTTTTAATCCCCCTCTGATCACATTTATAAGCAGTGTATAAACATTTCATGACAATATAATGTAGCTATAGGCTAATATAAGGACATTTACAGCGTATTTATTCATATATTCATAAAACATTCTAATATATAAATTTAAAATAAGAGCTTAAAGCAAGTCATTCATTGTTTATAATGCAGTAATGGATGTGGGGGCAGTTAAAGTTGTAAGAAATAAACATGTTTAAAGGTGTGTATAATTGCGTACCACTATGCTATAGACCATTTAATGTTATTAAATATTTATACACTGCCTATATGAAAAAGATGGAGTTAAACTAAAGCCTTACTGAAACACTTACAAATCTGAACATGTGAATCTCATCTCAAATACTGTGTTTAGTAATTATTGCCACCATGCGATCTAACACAAAACCATCTGTCAAAGAGCTACAGCCCTACAGGATTTGTGACATTGTAATATAGTGGTTTATTTACAAAATAGTCCCAAGTGTTAGTGTTGAGTGTAAATTTATATGATAAAATGTCAGCACCACTTTCTAATAAGGCAACCTTCAACAAGGATTTATTCATTTATAGTTCAGAGTAAAGATTTCATTTGGCAGCTTGGTGGAAATCAATTCTTACTCGGTAATGTGTCGGGTTAGCATTTTAATCATCAATGTTGCAGTTGTCAAAATGAATTGTTTTATGTCCAGCTGTTTGACAGAAATCCAGATGCTGAGCAGTCAAACAGTTTGGGAAGTTTAAGTATATGTTAGAGCAGAGACAAGCAGTGGGTTTTGAGTCTTTACGTTAAGCTAAGATAAACTAAGTTAGGCTAAGCTAACCAAATTGTTGTTTTTTTTGTTGTTGCTGTACAGACTGAAAGCGCGCCATGTTTTGGGCAAATTATTGAGTTTTACAGATGAAAATAGCTCCTGTTTACCGCTGGTTTCAGTCTCTGTTCTAACCTAAGCAGGGCTGTTGCTAATGATTTTTTTTTATTTGATTAATCACATCTATTAAATGTCAAAAATATTGAAATCATTCATTTAAGGCTAACATAATCTAAAACCAATCACATTAAACTGAAACCAAGTCAGCCTTTATGCTAAGCTAAGCTAACCAAACTGTGTTTACACTAAGTCAATTTGTAATCTCTACAGGCGTTGATTGGTGGATTTGATCACCTTTGTACAGAATCAGTCTTTTCCCATTTCCTCTCCTCTAAATGTTCTATACTAATGCCAAGCTAAAAATACTACTGTGCTTTCACCTTAAGTTTTTGTGCTGATTAAACAGACTAGTTGTAACAGATCAATTTGTGAGCTTCAGCAATGTTTAAAGGCAGATTTTATTTTCCAAAAATCCCCATAACAGCTGATTAAACCAAATTGTTGTTTCTGCTTGTTTCTTAAGTTGTTGCATGAATTAAACTACATATAACATGTCAGTTACTGAGCTTTAGACATGGAAGTTGGGGGATTTTGCTACATTTAGGTGGACACATTTTTAAACAGATTAGATCTAATGAGTCAATCTATGAGCAGTTTTTCAGTCTTCAGTCTTCATGCTGAGCTAAGCTAATCAGAAATGCTCCTCTGTATCGCTATGTAGATATTCCATGAAAAATCAGCCATTTCCAGCTAGAATAGTCATTTAACACATTAACAATGTCTAGACTGTATTTTTGATTCATTTAATGTCATCTTCTCTGGAAAAAATAATAATGACAATTGACCTTAAACTTTTGAACGGTAGGGTATACTTATGCACAGATTAAACAGACTAGATATGAGTTAACCTGTGTGCTGAGAGATGCTGGTTTGTGTCAAAAATAGGACCAAAAATGTCCACAGTGACTTTTCAGTCCAGGATATTGGTCAAATGTTGTTGTTTTGTTTCATTAACAGTCTAAAACCTCGAGATAATCAGATAATTATCATACAAAGCAGAGTAAACAAACATCATTCTCAAATTTGAGAAGCTATTCTTCACTATTTTTGCTTTAAAAATCTTTGAAATGATTCTGCAAAAGAGTTTCTAATAATGATTTCATTATTTAGCAGACATCTGGTTTGACATTTAGCATTTCCCAAGTACCAAAGTACTCCTTTACCTATCAGTGAAGTCAGTTTCTAACCCCTTTAAAGACTGTATTATTAGAAAGTGGAGCCACAAACTAACGCTGGACTGTGTTTAAACTGAGCTGAAGATCTATAAACGTGTTGCTTCTTATCCAACAGTGGCAATAATCTCAAATATAATTAATCATAATTATTCCATACATAATATACGTCATTAAACAGTGAGGACATCGTGGACAACATAACTGGTTTATTATTGTTAAGCATGAAGGTTACGTAGTTCCAATTTGATTAGACGACATGCAACAGCTTGTTAAATAGTTTTCTCTGTTATGTGGTTTCACTTTTTCCATGCACCCACTGCTGACTGACAAAAACAGTCTCGAGTTATATTTCAAAGATTCTGTAAAATACTCCAGTTTGAAAAATAGGTACAGCAAGTCCTATAAAACGCTCAGCAGTAGACTGACGGTTCTAAAGAGACAGCAGAGGTCGACGGTGGCTGGAATACAAATAGTCTCCAGGAGGTGTGAAACACAGCTGCAGGCGGTGTGTGGTTGTGTTGTGGGGGCTTGTGCCCCTGCTGTGACTGAATATTGCACTGGTAAACACAAAAACCTTCCCGCGTTGGTCCATAGACTTAATGACAAATAAAATGCTACATATTTCAAATATATTTCACCTGAAATTTCCAGAGTAACATTGTGATCCTTACGTAAATAAATAGCTCTTAACCATAGAAGTCCTACATATACATCTTTACAATATGTACACTGACGACGCAGCCTCACGGACATTCAACTCAGCCGAAGGGAACGTTTTCCAAAAACCTGGCACCGACAGAGCAACAAAAACTCCTCGCAAAGCTCCAGTGCTTCCTTTTAAATAGCTTATTGTACACAATTTCGGCTCCGTCTTTGCCCTCATTTCTATTAAAGACACTTTTCTTTCTCAGACATGGACAACATTAAAAACACGGAGCCACAGAATGCAGTCGAAGCGGTAATGCTCCCCGTATGCACTGTGCTTACTATCATAAAAAGTTGATACAGTCTAAATCAGGGGTTTTCAAACTGTGAGGACGTCCCTGTTCTGTAAGACAAAAGGAATTAGTGCACTGCAAAAACTCACAATCTTACCAAGTCTGTTTGTCTTATTTTTAGTCAAAATGTCTCATCCCACTTGATTTAAGATAAATTCATTAAACAAATGACATTTCAGCAAGATGGAGGGACTTGTTTTAAGATAATGCAACTTAAATATCTTCTTCAGTCAAACAGTCTTGAAATGATCATATTTTAACCCTTGTGTTGTCCTGCAAGTCAAATTCGCCCATTTTACACTTTGAAAATGTAGAGCAAATAACAATTTCACAGTGAAAACTTCCACATTTTCAAAATCTTTTTGGAAATTTTTGAACATTTTTTGATGGAAAAAATAAATGTAAAAAAAAATGTTTCTTGAAAAACATTTGCAAAAATCAACCATGATTCAGCAAAACCTGCTGGGTTTTGGTTGATTTTTTTCCTGAATGTTCTTAAAGAAAATATTAGAAGCTTTACTCATATATATATATATATGGAATATTAGATGTTTTTAGCATTTTTTTTGGAAGATTTTTATTAATTTTTTGAAAATATTTACACTTTTTAGTATTTTTTATTTTTTTAATTTTTATTTCTTGCCAAATTTGGGGATTTGAAAAAAAAATACAACTTTAAAGGGAAACTTTTAAGGAATTTTCTTCCTGAAGATTTTACAAATTTTTTTCAGAGAAGGGAACAATATTTTTTGGTGCCGTAAATGAGGACAACAGGAGGGTTAAGACACCTAAACTTGACAATCTGGTAGAACATAGCTTAAAATAAGTTTTCCCAGCTAATTTTAAGATCTCAGTATTCTAAATATCATCTTATTTCAAGAAATCTTACCAAGCGATTTTTCACTTGTTCTATTGCCATTCTATTTGTTCACTTATTTCAAGGCAAAAGTTCCTTGAAATAAGTTTCTTTTTCTTGTTTTGAGAGTGGCATGTTTCCCAGTGTGCATGCAATTAACACCAAAAATCTTCCTCACTTCTCAGAGGCATAACTTTGCTGTACTGATGTCATTTTGTAGAATCAGTAGGACATAAAATCCCCCAAATTTGGCAAGGAAATTCTTGTAAATATTTCCAAAAAAAAGAGTAAAAAATCCCCCAAGAAAATCCTAAAAATATCTAATGTGATTACATGTATAATCAGTAAAACTTTTAATATTTTCTTTAAAAAAATTCACCAAAAAAAAAAAAATCAACCAAAATCCAGTGAAGTTCGCTGGATTTTGGTTGATTTTTTTTTTTTTGTGAATGTTCTTAAATAAACATTTTTAACATTTTTTTCAACCAAAAATGTTCAAAGATTTCCCAAAAATGATGAAAATGTGGACATCAGAAGTTTCACGGTGAAAATATATTTTTTCCCCCACATTTTCAAACTTTAAAACGGGTCAATTTTGACCCGCAGGACGACACAAGGGTTAAACTTGTTAGGTAAAGTCACATTTTTTCTCTTATCTGCAGAGAATTTAAACATGATTTAAATGTGCTATATAAACAACACTGACCTCCAAAGCATTATGGGAACATGAATCCACAAATCAGACAGATAATAATATCAGAAGAAGGGGGTCCAGACTTTGAAAACCCCTGGTCTAAATACTTCTCTAGACTTCTCCACGTATTGTTTGGCACAAATACTTACATTATTTTTAATTCCTGACAAAACGTACAGACATGTGCATCCCAGCACATACAGTATACCCGGACATAAACGATAAAACGCGCCATGCACTACAGAGGTGTTCGAACGTAGCAACATGAGATGGTAACTAGAGGATATGTCCACCTTAAGCTAGTGCAAAAATTAACAATGAGGTTACACAGTTGATTCACTACAGTGCTAGAGAAAGATTTTGGCTTCTGTTACGGGCCGAACACGTCGCTGATCACACATCTGGAAACATAGTGGAAGCGAGACGTAAACGACAGCAGAGTAAAATGAAGCAAACAAGCAGCAGAGCTGCTCCACACATCTGTACGCCAAAAGCTTACACAGAATTAAAGGAGAAGTTGACAGTTTGTCAGGGTTTTAACACAGTCAGGTGCTAATTTTAACTCTGAAACCACTTTAGCTTGCTGGGATCACTCCTCCTAATCATGCTCCCAGTGTCACAACAGTACAACAGTTAGCATGATCAGCCTATGTGAACATATTTGACAGATACTGGTGCATTTCCCTGTGATTTATTAACATTTGATTTTTAAAAAAAAAAGTCAATTATGATTGAGTAAAGAAACAATAAATACCAGAAAAAATGTGATTTTTTTTTTCCATTTTGCCCATCACCTGCACCTCGTTTCCACACAGCTCTGTGTTTAAAAGTTTGGGATCACTTAGGCAATTTCATGTTTTCCATGAAAACTCACACTTTTATTCATGTGCCAACATAATTGCATAAGGGTTTTCTAATCATCAATGAGCCTTTCAACACCATTAGCTAACACAATGTAGCATTAGAACACAGGAGTGATGGTTGCTGGAAATGTTCCTCTGCACCCCAAGTAGATATTCCATTAAAAATAAGCCGTCATTTAACACATTAACAATGTCTAGACTGTATTTCTGATTCATTTAATGTCATCTTCATTGAAAAAAGCTGCTTTTCTGTCAAAAATAAGAACATTTCTATGTGACCCTAATGTTTGAACAGTAGTCACGACTCAACCACAAGTCCATTCGTATGAAAACATCCACGATCTTCTACGTTTCACTCACTTCTGTTTTTTTCCCGGTCTGGAATTTGCCTTGACAGATTGTGTGCGACAGTATGTGGACAGTCAAATTGTGTGAATGTAAAATTAAAAAGAACACATGTGCTACCTCTGTAACGTACAGAGTAAATGCATAGTGGCTGATATGTCTCGTAACAAAACATTTCACAAAACTGGCTCCATATCCTCCTTATTTATCAAAATACATCATGTTTTAAAAAGTGGTGAAATGAGCCTCTCTCCCTGACTGTGGTGAAGATTCAATCAGTAGAAAGTGTAAAGAAATGCATGTCTTTGCATTGAACACAAGAGGGCAGAGGCCATATACGAAAAAGAGTTAAATACATCAAGTAAAGCTGAGTGGAAACGAGGCATTCAAGTGGAAGCACATTAGTAAAGGGTTTCTCAGTGGACAGTGGAATATGTGTTATAAATTGGTTTCAATTTTCCTACAGGCACCTGACTGCTGTTTCAAGCCCTGAAAAGCTGCAGATGTTTCCTTTATTTAGTGATCTAAGCACTAGAAAATCTGACGACATTGTGCATGTCGTTTTTGGATCGCAGACATGAGGTGGCTTCTTCTTCTTCTACGTCCCCTGGTGACGAAAATACACAGTTCAGTCAACGAAGCAGCAAAATGACGTTTGCTCTGGGAAGTTAAAGAGAGGAAATTCTCCACATTCACCACTGAAAGGATCGATCCAACATTCAAGCTCTTTCTTCAGTCCGTTTGGTGTGAACACTGAAACACGTCTCTGTGACTCTCAGTTCAGTCTGAAATTAAACAGGCTCCTCAGCAGAAACACCAGCTCCGTCCTGTAAGAGCAAAAAGAGCAAAAAGCCAGGGAGCACCACACAAGTGTCGCCCAGCAGCAGCAGCAGGTGTGGGAAACAGAACGCCACCAGCAGGTGGACCAGAGGTATTGCAAGCAGATGAATATATAAAGGGATTGTTGCTGTGGACTGTACAGAGTTTCATTTGTTGCTTTAATGCTGCATGCCCTGTTTTCCAGCCTCCTGTTCCCTCTGTGGAATAAACGTCTCGTGGGATATTAAGGCCTTGCACGGCCCAGAGGCCACACCGAAAGGGAAACGACTACAGAGACTCACACGGAGGGGAATGAAAACTGGAGCGGCAAAATGCAAGCTGTATGCATTTAAAAACATCAGTGATTAACTGTTTCACAAATCTACCTCACTCCTGTTAAAAGGATCAGTTCATCCCAAGTACACATTTTCTCACTCATTGCTTTTGGTATCTATAAAGTCAGAAAATTTTGGCTTTACGTTTAACAATTTCTCCGCCTCAAAACTGTGAAAGTCGACGAGAACATGTTTGTTGTGCTCATAGCATTAAAAGCTTACATTTAGACAAGCCTAAACTAAATGCTAAAGTCAGCATGCTAATGGACAAGATGTTTGCTATGTGTGAGATTTCTAGCTTTAGCTTAGCAAGCTAACTTTTGTGTGTTTTGGTCATAAAACCAAAGTATTAAAATTTTGATCTGTACTATATTTTGTAGTAATCCATACAGTAGTTGTTATAGACTCATACTCTACGCTTAGCACAGTTGTTCAGAAGTAATTTGGGTTTCGGCTATTGATAGCTCAAATCTTGATAATAGGTTGTTCAAATTTAAAAAAAGGTGTATTAAACCTGCAGAATGTATTGTTGAAAGACTGTTGAAAACTGGATTCACGCTGGACTTTAGAAAATTTAAAAAAAAAAAAGAAAAAAAAAAGAACTGGTAACCTGGATCTGATAAAACTGAATTGTTTGTATCTGGATCAGGGTCATTTAAATGAAAACTTTGAAAGACCGGCATTAAAGTAAGATGGATTATCCTTAAGACTGGATAGAGAAAAATGGAATTTCTAAAAGTGGAATAAACATTTGAAACGAAACCACCCTGGGCATCACATTTATCTTTTGAAACATTTTCCTTCAGATTCAATTCCACAGTTTCCTTGGATAAGCAGAAACTCTGACTGCTAAAGGCACTAAATTAAAAAAGGAGTGGGGGATTTATCCTCTGAGGACCATGAAGATCTGGACTGTATCAAATCACACGGCAATCCTTTGAACCATGTGGCTCAGAATCAAACTTGTTAATCTTTTGAAAGGAAAATCAGGGCTTGTGGCCACATTGTCCCAAAAAAATCCATCCAGTATCAGAACTTTAAGACTTTAGGTTTCCGTTGCAGTGTGGAGTGAAACGGCTTCGCCTGCAATGTTAACTTTAAGCGCACCAAAATGATAAGAAGTAGTAGTTCATGGATGTAACCCCTGTTCTATGAGCACATAGGAAATAGAACAATGGAGGTTTGCTTTGCAAGCTAATGGATTTTTTTTAGAGACTGCTACTTGACGTGAACATCGAGTTGGCAGAAAAATGGCCTGAAAGAGGATCTACAGGGACAGTTCATGTGGTCAGATCCCACAAAACCCTGAAATGGTGCACAACTTCCATTGAAATGTCAGTTGATCTCCACTTTTAAACATCACTGGGAGATGTGTGTAATTATATCAGAAAACATGTTTTGGTTTTTTTTCTAAAATGTGGATGAACTGACCCTTTACAGCAAGATTTCATTCACGTTTTACGTAAGCCGTGTTTCCAAAACATATTTTTATACGCATTTTCTTCTATCGCATTAGAAAAAAGTAATAAATGGCATAATAACAATAGAACAAACTATTTTGCAAACCATACTTTAGTGCTTGCTAGAGGTGGTTTTCATAAAGTGACATAGAAAAATCTTTTCTGAGTAAGTTTTGATGTAGCCAACATTTTACTCACATGACTAATCTGCTGTTTCTTTTGTTGTCTTCATCTCCACACAGCATGAAACAAGTTCAATTCCAGCTGATATAAAAGAATAATTGCTACATGCCCAAGTGGAAACAGTTGCTAAATACAATTCTCCATTGCTCTCATAGATGACAAAGTTTTACATGTTTCTTTTTTCGAGTTTTTTTTTTAGTGGCTAGCAAACAATTAGTTTTGTTACTGGCTTCTGATGATACCATGGAGTCTAGTTTATTCGCTCTAAAGCAGTTAGTTGGAAGCAAGTCTAATTGTCTTTATTTTGAATTTTATGTAACATTTTCAAAGCTCACTTCAAATTTACTTGACAGTTGAATGGAAACACGGCTTTTGTGTTGCATTTGCTTCTCTTTTTGCATCATGAGGCTTTTTATACTTATTGTCAGTCCATGCTGGGTAGAGTGTTGGAAACAGGGGGACAGAAACAGAAGTGAAATCATTGGCTTTTTGCCACGACTGGCAAATGAACGTGGCCTCAGCGCCATGTTTTGGAGAAGGATCTGGCTTTGCAGTTTGTCCTGAGCTCATGAATGTGAATGCTTGGACAGTGTTGTTTGGAAAAGGGAAGGGAGGGGGTCCCGTTACACGAGATTAGTTTAAGGCTTACAATATTTCACTTAATCCTTCCTTGTCATTTTTTAAATAATTAGTGATGTATCCTATAAAAGTATTACAGTAAAAGAGTCATGCTACACAACTACTTTGTTCTCTGGATGCCACTTGGCGTGATTAGTCCACTCCTCCTGGACAGACGCATCTTGTCTAAACTTTAACAATCAGTTTAGTGTGTTATTCCTGCTACATCCCTTTAATTTAAAACCTATGAACCCTCCATCCACGTCCTCCTGCCTTCTCTCCACCCTTTTGTCTTCTGTCCAGATATCATGGTGGCTCAGGCCGGGTCCTTTAACACCATAGCTCCATTTTTTTAGACCTTACTTGGGGCCAAGTAACCCTCCGCTGCCCTCCCTGGTGCTCCCGCTGCGGCCCCAGCAGCCTGCAGCGATGCTCATACTCCGCTGGGTTGCTGAAGCGATGCCTCGTTCCCGCTCCACTTCACACTGGCTCAGCGTGCGCTCAGTCCGGCCCGGCAGGTTGGGGGAGCCGGATCCAGACCCTCCGGGCTGCTGAGATGAAGAGATGGTGCGAAAGATGTGGTTGCGTTTGCGGAGGAAGTCTCCTCCGGCTGCACCCAGGCCAAAGCTGCCCTTACGGAGGACCATGCGGGTGCTGGTGGACTTGGCCGGGCGAGACCTCTGGTTGTACTCTAGCTGGGAGAGGTGGGAGGCGTAGCCATCCGGGATGAACTGGAGCAGAAATCACATTAATTAACAGACAGACAGAAAACCCCCTGACTGAGACGCAACTGTAAACTGTGTTTACTGTTTGCTATGATTGCAAGTTATACTCACAGCTTTCAAATTCAAATGAATTTAGATTTTTTATTTTTAATTTAACCGTCATTCGACCATAACAGCATTTTTTTTTGTAATTATAAAGATTGAAAGTTCTGGTGCTGTTAATGCAAATGGCATTGTTTTTGACAAGGTATTTATTTTGTGGGATTTGAAATTTCAACCTCTGCTTCCATAATACAACAACAATACACTTTGGACCTTTAGGATAAAAACGTCCCCACTAAAACCCTTTACAATGGATAGTTTTGATCCTCCACCCCTTACAACATTAAATGTATTTACTTATTTGTTTATTTAATAGGGACAATGCAATTAACATAGTTTCAATACAGTTCATGAATCTGATGTGTTGCATACAGAGTTTTAGCTACAGCTAATTCTCAACCCCTGTCCCTAGTTGCATTTTAGGATATTAGGTTTCTATTGTGAATACTTCCCTTCATAATGTCATCTTGAATAATCAAAAATCATTTTATGCTTGCCACTCATCGTATGGAAATTAATTGTTTCTATTTGCATGTTTTTTTTTAAAAAAAGAAAGAAAAAAAACAAGCACAAAATGGTGAAAAATACAGATCAAGATGACAAATATAATGTTTTGTCTGCAACCCAGGAAAAATATTTACTTTCATAAAGGAAGAAAGAAATATGCCCGTTTAAGAAGTTAGAATCTAAATATTTAGAATTTTTTTTCTTTTAAAATTATTCAACCAATTAACCAATTGTCGAATAGCTCGTAATTAATTTATTAGTTGACAAATAATTGATAAATCATTAAAACAGACTGCACAACCACGAATGTGCTGTAACTTATTGATGGGTTGTACTGCAGTATGAAGGCTCTAACATCCAGATATTTTTCATACCTGACACTGGTGCTGCATCTTCTTTGTGGGCCTTCCCACTATGTAGATATGAGAGGGAGGCAGGCCGATGGATGTGTACACTGAGATGTCCTTGGTAGAGCCGTAAGCTGCAAAGATCCTCATGTGAGCCTGGTCAAAGAGAGAAAGGCCAGTTTTTACCACCTGAAAAGAATCGGTTGCAGACTCACACCGGCCTCTCTTACCTCGCTGATGAGGGATTTCAGGAAGTTGGCCTTGTGTCGAAGCGGGTCGTGCACCAGCCCGTCGCAGAAGGAGACAACGCCATGAGGAAAGTTATGCTGAGAGAGCCAGGCCACGACACGCTGCTTCTGCATGTCAGGACGACCCGTTACATAGACTATGAGGTAACCCAAGTCCTGCCAGTACCTGCAGACCGTAATGAACGAAATGGGCAAAGTGTTCAGGCAAAGCAGAGTCACGGTTAGATGAGCCGACTGGCATCAGCTGCTTTATTTAAGCTCCACAGAGCAGACCCAGAAACACAAGGAATGGACATCAGATCACAGGAAACCTGGATTTTGGCCTAATATGGGACACTTTTGGTTTCAGCCATCTCCTCTGGGAGATGCAGGGAAAGTGATGGATTGTTTTTGCATGCGTGGTTCCCACTGTGAAGCCTAGAGGGGGAGGTGTGATGAGCAACACTTAATCAGTATTACTACCACAACATCCTGCAGAGACACACACTGAGAGGGACCATCAGCAGTTGTTCAGCGAGACAATGAGCCAAAACACCTCAAGGCTTTGTGCAGGCTGGCTGACCAACAAGCAACACGTGATGTGGCCTCAACAAACACCCGCCTAAACCTTGCCGAGATGATTTCAGATAAGTTGTCTTAATAAAAAATAGAAAAACAAAAAAATCTTGGAATGAGAAGGTGTCTAAATTTTCGTCTATCTAGATAACCTCTATGTTCATGCATTCCTTCCCTTTGAAGTTTCCCCCTTTTATGCTTTACAACACTG
Source organism: Acanthochromis polyacanthus (assembly GCF_021347895.1). Lineage (NCBI taxonomy): Eukaryota > Metazoa > Chordata > Actinopteri > Pomacentridae > Acanthochromis > Acanthochromis polyacanthus. Next base: position 19,410,287 of record NC_067130.1, read on the forward strand.
AACTGTAGCAATAACCCCGTTTAAAGTGACTCATTACTGAAAATAGAGATCAGCTGAATGCAGCGAATGTGTCATAAGTGATTGTAATATAAAGACACGTGTATCTGGAAGGTCCAGTTATTGGTGGATTAGTAGTCCTGATTATTACTACACCATGAAGACAAAAGAACAGTTCAAGCATCTCCCTATAAAGAGGGTATTAAAAAGTATAAGTCAGGAGATATATATATATATAAAAAAATTCCAATTCACTGAATATTTCTTAGAGTACAATTAAATCCATGAAGAAGAAATAAAAGGAATATGAGTAAGTCCGCCTGTAATAATAAAAAAAAAAAGATACTTGACCATGATTCAACGTTGAAAAGCGACGACAGAAAAAGACTTCCAAAGGGAGTGAATACTTTTTAATAAAGCCACTGTAAATAATTGCAGAGAAGGCATAAATAATGTGGTGGTAGTATCCTCACCTCACCACATCCACAGCTCCAGCTCGAACCTTGGGGTCGCTCCCCATTATGGACACACTGGCAGCGAACGACCCGTCAATACTGAATACAACAAACTCAGTTCCTCTGGGTACAACGGTGAGATAGCTGTCTGCAAATGTGTGGTCACCCCTGACAGACGAGGTGAACATGGAAAAGAAAGGCATTTATTATCAGAGGTTTAAATATGTACATTTTTAGCTGTTAAAAAGTCTATATACCTGACCACCATTTTGACAGGATACACCCCGATACCCAGCCTTCTGCTCTCAGGGATTACATAAGAGATGCGTCCGCTGTTGTTAGTGAGCTCTGTGTTAAAGTACACCCACTCTCCAGAGGGAGGCTGGGTCATGATGTGGATGTCGATCTGCAGGAAGAAGGAAAAACTGATTATTACACCATGGTAGAAATAAGGTTCTGTACACATCTTCCAGCAAAATGCAGCTGAAACAGGTATTTCACAGCTTGAGGACAGCAAACTTTCTCAGCACAAAAAAGAAGGTCCCCGAGCACATTGCTTATTTCACAGCTTTTTATTGTGCAAACAGGTTGAAGAGTTTTAAGAGATGTAGATCCAAAGGTGGGAGTTGCCATAGTCTTTGTCCAAGTGCCTCACATCCAATACCAAGTCAGAAACCAGGGAAAGCAGACCTCTTTACAATGATAAAGGTAGCAAAATTATTTTAAAAAGTCTGAATAAACTGCTGTCAAAGTTGACAAGCCAGAGGGAACATGACAAATCTGTCAGATTTAGAGGAGGACTATCTTGTAACAGAGCGAAAAATACTTGTCTTAAAGTTACGAGAAACAGTACAGATGTACAGTTGTATGTGTCCAGTGAGACAACTTGGAGAAAACAAATGCTTTGTGGTCCCTCATAGCTGTCTTTTACCTTCTCTCCAGTGAGGGTCACCATGTCCAGCGGTCCATACATGAAGCGTCCCGTCACTGTCTGTGCTCCGTCCTCCATGAACACGGCATCATTCACGCGGTGGTTAGCCGTCACATTCTGAGAACAAGAAATTATTTTCACTTCATGATAAAGAGCTTCAAATTCTATACTCTGCTCTGATAAATCATAAAACAACTTTGAATCAGAGATACGTTGAAGACCACAGAAACAAGATAAATCTCTTTGTCGCCATCATTTTAAAAATTTCTCCTTTATGAGTAGCAGACGGTATATAACAGTCATCGTGTTTCTATGTAACGTCAAGCTAATCTGGAGAGAATTTATGAAAGGTCATGAAAAATGATAAATGTGCATTTGCCGAGCTTCCGTTAAGTGTTTTGGAGTAAATTAGGTTGTGTAGTGTCGTCACAAGGTGGCAGTATAGTCTTTTTGGCTATAATAAACACAGTAGAAGAAGTCAGAAACAAGACTAGTTGTTTGCCAACTGTTGACAACCTTTAGAAGAAGAAATGAACAAAACATCGTACAACTACAAGGGATTCAGAAGTCTCTCTCAGGTAACTCTGGGCTGAACTGTCCTCCTGCTGGAATATTTTATGGTCTGTTTGTGGTAGTGGAAGAAGAACTGGGATCCTGAGGCAATACAACAATGTAAAAATACTCAGCTCAGATGTATTGTAAAAATATTGTTAAAATGTACTTGACATATCAAAAGCGTATTTTTTACAGACACCATAATATGTTGTTAGACAGTTTAATACCTGAATATAAATGTTTTAAAGTGTTCATACATCTTTGCTACCCGTCAATACCTGAAACTAAAACTACATCCATGGATGAGTTCAGCAGCTGACAAATGTGCTGAAATGGAAATACTGTGAATGCTGAAGTAAAAAAGACGACATTACATCTAAGCTTAGAAGTTTTATCCCTCTTCTCATTCCAAAATGCAGTCTGGTGGAAATGCACTTCAAACAGAAGGACATTTTACCCGAATTTTAACATGAGTCCTCTTGCGGAGCCACTTCTCCCGAGGTTTGGACGGAGTAAATTCAGACACTTCTTTACCGTCCAGCTCCAAAATACTGGAGTTCTCATGTCTCATTACCTGCAGCAGAAAATGATGCTGAAATAAATGACAGGGAAATTTGGTACTTCTCTGTTTCAGCATCTCCGAGTCTCAGCTCGTCAGCTAATATGTTCCTAGAGCACAGACAACTGCAATCAAGTTTTAAATTGTATTTGCACAGCCGAACAACTTCATATATCACATGCGTAATTACGGTTGCTGCAATGCTTTGGTATTGAAAAGAAATCAATAGCGAGATAACCTGTCTGAGCAGGAATGAGACGACGTCTGTGGACTCCCAGTAGGAGGCGTGGAAGAGATGAGGCAGAGCCACCGTTGGAAATGCTGTCAGGGCATCGGGGCAATACAGAGCGTAGTCCATCCTCTTACTGCCCCACCAACGAGAGGCAACTAGAGCAGTGAGGGGGGAAAAAAAACAGACAGTCACTGCATCCAGTACGCTGATTTATATTTGTGGTGTTCATTTTGTTCATAAGGAGGAGAAGAAGTCAGCATCATAAGTCTATAGTACATTAAGGATTTGACTAGGAGGCTCTAGACAACTAGCTGTAAATATAAAGAGACAGTGATGAACTGTACAAAAGTGTGAAATGCACATTCATTAAAAAAACCACCTGCTCAGACTCTAAGTGAAGCTGGTCAAATGTTTTATTTTTTAGTCGTCTTGTAACGTAGTGTTGTTTTTTTTTTAGATGTACTCCACAACCCCGACCTGATAAACTCAAGTACGCCCCCAACAACACCATCGTCTGTTCAAAAAGTGTTCTTATGAATAGTAATATAAACTGTATCAATTAAACAATGGTATGACGACTCTGTCTAGTATATTGTTTTGGGCAAATTGGGTGGAATTTATACCTTGCAGTCTGGGTTAAAACAATGACTACTGGTTTTGGTATTGGATTCCTCATACAACTGAACTGTCCATTTGATGTTTAAAAATGTTATGCATTATATATTATTTATGCCAAGAGTATTGTAACTGTTTGTCCATTGCTTTTGTAAGTCCATTTTTTATGACAGAACAGCTGATTCATGACTTTTGCCAGTATATTTCAGCAGTTTTCCATTACTTCTAAGTACCTGTTCACGTATTTTTCATGTTATCGAAATTGCAACTCCTGACGTGGGGAGAGCAGTTTGGAGCTGCCTGATCGGTGACATCAAAATCAATCAACAATGCTTCACCATCAATGTCTTTAATTGCTAATGTCATTTGGTAACGGCTCCAGTCCTAGTCGGCCGCAGTAAACGCAGCAGTTAATTTTCGGTGCTATTCAGCGTGGAGGGACTCTGCATCTGTTTACTTCTCTCCTTTCTCTGTGCTCACATATACTGTGTCTTAATACAGCTGAATTACCAGTAAAGCTGTTCTCATTTAGATCTTTTCTGTTTCTGTTTCCAGGCAACACAACAAGCATGGAATAGTGATTTAAATTCAGCTCTTTAAGGCTACATGGTAACCAGCAGTCACTTTACAGCTGCTGCTCTGAACCACTAAAGTCCAGATTTTACGTGTTAAACAGTAAGATATAGTTTGTCAAAATAGAGTGAACTTAAATAAAATGGTAACTTTGCTTATTTGGAGGGAAAATGATCATTTAGAGTAACTGATTAATTAACAAAAAAATAGTCAACAGCGTAATAAACAGAAGATTAGTCATTAGTGGTAGCCTTAGGCCAGTTTACTGGTTATTGTGAATTTATTAAACGTTTGCATCACAGCAATTTTAATCTTATTTGGCTGCTTTTTTCCTTAACACAGATGTGGAGATATGTTTTTGTTTATTGATTAAATAATTCCTTGAGTTTCCCACATACTCACAACAGCAAAAGTACCCTCTTAGAAGCAAGAAACTGTGGTTGAGAATCACTTGAGCAAAATAAAGGACAGCAGCAGTAAGTGTAGGAGAAGTCGCACACGAAGAGTTATGGATCATATATGTAGTTTTGGATGTTGGACAAATGAGGAGAACTATGTGACAAAGGAGGAGGCCAAAGGAGGAAGGACAGAGCACAGGGAATGAGGAAGGATCCTAGCATCCTGTCCTCATGTCATCTCACTACAGTTCCCAGGGTACCTTGCTCTATATTCTTCAGCACCCCGGGTGACGGGGGCGCTGAGCTGATGCTTGTGATGTCAGATGTGACATCGGTGAGGTCAGAGGTCATATCAGAGGTCATGTCAGAGCTAACATAGGAGCTCTGCTCAGACTCCACACCGTTGGGTCTCGGGAACACCCGACGGATTGTCTGGCGAGCCCGAAAAGATGGGTTCCGAGAGGCAAACTTATTGTAGGGCAGAGCCAGCTGGGACAGCAGACTGGGCCTTTTAGCGTGGCTCACTTCACATTTGTTTGCTGAGAGCATGTTTGGAGGGAGGAAATGAGAATGTCAACATATAAACTGTCAGCTTCTGGGCCAAAACGTGTGTCAGAGGCAGGAGGTTGTAGGACAGCTTACTTGTGGCGATGTTGGAGGCGGTGTATGAGTCGGCTAAACCAGACACCTGGCTGGCTATGCTGGCCTCACTTGCCCTGCGGTTGCAACGGAGGTGTGGGACCCCTGGGGAGGTGGACGACGGGTACTGGCCATCAACAAAAATATGTGAGTGAAGAGCATCCGCTGTGGAGACAGAAGGCAGAAGTTAGAGCCATCTTCTTCACCACAATATTAACAATGATGACTAAACCGCCAGCAGGTTTGAGAGGAAAATTATCTTCAACAGAACTGTCAAAATGAGACCATTTATCAGAGACAGAAACGGTAAAAACTGAAAGAATCTTCATATTTTCAATCCTCTGATGGTGCACAAATGAATCACAGAATTCAGTAATTTCCTAATGAAACTCAGTAATGCAAACCAGTGTGATGGGGGTACAGATATACACAGAGCTGCTGGTTATAATATAATTTTTTTTATGTAAAGTGCTTCTATCGGGTTGAAGTCAGACTATAGAAAAAGAGCAACAGGACCAACACATACTCTCCGTGTGGAGCTGCGATGTCTGCCAGTTGAGGACAGGCACGGGGATGGACGTCTCACTGATACTTTCTGGGCAGCGGTGGAGCGCTACACCACTAGACTCCATCAGAAGCTGAGGGTTACTCTGCACCGTCTCCACTAAAAAGCCAGAAACAGACGAGAGACACAAACAGTCACATGTGGAACAGAAACCCTGCAGCAAAGTATCTCATGAAGTGTGACTCACCCAAGAGAGCTGAGTGTCCGTCCCCGAGTGGAAAACGCTGATAGCGGGGGACGCTAAAGGGAGGCAGCAGGTGGAACCTTTTGTCCAGGAGAGGCTCAAGGCGGGAAGCTGAGGGGTCAGCTGGATGAAATAGGTTGTAAACCTGCTGACAGGCCGGACGCAGAGCAGACACTGGAGAGAGGACAGAAACACAATGAGAGTTACAAAAAAGTTTTTAAAAGGTGAGACAACCGTGGGACGTTTCATGAAACAGAGAAACAGGTGATGTGCTGTTAATTCAGAAATCTACAGTTTTCTCAAATCTGACTCTGTAGTAAACAAAAAAACTTGCAATCCCTGATGCTACCGAGCTGTCACTAGTGACTCAGCTGCAACCAAGTGTAACGCATCAAGAATTCAGAAGCTTTTCAGCTGATCTGCAGGCTGTGTTTACACAGAGCAGAGAGGAGCAAAGTATGAAATCCAATTAGAGACTAAGAGGAAAATAAAACACACTAGGCCAATAAAATAAATGCAGCAGAGGAGCAAGTTATTGAAAGATGCATTCAATATATTGGAAATATCTTTCTAAAGTAGATGTACAAAGCTGTTAAAAAAAAAGCATAATCTACAAATGTGTTTCTCCTAAAATACTTAAAGTAAAGGTAAAATTTTTTCCAGTATTGTACATGCTGATTTTTTTTCTTTTAAACTTTGGCAAACTATAAAAATGTGAAATTTCATGTCAGTTTTTATCTTTTCTCACAAACGACATTTTTGAGTTGTCTCTCCTCCTATCAATGGTTGTGTTGTTTCCATAGAAGGACAGGACTTTATATTGCAGTGACAAACAAGCATACAGTAGAGAAAAATATTACAAAACATGCCCAGAAGCTGCTGGTTAGGTCTGAGGGTTACAGAATAACTTTAGTGGGGAGGATGAAATCAACACAGAGAAAAGAAATGAATGGCTGAGAAAACTAAAAAAAAAAGAAGAGAAACAAAAAGATTGTGAGAACAGCTACAGTATACAACATCTAATCGGAAATCAGTCCAGATGTTAACCCAACAGCTGCAGGTCAACAGCATCTTTCCTCCAAACCCCAAAGGACACACAGTGCAGACAGAGTCGTGCCTGTGTGAGCTCGTCGATCACGTCGGTTTCTGAGATCAAAAACATGACCTCCAACCCCTGACGCCTGCTTCCCAGCAGCTGCAGACATGCCTCCCAAAGAATAAAAACTATACACTACAAATAAATACTTCTGGCTTCAATTCATGAGAAACACATTCAATTTACGGTGCACGAAAAGAAAGGAAAATGATCCTCACCATCTAAGGAGGGCACCACAGTCTTCCTCAGTGCAAGCACCAGCCCCAGAGGAGAGCCGAACAGGAAGAAGTCAGTCACCTCAAAGTCGAACTTTCCTAAAGAGCCCCCCTCCAACATGGTGCTGTTGCTGGAGCGCCGAGATCCGGGCTCCCCATGGAGAACGCTGGAGTGAAGACTGCTCAGAAGGAGAAAATAATATCACATATAAGTTAACATTTTTCAAGAGTTACAAGTGCTGGCATCCATGTATGCGTCTTACCTGGACAAGAAGGCCTGGTGGTGTTTGATGGTGTCCAGCTCGTACGTGGAGGAGTCGCTGCGTTTGCGTGGAAGCTGTTTTTTAGGGTCGTCGGGCCCCGAGCAGCGTGGGATGTCGATGTTGCTACGGCTGAGATGGCGACTTCCTTCGAGCGATGGCGAGGAAGGAGAAACGCTGTTTATGATGATACCCGGAGAAAGGAGGTCTGTGTCCTGAGGAAATAGAGAACAGTGTCAGAGTTCAAGTGTGAGGTTAAAAGATCTTGGGAATGCCAGTAGCACTGTTCTAAGTAAACGAAAGCTTTTTTTCCTCTGATTTTACAAGATACTATTATTGTAAGTAAACAAACCAGAGAAAATAACACTCAACTATCCTAAAAATTACAGTGAAAAACTGTCATATTTTATTGATGTTCCTTTAAAAGGATGACTCGGAGGCGCGGATGTCTTATTTTGTTAGATCTCCGTTGCCTCAGCTCCTCTCGCCTCATGTCTCTTCTTTGCCTCACATGTCTGGAAAGGATGAAGACACGAGCGGAAGAGTTGAGGACAGGATTTGAGGAGGAACAAAGGGGGAAATAGGATATGAGGATCTACAGATGTACTTTCGTTCCTGCTGCTTGCTACTTACTTAATTTGTTTTTCATTTTTGATTTGTATATTTTTGCATCTGTCGCCGTTACGTGTTTGATGCAGCGCTGCTCAAAAGGCAACAATGCCCACCTGAGGATTAGTTGGTCCTTCCCTTTAGCTGAGAATGAAATATTGCAGACATTCGCGGTCCTCAGATACAGAAGCGTATAACACAAAAGAAAGAAACCTTGGAAACCTAATCTTGTAATAATGAGAACAAGTTCAGGTGGTTATCAATCATCTCTATACTCGAGAGGACCAGGGCGATGGTGCAGCCTGATTTGATTAAATGAACATGAGCTTGAATTTTAATATAAGTATAAAATCTTTTGCTAAAAGAGAGCAGATGTAAACTTCTACAAATATAATCTTGCCACGTATACAGTGAGTCTCATTTTTCAGGCTAAATTTGTTAAGATTGCAAGTTACTAACTTTGTATCATCTCTTCCTCACAGTTTGTGCTTTGTCCTCTCCATCCACTCTCTTGTTGCATGTCTCTCAGATATTTCTCATTTGTCCAACATGATTCAATACAATCCCAAACTCTTCTCTGGATGAGGAGTCTTCAGTCCAGCTGACTGTGCTATGAATACATTTAAAAACTCAATCTGAACTGTTGTTCAGAAATTCAGTTTCAGTTTCAGAGTGCTAAGAGCAGCAGGGATTTAGTGATTTAGGAGCCTGCAGGCCAAGTCTTGATTTATTTTCTCCTTTTCTTTAAATGAATGTTGGTGTTGGCAGTGGTTGAAGGGTTAGGGCACTGTTTCCTTAAGTAAAACTATCAATACTGCAGAGTAAAAATACTGCCAAAGATGAGAATCCTACATTCAATAAAATTTTAAAAAAGACCACATGCAGTGTTATTTCTGTTCTAAATATGTTTCATGTTTTTTTTAATTAACAAAAAGAACAGATAAGAATCCTGTTGAAGTACTGGATGACAAGCGCTATCAGTAAGAGTAATAGTACCATTAAACTCTTAACAATTCATCAGTGAATTACACTGATACTGAAGAAATCTTAAAACTCTGAGGATTCTCAGGCAAGTTCTAAACTTTAGTTCTGAAGTGTTTAGCAGCAGCTTAAAAACTCCTTGTTTGGTACAGAAGTCAGGGTTGAAGTTAGAGTGCGACAAAGAAGGACTTGCATATAGATCAAAGTAAAGAGTTCAAACTAGAGTCTGGGTTTAAATACTTCTTTTGATACATTACAGAGATGTACAGGGTGAAAAATGTGCAAAAAGTGTTTAGAGTGAAAAAGTTTTTTTTTTTTTTTTTCAAAATTTACTCAGGAAAGTGCAACAAGAACTCCTTTTTTGTTTAAGGTCTGAAACATTGCATTCCTGCCCCATTCAGCTATTGTACATATCTCTACTATATTATGAGATAGTAAGTCATGATAGAGAGATAACACCTCTGAAAAAGTTTGATCCTTGGCAAATGCAATACACTCCCAAACTAAGAGGATTAGTTCTTACAATTCCGGTGTTCCTCTGCCCTCTGATATTTCCTCATACAATGCAGCTGGATGAAATGCAGATATTATCTCCATAAGGGCAGCACGGTGGTGCACTGGGTTGTACTGTTTCGTCACCATAAAGAAGTTCTGGATTTGAGATTGGTGCTCCGCTGTGGCCTTTCTGTGTGGAGTTTGGATGTTCTCTCAAGAGCTCTGTTTTTTCCCCCACAGTCAACAAACATGCATGGTGGTATTTGCTGATTCTAAATTGCAGGTGTGAGTGTTCATGGTTGGCTGTCACTTTGTTTTAGCCTTGCATTGCATTTCACTACATTTTACTTACGTATACGACAACTAAACCCTTAAATCAGTGAAAAACAAATTAGGAGCTATATTGCTGCACTGCTCTACAATTAAAATTCACACACACCACAAAAAAATTCTTTGACAAATGTAAACCTAAATTGTTCTTGTTTTAACATTTCAGAGCCTTAATTTATTGTAATTCTTAAGTCTAGCAGGGCTGTGGTGTAGATTAATCCTAGAGTGGACTCTTCTGACCATGAGGACTAGTGCGGAGAAGTTGTGTGTGTTTCACATTACTGCCATTGTTTTTCAGTTCAGTGCATTGTGGTGTCTCAGTACAGACACACAGACCTACAAGCATGGCTAATAGTTGACGAGCTGAGGATGATACCTGGACACTGATGGCGCTGCCCCGTCTGCTGCTGTTTTGGCTTTCTGATACGGTCACGGCGCTGCTGCACAGAGCATCAAATCCCAGGATACCGCCAACACAGTCCCCAATAACGCACACCTGCATTGCAAAACATGGATTTATGCACACAGAAGTCTGCTTCATTCGTACATGCAACACCAGGCACTGACTCACAAATGCCTCCTTCAGGGTCCACACTGACCTGGCCACTAAAAGATGCTCCTTCTAAAGACCTGATGAAGTCACTGTACACCTGATTGGCTCGTAGGATGACGGTTGCTACAGCGTCTTGGTACTGTGGAGCAGACGTGGCCAAAAGAGGCAGAGCTGCCAGTGGGATGTGGTCCTGACTGCTGGACAGACAGCTCTCATCGTAGCTGTAGGGACTGAGACTAGAGGACAAAGAGAAGGAGTGTGTTTTATGTCTGAGCAGCAGGCTGTGCATGTATTACAGCAGGTTATTAAAATTCAGCTCGCTCACTTGGACACTAGTGAGAATGCGTCGACACACACAGCAGGACAGGGCACCATCCGGATGGCGATGCGGCCAAGCGCTGCAGGATAATGGACCCTCATCACAGTCTCAAAAGCCCCGCTCAGCGTGTTTACATCTCCCTGCTTGTTGTTCTGTTCACCTGCAGACAAACATGAACAGGGTTACATATTTTTTTATGCATACACACATATGCATATATAAACTCATATGGATATATATATATATACATATATACACTCAACAAAAATATAAACGCAACACTTGTGTTTTTGCTCCCATTTTTATGAGATGAATTCAAAGATCTAAAACCTTTTCCACATACACAATATCACCATTTCTGTCAAATATTGTTCACAAATCTGTCTAAATCTGTGATGTGCACAGGTGTGCCTTAGACTGCCCACAATAAAAGGCCACTCTCAAAGGTGCAGTTTTGTCCCAGTTCCTGCCAATATCCAGCAACTTCGCACAGCCAATGAAGAGGAGTGGACACCCCTCCCCCCCCCCCCCCCCCCCCTAAAAAAAACTGCACCTTTCAGAGTGGCCTTTTATTGTGACCCTTTATTTTATTTTTGTTGAGTGTATATAAACTCATATCTACTATACTAGATACAAAAAGGTGTTGGAAACATTCCTCAGAGATTTTGGTCCATGACACGACAGCGTCATGCAGTTGCTGCAGATTGTTCGGCTGCACATCCATTATGCCAATCTCCTGTTCCACCATGTCCTAAATGTTCTACTGGATTGAGATCTGGTTACTGTGGAGGCCATTGGAGTACAGTGAACTCATTGTCATGTTCGAGAAACCAGTTTGAGATGATTTGAGCTTTGTGACTTGGAGCATTATCCTGCTGGAAGTAGCCATCAGAAGATGGTCCACTGTGGTCATAAAGGGATGGATATGGTTACTAACAGTACTCAGGTAGGCTGTGGAGTTTAAACGATGCTCATTAAATGATGCTCAGTTGGTACTAAGAGGCCCAAAGTGAGCCAAGAAACTATCACCCACACCATCACACCACCACCACCAGCCTGAATCGTTGATACAAGGCCGGATGGATCCATGCTTACACCAGATTCTGACCATCTGAATGTTGCAGCTGAAATGTAGACTCATCAGACCAGGCAACGTTTTTCCAATCTTCTATTGTCCAATTTTGGTGAATCTGTGTGAACTGTAGCCTCAGTTTCCTGTTCTTAGTCGACAGGAGTGGCACCTGGTGTGGTCTTCTGCTGCTATAGCCCATCTTCTTCAAGGTTGGGCATGTAGTGCATTCAGAGATGGTATTCTGCATTCCTTGGTTGTAACAAGTGGTTATTTGAGTTACTGTTGCCTTTCTATCATCTCCCACCAGTCTGCCCATTCTCCTCTGACCTCTCACATCAACGAGGCATTTTGATCCACACAACTGCCGCTCACTGGATATTTTCTCTTTTTCAGACCATTCTCTGTGAAGCCTAGAGATGGTTGGGTGTGAAATTCCCAGTAGATCAACAGTTTCTGAAATACTCAGACCAGTCCGTCTGGCACCAACAACCATGCCACATTCAAAGTCACTTAAATCCCCTTTCTATCCCATTCTAATGTTCGGTTTGAACTTTAGCAAGTTGTCTAGGCCACGTCCACATGCCTAAATGCACTTGCAGCCATGTTTACAAAGAGCGGATAGATTAGCCATTTGTGTTAACAAGCAATTGAACAGGTGTACCTAATAAAGTGGCTGATGATTGTGTGTGTGTATCTATGTATATTTACATAGATACACACACACACACATACACACACGTTAAAACTGTGCTCAATTTTAAAAGCTTAATTATTAATCATTGTCAAAAACTAAGAGGGAATCAGTGGATCCGCAAACTAAATGTGTCCTTGTTCCTTCTTTTTTGTCCATTTCAAACAATGGGCTCACTTCTTATTAAAACCCTTAATTTCTTAAGGGGTTGGAGAGTCAAAGTTTCAAATTTCAGGGAACATGTAGCAAAACAAGCTTCAGCAAAGTCTAACTCTAATTAGCCACCACAGTTTGGTTTTCACCTCTGCTTTTCAGTGTGTTTTTTGAGATTTTTGTGCAGTCTCTAAAATGTCAGCATTTGCCTGTCCACATTGTAATGTCATTTTCAGTTAAATTGTTTGGGGTTTTGAGCTGTTGCATCGTCTGGAGTATGTGGAGCATGACTTTCATAATAATGCTACAGGATCAGGATGCTACTGTACCAGAGCCAGTGTCCAGGATGTTTCCTCCATGCAGGACCAGAACGAGGACGTGGATTTTGGACGGCTGGAGACACTGTTGAGACGAACAGTCCTGCAGGTGAAAGAAAAGAAGACACGAGAGGTTAATAGCATCTTATGGAAGTGCAATACTAAATTGCTGGAATGTGTCTTTAATGTGTCCTTGTCTTTATTTTGCATTATTTCCTGCCAAAATTCTGAATACTAGGAAGCAATCAATTGCATAAAGCAGAGTGTACAGCAGATTTTGGACTAAGCTGCCCTACGAAGCCAAAATGCAAAGGTTGCATATTTGTTAAAAACCTGACTTTTTATTTTTTTTAATGCATTAAAAAAAACAGGCCTTGGAAATGTTTCTATGAAAACAGGTTTTCAAATTTGCAGTAAAACAAAAGAACGGTTTGTTATTCCACATAATTTAATTTAACAGCAGATGATATAGAGAGAAAAATCGATAATGTTCTGCTAATAATGGCTAGCTCATCACATTTCAGTAGCTCCAATCTTATTTTAAACAATAACAATTCTCACATGTCAGAAGTGAAAACCACAAAACTGAAGCAAATCATGTAATTATGGCAGCTGTACTAGTTTATACTGTTATTTGGTCTTATTTATAACAATGCATCGTACTAGCTGAACTCACAATATGTCTTAAATGCAAACTCTTCATCTCTAAAATAAGGAGAAAGTACAATATTTCCTTCTGTAACGTAACATGAATTGGAAATAACCAAGTAAAGTAAATATGCTTCCACTACTGCTCTTCTGTTAGAATAACTGAGCACTACAACGTCGCCTTTCATGCTCTGCCAGCTACACTTACATTTATTCTTCTAGAAACCCTGAACTAAAGTTCTTTCCTTTTCGGGGACATGGCATTAAACGTGAAGAGAAAGAAGCTTAATCTTCTGCCTCAGGAGAAATAAAGCTCAGCTGACGGCTGCAGTGGTGACTGGATCCTAATTTCACTTCACTGCCAGGGTGACTGAAAGCTAATTTTGGAGGAGGAGTATTATCTACAAGCTATTTAATTAAGAGTGTTAGTGTAAGAGAGACAGGAATGAAATTAGAAAATATTGAACTAACGGTACCTCCATCTGCGTCTCCTCATTGCTCATGACGGAATACTCTCCGCCCGACTCTTGGTACAAAGTTTCTGTGGAAACATAATTGATCCACTCAGGTAATGACATTTAAAGGAAAGAAAGGACGATTTAAATTGTAAATCTAAGTCTTGTGGTTATGTTTCATTTACAGCCGTGCAAGATGGAATGTTCAATTTAACCACTGTCTACAGCAGCTATTTCTACCTGACTTTACATTCCTGAATTTAATGCTGAAAAATTTGTCATACAAACATACATTAACTATGGTTGATGGCTTACATTGAAAAATACACTTCTACCATTGAATTTATAAGCTTTCATTATTTCAGTTTTGCCTCCATGTAAGTACAGCTAATTGTACACACATTTTTGCCACGAGTCTATATGCACACGATGGTTGACATAAAAATAACAATAACAGCAGCACCTATAAACTTTGTATTGTAACTTAGAAGTTGTTAATATTGATAGTGTTATACACACTAAGAAAGAAGTTAAACTTTAATGCATCATAACTTCATGACTTGGAAATATAATATATAATAACACATCTGTCCCAAGAGCCATTTTTCTGTATAACAAGGACTTTATTTTTAACATTTTAGGTATGGCTAATGTCCTTCTGCTGAAGTTGAACATTAAATTGAGGTCTGTTACTTGGAAATGAAGATTTTTACATTAATTACAAAAAAAATCTGTTGCCCCTATATGCTTATAATTGTATTTATTTGTGGCTTGTAAGTAGAGCTGCAACAATAATCAATTAGGTCTAACTATTACATTAATCATTTACTATTTTGATAATCGATTAGAGTAATTTTTCAGGTTCTCTGACTCTGGGTTCTTTCTTCCTCTGTGACATTAAACTAAATATATTTGGGTTGTGAACGAAATAAGACATTTAAGGATGTTCTCTTGGGCTTTGGGAAACACACTGATCAACGTTTTTCATTAGTTTCTGACTTTTTATGCACAACTGATCGACTAATCAAAACAATAAACAACAGATTAAGCAACAATTAAAATACCTGTCAGTTGCAGACTTTCTTATAAAAGTTACCAATACCTCTAAGAAAATGGACTTCACTACAGAAAGAGGTGAAACGCTAAGGTTAAAAGACATGTGGGTTTTTTTTAAGTTTCAGTTTTTTCAATTCTTTGACACCGTCACCTACCTTGTGCTTCATCCACCTCTATAGTTTCTATCTTGTCCATCAGGTCGTTAGAGCTCCACTTGGTGATCTCCTTGGAAAACATCTCCTCATTATCAGAGAAGTCCTCTGCAAGACACACATCAGAGGTTTGAAAGAATCTGATGCACTTAGCTTCAATTAGCTTAATGACAGAGCTGGAAAAAAGACCTAATCTTTATTGACTGTATGAAAGGGCACTAACTGGCTCTTTTTGAAACCTCAAACCTCTTTCAGGTTTCTGAACGCGCGTCCCACATCCATTTTTTATTCCACAGTGTTGCTTGCTTTTAGTTCTGACTGTAAACATGGAGCTGCACTGATGGAGGAGTTATGTTTCAGGTACTGGTGAGGCCTGGGTCCACATTTTTTAAAAAGTAACTAACATTTGAAACCTAAGTGCAAGATAATAGTAAAAGTCTTAATTTTTCCGCACAAAATGAAGAATAATAAAATTAGCAATAGTCACAGGGGCCTTTTTAGTGTTGTACTGCCTACGTTACTTCATTGCTGTCTTGAAATGCTCCTTATAGAACAAGCTAAAATGACTGGATTACTCTGCAGGTGTCGGCAAGTTGTTATTCCAAGTTGCACCTACAACTTGGAATAACATGCAGAACAATCTAAAGCTTGATTCATTTTGATATGATTATTTATTTTTAAAGTCTTATTATTGTACTAAGTTGGTTTTTAAATGTTTGTGTTGCCATTTTTTAGTTGTGTCAAGTGAATGCTACCTGCTGAGCTAGGCACAGCTAGCCTTAGCTAAAACCCAAGCTATCTTTGCTCAGGTATTGCAAAGTGAGACCTCCAATTCAATGTAGCTCTGACTTTAAATAAAGGTATAAAAGGTCTCCATTTTTTTAAGCCAGTTTCCTATTTTGATATCCCAATATATTTTTTTATTTAAAAAAATCAAAATTTCAAAATTCTGGTAGAGTTTCTACAACTGAATAATGATCTTTTCATGTACGACACTGCAGATGTAGTCCTTCTAAAACTTGCTGTTCTTTCTCTGAACATACATGCATTCAGTCAGATTAAATCTCGTTATTCACACTGTGCAGTTGATAGTTTTCTCTTGTCAGTCTTATAAGTTTGACAAACACGAGCTCTGAAACAAAATCTAGGAGGTCCAGTTTGAGCAACAGATTTGCATTTTAAAGACTTCTCAGATGTCAAAACGCTGCGCTCTGATAGACAGGATTTTATAACAAGCTGATCTGACTGGCAGCATTTTGCCAGATGATGTTTTGCAGTCCTGCAAAAAACACTGAAGCAGGTTCAGCTTTCTGGTAGCTATTTTAAAAAGCAACAACATTTTGAAATCTAAAATAACGACTCACAATACTCCCATACAAAGGCAGACATCAGCAACTGAAGAAACGTTTAGGGGTTACATTAGCTCTAAAATAATAATTTAACAACTTGTAGAGATGAATGTTCCTGAGAAAGAAATATTCAGCCGAAAATTGGACACTTTAGGCAAATTAGGTTTGAACAATCTAAAAGATATCGAAGCAAGGATACAGTCAGGTCCACAAATATTTGGACATTGACACACTTTTCAGCATTTGGGCTCTGTACACCACCACAGTGGATTTTAAATGAAACAATGAAGACGTGCTTCAAGTGCAGACTTCCCTCTTTAATTTGAGGGTATTTGCATCCAAATCAGGTGAACGGTGTAGGAATTACAACACATTTTATATCTGTCCTCCACCTTTTTAAGCGACCAAACATAATCAGAAATCAATTTGTAACTTTTAATATTTGGTTGTAAATCCTTCTATCCATCCTGATTGTTTCATTTCAAGTCCACTATGCTGGTGTACACAGCCCAAATGCTGAAAATTGTGTCAATGTCCAAATATTTATGGACCTGACTGTAGTTAACATTCAGAAGGACTCTACATACGTCTCTGTTTACCTCTCTACTGTGGTAACAATGAACTCCAGCCTTGTTTATATAGCATAAATAATTGAAATGCTGGAGCATTAAAGAAAAAACATATAAGAATGTTAAAGAAAAAACAATTTTCTTGTACATGGCACATTGCTGAAACAAATACTGATCAAATTTTTAACTCACTTTTAACCCAACTTTAGCTCTGTTTGGCTTTTTAGGCCAAAGCTGCTCCTTTATCTTTGAATGTCTGGAAACGTTCTCTATTTAATATTTCAGCATTTAAATATACAAAGAAATGTAATTTAACAACAGGTATAAATTAAAAGAACAAAACACAATTATGGAAGGAACCTTGAGGTGTTTCACAGCTGCTATTGATCATCCCAATTACAGGTACAAGATATACAGTATGATAAATGAACCCTTCAGGATGTTTGCATGCTGTAAGACCTGAAGAAACTGGAGACACTGTTGAAGCATCTTGTAAACTTCAGTGCATACGTAAAACACAAAATAAACTGGCTTCAGCTGTTAATGTGCTGTAGGATGATGTTTTTACCATGAGCATCAAAGAACTCATCATCTGTGCTGTCCTCAGAGTCCCGGGCGATGCTCTGCATCCTCCACTCTGAAATACTCTGGTGGGACGGACTCCCTACAACAACACAAAGCACAGGAGGTCAGCAGGTATCTCCTATTATTACTGCGTATATAGAGAAAACAAAATTAGTATCTGATAAAGTTGACTCATCAAATTAATATAATGGCTATCGGTTATCTTTTGGGGGCATATTTTTTGTCATGTCGCTGATTTAAAAAGTCCAATTTGGCTAAATTAATTTGGATTGTGTTCTGTGTGTCTCAAACACTTGGGGGTGTAAAATAAAAAGCTGTAAATATGAGAACACTGAACTCTGCCAGTTCTCAAGCTCTGCTCACATCAATCTTTGCAGTTGGCTTCAAAATATAAATACCGATAGCAGAGGAGAAAAACATAGTGATTAATCTCAGTATCAGGTAAAAGGACCGTGGTCACCTCCTCTCTTTGACGACCTGTTGGAGGATCTGGAGGATGTCGACCACTGCTTGGTCAGCTCCCCTCGTGTCTCCAGTGAATCTCCAAGCTTCCCTCCGGCTCCCTCTGCCTCTGCAGCCGACCCCTCTGCCTCCGCTCCCTGCTTCTGGTCCTGGCTGACCGAGGAGCCATTGGTTTCCGCTCCCCCCTCCTCGTTGAGGCTGTACTGGGCCATCTTCTTGGCTAAAGCCAGCTGAGTTTCCAGCTCCAGCTGCCTGATGTCCTCGATGGTGAGGCCATACCACTCGTCCTGCCAGCACCACGCCTGCCGGTGAGCTCGAACCATCACTTTACGCAAACCTGCAGGGATACAACCAAGGATTTGTTGGTATATAAATTAATTTTAGTGGAAACAAATCCTACTTTGGTGACATAAATCAGCAAAAGTGGATAAATTTCAAAAACATATACTGGTTTCACAGTTTACATCATGAATACCATCTGAGGTAAATAATATGAGTTTGGTTGCTTAAATAACAGGTTTTATTGCAAATCACAACAAAAAACACAATTAAATTTTAATCCAAAAATCTAAATATGCATTTCTTTTTGGCTTTCTGGGGAGGTTATCCAGGAATTTTAAGATTTATCCCTCCAATTTGTTTGAACTTTTGAATTTTTATTTCTATCTTTTCCAGTGTATGTTTTCTTTTTCCCTACATTTTTTCAAGTTTAAAAAGATCCCCTTTATCACAATACAAGCTCAGAGGTCTTTTCCCCACACACATGCACACACACACACGCACACACACACACACACACACACACACACACACACACACACACACACACACACACACACACACACACACACACACGCGCGCACGTACGCACACACACACGCACATATATATATATATTTATTTATATATTAGAGGAATGTTTAGGTTTCGCATGACTTGTTCACATTTTCTGAGAACATTCTCAATTTTTCATGGACTATCTCTGATTTTACATTTTTATTTCCAACTTTTCTGGACTGCTCTTGATTAATATATTTATTACCACCTACTCCTGAAGGAAATATCTAGGTTGTTAACTGTTAAATGCTTCACTATTTTTGCCGGTCTGTCTCCGTGTCTAATTGCCGTCTGATGTGAGCAGGTAGTGTACACACAGTTATTATGTGATGGAAAATACAGCAGAACAGTGAAGTTGTTGGTTGGGCAGCTAAACAACAAGCTCAAACTCCTATAAAGCAATTTATTGCCACTTTTATGATTATATCTGCTTTACAAGAAAGTTATATAAACACTGCCTCTCTGCAAATGTCTCCCAAATACAAACTAAAAATGCCTGCCCTCTAACTGCCTGATCTGTCAGAGGAGATTCACATTTAATCAGAGCCCTCTTCTCGGTGACCTAAGCAAGCACTGGCTGGTTATAAAACCCTAAAAGCATGATTAATGATTGATTATCGTTATTCAAACATACCAGCTGACAATAAAAGCTTACATGAGCAAACAGGGGGAACTATTATATTATATATTATATATACATAGAGTGAAAATAACCACTATTACAATATGAAAGAAACAAAAAGACCCAATGAGCATTTTTTAAAATACAAACAAACTGTTCTAGCTGCTGTGTGATAATATTCATGACTCAGAGTTGATACAGATGAAGATCCAGTGAATATTTTCGAGTAAACAGCCGTAGATGACATTAGCATAAACAGTTCAGTGAGAGGCTGGGGTGCTGGTGAATGCGACGGGAGGTCACGGAGGAAAACCACATTTTGCGGTTGGAGATGTGCTGATTGGGCGACAGAGTGAGAATGCCACAAAGACAGCTGCTTCATTAGCCTGGAAGTAAATGCTGTGAGGGAGCGAGCTGAGGGCGGTGGGAGTGTACAAAAAGTGTTAGATCGCAGCAATGAAACAGAAACCTAAACAGGAAATTAATCCAGTCTGCTGTGTTATCTCAGGGAGCCAGACGCCTCCTCCTGCTCTGAACGTTCAGGCACTTTCTCAGGTAGCTTTTCCATTTTATCTGTTTACGCTACTAAGTTTTCCTCTGATTCATCTGAAACCTTGTTCATTTGGTTTTCACCATCTGCCCCTGAGGAAGGTTTCATTTAATCAGCAGATAATTGTTACAGAGAGGATTTCTTATGGACCTGCTTCCACAAACACGTATAATTATGAAAGTCGGAAATATTCCTGACTTTTCTTGATTAATCTCAAAGTTTTAAAGGTCTTCAACTAATGTTCAGGGTTGTGTACTCGGGTTCAGCGTTAGTCCTGCCTGACTTTTCAGGCTAATATCTGGTTTTTACTGTTTGTGCCTGGATCTTAATGTGTGTGATTACTGCAGATCTTTTAGGGTTACTATCAGTTCTTCACAACTTCTACTAAATATCATTCCCTGGGACACAAAATGCAAAGACTGAGCTTCAATATAAACAAATTAATAGAACAAACACTAATTGACACAAATAAAATATTAAAAGAGGCAAATGCCATAGCACTTTAAAGGACAGAAACACAGACAGAATAAACACAGTTCAAGAAAACAGAGGGTTAAACTGTTAAAACAACAGTGAAGAGAAAGGAGTAAAAGATTATTTTTGTTATTATTTGGGTTTTCATATTTTTTTCTACAGATTCATATTTTCTCAAAATTATTCCTCAATATTCAGGCTTCCTGTTGGCTTTTCTGGATTTCCAATCTTTCAGGGTTGTTGTCACATTTTCAGAAAGATTGCAGACTTTGCAGGGAAATTCTTAGAATTACCTCATGATTTCAGGGTTATTCCCAAATTTGCAGATTTTTATTCCGATTTTTAGGATTATTCCAAATTTCTCAGGTTTCTCATGACTAGTCCATAAAATTAAGAACTACTGTTGACTTTCTTGGATTATTTGCATTTTTGTAGGGTTGCTGTCACTTTTTCAAAATTCTACATTTCTGACATTTCCAGGACCATTCCAAATTCCTCTTCAACTTACTTTTATTGTCATTCATTCATGATTGTTATTAACTCATTACTATTTTGGGTTCACTGTTATATTCTGGTTTTTGGGTTGAACATACTTTTTGTATGATAAACTTCCTTCTACTTTTCAGGATGCTCACTGACTTTGCAGGGTTTTTTGTAATTTTTCATGAACACATCTGATGTTTTAAGATTAATTACACAGCCTGACTTACATATAAGGATAAAGGCACAGTCCACTTCCCATACCTACCCACATCATGTATGAAGCGTTCAATCTTGGACTGCATGCCCCAGTATCTGAACTCCACTTTGCAGAGCTTGTATGCACACATGACAGCGCTCTGATTGGGACACTGGTTGATCTCCTCGATCCAGTCCTCCGACAGTGGGCCCCGTTTAGTCTTGACTGACTGGTACAGCTTGGGGTCTTCTTCCACCAGGTATTCATGAGGAGGGATGTAGTCCTTTACGATGTCTATGGGGTCTGCAAGAGGAACAAAAATACACGGAGGCAGGTTTGAACAGGACACATGTCACGACGTGCTCACTGAGCACCTGCCTTAAGAAAAGTGTGTGGTTTAATGTGTGCGTGTCTTTTATGTAATCAGTCCCTGCAGGGGATGAGTCTGGAGCAGAGTGCACATTTTTCCTGCACCCCAGTGAATTTTAGTATGCAGAGGCTCAACACAAGCTCCTACACTCCACAGCCTGCATCCCTCTGCCTCACACTGTCTGCCTTTTCACTGCAAATAACACTGTGTAAACCCAGCTCCACATCCTGCTTATGAGGAGATGATGACCGGCCAGTGGATCCCAATGGGACAATTTAGGAGTAATGGTGTAAAAAGTGTGTGTGTTTTTTTCATGATAAACTTACCTACAGTCCTCTGCCTTTTCTCAACAGAAGACAGATTGAAGACATCCACTTGATTTCCAGTGTCTGGTTTGTAATACGTCTCGATGTCTATAGAGAATTTCTCTACAAAGGGACACGTGTACCTGAGAAACAAAAAGGGAACAGACAGCTGCTTAAAATGAGAAAGAAATATAATAAAATATGCATTATGGCAAAGAAATCAGAAAAGTAACACACCCTGCTTTACCTCATAAGTGGTCCAACTCATCTATTATTCCCTTTCAAATCCTTTAACCACAACCTTTTTGAAGAAAAGACTAATGTCAAGAATTATTATCACATTTCTAAAGTTATATTTTAACACCTCCAATGATGAAATTAAAGTGTTTGATAACCAAATTAAAAAAATCCTTTTCCATTTTGATAACTGATGGAGCAGAAAGACCAAACAACTGCAGATTTCAGCCTCTTAAATGAGACAATTTGCTCCTTTTCTTTGCTTTCTGTGACAGATAACTAAAAATTAGAGTGTTGAAACATTAGTGGGATAAAACAGCAGCAAAAATGAATGTACCTATATGTACTTAAGAAGAAGACACTGGTGGGCAGTGGTGGCGCAGTTTCTGGGCTACTGATCAGAAGGTCAGAGGATCAGACCCCGATGCAGCCACTGTCTGAGACAAATAAAGGCTTCTTCCTCTAAGAAGTCTCACTGAAAATATGACTTGAAATTTGTAGAACAGCTGAACAGCAAGACCTGAATCAACATCAACTGCCAGAAAAAGTGCACAACACCTTGCTGGACTGGTTGGTTTGGGGATAATAAGTCATCAGGGGGACATTAACAGTTGGCAGAAACAGAACAATGTGATCACGGAGCTGAAACTGTTCCAAATAATAATAAAAAAAAGTCTCAGTCAGCAATATCAAGTGAACGTAATTTCCTTCTTTAAATTTATGAATCCATACACTAAAAACCATTAGCAAGGTCTTATTACTAAAGGTGCCTTCAGATCATTTCTCCTGTCTGAAATCACTTGATGTCACGTATGCATAAGTGCTAACACTGGGTAACAGATTGACAAGGGACACCGGGGGGTTAAGTATGTATTTTTATCTTCCTTAACATCAATGTTCGTGCTGTGCAGTGTGAGTCTGCCTCACCGGGTTCTCGTATAGGGGTAAGCGTTCCAGGACTCCTCCTCCACTCGCAGGGCGGCTTGAGGCAGGATGGCACAGAACCAGGACGGGATGTGCTTGCCGATGTGATAGACTTTGTGGGTGTACTGACCCGAGCCTCCAGGGCCGTCCTCGTAGGGCTTGTTCTCCAAGATCTCCACCCCGCTGCCCTCGCCACAACTCTCCTCTCTGCTCTTTTTCTGCAAGCCAGAGAAAGATGACAGGACAGAGGAGGGGAGGAATGCTCAGACTCATCAGAAAGTAAGAAAAAGCAACTGAGATAGCACTATGCTGCATTTTCACACAGATGGAAAAAGCATAAAAGTGCATTTCTTTTTGTCCTATAAGCAGGTAATTAATTTTACATATAAATAAATGTCATATGTCCACATCAAAACGTTGTCATATTTTCTTGTAAAACTGGAAAGTATCAGAGAGTTTAAGGATTTAGAAACAAAAACACAATTAAGAACAAATAAAAACACACATCTAAGAAACTCTCTTGGCCACTAATTTGTCTGTTTTCAGAGTGTTCTGCCATTTTCTGGCACTTACTTCTGCAGATTTGTTACTCACAGGTGCTGTACCTATGGCGAGTTGTTCTACCGTTTATTATCGTCTGGAATAAAAACCTAATTTTTTATTCCAGATGATAACGTCTTTCTGGTAATCTATACGACAGTTAGAGATATCTGTCTTGAACAAGAACTTTGACTACTCAAAACTAAGCTGTAGATAATTGGAATTACCAGTCATTAGAAGAATTCATTTGCAGACATTCTCAATGCGAATTTTTGACATCAACTCAAGTTAAGCCAAACACAATACAACTTTGTTGACATGCAGGGTCCGCATTTGCACAGCGAAATGAGTAGTGAACAGGAAAGAAACCCTGAACATGACAATCTGGTTGAAAAAGAAAAGAAACAAAAGAAACGTGATGGTGGGTCAGTCAGATAGATAGAATTATTTCAGCTACAGAAAGGATGATGTCAACCAAAAATAGGTACTTTATCAGCAGAGGATTATGGTTCATAAAAAGCAGATCGGAAAATTTTTAGCAAAGCAAAACACCCATGAACTTGTAGTTTCACGTTTGCAGCTAACAATTTTGAGAGATGTAACCGTTTGAATGTTTGAAATTTAATGTGCAAATTGAAAGAAACTGTAGACATCAGTGTCAGCCAATGTGCTCACTCAGCTTTACCCAGACTCCTGACACACATCCTCCTTCCTTTCCTTAAACTTTCAATTAAACCCCTGCTACTCTTACACAGCACTCCTGTCCCTCTGACTGCTGTTGTCCGACCTTCACAGAACTGGTAGGATGATGCAGCAGAGGCAAAGTGATGAGGTGGAAAGAAAAAAATCTGTCACGTGGACACAGAAACTGCTTTTCTCAACCTCTTACTTATCCTCTATGTGTTTTTCTCGTTTTTGGACATTCCTATTTCATTCATGTCTCATTCTTCACTTAGGAGGCTTCAATAAAGTCCTTTGTTGCTTGTTCAGTGCGTTTGGGATGATGGCGGAGTTGTGGGATGAAGAACCATCCAACAAGTTTGGAGGCGTTCTCATGAATTCAAACAGTCAAGATATTTGCAAACATTTCGCTGTCATCAGCAGTTAGATTGTATAGGAAATAAATTGTTGCAGCCATGCCTCCTCCATCATTAAAGCTGCAGTGAATAATCATTTAATCATATAGCTGTCAAATATTACTCGCTGACTGGTGATTGGTTGGTTTTAATGACTGATTAATTAGTTGGACTGAATATTTTTTTAAAAAGGCTAAAATCTATGATTCCAGCTTCTTATTAGAATATTTTTTTCTTGTCTAAAAATAAAAGTGTTGTAACAGTTTTTAATTGTAATTTTTAAAAACAATTTACTGTTGTTTTACAATTTTTTATTATTTCGTTACATTACAGATAAGTAAAATCCTAAAAATATTAATTTACACATCAAAAACCAGTAATTTCACAAATTGTGAGCCATTCTTTTAAGTTTGACTGCAGTAAAGTTTTACAGTAATTTTATTGAAATCAGCTAAAATATTATTATATAGATTTAAAGAAGAACTGTGTCTAGTAAGGATGGAAAAATGGTAAATATTTTAACAGCTTTTCACTTTTGCTAAAATACAGAAAATACACAATAAACAGTTTTGCAGTTTGAACATTATAGCACTATATGATTTTTTACCATGTGATTTTATCACCTAGCTGTCAGATTTCTGCAGTTTTTTAATGGACTTTTCACAGCGTTAGACGGTAAAATAAATGTCTGTTGGATTCTGCACCAAACAGGACATTTGTAATCCATGGCTTTAGGAAACACTGACGAACATTTGAGTTTCGTTGATTAAAAAAACATTTCTCACTGGTTATTTTTTTAGAATATTTACAAACAAACCAAAAATCTACTGACTAAAATCAAACCATAGTAAAAAAACATATATATATAATTTGCTGCATGCCTATACAAAATAATTAAAAATGACCTACCATGACAGCAAAATCCTGATTTTTTTTAATTGCATAATAAGAAATATATCCATACTTAGCGATAGTATAACAGTCCCATGGACCATTTTTCTGCAAAGAGTACTTTGGTTGCTGTATTTGATCTTTACAATCATATACTTAACAAGCAACATTTTCTGTGTAGCACTTTTACTTGTAGCAAAATAGTCCTAGTGTTGAACTAGTGCTTTGATTTACATAACAGATGGTAGAGCTTACTGTTATTTTCCTTCCCTGGCCTGAAATAATCCAAACTCTGTATTTAACTTTTCTTGATGAGCTGAATTGCTGCAGACATAGAGGAGGTAAAAATCTGTGGTTCTGACCCAGCATGAGACTTCCAGTAATACACGGCAGCAGATGGTTTGATCCCACACATCCTGTAAGACTGAGCGGTGTATTAAGCCTGCAGCTCCTCAGAGGGAGTCTGGGATTACAGCATCAGTTTATAAACACACTACATCTCCTTAAGAGGCTCTCCATTTACACTGTAACTACGTGAGTTGTAGCACTCAGCAGCCGAAATACAAGCAGTGTTTCTATTGAACTGCTCTAGGATCTGATACAGGAGCCCTATTATCTACTTTCAAGTTTCAGGAAAGGCCATCAGCCAGGGCAGAAAGGATTTGTCAAGAAACCAATAAGTCTATCAACACACAGTTTGATAAGTGATTCATTTATTCATGGAAAATGTTTTCTGGCTGCAGCTTCTAAAATGTGAGAAATGCTGCCTTTCTTACATTTAAAAATCAGTGTAAATGAATAACTACAGAACTTGGAATGTTGTTAACTGGTAGAAGAAGAATTTAAACACTTAAGTGAAAGTAAAATAACTCCATACAAAAAGGCCATCCATTCGTTATCTGTACACCGCTTAATCCACATTAAGGTCGCAGGAGAGGCTAGAGTCTATCCCAACCCACACATGTACAGGGAGAACATGCGAACTCCATGCAGAAAGATCCGGGTACAGTCGGGACGTGAACCGGGGATCTTCTAGCTGCAAGGAGAAAGTGCTAACCACCAAACCACTGTGCAGCCCTATCAGAGAAGTCCTGTATTCAAAATCCTACTGAGGCAGAAGAAGAAAAACTTATCTGAAGAAGTAAAAGTTCTGCCGTAAAATGTCTCCTGTGATAAATACATTATATGCGACACTATTAGATTGTGAATGTATCAGTGTATGAGCAATTTATTGCCATTTTCAACCACTCTACTGTATATATAGTTAGCCAGCACTCCAGGTCGGGGGATTTACAACATTTTTCTGGTCAGTATCAGATAATCTTGCTTTTCTATGCCCGATCACTTATATTGGAATTAAATGATTGAAGATGTCTAGGGAGTGGTTTCAGCGGATACTACTGGCAACTCAGACAAACCAAAAAATGTCCCAGTTAGATTTAAACAAAAAATTTTAGCAAAAGCAAACAGGCAAAAGTCAGTAGAACAGTTGTCAGAATGTTTAACCGCGGACTGATTACTTTTGAAGCCAAATAGACACAGGCTCAAGGGCCCATTGACTCAGGGAGCCCCTGAAGTAGGCCCTGAATTATTATAGGCTATCCCAGAAAGGGACATAAAACAACGGGAACAAGATGTACGATTAAGGAGATGTAAATGAAGAGTAAAATGACGAAAGGCATAAAATGGAAACAATGAATTCCACAACGACCTAAATGAGACACAAAAATATGTAAAAGAGATGCAAGACAACTAAGATTGAATGCAAACAACCAAAAAAAAGACACAAAGTGACCAACATTAAACAAAAAACAACCACAAACAGATGCAGCACAACCAAAATGAGACTAAAAAAAGACCAAAATGGGACAACAACTGAAAAGATATGCAACATATGCAAATTGACCACAAAGACACACACAACATGAGACACAAAATGACAAAAATGTATGGAGGTATTTCAGGTGCAAAATGTTTGAGCACCTGTAACATCAAATTTGTAGTTGTGTACATTGAATTTGTATGTGTACATTGAATTTGTATGTGTATCAGCAAATCTGATTTCCCACACTCTATGAGTTGTGTACTTGTAAAATAATTTTTTGTATGTGTCGATTTTTTTTCTTCCCACAAATACAACACAAAAATACACATTCACAAATCGTAATTACAGGTGCACAAATCATATTTACAGGTGTACAAATCATATTTACAGGTGCACAAATCATATTTACAGGTGTACAAATCATATTTACAGGTGCACAAATCCTTCTCTACAAGTCACATATTTCAACACTGACCATCGTGAAATTCCACACCCGGAAGTCGGTAAAGCGACCTCGGATGGAATAAAAACCTCTGATTGGCTGGGCGGGCAAAGCGTCTCCCTGACTGGCCGAAAAGTCTGTCAATCTCAGAGCATAGAATTTATACACAGATCGGATCGTTTTGTAGTTTTGCACCAAATATCTCAGCGGGACCGGAAGTACGATTTCTGATTTGCACCTGTAGATTTCGGATTTGCACCTGTAGAAAACAGAGAATGTGTGACTCGTGGGGAGGATTCGAGTGGTTGTAAGTAGCAATTTGTGTATTTTCGTGGTAAATTATTTCACATACTTATTGCACAAGTTCACATTCAGATTTGCACATATTCAAATTCTCACCTCAACTTCACTTCTTACAATACAGGTGCACAAGTATGTTTTGCACTTAGTGTGCTGCAACAATAGGTGCAAAATGTGAGCGTGTCAGTGTTGAAATATGTGACTTGTAGAGAAGGATTTGTACACCTGTAAATATGATTTGTACACCTGTAAATATGATTTGTACACCTGTAAATGTGATTTGTGCACCTGTAATTACGATTTGTGAATGTGTATTTTTGTGTTGTATTTGTGGGAAGAAAAAAAATCGACACATACAAAAAATTATTTTACAAGTACACAACTCATAGAGTGTGGGAAATCAGATTTTCTGATACACATACAAATTCAATGTACACATACAAATTCAATGTACACAACTACAAATTTGATGTTACAGGTGCTCAAACATTTTGCACCTGAAATACCTCCATAAAAATGGGGCAAAAGAACAACCACACAGACCAGAGGCCCTTTGTGTCATAATCCACCCATGCTTGTCTTTGACAAAAAAACTTAATCTGGAAAGTTAACTAGCAGCTGAATCTGTCAAACAGATGTGCCGTACAGATATAACATTTCACCCTGTAATATTTTGAAGTAGAAGTATAAAGTAGAATGAATTGGAAATACAAGCAAAGTACAAGTACCTCCAAACTGTATGTGCAGTCAGTGAGCATTTGATCTGTTATCATCATTATATATCCATTCTATGTTATAGACAAATTGACAATCTCCACTTAATTTAAACACAGTTAATTTATTCACATAGTTGTAAATAAATGCAGGTGTCAAAGGGTTAAAGACTGAAAAATTAGTCAGTTGAGTAATACAATAATAAAAATAAGCATTTGTCCTGTGTATCTATTAACACCTGATGCATCTAAATCACATCATTTGACATCATAGCTACCCTTCAGTTCTAATCTTTACGTTCAACTGTTTGCTTTCTGTTGATCAGTATAAATTTGAACAATAACTTTGTTTTATTTCAGCCTGATGCATTTCCCATTAATGTGTCCACTGTGTCTCTATGAGTCATGATAACTGTCCACCTAAAACCAAAAAATACATACAAATTTGAACTCCAAGCACTTTCTCTGCATGTTTTCTGCTCCCATTCTATTTTTACTCTGTGGGATCATTTTTCACGTTAACTGTTCTATAAATTCCTGCACGTCTACGGAAACAACACAACTATGGCAAGAAGTACGGATAACTAAAAAAATGTGATTTGTGCAGAATGACACAGTTAGTGTCATAACCATAGAAACCAAAATAGATTTTTTTGATTATTTGTTTTAACATCTGAACAAAGTTGGTACCAATATTACAATAAATACGGCTCCACATGCTATAGATCTGATTAACATTTTTCACCATGTAACACCTTTTTCACTGTACTCTTCACAGCAACTCTACAGAGATGTTTCATCATGCTGAACGTACCTTCCAAACGACTAGCTGACAGCTATTTTTGTACCATGTTGCAATTATTTTATCGATCCAGTCTGTTGTATTTTCCTCTCAGTCTCTCTTGTCGTCTCCTCTCTGCTCTGTAGAAATATTGCCTCCAGTTCTGCTGAAAACTGATTTCTTGTCAACAGTTGGTCACGGCTGAGTCAATCAGGGTTACGCAGTTGACCTGAGAGGTGCAGAATTTATATTTATTTTCTGGCAAATTTTTCTACCGGGACATGCAGAATAAACAGATTTTGTTAAATATCCCAATTTACGCTTATTTTTGGTTATTTTTCTTGACAGAACTGTACATCACACCTGATATGTTCACAGACCAGTTCAGAGTCTGACATTTCTTGCTGTTTTTCCAGTTCCAGATCCTCTGATAAATTGTGTCATCTGGGAAATTTTAAAAGGAAAACATGCTTTTTAAAATCTGTCGGCAGTTTCAGAGAACTAAACATTTCTTCTTTCATCAGTCTGAGGATAAATGCAGAAATTAGCTGCCTGGAACAGATATTTTACTAACTGCATTAGCGATCTCTATCTGGGGATAATTGCTGGCTGCCCTAATCACCGTGCATATTCATCCACGCACACTGGTTTGTTTACAAGTGCAAGGTTGTGAGTGTCTGTCTGTTTAGCATGTATTCATGCTGAAAAGGTCGTAGCAAACAAGACGCCCAGGAGATATCTGGCATTGCAGAGTGATAAGGGAGTGTTAGACAATAAAACAGCAGTACACAACTGGGGCCAAAGTAGTCATATATATGTAAAATGATGCATTAATGCATGCATGTACATTCACCTATTTGCAAAAGCCTTCATACATACTGCACTTAAAAGAACGCCTTACTGTACCTCATGTAAAACAGATGAATGATGATGACAGAAAAGAACATTTGACAGAAACACTGACAGATGCATCAAGAATTTAGATTGATGCTGTCGTTTGTTGAGTGTTGTGACAGAAGTGGAAAATAAAAATCTCAAGTTAAAGCAGTTTAAAATGGTTGCACTTGAATTCGCAGGCGGATAAATCTACCAGAAGGTAGAAGTTTGCATTCATTAAGGATGTTGTGTGCATGTTTGACCACATTTTTTCATAGAGTGAATGAAGGCAGGGTTATTCTGACCTCCTGATCACTTTATGGCGCTGTCACGTATAGAGCCAGCGTATGAGGAACGTATCGAATATTTTGAAAAATTGTTTATACGCACAACTTTTCAGCGTATGAGGTCGATTTTTGGTTAATGACCGTTAGAGTAACATGAGCCTAGCGTACCGTCAGCGAATGAGTAGCATATGAGTAGCGTACGCATAGCGTATGTCAGCGTATGTGATGTGATGTGTATTTGAGTTGGACGTATACCGACGTATGAGTAACGTATATCAGCGAACCTCTGACATATGAGAAACGCATGCAGAATGTCAACCTAATGTATGAGGAGCGTACACAGCTGGTGATGTTGGGACCAACCCTGTCCAGCAGTTTATCATACATTTCTGGAGGCATGCGTAGGAAGTTCCTGAAGGCTCTCTGATCTTCATTTCTCAATTCAACCATAAGCTGGTCATAAAGGCCAAATTGACGCCGCCTTCCAATCCAAGGTTTCACCCAGATTGCACGTCTCATTCTACGCCTTCTTCTTCTGTGTCGAGCATACTCAACTGCCAACTATAACAAATCTTGGTGATGTTGCAGCACAGCAACCTCCATCTCTGAACTGCTGGTACAAACTGATACAGATTTGGAAATGTGAGACTTTATATATCCCCCATACGCTGGAAATACGCATGGGATAAGTTGGCTGTACGCTCAGAACACGTTATGCATAAGTTGGTACGTTAGACTGTTGTTAGAACTACCATAATAACATTAGCCATTCGTTAGACACACGTCAGACACACGTTCATTATACGCTCCTCTAACGCTAGGTTTCCTGACCCACTCAATTTCAACGTATGAGAAGCGTACTTGACGTATGTGTAACGTACCTTCAGCGTACCTCTAAATGTTATTAGAATTGCAGTTAAAAAATGTTGGAAAATGTTCTTTACAGTGCCTGATAAACAATTTGAATGCAAACTGACATTCAAAGTATAAATTCTTGAACAGACTTCAGTTTTAATTAGTAAAAAATGATACCATGGAGGTTTAATCCAGGCGTAAACTAACAATGACGTCACCCGTTGGTTTCAACGGCGAGAAAATGAAGCCCGGATTTTGCTACTTCCTGGTCGCCGTTTTGGATTTTTTGGAGCCAGTGACGTAAAAAACGTCATCAAACAGACTGGACCGGAGAGCAACTAGGGGCAGGATTGGCTGAGAACTCTCTTATCCCGCCCACGTTTTACCGCAGAGGCTTCTGTTGCTGTCTATCAAGTATAGCCACGCCCCCTGGCTCCGCCAACTTTAACGATTTATTTAAAATTCAGTATTGATTTATTTTAAGATCGGCCACCTGATCTCTCATTTTGACCATGAAAACTAACAGGAAAAAAATCCTGAGCTGTAGAAAATCAGTCTATCATATTTTATTTTTTCCAAAAATGAATTGGGGTCTATGGAGCAAAAGCTTTTTGGAGCCAACCCTAGTGGACGGCGGGATATTGCAAGTTTTTGACACTTCCGGGTGGACTTCCATTCTGGAGCCAGATGCTACGTCCACTATATATACAGTCTATGGTTTAATCGTGGCTGTGGCTCAGGTGGTAGAGCGGGTCGTCCAATGATCGAAGGGTCGGCGGTTCGATTCCCGCTCTCGCCTAGTCATGTGCTGCATGCCGAAGTTTCCTTGGGCAAGATTCTGAACCCCGAATTGCCTACCAGTGACTGTTCCACTGGTGTATGAATGTATACTGACTGATGTTGCAGGTTGATTAGCAACCTGCACATTAGTGTGTGAATGTGTGTGTGTCTGGGTGAATGGGAGCAATTGTTGTAAAAGCGCTTTGAGTACTCTGATGAGTAGAAAAGCGCTACATAAGAGCAAGTCCATTTACCATTTGCAAGTCCATTTAATCTTAGTGTTGAATGACGACACTGATACTGTGTTCTGGTTTCAAACTAATGATTGAAAATCTATTTTATTCCTTCCATTGTAATGTGCAACAGGTCGACAAGTGGTGCTACGTGAATATAAATCATCATGATCATTATTAACAGCAAGAGTGGGGTGTTTGGGGTCAGGAATGAGAGCTCAGATTGAACACGGAGCTTTCTCTCCTGAGGACTTCAGGGAGGCGATATCAGTAATGAAGGTCAGAGGAGGCAAACAGCTGGAAAATTGCTGTAATCTAGCAGGTAATGTAATTTAGGTGAGGAGCTGAGGGCCTTAAATTACCCTCTTTGTGTCTATGTCCCTTCTGGAGAGACAGCACCGAGGATCTGCATTAATAACGCACATCTCAGAGCCCAGAGCAAAAAGCTACAGTCGGCTTTACGGTGTCACTCCAGGGAGGTTAGTGGATCTTTATGAAAACAGAGGTGAATGTGAAATAAAGTTGTACTCTTACACAACAGTCATAACTGACAATCACAAGACAAGAGAGCTGAAGCTACGAAACATCAAGCTGTCAGCGGGCTGCCCTGCAGACAGCAGTGTTCGTACATCCGCTTCAGTGTAACGTAACCGTCAGCTCCCTCTTTGCTGCTTCACTCGAAAACAGCTGTCAGGTGCAACAACAGTGGCTTCCAAACCAAGGGTGCTGCATCTGCTTTAAAAGCGTGTGCTCTGGTGTTTGACCAGCATCAAAATCAGGAAATTTGAAAAGTACCATCAAGTATTTCATTAGGAACACCAGTGCACCTGCCTCACGCAAAAAAAAAAAAATCCTGTAGACGCAGGTCAGAATGGGGCTGGTCTGAGCATTTCTGAACCTGCTGATCTCCTGAATTTTCACCCCAACAGCCTCCAGAGGTTACTGTCTTGTTGATGACGGAGGTCAGACCTGCTGAGCCGGGCAGAAAGGCTACAAGAAGTCAGATAGCTACTTTTTTTTATAACTGTGCTGAGCAGAAAAGCAGCACGGACTCACAATTAAATGGACTCCAACAGCAGAAGACCACATCGGGTTCCACTCCTTTCAGCTGAGAACTGGTCTCACTTAACCAGCCTATTATGTACAAATTAATGGTCTGACCTTGCCTGCTATAAGGGAGACAAAATGCTCTAGCTTGTTTGTGTTTCTTTAACCCTTTGATGCACAACATGGGTACCCATTTTCCATCGAATATGGGTCACTTTTGACCCATGTCGTGCATCAAAAGGTTCCCAGGGAAAATTTTACTGCTCAAAGCTTGCTCTTCTACAGCTCAGGAGACAAATTTGAGATTCTCATGTCAGCATTTCAGCAATAGTAGAGCTCCGACGGAGCAATATGTGAGACTCACTCACCCACATGAGCACAACAGACTTGGAATCAAACCACAACTTTCTGTGGTGTGAGAAAGCCACTCTACCCATTGAGCTATGCCACCCTATGCATATCTCACTCCCTCACTTGCACCTGGAATCGAATCCCACTGAGCTATGCCACCCTGTGCATATCTCACTCACTCGCACCTGGAATTGAACCCCACTGAGCTATGCCACCCTATGCATATCTCACTCACTCGCACCTGGAATCGAACCCCAGCCTCCTGGGTGTGAGACAGCCACTCTACCCACTGAGCTTTGCCACCCTATGCATATCTCACTCACTCACTCGTGGAATCGAACCCCAGCCTCCTGGGTGTGAGACAGCCACTCTACCCACTGAGCTATGCCACCCTATGCATATCTCACTCCCTAACTCGCACCTGGAATCGAATCCCACTGAGCTATGCCACCCTATGCATATCTCACTCACTCGCACCTGGAATCGAACCCCAGCCTCCTGGGTGTGAGACAGCCACTCTACCCACTGAGCTATGCCACCCTATGCATATCTCACTCCCTAACTCGCACCTGGAATCGAATCCCACCCTGTGCATATCTCACTCACTCGCACCTGGAATTGAACCCCACTGAGCTATGCCACCCTATGCATATCTCACTCACTCACTCGTGGAATCGAACCCCAGCCTCCTGGGTGTGAGACAGCCACTCTACCCACTGAGCTATGCCACCCTATGCATATCTCACTCCCTAACTCGCACCTGGAATCGAATCCCACTGAGCTATGCCACCCTATGCATATCTCACTCACTCGCACCTGGAATCGAACCCCAGCCTCCTGGGTGTGAGACAGCCACTCTACCCACTGAGCTTTGCCACCCTATGCATATCTCACTCCGTCACTCGCACCTGGAATCGAACCCCAGCCTCCTGGGTGTGAGACAGCCACTCTACCCACTGAGCTATGCCACCCTATGCATATCTCACTCCCTAACTCGCACCTGGAATCGAATCCCACCCTGTGCATATCTCACTCACTCGCACCTGGAATCGAACCCCAGCCTCCTGGGTGTGAGACAGCCACTCTACCCACTGAGCTTTGCCACCCTATGCATATCTCACTCACTCACTCGTGGAATCGAACCCCAGCCTCCTGGGTGTGAGACAGCCACTCTATGCATATCTTACTCACTCACACCTGGAATCGAACCCCACTGAGCTATGCCACCCTACGCATATCTAACTCACTCGCACCTGGAATCGAACCACAACCTTCTGGGTGTGAGACAGCCACTCTACCCACTGAGCTATGCCACCCTATGCATATCTCACTCACTCGCTCGCTCACACCTGGAATCAAACCACAACCTTCTGGGTGTGAGACAGCCACTCTACCCACTGAGCTATGCCAGCAAAATGCTGATGATATAACCCTGACACTGATAAGAAAACATAGGTTTGTGACGAGCTAGGAGGTTTTTTTCGGTACATGTTTAAGCTTAGAATAAAAAGCAATGCTGTCCGGAGATGGATTAAGGTGGCTATTAAGGTCACAGTTTAAACACAATTTCATGGAAAATCTACATGTGAGGACTAAGAATATAAAGCAGAACTCTTGGAATCACTTTAACTTATGAGTCAGTATTTTCTGAGAAAGGTTACATTAATTTCCCCATGAGCTTGTTTGAAAGAAATCTTTAATTTCTGGGAAAAAGTCAGTGTATAATAAGTCCACTATGAACTAATTAATCTCAGTTGTTTGACGGTGTACCCTAGTCAGTGCACACCAGTTGTGAAAACATGAACATACACCAATGAAATGAAGTGTTAGCATTAATTTCCTGTTTAGATTGAGTTGTTCTGGTAACAAAATTCGAGTTTTAACTGTAATTCGTCACATACTATAAAATTATGACTTCCAACTAAAATTACAGTTAAATTAAGTCAATATCACAAAACACATAGGTGCCTTGAGAGGATTTAAAGACTCTGCAGCAGGCGGCAACCTCTATTCTTGAACTCTCCACTCTCAGATAAGGAAAAAAATCTTTAATGGGAAGAATAGCAAAGTCTAAAAGTCCTTGGCTGTACTACAAAGCAGGGATGTGATGTGGAAAACTAAGTAGAAGATCTGCATAAGAGTCAGAACTGGGCTGCAAAATACGCATTTATCAACTTTACAAGGACAAATAAAGAAATAAGAACAAGAATAATGTAGGGAAACCTCTTCATGCTGAGCAGCCATGCCTGTGTTAACTTGCTGTATATTCATTTCAAACTCTAGTGGACACCACAAAGGTTCCAAAGACACCAAACATGTCAAGCAGAGTAGTTGGAAATCTTAGATGGAACAGTGTAACGATAAAATGCAAGTGTAAATACTTGAATCAGTGCAAACATTAAGTGCTTGAGCTGATATAGAACATATCTGTGGTACTCTTAATACTATCTTTAATGAAATCTGGAGGTTCAAGGGTTAAAGAGCTTAAGCCAATTTGCAGAGGGCAAAAGAAGGGTTTGAACAGTTTGGAGCCAAAGAAAGTAAAAAAAAAAAAAAGTGAAAGAAAACTGAAAACCATGTCCAATTTGAGAAGTGCTACGAGCTTTGGTGGACCTCGCCTAGTGAATAATAATGGGCCCGGCTTTGCTGTGGGTCTCCTTTCTGCCAGGCTGAGCTGTCCCTGAATAATTTATGTGACACCACAAGGTTAGCATAAACCAGGGTACATAACTTCCCCCCGCCTCCTCCTCCTCCTCCTCCTCAGGCCCTCTGGAGCCTCAGCAGAGCCTCATGCATCAAGCGTTATCACTGGCTGCTCAGATGTTTCATACACTTTCTCCCATAACCCTTCTACCATTTTTCAAATCCTGCGATTTGAGTTTGGAGCTCACAACAGACAACAGTCATGTTTCAAACTGTCAGGTCACAGCTGAAATAAAGCAGAAATGCAATGGGAGTTCAGACACAAAAACAAGTGTACAGAATCCTAAAATTAAGTGCAAAAACAGACTGTCAATTCAGACATTATCAGCCCATTAAAAGCTGTTATCAGCACAGATCATTCCTGGACATATCGGTCGGTAGTAGCCTCCTTCTCCTTCTAGTGGCTCAGTAAGGCAAGGCAAGGCAAATTTATTTATATAGCACATTTCAACAACGAGGCGATTCAAAGTGCTTTCCAAAGACATTAAGAACAGAGGATGATGATTATTAAAAGAAAAACAAAAGAAAACATTTAGGAAATCTTTTTTTTTTTTTTAAAGTCAGAACAGTAAAGAGATCAAAAACAGAAGTCAGAAAGCAAGGGCAATTATTAAAAGAAAAACAGAACAGTAAAAAGATCAAAAACAAGAGTCAGAAAACAAGGGCTGTTTAAAATAACTGTCATAAGAGTTAAAATAACTGTTAAAAGTAACTGTCATAAAATAAGGTTTAAAATAATTTAATTTAAAATACTTTAATCAAAAGCAGCTGAGAACAGGTACGTCTTCAGAATGGATTTAAATGAGCTGAGAGTTTCAGCTGATCTACAGTTTTCTGGGAGTTTGTTCCATATACACACGTGGACAAAATTGTTGGTACCCCTCAGTTAAAGAAGGAAAAACCCACAATTCTCACTGAAATCACTTGAAACTCACAAAAGTAACAAATAAAAATTTATTGAAAATTAAATAATCAAAAACAGCCATCACTTTTGAATTGTTGATTAACATAATTATTTAAAAAAACAAACTAATGAAACAGGCCTGGACAAAAATGATGGTACCGCTATAAAAGATTGAAAACTATTTGACCAGAGTGACATGATTAACTCAGGTGTGTCATTTAATTGACATCACAGGTGTTTCCAAACTCATAATCAGTCAGTCTGCCTATTTAAAGGGAGACAAGTAGTCACCCTGCTGTTTGGTGAAAAGGTGTGTACCACACTGAACATGGACAACAGAAAGCGAAGGAGAGAATTGTCCCAGGACATCCGAAAAAAAATGATAGACAAACATCTTAAAGGTAAAGGCTATAAGACCATCTCTAAACAGCTTGAAGTTCCTGTGACAACAGTGGCTCATATTATTCAGAAGTTCAAGACCCACGGGACAGTAGCCAACCTCCCTGGACGTGGCCGCAAGAGGAAAATTGATGACAAATTGAAGAGACGGATTGTTGGAATTGTATCCAAAGAGCCCAGAGCAACCTCCAAAGAAATTAAAGGTGAACTCCAAGGCCAAGGTACATCAGTGTCAGATCGCACCATTCGTCGTTGTTTGAGCCAAAGTGGACTTCATGGGAGACGACCAAGGAGGACACCACTGCTGAAAAAAACTCATAAAAAAGCGAGACTGGAATTTGCAAAAATGCATGTTGACAAGCCACAAAGCTTCTGGGAGAATGTCCTTTGGACAGATGAGACCAAACTGGAGCTTTTTGGTAAGGCACATCAACTCTATGTTCATAGACTCAAAAACCAAGCA
Source organism: Acanthochromis polyacanthus (assembly GCF_021347895.1). NCBI lineage: Eukaryota > Metazoa > Chordata > Actinopteri > Pomacentridae > Acanthochromis > Acanthochromis polyacanthus. The sequence goes on from NC_067130.1 coordinate 19,448,821, forward strand.
TACGAAGAAAAGAACACTGTCCCTACGGTGAAACATGGAGGAGGCTCAGTAATGTTTTGGGGCTGCTTTGCTGCATCTGGCACAGGGTGTCTTGAAAGTGTGCAAGGTACGATGAAATCTGAAGACTATCAAGGCATTCTGGAGAGAAATGTGCTGCCTAGTGTCAGAAAGCTTGGTCTCAGTCGCAGGTCATGGGTCTTCCAACAGGACAACGATCCAAAACACACAGCCAAAAACACCCAAGAATGGCTGAGAGAAAAGCGTTGGACTATTCTAAAGTGGCCTTCTATGAGCCCAGATCTGAATCCCATTGAACATATGTGGAAGGAGCTGAAACATGCCATTTGGAGAAGACACCCATCAAACCTGAGACAACTGGAGCTGTTTGCTCATGAGGAGTGGGCCAAAATACCTGTTGACAGCTGCAGAACGCTCATTGACAAATACAGAAATCGTTTCATTGCAGTGATTGCCTCAAAAGGTTGTGCAACAAAATATTAAGTTATGGGTACCATCATTTTTGTCCAGCCCTGTTTCATTAGTTTGTTTTTTAAATAATTATGTTAATCAACAATTCAAAAGTGATGGCTGATTTTGATTATTTAATTTTCAATAAATTTTTATTTATTGTTACTTTTGTGAGTTTCAAGTGATTTTAGTGAGAATTGTGGGTTTTTCCTTCTTTAACTGAGGGGTACCAACAATTTTGTCCACGTGTGTATATGGGGCATAGAAGCTGAATGCAGCTTCTACTAGAAGATCTGATCCAGATGACCTGATCCAGACGACCTGAGTGGTCTGGGTGGTTCATACTGAGTCAGGAGGTCCCTGATGTATTTTGGTCCTAGACCATTTAAAGCTTTGTAGACCAGCAGCAGGACTTTAAAATCTACCCTCTGAGTGACAGGAAGCCAGTGTAAGGACTTTAAAACTGGAGTGATATGGTCTCTTTTCTTGGTCTTAGTGAGGACTCGGGCAGCAGAGTTTTGAATCTGCTGCAGTTGTTTGAGTGTTTTTTTAGGTAGACCTGTAAAGATACTGTTACAGTAGTCAAGCCGACTGAAAATAAATGCATGGACTAGCTTTTCCAGGTCCTGCTGAGACATCAGCCCTTTAATTCTTGAGATATTTTTTAAGTGATAGTAAGCCGACTTTGTAACTACTTTAATGTGTTTTCCAAAACTGAGTTCTGAGTCCATCACCACACCCAGATTTCTGGCCTGGTCTGCAGTTTTAACTGTAAAGACTGAAGCTCTAGGCTTACCTTTAATCGCCCTTCCTTGGCTCCAAAAACCATTACCTCAGTTTTGTCTTTATTTAACTGAAGAAAGTTTTGACACAGCCACTCATTTATCTGTTCAATACACTTTTCCAGCACCTGTATAGGGCCATGGTCTCCTGGGGACATTGTAATGTAGATCTCCATGTCATCTGCATAGCTGTGGTAACTTACATTATTGTTTTCAATAATCTGAGCCAGTGGGAGCATATAGATGTTAAACAGAAGAGGCCCCAGAATGGAACCTTGGGGAACTCCACATGTAAATACTGTCTGCTCAGACGTGAAGTTACCTATAGACACAAAGTAATTCCTATTCTTTAGGTAAGATTTGAACCAGTTGAGTACTGTGCTGGATAGTCCCACCCAGTTCTCCAGTCGGTTAAGTAGTATATTGTGGTCGACTGTGTCAAACGCAACACTCAGATCCAGCAGGACTAGGACTGACATCCTGCCGCTGTCTGTGTTTAAGCGGATGTCATTAATTACCTTAATGAGAGCTGTCTCAGTGCTGTGGTGCTGTCGGAAACCTGACTGAAAAACATTGATGCTGTTATTTTTTATTAGGTAATTGTTTAGCTGTTGAAAAACTGCTTTTTCAATGATCTTACTTAAAAATGGGAGATTAGAGATTGGTCTGTAGCTATTCATTTGTGACTTGTCAAGGCTGCTCTTTTTTAAAAGTGGCGTAATCACAGCAGTTTTTAAAGCCTGAGGAAAAACACCTGACATAAGAGACAAGTTCACAATCCATAAAAGATCCGCCAGCAGTACTTGGGAGACTTTTTTGAGAAACCTTGTTGGCAGAATATCCAGACAGCAGGAGGAGGAGTTTAGTTGATGTATAATGTCCTCCAGGTTTTTGTGATTAATAGGATTAAATTGCGTCATGGTGTTTAAAATGGTTTTATGCTGACACAAGGCATATCCTGAACCTGCTGTGGGGGCATTAACTGCTTGTCTAATGTTTTGGATTTTCTCTATAAAGAATGATGCAAAGTCATTGCAGGCCCTGGTAGAATGCAGCTCAGGGGCTACTGACACACGAGGGTTTGTTAGTCTGTCCACGGTAGCAAATAAGGCTCGTGTACTGTGACTGTTTTTGGTGATTATATCTGCGAAATAAGATTGTCTTGCATTTTTAAGTTGTAAATTGTAAGTCCACAGTTTCTCTTTGTAAATGTCATAATGAACCTGGAGTTTTGATTTTCGCCATCTACGTTCAGCTTTCCTACACTGTCTTAGACACATTATCAACCATTTTGATCACTGATAAACAGAAAGGGATCTTGACAACTTGAAGAGTGGAGAGACTTAGCAACAGGGTGTAGTATTTTAGCCGAAACCTATCCTAAACCTAAGCAGGCAGTTTTGGTGCCTGAACTTACCCAAGAAGTTTTGGTACTGAAATTTAATCATGTAGTTTTGGTGTCTAAACCAAACACAAAGTGAAAAACAATTCAAAACTAAACTTGAGTGAAAAATAAAACTCGTGCCTGGTAATCCTTCTGAGCCCTCCATTCTCCAAGCGCAGACTTTTGCTCCTCTTTGCTGGTGCAAAATGGCAGATCAGCATGCATTGGGTAACAACGGATTTCTATTAAACAGGGTGATAATGATAGCCTAGCCGCGCTAGATAACCCACGGCAGCGAATTTAATTCTCTGCCAGGGTGTGTCTCGTTACCCTCCATAAGGCTCGAGGCTGGATTCTCCTAAAACTGGCCGGACCAATCACCATGAAGTGTAGAGTCAGAAGGCGGGCGTAACTAAGTGACGACAGAGGCGCGACGATTCTGACAGAAACAACCAGTGCACAATAAACAGTTATCTTTCGACTCCGCTTTGGCCACAACCCTTAGAGATTTGAAGCTAAAATTCAACTTGAAAGATAAACAAAGGACGGCACTGAAGTGTTTCATTGAGAAGAAAGACGTATTTGGACTTATGCCGACGGGATATGGCAAATCCTTAATATACCAGTTGGCTCCGCTGGTTGGGAAGCTAATGGGACTTAGCCACAATCCGCCGGCGCTCTAGGAACTACGTCAGCCTATTCGTTGCGCTGATTGGTTGTATACCTACCCAATTGCTGCAGAGTGATTTGAAAGACAACCTTTTAGCCCACCTCCCTCCCTGTCGAGCGGCCCTAGACCCTTGTGCCTTCAGAACATGGGTCTAGAGCGGCTAGGCTATGATAATGATCTACTGAACTGCAAATAGGAGAAGCAGGTTGCTACTGGCCAACATACTGAAGAATGATCTGTGATATTGGCCACGTAATCACCTATTAATATCTGAAATGGATAACTAGGAAGAACTTTCAGAAGTTAGCTAGCTGAAATGTTGGTCTGTTGATCCACCACTTCATTCTAGACTGACACACTCAACAACCACCCGATGGACTGGCACAGAGTACGGTGGTGTCATTCATGGTCCATGAGGATGAAGCCATTTTTAATTTTAGAACAATATCTTGACCACTGTTGGATGAATCACTATCAAATGTGGTTCAAACATTCATGTCTCCACCAGAATGCCCTGTGAAACTCTGGTAGTCTCCAGATTTTTCATCAAGCGCCATTGTCTTTGGTTTATACCTAAGTAGCTGCCAAACCAATGACATTCCAGCAATTCCATGCAAATATTACACATTAAATATCATAAGCAGATGGTACCTTTTTACTATTGTGGAACCTAATATGTAGGCAAATACATAAATCCATGTCATTGGCATTTAGATTAGGAAGACGTGTAATGTAATCCAATATAATGCCACATCTGTGAAAGTTTACATCCTAATTATTTTGTTGAAACAGATCTAAAACTACATTTTAAGGGTGTATGCAGAACTGTCACAGCAAGAAAATTTCGTTGACCATTAATTGTCATATAAATGATTTAACTGTCTTTTCTACTCATTTTGTTAGTGTTATTAGTGGTAAAACCACCTTTGAACAGTAACTTTCTGATGCACATCTGACAAATAGAGTCCTCCAAGTTACAGAGCTCTAAACCCTAGTGTGCCCACAGCTATGTGCAGTGTTTGGTTTTGTACCTAGGTCCATGATTTTAACGTCAAAAATTGTTCACTGACATGCAGTAGGTATAAAATTAGAAGTTGATGGAATGAAACCTTAGAAGAACAAGGAGAAGCATGCAATGGCAATGGAAATAGTGACTGAAACATGGTATTTCTGTGCAAACTATAATATAAAATAAAGGTAAAAAAGTCCATAAATAAGTTTTAGAATTGTTTAGTTCAATTTAGAAAAAATGTTCTGTAATTACCTGAAACAAATGTTTTTTAGAAAATATTTTTCAAACAGCAAGAAACAGTACATCGTACATTGTACTACTTTCTGCAGTGGATTGAGCCACATTTGACGGTCCAGTGAGAATTTACAGCATAAGAGGACGGTGTGTGTGTGTGGGACTGAGTTACTTAAATTCAGCTTAATTTTATTGATGTAGTGCAAATTCACAACATAAGTCATCTCAGTGCACTTCACACAGTAAGGTCAAAGCCATACAATATCATATTACAGAGAGGAACCCACTGATTCCCTTTAATCAAGTATTTGGTAACAATGAAAATCAGCTGCAGTCTGTGTTCATTTCAATTTAGGAACATGTCAGGCAGTGCAAAGGTGTGGCTCCCTGATGTCTATTTAATAGTTTTTGGACAACAATGTTCTCAATGTTTTGTGGGACAAATTACAATATGTAAAAACTTCAGATTCATCTCTTTGCATTTCACAATTTAGCAAATTGCTCCCCTAAATTTCCCATTTTAGTGGTGGAAAGACCGTTTTCTTTCAGAGACAACCGCATTAAACTGTGTAATGTTCATGTTACTGGGTCCACCCTCTCTGCAACATGAATGATGCACCGAACACATAACTGCACGTAGCATTAAGAGTTATGGACACAGTGTTGTCATGGTAATGCCGACTGCCCCCTCTCTGTCTCGTCCATACCACAAACAAAATGATGGCAGCTGCTGCCCCGGTGCCGCTGATGTCACCGGTTACCATGGCAACTAGCGCCCAGCTGTGACGCTGAGCGGTAGGAGGGGTCTGGCAGTGTGTGTGTAGTACTGTGCAATATCAAAGCTGATAGATCCTTTTGCACATGTATGTGTATACTTCTGACCAAAGGTTGGAAATAATAAAGTTGGAAAGAAGGTTGTATCATTCCCCTGAAACAACATTCAGGTGACAATGGATTTCATCTACTCGCCAAATCAACTTGCAGCCATTTTTTACCTCTTCTAAACATCCATCCATCCATTTTTTATACACTGCTTTTCCCTCTGTAGGGTCAGAAGGGGGGCTGGAGTCTGACTCGACTCAGGGTGAAGGTAGAGTTCACCCTGGACAGGTCACCAGTCTATCACAGGACTACGTATAGAGGCAAACAATCACACTCACATTCACATCTACAAACAATTTAAAATAATCCATTAACCTCAGCATGTTTCTGGACTGTGGGAGGAAGCTGGAGCACCCAGGGGGACTGCTTTAAACATGGCTGTTCTTAAAGTTTACAGCAGAACATTGCTCAGTCACGACATAGCATTTTGCAGTTCCGTCTCCCAAAAATTACATTAACTATGCAATTAAACTGCATTCTCAGATATATTTTGAGGGAAGAGTATTTTCTGCTGGACCATGTTTATATGACAAGTAATTTAGACATGTTTTAAATTCCATTCATCTCACTGTATTTCTGTTGCGTCTTTTCAGTCAATACACTATTTATTAGATGGAGCGGGACTCATCACACTGATGTCTCGGAAAATGGAGAAGCTGCAAGCATGTGTGAAAGGGTCATATTTTAGCCCATGTTATCATATTTTACTTAACCACATAGTTTTGATACCTACATCAAATCAAAATGAAAGTTTAAAGTAAATATCAAGTAAAAACAAAACATCAGTCTACACTGCAAAAACTCAAAATCTTACCAACTCTATTTGTCTTATTCTTAGTCAAAATGTCTCATCCCACTTGATTTAAAATAAATTCACTTAACAAATGACATTTCAGCGAGATGGAGTGACTTGTTTTAAGACCATCTCAAATATCTCGTTAAGTCAAACAATCTTGAAATTATCTTGTTTTGAGTTGTATTTTACAAGAAAACTCAAATTAAGTTTAATATATCTCAAATTAGGAGGTTACATAAAAGGAAAAATCTATTTTTGAATGAAAAACTACAATTTATTAGCATGTCTGGCCTATTTTAAGACATAAGCTTGACAATCCTGGAAAAATATAGCTTAAAATAAGTTTGCGAAGCCAATTTTAAGATCTCAATAGTCTAAATCTAATCTCTTATTTCAAGAAATCTTATGAAGCCATTTTCACTTGTTCTATTGGCAGATTTTTTTCCACTTATTTCAAAGTAAAAGTTCCTTGAAATAAGTTTTCTTGTTTTGACAGGGGCATTTTTTCCAGTGTAAGGATAATGCTTTATAATACTGCCATCCTGCCCTTTTAACTCCTTCTGTGGACTTAATGGGTCTTTCAAATTGGAAGGAATCCTTGCACATCACAGTCTTACCTTTAAATGAGAAATAACGTTTGCTTAAGGGCTGTTAACGATGAATCATTAATTGAGTAATCGCTGTTAATAATTTAACAGATTAAAAATATAGTAGCCAATAAGTACTTCTTCCTGTTTAATACTGTAGCGAGTTCAGGGAGGTGGTAACTTGGACAACAGGTAGTTTCATGTCCAGAAGCAGAGAGCATTGAGGGGGCTTATGACAAAGATGTCCATGGTGGTTGAAGATTTCTGATTGGTGCTCATGTACACAAGGAGAGCTGACGACCATGTGGACGATGATGATCAAGCCAAATGATTAATGCAAATGAACTGCTTTTCCAGCGTTTCTCAAGTTTCTATGGTTAAAAATAGCTTTATTGGCCGATAAAAACAATATCCACTGTACTTATTGGGCTATTAATTGATTACAGATTATAAAGCTGCCGATTTTCAGTTAAGAAAATAGCTTTTGAATTTACATGCATAGTTTGTGTTACAAATACTCTTCGATTTTTTCAAAACATAAATGATACAACAGCTTAGTTGTGTAGGATTGTTGGGATACAGGATTGAACTGCGATACTGACAGTGAAAAAGTCAGATTACTATTCTGACCAAAGGGGGGCTAGAATGAAGTTTTTCAAGTTGGCAGCGTATCTAAAACGCTTTCTGTAAACTGGATTCAAAGCACAAAGTGAGCACACCATTAGAAGATCAATACATCAAGCTTTGAGATAAAGAAACGGAACCTGAATCACAGATACATAGTTTCCTAAATAAAGACCACAAGACTCCAAACAATAAAAGTCCTCTGAAAACAAGGCAGTCTAGTCTGAGGAGCTTCTCCTAACCACTTCTCAGGAGGACAAAAACTTGCAGTGGACGAGGTCAGACACAGCATAGTAGAAGATGAATCCCAGTTAGATGTCTATGGCAGTGACAGAAGGCGGTATGCAAGGAGACCAACAGGAGAGAGACCGACGGACAAAACCCACAGCGAAACATGCTGAAAGGAACATTGGAGAAGTATTCATACTGCAGCAATTTACTGAATCCAAACACACCTCAAAGCTTTAAATTTGTCATGGACTTTCAGGTAGAGGTAGATTTTTGGACCACACTGTGTACTCACTGCGAGTGCCTTAAATATGTAAAAGCTCAGCTAGAACACAATGAAAAGATGAAGAAAAATGAGATGCAGAATAAGAAGACATCATATTTCATACTCATTTGTTTAGGACACTCCTTGCAATGTGTTTTATGAGCCGAGTTGAACCAGGCTGGTCTGGCAGTAAAATTGTTGTTTACTTTTCATGGTTTTATGGCTCACAAGCATATTTGACTAAAATATAGTGGCTGTATTTTTTCTGCATTTATCTTCTGGATAAAGACGATTAAATAAAATGTAGTTTTAAGCTTCTGTGCGTCTATTTGCACAAAATTATGAAGGGAAACACAAACCATGGGCATATGGAGCACCATCTGCTCTGCAGAATGACACTGCCCCCATGACCCTTCAACCACGTCTCCTCACCGCTCTTGTTCTGGTACAGAGTGGTACAATGACACCTTAAACTCATGACCTCCAGTGTGACCCGGATCACTGCTCCGAGTCTGAAAATAGTCCAACTTCCTCATTAACAGCGAGGCTAACACTCTTCTCTCAGCAAATCCTTTAATTTCATGTGATATAAACAGAGATTTGAATATTTTTCCATTTAGATTGCAGTTTTTTTCATAAAATATATTAATCTTTAGCAAAACAGTCAAAAAAACTGATTATTGTTGGTCTACAGTCAGAGTAAATCTACCATATCTTGATTAAAATGAAACGATACTGGTAAAAAAGTGTAGATATAGCTTGTATATATAACTTGTTGTGAGGAGAAAATGACATATTAGGTCCAGAAATAAATTAGCAGTCAGACTAGTATTGTTTATCAAATATACCAAAATAGTTATTTTTTGGCAAATTAATAATGTTTCCTGTTTAAAGCAGTTGTACTTTGCCTAATATTTATTTTATGGAGCTTACTTTCTGAGTTTATTTGTGCATATTTTAACTTATATTTTAAAGTAACAAAAAGAAACGATTGCTGATTGCAACCTTAAACTGCTGGACATTTTTACAGTAAGTTAACCAGAATCTGTCACTAAACAAAATAATTTCAATACAAAACTGATGCAGCTTGTTGCTTAATATTTCATAATTAAAGAAGTATTTGTGTATTTTGTTGCTTTACTTCCGACAATATGGCTGAATTAGTTGTTCAGGTAACCTGCATAAAATTCCTGTTTTCATATAGTTTGAGGACAAATCAAAAAGATCATAGGTATTACCTTAGTCTCACATTAAATTGCAGTAAGTTTACATCAACATAGGTAAAACTGTGTGGGAAATACGGTTGTTTGACAACGTCTGTCCAATGTTTAGATGTTCAAAAGCAATAGTACGGTTAAACAAATTCATTATTTTTGATTTTATGTGGTGAATTTCTTTCTTCTTTCAGAAAATCTGATATTCACTGCAAAGGAGGTTGACAGAAGGTTTGTTGATATGTTTGGTTTGTTGAGGTCAAAAGGGGTAGGGTTGTTTGATGAGGTAAAAGCTTTAGAACAAGTGTGCATATGATATAATGGAGTAAAATTTTTGACTTTCAATCGTTGCTCTGAGTCTGGTTGTTATCAGTGGCATGTCTGAGTGGCACCAGAGGCAAAATAACATAAATACAATGTGTGGTGTTTGATAATGAAGCTGACTGAAGAAAACTACTCACCTGGATCATGTAGAGCTGAGCAATGCGGTACTCCTCCACGCTCATCGGCATGGGGATACGATACTCCTTGATCAGCATGGTTGGTTGTGCTTCAATTGAGCCGACTCCGTGAGTATGTGTGTGTGTCCAGACTCTCCTCTCGGTCGGCTTCGCTACCCAAGCAGCATATTCAAACAGCGAGGATGAGACTCGTCATTATTCACACCTGAGGCAGAAAAGAAAAGCCTTTCAGCAGAGAAAAACACATTTCAGCTTACAGTGTGGGGAGGAGTTTGCATGTTTGTCTGAAGGATTAAACCCCCTTATGCATAAGCCAATACATCCTGTGTGTGTCGTCCAGCCAGCCCTCCTGCAGATCTATTACAAGGTAATCCACTGACCCAGCAACAGCCCTGAAATCCCCCAGCAACCTAAATCCCAACTCCGTCACACCGAAGATGCAGCCAAGTCGTGATCAATGTGGCCTTTAAATCTCTCATCTTCTATGCCACGGTGTGCAGTGGCGGACGAGAGGTATGTCAGTATGTATTCCTACTATTGTGTAATATATTGTATTCATTCATGTATAATAAGTCAAACTTTCACCACATTTTAGAAGGAAATGTTATACTTTTTACTTAATTTGACGCCAGATGACCATGCTTTTTTTTTTTTTTTTACAAATTAAGATTGTTCACAAAACACTCACGATCAGTTCATCAAAGATGTTTTGGTCAGTGCACAAAATCCATCCATCCATCCATCATTTATACACTGCGTTATCCTCTCTATAGTCACAGGGAGGCTTTAGTCTATCCCAGCTGACTCAGGACAAAAGCAGAGGACACTCTGGACATTTCACCAGTCTATCACAGTGCTACACAGAGGGATAAACAACCAAGCACACCTATGGACAATTTAGAATCACCAATTAATCTCATCATGTTTTTGGACTGTGGGAGGAAGCCAGAGAACCCGGTGAGACCACATAGAAAGACCCCAGGCTGGGAATCGAACTCAAGACCTTCTCATTGTGAGGCTACAGTGCCTCACAGCTTAACCCTTTAAGCTTCAGTCAATTCCAGCCGTTTTCAGTACAAAAAATCGCTAATATTCTATTTTTAAATAAAAAAAATTACGAAAAATACGGGGAATATTGGACGCGCATCGGGAGGTGCATTTCCTTGAAAACGACCGATTCGGGGATTTTATACCGACTTCAGGACATGTTTTGGACAAAATAGTTTACTGGCTTGTGTCATCTGATGTAAAAGGTTGGATTATGGCCGTTTTTTGTGGAATCTTTTTTTTGTGTGTAATAATAAACCCGGAAATGTGAGTCGCGCTGTGTGCTTTGAAGCCGTGTATAGAGAACGGATGGATGAATATTTGTTTTTGTCGGACAAATGTGTTTTTCTCACCCGCTGTGGTAATCGCATCTGAAAGTGGTTTATACCGGCGGATTCATGAGAATCTAAGCTTTCCATCGGTGTATAGTGTTTGTATAATCGCGTTTGCACCCGTCGGACATTCCTGAAATTCCTATGCAAATTAGTAGGTGTACCGCCGGCGGTACACTGAAGCCACTGCCCCCTTGCACAAAAAACTTTTTAAAAAAATGTAGTCCTTAACTGAGTTATGCTGCAGTTACTCATTATTTTACAACTAGAGGCCAGCAGAAACATGACACATCATCACCATTACAAGTCGAATTTGTTAGCAAAGAGTTATGGAGCAGCACTGTAATTGTGTGGAGTCATGTGTTTGTGTCTAACAGCGTTTTTCACTGCAGGGACTTGCAAACTGTTTTAAGGCTGTCCAAACCTTTGGGTGTAAAATCCAACCCTGTAGCACCTCTTTCAAGGCCACTTTTTGGGGCGATAAAAACAGTACCTACTCCAGGGTAGATACTTCGTAGCAGCTCTAGAAAACAGCTGTGCGGGTAGTAATGTTGACTGATTCGACTTGGAGAGAACAAGAAGCACCTTTTTTTCTGCCCTCTTTGTCAAGCGGTAGTGTTCCCCAAAAAGGCAGTTTTTCACCGCAGGAACTTGGGGCATGTGTGAAGTGGTGTGTTTACAAGACGGCACCGAATCTAACCTTTCAGCGTTTCTGTTTCCATATTGGTGGACAATCCGACAGCTTTGGCAGGGACATTAACTCTGAATGTGCAAAAAAAGAAAATTTAACTCCAGTTCTATGAGCACAAGAGGAAATAAAAATGCTCACAGGTGTGGAGTTACATCCGGTAACTATTTGTCACTGTTGGTGCACATTGGTGCAAATGTCACAGGTGAAGCTGCTGGATTCTCCACCATAAAAAAACGTCAGAAAAGATGCCTCAAAAATGTCAAAATTTTTCCAGATAATGTTTTTTGTTTTGTTTTGCTTTATCTAAGCAGTAGTATAAAATGAAAAAAATGGAAGCTAGAATTTCAGATTATTTGGTATTTTTCAGGAAAAAAAATCACTCAAAATGTTAAAAAATTATTAAAAGGGTTCAGCACATAATTTTGTTGCTGCAATCTGAGGCAATCTGTAGTCAAAGCTTTTATCCTGCACCGCTATGGAAACACAAAGACTAAAAGGGACGACTTCACACTCGAGAGCAGCCTATTAATATTCGCTCTCTTATAGCTTGGATTTTAGTTCACCAACTGCTTTAGCTACTCGAAGATCCACTTCATCCACCAGCTAGTCTCTACCTGTTATGTCAGTGCTGCAGAGCTTTTCCTTTAAAAACTGCTGCCTGCTGCAGCTGAAAACATCGCTGAGAGCGGTGCAAGTGAACCAAAACGGTAAAATTGCAGCTGGACACACGAACAATGAGCCGAAACTTATTATAAAGCTCTGCAAAGCCCAGAAAAGCTTTGCCACTGTCTTCACAATGTCATTTAATCCATTTCTGTTACAAAAATATTGCTTAAAGCTGCTGTAAGCTGCTTTTGGTGATAATAATTCTATACTTAAGCAAGACCTTAAATGCAGGACTTTTCTTTGAAACAGAGTATTTGTATTTGTGTGGTATTAGTGCTGCGCGTTTAGGCTTAAACAGGCTGCTCTTCTGATCTGTCTCTGATCTTCCTCCATGAGAGTATGAGAGTAATGGCTCATTTGCGCCCTAGAAATTCACATCAGTCATCTTTTCTTTCAACATCGACACTCATCCATCCGAACAGCGCCGACAGTGAGGCTGCTGTACCGTTCTTCAACCTGTCACACACTGAGGAGGGTCATATGACTGCTTAATCTTAGACAGATGATGGTGGACTATAAATCTGATGCTGCCTTAACATGACAGGGGAAGGAGCTGATGTCAAATGATATGTCTGTAGGTTGTGTCTGTCTGTTTATTTGGTCAAGCTGCTGTAACAGATGGACTGTAAAGGTCAGGGGGTGAAGTGACAGTGAAGACTGCCTGAAAGTTTCATTGGGCTTCACTACCGTTTAATTTTTATATTAAAGTGACAATCATAAAATAAAGATCAAATGATAGTGAAAAAGTCTCTGGTAGCGATGAACCCACAGAGAATTATCTGCTTCTGCAGCTCTCATTAGCTTCACCAAGCTTTAGAACCAGCTTCAGTTTATGAATTTGCTGTTTTGTTTCAATCTCAACGTTGTTTTCAGCCACAGCAGGCAGCCGTTTTCGGAAATAATTGCCAAAAACCCATAAGTCACTAGCTGGTGAACACAGTGGAGCATTTAGCTGCTAAAGAGGCAGATATTTCCCTCAGGAGTTTGTGAATTTGAGCCTCTTCGAAACTGAACACAGCAAGTAGTTTCTATTGAAAAAGAAATGAAGTAAAAAGACATTTGCTAGTACCAATGGGTAATTTGGGGATTTTTAAAAACATTTCATACAAAAGCTTTAAAACAAACACAGAGACACAGAACCAATAAGGTCGAGATGTGGATAGATGAAAAGACAGATTTAAAAAGGGAGCACAAATAAACACAAATACACCAGAAAGAGGGGAAAAACAACTGCGAATAGATGTTGAACACATACAGATTCAGAATTACTGCAAAGAGAGACAAGACAGCCAAAAGGAGATGTAAACCGACCCAATAAAATTAGTAGTATAAAGTACACAAAAACACTGAGTCAGAATGGAAAGCAAACAGACAAAAACTAACCATAAAGAGAATCAAACCAATGAGAAAGAGATGCAGAGACAGAACAGATAAAACTACGATGAAAAATAAGCACAAAAAATACCACCACAAGATGCAAAAAAGAGATGACAAAAAGAGATAGAGCCATACAAATAGATGCAACAGGAACACAGACAGACAAAAAAAACTTCCAAAAGACACAAAAAGAGCACAAGATTTCAAATGAACGCTTGTGCAAAAACCATTGTCAAGGAAGACGAAATGACTGCCAAGACACACAAAAGGCTTAAAGGGTGTAAAACAATCATAAAGACACACAAAGTGACCACAGATCTACATTATTTCTGCATATATATTATTCATTTTTAGTATTCTGCCCCTAAATAAGAGGTATAGGAGGTCTTTGCAAGTCTGATGCTCGATGTTATACTTTTAAATGCTTTAAATAAAGATGAATTTCATTATATACATTTACAATGCATATGATAACAGCAGGTGGATGCGTTAAAGCTGCCGTCTGCTCCATCAGCCATTCAAATCCAAGCCGCTCTCAAGAGGCAGTAATGTACGGCGGTATTTACTGCGCAGAGGGAGTTTGTGCTCTGATGCAATTACGGCAGAGAGATGGAGTGGCTTTTCTCACTGAATCCTGTGAAGAATGAGTCCTTGACCTACAGGAGAACTGCTATATATAGACACTCAGTAATTCCCATAAAGCAGAATGTGAGACAGATGAAACCTGACACGTAGGCTGATAAACTGACAGATAGTGTCGCGAATGAGGAATGGACCTTGTGTTTTGTTTTTTATGCAAAAGGATTTTTATGTTTTATTGCCTCCATCAGCTCAGTGTGCGGTGAGTCAGCACATGAAACACAGCTGCCTGCGTCCACTAAATATGAACATGAACTAAAGAGGAGGGCCGTCACGACAGATGTGCAATGATTAGTTGATCAACAGAATGAATTAACACCTATTAAAATATAGAACTAATGCTAGATATTTCTAAGCTTTGCTTTACTGCAACTTGACGATTATCGCTTTTGGAAGATTGCTTGGACAGATAAAAGGGAGTGAAAGCATCACTTTGGACTCATTTACAGCCCAAACGATTGATCCAGAGTGGCAGCTACCATCAACAACAGCAGAAGCCAATTAAAATGTGCCTTAAAGGTGCAATAGCACTGATGGCCGGCTATGCCAAAATTACAACTCGTTCAAAAAGGATCAGCTTCTAAGAGAATTCATATTTTACACAAGCCATTATGGTCTTATTCACTAGCTTCACATCTTCCAATGAGGTTTAAGTTGTTAATAAGACATTAAGTTGTTGTCTTCATACACAGTGTGTTGTCTAGCACAATACTTTGGTGGCATTTTAACAATCTAGTAGAGGCTGAACAAAAGTATGTTAAAGCATTTTTGAATAAGTGGACATCAAACCTTACTGCAGTCAGTGCTTTAAGCCTATCTCTCTATGTAATATTTAATAACTTCTCATGATTTCATCTTACATGACTTCTTATGATGCTTTCTGAGATAAACTTTATAACGCTAAAGAGCATTGTAGCATTTTTCAGCTAATAGTTTTGGTTTTCTGGAGTCTTGTCAATGCATCTTCAGTATAGGTAGTAGATGCTCTATAAAGTCACTGGGCATGGCCTGCTCAGCACATACAGCAAAAAGACACAGTTAGAGAGAGAGAGTAGCTGGTCAACATAGTTCAGCATTTAGTATTTAAAGAGACACATATTTGCCTCGGTTGGTGGTACAGACAAAAGACGGAGCTAAGAGAGAGTGCACTGGAGTCAGGAGGATGAAAATGACAATGAATGTGGCCTTGTACCTAAATGTGGCAATATGTCAGTTTTTGGCCCCCAGGTGGCAATAAAGTCACAAAAAATCCATGTCACCACACATTTCTTTGAGATAACTCAAAGATGCATGGTTGATTACTTTCTGGTCAGTTGACCCACGACTAAAAAAGGTAATCATGCACTGCCATCAATATTTACTCATATCTTACTTAAACACTTACTTTTATTTCATTACAAACACTGAGGTAAGAATTAATTCTGTATTCTTCTGTAAGAAACAAGAGGTGAGAACTTGTCCTAAATAACATATTGATGTTCTTAAATGTGCCTGTTACATGCTGCAAGTATGTGTATTTCAACACAGAGTATATTGAAAAAGAATGCCCAATGGCAACATACACTAAACTACAGGATTTACTTCAGTTCTCATATATTGGAAAACCACATTGTGGTGTATTTAGGTGCTAAAGTTGCTAAATGGTAGTTGATGGAAACCAGAAATAGACCAAATCGAGGGAGCACATTAAACTTTTCGTCATCAGGTAAACACAAATGAGGACAAACTGTCTATTTTTGTCTGTCAGACACAAACACAGAGAGCTAAACAGTACAGAAGTCTGTACACAGGGCAAACTAACATTTTTCCACTTGGTCCTGCGCTTGAAAGCAAGCTTTTCACCCAATCCACTATATCTGCAGCATACTGTATGTAGGACAGTATATGGCTATACTGCACACCTGGTGGCAACACACACTAAACCACAGGAGTCATTTCAATCCACACTAATAAGACGAGCACTGGGCCCTGAAACTAAAACATTGAAACACTCACTTGGCAGACCCCCACAAGTGCACCACTTCAAGTGCAGTTTTCAGAATAACAGGGTATAGTTTATCACCATGTGAAGTAATGCTTTCTATCTCAGCATCAGACACTGAATATGGCTCCATTCCCAATAATTACTTTAGGAAAGTCCACCACTGATTTCAAACTTAAACAAAGACCCTTTGGGCTTATGGCCAGTTTCCAAAGGAACAGCCAAACCCCATCACATTCTGCTTTCATTGTGCACTTCTATCTATTTAACTGATTAGGTTTGCAGCTCTTGCTGTACCACTAGGAACAAAACAATCATAAAAATAACACTGGCCTCTATAGAAATCAACTGTGAGCACAGCTTTGATGACTCAAACTGAGACAAATGGGTGGAAATACTTTGACAATCAGCAACAACATCATACGGAGGACTGATTTCATGGAGCTGCGGGGACATTTTCAACACACCTATAGTTTTTGGTCGAATTCAAAAGTTTTCTAATTGAGCTCAATATCACAGCCAGTGTCAGCGTCTGCACTCCCTCTGCAGGAAAACTAAATGTCTCATCTGCAGCACTAAGAGGGTGACTGGCTGCCAGCTGCCCTCTATCAAAGTCCTGTGTGATGGCAGACGGAGAAGACCTACAGCTAAATTGTACCAAATTTGCTACTGAGGTGGAGAAGTCAGAGGAAACCAGCTCTGGTCCATTACACACAGCAGCTGGTTCCTGAGGGCTGACTTTTGGCTCAACCGACCCCCTGGAGAATCAGCCCACCAACTACTTACTGACATCAAACTCAACCCAAAGTGCACCATTCAATGTGAATGTGTCAGACTGAAAGATATGAACTGAGACAATTCATCTCTGGAGCATCTGCAGCTTAAATACTACTATTAAGATAAAATCTACTGTATGATCTGCACAAATGGAAACGTTATCATGACTTAACCACAAAGAAGTCAGATCAACACTCTCTTTAAAACAAAATGTTTTACTCCACGGAGGGCTGCAGAAACAAACTGCAACACAACAAACCTACAGCATCACAGCCTTTAAAGTAAGAACAACATTCTCATTCACCTAGAGTCACGTTTGTTCCCACCTGTTGACTCTAATACTAATATTTTCTCTGTTTTTGGTCTCCACCACCTGATGAAAGAAAAAAGAAACTGGTTTACTGTATGTTTCCACTGGATGTCAATATAAAGATATAGTGTGCTAACTTACACATACTTAGGGCATGTTAAAGGCACACTGGGTGGCATGAAAAACTTGTGTTGGAGTTTAGAATAAACTGTCACTTCTTTCTGACAAATTTCTTACCTCAAAGTTTGTAACAAGATAAATGCAGTCTCGCTAAACCTGTAATTCAGTAGGCAGCAAAAGTTAACAATTGTTGAATCCAGCTTTTAATAAACACGCTCCGTTTAAAACATCCCCCGCCTTATATATAGTACCTCTAAGTGCAAGAAATAATAATATATACTGGACGATACACCTACGAAATGATACATCTTCACTACAATTAAAAAAAAAAAAAAAAAAACAGTCAGGTCAAGGTCATGCACCCCAAAAGGCACATTTACATTACCAACAGGCTTAGTGTGCGCAATATGAATGAAATCCCTCAACTAGTTTCTGAGCTATGATCTGGAAACCAAAAATATTTGGAGTGCCTCACTATGACCTTGAAAATCAGGTCAAGGTCATACACCCCAAAAGGCACATCTATACTACATAGAGATGGCCTGGGTGCAATATGAATGAAATCCCTCAAGTAGTTTCTGAGATATGCTCCGGAAACGAAATGCAGACGGACGGACGGACGGACGGACGGACGGACGGACGGACGGACGGACGTGCCCACGCCAATATCCCCCTTCGTGCCTACGGCTGGCGGGGGATAATAAAAAGTATTGTTGTTAGAGCCGGGTTCTGCTCGAGGTTTCTTCCCTGTTAAAAGGGTGTTTTTCCTTGCCACTGTCGCCTTTGGGCTTGCTCTGGGGGTCAGGCATTTGGGTTCTGTAAAGCGTCTTGAGACAATTTGACTGTAATTGACCCTATATAAATAAAATTGAATTGAATTGAATTGTTGTACATCATTGTGAACTGAATCTCTTTGAGTTTTGACATTTGTTGCCATTCAGATGTTTTTCAGAATGTTTGACTAGCTGAGGAGCATTCTTAGTTAATCTGTTGAATTTGTTCACCAAATGTTGGTTATTTATATATATCTCTTTCTGTTTTTGGTCTTCCACAACTGCTAGAGCAAATATCCATATCTTTAGCTGCTAGATTATTCACAGCGGATAACATATGTGAGTGCTCAGCGTATTAGCGAGATCTGAAATGAAACCTGTAGTCAAGTGTTTGTTGCCCCTGGGCGATGAATATAAATATAATTTATACTGAGATCCACATAGTTACAGCGTGCTACAAACCCATTGAACTGCATGAAAGGCTCATTCTGAAGCACTGCTAACAGACAAACACAGTTCTGTTACAACATAAACACGCAATGTTACTGAAGTGTACTTCTTGCACATCATTGTGAATTCAACATCTGAAGTCATTTGGATTTTTTCACTTCCACTTGAAGACTAAAAACTGACATATTATCATGTTTTCTGATGGTATGTTAAACAGGTGCTTATTTACACAACAAGCAGATAGTCATAGTTGTGTCTATCTTAATCAAATTATATCGCTTTTTTGCTCTGTTTTTGGTCTCCATCATCTCTCACTTTAGGTTACGAGGCAAGGTAAAATCTGTAATGAGATGAATGTAATCATGGTCACGCTGTACTCCATTAAAGTTTGACTAAACAGAGCTAGTAGCATGTGATAAACATGCTTGTGTGCTGACAGAATATGATGATTTCAGCTTTTAAAATGTGTACAATTTGTGCTTTTGTTTGCTGCCCATCCAAGTAAATTCAATATCTTTGAGTTTTGGACTCAAAGATGTTTGCTGTACAAAACATTTTGGTTACTTGGGGGTTGAAAACCTCTTTATTTTATATAAGAAACTTGTGAGCAAGCAGCTTACACATCCAGCAGTTACTGAGCAACATGATCAATCTTTCAGAGTCATTCTTGTGAACCTAACTCCAATGTTCACTCTCTTTAACCTCTGTTTTGGGTCTCCAACAACTCCTCAGAGAAACATCTGTCTCCTGAACTCCTAAATGCTCCATTGTATTCAAAAGTCGGTCTCCAACGGTTAGCTTTGTGGCTTTTTGGTCACAAAACAGCAGCCTGATGCACCCAAAATGGCACTACAACAGCAGAGAGTAAATCAAGACAATAAATTTGCAGTAAAACAGATAAATAAGATCAACAATAAGCTCTGTAAAACCAAGCGTAGCTGCAGATTATACTTAGCTGTTAGAAAAACATTAATTAAACACACTTAAGGGCACAAAAACAATTCTATGTTTTTGGTTTGGTTTCTGCCCCTCATATGGGCACACATCTACACTAAAAACACACCAATGCTGTACAGTACATAGGTTTCTAAGTCCTTGTTTAATGTTTAAGCCATGCTTAATTCATTAAAATCAAAGCTGTTTTAAATTCCTTGGCAAATGGAGTAATAGCTACATATACCACCAGTCAAACGTTTAGACACACCTTCTCATTCAGCGTTTTGTATTTCATTATTTTCTACATTGAGGATTAATACTGAAGACATCAAAACTATAAAAAACACACATGGAATTACGTTGTAAACAAAAAAGTGTTAATATTTAGTATTAATCTACAGTGTAGAAAATAATACATATAAATAAAAAGCACTGAATGACAAATTTTTGACTGGTAGTGTATACAAGCACAGTCTATTTCTGTCACTTTATGTTCATGTTATGCACCAGAAGATTTAAGAGCAAGAGGCCAACACATCATCTCTTTGCTACACATCACACTTTGAGGCACCAGGATGCAGCTGATTCAAATCTTGAGCAGTCTGGATGCACTAACAAGATCCCCTGACAGGATTTGTCTCTGCATTGGGGAAGTGAGGAAACATGCCGGTACGCTGAATGTCTGCCACGTCCAGCAACAAAGTGATCTTTCCTGGTATGATAAAACATCACATTAAATTGTGATATTTAATCAAAAACACTTTATTTCACATATCTTTAGAAGAAATTCGCTGCATATAAACCGCTTGCATGGACTGAAGTCCTGGAAAAACATAAAGTTCTGCAGTTCTGCACAATTTAGCACAATCAACAGCAATGTGACAAAAATTCGGAGGTTGTGTTTATATTTGTTTTCAAGCACTGGTAACACCTGTAGGCACTTGGCACATGTTGTACTTGTTATTTCCATTTTTTATTTAGCATAACCTCATATAATGACTGATTATCACTCCACTGGACAAGCATGCTGCCCGTTTGCACCACCCAGCATGATGTGCTCTTTTATCGTTTCATCGAGTTTGTGCTTTGACAGGTGAGTTACCATTAAAATGGAGTAAGAGTTGGCAATATTTGTAATTCACGACATTAATGATGCCAGGATATAGCTCAATTTGTACAATAAGAACCAAAATAAAACATAAATGTCATTTATGCAGGCATTTATTGGTGTTGCTCTCATGAAATATTTCATTTCCACCCAAAATTTGCAGCATGAGGTTATTTCTTCTTGCAAAAGCTAATTAACACCAGCAATTTTAGCTGAAACGTGCCCCTGGCAAAATCTACTCCACTAAACATTTTTTTTATCCACATGGGTAGGAGAGTGTGTCAGGATTCTGGAAATGCCTTCAAAAACAGCAGTCATTTTTCAAAACACATGCCTCGCTTTCTGACATGAGTTCTGCTGAAGCGCTCAGTCTGGTCCTTACAAACGAACCTCACCGCTTTCCTGTCCGAAACATCCTTAGAGAAGATTACAAAACTGCAGCGACCTGCAGATCCTCATCCTGAGCAGTCAGCCCAACAGGCAGCATCCATGTTGCCATCATGTAATTCACCTGTGTTTTCATAACAGTGCAGTGACGGACGAAGGGAAGAACGCTCTGATGGAGTTGTGAAAGAAATCAGATGTTTACCTGTCAACCTCGCAGCCACCCAGCTGATCCACTGAGCACAGGCTTAGGAGCCATTGCAGATCCCAACCCCAGAGAGACTCCCAACCCAGGCAGCCTTCCACCCCATCCCTACACTCCCTCCTTCCTCTGCGGTCAGCCAGTCCACACCAGCCCGCCCCCCCACCTCTGATCAGGAAGGAGCTCTGCTTCTGAAATCCTCACTGTGAAATAAGAGAAGGTATCGATTCTCTTCCTCTCTTTTACCTCTCTCTCCTTCTCCCATCCACCTCTCCTTCTCTTCTGCTCTCCCCCTTCCACTGTCTCCACCTCTCCGGGACTAAGGAAGCTCTGTTACCGTGGAGACGCATGAGGCTGGAGCCTGATTGGTGGGGTTTGTTGTGATGCAGCAAGCTGGCGGCGCAGCCCACCAGACTGATTGCCTTTTCAGTGAGCATCGTTGTGTAACACTGAGCCAGAATCTGCTCTGCAAGTGCAGGAATTTATTTTCAATCGAAGTTGGAATTATAACTCACATTGAATGTAAATCTTCCTTTCTTTATTTAAGCGTACATAAAAAAAGTATAAATGTGAGACTCCGATTTAACGTCAACAATTATTAACTGTTGATAGCTAAATATGAACACATTCATTTTACAATATTCTAAAAATAAGACAAAGAAAAATCTGTGCATTTAAGATGGTGCAAAAGACATATTTGGTACTTTTTCTTAAAGAAAATGACATCAACGAACCAGTTAATCAATTAATCCACCTATTTTTGAAGCTCTAATCTATTCCCAAAAAATAACAAATATATTAATTTTACAATTGCATAAAACGGAGCAAAATGACAAATCCAAATGTTTAAGAAGCTGAAACCAAAAATATTTTTGCAGTTTTGTTTTGAAAAAAAGAATCTTTGCTTGCAGCTTTAATCTAATTTCCATTTAACATCTAAAAGAAGCAGAAACCAAGACTTGTCATGGAGATCTTCTTTAAAAGATGAACACATTCACTGAATCGGCATCCAATGCAGTAAAACACGCAGACCATCTGCTGACACGTTCCAACAAATCTGTCACTCACATGAGATCATTTTTCAACGTGATAGTGTGAAAGCGACGTTTAGAAGAATCCATGCAAATCGTGTGCGTGCGTCACTTTTATCGCAACTCCCAGAGGCAGATCAGCAGCTTTGATGATTATGCGTCTGTTTGCAGGGCGTCGTGACCGTCCTGCCTCTCCTGCTGTGTGTTTCGCCCACAGAATTTGAATGAGCCAGCTGAGCGATGTGAACACAGGTATTTCCTTCTGAATGAGCATTTTAAGCTGACGATTATCCACACTGCAGCTGTGATGCTACTCTAACATCTTTTAAGTGTGCATTGCTATCCAGATGGTTTCTAATGGCTTTTTGTTAGGTGACTTGCTGCTTGATTAAAGACCACTGTTACTCAGTTGGACACTCCGCTTTGTGACTTCACTGTAAAACGACAGAAACTGTTCTCTATTAGAGATCCGATCATCTCATCCTATCTGGTTATATAAACATAAAGGTTTGCATATGGGCTGACGGTTCAGTTTTATAGCCTTGTGAAGTACTGGGATATTTAAAAGTGCTCTATAAATAAAAATCATTATTATATCATATGAGTTGTTTTTATACAGGATCAGCAGGGCTAGTTAAAAATTCCAGTTTAAAGAAAGAATTCTACATTCAAATATAATGCTGAAATTATCAAAAAATTAAGATTAAGCTCAACAAAAACCTGAAGTGTTTCCTTTACAAATACGTAGGTGAAGTTGTTTTCCATAGTATTTTTACATTATTTATAAGGATTTGTTGTGCTTTAAGCACTTTTATGTAACTGTAGTTTTTTGTTCATCTTGCCATGAAAAAATTAAACAGAAAATTGTTGGTAACCAACTGTTGTTAAAACTGCAGTAGCATGTTGAATTGTGAAAGCGAAACAACACGAATGTAAATATATTTTAAATAAATAAGAAAAGCCCCCTCTGGCTGAGCAGATTTGTCAAATGACACTTTATTTGTTCAGCTTACAGGTCATCTAAAACACAACCTTAACTGTCTGAAATTGTCTGGATGTTTCGTAGATGGAGATAGTGACTTAAAATCCTGAATTCACAGTAAAAAAAATTAAGCTATCAAGCCAATTTATTTTAGTGAGCACAACTTGAATTTACACAGGTAGCCTGGCTCGCTCTGTGAAAAGGTAACAAAATCCTTCCACCAGCACCTCCACCTATTATTTGGTTTAATCTCAGTTTCAGAAAACATATTCAGATCCTTCACTTAGATAAAAGTACAGATGATATACTAAATAAATTATCTGCAAAATGTCACTGTAGTGAAAGTATGCAAGTACAACCTAGAAATCGCACATATTCAGTAATATTACTCATGTATTAATTTACAAAACAGTTTTTCAGTTGAAACATAACCAGTGGGTGCTACAAACTGCAGCAGCTAAACCTTATTAAAGTTTTTTATTAAACTATGTAGCACTTTCCTGGAAATACCTTTTAAAAATTTACAGCTAAATTATGAGAAATGGGCCTGTACAATAAAGCATTGCCAGCTATTCCTCTGAGGAAAGTGTTCTTTAATGAACTTCTAATATTTACTTGCCAGAAATTCAGATGCTCAGCTCTGTGACTCGAATGCAAACTAGAGCTTGTTCTTTGAACAAGGCCTGACGTGCACTGAGTGAGGGCTGCAAGCAGAGGATAAACTCCATGACTCACATGTCTGCGCTTTATAAATGTCTCTTTAATTACATCCAGCCAACGCGTCTCAGTGGGTTTCAGCTTAAAAATATCCCACCTGCAGCCAGACGTGTTCTATAGGGGATTGGGAGGCTGCTGCTTCGCCTGTAGGGACATTTCAAACACGGTGTATCCAGCACAACAGGGGATGAACCTGAAGACACTTTACTACAGCACATCACCAAAGGCAAACCTCCACCTGGATTTACAGTCACACCAGCATGCAGCAACTAAAAATGAGCTCTGAGGGTTGAGTAGCAGCAGGTTCATCGCTCTCCTCGCTCTCAACCTCCCGTTTTATCAGCGAGCTGCACGTCCTCAGCAGAAAATGACTTGTTGATGGGTGCTCCACCCGGTGCACACGCGCCTTATCTGAGCATCAGCAGAGCACACGCTAACAGAATCAACTCCTGCTCTCCAAACACCACGGTCCCGCTGCACACCGCTCCGCAACGTGAACGTCTGCTGCCGATGTGGCTGTTAATTTGTGATCTTGTCAAGCGCACCTTTCCTCACCAAACACGTCTGTTACTCTTCCTGCAAACACAGGCCAGAGCTGCAGGTTACTGTCGGCTGCTGTGACGCTACTGATGGTATTTGTGGCCACGTCACCGCTGCACGTGTTTGAAGAAATCCACAGCGGATTGTCACATTTATATTTCTCATCAGCCGAGTTTCATTTCCATGACTACATCACTTAGAAGGGTTGCATGGTTTAAAATGATCTTGGCTTGAGTGAGAAAGTAGAGCTGCGATGATTAATCGATTACTTGTCAACTGTTCAATTAATCACTAACTGTTTAAACAATCAATCATTTGAGTATCTTTTAAGGGAGGAAATAATTCCTGATTCCAGCTTCTTCAATGTAAATATCCTCTATGACAGTAAACGGAATGCATTTGTGGATGGAACAGAACATTTAAGGACATCGTCTCAGCTGTTGTTCACCACTTCCTGACATTTCATTTACCAAACAACTATTTGAATAATTGAGGAAATTGTCAACAGATTAACTGACATGGAAATAATCTGTTGCTTCTTTTAACTACTGCTTTGAGGTGATTATATTATATTGCAATTATTTCCACATACTATTTTTACCCGCTGGACAACTCCTCATTACTATTTTCTATAGTTTAGAACAAAACTGGAGACATCAACACTGTTAGTGGATTTACGTAGTAAGCAAATAAATGAAGCAAAATATGCTTTACATTTTTGATTTTTCAATATTCAGTGTCGACAGCCATACAGCACTCTCAGTGTCAAGCAGTCTCTGGACATTTTTTCTTCCATCATTTTTATTCACTGTGGGCTCACTGTTGGCTGTGATATAAAACAGCCACAGCTAGAAGTAGAAAGTAGTAGAAAGAAAAGGAGACATCTTCTCTGCTGTATAACATACTTAAAATAACATTAATCATAATATGAGAGAAATTAAAGCTAATTTCTTACATTACTTATTTTAATAAACCTGGAACCAACATGTTCAACATTTTTCCCTATAGGTGTCTGCAATACTGGGGAAAAATGGTACCTCTACATGATGTATATATTTTACTATTTAAATTTTAAATTTGTTTCCCTTCTTGTCTTCTATCTGCTCTGTGGAAGCCGACGGCTAAACCACTGATTTTTGTCACATGCTTGTTGATCACAGCTAAATCAGTCATGGCTTCACGTTTGCACCGAGGAGTGGAGAGTCTCAGTTTTTTGACAGAATTCGATTTTCAAATGTTTAAATGAGACGCTTGCAATAATTCATCAAAATCCCTTTATTCTGCATGAAGCGATTTGGTGTAATATTGTGGGTTTCCCATTGAAGCTGCACGACATTTGAGCAGTTTAAGGATCACTGGCGTGTTAAAAATGCAACGATTCTTTCCGTCTTATGAGAATGCCTGCTTTTACTTTTATCTTTACCACATTTTTCTCATAGCACTACGATTTTCAAGCAAGCAGGATTTTTTGCATTGTTTTTATTTTTACTTTTAGAAAAGGATGTGAATCATTCCTTCTCACTGCTCAGCGGATGGAAAACGTTCAGTTCACAGAAGCACAGACATGAAATGTTGTCACTTACCGACAGTTCATCTCCAGCGATGGTTTCCACCCTTTGTCCTGCGAATGAGAAACAGCTGAGATGAGACTCAGCGAGCAGACCACTAATGCCTTTTTTTAAGGAGGCGGCGCAGTAACATGGTTTCAGCGAACTAACACACAACTCTGTGGAAGAGCGTGCACTTATAAAACAGCAGATTAAGGAGCAGAAGTCACGTTTCGCAATAATTTCCTTCCTCAATCCAGTTTCAGAAAAGCAAAAAGATATTAAAATACTTGAAAAGAAGAGGACATAAAACACAATATATTAGGAAAACTGGATGTTATTTAAATGGTGATTTGTGCGTCTCAAATTAGCCAGAAATCTGTTTTCCTTGACGGATGCCAAACGTGTTCACCCTCAGCTAATGTGATCATCTGACACTGTCAAAACATCACAACGTGAAAAGAGGCGTGGGCAGCAAATGAGAGTGAACATGGCCCTGACGTGATGGCTGGGTGATGAGAGAGGACGGGCTATTTTTAGCTCAGGGCGGGGGTGGAGGGGAAGTAGGGGGTGAGGGTGAGGAAGGTGGGGGTGAGGGAGCACAGCAATGGCAGTGGGGCTGCGTGCTGCAGCTGGAGTAAGTTGTGACGTTTCTCAAATTACTCTGCTTTCCTGCGTTCTGGTAAATGATGGCAATGCATCACTCTCTGAGCAGGGAGGGGAGCTAATCAGCACTCACACCGCTCATCTGGGCCTCCAGATACACCCAGCATCTCTGTCTGGAAGGCAGTAAAGCAACGCAGAGAGCTGCAGCTACATCACTAAACTCCAGGAATCAGTTTGTAGTTTTAGGGCTTTTGACAAATACTTAGCAGTATTTTATGGCTTCTTTGGTAGATTACTACTCACTGTCACATGGTGTACATAAAAAAAAACTCACTGTGTTTAATCAATTGCCTGCATAAAATGAAGGATCTACATTTTAACTAATGAGTTAGCTTAATAATTAACCATAAAATGCAGTGCCCTACAAAAATATGTTAACAGTAGACTGAAATTTCACTTTACAGGTAACGTACTTTCATGCACGAAATAAAATAAAGCACTATTTGCACATAAAGAGAATAAAATAATAGCCAATGCCAGTTAATACTTCGGTCTCATTGCTATGTTTGTTTTCATCTCAAATTTAAACACATGAAGGAGCAAAAACATCCATTTGACTTTGCTATTATTACACTTTCGGAAAGCACTGCATATACAGTGGACAACAAATGTGAGTAAGATAAGATCTACTTTATATATCTGGAAGGAAAGTATTTTGCCAGAGTACAATACAATAAACAATAACAAGGTTTCTTGCAGGAATAAAACAGTCAAATTTACTGCTTTTTAATGCCATTTTAATGCTATACTGTAAAAACTGAAATGCCACGACCGCGAACTCAACAAATTACACAGGTTTGTATTTTTGTAAAGATGATTTTCATATGAAAACTGTCCCTACAGTTCACTATTTCTGAATCCAGAAAACACACCTGACCACCCACAGGCTGCAGTCATTCTCTGAAATCCATGTTTTTTAACGATTTTTGCGGGAATTTGCATTTCCCAGCTCTCCTCCACCTGGTCCAGCCCGTCTGCCACTTCAAAAACATGTAGTTTTTGGCAATTGTACCTGACTGGCCGGAACAATTACTGCAATGCTTCGGCATGTTTACGCAGATGCACATATCTGACGAATCGCAGTCTATAAAAATTATGTATTATTATTGTCAAATATTTTTCTTGACAACTGCAGAAAGAATTTTTAATGTCACTGAGAATCAAATGTAATGATTTTAATGCTATTTAAGGCCTTAGTTTTCGCAAAATCAACTTAATGACTATTAATGCTTATTAATGCCCTGCAGAAACCCTGAATAAACAAAGGTTAGTGGAATATACACAATTACACAGAGGTTAATAGTAAAATAGACATAACAAAGAATATAAAGTGCAAAATGCAGAGTACAAACGCAAAGTGTCTCCGTGAAGTGTCTCAGTGTATAAAGTGTCTCAAGTGTGTAAAGTCCATCCATTCTCTATACACCGCTTTATCCTCACTAAGCTCGCAGGGGGTGCTGGAGCCTATCCCAGCTGACTCGGGCGAAGGCAGGGGACACCCTGGACCCTGGACAGGTCGCCAGTCTGTTGCAGGGCTACATACTATACAAACAAACAATCACACTCACATTCACACCTACGGACAATTTAGAGTGATCAATTAACCTCAGCATATTTTTGGACTGCGGGAGGAAGCCAGAGTGCCCGGAGAAAACCCACGCATGCACAGGGAGAACATGCAAACTCCATGCAGAAAGATCCCAGGCCCAGGCCGGGATTTGAACCGGGGATCTTCTTGCCGCAAGTAAAAAGTGCTAACCACTACTCCACTGTGCAGCCAAGTGTGTAAAGTGTCTAGAAAAAACAAGAATAAAAATAAATATATATATAAAAAATAAAATAACACAAATACAAGATGTAAACTGTATACTAATAACAAGAAACAGATTAACAGAAAACGAAGTGAATGTAAACAGATGTATTGCACCGATGGACTGCACTAGAGTACACCTGGGATAAGTGTATGAACATGGTCATAAAAAGAGCCGTGAAAAACAGAACTTTCTCAGTTTTGGACCTCTAAGCTCTACATAGAAAAGACCTGCCAGAGGAACTGAAAATCTGACTGGGAGACTAGAAAGAGCAGTAACCCACTAAAAATCTGTGGAAACTCAGGAAGAACAAAATGAGTGGCAGTACCACTAATCACGGCTGTAGTGCTCATCCTCTTAATATAACGCCACGCTACTTTCACATACTAGCTGTGAACAGCAGACAGGCAGCTGTCTCAGACATGGCATAGAAGTTATCAGTGAAAATCAGTTTCTGTGACGGCTCAGACAGTGTGAATGACAGTTCATAACATCAACCCCCACGAACAGCGAGACAAGGCAAATATGCTTGCTTGTACTTTAGCAGAAGACTTGTTAAATACACGAAAAGAAGCCTGATGAAGATTTGGAGCACATTTTTTTGGTCCGATGAGATCAAGACACATTTGTACAGGGCCTGACTTGAATCCAATAAAACACTTTTGGGGCTTTTTAAAGAGAAACAGAGAAGCACAACCCCTTTAGTAAAGAGCAGCTGGAAAAAAGAAGAATACACAGTGGGCTGGGACCTGGAAATCTAGAAAATTTGACCCCCTCCAAATTGCTTTTATTTTTGTTTTTCTTATAGTAGAATAAAAATCCAGTTCAACAACAAAAAAAAAAATCATGTCAAACGGTCTATTCTTTAAAAAGTTAGGCCAGTTTGAATCTCAGGAAATGACACATTCCACAGGCGTCCAATTAGCGTAAGTAGCATAAGGTTTTCATTCTATTTCATTCTATTTCTTTTTGAGAAATTAATCATTTTTACCTGAGATTTTAACAATATTCAGGTTTACCTGCTCCAAATTTTCTTAATTGCTTAAATTTAGAAGATTTCTGCAAAGTTTGAAAAAAATATAGTAAATTTTCACTTTTTTTTCTGAGACTATTTTCATGTACCACCCAGAATATTTTCACTTGCCATAAGCCAGATATGGGAAAGTATATATTTTCTGAAAGAATATGATGTCAGGTGTTGAAAAATACAAGTGTCAGAAAATCTGGCTTATGGCAACTCTCACAGATCAAATTTTACTGAAGAAGGTCTAAGTTCCCCTGTGTGGACCTTGGGCGATTGATGTTAACACATATGTATCGAAATTGTAAGTAGTACTTCTAATATGCACATACTTTGCAGTATAAAAAGACTTCTAGATGTCTCTAAGTGTAACAACTGCCTTCAAATTTTGAAAATAGTCATTTAAGGCATCAATTTAGGGCAGATTTCATTAAAAATTCTTGAAATTTGGTAGATTTTTCCAGTTTTTTGTCACAATTTTACCTTTTAAGGATTCACATTTTTGTATTTCTCATTAAAACAAAACTACATAGAGCAGTGAAATAGCTTGCAGAACTAGTTATGGTTTAGAGAACCAAAATGCACTTATCTTTACTTGTACTGCATGGATCATAGTAAAAGATGGTATTCTGTTCATAGTAAGTATTAGCTGTAGGAAATTTCCCAACAGAGATAAACACCCAATGAATGTGACATTATGTAGTTTAAGTAATACACACGTGGACAAAATTGTTGGTACCCCTCAGTTAAAGAAGGAAAAACCCACAATTCTCACTGAAATCACTTGAAACTCACAAAAGTAACAATAAATAAAAATTTACTGAAAATTAAATAATCAAAAACAGCCATTACTTTTGAATTGTTGATTAACATAATTATTTAAAAAAACAAACTAATGAAACAGGCCTGGACAAAAATGATGGTACCCATAACTTAATATTTTGTTGCACAACCTTTTGAGGCAATCACTGCAATTCAACGATTTCTGTATTTGTCAATGAGCGTTCTGCAGCTGTCAACAGGTATTTTGGCCCACTCCTCATGAGCAAACAGCTCCAGTTGTCTCAGGTTTGATGGGTGTCTTCTCCAAATGGCATGTTTCAGCTCCTTCCACATATGTTCAATGGGATTCAGATCTGGGCTCATAGAAGGCCACTTTAGAATAGTCCAACGCTTTTCTCTCAGCCATTCTTGGGTGTTTTTGGCTGTGTGTTTTGGATCGTTGTCCTGTTGGAAGACCCATGACCTGCGACTGAGACCAAGCTTTCTGACACTAGGCAGCACATTTCTCTCCAGAATGCCTTGATAGTCTTCAGATTTCATCGTACCTTGCACACTTTCAAGACACCCTGTGCCAGATGCAGCAAAGCAGCCCCAAAACATTACTGAGCCTCCTCCATGTTTCACCGTAGGGACAGTGTTCTTTTCTTCGTATGCTTGGTTTTTGAGTCTATGAACATAGAGTTGATGTGCCTTTCCAAAAAGCTCCAGTTTGGTCTCATCTGTCCAAAGGACATTCTCCCAGAAGCTTTGTGGCTTGTCAACATGCATTTTTGCAAATTCCAGTCTCGCTTTTTTATGAGTTTTTTTCAGCAGTGGTGTCCTCCTTGGTCGTCTCCCATGAAGTCCACTTTGGCTCAAACGACGACGAATGGTGCGATCTGACACTGATGTACCTTGGCCTTGGAGTTCACCTTTAATTTCTTTGGAGGTTGCTCTGGGCTCTTTGGATACAATTCCAACGATCCGTCTCTTCAATTTGTCATCAATTTTCCTCTTGCGGCCACGTCCAGAGAGGTTGGCTACTGTCCCGTGGGTCTTGAACTTCTGAATAATATGAGCCACTGTTGTCACAGGAACTTCAAGCTGTTTAGAGATGGTCTTATAGCCTTTACCTTTAAGATGTTTGTCTATCATTTTTTTTCGGATGTCCTGGGACAATTCTCTCCTTCGCTTTCTGTTGTCCATGTTCAGTGTGGTACACACCTTTTCACCAAACAGCAGGGTGACTACTTGTCTCCCTTTAAATAGGCAGACTGACTGATTATGAGTTTGGAAACACCTGTGATGTCAATTAAATGACACACCTGAGTTAATCATGTCACTCTGGTCAAATAGTTTTCAATCTTTTATAGAGGTACCATCATTTTTGTCCAGGCCTGTTTCATTAGTTTGTTTTTTTAAATAATTATGTTAATCAACAATTCAAAAGTAATGGCTGTTTTTGATTATTTAATTTTCAATACATTTTTATTTATTGTTACTTTTGTGAGTTTCAAGTGATTTCAGTGAGAATTGTGGGTTTTTCCTTCTTTAACTGAGGGGTACCAACAATTTTGTCCACGTGTGTATCTTTGTGAATAATTCATTAGGTTACATGGTTAAGTTCAGAGAAAAGCCTTTATGTCCTGTGTTATGATAGGCCTATGGAGGATAACTAACTTCATGTTTCACTGTTATGTTTTTTGTAAAGTAGTCATTTACTCTGCATAGAATTAGTTAATAAAACATTTGAAGGCAATATCATGTCTCGCCTTTCAAATTTACGTTTAATCACCAAATTCCATCGGTGGAACCCTACACTTATGTCTAGAAAAATCTCCCTCCAGCCTTAACTTTTTAATATAATTTAAAGATATCTTTTTAGATGTATTCCCAAGTATATTGCGGTTGAAATGAGCCCTCAATCACTACCAGGGGATGATTTTTAGCCAAGATATTACATTTTTTTCCAAAAAATAAGCCAAGCAGCCCACTGTGGAATAGTAGAACGTCTCCCAGAAGTTTGGCATCATTCATGCTGAAGAGTGTTAAGTTTGTCATCTAAAATAAAGTTTCACATAGAAAATACAGAAAAATAAATGTAACCCTCATTAAAGAAAGGTGTACTGACTTTTGTTGCACTGAGTTTCTACTGTGGCATTTATTTTTTCTGCTTTTAGTCTACTATATATCTACTATCCCCACTGTTGAACCTAAAAGTAATGCAGTTACTGTGTCATGCAGTGCTGAATCATTCGACATACTGACATTAAGAGATATTACACAGGCCTGTACTCACTTCTGTTGAAGAATGCAACATTTTGAAAAGTTCCTCATGTGTTTTATAAATTAAAAAAAACTGTAAAGTAAAACAGTCTGTTAATCTGGAGGAGTAAAAACTGCATTTTCCTCTGAAATTCCAAAAAGTGTTACCAATTAAATGCTACTCCTGTGTATATTTACCCTTCGTTTATGTGTTTCATGCAATTATCTCAAGTGTGAACAACATACAGCAGAAAGACAGAAAAACAAACAAAACAGACATAGCCAAAGCACAAAGAGAATCTGTGACAATCACAGCCGTCGCATACTGGAAGACGGCGAGCAGGTGGAAGTGGGGGGGGAGCAGGAGGTTGCTGTTAATGAGATGTAGACCAGGAAACAGAAGGACGGCAGAGGAAGACGCTGTCGTTAATTGAGCGGAGAGATTCGAAGGGCCACAGATAAAGGAGAGGACGATCCACTCCTTAACCCAGCACCATTAGCGTTTGGCCCAGCTCCAGGCCTCCGAGGCTGGCTAATATACAGCCGGCGTCAGCCAGTGCAGCGAGGGTGACAGAGCAGCAACACCAGGTCCTTCCAGCCACTTTCATTTGTCACAGAGATTAATATCTATTAAGAGCACGGGCCCATCTCTTGATTACTTGCATTCATTATGTCTGTAAAGGAGTGAGTTTGTTCGGACAGAAAAAGTGTCACACGCAACAAAGACGACACCAAACTGTTTTCAGTCATGTTAGATCCTCAGACCATCTGCTGTTAACGTTTCCACGATCGGGGCTGGCGTGTAAAGGACGTGGTGTCTTTGCAGCAGCTCCAAAGCTTTGGTTCAGCCTTCCTCTATCAATCAAATGTACCTCGTCTTTTGACATTTGCAAGAAAAATCTCAGCATGTACATATTTTCATTGGCTTTTGATTGCTCATACTTGACTTAGTATGTTGCTATTTCACATTTACTTTATTGGTTTTAAATGATATTATAAGCTGCTTTCCTTTTTTGCCTCTTAGCAATGCTACTTTGTTTTGTTTTACAAGTTGATATTACAAGTCTTACTCTGTCTTAAATTTGTTAGACAGCTTGTACATTGCTTTGGTCATCTCGGGTTGTTTTAAATGTGCTACAGAAATAAATGTGATTTCATCTGGAAGTGTGGCTCTGAAGTCTTTTGACTGACATTAATGGCCTCAACAGAAAGACTCTTGTAGTTGACATTTGAGGTTTTTTTGGGCCATTCAGTGCAACATTATTTTATTAGTAGATATATGACTAAAGAAAAGTACAAACTATCAGTGGATAAGATTGTTTCAAAAGTGTGCAAATGCGTATTAACATCACAGAAGACATTTGCTTTGTATGTGTTTTTTTGTTTTACATATGCGAGGCCTCACAGCTGGTAATCCATATTTTTGCCAAATAATCTAAAGTGGTCTTTTTACAGTGTACAACAGCCTGTGCACTGTAAGCTCTGGACTTGTTGGCAATCAGTCTAATCTTTGAGGAAGCAGAGAGATTACTTTTAACTAACAGAGTGACGCTCTAAGTATCAAGTAAGCAGGCTGCTCTGCCTCACCCATACAACTGAATCTGTGTGCGGCTGAATATTTGATGAGGACACAACGCCTCGCTGCGTCTGAACAAAGCCGAGGGATTGTTAATTAGGCTGAGTGCTCAAACCGAGCGCCGCAAACCCGGCCAAACGTGACAGCTTTCAATCCACAGAACAACCCCTACACCTACCCCCATCTTTGCCTGCCAACCTCGGTCTCACATGACCCCCACTGACCCCACCCACCTCTCCAAGAGCAACTGGGGACGTTATGTAGGTACGGATCTATATTTAAAATGTTCTTGGCAGGGCACCTCTGACTGCCCGCTGTAAACCCTGACAATGTGGGTCTATAAACAACTTGATCTGTTTGTATCCGCGGTGGAAGGAGCAGTCGAAGTCTTTACTTGAGTAGAAACAGTATTTCCACTCAACAGAAATACTCTAACAAGTAAAAGTCCTCCATTCAGAATACTGCTCAAGTAAAACTGCAGATATATTAGCAAAATATACATAACGAGCAAAAACTAAAAGTATTAAAGCAGAAAATGGCTTTATTGATGGGGTTTTTTGATGGTGCATGTAGCAGCTAAAGTCACAAATAATGAACTGGTACTGGGTGTAAATTATGTTAATAAATTCAATTATTATTTGTCATTAATGTAGTTTTACTTTTGAACTGTTTTGCTGCAACCAAAGCGCACACAGGTTTACCTGTTTAATAATAATAGTAATTACTAATTCCTGATTCTGACGACAGAGGTACAAGCAAAGGCACAAGTTAACCAAGAGGTGAACAACCAGAGAAATGACCAGAGAGGGTCACAAACCAACCCAAAAACAAGGAAATACGCACAGAATTACTGGAACAAGGCAAAATATTTAAAACCACTAAGAAGAGACAAAAACAACTACCAAGATAAAAAGGCACAAAATAGTCACAAAGAGATGCAAATGACAAAAAGACATAAACAGCCACAAAACACACACGTAACCACAAAAAGGCAAGAATTACCACAAAAGAGGATATCATAAAGAGACTCTAAATGACTGCAGAGACACCAAATAACCCCAAAAAGATGCAAAGTGACCACTAAGAGACACCGATGACTAACAGGAGACACAGGACAATCCAAACGACCCCTATTGGATGTAAAACACCCAGAAAGGCACAGAAAATGTCCACAAAGATGCTACAAGGCTAGAAACGCACACAAACACAAAAAAAGCCAACAAAGAAACTTAAAGCCCATCTGGGACTGTGTCTGGTTCATCTGTGTGAAAGGGAACAGGGGACTCTTCCACCTCTATATCCTGTGGTCCGTTGTTTCGCAGTCGCTCCATGTTTGCATTGCTTATTTGTATGTTCCAATGTCTGTCTGTATGGCTCCTGTTCAGTCAACAATCAAATTTGCAGCAGCACAGGCTTTTCATTCCACATGAGGCGGTTTAGACGTGGCTGCATGTGAATCAGGATGGGGATGAGAAAGTGGCAGACAGACCCGTTGGTCTATTTGCGGTGCAGAGTTTCATCCCGACAGGCCGAGACGGTGGGAATGGAGTGGAACGCCAGCGCAGGAAGACAGACTGGGCTTCACATAAGTGTTGTTCATTCACATCCAGCATCGCACACTCTGGCAGCCTCCCACCACACAGTCCTGACTGCAAAGCCATGATCAGTGGGCTGGAATCCCTCTGTTTACGCTGCTAAAAATAGATTTCACACACCAAGATGACGTGGCATCTCGTGACAAGACCCCCCGTCCACACTCCCCTCCTCTAAAAGCGCCCTGCAGCCCTCCTCCTCCTCCTAATCCAGACTGAAGAGCCGAACGAGTCATACCGTTATTGGTATGCAACGCTCAGCCGGGCTGCATGCCACCTCTCCTCAAACCTGAGAAGAGGAAGGGGAGGAAGGGAAATCTGGCACGTCCCAGGAGAGAAGGAAAAGGGGAGAGGAGGAGGGAAAACATAGATTTCAAGGGGTGAGATGAAGGAGACGAGGAGGAAGGGTGGATGAATGGATAGACAAGACAGAGGGAGGGGGGAGAAGGAGCGAGTGAAGGAGGGAGTAGCAATCAATACTATGACTCATTCTTTCTGCGGTGGCTACTTCCTAACAGCATTCATTAAAGCAAACCTAATCATTTTGGCTCGATAATCAGATCCTGCAAGGCTCCATCTTCTTTCACTCCCACCACACCCATTCAAATCATACACAATGAACCTGAAATGGGAGGAAACAGGACCAGTACATCATGCAATGGATCCGATGGCAGTGCTGACAGGAGACCTGCACGATCCTCTGATAACCGATAACTGATTTTTGCTAGATGGTCTCAGTACTTCAGAATTCCAAATCGTTAAAACATCCAAGGGTTTGTTGAATCTCCAATTTCTGCTCCATTTTTATTGACGTAACGTAAAAGTTGCATCTGTGTATGATGTATCTAAATGTGCTGACAGATTTGAAAGGCATGTCACCGATAAAAACAATCGCCAAAATGACGCCAATAACAGAGGCACAAACTGAAACAAAGTAACTATGGAAGTAACTATGGGGAATTTCTGGATTTCTGTAAGCAGATCTTGTACAAAAAAAGAATAAAATAAAAATCTGCTCTTCTTGATACAACTGAGAAGCCATGAGTGACTAAGCAAACATTAACAGTCACGTAACAAAAATTAAGCGATTTCAGGCTGAACTGCAGGCTGTGTTTACACAGATCACTCTTTTTCCCATTGGTAACGTGAGCTCTTGGAACAATGTAGTACAAGTTGATTGCATTGTTTAAAATAAACAATAAAACAAACAAATCAACCACAAAGAGATTAAATGACTACAACATGATACAAAACAATCAAAAATAAACACAAAATGACTAAAAACTACACAAAACAACCACTGAGACACAAAATGACAATATATTGACACCAAACAATAACTAGGAAATACACAATAACTAACTACAGACACACAGAAACACCAACAGGAAATGTAAAAGATATTTAGAGTAAAACGTACTTGGATACAGCGACCATGCCGATATCTTGTTAACTTGCTGATGTTGAATAATTATAATGGTCAACATGTTTAAAATGTTAGCAGGCAATCATGTTAAACTGAAATGGTGAACTTGATATATATTACACCTGCTTAGCATTATGATATTAGCATTGCCATTTTCTGGCATTCACAGCAGTAGATTCTACAGACTGGACTGTAAGTACACTCATTAAAAAGCAAAGTTTTAAATACAATAAACGATCACAGCCGCCCACATTTTACGGATGATTTCTTGTGGGCATCATCCTCATCACTCAACAGGTCACGAAGGATAATTTAGTGTTCTGCTGTGCTGCACAGAAACCATGATTATTCAAGGCACCGTGAGGACAGCGTAGCTGATTAATGCTTTCCAAGTTTACGGGACGCTTCCTAGAAAGTTTCTTACTGCACTGCAGTATATATCTAAATAAATGGCTCCTTTAGAGATTTCACCTTCAGTGTTTAGCTGTCTGCATAGTTAGCAGGATATACAGAGGTCTCTGTAGCAAGGACAAATTGTTTCACATAAATACGCAAGTTAAAAAAAATGTATACACAGTAATGCTTTGCACATGTTTCAGTGTTTCAGTTAAATGGCACGAAATACAGGAGCCTTCTAGCATCTCTAATCTAACATATGTAGGCCAGATGAGAGCTAATGAAAGGCTGTTTGAAGCAAAAATTTCAGGAATACTCCTATTTAAGTTTGTCGATTTCTAACTGTGTTTTTCTTTTTTAGATCGCTGCAAATTAAAAGTCTTTCGAGGAAATGTTCTCAGTTTTCTGACAATTTAAAATTATAAGTCAGTCATCGGACTTGTAAACTGCAGCATAGTGCGGAAATAAAATTACTTTCTTTTTTGTTTAGTTTTTGTAAAATAAGTTGGATTACCTTGGAAAATCTTCACCAATTAATGTCAAGTATTGTTGAAGAAGTTGTGCAACTTCAATCCTGAATGTAACCTGACCTCTATCAGGGCTGTAACGATTAGATCAGCACCTGTTTGTTTGTTTTCACACACTCGAGGAAGTGCATTAACCTGCTAACTAGTTGTACCAGACGGTGGCAATGTACCAACATAAGCAAGAACACTACAACACAGCAAACATGAACGCAAACAAAACACAGGGTAATATTTAGTTACAAAGGGACGGAGCCCCGAGGCCCCAGCATCTGTTTGAAGTGAAATATCTTGTTAGAAAGTCAAACAAACAATGGAAATTGATCACAAAGAGACTCAAAACAACAACAACAAAGACATGGCAAATGACAACAAAGAAAAACAAACAAAGAAACAGAGAATAATGACAAACTGACACAAAGCAACCACAAGGAAAAGTAAAACTGCCACAGAAAGACACACATGATCACACAAAATGATCAAAGAGACACAAAACAAAGACAGTGACACAAAACATTTACAAAGAGATGGACAATGACCACAAAGGTACACAAAACAACCACAGAGGTGCAAAACAAGCCACAAAATTATGACAAACTGATGCAAATAGACAATACAGAGACACAAAATTACCATAGACACTAAGTCAACACAAACAACCACAATGGGATGAAAAAAAAGCAACAACACAGACACAAAATACACAAAAGGACTAACAAATTGATCACACGTAGACACAAAACAAAAAGAAAGACACAAAATGATCACAAAGGAACAATAAAAGACAACAAAGAAACAAAATTGATATTCGGGGGAAAAAAACATCTGCAAAAGCAGGAATCACACGATACAAAACAACCACAATGAGACACAAAACACGCAGAGAAATGGTCTGAAAAGGAGCAGAATATATGGCTCCTGCTAATGGTTGGGGGCTCTAACATGTCTGTTCCCAGGGGCCCCTTGTCTATTAATTCCTTCATGGCAGACACACAACATGCTGCCCCTCACAGAGCCATGTTGGAGCTCACAGTCAGCTTCACAGCCTGGACTGGTCAGCTGCTCTGCTCTGCTACAGTGACGGACGCCACCTGCACACCACAGCCCCATTCAGCAAATAATGACAGAATTAATTAAGCGTTGCACCGCGTCAATTAGACTAATTAATGAGCGGTAGGAGCGTTAATTAGCAGCGGCACCGTGTTCTCAGCGTCAACAACAGATCCGTCAGCATCATCAGCGACTCACCTGCTCACTCTGCAGCTCCTCAGCCCGCCGTCCTCGGCGCTGATACCGGCCACATCGCTGCGGTTCAAGGTGTATTTCACGAGGCAGCCTGATGATATGTCGGGGTTTATGATCTACCGTGGAGGCAGAGCGGTGTCCGTCCTGTCGTCCCCCCCCACACGCAGCGCTCATTCCCCAGTGTGTGTCCGCCTGTCAGTGCCGCTGTCACCGCCGCTCCTTCATCATCCGGCAGCCGGTTGTCCTGTCCGGGCTTCGGGCTCCTGTGCTGAGAAGCTGCCGGTGGCTGATGATACGGTTACATCAGGGCTCAGGACGCCGTTCTGCAGGACAGCGAGGGGGGGAAAGCGCCCCCTAGCGGTTAACAGCCCCCTGCTGGAAGAATACCTCCCATAGACTGTATATAAAGATATACAGTCTATGATACCTCCATGTAAACAGCAACAGAAACACAGTTTGAAATGACTGTTACAGATAAAATCAGCAAAACCAGAGCAGAGCATTACTCTGTTCAATATAAAACCATAACACCACGGACCAAAAAGACTGACACAGTTCAAAGTAGCAAAACCAGCACACAATCATACTGATACATGTAAAATAGCAGCCACACATATTGTAATAAATCTTTAACTTTAAGTCAGTTAATCTAATTATTAAATAATTCAACTATTCACTGATTAATTGACCAATTCAAGTAATATATTTCCCTGTATTTTTTTCCTATATGTAACAGAGCTGCACTGATAAATCAATTAATCAATTATTTGGCAAATACTCAGTTAATCATTAACTACATGTGAACATTTTCTGATTCATTTCCTCCCATATGACGGGAAACTGAATGCTAATTATGCTTTGTGCACAGAATAGACACACAGGTATTAAGACATCCTGATAAAATAGTTGTTTTTTGCTCATAGCAGCGCTTGACACTGACACTTGGCCATGCACACAAGAGGGATTTAAATTTGAAGAGTTCATTTGCAAAAACAGGTAACTCCGTTTTCAGAAAACTCATTTTTGTAATGTTTACTTGAGATAATAACAATAACACTAACAATTTATTTTTTCTCTATTTTGTCATGTATTTTTCTACTGAGTCAAATCAGCTTCAGTTTGATTGATATTATCTCAAGAAAACAATGAAAAACAAAGTTTTCTGAAAATTTATCAAAACAGAGTTATCTGTTTTTGCAAATGAACTCTTCATTTCTTTATGGCCAAATATCACAGTGTCAAGCGCTGCTACGAGCAAAAACCACTGCATTATCCACAGAGAAGCTCTTGCAAGTAAAACGCTCGACCCAGAGCTTAACCATGTTCTGGACACCGCGATCAAAATGGTCAACTACATTAAATCCCGTCCACTCAACACCAGGCTGTTCTCCACCTCTGCAGTGACCTGGGATCAGAGCATCAGGGCCTGCTGTTCCACTCAGAAGTCAGGTGGCTGTCACGGGGAAAAGTTCTGAGCCGCCTGTATGAACTGCGGGATGAGGTGCACTTATTTCTAATGGAGCATGGTTCCCAGCTCACTGACCACCTCACAGACCCTGACTGGTTGACAAGGCTGGCGTATTTGTCTTGCATATTTGACAAACTGAACGGACTTAACAAGGGGAAAACACAAACATGTCGCTGAATGACAAAATTCGCTCGTTCAAAAGGAAACATACTCACACTGCTTACACAACAAGAAATATCACAAATTCATCGGTTCTGATATGGCATAAAAAGAAGAGTGATAGTTGTACTTATTTAAAAAAAAAAGCTTCATTTATTGTGCAACAACAACACTACAGATCCAGTGGTGTTCAGGTCATTGTAGGAGAACTGCATGGCAAAAAAAAAAGCAGTGCAAGAAACTCCATGCACGAGCATCGCTGAAGGAGAAACAGCTGACTGAAGATTTAAATCTGTGTGGAAATGTGTGTGTGCTGGTCCAGTACTGTGGCAAAATTTAAACAAAAAGCAAGAAACGACAAGTAGATGGAAAGTAAACGAAGGAAAAAGGCGATTTGATTCAAGTAAACAAATATTAGATTCAAGTCAAAAAGTTTGGCCCAAAGCAACATGTAAAAACAGATAAATAACAGTAAAAAGGACAATAAAAATGTAATTTGACATGTAAAAGCATAAATAACTAGAAAAGCACTCGGAGATTGCAGTCCTCCGCCAGGCCATCTGTTTGTCTGTCTGTCTGTTTGTTAACAGCATAACTCAAAAAGTCATGGACGGATTTTCACCAAATTTTTACAGAATGTCCGGAAGAGCAAAAGTAACAATCGATTAGATTTTGGAGGTGATCCGGATCACCGTCTGGATCCAGGATTTTTTTGAAGGACTCTGTACAATTGAGAGATGGCCGCCATTTTTTTTATACGTATGACTTGGCGGCCATCTCTCAATTGTACAGAGTCCTTCAAAAAAATCCTGGATCCAGACGGTGATCCGGATCACCTCCAAAATCTAATCGATTGTTACTTTTGCTCTTCCGGACATTCTGTAAAAATTTGGTGAAAATCCGTCCATGACTTTTTGAGTTATGCTGTTAACAGACAAACAGAAACAAACTCCGATGATTACATAACCTCCTGGCGGAGGCAACAATGTTTTATGTCTTGTCAAATGGTGAAAAATTTAAAATGCATAATAAGCATGAGCGCAAAAATGGCAGTGATATTTCCCAAGTGGATGAATGTCTCTGCTGGAAAGTTGTTTTGATCATTGACATTTACACTGAGCCGATTTAAAAATCTACTCCTGAATGTGGCAGGTAAAACCTATGAATCTTATTAATATTTCTGTGACTAAAAAAGTAAACGACTTTAGAAATCTGTGCTTTACTAAAAATATACTCCAAAAAATTGCAATATCTTTTCGACATATAAAAAATATCCCCGAGTAATAAGTCATACGTATAAAAAAATGTGGCGGAGTCGCTGTACAGATGGGCTCATGGCACAGAGAGAGACGGGAGGACAATCAGTGCTGTGTAAAAAAACAAGACACTAAGTTGTAGCATCAACACTAATTTAAGAAGACAGACATTGCTATATGTTGGCAGAGGAGCGGAGGACGTGGAATCTCTTCAGAGTCATTCGGATGGATCCCAGCTCACGATTCAGCCTCTCCAGACGATTCTCTAAGGCCACCTGAGGATGAAGTGAAGCAGAAACTTGAATGTTTTCAACAACTGATTAGTAGTTTATCCTTTGAATCTCTAAAGTCTACCAATAGGTTTCAAAAGCATGACATCTTTAAAAAAAAAATCAACACAATTGTACCATTTATCAGAGCCAGAAACTTAAAAAAACCCCACAAAGAATCAGCAAATTCTCCTTGTCTTACTGTCCTTGAACTACTTGTCTGTGATGTGCCATTCCATCAAAACAACAAACTAGTGCACTCCTGAGCAAAACCCACGATTAGTTAGCCTAGCCGTGCTAGACAACCCACGGCAACTAATTTAATTCTCTGCCAGGATGGGTCTAGTTACCCTCCATAAGGCTCGAGGCTGGATTCTCCTAAAACTGGCCGGACCAATCACCATGAAGTGTAGAGTCAGAAGGCGGGCGTAACGAAGTGACGACAGAGGCGCGACGATTCTGACAGAAACAACCGGCGCACAATAAACCGTTATCTTTCGACTCAGCTTTGGCCACAGCCCTTAAAGATTTGAAGCTAAAATTCAACTTGAAAGATAAACAGAGGACAGCACTTAAGTGTTTCATTGAGAAGAAAGACGTATTTGGACTTATGCCGACGGGATATGGCAAATCCTTAATATACCAGTTGGCTCCGCGGCTCCGCTGGTTGGGAAGCTAATGGGACTTAGCCACAATCCGCCGGTGCTCTCGGAACTACTTCTGCCTATTCGTTGCGTTGATTGGTTGTATACCTACCCAATTGCTGCAGAGGGATTTGATAGACAACCTTATAGCCCGCCTCCCTCCCTGCCGAGCTTCCCTAGACCCTTGTGCCGTCAGAAACATGGGTGTAGCATGGCTAGGCTAACGATTAGTGGCTCAGCTGAGACAAACAGTCACATGACTTTTTGTCTTCACTGCAGACTGTGTTTTCACAATTTTCAGCTGGACGATGCAGCAAGTATCTATCTATCTATCTATCTATCTATCTATCTATCTAGCCAAAAACCAAAGAAGTGGACAAATGAACAGTTTGGACAAAATGTGACACTGGAGGATCGTAAAATGCAACGGCAATTCATCCTGTAGTGGATGAGATATTTCAGTCAGAAGTGAAAAGGTGGAGTGACCAATACATAGTTTTCACATTGGTATAACTTCATCTAACCCAAAAACCAGACTTGTTACAGAATAAATTTTTTTGCAAATCTCAACTGGTTAATTGACTAATCATTCCAGATTAGTGAAATTTAATTGAAATAATTCACAGTATTTAAAGTTATTTTACAAACAACATATCAATAATTATGTGTTCTCTAAAACTGTGAAACAACCTCACAATGATTTCCCAGAAGTCCAGCTGACGTTTTTAAAACTGTCTAAAACCCAAACAAATTAAACTTACATTACACTAACGGTTCAGGGTCCAGTTTTAAAATTACCTGAATAATGAATCTGCTCATCATTCAGCCTAAAATCAACCATCACAGGAAAATTATATATCAACATAACTAATATGTGGACAGTTTCCCTGGAGCCTTACCTCATCTAACCTGGTCTGCAGAGTCACTCTGCCGCCTGCTCCAGGCATCCGGCTCAAAGCTGCCTCAATCTGCACACACACACACACACAAAGGTTAATCATTCATTCACAAAAATAAT
Organism: Acanthochromis polyacanthus; assembly: GCF_021347895.1. Taxonomy (NCBI): domain Eukaryota; kingdom Metazoa; phylum Chordata; class Actinopteri; family Pomacentridae; genus Acanthochromis; species Acanthochromis polyacanthus. The sequence goes on from NC_067130.1 coordinate 19,493,136, forward strand.
TATATTGATGAAACAGCCAGCGACACATGCCTGGCTGAAACAGTGGACTCATTAGATGAGTTTAATGTCCTGAGGAGAGCAGGGCACAGGGAGCAGAGAAGGATATGAACTTCCTAAAAATAGACGTCATTCAGGAGTAAAAACAATGAAGCTCGTCTTACATAACAGGTCGAGTGTGGATTAGAGTTGTTCTGTCGAGGCCTGAGTGTCAGAGAGGCTCATCTAACAGAGCTGCTAAACAGTAAAGTTTATTCTGCTGACTTAATACAAAATATGGAAACTGCTGTGATGTGACAAGCCTTCAAACTCTCACCTGCAGTTTCTCCTGTGTCAGCTCGTCAAACAGTTTCTCAGCCTCGGCAAGAGACTGAAGTCTGTCCAGGAACAGCGGGGCCGAGTCCTCGCCGGAGTCTGGTGGTTCGGGTCCACCAGCGACTCCCTGCTCCTCCCAGCCCAGCTGGGATATACCATCCAGTGGGTTCACACTACCAGAGGACTGTGGCTCCTGAAAGCCTGAGAGAAAGGAACAGATGAATAATCATTTTTTCCTCAGTGGCCACTTTGTGAGGAACACTTTCTACAGATGGGGAGGGGTAAAGATAAAGTGGCCCTGAGAGATCAATGCACATCTGGCAGGTCGACTGAACATGTAACTCTCTGAACCTCAAAATCCGCCTCCCGGTCCAACAGTCCTTGAACTAATCATATGTGATGTGCGATTTCATGAAGAAAATTAACCAAATCTAAGCTTAAAACCATGACTTATAATCGATATTATGTTTAAAATTGTAAATAATTAACAATTTGCCGTGACAAGATTCTGTAAAAAATAGGAAAAGGAGCAATAGGAGACAAGTAACTAAACTAAATAAAAATATATGTTGTTAAATATCTGTAATAGGTGGAGTCACCATTTTATTTTTCAAATACTGGAAACATCTGCGTGCACTTTGAAAAATGTATATGCTACAATTCTACAATTTCATTTAGCAGACGCTTTTGTCTAAAATGACGTACAACACAAGCAAGAATTCAGACATAAGGGAAAACCTTTAGTAAGTGCAAAAAGTGCTTCAAGTGCGATTGGTCAAAGGTGTTGCCATCAAGTTGCAGAAGAAGTGCCCCCCCCTCCCTTTTGTGTTTTTTCAACTTTGTCAGTGCTAAATAAGTCCTGGGTTTTGGACCACCTGACTCATTCTACCCGTAAGGTGGAGTCGGATTAAGTGCATAGGTGTTCTCTGAACAATTGAGTCTTCAATTGTCTCTTAAAAGTAGAAAGGGACTCAGCAGAACGCACAGAGTTTGGTAGTTTGTTCCACCATTTGGGAACAACAGAGGAGAAGAGTCTGGCTAGAGATTTCGAGCCATGCTGGGCTGGAAGCACCAGGCATCTCTCACATGCAGAGCGAAGTGGGCATGAAGGGGAGTAGACCTGGATCATGGAATCCAGGTAGGCTGGGGCCGTTCTTGTAAATGTTTTGTAAGCCAGGAGGAGAGTTTTGAATTTGATTCTGGCTGCAACTGGAAGCCAGTGAAGGGAGATGAACAGGGGAGTGACATGAGCTCTTTTGGGCTGGTTGAAGACCAGATGTGCTGCTGCATTCTGGATCATCTGTAGAGGTTTGACTGTACAAGCAGGGAGACCTGCCACAAGAGAGTTGCAGTAGTCAATGCATGATATCACAAGAGCCTGAACCAGAAGTTGTGTGGCCTGTTGGGTCAGGAAGGGTCTGATCTTCTTGATGTTGTAAAGGGCATAACGACAAGATCGAGAAACTGAGGCCACATGAACCTTAAAGGTCAGCTGGTCTTCAATCACGACACCCAGGTTTCTGGCTGAGTTTGTGGGCACAAGTAGGCTCGAGTGAAGTTGGACACTGATCTGAGGCTGAACAGATGGACAAACTAGAAAGACCATGAGTTCAGTCTTAGACAGATTTAGCTGAAGGTGCCGTTCCTTCATCCATGTGGAGATATCAGCCAGACATGCTGATATCCGAGCTGAAACTGTTGTGTCGTCAGGTGGAAAAGAGGGGAAAAGCTGAGTGTCGTCAGCATAACAGTGGTAGGAGAAGCCATGGGAGCGGATCACTGTACCAAGTGAGGTGGTGTACAGAGAGAAGAGTAAGGGACCAAGCACTGACCCCTGAGGGACCCCTGTTGATAGGCCATGTGACCTTGACACCTCCCCTCGCCATGTTACTCTGAAGGATCTGCCTGTGAGGTAGGACTTGAACCACAACAGGACAGAACCTGAGATGCCGAGCTCGGAGAGTGTGGAGAGGAGGATTTGATGGTTCACGGTGTCAAAGGCAGCAGACAAGTCCAGCAGCAGTAGGACAGAGGACTGACCAGCAGCTCTCGCTAGCCGCAGAGATTCTGTGACTGATAGGAGTGCAGTCTCAGTAGAGTGGTCGCACCTGAAGCCAGACTGAAAGGGCTCAAGTTGGTTGTTGTTCCGCAGATGTTTAGAGACTTGGTTAAATACTGAGCGCTCCAGTATTTTCGACAGGAATGGTAGAAGTGAGACTGGCCTGTAGTTTTCAACCTGGGCTGGGTTGAGATGAGGCTTTTTGAGCAGTGGGGTGATGTGGGCTTGTTTAAAAGTAGCAGGAAAAATGCCAGTTTCCAAGGAGGAGTTGACAATGTGCGTGATTGCAGGTTTGATTGTGGGCAAGATGGTCTGCAGGATGCTGGTGGGTATTGGATCGAGAGGACATGTTGCAGGTATTGAGCTCAGAAGAAGTCTGGAAACCTCATCCTCCCTCAGAAGAGCAAAAGACCAGAGTGAATGAGCAGTAGTGGGTTTGAGCTGACTGGACTGGTCAGGCTCAGAGAACTGGTTGCCGATTGCAGCCACCTTTTCAGTGAAGAAGGAGGCAAACATGTCTGGAGTCAGCTCAGTGGACGGCTGAGCAGCTGGAGGAGAAAGCAAGGAGTTCAACGCCACAAAACAGTTTTCTGGAATCAGAAGCTGCACAGATCTTGTTCTGATAAAAAGCTTTCTTTGCAGACTGCAAGCAGGAGGTAAAGGAAGCAAGTTTCTGTTTGTATGTGGACAAATCAGTGGGTTCTTGGGATTTACGCCAATTTCTTTCTGCTGCCCTGAGTCCAGCTCTTTGTTCTCTCAGAACTTCAGAGAGCCATGGACTTGGCTGTTTTTTCTTGGTCGGTTTGGACACCAGGGGGCAGAGTTTGTTCAAAGAGGATGCCAGAGAGGACCAGTGTGTTTCAGTAGCCTCATTAACAGGAAGTGAGGAGAAGTGTGAGTGGTCAGGCATGACAGAGCTCACCTCCTCAGACAGCTGAGCTGCTGTGAGGGACTTCAGGTTGGCGAAAAGATTGTAAAAATGGAAGTAGTCAAATTTCTAAACAACTTTTTAAACATAAATGGTGGACACTTGAGAAAATGTTGCACGTTAACTAATTTTTTTCAGTGCCTGCAAAATAAATCTTTAAATAAATTAAACTTTTCTTTTTATGATTCATGACATTCTAACTGTATCATACTACACAGAAGACATTTCTAACTTCTCTCTCCTTCTCACCATATTTGTACTGTTTCCATAGAGGTGCATGACTTTATATTGCAATGAAAAATGAGCCCATAGTAAGAAAAACGTAAGAAACGCAGATCAGAGGGTTAAAAGTTAGACTGGATATGTATTGCAGATATCTGTGATTCAATTCTTCACAGTTAAAAAGAACATCAACATGTTCAGATTGTCATTCTTCCAGGACAAATTAGATCACCTTTATCTTTCATATGTTTCTCAGTATATACATCTGCACCTGAATTCTGATTAGCTGCAATTCCAGTTACAGAATTCTACAGTGGGGCTGCACCATGGCTTGGTGGGTAGCACTCTGGCCTTGCAGCGAGCATGTCCCCAGTTCGTGTCCTGGCCTTACTGGGATCTTTCTGCATGGAGTTTGCATGTTCTCCCTATGCATGCATGTTTTTCTCTGGGTTCACCAGCTTCCTCCTACAGTCCAAGAACATGCAGAGGTTAACTCATAATTATAAATTATCTGTAGGTGTGAATGTGAGTGTGAGTGTTTGTCTCTATATAGCTGGGAAAGACTCCAGACCCTCACGACCCTGATGAGGATTAAGCGGTGTATAGATAATGGATGGATGGATTTCTAAAGTTTACTTCTGACTTGTCGTAAATCCAATTCAAGATGTCTTTAATTACCCTTATTCAATATATCTGCTCTCTCCCTTTTAGATTCCCAATTTAATACCATTTTTGAACTATTTTGAAAGATGCTGTAGATATATCAAACTAGAATTATGATTTATGAATTATGACTAGCTGACATGTAATGACAGATACCTTGAATTGGGCAAAATTATGGTGTGAATATCTGAGATGTAGGCTGCTTGCTTTTTACACATACTATTGCACTGCAATAGTAACGGCATATGACAACCGCTTTACGGTTCTGTCAGAGCAGCCTGGGGCCCAAGTTTCAGTCAATTCTGACACCAGGTCTCTAAAGTACAAAGCTCTAATCTCCACAAACTCCTCTTGTTCTACTCTATGGCATTTCGTAACCATATTTTTCACCACAGCAGTCCCTCTGCTAACACTACTCAAATGCTTCGCATGGACAATATCCAGTGTGAAGTCTTGTATGAGCAGTGTCATGAACTTCAATTCAATCAAGTCATAATGTAGATATCTGAAATACGTACAACCACTACTTGGACTGAACACAGAACTACAGAAATCTTTGTCACGTGACTGGTTAAAATGATGTTTGAAAAACTTTGGGTAGTCACAGTATAACTACAATAAGCAAAATAACATTGTTGACATCTGTTGTTTTAATAAGAGGTAGTGAAACTCAGCTGTTAATTGCTAAAATGGCCTAGAGTACACGCATTGCACAGATAACACATGCAAATAGACAAAAAACAAGCAAATTCAGCACTGATCTGACACACAAGTGCAGCACGAAAACTCAGAAACAAGTGGGGACACTAAAATGTCATGGACACATGTCATTCGGTATTATTTACACTGCTCTGTGGCAAAAATAAAAAACCATAAACATTATTTAACATCTGGTGTAAGATCTACAGAAGCTGAAATATGTTACCTTCTTCTTTGTCTGCTGAAGAAAACTGGAGTCTCTTCCTTGGACTGCTGCTGTGGAATGAATGACGTCTCTTGTCAGCTTCTTCGTCACACCTGCAGACAGCACACAATGAGATGAAACACAACCATCATTGAACCACTTTCAGTGTTTTTTTTGACAGAAGCAGTGATCTGTTTATGTTTCACTTCATGTGACTACAAGGTTCTATCTGCTGTGTAAACAAAAGGTGTGTTGTGTCAAAGATGGCAGCAGGCTGACATCTTGTGGTAAATTTCAACAGGGACTCATTTACAGAGGTTCTTGTCTTCTGTGCTGCAGGCAGCACAAGTGCTTTTACATTTAAGCCTTTTTCAAACATCAGCAAATACTTCCCCTTTAAGGTTGTTAAAATCACCTTATTCCTCATTGCCTGACAGGACAACTCTACATCAGAAGGAAATACTCAAACACAGAGTGATCACTGTCAGCACAAACCTAAACCCGATTTTTTGTTTACATCTGTTTACATCTCTTACACAGGTATCATAAAGGGAGAGCACGATTTGTGGGAAGACACGAGGGATGCAATTTTTAGAGTTTCTTTCTATTCTGCAGCATAATAATAACGGAATGACTAATAACAAACTGAGCACAGTGGGCACAACACCGACTTTGCTACATATGTCACTGGGATGTAGAAACATTATCCGTGTTGATCCCAGCTTGTCTGAAACACAAGTTCTGGCTGGAGGCAAAGTAACATCACAGAAGTCTTTGTCACGGTGCCTGTTTGCACCAAATTCCTAGCCTAGCCGCGCTAGACCCAGCTCTTAAGACACAAGGTCTAGGAACGCTCGACAGGGAGGGAGGCGGGCTAAAAGGTTGTCTTTCAAATCACTCTGCAGCAATTGGGTAGGTATACAACCAATCAGCGCAACGAATAGGCTGACGTAGTTCCTAGAGCGCCGGATTGTGGCTAAGTCCCATTAGCTTCCCAACCAGCAGAGCCAACTGGTATATTAAGGATTTGCCATATCCCGTCGGCATAAGTCCAAATACGTCTTTCTTCTCAATGAAACACTTAAGTGCCGTCCTTTGTTTATCTTTCAAGTTGAATTTTAGCTTCAAATCTTTAAGGGCTGTGGCCAAAGCCGAGTCGAAAGATAACTGTTTATTGTGCGCTGGTTGTTTCTGTCAGAATCGTCGCGCCTCTGTCGTCACTTCGTTACGCCCGCCTTCTGACTCTACACTTCATGGTGATTCGTCCGGCCAGTTTTAGGAGCATCCAGCCTTGAGCCTTATGGAGGGTAACTAGACCCACCCTGGCAGAGAATTAAATTCGTTGCCGTGGGTTGTCTAGCACGGCTAGGCTACCAAATTCCCACAATTGCATTGAACCCCCACAATTCACTCTGCTTGCCAACATGGACCTGCTTGGAATTCAAGTGACTGCCTCCTCGAGCTGCTACAATAGAAACAGAAAAAGGCTTTACTACAACTAATCTGCAATATATAGAAGTCTGTATTTTCTGGGAAAATGGAAGTTACAAAATATTAAATGACTGAGGATTGAGGGGAGTTTAAAAAAAAAAAACTTGATCAGGACATCCTTAATTTTTGTACCTGAGTCTAATTTTTTCCACCAGGAATGCAATCACCAGTGTTAATTTAGGAAACACTAACTGGATTTACTCAGGAAAATCTGTGTGTTCTATCACTGCAGATAAGAGGGACATGAACACTTTATGAGGTGCCTCGTATCTACAGCTGATTTACATGCAAAACAACTTGCTCATTAACTAAAATTATGTTGTACATTAGACAAATGCATTTTTAAACATTAGTGACTTGTAAACTACAAATACATGAAACTGGACAAGAAGTGTTATTCTGCTGTCAATAAAAGCATCCCCCTCCCCAATCATTCCATGACGATAATCCTGTCCTGACTTAAACTGTCCTCAACTCTCTATCATTGCTTCTTCTAGAATGTGGGGATCTTCCTCTTTCTCAATTCATTTTTGGCAGCTCGAGTACACCAGTTCACCTACAAGTTTACTCAAATGCTGTAAAAGTACTCTAATATTGCAGTAATTCAACTGTAAATGTTTGACCTGGAAATAGCAAAAGAGTAATGACACAGAAAGTCCCATACTGCAAGTTGACAGGATTGACTTCTTAGGTTTGGTACATATGAAACCCTGGAAGTCTAAATTTGTATTTTTGAAAATGTCATTGATGCGCGGCAGTTTTAAGGTGGCATTGCTCAGTCATGGTGTAGACTGCTTATCAGGCACAAGAGTCTTGGAGTATGAACCTGATTTTCACCAGAGGAGGTCTCTGATGATGTTTAAAAACTGAACATTGTCTTTCGCCAGACAAAAAATCATTTACTGCCTCAACCCTGTTTCTGTGGCATTTGCATGAGAAGTTACTAAGCTTTAAGGGGAGACTTGTAAAAGGGGAAAAAGCAGCAGCTGTAGAGACGAGACTTGTCAGCCCTGATGAGACAGCCATGTCACCATCTTCGCCTCCAGTCTTGTTCTATTCTTGATCTTATTGACACAATGTCTATCATGCTTAGTAACAAAGATTTACAGCGCAAACATAAACTAAATTCTTACTTTGACGAGTAGAGCTGAACATATGAGGCACAGACATTTGACACCAGCAGTCGTCCTGTCAAAATCATCACTGTAACTAGGGCCTCCTATCATATCCTTTATCTCTCACAAAGAATAATCTTAATGCAGGTAATGTAAATCAGTTGTCAGCTGTAAATGAACATCTTCAGCAGCTACTATTGGATCTTGTCATGTGCAGCTGATTAAAAAGTAATTCTGGTTTATTTCAGCTGGGCGTATTTGACACTAGACATTAACTTGCTCCTCTGTGTACCATTTAAAAGCCATACTGCATTTTCTTTGTTGATTTAATGTGTTTTATTTAGGCCTGAGGACGTTAATGCATTACTAAGGTGTCAACACATTAATTAATTAACGCTGACAAATATTTTTATGGTGTTAACGCAGTTTGGGTGGATGCTGGTCAGTACTTGGGACTGACATCATCACGTTTCACCCAAACTAACAGTGCAGGGAGGCTTTGGCAGACTGGTTGGATGCAGCATGTGGGAGAAATAGAGATAAACTAAAACAGGACAAGCTAACAAATTCCGCAAACTAGTTAGCTATGACTGCATTCCGATTAGTTTTGTGGAAGACGAAGGTCTGAGGAACGTTCTCAGGATAGAAATGAAAGACGACAGAATGAGCCTCAACTTGCATCACTAGCAAGCGACCCATAAACAGCGGCTATAGTCCCCGACGCATAGACGGTTAATGCTGTACCCTTATAAAAGAAAAATGTTTCTGCTAGTACTTGTTCAGAAAAAATAAGAATAAAGATTTATAAATGTTAACTCGATGTTGCTGGGAAGGTTCCTGCTATAATGTTATAATCGTGGCTCTGGACTCTGACGGTAGCTTGTTTTTCTGTAACAAACCAGATAAAATGTTCATTCTCTCACAGTGGAAAATAGCTTTGGTTTGATTTGATTACTTTAGTGTAATGTAATGTGATTACGATGAATCACAGAACATAATGTGATTAAATGCAATTAAAATTTTTAATCGTTTCCCAGCATTAGTTTTATTGTCCTCTCTCTTGTTTTCTCTTTTTCGTTCCAACTGCTGTTCAGTCGAAAAGCAACAGAATTTCTGTCACATGACTGTTGGTCACCGAGTGAATTATAGTTTCTCTCGCATATAATTTTTTAGATGTTTACTGAATCTTGTTTGAACCGTTTCATTTTTGCTAATCTTTAAATAGGACGTAGAATAAAATGATTTTGGCAAAACATCACAATTCTAAGGTTAGATCTGAATATTTTTCCCGATGCGACTCAGGTTGATTTTGCTTCACTGGAGAAGATAATGAAATAGATTCTGTTGTACCTTCTGAGCAGATGTTCCTCCCTTGGCATCAGGTGACCAAAAGCAGTGGAGTAGTTTTCAGTAGGGCAGCGTTTAGGGCTGGACTTGGCAGACAGGGGCATGAGCAGTGTCTCCCTTTTTGCTAGATGGAAGAGAAAAGCACAACATTAATTGAAACTTACACAAGTCCTTTCTTACATCTCAAGAATGTTAGCATTTGTCATGAAAGACTAACATAGTGGGCTAAACAGATTAAAGGACTCTTAAGTCAGAGTTTGGTTTCTGCTTGATCTTTGTTACCAAAATACTGAAGGTGGAAGTGAGGGATCAAACTGATCATCTAATGTTTGCAATATTTGCTCTGATTCAGTGTTTGTGAAACAGTGTTTACCTTGGATTACAAAATAGTTCAATTATTCTGCCTCATTACTAATACAGTGTCAGATATTCGATATTGAAGTTTTTTGGTTGAACAAATAGTATTTCTATACGGTTTGAAATTGTGGATTTTGTGCAATTAAGTGTCTCTTTATAGTTTAAGAGTGTCTTCTGATTTTGTCTTTTCTTTGGTATTTTTGTTTTGTTTCCGGCCTAAAAATTGCACTGCAATTAAAAAGCAAAACTCGCAATAATATAAGGAAACCAGGATATACACTACTGCTCAAAACTTTGGGGTCACCCAGACAATTTCATGTTTTCCATGAAAACTCACACTTTTATTCATGTGCTAACATATTTGCACAAGGATTATCTAGTCATCAATTAGCCAATGTTCCTCTGTTCTATGTAGATATTCCATTAAAAATCAGCAGTTTCCAGCTAGAATAGTCATTTACCACATTAACAATGTCCAGACTGTATTTCTGAGTCATTTAATGCTATCTTCATTGGAACAAAACTTACTTTTCATTTAAAAATAAGAAAATTTCTAAGTGAGCCCAAACTTTTGAACAGTATTGTACGTATAATATGAAGTGCAATCAAAATTTTAGAGACTATGCCTATAAAAATTAAAAATCATACTTTTCTTTTTTAAATACACTGCTCCCAGCGCTTATGCAGCACTTGTAAAGCTTGAAAGTTGCATTACGCAGCACCATTAAGCACCACCTATAATAAGCACAAACTCTCCTAAACTGTGTCAAAACGGCAACCCTATAACTTGAATTACATTTTAGGGGAGATGAGAAGTCACCAGGAGCATAATTTGGCAAGCAGAGCACATAGGAAACAACAACTGTGCTGTAGTGGCGAAAAGGCCATTTGTAATCGCTACATAGCACACTGGTGCGCTCACATTCCAATGTGCCACAGTACAGGTTGTTTGTGCCAAATGTTCACCCAGAGACACAACAAAGTGTTGCAGTAGAACTATCTTTACTGACTGAAAACACCAGCTTTCACAGTACAGTCTAGAACTGAGGAAGGTGACTAGGTGAGCCGTACCAGGTGCATGCTTGGTGTTTTTCCTAACAAAAACGTTGCTGTGTGTATCATGAATTCAGCCCCCAGGGTGATCTGAACTGTTGCATGATGGCAAATTGGTGCTCCATCGAGACAAGGATTTGTTGGTCACAACAGCACGATTGTTACTCCTTACACACCCTACTTAACAGATTTGGTTCCTTGCAACCTCTTTCTCTTCTAAAAACTGAAATATAAGCTGAAGGGCAGCCGTTTTGACACACTTCACGAGACAGCATTCATCACAGACGACATTTCTACATAATGGGAATTCCAGGGAATGTTTTAGGTGTTGCTGCTGCACAAGCAGTTTGTTTTGAGGGGAAAAGCAGCAAACATTGTTTTTGGTTTGGTAGTGTCTACAGATACGGACCCGTACCCGTAGCCTGTGGGCTACGGATACGGCACTTTCCATTTGCCAGACAGATACGGACCCGTACGTGAGTCTCGCGAGTCAAGAAGCTGCTAACCACTGCAAACTGTTGAAAGGTAAGCTAAGGTTAAGGTTAGGGTTAGTGTTAGGGTCAGGTTTAGGGTCCGTACCTGTAGTACCGATGCTACGGGTCCGTACCGCTAGCGTCTACCGGGAGTCACGTGACCAGATCTCGCGTATCTGATTGGCAAATGGCAAGTCCCGTATCCGTAGTCCACAGGCTACGGATACGGGTCCGTACCTCTAGCAACAACCTTTTGGTTTTACCAGACTCTGAACCTTTTGATCACATCTGCTCTTTTCCAAGAGCAGGTGTGATCACCAACCAAGGTCCTAAGCCATCTTTAAGCAGAGATAGAAGGGCTGGGAGTAATTACTGGGTGTAGCTGTGGGAATGTTTCGGTGTGCTGGAGGAGGCAGTGATGAAGATCTGTGGCCCTCTGGAGAGAGACTCCTCTGAGCTCTCAGCAGAGTCGCAGCTCTTTCTGCTTCACTGCTGTTTTTCGGTCCGCCTCGCTCCGCTCCAGCCACAACTCCTCCAGGTTTGACCATCTCCCTGTCCGTCTGAAGAGGCCCGACTCGCTCCTGAATTAACTCTTTGTGTCGCCGCTCCACAAACCCAACTGTGGTCCTCTGGTTGCCGATCCCTGCAGAGGGAGAAACATTCATTACAGGCAGTGAGTGGACCTTGCTGTGTGTGCTGTGTATCAAATTAACTCAAGACAGCAGTAATTAGTGTTTAAGCTACGTTTATTTAATTAACAAAAGGATTTAGAGCTAAAATGAACTGCAGAAATACAATTAATCAACTGTTTCACAAATAATTAACAGCTTTAAGTAATTTTGAAGCAACAATGGCGTATACTTGCGACTTTCCTGTTATAATTTGCTCTCTGTCTGTGTTACATTACAGTAAAGTAAATATCTTTAGGCTTAAGGCTGTCAGTTGGACATTAGAAGACATTACAAGGCAGAACTTTCAGCTTAGGAAAAATGCAATGGGTATTATTTACAGTTTTTTGACATTCTGTAAATATTCTGACTTTCAATTAACCCAGAAAGATGATGAAAACAATCGCCAGGTACAACCTAGACAGGATTATTTTTTATATATTCTGACCTGTCTGTAATTATACAACACTTATAATGCTTTTTTTTTTCCAGATTTTTGATACTGTGTCCTCAGTCATGCTAAGAAGCCTGTTGGGCTTTGCTATGATTGCTCTGTGATGATCAGACTGTCAGCTACTACACAACACAGTCACAGATTATAAAAGTGAGTAAAGTTCCCCTCTTTTCCTGCTGGTGTATGCATGTGCATTCTGCCTCAGATTTTCCTATTTCTCTCTTACAACCATCAGCTCACGCCTCAGACAGCCACAAATCGCTCCGTGTAAAGCTGCCTGAGTGAATGAATGAGTGTGGAGCGGTTATTCTTACAGGGAGCCCGGCTCTCTGTGGCTCTGGTGTCCTCCAGCTCTATCAGGGCTCTCATCATGGGAGTTAAAGGACTGGATCCGTCTCTCCGTCCGGCCTGGCCAATGCCCTGCTCCTGGTGTCTGGTCTGAGACAGAAGCTGCTCACACTCGGGAGGAGATGCACACCTGCAGAGCAATTTCAGGAATTAAACCACTGACAACTGCCAACAAATGAGTGTGAAAAAATATCCACAAAAAAAAAAAAAAAAACACCTCCAGCTCCCTCCAGCTGAAGAGGCGTCCACAGAGCTTCCAGTTCCTGATGATTGATCGTTCGATGGATACGGTGACCTCTTGTGGACGCTTTTTTGGCTGGTTTGATGGTACGGCGATTTTCTGCCGCTGCTCAGCTGGTCAGACAGAGGACAGGGAGACCTTCTGCGGGTGACGTCAGGCTCTGCCTTGCATTTAGTGGGCGACAGCAGCAGGTCCGGATGGTGGAAAAGACTGTGGACATGTTAAAAGGGATTACATTATATTGGGTGATAATATACATACATACAGCTTTATATTTTTCAAAGGAAATTAAAGGCCTGTTTTGTCTTATCATCTTGCTTTAAAATATTATTTTTTAAATTAGGAATAATGCTATAACCATAGAATTTGCTATCTTTTTTGCTTAAATTATTTAATCCCTGGTCTTTACTTTGTTTTTTTTCCAATCGAATGCTATTTATCTACGATGCTTAAAAAAAATTACTCACCGCCCTCGGAATTTTTCCTTTCAACACTGAATCCTAGTCAATTTAATTTGCCTTTATTGGCGATCATGTACTAAAGAGAATCTTTCATGTCAGTGTGAAAACAGATTTCTACAAAGTGCTGTCAATTACTTAAAAATAACACATGGAAATCAGTGACTGCACAAGTATTTACTGTCTTCAAGTCAGAATTTAGTGGATGGACCTTTTGCCATAATTACAGCATTGAGTCTGTGTGAATAGATTTCAGTCATACTTGGACATCTGGACACTGCAATTTTACCCATTCTTCTTTCAAAAGTGCTGAAGCGGCATCAGGGATCGAGAGTAAACAACCATTTACGAATCCAGCCACGAATTCTCAGTTGGATTGAGGTCTGGACTTGACTCGGCCACTCCGGAACATTCACCTTGTTGTCCATAAATCTTTTCCGTATAGCTTTGGCTGTATGCTTCAGGTTATTGTTTTACTGGAAAACAAATCTTCTCCTAGGTGGTATTTCTCTTCAGACTGCATCAGTTTGTCCTCCAGGATTCCCTTATTCTTTGCTTTGCTGCATTAATTTTAACTTCTATCTTTTTTTGTCTGAATGTTCCGAAAGAAAATACTGGAAGTTTTATTGATAGATACACACGTGGACAAAATTGTTGGTACCCCTCAGTTAAAGAAGGAAAAACCCACAATTCTCACTGAAATCACTTGAAACTCACAAAAGTAACAATAAATAAAAATTTATTGAAAATTAAATAATCAAAAACAGCCATTACTTTTGAATTGTTGATTAACATAATTATTTAAAAAAACAAACTAATGAAACAGGCCTGGACAAAAATGATGGTACCTCTATAAAAGATTGAAAACTATTTGACCAGAGTGACATGATTAACTCAGGTGTGTCATTTAATTGACATCACAGGTGTTTCCAAACTCATAATCAGTCAGTCTGCCTATTTAAAGGGAGACAAGTAGTCACCCTGCTGTTTGGTGAAAAGGTGTGTACCACACTGAACATGGACAACAGAAAGCCAAGGAGAGAATTGTCCCAGGACATCCGAAAAAAAATGATAGACAAACATCTTAAAGGTAAAGGCTATAAGACCATCTCTAAACAGCTTGAAGTTCCTGTGACAACAGTGGCTCATATTATTCAGAAGTTCAAGACCCACGGGACAGTAGCCAACCTCCCTGGACGTGGCCGCAAGAGGAAAATTGATGACAAATTGAAGAGACGGATCGTTGGAATTGTATCCAAAGAGCCCAGAGCAACCTCCAAAGAAATTAAAGGTGAACTCCAAGGCCAAGGTACATCAGTGTCAGATCGCACCATTCGTCGTTGTTTGAGCCAAAGTGGACTTCATGGGAGACGACCAAGGAGGACACCACTGCTGAAAAAAACTCATAAAAAAGCCAGACTGGAATTTGCAAAAATGCATGTTGACAAGCCACAAAGCTTCTGGGAGAATGTCCTTTGGACAGATGAGACCAAACTGGAGCTTTTTGGTAAGGCACATCAACTCTATGTTCATAGACTCAAAAACCAAGCATACGAAGAAAAGAACACTGTCCCTACAGTGAAACATGGAGGAGGCTCAGTAATGTTTTGGGGCTGCTTTGCTGCATCTGGCACAGGGTGTCTTGAAAGTGTGCAAGGTACGATGAAATCTGAAGACTATCAAGGCATTCTGGAGAGAAATGTGCTGCCTAGTGTCAGAAAGCTTGGTCTCAGTCGCAGGTCATGGGTCTTCCAACAGGACAACCATCCAAAACACACAGCCAAAAACACCCAAGAATGGCTGAGAGAAAAGCGTTGGACTATTCTAAAGTGGCCTTCTATGAGCCCAGATCTGAATCCCATTGAACATATGTGGAAGGAGCTGAAACATGCCATTTGGAGAAGACACCCATCAAACCTGAGACAACTGGAGCTGTTTGCTCATGAGGAGTGGGCCAAAATACCTGTTGACAGCTGCAGAACGCTCATTGACAAATACAGAAATCGTTTAATTGCAGTGATTGCCTCAAAAGGTTGTGCAACAAAATATTAAGTTATGGGTACCATCATTTTTGTCCAGCCCTATTTCATTAGTTTGTTTTTTTTTAATAATTATGTTAATCAACAATTCAAAAGTGATGGCTGATTTTGATTATTTAATTTTCAATAATTTTTTATTTATTGTTACTTTTGTGAGTTTCAAGTGATTTCAGTGAGAATTGTGGGTTTTTCCTTCTTTAACTGAGGGGTACCAACAATTTTGTCCACGTGTGTATGTAATCACTTTAGATATTTTTAGGATTTTTTTGGAAGATTTTTACTCATTTTGTTAAAATATTTACATTTTTTTTAAATAAAACTTTTAAGGGAACTCTTTAAGGAATTATTGGAGTTTTCTTCCTGAAGTTTTTTGCAAATTTTCAGAAATTTTGGGATTTTTTTTGCTGATCTTTTTCAGACAAGGAAACAATATCTTTTGGTGCCTGTAAATAAAGACAACAGGAGGGTTAATACATCTCAAATTAGGAGGTTACATGAAAGCGAAAATCTATTTTTGAGTGAAAAACTGCTTTTTTTTTCTTTTTTTAGCATATCCGGCTAATTTTAAGACACCTAAGCTTGACAATCCTGGTAAAATACAGCTTAAAATAAGTTTTCCCAGCTAATTTTGACACTCAAGATTCTAAATATCATATCTTATTTTAAGAAATCCTACCCAGCCATTTTTCACTTGTTCTATTGGCAGATTTTTTCGCTTATTTCAAGGTGAAATTTCCTTGAAATAAGTTTTCTTCTTGTTTTAAGAAGAGCATTTTTTCTAGTGTGCAAGTTTATATAAAAGGTGCCATATAAATGAAGAATAATTTCAGTATTTAGTAGGTATCAGTTGTTATGAACCTTGTAATGTCATACGGACATAATATTTGATAAAAGTAGAACCTTAAATGATAAAATAAAATAAGAAAGACAGGTTATAGTACATTTAAAGCAATCATGTGTAGGATTCATGTGGTACTAGAGGATCCGTCAAATGATTATGTGATGTGTTTGCTGTGCTTACCCAGCCCCTGAAGGTTGAGTGTTACTGTGGGAAGCATAGCGGGCCCTGGCCTGGTTCTCATGCTCCAGCTGCTTCACCTGGGACTCCAGTTTGGAGATCACTCTGAGAGGTTCAAACACAGACACACAAAGTAATACAAGCTAATTCAAGCTTAACTGTGACACCGCACACCAGTTGGAAGGTTTGAAAGGCCTGTTTTCTTTCTTAAAAATGGCACATATATTCAACAGAGCCAGAAACAGTCAAAACAGGAAGAACTGTCATGTTTTCAATGCAGTCTATGATCATATAATGTGTAATGTACATTTCTATGAGGGGAAAAATAGCCCAAAAATAAGCTCAATGTTGTGATATTTAATCAAAATAATTCTACTCTGCAGGTCTCATGCAAAGTGGTACAGAGTGGTGTTAAATTGTGGAGTTTGTTTGTAGAGGTTGTAAAAATGCAAACAGGTCTGGGAACAAAATGTTTTTTTTTTCTAATTTTTGTAATACAAATACTGAAAAACATTTATTGTTTGCTTTGTTTTTATGATTTATGGCACTTTAACTTTGTTGCACTGCACAGAAGACATTTATCAGAGGACTGGGAACACTTGTGGAAACTTGACGAAATGTCTTACACGTCGACTCTTTTCAACTTTCATTTCTTCTTTACATGATTTATGGCAATAGAACTGTCATACTGCACACACAATTTTAAGTTTTCTCAACTTCTAGCCATAACGGTGCTGTTTCCAAAGAGGTGCAGGGCTTTATATTGCAGTGAAAAACAGGTCAAAAAAAAAACAAAAAAACTGGGCAATTTTCCATGAAGCACCGCCACGCCTCCAAGTGATACAGCATGCTTAGTGCCAAATCTGACATCAGTGTGTTTACCAGACTACTGGTGATGCTGCTATTTGCTGATAAAACTTGCCAAAATTTTTGGTTTTATTCATACATTTGTTTTGGTCTTGCTTTTTTATTTTGCTTTGTGTTTGTGGACATTTAAATAGTTGATCCATTTTCTATTTAAAACAAGTGCACTGCAGACGGACTACAGACTTGCACATAGAGACAATACACAGAATAACAATGTCAAATAAAGGTTTCTTTGAGTTCAGCAGTTCCGTGTCTCATTTGTTCTTCTTATTAAAATGTTGTGCTTTACCTGATGGGGTGAAATAAATACGACATTGGCATTATATACTTACTAATAGATGTGCTGCCCTCTGAATATCAGCTTTTGAAAAACCTATATCTGTGCACCACTAGATCAAAGGATTAATCCGTGTTGAAAAGAACTGTTCATCGCAACTCAATTAATAGATAATAAGAATAGCACAAATTTTACCTGGAAAAGCAGGAGGATGGATGCATGGAGTAGCCAATTAAAAAGCAAATAATGAATATTAGGTCTATATATTCTATATACGTGTCACTTTTTTTTGAGGAGCTTGAAGTCAAGACAATCATGAGAAAACAATACCAAAGGATCCTTCCTCTGAGACACTAGCCATGTTTCTATTTTTAAATAACTTTAAATATAAAAAAAAAACAAATACATTCATCATTTGGCTTGTAAACAAGTGGATTTTTACAGAGAATGTTAAATGGTTAAAATGGCATTTTTTCTCATCCGTCAGCCTCACAGAAAATCCTCCTCTCTATAGAAGACATGACACAAAGCTGACCTCAATCTCAACATTTTTCTTGCTGTGCAATAAATATGGCCTCAGTTGTCATCATCTGGCTCTAATTTGCACCTCCTGTTTTACTTTGACAGGCCTCAGTGACGTCTCCTGCAGGTTTTTGCATGCTCTGTGTGACTCCATTAGAGCCTGAAGCTGCAAACGTTCTTGCATATCTTACTGCGGCTTACACCTTTTTCTATTTTGATGGTTGACTCAGTTTATGAATAAAAAACAAAACAGGGTTTACTGACTGCCCCTGTGCATTCACTAAATTCACAATTTGCTGAGTTTGCTTGCGCATCATGTCAGCTTCTTTCGTAGTTTCCTGTGGTCTCATTACACACTTAGAGGTCTCTAGACTACTACATCTCTTCACTTCCTTGCCTGGCTGCATCCAGCTCATTTGCATCAGTGCTAAAATCCTACTTAGACACATCTATTGATGTTCTGCGAGCTGTATCAGCTATCTGTCCATGAATTCAGTGAACTGACTCGACAGACTTTTATCAATGCAGAGTTCATGCGCCGCTTCCACTGGAGTCAATTTCCAAGCAGAGCTGAAACTGCAAAGGAAAGTTGCTGTGTAGCGTCAGAGGCCGATGCTGTTATCTACTTTCAGCAGTGCAGGGAACATCATTAGGCTTCATTGATTAATCCTCTCTTCCCCGTCTCCCTACTGTCTACCACACTCTGCTTCATGTCTTTAACTAAATTGCCGGAACCAGCCTGTGGCGATGTGACAGTGACAGCCTGGAGCTAATGACTACACTACAGCTATGAAACTACACCCAGGTGTAGCTTTTAGTGGGGCACAAGAGGATACATTCTCCTCAATATTTACAATTTACTAATTCTGAAAAACAAAAACAACGCAAGGGTGTGCTTTTTCTTCAGCAGTTGGTTCTTTTTATAAACTCAAAATATTCTCATACAAGCACTTAATCTACTGTGGAGTGAGATCCATATATATCTCAGTACCTTTTGAATCTGGTGCCTTGATTTTGTGTTTTTCTTTAGATAAATGAAGATATTTTTCAATTTAAAGTAATGTAGAAAAGGCGTAAATTGGTGCATCAAGATTCATCAAAATACAGGAAATTAAAGATTTGACTCAGTGTATTGGAGGAAAAATAACCATGGTGTCACATCACTGCTGTATGAGCTGTCTTTGCAAATACAATGACCGAAAAAAAAACTGTACTGACTGTTTGAATGTAGTTTGTGGTTTGGAATTGTTTGTGTACAGCATTATTTCAAAATGCTCCTTTTGTGGACAGTTAGATGAGAAAATCAATACTACTCTGACTACTGTACTGTAAATATACCTTCTTATATTAAACAAATCATAAGACAGCAAGGTGATTGGTCACTTTACATCTTGTGATCTCAACCATCCTTGACCTTAAAGGGGAGGTGCATCAAATTATGCAGCACATACTTTAACTTAACTTGAACTCTATGGTAAATGAAATTACCTTTAATGAGATTAAATCACTTGTCTAAATAAATCATAGAATAAAATAATCTATCAAATAAAATAAATCTTCACAAAAATAAATCTCATCTTACATTATCAAGGCTAACACTGCCATTTATGCCCTTTGTTTGGGAAAATTTTCATGCCATTGCATCATCAAATACGAGAAACAGGAAAATATTTCAGTGACTCCATACTGCACAGGGCTGATATTCACAAAATATAATAAAAGATAGTTCATGATTTCCTTATAGTCAGTAAGAACCTAAAGTGACATGAAGTCAAAAAGTCCCAGACACAGTAAAAAAAAAAAAAAACTGCCAGCTTATGCTTTACTTTACAATCAATCCACTCACCTCTTTAACTCAGATATCTGATCATTGGCATCGACAAGTTTGTTCTCTGCCGACACCAAGTTGTTCTGTAAACACAAAAGTTTGAAAACTGTATTAGGACGAATGAAGACATGACAAACAGATGAATGACTTTGTCAAAATGCTATATATAAATCACCTTCATTCCTTCATGCTCCTTCATCAGAGAGTCATATTCTCTTAGCAGCTGAGGAAACAAATACACACAGAGTTATTCATGAAGGCCAACGGTACTGTTGATAGACCATCTTTTTCAAGAATGTGAAACCTGCATAATTGCATTATGGAATAAATATGTTCATATAGATATCACAAGAACAAAATGCTAAGATACTTTAGTACACCAGCAACATGTGGAACCCACAAGTCTGCACAAGTCTTACTGTAAAAAAAAAAAAGTATGGTCTACCTTTGTTTTCAGTTCACATAACTGAGTTTTGAGAATTGTGCAACAAAATCTAACATTGCTTTACTCGAATGTTTCAAAATAATGTGATCACACTAACAGCAGAAAAAACACAACTTTACATTACACTCCAGCAATGTGAATGCTACTGTCAGCTGTTGTGGTTTCACGTTCAAGTAAGCAATTTCAGACGAAGTAAGTAAATTTGAGACGGTATGATATTCTGGATATGATATCCTCATCTTATCATATTCTCTGTCAGACTCACATCCTGCAGCATCTTGTACTCTCTCTCCCTCCTGGCCTCCTTCTCGTCTGACTCCCTACAGGCCTTCTGCGCCGCCTCCTCCAGCTGCCGTACGCGGCTCTTCAAACGAGCTGCCAGGGCGTCCTTCTCTTTGCTCGAACGTTTGCTTTCTTCCAGTCGCTGCTGCAGGGATTTTACAGTGGCACCTGCTACAGCATAGCGCTCCGGCCACTCTGCCTAGTAACAGAAAGTCACATCAAAATGAAGGTTAATTGGTTACTGCATCCATATGATTAACATGATGAAGTGGTACTTTAAAAAGATCTCCACAACAGACAGACAGACACTTTATTAATCCCAAGGTCTGTGTAAATTTTCCCTGTGTTTATTAATGTAAATATTCTGTCGTAAAAAAAAAATAAAGAGAAATCAAAGGAAATGAGACATTAATTAAGCTGCAAAAATTTTTTTTTGGAGGTCGCAGTGAGGCCACAAAATAAAAAATAGCCATTCTTGTACAGTTAGCTTAATTTACTTTTTTTTACATTTTTTTTATTGCCAGCTATTACTTTCTGAGCACCTTACTACCTGACAATGGCACACACAAAGACTTTTAGGCTCAAATTAAGATCTCATCAACTCAAATCTCCCAATTAAATGACTTGTTCGACATCTTTAAGACCTGTGAGTATTGCTAGGGGAATGTGAATAAGGACTTGGAGAAGAAAAGAATCCTTCCATCAACATAAAGGCATATACCATGAAACAACATAATATATGCCGTTTACTTCATTAAGACAAATGTTTAGAAGAAGATTATGCAAAGTGAAGACTGATACCAGTTTTTTCTCCAGTGAGCTGTTTGTTCCCTCCAGTTCTTGAATTCGATTGCTGGCCTCAGCCAGAGCTTTTTCTAGATGCTTGCACCTGCAGATAGACAATGAGAAACAACCAAAAATTAAATCCAAACACAAGTGTAATTCAGAGAGGAGAAATGTGGAATCCTTATAATTTTTTGTATACTAGAAATCAAGATGTTTCCCTTTTGTTCTCTTTTAATTTCAACATGAATCAAATGCTTCCATTAGGACTTTAGACTCACAATAAAACCATCTGCCTAATTTGTGCTGATCGAACTCCACAGACCTACGAAGGTGTGTGGTGTTATCAGACACCGAGACGTTAGCAGTAAATCATTTAGATTCTGACAGGTGGGCCTCCACGAATCAAACAGATTTTTACACCACATCACACAGATGCTCAAGATTTGGAGGCCAAGATAACACCAACATTCTCTGTCATGCTCCTCAAACCATTTCTAAACAGTGTTTGCAGTGTAGCAGGGCGAATTATCCTGCTGAAAGAGGCCATCAGGGCAAGCTGCTGCCATAAAGGGGTGCTTGTGGTCTGCAGCAATGTTTACATGTCAAAGTAACAACCACATGCATGCAAGGTTTCCCAGCAGAACTTCACCCAGCATCACACTGCCTCCAGTGGCTCACCTTCTTCCCATAGTGCATCCTACTGTCATTGATCCCTGAGAAAACGACCTCTCAGTCCACATGATGAAAAAGAAAATGCACCTCATCAGACCAGTCCACCTTCTTTATCCATGCTCAAATCCAAGTGTCCACTGGAGGAGCATTTGGCATTGGACAAAGGTCAGCAGGGACACTCTGGTCAGTCTGCAGCTACATGGCTCCTTACGTAGCAAACTGTGATTTTCTGTGTGTTCTGACACACTTCCACCACATTGCTTTGAGGTTTTCAGCAGTTTGTGCTACGGTAGATCTTCTATAAAACTGAACCCCACAGGTCAGTCTTCATTCTATACCAGCATCGATGAACCTTCGGCCCCCATGACCCTGTCTCCGGTTCCCTTTTGGTAACCACTGCTTACCAGCAACACCCCACAAATGTGTGGTGTTGCTGTCACCTTGCTGTCTTGGAGATGCTCTGATTCAGTCATCTAGCCATCACAGTTTGTCAGAGTCTCTCAGATCCTCACTCTACCCATTTTCTGCTTCCAGCACATCAACTTCAAGAACTGACTGTTCACTTGTCGCCTTGTGTATCCCACCCACTGACAGCTGCCATTGTAAAGAGATAATCAATGGCTTTCACTTCAGCTGTCAGTAGTTTTAATGTTGTCGTTGATCTGGTAGTGTTGCTAATGTAGAGGTTAATGTAAAAATACACTATGAAAGTTCATTCTGGAACCAGGAAACAACAGTCAAGATGTAATTACCAGTAGCTTTTTCAGAAGCTTTAAAGCACATTTCACACCTACCCACTGAGGAAGGACTGTGACACATGACTGAATGCTCCAGAAAAGCAAGTAAGTAGTGCTTATATGTTTCATTTGTGTGTTTTCTTGTTTTTTGTTGTTGAGTTTTTGTCTTTTTTCTCTTTTGTATTATGCTGTTTCATTGTACGCATTAGTCTTCTATGGAGTTTACTACATCTCTGAAGTGAAAGCAAATACAAACCTTTCTGTGAGGGCCTGGTTGCTCTCCTCTAAATCCCGGGGAAGATCTCTGAGTTTGAGTTTGTCTCGCAGGATTTGGATCTCAGACTCATAATAAGCTTTCAGGTCAGCCACATGTCGAGAGTGCTTCTCTCTCAAGTTCTGCCTTAGTCTAAAAAAAAGGAAGAGAGACAAATGATTTTTTTTCTTCATTTTTGTAAATGTGTGAAGACATTTTACCACCAGCACTTTTACTTACATTCATCTGTGTAGGCAGATTCAGTACATATGAACGGAAGTAGTAATTTCATTGCATCCTTGAATTTTTAGGTCTTATGCAGTGTGGACTCTTTTTTTCCTCTATCTTCTTGGTAGAGTGCATGAAGTGGGCCTGAGGTGCGAACAGTATTTGGCAGCAGTTGGAGGTTGTTTGATATCTCCAGTCATACACTGTATGTTTGGCCCTTAATTACTCTGCCAAGGAATGTGGCGGAGTTATGTGACGATCGGCGTACGTTTGTCTGTCTGTCTGTCAGTTAGCAACATTACTCAAAAACGGATTTGGATTAAATTTAAAAGGGAAGGTCAGGAATGACACAAGGACCAACTGATTAGATTTTGGCAGTGATGCAGCTTATAGTTTGAAGCCACAGATTTGTTAAAGATTTCCGTATCATTTTGAGATAGGAGCACAGTCATCAGCTGCCTGCTGATGCAGTAATCACTTGATTGTGATCCTACTACAAATTGACCACGGCTGACTTTTCAGGACTTATCCAGCCAAAATTATACAATGAATGAGCAGCCTTGGCAGAGTACCGCGCTCTCTAAGTGCTTTTCTTGTTAACTTCATACTGCCAATCTGTTGCTCTATAGCGTTTTTGATTGAAATTTCACCTCATTCAGGCAGAGAAACGCACAGTTTTCAACTAACTAGCTATAATTCACCTCTTGTTATGTATGCAGCCCAGAACGCTCACATGGAAGAAACTAAATCATAAATAAAGTGTAAATTATTTATTATTTAAAGTAACCATAAGCCAGCTGATATTTTGGTTATGGGCACATTAATAAATTCAATGGAAATGGTGAGAGCATCAACAGAACATTCGTTCAGATATTCAGTTTGAAAAGGTTTAGAGGAGTGGGAGATTTAGTGATTTGGAGCTTCAGGCAAACTCTGTTTAATTTCATTTTCACCCATTCTCGGTCTGAATGTTGGTGTTGGCAGTGGCAGGAGAAGTACACCAAATTTTTAAGTAAAACTATTAGTATTGCAGAGTAAAAACACCATCAAAGGAAAGGTCCTGCTCTAAATGTTTTATTAAAAAGTGAAGAGCAAAGGAGGGAATTTAAAAAAAAACAACACTAAAATAAGTCAATGTTAATTACTCTGAATTTGTTAAAAAAAATCTTTTAAAAACAACAAAAAGAAAAATAAGATTACCAGGTCCACGTGCAATATTAGAGAAAGTATAGTACAGTTAAAATTTGAATGATAACTATCCCTTATAAGCATTTTTGTCTGTACTGTAAGAAGTTTTCCAGCTGTATTGCTTCTTTGTTAAGGCTTTTGTAAGGATTTTTTCACTCTTCAAATCGCATGTTTCCCAAAGATGTGCTGCACACTACCAGCCAAAAGTTTGGACACATTCTCATCCAATTTTTTTTTTTAATTGCTATTATTGTCTACATTGTAGATTAAAATAAGATTACCATTTTTTTGTTTCCAACATAATTCCATATGCATTCTGTTACAGTTTTGATGTCTTCAGTATTAGTCCATAATGTATAAATAAATAAAAACCACTGAATGAGAAGGTGTGTCCAAACTTTTTGTTAGCGTAAATTGCTCAGATTATAAAGAGCCAAATGCAGTTCATATTTTGTTTTACATTCTACCACTTGACTGGTTTAGCAGCTAACTGAATAGCTCCTCTTCATCATAAGTATCCTGGTGTTTGCTTCACTCACAGGGAAAGGACGACAGGATCCTCTAGTGACGACGCCCTCTCCATGTGAGGACTGACTGCCGGCCGCAGAGAAGCACCAGAGGCTGAACAAGGCTTCAGGGTGCTGGTGTGGGTGTGGCTGCCCTCCTCCTCGCTGGCTAAGGGGGCACTGGCTCTGCGCTGCTGGCTGGCTTTGTGGGAGGGCTGGGTCTTCTCCTGGGAGGTAGACAGGGCTGCCTGGGACACGATTCCCCATGAGGTGTGCATCTTAGAGGGGGAAGGTCCGGCAGCAGAAACACTGGAGGTATCAGAGATGCAGTCAGTGTCTCCAGGGTTGGGACTGCACTCCACCATGCTGTCAGGGGTCACGGGCGTCCCGACTCTGGGGTAGAGGTGGGGGTGAGCGGCGAACGAGGGGCTGCTGAAGTGAGAGGGCGAGGTGAAGCCGGACGTGCGATCCGACTGCCGCATGTTGACTGCTGGGTCCAACGTCAACACCTGAAGCACAAAGAGTTTCTGTTTCTCTCAAATTTTTTTCTTCTAAATCTGCCATGACGTTTAGTATATTTGGAATAAATTTAATAAGAGCAGAATAATACACATATGCTAAATTATATAGAACAGAAATAGATATAGGCATAAATTAATAAAAGTGAAATCATAACACAATAAAGACATTGGTATAAGTAAATAAATAAATACTGTTAATCAAATAAATATGAAAAAAATGTGACAATATACAAAAGTAAAAATAGTGCAGGAGGCATTTAAAATCTCTTTGAATTACTCTTAAAAACAGATTAAACATACGCACATATTTACTCAATGGAATAAACCAGTTAGGTGTACTTCCCAAGTCGTATTTTTTTTCATTATAATATGCTTGAACGGCTTTCAAAATGTGTAAGAGGATCTGAAAATATTAACATTTTTAATCTAAAGACTCATTTATGCAATTTGGCTTTTATGCAGTTTTATAAATTTTATGGTTTTAGTATTTTTTTCAACATTATTCTAAATGTATTTTATTATATCAAAATAATATTTTGCTGTTGTGCTTTAATCTACATATTGCAGTGTTACATTTCATAATCTTATTTTTATTTCTTGTATTAACTCATATTTATCTTTTATTATCTTAAGTACCCCTCGTTCATTTTGTCCTATTTAATTTTCTCGTTTGCATGTGCATTTCTCTATGTTTTGTCAATTGCTTGTAAAGCATTTGCATTTGATTTGTTTGAGAAGCACTTTATAAATAAAGTTTAATTGACTGATTGATAATTTATGGTTACCAAATGAACTGCAAATTCTTGTATTTCCTTTAAACACTATCTTTCTCTTTGCAAAATTCACATCTATTGATGAGATCTCTAATCATAGGATGACAGAGTTAATGAATGGGATAAACATCTTGCACAGTTTTCTATGAAGACCAAGAAGTAAACTTTTACCAGCGTGTCATTTGACATACCTGTGGTGACGAAGGACTGGAAGTAAGTGAACCTTCCCAGTCTGAACGCTTATAGTCTGTTCTCTGCTTGTTCTGGTAAATCTCTCTAAGAGACAGCCGAGGCTCCTGAGACGGAGTCTGTAAGTGATGGAAGAAAGACGTTTAAACCATGACCAAATATAAATGTGCACAGGTAACCCACAGTGTATCAGAGGTGTGCTTTTATTAAATAGGGTCACATCTTGATAACATTGTCTGGGATATTTAACACTCACATTCACAGGTGCCACTGTGAAATGTTACTCACAAGACTCATGGACGCCTCTTGCAAAAGGAGGTAAGCGCCGCTGTCAAAGCTGTCCGGCAGGGGGCGATACAGTTCACTCTCATTCAGACGCCAATAGGTGAGACCTGGGACAGACAGAAGACTGTTATTATTTTATCTGATCATTTGTTTGAAATTACACATTGATCATTCTGTATATTTCTGGCAGTGAAGGCCACCCCACAATACTCCACCTTAAAAGGAAAATCTGGTAGTAAAATACAAGACGAGCAATGAATGTATTTGAGTAATAAGTTTTATGTGTATTTAATACATGTTACTGCTCAAGAAGAGTAGTGCAATTGAGGACAACAGATAAGTTGTGGAACCACATGGGAACAAATGAGCTCAGAAACTTCTGAGTCACCAACAGATGCATTGTTGATTTTGTTTGGTCTGGATTGCTGGACTTCTTGAAAACAAGAAAACTCCAGAATAACTGCCTCTTTAAGTTCTAATAGCCAGACAAGATGCTAAACACTGACAAACCATCACATAATCAGGAACCAGCAAACTTTTAAGTGTGGACTAATTTTTAAAGCATGTTGTATTAAAGGAGTCGATGTTTTCTAAGCATGAGAAAACATGTATGTTTGCAGGTCTTGCTTTGTTTATTTCTCTTATTCCATTATAGAATGAAACAGATTTATAAAACTGTTTGCTCCAGGATTGTATCCGAGGGCAGATGCCATTTTTAGTTGAAGCAGTGCATGTGACTCACACACTGAATGCATTCTCTGTGTTGCACAATGAGACTGCAGAGCGGTCTGTATTAAGACATTACAATATCAAGTTTATTTACATGTGTCATGCATTTCAATTCTACATATCTGTCAAAAGCACGCAGAAGTTGATAACTAAGCAGGAAATAAAATTTCAGCTTCAGGGTTTTGCTGGAGGCTCACACTTAGCAAACAGCTCTCCATTTGTCAACCCCTGATATAATATTTATTTATATATCTGTTGTATTTTCTGGATAAGTCTGTATCTGCGTGATCTAACGAACCCTGAAAAGAAGTCTAGAAAAACTCAAAAATCTAGAGTTGTTAGTGTCACTATTACACTGTTTGTACACAATAGGTACTACTTGAGTACAAATTTAATTGTGAACAGTTTCTGGTGTATCGATGGAGCAAAAACTATTCTTATCTCCACCTATTCATCTTAATATTTGTATGCCTAAATCTTCTGCATATGTTTTGCTCATCAATATTTTAAATAAGATCACCACCTTACTTTAATTTTTAGTAGAAATAAATGTTTATTACGTTTTATTTTTACATATTTTCTTTATCCGTTTCCCTAATAACAGCAATTTTCTTTGGTTCTTCTGCCTGAAAAGAACTTTGCAAACTTGCATTTATAAAGTACTAGAAAATAATAAATATTGTAGGATCTTAGCTTAAAATTTAAACTGTTTAGGAATTCCACATGTCAAATATTCATTCTCTTTTGAAAATACTTTCAAATGTGCTATATAAGCAGCGGTGACTTGACTTGACATTGACTGTGCAATATTTTCATGTGAGGTGACCCCAAAATTGGAATAAACAATTGGATTGTTTATTTGTTTTACTTTTGAACTGGTCAAGCCTTGTTCTGTGTTTTGTCTGAGAGGGTGAATTGTTACCTGATGCCTCAGACATCAAGCTATCGCTTCTCCTCAGGGGAAAAGAGCTGGACGACGGCCCAGCCGGTCGATGCTGAAAACCAATAGAGATGAGTGGATTAGATCCAGCGACACGTATGTCATCAGGACAACCACAACAGATATATGCTCCAAAAACAAAAACACTACAGGGCGATAAACACGGTTGATAAACACCAGGCAGTGTAATCATTTTTTTACTATCCCTACAAAACTTGATTAGTTTTAAAGAAGCAGCTGTCACCACGTGGTGAGTTGTACCTGGTTCTGGGAGTCCGTTGTCTCCAGGGGGGTTTGTTTGTGGGACTCTCGGGGGTTGCGAGGAGGATCCTCGTACTCGAGGATTTGGGGAGATGGTTGTCCTGCTTTGCTCTTCTTGGGCCTGAGTTTCTGCCTCTGGGCCCAGGAGGTCAGCTGCTGGCTGGTGCTGCCAACAGAACAGGTCATGGTAAGATCATTTCACAGACAAACGTCCTCACATGATTTCTGCAGCAATTAACATCCCTTTAAACCCCAATTCAAATTACATCATACCAGAGATACAAACCGTAAAAAAACAGATAGAATCAATGAATTTTAAATGAGGTTGTGTAGTGTTGTCAGCAGGTGGTAATACAGTCTCTGTTCTGCTTGACTGTGATAAGCAAAATGAAAGAAGTCAGCAAAGGGAAAGCAGAAGACACTCTGGACAGGTCACCAGTCTATCACAGGACTATACATAGAGACAAACAAACACTCACATTGACACCTACAGACAATTTAGAGTCATCAATTAACCTCAGCATATTTTTGGACTGTGGGACGAAGCCGGAGAACCTGGAAAAAACCCACTCATGCACAGGAAGAACATGCACACTCCATGCAGAAAGATCTCGGGCCGGGACGTGAACCAGAGCTCTTCTAGCTGCACAGCAACAGTGCTAACCACTGAGGCACTGTGTAGCCCTGCACACATTCAATATGCTGCAATTTGTTTACACGTAAACTTTAAAGAAAACCTTTAGGGAATCATGGTTAGTGTCTGCGTGTGTGTACTAACTGAAACGTACCCAGAAGTTTTCTGCTGGTACACCAATGGGTTGGGTTCATTTGCTGTGAGACTCCTCTCATTGGAAAAATCCTGCTGGCACCCAATCACAGTTCTGTCTGCATCGGCCTGGAAGTTAGAGGACCAATGATGCTTCCCTCGTCCTTGACCAACACCCTCATCTTCTCCTGGAGATCCAGCAGGTTCCAAAGCAGTTTCCCAGGCAGAGAGAGTCCCGTATCCACTGCTGAGCACTGTGGTCGCCCGCTCCTCCCCCTGGTTGGTGGTCTCTGACCTGGGGAGCGGAGGTGATGGGGAGCTAAAAGGAGTGTGGACAGGGGCTGCCAGGCTGTCGTTGTCACTGGGCACATTTTTGGGGACTGTGCAGTCACTGGACATGAGGGGGAAAATATAGTCCTTTGTGTTCGTGGTAGGTTTGGTGTCCGGAGTTGGAGAGAACTCTGTGTGCGGCTGGACACTGGCCTGGCGGTTCTGGAGCTGAACCAGAGCCTTAATTTCATCCTGAATCAACTAAAAAAAGCACATCATGGTTTCAGTGGGTAAACAAATATTTTAAGTGTGCACATGTGAGAGGTCATGAAGATAAATGCAGGCTTACCTGTATTTGGCACTGGTATTGTTCTTGCTGAGCGAGTATTTGCTCTTGGTATTGCTTTTCAACCAGCTGAAACAGATGTAACCATCGACCCTGTTGCAGAAAAAACAAACCATCATTACTCACAGCATGACGGTAACCCGTGGTAAATCAGCTGGGGCGGAGGCATGGTTATTTTCATCAGTGTCAATATTTGCTGACATTCCTTATTTGCATTTGAGCTGACTTTTCATCTTTATACTGCAGAGGCAAGCCAATGCTTGAACTACCATAAGAATCAAAGGCCAAGAAATCAGGCTACCCACTAATGCAGAAGATCACACATATTAACATGATTAAGTCCTAAAGTGATCCTACATGCAAATTACACAAGTATGATGTGAAATCTCCACTGCAAATACACAGAAGTACAATTTGTATATGTTGGCATATTCATAGATTTGTGAGTTTTCAATGAGGCAAAAGGAATAACTATAATTAGAATTCTTTATAAGGTGAATAAACTTTTTGTGAAAAGAAAAAAAAACACTATTTTGCCAAATGAGCAGATGTTTCAAAACATAAAACCTACAGGTTTGTGACTGTGGTATCACAGTGAGAGGGCTCATTCTGCAGTCTGCAAATAACTTCTTTTGATGGTGTGACTGTGATTGGGTTTCACAGTTTCTATCAATTTATTCTCACTTCTGTGGGTTGTTAATAGAGCTGTACAATTCATGAAAAAGCCATCAAAACTGTAAAACATCTAAGTAAAGCTTCCATTTTTCGGTAACGGTACAATGCCACAATCAGAAGTAAAAAGAAATTAACATTCCCACTAAACTTGATACTCAAATACCAACATCTATCAAAAAGAATCCCAACATCATGCTTTTCTCATGTAATTCAGTCATAGTTGCTTAGTGGGGGTATAGCATCACATGTAATGTAGAGTTCAATGAGTTCTACGCGAGAAAGACGGCTTAAACAAGTAGTGTGAATTCACCCATCATATAAAATTAACAAATATTACATGTTGTCTTCAACTTTAAAAGACCCTGCTATCATGTTATAGACAAGAGACTAGAACTTGTGCACTGTCAAAATGTGACAGGTGGAAAACAGAATTTCTGTGCATGTCTGTGTATGCAACACACAACACAGAAACAAGATAACCCTGTTCTCTCTGCTACCCTGTATGACCAAGAAATCAGATTTTCCCAGGAGAAATCTAGCTGGGAAATCAGCCGGTAAATTAAGAGCATGTAAACACAGTGAGTGAGTGAATGAGTGACAGAAATATAGAATAAGTGAGGAGTTGACAATGAGGTGATGTGCACAAAGCATATTTTCCTCCACATTGATTGAGAGTACATATGCATTTCAGGATATTTTCTGTTTGGAGGAATTGTTTTAAACCACCAAAGAGCTTTTAGAAAAGCTGAAAGGTTAAAAACAAAACAACACAAATAACAGGAAAATACATAGACTAGCATGCAGAAGTTTTGGGGTCATCCAGACAATTTCATGCTTTCCATGAAAACTCACATTTTAATTCATGTGCTAATAAAAGCGCACAAGGGTTTTCTAATCATCAATTAGCCTTTCAGCACCATTAGCTAACACAATGTAGAATTAGAACACAGGAGTGATGGTTGCTGGGAATGTTCCTCTGTACCCCTATGTAGATATTCCATTAAAAATCAGTCATTTCCACCTAGAATAGTCATTCACCACAATAACAACGTCTAGACTTTATTTCTGATACATTTAACCCATTAAAACCTGTCATTCTGCAAGTCTGCCAGGACATATTCTTACATTTTTACATACTATAGTGCAATTTTTTTTGGAGTGATTGCATTTGTTTTACATCAATATAACCCTTATATTCCACATTTTAATAGTATGTATTGACTTATGTCTTAACTACTACAATAAATTGCTAAAAAGTGAAATAAACCTAAAAAAAAAATTAAATTGCTTTTGCTTTTTCACACATATTTCAAAATACAGAAATTGCACAGCTGTACCCCTCCAAATTGTAAAATAATTTGCACAATATCCCATTGTCTTGTTTATAAAGATCTTTCTGATTTGTGCTTTATTTGTATTTTTACCATCCCATCACTTCCATGAAAAAGTGCTCTGAGACATGGTGAATCTGTGAAATATTAGTCTAAATTTCCAGATTTTATATGCATAAAGAATGATAGATCTATCTTATCTGATTTCAAATCTACCGCCAATCAAAACTGAATATGCCATCGTAGTGCCAGCGCTATGCTGGGCTCTATAGGGTTAATGTTATCTTCGTTGAAAAAAACTGATTTTCTTTCAAAAATAAGGACATTTCCAAGTGACCCTAAACTTTTGAATGGTATATTTCTGTAAAACAGGATAACACCGAATCCTCACCTTTATGTGTCCATATTTATGAGGCAGCTGTACCACGGTGCACACATGGTACAAATTTCAATCAAAATACCTCAAAAGATTTGGCCATGCATTCATTTAATACTCAGAGAACACTGTGTTTTCCTCAGGTATATATACTAAAAGGCCTCCAGCCTGATGAACTCTGCATTAAAGTGTATTCGTTCTGTAGTGCATCACAGTTGTCTGTTCCCTGCAAATCACATCCTGAGTCTGAAAAGATCAGCTGCACTGTGGTGCTGTGTGTGGTGCTGGGGTCTGTGAATGTGTATATGTGTGTAAATGTGTGTCTGTCTCGCTGTCAGGTGTGATACGCACAAAAAACAAAAGTGACAGCTCAGAAATGAGGCTGCCAGCCGCCAAACGCACTGCACAAGAACAACTGCCACGGCAGCAAACCCCAACTTCACTTTGCATGTCATCAGCGTGTACTTACAGTCTCGTTTGCACACTCTACAGTAACTATTGTCTTGCACGCCCTGTGATATTTTCCCACCTCGCAATCCTTCCAGATCTCAGGGTCTGTCTCTCCGCTGCTCTGGATCTCCTGCACCAAAGCCCTAAGGGTCTCGAGGGAGCTTGGGTTGATGAATGGGAGGTTCTTTCCTTGTTCAAAAGCTTCATCTGTGCTCAGACAAAGACTCCTGTAACAAAATGGTAAAACTATAAAACACTGCGCCAAAGTACTGCTTTGCATGTAAAATCTGTCCATGTTTCTTCAGCCTCCATAAAACATTAAATGAAAACAAAGCTGTGCAGCATTTTGGATGCAACAAAATAACACAAAGTTTACTAGGGGTGAAAAGACTATAAAGGCCCTTGCATCTGCTCAAAGTCACACAAACAGTCGTATCTAAATGGGAAAGATAGTTGTACAAATTACACACAATGAGATGGTAGGTTTGCATCTGTAGGTAAGACACTGACCTTCCAAAAAACCTGCCAGCGGGTTTGAAAGCCATGTCATAATTTTAAATATTGCTAATTTTACACATTTTGTCAGAGTCAGAAAGTGTAAAAACAGAAAGACTTCTGTTTTTTTTTTTTACTTTCTGACGGTCTTGTTCACAATCCATCAACCAAATCAAAGCTTAAAATCCTAAAATGCCCAAAAAAATAATTGCCAAATTAAACAGTTTTAACCAGATTCTGTAAAAAACACAAAAATCTACAGTCCTCTGTGCAACTGAGGAGTCACGTGACAGAAAGTCTGCAAGTTTTTGGCAATAGACTGTGTTCACAAAGAACAGGGAAGAGACAAATGTGGAAAACATGAGAGCGACTAAGAGGAAAATAAAACAAACTACAGGAATAAAATATAGGCAGCATGGTTCAAAAACAGTCTACGGAGGAGTAATTTGTTGGAAGATATATTCCGCATGGTGAAACATCCTTCTTATTGGACAGAGTACTGCGAAGTTTGCAGAGGTTCTAAAAATGCAAAAAGTAAAATAAATCACTTGTCAGGAATTGGAAAAATGATATACATGTTGTCTCCAGGTTTGTTTTTTTGTTTTTCTTTTTTATAAATAATCAGAGAACTGTAACTTTTGTGTTTGTCCTTTTTATGATTTATAGCTTTGTTATACTGCACAAAAGACATTTCTGTCTTCCCTGTATTTCTAGTTATGGTTGTGCTCTTTCCACAGAGGTGCAGAGCTTTGTATTGCACTGAAAAATGAGCTCAATGTGAGGAAAACACCCATACACAGACAACTAATAGGAGAACATTTAAATTTCCACACAAGATTAGCATCTTGTATTTTACCTCTGCACAGACAATGTACTGTTTTTATATCTTCCATATACAGTATCATTTTTACAGTTACTGGACCTGATCTTGTTGCATGCTGGTGTGATGTCCATGGGCCTGCACTCCACAGTGCCTCCTGTTGTCTGGGAGGTCGTGTGTCTGTCCTCTGAGACGGCCAGCCCCGAGGCCGATGTCCCCTCAGAGGACACCAAAGAGGTCTCGCTCTCCTTACCCACATCCCCATCGGCACTGACATGGCAATGGCTCAGAGCCCCCGAGCTGGACACATCCTCAGAGATACTGTCATCTGTGGACATGTTTATGGGCCCATGCAGAGGGGGTCAGTCTGACAGCTGGAGACCAAGGAAAAGGGAAATGAAAAGTAGTCAGAAAGAGTGCAGTGAAATATACTTCTTGTTTTCATAACTTCACGTTAACAGGAAGTGTTGCTCAACTGTAACAACAATAGGGACAAAAAGCATTATTGAGACAGCAAATGTGAGACACTTCAGGATGATGCATACGTAATATACACAGCACTCAGCAGAACAAAGTACATTCCTGTGCAATATCACCTAAATGGTAACTATTTCGTTAATATATGACTTCACTTTAATCATATTACTTCTGAGTTAAACAGCAGGGTATTTTCAAGCTTCAGCAGGATGGAAGTCATCTTGTTGGTCAGTATTTTAGTTTATCCGCAGTCACTCATGGTGCATCTATAAATGTCATTTCCACAATTCCTTTTGCACCTCATCCAGCCTCATATCATCCCAATCCTGTCTCCATGCTTCAATGTCAGGACTATGCATTCACTATGGTAGTCATGACCACATTGATGTCAAACATGTTGGACCCCATCTGAGCCAAACAAATTTATCTTGGTCGCATCTGACCACAGAATGTGATCCCAACATTTATCAGTCTTCTTTTTGTGTTATTTAGCAAAGTTCCATCTCACAGGTTTGTGCTGGAGAGCAGGCAAGTATTTTTTCTTCGATATTATCTCTAGATGTTGATGTTCTGCAATGCCCTTCACACAGTCTAAGGGGTCACAGAGCTCTGATTTCTACTGATAACCCGTTAACCAAGTCTGAAGCACTTACCCATCTGTTTTTAGAGCTAGATGGTGAAAGTAGTGCATTGCCTGTGGTGTCATTTTAAGAGGACGACCATTACAGCTCTGAAGCATTTTATGACCATTTTAATGTGTTAAGTTGACTGGAAATCAGAGGTCTATTCTATTTAGTTTCAGCCTTAACGTGTTTTCTAACTAGTGCCAGTGATCACAGATCTATTCATTTTTGTTGTACTGAGTTTCTATTTTTAAGTCTTTCCTGAGTATTTGTTTTTGATTGTTCCCAACAAGGAAATACTATACTTGTCATTTTAGAAATAATAAAAAATACTGAGAACAATTTGGAATATTTTTAATTGAATTGATTATCCACATGGGGTGTACTCATTTCTATTTCATAACCAGCAACAGGCACTTATTGACACACTTTACATCTAATATTAACCACCAAGAGATGGCAAAACATAAACAAAATGCCCCAATACAGGCACAAAGCTAGTGTGTCAGTGTTACGCATTAGCATCCACTCCTGTGTCTGCTGTATGACCTGTGTGTCCTGTGTGTGAGAGCTCGTCTCGGCTGGGCGGGTTTGATTGGATAATTAATTGACTAAACCAATAACATAAGTAACGCAGACAGAATTAGCCATGCAGCGGTTTTATAACAGCAGCCACATTAGCTGCTTTAGCCACGGTGTCAGCCCGCACAGGCGATGTTGCAGATGGTTAAAGTTGCGTGTCAACTCCTCAGCAGCCTGGCTCAGTTAGTGAGTTATCTAGCTAGCAGGGTAGCTACAACTACCACTAACAAGCAGCTGGACTGGTTAGCTAGCTCGCTGAGTTTGGCTAAGTTGGTTTATTACAGGTTTGTAAGCACAGCGGAGGCAAGCTGGAGAACAGCAGCAGAAACAATAGCACACAGCCGAATAAGAAACGCTAAATAACGGCAGACATGGCGGCGCTGACGGCGTATATTAAAACCGAGTGAACCTACCCGTTGACTTGTATCATTATTTCATCCATATTTCTCAGTGAGTAGTCAGGTTGGCTAGCTGGTTGCTGGTTGGCTACTGCACTGCAGAGATAGCTCGCTGCTGTAACGTTCACAGTCCGCAACGCCATTGGTCAGAATGCGATCTAAAATACAGAGCTGTGATTGGTCGTCACTTTCACTCTGTGTTTCTATTGGCTGTTGGGGTGGAATAGGCGGAAACATCTGTTGGGACAAAAGCTGACAGAGAACAGGACCGAGTAGGACCTCAGAAGGCTCTAAAAACGAAACTGTAATCTCTAAAAAATAA
This sequence comes from Acanthochromis polyacanthus, assembly GCF_021347895.1. Classification (NCBI taxonomy): domain Eukaryota; kingdom Metazoa; phylum Chordata; class Actinopteri; family Pomacentridae; genus Acanthochromis; species Acanthochromis polyacanthus. The sequence goes on from NC_067130.1 coordinate 19,529,506, forward strand.
TGCAGGATTGGGATTATTTATAAACTAACTTCATAGTACGGGCATTAAACACCAAAAATAACCCTGGAGCATCAAATTTGAAAAGCAACACATTAGTCTTTTGGGACCAAATTGTGCTAAAAAAAAAAAATTACCATAAAAAGATGACAATATTGGAGTTTTTTGGCACAAAAACATATATTATATTTAATCTATCTATATTTAGTGGATTTTTTTTTAAATGGCAATTTTGAAGCCAAGGCTCCAGAATGAAAGCCTGGTATAGAATGACACTGATCAAAAATTGTCATTTCAATGGGTTTTGTTTTGGACAGTATTGTCATTAAGGTCTCAAGCATGGCTTGTTCGTGTATACAGTTTATTACTGATTATAACTTGGTTTGAAATTGCCAAATTCCCCCCAAAATACAAACTCTTGGCAAAATATGATCAAATGATCAAAACATCTAATAAGAAAAGGACACAAATGTCTCAAAGGTCACATAAGAGTTTGCCATTAAAACATCATCTGTTCTGTGTGGTACCTGCTTTTCAGGTCAGTTTGTCAGCATCTTGGAGAACGTGCCACAGATCTATGGATTCAGTCTGTCTCAGTGTCTTCAGTCTTTTCATGTTTTTCCAGACTGCCTCCATGATGTTCACACCAGGGCTCTGTGGGGATCACACCATCTGTGCAGGTCTGCTTGATCTTCTTGTGACTGAAGATAGCTCTTCATGACTCTAGCTGTGGTGTGTAGTACCGCACAGCTCACTAACAGTACTGCATGTGTTGACTCCTTCAGTTCTGACTGTCTAGTGGGGCATCCCAGGTTTTTATTCTCACCCCAAATCATATGGTTCAAGGCCTATTAACAACCCAAGACTCACATGACTCAAGGGCAGTAATGACAAAAAATGTAACCTCTCTATACCAATTTAAAAACTAGAAAAGCACTCAGAGAGTGCAGACCTCCGCCAAGGATAGAGAGGAAAACAGGAAACCCATGCAGTAAAGGATCATGAGCTGGAATTGAACCTGCATCTTTGACACAGTTCTGTTTATAAATCATCTTCTTAACCAATTGAGCTATCTGGACACCTTGCTCCAATTTGTTGGACGACATACTAAGCTATGATGTTTTTGTCATATTTTGGACCACATACTAAAACATACTAAAAGTGATCCAGAATCCAGGATCCTATTGCCACCAAAATTAAATCAGCTCTTCCTCTTACCATAGTCTACATCCCTTCAAAATTTCATGTGAATCTGCCCAGGCGTTTTTGAGTTATCTTGCTAACAGACAGACAGACACCGGGTGTCACATAACCTCCTTGGCGGAGGTAAACATTACTTATTACATTCTTTTAATGGTTACTTTTACTAGCAGAAGTTCCAGTGAGACGAAAAAGGCCAATAATAAAACACAATAAACGACAATGACAACTATATTGAAAATACAATTTATTACACTGAGTAATAAATACATACAAAGATGCAAGTAACAGCATTTTCCTTTTTTTGTTTTTTAATACCAAAACCAACCTCAACACGAATGAACCGATGCATTTGGCACATCTCTGTCCCTCACTCAGTCAGTCATGTGTTATAGGGGTCTGAAAAACAGACCAAATACTATCAAAAAAAACTTCTCCATCTACCCCTGTACAAGCCATGCAGTGTCTAACAGTTAACCCCCGGGCCCGTTCGCATGCATAAACCAATGTTTTAAATATGAAGTCAGAACTAAGATCCCAAAAGGTGGGCGTAAAAACACATGATATCCTCCCGTCTGAATTCCCATAACCCACACATGATTGAAATGATCCTCCAGAACTCTCAGGACTCATGACTTGTGTTTCTGTAATTTTTTTTTTTATTCTCTCTAGGAGCTGCTTGCTTTTCCATCCTGTGTTCATTTACTTCCTCCTCGCAAAGGGAATGCCATGCAAGTTAGTTGTTTTGTTTTTTTTCAAGAAATGAAGTTCTTCTTGTTGCAGGGAGGAATGTGTGTTGGTGGCTAGGACCTTGCATTTCTCTCCGTCTCAGCCAAGCATTCACGCACCAGCCCTCTGGCGTGGATTATCCCTTTGAAGAAAGACAAACACATTTAGATTAACAAACTTGGAATTAATTAAGACTCTGATGATTATGGTTTGCCCTTGATCGAGTGTTACCTCTTTTCAGTCTCTCCATTGCACTCTTGCTTCCAGCATACGTAGGCCTGATCTCCTTTCCAAGCTCCTCGATGATGGCCAGCAGCTCTGCATATTTGTTCTGAGGCACTTGGCTGCCAGTGGAGCCCTGAGAGCACAGATAAATCGGCTTCAACACATTTTATACAGCCGTTTGGTGTGCAGAATCACTGCATTGCTGCCACATGACAAGACAAAGAGACCAGTTTCATGTTATAACACTGTCAGAAGTCACCTCTTGGTTTGGTTTGGGAGGATCAAACCCCCAGTGATAGAGGCTCTTCTCCTGTAAGTTGTATTTTGTTATTACTTGAACTTCATCTGCGTTCATATTCTCAGCTACTAATCTGATTATGCACCTCCTCAGTTCAGCTTGTAACTCAGAACTTCTATTGTAATAATGCTGACAAGAGATGAACTGAGGACAATTGATCATTCTCATGATTTGTTCTGCTTCATGCTTGAGTTGAGACCTGGTGACATTCTGCTGTTTTTGAACATGATGTGTGATATTATGATAATTATTCACTGAGCCTTCAGGGCCTCTTCAACTGATCACTGAGAAGTGATGCTTCTTCCAGAGGGTCAGACTTTGTTCTGTACAGCCCCGTGCACTTTAAATAATTATTTCTGCATGCTTGTTTATCACAATATCATCCACTGTGCTCAAGATCAGCAGACTTTTACCAAGATTCAACCGAAGTATCATATTATAAACACGCGCCAAATGTCTCAGTTCATCTGTTCTCCACATGCTGATTGCTTATTCAAACATTAGTTTGATGTTATAACGATGGCTTGTTATAACAATGAGAAAGGTTTCTTGTTAAATTGTAATGACTATCTAGTCATTTATTCATTTAATGTACTGCAGTAAAAAATAAATAGACACACAAATAAGGAACTCGGATGACAATAGCACAAAAACAAGAAAAGCACTCAGAGAGCGCTCTACTCTGTCAAGGCTGCTCAGTCACTGTGAGATTTCCAACGGATAAGTCCCGAAAAGTTGGCAATGGTTGATTTTTAGTAGGATCACAATCAAGTGATCGTCAGCAGGCAGCTGATGTACTGTTTACTTGTTGTCACAGTTACAGTGACGCCGTGCCACTACCTTTCAATGATCCAGAAATCTTTACCAAACCCATGCATCCAGACTATAAGCCGCATCACTGCTAAAATCTAATCACTTGGTCCTTGTGTCATTTCTGACCTTCCCTGAAAATTTTATTCAAATCTGTTAGTCTGTTTTTGAGTAATGTTGCTAACAGACAGACAGACAGACAAACGTACACCGATTGTTACACAACTCCACCACGTTCCTCGGTGGAGTAACAATAAAAGGTTAAGTTAGTTGGTGTATGTGGGTGTGTGTATGTTGGTATGTTTGTGTGTGTGGGTATGTATGTCTGTTCGTATGTCTACGTATGTGTGTGAATGTATATGTTGATTGTGTATCTGTGTGTATATTTGTGGGGGGTGGGAGGTTTCGGGTTTTTCATAGTGTTTTATATTGTGTTGTTCTTGTTTTTATCCTCTGTGAGGTACTTTGTGTTACTGTACTGTATGAAAAGTGCCATATAAATAAAGTTGATTTGATTTGATTTAGTTAAGTTTAAAAAAATAAATCAACTAAAAAAATGCAGCTGGAAGAAAAATCAGATAAAATTGAATTAAAACACAAAATTGCGGCAAAAGATAAAAAATACATCCAGCTTTTGTTTGCTCTGCAGGTTCTTCCAGGTTGCAGGTGCACAGTGAGTTAAACCAGATTTTCGTTTTGTTATAATTATTAAAATATGTAACTGTCATTTGATTTATGATACAATTTTTTAAAGGTGAAACTTCAGTTTAATATTCACTGTGTAATAGGTTTAAAATGTGATGGAGAAATATCACATGAGACTCCATCAAAAGTGAATTTAATAAACCATTGATATGACAGTTTAAACTCTGGCTCACATGAGTTGTACAACATATCCTCAACTGAATCCAATACGATGGCTGGAAGTTATAACAATAAACTTTTCAACTCCTACAAGTACCTTGGTCTCCGGCTGGACTTTTCACTTTCTTTCACTTCTCACATCAGTGTTCTACAGGCTAAAGTCAAATCTAAACTGGGGTTCCTTTACCGTAATAAAGTCTCCTTACTCTTACTAAGATGACCATCCTCCCCATGTTTGACTACGGCAATGCCATCTATAAAATGTCCTCTAAGTGAGCCCTTAACAGGCTTCATGTCTTATCACTCAGCCATCCGTCTTGCTACTGGTGCTCCTTTCTCCAGCCACCATTTTACCAACTGGTGGGTTGGTCCTCCCTTTACACCAGCACTGGCTTCTACTCATCTACAAGACCCTATCAGGGAAAACCCCTCAGTACCTCTCCAACCTCCGACACCCCTCCCCTAACAACTACCACCCGAGGTCCAGTGATTTCATAACACTCTTTATCCCCAAGGTTTGCACCATCTTTGGCCAGAAATCCTTTCATTTTGCTGCAGCAATCGATTGGAATTGCGTCCAAAAACCTCTGAAACGGTCACCGCTTCAATCGCTTTACATGTTTAAACACAAGCTGCAGCAGACCCTAGCTGAACACCTGCACATGCTGACTGCTTCCAATGAACTGCTAGCATTAATCTAGGTTGTTTTTCATCTCTGTTTAAACACTTGTGTGTCCTTTTTCTTTATTTGCATTGTTTGTTTTTTATGTTTCTTCATGCCTGGGGCCTCTTGCCAGGTCATCCTTGTACATGTGAAACTGTTCTCAACTGATCCTACCTGGTAAAACAAAGAAATAAAACAACAACAACAAAAAAAAATACTAGAATGTGATACTGATCTGTTTTCTTTTTCTGAAACTGACCAAAAATTATGGAGTGTATGAAAATTTTGGGGGCAGAGAGGCAGGTTAAACCAAAAAGTAACAGAGTTATTAATATCTAATTTGGAGCCTTCAACTGATATTTTTCTATGTGTTAATGCGACAGTTATTTTTACATAGTGAAATAAAGTTGAAATTAAAAAAAATGTTGCCCCCTTTAACAAACAGAAGAGGAGACTGTGACAGTTTTGACATTTTACTTGGAAACAGTTACACAGGAATGTCTCTATAGCCCTTTTTAAACCTGGGACATGTAAATGGTAAGGCATATTTTTCAGTGAAGTATTTTCACAACCATTTGAAATCAATTGGAATATTTCCAAAAAGAGCATTCAATATAAATCTAGGGCTTGGATATTTTAAAGACCCTCCTCTACTGTCTGAAATAAGAACATAACCTCCCCCCTAATCATTTTAGTGCAGTCTCTTAAAAAAAAACACACACACGCAAAGAAGGGACACAAAACATAAGACCTTGGTGTCCTTGCTATATTACAGAATGAGAGAAGTGTGTGACAGAAACCTTTGTAGCATTTAGGATCAGTCATATTAACACTCAGCCAATTCAAAACTGATAAATGTTTTTTTTTTGTGTCTCTAAAGGAGCTTTTCAAAACTGCATAAAGTAACTCTAGCAATGTTCTTAAGGTAAAATGGAAGTTATTAATACTTTCCTCTTAATTTTGGTCTCTCGTTTAAAAAGTTTTAAGATTTACGATTTTAAGATTTTCACAGATCGCTGCTCGTTTTGTGAAAAATGTTGTGTTACAGCTGTATACTGAAGTGGCTGGAAAAAGCAGAGAAGGAAGAGATGCAATGTGGGAAATGTAGGATACAGGATTGTTGGGGTCAGACGGTTATCAAAAGAACAGAACTCAGCTTTGACTTGTGATTCAGTTGGAAGAAGCAAGAAGAATGAGATGACTAGAATAGCAGCTTGTGAACATTTACCTGTGAGAATCCCAGAGAAGGAGGTCCATAGTCGCTCAGAAGAGGCCTGTAGGACTGCAACGTGGCCAGATTAGCTGCTGAGGGAGACTGAAGGTTTCCAACTGTGGGCACATTGAGAAGCATCCACGTCAGTGGTTGATAGCTGACGACAATTATTATATTTTGTGTAGCCTCAGAAGAAGTCTTCTTCTGGCTGCTTGTTTTATTGCAATCTACAACTCATACGTTGAATATCATGGCAAATCGAAAGCCCTATGGTAAGGGCATGTGCCCCCCCTTGTTCACATTTTTGATTTGTCTCAGAAACAAAGGCAAAATGCCAAACAAAAGCTAACAACAAAACAAATAGTATTAATAACACATTTCTATCCATATTTTGAATGCTTTCATTATGAGGATTGTTCATAAACCTTTCTCAGCCTCATTTATAGAAAATGTTCTACCAAAAAGATGGCAAAAGTGTATATTACCTTTGACAGTATATTCTAAAAACCCGTGATTCTAACATTTCAACATAATGAAATAAGAATTTTCAGTTTTATCTGGTTCAGATTTCTTGAAATTAAGGCAAGTAAGGGCATTTTTAATCAGAAAGTACCTCTTGTGCATATTTAAACACTTTTTTTTGAAAACCTACACCACAAAAAAATGTCTAAAGAATCAACTGAAGAAGTGTCATGTTGAACCACAGCGGGACAGATAAAGACTATAAAGAGAGAAACATAAGCAAACGGATACAAAGTAATGAAAACCGCTAAAATAGATGAAAACCAAGCACAGAAAAATGAGAAGTGACCACAAAGAGATGCAAAAGAACCAAAATAAAATACAAAATGGCCAAAAATAGACAAATAGACACACATTTAGACAAATAATGCCAAAATGATGAGAAAAAATTACCACAAAGAGATAGAAAATAATTAAAACAAGATGAAAGATGAAGATGAAAAATCACCAACAGAGAGAAAAACAGACGAAAACAACTAGAAAAAGACAAAATTACTACAAAAAGACACAAAACCACTACAAAGATCACAGCCAAAATACATACAGTTAAAGCCTGTTTATCTATATTCTGAAGGTTCTCACAGAATTTATATTTTCTTGCTGTTGCCAGTATCAAGACTTTTAAAACTGGTTTTATCTAATGTTCAGATTTCTGTTCTGGAAATGATTGCAAATGTGGCCATTTTTAGTCAGTACTACCTATACCTAGATATAAACACAACAACGTGCCACACAAAGAAGTCACTGTTTTTCTGTCAGTTTCATGATGTTAACTACGAGTTAAAATTCAAACACATTCACTGGAGTGACTCCCCTTAAAGTAACATCTTGTCCTTCAGAAGTCTTACTAAAAACAGTATTTCTACACAGAAGTGTGAGTATTTTTACTACAGAACGCAGCAGTACTCCAGCCTCCCCTCCGCTTTGTTCGGCTGCAGTGCCTCCTCTTCGCCGCCAGATGTCCTCGAAGAGACAGAAACCCTGAGAGGCAGATCACTCGGCAGCTCCGACCGAGGAGCATCATGGAGGAAACGGAACAAGGCTGGCTCAAGAAGACATAAGTGATAGATTTTTGTCACCGTGTAACGGCTCCTACCCGGCGGGACCGCGACCCCCGGACGACGGAGAGGCTCATTTTCGACACCGCCGCCGCCTCGCTGCTCATCCCCGCCGTGTTTGTCCGCCGCCTCGGCGCACGGATGGCGCTCTTTTACATTAGTAATAATGGCGGATATGAATTAGCCTAGCTCCCAGGATCTGACCCTATATATATAACTGGACAAAAACTACAGACACGGTCTTTCTCCAGGTATTCTCCGAGACCCCGAATTTAACAGTCGATTTAACCGCCGGAGACTTGTGTTTTCGGCCACGTTTTCTCCTTACCCTGGTTCCCAGAAGTTCCCGGAATGTGCTGATGGACGTTGGGTTTGTAAGACATTCCCAAAGACATTGTAAATTAAAGAAATAAAAATGACCCGAAATTCAGTGAAGCGTCTGTCTCTCACTTTTTGTTTACAACAGCGGCACCGGCAAATATGGCCGTCACTTTATATTGACACCCACTGTGCTTTGTACCAGAGCTACTATCACTGCGGCTCATCAGGAAACACTTAGAAAGCTCATTTAGAGCAGAAACACAACAAATACACACACTTTAACACGTTTATCACCACACACTGCACTTTTACACACTGGGGAAAAAACACAAAGCGCCGCTTTACTGTAGTTTACAGATTTAAAAGTGATATTTTTACATCGCATTAAAACACTCAAAAAAGTGAAGTTTTAAAGTAGAATAAGCAACTTAATGAGAATTTATATCATTTGAGGTTAAACTTTATTTTAACACAGCTGACTTTGTACAATAAAAAGCTTTTGTTTAAGTGAAATATAACAGTTTGTACAAACCTATCTTTGTCTGTGGAGGCGCATCCATGCTCATATGTGATGTTTAGCTCAGATATTAAAAGTACAACCAGATCTTCTCATTCATGTGCTCTTCTTCCATTTAAAATGAGCTCCAGGAGGAGACTCTTTATTTCCCATCAGGCCACATGGTTGGACACTCAGGGGCAAGATTTGGCCCAATCCTGGCTCTCAGTGTCAGAACCTGGACCCCTGAGAGGCAGGGGCCCCCAACAAAGGAGCACATGGGGCAGAAAGAGTGGAGGGACAGGAGCTGGGTGTGTTTTTAATCACTTTAAATGCAATAAAGGATGAATGTAGACTAGCAGTCAAAAGTTTGGACACACCTTCTCAGTCAGTTAATTATTCTATACATTGTAAATCAATAGTGAAGTCATCAAAACTATAAAATAACACACATGGAATTATGTTGCAAGCAAAAAAAATGTTAATCTTCAGTCACCAGTTTATTAGTAACCCCTCATGTTTTGCAATAAGTCTTTCCATTATCTATCATAGATGCTTTCTATGCTACATAATATATTATGTTGTATATTTTTTGTCAACTGCATTTTAGAAATTAAGATTTTAATTCCAAAAGACACACAATCAACACAGAAAAGCTGAGTCTACCCCATACCTGTCATCTGTGCATCTTAAAGATGTTTCGCATCATTTTTTCCTCATTATTATTAATTTTTTTTTGTCCCATTTTGGTCATTATGTGTTTAATATTGTTGTTGATTTTGTGTTTTCTTGGTGATCATTTTGCATCTCTACATTGTAACATTTTGGTCAGTTTTATGTCTCTTCATTGTAATTCATCTTTTTTTGGGGGGGGGATAATATGGTTAGTTTTGTGTGTGTGTGATCATTTTGCATCTCATAGGGAGTTGCTTTTTTGTCTCATTTTTATCACTTTTGATCATTTTGCACCACTTTTGCACATTCTGGTTGTTTGAATTCAACTTTGTCACAGTCTCATATAGTTTTGTTTTATCTCTACTCATTTTGCATTTCGTTATGATTGATTTTAATTAAATTTTGAGCATCATGTCTTCCTATTACTTTTGGTAATTTCACATCTATAATAATAATAATCTTTATTTATACAGCACTTTTCATACAGGAATTGTAGCACAAAGTGCTTTACAAACAGACAAATAATTAAAATAGATGAAAGAAATTGTGACCCAAATCCACCCACCCGGCAATCCATACACTTTAATGTTAAAAGCAACATAAATAAAAGACAATAATAAATCAGGGACATTGATATACCCAGTACTTACTGAGGAAACACCATCTTAAAGGTTTAAAATAGGAAAACACTGGAAGTTAGTTTAAAGTGTAAAATAAATAAATAAAAATAAATGAATAAAATAAAATAAATCCATAAGTAGATCAGTAAAATACATAAGTAAATAAATTCAATTAAATATGTCATATAATAAAATAAAATAGAATAAAAGATAAAAAAATAAAAAATAAAGATAATAATAAGGACATCTGTCATCATTTGTCTTTTTAGTCCCATTTTGTGATTGATATTGTCTTTATGGTCACTTTTTGCCCTTTTGTGCCTTTCTGTGGTCATGCCTCTTTTTTAAATTCTATTTTGATTATTTTGGATCTCATTTTAATAGTTTAGCATCAGCTTGCGGTTGTTTTGCATTTCATTTTGAATTGTGTATTGGTTATTTTGCATCCATTTTCATTTTTCATGTCCCTATGGTTGTTTTGTGTCTTTTGTGGACATGTATTGTAAGTATCAAATGAAACCAGAGGCCCCTAACCCATTCAATCATCTGTGCATAGAAAAATATGTCCAAGACATTTTAAAAATCACTTACAAATGCAACCAACATCACACAAACAGGCCAATATGGAGTTCTCTCATATGCGGTAATGATAGAAACAAGAGTCCTGATTCATTTGAGCATTGATTTACTGCTTCTATAACTAACACTGGGATTACACGAGTAACAACTCCAGGGTAGACGTATACCAAGCTTTATTGAGCATTGCACTCATTCATGTACATGTAATGTTGAACTTTTGTACAACTCTTGTCAGTAGTGCAACTCGTGCAATGATGGAAAGGGAGGGAAAAATCAAAGTCCTTCAAGTGTTTCAACTTCAGAACAGCCGAGACATTTAAACGGCATTCAAAAACAATGTAACTGAGTAAAGAGTTAAGAACGCCGCAGAAGACAAAATAAAAACAGGAGTTGTTGGCTGATACACGGTGCACATTCCAGTTAGAACACCTCCAATTTAAGAGCAGAACTTAATAAATAAGGTCTGTCTCAGTACTGTTCAACAACAAAGATGTGCTGAAGAATTTCCGTTTGGATCCTTTTACAAATTGTACAAATGATACAAAGACTTATACTTCTTACTTCACCTGTTTTAAATGCATCAAGCACAAGAGCAAATACACATTTAATACCAGTAACTAATCCACAGGTTCGGGATGCGTGTGTATTTAATTTTCAGCCATGAGGACAGCTCCTGCATCCAGACTTTGGTCTGTCCCTTCCAGTGCAGACGAAGTATTTATGCAGTTTAGGACTGAGGAGGCTCAACAGAGGAGGTGCACTATACAACAGAAGCAGATTCTAATTACAACTCAATCTGAAACACGTACGGTGAAGCTGCAAGTACAGCCGAACACAGAGCGACGTTACTGAGCAGAAGGTGTCCGAGGAGGATTGGTGTTGGTGGTCATGCATTTCAGATAGACAGTAGAACATTTTCTTTCATTTGGGTCTTTGTATGAGTTTAACCCCTGAGCATATTTCCATTTTTAGGAAAAAAAAAGAAGAAGAAGAAAGGCAACAAAAGAAAAACACACAGATGAGGACACGGCGCTGAAGACTCCGGAACCTCATAAATGATGGTCGCTGTCGAGGACATGCATTTCACATTTCTCAGAATTCCTTGGCTGCTTTATTTTACGGTTTCTGCTGCTGTTTAGGTTTCAGCAACATACAGATGGACTGACTCTGACACAGTAAAGGGAAAGACCAAGTCAAGAAAACCAGTTTTGTAATGGGCTGGGAATAATGTAGGAACACGACAGCAGCATTTTATCCAACACCTGAATTTAAGTCCCCTTACTTCGCATTTAAAAGCCTTAGTAAACTGATTTGCAACACTGCAATGTAGCTTTAAGCGTTCAGTAATTTACTTGTCAACAGATAATATTTCTTCCTGTGGTAATGTAAAAGTAGATGCTGCTGCATATGAACGGATAAAATAACTATATCACAGGTCACAAACCTGTAAGCGGAATAAATGTCTGAACACTGCTTACAAAGGTTTAAAGTCCACTGACTCAACCAGAAACTTTCCCAAATGTTTTAATGGTTTCAATATTTCCTTGTTTTCATGCACTATAAATAGAAAACGCAGGACAGCTGACAGTAAAATAGCCAAATCTCTCCTTGACAGTGTTTTGTAAAGGTGCTTGACTGCAGTAGCTGTTGTACGAACACCAAGGCACGCTTGACAAACTCCCAGCTGTTCGAGTTACAAAATGGACAAAGAGGAACCAAAATGGTGAAATAAAGCAAACCAAGGAACTTGATTAAAGGATAAATTTGAGACCCGTGTGCGAAACAGAGAAAAGAGCAAAACAAGTTGGTCTGTGATTTAGATGCGAGTGGATCCTGACGGTAGTGACATTTTGGTCTTCGTTGAGTGTCAGTAAATCAGCACAAATTAAGTTTCTTAGAGGAAACAGCATCACTTTTTCTACTTCAAAGAACTAAATCTTTCACTGCAGCAGTGCTGCAGAACGTCCTGTATGATGAGATTTCATCATACATTAATGTGGGTTTGTAATTAAGCATTAAATGCCCGTCTAAATGAATCATCAGACTTTTAGTGGTTTTCATTCCGTCCACCTTCAGTCCAGACCCAGAAAAAGTCTTTGCTTCATACTCAGGTGGTCCAGACTGAACAGCTTAAAGCATGTGTGAGGAGTGAGTAACTCAGATCAACATGCCTTCTTGGTTGGATCAACATATCACAAATCTTCTCACTCTGAATGTCAGAGGACAATATGTCACCTGTCAAATTTCTGTAGGTGAAAACTAGAGTCTCTGGAGATTAGAATAAGGAAAAAAAAAAAAAGAAAAAGATTTTTCTCTGTACAGCCACAGCTTTACATCGGAGTCACCACGGCCCAGTTTGACATGTCCGACCCTCAGGGGTGATGGGAGGACTGAGGGTGCAGAACAAGGGGACAGCGGTCCTGGAGCCTGCAGTGCAACGACACATCGACAGAGCCTGATCCCTTCAAAGCGGGATGTCAACTCGACAGGTGAAGATGGGACTAAAGGCCCCCAGACTATGTGTTGGGTGCGTGACTGAGACTCTGAGGGTGGAGCTGCTGCCGCTTTTGCTGCTCCTGCACAGCCAACTGCTGGCACTGGTGAGATGTTGAGAGCTTGTTGATTAACGGAGACACGCAGTTCGCTGGAATGATCAGTCCTGTAAAGGAAACAGAAGTCTGAGTGTGAGTCTGCAGAGGACAGTGGTGTTGACATTTACAACACTTATTAAAAGAACAGCTCAATATTTTGGGAAATAAAATTATTCGCTTTATTACTGGGAGTTAGATAAGACTGATACCACCTTAATATCAGTACTGTAAATATGAAGGTACACAACATATAAACCAAGGCTTGTCATTTTATACTTCAGTGTTTGCACAGTGTGCTTTAGAGGTTCTGGTAGAAAGAGTCTGGCTTGCTGTTATCTAACTTTATTGACAAAGACAGCTAGACACATACATCATTCCCATCAAAGCAGCTGGAGAGCTGGTTTGAGGTCTGTGCCAAACTACAGTACATGACAGCAAGTCCATCCTATGGTATATTATCAGGGTTTCTGCAGAAAACAGCCAGTCAAATGCAATGCTTTTTAAAGCCATTTTAATGCTACACCGTGAAAAATATAATGCCACAAATTACACAGGTTTGTTTTTTATGTAAAAGATCATTTTTATATGAGAACTGTCCCCACATTTGACCACCCATGGGCTGCAGTTATTCTTTGAATTCCACATTTTCGCGCCATTTTTGCTGGAATTTGCATTTCCCATTTCCCAGCTCTCCTCCACCTGGTCCAGCCTGCCGGTACCCCACCAGCCAGAACAATTATCGCAATGGTTCAGCATGTTTACGCAGATGCACATATCTGACGTATTGCAGTCTATAATTACATATTATCAAATATTTTTTCTTGAAAACTGCAGAAAGAATTTTTAATGCTAGTGAGAATAAAAATTAAATGATTTTTAATGCCATTTAAGACCTTAATTTTCACAAAATCAATTTAATGACTATTAATGCCCTGCAGAAACCCTGGTTATTCAATGGTGATGGGAACTCAAAGCTGACAGGAAAAGAACTGTGGCATTCCACAACTGAAGATGACATTTGTACCTTCTCTGTCACTGAAAAATTTACAATACACAAATGTACGAAAACGTTTTTTTAAAAACTAAAGGTCCATTCCCAATGTTTGTGCATGCAGGCTTCATGTTTACACATCACACTGCAGTAAAGTAGCGTGACGAACAGGGAATCCAGACTGGTTGAAATATCCAAATCCTGCTCTCAGTTGCACATCTTCATCTCACATTTTAAACGGGCCCAGACTAACTTTCAGCAGATTAATCGGAAAACTTGAAGTCTTTCAGTGTCAAATTATGAACAAACAGCATTCTGCTTTTTTTTTAAAGTCTATTTGTAATACCTTGGAAGTAAGGTGAATTTAATGCTTTAAGACTTTTCAGCAACTGCAGACATCCAGAACACATTAGATTAAGCAATGAAACACATTTCCCAAAACACTGAACTAATCCTTGAAAAATCGCACTCCTTTAACTTACCAACTATCCTCTGACCATCTTCAGTTCTGAGGCGGACAATCTGCACCTTTACGTTGGTTCCACTGACGGGGGTGAGCACCTCCTCCAGCTCATTCCACACACTGAGCACTGAGCCACACAGAACGTAGTACGTCCGACACCGAAGGCCGACTTCACACTGCAGACCCACCGATGCTTTCTTACAATTACCACGCCTGGAGACAGAGTAGCATACAAACAGGGATTTAAAACAGAAGACAACTAGAAAAGCACTCGGAGAGCGCAGACCTCCGCCAGGCCATCTGTTTGTCTGTCTGTTTGTCTGTTAACAGCGTAACTCAAAAAGTCATGGACGGATTTTCACCAAATTTTTACAGAATGTCCGGAAGAGCAAAAGTAACAATCAATCAGATTTTGGAGGTGATCCGGATCACCGTCTGGATCCAAGACTTTTTTTTGAAGGACTCTGTACAATTGAGAGATGGCCAACGGTGATCCAGATCACCTCCAAAATCTAATCGATTGTTTCTTTTGCTCTTCCGGACATTCTGTAAAAATTTGGTGAAAATCCGTCCATGACTTTTTGAGTTATGCTGTTAACAGACAAACAAACTCCGATGATTACATAACCCCCTGGCGGAGGTAATAATAGCTTTTAAGACAAAGGATCAATGTTGGCTTGGATGGATGACACATACCAAAATGCATGAGAGCAGATTTTTGCTGACGACTGATACTGGTCAGTCCAGTGCTGCTTGGCGTCTTCTGACAAAACCTAACAGAGTAGAAAAAAATATATGATTCACCAAAAATGATATTCAGTATCCTTTTCAGCACCGGTTTAAAATAAAGAATGTCATCTTACCTTCTTAAACTTCTTCTTGATGTCTGCGTACGTCTCCAGTTTGAGCTGCCTGCCTGTGTTTGGTCTGTACACCAGGAACAGCCTCTTCTTGGTGTTTACCTCTTTCACCAGTATGGCTGTTTTCTTGTTGTTTCTCATCTGGTAACATAAATAAATGCTCATTCCTCTACTTTTACACATCAAGAGGAGTTTACTTCTCCTGCTAGCACTACTCCGTACGTAACAGTCGTGTCACATTTTCTCTGGAGGAGGTCGATCTAATGAAAAAATTACTTCAGTGACAACAATGGATTTATTGCAATTTTGGCTTGCAGACCATTTTAGAACAGAAACCCTGCATTGCAAACTGAGGATCTCAAGTTTTAAAGATATATAAAACTGGTCAAAGAGTGTATGGTCAAATGTTTCACTCAAGTTTTTAAATAGCACATGTTAACCCTTTAAGCTTCAGTCAATTCCAGCCGTTTTCAGTACAAAAAATCGCTAATATTCTATTTTTAAATTAAAAAAATTACGAAAAATACGGGGAATATTGGACGCGCATCGGGAGGTGCATTTCCTTGAAAACGACCGATTCGGGGATTTTATACGACTTCAGGACATGTTTTGGACAAAATAGTTTACTGGCTTGTGTCATCTGATGTAAAAGGTTGGATTATGGCCGTTTTTTTGTGGAATCTTTTTTTGTGTGTGTAATAATAAACCCGGAAATGTGAGTCGCGCTGTGTGCTTTGAAGCCGTGTATAGAGAACGGATGGATGAATATTTGTTTTTGTCGGACAAATGTGTTTTTCTCACCCGCTGTGGTAATCGCATCTGAAAGTGGTTTATACCGGCGGATTCATGAGAATCTAAGCTTTCCATCGGTGTATAGTGTTTGTATAATCGCGTTTGCACCCGTCGGACATTCCTGAAATTCCTATGCAAATTAGTAGGTGTACCGCCGGCGGTACACTGAAGCTTAAAGGGTTAAAAATGTTGTCTGTTAGGTAACTTTATGTCTCGCCCCTTTCGTATCAGCTAAAAAGAAGTTGATATTAGCCGATTTTCTATCAAACAAAACATTTACAGTCCCGCAAGGAAACTGAACAGACTGGAACTCTGCTGTTCATCTGAAGAAAGCCCTGCAGACTAACCAAACATTTTAAGTGCAAACTTTGAAAAACTAAAATAAATAGACTAGCTTGTCAACATTAAGGTTGCATTCATTTCATATTGCAACACTCTGCAGAAGACTGTTACATTAGTTTCAACCATATTATCTTATATTATGAATGTAACAGACTCAGATTGAAGACGTCCTCATTTTCTTTAAGTTAATTTACAGACAAAAATATAGTGTTATATTTGGATTAAGTAATCGAACATCAAATAAACCAGTTGATCGAGTTAAATTGGTCATTTTTTGTACAGAAAATATCTTCAAATCTCCAATTAAGGTCTCATTTTCAAAAAAGTTAAATCAGCTTAGGATACAAGTCTCACACCTGTACATAGAAGCCATCGTCTGATCCATTCTGTTCTGCCCAAGCATGTGTGGCTTCTTCCCAGGACATTCCCCTCTCCACACTCACCTGTGAAGAGACACACAAAGTCAGACACTGTTCCTGTGACCTAACAGCATTCTGAAGGGCAAATGAATATGCAAGAACTCACAGTGTAGAGTTCCACATGTCCAGAAGTTGTATAGCCTGGTGTTAGGAATTTCCTGCAGTCTACCTTCTTTACTTTCTCATCACCAGAGCCGAGGTCTGATAGAAGACAAGGGAACAAAGATATTCATACACATTATGAAAAGAAAACACTGAATAATTTAACATCGGTAGAAACTGTCTCAGGTTTACCTTCGTTTGTGAGAAGAGTTGAATAATAAAGTGGAGAATAATTGTACAATCTTACCGAGAATGCCCATGTCGTATCTGCCATTCTTCTTGGCTTCCTGAATCACTGCTGCCAGTGTGTCCGAAAAATACTGAAACAAGGCATTCTGCTGCTGAACTTCCATGCCCAAGATCCGGTTCAGGAACTTCCCCATGTTGTTGTAGTCTGTAGCAGTAACACAATACATGCTGATTTAATTTTGATTCAAATGTACATGTATCACAAATCAAATCTGACAGCGAGAACTGCAGTGTTGTTCCTTTTAACTCCATGAGGCATATTTTACAGGTAATTTCACAAGCTTTTCTTTTAAGGTCTTATCTTGGTTATTATGAGGGCTAGCCATACTTCAGGTATCTGTTTGTTTTTCAGAACAGTCCAATCTATTCAGATCTTCCATAACTTGATATGATAAATACTTTGCAATAAATATTTTAGAAGCAATTCAACCGAGAAAAAGTTGAGAATTTGGAGGCAAACTGAGTGAATCAAGCTTCATGTGCTAATCCACAATTACCTTTATCCAGCGAAAGTGTGCCAGATCTGTCCTCCACATTTATGAGACCCACACCTATTAATCCACTCTGAATTTCTACAGAAGAAAAGTTCAAAAAGATTTTCAGAGGCACACACTAATAAACCAAAACTAGGTATGCAGTAAATCCAACATCTACAGAGAGAACTAAGTGTGCAGAAAACAGAACAGATTTTAAGACTAAATGAGAAAAAAAAATCTTGTCCTTGCTTGATGAAGGATGTGAGTCATACCTTTAAAGAAATCCCCTTTAAAGTCAGAGGGCGGAGACACTAATGGAGCATCGAGCTTCACGATCGACTTCATCACAATTTCCAGAGCATTTCTGCCGTACTGCAGCAGTGATAAATGTGAGTGAGTCACAGGTAAATAAAGACGGTTAGACCTTTTCTCAGATAAATGCTGGATGTGCTTACTTTGTTGTCAAAATTAAACCTGCTGAGGTCTCGAGTTTCTGTTGCTCTTCTGTCTCCGTGAGTGAGAGCACCCTGTTAAGAAGAATGAACACAAATGAAGTCCGTGTTTGGATAAATTATTGTTTAAATGCCTTGTCACCCAAAATGAGTCCGATCTAAGAGTACAGGTGCTCACCAGGCTTTCTAGTCTTTTAGCAACAATGGATGCAAATCTCTGCTCTCCTGCAAGCTCCGAGATGAGGAACACGTATTCTGGAGCGGTGACCTGGTTTGACCTGTGAGTTCTCCCTGTATCCAAACAAGCAACAGAACAGCATCATTGGCATACAGTTAGTTCAAATGTATTACTGGAAAGAGACACATTTCCAACTGGCTCAGACACAGAAAATACATTTAAACCATGTATTCAGTGTGCCTTTATTTAAAAAAAAAAAAAAAAAAAAAAAAAAAATGTTTAGAAGTGCTGATATCCACTGACCGAACTGTTGTATAGCTCTGTCTGCGCTCCATGGCAGCTCCAGAGTCATGTGGACTCTCCGCCGCTGGTTCTTCACTCGACGATCAGCTTGCAGGGAAATACCTGAGCTTGCAGCTTCTGAGATGATGGATATGTTCTAATTCAATGGAGAGACGACAAAGCATTAGTTTTCACTGTTGTGATCAGAAACTGTGATTTCTGTATTTTAAAACATAATGCGGTGCACACGAGCAAATGAAATCCCTCTGCAGTATGAACTAGGCTCACAAGATAGAGCTTAATCTGCATCGTTTTCTTCTGGGCTGATAATGATTGTTAGCAATCAAGAGGACCAATCATCAATGTTAGGAACTCAAAATGAAAATCTTGGCATCAAAATTCTGAATGTGCTGTTGCTTGTAATGTGTGACCAAACAGGTAGTGCTGTAAGCAGGAGACTGAAGATAGAGAGCCAAGTGCAACAGAGTTCATCTTTAGTAAGAGTTGGTTAAAAGTAAAAATATCCGTAAAGGTAATTTGTAAAATGTTGATTATCTGATTTATTGATTGACCTCTGAGAGTGATATAATTTCAGTTCAGGTTCAAAGAAATAAAAGCAAACTTTTTCAAGGGTAACGGGGACCCTAGTTCACCGGGAACATGCACATTCCTGTAAAATGACTACTTGTAAGATCAGCAGTGTATTTCACAATATATTTGACAAACACTGCCAAAAACGATCAAAGAATTGTGCCTGCCATAACATTCAAGATTAGTAAAATCCTGTCTCATAGATTTATAAGTCGTTGTGTGGATGTGTTGTGTTTTCATGTCTGTTAATCCTTAAAAACACATGGATCTACGACTAAAATTTGACATTCTGGGGCAACCAGCAGTATAGTTAGGTTACATGCCAAAATGGGTGCAAATGTCTTTAAACGTTTTAACTTCCAGCCAGCCAGACTTTGAATACATGTTATTTCCCTGTTCTCTTATTTTACATCTTTTTCATCCTCCTACTGCCAGTCTAATAAATACAAATTGCCTAAAAATTTTAAAAAAGGACTTCCTAAAGCTAAAACACACCAATGCAGATATTCATATTTTTTAATCAACTGAGTGATTGGTTAAACAGCCTGTACAATTTAAGTTGACCAAGAAAAAGCCCATTCCACGCTAACCCGCAATAATTTCCACAATAACTTTGTTTCTACCTTCTCTCCATCCATGAACCTCTGCTTCTCTGTGAGATTGAGGATTTCCACCGGGACGTCCAGCTCAGACCGAGACTCATAGGTGATGCTGCCATCGTCATTACTGACCACACGACCTTTACGACCGGTCATCTGAAGCATAGCAGAAAAACAGAAAACTCAGCTAAGTTGCCCACTGAACACCAATCCAACCACAGCACAAACAAATTGCATTAGCCTGCAAAGAGCAACAGTAGTTTGTACCTCAGCTACGTTGTCAGGGCCTCCCAGTTCATCTATCAGCTCATCCAGAGTGTTGGGAGGTAGATCCTCTGCCAGCTTCTCAAGCTGTTCCAGCAGATCTCTCTTCATTTTCTGGGCGTGTTCCACTGCGTCCTGACTTGTTAGGCAGCTATCCTGACTCTCTGCCTTGACTTATGATTGAGGAAAAACAAAGCATTCATTAACCCTCCAAAGGCTAAATCAGGGTTTTATTACTTTACTGCACCCTGTGGCGGATGTTTACCTGTGGCAGGTGTGCTGGGAGCGATAACTGAGGCAGTGAAAGCAGGCCTGGTGGAACCCAGTCCAGAGGCTAACAAGGCACTTTGAATCGAGTCTGGATCAATACTCTTCCTTCTCTTTTTCTTCTTCTTCTCTTTCCCTTTCTTTGGTTCCTTTCTGATGAGCCATGGATCTAAGAGGAAAAAGACAAAAGTGACAAAAGGGAGTGATGACTGAGGGTGAACAACTAGGGGAAAATATCAAACTACCGGTGCTAACTGATATTGAAACTGGAATTTTCAACAATTTTTTTTAAAGTCAAGCTTCAGCTCAATTTTCACTGTGTAATGGGTTGAAAATATGATGGAGAATTACCACATGATGGTCCCTCAAAAGTGTGACAAGAAAGAGGGCAATAATTTGTAACACTTTAAACCTTTGGTCAGAGGTGTTGCATAACAGAAATCCCATATTGCAGCCTTTACCATCTGTTATTCGTATTGATTCAAATCACAATTTCAATTTGAAATCAACTAACCGTTCGGCCCCAGTGCCGACGCTGCTATAGAACGTAGTAATTCAATATTCACAGCCTCCCTCAGTATGCTCACCATCTTCCTCATCGTCATCAGACTCGTCTCTGAATGGGTTGAAATCATCATCTTCATCCGCTGAGCTGATAGATTTGAAGCTGTCATCACTGTCGCAGTCTTTACCGGAGTCTTTGTCCGACTCATCTGACTGGCTCTCTTCTGAACTTGTACCTGACAGACCGCCATGCTTGCGAGGCTTCTTTTTCGGCTGCTTTTTGACCTCAGAACCTTGGGAGATTACCAGACAATGACAACATGGTTATAGAATTACAATTGTTAAACAGCACAGATGGTTTGAGTATAGTTTGAGCTATTTGACGTCAGGTCATCATTTGTATTACCTTTCCTTTTCTTGCCCTTCTGCTCAGGTTCTGCTGCAGTGTCGTTGGGAGACGGCGTCTTCTTTGCCGAGAGGTCAATACCCAGCAGGCTGTAAAGCTTCTGTCTGTCTGGTGCTGGAAAGTGCTTCTCAATCAGAGACTGCAGCACACCTCTGTGACAGAAACATTTTATTGCAGTGACTTACACACATTATTATGTTTGAACTGTTGGACAAAAGTCATTTAAAGTTCAGTTCGTACTTTGCAGTCGACACGAAGTCATTTAGTTCTCCTCCTCCTTCTTCCAAGGCCTCCAGTGTTCTTGCTTCACCAGTAGACTGCAGTCCAATCACTACACACTGCAGAGAAAGAGCTGGTCAGTATTTTATACGCCGATTGTGCCAACATATTGCAAAACAGATTAAACAAGTGGCCAGCATCTTTGTTTACCTCACTGGACTACAAACACAGGCTTTGATTGCTAATTTCTAGCTTCAATAAATTGAAACCTCCCTCCCTGTTTACCAATCTTCTAGCACATTCAACATCACATACATTTTCACAAAGTAGTTCCAATTACATTCTGCTCTCATAATTTTTCAGTGAGGCTGAGCTAGCTGAACACTTTTTTGATGAGAAAAAACAGCTCACGTTTTGAAAACGGGCTTTTGCATCAGAATCTGCAGTTTGTGCAGGACACAAAAAGAAGAAGAGCTGAGCTGTAAATCATTTGCTCTGGCTCTGTAAGCTCAGTTTACAGAGCTGATTTTAGCGGTTTCTTTTTATGTCCAAGACAAACTTTTTAACTGAGAAAAACATCCCACATTGCGACCAAATCTCACCTACACTCACATCTTCAGCTGCTCTGGAAGCTGTGGGACCGATATAAACATCATCTATCAGCTTTGACTTTCTTTGCTTTCATTAATGTTTTTATGAATATTCTTTTCTTGTGAGAGCTTGCTGAAGTATTGATTTCAGACATCTAACTGAATGTTATATGCTTTTGTGCAACTTGTTTATGTGAACACTACAATGTCAACATGATATAAAGATACAAGACAGAGCAGTTGTAAAAATCTGTAGAATTACATTTTTACACTTCTTTAAATCTGGCTTCACACAGGCGCTGCATTACTTAGCTGTTTTTTTTGTTTGTTTTTTACTGAATACACAGCTCTTGTGTCTGGAGGTTGATACATTATTGTTTTTTCATTTTTACCACATTATTTTTCAGTCTCTCATATATATTTACATTGATGCACCCCACTTCTGTGGTGGTGTTTTTTTTTTTAATTCTTGCTTGTCTTTTGATACAGCTTTAAGAGAACTGGTGAGTTTTTTTGTTGGATGTCTTCATTACCACAAACAACAGCATCATTGACACAAAGATTAGATGCCCCTGGAGGTTTGAATTGTGATTGTAATCAACAAATTTAAGAGCAGTCTAACCTTCCCATTCTGGACCTCCTCTCTTGCCAGCTGGACCACTCGGCGGACTTTGGAAGCAATGCAGAGATATTTGAAGAATCTCTGGTGGGCAGACCAGAACTGACCCCACATTGACTTCTTCATGCGCTGCTCAGCCTCCATGAGGTTCGCAGCCTGCTGGAACTTCTCACGTGCACTCACCCACTACAAGAAGCAGGAAACAACAATGAAATCAATTTATTAGCTGCAAGTGCAAATCAAAGAGTCCACACAAGGTGCCTAAAATGTATTTAAAGTGCTCACCAGTCTCACAGACTTGTTGTACATTTTGATGTATTGTTGAGTCAGGGGCACCTCCTCAATCTTGAAAGTCACACCTGTAAAACTCAACTGTCTTGCGATATACATCCCTCGCAGCTTCATATCCATAGCTACAATCTCCATGGCACCAACACCTCTGAAATTGAGAGGAAAATCATAAAGGACATATAGTCCTGTGAAAATTTACAGAAAACTTCTATGTTTCAATATTTCTCATGTACATGTTCCAGATCCCTAAATTGATATTTATTGAATATCAGGCATAACACACAAAACATGAAACAACGGTTTTTAAATGTTGATTTATGGGAAACCAAAATCACTACTGTGACAAAGTAATTGCCCCCCAAAACCTAAGAACCAGTTGGTCACTTGGCCTGTAACAACTGCAGATAAATGTTTGTTACAGCTTGCGATCATTCTTTTACACCATCATGGAGGAGTTCTGGTCTACTCTTCTCTGCAGGATAGTTTGATTCAGTGGCATAAGATGTTTTTGAGTAAGAACTGCCCCTTTAACCCTCAAGTGACCGAGTGGGGTCATTTATGACCCCAGCCATATAATTATATTTGCCGTTTTTATATCTTTTATCTGAAAAATGTTTCCTACCATGAATTTGTCAATCTACTTGTTCTACAGCTGCTCATAGTTTTTTGTAGAGATCGGCCAACTGGTGTGACAAGGATAATGGAAACTTGTCTGGGGCCACTTATGACCCCCGAAAGATGTATAGGTTTTTCACTATTGTAGGCCTTATTTTATTTATTTCTACCTCTAATCACTATATTTCAGTGTTTTGCAGTGCACTATAGCTGACAGACCTACATTTTTAGCCACAGCTGCCCTGGGGCAGACTGACTGGCTGCCAATCCACTCCTACAACCCCTCTGACCACCACCAACATTACACAGCATACACATTCATACACCAGTGTAAGTGGCAGCACTGGAGGTAAGGTGGGTAAAGTGTCTTGCATTGGACGAACGGCTCTGCCACCTGAGCCACAGCCGCCCCTAATCTAAATACTTCTCTGCATGTTACATTGCACACATACAGACAAGATGTTTGTGTAGATTTTGTTTTTATGTACTTTTGATTTACTATTGAGGAAACAAAAGGAATAAAGTTTTTTTAAAAGAAGTGGCAGACAAAGCGTGTCTAAATAAATGTTATTGCGTTCTTACAACGCATCATATTGTTCATATGGTTTTACTTTAGCTCAGAGTCAAAAATAATTAAAACCCATGAATAATAAAAGAAGGTTATTTTAGAATATCCATCTTAAAATGCAGTGGAGTGGAATAGGTAAGAAAGCACAAAAAGAGGCAATAAAGTAGACATATTCCTGTGTAAAACATAGTGGGGTCATAAAAGACCCCAGTCAGTCATTTTAGTCGCTAAAACAGCTTGGTCGCTTGAGGGTTAAGGACTTGCCACTGCATCCGGACTTTGACTCGGCCACTCCAAAACTTTAATTTTGTTCTTTTTGAGTCACTCAGATGTCGACTTGCTTGTGTGCTTTGGATCACTGTCTTGCTGCAGAACCTATTTGTGTTGAGCTTTAGGTCGTGAACTGCTGATGGATATTCTCCAGGAGGATTTTTTGATAGAGTGCAGAATTCATGGATCCATCAATCATAAAAGGTCATACAGGTCCCGTGGAAGCAAAGCAGCCCCAAACCATCACACTACCACACCATGTTCCACTGTTGGCATCATGTTCTTCTTGTGGAATCCAGTATTAGTTCTAGATCAGATGTAATGGATTCATGTCCTCCAAAAAGTTCCACTTTTGTCTCATCAGTCCACAGGACATTATCCCGAAAGTTATGGGGCTCATTCAGATTTTTTTTTTTTTTTGCAAATGCCAGCAAAACTTTTATGTTGTTTTCGGTCAGGAGTGGTTTGCGCCTTGCAACTCTCCCATGATGCCATTTTCTCCCAGAATATTCCTTATCGTGGAATCGTGTAGACGGACCTCGACTGAGGCCAGTGAGGTCTGCAGATCTTCTGATGTTCATCTGCGTTCTTTTGTGACCTCCTGGATTAGATATTGACACGCTCTTGGAGAAATGGTAGTGGTTGGGCGACTCCTGGGAAGGTCCAACACTGTTCCATGTTTTCTCCATGAGTGGATCATGTTTCTCACTGTGGTTCTCTGGAGTCCCAGAGCCTCAGCAATGACTCTGTAACCCTCCAGACTGACAAACGGCAGTGACTTTGTTTCTTGTCTATTCTTGAATCTTTTTAGAGGGTGGAATGATGTGCTGCTTTTTGAGACTCTTCAGCTACTTCACAATGCCAGACAGGTTCTGTTTAGTGACGTTTAGATTTATCAAGCCTGCCAGTAATCATATGCGAGTGGGGCTGGTGAAATTTAGCCCAACTGCCAAATGATATTTGGTCCTTTGGTTGCAAATTTTTACTTGCCTCAAATGAAAATGATCTTTTTTCCATAGTAACTTCACAAAAAATAATCTCAAAACTGAATTCTGTGTTTTCGTGGGTTACCTTTGTTTTGCATTAAAATTTGTTTGATAATCTGAAATATGTACATGTGACAAAGATGCAAAAAAATAGAAGATTTCTGCAGTAGGCAAATACTTTTTCACAGCATGGTGCATATTTCACAAGCCTTTCAAGTCTGTGGAGATTTTTTTTCCCCTTCTGTTAAAAGAGAAACTCACCTGCGCTCAACAGCTTGTATAAAGTTGCCAAATTCCCTGAAGGGTGTTTTATGGCCCCATATGCCCAGCCGGTTCATATAAGCCATGTTTCGTGGTTCAGAGGCACCTACGGAGAAAAACATCTTCAGTATTTAATGTTTCCACAGATGTACCTCCTCCACGAATCAAAGGAAGTTTTACTATATCTACTGACCTGTAGCACTTGCATACACAACTCGAGCTTTGGGGAGTTTGTTCTGTAGTTCCAACACTGCAAGTCCAGTTTTTGTGGGTTTGGAGGATCCAATTGGACACACATTTTTGGCTTTATGACACTCATCATAGACAATCTAAAGACATCTTGTTAGGGAAATTTATCACATTTATGAAACATAGTCTAAAGTGATCACTTCACTTAGAATTAAATCCATCATTAACTCACATTTCATAAGTGAAAGGATACAACTCCGTCAAAGTCCTCCCCACACCAGTGGAGGAGCTGCTCAAACCTGGTCTTGTACTTCCCTCCTGATTGGCTCTCTCCAATCAATGAGGAGTAGGTAGCGAAGATCACACCTTTCTTCACACTCCCATTGTGTTTTGATGAGATTTTGCCATATTTGAACTAAAAATGTAAAAGTGTAATTCAGTCACTTCAGCAGTAAACACTTTCAGCTGTTATGGTAAGCATCATAACAGTGTCTCACCTTGTTCAGTGAATGAACCTGGATGTTCTTGGCTCCAATATCCCTCAAATCCCTTTCCGCATCATACTTCAAATCATTTGACACACTAAACCTGAACAGAACACCGCAGTACATTAGAGAAATAACACTGTGTAGACAGTTATGTTTGCTTACCCAGTGTTCAACATAATGTACAGGATTTGGGTTATTTACCAAAGTGATCTCTTCCTGCCCAAGAGGTAATTTTCATAGATGATCCCTGCAATTGTCCGGCCTTTCCCCACACCAGCTCCATCTCCAATCAAATAGGCAGCTCGATCGCCATTGGGGAGGAATGTTTCATGTTGCTGCGGTAAATCAAGGGAAGAAACACACAATCAAAACTTGCCTTTTCAAACTATTTACCTGCAGTGTCATTTTGCCACCTGATTTGCTCACACTTTTTTCATTTTGCTAGTGCTTTTCAAGGAAAGAACACATGAAAGCTATTTTCTTAGCAGTATGGTGATAATACTTTCGGAAACAAACTAATTTTTCAGTGGCAATATTCATGGATCTTTATAGACAAGGGACATGGAGTAACGTCTAACGGAAAATAAACCATGATTTAATTCATTTTTGATTATTATTATTAATCTGAGCTGAAAATGTGTAAGCTGAAATGTGTAAAAAGCCTTCACTAAATTGCACATCTAAAAGGTACCATTGCTTGTGTGCATTGATCCATTTGTGACTAGATACTAGGTCTAACCTAGCAAGACTGCCATTGTAACTTTTACAGAAATGACCAGAGTACGTAGACGTGAAGCCGACATGTTTAGTTGCAGTCAGATTAAAGGAAGAAAGCGCAGGTTTGAAAGGACCTCACAACATCATGTACCAATCCTTTATTCAGTCTGCAACCATTGCGGTTTTCAAAATGTACCTCACTACAGGACACAACGAACACCGACAACTCTGTTCCAGCAACATAACACACTGAAAATTTTAAGTTTTGCAGAGGAATGGGATCATGGAGTAAGGCAGCCCTGTCATTTTGTATTTTCAGTGGGGTATCCATTTTGATCATAATGCTCGCCTTCCAGCATGTAAATGTTCAACCAAAACAAGGGAACATCATAGCAGCACCCTTCACTTAATCTCACACATTATTGCAATTGGTTTAAAGAAATACAAACAAGCCAGAGCATTTGCCCATGACAGACTGATGAAGTGCAGCCAGACCATTACGTGGTACAGAATGGGCCGGCTAAACAAGAGTACATTTCCACCAATAGAATTAACACTATTTACCTGAGCTGCATATGTGATAGCTTCCAGCTGCAGTGCAGACAGGCAGCCACGATCAATGACTTCCTCTGGGATGGACAGTCTGTACCACACATCTGGAGGATTTACACTGGACAGGGAGCTGGTCTCTACCACAGGATCAGGATGCCTCATGCCGATCTTCACTGCAACAACAAAGTGACCAGTCAGTGGAACAATCCACAAAACAACAGCAGGCTGTATTTTAAGTTTCCTGATTTGATGGTGTGTTATTGATTAAAAGCGACACAGTATACTGCTGTCACTCAGTCCTGTCCATTTTAATTTGGCCAAAGCTTCTCAGTGGTTTACGGAGTGCTGCACAGTGACTGAGTAAACACTAGGGATGTCCCAAATGATGCATCGATGCATCGTCTGAGCACGACACGTCATCAAAAGCGGAAGTGAGCGCGCAATGCAACAGAAATCACCGGCCGACTGGAGCGCAAAACACGGCCAGACGTCTGTGCTGCATCGTGCTTATATTATGTATGCATGATGCCGCGCGGATGTCCGCGTTTAGATACAGCTGTATAGTAAACGCTGACATCCGCGTTTACGATAGATCACAGATGTGCGCGCTGTATCGTGCATACATAATACATGCACGATGCAGCACAGACGTCTGGCCGTGTTTCGCGCTCCAGTCGGCCGGTGATTTCTGTTGCATTGCGCGCTTACTTCCACTTTTGATGACGTGTCGTGCTCAGACGATACATCGATGCATCATTTGGGACATCCCTAGTAAACACTGTACAATACAATTCACTGCATCTCATTTTTAATTATACCTGGTGTTGACATGACCAGCTCTTTCCAGAAACAGAAGTCAATCTCAGGTGTAAACTACACTGTTTGCAGAAGTTTGTCATCATCAAATAGAAATGTGGGTCCCATGACATTCATAATTACATATTCTACTAAAACATCACTGTAAACTAAAACAGGTGAATCCTCCACCAACACAAACTTACATTTCATCGGCATGTACTCTGCATAAGTCTCTGCATGGCCCAGCTCATCTTCCTCTTCCTCCTCAGGCTCGTCCTCTTCCCTCATCCCTGGAGGTTTCTGCACATGGAGATTCATATACGTACACAACAAGTTAACACAGTACTTTGCATACATAATTGAAGCACAGGTGTATTCAAATTTACAACACATTTGCTAAATTAGTATCATAATACTTACCAGAGAATGTGAAAAGTTTTGCAGTTTAATGTCGTCATTGATCCAGATCCTGGCAGCATCTTTACTCAACATTTCTTTTTTGATTCCGTTGTTGATTTCGCCTGAAACACCAACAGATACCAAACGTTAAACTGCTCTGTTTGATGCACCTCTGCCTTGTAATGTAGCTTCTCAGCAGATACTAGCTAAACTTGGAATGTTTATAAGAATAAAACATGTATGGTAAGATTTTGAAAACAGAGTTGTAATTCAAACAGGTACAAAGGACCACTCCACCCACACAGTGTGAATTTCTATTCTTATTTCAGACACAGTCTGGCTTTATTTATCGTTTCAATTTACTCTGTAGTCAGTTTTGGCCAAAGGGTAAACAGAGAATGTTTAACTCTGGATGAGCTCTGACAGACTGCAAATCCCAAAGGCCTTGTTTCAGGATTTGAACCTGCATAAAAGTATATTCATAACTCTACCAATAACTGTACAGCTTTTACATTATTTTGGTTCTCCAGACTTCAGTGCAGCTCTATGATACACAGGCCACTCAGAATGGGATGATTATGGCTATAAATCTCAAATCAGGGTTTCCCTGGCTCAAAGCAAGCCTTTTGGCAATGACCATGCAGAACACTAAGCATGAACCGTCTTGTACAGTAAGGACAATAAATCTGTTCATTACACTGTTCTTTCTGATCATTTGGTTGATAAAATGCGTAAATGAAACACCAATTAAGCTAATTTCAAAATACTGTTAACACTTTAAAACTTGTTAGTATCATGTAAAATACAACTTAATACCTGATTCACCCAGAGTACGAACGATGAATAAAAACCAATGAGCACAATAAGTCCCATTTACCAAGTGCATGACGTCATCAACATTTCGTAAATACTTCCTAGTAATATGTCACACATTAATGGAGAAATGACTAATTGATTTATCTGTTATTTGACTGACACAATGCTGTAATCTGGAATCTTTTTTTAATAATTGATAAACAACTAAAGCTTATAGCTTCGACTGTGTGAGTAAGATGTGTTGTACTGTCTCTCAGAGTAAAGCGAACACATGAATGAAGACATCTAATGATGTCAACTAAGACTCTAAATTTGTGATGAATTTTTATTGTTTTCTAATTTTGTATTTACCTAAACAATTCATGAAAATAATAGATATCTAAAAATAATAATTGAAAATATTACAAATAAATCATTAATTGTAAGTAAAAATTGAGATATTATAAAATCCTAAAATCATGCTTTTAAAAATGCAGATGTTAACATTACCAAAGAACTTACCTGGACCAGTGGCTGTTGCCGTTGCAACTGGTGTAGCAATGTCAGGTGGAGGCTTTAGCTTCATGAGCTCCATCAAACTGCTACCCTTCAGACCAGTGGTCTTCACATTGCCAGTCCTTAGAAGATCTTTCAGCTGAATCTGCTGAGAAAATAAAAGGCATGATCAAGCATACCCAAGAAACACACTTTCAAATACTGAGCAGCGACAACAGTTCCATAAATAAACTTACCTGATCTCTATTAGAAGGCACTACTGTGGACGCTGAAGGAGGAATACTTGTGGAGGAGGGGGTTGATGAACCGCGCAGGGCTGAATTAGCCACATGGACCACCTTGGTGACGGTTATTGTATGTTTGATAGGGTTGGTAGCTGATTGTTTGGTCACAACAGCTCCAAGTGACGGCAACTGATTCAGCTGATTTAAGACAAACGTGGTGGTTGATGGCTGAGGTTTGTGCTGTTTGAAAACGAGAAAAAAAAAAACTGATTTTAATCCATACAACAAAACATCGGCTGCAACATAACAAACTAAATAATTAATAAAGGAAACATGATCTTCTGTAATCTCACCCTGATAGTGACAATAGGGACTGCAGCAGGAGGTTCAGGTCGAACAACTTCCACCGCCTCTGTCCCCACACCAACATCCAGGGCACTGATGGAGATAGACTGGACAGAGGAAAATCACGACATTAACATATAGCTATAGAAATGTCAATAAATCACTTCTTCTCCACAAGAATTACAACAAAATAGCAACTTACTTGCTGGGTTGTTGAGGGCTGTGCAACATCCTGAGAATCAACATCAAATAGGCCAATATCATTTGGGCAAATTCCACTCTCACTTAGAGCAGCAAGAAGTAAATCCTGTCCGGGATCCATCTGCAAGACAAATGTATGTGTATATATATATATATATATATATATATATATATATGTATATATATATGTATATGTAAGCTTCTGGTAAAATCTTCCATGTACAGTGATGACAATGTGTGTTAAGAACTAAAAACACCATCCCAAACAAAGGTTTTCATCGGCAGCCATTTTCATAATCAATTCTTTGAGAGATAATTTTAAAGCAAAAATGTCAAAAACAACTGTTTGAGTTTTCAGCATCTCTAAAGTCAAGATTCCCAGCTTAAATTTGTTGGATATGATTGTAAACTGAAAATCTACCAAACCAAGCTACTTCATGTCCTTATTTTAGGTTGTAGAAAAATGTGATCTGCACATTTTCATTTGAACATCTGTCCCCATTTTCTGACACTGACAACAGAGCTATTGCAATTCATCAATTAGATGTCAACTATTAAATTAACGGCCAACTATTTCGATCAGCATTTAGATAAATAAATAAAAACCAGTCAATTAAATATCTTTGGGTTGTGAACAAAACAAGACATTTATCACTTTGGTCTTTGGTGATTGACATTTTTCCACCATCTTATAGGCGAAACAACTACGAAAAATAATCTAAATAACCAGCAGATTAATCGACAATGAAAATAATCATTAACTGTAGGTAATGTGTACATAGCAAGGAAACAATTATTTTACTGATTAAATAATTAAAGTGAAAATAATACGCATCTGCAGTTTTACAATTTACACAGCATGTCACCAAGAAATTACAAGACCCATAGCTCTGCTATAAAAACAATGAGGATAAAAATGCAAACAGTGTTAAGATCACACAGACAGCACAGTCTACTGTAAATTTAAATGTGTGTGCTATTTTCACCAACCTCAAAATGTTTCCCCAAAATCTTATAAGACATGGCGTTTAACTAAATTGCCCATTTTAGACACACAATGACTATTTGTCCAGAGTTTCCTGGGGCTTAACAATTAAAGAAGCACAACAATGAATAAACCAAAAAAAATTAAAGCAAAGATTGCTTACAGGGGATCCAGGGAATCCTTAGATTTGTTGGGTTTTTGTATATGTTTTTGTTGGGTCACAGCTTTGGCTGTAAATGAGTCAGGTTCATCCCGATGATTAAAAGTGCTGTGGCGTCTTGGCCATAATATTTGTATTAGCTACGATAAGTTCAGTAGATACGTTATAACATAATTTAGATTATCCTCCACAATTAATAACACTACGGGATCGCAACATTAGTATTTAATATCTAATTTGTAAATTACTCGTGTAAAACTCACAGCATAACTGACACTATGGGGTCTCAACCCTGATATTTACATCTGGCAGATGACTTTCATAACGCCAATCATAAACTTTGCTACGAGGGGTACTTTGAAGCAACAGCTTTTGTCTTGAATATTATGATTAATAAATAACTGATCTCTTTTAGAAGGCTTTACACTACTGTAGATTAATCTATTTCATCTTGTTTTATTAAGTGCTTTGAGTCTTACTGGTTAAAATTTGACTTCATTAGATCTCATTTCACATTTGTTTTATTACAGAGCACTTCATAACGTTGTTGTCAAAATGTGCTATACAAATAAAGCTATTATTTTTCATAATAAATCATGACAATTTAAATTAAATTTACTGTAACTAAGGCTTGCTTACATAGCAAACCCAACATGTGACCAAAAAACCCCCACACAAATTTACATCATAAAAGGAATGCTAAAGATACCGAAAGACCCACATGTATACCACATGTGACAAAAAAAGAAGAAGAAAGAAACCAAAAAACAAAAAACAACAGCAATCAATAACCAATGTAAAATTCAGGACAAAAAAGACCAAACTGAAACAGGCAGTCGGGGTGATTTCGCACTACTGTTCAGCAAAAAAAAAAAAAAAAAAAAAAAAAGGTCTACTTTAACTGTTGAACTTACCACAACACCTCTAGAACTGTACGCAAGAACGTGAAAATCCCGATAGTAAAAGGCAACACTGCCTCGACATACTTAAATCGACTTCCGAATAACACAAACAATACGAGATTTAACGTTAGTCATGTACTACAGTAACGTGTAGGCACCAGTCAGGTCCGAGACTTGATCCAAAGTGACCCAAAACAAGACACGTGTTTCCAATGCCCTGCTTTCAACTTCCTGCTCCCGAACTCAGCTTAGCTTCTCCTCTGCTCCACGTTAGTTCCTACGGTTAATAACCTCAGCACTAACACAGCAACGACACTAAATAATCCAACTACATATTTTCGCCGTTTAACGATAAACACGGACAAACTGCAGCAGCTAACCGTTGTCTCGCGCGTGAACATACCTGCTAAACTGGCCTGGTTAGACCAGGGTGACACAGCTAAGCTAACAGAAAGCTAAGCTACTGAAGTGAAAGACACCTTCACATCCAGGACAGCGACAAGTCAGAGAAGTCAAACTAACAGAGGCTAATGTAAATGCCAAGTGCTGTGAAGCCACATTTTGCAGAATCCTCACAGCCGTTACAGCTAAACGACGGTAAACACGGAGAACGACGCTGAAGTCAGTTTACAATTCGACAATTAAGGGAAAAGTTAAGGGAAACTTACCTAGCTGGACTGGGCGACAAATTCTCAGTATAATTCCATATTTTATTGATTTAAAACTGCATTAGACATTTTTTTAGTCCTAATGCCGTATGAAACCCACTTTCAAACTTGTAAAATCTTTATTCCAATTCAGAAAATTGAAAAGGAGAGTTAATTTCTCTGAATGTGGACCACATTCGACTATTTCCATGATGAAACCACAATATATGTAGACAACCTATTTGTTTTTAACTATTAATGAAGGAAAAATTCAAAGCAGGGTGTATGATTTACGAAAACATTTTCATGTATGAAAATGATCTATTTTGTATTTATATCCATGTAAACCCCCCCAAAAGTGCATTTGATTGCTTTGCATACATGGACTACATGTGCCCAGGTCCTAATCATAAACCTGCTATAAATAATCATCATTGTTGCCTTTTCACAAATCAGAAACTATTTTTTGTTGCTGTTTTTTTTTTAGATTAATT
This sequence comes from Acanthochromis polyacanthus, assembly GCF_021347895.1. Taxonomy (NCBI): domain Eukaryota; kingdom Metazoa; phylum Chordata; class Actinopteri; family Pomacentridae; genus Acanthochromis; species Acanthochromis polyacanthus. The sequence goes on from NC_067130.1 coordinate 19,563,436, forward strand.
GATCTCTGTACAATCTAGTTCAGATATGAACCAGTGTGCATATTAAGATTTTAGATGTGAACCTGAAGATGTAAGGGTGAGAAACAATAAAATAAATGAAACTAGTAGAAAACAGTGAATAGTGAAATCTCCCTAATCTGCATTTTCACAGTACAGAAACTGTAACTGACCTTTCTGGCATAACCCAGTGCATATTTGGACCGTCTACATACACTTTATATTTTGGAACTGTGATAGTTCTCTTAGAAACATAATAACAGTGTAAATGTGTCACAAATTTAAGAGTGGGTTAACACAGCATTAAGGCTTGGCGTAAAATGTCGGACACGAATTTAAATCGTTAAAATCAGAAGAAAAAAGAAACAGAAACGATGTCTTGGCGGTGTCAGCTAGGCTTCCATTAAGAGCCGAACCAGAAGCTAACTTCAGCGTCGTCTTAAAAGACAGGTATTATATCAGTTCCACTCAAAGCAACATTGCACATTTATTACCTAGGGTTAGCGTGATTTAATCTAAATTTACTTTGTCTCGCACAGTGTTCAGTGGACATTCTGATCACATTACAACGTCTCAATAGGAGTTTCAGCTAGCTTCTTACGTCGGCGCTTGTTGAAGTTAATAACGAGTTGTTGATAAATGAAGTTACCAAGCTTTAATAGAGTTTCTAATGTGTTACCTCCATTTATTTTCAGCCGTGTGTCCTTCCCAGTAGCTGGCCAGTGCGGTTCAGGCTGCAACAGCGAGCTAACGACCCCCTCACATTGTTGTGATGTTGTTGATGGTGTGTTCTCACGCACTGTCATTGCTGTCGCTAGCTAACATTAGCAGCGAGGAGCTAACTGCTTCTAAAGAACCAACTTATAATTTATTCTTTAACCACAACACGATAATTTTGAGTTTTTATATGACCGAGAAGTGAAGCTGGTACGAAAGAAACAGTTAACAGGCTGAGGTGAACTTACTTGACCGTTGGACGGCCGCTGCGGCTCGCGGTCGGCGGCGCTCAACAGCTCAGGTTTGTTGTCCTCTCCGCTCCGCCGCGCTCACGCCATCTTTTTATCAAACGCTCCGCCGCATGTGGGTCACGTGACGTGCAGGCCCGGAGCGGTCGTTTTCTCGGTCAAATTTCGCGAGCGGCGTCGGTGAAAACGGGCCACTGAGAGGCTACGGAGCGTCCCTGGACGACGATAAACCATTAAAAGCGAGAAACGGCGCATTTCTGAGCCGTTACCAAAAACGACAAACATAGCAGAGTCAGCGAGCTAATACTACATCACGTGACCCCACCAGCTTCTAACGGGAAGTGACGTAAAAATTGTTTCTTCTTCTGTGGGGTTTAATGGCGGTTGGCAAACATTATCGCCACCGACTGGTGTGGAGTTTGGATGACATATATAGTATTCACAATATGCACTACCCATGAAAAGCATTTACACGGCTTGAAACTGTTCAGTAGCTTTTCAACATTGAACCATGACCACTTCATTTGGCTTTTATAATAGTTTACAAAAAAGCTTAATCTCAAAGTGAAAACAGATTTCTCCAAAGTAATACATATAAAGTCAATATACACAACACTACGCTTAATTCAACACAGGTGCAGCCAGTTGGTGCTGGAGATCATACAGTTAGTGAAATGGAGATCATCCGAATGCAATGAATGTGTCTCGAGTTAGGTCAGGTCAGTTTGGGGAGCATGCATGTCTCGAGTGATTGTAATATAAAGACACTTCTATCTGGAAAGTCCAGTCACTGGTGAATCATTGGTCCTGGTTATTACTACACCATGAAGACAAAAGAACACTGGAAGCAACTCAGTGAAAACATTAATACATACAAGAAAATTTTCAAATTGCTGAATATCCCTTGAAGTACAGTTTGATCCATTGTTAAGAAATGAAAGGAATATTACATGTGAGTCTTCAAAAACTAAGTGACTGTGCAAGAATGAGACGAATGAGGTAGGCCACCAAGACGCCTATGACTCCTCTGGAGGAGTTACAAGCTTCAGCAACTGAGAAGGGAGAGACTATGCATTAAAAAAACCGTTGCCTGTTTTTTACCAGTCAAAGTTTTATGGGAGAGTGACAAAATAATGCCACTGTTGAAAAGGTTCTAAATAAATCTGGACTAGAGATCACTCGAAGGAATGATGGAGACTCTGACGTCAACTGAAAGAAGGTGATTTGATCTCATGAGATCAAAGTTGAAGTTTCTGGCCATCAGACTAGATGCTATGTTTGGTGGTGGCAAGAGAGTTCTTATGTGTCTTCAGTAGGTACTTGAAGGTATGAAGAGACTGAGCGGGTCTAATTTGAATGGATAAGCGATTCCACAGACTGGGTGCAGCCACAGAAAAGGCTCGGTCGCCTCTGTTTCTGAGTCTGGATCTTGGAACTTTAAGGATCATCTGATTGGCCCACTTCAGTGACTAAACAGGGGCATGAACATGTAAAGCTAGATAAGAAGGTGCCAACCCATTTAACACCTTAAAAACTAGCAACAAAATCTTAAAAACAATTCTGAAGCAGACAAGAAGCCAATGGAGCGTGCTCTCGTTTTTTTGTCCCTGCTAGAAGCCAGCAGCAGCATTTTGTACTAGTTGGAGCCGACGAACAGACGTCTGATCAAGACCGACATACAGAGAATTGCAATAGTCTAGCCTAGATGAGATGAAGGGATGTATGACACTCTCAAAGTCGTAGGAGAGAGAGGGTCTTCACTTTGGCCAACAGCCTCAACTGAAAGAAGCTGATTTTGATAACAGAACTGATTTGTTTGTCAAATGTAAAAGCACTGTCAAAAATCACACCCAGATTTTTTGAGGAGGGTTGATTATTGATTTTCAATGTATCGTGATAGTTTTAGGATGGGGCAAAAGTGCTGTGTCCAGATGTACAAGGCAGATTTAGACAAGTCCACACAGGCCCAGTGCAAGTATGAGCAAATCTGCATCTACAAAATATTGACTTCAAAAGGGTGACATCTTATACAATCACTTATTTATGTTCTATATTTTAAATCAAATGGCATTTCTTTGCAGAAAGGGGTTTTCATTTGGACATGGAATAAGCTATTTTTGTAAATTCTTGTCCATCCATCCATCCATCCATCCATCGCTTTATCCTCACTAGGGTCGCAGGGGTGCTGGAGTCTATCCCAGCTGACTGGGGCGATGCAAGGGACACTCTGAACAGGTTGCCAGTCTGTTGCAGGGCTAAATTCTTGTCAAACAAACCAAATTCAGTATAATGACTCATGTTGAAAAGCAGATAAAGGGTAAAACTCAAAGAGGGTTCAAGACTTTTTATAGGCTTTGTAGATAGTGTTCTTATCTTTATTGATCCCTCAGGGTAATTACTTACTACAAAAACACACATAAAAACATAAGTGGAAATGGAAATGGAAAACATGAAATTGTTTGGGTGACCCCAAACTTTTTAGCGGTAGTGTATATTAGAGTAAAAAAAATAGAATAATGATAATAAAGAATATGATACATAAAAAACATTCCAAGTGCAAATTAAAGTTAAATGTTCAAAGTCGTCAAAAGATGAATTTCCTCTGCTTGCACAGAAGGGAAGTCACTGTAAAAGCAAATACTTACCCAGAAGTCTTGAAGCACTACTTGTTTTCTGCACTGTGTACTTGGTGTTTCACTTAAAATCATTTGCACACAGGTGAGTGATTGTGTGTGAGAGCATTCTTGTGTTTGAGGTTTATATTTAAACCTCCAAAAAAAGTGGTGGTTAACTGCAGAGTAATTTCTGCTCAGCAATGGAAAGAGTCCAGAGTTCAGATTGCAAGACGGTCATGTTGTGCCCTTTGTCCTCCAAGGAGGGAGTCAGGGAGTCACCAGATTTTAGGAAACAAGGCCACAGAAAATTAAATCAATGAAAAGCATTGATATTTGGTCAGTATTGGCACATGAGCAGTAGGGAGAGTGTAGAAAATGATTGCACTGAATACTACTTTTCCTTCATCTCTGTCTTTGTTTTATTGTATTTTACTTCTATTTCTGGTATTTTCTATACAGATGAAACGCTTTTATGCTGTTGTTGAAATGTTAATAAATATAAAACTATAATAAAGGGTTGAAATGTTGGTTAATTTATTAATTCATTCATTTCCTTTTTTATTTTAATTTGGAATATATTCTAAATGTGGAGACTTCATTTACTGTATGGCCGAGGAAGAAAGTACACAAAAGAAGTAAAAAATTTGACTGCACAAATCAGACACTTTCATAAGAATGACATTATAAATATTGAATAGTCAAAATTAGTAAAATAATTGAAAAGAATAAGAGAGACATTAATGAGAAGTAAACTAGAAGAAATTTTTTGCTAAAAATAAAATAAAATAAGATTTAAAAAAAACAATGAAATGAAATGAGTTATTCAACCCCCTGTCTGCCATGTCTGTGTGGACCTGCAGCCTGCAGGGGGCGCTGTTGCTCCGCCTCCTCTCCCTCATTTACAGGCGGAAAGAAACATGGCGGAGCGGAGCTGTGAAGGCTGCATCGGTTGAGCTGCTGGCAGTTTAAAGGCAACAGAAGGGCACTCAGTCACTGGGGAAGGGGCCGCCGTGTCGGGGAGGATTCTGCCTGAAGGATCGGGGTGAAGTGAACCTCTAACCGGCCATCTAATCGTGTTTTTTCCTCCAGAGGAGAGGCGAGCGGCGGGTGAGGTTTCCCAAAACAAGTCGGACATGAACGGGGTAAGTTGGGGCATCACCGCCGAGACAAACACGGGTTAAAACAGCGAGCTGAAGTAGAACACTTTATTACACAGCGAGACTGATGTTTCTGTCCGTGAAAATGTAGGTAGGAGATAATATTGTTCTAAATCAGTGGTATTTCCACTGTAAGTTAGTGTAGTTATTGTCGCTCTCAACAGAGGCTTTTTGTTGCTAACGTTAGCTGGTAATAGAAGCTGCATGTTTCTGTTAGCTAGGGACAGAATAGCTTTTTTTTCAGGCGTTAGACGGCACCAAAGCACACATGCGTTTATATTTTTGTGGAGATTTCTAGTTTTAAAGCAGCCGTGTGTTTTGCTGTGAGTGGATTTGACTAGCAGACAGTGAAGCAGGAGGCCTGTTTGTGCCCTGACTGTGGAGTTAAAGGGACTGATGGGCTGGAGGAGGGTGGATGTGGGTGTGGATCCAGCATGGTCCCCTCTGCGGTCCCACCCACACCGCCGGGGACACCGAGGAGCCAAACTCATTCAAACCGGTGTCAAAATATTGTTTCAAAGTGATTTTTAGAAAACCCTTCTGACATAAACAAATAGCAACAGACAATAAGACATTGTGTTAGAGATGCTAATGATAAACTTCAACGTTTTTTGCTCTTGTTTTACATTTATACAGTACATATTGCATGCAATTTTTTTTCTTAAATTAACAATTGAAGACTACTGCTTCACTGTTCACTGCTAAAGTAGCATTATTATGCAAGCTAGCATGTAGTGTATGATCTATAGATATTGATCAAATTGATTAGTCAGACAAACTTACAAATGGGTGCCAAATAAGGATAAGAACATAAAAAGTGTCATTCATAAGCACATGGTGGTGAATAGACTGAGGACTGCTGTATTCTTCTTTCATGGATCTAACTGTTTTGTGTTTCACAGCACATCTAAACTTCAGCAAAGTAACTAGGTAGCATTTCGGGTCATTTCTGGTCAGTTTGGCTCCCATGCAGAAGAATCACAAGTCTAATTTTCTGATAAATTAGCTTAAGTATATCTTCATGTGGGCCTTGTGCATCTTACTTGTCACAATGTGGTATCAATAAGTCAGATATTTTAGTCTTTTCTGTCCTTGATTTAACTTTTTGTCTTTAATATTTAAGTCTTTGCTTTAATGTAATGCAGGAATCACTTCAGATCACACACTGAACTTAAAGCAGGATTCTTTGACTTACTTCTGCCAAATTTTTCCTTACCTTGGAGTCATTTTGCACTGCAGTATTGTACTTTTCTGGAAACAGCACAACCTTGGCTAGAAGTAGAGAGTACTCAGAAACAATTATAGTTTAATTAATCATGAAAATAAAGAAAAATGTCAAAGTTTCATTTCTTTGATTATTTGTTTTACATATATGAAATCAATAAGCACAACATTTTTCCACTGGCGTTACTAACACTAGGAGAAACGTGGTGGTTCTGCATGCTGTTGGTTTTCTACTGTTAACATTTTTAATTTGTTTCCATGCTTGTCTTCTGTCTGTTGTGTGACCATATCCTGCAGTTCAGTGAAACAGTGTCTGAATTTTTTTGGATGTGATTGTTCATTGCAGCTGAGTCAGGCATGGCTTCTCACTTGTTCCAAACAGCACAGAATCTTATTTTATTTTATTTTATTTTACAAAGTCTCACTACTGCAAATGGTCTATTCTTAATGAATTTCTAAATGAAATGTGGAAGAAAGTGATTTTGAAGAAATATAACAATTTTAAGCTTTGACTGGGGAATTTTCCTAAATTCTTTCTGTTTTTCTTTCTTATAAATGGTCTACTTTAAACAGTTTTCTCAGGATAACAGCTCTTTTAAACTAGTCAACAGGTTTTGAGAATGGAATAGGAAAAGCTGGACTCCTTGAACCACCTTTTAAATATAGAGATAATATAAAATTAGTAATTGTTAGGTGACGATTGGAGTGTGTTTGTCCGCCTGTCTGTCTGTTCACAGCATTACTCAAAAACGGACAAACAGATTTGGATGGAATGTTCAGGGAAGCTCAGAAATGACACAAGGACCAAGTGATTAGATTTTGGCAGTGATGCAGCTTATAGTCTGGATCCATGGATTTCCGTATCATTGTGAGATAGTGACACGGCGTCACTGTAACCATGACAACAAGTGAACTTTATATCAGCTGACAATCACATGGTTGCAAACCTACTACTAATCGACTGTTGTGGACTTATCAGGACTTATCCTTCGGAAATGAGTGATACAAGGAACAACTGATTAAATTATGTGGGTCTTTCTGAATTTCCACTGCCCGCTGCATATTTAGGTCACATGATTCGATACCCGTACATAACGCACACATGCATAACACACATTTGTGCTCATCTCAAGGTCATTTTGTTTGTGGGTACATCTATATTAAATGGCCACATTCTATGTTGCCGTGATTTCTGATCATCAATAATTAATAAACAAATGCTGCATTTCAGACAATGCCATATGGGGGAATGAACAACCTCGGCAGAGTACTGTGCTCTCTCTGAGTGTTAAAAAGGCACTGGTTAGAAGTAATATTTTTTATTTTAGCAACAGACAAACATTCACCACTAGACTCCCACGACTTTGTTTAGAGGAGGCCTAATCACCTCTCAGCAAGAAAGTGAAAATGCACACGCCTCAAAATGTTCTTCTGAAGCGCACACTGCTCCTTTAGGTGAGCATTTTTTTTATCATAATAGAACATTAACTAAATGAGCTTTCCCTCTGCTTTCCCAGGAAATCGTATGCAATAGCCATTCAGTCACTGTCTTAAGCTGCACCAAGTCCATATCACCAGTTCACGATGAGAAGACGACCATCAGGCTGACTCAGGAGGGAAGGTGCTCCCTGCAAAATGATGCTCAGAGGCAGGGGGAGGGTGAGTGTCCGTACAGATCGATCCCCAGCCGAGGAGAGTCGATTAGCGTTCAAACACTTTGCAGGATAGCAAAAGGGTCGCTGGTTGTTTTTGTATTTCCCTACATTATGTAATAGTTTACTCTCCGTCCGCTCTTTTCTTCTCAGGCAGGACGGCAAACGCCATCAGCGCTACGCCAAAAGACTCGAAGGCAGACATGGAGAGCAGCTACAGCCAGTGTTCACCCTGCTGGTCAGATGAACAGCGGTCACCTCCGCAGCTCCACTGCCCTCAGACCTGCCTCTTCTCCCCTCCAGAGCTCAGCCTGTCCTTCACCAACAGCTTATCTCACACTCCTCTCCACGCGAACAACGGCAGCGCTCTCCACGGACGCCAGAGGAGAGGAGGCCGGGCCAAGGTCATAGGAAAGAAGACCCCACGGAGAATGTACGCACATCCTTATTGTTCATTCATCTCTACGTCCACAGTTCCACTAATGTAAGACAGGGAAATGCAGCAAATTCTTGGTATTTTTGCCTTAAAAAAACAATGAATTATTTGGAGGACATGCAGGTTAAATTGCTAATGAGCGGCTTATCGATTAACAGATTAGGTATTAAACTCTACTCACTTGACACATCAACACACCTTTTTTTTTTTTTTTTTTTTTTTAGATATACATTTTTTCACATTTTGGCTTTTATTAGACAGGATAATAGAGGAAGAAGACAGGAAGTTAGGGAGAAGTGTGGGGGAAGGACGTGCAGCGAATGGTCATGGGCCGGATTCAAACTCATTTCCACAGCGTCACAGCCTCTGTTTATGGGTCACCAGCTCAGCCAGTTGAGCTTCCAGGACCCTTTTAATCATCGACATAAAAGCAAACTTCCATAATTGAATGACGGAGGCACTGTACTCACCTTCTCGTACATCTGTTTGAACGAAATGCATCCATATATTGGTAATATCTTTAACATGGTGTCAGCTAGTTTAGAGCTGAGTCTGCGGAAACGCTTAGGGAACATTTAATACGTTTTTCCATTAGGTTGAGGCAGTTCAAATTTGTGAAAATATTCACTGGTAGACTGTTCCTTCTGCCCGCTGAAAATAATAGATTAATCCTGGAAGGCTGTTGATTTACAGCTTTTCTACTTATAAAGGTATCACAGGAGATTGTCTGACCAATGAGAATTTGGATAAGAGCGCACCAACAAACTAGTCGACCTGCAGCAACTAAATGATCTACATTGCACTGATAATAGCGCTTTACAGTGTTCCTCATTCACACTTTCACATATCGGTGGCGACAGAGCTTCCAAGTAAGATGCCTGTCTGCCATCAGGAGCAACTTTGGGTGCAGTGTCTTCCCCAAGGACACTTCGGCATGTGGGGTGGCAGAAGTTTGAACCACCAACCTTGCAATGAGTGGACAACCCACTCTGCCATCCGAGCCTCAGTCGCACTAAGCCAGTGCTTTCATGCCAAACGTAACGCTGTTCACGTTCTACAGTTACACACTCAGTGGTTCAAAAGTTTGGGGTCACCCAGGCAGCTTCATGCTTTCCATAAAACTCACGCTTTCTCAGTTAGCTTTTCAACACCATTAGCTAACACAATGTAGCATTAGAACACAGGAGTGATGGTTGCTGGAAATGTTCCTCTGTACTCCTATGGAGATATTCCATTAAAAATCAGCTGTTTCCAGCTACAATAGTCAATTAGCACATTAACAATGTCTAGATTGCATTTATGATTAATGTTATCTTCATTGGGGAAAAAAAGCCTTTCTTTTAAAAATAAGGACATTTCTAAGTGACCTCAAACTTCTGAACTTTAGTGTGTATTGATGTATTCAGTGTTTGTTGGCTGACTGAGCTATAGGTAATGGCAGGAAAAAGACCGTACTCCATCAAAGAAAACAATAGTTTAGTAGTTGTTGGCTTCATTGTAATGGCTACATTTTCTTTCTTCACTACAGAGGAGGTGGGAAAAACTCCCAAAACCGAAAAGTGACTGATTTCTTTCCAATAAGACGAAGCTCAAGGAAAAGTAAAACAGAGCTCCAGGTAAGACAGATTTCCTTTCATTACATACTGCAAAATGTTAGATAGACATATAGCATGACTCTTGTTTTATTCCAGCATTAAACAACAGATGTTCTTTGAATGAGCCTGTTGCATTGTGTGTTGATTGTTGCCTTATTGTTGCTGGGCTGGCGAGTTACGTTTGTTTATGTGTCTTTAAGCGTTACAGTTAATTCCCTCGCATACGTCATTAGAACTGCTTCTCAGATGGTAAAATGGTTTCAAGCACTTTTTAAATATCCGATTAGATGAGCTGTACCTGACAATTTGTTGTGCAGAGATGAGTTCTCTATTTTTTTTATTTACTTGGCACAGATATCTGTCACTTTCAATGTGAACAACAGAGTGCAATGTGATGAAATCCTTCCATGAGAATCTGTATAAAAACATGAAGCCAACCCATAGCTTTCCAAGTTTATCTCAACTAAATATCTGAGATTTCATTAAACTCCAGTCCTGTCTTTGTTAGTAACATCGTGCCATGTTCCATTTTGTTCCCAGTGTGAAGAAAAGAAGCTCATAGACGATCTCATCACTAATGGAATCGAGGATGGAATGGAGGTACAGTTTTCTTTGGTCTCTAACATCTGACACACCCCATCTTTAAATCTGCCTTGATTGTTTGCACCGACACAAGTTGTCGATTCATATGCGTCAGCTAACGTGACGCTGACGTTCCACATGTGAAGTTTCAATCGGTTTATCCCAATGTGGATCATTTTTGTGAACATGCAAACCAGAATCATTTGATGTTTGGACACTGATAGCTGCACATATGGGGGGAAACTCACTTTATTTCAATTGTTCAAAATAAATGCAAATAGGCCAAAACAACCTATTTCAAATTTGACATTTTCCGAAGCTGTGCGTCACCGTGGAAACCTCTGATACTTTCTGCAGGTCCAGTATATAGAAGGAAAGGGGAGAGCAGTGTTCGCCACTCGGTGTTTCCAGAAAGGCGACTATGTGGTGGAGTATCACGGAGATCTGCTGCAAATCACCGACGCTAAGAAGAGGGAGGCCGAATACGCTCAAAACCCTGCCACTGGCTGCTACATGTACTACTTCCAGTACCTCTGCAAAACATACTGGTAGGATGAACCACCCTTTATATGCAGAACCATAACATGAAGCTGTGCTGAGATGTTAAAGATTTGACTCAACAGTTTTACTCCAAACATGTTTATCAGTTTTCATACATGTATGTTCCCTCTGAACACTATAACCTGCTGGCAAGTCTGAAAAGCATGCTTCAAACATGCTTTAGAAAATCACCAAATTATATCATTTATTAGAGCCAGAAACTGTAAATATGACAGAATTAGTGGAATTTTAAACCAAACATGAGGTTAAAATTGTGGATTTCTATAAAAGTCACTTTATTCTACATGCTTCATTCCAAAATGTATCCAAAAGTGATGGCCAGATTGTGTTAAATGTTTTAAAAATCTCGGCAGACATTGATTTTTACACTATAAACCACAAGAAATGTTTCCTCACCTGATGTAATATTAGAGGATGAACAAGAAATAGGACTATATCTAAAGTAAATAAATCCGCCCTACAAAATAATGTTCAGGCTCAGAACAAAAAAGTTTTGACAACTTCTAATGAAATACTCATATCGTTTAAAAGTACCCCAAGTAAATGTGTTTAGTTACATTTAGTAACAGTAATATTGCTATAAATTCGCTTTAAATGTGGAGCTGAAATTTAAAATCTCAGCTCCACAGAGCAGAGAGATGAAAAGAGACTAAAAAGAGAGGAAAACAAAACTTTCTGGATCAACAATAGAAATTTAGAAAGACTCAAAAATGGCAGGCAGAGGAACAAGGTGTTGGACGATACATTCAGCATGGTGAAAAAGTAGTGAAAAGTTTGTAAAAATTTAAATAGACCTAATCAAATAACCAGTCTGATGCATGTGGAGCCTGTGTGTTTATTTTTTCCAAAATTTGTAACACTGTTAGCACTTGGAATGTTGTACATTTTAATTCTATTTTTTCTCCAATTTTTGTAAAACAAAAGGAATTCAAATTACAAAAGAATTACAAAAGTTTTTTTCTTAAATGAATTCTGGCATCCTAACTGTGTCATACTGCACAGAAGACAACTTTAAATGATATCTCCTTCTCGCCAGAATGATGCTGTTTCTTAGCCTAGCCGTGCTAGACAACCCACGGCAACGAATTTAATTCTCTGCCAGGGTCGACAACAAAAACGACAACAGTTGTTGAGCTCCATTAGCACCGACTCTGAATAATCTTTCTGTTAACATGTCTGTAATATACTTGCACTTCACCCATTGACTGTATAAATAAGGCTTCACTGAACTACCGCATCCTCTGATTTCCGGCGCTCTAGGAGCCTATTCGTTGCACTGATTGGTTGTATACCTACCCAATTGCTGCAGAGTGATTTGAAAGACAACCTTTTAGCCCGCCTCCCTCCCTGTCGAGCGTGCCTAGACCCTTGTGTCTTCAGAGCATGGGTCTAGCGCGGCTAGGCTAGCTGTTTCTACAAAGGTGCAGGACTTTCGGTTGGAGTAAAAAATTAGCCCAAATAAGTAAAAATGTGACAGGAGAAAATAAATCTTGGAGTTTAAATGTTTTCTGGCATAAAGACTAATGTGAATGTTTTCGTGTCGACAGTGTGGACGCCACAAAAGAGACTGGGCGAATGGGTAGGTTGATAAACCACAGTAAAAACGGGAACTGCCAAACCAAACTCCACGACATCAGCGGGGTCCCTCACCTCATCCTCGTCGCCTCTCGAGACATCGACAAGGGCGAGGAGCTGCTTTACGACTACGGGGACCGCAGCAAAGCCTCCATCGCGGCTCACCCGTGGCTCAAATATTGATCGAGGGCGTCCTCAAAGAAGTAAAGGGAAACGTACAGTAACACTCGTGTTTCTCGTTAGCTAGTGTACAAAATGCCTTAGAAACAGAATGTGTACCCTTTTTGTTGGCGGGAGCTGGGTGGGGGTAGTTAGTGGGGCTGGTCGGGCGGTTCTCACATTTCGATTGATGTCTATCTGCCACGTCAGATGACACCTGTACTTTTATTTATATGTGTTTCTGAAACATTCTGGTTGTTTTGCAGCACATTTATTTTGTACATTTTGTATTACCTATAGACCAATGCTTCTACAGCATGCAGGTGGTAGTTGATGCTCTGCATTTTTATACTACTTTTTTTAATTAGTAGTTAGCAATACTTGTATTTATAGCCCCAGAGCCCCTTTAGGATCAGCAAGAACTACGAGATGCAAATTACAAACTCTTTTTAAACAAAAAAATCTTGTTGAAGCCGTCAATCTGTTATTGATCAGTGGGCGTGTAACAGTTTGCCACATTCATGGTTCAGTTGCTGTTTTGGTTTGGTTACGATGTGTAAAGCACCTTCTGTTAAACATGCAAACTCAAAATGTTACTTTAAAATACAGAAATTATTCGTATTATTATTTTTTACCATATATCATATTTTTTTTATATTAAAGATACAGCATATATTTGACTTATCATGTAAAAATGTTCAAAGAATACAAAAGTTTCTGCATATACCTACAGAATATTCTGCTGCATCACTTCGAATGATTAAACATCTACAGACTGTTTACACAATCATCTCCATAGTGTTTTTCATCTATACATGCTTCACTTATAGTTATAATTTTAAGTGAACACACAAAACCAGACTGTGCAACCTGGCTTTTGTTAGTGGGGTTGGTGAACTGTTACACTCCGACTGTACAGATTTTCGTCACATCTGTTCCTCCTGCACACAAAGCTTTGTTGACAACCAGATGTTCCATGTCAGAGTGTTTAATCAGCTGATCCACCAATGAGTCTTTATTTTAGTAGCTTTTTCAGTTAGATGGGTTTGTTTTTTCCAAGAGGAGTTCTGGCAGTTTATACTTGAAAACAGTTACTCCTATTAATGTTATTTATCTCCTTTGTCCTCCTTTAGAAAGTCACAGAGGTAAATTATCTGTTGCTTTAAGGTGATTATTAATAAGTATATACAGCATTTTTTAGGAAATTTCAACTTTTGTTCATTATGGTACGTGGTTTTCTCTCACAAATGACTTAAATTACACTGAATATATATTTATAATCGAGAACCGAACAATGTTTATATAAAAAATTCATGTATCACAGAAATGTGGCCACAGGTTCCTGCTGAGTAGCAACCGAACCCTCTTCAAAGTGTTAAAATCAGGATAATAAATTAGTTTTCAAGGATAAAGAAGGTGATGATGTATATTTTTGTTATTATCAACAAATCAAAGAACAGACCAAAAACTATTTGTAATTTCCTAAAACATCTGCTCACAGAGGAATTAAGATAAATAGGTTGAGAAGTTATATTCATTGTTGATTTTGGTCTTTTCGCAGGATTTGTTGACTAAGAAATCTAGAAAATCCCCAAATGTAACCTTTAAATGTTAAAATGTATTCATTCAGTGAAATCCCTGTCTGAATTTATTGGTTCATTACAAGCCTAATGAATTTAAACGCGCTTGGCTAATTCCCAATGAAGTAGCAGTTTAGGACAAATCTGTTTGTATAAGGATATCACGTTTTTGCTGTAGAGAACTTTCTCTTCTTGTATGTGCCCTTTGTGTTATTGGTCATATAATTATCAGTAGTTGTTTTTACTATGATATTGTTTTGGGGATCCCAGGGCTTAAAGATGTAGTCTAATACTGTGGGAAATACATTTTTTTGCTGTCTCACTGAAAGTCATCATAGCTGAGTACTCAGTATGAAGCTACAGACAGGAAACAGTTAGCCTCGCTTAGCATAAAAACCAGAAACAGGGAAACAGCTAATCTGGAATTGGCAAAAAGCCTTACAAAGAGCTGCAACTACAGAAACAGTGAAACAGAGAAAAAAAAGGACTTTGAGGTTTTAATGTTCAGAATAAAACCAATGTGAAAGATGCAGGAAAAATGTAATATCTGTAGCCTAAAAGTACTCAAATTCAGGTCGACTAGTTTTGTTGTGTTTCTCTTATTATAAAAAATAAAGTAATTAACTATGAATTAATACATCAAAACATTTGATTTAAAGGCAGCTTAAACACAAAAAGTCCACCAGAATCCAAAGCTACGCTGCTCAGCAAGGCTAGCTAACTTTTAGCATATTAGCTTTTAGATGGTCTAGCTTTGTTACTTTACCTTTATTCAGGTTTCTAGACCATTTTTAAAAAGACACATTCAAATCTGTTTGAAGACAGTCTAACTAAATGAAATACAGTGGAGGGTATACCACTGAGCTAGCTTGCTAGTTAGCTAGACATTAATTAAATGCATTAAAATGGGAATTGAAGGTAGCTTAACCACATGAAATCAAACTGAAAGTGAGAAGCTACATCGCTAAGTTTGGGCATGTCAGCTTTTTGAAGGACAAGCTTTGTTACTTTTTTCACAGTATAATTTAATATTTAACTTAACTGTCTTGTTTAAATATAATTTATTCAGTAAATAAGATGTTGGAGAATTAAAGTTTACATAATTGTATATAACAGGACAAAAATTTGTATATTGGCTAAATGTAGCTCACCAGCTGCAACTAGCTTGACTGTTTCCTGGTTTTTGTGAATTTCTAATTTTTGTTCTCAAAAATTATATACATCTTTGGTATATAATTTTTGTTACATATTTATTATGGCCAGAATACAATTTTTACTTAACAACAGGTATCTGTTGGTGAATACTTAAGATTTGGACAGAGTCATGCTAGCTGTTCCCCACCTGTTTTCAGTCTTTATGCTAAGCTATGCTAATAACCTCCGGGCTGTACAGATAAGAAAGTGACTTTTTGTCACCTAACTCGTGGTAAAAAAAAAAAAAGCGAATAAATGCATTTCCAGTAACGTTGAACTATTTCTTTAAGCCCTCTGAATTAATTTTTTTAACTTATTGTAGCAGCTTTGTTGGAATTTTTAGAAAGACCTGGCTGTTGTACTAAATGTTATCCATCCTTAATGCTTCTTTACAGCTGCTGAGGTTAGATTTTTCATAAAAGACGACAAGTTCAGTTCTTTAAGTTATTCTTGAAATATTCTGTACATTGTTGAATTCTGGTATTTTTTGGAGGGGATTTCTTGTTTTCATTTTAATCAAATACAACATAAATCAGTGTTAATACAAAGAGTTGGGTCAAGTGTATGCGAGGAAGTAAATCTCATGAAATGCACTGTGTTTAACAGACAAACATACACTTCGACCTCGCTTGTCAACATGTCCCCTGCCCCTTCTAACAGTAGCATTGTGTTACATGTGAATTGTTTTCCTATGAACCTTTCTTATCCAATATGTTACACTTGGGAATATTCTGTTTTTTGTTGTTTTTTTAAAATGTGGAACTAATGCAATAATATCTGAGGGGCAAACCTGACCTGTTGGCCATTTTAGGACATGATAGATCTTTGCTGTTGTAGCGTTGAATAAATCTTAATGCTGGGGTTCGAAGAATAAAGATGTAATATGCAAGTAACAGGACTGGGCTTCTGGTTTGTTCTTACACAGTTTGGAATAAAGGTATATTACTTGAAGAATACAATGAACACGACAAAAAATGCAGCTGATATTTTATGTCCTATTTGACATGGTTAAGCTTAATTGTATTCCCAGGGTATCTAAGGACATTTCATGTCATAAGCAGCACTGGACATGCAAAGACCCAGGGTGGTTTCCTGCTTACATTCAAGCCCTAGCACAACTCAGAAGTGGTCAGCTCTCACATAATGCCTAAAACAAATAATTATGTGAAGCCACAAAGGCACTACTGGTAATTGGCATGAGTGAGAGACAGATAGCGAAAAAACTGAACATCTCCAAGACAGCCGTTCATGACACCATGAAAAACCAAGCCCAACATGGGACTACCAAACTGCTAGCTGGTCGCAGCAGGAAACGTCTTTCTACCCCACGAGATGACTGTGCACTTATCCATTCCTGTGTCATCAGACCTCCAGGGACCTTAAAATGAGTGGGTACTGTCGAGAAATGTGACTTGTTCAGCAAGGACAATTCAAAACCGACTTCTTGAAGCTGGTTTGAGTCACACAGGGTACGGAAGAAGCCCTTCATCAACGAAAGGCAGAGGAAAGCCCGGTTATGCTTTGCTGGGATCACAAGGATTGGACTGTTGATGATTGGGCTAGCCCTGTGACAGACTGGCGACCTGTCCAGGGTGTCCCTTGCCTTCGCCCGAGTCAGCTGGGATAGGCTCCAGCACCTCCCGCGGCCCAAGTGAGGATAAAGCGGTGTATAGAGAATGGATGGATGATTGGGCTAATCAACTTACTGGTTATGAGGAAGCCTGGAGAAGCTACAAATCAGACTGTCTGCCCCTACAGTAAAACATGGGGGGAATCAGTGATAATCTGGGGTTGTTTCAGTATGGATGGAACAGGGTCAATGAACCAGGTCATGTACAGGGCTACTTTTGAAAAAAGTCTTTTTCCATCAGCTGGAAAACTCTTTCCTGGCTCCAATGACTGGATTTTCCAACGAGACAATGCCCCTTGCCACATGTTAAGGTCAGTTAAAGCCTGAATGGAGAACCAGAACATTGGAACCATACCTCGGCCTGCCTAATCTCCAGATCTAAAGCCAGATGAAATTTAGTGCAAAATCATCAAACACAAAATGGAGAACCACAAGCCCAAAAACAAAGCAAATTTGTTTGAATTTGTGCAACAGGAATGGGCTGCTGTGACAGCAAAACAATGTCAGAAGCTGGTGGAGAGCATGCCAAGACTCATGGCTGCAGTCATCAAAAGCAATGGTTATGCAATTAAGTACTAACTCCTGTGAATCATGTGACTGAAACAGACAGAAAAGAAAACATGGAATGTCTAAAAGTACTGTTTTTGGCAGTACAATGAATAGCTATCGATGGAACTTAAGCGATTTTGGTTATTATCAAGAAAACCATGGAAAATGTCTGATATCAGCTCCTAAATTAAACTCCTATGAGCTATTTTGTTATTATATTTATCCAAACAAATGTACATTTAGTTGTACCAGGCATTAAAATGAACATGAAATTGAAGAAAACAAGGTTGTTCTAATTTTTTTTCCCATGGCTGTACACGACCAGTCAAACACCTTCTCATTCAACGGTTTTTATTTATTTGTACTATTTTGTACGTTGTAGATTATTACTAAAGAAGACCCCTTTTTTGTTTGTAACGTAATTCCATATGTAATCTTTTATAGTTTTGATGTCTTCAGTATCAGTCCACAATGTATAAAAAAATTAAATAAAAACCACTGAATGAGAAGGTGTGTCCAAACTTCTAAAAATTCACTCTCACGTCATTTTGTTCTCAAGAAATTACACAGCGTATATCACTGATTGCACAGTGGAAAACAGCAGTATGAAGTGAATCCCATCGATCATCTTGTTAGAATCTAATGTTCTGCTGGGAGACCGTGAGTTCTGACATTCATGTAGATGTTTGACATGTACCCCCCAGAGGTCCTGTGTCTATGAACCACTGGGTCAGAGGAGTTTTAACAACATAAAGGAGACCAATACTATATTAGGCAGGTGGTCATAATGTTATGCCTGATCAGTGTATATTTTTGTCTTACTTATTATCTAATTATGACTTATTATAGACGAGGGGAAAAAAAACAGCCTTTAATGAGCCATGTTCAAGCTGATGTTGTTTAAATTACGTTTTGTTTTCATGCTAAACAAGCACATTTTCAGAAACTAGAACATCTTGTCTTTCAAATGAAGTTTCATACATGTTTTTTAATCTTAAATTCTTTTGTTTCCAGTTGGGAATGCCAAACAGGTAAAAAATTCCATAAATAGGAGTAGACATTTGAATTTACACAAATTTATTATGTAAAGTCTTGAGCTGCTTCTCACAATGTAAAGAACACAGATTTATACGCTGTAATGAATGCCTTTATTAATGGTTGACAAATTATTTGTGTTTTTATAGATCACTTATAAAAATGAGAACAACATTAGGGTGGCCAGATTCTGAAGAATGTTGTCATTTTAGCTTTTTTCCATTCATTACAAATGGACTGTTTCACCTTTTTTTCTTGTAGAAAAGACGAAGAATTGGTCGACTGATTCTCAAAACAGCTGCTAATAATTTTCTGTTGAGCTGCTATTCACAAAAACAACAATAACAACGAAGAAAAAGCAAGGATTTGCATTTCCTTTGGGAAATCTGGTGCAGTATTTTTGCTTTTTTGTTCATGTAGCATTTCATTTTTCAAGTTAAAGTGTTAATATGCAGGTCACAATAAGAAAAACATGCAAACACCTGGAACATTTGAGACGTTTATTACTGAGGAGACATGTTTGGATTTAATAAAGCACTGATCCGTTTATTATACCTCTTAAATATTTGCTTTCATGGCGTTCATAGGAGAGTCGGACATGAGAGATGGTCATCAACACTAACAATGAGCTGAAGGACTGGAGTGACTTGATTTCCCTTTAAGCGTTCCACAGTTTAAATTCTTCATGCCTGAACTGAGCAGGCCCCTTTGATGGCCAGGTATCATCTAGAATAAGATCGTCTCTTCATCATATTTGTGATTATATAAAACAGGGGAGCTGCTTCGACACGCACTCGTCATTTTACATTCATTTATTCCACCTCACTGGCTGAATATAAATGAAGATAAAGTGCCACTACTGTTAAAGCACATCTGGTCACACCACAGCTGCTCACTGCATCTCAGGGGTGAAGAGAGCAGCTGTTAAAGCAAAAGCAGCGACCACAAAGCAGCACTTTAAGGAAAGTGGACACCACACTTTCAGCTTTATTAATGCTGTTTGAACAATCTGAGATGTATTTTAACACTATTTTGGAAAAATATCCTTCAACATAGCTTTCAACCATGTTAAATTTGAGGCCTTGAGTAAATGATGCATTAAAAACACAAGTTCTAGTAGTCATTTGAAAAAACCTAAATGTGCAAGTGTTTCACTGTGTGTCAAAAGTTTGCAGACATTTGGGGTTATTACTGATGCTGCAGAATGTTTTCCTATCATCCTACAGATCTTTTAGCAGCAACTAGTGTGGATAAAATGTACTTTTAATAACCACAGTCTCATTCAAGGCTCACAAGTGCTAAATTTATAGAAAGACTTATGATTTTAAAGCATACAGCTGGTGACTTTTTAGATTTTCTGTGTGCATGTGTGAATCATCGGTCAGTATTTTTTTATTTAGATAAGTTCAGAGGTAACATCTCACACAAGCAGCAGCACAGCTTAAGTGCAATACTAACAATGTGGCTTTATAATACCTAGTTACACTTTGTCCTGGAAGCTATGAGCCCGGTGAGTTTGATCATAAAACTTTATTTGGTTCAGCTGGTGATGCTAAGGTAGCTGTTAGCATGAAACTGTCGGGTTGCACGATACACAGCAACACCTTTGGCACTGTTACAATTAAAAGCTGGCTCTGTTTGAGGGGTAATAAATGGATTTAAGTAGCGAATATTAGTAGAATTCACTCGTTACGTCTGCTGGTCTTTCATAGAATAGGCAATTAATTACTGTGAGTTAGAGCAAACCAGTATGGAAGTCCATTTCTGCCATAAAAATGGAAGGTTATAAACAAATAAATATTCCAAGTATTTTCTGAGCAAAATTCTAAGGTGCAAACTCAAAATTAGGATTTAACAAGTCAACATTATAACATGCTGAAGCAATAATGATTTAGTAAGCAAAATTATGAGATACTAAGTTCAAACTAGCCAGAGGCAGCGCTACTATTAGGTCAGTAATACAGGATACAAAGTCAAAACGATGAAACACAAAACACAACGATGCCTCACAAAGTCAAAACAGCGACTTAATTAATGTCATTAAGTCAATAAAACTCAATAGGTTCAAATTATGTTCATTCAAATGTATGATGACTCGCAAAATCAAAAGTAATGCAACATTAATTCAAAACTACAGCAACTCTAATTATGAGGTACCAAGTCTTGTGACTTTCTGAGTCAATGAGATGTTGAATCAATATTATAAGTTACTGAAGTAAAATGAGGACAACTCACTGAGTCACAATTATAATACCCAAAGCCAGAACCATGATTCCCTACTTCAAATCTGAAATGATCAATGACATACTGATTTAATAAATCAAACTCCGGATGATTCATTTAGTCAAATTAATGAGATTGAGTCACCATTAAAAAATAGCAAAAACAATACTGACATAATAAATAAAGGTTATACTCATTCAATACCATGAACCTGGCTTAGTCAAACCTACTCTACTGTTCAAAAGTTTGGGGTCACCCAGACAATTTCACGTTTTCCATGAAAACTAGCACTTTTATTCATGTGCTAACATTACACAAAGGGTTTCTAATCATCAATTAGCCTTTCAGCACCATTAGTTAACACAATGTAGCATTAGAACAAAGGAGTGATGGTTGCTGGAAATGTTCCTCTGTATCCCTATGGAGATATTCTATTAAAAATCAGCTGTTTCCAGCTAGAATAGTTCTTTGCTACATTAACAATGTCTAGCTTGTATTTCTGATTCATTTAATGTTATCTTCATTTTAAAAAAAGGTGGGTTTTTTTTCAAAAATAAGGACATTTCTAAGTGACCCCAAACTTTTGAATGGTGGTGTATGTAAAATTAAAGAAACTGTTGAATTTGTACGTGCAATTTAAGGTAAGCCAAAACATTATCTAAGTTAGCATTATGAGATGTGAAAACCAAACAATGAGACACAAAGTCAAACCAGTGACTATTTAAACATATGATACAAAGTCAAAATGATAAAATCCTAAAAACAATGATAACATAATAAATAAAACTTAAGTCAAATTAATGTGAGTCAATTATGAAATACTAAGTCAATCCTATGATTATCTAATAAGTCAGTTTTATAAAATAAACTCTGGAGAGCTAATATCAGAAATTAAATCAACATTATGGTGAGTTATTATGTAAAGACTGAGAACTAAGTCAAAATTAGGAAAAAACACAAATGATGTTGACTTACAAAGTCAAATTCATGAGATACTAATTCAGTATTATGAAGTACTAATAATAAAGAAGACTTAAAAGGTGAATTTATGTTAATTCAAAACTATGATTATGATGAGTAAATTAAAAAAAAGATCCGAAGCCAAACTTATGATGACCAAACATATCAATATTATGCAATGCTAAAAATTGTGATGACTTACTAAGTCAAGAATATGTGGCATTAAGTCAATCTTATGATGTGTTATTTGATCAAAATTTAGTGAAATCAGAACAAATCAGGAAAAAGTAACATCGGGACGTCTCAAGTCAATTTAACTGAGTATTAAGTCACGATTAGTATTAGTCAGTAAAGTCGAAACTGTAAAATACTACGCATGAAATACAAACATTTATGTCCCTTATCATCTGAAAAAATGATATACCGAGTCAACATAATATCTCAACTGTTCATTTACTTATTTATGAGTATTTAAATGTTTATCATGTTAAACCCTTTATATTCCTTAATTCTTTGGCAGAAATGGGCTTCCATACATTGCTACATAGCGCAGTATGTAAATATGAACAATCCTCCTGCACACAGCTTTTAAATTGTGATTCTATGCAACATTTTACACTAAAGGCCTCGATTAGATTCAAGAGCTGCACAGTCTGAATCTGCAAAATGCTGGTGATGGACTGACTAGTGTAGCTGCCCGCGTTTACAAGGACAGAAATACAGGACGTAAAAGTGTTGCTGTCATTATTGGTTTTTTTGCAGGTTTGCCTTCCGCAGCCCACATTCTTCATTTAGAAGCAAACCTTAAAAACCTAACAGAACATTTAAAGTACACTTTTAGGCCTCCGTCTGTGCAGTAACTTTCACTCTGTTTACTCTGGAGCTTCAGCAACACATCATCATTCACCACCTGGATGCGACAACTTCCCACGTTTCCCTCCTTCAACTTGAGCTTACCCTCTGCTCTGCACATGAATGCTGTAAAAACCAAAACACTTTCTGGCGTTTTTTTTTTTTTTTTTTTAAAGTTGCACCGCGTATATGTGCCATCTCTCACTGAGATACATTGTTCTCATGAGTTTAAATAAACTTTTTAAATAATTTTCTTCAAGGACTTCTTTCTGTCAGTCCTTCTCACCTCAAGCACTTGATACTTCAGCTGCAGTGTGAGTCACTAGCGGTAGTTTGGTGTGCGGTCGAATGATGGACATGGAGTGTTAGGAGCTTTCAGTCCGGGCTGGGCTGGTGACTACATGTGCTGTAACGCCTCCTGGGCTTGTTCTGTGTACACGTCGTCCTTCCCCGTCCACGAGCCGAGGTCGCTGTCGAACTGTGCGCTTCGCTGCGAGCTCCGCTGCTTATCACGCGAGAAGAAACTAAACCTGAGAGAGAGGAGACATAGAAGGCGGTTCAGGATAACACGTATGCAGTGTTTGCAGCGACACGTAAAGCAGTGTTAGAGTTATGGCAAATTTAATGGCAGCAGTACAGAAAAACTGTGCTGTTTTTAAGAAATTAATTGTGAGACCTCTGGCGTAATTACTGTGAATCAGTGAGATAGCATCTAGTTTACGTATTTGTTCCTGACAATGAAATTAGCTGCTCTTTTTCCTAAAACTTCCTACATCAACAGGGTTCTTTTCTATTCTAGTCCAACTGTGTTTTAACTCGGGCTGGGACTTCAACGCGTTAATATCCATTAATTAATTACAGGAAAAAAAACGCATTTAATGGCACCTTTCTCAGTTCCCTAATTTCTAGCACACTGGTAACACTGATGCACACTCCAGCCCAGTAGGTGGCACTAATGAACCTTAAGTCTGTTTTCAAGCCGCAAAGAAAATACACAGTACACACTGAGTGAATCAACTCAGAAATGCCACATCCACATGGTGGCTCGAAAGCAAACTTTCTCTTTTATTACAAAAACTGTTCAGCAAAAAGCATTTCTGAAATAATCTGAGGCAAGAAATAAGCTGCTGAATCTATCCTCATTTTAGTTGAACAACGGCTAGTTTAGGCGTTTAACGAAAGTTTCGCAATTATAGCACCAATGTACTATACGTTAGATACGACAGTCCTGGTACCAGCAAACGGTGTAGCCAGCCCATATTAGATCACTTTTCAAGACATTGAAAGTACTTGAGTTTAAAAAAGTCTTAAAATGTTAAATATAATGGCTATAATTGGACTTTGAGTTTGCAGTAGTAGCAGTGAATGTAGCACACAGACAAAAAATGCAGATAAATATAAATGAAACAAATATTTTTCCAGTTTAAGCTCACATATACGCCTACTCATTGATTCAGTCATCAACCAAAATTTATCTGAACTGAAAACTTTGCTTATTGTGTCAAATATTGCTATTTGATAAAATGTGATTATTCGCGATTAATTAATTACAAAGCCTCATATTACTTAGATACATTTCTACTCGCATCCCTCCACTAGCTGTAACATTTACTTTTGTTCTACTGACATTAATGTGCATAACATTAAGGCTATAATGTCCAGGTGGACGGGTCGATATGATCTCATCCAAGAAAAATAACCACTAATGTTTCTTTCAAGAGGAGTAAAGTGCCATGTTAACCAACATCTTAGGATTAATCCATTATGTTTGACAGCTGGAGGAACAGACTACCTGTGAACACTCTGTCATTTTTAATACTCCATCACCTGGGATGTCACTGGGACAGTTAGTGTTCCATTAGACACGAACCTTTGTTCATGTTCCAACCACAAGAATTGTCTCTGTAGTACCGGGCTTTCAAAAGTTCTGGTACACTCGGTTTCACGATCTTTAGAGACGTTTACACGTCGGAGTGAAAAGTTCCATTAAACAAACTGAAGGTTCTCCCTTATAGGCAGGTGTCATTAATACAAATTTGTTCTCCAGTGAAGTTGTATCAAGATGGAAGTCAAAACAGTTGAGATATCGGCTCTCCTTCGTGCTGGCCACAACAAGTCTGACAGAGCCAAACAGCTGAACATCAGCCGGATGACCGTCCACAGAGTCGCGGAGAGGCTCAAGAATGGTGAAGATCTTTCAGGTCTTCACCATTCTTGAGCCTCTCCGCGACTCTGTGGACAGAACTTTTGCAAAGCCCGGTACCTCGTTTAGAACCGTTTTCAGGGGGAAAAAAGTACCTAATTCAGTAGAAGTCTCCCCTAACTTCACCATCAACAATGTAATATGCACTTCTTCAAAATTGTACTATTTGTTGTCGTTTTGGGGCACTCAGAGTTTGATCCGACACCACAACAGAAGCAGAAGAGCTGATTAAAGGGTTGTTTCTGTAAATGTTCTGTCCCCTTCGACCCTGCCCCGAGTTCCTGCAGTGGAAAGCCATATGCTACAAGAGCAGAGTGTGCAGGTATAGAATATGTAAAAACGACCTTGTTCTCCAAGTGGACTAGAAGAGCAGCAGAATAACAACTAAGTGGTCTACAGTGTTCACAGACGTCCCATAAGAGAGTAGAACTGAGGCTGAACTTTCGTTACTTTTGCCAAATGTTTTTTAGTTCATCTACAGATCCATCAACTGCGTGAAGAGTCGGCATCATTTCATTTGATCAAGGTTTTCTTACATAACCCATATACTAGTAGATAATGACTGACAAAGACTATGGAACAGGGCAGGTAATAGAATAAAACATGTTTAATCATTAACTGTGAACTAAAAGCACTTTTAGTTTGTAAATTGGTCAGAATGATTTGTGAGTTGCAGCAGAGGCTGGTCAGTGAGGGAGAAGATGAGAAGACAAACTACATATCTATTCTGACTGGCTGATGTTTTTAATGATCCACAGTCATCCCACTGGACGACGAAAACAAGACAGCCCCACAATCAGCCAATCAGAATACTACAAAGGCATGAAAACAAAGCAAACTCTGGCACATGCAGGGGGGGGGGGGGGGGGGGGGGCAGCTGTTAGCTGAGACAGCGACAGACTCTGAAGCCAACCAAGTATAGAGTCATACAAGCGACATGAGACGTCTGATTGGCTGTAAAGTGGGGTCATCTGGGATCAAACCAGCCGCCACCATCGGCATTATGGCTGTGAAGATCCTGTTACACAGAGGTAAAGACACAAACAGGAGGAGACAGAGAGAGGGAGAGGAGACGGACAGAGGAGACAGGGACCACATCAACTTTGACCTCCGATTGACCCAAACCTCATAAAACCAAAAGAAGTTATGCCTGAGTCATTTTAGTGCAGATAGAAAAACAATATTCCTTTACACATTTAGACATATATTGGATATATAAATTATGATGTTATGATGCTGTAGAAATGTGTACTTTGTGAGAAAAAACAGCATCTAAAAGCTAAAATCCAGTGATTGATCCTCACTGCTTGCTGCGGTCATACAAGTCTTCTTTCCAAGGTCTGTGCTGTATCCTACCATCCATAACACCAAAATTACCTCCCAAAAAGTGTGCAGCAGCTCTGAGCCCTTGAGGCCTGAACTTCACAGACCTCTAAAGGTGTCTTGTTTTATTAGGTACCAAGACTTAAGCAGCATAGCCTGTCATGTATGGCGTCATAATTGACGCCATAGTCATAGCCAAGTCCTGTTAGTTAAGAGGTGGTGCCTCAATGGATTGAATGTCTTTTTCCAGTACAAGACAGAAGTCAGTACTTTAAACTCTATGCCATGTTCCTGAACCAATTCTTGAACAATGATGGGGTGTGGCAGGTAGCATTGTCCTGCTTAAAGAGGACATTAGAGAATACCACTGCCATTGAGAGGTATACGTAGCCTGCAGCAATGTTTCAGTAGGTGTCGAAGTAAAGATCCACGTGAACACTAGGACTAGGGCTGCACCTACAATGTCTACTGAAGGTATTCACCCCCTTTGGAAGTCTTCCCTTTGTATTGTTTTCAGTATTGAACCGTGGCCAATATAATTCCGCTTTTGACAAGAATTTACAAAAAAGACTCTTTTATGTCAAAGTGAAAACAGGTTTCTACAAAGCATGACAAGTACTTAAAAATGTAAAATCAGTTGTTGTATAAGTATTCACCCCTTTTAAAATCATTAAGTCAGCCACTTGGAGCTGAGTAGATGTCACATAATTAGATCATCCCCATTGTGAAGCATGGTGGTGGCAGTGTCATATCACCCCAAACCATAAAAGTTGTACAGCAATTCTTGCTCTGCTATATCTTTGCACTTTTTAAACTTATTTTTTCAAGCCATTTTATATTGTATGGTTTATAGTGTGTCAATACTGTACTATTTCATTCTCATTTCTCATCCCTGTACATATTGTAAATATTATTACAACTATTTTATTACTATTACTATGTTTATTGCTACATTAGCTGCTGTAACAATGTGAATTTCCCCTGGTGTGGGGAGAAATAAAGGACTATCTTATCCGATCGTATCTTATCTTAAAGTGGAGATACAGTGCCTTGTGAAAGTATTCGGCCCCCTTGAACTTTTCAACCTTTCGCCACATTTCAGGCTTCAAACATAAAGATATAAAGTTTTAATTTTTTGTCAAGAATCAACAACAAGTGGGACACAATCGTGAAGTGGAAAGAAATTTATTGGATATTTTAAACTTTTTTAACAAATAAAAAACTGAAAAGTGGGGCGTGCAATATTATTCGGCCCCCTTGCATTAATACTTTGTAGCGCCACCTTTTGCTGCAATTACAGCTGCAAGTCGCTTGGGGTATGTCTCTATCAGTTTTGCACATCGAGAGACTGAAATTCTTCCTTCCATTCTTTTATTAGTTCTTAAATGTCTTAATGGTCTTGGGCCCTCTTATTTATCTGACCTGCTTTTATCATATCAACCCTCGCGGGTCCTGAGGTCCTCCGGCACTGGACTTTTAATTATTCCTAGAGTAAATACAAAAACCCACGGGGAGGCTGCTTTCAGCCATTATGGCCCTCGAATATGGAATAGCCTGCCGGAGAGCATCAGGACTGCAGAGACTGTTGATGTTTTTAAAAGGAGGCTCAAGATTCATCTTTTTGGTTTGGCTTTTAACTGATTTCTTTTAAACTTTTAATTCTTCTATTATGTTATTTTTAGTTCTTATATTCTTATAGCTCTTCTGCACTTCTGCATTTTATCAGTATTATATCTTAAAACCTTATTATTATTATTATTATTTATTTATTTACTATTTATTTATTTGTCTATTTTATCTCTACATTTTTAACTTTCTTAAAGCTTTTAATTTTTATGCATTATACCTGCTTTTTTTTCTCGTTAGTCTTTTAGTTCTTAGCTTCAGTGTTTCCTCATGGGAGGCCTCCACACTGGGATGTATGCCCGGTCTGCCCGCGGGGGGCGTTGCCCTGGAGGCCTCCTGGGCCCGAGGGGCTGGGGCGGCTCTGCATTTAGTGCGGGGTCTGCCCCTGCCCATCGGCGTCTGGGTGGTCTCTGTGGCGGCGCTCTCTGTGGGCTGTGGCGCATATCGGTGTGGAGGGCTCCCATAGGTGTTTCCCCACATGGTTCCTCAGTGACCTGCCGTGTCTCAGCACCGTGTTGTGTGTATGTGTGTGTGAGTGTGTGTGTGAGCGCATGTGTATATACATTGTATGTTGTGTATGTGTATGTATGTATATATATATATATATATATATATATATATATATATGTGTGTGTGTATATGTATGTATGTATATGTATATATATGTGTATGTATGTGTGTATGTAAATATATGTGTGTGTGTGTATATATATTGTTGGTTACACTATGTTTTTTATTCTCTCTGTTGTTTTATTCTTTTATTTTGTGAAGCATTTTGTGTTGCATTTTAAATGGATGAAAGGTGCTATATAAATAAAGTTTGATTTGATTTGATTTGATTTGCAAAACAGCTCGAGCTCAGTGAGGTTGGATGGAGAGCGTTTGTGAACAGCAGTCTTCAGCTCTGCCCACAGATTCTCGATTGGATTCAGGTCTGGACTTTGACTTGGCCATTCTAACACCTGGATACGTTTATTTGTGAACCATTCCATTGTAGATTTGACTTTGTGTTTTGGATCATTGTCCTGTTGGAAGATAAATCTCCGTCCCAGTCTCAGGTCTTTTGCAGACTCCAACAGGTTTTCTTCCAGAATGCTCCTGTATTTGGCTCCATTCATCTTCCCATCAATTTTAACCATCTTCCCTGTCCCTGCTGAAGAAAAGCAGGCCCAAACCATGAGGCTGCCACCACCATGTTTGACAGTAGGGATGGTGTGTTCAGGGTGATGAGCTGTGTTGCTTTTACGCCAAACATATCGTTTTGCATTGTGGCCAAAAAGTTCCATTTTGGTTTCATCTGACCAGAGCACCTTCTTCCACATGTTTGGTGTGTCTCCCAGGTGGCTTGTGGCAAACTTCATCGAGACTTTTTATGGATATCTTTGAGAAATGGCTTTCTTCTTGCCACTCTTCCATAAAGGCCAGATTTGTGCAGTGTACAACTGATTGTTGTCCTATGGACAGACTCTCCCACCTCAGCTCTAGATCTCTGCAGTTCATCCAGAGTGATCATGGGCCTCTTGGCTGCATCTCTGATCAGTCTTCTCCTTGTTCGAGGTGAAAGCTTAGAGGGACGGCCGGGTCTTGGTAGATTTGCAGTGGTCTGATACTCCTTCCATTTCAATATGATTGCTTGCACAGTGCTCCTTGAGATGTTTAAAGCTTGGGAAATCTTTTTGTATCCAAATCCGGCTTCAAACTTCTCCACAACAGTATCTCGGACCTGCCCGGTGTGTTCCTTGGTCTTCATGATGGTCTCTGCACTTTAAACAGAACCCTGAGACTATCACAGAGCAGGTGCATTTATACGGAGACTTGATTACACACAGGTGGATTCTATTTATCATCATCAGTCATTTAGGACAACATTGGATCATTCAGAGATCCTCACTGAACTTCTGGAGTGAGTTTGCTGCACTGAAAGTAAAGGGGCCGAATAATATTGCACACCCCACTTTTCAGTTTTTTATTTGTTAAAAAAGTATAAAATATCCAAAAAATTTCGTTCCACTTCACGATTGTGTCCCAATTGTTGTTGATTCTTGACAAAAAATTTGCATTTTATATCTTTATGTTTGAAGCCTGAAATGTGGTGAAAGGTTGAAAAGTTCAAGGGGGCCAAATACTTTCACAAGGCACTGTAATTCAACCCCCTGCAAGAGAACTGTGACTTGGAAGACATTTTGTTTTCCAGCAGGGCAATGACCTGAAGCATACAGTCAGAGCTACACCTACAAGGTGAAGGTTGTGCAGTGGTTTAGTCAGAGTCCAGACCGCAATTCAACTGAGAATTTGCGGCCCAACGTAAAAAGTGTTGTTTTCTCACAATCTCTGTACATCGCCGCACATTTTGGAAACTGCTGCATGCCAGGAACACCCCATAACACCTGCTGTTTTGGAGACGTGCTGACCCCAACGCCTATCATCTATCACCGTCATAGTCTGTCAGAGATTCTCAGATCCTTATGCTGCACATTGTGTCCTGTTCCCCACACATCAACCTCAAGAAGTGACTGTTTATATGTTCCTTAAAATATCCCACCCACTACAGGTAACCAGATAATCAATGTTACTCACTTTATTTGTTTTAAGATAAAGTTTGTAGTGGTTTTCATGTTGTATCTGTACCAGATGTGACATGTTACTGGGTTAAATAGAAAAGGAAGGTTTTCATACAGAAATGTGTTTGTAGATATGAACAGTAATATTTCCATAATATAATATTTAATACTCATTTTCTTCATTAAATTAATATCCCAGTGCATTCTTCTTTTCACTACAGTGTAAAAATTACTTTTATGATCTAACTTGGTGTATGATTTTGAAAATAAATAAAACTTTTCTCTGCAAGCCTCACAATTTAGTTTTAAAGTAAACTCCTTGTAGAATATGTTTGTCATTTACACTTAATAAACGCATTTCATTCACATTATTTATATATGCAGCGTATTAATGGTGTTGTGCAGAGCTACAGTCACATGTTCTAATAAATTCATCTTACAATGTTGGACAACAGAAATAATAAAATAAAAATATAAAATGCAGTTATCAGCTACTTTTAGCTTTAGGGGATGTTTTCTGAATGTGTTCGTAGACTGTTTAATCCTGAGTCGTGATCTGATGAGTAATTAGAAACAATCATACACCTGAGAAATCTGACTGGAGTGTGAAAATATTTCCCGGTAGAGTTGGAGACAAATTTAGTCTCTGTGCTCATCAATGTGTAGCAAAACAATCCTGCATAATTCAGCCACAGATTTACACTCATGTCTGTTTTTTAAATGTAATGTTTAAATGTCTTATTGTATCCTGCTACATTAAGTATTGTTTAGTTTTATAACATGTTGTTCTGCTGCTGTCTATTTTCCTTTTATCTGACTGTTTCAGCCTCTTATTTGTATAAAAGCGATTTGAGGGACAAGTGTTGAAAATTACAATTCAATATAAACTATATTCTACCCACCATAAACACACTGTTGTCATTTTATCAATGTGTATGTCCATATTAAATATACCACAAATAAATAAACTAACTGGGTAAGTACAATTGTGCAGGTACTGTGCATAAGTACAAATTTATTGCATACATATTAGAGGATCTTCATTTTTGTTAATTTTCAGATTAAGATTTTACATCATTTTTAATAAACTGACAAAACTTTGTAGAAATGTGTTTTCACTTTGACATGAAAGAGTTTTTTGTACATTTTTGTCAATAAGCCCAAATTAAAATGGCTGTGATTTAATAATGAAAAGCAATGAGGGAACAAACTTTAAAAGGGTTGAATATTTTTTTATAGACATTGTATGTCAACACAGGCGCTCACATACTGCAAATATGCATTTACCCATTAACTCTTTGATGCACAACATGGGTCAATAGTGATCCTTATTCAGTGGAAAATGGATATCTCTTGGCCCATATTGTGCATCAAAGGGTTAAACCTGAAAAAAGTGATAGCACCATTAAAATAAAATACTTACTTGAAATCCCTGATTTGATCACCAGTGAAAATGCCCAGAAAGGTACGCTTTAAAAAACCATACTGGCCTAATTTTTTGCTCTAGTGAAGCAACATGAAGCCAGTGCGCTATTAGCGAATATACTAAATAACATGGAAACTGGTTTATGGATTAACTTGGGGACTTTTGATAGGGTTGCTTCACAAAGATCTGAGAGTTAAAGGACAAATCAGAGAGCAGGAATTTGGTGAGCGTACAGAAGCAGTCTGAGAGCAGCGAGCTGTATCAAACCTAAGCACAGGACAGTGGTGCAGCAACAGTCTGAGAGCAGACAAACAATACTGAGCAGGGGCCTCATTTACAAATCTTGCGTACACACAAAACAGGGCTAGAAAGTGGCGTACGCCACTTTCTACGCGAAGGTTGTGATTTATAAAAACAAACTTGGCGTGAGAATGTGCGCCAACCTTGATGCTTGATGCTTGCGTATGCACAAAACAGGGCTAGAAAGTGGCGTAAATCACAACCTTTGCGTAGAAAGTGGCGTACGCTGTGTACATTGTGATCTCTAAAAACAAACTTGGCGTGAGAATGTGCGCACCGGTGCACCAACTTCGATGCTTGCTTAAGCACATTTTGGAGACAGAGGGAACGGCAGTGCTGGAGGGTGAAGTGGTGAATTGAAACCAGATTGATCTCAAACCTTAATTGTTATCACATATTAGACTTGTAGAGCCGGATAATCATAAACCCTCATTGTTGTAGATGTTCATATAGTGCGCTATTCGGCCTACGACTGTATTTGCAGAACTATATTCATATATCAACAGGGGCGGATTGAACGTTATGTCATTCGGCCGTTTCACCGAAGGGCCGGTCCACATCTGTTCACTGATCACCCGACACCCGTATAGCTCATCGGGTTAGGCAGGTGATCCATTTGCAGAGACTGGTCTCCAATGCAGCGGCCTGGGTTCGATTCTTGCCTGCGGCCCTTTTATGCATGTCTTCCCCCTACTCTTCTCCCCATTTTCTGTCACTCTTCACTGCAACTATCACAGTAAAAAGGCAAAAAAAAAGTAAATAATTTTGTTTATTTATCCATATGCGGCCGAATGGGATGAGCGTCCAACCATTAATCAGCCCTGTACAGGCACACAGGCACACATGCTTCACACCACAACCACGCTCCACCCCCCGGCGCTGTGTAAAATGCCGTGGATCAGCGGCTTATTTATATACCGATACATTCATGAGTTACTTTGCATTGACCATTCATGGTAAAATGTGGGTGTGTTGTGGGCGGAATGTGAGGTGGATCCACCTGTGCAATCTTCCAGCTGGTGTGTAATTTATAAAGAAATTGCGTGCAGCTGTGCTTACGCACAGTTTTATAAATCAGGGGCGAGGGGCATACGCCCATTTCAGATTTTCGGCATACGCAAACTTTTAGTATGGATCCTACGCAATGTTTTATGAATGAGGCCCCAGATCTGCACTGAGCAGAGGCTATCTGAAACAGAGAGGGCAAGGTTTTGAGGGAAAGCACTATAAAATCTGAATGAAGAACTAATTCTCTTAAACTTTACTCTATGGAATAAAGAAAAGTAAGGATGTGGAACTCTGACCTGTAATATTTAAAGAAGGCTGACTTTCACACTGACATCTTATCTCCAACATAAAGCAGAGCAGCATGGAGACACAGTGGATGGTCGGGAGTTTTACTGAGCTGCTGCTGTGTAATCTCCGG
Organism: Acanthochromis polyacanthus; assembly: GCF_021347895.1. Lineage (NCBI taxonomy): Eukaryota > Metazoa > Chordata > Actinopteri > Pomacentridae > Acanthochromis > Acanthochromis polyacanthus. The sequence goes on from NC_067130.1 coordinate 19,596,842, forward strand.
TCGGTTTTTACAGGCCAGACAATCACAGGAAGTGGGCGTTTCAATGTGCAGCTTCCGCTGGCAACCAATTAAAGTTGTTTTTTAGTGGATAAAACGCAAAAAAATAATATTTTTCATCTGATACTCTTAACTTTGTCAAGTGATGTCTTTCTTTAAAGCTGCTTTCACCCGCTTAACCCTCTAAACACCAAAACCTGCTGGGAGGTTTGTAGGCCTTTTATTTTAAAAATTACAGTATCCATCCCAGTAAGAAATCTAGAAACTGAAAGAGCCATCAGATATCCAACTTTCTGCTGATCCTTGAGCTAATCATGTATGACATTTGTCATACAAGTTGTCGAAGATACATTCAGCATGGTGAATGATCTTTGCAGAGTTGACGTGCAGAGTAATGTGAAAAACAGTCAGCAAGTCATAAAATATCTATAGTGTGCTGAGTCACCATCTCTTCCAGTGATGACAACATCTGTGGTTACTTATGCTGGATGTGTTGATATGTGTTTTTTAAATTTTCTAAAAAATAAATAGTTTAGGATGGTTTTTTTTATGATTTATGGTATTCTAATTGTGTCATACTGCAGAGTCTACTTCTAGCCATGGTTGTGTTGTTTCCATAGACATGCAGGATTTTATCTTGCAGTGAAGAATGATCCCATATTGAGTAAAAATGTGACAGGAACAAAAAAAAAAAAAAACACCCAGGAACTGCTTGGGGTTCAGAGGGACCATGTCTCAGTATGAAGTCACTGAGAGTAATAAAATAACAACAGATGGCAGTAAACTAGACACAGAGCTAAAGCTGTCAGCCTGAAACAGCTGTGAATGTGTGGTGGAACTGCTCAGTGAAGCCATTTCCTGCATGCAGAAGAAGCTTCTAATATGCAAATGTTTGAACATGCAAGGAACAAATAATCAGCCTCTGCTCAGGGCATGCAAAGCAATCGCTTGATTTTCATTTTCAATTGTTCACAGGATGGGAGCTTGTACCAGGTGAGTGTTTTCATGGGCAGATGTTATCGGAGTGAACGTGTTTTGAGGAGTGTGAACACAACATACAGGCGTTTGATTCCTGATTCTGGCTGAGCAGAAGAACGAGACCGAGTCCTCAGTTCAGGGGAGGGAGACGGACTCGGAGTGACGATCTCATCTTCTGCTTCATCGCTGCAAACACAGAGACCACCATCATCACCATCTTCATCATGGACCGCATGCTGACACATCACAATGTTAAAGACTTGCACTCGTATGTACCTTTTGTAGTAGGCCAGCTCCTCCTGCAGCAGGAAAACTTTGGCCTTGAGCTCATTCCTCTCGTGGAGGACGTCCCTCAGCTCCTGAAGGGTGAACCGGGGCCTGTTGGGGTCTTTCGGGTCCAGACCCCCCGACTCCTCTTCGCACAAGGCCTCCTGTTGAGAGAGAAATGCATCACACAGAGTAAACTTCACCAAAGAAGGGAAAGAAGGAAGGAGGGAGAGAGGGAGGGAGGGGGAGGAAATGAGGATACCTGGGTGAAATATTGGAACACAGCAGGCATGTCCTCATCGCACATCGCCTCCTGGTGGCAAATGTTGAACTCTAAGTCAGACACGGGGCCTTTCTGTTTCCAATACATGTGTTCTGTTGGCCCTCTCCTCCACCCTCTAACTAAAACTCAGGGTTTTTTTTTAACTCAGCACACTAGAGACTACCAGTGTGTTAAATCTGAAACCCATGCACTGAGCAAAAAAACATTCCTATTCATGAGTATTCTACACACAAGGTCCAAGTCCAACTGAAATCGCACCTTCAATCAGATAAACATAACGCTTTATTGTGTTTTTATTGATGCTCATGACTTCTGTCTTTGCGGTCAACTTATTCCTTTTTTAGACTAGAATCCTTCTCTCAATTCAATTCAAACATTTTATTTATCCCCGAGGGGCAATTAAAAGGGCATAAAGAACAGTATCAACAAAGACAAGGACAAAAACAAACAGAACATCAGACAATAAAACCAACACAAAGTTTTAAATTAAAAAAAAACAAAGTTCTATAATTTAAAAACAAAGTGAAATAATTAAAAAGCGACTGCCATGTCAATAAAGTGCTCTGTGTTTCACTCTAAGGTGCTATGTACACTTAGTTGTGGGGTCTGTGCAATGTCTGGACAGGGAGGGTGTCTCTGGACACCAATATTATTACTATTATTAGTTTTTAATCTGGAGCATTAGAACATTGATGCTTCCTCGGGTTTTTCTCCATATACTCCACCATACTGTCCCACTTACTGTCCGTCTTTATGGCTATGATTGCTTGTCTTTGCAGCTCTGGCAAACCAGTCATTCCTGACTGACATAACCACAGACACCACATTTAAAACTCTGGTATCCTCTCAAAAGCAGAAAGATGTACATGCGTCTGATAGACAAGGGCTTGAATACAACCTGCATTCATTACTATGTAAAAGTTCCACACACTTGGTGAAATACAGCTAAAATAAATGTATAATGATGTAATAAGTCTTACAGCACCTATAGCCTGTCCAATAACGACTACATTTCAGTTGGACTTTACAGCTACCATTTCTACTGTCAGTGTTCAAGACCACGGTGCATGAAAGGACAACCTGAAGTGCTGTTAGAGGCTGAGCTGTGGCAGTGATCTATATTTAGAAGGGTCACCAGTGCAGTCGTCTAGAAAGTCTCACCCAGTTGGCTGAGCAGTGAAAAGTCCTACTGACACTCTGTTAGTTCTCAGACACCCATGCAGAGTCATATCAGCGCTTCTCGTGTTAGTCCACTAGCTCTTTCTGTTTCTACCCGTGAGGTCACAATTCCAGGTTTGGGGTTAGAATCGGGACAGTCACACCACTCTCAATGCTGTGCAGCACTTCTGCATTACCCAGAGCAACACTGCCTCGTCCTCCTCATCCCCGTCCTCGTGTCCCTCTGGGCTGAGGGAACCGGACAGGGGCAGCAGGGGCTGATCAAACCCACCCGACATCAGCTGAGAAGGGCTCGGTCTGTCTGACCAGCCCTCAGCCCCCAACACCACCGCTGCTGCAGCTTTACCACGCTGGCGGAGTAAGAGACAGTTTATTATCCGCTCACTGAGTGTGAGTGTGTCTAATAAGGTGTTTAGCCACTGTGGTGATTTATGCTCCTACTTCAGGTTTAAACTTCACGGCTTCAGTGGAAAGTCATTATGCTGGTTTGCTAACCAGATATAATTTAAAACTGGTACATTTTGCAGGAAATGGCTGGCTGTGCCTTTAGGTAAAAATTTCCAGCATCTCATTAAATGTCAGACTATGCCTTGGGAGCTTTACTTTCAGTTCCCATGTTTTAATAAGAAATGACTTTTTGACATTTTGACATGTAGGGGATGCATTAAAATTAAGAGTGGTTGAATTAAATGGAACTGCTACAGTCTCTGTATCACCCTCCATGTTTCCATAATGTATTTTTATGCACATTTTGAAGCATCGCATTCGACAAAGTTTAGTTGAAACAGTAAAAATCACAAAAAAACTTTCCAAGTTTGCTTGAGGTGGGTTTTGCCTTTTTCAGAAAAAGTTAATGAGCTTCATGGGAGATGCAAACATCTTTTCTGAGTGACCTCTGATGTAGAAAACATTTAACTCACTTGCCTGATCAGCCGTTTTTGTTTCTACAGACTCTGGACAGCATGAAATACGGCCGACACCAGATGACATAAAAGAATAACGACGACGACTAAAACATTTCCTGTAAATCATTTTTTCTAAATGGACAACGTTTGGTTTGTGTGTTTTTATCAGTGAGAAAAATGACTGTTTTAGTTTCAGTTTCTTCTAGTTTTCTGGGTCAATTAAAACTTTTTTCAGACTAGAAAACATGGCTGACGTGCATCAAACCACCCTTCATTGCAGCAACAATTATAAGAAGATTTTATTCTGAAAATTCAGCAAAAATATAATAATAATAATGAAAAAAAAAAGATTCTGGAAAAAAATTACGACCAAAGCCCAACATCTCACTGCAGGTTGGAGGCTGGGTAGCAAGATTTAGGTTTAAAATGATCCCGACTACTCTGGGCGTTTTCTGGTGCTGTGTTACCTCTGCAGGCGATGGCGGCTGAGGCGGGGGTTCCTCAGGGTTCTGTGCAGGCAGCTCCCCTTGTAGTCGCTCCCTTAAACGTGCCACTTCTTGCCGAAGAGCGCTGACCTCCTGCACTCGTGCCTGAGCGCTGGCCTCCAGCTCCACCTTCTGCTCGATGAGTGCTTTGCCCTGAGCCTCCACCACGGAGATTTTGTGGCGCAGGTCGTGGTTAATTTTCATAAGACGAGACTGCTGTTGCTGGAGCTGCAGAAAAAGGCAAACAGGAAGGATGAGGGCTGAAATATGGACTTGTAAATCAAAGTGCTTGTATTTAATCAATGTTCAACAATATGAGACTCCACCTGATCACAATACTCTGCAGATATCAAACATTAAAAGAGTCAGATTGGAAAGGGAGCCAAAAAAAACCTTGATCAGGACATCCCTACTTGGAACAGACATGACAGAATCTACAATACAAAGTTGCTGCAAACCTATCAGTTCACCAGGTGTGTGTGATGGAACCTGCAGAGGCTGAAAAGGCAAATTGGGGGTCATTGCTATAAATGTTTGCATCCCCTTTTGGTGGAAAACTAGTACCACAAATAATTAACAAAAATGAGAGCTAGAGAAAGCAGAACAATGCCTGGCTCCTCTGTCGCCTCCACAAAGCGAGTTAGTTACAGCATGAAGTAGGGGAATGTCGTATTGACATTTTTGAAAAGTTTCAGATAACAGGCGACACAAACATCTCCTATCTGAGTGATGGGAGGGCGTTTAAAGCAGTTCTCACAGCCAAAGGTAAACAGTAAAAACCCATGGACTGAGTGAGAGCACAGAAATGAGTGCAAGAATCTCATTAATGCTCAGCTTTTAATTAAATCCTGCTGAAACTGCGTGAGGTTATTTCTGATTTGCATCCCTGTATTAGAGCGTTGTCCCACACCTTACTACTGTATCACACTAGAAGATAACTGAAGCTGAAACAACAAAACCTGAGGCAGACTTTGGACCACAGACTGTTGTTATTTCTGGTAAAGCCATCTTAGTGAACATTTTCTGTTTGGGAGAAACAGTTTCTGTGACATTTTGACTCGTTGCCTGGTGTGCCGCCTACGTCTCAGATTTGTGGAGCTGTTCAAATTGGTCTGGAGCGGTGCCCTTTAACCGACCTTTTCCTTGGGAGGAAAACAACACAGAACATCATCCTCTTACAGAGCTGCAGGGCTTAAATTACACATTGTGACTTTGTGATGGGGTCTTTTGGAGATCTGACACCAAATCTATTCACAAGAAGTGCACATCTGTGCACAAAGCAACACATGAGGACATGTTTGTAGGTCAGAGAAAGACAGGGAAACATACGTTTAAAATATAACAGGGCATTTGAGTTTGATTTGACCATTTACTGCAGCATTACAAATGGTAATTGTTAAGAAGAGTGCAGGATTCATCGATGAATTGTTGTTCTATTGCAGGGTTAAAGGGCATATTAATTGTTGTTTGTTACAATATTATTTTTTGATTATGTGAAATAGATTGATAGTGGGTCACATGCATATGGACGGGATAATCAAGTTAATATATTCACCTGTCTTGGTGTCTTTTATTGTTTGAGAGGGGGTGAGCTGGGCTGCCGTATTTGTTGTTGACCGCTATTTTTCTTCGATTGCTTTGATTATGACTTTATGAAACTATCATGAGTTGATTATCTTTTTTCTTTAATAAAAGGTTAAATTTATTCGTTGCAAATCTTAGTGGAGTCCTTTGTTAGGGCGTCAGACAAACAGGTCCAGCCTCATTCTCTCAGTGACTCTTGTGCGTTTAAGTCGCTACAAAGAGTATGAGCCACTTCAGTGTTTCCTGGAATTGTATATTTGGGGTTTTTGCACAAACTAACAAGATAATGTTAACACTCAAATAGTTTTCAGCCATCTAGTGTGAATATTAAAATTATTTACAGTTTCAATGCATCATATTTTTAACAGAATGTATTGTATTGATTGATTTAATGCTGTAATTATATAACCACTGTGACAAAATTCTAACAAAATGATCAATACTGAAGTCTTTCTATCTAAAAATATATGAACACAATGACAAGATGAATGAGTGATTAAGTAAATATTAGGTAAATTCAGTCTGATGGGGAAGTTTTTCTACAACAGTAGAACACAGTATCTTTCCAGCTCTTAAATATTGTATTTTTTTGCTTAACAAAACAACTTTTTTCTACCTATCTTGACAAAAATCTGACAAAGAAAAGGCGAGAGCACCCAGTCTGGACCCGCGAACCACACCTCTGTTGTTTCACTTGGAGATTTGGTTACATAAGACCAACAGTGTGACATTTCTGGGTGAAAAAGATCGACATTTGAAAGCAGAAAACATCCCAGGCTGCTCTTGTTGACAGCGAGTTTGTGGCCTTACTGCTTCTATGTCTTCGTTTTTCAGGGTGAGCTCGCGGTCCTTGGCTCGGATCTCGTCTCTCTGCTTGTCCACCACCTCTTTCAACTTCTTCATCACCTGCCTCTCTCTCTCTGTCATACCTGGAAGCCACACACAGGAGACTTTTATTACAGATATCTTTTATTATTTATAATGTGTGTTTATTGTCAGAGAGAAGTCAGCTGTGCAGAGGGAACCCTGGCTTGTGTGACTGCAGCAGGTGTGCTGCTACACTGAGGCCGGTCTGTCCATAGAGAGTCGGAGTGACTGTGGCCTCTGTGTGAAGCCACCAAGTGGACTCTGATGCAGAGGCTGGCTCGCCGTCAGACACAGAGAAGGCTTCCTTTGTGTGTGTGTGTGTGTGTGTGTGTGTTTGTGTGAGATACTGTGTGCATAACAGAACGGCAGACACGTGAGATGTACCCAGAGTAAGCAGCAAAGGTTCTGTTTAAGTGTAGCATTAATTTTTAACCCAACTTCCACAAAAACAACAAAAGACAGAAGAAAGCTAATGTTTGTTTCCATCTACAACTAATACAGGTCATCAGTAGGTTTGGGGGTGTTAATTTTAAGATTCATTTATATTATTTTGAAAATGTGCATAAAAATTGCTGATTGAAATTCATATATAGGGCTTTTTGACTTGACAGTAAACCGGTTCAGTTCTCATTCACAAATAAAGTTAGACCAAAAATAGGTGTTTGGAGCCTAAAATATTTGTTCCCAGTAAGAACAAGGTGCCAGGTGTGGTTTTTTCAGAGGCGATACAGATTATTAGTAATCAAAGAGAACAATAATTAAATAATCTTTTTGCCATAAAAATAAAATCTTAGTGTAAAATTCAGAATAACAACCAGTCCAACACAAAACTTCATTAAAATTCTTCTTTTAAATGCATGTTTTACAAAAATGTGCGTCCCACATCATGTTTCACATTCTGAAATTTATTTATTTTACTGGCAGCTGATCACAGGAAAAATGCCATATAATGGATCTGTGAATCTGTCAAAATGCTACATAAAATATCAGCACCCAGCAAGAACCACATTCCAGTTCAATTTAAACTGAAATCATAACGACACTGGTGTCAAAACCCATCATAGCCAACAATCACAGTGGAGTGTGTTGCCTGGTGGTCCAAAGAAATTCAACTTTTAGTGTCATTGTGGACTCCAGCTGAAGCCCAAAGGCTCTACTTGGAAAAGCAACTGCCCGCAGAACTCGCTGAGGAGTTGGTGAAAGCAGTCTACTGCTGGAATTAAACATGGAGCTATGTGTTGGTTACCAAGAGGACATCATTCCCAAAAAGACGGTTCGCTAACGAGAAACCAACCGGCCCACTGTCAGTTGAAAAGTCCTATTAGTTATTTCTTCATGCTGAACATCAAGTAGTACGATACCCTTCATTTTCTTCTATTACTTAAAGGAAAAGTTTACTTTTTTTTGGGTAATCAATCAATCAAGTGCCATGCCATTCAGTGTAGGCAATCATTTCTCTCCAGCTCCTCCGATCTTTTTCTCTCTGAATTGTGACTGTTGCCCGTTCCGTATGTAGCCATGATGTAAGTCTATCTATCATTTGCATTCTGTCTACCTCGTCCTCTCTTCCCGTTAATTTTTCCAGCTGTAACGATATATTCCAGCGTCCCCTTCCTTAAGATGTGTCCAAAAAATGTTGCTTGCCGTTTCCTAATTTGGATCAGTGGTTTATAATTTGTGCTTAGTTTTTTTTAAAACATCTTCATTACTTATTCTGTCCGTGTAAGATATACGCAGCATGCGTCTGTAAAACCACGTCTCTGCTGCAGTGATTTTGTTCGACATTTTATTATTTAAGTTCCAAGATTCACATCCGTACATTAGAACTGGTAGAATGTTGACTCCAGTCAACGTCGGTTTTGGGTAAATTTAGCGTAAAAGACTCTTCTGGATACCTAAACATCCATCTATTATCTATAACACTTAATCCTCATTAGGGTCGCAGGGGGCTGTAGTCTATCCCTGCTGACTTAGGGTGAAGGCAGGAGACACCATGGACAGATCATCAATCTGTCACAGGGCTACACATAGAGACAAACAAGCACAGTCACATTCACACCTACGGACAATTTAGAATCACCAAATAACCTCAGCATGCTTTTGGACTGTTGGAGGAAGCAGCAGTTGATGGTGTAAACTACCGATCCACTGTGCAGTCCGATGCCAAAACAGCCGCCAAAAAAACATGCAAAATTGTCATTTTTACTACAATACAATAATTAACACAATAATTTGTCAACTTTTAAGGCACTGACAGAGATATTTCAGCTACTTCTGGACAGTGCTAAGTGGGCTTTTTCTTCTTTTTCAGTCTTTATGCTAAGCTAAGTTCATCAGCTACTTGTTATAGGTGCATATTCACCCTACAAACATTGTGCTTTTTATTGTACTGTGAATCTATACACTCAAATATGATTAAAACATGCTTCCTTTAAAAATCACCATCGTCCAGGTCTCCATCATGGCCCTTCTGTAAAACACACCAGCAACTGACTGATCTGTAAGTCACTAATATTCCTCTGGCTTCTCACCAAAGAATACACCACTTTTTATGATGTTTTTTTGGTCTCTAAGGTACATGACCTCTGCTTTCTCACCCTCATGCCTCTGCAGGTCCTCCTCACTCATCGGGTCTTTGATGGACATGTTGGTGAGGAGCGTTTTGTTCTCCTCCTGCAGCTGAGCGATCTGAGTGAGCAGATCCTGAGCCTCTCCCCTCCACACATCCTCCACCAGCTCCAGCTCCTGCACGAAGACCATAACACACAGAAGTTATAGTACACATAAATTCTACATGACACTTTCTGCAGACATTTGTCCACAACACAAAGGCATTACTTTACTATTTACTGTCATCAAGGAGTCATTAAACCAGATAATATTCTAAATTAATAAGCTGGAATCACAGAATTAACTCCTTTTTATCTTAAAAATCACACAAACCAACTAATTGACGATAAAGCAATTGGAATTAAATTTAATATTTGACAACTAACCATTCAGTTGTTGCAGCTCCAGTTCAAACTTACGTGGTGTATAAAATATCTATTTATACATCAACATCCAATTCTATTTAATGGATTGCCTGGAAATGTATTACAGATATCAAAAATGTAATTTTCTTATGATCAAAATTGCCAAACTCAGCTGCACCGTCTCTCTTGAAAGATGATGTATGAGAGTTGTTTTTAGGGCTGCAAATAAATCTTATTTTCATTGTCAATGACGTTCTGGATGTTCAGTCGCTGCTAATCAGCAAGTCAAGCCCACCTCATGTTTTGCTGCTTGCAGGGTTTTTGCTGCCTCAGAGTTAGCCTTTGAGGGGTGACTATGCACAGCAATGACGGCAAGCTGTTATCTTGTTTGACAGAAATCTCTTTATTCTCTTTTTATTTTTGACCATTAAATAAACAAAAATGTTTATCGTGCTTGAGTAAATTCAAACCCAATTCTCAATTCTTATTATGTTGGTGTGAGGGATTTTGGTTTGAAGAAGGCTGAAACCTCTTGGGGAGGTGCCAAGAAATCCTCTGTAAAGAGAAAACCCTGATTAAATGGATGACAAATAATGACAAAACCTGAATTAAAATGTCTTAGTAAGATGGGCACGGCCTTGTGTGGTCAACTCAACCACCCAGGAGCTTAAAATGCTAATATAGCAAGATGAAAAACAGGAACAAACAGGCAACAGGAAGACAAATGTTGCCATGGAGTCACATTTGTTCACGTTTCTAAACTGGCAGGATTAAAAATTGTCAGAATTAGCTGTCAGCAGTTCTTTGTTGTAATGTGACCGTAGATATACAGGTATACTATCACTGTGATCCAAGTCCGACAGTAACTGGAAGCCTCTTTGTTCTACAATTTCCAAGCTGATTTTTGGACGTTCAGTTTCTATGGCATTGAAGATAACGGTACTAGACAGTAATGATCAATCAGGCAGAAAGGGTTTTTTAGAGGTTTTCAAGTCTCAGCTTTAAGCACACCCTTCAGTTCTCCTTTCAGACTTCGCTGTGGCCTCATTGGAAGCAGCTGCATTCGTTTTCCACTGCTTTATTCAAGCTTTCCCTTGAATTTGTCACCCATCTGTACGTAGAGAAAAGCTCAATTGTGCACACACACACGACGATTTGACACGCCAGCTACCATGCAAATGAGTCACAGCAGCATGCAGAGCTCTGATTAAATGCCATGTTTACAACATAACATATTAAAAACACAACCATTTGGGCAACTGAAGTGATGAAAATGGATAAAGTTTAAACTAATAAAGGCTCTCTGGATAATTAGAAAGCTAGAAAGAAATCAGTTCTCTGTTTATCAAATGATTTATTTCTTATATTTACTCCAAGAATAGTTTAATAGTTATTGGCCTAATTACTCTGCCAAGGAACGCAGGAAAGTTATGCGACGATTGGTATCTATCAGTCTGTCAGTCTGTCTGTCTGTCTGCAACATTACTCAAAAACAGACGAACGGATTTGGATGAAATTTTCCGGGAATGTCAGAAATGACACAAGGACCAAGTGATTAGATTTTGGCAGTGATGTGGCTTATAGTCTGGATCCACGGATTTGTTAAAGATTTCTGTATCGTTGTGAAATAGCATCACAGCGTCACTGACTACAAGTGAATGCTACGTCAGCTGCCTGCTGATGATCACACGATTGTAATCCGACTACAAATCCACTGCTGCGGACTTACCGAGACTTATCCTTCGGAAATGATACAAGGAACAATTGATTAAATTGTGGGGGTGTTTCCAAGTCCCATCAATTCCTGCCACCCGCTACGTATTTAGGTCACGCAATTCAGTATCCGTGCATAACGCATACATGCATAACACATGCCTGTGCTCAGCCCGAGTCATGTGGTTATATCTATGTTAAATGGCCACATTCTATGTAGACGTGATTTCTGATCATCAATAACTAATAAACAAATGCTGCATTTCTGACAATGCCAGACAGGGGAATGAACAGCCTTGCTGGAGAACTGCGCTCTCTGAATGCTTTTTAGCTGTACAGCTGCTACTACTAGTTAAAATAAGTTTTGTTTCAGCTTCTTAATTGTGATATTTTTTGTGTCCTTCCTTGTGAGTTTATGACAGTAAACTGAATATCTGTGGGTTTTGGATTATTGGCTGTAGATGTGTTGAGATTCACCGAACTGACAATCAACTGTAATAATTAAAAAATGAAATATTGATACTGTCTTCATAACACACATATGATAACATCACAAACATCCCAGTGACAGTAGCGCTCTGGTTGACTCCAACATATGAACAACATACAGAACAGCTACAGTCACAAACTCTTTCTTCATCAAACTATAGTCGTATTTCGAGTATAAATGATTTGGCAAAACCAGAGACAACAAAACAAAGTTAAAGATGAATTTGACTGCATATTTAAAAAATGGCTGTAGATACCACAATATTATCTGTAGCACGAATTCTTTCAGCCAGTGTAAAAATTGCTGTGAAAATATGACATTGTAACAGCATGCGTGTATAATGGGAATTCTTCACAGATAAATGACAGTATTTCAGAACATTAGAAACAGATAATGTGCATTTATTAACCAACAGTAGATTGATTCCTAATATGCTCAGATATTTTCCTCCCTTATGTCTCCAATATGTATTTTTTTTCCTTCTAATTACTAATCTTTATTGGAGACCAGTCATTTTAGTAAGTATGCATGAATCCTTTTAAGCATGAATGTAGAATCCACCACTCTGAAAAAAGAAAACCTCTGGTTAACCACATATATCCTCCCACCTTTCTGCTACTTTCCCCATGTCTGACCTCTATGTTGGGTTGTTTTTTCCCACCATATATTTTTTGCTGTTTTCATGTGAAGTCCATGTAGCCTCTGTTGGGCTCTCAGTCACAGCAGACATTTATTCACAGTCATGAGACGCAGTTAATCAGTCAACCGGTGACTCAGTCGCTGTCACAAGAAACTGACACACAAACATTTTTATAGTGCTGGCCAGCAGAGTGTAGGGCCCTTTAAAAGCCACAGAATATTTCCACAGTGCGTCTCCACTAAAAATACTGTGATCTGATCTGCAGCGATGAAAAGTAACTTAGGCACTCTCACTTTAATTGAGTACTTTCATTTTATACTACATGTGATTTTACGGGGAAATATTGTACTTCTGACTCCACTAAATTTACCTGACAACTACAGTCACTTTTCAGATTACATGAAATGAATCAGAAAAGATTTACTTTTATTATTTATTGAGTACAAGTCAGGCTGCATAGTGGCTTGATGGTTAACACTTTCACCTTGCAGCTAGAAGATCCCCGGTTTGTGTCCTCACCTTCCTGGGATGTTTTTGCATGTTCTCCCTGTGCTGCTGCAGCTCCACTTTGACCAGCTACATCAATAAACTGCTTCTCACCAAAGGTGCAACTAACAAACTACTGATTATTTTTTCAAGTAATCATTTGTTTTCTTTTTCCTTTCTCAACACTAAGTACTTTATCTGGTAATACTTAAATACTCTGAAGGCACATTTTCATGGCGGTACTTAAACTTGTTATACAGCATTTTTACAGTGCAATATTATTATTTCCATCCATTATCTATATGCTTAGTCCTCATTAGGGTTGCGGGGAAGCAGGAGTCTATCCCAGCTGACTTGGGGTGAAGGGAGGAGACACCCTGGACAGGTCACCAGACTATCACAGGGCTACATATACAGACAAACAATCACCCTCACATTCACACCTACAGACAATATAGAATCACCAATTCACCTCAGCATGTTTTTTTTTACTGTGGAAGGAAGCGAGAGAACCCAGAGAAAACCCACGCATACACAGTGAAAACATGCAAACTCCAGCCAGAAAGATCCCAGGAAGGCCGGGACGCGAACTTGGGATCTTCTCGCTGCAAGGTGACAGTGCTTCAAGTCTAAAAAATTTTCAATACAGGACTTTTAATGTGCTCTATATAGTGGTATTTTACTTGTGATGGAGTAGCTTTACAGTGTAGTATTTGTATTTTTAATGACGTGATAGTTCTAATGCAAATTTATTTAGTATTTTTACCATGATACTTGTATTTTTACTTAGTTTTCAATGCAGGACTTTCACTTGTTCTGGAGTATTTTAAGAGTACTTCCTCCACCTGTAGTTAGAGCACAGTTCAGGTGTAACTTTAGCTCCACTAGTTTTCTCTGATCTGTTCAGATTGATGTGGACTTCCACTCTACCACTCTACTGGACCCTGGTGGTCTTCCTGTCTGACCTTTCTGTGCTTCTTCTCCTTCTCCAGCCGGTCGATCCTCTCCAGCCGCAGCTTGTCCAGCTCCAGCCGCAGCTCCTCGGTCTCCGGGCTGATGCTGCTGCGGCTCACCATCACCTCCAGGATCTCCAGCACTCGCACCACTTTGGGCATCAGCCTGGACAGAGCCTCGCAGCCGTACTGGTCTATGATCCGCTCAAACTCCTGACCCACCACAGCGGCTATGTCGTACACGTCCATGACGGTGAGGTCGGCCACATTCTTCTCCAGGGCCGACCCGGAGTCCTCCATGTCGGGATGTTCCGGCCCGCTGTCCTACTATGTTTCCTCCGCCACAGCAAACTTCCTTCCCGGGAAGAACAAGTCTGCTAAGTTGCTCTCTGCCGCTTTAGCTTGATAACCGCTATCCAGACGGACCGTGAAGCTGCGCCAAACACTGGAACTATCGTGTGTCCATCTCCAGCGGCTCAGTCCGGGCTCTGGTGTGATTTGTTTGGGCTAAATTTCTGCTGCGTCCCATCTCGGTCCAGCCGAAGCTGCCGCTGTCTGCCGGTAAGCTAACGGCTAACACTGCTAACGGCGCAACACACTGCTGCTGCACCTGGCAAAATAAAACACACTGGATACACAACAGACTGGAAATATACGCAGTCACACACTGTGTATAAAAGTATCAAGGATATGCATAAAAGTACAAAGTATCTGCACTAAAGTATAAAGTATATGTATAAAAGTACGAGATAGATACCCATCAGCCACAACATTATGATCACTGACAGATGAAGAGAATAACATGGATCATATTGGTACTATGTGGTGTTCTGCTGAAAAATCTTGGATTTTGGAATCCATGTTGATGAGACTGAAGACACTAAAATAAACATTGTCCCAGAACAAGCACACTCCGTCATGCAAATGGAAATCCCAAATGTCACTAGTCTTTCCCCGCAGGAACGTCTTGAGGGACGTGACAATCGCCCAAGATGTTGATTTGACCTCCAAACTTCCTGGACCCAACTTTGATCAAACATCAACAGGATGCAGCATTCATAGAGGCCTCACTACACAACCCAGGATCCACCTCCAACATCCTAGTTCCAGACCCCATAGGACACCCTGAGAGGTCTTCTTGTATGAGGTGTTCTGCTGGAAAACCTTGGATATTGGCATCTATGTTGGTGAGACTTGGACGCCAAAATAAACATTGTCCCAGAACAAGCACATTCCTTCATGCAAATGTCAATCCTAAATGTCACTGACCAACCCCACAGGAAAATGCACCCCACCACATCGCGACGACATTAATCAGGAGCATCTTGAGGAACCTGATAATCGTCCAAGATGTTGATTTGACCTCTAAACGTTCTAGAATCCATCCTGATCAAGCATCAACAGGTTGCAGTGGAACAAATTTGATTCAGAGAGGCCTCACTGCACAACCGAGAGTACCCAAAGGATCCACTGCCAATGCCTTGTTTCCAGACCCCATAGGACACCCTGAGAGGTTTTCTTGTCCAGGCTCAATGGTTCAGACCATTTTTGACCACATAAAGGGGGACCAACAAAATATTATGCAGGGGGTCCTAATGTCTGATCAGTGTACATATATCTAAAAGTAGAAAGTATATTCATGTAAGTGTAAAATATATGTAGGAAAGTATGAAGAATATGCATAGAAGTGCAAAGTATACGTATAAAAGTATGAATTATGTGTTACTGTGCTTTAATTGTGAAGGCGGTATTGTCTGTCTGGAGTGTTTTAAATTGCTCTAACTTGACTGTGCTGCTCGCTGCTGTCTCTGGAGTCACTTCCATGGTGGTGAGATTGCACTTTGTACTGCGCATGACTGGAATAACAGACAGATGAGGTCGCTGTGAGAATATATTACAGCATGAAGAGACCGTCATTTGTTCTGACACTTTCAATCACCACTGTCCAAATAAAATAAATTATATGGGTTTGTTTACAGTTTGATGTAGTTATTAGCAGTATTCAATTGTTAAAATATCTAAAAGGTCTGTGAATGAATGACTGATACCATATTACACAGCCACATTTAGATTTATTGATGTTTGATTGGATGCAGATTATATGAGGTTCCAGGGTAGCTCAGATGCAGATCTGCTGGCACAAGACCGCCTGTACTGGAAAAACCTGGTTCATCTGGTCGGCTCGACGCAATGGGATGGGACACCAGCCCCAACGCAGGAGCAAGACTGACTGAGGGTAGCTCAGATATTTAGCTTTTCAAATTTAACAAACACTGTTCATTCCAGAAGGGCTGGAGCAATAATTTCAATGGTAACAACATAAAATAAGGAGAAGTTTGGAAACATTCAGAATTATGTGAAAAAAATGCTTTAAAGGTTATGCCATTAATCTTCTCTCAATAATGCATCATAGTTATCAATAGTTGTTTCAGCTTTACACTAAAACACAGCAAGCACTTTATTAGAAACGCTTGGTTAGATTTGTGATTAATGCTCACAGGGAATCTTTGGATTTGTTAGTGTTTTCCTGTAGGATACTGAAGGGTCTTAACCTGAATTCCTAAATTATTGAAGCAGTATGTTAGAGTATATAATGTAGTTAGTTCTTAACTTAAATATTTAGGTTAGGTACATTTATATTTGTTATATTGTAGAGATTTAATCATATTTTTGGATTAGTCAGGTAAATTTGTATTTTATACCTTACTGTACCATTTTCACTGGAATATTTAAATTAGTCCAGGAAATTTACATGAGTAATACTGACAAGGCTTAACCTTAACATCTAAATTACTCGGGTAAATTTGTAACATATGTAACATTGTAGGTTCTTAATCTTATTTAAGTCATTAAGCTTAATTTTTTATAACATACAGTATATCATGGGGTTTAAATTCAGCCATTTTATCAAGTAAATAATACAATGTCTCAACCTTTAAACTGTTGTAACTTGAAACCTATTTAAACTATCTCGATTGTTCACAAAATACCAATCTTCTTTCTCTGTTGGAAAACACAGTTGTGTTAAATATGGTACACACAAAACGGTGACTTGAATTGAAAATCTGAACCACATCAGTTTTTGTGCTGTTATACAGCCTTTAATAAAGCAATATTTTTTTGGAAAGGTATGTAAAAGTTGGCATAAACTACATTTCCATCTGTATATGTTTACTATTTTGTAAAATATGTCAAATTATTTGTACCTCGCTGCAGCATTTTCAGCCTGCCTGGAGGAGTCTAGTCTGTTCTGTAGCAAGGCTAAATTGTAGTTTTAACTTTTTCTTTATAGTTTGCATTACAATGGAGAAAAAGGTCACACAACTTTTAATGTATAACTGAAAAATACCACAAAAATTCAGACTTTTTATTTTTATATATCACTTACATAATACAGGTGTCGGTATGATGACCAAAAAAATTCTCGTCATTTAATTTGCTAATGTAATTCTTATAAAGCACAAACAATTACTGCTTTTACATTTCTGTTACAAAGCCAGAGATAGAAATCAGTGTTTTCAACATCATAAAGGACATTTATTTTTCCAGTGCATAAGTAAAATCAATAAATCAGATTCCTCCTCTTCAGTCAGCTTCAAGACTCCCCCGTTCCAGTTTCACCTCGTTTGAACTGTAATGAAAATAAAAACACTCATGTATACACCGTCTACTCAGTTAGAAGGCATGTGAAATGAAGAACCAAGTTCAGCAGGTGAGGCTCAGTACTTACCGCATTCTTCAGCAGGTTGCCAGATTTGGTAAAGATATTCGGTCTCCTTGAGGTTGGTTTGGTGGACTCGGTGTTGTTCTGTTGGGCTGCCTGAGGCTGAGAAGGTTTAGGCTGAGTGATGCTGGATGTGAGTGATGAGGGCTGCGATGGCGAATAAGCCTGAGGGGTGAAGTAACTCTGAGTTCGGTTTGGGGTGTATGGCTGAGATGGTGTGAAAGGCTGAGTGGGAATGTAGGGCTGGGAGGGTGTGTAGGCTTGTGAAGGTGTGTAGGACTGTGAAGGTGTGTAGGTTTGAGAAGGTGTACAGGCCTGTGAATAGGTGTGTGTTGGTGCGTAAGACTGAGGCAGTGACAAGGACTGTGTCTGAGTCGGTGCAAATGGATTGGATGATGCGAAGGTCTGAGTGTTGATGTACGGCTGTGCCTGAGAAAAGGACTGAGGTACTGGGGTGGAGTCGAGCAGAGTAGGTGGCGGCGGCGGTGGGAAGCTGTCATCTCTGTCATCTCCATCTGCCGTGGTCCCAGAGGCACCAAGGTCATAGTGCCTCTTCCTCAACTCGCCCAGACGGACTCTCTCCTGCTCCAGCTGACTCTCCAGCTGCAGCACCTTCACCTGAGACATTCAGAGAGCAGAAGATCTCCCTCAGTGGCTCCAAACATGTCTGACTTGCACACTTTTACAAATACTTTACTTATTTTACACTTTTAATTATATAACAACGGTTTAGTATTCAATAAAGTTGTTGTGCCACTGAATTGTCGATGTTGGTTTGATTAAGATTCCACGTGCATTGATATTATTTTGAGTGATACAGTTTGATGTTTCAAAAATTCATTTTCTTTTGGAAATCTTTTCCCAACATTTATGCATTACTCACCATTTATGCTGTTCATTCAATAATTTACCCATTAAGCTACTTTTAGCCGTTTATGTTAACTCTATCAGTTCACTAAATATTTATTTTCAAACATTTATTTACTGGCTATATTTTAAGCTGTTTCAATAATTTATTCATTGCTTGAAGCTAACTAGTTTAACTATTTATCTACTAGCTTTGAGATATTTATTTCTACTATTTATCCATTAGTCTTCAGTGAACTACATCAACTGTTATCCATTAGCATAGATTGATAGATTAAACCTATACTGATCCCGCAACGGGGAAATTTTTGATGTTACACCAGCAAATACAAGAAATAGTGCAAGAAAAAGAAAAGACACAAACTCCTTCTACTATTGTCCACTAGCATTATAAGCTAACTACTTCAGCTATTATCAGTTAGCTTTATAAGCTAACAACTTCAACTATATCCATCAGCAATATAAGCTAACTACTTCAAATATCATCCATTAGCAATATAAGCTAACTACTTCAAATATCATCCATTAGCATTATAAGCTAACTACTTCAGCTATTATCAGTTAGCTTTATTAGCTAACCAGTTCGACTATTATCCATTCAATTTATAAGCTATTTCAAACATTTACTTGTTAGCTTTCAAAGCAATTTCAAACATTTATCCATTGGTTTTAACCTGCCATTCACCCTTCATACAAATTCATTAGTGTCGGTGCTTTAAGACCGATATTTCAGCCTTTCATCTACTACTTTTGGCAAACTACTAAGACTTGCTAGTTTTCTTAAACTTTCAATCACAACACAAGGTTTCACAGCTCAGCGCATTCATTTTCAATCAGAAGGATTTTTTTTTTCTTCAGATGAGTTGAGCTACTACACAATCTTTCCCTGTAGTCCAAGTATCTGGGTTGCATTGGCTACTTGCAATAAACAGAGAAAAAAAAGATTTGTTTTGGGATACATAGGTCTCACCTGAGCCTCCATTTCCTCTTTTTTCAGCTTGATCAGAGACATGCCAGAGAAGTCCATTACACCTGTAAAACAAAAATATTAAATGAGAGCCTTGAAGCTGCAATCATAAATATTTTCATATTAAATGACTATCTGGAATATGGAGGAGGTCCTATTTAGTTTTATTTAGTGTGGTTACTTTCAGCTCTACAAAGCTTTTTAGCATTTTGATTAGCTCATTGTTTTGATTTTATGGCCTCTAATGTCACTGTTTTGGTGACATTAGAGGCCTTTATTTTGCAGCAACAGAAAAACGTTTTTAAAAAATATAACACACCGGACAGAGTTGAGTATTTCATTTTACAGCTTGGTGGAAACCAAAAACAGAGCTTAAACAGATGGAATGTAGGAGTTATATTCTCTAAACTGAACAATAGCACAACTCTAAATAAATACAAATTGAGTCCATGTTTGCTGGATGCATAAATAGACATCTATGTCTCAGCATGTCCACCATATTACACTTTTAGCCCTGATAATAAAGTCACTGTTGTGTTCACAACTTGTTTCACTGTTACAACGTTGAATTTTAAAACATCTATCTGCTTGCACACTCCCTCAGCTCTCCTCTCACCGTGGTCAGAGATCTGCTGCTGGCCGTGTTTGGTGGAGGTGACGACCACAGCAGCCATGTCGTTGACGTGTCGTGAGGCCTGTTGCAGCGTGTACAGCTTCTTGTTGTTGCGGTCAGCCTTTACCTGAAATCACAGCAGAATTTAGAAATAGTTAGTGAGGTGTCATAGTCAGATTAAACTATAAATACACATTCATTGTCATATTTTTGAATTGAGTGTTTCAAAACAAAAACACTGCAAATATTCTACAAGACTCACTGAGGTCTGTAAGGTCACGAGAATCATAAAAATGACTTTAGTGCAGTGCATACATTTAATGTTTGTCTCCATCACAACACAGTACAGGTAAATGTAAATGTGACGTGTCCTTTCTGCACATTTTTCATTGATACCAATTACTGAAGAATAAATAGCCTCAATGAGTTGGAATAAAAAGTTGGTTGCATCTCCCAACTCTTTAAGAGTATTTATAGTTGTAACTTGGATGAACCAGGATGGTATAAATGGGGCCTGTTTTAAGTACTTAATAAGATAAAATAAGATAATTGTTTACTGATCCCACAGCAGGAAAACTTGCAGTGTTTCTGCAGTAAAAGGGATAGTGCAAAAACACAAGGAATATCAGTAAGAAAACAAACACAAGCAAGAAATGTACGGAAGCGCTGTTTGTATAGTACAGATTCTTCTGCATGTGGATATTGCAAAAATTCCACTGTGGAAAATAACAATATTACAGAGTTATTCTATGAGATACAAACGCTGCTATTGCACAGATCCTTCCATGATTACAAAATACTGATATTCAAAATGCTGATATTGCATATACAGACAGGTAGGACCAGCTGTTCCTAAACTTGCCAAATAAGAAAATCAGCAACAAAACTATATGTATTTGTCTTTTTGCTAATCTTTGGTGATTTTACATTATATTGCGATAGTTTTATAGGACTACCTCATACAGTGAAGAGGGTAATGTCTGTTAGATTGAACAACTCATACACTTAAAATGTGAAGAATCCCAATAAGACACTGCTCATTTGGTTGCATCTAAACCAAACTGAACTCAGCAGTATTTCAGCTACTTTCCATAGCTGCCAAAATGTACATTATGTTCTTTTGAGTGTGCTCGTTGTACAAAGACTCAAACAACGCTCTATGGGGTACCTTTTTGAAATACTGCAGTGGGATAATGTTTTAACGTAGGTCTGTACCTTAGAAGCAGCTACTAGCTGGGCAGTGCTGGCAGCGATTTCATGTGAGCAGGCGATGAGCTCCTCATATGTTCCCTTTTCACCCACAACCCGGTCAGCAGAGTCCCTGACAGCAAAGAGGTGAGTATGACATATTATTAAATGGCCTGAAGTTCTGGATGTGTTATGTAACTAATAACATATGGGCTCTGTATTCATGGTTTTTGATACATACAGCAGCTGCGTGGCCCCCCAACCCACAGCTTTGGAGGCGGAGATGAGTCCTTCAGTCCAACGAGAGTTTTTGGCATAAAATTCTGTGATGGACGCTGCCCCCTGCAGGAAGAACAAATACAAACCATTACTGCATGCGGCAGTGTAACTGGGGCTTCTGCAGTGGTAACCAAACTACATTTAGGACTTTTTAACAGATCAATGTCTTTTAATGGGCATACATGAAACAATGAATAACAGAAAATCCGCAAATTATAAGACCTAAAATTATTTACCACAGACTCAAATGTAATGGAATTTAAACAGCAATTCACATGTGCTTTTCAGCTGCAGATGACGATTGCTGGTAATGCAAGTGGCCATTTAATGTGACCCAGATAACATATTTGGTAGTAAAAATCATTATTTTTTACTTGGAAACTTAACAATAAATGCCATTTATCAAATTTTCTTACCACTTATAAAGGTTTTAAATTTAAGAGAGTAGTACAAAAATCTGCAAACCAACATTTTTTTTGTTTTGCACTCAGACACCATCCATTCATACAAGCCAGAATATTTGCTGTAAATACACATTTTAACAATAGAAAAGTAAAAAATTAAAATAGAGAAGCAGTTTAAAACTTTTATAATCAAATTCTCAAACCTTCATTCTTCAAAATAAAATTCATTAGTTGCCAACTTTGACATTCCATTTCCTGGATAGAGCAGAAATGGGTCCATCCAGGCTACTCTCTCGGCAATAACTTCAAAATGTAACAGCTTTTTAATCTGTCATCTCTGTCATATGATTAGCAATTAGTGTAAGATACTTCAGGGATTTCTTGGTGTGTCTTATTAAATCAACTTTATCTTCTCATAATTTGCACAGTACAGGAGAGAATATATAACATATAAAATATAACAGAAGCCTTAAAATTAGGTTGTTTTTGCAACTTGAGTTCGAGTTCTGACGTATTTTTCAGTCAGCAAAGAACGTAAAAAACTAGTGTATATCAAAAAATAAATCTAAAAAATACAGACATGGGATAGTGTCTGAGTTTCTCCTTTAATCTAAACTTTGGATGACAATCATTCAAACTCACCCTGCCTCCTTCCACAATGTCTTTCTGTAAGTCGGTGGCAGCTGTAACAAGCATATGAACAGCCTGAAGAGGAGAGAGCAGAGCAGAATGAATACCCAGTAAACATGTTAGTTTACAGAAAACCATTTATAGGCAAACAGACTTGTTACCTTCATGAGGTCTGAGCAGGAGCCCAGGATACTGTAATGAAACAAAAAAAAAAATCACGCAGATTGCAGGTAAGATACAGAAGCAAAAACAATGCAGAATAAAAAGTTTTAGGTCGATGTATTATTCATCTTACCTCTGGTTGACCTCCAGCTTAACTCCAGTGGTGTCTCTCTTTGCCTGATTCAGGATCTCCTGTGAAATAAAAATGGAAACAAATGTTACACCTCACCATCTGTACATTTGTTCAGTGAAGTCATCTGCAAAGAGATTCAATGCCAATATGGAAACTGCAAAGACTGAGTGACCGAATGTATATATTTATTTATTTATTTAGCAACATGGAGTAACTCTCTAACTAAATAGTCTGGTGTTGTGTGTGTTGAGGGGGGCAGGGTTGTATATTAAGTTAATTTATATGTTTTTTATGCTCAAATGTTTTCATTGTTTGCTGTATGCAATCTTTGTTTATTAAAAAAAAAAAAAAAAAAACACTGATGCGTTTGTCCCTACGTCCATTCGGAGCACAGCCTCTTCGATGGCAGTGGATGTAGCAATCATCTCCTTGTCCACCATGCTCCCCAGCTCTTCTTTCAGCACATCTTGTCCTTTGGGACGCAAATCCTAAGCAAGAATCATACAGTTAAAGACAACATCAGAGCTACAGCAGGAAATACAGAAAGGTCCAGATTTAGAGAGCTGCAATCTTGTCTGTAGAGTCTTTTTATTTTTTTGACTCTAATATGAACTCAGTCCAGGGAACTTCAGCAGCACAATCATGTAACAAAGCTGAGTCCTTACCACCGTCGTTCAGGTTTAATTCCAGCCCAGAACCTTTGCTCTGTCCCCCATTTTCTGTCTCTCTATAGCTGTCTAATAACAGCACAAAAAATTTATCTGGAAAATAAATTTAAAAAAATAATTCTATCCTACCTGTCCCAGTGTGAGGAGGCGCTGAACAGTGTAGCGTATTGCAGATGGGTCTGCTCTCTGTAAACTGGCCTGAAGCTTCAGATCCTTCAAGAACTGAAGGCAGTGATTCGCACAATCCCGACAGCTGTCAGTCAAGCCTGCATGAGACAAACAAGAGTGAAGTGTTTCTGTGTAACGTGTTTGGCGTTTTCAATAACAGTAACAGAGCGAGTCTCTTACGGTCGGCCTGGTCGGTGGGAGCTGAATGCGATGTTGCTGCTCCGTTAACAATGGTGTCGGCAGCAAGGTGGGAAAACTGTGTGACCGATCTCAACAAACCACTGGCATCTGCAGAGCAGAGAGTGTGGATGGATACACTCATCATCTGAGGTAAACACACTCTGTAAAGCTTTCACCTAAACACACACAAATGATTCCTAACCCACCATTCCTGTTTCCCAGGTAGACCAAGTGGCTCTGCTGCATTTTGTCAATAGAACCCAGAGTTATTTCGGCTCGATTCACCAAATAATCTGAAAATCAGAAGGAGAACAAGTGAGAGAAGTGAAATGCTAAATCATGAATTAAAGACAGAGTAAAACGAGGATATCAAGGTTTTACATTGCTTACAGTTTCCCTTTTACATGCAGTCTTGTAGTCTGAAATATACATTCAACACATGTAACTGCTAAAAAATGTGCAGGAGGTGATTTTTGTGTACCCCTCTGGACTTCAAACACTTTCTGGGTGTTTTTCCTGCACCTCGACAAAAACAGCACAACCATGGCTGGACAGACAGAGAACTCAAGAAATTATAGTACAGCGAAGTTTTTTTTAAAAGGACATTTAAAAATGGTTGATTATTTATTTTACAAAAATTGAAAAAGCCCAGAATGTCCAACATTTTTGCACAGGTGTTATGTTCTGCACTTACATAGCACCTTTCCACCATAGTGGTACTCAAAGAACATTACATAGCATTACAATTTCTTCTTTGAGGAGGGAATAGAAGTGTTACCAGGTGAGCTGATGCAGCGGACATGTACGGGGTCGTCCACTTTGGCCACAGCATCCAGTATGATGCCTTCAGCCTCCACCACTGCACACTGCAGCAGACAGAACTGCTCCTCCTGCAGCTTCTGGGTCAGCTCTCCTTCACGACAGGCCTGATTTAAAACACACAGACTCATCAGTAACTAATTGAAATGAAGCTTTACTATGCAGCTGTGAGCACAGTAGAGAACCTGCTGCTGTAACTGGGCGTGAAGGCTGCCCAGCTCCATGCTGCTCCTCTGCCTCTCCTGCTCCAGGGAACTCTGCTGGAGCTGAGCTTGCTGTCTGAGGGAGTTGAGCTCGGCCTCCTGTTCCCTTGTCGACCGCAGCAGCACCTCCCTCTCTGCTTGCAGCCCTGCCAGTGTGCTGCTCAGCTGGGTGCCACTCTGGGGAGTGAAGCATGCATGACTATATAAATAAAGTTGATTTGATTTGATTTGACTACCGGTGCTTATCTCAAGTGCAACTTGTAGAACAGTTTCCAGAAATCTTCTTACCATTTCTTTGCTTTGCAGGGTGCTGTTCGCACGGCTCAGTTCTGCACGCGTCGAGTCCAGCTCTCGTCTCAACCTGTCAATCTCCAGCTTCTGCTCTGCATTGATGGCCAGCTGTAGAAAACATTCAGGGCACATGAAAGGACCAACCAACTAAAACGGAGGTGTCTGTGCAGCAAATCCTCCATCATAATGTTAACTTCAACTCAGTTTAAAGGGGACCTCCACTGACTTTATTAATCATAATCCTTTTGCAGGTCTTCTGCATGGTGAACTAAGTTGTACAGTGTTTTGTGTAATGTCTGATAATCAGGCACACTTAACCACTGTCAGCGATTAACTGACACTGTGGATGGTGTAGGTGCTATGTTTTTGACAAAGAAGAATATGTGGAATAAAACAAAAAGACAGCATCTGTGGTTCTGCTACATGGATTTTTGTGCACACACAGCATTACAGGAGCGCAAAACTAACACGGTGAAGCAGTCGACCCACCAGAGCAAATCTCAGACACTTTTTTGAACAGGCACTGTAAGTTCACAGATCTACCCTGATGCCTGAACATTTTAAAGTTCTATAATTTATGAGTACTAAAGCTTCAGTGCCCAGATCAGACCTAGTTAGTATATGTATGTATTGCATTACATTTTGGTGTGTTTTAAAACTCTCAAAATAAAGAGCCTGGATGGATCAAATCCACAATGTGGGAGAAAAATGCTGGCATACTGTAAATAAATCAAAAAGCAGTATAATTTAGTTTTACAAGCAACTGGCTAAAAGATATGATTAATATTCAAAGCTATAAGGAGTCACAACGAAATGTCACCTTAAATTAAACTAAATATTGACTTGGACTGCAGTGTACTAACATTGTTGTTCCTGTGTGTTTATACTGCACGCCAATTGTAAAGATGTGGCAAGTCTGAGTCATCCTTTCTGTCTACTTTTCTGATATATATGAGCTATTATTCTATAAATTTGACATCATTTCCATTGTAGCTGCTCTCTAACAAAGCTGAAACCCCACATATTGAGTGGCGGATGCAACAGCTTGACAGGCATAGCAACACAAACCAAAGGAGGAACATAATAGTATAGGTTTAGCTCCTCTAATCTTAGAAATTTTGTGATTCTCCCTTATGCCAGCCACAGCATCACCAAGTTGCATGTTGACCTGCTGATATACATGTTATAATGGTGCATGTTTCCACAGTCATCAGTTCGTACCTGCTGCTGCAGCTGAGCTCTCAGAGCCTCCAGCTCTCGGTTCAGTCGGTCTCTCTCCAGGTCCAGGGAGCTCTGCTGCTGCTGGCTCTGTTGTCTCAAAGAAGACAGCTCCATGTCCTTTTCTCTTGCAGAGCGCAGCAGCACGTCTCGCTCCGCCTGCAGAGCCGCCAGGCTGCTGCTCACCTGAGATCCCTCCTGAACAAAAACAAGCAGCACACACTGATGAGGCAAAATGTTACAACCACCACTGCCTAAAGTATGTTTGGTCCTTTGGTATCAGGCACCAAGATGCTAGCAACAGAAGTTTAAGTTTACATCATAATGGTAAAGCCTAATCACCTCTAAATAATAAATGTGACTGACTACGACTGTGACTACAGGAATTTAAAGTCTAACAGTTGACAGAAATTTTGGCCTAATGGAGGTGCCAGAGAGTTTGTTGAAAATCCAAAAGCAGATATACTGTGTCCTGTCCTGTGTGTGCATTTTACCATCTCTTTATTCTCCAGAGCGCTGCGGAGGATTGCCAGCTCTGCTCTTTGCTCCAGTAGCTCTTTGTTCAGGCGGTCAACCTCCTGCTGCTGCTGACCCATCTGATTGGGACGAGACCGACCTCATCAATAATCACAACAACCTCTGTATATCAGCACAAGATCACTGTGTTTGAAGGGCATAATACCAGGAGTGACTATGGGATGGAGATGGCGAGCTCTCACCGTGTTTCTTTTTTCCTGTCGTAGACCTTCCACCTCATTTTCCAGCTGCATTTTGGCTCTTAGTAAATGATCTTGGTCTTGTTTAGAACTTGACAATAACTTCACTGTCTCTGCATTCTGCACATGAACACAAACGGCAACAGATGTTTCACCGGGACAGAAAGTTACAGTTGACGTAGCTTAGCAGAAAGACTGTACAGAGAAGGCACAGCTAGCCTGGCTCTGATGGAAGGTACAAAATCCACCTGTCAAATTCAGAATGGTTCCTGTCTTTGTGGTGCTAAATTAAGTTAACCAGCTGCTGCATTATGTTCATCCTAAAATGTGGGAATAGTGTAAATTATCTCATTGAACTCTCAGCAAGGAGGAAAAGAAATGTGTGTATTTAAAGTAAACAAAGAATCTGCAGCTTACCTTCTTCATCAGATCAGCATGGCTGGTAACCAGCTCAGCGTGTCTCTCTTTAAGTTGGGAAAAACGCATCTCTGCTGCCTGAGCTCTGCCTGTGTGGAGACGATGGGACAAAGAGGACGAACACTGTCAGTCAGCTTTAGCGACATTTGTACGGCTCATCCACCTTCACATAAATCTGTACACTCACTGTCTGCCTCCTTGAATCCAATCTGAGCGCCAACATTGGCCACATTAGTGCTCCGTAGTGCCTCCACTTCCATCCGCAGATGTTCGTTTTCCACCATTGCCATCTGTTTGTGAGTGCGTTGCTCCTCCACCTCGGATTCCAGACGGTTCACTTGAGACTTCAACTCGGTTACACACCTCTGAGCCTGAGGAAGAGGAGGAAACTCTTTGATCAATACTGGAAACTCTAAACACATAACATAAATAAACATGTTTGCGATAGAGCTTTTGATTATTTTTTTTGTTTCATAAAATTTGTGACCAAGACACACACTTTTGTATACAACATTTTCCTATTTGAGGCCCAAGAGTTCAGCGCCTTGTGGTTAGCATCTGTGGAAAGAAGACACTCCGACTGCTACTTAACGTGTCTGAATAACATTTTAATGTCACTTTAAACAAAAGAAAGAAGTCTACAAGAATGTAGTCACACTGGCAGATAGGCAATGTATTGATGTAAGGTCATTTTGTCCAAACAGCGAAGGAAGCTGCATTTAAATATCTGACACAGTCTCAGACATAATTTAGGTTTGACTGCAAATATGGGTCGTTTTAAAGTTTTTGGAATAAAAACACAAAGGAGGACATGGGTCAGAGTGTAACATTCAGAGGGCTGTACTCCCTTTGCACAGAGAACAAGATAACCAGGCAGCTAGATAAAACCAGAACAGTCTCATCCATACGTGCTTGAAAAAAGCTGTAAGAATACTAATATTGAATGACACAAAGCCGTCACTTACCTCAGACTTGATGAGCTGCAGTTCTGGTTTCAACACCTCAAGTTCCCTCTTCAGACTTTCATTCTCCGTTTCTCTTTGCTCCAACGAAGCATCAGGTGCTCCCATTTGGCTGACCAGATAGTACTGCCATGATTAAAAGCTGAATATTAGAGGGGATTCCAAAGAAAGATGGTGATATATTTTATCTCCTGACTTGCATGTGAGCGTACCTGTGGCATCGGAGACGCTGATCTAAAGTCTGGCCGTGACTCCACCTCCTCCTCCTCATGACGCTCCTCATTGGGCATCACCACCACCGGCTTTTTATACTCAGCCAAAGCAGCGGCTCGGAGGAAGTTTGGAGGTTCCTGTGGAGATGTGATGACCAAAGCACATGTGCACAATGGAAACCAACATAAAACCAGTGTATGTACAGGAGAAACCACCAATGGAAACTTACATCTGGAAGATCTGGGATCCGGATAACACTTTTAAAGAACTCCATTTCTCTGGCTCTGTTGAAGAACTGTGTGAGGCTGCAGTAGAAAACACAGCTGTTAGTTTCAGGGTTGTTTTCCCTGTCTTCCCATTTCACATTTTCATGTTTTATCATCTCAAAGTGTAATGGACATGAGCTCTGAGCCATATCAGCATTGCATGTTGTCTTTTTGAACTTCTAAACCTGAGTTTGAAAGGCATGTTATCTGTAAAAAATGACAGAATTGTAGCAATTATCACCTGGAGAGGACATATGTTTGATTATCAGAGAGGAAATGTTCTAATGGTCCAAGATCTGACTCTGTGTGGTGTTAATCAGAGTTGAAAATAAACTGTTTTCTCCAAAAAAAGTAAAAATTCTGGTTTCCACTCTGCAACTGTGAAGTCTTAGCTGATTCTGCTAAAACCAACAGGTACATGACAAAGTAAATCTGGGACTTCTCAGCTGAATCATTATTGGTAACACCTATGTGCGCTTACAAACAAACAGGTCTGTTCTTAGTTTTGACATTTTTTGTAGAATAAAATAAAAAATGAAATTTTTGGTTCTTCTTTTATGGTTTGCAGCGTTATAACTGTAGTATACTGCACAGTAACCATGGCTACTTCTTGCTCTGGTTATCCTGTTTTCACAGCAGTGACAAATACGGTAAGCAAAAATGTGACAGAAGCAAAAAAACGCCCAGAAACGGTTTGGAGTTCAGAGGGCTGAATACCCCACCCAAACAATGTCAAAAATAATGAGCTCTCCTCATAATACTGATGACCTACCTCATGAACAGATCACGAAACCGCTCTCGATGTCCAAGAAGAACATCTGGAGCGATGCCTGTGAAGCAAAGGATATGATGGATTAAAAAATTGATCTGATAAAACAGAGTCTCACTGAATAAAGACATGCATCACTCACGGCTGTGAAGTTTGAACAACAGTCGCACAGAGAAGTGGTAGAGAAAGCTGCAGTCCAGGATGAGTGGGATCAGTGGAGTCAGTCTGCACTGTCCAGCTGGGGTGGTGGATTTGGCTCCGTTGGCATCCAGCTGACGCAAAACTTTAAGAAAGAAAAACACGGCACCAAAATAAATGAGCAGATCATTTTGTGAACTTGTTGCTCATTAATTATCCAAAAACTATTAAAAACCCACAATGCTGTACCTACACATCCCCCTGCTGCTGGAAACAGTCACGTTTTCCTCAGTACTTACTATAATCTTTTATTTTATGTTCAACATCAACTCAACTCTTATTAAGAAGTTCCAACACACAGAAGTTTCAATCAATGCCGTTAAAAAAAAATCATGCATTTGTTTTGTGCTTTCACATAATTTACTGTTATCAAACCTATTTATTCCTTTTTTCATGGTCTCCAGTATTTTAAAGTGTTTTTCTGGTAGGTTGTATCACTGTTATTTAAGTGTTTTATTGGATTTTCACTCAGTCTTGTGTGTATAGCACTTTTTATAAAATGTAAAACAAAGCGCTTTAAAGAAGCAAAGACTTACTAGATAAAATTTGCTGCACTAACTATAAAAAAATAAATTACTATTATAATTAGTACGAATAAGACTTCCTTTTGTTTATGGCCCTAAACTGTGGGATATCCTGCCTCCTGGATCATTTTCTTGCTATTTGGCTTTTTGGAAGTATTTTAATATTTATCCTGCATTCTGTGTTTTATTTGGGGTTATTCAACCTTGACTCTTTCAATTCAACTTCACTATTTATGTCATTTATTTTCATTCCTATTGTTGACTCAACATCTTTTTTCAACCCTATTTTGTAATGCACTTTGGGCTGCATCATAAAATTCCATCCATCCATCCTCTATACACCGCTTTATCCTCACTAGGGTGGCGGGGGGTGCTGGAGTCGATCCCAGCTGACTCAGGCGAAGGCAGGGGACACCCTGGACAGGTCGCCAGTCTGTCATAGGGCTACATATACAGACAGACAATCACACTCACATTCACACCTATGGACAATTTAGAGTGATCAATTAACCTCAGCATATTTTTGGACTGTGGGAGGAAGCCGGAGTGTCCGGAGAAAACCCACGCATGCACAGGGAGAACATGCAAACTCCATGCAGAAAGATCCCAGGCCCACCCCAGGATTTGAACCGGGGATCTTCTTGCTGCAAGGTGAAAGTGCTAACCACTAATCCACAGTGCAGCCCGCATTATAAAATTTATAAGCCTGATCTAGGTAGGTCCCACCCTGCAACCCACAGGACCCACATGATTCACTACCACCATCCCAGTGCCACAGATTATCCCCAGAGGTCCTGGTTACATGACTCACTGGGTCACAGGAGTTTTAGCAGCATAAATGATACCAACAGGTGGTCATAATGTTTTGCTTGATTGGTGTAAAAGGCAGTTAAAGTCAGAAAGTACTGGCAGATCAGCCAAAAAATGTGTTGGTTTAACAGACAAAATGTTAAAAACTAATTACTCATTTGTTTAAAAAAAAAAACTGCTGATGAAGCTCCTGATGGACAAACCTGTCTCCGCCATCTTCAGTCCAGCATCCAAGTAATCCAGCAGCTCCTGTGTCATATCCAACCTGCACCACATCACAACATGCATAATCATAAACACTGCATTCAGCTGGTAAAAAAAAAGCAACACAGCTGCAGTTAGAGAGCAGAGAACTTACACTTTAGTCATGTCAGTTCCTGCTTCCCTCTCCAAAGTCTCATCACTGGCCTCCAGGTTACCTGGAATCACCTTGTGCTGTGGAAGAGGGCATTCTTGTTTTACATTCAAATAAATCAAACTATTAATTATTTGGGCTATGTGCAGTTAGTTGACTAAACAATCAAACTGTCCTCACTTCTAAGATGATATGTAGCTGCCTGGCAGCTCCTCTCTCCCTGCACTAGTGCTCATGTGCTCTAAACCAGCATGGACTAAGACGGATGACATCACATAAAACCAGCATGGTTGACAGAATTTTGATCCAGAAAATTAAAACAAGGCTGCCAGATGGCTGCGTCAAAACAAACTGGCACATAACCGGTCGACCGCAACAATATATAAACACATGAAGTGGCATTTAAAATATGATTTGTTTTCTAAAAAATGTGACTACCAATTTCAAATGGATCTTAAAAAGCTGCACACAATCATTTTTTGGACAATATTTAGCCTTAATATTAAACTGTACTTGCCTGTTTTCAGAGAGTTTTTCGATTTTTGAATTAGTGGACTACTCTAATCTACATTTGCATTTAATAGCAAAAGAAAGTAGAGAAGATCTCTAAATATGACATCAATTGTCCTACTCCTCTCTGCAGCATGTGGACACCGTGTCAGTTTGTTTACATGACAATCACGTGATGATTTAAGCAAATGTAACTCTCTGTCATACAACTACAGGTCTAAAAAAATATTAGCATCGTATAAACTACAAATGCACGATTAATAAAAAATATATTTCAAATACCCTTTCTATGTATGTGCACATTAAAGGTCATTTAAAGGCATTAAACTCTTTAAACATCTTTTTAACACCAAAACCCATTTACTGTTATCTCAAGAAAAAGCTGTTTACTGAATAAAAAACAGGGTATTTTTCTCCAAGAAAATGTTTTTTAGTTTTTATTCTAGCATTTATTCTAATAATGAATCCTGGTTGTGTGACATTTACATCAAATGCTATCAAGCGTTAAATAGGGGAAAGAGGTCTGGTTTGTAAAAACAAGAATAATGCGCATTTTTGTGTTATTTTTTTGTTCATTCTTCTGTCTCTAAAGGCTAAAAACAGCAAAGTTGTGTAAAGCTAATTTTGCTGTGAAACATGTATCTTTTGATCAGTAAATTAAGTCCCTGTAAATGATTGTAGACCTCAGAACAATAGAAAAGTATTACCTTTGCATGAAATTCCATTTTGTGGCTGAGGTATTTAGCAGACAAGGCGACAATGTGGCCATATCGATCATGCAAGGTTCCCTGAAAAAAAGAACAATCTATTAGATTGCATTGCATTAGACTACATAACTTTTTAAGATACTAGTCTGACCATTACATTTTAAAACAACTGAGTCAGGTATGAATTTAAATATAACATCTGAATTAAATACTTGGATGATCTGAAAGAAAACCAAACTAAACATGAAAAAATACACAACATATGTCAGATTTGTTACTCTGTGAAACAATCTGTGCGTGCAGAAATTCTTATATGATATTTATAAAACAACAGTTAAATATTTTGCTGCAGCTTTTTAAAAAAGGGTTTCTCAACTCTATTGTTTAAAAAAAACCCTCATAACAATCTTCTCCAGTTTGAATCTAAGCTGCAGCTTTATCGTGGCAGCTACTCACCCACAGGATGCCCATGTCTTTCACATTGCGGCAGTATCTGTAAGAATCTGCAACAGCCTGCAGACCAGACGGAGATGAGGCAGATTACACATCAATGACACGAGAAAGGAAAGTTTTGGAAGAAGGTGGAGGAAACACAGAAACTGAATTTACATTTCTGTGTCCGTCCCTCAGCACTTTGTGCAGCAGATAGCAGAACTTCCAGCTGACCATGGAGTTACTGGACAGGGGCAGGTTGAGTGTGTAGGACCAGAAGGTGGTCGCTCCTCCCTCCTTATGAGTTCCCATGATGACATCTGCACAGCTGTCAAGGAAACTCCAAAACACTGGTGCACAAGATGAACTGTGGTGGAAATAGTCTACAACACTTTGTTTGATACGTGATCCCAATAAATCACCAAACTTGTGTATTTTCAGAAAAAAATATATAAATTTTCCTAATTTTACTATTTTCTAAGGTGTGTATAAACAGGACAGGACTTAAAAACCAATTAAATAAAACATATGGAAAAATGTAGTGAACATGCTAACTGACATTAGCACTGTGACAGCGAGCCTGCTAGCATTAGCATGGCATGAAAATGATTAAGTTATTTCAACTTGATTCACAGATTGATGGCCCTCTTTGGTACTATTAAGACTTTCAAATTTCAAATTTGCCCAATAGCCATTTAAACAAAGCCAAATATATGCACTCAGCAGCACTCTTGTTTTTATTTTACTGGCAAATGTTTGTATGCTCATGCTGACAAACTACCAGTGCTAGCAGTGACCCACATAGCACCAACAGATGGGTTGAAATTTAGTAAACCCACTCATGTCCGTTACAGTGTGAACTTTGTCAGTCATTTTAACAGTAATAACACTAATATGTGCAGTTATTTAACGAAACGTTTCTCTATGCCTCAGCTGCACTTTTCTTTTTATCTAATTAGCAAATGTTAGCATGGTGTCAAACTAAGGGTGCTAGCATTGTAACAGTAAGCCAGTTAGCAGTAGCATAGCACTTAACGAAGGTATGCAAGTTTGATAAACTTCTCCATGTCCCTCTCTGGGTGACGTTTTTGATTGTAACAACACTGGTTTCAAAACAGTTCAATATTTTAGCCATAAATCAAAATTGCACATTTGTTTTTAAGTCATTAGCAAATGTTAGCATGGTACCAAACGAAGGGTGTTAGTGGTGTAACAGTGAGGCAGTTAGCATTAGCATAGCACCTAACGAATGGATGTGTATTTGATAAACTTGTCCCTGCCAAGGTGGCGTTTTTGATGAAAATAACACTGGTTTCAAATTTGTTCAATATTTTAGCCAAATGGAGTCATAAATCATAGCTGAACTTTTGTTTTTAAGTCATTAGCAGATGCCAACAAGCTAAGTGTCAATATTTAGCTAAACCTACAAAGTCACTAGCATGGCTGTAAAATCTACTAGTCAACACCTTGAAAAATCAGTTAAGAAAGTAAAGTTAATAAAAGTCATTTGACAGAAAACACTGCAGCTTATGTTATTCCTCCAGGTATCTGGTTAAAAGGATACTGCGCACATATTTCTCTTTGGGCGGTGTTTCAGCAGTGGCGACGATTTTGCTGATGCTGTGGAGCTGGAAAAAAAGAACGAACAATGAGGACATAACTAACCCATGACAACAGGTCAGCATCGTTAAAGATTACATTTGTAGATTACAACAAAAAAGAAAGCTGGATCCACCCCAGTAAGATACAAAAACTGTTTTAATCTCCCTGAAACATTACATTTAAAATATTTTTTTTTGTTGATAATGGCTTCATGTTACACATCTTGACAGGGCGCCTTCTTTATTTAAAGCAATAATGGCCAAATGTACCCAAAACGCGACACCAACTACATTTGTATCAGGATTTAGCTTTAACAAACTACTCACCTGTTGTTTGCCAAACTGTTCCTTCTCCGCAGCCAAAGCCTTTTCTGTCTTGTTCTCACTTTTATTCTTCGACTTGCTCATGTTGTGAACCAAAAATCAAACGTATAACTCCCAAATGGCCCAACTCGTCACCTGCGTGCTCTCCTTCCCCTTAAAAATAATTAAAGGTGCGTCTGTCTTCTTAAAACGCCTCCTCTTTAAAGTCCCTTTTCACCAGCATCATTTCAAAACAGAGCTCACTAATGAGGAAATAAAATCCGGTGCGTAAAAGTTCGCCAAATGCGTAAAAACGCACACAAAGAAAACTCCACAAATCAACAACACGATTGTCAGGCAAAACAATACTATTGATGTGTAGCTTTCATATAAATATTTTATCAAAAAGTAGTGACACGATATCCAAGTTACACGTTGTAAAAAGTATTCACAGCTATAGACATTTCCTGAGTCACCAGGCAGATCTGCAAGCAGTGAAACTGGAAAGACAAAACAGGGACCCAGGACTCAACAGCCCTGTAGGACTGGTTTCACATCTCACCCAGTACACAATACAGCCTTTAAAACCTTCATCAAGATTTAAAAAATACATAGTTTAAGTGTGGTAATCAATGGCAGATTTTTTATGAAATTAAAGTAGCACATATAAAACAATATTAAAGGTATAAAAACATTTAACAGTGCGTATTTTTATCATTTCATCTTTTCCTGGAGAGATGGTACACTTTGAGCTTCGGTGTGAGCAGCCGTTGAAAGTAGTAACACTGATTTTTGAGTCTGTGCTTAATATTTCAGCACTTTGGTGAATACTGAAGTTTCTTCTGGAAAAACATTGATTCTTCAGTTAACATCAAGAAGTCCATGTGGCTGGCTGGTGGGCTCCATGTGGAGGGCAAGCTTTGGGTGGAGCTTCATCAGTCTGCTGGGGAGAAAAATATTAAGCTATTATGTCTTAACACACTGCAAGTAAAACAAGCAACTGTCAAACCAAACACGTTGCACCCATCATGCCACACCTCATGAACACAAATGGCGACAGAGACAAAAAGAGGCGCAGCATCACGACATTCCTCTACCTGGAGTATCGAGGTACTTGGGTGTTGTTGAGGTGTCAGACGCTCATGGAAATAAAGAGGTTCAGTGGTCCCACAGTTCATAGCAGGGCTGCTGTTCTTTAAAGAGCTGCGGCGTCTCAAGCTGCTGTTCTCTGAGCCGGCTGTGACCAACCTGGACTCATCCAACAGCTGCTGCAGAGAACAGCTGGACAGACGGACATCCCCCTGATCACAGACAGAAACAAGGCTCAAACAAGACCAGCAATATTGGTCCAAGAACATCACAGAAAGCAAATGGCACAGTGTGAGGCCAAAACCACAAAGCATCTTTGTCATCCATACACAGGTCAGATTAATGACTATCATCAATAATGAGTGAAATCTAGGTTTTGACAAAATGGTAACAGAAGCTCAAGTTTACTTTGCTTCCAGTAGTTCGTAGGAGTTTTTCCTCTTAGTTTATTAAATGCCTGCAGCATCAGGATCTATATGATCATTTTAAAGCAAGAGAAGGACAACAGCACTGACTTCATTAATTTCTTAGAATTATAAATGATCCCCGACACGTATTCAGTAATAATCAGGATCTAACAGCAGTTTAGTGTGCACCTTTTCTGAAAAGAAGTGTTCATTTGGTATTTTAGTGACAAAATGGATCTTAATACGAGGCGTCTTACATCTGTCAAATGTGCAGAGAAGACTCCCAGTTCACTGTTGGCTGAGGCCTGCAGATCAGCTGCTGGTGGAGTGGAAGTATCATGTACTGGTCTTAAGTTCTTCCTCCTGAGTGATGAAGATGAGCGACGGTCTATGCAGTGACATGTTAACTCATCCTGGCTGGCACACAGAGAGAGACAACATCTCATTGATGCTTTCTGTTAAAGATTCAAGAGTTTCACACTAACGCCTGCCCACCATCTAACTTTTAAGAATACACTGATTAGTGATGTTTAGTGATGTTTCAGGGCTTGACCTTCATCAGGTAAATGGTTTGATCCAAAGTGACGTCATCTTAAGGAGTGAACACAACTCTACCACCAATAAATGTACTTTAACCACTGTGAAAGACCCAACAGGATTCAAAATACTATTCCAAGACATTCTATGTAATATATGAACTACAGATACTAAAGACATCATACATTTAAGAGTTGTACATTTATGGGACTACAACAAAGCTACATTAATTCTGACACGGGACTGAATCCTGTTGTGTTAACCTAGACACTGTTTCTTCTATGAAACCAAAAGGGTTCCATCACTGGTTTACTGAAGAGTCTGCTTTCATGCTCCCTGCTTTCAGTTGTGGCTTTGATTACTTTGAACAATTACATCTGGTCTTTATCTTGGCTGCATGAATGCCACTGTTAACTGACTCCATTGTTGTACTGCACTGGAAAACTTGCATTTGCTATTTTGACTTCTTGCACTTGGACATTATTCACCTGCCAAACAATCCCAGGCTGGTTTTCTCCCTCAGGCTTTCATGGGCACTTTCCTGGTTCAGTCGCAGCAGCTGTAGGTCATTCTGTTGATTGTCACACACCTGGAAAACACACACAAGCTGCATTACTTACACCGATCAGCCACAACAATATGACCACTGACAGGTGAAGTGAAAAACATTGACAATCACCCAAGATGTTGATTTGACCTCCAAACTTCCTAGACCCCATTCTGATCAAGCATCAACAGGACGCAGTGGAACAAGTTTGATTCCCAGAGGCCCCACTGCACAACCCAGAGCACTCAAAGGATCCATCGCCAACGTCCTGGTCCAGACCCCATAGGACATCCTGAGAGGTCTTCTTGTCCAGGAACAATGGTTCAGACCATTTTTGACAATATAAGGGGTACCAATGCAATATTAGGTGGCTATAATGTTTTCTGATTGCTGTATTTTCATTCATTTACAGACTGTCAAACACAAATTATCCAATTCTTAAAACAGAAGTTCAGGTTTTTTTAAAAAAATTCAACACCACTTACATGCCCAAATGTAATCTGAAAATATTTCTAGTTCATAAAACTAGAATTTTGCACTAAAAAGGCCACAATAAATTCCTACTTGGCTCGTCTGATACGAACTGCAGACACTCGTAAATCAAACAAGTCAAGAACCTTAAAAAAAAGAACAAATTCACCTCAAAGAGATGCATAACCATTACAAAAACGTAAATAAAATTCACTCAGTCACCACAAAGACACAAAAAATTATGACACAAAGACTGAGCCAAGAGGTCCACTGTCTACATTTGTTATTGTTGTCCATTAACTAGTGTTGGACATGACAGTGACCCAGTGTCACACAGTCACAGTGAGGAAACTGCAGGAACAGTCTGAGGTATGCAGCCAAACCAGACAGTCGCCTCTGACGTCAACAACAGTGCAGCAGGAGGAATGAGGAAAGAAGTATCTCCTGTACTGTAATCCAGTTCGATCACAGTGTATTTAGTAGATTCAAACTGGTTGTGTTGGAGCCCCTCAGTCGAGTACTACATATTAGATACCTGTTGGAGGCAGCGCAGCTCAGACATGATGCGTTCCTGTTTGGAGCGAGCCAGTTCCAGCAGTTCGTCTTTCCAGCTGTCGCCCTCTCCTGGTGAAAAACATCCAAAGGCTGCATTTATCTCAAGTCCGTAACCAGCTAGACCACAGATCGCTATCGAAAAAGGTAGACTGCAGACATACACACTCATATTTTTCATCTAAATTCACTGCACCCATCAACCCTGAGCCTTTCATCAAGAGTAAAACACCAAAACGTCTGTTTCATCATCTCTCATATAAGAACCTTTTGCTTTTCTTAGTTTCATATTATTGTAAACTTTATAAGTTTGAGTTTTTTAATTGACGGTTTCTCAGAAAAAAAAAAAACTGCTTGAAGATGTTCATTTGAGCTAAGGGAATTTGTATATTTAACAATTTATGGACTAAAATATGAAGTCTTTAATGTAAAAAAGCAGATTAAACAGTCAATGAAAACAACCCATTATTACAGCAATAGTACAATTTAATCTGATTTATAAAGAATTAGTACCATATATGAGACAAATCTTGTGACACATTTGCCTTTAATAAAAATATCTCTATATGTTGTGTAGATGTAAACTTAATTCACCAACAAAAGGCTACACTCACAATTAAGACTTTTACAAGAATGTCCATGTCACAATAGGAGCGCAATGTAAATAAATACATAAAATGAATAAACACAATCCTAAAACTGATAAGGAGCTCAGAGGAACTGCTTGTTCTGTACCTGTCAGGACCAGATCTCTGTGGAGAAGCTGCAGCTCCTGCTTCAGACGGATGATCTCTTCTCTCTGGGTGCTGCTCTGTGTTACCTGTAGCTGCAGCTCCTCTGTAAACACAGAGTGACACAAAACAAGACATGTAGGGATTCAATAATGACTGGCTTACTGAAGAACATTAAAAGGCTGCTGCTTTGATAATCAATTGATACGATGGTTCTGTCAGTTTGTATGACAGAGTATCTCTGATTTTTGAAATGATGAAAAGTTAGAAGCTGTTTAATTATTGGACAAGTTCGAAAAACACTGATGCCTTTTAATGAGATGTACACTGATCAGCCACAACGTCATGATCACAAAAAACTCAGATATTTTCCATAGAATTTTTCTCTATATTTTAATGCCTTCTCATGTGATGTACGATTGTCTTTTGGGGTTGTTAAGAGCACGTTCATGTGAAGTTCTAATCATGTACCTTTAAGCTGTGCGACCTGGTGTGTAGCTTCTCTGCAGCGGTGTTTGTTTTCCTCCAGCTCTCTCAGGAGCATGCTTTCCCGTGAGCGGCTCTCCGTTAGTGCTGCGTCCTGCTCTCGAAGGCGCCCTGAGAGGTTCAGCACATGATTGGAGGCCTCAGTCACATCTTTGTCCTGACAGGATTAAAAACAATAAGTAAAAGATGTCATGCACAGATAACAGTTAATTCAACAGTAATCCCGTATAATTAGCAGACGGGTCGACAGGCGTACCTTCAGTTTGAGCATGGAGCTCAGCTCTTCCTCTCTGACCTGCAGAGAGCCGACCTGAGTGGACAAAGCCATGACTGTGGAGCTCAGACTCTGGTTCTTCTCCTGAAACATATCACAGGGTAATTCCAGTTTTATAGCGATAATTAGGAGCCTAAATATATTTTGTTTGATGTGTCCAATTTTTTATTAAACAATGTCTATCATGTCACTGCTACTTTGCTAAATCTGGTGTTTGGTCACTTGGAAGGAACGAGGACTCACGTTCGTTTATGTTTTGTTGATTTCTCGTCAGCTTTTAACTGTCTGCAGCCTCATATTTTAGCCAACAGGCTCTCTGAAATACCTGGCTTTGACTTCGGAACTATATGTTGGCTGGTCGACTTCCTGACAATGAGGTCACAAAGAACTCGTGTCAATGGCACCCTGTCTGAAGCCATGACATGCTCTACAGGCTCACCCCAAGGCTGCGTCTTGTCCCCTTTACTTTTTGTGCTGTACATGAACAACTGCCAGAGCACAGATGATTCAAGCTTCATTGTTAAATTTGCAGATGATTCAGTAATTGTCAGCCTCTTGCAGGACCAGGAAGAAGGACATGACCCTGTGATGGACAAATTCATTGAATGGTGCAATGATTCATGGTTACAACTTAACGTCAGTAAAACCAAAGAAATGCGGATCAATTTTCGGTAAAATCCACCTGTTCCAAAGCCCACTTTTATTAATGGTACAGCTGTGGAGATTGTAAGCCAGTACAAGTATTTGGGCACCATCTTGGATGACAAACTGACTTTTGAGGCCACCACGGATTCTATCTGCAAAAAAGCCAACCAGAGACTGTTCTTTTTAAGGAAGCTGAGGGATTTTAATGTTGACAGTTCACTTTTTAAAACGTTTTACTCATCTTTTATTGAGTCAGTTCTAACTTTTGCAGTGATTTGCTGGTATGGGAACCTTAGCATCACTAATAAAAATTGTCTGGGAAGCATTGTCAACCTTTGCCCAAAAAACAAAAAAACAGTGGCACTAGCCTGCAGCAGCTTGACAATGTTTATCAAGCAAGAGCCATTCAGAAGGCAAGAGTCATTTTAACTGACCCACATCACCCTCTGTATGCTGAGTTTCGACTTTTGCCATCTGGGAAGCGGTACACCTTCCCTAAAAGGGCCAAATCAAACATACCTCAGATCATTTGTTCCCTCAGCTGTAGGGTTTTTAAAAGACCTTTAGGCTTGTGTCCTTGCACTGTAGGCAACATATATGGTCATAATAACTTAACTGATGACATTCATAATTATATTATTTGTATCTATGTTTCTATGCATTGTATTATA
Organism: Acanthochromis polyacanthus; assembly: GCF_021347895.1. Taxonomy (NCBI): domain Eukaryota; kingdom Metazoa; phylum Chordata; class Actinopteri; family Pomacentridae; genus Acanthochromis; species Acanthochromis polyacanthus. Next base: position 19,638,351 of record NC_067130.1, read on the forward strand.
CTATTTTTTATTTGTTGTTTTTTAATGGTATGAACTTCATTGTTGACTGCTGTTGCAAATCAAATTGCTCAAATTGGGACAATAAAGATTTTCTGATTCTGAAATATAACCTATTAAGTTCCTCATAGGTAGAACAGGCTTCAGAACTTCATTAGAATAAACAATTTTGTAACAGTTTAGAACAGCTTAAGCACCTGTTGAATGATGCTTAACATGAAAAACAATGTGTTTTTTTATGCTTTGTCTGTTTCTAATGTACCTGTCAAATGCTGACTCTAAATTTCTCGTACTAAGCTACTTTTCTGACAATAGCTGTTGTATAGGTTATCAAATACCCTACCATTAAAACATTTGGGGTCACCCAGGCAATTTCATATTTTCCATCAATTAGCCTTTCAACACCATTAGCTAACACAATGTAGCATTAGAACACAGGAGTGATGGTTGCTGGAAATGTTCCTCTGTACCTCTCCATTAAAAAGAAAATCAGCTGTTTCCAGCTACAATAGTCATAACAATGTCTAGACTGGATTTCTGATTGATTTAATGTTATCTTCACTGAAAAAAATGCTTTTCTTTCAAAAATAAGGACATTTTTAAATGACCCCAAACTTTTGAACAGTTGTGTACGTGCCAAGAGAATTAGCGCCCTCTGGAGGGCACCAAAAAATCTTCTAATGCAGAAAACCTTTTCGTTAATGAAAATGAATCCTTCTGATAATTCCAAGGTCTTCATTTGAGGAAACTCAATTCAGTGATTTTTAGGATTTCAAGATACCCTGAATTGACAAAAAAGAATTTATACTGCCTCTTTAGTTAGGTCTGCAATTTTCTATTTATTCACTCAGTTAACAAATCAAATGAAAACCTTAAAACCAACAATCAATGTATCCTAATAAATTGTTGTGTGAGTATCTAAAGCCTGATATAACTGATTTACTGGTGCCAGGGAGCTAAGCTGTAAAGAGCTAAACACATCAGTGAGCCACACTGTTGCAGAAGGAGACATGCTCCTTCATTACTGTGAAAAAACTGTAATTTATTTTGACTTAACCCTACATACATCATTTCGAGGGCTATACTAAAAAACTACTTTGACATAGCCAGATAATGAGTATCAGGATGGTGGTTATTGTTACGTGCCAGTCTCTCTCTTTCTCTCTCTCTCTCTCTCTTTGGTTTGGCTCTCTCTCCTCCTTCTGCCTGCTGCTCACCTGAGTGCAATCGGCACTCAGGTGATGAGAGGAGGAGGAGGGAATAAAAGGGACAGGGAGTGGAGAGATGAGGGGCACGACACGGCACAGACACCTGGACAGGTAGGAGGGAGTGTTTTCCTTCCTCCGTGGTTATTTTCCCTCCAAGCAGGTTTTTTCCCCGTGCATGTTTAGGTGCCGGGGTTTTCGTTGGTTTTCTTCGTTGTATTAATTTGGGCTGGAGATCACCGACAGTCTCGTTATTCGTCTTTAGTGTATTTCAGCCTTAGTTCTTATTTTTAGGTAGTTTAGGGGGAGACGCTGGGAGCGACGGCCCACTGCGTGGTTGGCCCAGCATCTTCCCACTTTTGTTCTTTTGTCCGGGGTCTCCAGCCCTCCTTTGTTTCTGTTTTCGTTTGTGTTATCTTTGATTAACTTGGGGTGGCCAAATAAAGCCTGTGGGTTTAATTGGAGATATTTTGTGTGGCGTCCTTCTGTATATGCTGCGGTCTCTCTCCCCTATTGAGCCTGTGTTTTTTTTCAGTCTATGTGAGGGCCGTAACAGTTATCAACTATTTGTTAACCAGGTTTTCTCTTCTCCTCCACACAGACTGGACCGTTCATGTATCGCCTACTTCAGTCAAGAGGAACAGGTTGTTATAATAGGGAGCTATGAATGGGGTAGTTTTATAGAGAGAATACATTTTAATTATGTCGCAGTTGTACCTCAAAATCTTGACATCTTTCACTGATGTGCTGCTGTTTCTTCTGAAGCTCACAGAGCTGCTGCTGGGCTGTGCTCAGCTCCTCCTGGACATCCTTCTCCCTGGTTTCCACAAGCCACACACGTTTAGACAGGACTCTGATCACCTCGTTCCGCTTCTGCAGCTCCTCTGTACACACACACAAAAAAAGACTGATATCTGGATGCATGATAAGAAGACACCTTTAAACAACTAACGTACGGTGAAATCAATGGACAGATGATATACAGTGCCTTGCAAAAGTTTTCACCCCACTTGGCATTTTCATGTTTGTCACCTCACAACCTGGAATTAAAATGGATTGTTTGAAGGTTTGCATCATTTAATTTAGAGAACATGCCTACAAATTAGAAGATGTGTTTTTTTTTTTTATTGTGGAGCAAACAAAAAATAGGACAAAATAACAGAAAACATCAATGTGCATAACTATTCACCCCCCTAAAGTCAGTACTTTGTAGAGCCACCTTTTGCGGCAATCACAGCTGCAAGTCGTCTTTGATAAGTCTCTATGAGCTTGCCACATGTTGCCACTGGAATTTTTGGTTTCACTGTGGGGATGGTGTTCTTGGGGTGATGAGATGTGTTGGGTGTGTGCCAGACATAGCATTTTCGTTGATGACCTAAAGTTCAATTTTAGTCCCATCTGACCAGAGCACCTTCCTCCATACATTTTGGGAGTCTCCCACGTGCCTTTTTGCAAACTCAAAATGTGCTTTTTTGTTTTTAGCTGAAAGCAATGGCTTTCTTCTGGCCACTCTTCCATAAAGCCAGCTCTACAGAGCGTAGGGCTTATTGTGGTTCTGTGGACAGATACTCCAGCCTCTGCTGTGGACCTCTGCAGTTCCTCCAGGGTTACCTTTGGTCTTTGTGCTGCCTCTCTGGTTAACGCTCTCCTCGCGCGGGCCATGAGTTTTGGTGGACGGCCCTCTCTTGGCAAGTTTGTTGTCGTGCCATGTTCTTTCCATTTGCTTATAATGGATTTGATGGTGCTCCTGGGGATCATCAAAGATTTGGATATTTTTTCTAAAACCCCAACCCTGACTTGTTTGGATAGTTCCTTGGTCTTCATGGTGGTATTTGTTTAGTGGTGCCTCTTACTTCAGTGTTGCAGCCTCTGGGGCCTTTCAGAGAAAGTGTGTATATACTGACAGATCACATGACACGCAGGTGGACTTCATTTCACTAATTAAGTGACTTCTGAGGGCAACTGGTTACACCAGAGCTTTTTAGGGACTTCACAACAAATATGTGCACATGCCAATTTTCAGTTTTTTATTTTTAAAAATTATGTTTTTATATATAAATTTCTCATTTCACTTCAAAACCGACTATTTTGTGCAGACTCATCAAATAAAACTCAAATTTGTGAAAAATGATTCAAATTAGAGGTTGTAATGTTACAAAATAGATTAAAAGCCAACGGGGGTGAATACTTTTGCGAGCACTGTATGAGGAACAGAAACAATCAGCTGACTGACATAAAATGAATTATTACTACTTGCTTGTCGTGTATGATAATAAACTGAACGTTGCAGTGTAGGTCTGTAGGGCTAATTTTTAACCATAAATTGTTTCCTTGATCAATCAACTCAAATTTTGCCTCCTCAAATGGGAAACTAGAGAAAAGAGAGTTATGTGTGTATGAATGTGTGTGTGTGTGTGCGCGAGTGGGAAAAGACCTCTGAGCTTGCATTGTGATAAAGGGGATCTTTTTAAACTTAAAAAAAATGTAGGGAAAAAGAAAACATACACTGGAAGTTTGTTTGTTGTAATTTTCTCCATTTTTTTGATTGTTTTGAAGCAAAGGAATCCATTGATGAATCGAGAAAATGATCAGAAGATTAATCAATAAAGAAAATAAATCTTAGTTAAAGCACAGGGGAAAAACTCAGGAAAAATAAAATAAAAATTCACCTAACAATTTGCAGTTTTGATGCTAATATGTTGCTAAAATGACCTTATTGCAGCAACAGTCGTGTTTCTTTATATTTACAATCAGCCTGTTTTTTTGCCTGACTGTTCTCACTGTAGCTTCATTGTGTTGGTGTAATTTTACACATGACTGTTGATTGAATAACTTGAGGTTTCTTTCATTTTTTTCCATGTTTAAAGGATATTGAGGGGAGTTTATCCAAGAGTTGAAGCTGAGAGGCTATAATTTCCTTATCAGACTGTAAAATACCTAGAGACAAAAAGCAGAGCTAGATCTGAGCTAAATTAAAGAACATATCCTCCTCACCATCCAAACGGGCACATCTCTGCTCCAGGCTCAGCACCCTCTGGCGGTCCTGTTCCCAGGCGCGATGCTGCTTATGATGGGAGGCAGCCATGACGTTCAGCTCCTTCTCTCTGTCCTTCAGCTCAGCAATCAGCAGCTGCAGCTCCCTCCTCTGCCTCTGGATGGTGGAGCCACTCGGGTCACTCACAGGAAGCTTTTGCAAGAGACACAAAAGCCGATGTCACCATGACGTAGCCTGTTAATAGCGCCAACAATAGAACTGAAACACTTCATCAAGGCCTTAAAAAGCTAATCAATACTAGCAAGTAGTAGTTTGAAGTAAGATGTTAAAAGTTGACCAGTCCTTGAATGTTCATGAATATTTGCGGTTTTTAAAAAAATGTTTGATAGTAGTTAACTAAACAACTTCAGGTTTTAGTTTAACGACAAAAACAATTCATTCAGGGTCAAGAAAACAAAAGGCAGCAGAACTCGTGCGTAAAACTATTACAAACACTGATCAAATACCAACAGTGAACTTGGACTTAATTGAGTCGGTACTGTTTGCTTGGTTATTAATCCAACTTTGATCTCACCGGAGTTTCCTGAAAGCTGGGAGGGCAGAGGGTGTCTGAAGGGGTGAGAGCAGCACCTCTGGGCCAGTGATTTGCTGTGGTGTCCATCCTGAAGCTGGTTATTCCAGATGCTTTGCTAACATCCAGTGGAACAGCGACATTTTTCTGTAAAGTGCAATTATAAACACTCAGTTGCCTGTTTATTAAGCTAACATCATATAAATAGAGGAGCATGTAATTTTTGCTTTTGGTTGGAAAGGTGTAGAGATGTACCAATAGAATATTTAGGAGACACGGTTTAGAGAATTCTTTTTGTACCCTAGTAGAAGCTAAAATAAAATGTAAAAAATAGGGATTTAATTTAATCAAGGAAAATAGACAAATATAGCAACACAGACTCTTCGCCTTCCCTTCAGGTGAACTGACCGTGCTTACTGTCATTGCAAACTGACATCTCACCAGGAGAAACCCTGGGAGGATGTACTTTGCGGTGCTGTTGCATTACACAAATTAGTGTTTCTGTCATTTAGTCAAACCTCCTTGATATACGGTAAATGGGTAGGGCAAAGTAATACAAACAGTATAATCTAATACAATTAAACAGTAGCACCATCTTCAGTCTCTAAAATAATCACACACGGGGAGGCCGCATTCGGTTACTATGGTCGCCGTTTGTGGAACAGCCTGCCAGAGAACCTAAGGGCTGCAGAGAATGTTGATATTTTTAAAAAGAGGCTCAAGACTCATCTTTTTAACCAGGCCTTCAACTTGTTTTGATAATTCTTAACCTTCTTCTTATGCTTTTATTATTATTATTATTACATTTTTTAACTTTTAGGGTTTTATGGTTTTACATATTTTAACCTTTATTTTAACTTATTTTTACATTATTTTATTCTATTTATTTATTTCAGTTCTAGTATTCCTCGGTGCCTCCCCATGTCTCGATGATGTCATGTTGTGTGGGTGTGTGAGTCTGTGTATGTGTGTGTGTGTGCTTGCGTGGGTGTGTGCATGTGAATGGTGGTCTATATGTAGAGAGGATGGAAAGTTGGTTTTTTTTTTTCTATTTTTAATTGTATTTATTTATTGCCTTCTTTGTTTTTAATTCTTGTAAAGCACTTTGTGTTGTTCTGCATGAAAAGTGCATATAAATACAAATAAATAAAGTTTGAAGTTACAGTTGATTCAACAGCCTCTAAAACAGTTTTAGCAAAAACGGAGTCATTGTGAATAAGGGATTTGGCTTTAAGACAGTTGTAATGAACTTTTATTTCAGTTAAGAGCAGGATTTTGTCTTCATGAAGGAATTTTTGGTGCTTCTCCAGCATCACAGGAAAAATCCCCAGCGCCAAAACGATAGAAACTGCAAATATAAAACATATTTCCTTCAGCTTTTTTTTATTTTTTTTATTTAGGATTTCCGATAATCAAGCATACCAGACATTTTGTTTATTGATTCACCAGGAACTTAACCTTTATGGAGGAGGTGATTCATTTCAAGAAAAGACAGTCTATTTTCACCCTGCTGTAACTAATAAACTGGCAGTGGTGGAAAGCAGTTAACTACTCAGCTCACTGTGCTTAAGCATTACCATGAGACACCATCAAAATATTACCTGCTCTGTATCCTAAAGGAGGGGTGAGAACTTAAAGATATATTTTGCTTCAAATAATAAAAAATAAAATAACAAAAAACATTAAAAAATCATCTATGTCAGGTGAACAAAGGTGTACATGTCTGAACAATCTTTGTGATTTGTTTGACAATGCCCAAATGATCAACTATCTCAGCAAAAACCAAAGACCTCAGGAAATAAAAGACTTCTTGCACCATTATAAACTGAGTGTACACATCCTGATCACACTATGCAGGCTGTAAGACAGATGTTCCACATGCAGACACCATTTAAGTGTCTTGTTTACATCTCAAGTCCTTTATAACTGGTATTATATGTTTCAACAATAAAACGCACTGTAACTTTGTTTTTGAAGGGTGCAGTATAAATAAAGTTGTATAACTATAACGTACCTTCTTAACTGGAGTGCTGTGCCAGAGCTCAGCTGAGGAAACAAAGTGTGGCAGATGGTTAAAACTTTCCCTCATAAATATCACAAAACACTGGGGTTGATATGGACAGTGTTGATGTCCACCATAAGTTGTAAATATTCACCTTTTCCAAAAGCGCTTCCATTTGAGGTGGACAGCCTTCTCCCTTCATCCATCACATTATCTGGGTTTATTCTCCAGTAGCCTCCATCATTGTTGTTGCAATGAGCTTGTTTTTGTTGTGGGCATCTGAAAGGCTAGCTGACGTTAGCTTACCATATCAAGAAGTGACTGAAAAGTTAACTGTCAAACAGATACGTGACGAAAAATTCAGCGCTACTGTAATTAAGCAACATACGCTCCAATATATAACTAAAATATCACATTCCGTAAACAAATTCTTTCAACAGAAAACTTCAATGTTTAGCTAAAGTTAGCTTCTAACTAACTTTTGAACGCAGTGACGTAAGGACGTACGGAGACGTAACTGACGCACGTCCTGCAGTTTTTTTCTTCACAACTTTATTGACCAAAAAAGTCTAAAATATAATTTATATACGATCACTCAAACGTTTAGACACACCTTCTCATTTGTTTTTTTTAAAATACCTATGCTGTTTTGAACAACCAGTAAATCTTTTTCCAAATACAGTTGTATCCAGATGTGGAGACTGATGACGGCAAACTGAAGTTTGTCAGCCTCCTGGTGAAGATGCTGCATCTGAACCCTCAGAAACGAATCTCACCAAGCGTTGCTCTGAAACATTTGTTTCTGACCCTCGGAAATGAGGACATCGGTAACAGCAGCCCTCAGTAAGTGATGGCTGGATGGATGTTAAATGGTTTATTTGATGGAATACACTCACCTCCAAGAACAGTATGCAAAGTCACTTTATCAGTATGTGCAATTTAAAACCTCGTTTTTTTTCTATAATTGCCGCTCTTTCTCACTATATTTTATTGTATTTTTTATCGTATTTTATTCTGTTTTTATTTATTTCTTTATTGTAATGTATTATTTTTCTAAGCACCAAATGGAGCAGCGCTCCCATTTTCATTGTATACCCGTGTACAATGGCAATAAAGGCTTTCTATTCTATTCTATTCTATTCTATTCTATTCTATTCTATTCTATTCTATTCTATTCCACTTGTCGATGGATTTGTTGAATCTTTTACTCATTCACTTGTCATTCTTCATCCAGTGATTTGGTCTCAGCTCCCTCTGTGAGCGTCTCTCCAGTGGTCCAATCATCACGCTCAGCTGCCGGCTGCTCAGCAGTTGAAAAGGTTCCTGCTGTTTGCTGTAAACATGACGCCTCAGATGAAGCCACTTCCTCTCCAGATGACCCTGGCAGAAATGACACCATTCCTGCTGCTGAGGCTTCATAGAGCTCTACCATACCAGACAATCAGACAGCTTCTGCAGAAGAAGGTCCAAAGGACTCTGCAAAAGCAGATCTGAATGAGGCTGCGCTCAGCTCTGCTTCGGCCGTCATTGTTCAGACTGACCTGTATGATGCCGTTTCTTGTTGTAGGTAAACCTTAGCCCAATCATCAACGGTTCAATACTTGTGATCCTCAGCAAAGAGTAACCGGGCTTTTTCTTTGCCTTTCCGCCTTTGAATTAATGTCTGTCGAAGCACACATAATCATAATAATGAGACTCAAAGCTGACACGTGTTAGATTCATGTCTGAAACAATAATGCTCAGTTTCACTCAGTGCGGGGCTGCATAGCTAAGTGGGCAGAGTGGTTGTTTTGCAACCGGAGGGTCGTCGCTTCGATCCCTGGCCTGGCGAGCTCTTGTCAAGGTGTCCCTGAGCAAGACGCAGAAGCCCGAATTGCTCCTGATGGGTCGTGGTTAGCGCCTTGCATGGCAGCTTGCGCCATCAGTTTGTAAATGGGTGAATGTGATGTATAATGCAAAGCGCTTTGGTATCTTTCAGGTATCTTTCAGGTAAGCGCAACATAAATACGGACCATTTACCAATGCAGTTATAGTGATTTTGCAGAAACATTATGATACCTCCTTCAGTCCTGTTTTCTACCCACAGCAGCTGCTTGTCAGATTATTAATGTTAATAATAAACACCCGCAGCATCCCGAAGCATCAGTGCTTCTCTGTGCGCATTTACGCACATGGTGGCATGTGCACATGGTGACTTCATGAACCCTCATGTTGTCCTCATGTACGGGCACCAAACAAATTATGTCCTTATCTGAAAAAAAATCCAAAAATTCTGCAAAAAAATTCCCAAATCTATGAAAATTTGCAAAACCTTCAGTACAAACATTTCAATAACTCTTTAAAAGATTCCCTTAAAAGTTTTATTTATATAAAAAATCCCGCAAATTTGGAAAGAAAATTCTTGTAAATATTTTCAAAAAGTCAGTGAAAATCTTCCAAAATAATCCTAAAAATATCTAAAGTGATTACATCCTTATCAGTAAAACTTCTAATATTCTCTTAGGAACATTTTTGTGTGAATGTTCTTAAGAAACATTTTGAACATTTCTTTTTTTCCACCGAAAATGTTGAAAGATTTTGTTCTCACTATGCTTCAATCAGAGGCTGATCTTGTCAGAAAAGGTTCAGGTATTGAGGCTCTGCACATTTCTGACAGGTGATGGAAAATCGTGGAAAAACGGAACACACAAGTGAACAATAGGGATGATTGATTTTGCCTGGGGACCAGACAGCCTTTATATTGTGTATTACAAATACACATAAAGTCCCGTATATCCCTTATAACGGGAATACAGTCTAGCTAAGCTAGGCTATGATTGATTTAGCTCCAGATCAGAACTGGTCGAGCACAGGGGCGTGCGTGCATCTTTTGTGTCATGGCAACAGAAGGTGATGCGCACCTATAACAAACCTGTTGACCTTCGAACTTTCTCTGTTGCATTCGGACACTGACTTGAACGGGTGCAAACTGACCAGCCTGCTGCAAAGCTAGCAATTTTGGAAAGTCGGATCACTTGGAAAACTTCGTTGGACAATACAGACAACAAGGACCTTAATTAAGAAGAAGAAGAAGCTCATTTTGCCGGAAAAGACAGCACATCGTCAGGATGAAGGTAAGAAAATTCAGTTTCTGCTTTTTGTCATCAGCTGATTTTCTGTGAGCGCTGCGTTTTGCTGTATAACCGTGGAGGGAAATGTGTTGATAAAACTGTTATTTTGTTTGGGATCATGAACTTTAGTCTAATTTAACACGCAAAGTTTGGAGGAAAATGACTGCTGTTCCATTTTTCATAAAATGCTCCAAATATGATTTGAAGCATTGAAGGTCCTCGGAGCCTCTTTTCAAAGTTTCCAATCAAAAGTTCAGATTAGTATGATGTGGATGGTGATTTCTATGTGCTGAGACCAGTAAAATGACTGATTTATGTGTTAGCTAACTGAAAAAACGTCAAAAATCTGTATTTTATAAATTGATATTTCTCATTTTACAATGTTCGAAAATTGGACCTTTTTGGTGCACATTAAGGACTAAAAGGGGTAAATCAACAACAACAATATTAAAAATAATAATAATACATTGTTATTTTCTATCTAGTAGTAGTATTACAGAAACCCTAAAACATAATACAATAATAATTATTATGGTTATTTTAATATTATTTTTATTTAATTACATCACAGATATTTCCTGTTGTTTCCATTGTTTTTAATCCATATTCACAGTCTTTTACTGTATTATTATTATTGTTAAAAATAGTGGAATAGTGTATTGTCCAAGCGAATAATAACAGCAAATATCTGTATTTATATTTTTAAAAATAATTAGAAATGCAATATTAATAACACCAATAATAATAACTGTTATGTGTTATCTAGCAGTAGTAACAGTAGAAATATTAAAGAAAATGCAAAACACAACACAATAATTATTATGATGATTATTTTAGTATTATTTTTATTTCAATACTCTTTGTTCCAGTTTCCTGAGAGTCTGTGTTGAAATGTTGCTTTTGTTTCTGCTTCCAGAGGACGTCGGACTGCAGCTCCTCCCCTTCCTCTTGCAGGTACAGCACCTCCACACCTCCACACTCTCCTTCCTCCCCCCCTCCATTCAAGCGTCGTCGCTGTGCTTCCCCCCCCTTTCTCCTCTCTCCTCCCTTCCCTCCCATCTCCCTGCCCCTTTTCCTCTCCTTCCCTCTGTCTCCTCCCTCTCTTACTATGCTTTTTCTCCCCTCGCTCCCCCCTCCTTTCCTATCTCCTCCTGCCCCTCTCGCTCTGCTTTCTCTCCTCTCCCTCGCTATGCTTTTTCTCCCACCGCTCCCCCCTCCTGTCCTATCTCCTCCTGCCCCTCTCGCTATGCTTTTTTCCCCCTCCCTCGCTATTCTTTTTCTCCCCCCGCTCCCCCCTCCTCTCCTATCTCCTCCTGCCCCTCTCCCTCTGCTTTTTCTCACCTCCCTCGCTCCATCTCTCCTCTTCCTTCCGTCTCTCCTCCTCCTCCTACTATCCTCTCATTATTATTAGATTATTATATTATTATTCTTTCTCTCCTCTCTCACTCCGACTCTCCCCCTTATCTTCACACACTAGACTAGACTGTATGATTTTCACCTATCTCCTCCTCCTCCTACCTCCATCTCTGCTCTTCCTTCCATCTCTCCTCCTCCTCCTACCTCCATCTCTCCTTCTCCCCCTCCTCCTCCCCCCTCCTCTTCTATCTCCTCCCCCTCTCTTCTTCCCATCCAAGTTTTTCTGTTGAGGGACCTCCTGACAAACTTACAGACTGATGACAAACATGCAGGAGGTCCCCTCTTAACATTTTTTTACAAACCAATGTGTGAGTTTCTCTCCCCAGAAGCCTCCTGCCAGCCAACCTCCAGGGAAGAAGGTTCGCAAACCTTCCATTTCATTAAATTTATCCAGTTTCATTTTAAACATTTTAGCTATGTGTGATTTTCTGGATGCGATCTGATCAGAATTTATTTGAATGAAGCTCTTGTGATTATGTCTGATTGCAACTTTATTTGAATGAATTTTCTTTGATAATTCTTTGATTCTTGGGACTCTGGTCAGGGTGCCTGTCAGAGGTGTGGGCGGATCTGGGGGGGATCGTGGGAAACCTCCAATGGTCCCCCCTCTTACAGTGAAGCTCCGCTCTGTCAGAAGGTGAACAGGATGCAGACGGCATGTCACAGAGAAGCGACATGTGTGTCTGTATCCCACCCTGGACCCACAGTGGAGTCCACAGTGACAAGATCACAGTTCAGGAGAGTCACACCGGGATTAAAAGGGGTGGTTAAATGTAAATGTGTTATTCAAGATAGTAAATGTAGTGTGAGGGTGAAGGCCTCGCTGCCAGAGGGAAGTTTCCAGTAGAACAGATACGTAAGGATCCCTGTGAATGCCGCTGCATGAAAAGGTGAGTTTGGGATTTTGATTTTGCATTCATCCATCTACACTGCTCAAAAAAATAAAGGGAACACTTAAACAACACAATGTAACTCCAAGTCAACCACACTTCTGTGAAATCGAACTGTCCACTTAGAAAGCAACACTGATTCACAATCAATTTCACATGCTGTTGTGCAAATGGAATAGACAACAGGTGGAAATTATAGGCAATTGGCAAGACACACCCAATAAAGGAGTGGTTCTGCAGGTGGTGACCACAGACCACTTCTCAGTTCCGATGCTTTCTGGCTGATGTTTTGATCACTTTTGAATGCTGGCAGTGCTTTCACTCTAGTGGTAGCATGAGACGGAGTCTACAACCCACACAAGTGGGTCAAGTAGTGGAGGTCATCCAGGATGGCACATTAATGTGAGCTGTGGCAAGAAGGTTTGCTGTGTCTGTCAGCGTAGTGTCCAGAACATGGAGGCGCTACCAGGAGACAGGCCAGTACATCAGGAGATGTGGAGGAGGCCGTGGGAGGGCAACAACCCAGCAGCAGGACCGCTACCTCCTTCTTTGTGCAAGGAGGAACAGGAGGAGCACTGCCAGAGCCCTGCAAAATGAGCTCCAGCAGGCCACAAATGTGCATGTGTCTGCTCAAACAGTCAGAAACAGACTCCATGAGGGTGGTATGAGGGCCCGACATCCACAGGTGGGGGTTGTGCTTACAGCCCAACACTGTGCAGGACGTTTGGCATTTGCCAGAGAACACCAAGATTGGCAAATTCGCCACTAGTGCCCTGTGCTCTTCACAGATGAAAGCAGGTTCACACTGAGCACATGTGACAGACGTGACAGAGTCTGGAGACGCCGTGGAGAATGTTCTGCTGCCTGCAACATCCTCTAGCATGACCAGTTTGGCAGTGGGTCAGTAATGGTGTGGGGTGGCATTTCTTTGGAGGGCCGGACAGCCCTCCATGTGCTCGCCAGAGGTAGCCTGACTGCCATTAGGTACCGAGATGAGATCCTTAGACCCCTTGTGAGACCATATGCTGGTGCGGTTGGCCCTGGGTTCCTCCTAATGCAAGACAATGCTAGCCTAGCCGCGCTAGACAACCCACGGCAACGAATTTAATTCTCTGCCAGGGTGGGTCTAGTTACCCTCGGTAAGCCTCGAGGTTGGATGCTCCTAAAACTGGCCGACGAATCACCATAAAGTGTAGAGTCAGAAGGCGGGCGTAACTAAGTGACGACAGAGGCGCGACGGTTCTGACAGAAACAATCGGAAACAACTAGCCTAGCCGTGCTAGACAACCCACAGCAACGAATTTAATTCTCTGCCAGGGTCGACAACAATTGTTGAGCTCCATTAGCACCGACTCTGAATAATCTTTCTGTTAACATGTGTGTAATATACTTGAGCTTCACCCATTGACTGTATAAATAAGGCTTCACCGAAAACTCCCGCATCCTCTGATTTCCGGCGCTCTAGGAACTATATCAGCCTATTTGTTGCGCTGATTGGTTGTATACCTACCCAATTGCTGCAGAGTGATTTGAAAGACAACCTTTTAGCCCGCCTCCCTCCCTGTCGAGAGTTCCTAGACCCTTGTGTTTTCAGACCTGGGTCTAGCGCGGCTAGGCTAAGACAATGCTAGACCTCATGTGGCTGTAGTGTGTCAGCAGTTCCTGCAACACGAAGGCATTGATGTTATGGACTGGCCCGCCAGTTCCCCAGACCTGAATCCAATTGAGCACATCTGGGACATCATGTCTTGCTCCATCCACCAATGCCAAGTTACATCACAGACTGTCCAGACTGAGTTGGCGGATGCTTTAGTCCAGGTCTGGGAGGAGATCCCTCAGGAGAACATCCCTCGCCTCATCAGGAGCATGCCCAGGTGTTGTAGGGAGGTCATACAGGCACGCGGAGGCCACACACACTACTGAGCCTCATTTTGACTTGTTTAAAGGACGTTACATCAAAGTTGGATCAGCCTGTAGTGTGTTTTTCCACTTTAATTTTGAGTATAACTCCAAATCCAGACCTCCATGGGTTGATACATTTGATTTTCATTGATAATTTTTGTGTGATTTTGTTGTTAGCACATTCAACTATGGAAAGAACAAAGTATCTAATAAAAATATTTTATTCATTCAGATCTACAACGTGTTACTTTCGTGCTCCCTTTATTTTTTGAGCAGTGTAATATTTTGAAATCTCAGCAATAACACCTTGACAAGATTCTGCCGCGTTTGTCTTTTTAATTTCTTTCAGACCGATGATCCCGGGACCCAAGACCAAGACAAGGAGGACCCAACAGAGATGAAGCCAGAGATGACGACGAGCCGGTGAGGAGAAGAAAGAACAACTTTACCGAGACTTTACTGGATGCACCGGTAATTTAAATGTGCTTGAGAAAGAATGACCCAACAGACACTGCATGGCGACACAGGAATTGAGTATGTAGCATATCACAGTCTGACAAAATGCAGTTATGTCGGAATCAATTGAAAAATGCATCTGTATCTGTTTTTTTGTTTGCTTTTTAAATTCGTCCTTCAGCGACATCAAGCAGATTCAGACAAGATGGAACAGAGATGACGGGAGGCAGATCCAGGACCAGTGCATGACTTGTGAGACCATTCAATTAACACAGGGCAAGTTTATGAAATAAACTGACTAATAAGAGACTTTATGTGTGAAGTAGTTTAGCGCAGATGTAATTCTTTATCTCAGTCAATTAAGTTTTCTCTCTTTTTGCTGTCTTTAGAGCCATCTCTCCAAGACCCCTGATCTTATGAAAGATCAGATCAAGAAACCAGACAAGGAACAGCCCATGAAGTGAATCCAGATTATGGCAGAGGGGATGATTTATTACAGTGACTCAAAAGGTGATACAAACACTAAATCTAATACTATTGTGTTTGTATTATGTGTGTGCTGGGCCCTTTAATGAATCACTGGTTAACCTACCATGTGTTTGGATTGTAGGAAGAAGTCGGAGCACCCAGAGGAAACCCACACAGTCGCAGAGAGAACGTGAACAGACAGAACAAGCTGAGCAGCAGGTTGGTACCAATATAAATACAATGTGCCTTAAGATGGTGAGTTGTTCCATGCTACTTACGCCACCTTTGTATGTCGCTGACTTTGTGTTTTGTCCTCTGCAGGTTTGTCTGGATCTGGAGATGCATGTTTCTGATCTGCTCTTATCGGCCTCAGCGACCTCCAAAGTATTCATGTTCTTACCTTCCACTGTACCCTCAACCCAACCAGAGGTTGTTTTTTTTTTTAACTTCCCAGATGGAAGCTTTTTTTTCCTCACAGCAAATGGAGTTTTTTTTAACTTCCCAACAACAGGAAGTTTTTTTTCCTCCACACTGGTGCCACGTGCTTGATCTGATCATACTGCAAAAAGAGAGATCCTCAAATAAAAAAACAAAACAACACAATAGAACTGTATGTTTGTTTAAAATGTAACGTAATGCATCCTTCCTTTTAGACTTACTTTTGGAGAGTATGTTTTATGGCTAGCAAACTTCATTCATCTAAAAAACATCGTTTCAAACCACTGGTTTCTTACAAACACCTGGGGCCTCATTTATAAAGCTTGCCTACACACAAAACAGGGCTAGAAACGCAAAAGTTGTGATTTATAAAAATAAACTTGACGTGAGACTGTGCGCCACGCTTGATGCTTGCGTACGCACAAAACAGGGCTAGAAAGTGGTGTAAATCACAACCTTTGCGTAGAAAGTGGCGTTGGCTGTGTACGTTGTGATTTCTAAAAACAAACTTGGCGTGAGAATGTGCACATCGGTGCGCCAACTTTGATGTTTGCTTATGCACATTTTGGAGACAGAGGGAACGGCAGTGCCGGAGGGTGAAGTGGTGAATTGAAGTCAGATTGATCTCAAACCTTTATTGTTATCACATATTAGACTTGTAGAGCCGGATAATCATAAACCCTCATTGTTGTAGATGTTCATATAGTGCGCCATTCGGCCTACGACTGTATTTGCAGAACTATGTTCATATATCAAACTTCCATCTTCAAATGATATAGAGCTGTGAGTGGCACTGATTGATTACTATTTGAGACAAGGCATGTGACAGTCCAATCGCTGATCAAGCGGATAAATAGCGGGTGACAGCCGTGCGTAATGTGGCACAATGGATGCGCTGGCATTGCTGGAAGATCACGTTAAGAATTGAGAGAGATTTTAGGGTTCACGGGGATTTCCTGACCCATGACAATGACTGGCTAACAAGCCGATTCAGATTCCCTAGAGCAGTACTCTTGGATCTATGTGGTGAACTGGGCCGTCTTAGACAGACCCACCCGCCAAAACCACGCCATCCCGGTACAGACACAGGAGCTGACAACTTCTGTTGTAGCATTTTGTTTAAGCAGTTTGATTATTTCATCTTTGTCATAAGTTGATGAATGCATTAAAAATAATTTAAAGAAATGGCCAAATATGTAACACATAAGCGATTCCAGGAAAACCTCAATAACTTCAAGTCTTGAATCCAACCTGAAGTTTAAAAACTCAACAAAAGAATCACTGCTGGTGAACAACATGGGAATGTCACCACAGACAGAAGACGTAAAACTCTGGTTCACTGTGACACTCATGAGATTTACCTGCTGCTGACAGGCCTGTCCAGCGGTGTCTGATTTATATGGAAAAGTACTACATTCCAACTTTAAAGTAGAAATACTACACTGAAAATATTAAACAGCCTTTATATGTTAAGTCGAGCCGTTTGATATACTTTTGGGTGATGACAGCAGATATGGTACACAATGAAAAAGCAATTTCACTGTGAAATATATGTACGAATGTAATGCAGTAAACAGAGCAATATTTCCTTAATGTAACAGGATAAAGTAGCTTTAAATGAACATTGTCGAGGAATATAACTCAAAGTTGTACTGCTCTACATTACCTGAGTAAATGTACTGGCTGCTGTCTGTCACTGACAAAGGATGAAACAAAACTACAGATCATGAGCTGATTGAAATCTTTCCATCGTGTTCTCTAAAGAGTAGAGAAGTAACCTGCTGCTCAAGAATGCATTTTACTTTTCGTTTAGTTTTAGTACTGTGTGCAATATTCCAATATCCTGTGCAGTATTATTTAATTATTTGAGCATTATTTTCAGTACTATTTCTTACTTTTATATTCTAGTTTTATTTATGTTGACTTGTTTTATTTTTATTGTCCTAAGATATTATACTTGTATCTCACTGCTATTCTAACAGGAAATGCATTTATTCTTGTACTGTTGTAAATATTTTCTCAGGAGGTACTGAAAATAAAAACTTGATTTTTTTTAATTATTTCTTTTCATTTATTCATATAGATTGTTTATCTTGTGTATTTTTAAAAAATAATCCAAAAAACTGAAAATATAAACAGTGAATTGGAATCTCTAATATAAAATAACTTTACACCTAAAACCAATAACCCCCCCCAAAATATTTTTTTTAGGTAAAAACACTTGAATTTGTCTCACATTCAGAAAGATTTGCTATTTAAAATATGTGAAACTGTTAAATTCAAGTTTATTACTGTACATGTATTTCTAAAATTTGATGCAATTAACAGAATTATACCTAGGTATTGCAGCTTGACATCAGATTTGTTTGTTAGAGAAATATCTTGTATATTTACATACATTTTCACAACATGTTTGTTTAATTAATATATTTCCATCAGTATATAATATCTATAAGCACTGGCCATCTGTCAAAAATGCATTTGCATGTTATTTTACAATATAGTTTTTAATATTGTAAATGGTGATAATTACTGAAGTGGATTGTCTAATGTTAACTACAGTGAAGATCATGTTATTTCATGTAAAATTAACCCTAAGAACTCTAATTTAATTATAGAAAATTACCGAGGTTTTATGAGATATTTATTTTAATTTTTTTTGAATAGTTTCATCTCCCAGCTGGAAAATTACCTGAATACGGCTTTAAAAGTGTTGCTCCTCCTCAGCGGCAGGGAGCGCTGCAGGACTTTAGCCACTTCAACAACTCAAACAAGAAGCGCTACTAGGCGTGCTCAAAGTACGCCAACTACACCTCAATCAATAAGAATGATTTTCTAAAAGTCAAAGTAGCGCTAATAATGCGACCGGCTTTCCTGAGCAGGCAGCAGTTTTAGAGTTTAGTGTGCGGGGTAGGTAACTCGACATTTCTTGTGTCTTTATTCCGTATTTAGAAGCAGATTCTGCCCAGTTAGCGGTGCGTTAGCTTAGCTAGCCTGCTAAGCTAATACCACTAACCGGAGGTGCTCACGGTGACAGCTGGGTGAGTCAACGTTACCTGATCAATGAAATTCAAGGATTCATTAATATCTGTTTCATTATGATCTTTCCCCTTTTTGCCTCCACTGGAACAACCTCAGAGATAATCCTGACTCTTAAATGATTTTATTAGAACGAGTATTGGAGCTAGCCGGCGTGTTTAATAGCGCAGCCAATGTAAAAGAGCCGCATGTGTTAGCGAGCTAAAGCTAGTTGTTGGCACTTGTGTGTTGCCTCTGCTCTAAAATAACCTATGTGAGACTCACTTGTGACCTATTTCAGTTCACACAAGTCTGTTTTATGATGCCGACTGTGTGCTGCTCGTGTATCTGATTTGTGCTAGCAGTGAAGGCTGAGTGTTAGCAGGACAAGCTAGCATGATGAAATGCTGGGAGAAGCCTTGGTCATTCATGCTGCACTGGTATCTGATCAGGAATACATTTATCACTGGCATGTAAGTTCTGATGAGGACTGGAACACTGAGGTTTTTGACATGACTTTCTAGTCAGGTTTATAATTTTATTCCCTTGCTTTATGTGCTACACATTATTGTTGTTGGACAAAGTGTATTTTCTACAACTTTTCACCAAATCTTTCTTCTTTAAAAAGCTCACCCACTAAAATATTTGCTCCTCATTTGCATTTTTACTTCACTGTGTTTCAGCACTTGATATTGATAAAGTCTAATTATGAACAGTTGCATGTGGAATGACAGCTGCAGCAGTTAGTTGACTAATTGATTACTAGTCAAATGAAAGAACAATTAAACAATGAAGTTATTGTTTTTTTTATCGTTTTATTTTTTTAAAAAAGTGTTAAATGTTTGTGGTTTTTCATGGTAAAATCTCATGCTCTTCTCTGTCACACAACTAAAAAACTGAATACTTTCAGTTTTTGGAGTGTTGTTTAATAGAGCTGCAACCATAAATCAGTTACTCAATCCGTTGCCAATTATTGTATTAAAGGTCAACTATTTGTATCGGCAGTAGGTTGGAGTCTTTTGGTGCGTTTTCCAGAAGAGAAAAAGTTCCAGTTGTCTGATTCCAGCTTTTTGATTAAAGTAAGGTTATTAAACAATGACAAGGTTTTAATTTCTGTGTAATTATGTACACACTTCTAATTTAAATAGTAGAAATGGTGATTTATTTTCCATTAAGTCCATGAAAAGACACTAAGATGCCAAAAGGTTTTGTGTTTATTCTGATATAGCCTCACTTAAACAGTACATGTGTATTAATCTACCACTCAAAATAATCTTCAGTTTACTGGAGCTGCAGTGATTAATCAAATAATCAAATTGGTTGTCAACTACACAATGAATCAACTGTTTAGATGGTTGATTAATTAGTTTGAGTTTTTTTTGCTGTTTTTTGAATATAAAAAGTATTAATTCTGTCATTGCTCTTCTTACATTTGAATCTTTTTTGTTGTCTTTCCTTCTCTATGACTATAAACTAAATATTTTGGGGTTGTTGACAAGACAATGGAGGCTAGATTTGGAAAACCCTGATGAACGTTTTCTAGATCAAGCAGCTAATCAGTCAATCAAGATTATTGTTATTAGACCAAAAACATTCAAAGATGCTATGCTGGATTGTGGTAAATTACATATAATGATTTTTTTAAATATGTGGGTTGTTTTTTGTGACCCATGTGTTTAATTCTTCTGTTCCTGTATTTGTCTTTTATCCAGATAATTTGTGATGGCTACTACTGAGATGGAATCTGGGTCTTCGGATAGCAGATCAGAGCAAGGGACAGCCGACCCCGATTCAAAGTACCCACTGAAAGTACTTTATTGTGGAGGTACAGTATGTATACAAAATGCATTTTGCTCAGTTTAGCATCTTAAAGAATTTGTTGGTGCTTTTAGAAATGTGACAGATGCGATTTGTATTTTTGTCTCTGCAGTGTGCTCTCTGCCTACTGAGGTGAGTTTTCATCAGACAGATCATATATTCTGTTGGGTGACCCACTTTACTATACATATCCTGTCAGAGATACTTTCTTTGCTGAGCTCTAAAGGAATCTCCACTGTTGTGTTTGCAGTACTGTGAGTACATGCCCGAGCCGGCCAAATGTAGGCAGTGGCTCGAGAAGAACTTTCCAGATGTGTTTGCCAGGATGACTGTTGGTGAGCATCATTTGAGATTTTCTGAATTTATCTTCAGCTTCATTTTGAACAATGTTTGACTGCATAGCTTGAGTTTGTAGCGACAGAGCAGCTTGCAGTTCGATGGGGTTTAACGGCTTAAAATGTTGATATTTGCTGTTGTGAATGTGGTCCAGAAAGGAGAAAACTAAGCATGCTGATTCACCTTTAGTAAAAAAAAATCCTATGTAGAGTTCTGTTTAAGTTGCTGGATTCCTTCCAGTCAGTCAGAGTTCTTCCCCCTCTGACAGTAAAGGTACAGATACCAGCCTAATGCATTTAATTTAATTCGGACCGTTATTTATAAAGGTGATGCCCAAGTCTTAGACCAACATACATCTTCAACCTCATTGGAAGCAGATGCTACTAGTAATAATGGATGAATCCTCAAACAGGGAGGATTACTTGCTCTGTAAAAATCCTGTGAACTCCAAGCAGTTTCTGAGTGTTTTTGCTCTTTTCACAGTTTTACATACTTTATACAAATTACAGGAGAAAATGGTGAAGTAAACAGACTCAAAAAAAAAGCTGCATGTATTATACTGACAACTATCAATCACTTAGTTATTAACTATAAATATAATGTAGTTTTTTTTAATGCATTTTTAAGAAAAGTCTAAATTCACTGATTGCAGCTGCTTCATTGTGAATATTTTCTGGTTTTTTCTCCTCTTCTCTGACCATAAACTTAATATCTTTGGGTTGTGGACAAAACAAGAAAATATAAGTATAATGTTTAAGCTAATAGCTCAATTGAGAAAATGAAAGACAGATTAATTAACAACAAAAAAAGCACTTGGCAGTACTCCGCCAAGGCTGCTCAGTCGTATAATTTCTGACGGATGAAATGTGGTCCACTGCGATCGATTTGTAGTTGGATCGCAATCCTGATCATCAACAAGCAGCTGACGTAGTGTTCTCTTGTTGTCATAGCTACAGTGATGCTGTGCTGCTGTCTTGCAATGATACCAAAATCTTTAGCAAATCCGTAGATCCACCCTATAAGCCACATCACTGCCAAAATCTAATTGGTTGGTCCTTGTGTCATTTCTGACTTTGCCTGAAAATTTCATCCAAATACATCCGTCCGTTTTTGAGTAATATTGCGCACAAACAGTCGGACAAACCAATGCCAATCGTCACATAACTCTGTCAAGGCTCCGCCTCCTCAGCGAGTAATAAAATAAGAATTAGTTGCTGCGGTAGTTTGTATATGTGCACTGAAAGCTGTAAAATATTTTTCTCCGATTCTGAAAAAGTTAGTGAAGAAATTAGATATGATGAATAAAAGTAGAGCTCCATGCTGTACTTTTATTTGTGATCATGATCTTTGAGTTTAGTTTTGCCGGTGTAAAGGCTTTGACTGCACAACCCTGACTACGGTGTATTTGAGAAATTGTTTTTAAATGGGATCAACTCGTACTGAAAATAGAATATCATGTCAGAAGAAGCCAGAGGATTTTCTCTAAACGTGTGTACTGATGTTGCCTAACTTGTTACTAAACACATCCGTCACAGGTTGCACTTATAGTAGTCATCTGAAAGTTGATGAATATTGTTGCTCGCTTGGTTTTAATGTCTTCCCATTTTATTTGTGTCCCACTGGTCCAGCAGCAAATGCACCCAAGCAGGAACCCGGCACTGGAGATGCTCCCCCTGCAGGCGAGGAGGAGGAGAAGAAGAAGCAGAAGAGAGGTGGAACAATCATGCACAATCTGTTGTCTTTTTTTTTTTTCTGTGCATCAAAGAAATAAGACTGATGATTTCTCTGCCTTGTCAATCTTCAGTGAGATCAGTGCTTACTGCTGATAACTGCAACGGAGGAGGAGACTCACTGAGCAGCTACTTTGTCAGACAGTCAGTGCAGTTGAGAGTGGTAGTAGTGAGACAGTTTAAATGGGAGCTGAAACAACTTGAGCCTAATGCACATTATAAACAAGTCCAGCAGCTGAAATCTTACAAAAATTGTGGCAGAAGTCACAGCACTATAGAATGTGGGCATTTATTATAGACAAACAAAATATTATTAGCACAATATTAAAACCTGAATATAATGAAGTAAGTTAGAGCCATGAAAGATTCCAATCACAAGTCAGACTGTAGAGGGAGGCTTTAACTTGCCGTTTATAAAGATAATAACACTTTGAGCTGCTCTCAGATCCTCAG
This sequence comes from Acanthochromis polyacanthus, assembly GCF_021347895.1. Classification (NCBI taxonomy): domain Eukaryota; kingdom Metazoa; phylum Chordata; class Actinopteri; family Pomacentridae; genus Acanthochromis; species Acanthochromis polyacanthus. The sequence goes on from NC_067130.1 coordinate 19,661,156, forward strand.
GCAGACTGTTCCAATAGTTCAAGACGTAAAAAACAAATGCTGTTAAGACTTTGTGTCTTGAACTTTGGAACAATTAAACAGTTCAAAGTGATCAAGCACATTTATAGACTGGAAACATGTCGGACAAGTAGGCAGCTATGAGCGCTCTAAAGATGATTTACTGTCGTCTGTTACTACTGGCTCAGAATGTATCTCTGGGGAGTGACTATGCGTGACACTTAGCATGATTCATGTGCACAGGAAATTAGTTTTACCTTTTTTCACACAAGTCTCTACATGTACTTGTCAAAATTCTCAACGATCATTTTGAGCTTCATATATACATTAATATATGCATATACATGTTGGGCATTTGATAGACTTCTTCTGCTTTCTTGTGATTTAAGGTGGAAGAGGCCAGATCAAACAGAAAAAGAAGACTGTGCCTCAGAAAGTCACAATAGCAAAAATCCCAAGAGCCAAGAAGAAATACGTCACACGGGTGTGTGGCCTGGCGACGTTCGGTAAGAGATTTTATTCTACTCTGCCCTGTTTACTTCTCATTCTTTTAATGCTTCATCCTCATTGTGAATCCTGTGTGGACTGTTGCAGACATCGACCTTAAAGAGGCTCAGCGATTCTTTGCCCAGAAATTCTCTTGTGGTGCCTCAGTTACAGCCGAGGATGAAATAATCATTCAGGGAGATTTTACAGACGACATAATCGACGTCATTCAAGAGAAGTGGCCTGAGGTGAGCCGTCTGTTGTTGTAAAAAACTTGAAAGGGTTTGCTTGGCTAGTGTGATTTCTCTGTAATTAGTTGCATACTTGTAACCCTCATGAATGCCATTAACTTCATTTTCCTATCAGGGTTCAGCTCTGCCTTATAATGGGGAATTTGTGGACTTTGGATTTGTCTAAACACTGATTTAAAAATAAGAAAAATAATAGTTAGTTTGAGGAGAGGAAAAATGCTGGTACACTGTAAAAAATGTCTCTCTCTATATATTCTGTCTATGTATATATACACACACATACACACATACATACATATATATATATATATATATATATATATATATATATATATATATATGTGGCAAAATACATTTAAACACACCGGAATATTGCAGCATTCAACAACTGTAAAAACCCGTGAAAATGGTATTGGCAACATTTTCAATTTGTCCATTAAGTTAAATACATTAAAATTGTCCTTTCATGGTCACACACCCTTACTTTTTCAACTCTCAATTTACACAATTTTTCTTTAACAGAACAGCAAATATCTGTACAATGATGATATTTTTGGCAGATTTTCGTACAAATTTAAAATTAAGTATTTTTATGGCCTTATATAAAAGAACACATCTTTGTAAAGATGACATTTTTTTTGAAGTAATTTTTTTTTTTTTCAGGATTTTACTAGATATTATCTGGACTTTAAGGATGTGGGAAAATCTAATAAATGACAGTACTTTTAATGAATTAAAAACTATTACAGAATGTTAATTTTTCACAGTGTAGTTCCTGTTTGTACAACTATGCATGCTGGCATTACATTTATAATATGCACATATGACCTATTTGAAATGTTGTCCTGTACTATTTTCTGTTAATTATCAGATTTTTTTTTGAGGCTGAACAATCAGTTTACAAAATATTAAAATTGTGAAATGACTAAGAGCAGGATCCAATTCACAGTAGCTGCAATTGGCACAAAATATTATTATTAAAAGTTAAGTATTGTGATGCTGCAGCCTGCAAATGATTCTCCACAAGTAAAGGAACGCGCTTGTTTGGAACAGACTGCAGCAAAAATCATATCATCACTTTTGTGTGTGTTTTGGTGGGGAAAAAATGACTTGTATCTCATATCTGTTCAAATTTTTTTCCCCGTATTATTCATCCCTAGTTTGATTGTGTTTCCAATTATATTTCAATAGGATTGCAACTAACTGTCCATTGCCAATTAAGCTGTTGTTTATTATCCCAAATTAATTAATAATTAATCGTCTATAAAATGTCAGAAAATGGGTGAAAAATATCAGTTGTTTCCTTAAATTTCTTGTTTTGTCCACAACCCAAAATCAATTAGTTTACTGTCATATAGGAGTATAGAGTTCCAATTTTAGAAGCTGAAATAGAAGAAATGAGCCCTTTTTGTCAACAAAATAATGCTCAACTTATTGGTCAATTTAAAAAGTAGTTGCTGATTAATAATTGACAGAAACTTGGTAAATCGTTGTAGCTCTAGCGGGAGTGTTTTCAGTGGCTAAATCCTATAGATATGTCAAGATTTTGATACATTCACGATACTTGTTTATGATTCTTAAGTGTGTTTTTTAATGCATTTAATGGCAGCAAAAAAAAGAATCTGTCCAGCTTTATATTTTAAATGTGAAAAAGGTACGACAAATCTTGGTTTGTTTGTTCCTGTTTAAATAATGGGCTCTGAAATCCCGCAGCAGTACTGACTCCTGCCCCTCTGTGTTGCAGGTGGATGACGACAGCATCGATGATCTGGGTGAAGTCAAGAAGTGAAGACCAAATATGCACTTTTACTGACATGGATGTGACCTGTAACAGCGACAACCTGGCCAAATGTACACATTAAGTCATTTTATACCTATTTTATTTACTGTACATACAAAGCTGCGGACTTGGCCACTCACTTGGCGAATTTTTTTTAGTTAATAATAGCTGCTTTCTCTCGTTTGCCAAAGGTGTGGTATGACGTGAATCCTTCCCAAATGTTCTTCACTCAAGCAAAACTGTAGGCTAATAAATTTCAGTCTCCTTCACCTGTACGCTCCCATCGTCATTTCCAGTTTTTTTTTTTGTTTCCATGAGTGTGTGAAAACATTAAAAATGAATTCTTTTCAGGGCTACGATTTGCTGTGTTTTATCGAAGTCTTGAAGATGGCCACAGGTTACTTGTTTTTCACACAATACCCATGAGTGAACCTTCTCTCCTGCATATTAGTTTCATAATGATGCTGCACTCCCTGGCCAGATAAGGTTTACAGTTTCCAAGCTCCTTTGGGTCAATATCACCTCCCTGCAGATAACAGCCCACAGATGCTCACTCCACTTGTGAGTTCGTGTGTTTGTCTTTGAACCATTTGTGTGAGCACAAACACGATTATCTTTCCACAGAAGTCACCAAGGTGCAGCATGTCTTTGGGTATATAAAGCAGCAGCAGCTTGGTGTTTGCCGAGGCAAAGGATGAATCTCACAGACACGGTTTGCTGCGCCTTTGAATCGCCCATCCTGGACCGGGTTTTGCCTCCGATTCTGATCCTGGAGTTCATGTTCGGCCTGATGGGGAACTTTGTGGCTCTGTGGATGTTTATCTTCCACATGGACACGTGGAAGCCCAACGCCGTGTACCTCACCCACCTGGCCGTGGCCGACTCCATCGTGCTGTTCTGCCTCCCTTTCAGAGCCGACTACTACAGACGGGGCAAACATTGGCTCTACGGCGACGTCCCGTGTCGCATCCTGCTCTTTCTGCTGGCAGCCAACCGTGCTGCGGGGATCTTCTTTCTCACGGCTGTGGCTGTCGACCGCTACTTCAAGATCGTCCACCCGATGAACCGCATCAACCGGATGGGCCTCGGCTATGCTCTCTGGGTCTCGCTCGGCCTGTGGTTTCTGATCTTTCTCGCCACCGGGTACCTCCTCGCTGATGAGCACTTCTTCTTCAACAGCAACCGGACGCAGTGTGAGAGTTTCAACATCTGCATGGGCTTCAGCCCACTCTCCACCTGGCACAACACTTTCTATGTGGTCCAGTTTTTCCTGCCCACCACTATCGTGGCCTTTTGCACCATCAGAATCACATGGCAGCTGAGGATCAGGACCGTGGACAAGAAGGGGAAAATCAAACGGGCCGTTCAGTTCATCTTGGCTGTGGCTGTGATCTTCATCACCTGTTTCTTCCCCAGCACGATATCGCGTATTGCAGTGTGGATCCTCAAGGTGTGGTACGACGAGTGTAGCTACTTCAAAGAGGCCAACCTGGCCTTCTACACATCGGTGTGTTTCACCTACTTCAACAGCGTCCTCAACCCTGTGGTGTATTATTTCTCCAGTCCTGCCTTCAGCGGCACCTTCAACAAGGTCCTGAATAAACTGCTGAGAAGGAGCGATGACAAGAAGGATCCAGCAGATTTAGCCGATAACATTTCCACTGTCGATGGTAGAAGGATATAAAGCCAGGTGCTGGTTTGCTTCCTTTTAAATTGAGTTTGTGAATATATTCTGCAAGTTAAGATGTAATTTGAACATTTAGGGAGACTTTAAGCAAAAGGTGTGGAATTGTTGAGCTTGGCAAATTTTCTGCATTCTGGTAAACTTTAATGCACCAATTTGTTCTTTTTTTCTTTACGTTTGAAATGTCTTTTTTGCAAAGAATAACAGGCTTTCTGCATTCTGAGTTGTTTCCAAATATAGATCAACAAATGCATGTGACATCGGTACCCAGGGGACCTATCCCTGAAAAAACAATGGAAATTAATGTTCAAAACTATAGAAACATCGGCAGTATATCTTTCAATATAGATAATATGAGCTTGTTTGAATGCAGTCATACATTGTAAAAGAACAAATTACTATCTGTAAAAAAAAAGTTGTCAAAATGTGGACAATATGTAACATTTAGCCATTTTTGTTTTTTACAGTCGACATGTAAGCAATGATTTTTTTCTGTGATTCTACTTTATGTAATTTAACAACAGAGGGAAGATCTGTAGAATAACAGTTAAAACACTTAAAATATTTCCATTTTCCCGTGTTTAATAAATCAGTACATCAATCAAATGACTGGATAAAAATATGGTACAAAACAATGCAATTCATGATATATATAAAATGTTAAGTCAACATGTGGATTCTTTTTGAAATCTAATAAAACTGAGAAAATCTTTGAAAATAATTTTTGCTTTTCAGTTAATAAAAATGCATTTAATAAAATTTTTACGTTGTGGAAAAGAGGCTTTGCTCTAAGAACATTTTGTAATTTAAGCAGTAATGCTGTAATATGTACAGTAAGATACTTTAAAATTTATTTACTGTACATCACTGTCAATACAGGTACATCACATGCAATAGAGATTCACACAGTTCCACATGGAAAAGCAAATCATTCTACTAAAGTCATAATAAAATGAACATGGGATCAGGCAATTTGAAATGAGGTATTGAGGATTTTCGTTGATTCAGAGAGCAGCTTCTTTTTCATGATACTCTGTGTTTGAGAGATGATGCCACGTTCTCCTCTAGAAACACTGATGCACACAAGCAGCCGAAACACAGCAACAGTGTGTAAAGATGCAGCTGAATCTTGTGTACTTTGACTGAGTCCTGCTCTCAAATAAACGTATTCACAAAGCGCCGCATGCAGTCAGTGACACAGATGTATCAGAAACAGCAGAACGGAAGTGTCTGACTGGAGTGAAAACACATTTCAGAGCATGAAATAACAACATGAGCAGTGATTAGAAATGACACATTCCTCACAGCTTGTTTGCCCAGTCGCCATGTTGTTTCTGAAACTTTCAATTTTAACAAAATTACCTCAAAACAAAATAATGAGAACCCCACTGTCATGCTGGAGGTGTGGTAGAATAATAGTGGACCACGCCCATATATTCTGATCTTGTCTGTTTATCAGACTATTACGGGAGGGAGTGTCCAAAACAATCTCCAAAGCACAGGGCTTTGAGCTTAAAGGGGAACTTCGGTTTAGCTGGACTCCAATAAAGAAGCAAAACCATCTCGAGGAGAATCAGAAGAAATGGACAGCATGTGAGTTAAATATGAATGTTGCTGCAAAGAGTCTGAATACTTATGACCATGTGATATTTCAGTTTTTCTTTTTTAATAAATTTGCAAAAAATTCTACATTTCTGTTTTTTTCTGTCAAGATGGGGTGCTGAGTGTACATTGAGAAATAAAATGAACTTTTTTAATTTTGGCAAATGGCTGCAATGACATAGAGAGTGAAAAATTTCAAGGGGTCTGAAAACTTTCCGTACCCACTGTATGTTCAATTCAGAATCCATTTTGAAGTTATTTGTTTATAAAGCCATGTATGGGTTGGCATTAGATACATTTGAGAACTTCTCTGCCCCTGCTCTACCTCTAAACATCTTATATCCTCAGAACAGCCACTGCTAACTGTTCCATCAGCAAGAGCTGGTCAGGGGACATTGTGCCCTTGTAGTAGCTGCAAAACTTTGGAACAGCCTTCCTCTTTCAATCAAATGGACCCCCTAAATTATATTTTTTTACCATAAATCTCGTGATTTTTGGTTGCTCTAGTGCTCTTAATATTTTATTTTAGGAATTTCTTTAAAAGTCCTTGTCTTGTTTTTCATAGTATTTGAAGTTTCATCCTGTCTTCTGATCGTTTTTTTTTTTTTTTTTTACACCTATAACATGTACAGCACCTTGATCAACACAAGCTGTTTAAAATGTGCTATAGAAATAAACTTGATTTTTTAAAATTAAGTGCAAGTAGTGCGTAGTGGGCTGCAGTGCTTGCTCAATGCGTTACTCTTCGATATACACACGTGGACAAAATTGTTGGTACCCCTCAGTTAAAGAAGGAAAAACCCACAATTCTCACTGAAATCACTTGAAACTCACAAAAGTAACAATAAATAAAAATTTATTGAAAATTAAATAATCAAAATCAGCCATCACTTTTGAATTGTTGATTAACATAATTATTTAAAAAAAACAAACTAATGAAATAGGGCTGGACAAAAATGATGGTACCCATAACTTAATATTTTGTTGCACAACCTTTTGAGGCAATCACTGCAATTAAACGATTTCTGTATTTGTCAATGAGCGTTCTGCAGCTGTCAACAGGTATTTTGGCCCACTCCTCATGAGCAAACAGCTCCAGTTGTTTCAGGTTTGATGGGTGTCTTCTCCAAATGGCATGTTTCAGCTCCTTCCACATATGTTCAATGGGATTCAGATCTGGGCTCATAGAAGGCCACTTTAGAATTGTCCAACGCTTTTCTCTCAGCCATTCTTGGCTGTTTTTGGCTGTGTGTTTTGGATCGTTGTCCTGTTGGAAGACCCATGACCTGCGACTGAGACCAAGCTTTCTGACACTAGGCAGCACATTTCTCTCCAGAATGCCTTGATAGTCTTCAGATTTCATCGTACCTTGCACACTTTCAAGACACCCTGTGCCAGATGCAGCAAAGCAGCCCCAAAACATTACTGAGCCTCCTCCATGTTTCACCGTAGGGACAGTGTTCTTTTCTTCGTATGCTTGGTTTTTGAGTCTATGAACATAGAGTTGATGTGCCTTACCAAAAAGCTCCAGTTTGGTCTCATCTGTCCAAAGGACATTCTCCCAGAAGCTTTGTGGCTTGTCAACATGCATTTTTGCAAATTCCAGTCTGGCTTTTTTATGAGTTTTTTTCAGCAGTGGTGTCCTCCTTGGTCGTCTCCCATGAAGTCCACTTTGGCTCAAACAACGACGAATGGTGCGATCTGACACTGATGTACCTTGGCCTTGGAGTTCACCTTTAATTTCTTTGGAGGTTGCTCTGGGCTCTTTGGATACAATTCGAACGATCCGTCTCTTCAATTTGTCATCAATTTTCCTCTTGCGGCCACGTCCAGGGAGGTTGGCTACTGTCCCATGGGTCTTGAACTTCTGAATAATATGAGCCACTGTTGTCACAGGAACTTCAAGCTGTTTAGAGACGGTCTTATAGCCTTTACCTTTAAGATGTTTGTCTATAATTTTTTTTCGGATGTCCTGGGACAATTCTCTCCTTCGCTTTCTGTTGTCCATGTTCAGTGTGGTACACACCTTTTCACCAAACAGCAGGGTGACTACTTGTCTCCCTTTAAATAGGCAGACTGACTGATTATGAGTTTGGAAACACCTGTGATGTCAATTAAATGACACACCTGAGTTAATCATGTCACTCTGGTCAAATAGTTTTCAATCTTTTATAGAGGTACCATCATTTTTGTCCAGGCCTGTTTCATTAGTTTGTTTTTTTAAATAATTATGTTAATCAACAATTCAAAAGTGATGGCTGTTTTTGATTATTTAATTTTCAATAAATTTTTATTTATTGTTACTTTTGTGAGTTTCAAGTGATTTCAGTGAGAATTGTGGGTTTTTCCTTCTTTAACTGAGGGGTACCAACAATTTTGTCCACGTGTGTAGAAATTGTTTTCTGATTAGTTTGTCCGTGAACGCATTTTTCAATAGATTCGGAATTTTCGATTTTTTTTCTGCGTCTTTGAATGCCTCTCATCAGCACAGGAACCAATCACAGCGAGTATCGGTTCTGCCGTAAAGTGTAACGGTGGTGGTCAGAATGAGGAGCTGTTAGCATCTCTTAGTGGAGAAATTAGTCACATTTATTAACGTTAAAGGCTGTTGTTGACCAAGACAGCTGCGGTAAGTTGCTAGGTCCTTTGTTTTTTGGTGATTTGTGCCATTCATACACGAGAAAAATACATACGAGCAAAAATATTTGGATATATATTTAGTCGGTTAGCAGCTCCTAGCAGCTAGCCGCACAATGACACAGTTCATGACAGATGATGGCAACTTAAGTAGCTAAAGTTGCACATTCAGAAGACCAAGTGAAAGTAAGAGTTTGCCTATTACATTTTGTTGATTATAGTAATTATTGTACAAGTTAATGAAATGTGTATGACAAAGGTCAAGGCCGTTGTGCCCTGAGAAAAATACATTTCAGACGAAAACACAGATAAGCCACAGTGAAATAGTAGTTATGTGTTAGAAATGAGCCGATTAAAACCAGACAGTGCGTTGTCTGAAATCAAACTTTATTCTATCACACAGTGAAGAGATCATATGCAACACACTTACAGTGATGTAGATGTTTTTTCAAAAAAGAAAATGCATGAAAATCATACGAGAATCACAGGGTTGTCCCACCAGTCACCTAATGCGCCTTTGAACCAGAGCCTGCCACCCTAAGAAAGAAACTAAAGAAACACTTTCACATGAATGTGTTGAGTCTATGTATCGTATGCTATTTAGTAACTTTCTTCGGTTTTATTTCCAATTTAGAAAACATAACTTGAGCAACCATTCCAAATTTTAATCAATTTATGGTCACAGAAAAAAGCTCAATATACTGTATATGAATTTTCATGTACTTCTGGCAATTTTGTCTGCAGAAGACAAATGATGAAAGTGAATGACCCATAAAGATAACTGTTTAAAATTAATTATTATCAAATAATTAATTGTGCTATTCCAATAGGAGTAATGGCCTCAGTAGATTCATAAAAGAGCGGTAATTGTATTTTTCATAGTTCTTCGAGTAGCTGGCTGTGTTTTGTGGCTCTAAGATGTTTATTTATTCTTTTGATTGACTATTCCAATCCTGTGTTCTTCTGAAACAATGGTGCATATTGTGATTGTGTTTCTTTCAGTCATGTCAAGTCCTTCTCTGCTCGTCCTGTATGGGAGCCAGACGGGTACAGCCCAGGACACGGCACAGAGGATCATGCGGCAGGCGCAGAGAAGGCGGATGCAAGTTCAAGTGTTGCCTTTGGATAGCTACAATGTGGTAAGTGTGGAATTACTGTGTTTTAGTTGTTTTTAAAAAAAATTTGCTTCTACAGCCAGTTCAGTTTGTCAAAAGTCTTCACACAGCAGAGGGGAGTGTAGCTCTTCCACATTCCTGAACTGTTCTCTTAGTCAGTCACTACCAAAGTCCTGGTGTTTCCTGGGTTTATAATCAGTCCTGCACATTTTATGTACTATTTTAAAAACTGCCACATTATGTTACATCAAATGGAAGAATCCAAAGATGATATAATAAAGTGAAAATTGGGACATGCAATGCTGAGTACTGCCCTTTGTCCCCAGTGAGTTTATTTGTAATTGTATGGAACATTGTGGTGGTTTTACCAAGTTTTTCAGTCACAGACTGGTTTCCAGCCCAAAGTTGATTGATGCTTTTGTATTTCCATATCTGCAGCTATTCCACACAAGTATGTCTGGTGAATATGCAATTTTTTATGGCACTACTGGAATTGCTTTTGCTTCATTTTGTGCAGATAATTATGTGATTTATTTTAATTATTTCCTACATTGTTGATTAATATCGAAGACATCTAAACTATGAAAGAACACACATGGAATTATGTAGTTAATAAAAACACTGTTAAACAAATCAGAATATGTTTTATATTTTAGATTCTTCAAAGTAGCCCCCCTTTTTGCTTTGATGACAGTTTTGCACACTCTTGGTTTTCTCTGTCAGCTTCATGAGGTAGTCTCCTGGAATGAGAAGGTGTGTCCAAACTTTTGACTGGTACTGTGTCCTGTGAGCTGGAGAAAAGAGTGGCCTTCTTTTATTGTAGTGGGATCTTTGTTAGTGTTTAAACAAATGTGAAAATAACAAAGATACTTAAAAGACCATAATATCATTGCACATCACAGTGCTGCCTGTGTTCTGGTACCAGAGTTTGTCCTGAGATGCATTTTGCTGACATGCTGGATGACAGACTAACTGCTACAAAAATGGCTGAACAGCTGTGAAAAAGAACTAGTACAGAGAGTGGTTAGCAACTTTTATAAAAAAAATAATAATAAAGAACTTGACATGAACCACAGAACCACACAGTGCGCTGACATGTGTGTCCTCTCATCAAACAGGCCAACCTGATCTCAGAGTCTCTGGTTGTCTTTGTTTGCTCCACCACTGGTCAAGGAGACCCTCCTGATAATATGAAGGTAAGAAACCAGATAAACATGTGTTACAAAAATCATATAACAAAAGAGGGCATGATGTAGTTACTTGTTAGCCTAGCCGCGCTAGACCCAGCCCTTAAGACACAAGGGTCTAGGGCCGCTCGACAGGGAGGGAGGCGGGCTAAAAGGTTGTCTTTCAAATCACTCTGCAGCAATTGGGTAGGTATACAACCAATCAGCGCAACGAATAGGCTGACGTAGTTCCTAGAGCGCCGGATTGTGGCTAAGTCCCATTAGCTTCCCAACCAGCGGAGCCAACTGGTATATTAAGGATTTGCCATATCCCGTCGGCATAAGTCCAAATACGTCTTTCTTCTGAATGAAACACTTCAGTGCCGTCCTTTGTTTATCTTTCAAGTTGAACTTTAGCTTCAAATCTTTAAGGGCTGTGGCCAAAGCCGAGTCGAAAGATAACTGTTTATTGTGCGCCGGTTCTTTCTGTCAGAATCGTCGCGCCTCTGTCGTCACTTAGTTACGCCCGCCTTCTGACTCTACACTTCATGGTGATTGGTCCGGCCAGTTTTAGGAGAATCCAGCCTCGAGCCTTATGGAGGGTAACTAGACCCACCCTGGCAGAGAATTAAATTCGTTGCTGTGGGTTGTCTAGCGCGGCTAGGCTAGTTACTTGTTGTTTTTGGTGACGTGTCCCTTCAGTATTATAACTGGTGTGGAGGAAAGATGTGTGCTTTTTTGTTGAATTGTTGGTGGTATATTCATGTTGTTGGTTAATGGTAGCTTGGGTCCCAGTTAATGAGTCTTAAACTGAAGAACATTGATTTTATCTGGGCTAGTTAATAAATTAGAGTAGCAGGTGAGCTAACATGCCAGCCAGGTTTTTCTAAAGGGGAAAAAAAATATTCAAACATACATACATGTGTGTATGTCTGACATGTTTTTTCTTTCCTCACAGAACTTCTGGAGGTTTCTCTTTAGGAAGTCTTTACCTGCTGGCTCTCTGGGTCTGTTGGACTGTGCAGTCCTGGGCCTGGGGGACTCCTCCTATCCCAAGTCAGTCCTTTTTACAGTTACAGATTTCACAACACTCATTGAAAATGTTTTTTTGTAAATGTATTATTGTTTTATGCTTTAGATTCAATTTTGTGGCCAAGAAGCTTCATAAGCGCCTCCTGCAGCTGGGTGCCAGCATGCTGCTGCCTGTGGGGCTGGCAGATGACCAGCATGACCTGGGGTAAGTAACAACACGTCTGAAGATAGTGGAGGAACATTATCATTATAGTTCATTAGCTACAGAGGATGCGTTGTCATTTCATATGTTGTATTGCGTTTTCTGCGGGATTTTAGTATAATTTTGCTCATCAAATATAGGTATTATGCAGAAGCAAAGACAAGTGTTACTGTACATTTTTAAACATCGTACAGCAATCTTACTTACTGCTATTACTACTGCTACTTACTTACTCACTTACTTCTGTTATCAGGTAATCATAGTGATGATTAAATTCAGTAATCGAGCCATAATCTGCGTTGCCTGTGTTTACTCACTTTACACACTGTGGCACCATCTTTTGGTCCAATTACGACCTTTCCTTGAAATTACCTTGGTGCTGATTCATGCCCAATAACACCACCTTAAAGACGGTCATTTTCAGATACAATCCAGTCCAGAAATGTTGGAGCTGTGAGGCCAATTCCTTTATTTTTGCTGTTGACAATATGAGACAAGAGATCAACATTTCAGCTTTTATTTCCAGGGGTTTCTCTTACCTATGAAGCCATTAGCTGTGAAAACAAAAAGAAATATTTTTACTTCTTTATTTCTTGGTTAAAGGCCAATCTGTTCTGATTTATTTGAATTTTATACCTTTTATTTTTGATTTGTAATATTTTAGATGATCCAGATGCTGCGTTTATTTTCACACAGTATTGTGTTTATACTGCAGCTGGTCCCCACTTTTGTATGTGTTGCTTGTTTTCCACCACCGCCCTAGGTTTTGAAAGCATTATTCTGTTGTGGTCAAAGAGTCTGCTCTACAGAAACTTTAAAATGGTGGAATATGACCTATAAATGGAGCTACATCAACACGATGACTGCAACTGCTTAAACAAAGCTGGAATATTCAAAGGAAGCAATTAGTTGCTCTGAAAATAATCCTAATTGTCCATCAGTAACAGGAAAATCAGATAAAAATAGATACTTTTATTAAAAATCTATTTTTTTTTAAATAACACATGCAAGTTACAAATACTGGGGAGAAAAATCAAGATTCGTATCATACTCACCACTCTGCTGCCTTCAGCCACTAATTACCTCCAGTTTTCTTTTTTGAAGTTGCAGTTATGCTACTGTTAATGCAAGTGTTGACTTTCATCAATGTTAGTTTAAGAATGATTAAAAATTCATAAGTTAAGCAGTGTCTCAAAATGAGGGCATCACAGTTGTTGTCATGTAAGATTTGTTGTTTCATAAGCACAGCAGGAAGGGAAAGTACATGTGGTAGGAGAACTGGAATGTTATGCAACAGCTATTACAGGTCAGATCTTAAGTAGAGAGCTGCATTATGTGGTGTTTGTTTTATTTGTTTGGCTTACCTCACACTCTGTTTGTTTGGCACAGGGCGGATGCTGTGATTGATCCGTGGCTCACGTTACTTTGGGAGAAAGTGTTCACTCTGTACCCGTCTTTAGCTGAAGTGATCCCACTGAGAGAGGATGAACCGTGAGGGCCCACTTAATTCAACACATCTCATTCTGTGGTCGCACATTTTGATTGAAGTTTGTTACGCTTGGGTACTTGAGAAGGCTGCTGCTAGCTCCTGTTCGGCTGTTGTGTTTCGTGTGTGGCAGACTCCCTCCAACGTACACGTTCCACTTCTTAGACGATGTGAAAGAGGAGACGGATGACAGGCTCAGGATTGCCATGGATCAAACAATCCCCTCCCAGTCCCATCCCTTTCCTGCTAGAATGGTGTTCAATAAGAGAGTCACGGAGCTGTCACACTTTCAGGACGTGAGACACATTGAGTTTGACATCACTGGATCCAACATTGAGTCAGTAATCTCCAGCTTTTCCAGCCTCATGTCAGAATGACAACATTTTCCACTTTTCACTGTAACGATGCCGAGGCTGATATTTTTTTTTTCTCTTCCTTGAACACAAAATGAAAGTCATGTGTCTTCTTTGGCTTATTATTGTGCAGGTTTGCTGCTGGTGATGTTGTTGTGATGCGTCCTTGTAACTCACCAGAGGATGTAGAGCTCTTCTGTCAGCTGCTGAGGTTAGATCCAGAGACCCGGTTCACTCTCAGGGCCACAGACAACACTGCAGGTATATGTGTGTGTCTGTCTATGTTTCTGTGGGCAATTTTTTTATCTGACACCATTTTATTGAGGACATTAACCCTCTAATAAATACCTCAGGTCATTAGTGACCCACATCTAATTCATTCATTCATTTTTTAAGCGCTCAGCTCCTTGGGATTCCTCTAATTATGTGTTTTAGCGACAAACTAGGGTCAAAATGACTAAATTAATCAAAACTAGAACTTTAATAGTTTCGTTTTTGTTAGTAGTCGAGAGTTTTTAATATCAGTACCCTGAAATGTTATATTTTCCAACCTGACTTAATGATGGCAGTGTTCTCTTACTGAACCCAGACACAATCCCTTCAGCTGTTTTCACTAATTGTACATCCTCCATTCCTTCCCTCAGCTCCTCTCCTCTCGTCCCAACTCACCTTCCCTGCTCAAATTGCAAGATTTGAGCAGGGAAGGTGAGGAGAAAGGAGTTAAAGCAACAAGCATTTAACAAAATGAGACGCTCTTTGTCATGGCACACACAAGACTGATTTCTAGGTGACGGGGTGGAGGACAGAGGAGTACAGGAGACTGAAATGAGATGAGCCTGAGGATGCAGAAATGTGTCTGTTTAGCGTATTGTCATAGTAGTGTAGCGCTGCCGTGATGCTGCAGCACCTGGGTGTCAGGTTTAGTTTAGAGCAGCATTTATTCTAAGTGCCATTTATACATAAGATCATTTAACAGCAGTGCCACAGCATGACAACGCCAAAGCTGTGATGTACTCTCTGAACGGCTAAAATCCATCCAGTTGTCCCTTTAGGCTGCATTCACACTGATATGATATTATTATAAAGTGGCATTTTAAAATGAAAACAACCAGGTGAGTATTGTAGGTCAGCTTCAGAAAAAATGTCAGTGAATATTAATATGCAAGCCACCTTTCCCATCCTACACTCCTGAACATATTATGATTATCATTATATTGTTGCTTATTGCTGCTATTGTTGCTTTACTGTAAGATGTATGCTGCTGGAACATGGGAAACAGTAGGGAGTAATAAAGGATTATCTTATCTTAAATGTGTGATTAGTGAGTACTGTGCTGACCCATTTGAGTTTGCCAGATGTCACTGTATTAGACGTTACAGTGGACTGTTTTAATGTGCTCTGAAGTGTTTGCCAGCAATATGATTTAGAATTTTAGCCAACGCTACATTTGGAGTAGCGTTTGTGTCCAGCTGATGAATTCACTCTCATTGTCTCCACCAACTCCTGAAAAAAACCCGTCTTGATGAAATGACCTGTCCTCTCAGTTCCAGCCAGGCTTCCTCAGCCCTGCAGTGTTGGCCAGCTGGTGGAGAGCTTCCTGGACATCGCCGCTGTGCCTCGCCGCTCCTTCTTTGAGCTGCTGTCTACCTTCGCCACCAACGAGCTGGAGCGGGACAAGCTGGCTGAATTCAGCTCAGCAGCGGGACAGGACGAGCTGCACAGCTACTGCAACCGTCCACGACGCACAGCGCTGGAGGCGAGTGCTCAGGGTTGGAGTCAGGGCTGGACCGCAGGAAAACATGATCTACTCTGGCATAATCACTGCATCGAACTCTAAGCTTGTTTTATTTTTGCTTCATAAATAATTAGCAAATATTTTTAGGATTTTCTTTCTTTAGAATTTCTTACTTTTGGCATGTATGCCTTTATTGATGATAGAGTTGGATATACAGTCAGAAAAGGGGGAACAGAGAGAGAATGCAATGTCCGAAATCAAACTCTCTTCATTGCAATTATCTGGTAACAAGACGCCATCCATCTGTGTGTGTTCTGTTAGTCCATATGCAGAAGTCAGACAAATCCTACACATTAAATACAAGCTTTAAATAAATAAATACTTCTTGTGTGTTTGTGCTCTTGCTGCTGCAGGTCTTGGCAGATTTCCCCCATACCACAGCAGAACTTAAAGCAGACTATCTCTTTGATCTTTTCCCTGAGATCCAGCCTCGCTCATTTTCCATCGCCTCCTCTCTCCAGGTAGCTCATCCTTCATACCGACTATTTAACTGCTCTGTAAAAAAAAATCACACATACAGAGATCATAATAAAGGATATTTTTCTCCACAGGCTCATCCAAACAGGCTTCAGATCCTGGTAGCTGTGGTCCAGTACAAAACCAAGTTGTATAAACCACGAAGAGGCCTCTGCTCCACTTGGCTAGCCTCTTTGGACCCTGCACAGGGTATTAAAACACATCCTGGGAATGATTTCAAACACAGCTTTGGTCTTAATAAGTCAGTACTTTAACAGTTGAAATGTTTTACGAAATTGTGTTGCAGGAGAGGTGTGTGTGCCTCTGTGGGTGAAGAAGGGAAGTCTGAAGTTTCCTAAAGAGAAGGACACCCCGGTGATAATGGTTGGACCTGGAACAGGAGTCGCACCCTTTAGGTCGGCGTTACAAGAGAGGATTGCTGAGGGAAAAACTGGTGAGATCTTTGTGCCCTCTGTTCTCTAAATGAATTCCTTCGCTCTGCATCAAATCACCGTCCTGACATGAGACTTGTGTGTTGACAACTTCCTCATCTCTCTGCTCTTCAGCCAACGTCCTGTTCTTTGGCTGTCGCTCTGAAACCAAAGACTTCTACTTCAAGTCAGAGTGGGAGGACATGACGAAGGCTGGACATCTGGTCCTTTTCACTGCCTTCTCTCGAGACCAGGTCAGAAACACCGTCCAACCCCGTGTTAGCGATCACAGCCGAGGACAGAGACTTTACCACAGATTCTCACTACGCAAACACTATGCTGCAGTTCCAGTAATAACATTAACTTTGGTGTAATACGAGAACTGAAAACAAAAAGGAGTGCAACTGCAGCTGGATGCCGTCATGTTCGTTGTACAGAAAACCACTAAAAAAACCAACTTACTGGACAAATCAACAGTTTGACCAGTGTGTTTAGCAAACTGCATCACAATCCATTCACTAGTTGTTTTATCTGCTGCCAGCATGCATTGATGTCTCTGTTTTATTCATGCTGCTGGGAAACACCAAAGCCAGAACATGTTGAACTGTACAGGTAAAACGTACTAATTATTCATTCATTAAATGCAATAATTTCACTTTATTTCAACAACATGGTTGGACGTAATAAATCATGAATTCAGTTAATATGAGATCCACTAAATATGTTCTAGTGGGCTGTGTATCCTGAACAGTTCACTGCATATGTAGGTGTAAAGTAAACCTTATATGTTGCATCTGTAGTTGGGACCTGGGTTGACAGAATACACAATTTAGCCTTCTAACAAAGCAGATATTTTTCTTTTGGCATTTGGAAAGATCCGTATTTAACACATTCAGCTAGTAGCTCATTTTTAGCCGTTACTGTCTTGGCATATAAAAATGAACATCAACGCTGCTGACAGTAGGGCTAAACAACATACAAACACATGTTATTGCTCTTATTTTAGATCAGTATTACAGTTTATATGTGTAACAATTGTAGTCAGAAGGGTCATTGTTAATTTAGTTTCTTCTAAAAATCAAAAAAGCGATTTTTTTTTTTCATTTTATTTTTTTTATATTAGCTGTTGCTAATTAGCATTAATTCCTAACGGGATTGTTGGTTGTTGTGATTGCAGTTTTGCAACTAGAATCATTGACATTCTGAGTGTTACTATATGTATCGAAGTCTTTAGGTAAATTTTAATGACACACTCAGGCAATTTGACGCAAACCCAGTCAAGCTGCCACGGTGGCATCGATGTCTTTCAATCTTCCCTTCAAATGACATGATTCAATACTAACACTGATCTTCTGCAGTGACTCTACACAGACGCCTGCTCTAACCAGCACTGTAAGTGTGTGGTTAGAAGTTAAAGTGCATGTGTGTTTGTGCAGGAGGACAAGGTGTACGTACAACACCGCGTGAGGGAAAACGCAGAGCTCCTATGGGACCTGATTTCCAAAAAAAGGGCCTGTTTTTACATTGCTGGGTGAGTTTAAGCCACCGAAACTCCTTTTTAACTTCCTCCATATTTGAACCAAAATGTATAATGTTATAATTTGAGATTCCATCCTTTCCTACATGATATCACCTTATCAGTATGAAGGGTATGTGTACGGATTGGAAAAGTTGTTGAAATACTACATGTCTTTGTTCACTTATATACCTCATTGATGCTGTGATTAACACTGCAGTGTTTTTTCATGAGGTGGGTGTGAGACACTGCACTGTTGAGTTACAGTCACCGTCATCCTGTGATGCATTATAGCATAAAGTTGTTTGTGATGCTTCTTTTTACATCACTTGGTGTGCTTATATGTAATATCAAGCCCCCACAGCCTACACTGCTGTAAACAAACTCTGTCGACCTTGTTTGTGTTCCATCCAGCAACGCTAAAGAGATGCCAGCCAGCGTGTGTGACGCTCTGAAAGAGGTGTTCCAGCAGGAGGGAGGTGTGTCTGCAGAGGAAGCTGAGCAGATGCTGGTGGCTATGGAGAGGACGGGACAATTTCAGAGTGAGACCTGGTCCTGATCACGCGGTCTCAGCCCATTCCATCTTCGGCTGCATGAGACCGCTTCGACTGTGGAGCCATTCTTCAGCCAACATCAGCATATTTAACCCTGGGTTCTTCACCGTTTGTAACAGCACATGTGACTAAATACCACAAAGCTCAAAGCTCCATTTACTTGCGTTTGGAGTTTTCAAGTGCATCTCCCAGCCTTGAGGTTTGTTTCCACCGTAGGAGCTTTCTCCTGGGAATAGAACCTTTTTCTATCCGCTGCTGAACACCACTGACTGATCGCTCTGATCGCCACCTCTGTTACACACCCAGCGTGATTAAACACCTGCTAATTCAAAAGGGGTTTTACTAGTTGTTTGTGGCTGATTGTAAGTTCAGTTTTTACATCTTTGCAGAGTCCCCTTTTGTGAAAATTGTATCACAGTTCTGGCAGTAACTGTGTGGGGGAAAAAAAGATTGGATTGTTTTGTTACATATATCAACATGTAATAGTTTTCTTTATCTTGTGCAGTCACTGCAGACTGTAACAGGAGATTTGCAGTCATGATGTCATTTTAAAATTTGGAAAAACAACTCTAATTAACTATAATTAATACTAACAACTAGTGCTGTCAAACGATTCAATTTTTTAATCAGATTAATCACAGGGTTGCTGTGGATTAATTTCGATTAATCAAAATTAAATATAATTCATCTTTAATCTATATTCAGCGCATTTCATTTTGCGTGAGCAAACAGATTCAAGAAAGAAGGGAATATATATGCACTTAACATGTTTATTAAACACCTGTGCTTCAGTGAAAAGAAAAATCCTTCGTGTAGAGTGTGTGCGTATTACTGTAAGTTGGTGGACTGTTCCGTCTTTGGGAGTTTTTTTGTATTCAGAAAGAAGAGGCCCAGTCAGAGAAAATGTATTAAAGCAAAGGTCCAGAAAATCTTAATGTCTAACTTGAACTAGTGTGATATATGTCGATGTAACCTGGTAACTTTATTAGTGTCTGCACTAAAACACAAATGTTTTGCTGCCATTCATAAGTCACAGCGCGAGTCTGTTCTCTCTGCTCGCTGCTGCACCCGGAGAGTAAACAAGATCATGAATCCGTGTTAGTATCATCCAGCTGGGTCAAACTGCAACCAACCATCGCTGTTTCTTCTCCGCTGCACAATCACACCGAGCAGGGAGATGCTGCTGCTGCTGCTGCTGCTGCTGAACACCAAGTCTGGGAGGAAATTTCACTGAAAATATCCGAAGAGTCACCGAAGCAGAGACCAAAAAAAAAAAAAAAACTAAAACCACAAATGCAGAAAAATGCTGCAAATATCACATTTACAGACTGACAGAAAAGAGAACATGAACAACCTGTTTTGGATGTTTTCCAGGACGTCTCATACGTGAAATGTGACATACTGGATTATTATTATTTATATTAAATATCTCTGCATCAATAAAAGATAGTGGTGATAAAAAATAGTCTTGTGGCTGGCTCAGATATATTTGCATTTATTGTAAAGTTGGTTCATGCACATTCTTGCACAAATGATATGCTTTATAACCTTAGCTGCACTGAAAAATATACTTTTTAAATAGTTTTTAATTCAATTATTTATACGTGCTTGAATTTACTGTTAATTTTCAAATGTTCAGTGTTTTATTACATTGCATATTAGTGATTAGAAAATGGTAAATAACTATAAAGTGTACTTTTACAATTAAATTACACATAAAAATCTGCAAAATCATAAAATGTTTATCGTGAACAGGTATTTGACCTTAAAAAATTTTATTTTTTCAAATGATGCTTTGTTCTTTTACAACATTTGGCCATTAAATTACACTTTTAAAAACTATATTTCCACAAGGAAATTGTTATTTTACAGATTTTCAATGTTTGATTACATTACAGATAAGTACTAAAATCATACTTAAAAAAAGATTTAGTGGTATGATTCTTGAATCCACACGTGTCATTTTATATCAGCACACATGCTGAATCCATGTTGGTAGTTGTTATTTATTCAGCTGTTTATGTTTCCAGCTGTTGATGAGAACCACAGAGGACTTGCACATTGCAATGGCATCGTGACGTCACAAAGGCCGCAGCGTGATGGCATGTTCTGACGGCACGGGCAGGTAAACCCAGGTATTAAGATGTCAGACAACCTAGTTCCACATCATTTGTTCGTCAGAGAATCTACAGAATGACTGCTCCTCTGACGCTGGAGACAGTTGTGGAAAGGTGCAGCGTGTAATATCTAGAATCATCATTTTTCTTACAATACTGTTTTCAAAATCTTTGCAGAAGAGGAATCGTAGTCAGGAAGAGAACAAAGTGGTGGAACAGACCCGGTAAGCAAGTGACAGCTGTTAAGTCTCACTCTTAGTCCTAGGTTTTCTGTAGTGGGGTGTTCTATATCTTTGTGTTGTTTGTTTGTTTCAGCTGCATCCAAGAGCTGACAGAGGAGCTCTGATACCAGACTGAACGCTCTTCATTTAAAGATGCTGCGACGAGTTCACTTGCTAAACACAATCAGAGAGTCTCAAATAAAAGTTCTGTTTGTTTACACCTCTCATTATGGATAGTCCGGTTTTGTTCAGGGTTTGGTGAATTTGTTCAGTTTTACTGTGTCCATTGTTCACACGTGAATTTATTTTTTGGCACTTAACCAGGTTGTTTCCTCCTGACTAGATAGATCCTTGCCTGTGTTGTAGCTACTGTGAGATATATGTTGCTTTGGAGAAAAGCGTGTGCGAATTGAAACTGTAGAACTGTAGAAATTGTAGCTTGTTCTGTGAGGTTTTGGTTTTGATATGACTCAGATGCAGACCTTAAGAGGAAATTAAAAGTGGGTAATTTGTCACTAAATAAGTCACTGAGCATGTGGTGTAGGCAGAGGGCTGGTGGGGTTGGAGATGGATGCTGGAGTGCAGTGTAGAGTAACCCAGAGAGAGCTGAAAGCTGTGAACAGGGAGCACAGCTGAGCTTGACTGGAGATAAAGCAGCGAGGCACACAGGAGGTTCTACACTGGAGAGTGTAGTTTCTCAGATATCCGTGATGTGTAGGTGAAGAAGAAATGTCCATTGACACTGTCTTGCTTAATAATAAGCTTATTACACAGAAGAATAGTATCGATCAAGCAGAGACTGCCTGGAAGGAGTCAACCAATATGAACCTCTTAGAATAACATTAGGCGCTCACTTATACAGAGTGACCTAAAAGTTTGGAAACAAATGAAAAGTCTATAATCCAAATAATATAATGTTATTTCAATAAATCAGTACCACAGATATATTCAGAAGAGTATCAGATTAGTGTAAAACAAACATATTTCGACAGGTTCATGTTTGTTTCTTATACAAAGACGTGAACATTTCCACCACCTGTTACACTGGTATCTTCTGGAATGTACCTTCATTTACACTTAGGAAGGTTCCTCAAACTGGCCAGTAAATGTTGCCTCATAGTACTTTTTGATGTTTAAAAAAAATTAAAACTGTCAGATACTTTGCCAACAAGAGTTTCAAATCTGACACTGATGGCCTGCATTTTGAAGTTATGCTCCAGCATACCTGAATCTTATGGTTCTATTAATTTTCTTCTGAGTTATTGCACTCGGCACATACTATGCTTTTAAGTTATTTTATTATGGTATAAACAAAATGGGTAAAATAAGAGTGAATTCATGCACCCCCAACTGAAATAGACATTGCAGTTAAACTTTGTTTCCAAACTTTTGGGTCACCCTGTAAACGTTTATGATTGTTTATGAAATCTTTCTATTATTATTGGAGCCCCACTGATCAGACAAAGAGCTTATTCCATCAACCCCCTCGACATAGAGACTCTTACTAAATCAACAGCATCATCAAGTTGCCTTAAACATTCAAGAACTGACAAAACACATACCAATCTGTTGATTATATATACTCAACAAAAATATAAACGCAGCACTTTTGTTTTGCTCCCGTTTTTTATGAGATGAACTCAAAGATCTAAAACTTTTTCCACAAACACAATATCACCATTTCTCTCAAATATTGTTCACAAATCTGTCTAAATCTGTGATAGTGAGCACTTCTCCTTTGCTGAGATAATCCATCCCACCTCACAGGTGTGTCATATCAAGATGCTGATTAGACACCATGATTAGTGCACAGGTGTGTCTTAGACTGCCCACAATAATAAGATACACCTCAAGGGACTGTCCTCTCTCCCTTCCTGTTCACTCTCCACACCTCTGACTTCAGATACTGCTCATGGTCCTGCTATCTGCAGAAGTTTTGAAATGACTCTGGCATAGTTGGTTGTGTCAGCAAGGGGGCAGAAGGCTGAGTAGAGGAGTGTAGTGGACAGCTTTGTGGTGTGGTGTGACATCACTCACATACAGCTCAACAACACAAAAACTAAGGAGTTGCTGGTGGACTTTAGGCACAAAAGGACCTCTTAGAATCCATTCATCATGAAGGGAACATAGCTGGACGATGTTGAGGATTACAAGTACCTTGGTGACCACATAGATACTAAACTAGACTGGACCAAAAACACTGAGACTCTGTACAAAAGAGGTCAAAGCTGCCTGTTTTTCTCAGGAGACTAAGATCTTTCAACATCTGCAGAACCATGCTGCAGATGTTTTATCACTCAGTGGTATATCATATTACATTATATTATCCATCCATCCAATATCTATACACCGCTTAATACTCATTATAGTTGTTGAGGAACAGACGTAGGTTGAAGGCAGGGGACACCCTGGACAGATCACCAGTCTATCACAGGCTACATATAGAGACAAACAATCACGCTCACATTCACACCTACAGACAATATCATCAACCCAAGCCTATTTTTTGGACTGTAGGAGGAAGCTGGAATACCCAGAGAAAAGCCATGCATCCACAGGGAGAACATGCAAACTCCATGCAGAATGGTAGGGAATTCTACGATGTTGAGAGACGAACAAGGAGGCAGATTCAGAGACACTCTGGAGACTCAGATGACTTAGACTGAGAATAAGATTTACTGATATCAGGAGAAGTGAATGCAGTGATGTGAGCACAGGCAGCATCAATTCTGAGGATTTTCTTCAACCTTGGATATGTATTTAGTTGGGAGGAATGCCGTATTTAGATTACGGCCCAATATGAAGACAACTTGTTTCCTCCGGACTAGAATAGAATAAATCTTTATTGTCACTGTTACAGAAAACAATGAAAATCAGTTTAGTACTCTTCAAACAGCAGCATTAAAAATATAACACACCCTAAAAAATATATACAACATATGAGCAAATATACAGTATGGAAACGGTTCATGGTCAGAGACCTGCTCTACACATGATTATTGCACATGATATGAATTGCACTGACATAAATATTGCACTGGTGTGGGGAGAAAAGAGAGTGTCCTGGGTGTGAGGGGTCTCTGGTGATTCCCCTGGCTTTCCTCTGAAGTTTGCTGGTGAGAAAACAATATCTAATCTTAACCAAGCCAGGTTTTTGTTACAGCACTGGTCTCTATCTCATGTAGTGTACATCTGCCTTTCTCAGGGTGACATTAGGGACAGAGAGGGCCTGAATGAGCTCCCAGCCTCAGTTTGGGAGAATCAAACAGGAACAGAGGTCAAAGGTGACAACTTGTACGGTAATCTGAGATGATCTATAGGTTCTACAACTCGATTTGTAGTTGACAGATGCAACCTGCATAATATTCTGGGATGTCTTCAGCTAACAGCTGTGAGGAAATACCTCAATAAGGGCAAAGAGAGTAATTTTTTCTTCACACAGAAAGATCCCAGGAAGGCCGGGCCTTGAACTGGGGATCCTCTAGCTGCAAGGCCAAAGTGCTAACCACCAAGCTACTGTGCAGTCCTCAACCGTAAACAGAAAACCAAATCTATGGTGCTGGTACTCCTGGAAAAAAGCAGCTCCTGTCAGAGAGGGCTGGAATGGAAGTGAGAGAGGTTTTATAGAGTTGAGCCTCTGGATTACAGCTGTGGCTCCATCAGCTGATGATCCTCCATCAGCTCTGGAAAAGAAAAAACAGGGACACCTGGTGTCCAGGTGGAAGCTCGTCACACATTATATTATAATATAATATATTATATTATATGATATTATATTATATTGCCTTTTCTTAATGTAATATAATATAATATAATATCATATAATATAATATTCTTAAATTAACAGGAATTTGAAAAGGACCAAATTATTAATAATGGGTATATTTGTTTTCAGTATAAGTTGATCTAGGTAATTAGTAACCTAAATATTGTGAGTCAGTTGTTATATCATTGTTGTGTGTCAGTTGTGTGCCTGTTGTGTTGTACAACATGTTCTCGGTTGTTTCTCCTCCCACTCAGTCTAATCATATGACCCTCAACTCTTGGCTGTACTTCCTCAAACTTTGCTCCGCGGTGAGTGAGTCCGGTCCTTCCCGGTGTGAGCAGCGCGTCTTCGTCCTGAGCGGGGCTCGAAACCGGCCTTCCTCTCAACTGCGGCGTCGGTGGTTGTGTAGCAGCAGGCCCGGCGCTGAGGTGGTGTTGGTCCCGATGGCAGGTCTCAGGAGCGGAGCAGGAGCACCGAGCGGCCGGCGGGGAGCACTGGCCGCTGCCCTCACCGTCCTCCCGCTGCTGCTGCTCACCTGCTGCGTCAGGTGTGCGGAGAGCTCCAAGCCCAGCAACATCATCGTCGTGCTGGCCGACGACCAGGACGTTGAGCTGGGGGGGATGGTGAGTTATCGGCCGGGGAACACGTGGTCGATCAGCTCTATCGATCCTAAGTGTGCTGGGGGAGTTTATGGTGCTTGTAATGCACTATTAAATTCAGCTTTAAAGCTCATGCTTTTTACAACATCCCGTTATAAAAATGTTTATTGCTACTAGTGCTGGGTTTAGAGTCAATGTAACTTTGCTTGTTATTTTAATGTTTTTATTTGTTTATTGCTAGTGTTTTAATTGTGTTTTAACTGTGTAGTTTTGTAACTGTGTTTTGTATTTTCTGCTGCCTAGCTTGGCCAGGACTCCCTTGAAAAAGAAGTTCTTAATCTAATTGGGATTTCTCCTTATTAAATAAAGGTTAAAAAGTTAGAATAATAAAGTTTTAAACACTTTGTTATCCATAATATTCAGAAATATAATTGACACATTTGACTGTGCAAGATAATTTCCCTCCTGAAGTACATAAGATCCACTAGATAGGACATATAAATACAGATATAGTACAGAATAGAAACATTAATTTGTGTAATTATGTAAAATACATTCAGCTGTAATTATAAATAGATATAAAGTACATAAAATGCATTAGATAGATAAAAATTGATATGAAATGCAGGAATCAAGTTTGTAGCTTCAGTAGCACCTCTAAAAGACTCTTCAGGCTAATTGCTTACAGCATGCTAACATACTCCTAATGAGTGGTAGTAAAACAGATGCTTGTTTAAGTAAGTAACTTAAGTAATACTGCAGATAAAACATTTCAATGATTGTTTTGATTTTGTTATTCAATGGTTTAATATTTTGATTAAAAAATTTCAAACAAAAATGTTAACATGCTGATAATAAAAAAATATCTGCATGACAGTATTCACGGTTTGGTGTTTAAGCTAACATTTGCTAGTTAGCATTAAACATAAAATAGAGCTGGGGCTGGTCGGAATGCTGCTTATTTAGCAAAATACAACCATCTCAGTACTTTTGTAAAGTTTCGACCTTATGATGCTAAAAGGGAACACTAACATGCTAACTCTAGCATGTTGATGTTTATTGAATAGAATGTTAACTATGTAGTTTGTGGTGATTTAGCATGTTAGAATGCAAACATCTTCTGACTGCTACTAACCTAAGTCTAGCTGAGGCTGGTGGGAAGAGAACCACCGAAGTAACTAGAATCCAGCCTCAAGGGAACATGAATGTTTGAGACAAATTTCATGAAAAGCCATTAATAATCAGTAGCCAATAACGATGAAATTGTTTCACTCAATCTCATTAATAAGAGCTTTGGTGGCATTTAGGAACCATATTTAGCTTGGGATTCATTCAAAATTTGTACAAATGTTTAACAAATCAATAAAATAAAGGGTAAATTAATGCCTGTGATCTCTAATCTTTGGTTGTAGAGGAGTTGGTTCATCAAGATAAACAACTTGTGGTGCTAATTCAAATTAACCACTAACTGTCTCCATCACAAGCGATGTGACTTCCATGATTGCATGATCGGTATGAACAGTCCGTCAAAGAGCTGATGAGGTATTTCTGTTTGGACAAAAGTGATAAACATGCTGTTAGCGTGGCTAGTAAAGTGAATTTAATTTCAGAAACAACACATAATATTAGGTAATTCTAATAATAATTGTAATATTTGAATCATTTATCAACCAAAAATGCCAAAATTTCTTTGTTTTAGCTGCTTTTGTTGTTTTAGCAACTATTTTGATACTGATTTATTGTTCTCAAGCAGAAATTACATCTATATATTAGCTAGTTTTCGCTGCTTGTTCTGATTAGTCTATTGCAAATTGTTGGGTATCAACTTGTGCACAAGAAAACTAAACCAAACTTGTCATTTTGCACATTTTGATTATATATAAACCTGACTAGGGTTGAATCTAGGGAATACAGTCTATAAAATATAAAAAAAAACATGAAATAAATGTCCATCACAATTTTCTAGATCACAACATTACAACTTCAGATTGTTTCTTTCATTTAACCAACCGTCAAAAACTTTAGAAACCCTGTAAACTATATATATATATATATATATATATATATATATATAAAAGAGTGCATCGTCGGCCAACCGTATCATAGCGCCTGGACCCTTTGCTCTCAGTCTCTGTTATTATTCACACGGTGACTGCGTGTGCTATCGTTGACTTCACAGCTATTGCATGTTGGGACATGAGTCACTTCACACGTCTGTTTCTTTTCTGCAGATGCCGATGAAGAAAACGAAAGCTTTAATAGGAGCTGCAGGAGCAACATTTGTGAACGCTGTAAGTATTTTTACCCAGTGGAAAGTTGCCTCTATTTTAGGCTGCTTTTTATTTCCACTCTACTACAGGTAATAGGGAACTATAATACTTCAGCCTCCACTACATTTATCATGTCTGTTGTTGGGCCAAAACGGCAAACTACTCCTTCAGATGTGTCATTTACAGTTTAAATATCTGTTGAATTTGCAAAGTCACTCCGAAGGTAAATGTTCTCTTCAGCTCTAGCTTGGAGTGCTTGGATATCCAGAGTCACTGTTCGTTTGAAAAGCAGCCGGTTGAGGTGGTTCAACATTTGATCAGCACACTTCCTGGGTGCCTTCATTTGGAAGTAATCCAGGCAGTTGAGAGGAAATAACATGTAGACCCAGAACTATTACAGGAGGAGCTGGAAAGTATGGCTGGATAGGAGCGTCTTTGGTGACCGGCTTAGCCCACTGTCACCGAGATCCGGTCAATGAATACATGGAAAATATTTAAGAAAAGTTAGAAAAATTGCAAGTCATATGTGTTTACTGGAAGAGGAGTGTTTTTTTTTTTTGTTGTGTTACTGCTTTTACTTCAGTAAATAGCTCTTCCAGCACTGCACGCACCTATAATTGCACATAGCTACACACTGAATGATTTCCACATCCTCCTCCCTGCTGTCACGCTTGCTTCTCCCCCTTCTGTTCCCCTGCTCTCGTCTTCCTCTTCTCGCTTCCTCCTCCTGTTAAGTTCACAGTCACGCCGCTGTGCTGCCCCAGCAGAAGCAGCATCCTGACAGGTCGCTACCCTCACAACCACGAGGTGAGGAACAACTCTCTGACGGGGAACTGCTCCAGCACACTGTGGCAGAAAGGCCCCGAGGCTGAGGCCTTCCCTGTCTACCTCAACAAGCAGAAATACCAGACGTTCTTCGTTGGAAAGTATCTTAACCAGGTGTGTACATGTTTCGATTTTATAGGCTGCATGCTGATTATTCAGCAGTGTACGCTCTGGGTTTGAGTGTGTTCAAAATTCAAATCAAATAATGCATTTAGTGATGAACATGCAGTGTTATTACTCCGCAACGCAACCGAGGTATGTGACGATTGGCGTATGTCTGTCTGTCTGTCTGTCTGTTAGCAACATTACTCAAAAACACACAAACAAATTTGAATGAAATTTTCGGGGAAGATCAGAAATGACACAAGGACCGAGTGACTCGATTTTGGCAATGATGCGGCTTCTAGTCTGGATCCATGGATTTGTTAAGGATTTTCTGTATCATTGTGAGATAGTGACATGGCATCACTGTAACTATGGCAACAAGTGAACGCTATGTCAGCTGCCTGCTGTCGATCACATGATCGCGATCCTACTACAAGTCAACCGCTGCGAACTTATCGGCACTTATCCATCGGAAAACGACTGAGCAGCCTTGGTGGAGTACTGC
The DNA here is from genome assembly GCF_021347895.1 of Acanthochromis polyacanthus. Taxonomy (NCBI): domain Eukaryota; kingdom Metazoa; phylum Chordata; class Actinopteri; family Pomacentridae; genus Acanthochromis; species Acanthochromis polyacanthus. The sequence continues at coordinate 19,690,107 of NC_067130.1, forward strand.
GCTCTCTGAGTGCGTTTCTTGTCATGACTGTTGTAGATTTTGTTTACTTGTTGTAAACATCATAAATTACTTTTACTAAATCAACTAGACAAGCCCCCAGTAGAGGGCAGAACCACGCCCATGCATGATACTCTGTATCAATTTTGATCATCCTACGTATATCCCTTCCTACTTTATCTGCTGACCTCTAACTCCACAACTGAGCAGGGGACCTTAGACTGATCTTCAGTGCCAAGTTTGATTATCCAGACTTCAGCGCTTGCAGAGATATCTGACCGGACATACCCACCCACACACATACATACATACATACTTACCCAGCCAGATACCGAAGCGATCGCAGTAACCCCGCTGATGTACATCAGGCGTGGCTAACTCGAAATGCCCACATGTTGGTATGACGTCATGGACACACAGCTGCCTCATTGGCCACCACCCCCGTTCATTGCAGTAGTCATAGATCATAGATCGCACATTTTCCATTTGTTTTTTTCCTCCAAAATTCCAGATGTGTATCAATAATAGAATAAATTGGTTAATTCAAACTTGCAAATTTTCAGTCCAAAAAAAATCTAGATTGTAACTGTAATCTTCATATAATATGAAATGGTACTCTCAGAACCCTTATCAGTTTCTGGACATTTTTTGCTGCGTGGATATGGCACAAACAATGGCTGGAAGTAGAGAGAAATCAGAAATGCAGTGCAGTCTGACACAGTTAAAATGAAACAAATCATTCAATAAAACAATGTTGTATTTCTTCAATCTTTAGTTAGTATTTGAAAAAAATTGAATCGACATGTCCTACATTTTTCATAGTGCTCACAGGTGTTAGCAACACTGGGTAGAATAGCAGCTCTATATATTTTACATATTTTTCTATTTATGTTTTTACAACCGCTAGCAATTTTTTTCCAGCTCATTAACTCTAGAAAGATGTTTCACCATGCTGAATGTATCTTCTTCTACCAGCAGTTCATCTGAGTCATGATTTCCACGGATTAAAAAAAAAATTGTGCAGATGGTTTGTTTTCAGCACAGATTTAAATAAGACTGAAGAATAAAGTAATTTTGATGAAATATTACAATTTTAACCTTAGATTTGATTCATTTTATTGACAGAACTGTACTTCATACATGGTATGTTCAAGGACCAAGGAAAGCTAAAAATCTATTAAATATTAAACATTTTTTAATGTATTCATTTTTTCTGTTGAAAACATGCCATTCAAACCCACTGAGGGGTTTTGGAGTTCAGTGGGTTAAAAAGACAACTGAAAATTACAACAAAGTGTGATATCACAATCAACAGATGTAATGCGTGTCCACTAATCAGTCAATGCGACACAGTGATTAGTTAAAGTCCCTCCATACAAAACAAAACAGGATTGTGTAAGATTTTAAAAACAAGGTAAAGATGAACACATATAATTACATTTTTTCTGCTCGAAAGTCTATGTTTATTCAAATTTGCCAGCTGATTAGAAAAATTAGCATGCTAACACGCTAACATATGATTGTGAGCGTGGCAAACATTCTGCCGGCTAAATGTTGAATATAATAATAAGAATAGAATAGAATTAGAAGATTAGAATTTCTTTATAGTCATCATACATGGTATGAGAAAAGTATAAATAGCCTCCACTGAACGGTGCACAACATACAAAAAGAAATAAAATATCAACATTAAATAATAAAATCAAATGCACATATATAACAAAACAATATTAAAAATAACATCTGCAAAGGAGGCCAGATATATACAATATGGGAGGTGAATGAAATGGAATAAGAACCAGTAAAATAGAATAGAGTAATACTTTATTGATCCTTTACAGGAAATTACTTTATTACAGCAATAATTTAAAATATTAGTATGAATTGAAAAGCTTGATTGCAGCTGGTAGGAAGGACTTCCTGTTGCGCTCAGACCTGCACTGAGGGGCGATGAGTCTGTGGTTGAAAGTGCTCTCACCTCCACACTGTGTAGTGGGTGAGAAGATTTGTTCATAACAGAGTTCAGTTTCCTGATCGTTCTCACCCCAGCTACCTGCTGGACTGATAAAGAGACTGATAGACTGATAAAGACTCAACATAAGTTGTGGAGCTCGCCTTTTTAATAAGCTTATGCAGCCGGTTTCTCCGCCCAGCACACAACCCCAATGGTTGCCCCAAATGTGCATAGAAGAGGCCTGCTGATGTTAGAAGACTTTGACCTTTGCAGGAAGTAAAGTCTGCTCTGGCCCTTCTTGTACACTACCTCCATGTGTCTGGACCAGTCCAGCTGCATTCCCAGACACCGAAAGCTGGAAACAACCTCCACCTCCACCTCCACCTCCGTGCCAAGAATGGTGACTGGTGCTGGTGTGGACTTGTTCCTCCTGAAGTCAGTCATCATTTCCTTGGATTTAGAGGTGTTCAGGAGAAGGTGGTTGAGGTTGCACAAGCCAATAAAGTCCATGCTCGTGTGCCTGCACTCCTCCTCATATCCTCCTCTGATACAAACTGTGGAGATATCAGAAAATTTTTGAAGAGAGCAGCTATCTGAGTTATACCAGAAGTCAGACGTATATAATATGAAGAGGAAAGGGGACAGGACAGTTCCTTGTGGGGCCCTATATATAACAGGTTTCCCACCTGTTAACAAGTTAACATTGTCACTGTGAGCATATTAGTGTCGAATTACAGCCTCGTAGAACTGCTGATTCTTGTTGCGCATTTTCTCCTGATCACTAACTGATCAACTTGTCTGTTCTGTCCTCAGTACGGTAAGAAAGAAGTCGGAGACGTCGGCCATGTTCCACCTGGCTGGGACCAATGGCATGCACTGGTGAGTCTCATTTTCACTCACGCACAAACACTAGTTATTTCAAGTGTTTCTGCCGTCAAACTCTTTGCTGCTTGATTTACAGGTGGGAAACTCACAGTACTACAATTACACACTGTCAATCAACGGCAAAGCGGAGAAGCACGGCGACAGTTATGAGAAGGACTACCTCACAGACCTCATAGTGAGTCATGATCACACTGTCAGATGCTTGCACTGAGTCTGCCATCAGCACTATTTCATGCTTTATGCATCACGCGGAGGGATGTTCATGTAAGACTTTATGGGAAGAAATAGAACTTTTCACCTGCAAACTGTCTGAATCATCTGCTGTCATAGAAATGTAAAATGTCCAGTTAGTCTGCGAGTCAGCAGTGTGGAGGTTAATCATCACCTACAGAAGGTAGTCGATGCAAGAAACAATCAACTACAAATGTAACATGGTGTGAGCTGGACTCTTCAGAGCATTTGGTTTCTTTCTTTTTGTTTAGTGTTTCATGCTGCTGCTGCGTGTTTTTCTGTGTCAGATGAGTCTTTGTGTTGAACTAATTGTTGATCTCTTCTGCTTTAAATGCACAACTGAACTTTACTAAGTCACCTGCTGTGCTGGGCGCCATAAAAGTGCAGTGATGTTAGTGCTTTTATCACCAACAGAGACGTGTAGCAAACAGTCTTAGTGACTTTAAAAGTTGTGAATTCAGATTTAGAGGCACGTTGCCTTAAAAGTTATGGCTCAATAAACAGAATTCATCAAAGCCAGAAACTATAAAAACAGGAGGAATCATCAGATTTTCAACTTTTCCCATAGTCACTGAAGGCCATCTGAGCTTAAAACTATTTAATCTAAATCACTTTATTCCACATCGCTCCTTTTAAAACCTGCCAGTAAAAGGTTGTTTCTTTGAACTAGATTTTGTTAAAAAAAAAAAACTTTTTTTTTTTTGCTCCTTTGCGCAACTGAGAAGCCATGACTCAGTCAGCTGTGGCCAATAGTCGTCTAACAAAAAATCAGGGACTTTGCAGCTACACTGCAGACTGACTTCAGGCAGAACAGAGTGGAGGCTAGTATGAAAAAAAAAAAGAAAAATGTAGTAGCTAAGCCACCATTTTCTCCCTTCTGTTGCTCATACCTGTGCACAGAAAATGGCTTCATCGTGTTTTTTTAGTTGCTGCTGCAGTCAGTAGCAGAGTTTAATATCGGACCAGGAATCTATTTGTAACCCATAGTTTAGGAATAAGAGTATTATTAGGATACATTTTGACCTGAAACTGCAAGAATAAAACTAAGCTGTGACAAAACTGATATGTAAAGTGAAAAAAGGGAGGAAAATTTAGCTTAGAAGTCAAACCGAAACCAATCGTTTAGTGAGTTGAGACAAAAAAGGGAACATTGAGTTAATTGAAAAGTCTGATTTAACACAGTATTTGACACAGTGCAGGATACTAATAGCATGTGTTTAGCAGCATCTCACATGCTGGGTGATACTGACAGCTCTCACTGATCCTACAGTCCTTTACACATAGTCAGTGTTTGTTTCTTGATATTTGATGCTGGTTCAGATAAACATGAAGTCTTTACATCCTGATCTGTGCTTTTCAACAAATGTACACTAACAGTCAAAGGTTTGGACACACTTTCTCATACAAATAAATGAGAAAGTGTGTCCAGACTTTAAACTGGTAGTGTTCATCTTGCAGCTCCATCTTACTAAGTCTCGTCCTGCCTCATCCAGCTGAATCGGTCCCTTAGCTTCCTGGATGAGAGAAGTCCTCAGCATCCGTTCTTCCTGATGCTGTCTACTCCGGCTCCTCACTCGCCCTGGACGGCAGCGCCTCAGTACCAGAAGATGTTCAGCGACGTTCAGGCTCCTCGAAACGGCAGCTTTAACAAGCTGGGGAAGGTGAGGTCAAGAAAATATCAAACTACTTACAGTACAGTTGAAAAGTTTGGGGTCGCACAGACAATTTCATGTTTTCTAAGCAAACTCACACTTCTATTCATGTGTTAACATAATCGCACAAAGGTTTTCTAATCATCAATTAGCCTTTCAACACCATTAGCTAACACAATGTAGCATTAGAACACAGGAGTGATGGTTGCTGGAAATGTTCCTCTGTACCTCTGTATGTCAGGGGTGTCAAACTCATTTTAGTTAAGGTGCCACATGCAGTCCCATTTGATCTCATGTGGGCCAGAGCAGTGAAATCATAGCATAATAACTTATAAATAACCTTGTCCTTGTGCAAAAAAAAGTACAATTTTGAAAATGTTCACATTTAATGACCTATCTCTTTTACAAAACATTATGAAGAACCTGAAATTTAAGAAAATTAAGTGCAATTTCAGTGGTATTGTGCCTCAATTTATCATTTACACATTACAACTTACAGATCACAGTGAATCTTCAAAGGCACAAAAAACTTCAAAACAACTTGCCTGTATCGAGAAATTATTTTAAATGTACAATTTTGCATTTTGCAGTTAATGTCTTCTCTGTATTTTCACACTTTGCAAGTCATCCCACGGGTCAGATTTGACCCTCTGGCTGGCGATTTGGCCCTCGGGCTGTGTGTTTGGCACCCCTGCCCTATGTAGATATTCCATTAAAAATCAGCCATTTTGAGCTAGAATAGTCATTTACGATGTTAACAACGTCTAGACTGTATTTCTAATTAATTTAATGTTATCTTCATTAAAAAAATACTCTTCTTCCAACACTAAGGACATTTCTAAATGACCTCAAACTTTTGAACAGTAGTGAATGTAATACCTGATTTTTAATCGGATTTTCAATGAATCTCTATTTGTGTGTTTTCCAGGACAAACACTGGCTGCTGCGTCAGCCTGTCAACCCCATGCCTGACAGCTCGATCAACTTCCTAGATAATGCCTACAGGAAAAGGTACAATGACTAAATACTTCTCCTTTGTAGAACATGATCATTTAATTGAACCATTACTTGGTTCCCATTGCTTGTGGAATCGACTGTTTGATGGAAGTCATAATAAGAAACATCATATTAAGTGAATGATGATGTGTGGCAGGTGGCAGACTCTGTTGTCTGTGGACGACATGGTGGAGACGTTGGTGAAGAAACTGGACAGTATGAAGGAGCTGGACAACACCTACATCTTCTACACGTCAGACAACGGCTACCACACAGGTCTGCTGCGACAACAGTGCCTTTTTCTGGGCTTGTTTTGTGGTTTTTACAAACTAACCCTAACCCTACCACTGTGGCCATTTATTGCCTTCCTTGTTTATTTCTTTACATTGTTAATGATCATTTTGTATTTGTTGTTGTTTTGCATCACTTCCTCCATCAACTGTAACTCTGCTGTGAACATCCTCTTCACTGTTCCAGGTCAGTTCTCGTTGCCCATCGATAAAAGGCAGCTGTATGAATTTGACATCAGGATCCCGCTCATGGTCAGAGGTCCTGGTATCAAACCGAATCAGATGCTGCAGGTCAGAACCAACCTCCGCGAACACCCACAAACACAAACATCTTTGGCTTGAGCCTCTTATTCATCATTCCTCATGTTTCCTGACCCCTCTAGGCTCCGGTCCTGAACATTGACCTGGCTCCCACCATACTCGACATATCCGGTGTGAACCTGTCGACTGTGAATGTAGATGGACAGTCTTTCCTTGCTCAGATGGTCAGCAGCTTTTGTGCATCAACCTTCATGTTTTCTTGTGCTGCCTTTTTTTTTTTTTTTTTTTTACCGAATTCTAACTCGGGTTTTCTGCACAGGCTCCGTCACTGCGTAATGGAACAGTACGACCGTTTTTCCTGGTTGAATACACCGGAGAGGGACATCCAACCACAGACCCAGCTTGTCCTAAACTAGGCCCTGGGCTGTCTGTGAGTAGCTATGACAAAAAGGGTGTTAGCATATTCATTTTTGATAATCAAAGTTATTCATTAAAGGGAAAATACATTCAACAGAAATAGAAATGCAACACTTTTGTTTTTGCTCTCATTTTTTATGAGATGAACTCAAAGATCTAAAACTTTTTCCACATACACAATATCACCATTTCTCTCAAATATTGTTCACAAATCTGTCTAAATCTGTGATAGTGAGCACTTCTCCTTTGCTGAGATAATCCATCCCACCTCACAGGTGTGTCATATCAAGATGCTGATTAGACACCATGATTAGTGCACAGGTGTGCCTTAGACTGCCCACAATAAAAGGACACTCTGAAAGGTGCAGTTTTGTTTTATTAGGGGTGGGTCCACTCCTCTTCAATGGCTGTGCGAAGTTGCTGGTTATTGGCAGGAACTATCTCTTTATCTCTCTATCTGTCTACAGTGTAACCCCAAACAAACAGCATGGTTCCTGTTTTTTGTGAAAGTTTACATTTGTTCACACAGGACATGTTCATGTAACATTTCCCAAAACTAACACTTTCATTTCCCTCAGCAATGTTTCCCAGACTGTGTGTGTGAAGACGCCTACAACAACACATATGCCTGCGTCAGGACCCTCGACAGCAAAAACAACCTGCAGTACTGCGAGTTTGCTGACAGCGAGGTATAGCAGGACTCTGGTTTTTAGTAACTCCCATGTTTGAGTGAATTTTTTTTTTTTTTTTCCCTCTGGAAGCACTTTTGAAGCGTCTCTCTGGTTCTGTCTCCGCAGTCGTTCGTAGAGGTGTATAACTTGGCATCGGACCCGCATCAGCTGGAGAACATCGTGAAGAAGGTGGATCCCACCGTCCTGCAGGCCATGAACCAGCGGCTCATAAAGCTGCAGTCCTGTGTGGGCGACAGCTGCCGCAACATCGACTAACGAGGAAAGAGACTGATGATGAGGCTGCCAATTACCAAAACCATACCGTACTGAGGGTAGAGGACGGGGTCTGTTTGTGTGAACTTCTGCCACAAGTATGATGCCATGTTTCAGAAGGAAAAAGATGGTGTAACTAATGACATCAGTCATGGCTGACTTCTATTTAGCTGCCTCAGTGCCAGGGCCCTGGTGTTGCGTACAACGGATTTGGGGGAAATGTGATCTTTTGATGATATTTAGATGTTTGTGCAGCAAATATGGAGCCATAGCTGTATTGTAAACATGATAAATGACAGTTTTAATAGGGTGTGTGTGCCAGACTGTTTCTCAGCCAGGTTTAGTAATGTAAACCAAGTAAAACTGTGATTTGTTTTAATACTTCAGACTTTGTTGCCCAGCCACATTTTTATTTATGTCACCTGAACTTTTCCTTTTACACTGTTGCTGTTTTTCTGAGCTGTGCTCATTTATTTAATCCTTTAAAGAGTTTCGTGTAGTTTCTTTTAAGTAGTGGTTAACTGATATGGATGTTTCAGAGCCACTACAGACCGCAAGTAATCAAGGACGCCAATAAACGAGATTTGAAACTGATATACAGTTTCAGAAAAATTATAACTGTCGTGTCAAAATTTACAGTAACACAAAATCTAACACAAAACTTCAGTATAATGTCTTCTCTGAACCCCAAAACCTGCAAGCGGGGTGGAAGGAATGCTGTCTTTAAAAAAAAAAAAAAAAAAGCCAAAGTAATGACATTTATCAAAGCCAGAAACTGAATTGAAAAGAATGAGTTTTCATTTTTCTGATGGGCCTTGAACTACTCATTTGTGATGTGCCATTCTATCAGCAAAGTTAACCAAATCTAAGCTTAAAATTGTGATATTTAATCAAAATCTAATTATTCTATGTGTTTCATTTTAAAGCTCGCCAAAAATTTGTCTTATTTAAAAACACACCACAAATAAAGAGTTTACACTAACCAGAATCTCAGCTGTTACCAATAGTCACATTACAAAAATTTAGCCTTTTAAAAAAAGTATTTTTGGAGTTTTCAGGTGAACTACTGACTGTATTTACACACCACAAAAAAGGCAATTATTAAAACAAATTTTCAAGATAGGCACATGGAAAAATGCACAAACAAAAAAGAATGCAACATAACTGTCATACTGGATAGAAGACATTTCAGACATTACAAAAGACACAGCTAGATGTAGAGTTCTTTTTACTTCAAATCATGGTTGTGCTGTTTCCATAGAGATGCAGGACTTTATATTGCAATGAAAACTTTGTCCACAGTGAAGAAAAAAATTAATGCAATAAAACAGGCTAAAATTACTTGGAGTTCACAAGGTTAAATAATTTTTTTTGGAATGTGTTAAAACTAAAATGATAATATGAAAATTACTCCGTTGGATCCAGCTAGGCCGCTTAGCGTTGACCTCTACTTTTAAAATAAACCTTTCCTGTTCTCATCTACGCTGGGATGTTTTTCTGCTTATAAATCACACTGGATGTTCAGGAACATTTTACCAATGACAGAAACACAAAATGTGGTGCAGATTTTTTTCTTAAACAGTTCACAACCAAAGGTTTGTTAGAACGCTGGCACCCTCTTTGAAGAACTTTGATTTGTTGCTGAGAACTTGATCAGTGCATGATACCACCAGCAGCTAGTTAGTTTAGCACAAAAATGACCCGTTTCTATTAATACGTAAAGTTCAGTTGTGAAATTACTACAAAAACTGAATCATAGAAATCACACTTTGTTTCATGCTCAGCTAACCATCTGCTGGCTCTAACTACGTATTTAACGTACAGAGACGAGTGTTTATCTTCTTACTTGTTTGCTGTGTTGTTGACATGTTCATGCTCATAATTTAATTTCTGCAACACCTCAAGTGAAAGTCTGTCTTGAATGAACACCCTGTCCTGTGTCCAGTATTTACTGCAATTTTGTGCCTCATATTTGAAGACTGGACATTTTAGAATTTTAGCGCTCATGTTTCTATCTTACATACATACTTACAATACTCATGGAAACTTTTGCAAAGAGCCTTTTAACAGTGGGGCCTGGAAGATGTGCTATAATACTTTTTCAGATGTGTTTTCTAATTGTGAGGAATCTACATATCAAGGGACCTTTTGCACGCTTTAATCCTGTGTGCCTTGTTTGCACTATTAGGCTCTTATGCCTTAAATGTGAATGAATTTGCACTGTGACAAAACTGATTCAAAATAAATCAAAAGCATTTACGAGCGCCTGTCATGCTTCTTTCTTAGTGTCTCAGATGGAGATGTGTGTGTGTGTGTGGCACTTAAATGTATACATAAGTATATTTTGACCCATTTTCTGCAAAAATACACTGCCTATCTGAAAAAAAAGTGGCCACTTAGATTTAACTAAGCAAATAAGTAAGAGCCTTCCATTGGATAATTACTGCAGTGATGAATACATTTCAGCTGCAACAACTTATTTAACCCTGGCTGATGTAGTGAGGAGCTTCTCATTTCTCAAATATCCATGTCAGAAGACATATCCTGTGGTCATGAAACAACTGAGGAGATAACTCAAACTGCTAAAATCAAGTAAAGAACGCATCATTAAAACCTGGTGGGATAGTTGTGAACCACAATCTTCAAGGAGCAAATGTGGTCAGAAACTCCTAGATGATTGTAGGAAATCAACAGTAGAACTCGGTGGATGAAGTGATGAACTCATCATGGCTAGTGCCTACAAGCCTTTGGGGGTTAGGGTTATGATCAGGTTCAGCAGTGTTATGTTCCTTCAGAATGAGGTCAGCTGACTACCTGAATATACTGAATGACCAGGTCTTTACATCAGTGCCAATGCCTCTGATGGCATTGGCATGTTCCAAGATGACGATGCCAGGATTCATGGGGCTCACATTGTCCATCCATCCATTCTCTATACACCGCTTTATCCTCACTAGGGTCGCTGGAGCCTATCCCAGCTGACTCGGGCGAAGGCAGGGGACACCCTGGACAGGTCGCCAGTCTGTCACAGGGCTACATATACAGACAAACAATCACACTCACATTCACACCTACGGACAATTTAGAGTAACCAATTAACCTCAGCATATTTTTGGACTGTGGGAGGAAGCCGGAGTATCCGGAGAAAACCCACGCATGCACAGGGAGAACATGCAAACTCCATGCAGAAAGACCCCAGGCCCTCCCCGGGATTCAAACCAGGGATGTTCTTGCTGCAAGGCGAAAGTGCTAACCACTACTCCACTGTGCAGGGGCTCACATTGTAAATGAGTGAATTAGGGAGCATGAAACATCATTTTCATACATGGATTTTACCTCCAGAGTCCAGACCTCAGCCCTATTGAGAATCTTTGGGATGTTCTGGGGAAGACTTTGTGCAGTGTTCCAACTCTCCGTAATCAGTAAGAACTTGGCAGAAAATGAATGCAGCTCCAGACAGAAATAAATGCTGTGACTTTGTAACAGCTTATCGAAACGATGCCGTGGCAAATGTGTGTCGCTCTCAAAGCTAAAGGTGGATCAAATACTAGTGTGCAACTTTTTTTTTTTTTTTGGGGGGGGGGGGGGGGGGGGAGGGGGCAGTGTACAATTTGCATTCATTTTTGTCATTTTCAATCTTTCAATTTCCCATTTCTTGGTTTCCACTTTCTTGTCCACAAGTAAACCAGTTCGTGTTTGGAAGATAATTTCTTAACAACAGTGCCTATAAACTTTTAACATGCTTGCTGCCAATAATTTTGTACTTCTATGATAGTTTCAGTTAATGATCAGCTTGTTTCACACATAGACAAACTAGACAGCAGTATTCACACACCAGAAGTCAATTAATGTGATTACAAATGTGGAGCTTTCGACATCAGTTGTGTTTGCTACTGTGTTTTACTATTGTCACTCGTACAGCAGCTTCCACTCACATAACCACTGGCAAATACATCAGTAACTTTTTTTATTGTTTGAACTCTTATCATCTGTTTTAGTCCATTGTTTTGCATGCATTCATCTCTGAAACTGCTTTTAGTGTGCCATGTTTTTGTCAGCTGCTTGTCAAGCACTTTGAACTGAATATGGTGTTTGAAAAGGGATACATCAAGTGTGACTGGCTGATTTTAATTACCATTATACATTACAAAAGCATCAATTGAATTTATATGGTGCAAACTTTCTGTAATGAGTTTATATTCTGCTTTTAAATGCAGTCAGGTGAATTTTCTTTTCTTTCCAAGAGTTAAAAAAACACAACTTGAGGTATCTTATGTGATCCCAGACAGATTATTTATTTCCAAGCAGAAACATGAAATAAATTCACTTATTTATCTGGTCATTTTACCTACATTTTATGAAACAACTGTCTGCTTTGGAAATACAAACATGACTCACTTTAGTTCCTGCAAGGATCAATGGCTTCTTCAAACGTCAGTAATGAAACAAGTTCATTTCACTGAAACCTGTTGGTAGGAATGGTTGTGTTGCAGTTACTCCCTATGATTAGTATCAGCACAGTCCCATCAGATGTACTTGTACACGGCTTTGTCCACCAGGGTCTGGATCTCTAACTTCACGGGACATTTGTACAAGTGTGACAACAGCGACTCCGAGTAGCCGATCAAGAAGTAAAATTTCTGTGGTAGCATCTTCTGCAGCATTATAGCGCACACGATGAGCACGTTGCCGCGCCTTTTCAGCACAATCTCATTGGCCAGGAAGCCATGGAAGGTCCCGAACATGAACCTCCGGATGAAGACGTCCTCCACGGTGCGGTCAGCCGCCCCATCTTCACCTTTGAGGTTACCTGTGAGGAAGAGGAGAGACGTGCTGAGATATGAGGCAAGGGATGGATGGCGATGTGTGACAGAAAGTCTGATAAACATGTATTCATGCAGCTCCTAGATCAAGTAGCAGGTAAATCTCAGAATCAGCCATTTGGAGAAGAAATTTCAGATATTCTTGTCACTAATATCAGAAATAACGGTGCATCAATTGCTCACATATTTATATACTAATTTTCAGGGGAAATAAAATTCATATGTACTCAGAGTTATGGGTTGAAGACTGCTTTTAAGTAATGAGAGATGTGTCTGTTCTACAGCAAAGAACAGAAATTCCTCCTGAGGAATGGAGTAACAGTGAGAAGAAGCAGCTTTTTCTCTGAGGAATGAAGTTCTCAGAGTTTCCTGATTGATATAGAACACTGATGACGGGTGAAACTGACAAAACTATAGACACTAATGTTCAAAAGTTTGGGGTCACACAGACAATTTCGTGTATTCCATGAAAACACAAACTTTTATTCATGTGCTACTATAATTGCACAAGAGTTTTCTAATGATCAATGAGCCTTTCAACACCATTAGCTAACACAATGTAGCATTAGAACACAGGAGTGATGGTTGCTGGAAATGTTCCTCTGTACCCCTATAGAGATGTTCCATTAAAAATCAGCCGTTTCCAGCTAGAATAGTCATTTACCACATTAACAATGTCTAGACTGTATTTCTGATTAATTTAATGTCATCTTCATTGAGAAAAAGCTGCTTTTCTTTCCAAAATAAGGACATTTCTAAGTGACCCCAAACTGTTGTATACTATTAATGCTTTGAAGTGGGGAAAAAAAACAAAAGCAGAAGGTGAAACAAGTCTGTATGGGGAAATATTTGGGAAGATACAATCGGTTTAGTCTTCTGTGTCAATAAGAGGTGAGATTTTATCAGTTTTACTATCTGTGGCCAACATTAGCCTGAAGAGCTGGAAGTTTAGCACTACTTGACAAAAGCATCCCCTGCTCTGAGCAGAAGTATAATATTATCTAAGTTTTAATGTGTAAATATCAAATGTGTTTGATACTACAGGGACAGCCCCACAAATTAATCAACAGTTATAGTTGCAGCCTCATTTCTGACCGGTCACGTGTTTAAAACTGGCCTAAAACGACTTTGGCTGTGCTTACTGGTGTGCTGTGACAGCCATCCTTTGCGGTGGCCGATGTGATGAGGATGAAGTGCTTGCTCGTAGGTCAAAGGTTTGTTTCCTTTCCCTATTCGGATACGAGCGGCTCGATTCTGGAAGAGAAAGGCAAAAAAAGGAGAATAAAAGCTAGTGAAACAAAACAGAGGCGCTCAGGGGTCAAGCCAAGCTGCCGATGGTATTACTGCTTGATACATGACCAACTGTTGCTAAAGTAAACAACATTATTCCAATACTCTATGAAAATGAAATCATTATTATGTCTGATATAGATTTTCAGGTTAAAGCAGATACATAAGACAACATAATGTGTGGAGCACAGTGTTTACCTTGCAGCACGCTGCAGTGACATGGAGACCTCGGAGTCCAGAGGAGCTGCATAATAAACTGGACCGGGCTAAGGCGCTCTGAAAATCAGACAACCGTCAGATTAAGACAACCAGAAAACTGGCCTATATGAGGGTCAGTAATTTAAACAGCTGTGAGTCTCCATCACACTCTCTATGCATTACTGTACAAACATTTAGAGAATTTAAATTCATATTGATCAGGAGGCTCATTTTCCTTTTGGCTTTTCACTTCAGGGGTCGCTACAGCGAATCATCTGCTCCCATCTAACCCTGTAATCTGCATCCTCTTCTTTCACACCAACTAACTTCATGTCCTCTTTCACTACATCCATAAACCTCCCCCTGTCTTCCTCTGGGCCTCCTACCTGGCAGTTTAAAACAGCATCAGCATCCTTCTACCGATATATTCACAATCCCTCCTCTGTACATGTCCAAACCATCTCAGTCTGGCCTCTCTGGCAACATGTGCTGTCCCTCTGATGGATTCACCTTCTTTATCTCTACCCCCTGTAACCTCACCCTTCCACTTGGGTCTCTCTCATTCACACACATGTATTCTGTCTTGCTGTGGCTAACCTTCACTCCTCTCCTTTCCAGGGATACCTTCACCTCTCTAGATTTTCCTCCACCTGCTTTCAATAGTCATCGGGAGGCTCCTGATCATCCTAAATTCAATCTGCAGTTTGACAATGAGTCTAAAGATCCACAGATGTACAGAACCATCTGCAGGCACAAGAAGAACAAGGAGTCCTATAACAGATGATCTAGAATAGAATAGAACAGAATATAAAAGAACAGAAAGCCTTCATGGCGATGATACAAAGTACAACAAATTTAATCAAGTTCTGTGTGTTTTAATTTTAACCTCACACAACCCTGAGTGGTGGCCTAAGAAGCAAGTTCAACACAACCAGGCTTTGTGTTAGCCTGAATTTTAAACCCCACCAGAAACAATAGCAATCACCACAGTGGTTATCAGCTTTCTCAGCTTTAGACTTGCATGTTCACATAGTAGGTGCCGTTTCCTGTTACATGCGACTTTTCTGCACAAAACTGACTAATGTTGTGCTGCATACTTTCATCAAAAGGAACTGCTTGTGATAATGGAGGGGTATGAATATTATTATATTATACAATTATAAATTTGATACGATAAAAAGTGCTGCTACTGCAAATAGTGCTAGAAGGGCATTGACGAAAAAGAAATAAGAAAATGTTCACAGCATCAGTTCATCTACACATTTAACATGACGCTGCACATTGAGGCCCTGAAACTTTAAACTTGATTCATCTAAACATGATCTTGAAGATTTTTTGTACACTCTCATAAAAAGGGATGTGGAAATCCCTTTTCAAAGTCAAATTTATGTCATTAATTGAATACTATTTGTAATATGACTACATTTTCCATTCTGCAGTATGAGCAGTGTAAAACAGACTTAGCAGCAAATCATAAAAACACATATATGTAATTCTAGCATCAGGTTTACAGATTAAACGTTATTTCCTCATTTGAGCATCTGATTCATTTGTAGAAAATACGACCAGAAAAAGAACTGGTTAAAGGGAGACATTTCTAACAGCTGATGTACATCTCATCTCTCGACAGAAGCGCCTCCAGAGCAGGTCAGAAATATTTAAAGCTGCAGCAAATAAATTAATAAATACAGCAATTAAATGTTATTTGTGTGAGAATGAAGGCACAAAATGTACTTTGCTTGTAGTTACAAATTCACACACATTTAGGTTACATGTATGAGACGTATTAGGAAACATGAGCTGTAACTCAGGTATCAAACGTTCAGTCACATTAGCCACTAGCTAGCTTCGAAATGAACACGTTCTGAAAGCTTAGGGCTAAGTTAACGAAAGCACAGCGACATCTTCAATATCAGCACGGACCCACAGGACTTTGTAAAACGCTACAGTTTTAAATAATGTCCATACCAGCAGCCTCACAGTCCCTGCGCTGCTCAAGGACGCCGCCATGTTTCTTCAACGTTCAACGTGCAACGCTGAACAAGTAAACGCTAATCTCTAATTTCTTGATTTTCCACCGATATTATAATTTTAATGAACAACTCAGATTTTCTGAGAACTCTGCGATGATTATAGCTCTTGTCACAAGGACAAAATTCGGAATTTCTTTTGGAAATTGTAGCTGTAAAGTGGAACTGTATATTCGACAGACTGGTATTTGTTTTCACCGGAAGATTTATGGGCTGTACCAAGCAGAAATAAGAAAATAAAACAGTAGCAGCTTTCATTAAACGTGTATTTTTTTTAATTCAAATGTGTTGCTTACAAATATTTGCGCAGAAACCTACTCTGCTATTTTTTATTTAAATCATTTTAAATGGACATTCTCCCAAGTTATAACAGGTAAATCCAAACAACAACTTATCTTGTTTGCATGTTTGTTTGTTTGCTTTGGCAGGATTACATGCTCATGTGAAAATAGACTGTCCTGTATTCAAAAACTGTTTCATTCTGTGGCAATATGAAAACAGCTTAATATTTTTTGTTTACCATTTTGTTATATTTTTTCAACAGTTTTATTCACTTTTATAGTGTTAGTTTTCTTCCTTCATTCACATTTGTCTGTCCTGTGTAAACTTTGGCATGTTCACTTAAAGTTTTCTGTTATTTTAAAAATAAATATCTTTGTCCTTTTGGCGAGACACTTCAGGCAAAAGCTGTTTTATGAACTGGTCAAATTTTCTGGCAAACTTGTGGTATGGAAATATTCAAAGCACATATTTAGTTGTTCATTTTTTTAAATTTTATTTTGTCATTTTTTTTATAGAAACCTTTTCCTCGGTAGAGATAAATACTTACCGAACTTTCCATTTTATTGCACAAAATGTGTATAAAATATGTATTTTTTTTGTTCTGGCTGTTTTCTAAATTATGAAAGAATACAAATTATTTTTGTAAAAATATTTCACATTAATATTTCACCAAATGAAACGAAATATTTCTTTTCTTAAATTACCCCCCCCCCAAATAGTTTCAAGTTTTTTCCAAAGCTGAAATAAATATTAGCTAAGTCAGTATCATCTGCGCCTTTATGTTGAATAGACAACACCGGAAGTATTAGTATTGTTCTGGAAACAGTGTAACAAACGTTCCGCAGCTCTTTCCAGTTTGTTATTTACTGTCATTTCTCGGCACAGATTAGTTATTTCGGGTCTTCGGGAACCGGTCGAAGCACTTTACCGATCTGTTGAAGAGGATTACCGTCAGAAGCGTCCACACCGTGAGGAGCAGCGATGGCGTCGCCGCTGGAGATGACGGAGATGTACGACAACGCTCTGCTGGGAATCCTGCAGCACGTCGGCAACATCCAGGACTTTCTGCAGATATACTTCGGCTTTCTGTACCGCAAGACGGACTTCTATCGCCTGCTGTCCGGTCCCGGCGACAAGATGGGCTTCCCCCCGGGAGTGGCGGAGAAGATGGTGCTTAAGGTGAAGTCTGTCAACATGTTAGCGAGCAGCTACTTTAGAAGTTACCTGACTGTTACAATCACTGTTTGATGTTACTGACCATTAAATATTAGAAACCGAAAATAAAAGGATACTAGATGGATATCATTTGGTTAATTCTAGTCTCTTTTTTTTCAGAAAAAGTAAAGTTACCTGGGTATTAGTTAAATATCAGGTGTTTAACCTATTAAACTTACAGTTTGTGTTTCTGTATCCATATTATTTACCATTATAAACTAACTTTAGCAGTATATTAGCTAAAAATCAGCTAAATAACTGTAGTTGTGACACTCACTTAGTTACAGAAACTAGCTAAATACCTGAGTTCCTTAACCTTTAAAAATGATAGCTTGTGCACTTGTATTGATAGTATTTGCCATTAAAAAATGAAATAACCTGTAAATTAACTATATATCTGTTGTAAGGCACTCACTGAGGTATTTATCCTTTACAAATTGCAGTTTGTCCACCTGTTGATTGTAACCTGTTTAAAACTGTTACCAGCATTTCAACAAAGTTTCAGTGCATAAACTGCAATGCTTTGCTAATTAATCAAATGACAGAAAATGTATTGTTTGGTGTCGACCACATGGTTCTAAATATATGGTGTGTTTGTAGATACACACAGTCCACGAGCCCTGAACTACCCCTTTGCATTTCTAGCTGCATTTGCACCTCTTAAAATAGAGCCCCAAGTGTTCCTATGTGTCCACACAGGGCCACTGAGCTCAAGCTCCACTAATCTTTTTGAACTGCTGCTCTCAGGCTGGCACTACCGGCAAATCAAAGCATGAATCTCTTGTTCATTGAATAGTTTTTACCCCAGAACCATTGCTACATCAAATGGACTCAAGAAAACTATCATTTCAGCAGTCACACTGTGGAAGACCTCACAGATATACATGCTTTTTTTTAAAAAGTTGAGGAATTTTACCAAAATTATTTTATGTATATTCTGTGTTTGTGTGGGTGAGGTGGGGAGTGAGTAGGAAGTGTGATATTATTATTATTTATTGCTTTATGTATGTGTGTGTATATATATATATATATAGAGAGAGAGAGAGAGAGATTTTTTTTGAGATCCATGTTACGAGTGTTTGTGTTTCGTTGTATTGTGCAATGGCAATAAAGGAGTCTGAATCTAATCACAGTTCCAGGTCCTCCTCTCAGGTGAAATTCAAGCCCTCATTTGTGATCCTCTTTTATTCCCTCCTCAGACATTCAAGTTGTTTGAGAAGCTGGCAGAACACGACAGAGAGAGGATGCTGAGTGAGCTGCAGAGGAGAGAGGAGAGTAGAGGTGTTCCTCCGGCGGTTCAAGAGCTGGAGGTTCCCTCTGAGCCTCACCAGGAGACGCAGGAGCAGAGCACAGAGGCGGCACAGGTCGAGAGCTCGCCCTCAGATGCTGCAGATGCTTCAGCTCCTTCAGCCTCGGGTGCGACCACCAGCAGCAGCAGCAGCGGTGGTCCAGCAGCGCAGGGAGATCAAGCAGCTGCAGCCGGCACAAAGTCAGCTGAACAGTGAGTGCCTTCTTGTTTCTGATCTGTTTTGATTTGACAATGACATGACATGCAGCAGTGTATCTCAGTAAATGCACTTACAGTAGTTGATTAAAATTTTGTTCCCATGTAGGGGTGTCGCAGTGTACAAGGATTGACGATAGCTAAGAAAACTCAGTAGGCTTCTACAAGCAGCTTAGTAGCAGGCTCGTCTTCTAGCCATGATTCCCTCTGTGTCATAATAATTCTCTAATGTAGTTATAGTTTGACACTTGTGAATTGAGCTTATGACTGAAATGTCGAAACAATGTTGGTGTTGACATGTTTAGAGTGTTCATTGCTTGTTTCAGAGTCTGTCTGTTAAGTTGTGGTTCTGTCAGTCTGCACTGTTGACCTGTTTCCATCATCAGATTGTCAACATTGGTCCTTTCTATCGGGCCTAGAAAGTGATTGTGCAGGAATTTGTATAGTCTAGTTCCCTGAGTGAATAAAACATCAAATTTTACATTTTGCGAATGTCAAAATATGCCTGTTTAGAAAGTTGTTCAGACACAGAAGGAATCATGGTTGAAGCTGAGCCTGGTATCAAACTGTAAGTAAAAATGAAACCCTTTTATTTGCTATAGCTTGCTTTGATCAGCCAACCAGCCAATTGGTGTTGGGAACGTTGTCTTTAGAGAGTAAGGCTTGCTTTAAATACACACGTGGACAAAATTGTTGGTACCCCTCAGTTAAAGAAGGAAAAAGCCACAATTCTCACTGAAATCACTTGAAACTCACAAAAGTAACAATAAATAAAAATGTATTGAAAATTAAATAATCAAAAACAGCCATTACTTTAGAATTGTTGATTAACATAATTATTTAAAAAAACAAACTAATGAAACAGGCCTGGACAAAAATGATGGTACCGCTATAAAAGATTGAAAACTATTTGACCAGAGTGACATGATTAACTCAGGTGTGTCATTTAATTGACATCACAGGTGTTTCCAAACTCATAATCAGTCAGTCTGCCTATTTAAAGGGAGACAAGTAGTCACCCTGCTGTTTGGTGAAAAGGTGTGTACCACACTGAACATGGACAACAGAAAGCGAAGGAGAGAATTGTCCCAGGACATCCGAAAAAAATGATAGTCAAACATCTTAAAGGTAAAGGCTATAAGACCATCTCTAAACCGCTTGAAGTTCCTGTGACAACAGTGGCTCATATTATTCAGAAGTTCAAGACCCACGGGACAGTAGCCAACCTCCCTGGACGTGGCCGCAAGAGGAAAATTGATGACAAATTGAAGAGACGGATCGTTGGAATTGTATCCAAAGAGCCCAGAGCAACCTCCAAAGAAATTAAAGGTGAACTCCAAGGCCAAGGTACATCAGTGTCAGATCGCACCATTCGTCGTTGTTTGAGCCAAAGTGGACTTCATGGGAGACGACCAAGGAGGACACCACTGCTGAAAAAAACTCATAAAAAAGCCAGACTGGAATTTGCAAAAATGCATGTTGACAAGCCACAAAGCTTCTGGGAGAATGTCCTTTGGACAGATGAGACCAAATTGGAGCTTTTTGGTAAGGCACATCAACTCTATGTTCATAGACTCAAAAACCAAGCATACGAAGAAAAGAACACTGTCCCTACGGTGAAACATGGAGGAGGCTCAGTAATGTTTTGGGGCTGCTTTGCTGCATCTGGCACAGGGTGTCTTGAAAGTGTACAAGGTACGATGAAATCTGAAGACTATCAAGGCATTCTGGAGAGAAATGTGCTGCCTAGTGTCAGAAAGCTTGGTCTCAGTCGCAGGTCATGGGTCTTCCAACAGGACAACGATCCAAAACACACAGCCAAAAACACCCAAGAATGGCTGAGAGAAAAGCGTTGGACTATTCTAAAGTGGCCTTCTATGAGCCCAGATCTGAATCCCATTGAACATATGTGGAAGGAGCTGAAACATGCCATGTGGAGAAGACACCCATCAAACCTGAGACAACTGGAGCTGTTTGCTCATGAGGAGTGGGCCAAAATACCTGTTGACAGCTGCAGAACGCTCATTGACAAATACAGAAATCGTTTAATTGCAGTGATTGCCTCAAAAGGTTGTGCAACAAAATATTAAGTTATGGGTACCATCATTTTTGTCCAGCCCTATTTCATTAGTTTGTTTTTTTTAAATAATTATGTTAATCAACAATTCAAAAGTGATGGCTGATTTTGATTATTTAATTTTCAATAAATTTTTATTTGTTACTTTTGTGAGTTTCAAGTGATTTCAGTGAGAATTGTGGGTTTTTCCTTCTTTAACTGAGGGGTACCAACAATTTTGTCCACGTGTGTATGTAAGAGCTGACCAAACCACTAATCGATTATTTAAGAAAATAATAAACAGATTAATCAGCAGTTGTTGTTGCAGTCTTATTTCTGAACAGCTGGATGTTCCTAAAGTTAAGTTAGGTACACAATCATAAGATATTTTAGCTAACTTTGACAACATTTTTTTAAAACAAAAAACGTAAAAAGTGTGGCTGTATTTTGTTTGTTTGATTCTCATGGAGGAAATAGTGTGTAGTCATTCAGTAAGTGACTGCCCCCAAAGATGACAGAAAAGTTAATAAAATACGGTTCTGCTGTGTCTGCACTTGTGCATTAAAGTAAAGAACTTTTGCTGCTGTGGTGCTGGTGTCTTAAAATGGTTCAAACTGGTTAAATTGTGAGGTTTTGTGCTTTTAGACAATGTGTAGTTTGTCAAAAATAAACTGATTCTGTACAGCAGTTGAATCTACATTCCTGGGTTATTGAATAAGTTTGTGTACCTTGTGGCTTTTGTGTCAGAAATCAGGACACGTTTCAGTCCAACCCTGACAGTTACAATGGGGCAGTGAGGGAAAACTACAGCTGGTCTCAGGACTACATGGACGTGGAGGTCCGAGTGTTTGTTCCCAAGACGGTTGTTAAAGGCAGGCAGGTGAGCACGACGTTTCAACCATCCGACACACCAGGAGTACAGCTCTCCATCAGTTTGCTGATTTCAGCCTGTGTTGTTGTGTCGCGCTCGCTGTCCTCAGGTCAGCGTCAATCTGCAGACCAGCAGCATGCGAGTGAGTGTGAGGGACGGAGCCGAGGACAAAACGCTGATGGAGGGAGAATTCACACACAAGATCAACACTGAAAACTCTCTGTGGAGTCTGGAACCTGGAAACTGTGTGGTTGTGAGTACTCACAAATATCATCTGTTGCTTGACTTTGAAATGAGCTCAAAGTAGTCACCCATCCATCCATCATCTATACACCGCTTAATCCTAGTTAGTCCACATGGCTACATATACAGACAAACAATCACACTCACATTAACACCGATGGACAATTTAGAGTTATCACTTAACCTCAGCATGTTTTTAGACTGTGGGAAGAAGCTGGAAAACCCAGAAAAATCCCACGCATGCACAGGGAGAACATGCAAACTTAGAGTAATCATTCCTGTTTTTTTTAACACAATAACTTTACTATCTTTTATGATGCCATGCAAAATTGCGAGTATTTTGAGGAGTTCCAGTAACAGACTGTGGTCAGTAGTACCAGTGTGATACGGCACCTAAAAAATAGACACTTAGTGGAACAGTGAGTTCACTCAGATAACTCAGGAAAGGCTGCACTGAAGCAACACACTGGAGGATACTTTAAAAAGGTGAGAGACAACAAGGCTAAAAAGACCACACAGAGGGTAACTGAATTCATCATGCTTTAGTCATTCATCAGGCTGTGCATCACTGTGGTGGAGAACCGAGATTTTCACTGTTCTCTGAAGCTTTTGTATCGAAAGCCTTAAGCGTCAAAATTTGCTTCAATTCAAATTCAAACGCCACTTCTGACACTCTCCCTGAACTTTACAACAAGGCTCCTGCTCACCTACAAGGTCTTTTATCAGGTGTAACAGCTGTTGGCTTTGCCCTTCTGAAGTGAAACAGAATTTTCTGTAGTTCATTATTAGTATACTCGCTCTGCTACAGTGCTAGCCTAGCCGCGCTAGACAACCCACGGCAACGAATTTAATTCTCTGCCAGGGTGGGTCTAGTTACCCTCCATAAGGCTCGAGGCTGGATTCTCCTAAAACTGGCCGGACCAATCACCATGAAGTGTAGAGTCAGAAGGCAGGCGTAACTAAGTGACGACAGAGGCGCGACGATTCTGACAGAAAGAACCGGCTCACAATAAACAGTTATCTTTCGACTCGGCTTTGGCCACAGCCCTTAAAGATTTGAAGCTAAAATTCAACTTGAAAGATAAACAAAGGACGGCACTGAAGTGTTTCATTGAGAAGAAAGACGTATTTGGACTTATGCCGATGGGATATGGCAAATCCTTAATATACCAGTTGGCTCCGCTGGTTGGGAAGCTAATGGGACTTAGCCACAATCCGCCGGTGCTCTTGGAACTACGTCAGCCTATTCGTTGCGTTGATTGGTTGTATACCTACCCAATTGCTGCAGAGGGATTTGATAGACAACCTTTTAGCCCGCCTCCCTCCCTGTGGAGCGGCCCTAGACCCTTGTGCCGTCAGAAACATGGGTGTAGCATGGCTAGGCTACTACAGTGCTGCACTGAGTGGAATTGTTGTTTTGATTTGCTGTGACTGTAAATGTTAAAATAAATCCATGACAGCGCTTAAAAGTTACATTTTGAATGTTCTAGTTTTACTACTGCACGGCAGGGCTGAATAGACTTGTTATAAATTTGTTTACTTTGCTATATTGCCAAATAAAATGACATTAAGGAATAGCTTTTTCTTTTCATTCATTGCAGAGATATTTACTTTCTGCGCATAATCATGTGATTGATTTTTGTAACTTTTATGTACCTGAACTATGCACTGTGAATCTACTTTAAGCAAAATGGTATCAGACTAGGACTTATTATCAAAAAGTTAGAAGTTAACTTGTGCTGAATTGATTTATGTGAAGTTCTGTAAGTTTAAACGAGAAATGAGTAAAA
This sequence comes from Acanthochromis polyacanthus, assembly GCF_021347895.1. NCBI lineage: Eukaryota > Metazoa > Chordata > Actinopteri > Pomacentridae > Acanthochromis > Acanthochromis polyacanthus. The sequence goes on from NC_067130.1 coordinate 19,714,036, forward strand.
ACCTAGTGGACTTTTTGTATTCAAGCAAATGAAACACTGCTGCTTATGGTGTTTGCATGTTCTCCCTGCATGTGTGGGTTTTCTCCAGGAACTCTGACTTCCTCCCACAGTACAAAAACATGTTAAGGTTAATTAATGATTCTAAATTGTCCATAGGTGTGTATGTCAGTGTGCTTGTTTTTCTCTATTTAGTGATGGAAAAATGTTTTTGGACACCCTTCAAATTTTACACAATCTCAAATACAGACCTGATCAAAATCTTAAGACGAGTTGAAAAATTGCTAGAATTTACCTTTTGCACATTTGGATCTTAATGAGGTTTTAAGTAGAGCTACAATATGCAAAAGCAAGAAGGGGGAGTGTGACAAAAAGCACTTTGAAAAAGTAATTTATTGAAAACAACAAGTAAACTGAAATAGGCTGTTTATCAGCTGATCAAAAGTTTAAGACCACAGGCTATAAAAGGCAAAATCTGCTCAAAATTCTCATTTTATGTCAGCCATTCACATGGTCATGCTGTCCTGATGGCTAAAGCTAAGAAGCTTTCTCTTCTTGAATGTGGTCGGATCGTCGAGCTGCAGAAGCAAGGCCTCTCACAGCGTGCCATTGCTGCTGAGGTTGGACGCAGTAAGACGGTCATTCTAAATTTTTTGAAAGATCCTGAGCATTATGGAACAAAAAGGTCAAGTGGTAGACCCAAAAAAATTACACCTGCGTTGAGCTGGAGGATCCGATTGGCTGTCCATCAAGACACAGGGCGGCCCTCGACCCAAATTAAGGGCCTTACTGGTCCCGACTGCAGTGTAATAACCATCAGACAGCATCTGTGGAAAAAGGGTTTCTAAAACAAAAAACAAATTCAAAGACCTCGTCTCCTTCGACGCCACAAAACTGCCCGTTTAGACTTTGCCAGGGAGCATCAAACATGGGACATTGAAAGGTGGAAAAAAGTTTTATTCTCTGATGAGAAAAAATTTAACCTTGACGGTCCAGATGGCTTCCAATGTTACTGGCATGACAAGGAGATCCCAGCTGAGATGTTTTCTACCCGGCACAGTGAGGGGGGTCCATCATGATCTGGAGTACTTTTTCATTCAGTGAAACACTGGAGCTTCAGGTGGTGCAGGTCGTCAAACGGCAGCTGGTTACATGCAGATGTTGCAGAAAGCATCCCTCATGACTGAGGGCCATTGTGAAGCCATCTTCACCACTTGGAGCAATGTTCCCAAAAGCTTCCTGGAAACACTCACATCGAGCATTCCCAAACAAATTTTTTGAAGTGATTAATAAGAACGGTGGAGCTACTCATTACCGAGTCCTACTGAGAAAATTTTTTGTTCTGGTTCGGAGAGTTTTTTGTAACTTTTTGAGCAATGGTCTTAAACTTTTGATCAGCTGATAAACAGCCTATTTCAGTTTACTTGTTTTCAATAAATTACTTTTTCAAAGTGCTTTTTGTCACACTCCCCCTTCTTGCTTTTGCACATTGTAGCTCTACTTAAAACCTCATTAAGATCCAAATGTGCAAAAGGTAAATTCTATTATATAATATTTGTGGAAAAATCTTTTTTGTCTTTCAAAAGGTGAGGTTGCATTAGAAAGACAAAAACAAATACAAATTATATTTTTTTTGTGTTTATTGTTTACAAGAAAAAAGAACAAAACTAATTTCCACCAAAGTGACCCAATACTCAGAACTTCTTATTTTTATGGAACCAATCAGTTTAAGTTTTTTATGACTTTTTTTTAGGATTTGTGTAGTATTATGTTGGTATTATACTATATTATATTATTATTAATAGAATTATATTTGTATTTTGGCTGTGGCTGTACTAAAAGAAATTGCAATTTAAGAGTGTAACTAAGACATTAAGTTTCTTCATGCAATTTTTCACAAATGTATGGGGTGTCAGGAAACTTTCTTCCACCGCTGTATGTAGCCCTGTGACAAACTGGTGATCCTCATGGTTATTAAGTGGAGTATAGAAAATGGATGGATGTCTCTTCTTTCACTATTATGTTATTTGATACACTTTTAATTGTACCTCTTAATTTGTTTCCTGCTTTTCTAACATTAATTTCCTGACTTGGGGAAAAGGCCCTGAATACTGAATAATGAAGACTCTCTTCTACTTGGATCTAAGTGCTTCCTGACCTCAAAGAGTCTTTTTCTCCAAAGCAGCTGTTGGAAAAGTAGCTTGTCTTTTATTCTGTCTAATATGATAACACACGTTAATTTCACTCCCTGCCGTTGACTTCCAGCTGTCACTCAGCAAAACCTCTGAGGTTTGGTGGAACGCTGTGCTCAAAGGCGAAAAGGAGATTGATATAAACCAGATTAACCGTGAACGCTCCATGGCAACAGTCGACGATGAGGAGCACGCTGTCCTGGACAGACTCACGTTCGACTACCACCAGAAGCTGCAGGGAAAGCCGCAGAGTCACGAAATGGTGAGAACCAACAGAAGTGTAAGACAGAAGCAGCTGTGCATCAGAGGTACTAAAGTTAACTAACCAGGAATAATGTTCTAAATGAGTAGAAGAAAATATGGAAAAGTAGCTGAAGTACTGCGGGAAGTTGCATACTTTTGGTTCAACATCACAGGTCACTCCAGTATGTTTACTAATTAAAACAAAAATATTAAATCCATTTCTTCTCATGTAAACATTGAACTTAGTTGCACAGCATAAATACATAAGACTTTTGGATTTGCCTAATTAGTTTTTGTTAAAAAGACACTAATATTTCTAGATTTTTAAAAGATTAAAATTATTCTGTGTTTTGAAAACCCAGAATGTGACTTTAATCAATCTTTTGTACAGAAATACATCTGCAGAAAACTTTCAAAGGAAAAAAAAACAAAATAGAGAGGAAAAAAGTGTGTACAATAAAATGATTTTGATGAAATATCACAATTTAGAACTTATTTTTGAGTCTTTTTCCTGATTAAAAAAACTGAACATGGCATGCGATATGTTCATGTTGGTATGTTGAAAAATGGATAATTCTTTATATTTACAGTTTCTGGTTCTGATAATTGGTGTCATTTTCTTGAGGATGACATGCTTTGCAACTGTCTAAAAATCTACAAAAACATGAAAATCTGGCAGCAGGAATGCCCAAAAAGTTTGAGGTCATCCAGACAATCTCATTTTTTTCCATGAAAACTCACACTTTTATTTGTGCGCTAACATAATCGCACAAGGGTTTTCTAATCATCAATTAGCCTTTCAACTCCATTAGCTAACACAATGTAGCATTAGAACACAGGAGTGATGGTTGCTGGAAATGTTCCTCTGTATCCCTGTGGAGATATTCCATTAAAATTCAGCCATTTCCAGCTAGAATAGTCATTTACCATAATAGCAATGTCTAGACTGGATTTCTGATTAGTTTAATGTTACCTTCATTGAAAAAAACTGCTTTCCCTTCAAAAAGTTAACACATTTCTAAGTGACCCCAGACTTTTTTATGGTCATATTTTATTAATACTTTTCTGTGATTTTACTTATCTTTAATGTACCAAGCAGAGAAAATCTGTAAAATCATAAAATTTACAATTAAACATTGTTAAACATTCATTTAGCCCAAAAAAATCTTAGCTAATAAGTGTTGGAAATAAAGTTGGGAGATGCTGCTTCAGTGGACTAGTGTCATCTTTGAATTGTGACAATGTTTGTACAATGTACTGTGCATATTTAACATGACCTTCTTGTTCGTCCACAGAAAGTGCATGAGATGCTGAAGAAGGGTTGGGATGCCGAAGGGTCGCCGTTCAAAGGGCAGCAGTTCGACCCGTCCATGTTTGACATCCCGCCCAGTGCGGTGCAATTCTGAAATGCAGCCAAATATGAACTGAATCTAGTTTATTCACAGAGCCGGTGGCAGAGAGGCGACGTTCACCTGCCGAGCTGAACTGCTGGACGTTTGTTTTTAACTGTAGAAGCTGCATGTCAGGGTTTGTGGGTTTGGAAAGGGAGTATTCCCACCTTGGTTCAGACGAGGATGTGTCATTAGACGTTTATTTGATGTTTTGGCAATTTGAAATCTGATAAATCTGATTATTTAATAACTGCAGTGCCTATGTGTTCGTCTGCCCCACTGGCTGATTCTGTTGTTAATATGTCATTGTTTTCATTCTTATGTTGAGCTTTTTTTTTTTTTTTTTTTTTTTTTTTGTGTTACATCAACTAGTAGCCAGGTTTTTATCAAAATATTCAGCAGATTTCCAAGAAAAATGTGTTTCTTTCACCTTAGGCGCTGATTTATGGAACTACACAGCCGGTTCAGGAAGAACATCAACAGATCAAATGGTGAAAACAAGACGGAGACGTGACATTTCTGTGTGTGTCATGGAATATTTAGTGGTACAATTTCACCTGAGCCAAGTGTAAAAACTCTTTTGTGATATGCCAAATTTTGTCCTCTCAGGTTTTTAATGGACAGATGGAACGAAATCTTGATAAGCAGCAAACACGTGCTCTGGTCTGTTATTCTGTTATCTATCATAATGATGGGCAGCACCGCAGCATGTCTGATGAGAACATCTACTGCTGGTTTACCAGTTCAGCAGCCGGGCTTCGCTTTTAACTTCCAACCAAAACAGAAAAAAAAAGTTGAATAAAAACTTATTAAATATCAAAAATAAAAGTTAATTCTTGATTTAATCCCTCCAGTTAGGACACACATCTATGAGACCCTCCAGAAAAACGCGGGCAAAAATCCTTGATTATGCGAATTAATATGCAGGGTTTTAATGCCATTTTATGCGGGGAAATTGCGGAAAGTTGCAGACCATGCGAATAGTTGTGAAATATGCAATAAGATGCGAAAGAACTGGGGGAAAAAAGGTGACTCTTCTCCTACATCCTGTTACTAGGCTACCCTTTTCCCTTCCGTTTTTCCTCGCTTCTGAAGTGCTGCAACACGGTTGATTCTCTTCAGTGCTCCAGAACGATGTTGCGCGGGGTGCAAAAAAGTTTCCCCCCGCTTTCGTGCAGTAAATCTGGGTACTGTTTTGCCCGGTCTCTGGCTGAAATATTCGTAGGTAAATGTGATCTTTGCTCTTTGAGCATTCGCCATTCTTGTTTTTCGTCTCTGAGAGCCGCCCCGGTGTTGCCAACTCCTCAGTAAGGAAAGTAGCTGTTGGCTGTCCACCAAGAAGTCGCTAGAAGTCGCTAAATGATGTCATTGCCTAATTTGCGTATTTCACAGTTTGCATGTAATTGTAATCAATGTTATAGGAGAGAGGAATAACGTTGTGGAAAAGACCAAAAAGTGAATATAAAACACCCAAAATATGTTTTTGTACTAGAGGGTAAATGCTGTGGTTTATTTTAGTATGACAGTGAAGAAACATTTTCATTTATATCCCGCTCCATAAGTCTGGATGGGCTCTGTAGTGACTTTGCGCATGCGCGATTCATCTGCCGTCTGGCCGCGGAGTGATGTGTCCTCTAATCAGACACTGGGACTGTTGCGGGGTTACTGGACTGTGCTTTGGGAGGGGGAGAAGCTCACAGCAGCACCTGCTGCTCGTTGAAAACAGCAACTGCAGAATGATCCGAGTTTTCCTGTCAGTCTCCAAAACGGCAGAAAAAGTCGCTAGATTTGCCGCTAGTCGCTTTTGACAAAAAGTCGCTAGGACGCTTTGGAAAGATTTAGCGAGAAAGTCGCTAAGTTGGCAACACTGCGCCATGCTCCGCATCAGCTCGTGCTTCTAGTGTGTGTGTGAATGCGCGAACTGATGACGTCAGGCCGGGCGTCACATAAAAACTCACAACTCCATTTATATTGGTTATAGTTTTCTCATTTTATGCGGAAGTTGTGAAATCAAGCGGGACCCGCATATTTCTCTTTTTTTTTCCCCATGGAAATGTGAGATTCTTGCTGGAGTTATGCGCCGTTTTGCGGGGATTATGCGGCCTTTTGGGAAATAATTGACCCCCGCATAATCAGCGGCATTTTGGTGATTAATGCGGGAATTAATGCAATCGCATAATCGCGTTTTTCTGGAGGGTCTAATCTATACATTTACACAACCTTTTGATTATTACTCTGCCAAGGAATGCGGTGGAGTTACGTGACGATCAATGTTGGTTTGTCCGTCCGTCCATCTGTCTGTCTCTCTGTTATCAACATTACTCAAAAACGGACCAACGGATTTGGATGAAATTTTCAGGGAAGGTCAGAAATGACACGAGGACCAAGCGATTACATTTTGACCGTGATGTGGCCTATAGTCTGGATCCACGGGTTTGTTAAAGGTTTCTGTGTCATTGCCAGATAGCGGCAAGGAATTCCTTTAACAATCAACTGATTGTTGGTGTGGGTCAGATGGGAACTGGACGGTGAAGGGTTTAGTTCAAGCACCTGGACTTATTCTTGTGATCTTTAAGATGTTTCGCCTCTCATCCGAGAGGTTTCTTCAGTTCTAAAAGAAGCCCTTTTGGATGAGAGGCAAACGTCTTCAAGATCACAAGAATAAGTCCAGTTGCCTGAACTAAACCCTTCACCTTAAGATGACCTGGATGAATGAGAACCTTCACAGACATGGGAACTGGACATTTGAACTTTTTAAAAGTTTGGGGCCACTTAGAAATGTCCTTATTTTTAAAAGAAAAGCCGTTTTTAACAGCAAATTAATCATAAATCTAGTCTAAACACTGTTAATGTGGTAAATGACTATTCTACCTGGAAACGGCTGATTTTTAATAGAATATCTCCATAGGAGTACAGAGGAACATTTCCAGCAACCATCACTCCTGTGTTCTAATGCTACATTGTGTTAGCTAATGGTGTTGAAAGGCTCATTGATAATTAGAAAACCCTTGTGCAGTTATGTTAGCACATGAATAAAAGTGTGAGTTTTCATGGAAAACATGAAATTTTCTGGGTGACCATAAACAGTAGTATACATACTAAAGATAGTTACACACGTGGACAAAATTGTTGGTACCCCTCAGTTAAAGAAGGAAAAACCCACAATTCTCACTGAAATCGCTTGAAACTCACAAAAGTAACAATAAATAAAAATTTATTGAAAATTAAATAATCAAAATCAGCCATCACTTTTGAATTGTTGATTAACATAATTATTTAAAAAAACAAACTAATGAAATAGGGCTGGACAAAAATGATGGTACCCATAACTTAATATTTTGTTGCACAACCTTTTGAGGCAATCACTGCAATTAAACGATTTCTGTATTTGTCAATGAGCGTTCTGCAGCTGTCAACAGGTATTTTGGCCCACTCCTCATGAGCAAACAGCTCCAGTTGTCTCAGGTTTGATGGGTGTCTTCTCCAAATGGCATGTTTCAGCTCCTTCCACATATGTTCAATGGGATTCAGATCTGGGCTCATAGAAGGCCACTTTAGAATAGTCCAACGCTTTTCTCTCAGCCATTCTTGGGTGTTTTTGGCTGTGTGTTTTGGATGGTTGTCCTGTTGGAAGACCCATGACCTGCGACTGAGACCAAGCTTTCTGACACTAGGCAGCAGATTTCTCTCCAGAATGCCTTGATAGTCTTCAGATTTCATCGTACCTTGCACACTTTCAAGACACCCTGTGCCAGATGCAGCAAAGCAGCCCCAAAACATTACTGAGCCTCCTCCATGTTTCACCGTGGGGACAGTGTTCTTTTCTTCGTATGCTTGGTTTTTGAGTCTATGAACATAGAGTTGATGTGCCTCACCAAAAAGCTCCAGTTTGGTCTCATCTGTCCAAAGGACATTCTCCCAGAAGCTTTGTGGCTTGTCAACATGCATTTTTGCAAATTCCAGTCTGGCTTTTTTATGAGTTTTTTTCAGCAGTGGTGTCCTCCTTGGTCGTCTCCCATGAAGTCCACTTTGGCTCAAACAACGACGAATGGTGCGATCTGACACTGATGTACCTTGGCCTTGGAGTTCACCTTTAATTTCTTTGGAGGTTGCTCTGGGCTCTTTGGATACAATTCCAACGATCCGTCTCTTCAATTTGTCATCAATTTTCCTCTTGCGGCCACGTCCAGGGAGGTTGGCTACTGTCCCGTGGGTCTTGAACTTCTGAATAATATGAGCCACTGTTGTCACAGGAACTTCAAGCTGTTTAGAGATGGTCTTATAGCCTTTACCTTTAAGATGTTTGTCTATCATTTTTTTTCGGATGTCCTGGGACAATTCTCTCCTTCGCTTTCTGTTGTCCATGTTCAGTGTGGTACACACCTTTTCACCAAACAGTAGGGTGACTACTTGTCTCCCTTTAAATAGGCAGACTGACTGATTATGAGTTTGGAAACACCTGTGATGTCAATTAAATGACACACCTGAGTTAATCATGTCACTCTGGTCAAATAGTTTTCAATCTTTTATAGGGGTACCATCATTTTTGTCCAGGCCTGTTTCATTAGTTTGTTTTTTTAAATAATTATGTTAATCAACAATTCAAAAGTAATGGCTGTTTTTGATTATTTGATTTTCAATAAATTTTTATTTATTGTTACTTTTGTAAGTTTCAAGTGATTTCAGTGAGAATTGTGGGTTTTTCCTTCTTTAACTGAGGGGTACCAACAATTTTGTCCACGTGTGTAAGTCCGTATGAAGCAAATAAAATTAAGAATTCTTTTTTCATCCAGCCTTCTCAGATGCATTGGATGGTATCACTTCAATCACTAAAAAGGATGATCTCACACTGATTTACTGAAATGTTTCAGCCACTATGGATTTGAGTCAATTTTTTAAAAATAAAAACAACAAAAAAAGTGTCTTTAAGACACACATAAAAATTAACCCAAAAATCAACCATAATATCTGAATCATGGACTGTTGACAGTAAACAGATGATTTTCAGATTTAAGTGCACTAAATGTGTGTATTTTATAAAATCTAGTCTGAAATTCTAGCTCCTGACCCATATATTGGTAGGTTTCACTGCACATCATGTAGATGAGTGTTTTTTTTCCAAGTTTCTCCTCTATTTTCTTGGAGCCTTGTTTTTTGCAACAGCACCACCTAGTGAAGTGGAGAATTAAAGGTCAGGTAGCAGCACACACTGAAGAGAGGGCTGCATTTATGGGCAGGATGGTGATGGATCTGTCCTGGAATGTAAATCAAGTTATTTGTGGTTAACATTTTTAAAAAATGCATAAATCTGATATATCCAGCTGAATAGCAAAGTTATCAAAAGCTTGCCAAAGGGGGTTTGTTCACTGGAATTTCTTGGTGGTGTTGTTTTTTATTGTTCAGTGTCTGCCAATCAACTGCAGGGCAGACAGTAATATTTCGTGTAGACTAAACCCATACACACTTTGACAGATTGTAGTATTTTGGGTTGAATAAACCTTTAAAACTTTAAGTAGCTGAACAGAATGTAGCATCTTGGATGGATTAAACCTCTAAAAACAAAGGTATTTTTGACAATATAGTAATTTGGATGGAAAAAAATTAAGCCATAAGTAAATAAACCTGAGTACTTGGACTGAAAGTAGTATTTCAGTGGAATTACCCTAAATAAAAACCCTTTCTTCTGTGATTTCACCAGTTGTTTTACTGTAAAATAAAACTAATGAAAAAATTTAAGTTGTAATTACACACAATATTACACCGATGCAACTTCATTATGTCAACCCATAAAAAAATGTAAATATCAGACAAAGATAACCCAAGTAAACGCAAAATGTAGTTTTCAAATGATGATTTAATGCTTTAAGGTAAAAAAAAAAAAAAAAAAGCTGTCGAAACCTAACTGGCTCTGTGTGAACAAAGTACCCCCTCCTTAAATCGTGAATTAACTGTGTGGCTAATCACATTTTTTTGGAAGGTAGTTGCTAGAGGTACGGACCCGTACCCGTAGCCTGTGGACTACGGATACGGCACTTTCAATTTGCCAATCAGATACGCGAGATCTGGTCACGTGACTCCCGGTAGACGCTGGAGGTACGGACCCGTAGCATCGGTACTACAGGTACGGACCGTAAACCTAACCCTAACACTAACCTTAACCTTTGCTTACCTTTCAACAGTTTGCAGTGGTTAGCAGCTTCTTGACTCGCGTACGGTCCGTATCTGTCTGGCAAATGGAAAGTGCCGTATCCGTAGGCCACAGACTCGGGGTACGGTCGTATCTGTAGACACTACCTTTTTGGTAAGCGAGTTCAATTTCACTGACCACACCCAACCTGATTACCTCCAGACTTGTTCCATCAATAAATTACACTCAACAAAAATATGAACGCAACACTTTTGTTTTTGATCCCATTTTTACGAGATGAAAAGATCTAAAACTTTTTCCACATACACAATATCACCATTTCTCTCAAATATTGTTCACAAATCTGTCTAAATCTGTGATATTGAGCACTTCTTTGCTGAGATAATCCATCCCACCTCACAGGTGTGCCATATCAAGATGCTGATTAGACACCATGATTAGTGCACAGGTGTGCCTTAGACTGCCGGAAAAATTGAGTTGTCCTTATTTATAGGCTATTTTGCTTTGATTTTACTGACCCGGCCCACTTCGGATGAAACTAGGCTGAATGTGGCCCTGAACTAAGATGAGTTTGGCCCCTTAGTCTAAAGTGATCTCAGGCTTCAGTCCATTCTGTGCTTCAGAGTAAAGTGGACGGAAACTCTGCTCTCCCCCCGCACTCTTCAATCAGCTCTCTGCCCCTCGTTCCACTTTTTCTTTATTTCCTTCTCTTTTTTTCTCTCCACCCGGACGAACACGTCATGTGGTGAGCTCACATAGCGGTATTTAAAGCGTCCGTCCTCCCCGCCTGGCAGAGCGGAGAGCCCAGAGTCATCCGAACCGGGACCGACGCGTGTGAGGCGGGCTGCAGCGGAACCACTCAGCCGTCCGGAGGTCTGAGGTGGGCGGAGACTGAGCGGAGGTCCTGCCGTCCTGCAGCCACAGACGCAGCGCGCATTTCGGACACCGAGGAGGAGGAGGCATCATGGCAACGACTACTTGCACGCGTTTTACGGATGAATACCAGCTGTATGAGGAGCTTGGCAAGTAAGCCCCGCTGTTCTCCTTCTTCATCTCCTGCATGCAGCCTGACCCCCATCCGAGCAGCGGGAGGAGGTGGAGGTCTGCACATCTGCGGTGCTCTGGATGCAGCTCCATCCCAAACTAAACAAAACGCACGCTGCTCTGGAGCGTCTATAATTAGTCTCCTCTGAGCCCAAAGCAGGGCTTTTTTATTTTTTATTTTTTTGCACTTGCAATGCTGTGACAGTTAGTTGGATTTTGCATGAAGATGGGGATGCATGAGCCCAGGAGCACTTCTGGGCATCCCCTTCTCCTCCTCCTCTTCCTCCTCCTCCTCCTCTTCTGCCCAAAGGCTAATTAGAGACAAACAGGCCTAATATCAGGGTAAAGCTGACGTGTTGGAATTAAGCTCCCTCATCATCAGCTGGCTTTAATCACAGTGGCACACAGCTTAGCAGAGGAGTCCGAGAATAATGCTGCTGCTGCCCTAATGAGGTGTGTCTTGTGATTAAAAACAGAAGAAATATAAAGATGTGTGGCCCCCTAATAGAATGCAGACAAATTGAGAGACTGAAGAGGCTATGGGTGCCACAGTGGGTAGATGCAAAGTGGACTCAGTGTCTCTGTCAGGTTGTGCGTGGGCAGAGAGGATCTCTCTCTGCAATGTTTGCCTCACAGGAACATTTTTTTTTTCTGACCGCCTGCTCTGGAGGGGTAAAAAAAAAGAAAAGAAAAAAGAAGCAAGTTGAGTGCTGGTTTCAGTTCATTCCTGTGTGATGAGGCTGATCTGCAGCTCTTGTGTGTGGAAGGTGATAAGTTAAAGACAATAGACATGCTGGAGTAGCAGCAGCAGCCCTTGCTGATGGCACAGCTGTATTGCTTGTTTTGCTGGTGTGCTTACTTCGCCATGTGTCCCGGGTTCAAGATTCACTTATAAACTGTTCAGTGTCTTCCAGTGAAGCTGTATTTGGATTTCTTCGATCCTCTTCTTTTAAACTGTCACGTAAAGATGATAAATTTAAGCAAAGATAAAGAACAAAAATATGAATAAATTGAAAAAGTAGCTGCGCCCTTGCTGCTAGAATTGTGTCTTTTAGCGGAAATAGCTTCTTGTAAATGTTTTGCATAAATACCAATTGTCTTTGACACAGACTTTCTGTAATTTTTGACCACTCTTCCTGCAAAATTCCTTCAGTTGCAAGTGTTGACTGTGTATAAAGATGGAAAAAACATGATATTGTATTCTCTTGTGGAGGAAAAAAACTAAGTAGAACCTTAGCATCAGAAGCTCGTTTAGCAGAGAAAACTTTTTGAAGGTGTTTTGGGCAATTGTCCACCAGTCTTCGATATTGGATCGCAGCAATTTTTGGCCTTTTATCCTGCAAAACTCCTTAAATTGCATGCATTTCCAATTTATAAAGGTGGAAGAACAAGAAGGATTTTGTTCTTTTGATCATTTATTGAACATTCAGTAATTGTGCTATTCTTAGAGAAACAGATGCTGTATTCTTGTTTGGAAGATGACATTGGCCACTTTTACATGAGACCTCGAATTCCACTTTAAAATCTCCTTGTAAACACTTAATTCCGAATTAAAAAGTTAATTCCGAATAAACTTAATTCCAAATAAACTACCTTGTTTATTCCGATGTTAATTCCGAATAAACTTATTCCTGTGTACGTTGTATTGCATGCTTGGCTCCTCATGTAGCAACGTACACGTTCTGCAACCTTATTGGCCCGAGCACATTCTTGCAACTTCAACAGAAGTAGTACGCCATTGTCAAGTTGCTGTTTCAAAACGACAATAAAAAGCAAAGCGAAAAGCATGCTTATTAGTTGTTCCTCCATGTTGTTGGGGAAAAGAAACGCCGCAGCAAACGGAATTTGTTTTCTTCCGGTAAACAGGGATACGTCACGTCCACTCCCTGTCCAATCAGAATCCTTTCCAACGCCCAAGCGTTACAGCGGAATTAAGGAAGGTGGATAAACGCACGGACCATGTAATTTGAAATTAATATTTCCATGTAAACAAAGCACAGAACTTTTAATTCTGAATAAGTTAATTCCTAACTTATTCTAATTAATAATTCTGAATTAAAAAACTTCTTGTAACCGTGGCCATTGTATAACTGTCCATTAGTGTCTGTTAAAATGTGGACTACTCTTCCTGCAAAAATCCTTTAGCTGCAAGCAAAATTAGTATATTATGATGCACTTCAGCAGAAATAACTGCTTGTAGAAATTTTCTGTAATTGTCCAGCAGTCTCTGCTAAAATGTTGACCCCTTATCCTGCACAATTCCTTCAGTTGCAAAGACTAACTGTGTATAAATGAGGACAAACCCTCAGTGGTGTCACTCATAGGTTTTGAAGCTCAGTGTGGTGGCTCTGAAGGTTGTCCTTCTATCTCCTAACAAATATAAAAATGAGCAAAGAGTCGCTCACATATCACTCAAAGCAGCCACACCCTTAATTATGCATAACTTCAGGCATTAATGGCAATTGTAGCAGCTCAGTCAGCACTTAAATTAGCTTTAATGATCCTCCTGCATGGTCTTTACGATGCACTGATGGCCGCTTTCTGTGTATCAAAGTCCAAGACGAAACTTACCCTTGAATGGTTGGTTAATTTGTTTTCTTTTGTCAGTCATCACAACTGGAGAACCAGCAACTACTGCAGCCTCCCACCTCCATGACCAAAAAATAACTTGTCTTTCTAGGCGGAACACCTGAGTAGACAAAAATCGGTTCCTACTTTTTAGTGCTATTTTGCTCCTACGATGCAATATAAATGAATATGTTACGTGATGCACAGTTGTCATGAGAGGGGAAATTAGCTTTATCATTTACTGAATATCAATAGCTGGTATAGTTTTCTGTGGAAAAAGTAACCACACCATTGACATCAGAAGCTAGCACTGCCCCCTTCAGCAGATGAAGAAATTTCACATTTTAACTCAAACTGTACACTTTTCTTTCAAAATTCCTTCTGTCGCAAGATGTTTGTTTTCTTGCAACACCCCCACAGCATTTCAAAGGGATTCAAGCCTGTGGTTTAACCTAGCCATTCCCTAATGTTTCATGTTCTGCTCTCTGAGTCTTGGTAGATTTTCTTGTGTGCTTCTAATCATTATCCTGTTGAATCGTCCACTTCAACTTTCAGAAAAATGGCCTCACATTATCTTCAAGTACTCTTTGATGTAATGCAGAATTCATCATTATGCCGGTGCCTGCAAGCTGCCCAGTCCCTGAGACGGTGAAGAAATCCCAAACCACAGCATTTCCACCATAATGTTTCACAGCTGGTTTAATTGTTCTTAAAGTTCTTCTCCATGTTTGTTCACCAGGCTCTGACATCAGCTTCTTTAGTTTTGTGACCACTCTTCATGGAAAATTCCTTCAGTTCATAGATGTTTGAGGGTTTTCTTGCAAAATTGGACATTTTCTCAATGGAGTTCTGTGTTGGTAAAGCTTGTGTTGAATAATTTTAGGTTATAAGATGAAAACAATTCTGAGAGCTGCATTTGTTAGAGGCAGACTTCAGTTTTTGTTAATCAGGGTCCACAGACTGCAGTTTAATAAACCTAACACATGAGCTTTTTCTGTTAACTTCAACCACACTGCATTTTTTTATCTGCAGATAGAGCAGTCATGAAGATGAATATTAAAATTATAGGAAGGAATGACAATAGATTAGACCCCACTAATCCAGGATTTGGACCCAGATCCAGCCCTCCTCCTGACTCCCACCTGCCCTGCAGATAACCTGTCATGCTGAAGCTCTGCCGCCTTTTCCACCGCACGGCGGGATGTCAGCCAGTGTCATGCTTACTCACCTCGTCTCACCATAATGTATGCGTGTTGGAGAGCTTGTGAGAGGCAGGGGCTCTGAGGGGAGTGTGAGTGTTTCATTGTGTAACAATACTGAGGTGAGATAAAATTAGCTCTGAAAAATGACAGAGGTGGTTATTTCTGTTGGTCTCTGCTGGGTTTGATGAGCAAATGTGGCCCTAAAAACTCCAGAACACACACAGTTCCAGTGTGTATCCTCCAAACACAGTTTTTCCTTCCTCTGATTCTTGCCTGTTTGATGTCACTAACATTGTTGGACTTATTCAAGTCTTTTAGTAAAAACTCTCTAAGCAGGCCTTACTTGAAGGTGGTTTTGGTTGAATCATTGTGAGATAGCGGCACGGCGTCACTGTAACTATGACAAGTGAACACATGTCAGCTGCCTGCTGATGATCCCATGATTGTGATCCTACAACAAATCGATTGCTGCGTCCTTATTGGGACTTATCCATCAGAAATAATACAAGGAATAATTGATTAAATTGTGGGGGTGTTTTGAGTCCCATCAATACCAGCCTCCCGCTACATATTTAGGTCACGCGATTCGGTATTCAAACACAACACACGCCTGTGCTCAGCACAAGGCCGTTTTGTTTGTGGGTACATCTATATTAAATGGCCACATTCTATTTAGCTGTGATTTCAAATAATCAATAGCCAATAAACAAATGCTGCATTTCTAAAGAACACATGCTGCATTTTTGGCAATGCCATATGGGGAATGAACAGCATTGGCAGAGTATTTTGCTCTCAGAGTGCTTTTCTTATTTTGCTTATAATTTGGGAAATTATGACTTTACAGTTCTATTTTTAGGTAAATTTCTAGTAAAATATTTTCCTAATTTACATTTTACTTATAAAACTGTACAAGTTAGACCAAATAAAGTCCATATATTATCCAGATTTTAAAATAAACAAACCCTGCTTAGCTAGCTAGCTGGCTGGCTAACAAGTTAGGAGTTATGTGAAAGAGGTTGTCTTCTAAAAACTGAAGACTTCAGCAGACCTTTGAATGATGTAGAAATGTCAACTGTTTTCTAAATAAAGAATTTTATAAAAAGTTAGACATTTGGAAGTAGCTTACTAACTTCCTAAAATATTACTGACAATGACAAATGTGCAGTGTATTATATTTGTCTAATTTTGTGAATTAGTTTCATCTTTAACAACATAAATTCATGTTAAAGAGAGCTTTTCTGGAGGTGGATAACTCCAAAAGCTATAACAGTGGAGAGCCTAGTGATTATATGGTGTATATATGTGCTGTAAGCTCAAATTAATCACCTATATTAAGAGTAGATTTATCTTTTTGAAAAAGAACCAACTGTCTAAATTCTGTGATTGCAGGTTCTTAAATTTTCTGTTTTCTTTCCTCCTCTATGACAGCAAACTGAATATCTTTGAGTTGTAGACAAAACAAGACCATTGTTACCTTGGGCTTTGGGAAATGCAGATTTCCTGTTTTTCACTATTTTCTGAGACTTAAAAGACCAAACTATTGATTGCTGGAGAAGATAATTGACAGATAAAACAAGAATCAAAATAATTGTTACTTGCAGCTTTAACTACTAAATGACAGTTTGTACAGCGGTGAGATGAAGCTAAATGTATTCACTCAAGTGTTAAGTAAAATTCAGAGTATTTCTGTTTCATTTTCTGCTACTTTCTCCTTCTACTCCAACACATATTAGAGAGAGGTCTTGTACTTTCTGCTCCTCTACATTTCCCTGCCAGCTTTTCAGGTTAATATTTTAGGTTTTTAAAATATAACATATAGTTAAAGATTAAACCAGTGGCGTCCAATAGTTCTGCAATTATTTTCACTGTCAATTAGTCTTTTGATTATGTTCTGGATTTATCAGTTTGTTGTTTGGTGGATAAAATGTCAGAAAATGGCGAAAAATGTTGATCTGTGTTCCCTAAAGCCGAAGATGACAAATGTTTTGTCCACAACTCGAATATAATCAGTTTACTGCCAAAGAGGAGAAATGAAACCAGGGTATATTCACATTTAAGAAGCTGTAATAACTGAATTTAGACTTATTTTTTTTTTAACAGTTACTCAAACAGACAATTATGAATAATGGTTGGCAATTAATTTATTAGTTGACAGCTAGTTTTAGAATCTGAACCAGCTCTGGTTTCGAATTTAGTTTCTTTCCTCAGATGTAATTGCTGTCGGTCTGTATAAAACTGGATATAAAGTTAGTTCAGTTTTGACACACTGATGGCTTTCTAGACCATAGTAATAGTGCTGAGAGACAAGTTTAGTGGGGAAGATAATGCAATATTTTTCTTTTGAAATGTATTGATGTAGAAAAATAAAGTAGCACTGAATTCAAATACTTAAATATACCGGTAGATACCTTAGAATTATACCTGTGCACTGTACTTGAGTAAATGTACTTAGCTGCCTTCTACCACTGCAAGCGGTTGTCATGTTGGCACGCTGACCTGAGTATGAGTATGAGGCTTTAATGAAAGTGTCAGTTTGTTGTTGGAGAGACTGTGTACGTTTTGTAGATTATTGCCTTTGTTTTGATTTTATAACCTGTTCCGCACTATCTCTTGGACAGCAAATGCTGTGAAAAGTGAAATCCTTCATTACAAATGGGCTGCTGCTAAAGAAATGGGTCATGTTTTGATGTCTGTTCCTGTTCAGGTAGTGTTCCCTACTGTGAAATGAAATAAAATATTTCCTGTCCATGGTTGGCTTTAGGGCTCAAACTGTAAAACAGAGCTGTAATAAAAACGGTAATATTCAGGCAGCTGGGTGCCAAAAAAATTCATCGTTGTCATTTAACAAACATGTCTCTGTAGAAGTACAGACCCAATATGTTGTTTATTGTTGTTTGTCACTTGCTGGATCTAATTTCAAAAATATATTTAGAATATCAATGTTGAATTGGACACTTTTGCCTATTAAATACAATTACAAGAAGTTTGTGGATATATTTAACCATCTTTCAAGATCAAAAATGATCGTCTTCTTTCAAAAAGTGATGATTATTTGCAGTTAGAAATTTTAAATGTAATTTTACATTAGAACTATAAATTCAGTCTGTTTTGTAGTATTTTTTTATATTTTGTATATGTGAGGAAAAACAGAAAAAATAGTTTAATAAAATGAAATTTTTTTTTTATAATTTTTTATGTGTAAGTTTTAATTGTTGCAGAGATAACAGGCTAGGTTGGGGTTAGGTTGAGCATCTCAGACAACGATTTGGGCTGATGTTGGACTGTAGAATCAGTTTTATCATTGATCACAGATGGTGTTCCTTGATGGATAAGAATTCAAAGTGCCTAAAACCTTTGCACAACATCAGATCCTGCATGCAGACTCAGATCCAGAGGAGGCGTCCAGGACGGCTGCGAGGTCAGCCTGATAGCTGAGATGCCCCTTTTGATGCTGACGAGGCTGATATGGCAGCTGACCCGTCTCTTCCTCCTGTCTCCCGTCTTTTGTTTCCCAGGGGGGCCTTTTCAGTGGTGCGCCGCTGTGTCAAACTCTGCACAGGCCAAGAATATGCCGCCAAAATCATCAACACCAAAAAGCTCTCGGCCAGAGGTGAGAGAATTGTCAGATAGCCTGTAACATGTGTGTTTTCAGGAACAAGCAGAGGCATCATTTCATCATCACCGTCATGTGTGTGTCCCAGATCTGAAGGCTCACATTAGCATATTTTAGCGCTTGTTTGATTCCAGCGTGTGAAGCCTTCACGTCTGTTCCTCGGAGAGAGGCAGATGATGGCTTCAGTCTGAATCTACAGAACACATCCGAGCAGCAAAAATCAACTATTTCCTCAACAAATGGCAACAAGAACAGACCTGAGCAGGAGAAAACCGTCTCTCTGCTGAACACTGTTCCCTTAAAATCCTATTTTAGACAATATCTCTGTTAGTTCATCTCATTTTCCTTCTCCCAATATAATACTGATCAAATAACATGAAAATGTCTCAGAAAGCATCCATAAATAGCAGCAGCGGTGCTTTCACTGAACGGGGACAATGGGTGGGACTGTGGCAGCGTCACTCTCACACCACCTTTATTAAAAACAACATTCAGGACTGTCTGTTCTGTCGGAGACAAAGCCTTCGTCTGTGCTGCTGTCTGCTCTGTGAGGACAGAATCTGTCAGCCATGTTTGTCCTGACTGACACAGAGCTCAGTGTCTGAGCTGCAGGGCAGGACTCACTGTCAGGCTGAAAGAAGCCCAAAGCCTCAAAGTCTCTTCTCAGCAGGATGCTTGACTCACATCAGCTCCTTATGTCTCCTTGTTTCCTTTCCTACCTTGTTTCTTCTCCTTATGTCTCCTCTCTTATTGTCCGCTTCCCACCATTGTTCCTCTTTTCTCTTATTTCATTCTCTGTTTGACTTGCAACCAACATGTCTCCTTGTTTCCTCTCCCCTTGCTTCCTTTCTTGTTTCCTCTCATCTTGTCTCCTCTTCTCTCCAGTAAATAGTGGTTAAATGGGCATCTGGGACATTTGTAAGCTCCAGGCTGTTTTCATGTGTGATTGTGTGTGTATGCTTGCATGGCTATGTGTGTGTGTTTATGTAGAACAGATGTGAAGAAGTCTCTTATGTCCTTGTCGATCACCTTGAAGACAGTCACCACCTAAAACTGTCTGAACTAAATCAAATTTACTAATATGATGCATTTAAATTTCATGAAGTGATCTGTGGAACGAACACCTATAATGTTCACCTGTCAGTTCACCTCCAGCTCTTCTTCTCCCTCTCGTTTGTCTGACTCTGACATGTTGGTGCTGTCTTGTAGATCATCAGAAACTGGAGAGAGAAGCCAGGATCTGCAGATTGCTCAAACACTCCAACATTGGTGAGACTCTTCAATGTTACAATCACAAAGTTCAACTCTGTCTCATAGAAATGAGTTCCACTACCGCTCAGAAGTTTGGGGTCACAGATCAATGTCATTATTTTTGAAAGAAAAGCTGTTTTTTTTTTTCAATGAATGTAACATTAAATTAATCAGAAATACAGTCTAGACATGGTTAATGTGGTAAATGACTATTCTAGCTGGAAACAGCTGATTTTTAATAGAATATCTCCATAGGGGTACAGAGGAATATTTCCGGCAACCATCACTCCTGTGTTCTAATGCTACATTGTGTTGGCTAATGGTGTTGAAAACTTAATTGTTGATTATAAAACCCTTGTGCAATTATGTTAGCACATGAACAAAAGTGTGAGTTTTCATGGAAAACATGAAATTGTCTCAGTGACCCCAAAGTTTTGAATTGTTGTGTATATACAATTTCACAGAACAGAAAATATGTTTGGAGAAAATGTATTTACATCCTGGTTATATGTTCATTTGCTCTTGCTGTACATTGTCCACTGAGATCACTTACAGCATTGATAATCTTTTTATTTTTTGTATCACCTCTTGGTTAGAAACATTAATCACAACCACCATCTCTCTAACCTTAACCTTAATGTATTTGTAGGTTCTCAAACTTAAACTTTAGGTAGCTCATAAATTTGGATTATGTACTTGAATATTAAAATATACTACTACTACTAATAATAATACGGTAATAATTTTGGAGCGCTTTTAATCTTCATCAAAATCACTTTATTCTTCTTGTCTCATATAAAATTTCACCAGAAATAAACCGCTTGCACCACATTCTGTAACAGACAACAAATTGTCCTCAATGCAGCGGAGAAGAAGCCATGACTGACACAGCTGTGACCGACAGTCTGAAATTCAGAGTTTTCAGGTGAACAGCAGGCTGTGTTTCCATAGAGCAGAGAGGAGACAACCGGAGAGAAAATGTTGGACATGTTTGAGTCCAGGTTTTTAAATTTTTCTTTAAAAAAACTCCAAGAAATGAATCTTCTGTTTTTTTTCCCCTTTTTTTCTATTTCACAGCATTTAAACTGGGGTCTTCTCAATCATTCGATCCAGTCTGAGTCCTTTAAAGTTTAGTTTACAACCAATACCATTTGCTACATACTACAGACATGACAAAGGCTTCTGTGAAAGAATCAGGCTTAGGTTTGAGCTTATACCGATCAACTAAAAATGCCTAGATTGACCTCCTTGCTATTAAGTGTGTCATAGAGCACAAAATACATTTCTAAGTTCTCTGTACTTCTAGCACTGGTTGTGGTGTTTTCGTAGAGGTACAGGGCTTTATATTGCAGTGGAAAATGAGCCCACTATGAGACAAAATATGACAGAAGCAAATAAAAAAAAAATCCCTAAAACTGCTTGGAGTTCAGAGGGTTAACAGTGGGACTGACATATTTGCTTTAATCTTCTTTATGTAAGCGCTTGCAGACCTGAGATGTGTGGACATGTATGAAAAACCACCTGTGCATTTAAGGGTTAATAAGTTATGTGCATTATAGCAGAAGGATAATGAAAACATGCGCTGAAGAACAAAGAGATCTAACTCTTGGGATGCCTCTCTTGCAGTTCGTCTCCATGACAGTATCTCCGAGGAAGGTTTCCACTATCTCCTCTTTGACCTGTGAGTTCCTTCCATACCTCCCACTTTCCCTCCATCCTTCCTCACTCTTTCTTATTCTCTTTCCCTGCAATACTGGCTTGCTCCCCTCCCTCCTCCCCTCCCCTGCTGCTTCATTTTCCACTCCCTTCCTTCGCTGCATCTGCCTCCTCCCTTGCTTTCCTTTGCTCCTCCATATCCGCATCATCTCTTCATCCCTTCTTCTTCTTCTCTCCCCCCTCCTCTTCCGAGGCAATTCCCCCCGTTACATAACCACGCACACCCCCGTCCCCTCCCCAACCCCTCCCCTAACACTTTAGTGCACACGCCGATACAGCCACACTCCCCCGCACTGGAGCCAGTCTCCATGGCAACCCAGTCGGAGTGAATCCTGCAGCCGGGGTTTCCCCCTAATGAGGACATCCCCCTCCTGTCAGTGTGTGTGTGTGTGTGTGGTGCCTGAGTAAAAAGAAAATGTGTGTAATTTAACCTCCATCTCTCTCAGGGTGACAGGAGGAGAGCTGTTCGAGGACATTGTGGCCAGGGAGTACTACAGTGAAGCAGATGCCAGGTAAACCCCATCACTAAATCTCATCTATGGCCCTTTTCCCTTTCATCTCCTCCTCTCGTCTTCTTCTTCTTCTTCTTCTTCTTCTTCTTCTTCATCCCCTCCATGTCTCCAGCCTCTGCAGTCCTCCAACAGCTTGGAGACTTCGCTTCTCTCATTAGCGCACAGACAATTTTGACACTTTTTTTTTTGGCCGTTGCAGGTTCTGATGGATAATAACTCTGCGCAGTGTTTCTGTGAACTGAATTGCAAAGCGAGGTCGAGGAGCTTTCCCCGGAGTCAGAATTTACAGACAGATGGAAACATACACACGCAAAAAAAATGCACACACGCCCACACAGTAACCCCCTTCAGGATGTAGACTTAAATCAATTTGAGTGTGGAGGCGGTTTGTGGAGGCGAGAGAGAGAGAGAGATGTAGGGAGGGAAAGAAAAGAAGGGGACTGGAACATTAAAAGGAGGAAGAAAAGGTGCAGTGAACGGATTTATTAGCTCTTACCTCTCACTGCTGCTCATTTATTGCTCCACCTGTTGTCCTGTTCAGGGCAGTGGATTCCCTTTTTGTAATCTGGCTCTGACATAAAAGCACGTGACATGAACTGATTTAGCTGTTTTCAATCCTGGTGTGACTGATCTCTAGCCGTACATTGAATCAGTTCATTATTGGATTTAAAACTTGGTAAGTCAAAGCAAAAGTCAGCTTTATTGTCAATTCTTCAATATGTACATGACATACCAAGAATCAAAATTATGTTACTCTCTTTTCGTGCAACAGTAGACATTAAATAAACACTTAGAAGGTTCTGAGATAAAAGGAATAGTATAAATTTAGAAATGTAATATATAAAATAAGATATAAAAGGCAAAAACTACATAAATTAAGAATTACAGAGCAAAAAAACAGGTCAGCTAAGAACAAGGAAGCAAAACTAGAACCAAGCAACAACTAAGAACTAAGAAAAGCAGAAGTGAGTGACATGTAAACACGACCATGAGAAAAAGTGGCGGATTTAGTGCAGAATATTCAGAACAGAATATTCACAACAGTGCAAATGAGAATGCCACAAGTCTTGTCCTTCAAGACTAAACTAACCCTGAAATCCCAGTTTTGGACTACAAACATAAAGACGAAGATTGACACTGATCAGCCACAACAATAAAAAAATACTGAGAGGTGGAGGGAGTTCATCAATAAGTTCTGAGTTCTCGCTACTTCTGTTCATGGTTGCTCTTTTACCTGAGAAGTGCAGGATTTTTATATTGCAGTGAAAGATCCATTGATAGAAACAAAATACACCCCGAAAGGGTTAAAGGATAAGGCAATAGTGGTGCTTCCACAAGCTCTTATTTTGCACAAAAAGCATTTTCAGCTTATTTAATTCCTCAACATTTAATATACTCCACGTGAAAATGTACAGTACATAGTGATTAATGAAAGCGTGACATCTTGATGCATAAGTGGATAAAAACTGTAGAATTCAGGGTGAAAGGACAAACAGTTCATTTTTTAGTTTGCATTTCTGCAGCATTATCCTGTCAGTGCATGTATTTGCAAATCATGTCTCGGTTCTGTTAGTTTTATGTCAGATATGCAAATTTATGCATAGCTGAGGCACAGAAAGAGCATGAAATGGTGATAAGACAGGGTTGCATCAGCTCCTTTCTGTAACTGTAGCTAGCTGTAACCTAAATAACACTTTTAAAATGAAAATATGCTTTTATATGAGCTTTAAGCAGTGTCTCTGTTTACTAGAGAATAAGAATATGATATTTGACAGCTTACCAGCACAGTCTCAGTTTCATACTGCAGCCACAAGAGTACAGCCACTGACTGGGATATGTTAAGCAGCTCGTCAACACACTTTGAAGTGAATGTGTTTGGTGCAAGAAAATGGGCTGAGTTAGAATCAGAGAAAAGAAGGGCAGCTGATGAACCAATGACATGTCACCAAAGACTACTTTGTGTGGTCTCACAGAACAGCTACTGTAGTACAATATTTCAAATATCAACACCAACAATGACACAAAGTTGCTGCAGAGACACTTATAATACCTGTAAAGAGACGCAAAATGGCACTCAAGAGATGCAAAAAGGCACCAATGATATAAAAAAATGACTCGAAGTGACTACGAAGACACAAAATGCCCACAAAGAGACACAAAATGGAACCAAAGAGACACAAAATACCCACAAAGAGACACAAAATGACACAAAGAGACACAAAATGACACAAAGAGACACAAAATGGAACCAAAGAGACTCAAAATACCCACAAAGAGACACAAAATGACACAAAGAGACACAAAATGACAAAGTGACCACAGGTCTGTAAAGTCAGAGGAGGTTACACAATTTTTGCTAGTTGATTTTCATGTTATGGCTAATCAGTGTACATTCTGACAGTATTAAGTATGGACTCCATTATTTTCTGTCTTTGCAATTAATATAGACATTAGTAAAGACATTGACCTACTTTGCAATTTCACAATTTATGATTTAAATACGCTACTGTTCAAAAATTTGGGATCACCCAGACAATTCCATATTTTCTGTGTGCTAACATAATTTATTCATGTGCTAACATAACTGCACAAGGGTTTTCTAATCATCATTTAGCTTTTCAACACCATTAGCTAACACAATGTAGCATTAGAACACAGGAGTGATGGTCGCTGGAAATGTTCCTCTATGTAGATATTCCATTAAAAATAAGCTCTTTCCAGCTAAAATAGTCATTTACTACATTAACACTGTCTAGACCAGTGGTTCTCAACCCTGTTCCTCAGGACCCCATGTCCTGCATGTTTTAAATGCTTCTCTGCTCTAACACACCTGATTCAAATGATCAGCTCGTTATCAAGCCTCTGCAGAAGCCTGATGATGAGCTGATCATTTGAGTCAGGTGTGTTGGAGCAGGGAAGCATCTAAAACATGCAGGACATGGGGTCCTGAGGAACAGGGTTGAGAACCACTGGTCTAGACTGTATTTCTATTGTCATCTTCATTGAAAAAAACTGCTTTCTTTCAAAAATAAAACTCTTGAACAGCAGTGAATGTAGGCAGAAAGACATCCAGCAAACTGCATCTTGAAATGTACTTTTTAAAACCATATTATGAGAACATATATTTGAGTGTGACCACCAGTTATCACCAATTTCTTATATATAAATGCAAATGACAAGGCAATATACACCTGCATACCTTTTTATTTATTATTTTTTAAACACTTCTTCAATTATAATTATTTTTTAAATGAGTCAAAACAATGCTAAAGAACAAATTCTCCACTGGATAATATCATTAAGAAAATATCAAACAAAATATAGGTCATACTCCAAACAAGGGATCAACTGATACAGTTTTAATGAGTTATGAACAACAACTGAATTATTCTGGCATTTTTAATATAATGTTGAAACAGTTTATTACAGCTTCAGCAGTTTTTTCTACCTTACCTTCCAAACACAGCTCCAGCTCTGCACTACAAATGCGCTCTGTCTGTACCTCTGTAGCGTTCAGTATTGATTGGCTAATACTCATGACATCTATCCAATCAGATTAAGCTGTGGGTGGGACATCACTGAGACTGCATAGTAAGATTTACATTTCTAGTCCCCAAGTAAGTTTCAGGTTCACACATAAAGGCTGGAAGTTTTTATTAACTGCACACCAGCAGTAGCATCTTTTAACCCCTAACTTTGAATACTTGCACTAACAGGTTGCTAATATTTTGGAGAGCTGCTTTCGTATGATACAGACTTCAGTTTTGGTTAACAGGCAGCTATTCTTTTCACATGTCAGGAACTGGAAAACAACTCACAGGGGTGAAATGAGCCTTCCTGCAATCAGTTAATGCTGCGTAAATGCTGAATTGTTTGAGCCAGTTGAAACCAAGTTGAGGTTAAAAGAAGAAATGCTTTGTCTGATGAACAAGGCAGGATTTTCAGTTAAAATATAAATGACGTTGTCACTCTGCAATCTTCACCTTTACTTTCCCTGTTATTTTCTGATCTCCCCCTCATCTGTTTTTATTCTCCCTTGTTCTCTTTGCATAAATTATACGTGTGTGTGTCACTCTGTGTGTTTATGTGTGGGTGTGTGACTCGCATGGCTTGATTTCTGTCCAACAGTATCTCACTGACAGTTTCCTCTCTGCACTCCATCTGTACACAGAAACGCTCGATCCCTCCCTTCTTTCTCCACCCTGTTGAAATATCAGTTCACCCAAATATGTACTAAAAAACACCAAAAAAGAACAACTCATGTATTTTCATTGCTGTCCAGACATATGCACTGTTCTGGTTCTATGTGTCCAGGTTTTAACAAACTATATCTGTCTCTGATTTTTGCCACAGTTTGAGAAAAGATAATTTAACTGAAAGCTGACACTGACTGTGAGATCTATGGATCATCCAAATCATACAAGAACCTGTCAGTCACTTTGGGTCAGAGTATCTATCCCATGCTGGTGATGCATCTGGAGAAATGGATTGCCATGAAACTGTAATTTGGACTTTTATAAACCATGACAGAATGTCATTATTGTGGTGATCGTGTCCTCTTGCCCTGGGCAAACACTCAGAATGGGGCATGACACAAAAAGATATTAAATTACGACAATACAACCATCAAAAGCCAACAAACAGTCACAAAGAAAAGCTAAATGACCACAAAGACAACAAAAAAAGCACTCAGAGAGCGCAGTACTCCACCAAGGCTGCTCAGTCATTGTATCTTTCCACCGGCTGAAATCTTGAAAAAGTTTGTGCCAGAAATCACAGTGCTATAGAATGTGTCCACTTAATATAGATGTACCCACAAACAAAATGACCTTGTGGTGAGCACAGGCATGTGTTATGCATGTGTACGCTATGTACGGATATCGAATAGCGTGACCTAAATATGTAGCAGGCGACGGGACTCGGAAAGACCCTCACAATTTAATCAATTGTTCCTTGTATCATTTCCGACAGATAAATCCCAATAAGTCCGCAGCAGTGGATTTGTAGTAGGATTGCAATCGTGATCGTCATCAGGCAGCTGACGTAGTGTTCACTTGTTGTCATAGTTACAGTGACACTGTGACGCTATCTCGCAATGATTCACAAACTTTTAACTAATCTGTGGATCCAGACTATACGCCACATCACTGCCAAAATCTAATCAATTGATCATTTCTGACCTTCCCTGAAAATTTCATCCAAATCTCTTAGTTTGTTTTTGTGTAATGTTGCTAACAGACAGACAAACGTACGTCGATTGTCACATAAGTCTGCTGTTCCTTGGTGGAGTAAAAATAGGAGCAACATAGGCAAAAGAGGACCACAAAAGGGCAAAATAATCACAAAAATTTTGCTTTAAATTTTTCTTAATATGCTGTGAATGAAAACACAGTTACTGTGGTCTCTTTCTTCTTCCTTTTGCTGATTTAGGTCATCAAACAATGAAATACCATGTTACTGCCCCATGTGGTCAGTCAGAGACATGACAGTGATTCCACAAAGCTTGCCAAAGCTGTGTCTTATAGAAAGCTCTATTTTCATAGGAGATAACTGCTGTGTCAACCTATACAGAGGGTCAGAACAAACAAAAAATGCATGTGTTATGATTGAATTTACCTTGCTTAGTGCACTGTTAGTTCGCCAAAATTGTATTGTGGCATTTTGCAAAGCTTGGAGACATAACTGAAGACCTGGACAAATAAAACCAAACATCTGTACATAGAAGCTAGGGGTACTTTATGTTGGGGAATATGGGAATATGTTCCCCTACCTGCTCCTGAAATCAACCTCCTCCCACAAGTTTATCCATCCTCCTCTCTGTATTGCCACTTTTCTGCCCTCTTTCCTTCCCGTGTTGCCTCCTTTATCTGCTCCTCACCCTGTTGTTTTGTCTCCACAGTCACTGTATCCATCAGATTCTAGACAGTGTGTCTTACACCCACCAACATGACATAGTGCACAGGGACCTCAAGGTGTGTGTGTGCCTCATTGTGTTGGACTGCCCTGCACCCTCTGTACAAGGGCTGCTCTTTACATGCTTGTCTTTTTGATTATTATTTAAAATTTTTTGCCTGTTATTTCAAAGAAACTTGCCTGTGCCTGCCGTCTGTCTGTCTGTCTGTCTGTCTCTCCTTGCCAGTCTGCCTGTCTCCAGGTTTTGCTTTTGGGACTCTTGTTGCACTATTTTAGACGGTCTGAACTAGAATTGCGATTTCCTGTGGGTCCTAGCAGACATCATGCTCTGAGAAAAAGAGAGTGAGTGAGTAAGCATGAGAAAGAGTGAAAGAGAGCAGAGGTCAGTGGAGTAACAGCACAGCAGTGTCTACTTCAGGATGCTTGCTGAATCTCTTCCTCAAAGGCGGTGTTGCTGCTGTTTCTGAATAAATTACACAGAGAAATGTGCAGGTTAGACACAGTGTCTCCCACACGGAGCTGCAGCTCACTCCTACACTGCCTGACTAATGTTTGGCACTTTTTTTGAAAACAGAAAATAGCAAACTGCACACCTTCTCCCTGCGTAGTTCACAGACAGCTTCGCTCTTCACACTTTTTTGTGTGTCTGTATGTGCAAATGCGCTGTGAGTGTGCAGAATACATGAATACATGCGTGTGTGTGTGTGTGTGTGTGTGTGTGTGTGTGTGTGTGTGTGTGTGTGTGTGTGTGTGTGTGTGTGTGTGTGTGTGTGTGTGTGTGTGTGTGTGCAAAGAATGTGATCTTGTGAATGTGTGCTGCTGCCTCTGCATGAATGTGACAGTTGGGGGCTGAATGTGTTCGAACTAACCTGCTCCCCCTGCTGTTTGCATGCAGTCATTGCATCCAGCAGATCCTGGAGGCCGTGCTCCACTGCCATCAGATGGGGGTGGTACACAGAGACCTCAAGGTGAGTTCGCTGCAGGGCTGTGTGTGTCTGTGTACGTGTTTCTGTGTGTGTGTTCTGGTTGTTTAGTTTTAGAAACCAGCAGAACAGACATCCCACACCATATTTAGGTCAGCTGCAGGAGGAGAGAATTTAAAAAAAAAGTGGAGCGTCTGCACACTGAATTCTATTTCCCAGATGTGCCTGGATGAGACTACTTTCTCATGCAAATGGCCACCATGACTAAGAGCAAACATACAATATATAAACGCCATGGCGGCATACTGATGTGACTGTATTCTCATCTGAGTCGAATGGGTCAAGATCAAAATTACATATGTACACTACCGGTCAAAAGTTTTAGAACAACCTAATTTTTCAATTTTTGAAATTATACATGTTAATGTCTCATTGCGCTCTGAAATGAAAGCATAGAACAAATAAACATGAAGTTAAAAAAAATTAATTAAAGCCAAAATGTATTCTAAACTGAACACACTCGTGACATTCTTTCTATAGTGGAAATCAAATATTCTTCAGAAAGTTTTTCCTAACTCTGTTGGAGAAGTTCCCATAAATGTGGCACTTGTAGGTTGCTTTGCTTTCACTCTTCTGTCCACTTCACCCCAAACCAGCTCCATGGGGTTTAGGTCTAGAAACTGTGCTGGCCACTCCATGTTGTCAAGCCTAAGGTAGTTCTGGCATAGCTTGGACTGATGTTTTGGGTCATTATCTTGCTGTAGGATGAACCCCTGACCAACTAGGAACAAACCAGAGGGTACTATATGGCACTGTAGAATGCTGTGGTCACCGTTTGGTTCAGGGTACCTCTCACTTCATACAAGTCACTGACCCTGGATCCAGCAAAACAGCCCCAGACCATCATGCTTCCTCCTCCATGTTTGACAGTTGATGTCACACTATGAGGAATCGTCCTTTCTCCTACTTGACGATGTACAAAAATCCTGCCTGATGAACCAAAGATTTCATATTTTGATTCATCAGTCCATAATACCTTCTTCCAGTCTTCAGTCGTCCAGTGGTGGTGTGTCATGCCCCTGGCTCAGACACTGATGACATTTTGATGTTGATCTATTTGTGAATTTTGCCATTGTGGAGCTAATTTGGTGTCAGTATATACACTACCTTTTAAAAGTTTGGGTTCACTTACAAACATCCTTATTTTTGAAAGAAAAGCAGTTTTAAAAAAATGAAGCTAGCATTAAATGAAATATGAATCCAGTATAGACATTGTTAATGTGGTAAATGACTGTTCGAGCTGGAAGTGGCTAGATCGAATATCTCCATAGGGATACAGAGGAACATTTCCAGCAACCATCACTCCTGTGTTCTAATGCTACAATGTGTTAGCTAATGGTGTTGAAAGGCTAATTGATGATTAGAAAACCCTTGTACAGCTATATTAGCACATGGATAAAGTGTGAGTTTTCATGGAAAACATGAAACTGTCTGGGTGACCCCAAACTTTTGAACAGCAGTGTACCTATCTTAGTCATGTTGCCTGATGGCGACCCAGCAGGGTTGAAACGTCGCCTCTTTTCAGAGCTAATTCACCGTTCAGAGGCTTCACCTCGCTCTCCGTAGCTGTATTATTAATGTGACCGTTGTTCTAGATTTTAACAGATGGTAAGTGCAATGAAGCTATTTTGAAGCTAGCATGTCTGTGCACGTCTGTGGGCTTGATTTGTTAACATGCATGTGTGCGAGCAAATGCTGTCACTAAGCTAACGTCTTGTGCATGCAGCTCCACTGGAAGAGCAACTTAACAACAGCTGGAAATCTAGTTTTTGCTGACCTTCAGTGGTTGAAGTTCCTGCCTCGCTGCAGGGATGTGAAGGTGTTATGTTAGTACACTGTGACTCCACTGCTGGGGGTGACAACAGGGACAGCTGACATTTTTACATTTTCAACCAACAGTATTTCCTTTCAGCCCACAATTAAGTTGCTCTTCCAGTTTCTTATGAGCACGATACGGTAAATGTAATCCTGGGCTTTGATAAATCCAATATTGTGTCCTACAGATGAAACATATTATCTGCTTCAAAGGGTAATGTTTGAATTTAATTTGTGGTGATCAAAACTTCATTAAAGCAAAAATCTACAGTGAGCAGATTAATATGCTACTGGTTGAATCACTGATGTTTTTTTGTGCAAGCAGGAAATAAACAATCGTTAGATAATATTAACGCACTAAAACTCAGATGAACTTTGGCCTTTTTCTTAATAAATGACAAAAGACTTTCACTCTGCTTCTCACAATAGATTGCTATATTTTCTGGCATCAAAATTGTAACCTTCTGTTGCAATTTCTTTAACACATTTTGCCTCAGGAATATTTTATCTAAATTTTTTTTCTAGTCTCTTTCTAGTTTTGCCTGAAAAATGTAAATTAAAAATGTTGCCTATCTTTTGTCATTGAGCACAATACAATCAACGATTATAACATTTAAAAAAAACTACAATATTATTAAGGTAAATAACTACAAATTACTTTTAATCTCTCAAATATTACTTTTTACTGTTATTTTGGACCTTAGTCAAAGTTTTTTTTTAATTCTTATCTCATATTTGTTTACGTCTTACCTCATATATAAAGGTTATTGTGTAAACCCACACTGTAATAAATGTTTCATTACACACTGTACAGGTATGTTTACAATCTTTTATTATTATTATTATTATTATTATCATTATTACATTATTATTATTATTATTATTGTACAGGAATTATCCAAAAGCCATCCTAAAACTTTTTTAAAATGTTTTTCAAACACGTAAAAGTAAACATAAAAATGCCCTTTCATTGTCTTACTACTGAATTAAAGTGCTTAGTGTGTGTTTTGTAGTAGGTTTTAAATGACTATGTTAGCTAGAAACACATCTCTAAACTGTTTTGAGATGAAAGCACCATTCTGATTCTCATTTTATTGGTGTATTGCTCCCAGTACGTAGTTAAAGCTGTATGGAACATGTTCCTATACTAGCTCATGTTGGCCTCAGCTCTCCTGGTATCAGTGCAGTGGGATTCCTCTGGGAATCCCACAATTCATTCACAGCCACCTGCAGACCTGGATTAAAGTCTGCCCACACAGAGGAGGCCAGATGGGGAAGGTCTGAGGTTGTGGTGAGATGATTTCCCTCGTGGGGGTTTATTAAGTTACTACAAACGAAAGAGATGTTTTCTCATTACTTGTTCATGAAAGACGGCTAAAAAAAGACGTAGGCTGAAAGTCAGGAGACGCCTAATATGTCAAGGAATCCTGTTTGATTCCCAGCAAGCAGCAGTAAAGTAAAGACAGTGAAGATTCATTCACAGTAATGAAGGGTGTCTCAAAATTGACACTTTTTTTCTTCACAGTTTTGAGTTTTAACTTCAGAATTTTTATCTAGTATGTAGCTTATTTCATAATTTTCTACTTTTTGTCTGAAATTTTTTGACTCATTAATCTCATAGTTTTAACCTCTGAAGTGAAAATAAAAAATTTTCTTCTCCCACAGTTTTGCATTTTTACAATTTTATGTTTTTATCCTACTCAGTAATAAGTGGACTTTATCAACATTTTTTATTTCTTTTGTCAAAATGCAGACTTTTCATCACGTTCTTTTTTCCTTCTTTTTTTTGACTAATCATATTTTATTAAAAGAGACTATTTATTTATACTAATATAGACTTTAAATCTCACAGCTCTGACTTCATCGTGATATTTTTAGACCTCAGTATTTCTTATTTTTGAGTTAATACATCTAAGTTAGTAACTAAAAATCTTAAAATGTTGTATTTCTCTTACAGTTTGATGTAATATATCATATCATTTATCATCATTTATTTTAGAGTCTTTAGCTACAATTTTTGAGTTAATCACAATTTGAACATTCTAGTCTGTTCATTTCATGTCTTATATATACACAACCGTCCAAAAGTTTGGGGTCACCAAGACAGTTTCATGTTTTCCATGAAAACTCACACTTTATCCATGTGCTAACATAGCTGTGCAAGGGTTTTCTAATCATCATTTAGCCTTTCAACACCATTAGCTAACACAATGTAGCATTAGAACACAGGAGTGATGGTTGCTGGAAATGTTCCTCTGTACCCCTATGTAGATATTCCATTAAAAATCAGCCATTTCCAACTAGAATAGTCATTTACCACATTAGCAATGTCTATACTGGATTTCTGATTCATTTAATGTTGTCTTCATTGGAAAAAACAGCTTTTCTTTCAAAAATAATGACATTTCTAAGTGACCCCAAACTTTCGAACGGTAGTGTGGGGTGTGTGTGTGTAGGTGTCTGCGTGTGTTTTACATTTCATTACAAAATAAAATGCAGTCTCATAATTGTGGCATTTCAGTGTTTAATGTTATGGTTTTGAAATTGTAACTTTAAAAATGATGTAAAGTTTTTGCTTTCTCTCAAAAAGAGGTTTAGCTTCAAATTCAAAAATGCTCATCATCCCATAGTTTAACCCTAAACCTGAGGAAGAACCAACCAGTGAGCTTTTACTTTGCAATGAATTCTCATTGCGTCTTCAACAAATAGAATATACTTCAACACTGAGAGCTGCTCTTGTTCTGTCTTCCTGTTGTCAGCTGTCCTCTGTCTGAGTGTCTGAATCAACCAGCAGAGGGTGACATGACAACTGTCCTGCATCTGGAACCACATGCAGTTGTTTGTGTGCCACTGTGTTGGAAAGATTAGCGACTCGTGGCACAGATTGACCCCAATCAGCAGTAACTTGTTCTACATAAGAGCTGCTGGTTCTGGTTCTACTGTGTTTGTCAGATTGCTGTTACATCAGCGTCTGAGCAGCGACACGACTGTTGCAAGCAGACAAGCTGTGTTTGGTCGTCCTCAAGTAAAACAAATGGCAAAAAATGGCTTATGCACAAGTCCCATCTGTCTGTCGCAGCCTCTCAGTGTGTGTGCATTTGTGTGTATTAGAATATGTATGAGTGTTGCTGTGAATGTGCGTGAGCTGCATCCATAGTTGTTCTTCTGATCTTTAATTTGTCGCATCTCAGCAGTTTGTCTTGCCCTTTTTTTCCAGTTTTCCTTTCAGTCTCTTATAAAAAACCATAATCAAGTGAAGGTAACTTTTTCCTGGTGTCTCACTTTCCACAGTCAGAAGGTGATAGTTTGATCATAAGTGCCATAGATGGATTACTGAACAGGATTAATGGTACAATCCCACAGCCACAAGCAAACAAGAAAAATCAACAGTCACTTCATACAGAACTTCAGTTCCATTTTTTTTTACAACAAATTTCCATTAAAATGACTAAAAAGAGGTGGAGAACAGTCACAAAAAGATGAAAAATGAACACAAACGGCAACAATGGCCACAAAGGGTTGATACATTATCAAAAAGAGATAGAAACAAGAAGTTTTACCAAACTTGGACCGCCCGGCAAGGTCATCTGTATGTCATGGCGGAAACCACATTTACGAAGATGACCCCTGTGACCTTGAAAATTAGGTCAAGGTCACCAAATGCGAACTTGACCTGTATCTTATTATGGTACACCTGTGTACCAAATATGGTGAGGTTACATCAATATTTTATCGAGTTATCGCACGGAAACCAAATTGTTACAGACAAACAAGCAAGCAAGACCATGCAGCTCAAAACAATACCTTCCGGAAAATGACGTTTTTTCCGGGCGGTAAAAACTAGCTTAAAACAAAGTAACAAAAAAGGCAACATTGGCCAAAACACCACAAACAGGCAAATTAATTCGATACAAAAAGACACATAAATACCATAAAGAGACAAGAAAACAACCATGAATGCATTTAATGACCACAAAGGCAAAAGAATGACAACATAGTCAAAAAGGACCACAATTAGGTAAAAATAACTGCATAAGGGCCAAGACAGTGACCAAAGGCAAAAACTGACCAGAGAGGCAAAACGGATGCACCAGACAGCCGCAGTAATGTGAAATCTAATCTCAGAGAGACACAAAAGGACCACAAAGAAGCCAGAAAATTACCTTAAAGGAGAAAAAAAACATCCACAAAGGGGAAAAAAATGACCACAAAGCGATGGAAAGTTACTAAAAACAGA
Organism: Acanthochromis polyacanthus; assembly: GCF_021347895.1. NCBI lineage: Eukaryota > Metazoa > Chordata > Actinopteri > Pomacentridae > Acanthochromis > Acanthochromis polyacanthus. The sequence continues at coordinate 19,748,861 of NC_067130.1, forward strand.
TTTAAAAACCCTATAAAGAGGCAAAAATGATTGCACTGAAAGTGCAGGTGATTTTCCTTTGGTGCGTCTTAAAAAGTCTTTGAGGTTGTCACCAAAAATTCCTCTACATCTCTGCAAAAGGTGCAATACAAAAATGACCACAGATACAGTTGGTATTAGCTGAATATTAGTTTTCTTATCTGCACAGGCTGTTGGTCAGATTATTACTGTACAAGACTTTCACTGAAATTATTAAAGTGTTGGAGATTACTGATTTTAGAAGGCAGATGAAGGTGTGGTGAGTTAACTGGACAGGATTCAGTGATTCAGAAATGCTCTTCAGTCCAACTTGGTGAGATTGTAGAAGTGCTCATATTGACGATTGTATTGTCATTGGCTTTCTTCACCAAACCTCTGAACAGGAGTATGAAAGGAAATATCTTTAGCTTGTTTCTTTTTTTTAATTCTTCTTTTTTTGTGGCACAACTATGAAGTTTTGAGTGTGGTAAAAGTCTACTGGTAACACTCACATGAGATCAGTTCTTAACATTGCTATTTGGTGTTTGTGTAACTCCTGTAGCCGGAGAACCTGCTGCTGGCCAGCAAGTGCAAGAACGCAGCTGTGAAACTGGCCGACTTTGGACTGGCTATTGAAGTTCAAGGAGACCAGCAGGCTTGGTTTGGTAGGTTACACACTCACAGCACGCACATTCTAGTCAAGAACCATCAGTTTTAACAACTGAAACTAGGAAAGTACTCAGAGAGAGTAGTACTCCGCCAAGGCTGCTCATTCCTTATGTCATTTCCAACAAATAAGTCCCAATAAGTCTGCAGCAGTCGAGTCATAGTGGGATCACAATCATGTGATCGTCAGCAGGCAGCTGGCATAGTGTTCATTTGTAGTCATAGTTACAGTTGCGCTGTGCCGTTATCGATACAGAAATTGTGGATCCAGACTATAAGCCACATCACTATCAAAATCTAATCACTTGATCCTTGTGTCATTTCTGACCTTCCCTGAAAATTTGATGTAAATCTGTTCATCCATTACTGAATAATGTTGGTAACAGACAGACAAACCAACCCCGATCACCACATAACTCTGTGGTGTTCCTTGGCGGAGTTATGACAATTTATCAGTAAAAGGACAATGGCAACAATGTGTGCATTCACACATCATCTTCACTCAAAGTACAAAATATCATTGGCCAAATATAGTTTCATGGTATATTATTACTCCACCAAGAAACATGGCGGAGTTATGTAATGACTGGCGCTGGTTTGTCTGTCTGTCTGTCTGTTTGCAACTTTACTCAATAACAGACTAATGGATTTACATGAAATTTTCAAGGAAAGTCAGAAATAACACAAAGACCAAGTGATTAGATTGTGGCAGTGATGCGGTTTATAGTTTGGATCCACGGATTTGTTAAAATTTTATGTATCATTGCGAGATAGCAGCACACCGTCACTGTAACTATGACTGTATGTGAACACTACCTCAGCTGCCTGCTAATGATCACATGATTGCGATCCTACTACATATCGACCATTGGAGACTTATCAGGACTTATCCGTCAGAAATGATACAACAAATAGTTGATTAAATTGTGGGGATGTTTCTGAGTCCCATCAATTCCCGCCACCCGCTACATATTTTGGTCACATGATTCGGTATCCGTACATAACGTACACATGCATAACACACGGCTGTGTTCAGCACAAGGTCATTTTGTTTGAGGGTGCATCTATAATAATTGACCACATTCTATAGTGCCGTGATTTCTGATCATCAGTTACTAATAAACAAATGCTAAGTAAGTAAAATTCCTAATACTGATGCATCAGTGCATAAGCTGCCAGGCTCAAGGTGAGTTAGTTTCAACTGGAAAGATAAATCTTCTAAGTCAAAACTTTTTCGTACATTTTTGAGCTTTTTTTTCTGATTTTAATATGACTCCTGAAGGTTTACTCAAAATGCTTTTTTACCCCCTCTAGTGAATTTTAAGAGAACACATCCTGTATTTGTCCTAATTACACCACGTACTAATTTTTGTTTCAATATCTGTGTCAGATAACTGGTGCAGTTTTGCTGGTCAAACTGTGATATACCCCATAATATTGGTGCTCAAAGTAGGTTGTAGAGAAAACTTTGCCAAAAAACAGAGATTTAGGCTTTAGATTTTGGACACATGGAGTTAATGTCAAATTCAAATGTTCCTAAATCTGGGTTTCAGTCCTGAACACGTAATGTCTCTATCTCTTGTACTTAGGAAGTTATGAGGCTTACAAATGCTGGAAAAAGTAGTGTGAATTAAAAAGGATTAAATCCGAATCCACCACTATGTACCTCATGAGTCTATACCTGAAAATATTCATAGTATGAAGGTAAAACTTTGAAGGGCTTCTTTAATACACTGAAGTCACTGTACATAAGAAAAACAGCTGATTCTGAGGGGATCAGGTGGAATGTACCGATTGATTTTTCTTGAAATGAACCTACTTTCATTTTCAGTGTCCATATCTCTTTACTTACAGACACTTTGTGCTGTAAGTGGTCTGATGTCTAATAAGGTGTTAATTTAAGAACAGAGTGACACCTGCATGCACTGGTGTCCGTGATATTCCATAGGGAAGCGAGCAAAAGTGGTCGCTGCTGGATTTTAAGGCAAAGTGCTCAGACAGATTGAACTAAGTGCTCTAAATTTACACTCTTTATTACTTACTTGACTCTGAGCCAATGTGAAGATCTATTATAAAGAGCCTGCAGCAAGCTAAAAGCTAAAAGCTCTGCCTGTACATTAAACTACCTTTTCATAATGCACTCACTGTCTTTGAAATCGCACCATAAAAGTTCCCTGAAACATTTCCATCAGCTCACTTTGCAGCAACAGTTTATTTATTCTATTTATTTATTCATTTATTTTACTTTTTTGTATCTTGGTCATGAATCATCATAATATTTTCTGTTAAAATAGGAACTTGCAACACTGCATTCTGCTTCCTTCCTTACAAGGTCTTCTTTATTATTAGGATATTTAGGAAGAATGACACATTTCAAGCCCAAACTTTGTTAGATGCGAATGCACAAAGCTGATGTATGTGTATCACTGGCTGAGTAGGGACGTCTGACTTGTGCTCTCCATGCCAGACTCAAAGAATTTCACCAAAACAAACAAGACAACATTTGGACATGTACAATGATATTCTAGATAATAAGAGAGAAAAATAACAGTGACAGTAAATTCAGACAAAGGACAGGCTTCTAGAGTTTAGATTTCTCGTGGTGGTGGGTGATAAAGCTTTGATTAAGACTCTCTGGGCATCCAGGAGGATGAAATGATGACAGGGAGGAGGAGGGGGGTCATGCACTCGTGGGTCTAAATATCAGAGGCAGAGTCACAATGACAAACCTTTATTAGGTGGCGAGGCATTTCTGGTGTTACATTTCCGAAGTCGCAATTTTCTTGCAGACTGCATCAGGTTGTCTCCCAGGATTTTCATACGCTTTGCTGCATTCATTTTACCCTCTACTTTTATGAGTTCCAGGACCTGTTTCTGAAAAACATCCCCACATCATGATGCTGCCACCACCATGCATCATGGCCGGTGTGTAGTGATATGTATCTTTTGGTGTCCACCAAACATAGCCTCTAGTGTGATGGTCAAAAAGCTCAACTTTGATCTCTCTAGTCGAGATTTTGAAAGACTTTATCTTGAAGAAATACAGTCTGGTACTCCTGTGAGTAAAGTTTATCCAGCATTTGTTAGATTTTATTTTTGTTGCATCAGATTTTGTGGAGTTGCAGCTGAGAATATTTAGAACACAATCAGTAACATCAGTGTCAGTGACTCGTTGTTATTAGGTTATTTATTCTGTAATTCACAGTGTCTGGGTGTAAGCAAAGCTCATGTAACGTCTGTGCCAAAAGTAAAGTTGTGAGTTTTTATCAGATCTCACTCGGGGCTAGTGATTAAAAAAGAGATTTGTTATGTTTCAAAAAACGCCCAAGTGTACTTTAGCTGTACCAACTAACATGTTGATAAGGTTATTGAATTTGGCCTCATAGTGATGTAGCTGTTATTGACTGAATATGGGGTAATGGTATAACAACCCAGAGTTTAAAGGTTTAAAATCATGCACCTATGTACAGATTACAACATAGAGCCAGTTAGAGATTCATGCTACATTTTTTCTAGGTTAAATATCCATCCATTATCTGTATGCCGCTTAATCTTCAGTAGGGTCGTGGGGGGGCTGGAGTCTATCCCAGCTGACTTAGGGAGAAGGCAGGGGACATCTGGACAGGTCACCAGTCTATCACAGGGATAGATATAGAGACAAACAATCACTCTCACATTCACACTTACGGACAAATTAGAGTTACCAATTAACCTGAGCATATTTTTGGACTGTGGGAGGAAGTTGGAGTACCTGGTGAATACCCACACATGCACAGAGAGAACATGCAGAAAGATGGAAGGCCAGGATGCCAGAACTGGGGATCTTCTAGCTGCAAGGCCAAAGTGCCAACCAACAAGCCACTGTGCAACTGGATTAAATATGTATCCAAATATTTTCCCAGCAATGTAAATTGAATTTGATAAAGCAAGCACTGACATATCCAATTGGCTGTTTAGACTTCTGGTGAAAAAGCAAATGGCAGCAGGTGATTTTCAATCACTTGTCGCTGCGTGACGCACTAACAATCAAAGGAAGCTTACCTAAACTTTATTTCCAATGGTGTTGTGAACCATCAGCCAACGTTTGTTAATTCTTTCTTTGTCTCTGTGGCACAGTCTCCTATTCCAGTCTGTCTAAATAATGGAAGCCAGGTCCCAGTCCTATTTACCCCAACCCTTTTTAAAAATCTTTTTCAACGACAACATCATCAGCGTCAACAAGAGTTCCAGCAGTGACTCAGCGACAAACTAGCTGGTCATAATTGGGTGTTTTGTAACTTTGTTGTTCATAGTGTGAACATCAAATAGTTCGATTAAATGTTACATTTTGATTGCATTAATTTGTTTATGTGCCCCTGTAGAAATTGCTAGAGACTCTAAAGTGGAGAATGGGGTGAGCTCTGGGGCTTTCAAATGGTTTAGAAACTAAACTGTTAAGGAGGATTTCAGTTTTAACCCTCTGATTTCCAAATAATTTCGAGGTATCACATTTTTCCTCAGTGTGGGGTAATTGCTTACTGCAACATGAAGTCCTTCATCTCTGTGGAAGCAGCACTACCGTGGCTAGAAGTTGAGAGAACTCAGAAATGCGCTATGTGCAGTATGACACAGTTATAATAACACCATTTTAAAAAAACAACAAAGGTTCATTGTATTTGATTATTTACTTTTACAAAAATTGAAAAAACCTATTTATCTCGCCCTCTTTTTTTTTTTTTCTCTCAAATTTGCACACCTTTCAAACAAGGTGGTGGGTTTTGAGGTCCAGAGCATTGATAGGATTAAGCTATGGACAAATCCAGTTTGAACATCTTATTCCATCACCAACACTCAGTCATAAAAACTGAGCGCAGACTTCTGTTGGTCTTTGATTCTGTCAGTGTCATTTTACGCCACCTTTTGTTTGACCAGCTGTGCCAAAACCAACCAAATGTCCAATTTCCTGCAATCTGTGACAGGAACAAGCACCAAATTCTCACATTTGAGAAGCTGGATCCATTCATTCTTTGGCATGTATTCTGAAATAGTAAAATAGTAAGTGCTGGATTCATTTCATTTAGTAGAGTATTTGTTAAATTTGTAACACTTTGCTGAAATTTGTTGGAATGTGCAACAAAGCTGCAGTATTCCAACAACTTTCCAGCTTTTTCCAAAGGCAGTGACTGATTAATAACTGGTCTTAAAGAGCACAACACGGAGGTTTCAAGTATGTGTCACGCTGTCAGTGTCACCCTCTCTGTAATTACTGCTCTCACTTTGTAAGGCAGTCGCTCTGTGAAGCTCGGGCCACTCAACCCTTTGAAATCAATTTGATGCATCAGAAAACACACCGAGTTACAAAAACCAGGTCCTGATTTGTGCTGGTGTTCCTGTTTGTGTTTGTGTTCAGGATTTGCAGGGACTCCCGGCTACTTGTCCCCAGAGGTGCTGAGGAAGGAGGCATATGGTAAACCTGTAGACATCTGGGCATGTGGTAAGCTCTTTGTTTATCTCTCTCTCGCTGCCGCCTCCCTGCTCTCTTCCGCATCTCTCAGACAAATATTGTGTTTTTGTGTGTAGGTGTGATCCTCTACATCCTTTTGGTTGGGTACCCTCCATTCTGGGACGAGGACCAGCACAAACTCTACCAGCAGATCAAAGCTGGGGCGTACGATGTGAGCCCGCTTCACCTCATGTTAAATCACAAATTACGTTTTTAATATTTTAAATACATGTGTGGATACATGGGTGTGTGTGCGCGCTTTAGTTTCCCTCCCCAGAGTGGGACACTGTGACTCCAGAGGCTAAAAATCTGATCAACCAGATGTTGACGATCAACCCAGCCAAGAGAATCACTGCCCAGGAGGCTCTGAAACACCCATGGGTCTGCGTAAGTAGCATATCCACATCCAGCACCCTATCACTGCACTCAGTGAACCATATTTCATGTCATCTTGTTTCCACGATCCAACTACACTGCCCATCCAAAACAAAGTCGCACATTCTAATATTTCATTGGACCACCTTTAGCTCTGAGAACGACACGCATTCGCCTTGGTATCTTTCAACAAGCTTCTGCACAGTCACGTATTTATTTCTGTCCGGAGTTGGATTCATTTTCTACCAAGATCTTATATTGATGATGGGAGAGTCAGACTGCTGCACAATGTCTTCTCCAGAACATCCCAAAGATTCTCCATAGAGCTGAGGTCTGGACTCTGTGGAGGTCAATCCATGTGTGAAAATGAAGTCTCATGTCCCCCCGATCCACTCATTCACAATGTGAGCCCCATGAATCCTCGCATTGTCATCTTAGAACATGCCATCAGAGAAGAAAAACTCCATTGACAGAAAGACCGCAGTTTATTCAGGTAGTCAACTGACATCATTCTTTGGGAACATAATGTTGCTGAACCTGACCAACCCCAGATCATAGCCCTAACCCCCAGAGGTTTGTAGGCACTAGGCAGGATGAGTGCATCACTTCATCTGCCTCTCTTCTTACTCTGATGCACCAATCACTTTGGAACAGGGTAAATCTGGACTCATCAGACCACATGACCTTCTTCCATTGCTCCAAAATCCAAACTTTATGCTTCATAGCAAATTGAAACCTATTTTTTCTGACTAGCCTCACTGATCAGTGGTTTTCTTAAAGCTACAGCTGTTTAGTCCCAACCCCTTGAGTTCCCTTTGCATTGTGCACATGGAAATGCTCTTACTTTCAATATTAAACATAGCTTTAAATTCGCCTGTTGATTTCCTACGATCATCTAAGAGTTTGTTTCGACCACACTTCTTTCTCGAAGACGATGGTTCACCACTATCCTTCAGGTTTTAATGATGCATTGGACGGTTCTTAACCTGATTTTAGTTGTTTCAGAAATCTCCTTCGCTGTTTACTTTGCTTGATACAGGCCAATAATTTGACCCTTCTGAAACAGATCCATATCCTTTCCATGACCACAGGATATGTCTTCCAACATGGTTGTTTAAGAAATGAGAAGCTTCTCACTGCATCAGCTAGGGGTAAATAAGTTGTTGCAGCTGAAACATGTTCATCACTGTAATTATCCAATGGAAGGCTCTTACTTCTTTGCTTAGCTAAACCCAAGTGAAGACTTTTGGAAAAAAAATTTTTGGCAGTGTATTTATGAGTCCTTTAACAGCATGTTTGAGAACATCTGCCCAGAGCTGTCATATATCAGCACCATCTGTTTCCAAACATGTAATCTCTGATGTGTGCAGACAGCAGGTCAGTTTATCGTGAACGATTTGTTCCACAGGAGGGCTAAAGAGCAACTTATCTAAGGGATAAACACTCCTATCTGCTACATTGACAAATTGTCAGTTCCATCAGCCTAACAGCACATCCAGGATGATTTGATATCATTTGTTGCCTGTAAGAAAATATCTCAGGTTTTCGGGCAAAAGCACCTTTTCTCAGCATTTGCAATGATAATAGCTTCATTTATAAAGTTCCTTTCAAAAGAAGAAATGCTTTATCTCACAACCAAAGCCCTGTCTTCTGTTCAGATGTTTCTGCTTTTGAATTTCTACAAGTTTTCCAAAGCAGAACAAAATGATGGTTGAAGCAACTTCACATATTAAACTGTCTGTACGCCATTCTGTGTATCAGGAAAACACATGTTCAATAAAATAAAGGCTGAAATGGTGGGTTTTACATTTGCTTTAACGTTGTCAACAGTGAGAGCATAAAAACTAAAAGCTGCCTCATTAGAAATCTTTATTCTGAAATTTGTAATACTTAAATTAATATTGCAGATTTGCCTGATTATTGTAAATGTTAAGGTCAAGATTTTACAATACTATAGGGCTCATTCCAGAATTGGGGGACATTTTACATCCCACCCATCAATTCTGAAATAATCCACGTACAAAATACTAAATCATGCAGTTGTTGTCTAAATATACTTGTCCTGAGACCAAATCTAAAAAAACTAGGAGAAAAGAATGTTTGAAAATATTTTTAGAAATACCAAATAAGTCTGGAGTTTCTGTAAAATACCACTGAAAGGAGACTTTGTGCAGCAGTCTGATTCTCCCATCATCAGTACAGGATCTTGTTAGAAAATTGATGCAACTCTGGACAGAAATAAATGCTGTGACACTGCAGAAGCTTATTGAAACACAGTGGATATGTGTCATTCTCAGAGCTAACAGCGGTCCAATGAGATATCAGAGCGTGCAACTTTATTCTTTGGACGGGCAGTGTATTATCCACTGTGTGAAGTTGTCATTTTAGCCAAAGTTGTCAGGTAAAAGCATAATATTAACCATAATAGCAGAAAATGTAAATACTCAAGTAAAAGACGAATACCTAATAAATGATACTTAAGTACAATACTTGAGTTAATGTATTGAGCTTCACTCCTCCCCTGCTTGTTGCTCTCTGCCTTTGTGTTACAGAATCGTGCCTTTACAAGCTGCCGGCTGCGCTTTAAATGCCAAATCATTTACTGTACAACAAAACAGAGCGGATTGTCAGGACACCTTAAAGCCAAGCTGAATCTGTTTAGCCTGGAGTTTTGGCCAGAGCTGTCGTTACCTAAAGAGCCTCGGTTTCAACACATTGCAGCAAAGCAGAGTCTCTGTGACAGCTCCTGCCCACATAAACCTGTCACTGTCAGAGCTGCTTCTCTCTAACGTTTTATTTTCAGCACCTCTTTCTCTCTCTGCCTCCCTGCAGCAACGCTCAACAGTGGCTTCTATGATGCACAGACAGGAGACAGTTGAGTGCCTGAAGAAGTTCAACGCCAGAAGGAAACTCAAGGTGTGAAAATGCTCCAAATGAAGTCATCTCTGTGATTCAAGAAAAAAAAAAAGGGACATTTCAGAGCTCACGATCTCATTACTTGCTGTGTTTTGTTTAACCTGATCCCCAGATATTCAGTTTACTAAAATCTGACACAAGAACAAGCAATAAATGCCCACATTTTAGAAGCTGGATCCATCAAATGTTTGGAATTAGTTCTGAATTAGTAGAATAGTCGCTGATTCATTTCATTTAATTGACTAGTCGTTAAAATGTGCAACCGAGTCTCATGTAGAGGCTGCATTGTTTTCCCTGCAACCTGTAGTTTAAGACGCAGATTTCAGTATTAGAGTAACTTTCAGACTCTTAAAGAGCATAAGGTGGGTGTTTTAAATACATGTTAATCTCTTAAATCTTTTTGTCTCAGCATCAGTGCTCCTGTATTTCCGGTAATCTGTCTTTCTAAGGACCTTAGCTAATAATAATGACAATAGTGCTTTCTTTGCATAGTACCTTTTTTGGAGCACATACAGCTTACAATTAAGTAAAATTCAAGGTTTTTACATAAACATTAAAACAAACTGTTTATAAAGCACTGTAAAAAAAAATGCCTTTGTGAAACAATTTTAACCGTAGTTTGTTTTGAATAATTTGCTGCTGCTTTGCAAGTTTTCCCTGTTCTGTTAAATTACAGATATGAACCAGTAATGTCTGGTGTAGTGGGTGACAACATTTTATGTACTAGCGGTGTTGGTTTAGAAGCTTATTCAGACATGACACTGATGGCCTCGGGGTGACCGCTGTCTCCTCTTTTTGCTCCTCAGGGTGCCATTTTGACCACCATGCTTGTGTCCAGGAACTTCTCTGGTGAGTGTTGCTCTTTGAAAAGACGAGGGAGCGAGGAGGACAAGATGACATGCCATCTGTCTCCTGCCATCTCTTCACACGTTCACACACACACACAAACGCACAGCAGGTTGATGGGCGGCAGCGTTACAGTCAGCAGGAAGCGCTGCAGGGATATACTGTACGCTTGGCTTTCCCTTCAGAGCTCACACAGTACAGCTCATTTGATGAACACCGTGCATCTGATGAATCAAAAAGTGCACAAGCCATGCAGAAATTCTCTGTGAACATTTTATCCTGATCAGCAGTGGTGACTGGTTAAAGTGGGGTTCTGGGAACAGAGAAGTAATGGATCATTCCAGGATTGGAGGACATGTTACGTCCCACCCATCAAATTTCAAATAATCCATGTACAAAATACTTAAACATGCAGTTTCTGTGGAAATTTATTTGTCCAAATAAAAAAAAATAGGAGAAAAGAACGTTTGAAAATACTTTTAAAAATACCAAATAGGTCTGGAGTTCCCCCTAAAATGCCATTTTTGTCTTGTACCACCCCCCTGATAACTAAATTGAATCTCAAACAAAACAGTTTAACTTTACAGCAACCTTTACATTCAACCTTTTGTCTTTGTTTTATCAGTTTAAGCAAAATTCAGCCGCACCAACGGCTTTGACACGGTTTCAGTCTGGAACTGACGCTGAGTAGACGTTAAATAAGTTAGACAATAAGTTAGACCTAGCACTCTCCTTTAGGTTGGGATGGTTTAAAGTTGTAACAACACAAGAGTGTTCACACTCAGGCTGTTCAGTTCGCCTCCAAATATAATGGTTTAATCCTGGAAGCTGTTGATGATTATGAGTGTTGATGAGAGCATATTAACCAACCAATCAGCCAGCTGACCTGGACACTGGCGACATAATATTGCAAAGTATTTATTAGTCGTTCTGTGTACATTGGTTTGTCAGCATTTATTAACAATAGCTTTCAACTTGTTTTTGGTACATTTCTATGTGTTCGTGGATATATTCAGGAGTACTAGATTGCTAAAGAAGACACCAGTGTTCAATTTTCTAAAGTCTGGTCACAATCAGAAATCAGAATGAGCATAAGAACAGGATAGTAAAATTACACGTGTAGATTTAGAACAATGGCTGCTCTGTAAAGACACGCACAAACCCAGACTCAGTTTGTGAAAGCTGCAGTGTAAGAGGGTCAATTTCAGGCTAAAAATATCAGTCTTTTGTCAATATTTTTGCTATTTTTCAGCACAGCAGAGGCCTTTTATCCTACTAACAGCTATTTTGTGTGCATCCTTATTCCTCTGTGCCATAGAGCTCCATTGTTGTCCATTATAACACATCAATGAGCCAGACTGCTGCTCTGGCTGACATGTTCCTTCACTACGGTGATCACAGCACCACCAGGGAAATCTGTGTGGATTCTGCTGCTAAAAATAGTTTCAGCATTTAATCCTGTTTTTAGACACTTTATATTGTAGGTTGTTAGTGAGAGATGGACTGACACATTGATTTATTGACAATCTCCCACATTGTGAAACAAAACTTAAAGAAATAAAAAGAACACACATAATTCCATATCTGTTACCTCATAGTTTTGATATCTTTAGCTTTGTTCCACACTGTATGAATAAGAATTCGAGGCTAAACTTTTGACTGTTGCTGTATAAAATATTGCCCTACACTTTAATCATCTGAACTCCAAGCAGCATTTCTTTGCTTCTGTCATATTTTTCCTCACTGTGGGATCAATTTTTTTTGCATTTTAAAGGCTTGCATCTCTATGGAAACAGCACATGGCTAAAAGTAGAGGGAACACAGAATGTATTCTATAAGGCACAGTTGGAATGACATGTATCATACAAAATAAAGAACAAAAGATACATTTCTTTCACTTAAATGTATAGTTTGATGTGTTTCAAACACTGGAAAATGGTGGCTCTCCATGCTATAGATATTGAACTATTTACTGTTCAAAAGTTTGGGGTCACCCAGACAATTTCATGTTTTCCATGAAAACTCACACTTTTATTCATGCGCTAGCATAACTGCACAAAGGTTTTCTAATCATCAGTGAGCCTTTCAACACCATTAGCTAACACAATGTAGCATTAGAATAGTCATTTGCCACATTAACAGTGTCTAGACTCAATTTCTGGTTATTTTAATGTTATGTTCATTTAAAAAATGCTTTTCTTTCAAAAATATGGATATTCTAAGTGACCCCAAACTTTTGAACGGTAGTGTATGTTTTTACAGCTTCTATAGACTCTGTGTTCTTCACACTACATTCAACTGTAGAAGCATGTTTCACCATGCTGAATGTATTCTTCAACAACTTGTTCCTCTGTAAACCACTACTGAGCCATGCAACTGTGAGGACCTTGCTCTGGCCCCCGTCTTTCTTCCTCTTTTCCCTCCTTTCTTGTTTCCTGATCTGTTTCGGTTTTGTCCTGCCTTTTTGGTTCCCTGTCTGTCACCTCTCCCTCATGTCTCTCTCTCTCTCCCTGCCACTCGTGCTCCTGCTCTGCCTGCTGATTACTGCTATGAGTGTCAGCTGCAGTAATCAACTAAACACTACTCACCTGTTCTCCATCTCACCTCAGCTTTAGAAGCCTCCGTAACAGTTCCATTTAATTGATTTTCCTCTCAGTCTCTCTGGTCGCCTTCTCTCTGCTCTGTGGAAACACGGCTTGCTGAACAGCTAAAATTAAAATAAGAAGTACACAGTAAACCAATCACAATCTTTTTCCAGCATCAAAACTAAAGACGGGGCAGCCCAACACTTCCAAATACATCTGCATCAAGAAAACACACTTGCTTATAAAAGCTGAGGCCAGGCTTAATTTTTGTTCTCTCTACAAGTTGTGTTTTGCCACATCAATATTCTGCACATCCACTCTAGAGAGACGCTTCACCATGCTAAATGTATCTACAAACAACTTGATGCCAACTTGCTTCTCTTTATACTGTTTTTGAGCCATGCTGCAGCTATCTTATTGATTAAATGTTATTTTTTTATTTCATGATTTTAAGCTAAGATTTCACGAAAGAGAAACTGAAGGATTGGAAAAAATGGTTTGGTTTTGCAGACTTTTTAAAGGAAAACGTGCCTTTCAAACCTGCCAACATGTCTTGGGGTTTAGAGGGCTAAAAAGCAGCACTCTTCAGCTACCTTATTCCGGCTTCCTCTGTGTTTCAGTGGGTCGACAGACTACAGCCCCTGCCTCTGTCAGCGCTGTGGCAGGAACCACTGCCGGCATCGTGGAACAAGGTATGCTCTCCTCAGATATACATATTTTAGCATCTTCTCTCTGCCTGCACTGTAAAAAAAAAAAAAAAAAAAAGCTATAGTTTTTCCTTTTTGTTTTATAAGGTTTGTTATTTTTGAAATGCATAAAAAATATCCATGAGATTACAATATGCCATTACTTAAGTGTCTAAAGTAAAATAACACTGAGAAGCTGAAACTTTGAAGAAACAAAAAATTTTTGACTTAAAAAGAAATTCACAACTATTTGTTCTTTATTACTCTGCGAATGAATGCAGCTGAGTTCTGTGACGATCGGCGTTGGTTTGTCTGTCTGTTAGCAACAGTACTGAAAAATAGACAAACGGATTTGGATGAAATTTTCAGGGAAGGTGAGAAATGACACGAGGACCACCTGATTAGAGTTTGGCAGTGATGCAGCTTATAGTCTGGATCCATGGATTTGTTGAAGATTTCTGTATCATTGTGAGATGGCGACACGGCATCACTGTAACTATGACGACAAGTGAACACTACGGCTGCTGTTTGCCGTTAACCACAAATTATTTAAAAATTGAATCTGTCAGAAGTCTTTCGACTGAGCAGCCTTGTTGGAGAACTGAGCTCTGTAGTTTGTCTATAAATACCGTATTTCTAGAAGTAAATTTAATTAATGACAACAGAAGAATAATTCTAGGTTAATATCCACCATCAGTCAAAAGTTTGGACACGCCTTCTCATGGCTTTTATTTAATTATTTTCTACATTGTAGATCAATACTGAAGACATCAAAACTATAAAAGAATACACATGGAATGATGTTGTAAACGAAGGAAATGTTAATCTTCAGTATTAACCTACAATTTAGAAAATAATACAAATAAATAAAACGCATTGAATGAGATGTGTCCAAACTTTTGACTGGTAGTGCATGTTGCAGATAATTTCATTGTTTTTGCAAGCCAAATAATACACATAATGTCAGATAAAACAAAGTAGAAATTAATTTTATTAGTAATATTAATAATCATCATCATAACAAGAAAAGCACTCAGAGCGCAGTACTTCCCCCAAGGCTGTTCTTGCCCCATTGTCTGAAATGCAGCTTTTTTGTGTGTGTGTGTAGAAATGCAGCATTTGTTTATTAGTTATTGATGATCAAAAATCTCTACAACATAGAATGTGGTCATTTAATATAGATGTACCCACAAACAAAATGACCTTGTGCTGAACACAGGCGTGTGTTATGCATGTGTACGTTAGTACACGTAGTACATGTAGTGGGCAGCGGGAATTGATGGGAGTCAGAAACACCCCCACAATTTAATCAGTTGTTCCCTGTTTCATTTCGGATGGAAAAGTCCCGATAAGTCCGCAGCGGTGGATCTTTAGTAGGACTTGTAATCATAGTTACAGTGACGCCGGGCCACTATCTCGCAATGATACAGAAATCTTTAACAAATCTAGACTACAAGCCGCATCACTGCCAAAATCTAATCATTTGGTCCTTGTGTCATTTTTGACATTCCCTGAAAATTTCATCCAAATCTGTTCTTCCGTTTTTTAATAATGTTACAAAGAGACAAACAAACCAACGCCGATCATGACATAATTCTGTTTCTTTCCTTGGCGGAGTAGTAATCATGTGTTTCAATTTAGTAAAATGGCTGTATTTTAATGAAGTACTTATGATATATGGTATTCTGTGGCAGCCTGCCTGCTGAAATCTTACTTTTACAGCTTACTTTAAGACTTTGCATGCTTTGCTCAAACTGAAACAGTGGCAGACACGACTCCACAGAAATCTCTCATCACACACTCTCGGCTTGTTTTAATCTCTCTTTCTAAATCTTTCTCTCCCGCCCCCCACCCCCGCCTTTAATGCTCCTCAAATGTTTGCCAAGGTAAGCAGCCTCATCTCCTATCTGGGAGGGGAGACCATCACTCGTCACATATCTTCGCCTGTCACGGTTCAGGCTGCTCTTGCCTACAGTTTGGTGTGCAAGGAGTAGCTTAGATGTCAGATTTGAAACATGAGGTGCAAAGAAAAATAACCACTGTGTAGCTTTCAAGTTGGTGATTGCACACCCACTCAGAGCTTCAGCATTAGTGTGATGAGAGATTAATGTCAGCAGAACTGTTGCTTTTTGTGCTCACCATAAACAGCATTTAAGCACTGAAAACAACATACCACTGAACCGCCTGTTTTGAGATCTTTTAGGCCAAAGTTATTGTAGTACGCACAAGTTCTACAATTCATACAGGATACTAACTTGTGCAGATTGGATATGGATCTTCAGTGCACAAGATAAGAGTTCAAACTTGGCTCATCTTTATCTATCTTGTTTATGCGATACAGTATAACATTGGTTTAAAATGCGACATGCAAAGGAAAGCAGAGGTTAGAACCACTCAGCGCTGCACTGTTAGATGAAGGACTAATGCCAGCAGGATCGTTGCTTTTTGTGCTTTTTTACCATCATGAACAGCATTTATCCTGCTTGACCTCACCCAGTTCCTGTATGCTATTTATTGTTGTTGTTTTGTTCCTGTCATGTTTTCCTCACTGTGGACTCATTTTTCATCACAGCATATACTACCGTTTGAAAGTTTGGGGTCACCCAGACAGTTTCATATTTCCCATGAAAACTCACACTTTTATTCATGCACTAACATAATTTCACAAGGGTTTTCTAATCTCCAATTAGCCAATGTAGCATTAGAACACAGGAGTGATGGTTGCTGGAAATGTTCCTCTGTACCCCTATGGAGATATTCCATTAAAAATCTGCTGTTTCCAGCTAGAACGGTCATGTATTTCTGATTCATTTAATGTTATCTTCATTGAAAAAAAACTGCTTTTCTTTCAAAAATAAGGACATTTCAAAGTGACCCAGAACTTTTGAAAGGTAGTGTAAATTCCAGCACCTCTATAGAAACAGCAGAGGTGTTACCAATGGGGGGGAAATGATGTATCGATATTTTATACTTAGTTTTAATTAGTTTCCATACTTGTCTCTGCTCTGTGTAAACACAGCCTGCAGTTCAGCCGAGTAGTCTGAGTTTTTGTGGGTTGCAGCTGAAACACTTATCACTTCAAGGTTGCACCAAGGAGTGCAGAGTGCAGTTTTTATTATTTATTTATTTATTTTTAAAGAATCTGATTCATGGAATTTTTTTGGGGGGGGGGTGGATTTTTCACATATCCATGTTGAGTAATAGGGTTTTGATGAAATATCACAAATTCAGTTGCAGATGGAAATTAGCTCAAAGCTAACTCTGGTGCTATGTGCATCCAATGGAAACATTTATGTTTAATATTCTAAAGGGTCCCTTTTTAAATCTACTGATTAATAATAATAATGGTTTAAGTTGTTTCCCATAAATTACAGATTGTTTGATCCCTCTGGCAGGTTTCAGGGTTCAGAAGATGAAGCACACATACGTTATAGCTTCAGAATATTTGCCCTCTTGTCCTGCTGCTCTAATTCCTGCCTGTCAATGAACTCTGAATTAATCCAGCTTCCTCTTGAGATGAACAACCCCATTACCACATACCTACTTCTCCATTCCCCTTCCCTCATGCTTTTACTCCTAATCCTCCCTCTATCTGTGCTGCCTGTGCGTGCATCTGTGTGAGTGTATTTGGATTATATGGAGAATTAGTTGGACTCCCCCCCATGCCTGCTGATGCCCTCTGCTTATCTAATGCTTTGGGCAATGGATCAGGGTTAGGAGGTGCCAGTTGGATGGAGGTTTTTTTTTAATGTGTGCGTCTCAGTGTGTGTTTATTCGTCGGGTTTTTAATGTCTTTTCACAGGACGAGGGGAGGGTGTTTTCTGTTTTTTCTTTTTTTGGAGGGAGGGATGTATTCCCTGTTTCCTTCTGCCCTTGAATGTGGGGAAATTTGGAGAGTTTAAGCGTTGCCACTGTGGGGTTTTTGGGTTGTTTTTGTGCATCTGTGATATTTTCGATGAGCAGGTGACTTTTTTCAGCTGGCGGCTGCATGTATGCATGAATGACCGGGCGTCTGCAGCTGTTTGTGTGAGCAGAGTTAAAGAGCTGTGGTCATCTGAAGGTGTATGATGTGTACTCTTCCATCTGAGGGTGTGTCGTTCTGCCTCTCTGCAGCAGCCAAGAGTCTCCTCAACAAGAAGGCTGATGTCAAGGTAAGCTAGCTCGCCCCTTCCTTTATGTCCTTGGCTGCCCTTCCACCGCTCTGCTACTTTTATTATTATTCCATTAATATTTTCATCAAACACTTAGACTGATTTCACTGTGTAGCGTTTACTTTAAAAATATTCAGGATGTTGTTTCGGCCTTAAAGGCACAGGTTAACCATTTTTTTTGTGTGTGTTGCTTCCTGCTCTGCACTTTTCTGTTGTTCGCTCATATTGTAGCTCAGAGATGCATCGATACTCTAGTCTGTAATTTTGGTCCTGAATTTATTGAGTCACCTTACTAATGTTTAATTATCTCCTGTTATTATGGATCCCTAAATCAGTCATTACAGGGCGTAATACAGCAGACAATCAACAAAGGAATAAACTTTAAGAATATCTTTAATCACTCAGTAAATGCCCATTGTTGTTGTTTTTGTTGTGAGAAATCAATCACTGTTGAGCAATCATTTTTATGAATGTAAATATCCTTTATTGAAACACTACATATCATGTAACATTAGAGCTAGAAAATGTAATTTATTTGTATAGTATTTTAATATTCAATAACTTTTTATAAATTAGGTAATTACTTTTAGTTTTTTTTTAAACAGGTTTGAATTTTTTTTTCCATATGTTTGAAATACACAAAAAGTAAATTATATTACAAAACTAAACTGCACCTCTATCATAAAAAACCATTAAAACCTGTAACTTTGAATAACCAAAACAAGAAAACTGATATTTTCTGATGTCAAAATCTATTACATTCACAAATTTAATACATTTTCAGATATTTCCTTTTATAAATTAAACTGCATAGATTTTTAATATGTATAAATGTATTTCCAGAATTGGATACAAGCAGTGACGACAGAAAAAGAAACTGAATGTGTTCTAATTTTTTGTTAATTTCATTGTTTTTAAATAAAATGACTTTCTCAACAGCACATTATGTTATGTATCATTCAGTAAATGTCTATTGTTGTAGTCAGAAGTTTTTACACTATTTCCAACTAACTGCCGCAACTAACAATTTATTTTAATCATCAATTACTCAATCATTATTTACTCGACCACTAATTGTTTGGTTCAATAAATGTCTTATTTAACTAAATAAACATCTCAAATAAATAAAGATACTATATTTTTGAAGCTGGAATCAGACTATTTTTGTTTTTTTTTTCTCTCAAAACAAAGCTAATTGATTAATAAAATTACTGCAGGCTATTTTTGTCACAACTAATTGACGATCAATTGTACTGCTCGATAAACAATAGAGATAAGTGATTGTAGAACATTAGACATAGAAATCTGAATAGATAGCACTTTTCTTATGATTATAAGAGAAGACTTTAGCTTAAGTGTGGTGCTTGAACCCTCTACCCTCTGATTAATAACCCAAATCTGCTGAGTCACCACTGCCCAACTTTTAAGTCGAGTCAAGTTGGTCCCCAGTTTCTCTGATTGATTTCTTGGCTTTGACCAGCTTTGATAATTGGTTGAATAATCCCATCTCTAACTGAAGGACTGTTTCACCTCGGCTCTGCTCTTGGATGCCTCCGCTTGGCTCAGCCAGCACTTTGCACCGCTCCACCGCAGACATTTTTCAGACCAAATATTTTCCGGTGCCAAAACGAAGCTCATTAAAGAATTGGTCTGTGAACGGTTTCATTCTCTGAAGAGAGAGACGCTGAATCTGCAGTATGTCAGACTCCAACGTCATCGGTGCAACTCTGTGTTTGCAGTTTGTTGTACTCTGTCAGGTTCTACATGTGTGTACACACTGCTGCAAATGTATGTATGTTTGTGCAAGTGGTGTCACGCATGTTGTGTTCGCATGAGTCAACGTTTAAGCCTTTAGATGTCGCAGTTAATATAACTTAGACTCTTGTACATACAGGAGACTACATTGTGCAATAAGACATATCCATTCATTAACTAGACATCACTTAGTCCTCATTAGGGTCATGGGGGGCGGGAGTCTATCCCAGTTGACTTAGGGTGAAGGCGGGGGGCACCCTGGACACATCACCAGTCTATCACAGGACTATATATAGAGACAAACAATCACACTCACACCTAGGGACAATTTAGAATCTCCAATTAACCTCAGCATGTTTTTGGACTGTGGGAAGATGCCAGAGAACCTGGAGAAAACCCACACATGCACAGGGAGAACATGCAACTCCATGGAGAAAGATCCCGGAAAGGCCGTGGATCTCATGCACAATCTAAAATAAACTTTTGACTGAAGTCTAGTAATAACCTGAGGCTTGAAATAGATTAACTCCAAAGTAACAACTTTTCTGTACAAGATGTCCATTTTGTTTAAGCAAGATAATGTCATATATGATGGAAGATTTTGTAACAATAAAAGATATGCTTACAGGAACCTTCTGGGGTCCAAGTAACACCTTCACCAACACTCCTTGCCAAGTTTCATGACTGTGGGAGTTTTATATATATATATATATATATATATATATATATATATATATATATATATATATATATGAAGATAATTAACAATAAAATGGCCTCCCAGCTGCATTAGATATTAATTCACCTATCCATTTGTACACACAAGACTTTGATCTTGATTAAAGCAGTATAATAAGGCGTGCACAAGTGATGGATCATTATACACTCAAGATGTCTCTCTTGCCAATAACATCTGGATCTTATTTAAATATGATGATTGGTCTGAAAAATAAGGATTTTACTCAAACATTTTCTGAATTAAACAGATAATATTTTGTGTTTGTAACTCATGGTGTACTTTTTACAAAGCAATAGATAACAAGCACAATTAACACAATAACTTCATCGATGCCAGATATCTTCTGTGCAGTAAATACAGATGTTGCTGACGTACATAAAATACTGTTGGATCTTATCTAAAGACTCGCTCTGAAGACAGTTTGTGGACAAAATAGCTCATATTCTTGCAAGATAATGAAAATGCTTTTCTTTATTTAGAAACACTCAATACAGACCTTGTTTACATGAGATAAGTTGTGCATACATGACAAAATAAACAAATTTTAGGACTTTGAGAGCGCTGCAACTTTTTCTCGCTAAAGTATTGTGGAGTGGTTTTGTCAGTGAGCCAGTAACAGCTGCTTCTCTTCTCCTCACCTGTTTTCTTTATGACACTTTTTTCCTCCTCTTCCTCCTCCTTCCGCCTCTCCTCCTCTGCACACTAACCCTCTCCTCTATCCTCGGGTGGCCCGATGCTAATCTCAGATTATTTCCCACCAGATGATTAATCTGTCGTTGCATAACTGCAGCTTCTCCTTCGCTGCACTGTGACGTCACATGGAGCCCCGAGGCTGGTTCTGTATTCCAGCATTAGCATTAGCTCTCTGTCCCATCTCAGCTTACAGCAGTTTCCTGGGAATATGCAGGTTTTTTTAAAATTAACTTTCCAGTAAGGTGCAATAGCTGAGGGCAATCAAATGGAGCTGTTATGTAATAGTTGTGCTTTATTGTTCTTCGTGGGAAGTCACAGTTACAACTGAGGACAGTAAATGGACTGTTTTTCTTGAGATTTACACCCAAATTAACACCTCATAGTGTTGTTATATTATGCTTACTTATTTCCTTATACTAAGGAACAAAGCTGAGTATGTGCACACAGTGAGATCAAATAAGCTAATTTTCCATTTTTATTTGAGTTGAAGTGCTAAACTGTATAATTAAAATGGAAAGTGGACTCCAACATCCATCCATCCATTCTCTATACACAGCTTAATCCTCATTAGAGTCACAGGGGGCTGGAGTCTATCCCAGCTGACTGAGGGTGAAGGTAGGAGACACCATGAACAGATCACCAGTGTATCACAGGACTACACAGAGAGACAAACAATCACACTCACATTCACACCTATGGAAAATTTAGAATCAGTTAACCTCAGCATGGTTTTGGACAACAGTAATTTATAGGACCACATGTTTTATCAGAATACACCTTATGAACAGGAATGCATGGGTTTATAGTTTTATTATTAACATTTTTCAAATAGCTTTGGCTACATTCTACATACAGTAACATGTTTTGAACTGTGGGAGGAAGCTGGAGTGTCTGGAGAAAACACACGCATGCACAGGGAGAACGTGCAAACTCCATGCAGAAAGATCACGGGAAGATCGGGACGCCAACCAGGGATCTCCTAGCTGCAAGGCGACGGTGCTAAACACCAAACCACTGTGCAGCCCGAAACTCCAACATGATAAAAATAAACAAGAACAGCAGTCAGAGAGCACAGTACTTCGCCAAGGCTGCTCAGTCTCTGTATGATTTCCGACAGCCAAGTCCCAATAAGTCTACAGCAGTCAATTGGTAGTAGGATCACAAAAATGTGATCGTCAGCAGGCAGCTGATGTAGTGTTCACTTGTTGTCATAGTTACAGTGACGCAGTGTCGCTATCTCGCAATGATACAGAAATCTTTAACAAATCCCTGGATCTAGACTTTAAGCTGCATCACTCTCATTTCTGACCTTTCGAAAAATTTTGTCCAAATCCGTTAGTCCGTTTTTGAGTAATGTGACAGACAAACGTATGCTGTGAAGTGGTAAATAAAAAGAGGAATTATTGTTTTAGATAATAGAGCATTTTCAAGTTTTTGTATATTTGTGTTTGAATATTAAACAAAAAATGTAAGAGGTGGATATTTTACAACACTGAGAAGCTAAAACATCCTCTTTTCACTTTACTATTTTAAAATAACAGTTTTAAAATCTGTATTTTAGCAGATATTTGTTATTTTTTCCCCACAGTTTTTACAGTTTTTGTATCCACTCTCTTTACCATACTTTTCCCAGCACCCTCGCTGCCAGATTTTCACCACTTTATATCTAGATTGTTTTTTTCACAGTGCATGAGTGGTCAAAAATGACATTATTGCTGCTTTTAATTGCATCTTTTTGAAGCCCAATCGACCGTTCATCGTGATTGGGACTGAGGGGATCAGACCTCAGTATGTAAATCTGAAATGATGGTTGTTGACTCCAATTGAGACTCGGTGAATAATGAACCGCAGGACCGATACTTCGCAGATGGAGCATGTGATTGATGTGGAGTGCTCGGCGAACCACTTTCCTCTGTTTCAGGCAAAATTAAACATCATTAGTCATTTCCACAGTGCTCATTTTCTTCCTCGTAAAACTGCTGAAAATGACTTGAATTTCTTTACAAGGAGAATCATTTATTTAGTAGCAATATAAATCACCTCTCCCCTCCTTTCAGATAAATGCCCGTGTGGTGCAGCAGCACATTGCTCTGTTTACTGTTCAGCCTCTCTAGTCTTGTGCAGCTTTCTGCTCCTTGTAGACTATTTTGTAGGAGGAAATGAGACTCTCCTCCTTCAGTGTGTTGGACGCTCCCAGCTGAGCTCCTCCTCATCCTATAAATGCTTAATTCTCTTTAAAAGTTCTCTTTTCACCTATTTCCAGAAGAAAAAATCATTTGTTTTCCACTGACTCTCATTTACAGACGTATCACAGCAGCTGCGACCCGTGCTTGACCACCTGATTTGGATGCTGTCAGCACATTAAATGGACATTATCATCGCAAAATGTTCCCATACATGTGCACCAGAAGGCTTCTAGTAGACTCAGGAGGCCGCTAACATCCGTTGTGATAACTGATAAACGGAGAGCAAGTCAAATAATGTTGGTGACCTTTTGCAATCGTGTGATAAAGTGCGTGCTAAGTCTCTGGTGGAGCTGTTACCATGGAAACGTGCAAAATAGAGTTTTATAGCATGTGGTTAAAGTAGCAAGATGGTGTATTTTAACCAAGTCGTGATCCTATTCTGAATGGTCTCATGGTCTGCCACTTTTTTTAGTGGAGAAATAGAATATTTGCAGAATTTACTTTAATTCATGTTCATATATAGATCCAATCATCACTGAAGTGTGAAGCAGAACGGCAACACAGACAAATGGTCAGAGTTGTTTAAGGTGTACAGATTGATTTACAATGTCAACTCATTTATCACTGTCAGGTTGCACCACATTTAGCAGAAAAAAGCCACAACTTAACTGTTTCATCAAAGATACGTAAACAACAAGTACTACACCTCTATATTTACTTATTCACACGAGCACATGAAGTCACATAGGTGAAAATCGGTCATTTTAACCCCATTAAACTGTTGACTATCACAGGGCTACACATAGAGACAAGCAATCACACTCACTTTCACACCTACGGACAATTTAGAATCATCAATAAACCCGAGCACGTTTTTGGAATGTGGGAGGAAGGCGGAGAATCTGGAGAAAGCCCACACATGCACAGGGAGAACATGCAAAAATCATGCATAAAGATCCCAGTAAGGCCAGGACGCAAACCGGGGATCATATTTACCAGTTTCTCAAAGATTCACATTTAAGAAGCTTGTAAAATCTTAGTCTATATCTGTCGTAGCAGTTTGCACCTCATTTTGTTTCTTTAACTTTATATTTAATGCTTGACAACCTCCTAGCAATGCAGAATAATAGCTTAAACTGAATATATTTGGGGGAAGCAAAACAAAAATGAAAGCATTTTATTGTTGTATTTAAGGGTAAAACATGTTTTTGTTTTGATTGTAACTGGGGTTTTTTGTTGTGGTGACCAAAAATTTGTTTTTAAATCCCTTAAATGCCATTTAATGTGCACAAGATGGAGTCAGTTATAATAAAAATATTCAAACCATAAAAATGAAGTATAAAACCAGATATCGATAGTGTTCTTTCAGTCTTTCTTAGTCATAAAATTGGTCTTTCTTAAAATGATCTCATTACTGAGGATATTGTGTGATCAGTTCCACGAGTCAGACGTGTTTCTGTCAGGTCAAGCTGTAAACAGATTGAAAACCTCACTCAGACAAATAAGGCCAGATACCTTGCAGCAATCCAATGACTGAGTGCATTCTGGTGAGAACATTAAATCACCCTGAAATCAGATTTTATGACTCGCTTCAAAGTCCTTTCTTGCAGTGGATTCTCCATGAATGAATCAGGAACATTCACAGTGCAGCTGGCTCCTTCAGCAGTTATCAGACGGTGATGATGGGTCTCTTGAGTCATTCATCAGGTCTGTTCGTACACAACTCTTCTCACCTCGAGTGGGAGTCAGAAAATACAGACACCACAGAGGAAGCAGCGTTAGATGATGGATTTTTAATGTGACTTTTCAGATGAATGGTTGTTTATCCCTCTGGACGGATCGCAGGGAGGATAAACACCACAGCAAATACCTTCAAAGGGGAAGATCTGATGCTTTTAAATGGCTGGCAGGTTTTTACCCTTTGATTTTTCTGTGACACTAACTGGCGACCCTAATTCCCGAGAAACGCCACAAACGTGG
Source organism: Acanthochromis polyacanthus (assembly GCF_021347895.1). Classification (NCBI taxonomy): domain Eukaryota; kingdom Metazoa; phylum Chordata; class Actinopteri; family Pomacentridae; genus Acanthochromis; species Acanthochromis polyacanthus. The sequence continues at coordinate 19,773,918 of NC_067130.1, forward strand.
TCACATCAGTGGCTGCAGAAACTTTTGGAAGCTTCTGCCTGTTTTTTATCTTGATTTTCAGACTATTTTCCTATCACAGTGGTGAACAGTGTTTGATTACATTTGATGATGACCGATAGTCAGTCAAACCTTTGGTCAAACAGTCCAGATTCTTCGAGTTTTTCCACTGCACACAAAGTTTTCTGATGAGAGAGGCTGAACTCTGAGGTGGAGTAATAATCTTGTTAGTGGCCGAGCTTTTACCTTTAAGAAACAGGGCATTGTGAGTATTCTGTGTGTGACACAGGTCTAGTGTTGTGTGACATGAGCAACTTTAAGTATGGAAAAGTGTGTAGCAGTAAATTACCAGCCAATGCCAATAAAAAAAATCTTCACCAACTTTGGAAGTTTTTGCAAGCTGTTGGTTTTCATAGTTGTCATTGTAATTATGGTCGGTATAATTTTTTTTACTAGTATTTGTCTGATACTGTTGATGCAGTCACTGTGAAGTGAGGTTCAAAAACTCTAATACTTTCAGACTCACCTACCTGATCCCAATGTGTCTGATCAGAGAGGATCTGAGCACAGAAGAAGACCCAAGATTAATGAGAACAGATCCAAAATGCAGACGCTGCAAACAGCAGGATCAATTCATTCAGTGAACGAACAGCTGCAGTGTGACTGTCCTCCTTTTAAAAGGGAAAAAAGGAAAACCTTTTCTGGTTCAGTCCTCTTACATGAGCGATAGGTTGGTTTTCTTGGTTTCACATAGCTGGACAGTAAACTCTACCACATACCGACCTAAGTAGGCTAGCCAGACAAGTCAACAATTTTTCTCCAAAATCACAAAACCCCACCTTCAATTAATAATAAAAGAAAAAAAATTAGCTATTCAGTGCCCTCCTCATTTGTTGAACAGTAATGGCAAATATTTAGTCATCAACTAGTCTTTTGGCAGCATCAAAATTCAAGAAAAGCACTCAGAGCGCAGTACTCTGCCAACGCTGCTCAGCCGTATCATTTTGGACGGCTGAAATCACAGCACCACAGAATGTGGCAATTTAATGTAGATGCACCCACAAACAAAATTACCTTGAGCTGAACACAGATGTGTGTTGAACATGTGTACGTTATGTACAGATACTGAATCGCATGACCTAAATGTGTAGTGGGTGTCATTAATTGATGGAACTCCACAAAACGAAACACCCTCAGGATTTAATCAGTTGTTTCTTGTATGATTTCTGAAGGATAAGTTCTGATTACCACTGCCAAGGAACTCAACAAGTTGTGTGATGATTGTCGTTGGTTTGTCTGTCCTTCTGTTCGCAACATCACTCAAAAACTAACTATCGGATGTTGATAAAATTTTTAGGGAAGGTCAGAAATGACACAATTACCAAGTGATTAGATTTTGGCAGTGATACAGCTTATAGTCTGAGTCCACGAATTTGTTAAAGGCTTCTGTGTCATTGTGAGATAATGACATGGCATCAATGTAACTATGATTACAAGTGAACATTACGACAGCTGCCTGCTGACGATCACATGATTGTGGACAACAAATTTTTTTAAAATTTGGAAATTATATGACTGAACAGCCTTGGCTGAGTACTGCACACTCTGAGTGCTTTTCTTGTTGTTTATGATCTAGAACCGTTGTCGAACGAAATGTGTGCTGCTTTTCTAAGCACAACTGCACTTTGCGCAACACCAATGCGTTGACTTCAGAGCTGTTCTGTATGATCACAGGTAAAGCCCCCCGTCACTCTACAGTCTCCTATGTGTGCACACATAAGTCGGACGGTTTGTCAGATACCATTTTAATTATCTATAGTCTATGATCAAAAAGGTTTACAGGTCAGATGGTTGAGCAGGAGGCCTGATGGTTTGAGGTGGAATAATCAGCAAAGCTATCAATTACAGGGAGCCATGCTGAGGGAAATAATGAACAGAAAATACAGAGTTAATTGGTTTCAAGCATGACGTCTCTGTGCTTCATGTCTGTACATGTGTGTTTTTGCATGCTGTTAGTGAAACTGTGGAGTTCCATGTGTGTGTGAGTCAGGGTGGCTGTGTATTTAGCATGTTGTCTGTAGTGTTTGTGTGTAAATGGCCTGTCCAGCCTTTCATAAGCGCCGTGTCTTTCCGGCTCTCTGACCTCGCCTTCCTCTGCTGAAATGAAGCAGCTGAATGTTGTTCTTAACTTGGGAGGGAAACATTAAGAGATTCTAATGTACTTAGTTAAAATGGATGTCTGACAGATGTTGCAGAGGTTCACAGCTGTCATTGGTTTGATTTGCCATCTGCTCAGCGGCATCCATAGCCAGTGGAAGCTAATGAAAATCAGTGTGTGAACTCTGATGTGGCTCTTAATGCATAAAGAAATTACCTGACATGATTAATTGTAGAAAAGCTTTCTGTCTAATTAAAACTGTTCCAAGAATGTGTGAATCTATACTTGGATAACTGCACTCCATTTAGTCTACAGACTATTTCTGTCTCTGCTTCGGTCTGCTATTTTTACCTGCATTACACAGCTTTTACACTGTAAGCACCCACTTCACCACCAGCAGATGGCAGCCCTGTACTAACGGAGCGTTTTGTGTTTCTTGCACAGCCGCAGACAAACAGCACGAGAAACAGCATAGTCACCAGTCCCAAAGGCAACATCCCCTCTGCTGCGCTGGTATGCAGCTCTGTGTCCGTCCGTCTGTCTGTCCAAACCACTCAATGAAACTTCTGAAATGCTGAGTGTGTTGGTGTGTGCGCGCGAAAGATGGACAGAGGGAGTTGTGTGTCTGGTTTTGGCAAGTGAATCTTTTTGGTACTATGTTTGTTCAGTTGTGATTTGCAGCTTTTAAAGAAGCAGCTCAACAATTTGGGTAATGCACTTATTCCATTTCTTGCCAAAAATATATTTTACAATATTGAGCCTGTCTTAACCCCTTTGAACTTGGAGCGCTTTCTGGGTGTGTTTTTTTATTTGCTCCAGTCACATTTTTACTTGCAGTGGGTTCATTTTTCACATTAACATGAAGTCCTCAACCTCTGCAAACAGCAAAACCATGACTAGAAGTCCTACTAAAATGTCTGTGTTGTATTACACAGTTATAATGTTAAAAACAAATTTAAAAAGGAAAGTTTTTTTCCTTTACTTTTCATTTTACAAAATTTGGAAAAGCCTGGAATCAACATGTTCATCTTTGTCCCCAATGTCTACATCCACTACCAGTACTACAAAATCAAATACTATTTATCCTTTTACAACCTTGACAATATTTTATAGTTAAAAAGGCTCAGTAATGTTCTAGAACAGCTTTCAACAAACAAACACACGCAGCGCGGTGAATGGGGACTGTTTTCAGCAGTGAATTGTGATGCAACATGTGTGACATCATCAACACCAAGACCCGTGTTTCTGGTTTCTACAGGGAGCTCTAACTTGAGCAAAGCACAAAGATCACATTCTGTGTCAGTCAGTCGCAAAGACGACCCAACCTTCATGTGGCGGATCAGTACTGGTGATCAGATGTGCATCTCCGGCTACCGTTAAGAGAGAAAACGGCTGTGGTGTGAAATGCGCAGTAATTATGCACAAGTGTTTTGCCAAAACAGTGCAATCATCGGTCCCCACTTGCCCTGCTCTCCAGATTTGGCTTAACAGAACCTACTCCTCTTCCTCATAGTGAAATTCAAGTCCACATGTTGCTGTTTAGACTTACTTTAGAAAATTTAGCACTCCGGGGACAGCTACAAGCATTGCAGAAGCGCTGGGAGCAGTTAACAGCCGTGATTATACTGCCCTTGGTATTCAAAATGAGCTGCCACATACATATATTTTGGGCTGCATGTGGATGTCCGTGGATTTATGCAGATGATGAGATTAAGTCATATTGACCCTCATGTACCTGTGGACATGAAAAGTATACTGTGAGTCACCCAATGTAGACTTCTGTTATAGGTCTCCTATTTCATGTAGCCTTCTCCTCCCATTCCTCTCTCTGTCTTTTACTGTTTTCCTTTTACTTTGGGGAAACGACAACCTTCAAGCAGCAGCTTAGATTTCAAGTTTTGCTAAAGAGTTTTAAGCCCTGCTTTTTTTTCTTGGTAAATTAGCCATTTAGTGAATTAGCCTGCATAAAAAATGCTCCTCCAAAGCAGTCCCTTCCCATTTTTTTTGCAGCAGCACTATCGCTACATCCAGGACTTTGCTCCACCCAAGATAACCGTGATTGCTTTAAAGAAATGCAAACAAGCCAGAGCATTATTTTCTTCTTTGGAATAGCAGGACATTCTTACACAACGCTATGGAGAGCTGTGCAGGTTTGACTACGAGGCAAGGTTACTGAAAGTAGAACACTTGCCTCCTGCTGCACAAGGAAACAACTTTGACAAGGATGGCGGTCATATTTAAATCACGTGGTTTTGGATTTTACATAGTCTGGAACCTTCTGACCACACGCTGTATAAGGATTTCGACAAAACACTTTGGGATTCATTCATTGTTAGTTTTGGTATTTTCACTGAGAATTTCATCAGATTTAACTTTCAAAAACTATGTTCAGTACTCAAGATGTCTGTGTGACCCACAGTACATGCCATACACTTGGGATGTCCCGATTTGACCTCAATGATCAGGATCAAGGCTGATCAAAGTATTTTTTTAAAGAGGAACTTCGTTTTTCTTCAACCTGGGGTCTGTTTTCATGTCATTTCATACATGTGAGTGATGGAGAAATGAATTTTCGACATAGCTCCAGTATTTAGCCAGGCAGGGAGCTTTGCAGCTCGGCTAGCGAAAAGTATGGGGCAACTTGCCCCCCCGGGTCAAAGTCAGCCCTAACGGGCTTTTTTTCCCACACTGACCTGCTCGGATAATCTCAACGAGTGTCCCACAACATACGAGAGATGAGAAGTGAACGAAAACCTCCACATTACTTGGCGATCGCTCTTTGTTGTGGTCTGTATCCAAATCTCAGGACGCTAGAAAGCAAATCTCGTTCCGAAATCACGCGATAGCTCACGCCAAAACCGGGGGGGCAAGTTGCCCCATACTTTTCGTTAGCTGAGCTGCGAAGCTGCCTGCCTGGCTAAATACTGGAGCTATGTCGAAAATTCATTTCTCCATCACTCACATGTATGAAATGACATATGAAACCAGACCCCAGGTTGAAAAAAAACGAAGTTCCCCTTTAAATCTCAAAGAACCCTGTGGTTCAAAGTCTAAATAAAGAATGAACTAAAATAAAACCAAACTTAGAGCCACTGAGGAGGAGGTAGAAAAATGACGGAAGAAGAAAACCCATTTTGCTTCATTTTGCAAGTTTAGATAAACATTATTGCTCCATAGATGCTGCCAGTTAATTAAGCCGTTAATATTTTCTCATTTCATTAGGTCAGCCACTGTAGCTATCCTTATTTTATTTTTTTATTTTTTGACCTGCGATGACCCTGATACACCTTCCTGAAGTACCTTACCAAAGTGAATATTGAAACAAATAGCAAAATGCTTTGCTGAAATAGTCCGATAAAATATAATCTCAGTCAATTATTATGTTCAAACTCAGTTCCCCGAAGTTCCCCTTTAATGATTGGTAGCAACAAAAACCTAAGTCCATTTCTTTGTTTACGTCCTCTGTCACACAGGTGTGAAAAGTTAGAGCACAATTTGTAGTAGAGCGTTTGATATGCAAATCTTTAATCATTTCCCTTATCAATAACCGCTAGCATTACCAATCAATAACTGATTAATTTATAATGCAAACTGAGCACAGTAAACATTTGTACTGTGCTGTTATTGTTGTTTCCAACAATCAACAGATGATTTGGGCTGCAAAGTCATATGACATGCACTATAGTTCAAAGGTTTGGGGTCACCCACACAATTTCATGTTTTACATGCACACTTTTATTCATGTGCAAACACAACTGCACAAGGGTTTTCTAATCACTAATTAGCCTTTCAGCACCATTAGCTAACACAATGTAGCATTAGAACACAGGAGTGATGGTTGCTGGAAATGTTCCTCTGTACCCCTATGTAGATATTCCATTAAAAATCAGCCGTTTCCAGCTAGAATAGTCATTTACCACATTAGCAATGTCTAGACTGTATTTCTGATTCATTTATTGCTGTCTACTTTAAAAAGAAAAAGGTTTTCTTTTAAAAATAAGGACATTTCTCAGTGACCCCAAACTTTTGAACAGTAGTCTAAATTACAGGTATATATTTTTTTGAATGTCATTGTTTGCATCCTTGTGTGTATGTCAATAAAATATAGCACTGCTGTCCTAGCGGACATCATCTATGAGCTCTGATTGGAGGACAATAACTGCCACAGAAGTCTTTGTCATGGTGGCCTGTTTTAAGCTAAATCTGAACAATTTGCTTGGCTTTCTAAAACAGAACTGACTGCAGGCTGAGTGACTGCCTCCTCGGTTCACTACAGTATTTATAAGTAAGAGCTACTACAGCTAATCTGCTATACATTTTTTAACTTGCATGTAGAGAACAAAGGTTTTCATAACCACCTATGAAACATGGATGCCGTAATTTCAATTGTCAGGCATACGTTAGATTGATTTGAATATGTTTAATATGCTTGAATTGTGTATTATTTCGGAAAATGGAAACTGATTGGTACTTGGTATTTGCAGACACTAAATATTAAATAACTCACATCAAGGACAAAAAAAAATTGTTTGGGACATCCCTATTATGTGTGGTTGGTTAATTTTTTCTGCACTAAAGTAACTGATGTGATGTGGAAGAGAGTTTAACAATCATTCATATTGATGGCTTCATTTTGAAACTCTTGCAATCATCCATTAACTCTTTCTTATCTTTGTCCCGATTTATTCGTGCCACTCTCATCCCACTCTTTACTGATCTTCCTCTCAAACTCTCATTTTGTCATCACAAAACCCTCCCCTGTCTATCCTCATTCACTCGCCCACCCACTTTCTCTTTTCTCTCCATTCTTCCTCCAGGAGCCTCAGACTACTGTTATCCATAATCCAGTAGATGGGACCAAGGTACATCCTCCTCCCCTCCCTCCATCTCTTCATTTCTTTTATTTCATCTGTCATCACTCCTATCTGTGTAGGCTAAGCTGTATTTCTGCAGGACTTTTGTATTTTGTTGGATATCTCTGTGCACCTTTTTGTGTATTTATGCATGAGTGAGTCGGGGAGAGTGTGCGCTGCAGCTGGTAGCCCTGTGAGGTGTTTCGTTGTCCTTTGATGCCCCTGTGTGTTCGGATAGATGGAGCTCAGCGGTCCTGAGTAAGGCCACTGTTCAGACTGTGTGTAACAGTGGTGGCTAACTGTTGTGTGCTGTACAGTCGTGTGCGTCCGTCCACGCTGAGGCAGCTCAATCCACACATGGGATTGTGCTGCAGAGTCACACGTTGTGCTTTGTATTTTTTGGCAAAATGGTGGCGTGAAGATGGAGCCGTGTTGTAGATTTGATGGCAGAAATTAGTGTGTGTGCATGCATTGGTGAATACATACGTCTCAGTGTGTGTGTTCTTGGTTTGCTGGCGATCAACAAGTTTGTTTCTGCACTTTGCAGGAGTCTTCTGACAGCAGCAACACTACTATCGAGGATGAAGATGTGAAAGGTAGGATCATTATCACACTAATACTGGGTCAGGCCTCCTTTTGCTCTGAAAACTCAGATTTTGGTGTCATGTGTCACAGAATTTATGCAGCTGATAGAGCAAATGTTTAACCCTCTGAACCCTTTTTTTTTGCTCCTGTCACATTTTTCTTCACTGTTTTCTCATTTAGTAGAAGTCTAGAGAACTGTAAGTCTAACAGTGTGTGTGTTTGACAGCACATTTGCTGAAAAAAAAGTTCCATTTGTCTTCAGGGGCACATATATCTGCAATACAGGTTCATTGCAAGTACCCAAGGGTGTAAGAAACTGTTAAACTAACTCCATCTCAAGCAGCTACAACCGTGAAATGCTGCCTCCATTGTAGTGGGTTCCACAGGGACGTTCAAAAAATAGACAAGAGTCTGGACTTCTGTTTCGTTAACTGCTTTAGTGAATACAAAGCGGACAGCAGCTTCACCTCATGGCACAGTATAACTTGCAACTAGCATAGACTAAACCTTTTTCCGCACCTGTATGCACTGATGACTCCCAAAATGCCTTACTTGAACCCAAGCATCATGGGTAATGGAGTCCCAAAGTTCGACTGACGCTATTTATGTGAATACTCAAAGTGCATTCTTATTTAACCTATTAATTTCTTACATTAACTAAGTTATGTGAGTAATCAACTCAGTAAATATACATAACTTTATTAAATAGTCACAACATCCATGTTAACCTTCATAAGTCTAAGCAGATTTAACTTCAACTTTATTATTTGTCACCTGAAGAGTGATTTGTTATGCAGTAGTTACACAAGCGTTCATAATAAACAAATAATGAAAACAATAAAAGTTATTTGAAGAAAAAAACATTAAAAAACACAATAATAGCATAAAATGCACAGTAAACCATCACACAAAACATAAAATAGACAGGGGCATTAGCAGCAAGCTAGGTCATTTAGTCAGGTGGAGTTCAGCTGCTTGGCCAAAACGCTTGGCTTTTTTTTAATACCACACAAATAAGACACTGTTTTCGCTAAAACCTAAAATCATAATGAAGGGAGAAGGGTAGCCATATAAAAAATTATGCTAAATGCTCATTAGCCCAGCTAGTAGAGTGACAATCATCTGTTGCCCTTTACTGTGATTCATATGATTTCATGTGGTTCAAAATGTTTTGTAATTAAAGAAGATTTTTACCAAATTAGGTCACTAACTGAAACGTGAACCTGTAAATTTGTTATTTGCAAATGTGTCATTTAATTGTTTTGATGTCTTTAGTTTTGTTCTGTCTTGTTAAAAGTAACAAAAATAATGAAAAGCTCTGGAATGAGTCGGTGCTGTATGTAAAACCCTTTTCTAGTCTGGACTTAGCAAGACTTCACTCTCAACACAAGTCTGGACTTCATGCAGTTTAACAGACAGACATGCACAAGTGACATACCAGTCATCTAAAGAAGTTTTTTTTGTGTTTTTTACCATTTCAGCACTAGTGTTTGTTCAAAAATATCATCACAAGCAAACAACACAGCTTGTCATACACAAAGGTCATTGAAAGGGCTTAACAGGCAAAGGTAATAAAAATAAAATAAAATACATGAAACAATACAGTTAATTCAAACGGTGCAGACAAATTGAATAACAATTCTATTTAGAATATATTTATAGAAAACTTAAAACTGACTGAAATGGTTGAAAAACAAGGAAATTAATACATCCGAAGTACACAATGAAATATTTAAAAAATGAAAGTGAATTTTAACAAATTTAATTAAAGTATTGGCAGTTAGGACCAGGCTTTAAAATGAAACTGATTACATAAAAGCAGTGAAATAAAGTGCAAAGTGCAAAAGCTGCTGCCTGCATCACAAAACCCCTGTCTCATTCACTTTGCTGTACAATTCCACAACTATTACACACTGAAATGTCCATAAAAATCTAACTTTTCACAAGCCAGAGTCTATAACAGGACTAATTATTGAGCTTCGTTAATATTATGTACAACCCAGGTTTTGACAAACATTAACAGGAGCAGAAGTTTAGTTTGCTGCTTCCAGCTGTTTGTAGTTTTTCTCTGAGTTTATTAAACACCTGCAGCATCAGACAGCAGCAGGACCCAAATGAGCATCTTTAAAGAGGAAAGCTGTGCACATTTACACACAACTTCATTAGTTACTTATAATTCTAAATAATCCCCTAAATGGACACAGGATTGATCAGGATCGAACAGCAGCTCACACTGTGAACTTTACTCCACATCAGACAGGTGAGCTGTCAGTGTGAGTCACAGTTTATCAGCTGCAGTTAAATCAGTTGTTAGACAGCACATTTAGTCTTTTGTCCATTAGTCCATTATCATGCATCATGTCACATGAAATTCTGTCCGATATGCCGTGAGTGGGAAATAACCTTGAACGGAAGGTAAAACATATATTGCAAACCCTGGTCAAATTAAACCCCAACACTGTCTGCACAACACTAAACTTATTTTAGAAACCACTGCTGTGCAGTTATAGTGAACTGGCCCTTTAAGTATCTGTGTGAATGAAAAGATTTACATTCTGTTTTTGCTATTTTACTGAACTGAAATGAACTGTGACTCACACTGACAGCTCACCTGTCTGATGTGGAGTAAAGTTCACAGTGTGAGCTGCTGTTAGATCCTGATCCATCCTGTCTCTATTTAGGGGATTATTTAGAATTATAAGTAACTAATGAAGTTGTGTGTAAATGTGCACAGCTTTCCTCTTTAAAGATGCTCATTTGGGTCCTGCTGCTGTCTGATGCTGCAGGTGTTTAATAAACTCAGATAAAAAACTACAAACAGCTGGAAGCAGCAAACTAAACTTCTGCTCCTGTTAATGTTTGCCCAAACCTGGGTTATATATATTAACAAGCTCAATAATTAGTCCATACACTACCGTTCAAAAGTTTGATGTCACTTAGAAATGTCTTTATTTTTTGAAAAAAAAATACAGCTTTTTTCAACAAAGATAACATTAAATGAATCAGACATACAGTGGAGACATTGTTAATGTGGTAAATGACTATTCTAGCTGGAAACGGCTGATTTGTTAATGAAATATCTACATAGAGGTACAGAGGAACATTTCCAGCAACCATCACTCCTGTGTTCTAGAGCTGTTTTAGATAATGGTGTTGAAAAGCTAATTGACCATTAGAAAACCCTTGTGAAATTATGCTAACACATGAATAAAGGTGTGAGTTTTCATGGAAAACAGGAAATTGTCTGGGTCCCCAAACACTTGAACAGTAGTGTGTATGAAGTGGGGAGACGTATCCACGATGGGTTATTCCATGAAAAATCAGAGCTTCCCACCCCATCTCCTCAGAATGAATTTTTATTTACAATGACTTTAGTACGTTTAATGAAGCCATGCTAAATTTGATCAGTTTCAGGCCACTGAAGTAAAACTTTGCACTTCATTAAATATACTAAATTTATTGTTCATGAAAAACCTGCTGATTCTGAGAGGGTCAGGTGTGAGGCACTGATTGACTTTAATGGAATGATGCTATGGTTGATTTTATACAGCATGAAACAGACATGTGGAATATAAATTAACAACACACACAGAAAGAGAGAGTGAGAGACTGAGAGGGAGAGGGAGGGAGTGAGAGGGACAATCGGAGCGAGCTAAGCCTTCCTCTCAGTGTTGGGAGGAAGCGAGGCTAGAAGGACACAGTAAATCTCATCTGAAGGGCTGGACAAGAATAGCGTGATGAGCTCAAGCAGCCTCACATGCAAACGACAGAAATGATGGATGGAGGTAGAGAGCCACGCAGCACCTCGACAGAGCAGGACAGGGTATTTTATTTAGGAGAAAGGTGGTTATGTAGGGGAGGACTTTAGTAGTGAAGTTATGTAGCATGGAAGAGATTTCACTGCGATGACTGAGAAGACTTACAATGAGTGACAAGCTCTTGGGTGAGTCTGAGCTGAGCTGTGTTCAACCTCTGACGTTTCTGAATGAGTATTTTAAAATGCAGTGAGTTGAGTTTTGCATCCATGCTTGTGCTGTGGCTTCACGGCGATCGTAACCTAGGATACACTGTGTTTCCTCTCTGCAGCCCGGAAACAGGAGATCATAAAGATCACAGAGCAGCTTATCGAAGCCGTCAACAATGGAGACTTCGAGGCTTACGCGTGAGTCCATCACTCATTCTTTCTTGTTCCATAAAAATCTTCAAACAGCTACAGGAAAAGTGCACTTTTGGCATTTAATGTGGGTATTAAAGCTCTCCATCAGCCACAGGGAACCATTAATCTGATTGACATGCAAATGTGTTGTATTAAAAGATTAAAGAGTAATTACAGTCATTGTTTTATCCTCTCCCCTCTCTCTCTACTCGCCATATAATTAAGAATAATGCCTGGCAGACTGACAGAGAGGGGAGGGCTGGATGAAGTGTGTCCACAGTCATGAAAGCCCATTTCCAGACAGAAATAATAAAAACAGATGAAAAACAAACGCACAGAACCCAAAACAGTACAACAAGAGGTCACAAGTTTGTGTCACAAAGTCAAGATTAAGTTGAGATCGTAAAACAGAAATGCAAAACTTAAATTTAAATCACAATTATACAAATTTGTGACATACCAAATCATATCTATACAAAATTTAGATTTTAATTGTAATTGTTTGCTAATTGTTTAAACAATGCCATACATTATATTTATTTTTTCAGGAGGTGTACAGAAGTGTACATACCAGTTTTAAAACCTGATTTGTATTTGAAACCATGATGTTGATTTGCAGGAAGATCTGTGACCCTGGCCTGACCTCGTTTGAGCCTGAGGGTCTGGGTAACCTGGTGGAGGGAATGGACTTCCACAGGTTTTACTTTGACAATCGTAAGACTGCACTTCAAACTGTTGTTGCTGTTTCTATTATTTACAACATCAACTATGCGTAGGTTAAATATTTACATCTTCACATCTTTCCTATCAGTCCTCTCAAAGAACAGCAAACCCATCCACACCACCATACTCAACCCTCACGTGCACATAATTGGAGACGACGCCGCCTGCATCGCCTACATCCGCCTGACGCAGTTTGTGGACGGACAGGGCCGTCCCCGCTCCAGCCAATCAGAAGAGACTAGGGTATGGCACCGCAGGGAGAGTCGGTGGCAGAACGTCCACTTCCACTGCTCAGGAGCTCCTGCTGCCCCGATGCAGGGTTGAGGTACAACGAACACAACGATCACCCTCACGACTGGCTGAATATGAATACATGTGCAGCAGCTCAGTGTTGGGACATTTCATATAATATCAGCTAAATCTGGAGAAGTTCCCAAATGACCCAAAAAAATCATCAGAGTTTTTGTACAGTAATTTATAGTGTAGTATAGTATAATATAGTATGGTGTAGTATAACATAGTGTAGCATGGCATTGCATAGCATAGCATACTATACTATAGGATAGTATTTTATAACATAGCATAGCATAGTATAATGTAATATAGCATAGCATAGTATATCGTAATAAAGCATAGTATAAAGTAATATAGCATAGTATAATGTAATATAGCATAGCAAAGTATAGCGTAATATAGCATAGCATAGTATAAAGTAATAAAGCATAGTATAAAGTAATATAGCATAGCATAGTATAACGCAATATAGCATAGCATAGTATAACGTAATATAGCATAGTATAACGTAATATAGTATAGCGTAATATAGCATAGTATGACGTAATATAGCATAGTATAAGGTAATATAGCATAGTATAGTATCCAGTTTCCAGTAATGTGAGGCTAAGCAGAAGGCCAGGTGAAGCATTATCTCCAGCATGTACAGTACCTACTGTCAAGCATGGTGGAGGCAGTATCATGGTTTGGGGATGCATGAGAGCTGCTGGTGTTGGTCATCTCACTGTCTGTGATGGCACAATGAACTCTGCCAAGTATTGTACCATTCTCCAAACCCACATGCTCCCTTGTGCATGTGCTCTGTTCCATTGAGGTCAAACTGAATGTTTCTACCAGATAATGCCCCTTGAACACATCCAGGCCCAGTAGAACTTAGCTGCAGGAGCACAGTATCCAGCTCTTAGTGGCCAGCTCAATCCCCAGACATGAGCCTCATTGAAAATCTGTGGTGGATTATCAAAAGGTCTGTTTCAAAGGATAAACTAAAGAATTCAGAAGAATTAAAAGCAGCAATCCAAGAAGAATGGGACATGATTACCCCTGAACAGTGTGAAAGGCTTGTGGGGAACATCCTAGCCAGGATTAGAGCTCTGCTGCTGCTAATAACAAGACTACCAAATATTAATTTGATAATGTGATGGTTTATTTATTTTTTGTACAGTTTTGAGCAAATTCCCTGTTACTTGATGACTTTGATACTGACAATGTTGAGAACTGACATATTGAAACTGTCAAGAAATAAGTTTTTTGTAAACAATCAACAATAATTGTTTGTGTCTGTCTAATGACAGCATGAGTCATCCAGGTAGTGGTTACATATGGATTTAGGAACTGATGGAACAACCAGCAGCTACACTAATCTGCAACACATTTTCTGACGTGCATGTAGAGAACACAGGTTTTCGCCATCTTTTGGAGCTTGTGGAGCCACAGTGCACTCTACCCTCTACACACATATCAGACAGACCTTCATAACATGATATACGACAACCTACAAAACATGAAGGAACAGGTTGGATACAGAAATGCATTTTTTTCTTAATGTACTGCAGAGCTGTTCGATTGTCAAGCATGTACACACGTGGACAAAATTGTTGGTACCCCTCAGTTAAAGAAGGAAAAACCCACAATTCTCACTGAAATCACTTGAAACTCACAAAAGTAACAATAAATAAAAATTTATTGAAAATTAAATAATCAAAATCAGCCATCACTTTTGAATTGTTGATTAACATAATTATTTAAAAAAACAAACTAATGAAATAGGGCTGGACAAAAATGATGGTACCCATAACTTAATATTTTGTTGCACAACCTTTTGAGGCAATCACTGCAATTAAACGATTTCTGTATTTGTCAATGAGCGTTCTGCAGCTGTCAACAGGTATTTTGGCCCACTCCTCATGAGCAAACAGCTCCAGTTGTCTCAGGTTTGATGGGTGTCTTCTCCAAATGGCATGTTTCAGCTCCTTCCACATATGTTCAATGGGATTCAGATCTGGGCTCATAGAAGGCCACTTTAGAATAGTCCAACGCTTTTCTCTCAGCCATTCTTGGGTGTTTTTGGCTGTGTGTTTTGGATCGTTGTCCTGTTGGAAGACCCATGACCTGCGACTGAGACCAAGCTTTCTGACACTAGGCAGCACATTTCTCTCCAGAATGCCTTGATAGTCTTCAGATTTCATCGTACCTTGCACACTTTCAAGACACCCTGTGCCAGATGCAGCAAAGCAGCCCCAAAACATTACTGAGCCTCCTCCATGTTTCACCGTAGGGACAGTGTTCTTTTCTTCGTATGCTTGGTTTTTGAGTCTATGAACATAGAGTTGATGTGCCTTACCAAAAAGCTCCAGTTTGGTCTCATCTGTCCAAAGGACATTCTCCCAGAAGCTTTGTGGCTTGTCAACATGCATTTTTGCAAATTCCAGTCTGGCTTTTTTATGAGTTTTTTTCAGCAGTGGTGTCCTCCTTGGTCGTCTCCCATGAAGTCCACTTTGGCTCAAACAACGACGAATGGTGCGATCTGACACTGATGTACCTTGGCCTTGGAGTTCACCTTTAATTTCTTTGGAGGTTGCTCTGGGCTCTTTGGATACAATTCCAACGATCCGTCTCTTCAATTTGTCATCAATTTTCCTCTTGCGGCCACGTCCAGGGAGGTTGGCTACTGTCCCGTGGGTCTTGAACTTCTGAATAATATGAGCCACTGTTGTCACAGGAACTTCAAGCTGTTTAGAGATGGTCTTATAGCCTTTACCTTTAAGATGTTTGGCTATAAATTTTTTTCGGATGTCCTGGGACAATTCTCTCCTTCGCTTTCTGTTGTCCATGTTCAGTGTGGTACACACCTTTTCACCAAACAGCAGGGTGACTACTTGTCTCCCTTTAAATAGGCAGACTGACTGATTATGAGTTTGGAAACACCTGTGATGTCAATTAAATGACACACCTGAGTTAATCATGTCACTCTGGTCAAATAGTTTTCAATCTTTTATAGAGGTACCATCATTTTTGTCCAGGCCTGTTTCATTAGTTTGTTTTTTTAAATAATTATGTTAATCAACAATTCAAAAGTAATGGCTGTTTTTGATTATTTAATTTTCAATAAATTTTTATTTATTGCTACTTTTGTGAGTTTCAAGTGATTTCAGTGAGAATTGTGGGTTTTTCCTTCTTTAACTGAGGGGTACCAACAATTTTGTCCACGTGTGTACATTACCGTTCAAAAGTTTGGGGTCAGTCAGGCAATTTCATGTTTTTTTATGAAAACTCACACTTTATTCATGTGCTAACATAACTGCACAAGGGTTTTCTAATCATCAATGAGCCTTTCAACACCATTAGCTAACACAATGTAGCATTAGAACACAGGAGTGATGGTTGCTGGAAATGTTCCTCTGTACCCCTATGGAGATGTTCGATTAAAAATCAGCCGTTTCCGGCTAGAATAGTCATTTACCACATTAACAATGTCTAGACTGTATTTCTCGTTCATTTAATGTTATCTTCATTGAAAAAAAATTGCTTTTCTTTCAAAAATAAGGATGTTTCTATGTGACAACAAATTTTTGACTAGTAGTGTACATGAGACGGATTTTATTCACTTTAATGCACTTTAATTGTGTATTCTCCGGGGAAATGGTATCATATTGGTATTTAGTATCAGAAAAAGCTAAATATTAATTGACTCAGTGGCGAAAAAAAGTTAATTGGGACTTCTTTAGCATCCCTTCAGGGGTGTGAATACGTGACTGTAACTCCTAATGGGCTTTCTGTTTCCAGTTAAGCTTTATTCTTTCTTTGCAGCTGTTGGAGGAGCAGAAAAGGAACGAGTGGATGATCCAGGAGACGGAACCGGCGCTGAGAGAGAGGCGCGGGTGGATGGAGGGTGGTCAAAAGGATTCTGGGATGGTGTCGTCCTGCCTCACTCGCTCACACTCACCTCGCTCTTCTCTCTCTGACTCCCATCGCCAAACCCTCACTACAGCAGAGGGAATATCAGCTACAGCAAGAAAACTCTTTTAGCCTGTGTCTCCTGTGTGGCTGCTGCAGCACATCTGGACACATCTGTCCTCCATCCTGTGCTGCACAGCCTCAGTGTGGCACCTCCCTGTCGAAGAGTCACCCTTTTACTTCTCCTTAAACATAACGTTATTGTTCCTTACTTCTAGTATTATTATGGCTGCAGTCTATCGTTGTGCTCTTTAAAGTGTACAGTATATTTATTACCCCTTCTACTCCTTTCTTCCTCTTCTTTTTTATGACGAGCATGACCTGTACTACTACCCGTGGCTGTTTTTCTGCACGACTAAGGCTGCCTGTGTGAAATGAACAAACTGCCCCACGTGTCTCACAGACAGAGACCAGCGGGTGTATTTAATTATGCATTTTGTTTTGTTGTTCAATGGAGCTTTTATTTATTTTTTTGTTGTTTTTACCTCTTTCTCTGGAGTGTAGTTGACCCCTGAACCGACGCCTCCGTGTGATGCTGGACCCCTCCGAGCCGCTCTGTGAGACAGTGAAAACCATGCAGCATGCTAAGATATTACTGTCGTTCTTAACTGATTCTCTATGTACTGAACCTTGCAAGTTAACTACTGAAATGGTTGAAATTATAGTATCCCGCTGTTCATGTAAATTTCCAGTTTTGTCGTGGTGACTTAACTACAATTATGCTGTAGACGGTATTTAATTGCATGATATTCCAGGTTAATACTTCGGTAAGTTGGGTGTTATCGTGCATTTTGTTGGTTTTTCTCTTTTTTTTGGACTGAACTGCTGGTGAGCTACAATCTGTTGCCTCTATTTTCTGGGCTTTGTCAGTGCATAAACTATTTTTGTGTTGATATGACAGTGTAGTATACGAGGATGCTGATGAGAATCATGACAGACTATGCCTTTTCAAGGAATAATTTAGGCTCCAGATCAGATTTAAAACAGTGCTTTACTGTTTCAAAGTCAAGACTTCAGTTGATCACTTTTATTTTTTTTAGATTCCAAAAAGACCTGACATTAAAAAAAATGTCAGAGCACTGGGTTGGGGTTTAGATTTTTTATTTGTTTTTGCATCTCAATATGAAACTTTTAAGACTTAAAGATGCTTTTTATGTTATAAATGCTAAACAAAGCATTGGTATCAGATACGTGCAGCCAAGATTTTAGAAACACTAAGGTCATAAGTCATACGACACTCTCAGTATGCCGGTATTGAAGGTAAATGTAATAAATTAAATACAGATGCCATGCCAGTAATACAGAGATGATGAATAATATAGCACCAGTAGCTGTCTGGATAGGCTGAAACATAAAAACAACATTCTCATACAGGTATGTAATCACAATATTGTCATTATCATGAATTATTTTAGCTTTCATGGTCATCTAGTGATTGATTGAATGATAAACTTTATTGTCCCTTTCAGAAAATTTGTCTTAGACAGCAGTGCTACTGGCTACAAGTGAATATCTGATATCGTGACAACCCTTGTTCAAAAGCATCTTAACAGCAAAAGTACTCTCATTTTATTTATTTACCTTAATTTTATTGTCTGTTTAGGCCTCTGTCCCAGTAAAACCACATATTTACCTATCTTTTTTCAGTTTTTTTTTTCCATTTTTCATGCATTCTAATAACTATCATTTAGCCAGTGAGAAGTAAGCTAGTTATATCAACCAACAGAAGAACCCTTAAAGATGCCAAGTCAAAACAATGACTTAACAAATATCTACTTGAGCTATGACAAAATGTTCGAATAAAGTTTTTTCAATCACCTCATACAAACTCAAGTTGCTTGTTCACAAAATCTAATTATTGGAAAGTAAATCAGAATTAGGAGTTACTAAGTCAGGACAGACTTTGTCACAATCATGAGGTATTCAGTTAAAATTATTGGAAATTATGCCAAAATTATAAATTAATATGTCAAGATTATGACATAGTAAGTCACAGTTATCTGAAAGTAAATCTGAACTAGAAAAGCACTCACAGAGTGCAGTACTTCACCAAGTCTGTATCATTTCCAAAAGATGAAATCTTTCAAAAATTTGTGGATCCAGACTATAGGCCACACCACTGCCAAAATCCAATCAATTGGTCCTTGTGTCATTTCTGACTTTCCCTGAAAATTTTGTCAAATTCCGTTATTCTGTTTTTGAGTAATGTTGCGAACAGAGACAGACAGACAGACAGACCAACAGCAATCATCACATAACTCTGCTGAGGCTCTGCCTCCATGGTGGAGTAACTAGGAGTTACTAAGTCAGTCATGATATAGTTGATCACATCTGAATTGTCGTTGCCAATTGTTGGATTTTTAGTTGGAAATTTCAAAAACAGGGCTTAGGGATTTAACAAGTTAATCAACAGTTTCCTTAGAAAACAGTGTTAAACGCACATTACTACAAGAAGGATTTTTTTAATATTTCGTAAAACATCTATGTGTGATATGAAAAATTGGAGATGCAGGGTGTTGGCTAAACAATGACTCTGCAAAAGTCTGCTAAGAAAACAAACATGTTTTATTTAGTGTATTTAGGTATAAAAAATTACTGAAATTAACCAGTAATGTATTCACTTACAGCAAACAGAATGTAAACACCTCCAGAAAAATACTCAGGACGTGACCTCAGTGTCTTTAAAGTTCGCTGCTGCCCTGAGTAGTGTAACCTCTCCTCAGCTGAGAACTGCAACTGCAGGGTTTGAAACGCAAATATCAGAGCTGACTTTTGCACTTGGAGTCTGAGAAAATTTAAAAAAAAAAAACGAATACATATGATCGTCTCAGGCCTTAGGCCGCTTCATTTCAATCAGCTTTCACAGTTTTTCTGATTGCTGTGGCTCAATTTTTTTCAACAGTGTGCAAAACAGAAATGCTACAGCTCCAATGCAGCACACAACATATAATGAACAAAATTTTGATGTTTGATTCCTAATTTAAGTCATTTTGAATCAAAAATCTGCCTCTTTAACGTGAGTGTTTGCTCCTTTCCTCTATTTCATTCGTATCAGTCACACAAAACTCTCTGTCTACTTGTGATGGATATCTTGTTACTACTTTCTGTCATTGTAAACACTTCATCTGCAAATTAGAATGATAGTAACTTGCAACATTGCAAAAACTCACCAGTTAAACAGACTTGGCTGTCAGTTAAACAGAAAAAAGTGATCATAAAAGCTTTGCAGAAATCTAATTTAAAAACAGTAGCAGTAAAATCACAGAGAAACAATAAGTAAAAACAGAGAAGGTACTAAGGAACTAAGTAGAACTGCTGTTTGTCTTTTGAATCCATTGACATAGATATTTAGAAGCCATGTCTGTCCAATCAAACCTTACATATCTCCATCAATTTAAAGTGTAATTGTGGAAAAATAACAGGCAATTTCTATACATTTGAATTGTATGACCATATTGACAAAGTAGTAAGCACTTACGCTTGAATAAATAAGAAATACTTCTTAACTCATGTTACTATGGTTAGTTTTGCATGTCAACAAACAGCAGAATTAAAGTATATAGACATAAAACCTGTTAAGACTGGGGAAATTAATTTTGAATAAAAGTTTTTTTTTAAAGAAGTACACATTCTAAGAAAAGGGAAAAAGGATATAAATTTGAGTGTTTTGCATTTTGTGTGTAAGGATGGGATTTTGTGACTGAAGGTGGGAAGTTAGCGAGTCAGTTGAGTTCTTTTGCAGATTAAAACTGGGCCAGAGTAGTCGTAAAACAGTCAAATTACATTAACAAACACGAGGAAGTGAATTATTAGTACACACACTTTGTAGGTTGTGTACTTTTTAAAACCTTCAAATAGGGCATTAGGTTAGAAGCATGAGTCCTCCTTCCCGTCCAGGCCAAACACTAATAGTACCAGTCCTTTAATCAGATTAGCGCTCACTCAGTCACCGTCCTGTTTGGAAACCGCTCCTTCTTCCATTAATTAGTATTTGGCCGGTGTGTAATGTTTAAGATGCGACTGAAAAGGCTGTTTGAGCTGACGTGAAGGAGCCCCATCATTTCTTTTCCTCTGTTCAGGTGAGCGATCAGACATGACTGCTGTATGTAAAATGAAGCTTTTTTGTTTTGTTTGTATTTTTTTATTTATTATACTTCTACTGACGATGATGATTATCAATATTACAATGTGATCAGATGTAATCAGTGTGTGAACCAATAAACTGACAATGCAGAGTGCACCTTACTCCCATCTCTGATCTCAGCGCTGTTTTGGTCTCATATTTGCTTGTTGCTGCTTATCATCCAGAGGACAGAGTTTAACTGAGGTGAATAGAAACTGTAGAAACACATCAGGGACTAAAGAAGGCTAAAGTGAAATTTTGAGGTAGTGGCATTACTTGATGTGTGTTGTCTCAGCAGGGATATCATTGAGTCAAGTCAGCTTTATTTACTTACATAGCACATTTGAAAACAACCAAGATTGACCAAAGTGCTTTACAAGTTTAAAATAGATACAAAACATAATCTGTGAGGAAACAAACTGCATCCAGCCACCAGAAAAGGCTCTGTTTTCTCAGTCTGGATAGGAACTTTAAGGAAAATCTGATTGGCTGACCTCAGCGATGAAACTAGAGCATCAACATGTAAAAGCTCAGATAAATAAAAAGGTGACAACTCATTCCAGGAGAAATCCTATTGATATTAACAACTTTATTTAGGAAGGACGTCCTGGCCAAGATAGGCAGCAGCAAATACAACACACAGTTACAAAATTATACAGTTTAAACTCTAATAAGGCACTAGCAAGAAAACAAATAAAAGATTGCATTTACAAGCAAATTATGACAAATAATTGCATGTTGTAGAGTTGGCCTCAAGAACTCGCAGATTGGATTAAAAAACGCTCAGTGAGATGAACTTGGTTAGTTTCCAGGTTTTCTGCAACATATTCCATGTAAAAGGTGCAAAGCAAACAGAAGCTTATTTTCCCCAATTCAGTATGGCCATATGGAACAGAAAGCAACAAATGATCTTGTGAATGGAGAGAGTAAAGATCAGTCCTTTTCTGTGCAGTTAAGGCGGAAATGTAGGTGGGCAGTAGTCCAAGTATTGCTTTGTATATGAAAGTGTACCAATGACACATTCTTCTGGTGGCCAAAGATGGCCTTCCCACCCCAGAGGAGAACTTACAGTGGTGCGTCGACACTTGGCAATTTGTAATAAACCTCAAAGAAGCATGGTAAACAGTGTCAACCATTCGAACGCATTGACTTAAATCCAGATTTAAATCCAATAAAATAGTGTACTTTTGCAGTCAAACATTGTAAAAGGATGAATTATCACTTCTATAAGTACAGATATTTAATGTGGATTTTATTCATTATTATGTTTTATTTATCAAAAGGAATGACAATAAATTAATCAAAAAAATAATTATAATTAAAAACCATTAAAAATAAATCAACATTTATACATTTTCAAATTAAGAGTTTATTCAATGTAAATGATTGATAAAGCAAATTAAAATAAAATGAACTGTTAGAGGATTTTAATGAAAGCTTACATATTTTACAAAGCTGAAATCAACTTGTCTTAATTTTGCATTTTTATTCTTAGACCGTTACACAACTTATCAACATGAGTTCATAAAAAATGAGGTTACTTCAAAAGGTCTTGACTGCACCCGAAAACAAGCACCTAACTCCTATTTGGGGACATGACTGTATACTATAAAGCCTTAAGCCAATGTCCACAAAAACTCAAATATTTGACGCAATCAAAATAAAAATGAAAGGAAAGCATGGAGCTGTCTGCTTTAAGGACAATGTGTTCGTCAAAACAACACTGGTGGAAGAAACAATCAAATGTGGCTTTGAGCTGTTGCTCCATGAACCGTGAACCTGAAACTCCACTTGCATAGTAGCCATTTTCAGGGTGCTGATGAACCCATTACTTGAAAATTTGAATTATTTTTGCATGAAAAAACAACTGGCAGGAAGATTAAAGTTGTGGCTGATTGATGTGCTGTCAGCTGATTTAGTGTAATGTCAAAGATGTTTGCGGAGCAGATTACTTCATGGTGAAACATCATATTCAATAAGTTGCTCCAACAACACTGACTGTGCTGCTTTTTCTACACTGATATGTCAATATTAACAATGCAATCATGTCACATATCATCATTTATCAGTCACAGAAGATGAGTACTTCTACTTTTACACCCTGAACACATTTTGCTCATTATCTTTTTGAAAGATGTGTGTTGTTATGAAATATTTTATTACTTTTACCTTTAAAATGAACCTCTTCAAGCAATTTCCTGGAGGTGTTATCTTTATCCTGGATGAGAAGTTAATTACGTTTACATGTAATCAGTGTCAGCAGTGCAAAGGTTGACATTTATTACTCTGTTTCACAGCAATGCATGAATACAGCACATTGGGCACTGGACCAGAACATATAAATGTGTAAAAGTACAACACATCATGTTTTATCTAAATAGAGCATGGACTCTGCAGCAATAATGTGCTGGATTCTGATCTGATCTGATCTAATTTGGACAAATTTCTCTCCACAAAATATTAATTTGCCCTGAAAGGGTTTAGGAACAGTTTACATATCCCTGTTTAGACGTGATAGAAGCAGCACAGTTATTAAGTGGGCTTATAAGAAGCAGTGGAGAACAAGTACTTGAACTTTGAATCTTATATTAATTAATACTTCTGCATGACAGCATTTATCTGACAGGTATTTCTTCCATGCACAAAACATAAATAAAAATCTGTAAAATATAATTACAGAGGAGATTTAACACTAAAGGCACTTCTGTCTTGCTCTCATAACAAAAGGATGTCGCTTGAATCTCACCCATTCATGCTGTCTGATTAACACTGAAACTAATTTAGTTGACTTGTTCATCATTTTGATTTCTGTTTTTCATAACGAGTCCCGAAACTGACACTATACCATTACATTAGCTAAATGAATAAATAAATAAATAAATAAATATGAATTCTGCAACATGTTTCATGCTCTCTATTTACACTCAACAAAAATATAAACGCAACACTTTGTTTTTGCTCCCATTTTTTATGAGATGAACTCAAAGATCTAAAACTTTTTCCACATACACAATATCACCATTTCTCTCAAATATTGTTCACAAATCTGTCTAAATCTGTGACAGTGAGCACTTCTCCTTTGCTGAGATAATCCATCCCACCTCACAGGTGTGCCATATCAAGATGCTGATTAGACACCATGATTAGTGCACAGGTGTGCCTTAGACGGCCCACAATAAAAGGACACTCTGAAAGGTGCAGTTTTGTTGAGGGGGGTGTCCACTCCTTTTTTTTTTTCTTCTAAGTTGTTTTTTTTTTGGCCTTTTTTTGCCTTTATTGCAGAGCACAGTGGAGAGAGAGACCGGAAATGTGGGGAGAAGAGTGGAGGGAAGACATTCATGGGTCGGCTGCTCAACCTGTTGAGCTACAGGGGTGTCTGCTTTGGATAATTTTAAAGAGAAAGGCAGAGCCACACAATCCCTTCAGAAAAGAGAATAGATAGAAGAACATTTACTCAGAATTTTTGGGTCAACTTCCGACAGTGTGGCCTGAATTTTTAACAATAAATTTTAGTTTTAGTTTTCATGTGACATCGGAACAAATGCCCTACTGTTTGACTCAGAAGTAATCTCATTACTGTGAGGTGATACAGTTAAGGATCGCTTGACGTGTAAGTGACATTCCACAGGGGTCTAGTCACGTCTCCCATATGCTGTAGATAAAATTGTTAACTGTTGGATGCTGAGATGTTTCAACAGTGTGTTGCAGCGGGTTTCCTCCTCTGGCTGCTGCTCAGAGATGCAAACTCACAGGTTTTACAAGACAAAGGAGTTACCGTGAAAGTAAGTCACCACCTGAAGAGTCTCCGTTTTTCTGTCTTCAGTATCACAATGACTTCATTTGCATCACTAGTGGAGTTCCACTCCAGAACCACATTCACACACATTAACATGACAGTGGCTGCCAGAAAGCATGCAGAAATACAGGAGCCTATCTGTGGACAAATTCATGAGCTGGGAGGTCAAAGATTTTACCATCTTATCTTATTGTGACGTGTGAAACTTTAAACTCTCAGGGATGTAACTGAGTGTTTCAAATAAAGACATGTAGGCCTATACTCATGAATGTATAGAAACACGCTAAGAAAGTTACTGTATTCATTTATACTATTAAAAAGTTGTTAAAAATATTTTAGTTCTTACTTGCATTTAAGTTCAACAGGTTTCACACAAACAACAAAATCCATACTTTGCGGCGCTTTCTGACGCAATTGCAGTGTGTGCGTGCTGACGTCAGCGACCGACGTATCGCAGGTCAGCACCGGAGGGATGAAACGGTGCCGGTGAGCGCACGACAGGCTCAGCTGCGTGCGGCTTGCGGTCAGGACCACTTTTATTTAGTGCACGAGAGGCTGCAGAGGAAACCGGGAGAGCTCCGGTAAGTCCGACCAGTAACGGAACGGGTTAGAGGGAAAAGAAGGGAAAGAAGCTGAGCTGCTGCTCTGAGTGTTTTCTGTTGGTTTTACCTGTCAGAGTTTGTAGAGTGTTTACGATGTGGAGAGCTGAGTGAGAGTTAACAACACCTAAGTGATTACAGGTTACAGTGCACAGCGGTTTAACGTAAACGTTTAAACAGTAGGAACCGAACAATTTCCTGTGAAATAACAGACAGTAATTAACAAATCATACAAAAAGTATCAATTTACATATTGTAACCCTCAAAACAGGCAGTAAACTGTAAACCATAGTAAATTCTATTTTAATAAATAGTCATTTGTTCCTTACGACGTTTGATCCTAACATTGAACTACTTTTACTGTATTTAAATTAGTAAATATTGTTGTTTCGCAGATATTTACCAAGGTGTAAGCGTCCTACTCCAGGAAATTTTAGCCATCAGATATTTTCTGCATTCTGGCTGATTTTTGCGCACCAATTTCTTCTTTTTCTGCGTCAGTTTTTGCCGGAAATGTGTTACTTTTGTTGACCATATAATAAGTAGAATGGAATATAATGTAGTAAGGTTCTTAGGCTTTCTGTATTTCTTCCAAATCTTTATTTTCCTATTGATTTCTCATTTATTAACTCTGATGAGACCAAACACACATACGCACACGTGCACGTGCGCGCGTGCGCACACACGCAGAGAAAGAGAGAATCTGTCCTCTTTTGTCTCCTCTGTTTGTGGCAGTAGCCTCTTTAAATGTGTTTAATAAACACATAAACTCCTGGATTTTAATAGGTCATATCCTAAACTCACTGCTCTTCAGGATATGTAGTACATATCTGTGTTTGATGAGCTGAAGATAAGACAGAAGCCTCAGAGTCGAGGCACTGTTGCGTCTGTAAGTAAATGTTACAGAGTTATAAAACCAATTTATGCCTTTTTTTGTATCAGTGCTGGAAATGTCTTAATTGATTTATTTTGTTTCACAGTGGGGTTTGTTCAATACTTTGTAGTACTTTGTTCAAGTCACACAATCAAAATGAAGCAAGTAAAAAATGGGTTTGAAACCTCCATGATCCATTTGATTTCTTTGTTTACTTTAGGGCTACTGCTTAATTCCATTGTTGACTACTTTTGGATTAATTAATTAGCTGTTAGGGTCTAAACAAGATCAGAAAATTATGAAAAATGTTGATCTACACTCCCCAAAGCCGAAGGTGATGAATGGCTTGTCTTAAAGATACTTGTGCTGTGATTAATTCCATTTTCTGCTACTTTGTCCTGTCACTCCTCCATGTCAGAGGGACATATCGTGCTTTTTACTCAGCTACATTTATGTGACTCAGTGGATAATAGCTTTCAAATAAAACTCATAGTTACAGATTAAGTCAGTAGTTATCAATAGAGCTGCAGCAAATGATTATTTTCACAGTTCTCTTGATTAATCAAGAAGGTGTTAAACTGATTGATTAAATGTTAGAGGTGGTGAAAAATGCCAATCAGTATTTCCCAAAGATCATGATGTTTTGTTCTTGATTCACTCAAAATCCCAAGATATTCAGTTTGGAGTCATAGAGGAGGAAAGACACCAAAAAATCTTCACATTAAGAAGCTGCAATTCTAAACTTTTTGTCTCTTGAAAAGATACTCAAGATCAAAAGACTTGCCGGTTAATTCGATGGTGGACAACTAATCAAATACATTTTTATAATAACTGCACTCGTATTTTGGTTTGTCCTTCAGAATTTCAATTTTAAAATTGTAAAATAATTTATTCAAATGTTTATTTTTTTGCTTGATTTTGTGCTTGTGGTTGAACTGGACTAAGAGATCTTAGAGGCACACAGGAACTGTGGGAGGTTCTTTTGCAACTATTTTCAGACAATTTTTTAAACAAATAATGAATAAATAGGGAGAATATTTAGTAACATATACACGTCATTTATTACATGTTCAGCTTTGAACAAATGTGTCTGTCAGTGGTAGAAATCTATATTTGGGGGGTTTGGTTGGTGGGGTACTGCATCCAGATTTTATGGTAGCGGTACTGCAGCTATATTGAGGCTGTACGGTACCTACTGTACTGGACTTCACTGAGTTTTATTATCTGATGTGGACATACTAAGAACTAAGATAAGGTTGTAGCTCTACAGCATCCATGTAACCTTTTCATCAACACAGAAAAAGCAAAGTTGAAAGGATATTTTGGTGAGTGCTGATGCAGGCCAGTCAGCATGATCACTGTGTACAGTCAAGGCAATAAATCTGTGATACCTTATTTGACATAAAGCTGTCTATTTTCCTGTTATGTCCCACCAGCAGATACACCACAATGTATTGTAAAAATTGTAATTATGTTTGAGAGAAGCACACCAAATTAAAAAAAAAAAAGTGGCTAAAATTGTGTAAACACATTTTATTCTTTCTATATCTTACAATTTTGCCTCTAGTTAAAACTTTTTTCAGAGACAGTTGAACTTCCTCTTAGCAGAAAAAGACCAATAACACCAATATTGATTTTATCTTATCTAATCTCAGCTGAACCATTTCAGTGATTAATTAACTGATTGTCAACTATTAAATTTATTGCCAGCTGTTTTGATGATTAATTGATCAGTTTGAACTATTTTTTAAGCCAAAAAAGGACTAAAAGCAGAAAAGTCCCCACAGTCATTGCTTCCTCCTGTATTTTTTTTAATTAAATCAAATTTATTTCTATAACATGTTCTAAAACAGCCTGATTTCTGTACATGTTATTAGACCTTTAAAACTTTTAAAATTAAAAAAGTATATAATACTACAACACAAGACAAAACAAGATGGCAACTTGAACAATTAGTTTCTGAAATAAAATAAAAAGGAAACACTGAAATATTAAGAGGAACTAAAAGCTTTTGTAAAAGTGAAAACACATATTTGTGACTGGTTGGTATTATTGGTCACAGACATACAGACATACATGAGTTTGATATCACTTAGAGATGTCCTTATTTTTGAAAGAAAGTCTGGTTTTTTTCAATGAAGATAACATTAAATGAACGAGAAATCCAGTCTAGACATTGTTAATGTGGTAAATGACTATTCTAGCTGGAAACAGCTGATCTTTAATGGAATATCTCCATAGGGGTACAGAGGAACATTTCCAGCAACCATCACTGCTGTGTTCTAATGCTACATTGTGTTAGCTAATGGTGTTAAAAGGCTAATTGATGATTAGAAAACCCTTGTGCAGTTGTGTTAGCACATGAATAAAAGTGTGAGTTTTCATGGAAAACATGGAATTGTCTGGGTGACCCCAAACTTTTGAACTGTAGTGTACAACACAATAGAGAATGTCGACAGCAACATCCCTTCAGATTTCCTCACGAGTTGTGTTATTGATGTACATTCAGATTAAGCAGGACCTGGTGTGCTGTCAGAAGAGGAGAAGAATTTGTGGAGAAGCCCCCCAGCTCCCCACCTCATTGGTTCATCCAGGCAGGAGACGCGAAACCGGCAGCTGCTGAGGAGCCTGGAGGGTCTCATTATTCTGGGACATACCTGTCGAGATAGGGACGGAGGTTCCCGTAGCTGTGGCTAACCTGCAGCCATGCATCACTTAAGGACTACAGTGGCGAGGCTTCGGCCTCTAACGGCTGCACAGACAGCTCAGAGCCTATCACAGGACAGACTGGTGGCGGTCAAAGGGGGCTCGAGGACATTTAAGCCCACGAGGCACCTGAACACATCTGTGGCTGCTGAGCCCTTCCTTAATGGCACCAGCTCCAACTATGTAGAGGAGATGTACTACGCATGGCTGGAGAATCCCAAGAAAGTGCACAAGGTACGGTAAACATGTTTGTGTTTGACTGCATATGTGCGTCATATGAAATTTGAATTTGCCCTCAGGGGCATGGATATCTGCAAAACAAAAAGCACATGCTTGTCACAATGTATCCAAGACTTTAAAAAATAATGTACATCCACCTGCAGTAAGACATTCACACCAAGCCGTGTTTGGACTTTCTGTTCCTGAAACATTTTCACTCAGTGTGAGCTCATTTTTCATTGCAATATGAAGCCGTGCACCTCTGTGGAAACGCAACCATGACTTGTAGAGGAGAACAATTAGAATGCGTTAAACATTAAAAGACAGAATGAAAGTTAAGACTCTTTGATTTTATAAAATGAAATCAATATATACAACAATTTCCCTAGGGCCCACATGTGTTACCAATATTGGAAAAACTTGGTGCTACTTTGCTACGGGAGAAAGCTCTGCCTTAAAGGGTAGAAGAAGTAATTACACAAAAAGACTTTTAACATGATGACCTGCAACCTCACTCTGGGAGATGTGCTCTGATCTGTTAATCCTCCTGCAGCAGCAGACCTCTGTTCAGTCTTATCTGAACTGTTGCAGTGATTTTGTTTTGAGCAGCCCTTCACCTGCCTCGTCAGGGACCTCAATAAGTTGGCAGTGGTAACTGTCCAAGCTGTAGTGGGGTAAAGGTTACACAAACAGAAACTATCATTTCTTTGCATGTTTTTTCGTCTGACTGTGCATGTTTTAGGAGTAAAACAGTCGCAGGAAGCAATAGAGCTAAAGGTCAGTGACAGATAGCACAGCAGGTGGAATGTGGTAGTTTGTCACATTGAAGGATGCAAAACAAAATGAAACTTTTGTTATGAAAACATTGTGAGTACAAAGTCCTATAAATTAGAGTTGTCAAAAAAGTCGCATATACATTTTAAGGTCTCATACTTGGCCTCTTTTCAGCAAATTAATGAAACATGTTCCCACTGTGTGTCTTTCAGTTAAAACAATACTGCAAAGTACGTCATTTCACCTTGACTGTTTAACTCTTTCTTTATCCCTGTTCCAAATGGGCTGTTTAAATACAGTTATTGCTGACCTTTAGGAAAAGGACTCTCTCTGACTATGTGATTGACAAAAAAGAGAAAAAAACTAATCTGATAAGTGTGTAAGACAAGGATTATCGCTTATTGTGGGCAGTCTAAGGCACACCTGTGCACTAATCATGGTGTCTAATCAGCATCTTGATATGATACACCTGTGAGGTGGGATGGATTATCTCAGCAAAGAAGTGCTCACTGTCACAGATTTAGACAGATTTGTGAACAATATTTGAGAGAAATGGTGATATTGTGTATGTGGAAAAAGTTTTAGATCTTTGAGTTCATCTCATAAAAAATGTGAGCAAAAACAAAAGTGTTGCATTTATATTTTTGTTGAGTATGTTCAGTCTATGACATACATATTTCTCAGCACAGTTGTTTTTAACACGTGTTCGAGTTTATCTGACAAGCAAAACTGCAGTTAAAAAATACTTAGTTTAGCAGTGCAGACAAGCAGCTTGGAAATTACTCTGAAGCAATAAGCTGATAGCAGAAATGTTATATTTAAAATGATCACACTACACATGCGCACAAATAGAGTTTGCATGTACTGTATGTTCTTACTGCTGAGTGCACTGCAAAAAATGTGTTTCCTTTTGAACTAAAAAATAAATTACTGATATGTTACATCCAGCTGCTGTTGTTGCAACAACACACACATACACACACACGTATATACAATGGATGGCTGGATATACACAAAAGTAGAGACAATCCTGCTTACATGCCAGGTGCAATGTTGAAACCAGTGAAAATGTTTCGTCGCATGTGCATCCCTGATGTTTGCCTACTGCGGCTGTTTAAAAACAAATCATCTGAAATGGTGGAAAGTTTTGATTGAAGCATATCTCACTTTTTCAACTTAAAGCCATGAAAAACAATGTCCGCTCACATCAGTAAGCTGATCAGTGGATTAACCTGGAAGCTGTGGACACACACTTTCACAGTGTGTCCATTAACAGAAATAAAGACTGTGTGCAGAACTTGAAACTTTGGGATGATGCTGATGACAGAGTGATTTCACATTTGTACAAATCCAATCCCCGTTTATTAATAGATACATCATTTCTAATGTTTTATCAAGACTTTTTGTGGCCTGCAGTCATGTTCTGTTGATAGAAAAACCCGGCGCTGTGCAGCCAGCTGTTAATGTCCTCACAACACTGTGATAAATATGTTATGTCACGCTGCGCCTGTAAGCTGATTGCCACTACAGAGGAGGACATGAACAAGCTTCCTTAACACAGAGACTACATGGATCTTTAAAGCTTCACACAGCAATGAGCCAATTACTCTGCTCTGTGGTTAGAAGATAAGGTGGAAGGTTCAGCTACGTTGAGCTTTTTGGAGAGGCATCAGTCAATCAGCAGTCCATCACTATGATCTTCACTAATATATCTAATAAAAGACTAATGACTGATTTGTCAAATTTATCCACACCCATAGTCCTTAAATGAAGAATCCAAATTACTTTAATCAGCTAAATTGTGAACAGTGAATAACAACTAAAATTTTTCTACAGCTATCTGAGGCATTTGGAGGATTAATTCTAGGTCTGGACCCGAATGTCTGAATATTCAGTCATTACGGCAGTATCTGAATATTAATTTTGAGATCCGAATATTCGGATCAATCCCTCCCCCAAAAGGGACGCGCTGAATATTCAGATCGTCCCTTCGTTCCTCGTCTGTAGTGGTCAGTATTTATCCAAACTGGTCCAAGAAAGCAACAGTGTTGAACCAGCGATGGGTCATGGGCGGCCAAGGCTCATTGATGGACATGTGGAGCGAGGGCTGGACCATGTGGTCCAATCCAACAGATGAGCTACTGTTGCTCAAGTTGCTGAAGAAGTTAAGCTGGTTCTGATAGAAAGCTGTCAGAACACACAGTTTTTTGCGTATGTGGCTGCCTAGCTGCAGACCAGTCAGGATGCCCATGCTGACCCCTGTTCACCACAGAAAGCACCAACAATGGACACGTGAGCAACAGAACTGGACCACGGACCAATGGAAGAAGATGTCCTGGTCTGATGAATCATATTTTCTTTTACATCACCTGGATGGCCGAATGTCTTTACATCACTTACCTTCAGAACACATGACACTAGGATGCGCTATGGGAAGAAGCCGGCAGAGGCAATGTGATGCTTTGGTCAATGTTCTGCCGGGAAACCTTGGGTCCTGCCATCCATGTGGATGTTACTTTGACACGTACAACCTACCTAAGCATTGTTACAGACCATGTACACCCTTTCATGGAAGCGGTATTTCCTGATGACAGTGGTCTCTTTCAGCAGGATGATGCACCGTGCCACAAAGCAAAAATGATTCAGGAGTGGTTTGAGGAGCACCACAACAAGTTTGATATGTTGACTTGGCCTCCAGATTCCCCAGATCTCAATCCAATCAAGCATCTGTGGGATGTGCTGAACAAACAAGTCCGATCCATGGAGGCCCCACCTCACAACTTCCAGGACTTAAAGGAACTGCTGCTAACATCTTGTTACCAGATACCACAGCACACCTTCAGGGGTCTAGTGGAGTCCATGCCTCGACCGGTTAGGACTGTTTTGACAGCAAAAAGTCGACGAACAACATAATATAGAAGGCGGTCATAAGGTTATGCCTGTTTCATGTAAGGTTGATGCTAGACAGTCTGTGGTCTAAGATCGACTGTCTTCACCGTGTTCACCAAATAATCTGTTGTCAAACAGACTGGATGTCTCTCATTCAGCCCCCAAGCAGATTCTCTTGTTACCACTGCCGTGTTCCTACTTTATGACCATCAATAACAATGCAAACAGTGAAATTTTTCAGTTGTTAGTCCTCATTATTAAAGTGGACAGTCAGACTTACAGTATGTAGAGCTTGTAGAGGCAAATGAAAAATAAAATTCTACCCAAAACTCCTCACTTGTTGAACATCTGCTTATCGATAGACTTCTTGCAGTCGATTACGTTATCAATCAATCAATCAAACTTTATTTGTATAGCACTTTTCATACAAAATTTGTAGCACAAAGTGCTTTACATAGAAATAAAAGGACAAAATAAATTAAAAATGAGAAATACAGCCACCCCTCCAACCCACCAATCCACATACAGCAAACACACTCACTTACACACACACACACATACAAAGATATGTGGGACAGATTCTAACAGAAAAACATAAAAAGAGGACTGAGGAAACGCCATGTTTCATTAAAAATGAGGGAACTAAGACTGGAACTAAGACTAAAATAACAATAAAAATAAATAAATAAAATAAATAAATAAAAATGAATAAATAAATAAATAAATACATAAGATCAAATAATATTGATAAATATGATTAGCTAAAAGCCAGACTAAAAAGGTAGGTCTTGAGTTTGCTTTTAAAAATATGAACAGTAGGTGCTGCCCTCAGGTCATCAGGTCGGCTGTTCCACAGACGGGGGCCGTAATAATAAAAAGAGGCTTCACCGTATGTTTTAGTTCTGACTTTAGAGACTATTAAAAGACCACTACCTGAAGACCTGAGGGCTCTACTGGGTTCATAGGGTAAAAGCAAATTGGATAAATAAAAAGGAGCAAGACCATTTAAAGACTTAAAAACTAGTAAAAGAATCTTAAAATCAATTCTAAAAGATACAGCCAGCCACTTTAAAATCGGAGTAATGTGAGCTCTCCTTCTGGTCTACGTCAGCATGCGTGCAGCTGAATTTTGCAGGAGCTGTAGCTGTGAAATGTTCTTTTTTGGAAGACCAGAAAGAAGAGCATTGCAATAGTCAATTCTGCACGTAATAAAAGCGTGAATAAGAGTCTCTGCATTGGCCTGAGAGAGAAACTGGCGCACTCTGGAGATGTTCTTTAAATGATAAAATGATTTTTTCGTGATATCTCTGATGTGCAGGTCAAAGCTAAGGTCTGAATCAAATAAAACTCCAAGATTTTTGACCTGCTGACATGGATTAAAAGACAGTGCTCGGAGTTTGCTCTCCAGTTTCTCTCTCTGTGGACCTGTACCAATGACTAAAACCTTGGTTTTTTTTAAATTTAATTGTGTGAAGCCAAACCATGACAAATAGTCCATTAATTGCGCAGCCCTATGCCTAACGATGGGTTTCTGTTTTGCAACCAAATCTTCCTTTTTAGTGTTCCTCTCCTGTTCCTTGCTCGAGTTACTTTGCACATGTGGATTGTGCATGTCATTTATTATAAAATTTAAAAGACAATACTTAGTGTATCCAAGAATCTGTATATTGGAGTGAATTATGCTCCATCCGACAGACAGCTCTTGCATATTAATCATTACCTCTTAAACAATTGCATGAAAACTGAAAGCATTCTGCCCAAAGTACATTTTCAGACAGCCAATAGCTTAGTTGAATTAAAGATGCTGTGTTTGTGTCTGCACTCCTTGATGCAGCTGAGAAGCCATGAATGAATATTAAGGCCCAGTGCGACTTTGCCAGCAGTTGCAAGAACACTGCAGAAGTGAAAGCATTATAGTGTTTGTTTAAAGATGCTAAAGAAGTTGCCTCTTCTTCTTCTTTCCTCAGTCTTGGGACACATTTTTCCGTAATGCCAATGCTGGAGCTCCACCTGGCTCAGCCTACCAGAGCCCTCCACCAGTCAGTGGGACCTCTCAGGGACTAGCCAGTGTGCAGGCGCTGGTGAGGGCTCAGCCCAACGTGGAGAAGCTGGTGGAGGATCATCTAGCAGTACAAACACTCATCCGAGCATACCAGGTATTACAAACACTACAAAGCATGTCAGAGGGACTGCAGCACAAACATGTTACTGTTATCTTCAGGCCTCTGCAATCAGTACAAGATATCCTACGGTGACATGATAAGGAAGAGCAGCAAGACCTGACAGCAGGTTGTCAGTGCAGCATGAAGCTGGAGAAAAAGGATTTTTTCCCCTTGGCTCATTTTTCAGTCTTCATGTTCAGGTTACAGAATGGTGTTTTATGCACTGAATGTAATTCCAGTCTCGTGTATTTTGCAGTAAATCACCAAGCGCTAACTAATCTATTAGATTCATGACAGGATTAGGAGACTGTATTCATGAAACCTTACTCTGACTTCTATATCAAAGTTGAGGGATGGAAATTATACATTTTGAAAACTACGAGTCTGTGAACAGTTTTATAAATACAACTAATTGAAATGAAAGAAAACTAATCATCAAAGACAAGAAAAATAGGAACACACAGGAAATGCTGCAAAGTTACAAATTAAGAGACTTAAATTCAGCAGCTTCTATAATACCTTTGACTTGTAACTGCATCTGGTGCAGACATGTTAGGAATCCTGAAGGAAGCAGTCAGCCGTTTACAGAGGACACACAAACTGAAACATGTTGACAAAGCATGTACACATGCGCTGAGCCGTGTTGCCTTGTTGCAGGTACGAGGACATCACATAGCGAAGCTGGACCCCCTGGACATCAGCTGTGTAGACTTTGATGATGCCCCGTGCACTGTCGGTTTCCAGAACGTTGGTGAGAAAAATAACGCTGCTGCATGTTTATTTATTTTCCATTTTCATTTCTATTTCCAACCTTCACTTTCCTGTTCTTTTCTTAGTTTGTGCACTGTCATCCACCTTTAAGTGAGCGTCCTTCTGTTTTTTGTTTACTGTTTTATCTCTTCTTTTATTATCTTCATTCAAGTTACACACCCATGTCCTTATCTAGAGGGCTCACCCCTCCACCATCGGCCTACAACCTCTTTTGTTTACCCACTCTTTCCCTGTAGTATGCTGTTGATCCAGGGTCGTCACGTGGCTCAGCTGGACCCTCATGGTTGCTGACACCTTCTGATATCATCACTTTCGCTCAGTAAAGTAGCTCAGCAGAGTATCTTTCACCTGCAATGTGTTCTCAGCTTTAAAACACTCACATGATATATAAAAGCCTTTTTCACGACAGCATTCTGACCTGTCATAGTGGGTACAGCAGAGGTGATCTTGTTAAATCAGTTCCGTCACATGTCCCAGTAAGCCATTACATTGAACCAGCATCTACAAAGCAGGGGCTCCCTGACGCAGAATGCTACATTGTGGTAAGGAGGGAGCTGAACTGGAACACAAAGCTTTAAAATTATTAACTGATCTAACTCTAATCTATGTTCTTGAGCTCGGGGTAGTGGCTGAAAGAATGATGCTCTCCTTCTCTGTATGACTAAACTTTAATAAACTCTTCAGCCTGAGTTAAGATTAATCAGGGTGTGGAACAAGCAAACCAAATAGTGTACATGCAACAGGGTGAAGGGTTAAGCACAAAAACAGAGGGTTCAATTTCGCCAAAGGCTGTAGCAGTTAATGATTTACTGGCAATAATAACTTCAGACTTCCTTGTTCATTAGAGAGTAAATGAGTCATAAATAGACATAAACATTTTTTAATAATCAAAGCAAAGAAGTCTGAGCTTGTTCAGCTATAGGGGGATTTACATCAGCTAAATGATCTTTTTTTTTTTTTACAGCTTGGCAACATTAAAGTTGATTTGACTGAAACTCAAAACTTTTTTTAACTTATTAGAAATCTGTGTCAGATACGTTTTAATCAATTTACTGGTTTATTGATCCATGTTTGTGTCATAAGAAGTCATGTTTGCACATGCTTGTCCTGCTGTTTTTTAGTTTTTGTCTCTGAGGGATAAGACAACATGTTTTGAGTGATTTTTAATCAACAGTCTTAATCCAAAATATTCAGTTCATGTTCATGACAGAGGAGGGGACTTGAAAATTTAAATTGAAGGTAAAGAAAAATTAAGGTATCGAGCCCATTGATTGAAGTTACCTCAACCTGAATTTGGTTATATATCAACTAAAGTGAAAATCTGAGTTTAAATTACAATATTGAGTAGATACAACATTTCTCTATTACCCCAACCCATGAAACAGTCGCCGTTTACAGTGTGTTAGCATACTGATGTTAGCATTTTTACTTTTTATTGATTTGTATGGTAATAAGCCTCTTTTGGACTCATCTAAAAACATTTACTAAATTTAGCTCCTACTATGAATTGTGTCTCAATACTGTAAAGACGTGTGTGTGTGTGTGTGTGTGTGTGTGTGTGTGTGTGTGTGTGTGTGTGTGTGTGTGTGTGTGTGTGTGTGTGTGTGTGTGTGTGTGTGTGTGTGTGTGTGTGTGTGTGTGCGTGCAGTGGCGTGTTGTGCATGCTGCAGCACACTGTCATTGTGCCTTTTGAAAAGATTGGGCCTCCGAGTTCAAAAACAGATGACCTGTAGTAGGATGTTTCCACAGCTAATAGCGGTATTGTTCAGTATCACTGAGTTATGCTTTGTCCTGGTGGCACTAAGGTTCACAGAGGTTAAACCAAAGGTCAGTGTCAGTCTCCAGTCAGCCTAAAAGAACACGTGAGAAGCTCTGTGTCATACTTATCCTGCATGGTTGTATGTTTGTGTTTTCCAGAGATTTCTTATTATAAAGAACGTTTTTGCCGTTTGACTGCTGAAGGTAGGACAAGACCCTCAAACCTTGAATCTTGCTCTTTGCTCGCTTAGTGGAACTAACCCTCGGCTTACATCCAGCAGTCAACGATGCATTAATATTAAAATATCTAACTGGCTCCTGTGGTTCTGCTGGGATAGTTTATTGTTACATTATTAACCCTCTGAACTCCGTTGTGGGCTCATTTTTCACTGCAGTATGGAAACAACACAACCATGAAGTAGATAGAAGCAAAAATGTTCTTTGTAGAGTCTGACACCGAATGCCATAAATCATAAAAGATAAAAAACTGAAAGACTGTGTTTACACAGAGCAGAGAGAAGATAAAAAGAAAAAAAAACTCACTGGATCAAAAACATAAATGCCCAGTTGATGTGTAGAGTGAAAAAATTGGTAAAATGTAAGTGGTTCAGTGTCTAAAGTACGTAGAACCTTCTTTTTTTGTTTTGTTTTAGTAATAACTGTGAAAACTTAGAGAAAAAAAGCTGGTGATGATAATTACTAAGTTTTTCAGTTTTTGTAAAAATGAATAACCAAACACATTCAACTTTTCTTTTTTTAAAATGATTTATGGCACTCTCACTGACCCAGTGAGAGTGCCATAATAGTGAGAGTGTCTTCTGTGCAGTGTGACCCACACTGCACAGAAGACATGTCTGCATTTCTGAGTTCTCTCTACTTCTAACTGTAGTCCAAAGAGGTGCAGGATTTCATATCACAGTGAAAAACGAGACAGCAGTGAAGAAGAATTTCACGCCCAGAAACTGCTTGTTGCTCAGAGGGTTAGCTAAAAGTTATAGCATCAGGATTGTAGCTGGTGTCCTCAGTGTGTGCTCTTTGTTCTGGAAGATGCCAGTTTTGACACATTTTACTGAACCAAATCGATCTGCAGGATGGAACTGCTTCGAAACAAGGTGTGTGTCTTGGTTCCTGCCAACCTTTGCTCGGTCGCTGACCAAACTCTCTTATCTGTGCTTGCTTCTTTAAAATGTTACTGTGATGATTAGATTACAGGCAGACACTGCTTGATGACTTTGCCCTGTCAAAGAAAACAAGTTGTGTGTGTTTTTATGTGCGAGGCAGCGCACAGAGGGGGAGGAAAGTCTAAAGATCTCTTACGTAACACAGAGAGCTGACTCTGGCATATTGGATTGAAAAGCCTCTGTCCTCAGCACAGCGCAGCACTCCGCACTAATTTGCTGACACAGACGTGCAAACAGACAGATACAAGCCTCGCTCCACCCCTCTTCTGTTCCATATTGCCTTATCTCTGCAAACACAAGCTGCTCTATAATGTCTCAGACTGTTGCTCCTCAGAATATTGACCCAGCAGTCCTGCCCTGTGTGTGGTTTGTCGTTTGCTTTTACCTAGAAGCTGCTGCTCGATGTGCTACTGTTAGTTTATTATAGGACAGCATATAGTCAATTAAATAATTCCTGGAATTTGTGAAGTACATCCTTGTTCATCAACATAGACTCACAAAGCTAAAGAAAGTGAAGAAAATTGCAAACTGACTTTAACAAGGTGTTGATTGTCTGGAACTAAAAATATGAACCTAATGTTTTGATACCTCTCATTTAAATTTGCTTTTAGCCTCCTTTAGAGCTAAAATTAATCAGCTTTTTACTTTAAAATTCTTACTTGTGAGAATTTGTTATATAGCGCTGCAACTAACAAATACTTTCATTTCTGATTAATCTAATGGTTCTCTTGTAGTACAAGAATATAAGAGTAAGAAAATGAACAAATTCTCACATATCGGAGCCTTTAACCAGCAAAAGTTTTCCCATGGTCTAGGCATAGTTTTACGCTTTTTTTCAGACTAGCTTTTAATACACAATAATGTGGTGACATTTTATTCTATTATATTTAGTTCTATTTTATTGGATTTTATTTTATCTTGCTTTATCTGATTTTATTTCCCTGACATGTGCTCTATTGTCGTTTTGTTTTAATCTGCTTTTATTTCCCATTTTATTAGTATTTGTTTTTGACTGGAAAGCACTTTGGTCAGTTTGAGTGTTGTAAAGTGCTCTATAAATAAATTTTGATTAATTGTTTGATTGATTGAGATTTTTAGGTTTGCCTGGTCTATAAAATGTCTGAAAATGATTAGTAAAATCAATCGGTGTTTCCTAAAGTTTAACATGACAAATAACCTGTTTTGTCCACAACCCAAAGATATTCAGTTTACTGTCGCAGAGGATGAATGCAACCAGAAAATATCCATTATCTATGCCTCATTAGGGTTACAGGGGGATGGAGTCTTTCCCTGCTGACGACAGGAGACACTCTGGACATATCGACAGTCTATCACAGGACTACACATAGAGACAAACAATCACACTCACATTCACACATATGGACAATTTAGAATTATTCTTTAAACTGAGCATGTTTTTGGACTGTTGGAGGAAGCCGGAGTACCTGGAGAAACACGTAACATCTTAAAACAATACTGCAGTCACAGAATTTGGGTATATTTGGAATATTTGATGATTAATTAACTAGTTGGCAATCTATTCAAATCAAAGCTAATCCCGTAGGTGTTGAAGAAAACAATGAGCACGCTCCTGACCTGACGCTCTTTCTCTGGTCTTGAAGGCTGCAGCTCTACCAGAGAACCTGTTGTTTCTTCTCTTGTTAGTAGCTGCAGACCTGCCTCTGCTCACCAGCGATGATCCTCCACATGAAGCTTGGATCATCTCCAGCTGCTGACTTACCAATGTGATGTTTCCTCTCTGCATACATTTAAGCTCCAGGGGAAAATCACAAACTTACAAGTGGTCACAAAAACATGTCCAACATGGATGTTGAGGTGTTCCGTATTATCCTAGCTCCTGACAGTTTGTACTTGTGCATTTTGCATGTATGTAAATCAACTATAATCTAAATATCAAAAAATCTGTATTTGTTGCATAATTATAATAAACAACTTAGTCTTTTCAAGACACTTTCCGGGCTCCAGACTAATTTTTTTTCCTAGGAGCACAGTGGCCCCTAACTTAAAATTTTAGGAGCGCAAGCAGAAAATTTAGGGGCGCACACCGAAATCGACTTGCAAAGTAAATATTCACATTTCCTCTCATTTTCATTGTATTATGGATAAATACTTGCACAATAAAAGCAGAAATTATGTTTTCAATTCACAGTTCATTGTGCAGCAGTTGACACAACATAACAAGAAAACCACTCAGAGAGCAGTACTCCACCAAGGCTGCTCAGTTGATGCATAATTTCCGACGGAGGAAATCTGTAATAAAAATGACCTGGTGCTGAGTACAGGCATGTGTTATGCGTGTGCACGTTATGTATTTATACCAAATCACATGTAAATTACTCTTATAAAGGTCTTTTGATCAGTTCATCGATTTTGACAAGTCTTTGTTTTGCTAGTGTTAAAATAACCGTTTCCTCCAGGCTTTTATTTTGAAGGCGTATTTTAATGCTACAGGCTTTTATTTTGTGACCATTTCAGCGGCACAGGAAATGTTTCTCTAGGAAGAGGTTTCTTGACATAACGAAGATGCTGCCCAAAAGTCCGAAAATTCACGTAAAGATGAAAGAAAACGGTTACATGCTGTTGCTATCTAGCAAAGGATGTGTCGAAACTTATAAGCAGCTAGACCGGGGCATGAAAGGAGGGAAGGACAGAAAGGTGAATTTCTGTTCAAAATAAGGCTGAACTTAAAGAAAGGCTTTGTGAAACATCAGGAGCTTCACCGTCATTCATCCCCTGTTCTCACACACATTGGCCCGCCTTCTTCTTCGTTGGTGTTCATCTTCTTTTGGAGTTAATGTCGGTTAAACAAGCTCATTTGCGCATTACTGTCTACTGGGCTGAAGTGTGGAGTAGAAGTTTGTCAGCAACAAAAAATACTCAATAGTAATTTAAAAAATCAGCAAATTTACTGGTCGCACATGCCTGAGTAGATGAAAAATTTACTGGCACTCCTTCAAATTTTGGTCGCAAAATGCGAGCATTTAGTAGCAGTCTGAAGCCATGATTTTAAAGGATTTTATGAGGAAATTACATACCTGTAAAAACACAAGTGTGTACTGGAAGTTCAAAAGGAGGTTACAGGAAGAACCTGATCTCGTTTGGCAGGTGTACTCAGAGCCTCAAGGGCTGATGAGAAGAGCTGAGCCATGTTGAGAATGTAATCAGTTCAGTTGTGACTGTGTTGATGCTGCAGTGGAAAAAAAGAGCTTTGGTCTCACAGGAAATTAAAAGATGGAAACAGATCAATTTGATACTAAAATGTTCCTTAAAGGGGCCCTTGACCGATTTAATCCACAAATGTCAAATTATAGCATTCCTCATTATGATAAAAAATTGGGACATGGGCAATGTAGGATCTGTTTTTTAAGACAGGAACTATCTTATTTAAATCCATCTTTGCAACTCACCCAGCTTTATAGAAATCCTATACTAAAAATAAAAAAAATAAATAAAAAATTGTAGGATTTCCCTAATATTTGAAGCAACTATCTCATTAGAACCATGAGACAAAAATAGGATTTACTTGATTTACTTATGTGGCCAAATGTAGGAAAACGGCACTAGTTTCTATGTATTTAAATGAAAGACAAAAATAATCTGTCATTATTAAGCGAAGATGCCAAACATTTTGTGCTTCCAGTCTGTCAAATGTGAGGATTCATTGTTGTATGTCATGTTACTTTAAATCCCTTTATTAGATATTTGGAAGGAGGATCTGATAACAAGAAAGCTTTAAAGGCTTTCAAAGTGTTTAATTATTAGATTTTTTATTGGACCACATTTCAACAACAAGGCAGTTCAGCTCTTTGCATGGGATGTATGATAAGATGTAAAAATGATTATATAAAATTGGACTGCCTCTGGTCAAAGATTTAATTTACTAACAATTGATCAATTATTAGAGGCACTCCGAATATAAAATTTATCTAAATCTTCTGAATGGATTTGTAAGTGTTAAATTGCTTTTTTAACAGAAGGAATTGTGGCTAGAGGATGAGTCTGGTATCAAAATGTAGGTAAAAATAAGAGCTTTCATCTGCTGGTACTTTACTTAGATCAATCACCTATCCAACATGGTGATAAAATGCATTTTTAAAAGTTTTCTCCACTGAATTATCAGAAAACAGAAAACAAGTCCAGGGTATCAATGCTTGTTTCTATGACTCTATATTACAGTTTTAACTGGGGCACACTATGACATATCCCATGATATTTATACATAAAGTTGGTTAAAGAAGAAAACTGCAAAACAAAAACAAGGTTTTGTCCTTAGATTTTACTATTTTGCCTGTAACTCTAAAACTATTCACAGTACGAAGGTAAAAAATGTGTTTGTTTGTATTAAATG
The DNA here is from genome assembly GCF_021347895.1 of Acanthochromis polyacanthus. NCBI lineage: Eukaryota > Metazoa > Chordata > Actinopteri > Pomacentridae > Acanthochromis > Acanthochromis polyacanthus. The sequence continues at coordinate 19,816,859 of NC_067130.1, forward strand.
TCTTGAAGGTATTGTACACTGACAGTCAATAGAAACTTTGAGACCATATTTTTCAACATAATTTTTATTTTGAAGCCCGAAACTGGATTTTCTTCATATGAATCATTTGTTTAGCATATTGGCATACAGAAACAAAAATCTAAAATTTCAAGAATGATTTCAAAATAAAGAATTTCACAAAAGAAAACGGCACCTGCCAAACACAAAGTCACAACAGTCAATACCGAGTATGGCCTCCATTTGCTTCGATGCAGGCAGCAATCCGTCGGCACATGCTTTGGACCAGGCTTCTGATTGTGGGTTGGGAACAGTCCATACGCCTGACTACATCACTGTAGCTCAAACCGGCCTCCACCATACCCAGTGCCCGGAGACGTTGTTCATGTGATAGACGCGGCATGATGCTGTTCACTGGACTAACAATGGTGGCCTTTTTTGGGCCTTTATATAGGCCTTCAAAACCCATTGTCAAACTGTGCAGATACTCACTGAGTATTGCTTGGTGTGTATTTGGTTCACTTTTGCAAAGTGACCAACTCATGTACAATGAATCATGACAAAATGACAATTCATCATTATCTCAACTACCAGGGCACTAGATCATCAGTAAATCCACAATGAATAATTACAACCCCCCTACAAGTAGAATTCTGCGTACATTTCTACCTCAAAGTTTCTATTGACTGCCAGTATACATATTTGGTTGGTTTTATATGGAATGACCCATACATCTTTTAGTTCTTGACAAACTCTTCCGGTTGACGTTTTCGTCTTCATCATGGTCTTCTAAAGAAGAATGTGAAAAATTAAGCCAGACTTCTACCTTCAATCCATTTGACTGCAGCTAAGAACTGACTTGGAGACTCCACAGACAGTCATTTGCATTTATTCTTTGTTTGACCTGTCAATATGACAAGCATTTTCTGGACTAAATAATTGATTGATCTATTAGGAAATAGTCTACAGGGTTATGGATAATAAAATAGGGACTTTCTTAATGTTTACCATAAAAATAATGATAAAAAGAGGCTCACAGAGTTGAGACAGAATGTTACTACTCATGTAGAAATTTGCCTGCAGCTTTTTAAAGTAATCTTCCAGACTGAACAGCTGCACAGGGAGTTAGAAGAGTGAAGATAAAAGCAAAGCAGGGATTACAAATTCTAGGAAATCTTGAATTCAGTGAAGTTTTCTTTCTCTCTCCTTTTCTGTTTCTTGGTAATGGTTTTATGTCATGGTCTGATGTTTTCCTGTTCTGCCCTGTTCCTCCATCTCTGCCTTGCTGTCTCGCATGCCTTGTGCTTGTTTTTTGACCTTTTCCCATGTCAATGTGTTCACAACAGGTTTTTACGGGCTGGCTGAATGTGACTTGGACAAGGTGTTCCGCCTTCCTACCACCACCTTCATCGGCGGCAATGAGAGCGCTCTGCCTCTTAGAGAGATTATTCACCGCCTTGAGGTAAAATAAATACTTAAAGTTGTGAACAAATGTTTACATGCCTTTGCAGAGACCTTGTATAAGGCAGTCATGAGTTTCCAATGACTCATAAAACTCCCACTTTCCTATGATGGAATCATTGAAACACAAACACTTTGTACTTTTTTTGTTTTGCTAATTTAAATGCTGGAAAATATAGTGTAATCTTATGGTTGAAGATTGGAATAAACAAATTGTTATTTTAAAAAAAATATAGACTTTAAGCTTGTTTTTTTTGCTATTTTTAATATGCTAATATCCATAATTCTTGTTGCTGATTTAAATGCATTAAAAGTAGTTTTATTTTACGGTCAAACTGTAAAAGGACAAATTAGGGTTAGTTTTTTTCAGTAGATGTGTACATCAATGCTTTCGTCTGTAATTTTATTCGATACTATATGTAAACAAAACATAGAACACTAGTACAAATACTAGTAAACTGTTCAAAAAGTCAAAAACTGAAAATGTAAGTTTTTATGGTATATTTGGAATAACTGTTTGTCTTGCAGCTGTCATGCAGAGGACATCTTGTAAAGCAGTATTAAAAGTCTACATTTTTTTGTTACTTACCAAAGTTTTTTCCTAATCAAGCCCTTGTAAAAAATAATCTATTTGAACATTTTAAATCTTGTATTGTTTTACACCCATGTCTACTAGCTCACAGTTTCTCTCTTCTCTGCCTAATAAGACCTAAAATAATCTTAACCAGAATTATAGCATCTCCTAGAGTCAATATTTAAATAATTCACCCCAAACAGCTACTAGCAACTAGAGGCTGACTAGCTAGCATCTACATCTACGTGTCCAGTACTGCAAATTCTTATAAAACGCATAAATTTCTACATAAATATACATATTTTATGCAGTAAAAACATCACATCAGGTACATCAGACCTTGTTGAGCAGAAGGCCCCTTGTGATTTGAGAGTGAACAACCCAACCTAGTGTAGATCTGAGTCAGAAATGTTCTCCTTAATCTGTAGTTTTTGCGTAAAAGACTAACCATTCAAAGACACATACTGACTGTCCCCGTGTCCTCTAGATGGCCTACTGTCAGCACATCGGGGTGGAGTTCATGTTCATTAATGACCTGGAGCAGTGCCAGTGGATCAGACAGAAGTTTGAGACTCCAGGAATCATGAAGTTTACTCTGGAGGAGAGGAGGAGGCTGCTGGCTAGAATGATCCGGTCCACCAGGTCTGTCTGTGTTTCTTCACATTCCTCAAAACACCTTAGAAATTACATGCAGAGCAACTAAAGGAGGAGGTTTTTTTCTGAGGGGTAGATGGAAGGGGGAATAGATTCTGAGCCACAATGAAGCAGCAGCGCCCCAACTGTCTCCAGGTTCGAGGAGTTTCTCCAGAGAAAGTGGTCTTCGGAGAAGCGTTTTGGTTTGGAAGGCTGCGAGTCTCTCATCCCGGCCCTCAAGACCATCATTGACAAGTCCAGTCAGAGCGGAGTGGAGAGTGTTATCATGGGGATGCCTCACAGGTAGAGTCTTTGCATCTTTCTTTTTTTTTAAACCTTAGCCAAAATGAATGAATCAACCACACCACAACCCAAATAAAGCAAATCCAGGCTGAAAACTGATTATTTCATCAAAGTCACTTTATTCTACACTTAATTATCTGAAGCAAACTGTGTGCTTCTACATGAAACAGATTATGTGAAAACCTAAAAATTCTGTGCATGTCATTGCAAACGAGAAGCCATTATTAACTCAACCTTGACCAACACGTAACAAAAAAATATTTTTTTCCGGGGAACAAAATAAATGCAACATGGCTCAAAAGCAGTATACAGAGGAGCAAGTTGGTGGAAAATACTTTTAGAATGGTGAAATATCGTTTCATAGTTCATGTGCAAAGTAGTGGGGAAATAATTTTGGAAGTTGTAAAAATAGAAATAGTAAAATATGTAACGCTAGTATCTGGAGCCACCATTTTTCCCGTACTAGAAACACCTGTGGGCACAGGTGGAAATGTTGTACATGTTGATCCCAGTTGCTTCAGGTTTTGTGAACCAACTAATCAGAGTAACTCAGCTTTTTATCTTTTTATTCATGACATTTTTTCTGCACAAAAGATATTTCTGAGTTCTCTCCCCTTCTAGTCATGGTTGTGTTGTTTCCAGAGACATGCAGGGCTTTATATTGCAGGGGAAATGAACCCACACTGAATAAAAATGTGACAAGAGTTTAGAGGCTTAAACTGTTGTTGTGTAACTCATACATGGGTGCTTTCTGTTCTGCTAACATGTGTCCTCAGTTACTTATCTATCTCTTATCAGAAGTTTGTTTCTTTTTTTTATTAAGTCCAGTTCCCCAATAACCCCGTTATTTGTAGAAATTAAATATTTTTTAGAGTTAAACAAAAGTAGTGCAGGTTAATCCTCACTGATGTCTCTTTCTCTCTCGTGTCTCTTAAGAGGGAGGCTGAATGTGCTGGCCAATGTGATCCGGAAGGAGCTGGAACAAATCTTTTGCCAGTTCGACTCCAAGTTGGAGGCTGCAGACGAGGTTTGAGCACCACCTTCAGAGAGCCAAGCAAATTATAATTAAACCTGTTTGTTGTAAAGCTGCAGATTAATAATAGCCTTCATGTTATCTGTAGATGAACTTAACAGAGATCAGATCAGAATTATTTTATTTATTTTAAAGTGCTGCCTCATGTTGCATTGCACCAGAGCTGCAACAATTAGTTGGTGCATTGATTTTCCAATAAGAAGAAGATGTTTTTGTTAAATTACAGATATCTTGTGAAATCACAAAAAATGTTTATTTGTAAATAAACATTATGTACAGTTTTGACCCTTTTTTTTAATTAAAGTTAACCTGTACATTAACTGTAATAGAAAAAGGGTCAAAACTGTACATCATGTCCACATCAAAAATCTGTATTTTTACAAATAGTACTTCCTTATTTTACAGTATGTGGCGATAAAATTACACACTTACACTGTACTGAAATCCACAAAGAATATGATTACACTGGTCTACAATTTTTTAAAAGTTGCCAGCTTCTGGAATATATTCTATCAATTCTTATGTATTTTGACGTGCTGAATTCAAATATGAAACCCATTTTTTATGATTGGCTACCATTGTTGAGATATCTGACATGTGTTTTTTAACCTTTTTTAATATGCGAACAGTGAAATTTCCCAACAAAATTATTACTTATGGCTTTTAAACATGCTTAAAGTTACTTAATATGCTTAAGTTACTGTTTTACCATGGCAGTAAGATGATACAAATTTTTCATGTTTGTCAAACAGTTTTATGAATGCGGGTTTGTGAATCAGCTTCCCTGTTGCAGTGTATCAGGTCATCTTCCATGTTGAAAAATGAAATCAAGTCCTTTTGACGATAAACGAAATGAAGAAAACCTAACATCTTCAGCCAGGAGATTCCACTGCTGTAATCTGGAGCCCAGTAGTTCTACCCTACTCTTGGGCAGATCCAGATCCCTGACCAGATCAGTCAGTTCAAACTGGGTTATGAGGTGAGGGTGAGGTGACACTGGCTGAAAAAAATCTGGACCATGTGATGTTGATGGCTATTGATCATATGTTTCATCCTCCTCCTCATCAAACTCTAGTAAATACAATTCAGGAGGTGTAGGAATTGGCAGTCCTTCTCCATGAGGCACTGGACGCAAAGCAGATGCAATATTGGGATATTGCACAGTCCACGTTTTCTTTCTGGACAAGCCTTTCCCAACTGGAAGGACCATGCAGAAGTAGCAATCATTGGTGTGGTCAACTGGCTCACGCCATACCATGGGAAGAGCAAATGGCATTGATTTCTTCTTCTTACTGAGCCCCTGTCGCAGATTTGTTGCACAAGTGTTGCAACATACATGTGGAGCCCAGTTTTTTATTTTTACATCCAAAATAAAGATGGTAGGCTTTCTTAACCATAGGGGTTATGCTGCGCTTTTGGGATGCAAAAGTCACTTTGCCACAAATGCAGCAGAAGCAGTCGGTGTTATTGATGCATGTGCGAGGCATTGCTGCATATCATGTCGCTTTATAACTGCAACATATACAAGTTTCACATGTTCTGTAGAGTTATTGTCACTTTTATTTAGAGCTCCACTCAGAGCTACATTTTAGTTTATTTCTACTTTTCTGAGATATTCTTCTATGCTTAACACAACGTAACTTATGTATTATCCTGAACCAAGGCTCGTACATACTGACCTCCTGCGCATCTCAAAAACTAGAGCCAACTGACACTTTTTTTTGTATTTTGTTTATAAATGTTTATGAGTTAGAACAACATAACAACAACATAAATCATACAGACAAACATAACACAACTGACGCTTTTAAACATCAGATTTTTTCTCAGTGACCCAAAAACACAAAAAATGACTACTTTTATTTCAGAAGCTTTTTGGTTGTAGACCAGTGTTACAGACTTTTACCATTATTTTCACAGTTTTTGTAGTTGATGAATGTTATAATACTGCATCATTGTTTTGTTTTGTTTTGTTTTTTTACATTTTTGTGGCACCCTGAACATCCAAGCTGTACTTCTCTGTGTTTGTCCTCCAGGGTTCTGGTGATGTGAAGTATCACCTGGGGATGTATCACAGGAGGATGAACCGGGTCAGCGACAAACACATCACGTTGTCCCTCATGGCGAACCCGTCCCACCTGGAAGCTGTGGACCCTGTAGTGCAGGGAAAGACTAAAGCCGAGCAGTTCTACTGTGGAGACACTGAGGGCAAGAGGGTACGCTCCTTTAGGTTGTTACAGTTGAAGGTACATTAAGAAGCTGTGGCTGTTTTTTATAAATATGCTTGTATTGTGATTTGCAGGTGATGTCGATTCTGATTCATGGCGACGCTGCGTTTGCAGGTCAGGGCGTTGTGTACGAGACATTCCACCTGTCAGACCTGCCGTCCTACACCACCCATGGAACCATACATGTGGTGGTCAACAACCAGGTGTGCACAGCTGCTGTAGTTAGTCAACAATACTCACTTTCAGATGCAGGCATCTGGCTTTCTCTGTTACCGTGTTTATGGTGTCGGCAGTTAATCAAACAATGATTTTGTAACTCTCCAGGCTTCATATAATGTCTTATGTCAATATGTCAGATAAATGAATTCTTTCACACAGGCTCTCAGTTTACCCTAAAGGCCAGTTCATAGTTTCTGCTTTCTTCTGTGTAGAGTTTTATACAGCAGCTACACATGGCGGTTCCAATACTGGTGGACACAGCACAAGATTTCTGGAAAACTTGCAACTTACAACTGGGCCAATCCATATAAAATCAACCAAAGCTGAAAAAATCGCCACCTGGCTCATTTACATTTGCAGATTTTTTGTACATTAACTTTCGTATATTTAAAGAAGCCATTCCCTTATAACTTAGGTACAGAAAAAAGACACTTGACATTTTCAAGTTTGAAAAACACTGTTAAAAACTGCAACCAAATCCGTTTGACCTGACTTAGTTTGAGCTTAATCATTGGAAAGCATATAAAAATCAAAGCTCCTCCAATCTGCCATCAACTACTTTAATTACAACTCTGCTCTGTAATGATGAATTATAAAGTTGTCAGTGACAGAGAATCTCCTTGTACAGACTTCACTCACAACAAACTTGTTTGCCTTGTGCATGGCAAGAAAGTGCGATTGCAGAGCAGATAGTTCATATTAGCACATGCAAATTCTTGGCAGCACATGTACTTTATAATCCCATAAAATCACAAAAAGAAAAAAGAAACGAATAATGAAAGTAAAAATATACTTGTATCTGTTAACAGGATGTGACAGACACATAGTTCAAGGACTGACTGAAATAATAATTCAACAAACATGTCATTTTGTATCAGTTTCAGGCTCTGATATTTGTGTCATTTTGAAAAATAGAACATTTTCTGGTTCAGATGAGTCATGTATGAACTTGTTAGACATAAATGTAATGGCTGTTTGTTTGTCTGTCAAAGTCTTGCTCTCCAGTTTCCGTGCATGCTTTGCTGTTTACTGCACTCTGGAAACAATTTCAAATGTATATTGGAAAGTGATTTTTCTTTTGTGAAGCAAATATTCAGCAAGTTTTAATCACAGAAAATTCCGTCAGACAACTAATGTAAGAAATCTGTAAAAACAGACATGTATTGTGAGTTTGAAAATGGTTTAGTCTAAAGAGTTTACTGCAACTGAATTTATTAAGAAATCTGTTTGGCTACAGTCTATGGGCTTGCTAAACCATTAAATCAGAAAGTGATTCTGTAAATTTCACCCCAAAATGTTGAATTCTACTAAACACATACCCTGAAATGACAATGAAAGCCTATATTCATATAGAATGCAGTGAAAATAACCTACAGCATTGTGTGCATACTGCTGAGTTGCATCTGAGCTGCAGTGGTGATTAATAATATATTTCCTGGGACATCCACAGATTGGTTTCACCACAGATCCTAGGGTGGCTCGTTCATCTCCGTACCCCACAGACGTAGCTCGAGTGGTCAACGCGCCTATCTTCCATGTCAATGCAGACGACCCAGAGGCTGTGATGTATGTGTGCAACATAGCAGCTGAATGGAGGAACACGTTTCACAAAGATGTTGTCGTAGACCTGGTAGGTATTTATCAACACTGATATACTGCTGTGTTGTCACAAATACACGTTAAACTTCTGCATCTCCCCTTTCAGGTGTGTTACAGACGTAACGGCCACAATGAGATAGATGAGCCCATGTTCACGCAGCCGCTGATGTACAAAAAGATCAAGAAGCAGAAAGGAGTCCTGCAGAAGTTTGCTGAGAAACTCATCGCTGAGGGAGTCATGACAGCACAAGAATATGAGGTGAAGCAACTTGTTGAAGGCTGTTTGTGAAGCATGTTCAGTGTAAAGAAAAAAGAACTATTTGTAAAATTCAAGTCTTCTACTGAGGTCCAAAACAGATACATTTTACATGTTGGGGGCACAAAAGAACATCAGTGGCACTTTTACCTCGAGTGCTTTTAACACAAAATCAACATTTTACACTGAAGGAAAAAGGCTTCACTGAGTGTGCTGGATGAGTGGGAAAATCACAGGTTTCACTGTCAGCTGGAGGAAAGCTGCTGCTGGCAGACGATTCTGTTCTGTGTGACATCGCAGCAACCTAAGGGCTGACTGCAACGAAAGAAGCCTTTGACATAAACAGCAAGGTTTTTTTAAATTCAGATTTAAGCATTATATTATGCTATTTATTTCTAAATTAAACATTTATCGCTTTCAAGATAAGAAAAGTAGTCTCCAAATCTATTAAGAAGTAGAAAAGCACTCGGACAGTGCAGTACACCGCCAAGGCTGTTCATTCCCTCATATAGCATTGTCAGAAATGCAGCATTGGTTTATTAGTTACTGATGATCAGAATCACAGCAACATAGAAGGTGTCCATTTAATATAGATGTACAAACAAATGACCTTACGCTGAGCACAGGCGTGTGTTATGCATGTGTACGTTATGTAAGGATACTGAATCACGTGACCTCAATATGTAGCTGATGGTGTGAATTTATGGGACTCTGAAACACGCCACAATTGAATCAGTTGTTCCTTGTATCATTTCTGACGGAGAAGTCCCGATAAGTCTGCAGTGGTTGATTTGTAGGATTGCAATCATGTGATCGTCAGCAGGCAGCTGACGTAGAGTTCACTTGTAGTCATAGTTAGTGATGCTATGCTGCTATCTCACAATGAAACAGAAATCTTTAACAAATCCGTGGATCCAGAGTATGAGCTAAGGACAGGGAAACTTTAGAATAGTCTTGTTCCTATTCAGATACTTAACGTACATTTGTCTCTTTCAGGCGGAAATAACCAGGTACGACAAAATCTGTGAGGAAGCATACAATCGCTCCAAAGATGAAAAGATCCTGCACATCAAACACTGGCTTGACTCACCCTGGCCTGGTAGGAGTCCTGCTTTTTTTATAAGTGTCTCTTTGAATGATTTAAGGTGTGACACTTCAGGCAAAAACAGTGTTTTTAGTGCACCAGGCGATTTTAAGTTTTTTTTTTCAGACTAGTGGAAAGAAATCTCTAGAATTAGGTTATTATTTTATTCAATCTGTTGGATAGTTATGAGATGATGTTCATTCTTGAACATAACACTTGCAAAAAAATGTAGTACAAAAAATATTTGTCATAATGTAAGTTATTAACAGGGGAAGTTTCATGGTGATCTGTTACTCTAGCCTGTAACTCCTCCTAAAGTCATTAGCGCTGTAACAGTTACATACAGCTAAGCCAAGCATTTGTTGCTTCCAGTTTAGCAGATGTGACAATCACTTGCCATCTTTGTCTTATTTGATAGTAAACTAAATTCAGTTGGGTTTTAGACTGCTGCTTAATAAAGCAAAAATAGATTCTTGTTGGTCTGTGGGATGTGATGCTATATCAACCAACTTATTATTCGAGAAAATTATTTCCATCTATCCATTATCTATACACCATTAATCCTCATTAGGGTCATGAGGGGTTGGAGTCTATCCCAGCTGACTTAGGGTGAAGGCAGGAAACACCCTGGACAGTTCACCAGTCAGTCACAGGGCTACATATAGAGACAAACAATCACACTCACATTCACACCTGTGGACAATTTAGAAAAATCAATTAACCTCAGTACATTTTTGGACTGTGGGAGGAAGCTGGAGTACGTGGAGAAAACCCACACATGCACAGGGAGAACATGGAAACTCCATGCAGAAAGATGAAGGCGGGGATGCGAACTGCGGATCTTCTAGCTTCAAGGCAAAAATGCCAGCCACCAACCCACTGTGCAGCCCTAGAAAAAAATCGTTTTAGTTGCAGTGTGCAGTCTGGACTCGGGATGTTAATGATTGTTGACTAATTAATGGCTGTCTGTACTCTCACAGATTAGAAACCTGTTAACTGAAAGCATGAGATCAAGGACAGACATGTATTGTAGAGTCCCTGTTGTACCTGCACCAGATGAAGCTTCTTACTGTTTGATAATGTAGCAGCCAGGGGTAGTTCTGCTTTGGCAGGCACAGAGCATTGTGAGAGTTTAGCTAGTAGAGTGCCACCATGACACAGTCTTCTGTGAAGCCTGTGAACATAGAATGATGTCCAGTGACTTAATCTTGTGCAATCAGTTCATCGATTATTGATTGATGACAATGCTGATTATCACTTAAGAAACTGGTATAAAATTTGCACCCTTGACCTGCACATTTGATCCACGCTTTGAGCTTTAATGTTTTAGTGTGTGTTTTCTGTATATTCAGGTTTTTTCACCTTGGATGGTCAGCCTAAAAGCATGAGCTGCCCTTCAACTGGCATCAGCGAAGACGATCTCAACCACATTGGAAACATCGCTGCCTCGGTCCCCTTGGAAGATTTCACCATACATGGAGGTGCTCCTCTCTCTGCTCACATTGTGTCTGTAGTAAATGTTCTCTGAAGCTGCTGTCAGGATCTTTTAAGCCAGTTTGTTGTCTGCCTTTGTGTTCATGTTGTAGGTCTGAGTCGCATCCTGAAGGGTCGAGCGAACATGGTGAGCCAGCGAGTGTGTGACTGGGCTCTGGGGGAATACATGGCGTTTGGCTCTCTGCTCAAAGAGGGAATCCATATACGTCTCAGTGGCCAGGATGTGGAGAGGGGCACGTTCAGGTAAGCACATAATTCTAACAGGAAAAATCAGCTTTTTTGTGGCTAAAGGGGGACGCTGCATGTCAAATAAAGGGGTTTAGTTTGGAAATGTGTCGAACGATTTGTTTAACCCTTCACAGAGGGCCGTCACACTGCTACATGCGCAACTGTTTATGTGGGTACTCAGGCAGCGTATCGTTTGAAAGCTGAGATTCTTGTGATTCAATTGATGCACACTATTTCAAAATACAGTCACAGCAGGTACAATCAACGTTCAGTAAAATGTTGCCTTTAGTAAGCCGTAGTACATTAATAATTACCCACAAACTGCTGCTGCATGGTTTCAACTTTGCGTTCACAGTGATTCCAAACTGAAACCTATACGTCTTCCTTCAAAAAACTGAATCTGTTAAAAGTGATTGTGCAGATGGATATCGTGTCATATAGCCAGTGAAAGTCTGACAAAGTTTTGGGTCATTTAGAAATGTCCTTATTTTTGAAAGAAAATAAAGAAAACGCTTCAGTGTGAAAAGGTAGTTTGAAGCACTATATTTTTCAGTAACAACAGAGAGCTTTAACCTTGTCAGGCTTGCTCTGCTCTGCATTTGTGCTATAAAAACAGGCTTTAATCTACTTTTCAACTTTGTTTTTGATTCCATCCTTCTAGTTGTGGTAAATCTTAGCCCTTCCTCCTGCAGCAAGGTTAAAGCCATCTGCTCCGGTTCCCAATCTTGATCAGGCACAAAAAACTTAATGTAAGGGAGACATTTCTCCCTGTTGACCTGTGGTTGTGTTTGTCTTCGTCTGAGGTCTCCTCTTATTGATCTGCATCTCATGTTTAACAAAAGTCCAAAAGAAAATTCAGCTTGATTTTCTTTTCTGTGATTTGCTTTGTAGCCACCGACACCACGTTCTTCATGACCAGAATGTCGACAAGAGGATCTGCATCCCGATGAACTACATCTCCCCTGATCAGGCTCCATACACTGTCTGCAACAGCTCTCTGTCTGAGTATGGAGTACTAGGTGAGTAGAGGAAAAACACCAAACTCTTCGAGAATACTCAGCATTTGTTTGGACGTTACTGTCCTAACAAAGAGGGGTGCTCATCGTTAAACCTGTTTGGTTTTAAACCTGTTCTCTTCTGTGTAGGCTTTGAATTAGGCTTTGCCATGGCCAGCCCCAACGCCCTGGTCCTATGGGAGGCCCAGTTTGGAGACTTTCACAACACAGCTCAGTGCATCATCGACCAATTCATCAGTTCAGGACAGGCCAAGTGGGTCAGACAGAATGGCATCGTGCTGCTGCTTCCTCACGGCTTGGAAGGAATGGTAGGACCAGAGGATCTTGATTTGCCACATTCAGCTTTTAGCTCATGATACTGTAGTGTAATTTCCCAGCGTTACACGTCGTTGTGTTGTTCACAGTCTCAAGACAGAAACCGGCAGACAGCACAAACTGACAGAACAGTATCAGAAGGGAATTTAAAGGACTCAAACAAGCACTGAATGAGCCAAATGTGTTTGTTCTAACTATTAAGGTCCTGTCACTCTGAACTTGTTTTCACCAACACTTATACTGTGTGGTGACACATAGCACACTTACTTGTAATAAGAAGGTTGAAAGGTTTTAAATTATCTTTTTTTTGCCTTTATTGTAGAGAGAGACAGGAAACGTGGGGAGAAGAGTATATAGCCCTTTGTCATGACCGCTCAACAGAATTACGGCTGACATTAAGTGTCTTAGTAAGCTGGTGTAGTGCAGCTATAATAAATACACAATACCTTACTGTGAGCTATAACCATACACCTCTGATTGCTTTATTCCCCTGCTTTACAGGGTCCTGAACACTCGTCTGCCCGACCTGAAAGATTCCTGCAAATGTGCAATGATGACCCAGATGTTTTCCCTGTGAGTTTGAGTACAAGGATGTGAACAACTACATTCAAAAAAGGCGTACCTGTAATTTACACTACCGTTCAAAAGTTTGGGGTCACTTAGAAATGTCCTTATTTTAAAAGAAAGGCTTTTTTTTTTCAATCAAGATAAGATTAAATGAATCAGAAATACAGTCTAGACATTGTTAATGTGGTAAATGACTATTCTAGCTGTAAACAGCTGCGTTTTATTGGAATATCTACACATTTGGTGCCACAAACTTTGGAACGGTAGCGTAGGTACACAGGCAAAACATGTTACTTATTTTCTTTTATGTTCAGTTTATCTGAATTCTCTGCCTTTTCTAAAATGAGCAAATACAGATATAATTTACTACAGTCATTTAAATGTTTGCTAATGTGACTTGTATGCAGAATTACTGACTTTTTATACCCCACTTTTTTGTTAGAAATTGTCAGAAGACTTTGCCATGCGTCAGCTTTATGACTGTAACTGGATCGTTGTTAACTGCTCGACTCCTGCAAACTACTTCCATGTTCTCCGCAGACAGATCTTGCAGCCCTTCAGGAAGCCTGTAAGTCTTGCACATTGTGATCATGCAACAGAATACAGTTCAAGTCAGTCACCATGTCCTGTGCTCTGTTGTTACCTCTCTACCGGCAGCTGATAGTATTTACTCCAAAGTCACTGCTTCGCCACCCAGAAGCCAAGTCCGGCTTTGAGGAAATGCTGCCAGGTGAGTACTGAGAGGAAAAAGAGAAGGCGATAAAGGACAAAAAGCAGAAAGTGGAGATTCAGTTTGTTAATGTAAAACTTGCAACCTGCAGGAACCCACTTCAGGCGTCTAATCCCAGACGACGGGCCGGCAGCTGTCAGCCCAGAAAAAGTAAAGAGAGTCCTTTTCTGCTCTGGCAAGATTTACTATGAACTGACCAGGGAACGCAAGAACAGAGGCATGGACGACACCATCGCTGTTGTTCGCATCGAGCAGGTAATGTGAGAGGACAAATTTACCCAATATCCCAATACAAGTCTGCAAAGACTGAGACTTTGGATTGACACTTTGGCCCAATCCCAGTATTTACACTCATTAACTTTAAGGCGCGTTCCTGCTAAGTCTGTAATTGTCAACTTCATTAAAACACACACAAAATCAGTCAATCAATTAGTTATTTACAGCACATGTGTAGAGTTGCTTGTGTTTTCAGTCAAACGTAGGATTTACAAAGGGTCATGGCTAACCTAGTTTGCTAAAATATGTAAATACGGTAAAGTCACAAACAGGCAGTTCTTTCTATTTCTTCGCAGTGGAAACACGTTGTTTCCAAGCAACATGTGCTGTAATAGTGGTGTGTCCCATTTGTCAACAATAGTCTTTTTTTTTGGAAAAGCAACCAGTTCTCCTCACCTATAATTCTTCCCAAAAGACCTAAATCATTCCATACTCACAGAGTGAAAGTGCTCCTTCAGCCTCTGTGCTCTTAGTGCACATGTCTTGAGTAATTTTTTTTGTATTTTAGTTGCATTGAAAAATTTGGGGTCACTTTGAAATGTCCTTATTTTTTGAAGAAAAAAAAGCATTTTTTTTCAATGAAGATAACATTAAATGAATCAGAAATAGAGTCTACATACACCGTGTTAACTAATCATGTGAAAGGCAAATTGATGATTAGAAAACCCTTGTGCAGTTTTGTTAGCACATGAATAAAAGTGTCAATTTTCATGGAAAACATGACATTGTCTGTGGGACCCCAAACCTTTGAACAGTCGTGTACATCCTTTGTCCACTGAGGAATCTTCTCTAATCTTAAACAGCCATTGTGATTTGCTAGTTACATTGTTTCAAATGGTGATTCAGATTTTTAAAACTGATTTATTGTTCAGCCCTAATATAAAGTCCAGCTGCTTGTTCTGTTTTGTGAATAAATCTGCTGCTCTCTGGACAGGAATCTAAATGTTATTTTAAGCAGCTTTACAGATGTTTACACTGGTTGACTGAATATTAAAGCGAAAAGAAAATAAAAGAAGAAGAAAATGCAAAAAATTGCTTGAACAAATTGTTCAGCAGGTTTTTCTTTTCTGTCATACAAACATTCCGGTGACCCCAAACTTTTGAATGTATGTTCTCAGTAATCAGTTATAGTTCGTCAATCTGAGTTGTGTCTTTACTCTGTGGTGTGTATGACAATCAATCAATCAGTGCTGCATCCTCTGTTTAACCAACAGTGATAGCTGTGGCTACATTTTCTGTATCAATGAAACTATTTCACATTGTTCTGTGATCAAACCATGTGGTCAGTGGCCAGTGGGATTTGAGATTTTGATTTTTTTTTTTCAGCTATCACCATTTCCCTTCGATCTACTGAAAGCAGAGACTGATCGCTACGTAACTGCTGACCTGGTTTGGTGTCAGGAAGAGCACAAGAATCAGGGTTACTATGACTACGTCAAGCCCCGCATCCGAACCACCACCAACCAAACACGCCCCGTCTTGTAAGTTTTACTTCAGCCGGCTCTATACTCATGCAAGCTCCGTGTCAGCTGGAAAGATGCTGTCGGACACTTCACTTTATCAGTGTTTATCCCCACTTCATGCAACAGCTGGCCAGCTGTGCAGAGTAGACCTGACTTGGATCACAGTACTGCTAATAATAACCTTGATTAATAGAGCATTTTTCAAAGCCAAGTCACAATATATTTCCAACTTTTTTACAGTCTGTGTTCATGACCTGTTAACTATATTACAATAAATATTAAAAAATTTTTAAAAGTATAAAATGTAACTGAAAAAATTAAATTGAATGATATCAAAAACATGCTTATTGAAAAATAGCTGGAATATGAAATGATAACAACTTTTCATTACAAAGATAATGCAAGAAAATGATCTCACCGGGTCATTTTTGACACACTTATTCATCTAAGGGTTAAGCAAATTTGGGGAAATAAATGTTGTTTGAAAGTTTAAAGTCTCACATTTTAAGTAGTAAAGCACTTTACGATACCAACTCCACAGCTACAATAGTTCCTGACTTTGAAATCATGTCACGTTTTGCAGAGTAGACCTGTACAAGAGTGTGGCAAACCTGGGGTGGTTGTTGAATTAATATGTGCTACACATTATCCACTCAAAGACTCCATTTAGAAAAATGCTTCCAAGATTTTTTTTAGTCAAAAACCTTATGGGTGTTCACATCTTAAATTATTTGAACTGAGATTGATGAGCTAAACTCCTCTTCCAACTTCATTCTGACCAACTATAAAGCCTCTTTCCCTGTCCTTCATGACTTCTCTACCATAAATTGGACTTCATAAGTCACTCTGTCAGTGTGAGTAAGCTCATTTGTGTTTCTGCGTTTGCAGGTACGCTGGTCGGGAGCCTGCAGCAGCTCCAGCGACTGGAAACAAGCAAACTCACCTCATGGAGCTGCAACGTTTACTGGACACCGCCTTCGATCTGGAGGCTTTCTCAGGGAAATACTAACAGCTCGTCTTCGTCTCCGTCCACACTGAGCTTCAGGCGCCGACTCGTTTTCCTCAATATATTTACACATCAGAATTGTGAACAGGCATAATCTCACAACAAAACGCACAAGACTTTTAACACTGTTACCATGAAGACCTCAGTGTTCACAGTGGTGGACTGAAGTAATAAACCTGCAATGAATGTATGAATTTATAGGAAATTAACTTTGAAGAGTTTTATTTTATTAGTTAATCTCAACCTGCTCTGCACATCAAGAATTTCACAGAAATGCAAACATCTGTTTATTAAATTCATGTATTTATCTGTCGAAGACTGTTTGCAAAGAGAAAATAATGATGCACATATTTCAAGGAATAGTTAAACATTGCCAGGAGTTAGATAGCTACCACTCTCATATCATTGTGTTGGCATAGAGTCTGAAAATAATACGAAAAAAATACAACTTATGGCTTTAAAAAAGGGTAAAGTGCAGGATTATTGCTTAGCTGGGATTATAGGAGCTTTAAAGGTTGGATGGAGTCACTGCTAGCTCGCTGTTTCTGCCTCTTTCCAGCCTTTATGTTAAGCTAGGGCTAACTGCCTCATATTTAGACATGGCAGTGGTGTGCATCAGCTAGAAGGCAAATGAACACATAACCCAACATGTTTAACTATTCCTTTAAACTTGATTTTAGTGGTATGCTTAGCAGTGTGTGCTGTATTAAATGCAGTGTGATGGAGATAAAAGAACCCAGTATACTGGTGATCATTTAAAATGTTGAGACCGAGCCGAGATGCAGTGTGCAACAGAAGCGAGCGATACCACCTGAATGTGAAATGACTCAAAGCTATGGCACCTTTATGTTGAACAGTAGAATATTTGTTTTGATGCAAAATGAAAAACTGAAAGTGTAGATGTACTATAATAAAATGCAGGCCTCACAGATGGAACTCAGTGCAACAAGTCAGTTCAGATGTTTATTTTTCCAATATTTTGTGTTACCATCTTTTTCTCTTTTTTTTTGACAATCCACCTCTACAGGACGATTACCAAATTTCTGGAGAGATGTTCTGTCTTTGCTAATTTTTTCAGCTGCTCTTTGCTGCTCTTTAGGGGTTGTGTTGAAGGGGTTGTGTTGCTCTACTTGTCTCTTAAAAGCAAACCTGAGCTGTTTTACTGGATTCCAGTCAGGCAACATACTTGTCCAGGCCAGTATTCTATAGATCCATGGACATTCATGGTGAATCTACACTACTGTTCAAAAGTTTGGGGTCACTTAGAAACATCCTTACTTTGGAAAGAAAAGTGTTTTTTTTTTCCAATGATGACATTAAATGAATCAGAAATACAGTCTAGACATTGTTCATGTGGTAAATGACTATTCTAGCTGGAAACAGCTGATTTTTAATGGAATATCTCCATAGGGATACAAAGGAGCATTTCCAGCAACCATCACTCCTGTGTTCTAATGCTACATTGTGTTAGCTAATGGTGTTGAAAGGCTACTTGATAATTATACAGCCCTTGTGCAGTTATGTTAGCATGTGAAAAAACATGTGAGTGTTCATGGAAAACATGAAAGTGCCTGGGTGACCCCAAACCTTTGGACGGTAGAGTATATCATCTCTCCATTACCTTCTGTACTGATGCAGCCTCATATCATCATGCTGCCACCTCCATGCTTCACGGTCAGGACCGTACGTTTGCTGTGGTTGTCCTGGTCAGGTACATGACAAACATCTGAGCTGATCAAATGTATCTCAATCTCATCTGACCAAAGAATGTGCTCCCAGTATTCATCAGAAAATTTTCAGTTTGCATTTTTACAGCTAGAACGTGAAAGTAGAGCGCTGTCTATGACATTTGGGGTGGAGGACCAGCTCTGATCAGTGGTGCTATGGATCATTCTGTACCTCCTGATGACTGCTACAACTGCTGATTTTTAGCAGGTCTCCTTTTCCGTCTTTGTAAAGTCAGTTTGTCTGGCCATTCTTTTCCACATGGAGCCATAATACAGACATGCAGATAGACACATAGACAGTTCTGCTGTTCTCAGGTCGTTCTGTAGACATGTTCACAGTCACAGTCATACTCAGTTCAGTTTCAATGATCACAGGTTTTCTAACTTGTGTGACTTTCTACTCTAAGGTCTGTATTATCAGTGTAGTCTTTGCAAAGAATCTGCTCGCGATTGTTCATTTGATGAAACACTGGACTGTTCGACTTGGAAATAATGCAACTACTTTAAGGACAATTTAGAAATATTTGACATTTAAATGATATTTCACATTGGCGTCCTCAGCTGCTGTTTATTGTAGCTGAATGATGAAATGAGTAAACGGCAGAGGTCTTTTTTTTTTTAACGAAGTAGAAGTGATTGAAAACATTCTCATCTGCCTTTTGTGCCCAATCTCTCTCAGTTGAAGAGTTAACACACTGGCACTTTACACTGAAACAGTCCATGTTTCAGAGATTCACCAGCATTAAACATTTCTCTCCATTTTTCCATAAACTCTACTTTCACTGTCTCCATTTCTTGTCTCCTCTGTGGTTCGTTAACCTGTTTCTCACATTGCCATAAGCATCCACTTGTGCCAAATACAACGGAATACTTGAAATTACATTTAATAAAGGATAAAAACATGCCAGCAATGGTGGAGACTCCTCATGTTTGAAGGATGTATTTATTTTCATACGGTGTGCATGTTTTATTGTCAACAAATAAAGACCTGTTGAATGGTGACGTTAGAAGTATTTTATTTCAGCTCCAGATTTCAGAAAAACATCTATAGCCTTTCATAGACACAATACCATGTCTGAAAACACACATTATTAAGCAGCAGAAATGTCTGTCAATCATTGCAATTCATACAGTATGTATCGTCTTTTCATTTAAAACAGACAGAAAATTAAGTAGGAAAAGCAGTTGCAGTTTGATTTATGATCAAATCTCTGTGCAGGCACAAAACTCCAGGCAAGAGAAGATGCAGTTTTGCCCTGGGATTTGCATCTCAGGCAGGTTAGACCCTCCTAAAAGTGAACAAAAAGCTGATTGCAGCAAAAGGTCCATCACCCGATTTAAGTAACGGGTATTCACAAATCACCCACAGGCTGAAAGTAACTCCAAAATGCTAGATTTTTTTTAAAAATGAGGGGAGAGTCGGTCCTGACTTTGCTTTTCTTGTACAACACATCACACATTGTCAGGAGGCACAAAAATGCAGAACTGTTACCAACACACTGTGATGGAGGGTGATATTCTGGTTTGCGCAAAAATACAACAAAATAACGAACTCGGCTGAACCGAACGTGTCATTAAATACTGATCAATTGCAGAAAAACGGGATTTAAAGATGATTTGTTGAGTCCGCTGAAGACTGTCACTGTATTAATGTGTTTAATTTTTGCTCTACTCAAGGTGAGCTCATGATATTTTTAAAGGTCCTACAGAGGCAAACTTGACTGGATTTAAAGTCAGAATGATAGCATTTGCTTATTTGATTTTATGTTGAGAGTTTGAATTACGATGTTTCATTTTGAGTTTAAAGTAAAAAATATAGAATATATATATGTTCTGTTAAATTTCTAAACTTAACTAAAATGTTGAGTTTTTTTTCTGTCTTTAAAGGTTTACAACCTATTGCTATTGACATAATGTGACCAACCATCTAAAAGGAAAATAAAAAGTTTGACTTGGAATCCTGAATTGAGTTGTCCTCGCATCCTTTGAACTGAAAGAGGTGGACTTGACATGGAGTTTTTTCAAACCATTGATATGACAGTTTAAACCCTGGACCAAACACATCTATACACCACATTCAAATGGTGATTCAAATTTTGAAACAGATTTTTTTTTTTAATTTAGCCCGACTATAAAGTTCAACAGCTTTTTTTGTTTTGTGAATAAATCTCCTGCTCTTTCGACATGAATCTAAACGTCATTTTCAGCAGCTTTACTGCATTAATAACCGACGTTTACTGAATATTAAAGCGATTCCGTCAACTAGCAAATAAAATAAGAAGAAAATGCAAGATTATTGCATAACAAAACTGTTCAGCAGGTTTTTCTTTTGTCGTACTAACATTCCTTTCAGATTTTACTGTAAGTTCAGATGCCTCACAGCTGACTTCTGAAACTCTTGATGTTTATTGTGATGAAGGAAAACAGTTCCACATGTAAACCCTCAGGTTTGTACAGATCAGCACAGTACTGCTCCAGAAGTCTGTGAAGTTCCCCTGCAAGGAAGCATTACTAAAAATTAATATTGCATTAAAACGTAGAACACTCCTGTGTTTTACATCAAATTTCCTCAGCTTTTCCTACAAATTTGCAGGTATTTAGCTGTGAATTATTTCCAACAAAGTCAGGAGCAGTTTGGTTGGAATTACTTTGCCAAGAAACGCAGCTGAGTTACAACAAATCTGTGGATCCAGACTATGAGCAGCATCACTGCCCAAGTTTAATCACTTGGTCCTTGAGTCATTTCTGACCTTACCTGGAAATTTCATCCAAATCTGTCTTTTTTGAGCAATGTTGCTAACAGACAGACCAAGCAAACTCCTTGGCGGAGTAGTTCTGTAGTAAATTAACATCAATATTTCTCAAAGTTTTCTTGAAAGATTAACAAAATTGCCAATAAATGATCTAATGAAACATGAGTCAGTTTCTTTAACAGGTCTAGTCTGTGGAAATGAGGTAATATTGTGTTTAACTGCTGTGATGGTGAACTTTTATCACGTGTTTTTAGTAGCTGATCCTCATCCATCAGTTTAGAACACAAAACTCATTAAATTTCAGACATGAGCAAACTTCAAGCAATATTCAGCATAAATGCTTGTAAAATGACACTGATTAAGTGAATCTATAATACAGGCAACTTAAAGTCAAGACCACTGCTGTCAGTTTGTCAGTTATTTTTCATTTACCTGATACAGTTCCTCTCTTGTCAGTGATTTATTTAAAAATTCATTTCTGTGTCTGAACGATAGATATTTTGAATTGTTGTCAAATAAAATAACCTGCCATTAAACAGGAAAAACAGCAAGCTCTTACCAACTGTAACCTCTTCTGTGACCAGCAGGTGGTGCATCTGCTGCAGACTTCGCTCCAGATGTTCATCTCCGAAGGTGAAGAAGGCCAAACCCCTCCTGGTTTTTGCTGCTGCCATCAGCTGGATCACAGCTGGACATGTACAGACAACACCAGCAGTTAGGTACATTGATTTATGTTCCCCTCATGACTGGTATCAATAGTCAAAAAGCTCAAAGTAAAAAGGCTTTTAGACTCATAAGTCAGCGAACCATCATTATTGTAAGAACACTTCACCTTTAAGTTGTGGGTCTCCATTGAAAGCTCCACAGCCCCACTTGCCTGTAGCGATGTCGGGCTCTTCCTGCCCAACTTGCCCCTTAAATCCACAGTATGCCTTCAGGGACACAACAGAATCATGTAAAAATGATCATCTCAGACTGAACAGACAAAATAAACTAGAAAAGTGAATCTTTAAGCAATCTACTAATAGCGTGATGAGATTGGGTGCAAATTCTTAATAAAAAGTGGTCACCAGCAAGAAGTTCAGTCTTATGGCAATGCAGCCAACTATGAAAAAGTTTAAATGAATGGAGTTTTTCAAAGTAGTCTCTGAGTAAAAAGCAGCGAAGGAGTGCTACATCACTACCCTTCCTACCTACACGGCACACATAAACATGTTATTTAACAGTTTTTATGTTTTCCCCCTTGTATGACACTGCAAAAAATAGTACAAATAATGAAAAACCTTTGCACAAACGTCACCTTGTTCAGTTCCCGGGTGATCTTCATCATACTGTACTGCTCGCTGCTGTGTTTGAAGTGCAGAGCGTCGATGGCGAGAATCTGCCTCTTCAGCCGAGCCCACGCATCTCTGCAAAGATCACATCGCATCGAATCCCAAAAGCCAAAAATAAACGTTTTAAATGTACATGAAGCAGCTGCTCGGACCTTTTGAGGTGTTCTTCATGAGGACCCGCCCACTCAAAGCTGTCGCCAAAGCCAGAGTAACAGCTGAACTGCTGGGAGCCTGAGAAAAACACAATAAAACACATTAAAACACCTATGAAAAAGGTAGGTTTTCCCTGTAAAAAGTTCAGTAATTTAACAGTTTAACAAACACTGGAGGAATTGGGGCATGAATTGGGGACTATTTTCAGGGGCAGATTAACTCACATTCGGGGCTCTAGTGTGTATTTCCAGGAATACATGTGTGAGTTCATCTGAAACTACAGTGTGTGTGTGTGTTCATGGAAATGAAGGAAGCAACATTCCTGTGACTCATAAATAAATACAGAATATCAACCAAGTTTAAATGAACATTTTCATTTTGATTCATTGGTTGTTTTTTTCTCATTAAACGGTGTCTCCCCAAGTGCTGGAAAATATTGGAAAAAGTAAATTCAAATCCTTGGATCCAAATCAAACCATGACATTTAAATTTGTTCAATAACGAATTTTGATTGTTCAAAAAGACAAAAAGATATTTCATTTATAAACAAGACAAACACATAAGAGCACAGTACTCTGCCACGGCTTCTCAGTCGCTGCATCATTTCCGACGGATGAAATCTTTTAAAAATTTGTGGTCCGCAGCAGTCGATTTGTAGTTTGATCGCAGTCATGTGATTGTCAGCAGACAGCTGACGTAGTGTTCACTTGTTCACTTGATACCACTATCTCGCAATGATACAGAAATCTTTAACAAATCCGTGGAGCGAGACTACAAGCTGCATCACTTCCAAAATCGAGTCACTTACTCCTTGTGTCATTTCTGACTTTCCCTAAAAATTTCATCCAAATTCATTAGTCTGTTTTTGAATAATGTTGCGAACAGACAGACAAACCAACACCAATCGTCACATAACTTTGCCGCTTTCCTTGGAAGTGCAAAAATTTCTCACATGGGAGAAGCTGGAATCAACTCATTTGATAGTTTTTGCTTGAAAAATGACTAACTTTTCATCAATCAAGCAATTCATCGCAGATTTCTAACCCACTAAAGGCCCAATCATGTGCTTGTACCTGTAATGATCAGACACTCGTTGTCTGTCAGTTTCTCGGTGAAGAGACGCGACACGATCAGCTCTGGATTTATCAGGAACAGGATCTCTTCCTGGACCAGACCCGAGCTGAGGACTCCTCCGCCGATCCAGCTGGAAGCAAAGTCCACCTGAAACACACGGATTATCAGCGCTGCTCTGGCTGAGCTGTGGATCATCTGCTGTGGGTTCCTACCTGAAGCAGTCCGGTTCCTTCACTCTCAATGCTGCCACGTGATGCGACGTACAGTTTATGCAGCTTCTCTGTTGACCTGCCGCCAAACATAAAGAGTCAAAGAAGCGAAGAGCAGCTCGGCAACACTGAAATATCTTAACAGTTATTGGATGGATTGCTGTGACACTTTGCACAGACATTTCCCCAGAAGATGAATCCAAATGAATTCACTGATCACCACGAAGTTCACATTTGAGGTTTATCCACAAAATATCTTACTAACTACGGAATGGACTGGTGTAAAATTTTTAATCCCTGTTCTGTGCAAGATAAATCGCAATATCTTGAATCAGTTCAACTTTATTACTCCGCCAAGGAACGCGGCGGAGTTATGTGATGATCGGCGTTGGTTTGTTTGTCTGTCTGTCTGTTAGCAACATTACTCAAAAACTTACAAATGGATTTGGATGAAATTTTCATAGAGGGTCAGAAATGACACAAGGACCAAGTGATTCAATTTTGGCAGTGATGCAGCTTATAGTCTTGATGTTAAAGATTTCTGTATCATTGTGAGATAGCGTCAAAGCGTCACTGCAACTATGCCAACAAGTAAACACAACATCAACTGCCTGCTGACGATTGCAATTCTGCTATAAATCGACCACTGCGGACTTGTCCATCGGAAATTATACAAGGAATGATTGATTAGATTGTGGGGGTGTTTCCAAGTCCCATCAATTCCCGCTGCCTGCTACATATTTTGGTCATGCGAATTTATATCCGTACATAACATACACATGCATAACACACGCCTGTGCTCAGCGCAAAGTCATTTTGTTTGTGGGTGCATCTATATTAAATAGACATTCTATGCTGCCGCAATTTTTGATCCTTAAAAACTAATAAACAAATACTGTATTCCTTAAAAATCATGCTGCATTTCCAATAATGCTACACGGGGGAATGTGTGTACTGCACTCTCTGATTGCTTTTCTTGTTTATTTCTATGTCATGTTGCATGCAGGCTAGTGCAATTCAGTGTTCTACAGCAGACATTATAACTATTTTAGGTTTGCTGAAGTTTTCTGATGGAACAGCACATCACACATGATTAGTTGAAGGACCGTTGGAAATCCAGTAATTCACTCTGTACGGTTTGTTGTTTTAATAAATAATGGAATTTTTGCTGTTTCTGCTTTTTTAAAAGACATGAGAGAAGCCAACTATGATTGTGGTGCCTACATGAGAACTTACTGAGCATTTATTAGGTGTTTGTAAAACAAAACAAAAGTTCTTACCTCTTCCAGTGGGGCATGTCTGTGTCTCCGAGGTAGCGTCTCTCAAACGTCACCAGTCCTTCCAGTTTAGTTTCAGTCACCACTTTAAAGTAATGCATGATGGCCCTCAGCTTCTCTTTCTTCCGGTTCGACCAGTTTCCAAACAGACTGCAAGACAAGAATCGGCAGTTAAAAATCCCACCAGCTCCACAGATTGGAGTCCATGCAAAGGTGTTTCCAGACCTGGTGAAGTTGATGCTGGGGTAGTTATGGTACTCAGCATTAGGATTGGAGGTGTTGCGGTGAGGAAAGGTGCAGAAAAAAGCGTTGGCGAGCAGGCAGGATATCTGAACCTGTGATAGAGTGATGGTTGCCGAGCGTCCTCTCTGGAGCAGTGGGATGGCCTGAGAACACCCAAACACCTCATCACCATGTTCAGGCAAATATCTTCTATCATACCATTCTTTTCTTATCCAAGATAGATAATCTTATCAAGCACCAAATGCACTTGGCTGGTAAAGCTGGTTCATAGTACCTGGTGTTGATGTGAAGTCTTTAATCTACTTTATAACTTCCCACAGTCCAAAGCATGCTGAGATTAGTTGGTGATTCTAAATTGTCCTTAGGCGTGAATGTGATTGTTTGTCTCTATATGTAGCCCTGTGATAGACTGGTGATCTGTCCAGGGTGTCTCCTGCCTTCAACCTAAGTCATCTGGGATAGACTCCAGCCCCCCACAACCCTAATGAGGATTAAGCAGTGCATATATAATGGAAGGATAGATGATTATCTTGAATTTGCTTTTGAGGAGCAACAACGTTTCAGAAGCTACTGAGTATTTAAAGAATTCATGTCTGATTTCAATGTTTTAAATCTTTGATAATGGTTACTCCCAAACTGACCTGAATTAAAAGCCAAATATTGTACATTTTCCCTTATTTTAAGATTTAGTATATTTTATATAAACATATATTTTCCTAATTCGAATAAATTAAGTTAAAAATACAGTATTTTGGCTCTAATTTTGGTAGTTCTGAGTTTGTCACTTTGTGGTCTAAAGCTACACTACCGTTCAAAAGTTTGGGGTCCCCCAGACAATTTCATGTTTTCCATGAAAACTCACACTTTTATTCATGTGCTAACCTATAACATAACTGGCACAAGGATTTTCTAATCATCAATGAGCCTTTCAACACCATTAGCTAACACAATGTAGCATTAGAACACAGGAGTGATGGTTGCTGGAAATGTTCCTCTGTACTCCAAATATTCCATTAAAAATCTGCCGTTTCCAGCTAGAATAGTCATTTACCACATTAACAATGTCTAGACTCTGATTCATTTAATGCTGTCTTCATTTTAAAAATTGCTTTTCTTTCCAAAATAAGGATATTTCGAAGTGACCCCAAACATTTGAACGGTAGTGTATATCCAACTCACAGCACGATCTGATTGGTTGCACATCATGAGTAACAGCCAATCAACACTAAAGGGCAAATGTTCAAAAGTTCTAAAATGTGTCAACAAGTTTGAAAGGCCTTCTGTCTTTAAAAAAAAAAAAAATCGCTAAATTACACCATTTATGAGAGCCAGCATGGACAAAAATTGACCAAATTTCAGCTTTAAAGTCATTCAAATCACCTTATTTTACATGTTTCACTCAGCTTTCGTTTTTAGATCGTATTATAGGACTTCTTGCATTATAACCATGTTATACTGCACAGAAGACATTTCTGAGCTCTCTATGTCTGTCCATGGTTGTTCTGATTCCATAGAGGTGCAGTATTTCTTATGCAGTTAAAAAAAAGGAGAGAAATTCATGCTCATACAAAGTTACGCAGAATTACATTAAGTCTTTGTTATTAGGTTTAAAGTTTAATAGTTTTTCTACAAATGCAAAAAAGAAACTTATAAAGAAAGCAAATTTTGAGATAATTTCGCAAGTTTCACTAGTTAACCAAGTCTTTGGCTGTTTCCTAATTTATTTTTTCTTTAAAAAAACACCCAGATTCTGTAAGGACAAAGTCAAATCAAGTATCCTTGTTGCTATCAGCAGGTCATAGTCATTTTTACTTCCAACTGAATCAAATTGTGAGTCAATACTAGGTGTTTGAAAAAGACTCAGTCAGTCTCATTGGTGCTCTTTAAACTCTTGAGCTCGATCAAATATGGTGTAACAGAAATGGAGCTAATGTGTTCATTACTCTGCAGCCTCTTAGCTGAATGGCAGTACATGAGAGATCTTTATTATACACTGGATGTTACCTTCTTTATTTGCTCAGGCAGCTTCAAAGCCAAGGCAGCGATCTTTGGAAACAGTTTGTCGAAGTAGTTTTCTGTTTTTGGCACACACTGGAAATAAAATACAAACATTTCTTACCATGTAGACACTCGCTGATCAAACTGAATCATAGACCTCGATTGACTCTGACCTTGACGAAGGTTTCGAGGGCGTCAAACGACCACCGACCTTCATACTTGGGGTTGTATTTAATGATGGCCGTCTGGTGAATAGAAACAAAGGAGAGTTGAACAGTTCACGTTTATCAAGGACGGATTATTGAACATTACTGTACAAATGTTTAAATGCTGCCAACGTACTGCCACATCATTGACGCTGACTGTTTTTTTCTTGGCCAGAGCGCTCAGCTGTTTGGAGATCTGCTTCCACCTCGACGCCTGGGAGGGTCCACCGTGATTCACTGCCTGTAACATCATGTATTTTTCCTGATTGAAAATTACATAAACGGTAGAATCCAATAGAAAATCTGTCATACTTTCACATAAACCTGGAAACGATATGAATTTTTTCTGGCTTCAGCTTCTAAATTTGTGAAGATTTCCCTCTTTTCTTTTGGAGAAATAAAACAATTGAGGATAATTTGCAGATTAATTAATAATGTGCAAAGTGAGTCAATCAGAGTGGCAGTGTCATGGTAACGTCTTTGTACAAAGCTCAGGTTTCTTTGAGGGTTTCCATCATTTTGTGGTTGTGTTTTTTTGTCTCTGTGTTGCTTTTCTGTCTCTTTGTGCTATATTTTGTGTGTTTGTGGTCGCTTTTGCAGATTTTTTTTCTGACAACATGGTCACTGTTGGCGTTGCTGTTTTAATCTGAATACTTGCTTGTGAACAGGGCATCTTCACAAAGTTACTGTGCCACAGGTCCCTGCCCTCCTGAGGAACGAGTCTTCGTTCACGGTTGAACAAAGTAACCTGGAAGACAAGCGATAGTCAGATTCAATAAGCACCTAACTGAAGTAAAAGTGCCAATGACACAGTGTGAAAATACTCCATGACAAGTGAGTAAGCAAGTCGGGCGTTTCAAACTTAAATAGAAAAATAGCAGAAGCATTATCCGTACCAAAAAGTACCAAAAGTTACTTCATAATCATATGTTGACATAGGGAGTAGAAGAGTTCATAGATGTATAAATAGGATTTAAAAATGTAACTTCATTCTGTTAAAGTTACAAAACAAAAAGACATCATTGGACAACTGATACATTTAACAAAAAAGGGGATTGTTGGCAGGAATCAATAATTTCAAATTATAGTTTTGAATGGGTGGGCCTGGGATCTTTCTGCATGAAGTTTGCATGTTCTCCCTGTGCATGCATGGGTTTTCACCGGGCACTCCGGCTTCCTCCCACAGTCCAAAAATATGCAGAGGTTAATTGATCACTCTAAATTGCCCGTAGGTGTGAATGTGAGTGTGACTGTTCGTCTCTATATGTAGCCCTGTGACAGACTGGCGACCTGTCCAGGGTGTCACATGCCTTCCCCCGAGTCAGCTGGGATAGACTCCAGCACCCCCTGCAACCCGAGAGAGGATAAAGCGGTGTATAGAGAATGGATGGATGGATTTTTGAATGGGCTTAAGATCTCTATATACAGAGCCTACAAAAGCATTCACTCCCTTTGGAAGCGTCATTATTTTGACCTGAATTGCAGTGAATGCTTGGAATTACAACCTAGGATTCATCATCATGCTTCACGTCATGATGCTGCCACCACCATGCTTCACAGTGGGTATGGTGTGTTTGTGATGGTGTAACATAGTGTCTAATGCGGTTTCCAAAGAGCTGAATTTTGGTCTCATCAGACCAAATAATCTTCTTTCAGTTGACTTCAGAGTTTCCCACAAGCCTTCTGGTAAACTCCAGTTGAGATTTAATGTTTTTTTTGTTTGTTTTTTATCACAGTGGCTTTGACTGCTAAAGAACAGATAACAGTTTTGTAATGTATAGCATCTCCCATCTCAGTTGCTGAAGCCTTTAACTCCTTCATAGGAGCCATAGGTGTCTAATCCTAACTCTCCATCAGTAGTCTCCATCTAGTATTTGCTTGTAATTCTTAATTATATTGACCACGACTAAATGTCTAAAAGCAATAAAAGGGGAAACATACAAAGGAGTTGTACACTGTTCAAGGCACTGTACTATTTAGCAATTACCAATTTCCACATGTTTGGTAGGAGACACCAACCTTCCAGTTTTTGTCTGTACAAACATTCACAACAACAAAGGAGAAACTCTTACATCTATAAGGACAGTGTGCGTCCTGCTGAAGCACAGGTCTCCCAGGCTGACTCGGTAATGTGGACGTCGCTTCAGATCATCCAGTTGACAGCACGAAGACTTGACCTCCTCCTTCTGTGTCCTCACTGACAGATCAGGCCCCTCTGGAGATCTAGATCTGACATGGCCAGGGCTTACGGATCTGGCTGAGGACGATGGTACGCCTTTGGTATTGCAGGGTTCAGAGGAACAGGAAGACGTAAAGTCTATTAAATCTTTTCCAGGGCAGTATCCGGAGGAGGGGGATGAGCAGCTGGGCTGACTTGAGTTTTCTTTGCTGCTGAGTTCTTTTTCAGGCTTGTCGTTGCCACTCCTTTGCTGGTCATCATGCTGGAGAATGGCTTTCATCTGAGAGCTGTCATTCTTGTCCTGCCGCTTGGCCATCTTTGGAGGGAGTTTAGAAACAAGGCATGACCGCAGGTTATCAGAGAGCTAGCACAAAATAAAATACAAAAACAAAACAAGAGTGCAGTCACACCAGGAGCTCTGTGATGCTGTATTAAGCCCCTTTCAGACATATAACTACTCTACTGACTTCATCGGTCTGACAGCATTCTGTCAGCTTCAATCCGGCATACCCACCACCATGAAGGAGAGAACCATGGTACCACATTTGTCATACAGATTGGACAGAACATTAAGTGAAGGATAACACATAATATTGCACTAATAAACAACAGTCTAAATCTAAACTGGGTCAGTCCATGTCAGTTCAGAAATCAGTTTTGCTTCAGATTTTGTTCAGATTACTTATGCTGGACTCAAAAAGAAGCCCGCTAAAGTGGCAGAAGTTTGAGAATTTCATGTTTAAGACACATGTGGATTTCCATCCTTACTAGACATGGTTCCATTTTTTGCTGTTTTGACATGTCATCATGGGACTATAAGAAATGGTGTACTTAAGGAAGCAAAGTTGCTTAAGTTGTCGTTCATGTTAACACGTAGGAGGTTTATTTTGCCTTACTGAATTTCCCCATACATGCAGGGGAAGTAAACAAACAGCGGACAAACATTAATACTAATATACAATAATTCAACACAGACCACAATAAAACTCCTTTTTGTTAAAACTCTTCTGAAAATAATACACCTTTATAATGGCTTCCCTGTTAAGATGTTTTTTATGAGGGTGGAAATACAACAATTCCTATGTCTGCACCAACATGAGTATATGAGTAAGTGCTGAACTGGCAAGAAAGGTGGGGGAGTTGCTGTCATCTTCAAATCTGTATTTCAGTGCAACGGAATTTCTTTTGGTGACTTTAGCCCTTTTGAACATCTCTGTTTTCAGAAAGAGCCAAGAATATTTCTGTGTACTCCAGACCACTCCAAATTTTCAGTTAACTTCTACGCCTGTCAAGAAAAGGTACATAAATGAAAATACCAGTGTTAGTCTTAGTTACAACTAAGATAACCTTGAGCAGGCCAAAAATACCATGGAGGAACACTATGACCGTCAGGGCCTTGAAAACAAGATAGCTCCACAACTACTCTCAAATGCAATGAATTTGTATGCTTTTTAAATGAAAAAATACAATCCACAAGGTTAAATACTTCCACAAAGGAGAAAAACAATAAAATGATGGAACCCTAAAACCCCCGAGGAAAAACTCAACTGCCATGTCAGAGTTCAATGCAATTGACCTAAAGACTTTAGAGGAAACAGTTCAGCAGGTTAAACCATCAACTTTCCGTTTGGATTCAATGCCATCTCGCTTTTACGAAACTGTTATAAAGTCTGTCATATTTGATTTGCAGCATATAATCAGTTGCTCACTCCAGTCTGGCACATTTCCTAAATCATTTAACACAGCTGCCATTAGGATACTCTTAAAAAAGAGAGCTCCAGATGCGTCCATGTTAAGCAATTATAGACCTATCTCAAATCTTCCTTTCATAGCCAAGATTATAGAGAAGCTGGTTTTTCATCAACTCAGCAATTTCTCCAGTCGAGTTCAAGAAATTACTCCTCACCACACTACAGAAACAGTTCTCATTAGAGTGTTAAATGACATAAGATTGAACACTGACTCAGGCAAGTGTCAGTTGTTGTCTTTTTGGATTTAAGTGCTGTGTTTGACACAGTGGCTCACGGTTTACTGCTGAACAGGTTGCAAACTTGGGCAGGACTCAAAAGGAACAGTCTGGGGCCTCATTTATAAAACATTGCGTAGGATCCATACCAAAGATCCGAAATGGGCGTATGTCCTTCGCCCCTGATTTATAAAACTGTGTGTAAGCACAGCTGCACGCAATTTCCCCTTTATAATCACACACCAGCTGGAAGATTGCGCAGGTGGATCCACCTCACATCCCGCCCACATTTTACTATGAATGGTCAATGCAAAGTAACTCATAAATGGATCTGTATATAAATAAGCTGCTGATCCACGGCATTTTACGCAGCGCCAGCCTGCAGTCTTTTCCCTACACTGAGCGTGGTTGTGGTGTGACGCATGTGGGCCTGCGTGCCTGTACAGGGCTGATTAATGGTTGGACGCTCATCCCATTCGGCCGCATATGGATAAATAAACAAAATAATTTACTTTTTTTGCCTTTTTACTGTGATAGTTGCAGTGAAGAGTGACAGAAAATGGGGAGAAGAGTAGGGGGAAGACATGCATAAAAGGGCCATGGGCAGGAATCGAACCCAGGCCGCTGTATTGGAGACCAGTCTCTGCAAATGGGTCACCTGCGTAACCCGATGAGCCCGATGAGCTAGTTTACCAAGCACCTGGGCGCCAGGTGCTTGGTAAACAAAACTATTTAATGAAGAGCAGCGCACCGGCCCAGAAGTGGACCGGCCCTTCGGTCAAACGACTGAATGAAATAACGTTCAATCCGCCCCTGTTAATATATGAACATAGTTCTGCAAATACAGTCGTAGGCTGAATGGCGTACTATATGAACATCTACAACAATGAGGGTTTATGATTTTCCGGCTCTACAAGTCTAATATGTGATGATAATAAAGGTTTGAGATCAATCTGGTTTCAATTCACCACTTCACCCTCCGGCACTGCCGTTCCCTCTGTCTCCAAAATGTGCTTAAGCAAGCATCAAAGTTGGCGCACCGGTGCGCACATTCTCATGCCAACTTTGTTTTTAGAAATCACAGCGTATGCCACTTTCTATGCAAAGGTTGTGATTTACGCCACTTTCTAGCCCTGTTTTGTGCGTAGGCAAGCATTGAGCATCAAGGTTGGCACACCGTGCGCACATTCTCACAGCAAGTTTGTTTTTATAAATTACAACCTTTGTGTAGAAAGTGGCGCATGCCACTTTCTAGCCCTGTGTTGTGCATACACAAGCTTTATAAATGAGGCCCCTGGACTGGTTTAAGTCTTACTTGGGGGAGCGGAGATATTTTGCGACCATTGAAAGTTATGAATCCAATTGAGTGGCTATGACATATGGAGTACCTCAAGGATCAGTCCTGGGACCCCTTCTGTTCAACCTATATATACTTCCTTTAGGTCAAATTCTTCAGAGCTCATAGTTATGCTGATGATACAGATATATCTAGCACTGTCCCCCAATGACTACAGGCTGATAGAATCATTGTGTCACTACCTAGAGCAAGTAAATAATTGGATGAACTAAAATTTCCTTCAATTAAACCAGGACAAAATTTAAATAATTGTCTTTGGCAACAAAGAGAACACAACTGTTAGGAAATACCTTGAATCACTATCCCTACAAACCAAAGACCAAGTCTGAATCCTTGGTGTGCTGATAGACTCGGACCTGACTTTCAGTAGTCATATCACGTCAAAACAGCCTTCTATCAGCTAAAGAACACATTCAAAGTTTAGAGATTTATGTCCACAAAAGACCAGGAGAAGCATATTCATGCTTTCATTTTCAGGAGACTAAACTATTGTAACGGCCTTCTGACTGGACACCCCCAAAGGAACATTAAAAAGTGTGGACCAGAACAGAGATCAGAACACATCAGTCCAGTTCTAAAGTCTTTACACTGGCTCCCAGTAGGTCACCTCTGTCTGAATTGACCAAATAACTAACAGTCTAGTTTATTTAGGTTTTCCTAAGCAGTCAATCTTCTGTCCAACTTCTGTTCTGTGCAAATAGTCGATATATTTAAAGAAAGGGAAGTTTATAATTTTATGGCAGAAACATCATGCATGCTGAAATCTTCATTAATGTTAATCAGTAATGGCTCACCTTTGTGCATGAACCATGCTTCGATAATAGACTAATTTTTTACACCTGATCTGTGATAACAATGATTCAAAAATGAAAATTTTCAAATATTTTAAAATCACAAATCATGAGCTCATGTCTCACTAAAGGCCCTTTCAGAACTGAATTTCTTCCTGTTAATATGACTGCATCTGAACATGTCAGCTTCATGTCTGAATGTGCACTCTGCTCATTTCAGAATTGAAGTCGCAATGAAAATTTTACAAGGTCAGACCTAGAAACATTTCCATATTACTTTCAAAATAACACAAGTCTGAGCTGCACCGATTCTTAGACACGCAGACAACAACACCAGGAGTTGTGTGGAGCAATTTATTAATGGCTTTTTCTACATTTCAGCATCAGCGTTGGTCCAATATTGATCCACCGCTCTGAAATTTTATATATATATTACAAACTTAAAAACAAAATAATGAATGTAATCCATTTCCTGCAAGGATGTAGGAAATGTAGTGCAGTGAACAGGATTTACAGGTCTGATTGTCTGTTGAGTCCATCGTTTCAGGTTCAGCACACAGAGAGTCTGTGGGAGGAAGCTCATGACTCACTCATGACTGGCCCCTAACCAATGTGATGTCACAACACAACATCATATTTACGTCAGACTGAGGTGGGCACAGAGACATTTCCCTCCTGCACATGGATATTAAGTCAAACTACACAACATAACTCTGCACAGTGGAGCTCAAACTTCACCTACAGTAATAAACACATATGTTTAGGTGGGTTTGGACATCTGATAGTTGTGTGAATGCAGGACTTCAGTCTGTATTTTCACATTACTTTCATGTGAGGCTGGTTTTGAGAGTAACCTCTGGAAGAGCAGAAAAGCAACCTGTCCACATTCCACATACAAGCTTCAACCTCGACCGCTCTAAGTTGTGCCATTACGCACGAAATTCTCCAAAATGAGTGGGTTCGGTGCACTCACCTTTCAGCAAACACTGAACCCGATGTGTTCAGATGTAACCTTGTTGTTGCTGGAAGCAGGTTTCATCGATGTAAAAGTAGGAGAACAATCACACACTCATTCAGGGAGTGAACTTTGCTTTCACTTTGCAGCGAAAACGAAAGTGAACTGAAGACAGGAACCCGGACTTTCATTATAAACGAAACATGTAGAAAAAATAAAAATAAAAATCCTCAGGCTTTATTACAGCATAGATGACTAGTCTAGATATTTATACCGGGTCATTTCGTTTCCACTTGAATAAGAAAAAAAACAAACAAAAACATACATATACATAAACCAACATTAAACTGCTTTAACTACAATTTGATTATTGAACACAAGATGGCAGCAGTGAGCCAGCTGGGATGATTCACCTCACAAAATGACCATCGTGTTTTTGCTTTGTTTCAATGATACATAATAATAATAATAATAATAATAATTATTATTATTATTATTATTATTGTTATGATTATTTTATTTTATTTTATTTTAATTAAAACAACAACAAGAACAACAACAATTATTATTATTATTATTATTATTATTTAGGGTCACTTCTTATTCTATATGATATTGTAGTTTTTAAACTTAATATTTCATTAATGTTTTATCTATAGAGTCTTGCAAATAATATTTGATTTGGAATAAATATAACTTAGTGAGGTCTTAAACTTAATGTTTCATTTGTATTTTGAATAATATTGAAGGGTAACATGTTATATTTATTTTTTCTTTTATATGATTTTGTCGGGTCTAAATATTTATTTTAGTCAGGTAAATTGAAATTTATATAAAATATTGTAGGGCCATACAAATGTTATTTAATTTGCATTTAATACATCCATCCATCCATCCATTCTCTATACACCGCTTTATCCTCACTAGGGTCGTGGGGGTGCTGGAGCCTATCCCAGCTGACTCGGGCGAAGGCAGGGGACACCCTGGACAGGTCGCCAGTCTGTCACAGGGCTACATATACAGACCAACAATCACACTCACATTCACACCTACGGGCAATTTAGAGTGATCAATTAACCTCAGCATATTTTTGGACTATGGGAGGAAGCCGGAGTGCCCGGAGAAAACCCACGCATGCACAGGGAGAACATGCAAACTCCATGCAGAAAGACCCCAGGCCCAGGCCGGGATTTGAACCGGGTATCTTCTTGCTGCAAGGCGATAAAATATGTTTTAAAAAATTATCGCATGCTGTAACTTTTTTTTTGAAACTGTGACAATGAACACAGATATCTGTAAAATACTGATATTTTTCAAACTGTGTAATTTTACAGTCATTTTACACATTTCTTCCTTTTTGCACTTATTTTTTTTTACAATTAGATTGTTTTCACAGTGCATTGTTACTTTTCCTTAGACTGAAGAACTGGATTCTTCTTCAATCATCATAAGTTAAGATGCAGAAAACCAATTCTGAACAAATATTTTGGACTCGTTTCAAGGGGATATTGGATAATCTGACCTCCAATATGAAAGGTTACAAGGCCAAAAGCCTATTACATGTTTGAATGTAGCGTGAAAAGCAACTGGCTGCGGAATAAAAGTGGAACAGCAATGGGTCTTTCTGAAGTTGTATAAAGTGATGACTGAGTCCAAATACCA
This sequence comes from Acanthochromis polyacanthus, assembly GCF_021347895.1. Classification (NCBI taxonomy): domain Eukaryota; kingdom Metazoa; phylum Chordata; class Actinopteri; family Pomacentridae; genus Acanthochromis; species Acanthochromis polyacanthus. The sequence goes on from NC_067130.1 coordinate 19,853,225, forward strand.
AACAGCCAACTACTACTGAATTTTGTTTTGTGTATCTTAATCCCCTGATTGCTCTCATGTATTTTACTTTACTCCTATGTCACTTGTGTCACGCATGATGTGATAATCTTTGTAACTTTACAGTGATGTGCCTTCTTGGCCAAGTTTTCCATGAAAAAGAGATTTTATTCTTCAGGGACTTTCTGGGTAAATGAAGGTTACAAAAATAAGACAAGACTAGAAAAACTAAGTTTTTTGGAGGTTCCAATATTCCATCATTTTAACATATTTTTGTTGGCATTAATTTGACCAAATAAAAGTTAATAATTGGTGTATTATGGATCAGCTGTAGTAGCTGGTTGTTCCTCCAGGAGTTCCTGTGACTGAGGAGGCATTACTCAGACTATCGGCATTTCCATGAATGTTGATGATGTGGTTTTCAGTGTTTCACAGGGCGAATATCCTCCTCACTGTGTAGATCACATGTATTTGTAAACTATAAAACAAGCTGAGGGCTTTCATTCTGAACAAAAACCCTTATGTTATCTATAGGCACAAAAATAAAATGAGAAAAGCACTCAGAGACCACACTACTCTGCAAAGGCTGTTGACCAATGAATATTTAAAAAATTCATGGTCTGCAGCGGTCGATTTGCAGTTGGATCACAATCATGTGATCATCAGCAGGCAGCTGACATAGTGTTCACTTGTAGTCATAGTTAAATGATACAGAAATCTTTAACAAATCTGTGGATTCAGACTATAAGCTGCATCACTGCCAAAATCTAATCACTTGGTCATTGAGTCATTTCTGACCTTCCCTGAAAATTTCAGCCAAATCCATTCACCCATTTTTGAGTAATGTTGCGAACAGACAAACAGACAGACGAAACAGACAAACCAATGGTGGCCAATGGTGAATTCAATATTTTTGCTTTTTAATGTTTGTTACAGCTGATCAAACAAAACCAGAAATCAAAGTGCTTCTATGATGGAATAATGTGACTTTATTTAAGGTTTTCTGCGTGGCAATTGCTTGACATTGAAAAATAATCCCAGAAAATATATTAAATTGATGTGGTGCAAATTTCTGACAATTATGCAATTAATCTAAATGAACCTGGTGTTTTTAGGAACAGCTTTGCCTGGTGAGAGTCTTTGAGGCAGAAGGGTGTCATTTTTGACACTGAGTGCAAATTAGGATGTTGTACGTGTACAGGACACGATTGTGGAGTCGCTGTAGGGCGAATGCTGTCATGTGTTCCTGTGATGACAGTCATGTGTGTTGCTTTCTGCACAGACACTCACACATCATGTATCTGTTAGGAAACAGTGGTTTCAGTGAGGGCGGAGGACCCTCGCTCGCTGCCTCAGTCATCCTGCGTCTCTGTGTTATTCTGGGTCAGCCATTTCCCTGGAATGTTCCGCCTGCTGCCAGAGAGAAAAGTCACTACAAAGGAATGCACACATAACACTGCAGAAACACAAGGATGACTTAAAAAGGCCTGAAAGTGAGCAGCTCGTGTAAATGCTTCTCTCTGTGTGACTGCGAGCAGTGGCAGCACATTCTCTCTTTAAGGCATGAATGTTCCAGTTATGAAATAGGTGTGCACAATCTGGTGAACCATCTGCCTGAACTCTGCATAACACTCCCAGGAGCATAATTAATTCCAACCATCAAAAACATAAATCTGAATCTGCGAGTGCAGGCAGCTTTGATTCTCCCTCTTTGTCTCCTCGTCTTTCTGCTGGAGGTCGGATTGTTGCAGCAGTGACGGTTGAGTCAAAGCAGGGTCAGCGGTGTGCACCCTCCCAGGTTTTTCTGTACAGTTATGAGGTGGAGGAGTGCGTTACTTTGTGCTGTGACATTGTGAAATGACTGCAGCATGCTGGAATTGTGTGTGATTGTACTATGCGGCAGGTCGTGGGGGAGGAAGCAGCTGCAGCGTGTGGAGTGTAGAGGTGGCGGTGGATGTGGGGTGATATGGATAGAGAAAAATGAAGAAATCTCGGGAACCTGTTTCCAGGGCAACAGAGGTCTGAAACACACACACATAGAGGCAGGTTGGACTTTTTATTCTCCACGCTGCACTGCCCTCCGGCAAGATACTGCAGACACCTCTAATGACTCCAAAACACTGGCTGGCCCTGCTGCTAAAACACTGCCAGGCTTCACGCACACACACTCACTTTCTCCATGTGTGTGTGTTTATGAGTGTGTGTGCAGGCATGTGTGCTGCAGAGGAGGAGGAGGAGGAAACACTGTGACACTCATGCATGCATGCATGTTGCAGGTGCATGATGGCAGTAAGTGGAAACCCATGTTGGCATGATGCATGGATCATTCATACGTGATCACTAGCAGGTGACGTCATGCTCCATGATAAGCCCCCCTCACCCTCTTCTTCCTCACCCTCCCTCTCCTTCTTCTTCTTGCTCTGAAATGATCTGCTGCTCTGGTCTGCAGTCAGGCAGGCAGACTTTGTAGGAGGAGGAGGGACAGGGAAGGAAAATGCCTTTCTCTGTGGGAGACATTAGCCCTGTGATCTCATGAATATATTACAGAGCAATGAGAAAGGTGTAGTGAGCTGCCAAAGCACACACTGCAACAGCTTGTATTCTAATCGCTAGTTAGTTATTTATTTTTTAAATTCTTAATAAATAAACAAACGTGATGCAAATTTAAACCCAGAATAGTTGATTAATGAGCGTTTGTGGTGTGAAAAAGCAATTATTAACAGCCCAGCCACGCTCGATTAAACGGTCATCAAGCAGCCTTGCCTTGTTAGCTCCGACTGCGACACTACGGCTAAGCTAAAACTGTTTAGCCGAGCTAACACAACAATTAAGCGGCTCCATCGTCTGGCAGCTGGCGGACACACACAAGGTAAGCTCCCGTGTCATTATTATCAACACCACCCTTGATTTTATTAATGTCTTTTATTTGTGCTATCTGAGCTGCTGTCGTTAACCGTGTAGCTAACTACTTAAGCTAATGTTACACAAACTTAGCCGCTCTAGCTAATTAGCTTCCAGCTAGCTAGCTAACGGTGCCACAGCCAGCGGCGTGTTAAAGAGCCTCCACACACTCATCTCCTTTTCCAGTCCTGCGCTGCCACTTACAAGACACAAACTTAACACTGCGAGGCTGCTACACCACCAGCACCGCTGCCATTTCAGCAAAACGGCACCATTTCTGATCTTTTCTGTCCACTGCAAATCGCTTTTTTAACCGCAACCTCAACATTATCTGCGTTAATCGAGCAGCCAGGAGCAGGTAGGTGAAACAAAACATCTGCTTATTCTTATTTTTTAGTGATGGGCAACACACCACACAAACACACATCCACACACACTCACAGATACAGTGAGGCAGGACTCATGCACATCGCATAGACTGCTGAAATGCTTTGTTCTGATCTGCTGCACATCTCAGCAGCGTGTTTTTGTTTGTTAGTGTTGTTGCAGCAGGAGATCCATGCATATAGGGATGAGTGTTGATTTGCATTCTTTTGCATTGCTGCCATCACCGCCACATGAGCAGGTAAATTATCACAGGAAGAAAAGCATGTTTTACAGTACCAAGCCTGTCTGACTTCATCTAGATGATGCTTCTCAGCTGCTGGTTTAACATGCATGGCTTGTTGCAGTGTGTATGTGTGCCCCCCCCTCCCTGGCCATGACTTCCTGAATGTATCATGGGCACAATAACATGTTGTCTTGGCAAGAAGCCAGGTTGAGGTAGTTTGGATCAGTGTTGACATGAAAACATACAGAAGTCCCTTTTACTTCAGCCTTGCAAATCTCCACATTTGAAAAGCTATGAGAAAATGCCCATTGAATAGTTGTTTTTGTCTGAAGGATTTCTTAAAAAGCGAGAATTTATCTGATTAGTGATGGAATAATTTGCTCTAAATATGACACGGGAATGCATTGAGGTGAGGTGTTTTCATAAATGTAATCAAACAAGTTTTCAGTCCTATTTAAGTGGATTTGTTGATTGTTTTTTTTTTTTAATGTGTTTTTGTGTATGTGCAGACCAGAGGCATTGCTGGCATCTTCATACACTGTCTGGGGACTCGGCCCAGTCAGGCAGTCTTAAGATTTTAACCTGATAATTACACCATTATCAGGTTGTTATTTCACAGTTTTAAGAAGACACCATCTAACTTGCAAAAATACATTAATGTGCGGCATTTTGGTGTTAGGCTCTGATCAGACAGGAAGGGTCAGGAGGTTTATGATTGAGATGAATTTATTTTTGATTGATTGTTAACCTTTCCTGCATGCTATGTTAAATGTTATCTGCTTATTATGTGTATTTTCTTCATTTCAGTTGCCTCTAGAGGTGTATTCAAAAGGACTAATTTGATTAAATATATATTTTGTATTATGTGCAGATTGAAATTTTCTGAGAACTTATTCACATTTATTCTGAAGGGTTCTGTTGATTCATTAATGCTCCTTTCCACTTGTAAAAGTATCCCTGCAGATTCATCTATACATGACCACGGCAATATTACACTTAGAAATGTCACTATTTTTGAAAGAAGAATCAGTTTTCCTCAATGAAGATAACATTAAATTAATCAGAAATAATGTCTAGACATTGTTAATGTGGTTAATGACTATTCTAGCTGAAAACAGCTGATTTTTTTAATAGAATATCTGCATAGTGGTACAGAGGAACATTTGCAGCAACCATCACTCCTGTGTTCTAATGCTACATTGTGTTAGCTAATGGTGTTGAAAGGCTCATTGATGATTAGAAAACACTTGTGCAATTATGTTAGCACATGAATAAAAGTGTGAGTTTTCATGGAAAGTGTGAAATTGTCTGGGTGACCCTAAACTTTTGAATGGGAATGCATGTTTTTGAGAATGCAGTTGTAAGCATTTAGGCTTCGTAATTAATCTGTTTGATAATTTGGGATTTGGATGTCCTGATCAAATTTTTCGTCTCCGGTCCGATTCAAGTCAAATAATATTTAGTATCTGCTGTTACTGAGTCCTAATCTGATTCCATTTTCCTACATAATACACATGCAATGTGCATTAAAGTACTTTAAGTATAGTAAATTAAATCCTTCACAACTGAATCACTATGTAATGTATAAAGGGAAAAATACATTTCTGCATCCAAACCATTTCTTAATGTTGCACTGCTGGTCACAAGGCTTTGTGTTTGCACTGTTGACTTTTGCCTAAATCATGTATCTGCTGATTAAAACCGCAATATCGGCAAAGGACAAATGTTCCCTGTGCTCAGTTTGGGTTAATAATTCATCGGTTATTGATTGATTATAGGTAAGACAATCATCTAAAATTTGCACCAGTGTCCTCCTGCCACCAATTGTGACCTCACTTTAGGACACCTGTTAAACAGAGGACATTAAAGTAAGGATTGAGCTTGTGTTTTTGCTCATAGCAGTTGAACAATACATCAATGAGTCCCTGATCTTTGAAAACAGATCTGGACATCTCTAATTTTGGGCCATATTTACTCCGCCAAGAAACGGCGGAGTAATGATCGACGTACATTTGTCTGTCTGTTTGCAACATTACTCAAAAACAGACTAACGGATTTGGATGAAATTTTCAGGGACAATTCAGAAATGACACAAGGACCACCTCATGAGATTTTGGCAGTGATGCAGCTTCTAGTCTGGATCCACGGATTTGTTAAAAGATTTCTTTTTCATTGCGAGATAGCGGCACAGGGTCACTAACTGTGACTACAAGTGAACACTACGTCAGCTGCCTGCTGACGACTACATGATTGTGATCCTACTTCAAATCCACCACTGAGGACTTATCAGGACTTATCTGTCGGAAATCATACGATGAATAATTGATTAAATTGCCCCATCGATTCCTGCTGCCTGCTTCATATTTAGGTCATGCGATTCGGTATCTGTACACAACGTATACATGCATAACACACGCCTGTGCTCAGCGCAAGGTCATTGTGTTTGTGGGTACATGTATACAAAATGGCTCTATTCTATGGTGCCATGATTTATACTTCTGTGTGTTATTGAAAATAGTCATTCAGTTGAATGATGTTTCGGATGCATGCCGTCCTATAGCATGTGGACAGTCTGACTGGTTGCAAAATTGTAGCCGCATCATGAAATGGATAGGCCAAGAGTTTGTTTGTGTTATTTCAGAGTGAATTGTAATACACTGCTCTCTCTGCAAAGTAAGGTCATCACACTTTGTTTCCATGCTTTGCCCATGTTTCACATTGTTTCCATGGTGAATGCAGGATTGCTATACTAGTGCTTTTGGATTAGTCCAATGAATGAAGATTTAAGCTAAAATCATATCCAAAGGTGAGCCTCAGTATACTTGTTTTCTGACATGTTATTTAATAGTAATTTGGGTGACCAACCCTTTAAATGATCCAGATTCAGATGTGCAGGTACTGGTGATGAGAAATGCTATTCACCAATCAACCTCTCATAACACAGTACCCTAAATGAATAGCAATCAAGCAAATCTGCTGCTTATGTTGCTAGCAAAAATTCTGCCTGTAACTCAATGAGTGGTGCCTTTGAGATGTGGACACATAGAAGAATGCTGAAAATATCCTGGACAGATAAAATCACAAATGAAGAAGTCTTAAAAACATGAAAAAATAAGAGTGCACAATTAGAGCACATATTAAGACTCAGAAAACTCAGGTACTTTGGTCATCTCATAAGAAAAAATAACATATCAAGAATATTATTAGAGGGACGAATAGATGGAAGAAGGCAAAGAGGACGACCAAGAGCAATGTGGACAGACGATATAAAGAAGTGGACAGAAATGCAGTACAGTGAGGCAGTAAGAACAGCCGAAGATAGAAGTACGTGGAGAACTACCATATCCTCCAACCCTGTAAGGGACGGAACATGAAGAAGAAGAGAAGCCCAATGATAGCTTTTCTAACTGCAGTAGTTTGCAATAAAACAATGTAAAATGTTTCTATTTCTACGCTGCTACTTGTTGCCATTTGTTGTTAGTTACTTTGATTCAAGAAGTAATCAGCTATGCTATGCCATTTTAAAAAAAAATTAATGTCTGATTGGATTGAGGGCTATTTTTTAGAAAAATATTATTATTATTACTTTGGTAAAAAATGAGCAAATATAAATTGACATCTAGGGTTATTCAGGAAAAACATTTTGAGGTTGCTGGTGCAGATTGAGATGATGAGAAGGTCATAAAAAAGACTGAAAACGGCACAATGAAGTAGGAGAGTTTTGCTCAGTTAATTAGTTTGTATATAAAATTAAAACATTGTGGAAATCTGGCACTCTTATAGCGGTTGTCCAGCAGATTTTTAATTAACTGTCAATTGTGATATGACAGAAGACTAAAGCTGAAACTGCAGTTTTCTTTTTAAAACATAAAAATAAAACTGATTCTTGGGCTAGTTATTGCAGCTCTGCCTCACACATGCACACAATAAATTGATTTAAATGACGGCATAATGAGTTTTGTTAATTTTTAAGCAAATAATTAACCTTGAATGATAATGTAACACATTCAGTTTGTGTTTTGAACATACAATAGGTGCTCCAGGCTTTGATTTATCTATCTGAGACACTCTTTAAATCCCTCAGAGAAATAATATCTGGTCTCTTCAGGGTTGAGAGCTGACTTTTGTCTCTCATGACGACTGATGCTTTTCTGTATTTAAGAGGCTATTAATTGGTAATCTCTCAGATCCCATTGAGGCTCTTAATTAGTGCTTCATTAATGGCAGGTTTAATACAGGTCAGCCAGAGAGGCCTTTGTATTGTACAGTCTGTTTTTATCCAGAAATGGCTTTCATTAAAGGTTTTTTACCTATTCATTTGATTCCCAGATATTATTGTGAGTGGATATTACAACTGAAACATTTAAATAATTTCATTTTTTTAACAGCACCACTACCTGTAACAGTGGTTGACTTTGAAATGAATGCCACCTCCTAACATTGGTTAGCATGTAGAACATCTGTCTTTCATTGTTCCTGACCGTGCAAATACCAAACAATAATTGCCATCTTATTCAATAAAATCCTTCATTCATTGCAGCCTTTCTACATATCAAACACAAGTCTTGCAATTTCCAAAAGATCGGAGCCAGTCAAGCATTTTTTACCCGATTGGTATCAGCACAAACCTACCCTGATCCTTTGTTGATTTCTGTCACAAAGCGCTCCTAAAGGGAGAGCACAATTTGTTACAGGATGCTAGGGATGTGCATTTAAAGTAATTTTCTTGCTCAATAATTATCAATCAATACGTTGAGCTCTGATGCTCAGCTGCCATTAACTGCCATGAAAGTCTTTGTCTTGGTGGTGTCTGTTACTAGCTAAACCCCCACAGTGCTTTCTGCTTGCCAAGACAGAAGTGCCTATAGTCCGAGTGACTGCCTCTTCAGGTTGCTTCACTATCAAACAGTAAGAGGCTCACCCCGGTAGAACAACCAGGTACTATAGATAATCTCTGAAATTCATCTAGAGAATACAGCAATGTACTGCAGAACTGTTCATTTGTCTATCATATACATCAGATTCATTTTAATGTAGTTAAAGTGTGGCTGATCATGGAAAAAGCAGTCAGTTTGTTACTTGATATTGACAGATACTACTTATTAAACGAGTCGGATAAGATCGGGGGCAGAAAACTAGCAGCCACGTTTTATCAACAAGTCTTGACACAGTTTGGTTTTTGTAATTCCAAACAACTGTAAAGATAGTTGGAGTCAAACATTTAGCCCTCCTCTGTTTGGATCAGGGTGAAGGGTGTGATACTGTTTCTTTTGACATCGCACTTGAAGCACTTTTTGCACTTACTAAAGGTTTTTCCTTATGTCTGAATTCTTGCTTGTGTTGTACGTCGCTTTGGACAAAAGCGTCTGCTAAATGAAATTGTAGAATTGTAGAGTCCAGGACTGCAAGTAGAGATGGACAAAAACAGCAAAAGGTCACATTAAGCAAGCTGCAACCTATGATGATGTAGTATTTTTATTTTACAAAAAAAATGTGTCTAAATGAGTTTACGGCTGCAACTAAGAGATGTTTTGAAATTCGCCTGATCTGCTACACTTCAGATATATTGTTTAGTCCATTAGACCTAAACTGTGGATTAATGCCCTTAACTTTTTAGAACTGAAGCCTATATATTTTTAGTCTCATAATTAATCTTTGGGATCCTGTGTATTTGTTTAAATTTGTTTCCATTATTTGTCTAATTTGACATTATTTTTTGTAAGGTATTTTGTAATTTTGTTTTCGAAAGGTGCTATATGTATAAAGCCATTATTTAGTGGGACAGACTGACTAATTTTCTGGAATGCTATGTCGTATGGTATCGTGGATATTGGAATGCTCTTATTTTCTAAGATTTTTCAGGTCAGCCTTAAGGTGTTGTCTTAAAATATTCTAAACGTGAAGATACTGAGTTTACTGTGATTATAAGGCAACAAAAAGAAACAAATCCTCGTTGAGGATCTGAAATCGGAAAGCAAATAGCCTTTTTCCTCATCAGTTTTGTGTAAAAACTGACCAATACTGTTTATCAGCCTTCAAAGTCAAAAATGAGCAGACTTATTGTTTAATCTTTAAAGCAGTCACGGTTAATTTTCTGTTGTATTGGTTAATCAATACAACAATCAAGATCTTGAGTATTGATAAGTGCATGTCAAAACAAAAGAACCAGTTTAGGAGTCTTTGTTTATGTGACTGTCTGGTTGCTCATTAGTTAAATGTGTGTGTGTGTTTTAATTGATTAAATAGCAAAAGGAATATTTAATCATCTCTGCTGACAGGCTGCCAACCCGTCTTTCCCTCAAGCATTTCAAACATACTTGAGCATTAATAGCTGTTACTCTTGAGTTAAATTGCTAATCAGTTTTAATTGAACTGGATTGTAGCTTTATGACTCCAGATGTAATCGGCTGTTGACAACCTGTTTGACCAACAGGTTTCTTGTTCTTTTGAAGACGGTAAGATATGGTGATGAGGAAATAAATACCGAATTTTAGCCATTTCAATGTTGTAGTTATTGTTGTTTTTAAAGACATTTTGACTGCGTGCCCAAATAGCTCAACTGGTTGCGTAGATGCCCCATTAACAGGAGTTATAGTCCCCGACGCAGTGGCCTGGGTTCGATTCCAGCTCTCCATTCTTTGCTGCAGTTCTTCCCCCATTCTTCTCCCTATTTTCCTGTCTAACTCTCTACTAACCTATCTGATAAAGCCAAAATAAAACCCAAAAAACATTTTGACTAATATTGCCATATCCACCACAATTATTCACACCTTTTTATACTAGGTAATAATTTAACTAGAAAAGCACTCAGAGAGGGTAGTACTCCGCCAAGGCTACTTATTCCTTGTATGATTTCCAACGGATAAGTCCGTAGCGGTCGATTTGTAGTAGGATCGCAATCATGTGACCGTCAGAAAGCAGCTGACGTAGTGCTCACTTGTAGTCATAGTTACAGCGACTCAGTGCTGTTATCAGCAACACAGAAGTAGCACAGCTAGAAACTGAAAATGGAGTGACTCATTGGGTTTTTGACCTTCTGATGCTCTTTGAACCCAATGTACAGTTCTGTCAGAAACATCAACAAATCTAAGCTTATAATTGTGGTTAGCCAAGTCAAAATCATGTTATTCTACGTACATATCCCATTTAAAAGTTTGCGAAAAATAAGGTGTTATTGTGGCATTACAACAGTGAAAAGATATTCTGCAGTTGTCTGTGCGATTGTGAAGCCATTAGTGATTTAGCTATCATTTGACAAAAATTCTATGACCATTTGGGTGAACTTCAGGCTGTGTTCTCAAAGTACAGAGAAGAGAGAAGAATAATTAAAATAACAATTAAAAATGCAATAAATAAAATATCTATAATATGTAGAGTAACTATTTTTATCCAGTATAGTTTTTTCAATTTTGGTCAAATACATTAATGAAAAACTACTTTCTTTAGAATTAAATTAAGCTAATTAAACTTAGGTTTATGGTATTTTCACTGTCATACTGCACAAAAGACTTTTGTCTCATTCTTGCCATGGTTTCAGAAGAAAAGGATTAAATCATCAAGTCTAACATTTTAGATACTGCAGAGATTTCACAGTTTTGCTTCAAACAATGATATTTTGATGATCAGACGAGGTTTCTGTTGATCCAACAAACCCTGCAGCTCTGACATGCGGACAAAGGCGAGGTGACATTGCACCATCAAAATGTAGACACACAGAGGTTGTCCTTATTACAGACCTCTAAAAAAAAAAGGGTCATAACACACTGTAGGGCCACAACACATGGAAAACAGATACATTTGGTTCATATAATAACACCCTCCATGTTTATCCGCCACTTTCCCTCCTTTATTACCAGATGTTTTCTTTATCTCCATCACATTCCTCATCCCTGCTCCAGCGCCGCTCGCCTCCCACCTCCTGCTAATGATTTTCTTTATCTGACGGTTACCAACTGACATGCTAATTTCCCAACATCAGAGCCTTGAACGTCCCCTCCCCCCCTGTTTCTTCTCTCTGGTTTCCTTTTTGCACTTAACAGATTTGGGTCAGACACCCCACATCTTGTATGAAAAGAGAGAGGAGGGGTGTTGTTGCTCGCATCACGTGGCCGCGGTACCTGAATTCCCTCCTATCAAAAGGCATCGTCAGCCTCCAGACAGCACTTTGTAACTTCCATCACAGCTGAGCAGCGAAACCACACAAAAGGGGGGTGTAAGATGTCTGGCTTCATCACATGTTGAAATTGAACACAGGCGGCACAGAGTGTACCTGCGGAGGAATGATTGAGACTCTCTGTTCTCTCTCTCGCAGTCTCTTCGCTCTTTTGACCTCCGCTTCTTGACATTTCTTCTTCTTCTTTCCTCTTCATCCCACTCCTCGCCTGTCTGTTCTTTTCTTGTCCTTTCCTTCTTACCTCTCAGCTACCGCAATCACTCTGACAGCCAAAACACCAGAGGCGCTCAATCAACCCTCGACTGACCCTCTGCTCTTGCAGCTGCTGGCTGCGTTATTTTGCAAGGACCGAATTCAGTTTCATGTACAGACGAAGCTGATAAGAGAGAAGCTGCCCAGTGTTTCCCAAAGCCCAAGAAGACAAATGTCTTGTCTCGCCACAACCCAGAGAGATCTTCTGTTGTATCTGCTCTCAGATGTGCATCGTTTTGGATAAAAGCATCTGCTAAATGAAATTGTAGAATTGTAGATATTCAGTTTACTATCATGGAGAATAGAAGCCAGAAAATATTTACATTTAAGGAGCTGCAGTCAGAGAATTTTGATGATGTTTCTTCAAAAAAATGACATAAACCAATCAGTTATCAAAATAGTTTTTGACTGAATAGCAAATAAATTAATCAATCCATTGATTAATCATGGCAGCGCTAGCATTCATTACATATGGAATCTGCGATCGACAAAACTGCTGCTATGAATAGATCGGTGGTTTAAATTAACATGCATCTACAACAAAACATATGTTTATATATTCCTAAGTAATTACATGTTTTTGATTATTTGATTTGTAGATTTAGGTTTTCCGTATTAGGATGCAATTAAAAATTATATTTGCATTTTTTAAATAATTTGTGCTCATAAAATTGCAGTTGATTAACAAAAAATTCCTCAGTGTAATTGAAGATATCACCTTAGTAGAAGATTTTTTTCCATTGCCACTTGTGGGGTTCTTCTGCCTCAGAATATGCAGAAATAAGTCCTCAAAAATGTCTGTTATGCTTAAGTATGAGACTCCAATAAATGAAACGGGTTTAAAATATGTTTACTTAAAAAGCTCTTTCTTTTTTTTGTGGATGAGCTGATGATTTCCTTTCTTCTGGTTAAATCCTCTTTCGGGGTGCCAAAAAATTGCCTGTGACGTCTTCAGATGCCTTGTTTTGGCAGATGCCTTGAGCAATCCAAAGATATTCTGTTTATTGCCATGCGTGTCAAAGACGAGCATAAAATCCTCACATTTTAGAAATTACAAACAACAAATTTTGACATTTTGGCTTTTCAAAGATGCTCATTCAAGGATCAGAATGATTACTCAAATACCAATTGCGGATCTGGTCATTTTTTGTGCAAGTTTTCATTTTCTACAAAATACAGGAAGACACAAAGATGACAATAATACAAAAAATGTGAAGATGATTCGTCTCGGCAGCAAACGTGTGTGTGTGTGTTATGGAGTGATTCTACGTCGGTGTGCTGAGAGGAGAGTGTGCCTCTTCACATCTCTGTTCTCTTAAATTCCTTTTGAAATCAGCAAACTAAATTTAGCTCGCAGCACCCTCCCCCTCCTCTGAGAGGTATCAGAGCTACAGCAGTCAGCGATAGGCTAACGTTTTGATGTGCACAGTCCACACACATGCACACAGATTAAAGTGAGTGGCTCAGAGTGGGAGGGCGCTCTGTCTTTGTGCACACAATGTGGGCTGTAGTGATGATAAATTGTTGCTGTGCAGCAAATGAGCTGTAAGTAGCCTATGTGCCTTTTTATATCTGTGTGTGTGTCTTTCTGTCTCTTAGGGCTGCCACTTAAGGACAGTGGGGGTTCTCTAATGATCCCCCGTTCATCCGATGAACCCCCTCAACTCCATGAAACCCTCCCTGCCTCCCACTCCACAAAGGTATACACACTCAGACACACACACACTGTGGTGACATTAACCTCAGTTTCTTCACATGAACCACCTCACCTGCTCTGCCCAGCACACATTACACTGTAGTTGTTTGAATTGAATAATTCCTTCTGTCGTTTTTAAGCAAAAAATGCCAAATATTTGATGAGACATTACAGGAGATTGACATGCTTTGAATTTTGGATGTCACATTGGATTCTTAAGAATGTAATTTCATGAAAATTCTATCAGTGCCTCCCATCTGACCCCCTCAGAATTCAGTGATTACTTTTGCAACAAGACGGAGAGAGTAGTGCTCCGCTAAGGCTGCTCAGTCATTGTGTCATGTCCGACAGCTGAAATCTTGAAAAAAGTTGTGGCAGAAATTACGGCAACATAGAATGTGTCCGTTTAGTATAGATGTACCCACAAACAGAAGGACCTTGCAGTGAGCAGAGGCGTGTGTTATACATGTGCACATTTTGTACAGATACCGAATCGCTTGACCTAAATATTTAGCGGGCGGCAGGAATTGATGGGACTCTGGAAACACCCCCACAATTTAATCAATTGTTTCCTGTATCATTTCCAACAAATGAGTCCCGATGAGTCCGCAGCGGCCAATTTTTAGTAGGATCACAATCATGTGATCATCAGCAGGCAGCTGATGTAGTGTTCACTTGTTGTCATAGTTACAGTGACCCCATGCCACTATCTCGCAATGAAACAGAAATCTCTAACCAATCCATGGATCCAGACAATAAGCTGCATCACTGCCAAAATCTAATGAGTTAGCAATGATATCTTAGACTTGTGTTAATGTATGTTTTCAGGTATATATAATTTAAAATAAAAAACTTTCAACTATTTGGTGGTCACTCTGAAGGCCTAGTCCCTGTGTCCTTATTGTGGTTGCAGTGTTGCATGACAAAGTCAGCATACCTGCAGGTTAATGACTACAGCTGTGAGCACTGAGTTAAGTTGGAAACAGCAGAAAGTTGTGGCCACAGATCCTCTGAATTGGACTGAACAGCTGGAGACACAGCTGGCGACCCTGACCGGTGTCAGTCCTTCAACTCTGTCTCCTCCTGGTCTCTGTGCTCACCTCTACTGTTTTTTTTTATACAGCTGTCTGATACAACAGAATACGAATGTAGTGATTTTAATGGAAGCCTATAAACACTACGGGTAAACAAGTTATTAACAGTAAAATCATTTGTATAGCCTGTTTGGAAATATAATGACTAACAGGCAGACTGTAGTCCTGTCTGCTAAAGCTGGAGGAATGCTAATTCTTGATTCCTGGAATTTCAGCTACACACACAGCTTCGTCTTATCTGCTGACACTAGTCATTCCTTGATCTTAAACTGGCTTTCTAGGGTAATGGCTTAGAGGTTTTTTTCATTCATTCATTAAACCTTTATTTACACAAAAAAATAATCATGGTACACTGTAAAGAATGTTTGAGCTCAACAAAATAAAATGTATGCAAATGTTTGCATAAATCTTTTTGAATTATAGCAGCCTCTAATGAAATTATGTTCAACCAACAAACTTCACTGTGCTAGGGGTATTCGTTCTCCCACTATAAACAAAAGTGTTTTTAATTACCAGTCTTAGCCGTCTAAAGTTGTCCAGGCATGTTAAGATAGAGGATGGAACTTGAAATCCTGAACTCAAGGTGAAGAAAAATGAAGTTGCCAAGCCAAGTTCATTGTGTTAATTTAAATTGGAATTTAGTTTTAGATCAACTAAACGCAGAAATCTGAGTTGCAAATACTCATAATAATATTAAGGTCATGCAATTGCCAACAAAGCTATGCCAGCCCAACTAAACGATGGGAATATGAAGAAGGGCTGATGGAATCCCACAACTTCAGAATTCTGAGAACATGTCCATCTTTCCAGTTTGTTTGACTGGCTTTACCGCAAAAATTAACTGATCTACAAATGAAAATAATTGAATGCATTCCATCGAACAGGTTTCTCACGATGTTAGGTCCTTGAAACTGTTAAAAGACTAAATGTTTCAGTGTTTTTTTTCCAGCCTTTTTGGAACCACCTTCAATAGTTTCACTGAAGCCAAAACAGTCTTTAATTGAGCCTTTTGACTGCTCTGTTTCTTTGCAGTGAGCAATGGAAGGAAAAGCAGTGAGTTGCCAGCTCTCTGACATAACAAGCAGTGGCTGGAAAAATGTGACTCTTTGTAGAGAAATGAAAGAACAAAGCAGTGTCGACATAAAGTCAGCTTAATTTTCTGATCGTTTGACAAAACAAATAATGAAAAATGGACAGTGAAATATAAGAAGCACCTTTGTTATAGACACAGAGGCTTCAGGCTGCTTTTAAATAATGCGGTATGCCAGCAGTGCAGAGGATGTGGTTTACACAAAGGGAGGAGAGAGTAACCTCAACTGTTAGATGAACAAACCACGTTTAGGTTAATGGTTAGATCACCAGAGTAAAGGATGCATTCATGACCTTTTACCCAATACATCTGTCTGTGTTACTACAGAAACATTAGCTCTAATACGGTGTTGAACACTCAGGAAATCTTAAAACATCTGTGATATTGTGACATTTACCAGTTATTGATATGTACATGAATGCTCTCCCTGCCTCTGCTGAACCTCCTCGATCATCCCACTAACTCGACTTCATGTCCTTCTGCAGCAGTGACGGCCCCTTCCTAAATGAGCCAGTCTCCTGGCAACCAGGCACCAATCAGCACGCAGGATCTCTCTCTGTAGTAACCACAGTGTGGGGTGTGACCAATCCCACACACAGCCAGGTAACACATGACTCCTCGTTGGATGCTGTTCTCATCCTCTGCTGTTTTTTTTTTTTTTGTAACTATGCCTATATCTATATTATATTTAGAAATTTGGACTTGTAATCCAAATGTAAAATATTTTTGTTTTGCTTTAAACTGGCTGTACATACATACATAACCAAATGACAGAGCTGCAACGAGTTATCAATTTGTGGAAAACTATTGAGATAATCGCTAAATATTTTGATAATCAATTAGTCATTTTTAAATTAAAAAAATCTCTGGTTGTAGCTTCTTAAATGTGATTGTTTTTTTAGTTGTAGTTGCTGCAGCCCTCAGCACGAGCCAACGAAAAATACACAATTCATCATTATTTGCAACCCTAATGAACATGATGTTGTTATAGATTTTATCTCAGTTTAATTAATTATGAATTTTCAACTTATCCTGAATGGTTGGGCTCACTTTCACCGTGTTACCACCATGACAACAGTCTATTTTAGTAATGTTCAGTAGCTCTATAAAATGTTTGAAAACAGTCAGAAATTTTTCATTATATCCCCACACACACATCCAAAAATCTCTTGTTCTGTCTGACAGTCCAAAACTGAAAATTTTTTTTGGGGAAAAGCATTTAATCCTTACATTTACAAAGTGAGATGATACAAAGTTTCCACTCAGCGAGTTATAACAAATCCTTTGGTTCTAAAGGGATCAAGGCGGAACCTTTTTCAGATTTGGTTAATTTTTTTCATGGGATGACTCCACTTTTTGTTTCAGTCTAACCAATACATTTCTCATTGAGTTAAATCCACTGGCTGTTATATTTATCTCTGTGACTGAATTTCTGAATAAGCACATCAAGCTGCTCTCAAAGGTCACACCTACACTTCACAGTGAGGAGGAGTGAGCTGCAGTTTGAGTGTAATTCTCAAAACTTGGATAAATTCAGTGAAATTTCAAACAGAAAGCGTTGCATGTTTCATCTGACTTGAACTTTTTAGGAGTTCAAAATTAACCATGTTCAGCTTTCTGTGTTAACATACCACTTCATGGTCTATATGAGTTTTCAGTGATGACCTCTCTGTGTTTCCTATGTAGGTGTTTTGTGCACCCATGGGCCCTGGTGAGAGCTCTGGCGGTCACATGATGCCCGGTGGCAGCCCTGGTATGGCCGCCGGCATGGGCTCCCAGTTCATGGGCCAGCAGTCGTACGGAGATGCAGTCTCCAAAGGCTACGGCCAACCAGTCATGTATGGACGTCCCAACGCTGCCTACAACCCAGCCTCCGCCTACGGTGGAAGGTACGCTGCTGAAATTTAAACATTTACATGTAACTGATAATAAATATAAGTTGGTGTGTTTTAAAGGTCCAAAAAAATTGTTATTTACACTACTGTTCAAAAGTTTGGGTTTGCTTAGAAATGTTCCTATTTTTGAAACTTTTGAAATTTTTGAAAAGCATTTTTTCAATGAAGATAAAATTTAATTAATCATAAATGCAATCTAGACATTGTTAATGTGGTAAATGACTATTCTAACTCGAAACAGTTGATTTTTAATAGAATATCTCCGTAGGGGTACAGAGGAACATTTCCAGCAACCATCACTCCTGTGTTCTAATGCTACATTGTGTTAGCTAATGGTGTTGAAAGGCTAATTGATGATTGGAAAACCCATGTGCAATTATGTTGGCACATGAATAAAAGTGTGAGTTTTCATGGAAAACATGAAATTGTCTGGGTGTCCCCAAACTTTTGAACGGTAGTGTATATTTGCAGCCTGTATCATGTTAAAACTGTCTAAAACAGCAGTATCCACACAGGACAAATATCCACTGTGATCAGTTTGTGTTATCTGTGATTCCAGTATTGATTGTAAATGCTGCTAATTATTGACTAAGAAAATAATTCTAAATTCACATCCCTTGCCTTAAACTGTGCTTTTCTTTGACAACAACTGTGTGAAAGCAGACGTAAACAAAGGTCAAACAAAATTTCATGAGTTTTCAAGCAGCTTTAGACCCTCAAAAAAGTGATTTTCAACACCACAGTGTTTGTGTTTATACTAACTGACAGTTGTGTCCTAAGTAACCTCAAACTTTTGAATGGTAGTGTAAGTTATTGCATCCATGCTTTAGGAGATAAATGATGAATAACTGCAGAATTGTTAATAAAATAATTAGTTATAGGGCAAACCAGAAAAAAAAAATTCCAACTCTGAATCAACTGCTTAGGTGTCAATACTGTAGTTTTTTTTTTAAAGACTGCACCAGTTTAATGTCTTTGTTATGGACTAGTAGAAGCAAGTATTGATGGATGTGTTTTCTGTTTTCTGATAATTCACCTGGGAAGTCTTTAAAAAGGACATTTAGGATGAGCTTTTAAGGGTCCTGTCACCATGTGGGCGCAGTGGTTGGTCAAATCGAGTCACATTTTATCTACATTGTGATACCAGGCTTATCTTCTGGCCATGATTTGAATGAAGACATTTTCTATTACAGACATCTTTTCTAATAATTTCAAGGCATAAACATACAAGCAACATTGACATATTCAAAGATTCTTAATGTTTCAGCGAGACGAGACAAAAGTGATGTGCTTTGAAGAACTTTTAACATGTAAATGAACATTTTCTTGGTAAATACATCAGACACAGCTTATTATCCAAAACAGACTCATTTTAAATGTCTTAATGCATGACTAGAGGGGACCTTTAACTGCATTTCCTTGTAGCGTTGATTCCCTCCCTCGTTTCTTATTAATGTTATGATGTTGACAGAATAATGAACAAGGCGTTATCAGAGGGAGTTAGTTTACAGCTTCTCCCTTCTTGTCAACTTTTATCTCCAAACACACTTTTAACAGCATGTTACATGACTTTCTCGCAGATTCCTCAGGGATAACAAGAACCTGGCATTAATTTAGTTTGAAAGCTCTTTACATGTCAGTGTCATCGTAAATTACCCTTCAATTGTCTGAGGTTCCTCTTCTTTCAGCAGCAAACTGTTCTTCTGAGGGATACTTTTTTCTCTTTGTGCTTCCATCTGGCCAGTCTCCAGATGTTTAATCCCAGTTTTTATTGTTGGATTGAGGGAAGAATTTAGATGAATCCTTTATGACAATGTTAATGACATTCAGGCACATCACGCTCAAACACTTCATAGAAGTAGTCATACCGAATCTGTCAAGTTTTGTTTGTCTGGCAACTTTTTACAAGTGACAGACACAGGAAGGAAAATATAAATTCTGAGGCTAATAAACACCAAAATATTGAGACACTTTTAAAGATGGAAAAATGTATAAAGACAGCCTACTTTAGACAAATTGACTGCTACAACACTAAAAGATAATAAATGGACAAAGAACAGGGGATATTGTGAAATACAATACAAACAGTAGGTGGGACAAGTCAAAAAATCATCAGATAAATAGATTACAGTAAAACCGTTCCTGTCCAGAAGACATGTTTGAATTCCCTGCACCTACATCTATCAGTGGTTGTGCTGTTTCCATAGAGGTGCAGGACTTTCTATTGCAGTGAAAATGAGTCACAGTGAGTGAAAATATGACGGGAGCAAAAAACAACAGCTTGGAGTTCAGAGGGTAAATTAACATCTTCAATGAAGGACTTCTACCTGTGATGGAGTCTTTTTTGTGATGTATTTTTTTTTAATTGAAGTAAAAGATCTGAGTTATTCCTTCACCACTGTCTCAATCACACATTAAAGCCGACACCCCGGTGGGAATAATGTTCCACGTTTTGACCTTTTTCTGTGAACCAAACAACGGGGGAGCAATTTACAGAAATTGGTGACATTTCCATGGCACATTAATGCTCATGTCTGACTCATAACGAAAGAAAATGAAAACATAAAAGCAAATGACTCTGGTAATTGAACAGTCTTGTATATTTGTACGCAGCACCGTGCTGTTTATTGCATGCTGTCACCGTGCATGCTGCTTCTGTGGGGTTTTACATCAGCATATGTCAGCGTGGCTGTTCTCGCCCACCGCTCTGACTCACGCTGGTGACGAAACCTCACACACTCGTACACTTGGTTCGCTAAGTTCGTTGCCCACTCATCTCCCTGCCTTCCCCCTCTCCCTGCAGTTACTCTGGTAATAGCGGAGGTGCCGGCATGGGCGTTCGGCCTCCCTCAGACTTCACTCAGGCTGCTGCCGCCGCTGTTGCTGCCGCCGCTGCCACAGCAACCGCCACTGCTACGGCAACTGTTGCAGCAATACAGGAAAAACAGAACCAGGAGCTGAGCTATGGCCAGGTAAACAATCCTGAGGGAAAACACACACCGAGCATAAACAAAAGAGAATGAGAAAGCTGCATAGCCCCAGTGGAGCCATTTGTTTTAACTAGAGCTGCTACAATCAGTCCATCAATTTCTAAACATCCCATGAAAAAATTTAACATTTTTTGAGCGCTGCCATTTATCCTGATCTTTACATTATATGTATTGGTCAGTCTGTCAATTCAGAGAGAATTGATGAAATATGTTCCTCCATCATCTCAGATTTTGTTCAGGGTTTGTTTAGATCGTCATTTGGGACCCAACACAAAGTTCTGTCAATATCTACAGTTTTGAAAATTTCATGTGGTTTCAGACCTCTTACTTTTTCTGTTCTTACCTGCAAAAAAAAAGCGTCTCATCTGGTTCAGCCATTTTAATTATGTAGCTCCACCTTCCCAGATTTTGTTCAAAGTTTACATACACTACCAGTCAAAAGTTTGGACACACCTTCTCATTAAGTGCTTTTTATTTATTTGTATTATTTTCCACATTGTAGATTAATAATGGAGATTAACACTTTTTTATATACAACATAATTTCATATGCATTCTTCTTTTTAGTTTTGATATCTTCAGTATTAATCTACAAAATAGAAACTAATTAAATAAAAACCATTGAATGAGAAGGTGTGTCCAAACTTTTGACTGGTAGTGTATCTGTTTTAATATATTTTGGCTGAATTTTGAGAATTTTAGATGTTTTCATATCTGCTTTTTTGTTTTTTGTTTTTTTCCCAACTCAAAAAATGTCTTACCTGAGAAGTCTTTTCAAGGGTTCAGTATCTCCAGAAATAAAACTCTTACAGTCATGACATTTGGTGAGGACACAGACAAAATATTTTCAGCACAAAAACTGGTATAGACAGCCCTCTATATCCATCATCCATTATGCCCAGACATGTTCAGACTTTGCCTTATTATTTTGAGACGGATTTCATGTATATTATACGTTTATGTATTATGTTTCTGATACTTGTCTTTTAAGTCGTATTGCTCTACGTTGACACCACTATATTTTGAGTTCTCTATATACCATTTTCTGAAAAGCATCTGATCTGTTTCCACACTGAAAATACATGTTTTACTTTATGGTCTTCCAGCTGTGTGTGTGTGTGTGTACTCCACAGACACATCTATATTACCATCAAAACATCAGTTATTACTAGAGTATTTATCATTATGTATTTTATACTTATGTTTTAACTCTGGCCTTCAGTCTAATAGCATTTGCCATAATTATATCAACTTTTACTTTTAGCAAATTTTAGCCAAAAATGTTACACTACAACATTCACACTTATGGACAATTTAGAACCCCCAGTTAACCTCAGCATGTTTTTTGGACTGTGGGATGAAATTGGAGTACCCAGAGAAAACCCACGCATGCACAGGGAGAACATGTTAACACCACGCAGAAAGATCCCGGAAACACCAAGAAGCGGCCCGGGGATTTTTTAGCTGCAAGGAAGAAGTGCTAACCACCAAGCTACTATGCAGCCCAGGCATCTATATTTTGTCTTTATGTCAAGCTACAAGATGCTTCTTATGTTGAAATTCACCAACATATGAGGCTTATTTTGCCTTATCTAATGTTGCTATGCATGGACTTGAAATGAACACATTACAGCAAATCTCATGTTTATTTGAACACATAAAGGCAGCTGTTGTAACAGCAGAACAAGTGAAACAGGAGATCAATGCTGTACTAAAAAACAAGTGAAAACAATGCGCAATAGTCATCATTCCTCACTGGATTTGTCTTTCATTTACTGGCAAAAAGGAAATTTTCAAAAGCCATTTCAATGTCTCTGCTGGTTCTAAGTTCACATTTGTATTGTCTTCCCCTCCTCACAGTAGTTGGGGCTGGGATGGTGACACGACATATAATGTTTCACCAACAGACATCATCAGATGGTGGACACTAAAACAACACTACTGTCCAACTTCTATGCAATGACTTTCTTTGTCGGTGCTGAATCAAAGGCAGTATCATCAAACACACGGCCTACGTTGTTTAAATAACCTCCATCTGACATCTGTTAGGTGCAAATAGTATAATAACATATCGTAAAGTCTATAGTGTGCTCTGTAACCATCTAATTTCCAAACTATAATGAGTAGGAGAAAACAATTCTAGCTTAACATTAAGACCAACAGACACATTGCTTGCTCTGTTTATATACTTAGTGTGTTCATATACAACACTGTTCATTCTGTAAATACCTAATCATACTGTATATATATCCACATGCATATACTATATGGATTATATATCTGGATAATCCTGTTTTGCATACTTGCATGTACTTGCATTTATACTGTTCATACAGTTAATAGTGCTCATACAGTATATATCTTACGGCATCCATATTGCCTTTAAAGCTTTCTACTTAGACATTTTACATTGGACTACACTTTAAATGCTTCTTTTGCACTTCTGGCCATACACTAAATGCCATTTCATTGTCTTAGCACTCTGTGAAATTCCAGTGAAGTTTAATCTTATCCAATCTTGAAAGCAAAGCAGTTAATTAGTCGTTGCAACTCTAGTTTCAACTGACTAATATAGTTTAAGGGCAGCCTGACAGCCCCAGAGCTGACTCATGGAGGTAGATGGATGTACTTTACGTCCACTCTCACATCCCTTATCCTTCTTGGTTACCACTTCAGTGAATACAAAAATGTGTTATTTCTCTTGGGTATAAGCTCATATTTTCAAATCATACAGTATTTCACAATCATGTTTTTTTGGTCTTGTCAGATATCCAGATAATATCCCTTGCACAAAACTGAAAAGATATCACTACTGCTGGGCCATTCCAGACTTGGAGGACATTTAGGCTTCAAAACTTTTGAAAAATAAACCTTCTCTTTTACAGTTTTCTGCTACATATTCATCTGTTATAGGGAATAAACTATCAAAGGCTTGATTGTATCAGCTTACACATCAATGATACCATTTTTATTCCATGTTTTATTTGTTTTTTGCTAACCCTACTCTAATCACATTAACAGGGCTGCTAATCAATGCTAATGTTAGCTTTTTCTCAGGAGTAGAAGCCAGATATTTAGCTAGCTGTTACTGCTGACCAAGAGGACAAACTGACTGATGGAAAAAGTGAAAATAATTTGTCTTATCCTGATAATGTGCATATCAAGGCTACATGAGGTAGAATGAGACATTCAATAAAGGCTGGCAATGTTATGAAAATATGAAAAATACAAGAGAGGACACAGCTTTGCTCTACCCATTCTTTTGGAAAACTGATGATGTTAATTCTAGCGTTTCATGTGATTCACTGTTTTCCTCTTCTACCAGCTAAAAAGGTTACCGTATGCTAACAGGGTTGTGTTCATGTTGTGGGACTCGTGTTCCATGTATAATAATTATTATTATTTAAAATATTATGGTGATTAAAAAAAATGTTCCCCCAATGACAAGAGACATCTAGGGAAAAAATAATGCTAAAAAAAGGAGATCCAAATTTAATTTCAACTGTTTTATTTGAAATTCAATTTGGTCATCATCGGGGTGAGAAAAGAGAGAAATGGTATTTTAGGGGAAACTCCAGACTTATTTGGTATTTTAAAAAAATATTTTCAAACATTCTTTTCTTCTAGTTTTTTTTTTATTTTTTTAATTTGGTTTCTTCAGAGTGTTTCTTCAAAGTTTTATACATCCTGGCCCTGTTTTGCAGTCGTGATGTTTGGTTGCAGGACTGTGGGAGGGGTGCAAAGCAGACGCTGGTTTTCTGCTGCTTGCACAGATCCATGACACATGCTTCTTATTAACAGCAGAGACAGCACATAATTTGACACAGCTCTCTCTTGCCAGACTATTTATTTTATAAACTACTTATCTGCATAATGAGTCACTGTAGCAGCTCAGCAAACAGTTTCCAGCTGAAATGAACAGTAAATGCAGGGCATACAACATCAAGCAATTTGATATGCATGTTTGCTGAAGTTACCATGTTTTTACTTACTTTGTTTTATTGATAAAAAAAAACACCATACAAATTAATTCAAGGGTGGAGAAAATGCATTTCTCAGCTTTTATTACCTAGAAAATTACTTGTTTTTCTGCCGATATATATAGTAAATCTCTTGTCAAGTTACAAGCCATGAGGTGGCGAGTCGGCAACAACGTGCATAGGACTGTGATTTTATTAACCATCTAAACTTCAAAACCTATCAGTGGGTTTGAAAGGCATGTTATATTTAAGAAAGGGTCAACATTATTCTATTTATGAGAACCAGAAAGTATAAAACTAGAGAGAATCATAGGATTTTCCTTCTGGCGGTCCGTGAGCTAAATACATAGGATGTATAGGTCTACTGGGTAAATTAACACAATTGAAATGTAAAATTATGATTTTTCATCAAAATCACTTTATTCTACTTGTGACCCCAACCCTAAGAGACTCGACAGAGTTATGTGATTGCTGTTGGTTTGTCTGCCTGTCTCTCTGTTTGCAACATTAATAAAAAATGGACTAATGGATTTGGATAAAATTTTCAGGGAAAGTCAGAAATGGCACCGGGACCAATTGATTAGATCTTGGCAGTGATGCGGCTTATAGTCTGGATCCATGAATTTTATAAAGATTTCAGCCATTGAAAATGATACAACTGAGCAGAGTTGGCAGAGTACTGCTCTCTCTGAGGGCTTTTCTTGTTTAGTTTTTGGAAAACTAATCAAATAAATCCAAGTGAGGTTTTTTTAATGATTTTTAGCGTTATAACTTTGCTATAAAGCATAGAAGACATTTCTGAGTTCCCTGTACCAGTGTCCATGGTTGTGCCGTTTTCATAAAAGTGCACGACTTTGTGCTGCGGTCAAAAATGAGTCCAACAGTGAACTAAAATGCGACAGAAGCAAAAAACGCCCAGAATCTGCTAATTTCAGAGGGTTTAAAAAGGTAATATAACAAAGTGAGAGAGGTCATCATAGAATAAGTTTAAGGGCATATCTTATTTCTTTCTGATGTAGCTTTTGACAGTGAAATGGAGAAGGACCTGTAACTCTGAAAAGTATAATGAAGGTAAAAGTTTGGTGGTATTTGCTAAGTTTTCATGGAATCATCCAATTCCTAACAGATCAGCTTGTCCATCGAGCTTTTTTGAGATAGATTTTATTTTATTTGTTTCTTTTTTAAATTATGAAAGCTTGTACAATGACTTCATTCCCAAAAAAAGACAAAATTACATTTCCTGTTGGTTTTTCTACAGTATTTCCCTCTCTGACGTACTGTACTACACTCTGCAAACTGTCCAGACTTTGGAAAAACCACTGAGCTTTGTTTTCACCCCTTCTGTCGTACTTCCCTTTCCCTCACAGATGGGTGGAGCATCCTCTTACAGCACCCAGTTCCTGTCTCACTCGGGCCCCCGTGGCCCTCCAGGGATGAACCCTGGTGGGATGGTCCCTTCCAGGCCTGGGCCGCCTCCCTCTACTGCAGGCTTGTATCCCTCTCACCCTGCACAGACGCAGAGAATGCCCCAGCACGGAGGCTATCCAGGCGGACAGCAGGGCCTTAAACGACCTTTCCATTCTGAGGTCAGTGTATGTTTGCTCGCATGCTTAAAATGCAAACACACATCTGCAGCTCAAGAGCTGTTTAGCAAGTCTGGAGATCTCACTCAGTGATGAGACAAATAAGCTGCTCTGCTATTTGAAGATGCCTAACCAGTTTGTAATGCCTCTGTTTTTATAAGAGCAGGGCAGATAGTGGTCATTGTAATCACTTCAAATCAGGGAGAGGAACCTGATCTCAAACAGTGAGGAAGAGCCATGAGATGAGGTGGTGTCCAAGGTGGGGTGGCTTGTGAGGGATGCGATAAGTAAATTTACACACTATAAGGTTATACACAGGTACTACTATACACCAGTTAAGCTTCATAAGATAGGATTAATGAGGGACAATATATGTTGGAAATGTGTGAATGCCACAGGTTTTTATCTTCATCTTTTGTGGGATTGCCCTCTG
The DNA here is from genome assembly GCF_021347895.1 of Acanthochromis polyacanthus. NCBI lineage: Eukaryota > Metazoa > Chordata > Actinopteri > Pomacentridae > Acanthochromis > Acanthochromis polyacanthus. The sequence goes on from NC_067130.1 coordinate 19,879,918, forward strand.
GTCTTACCTTTTTGGCGAGAGTGGGTAACCACACCATTACCAGAGTCTCCCCTGTTACGTCTAATTTGAGTCAGATCCCTGCTACCACCAGCAGTGTCTAAAGCAGAGTCTGCCCTGGGTTCATCACTGCAGAAAGAATTATTCTTAGACACTGGAAGAGCAAAGTAAGGCCCAGTTCTACACTCTGACTGAAGGTAATTACAGATGAAGCCTGTTTTAAAGAGCTCATTGCAAGATCAAATGATGGTAGGGCTAAATTCTACCAGTTTTGGTCTCACTTCCTACATTTTATTCAGTGTGAACTGACTAGTGCCCTATAATTATAATTATCATTAATCATTATTTGATCTAAGTTAGATTTTAACAGATCTAAGTGTTTAAATGGCTTCAACAAAGGCTAAAAAGTTTTTTTTTACTATTTGGACAAATCAAAATTGTGATGTGGACTGCAAGAACTGGTGTGCAGAAGGGTCTATAGATCATCAATATGTGCATAACGTTGCAAGTCAATTCCATGATTGTCTTCACGTTGACATTTATCTACTTATGAGACGTCTTATACTTCCAGTGAAATAGGTTTGTAGATTCCAGTAAAGAAAGGATCAGACTTGACTTTATTTAAATCAATACAAATCTTTTCCAGGGTTTTCCGGGGCAGCAGTACGGCTCTGGTGGGATGTCAGGGTACCCCAATCAGCCCCTGCAGTACCCCACTGGTCCACAGCAAAGATGCGCCCCCTCGCCGTCTTACCCTTCCAGCCGGATGCCGCATATGGGGCAGTACTCCTCTGGATCACACAATCCAGCACAGTTTCCCCCTGGAGCCGGACAGCCCAATCCTCCACAGTATTATAAGGTGAGCTGAATCTTAATGGGCCACACAAATCATCCATAAATCAAAATAACAACTCCCAGTTCCATTAGTTTTGAATATAACCTCTTCCAAAGTTCAGTGGCTAACTTTGACTGCAAATTGTGTTCTTTATTTTAAGCTGAGTCCTGGGAAAGTCATGTAAACAGTTTTATTTTATTTTATTGCTCATTTCATACAGTTTAGCGCAGTTTAAAGTGCGACCTGATAAGAAAGAACAAGTAGAGTTAATTACAGAGAATTAACTCTCTGAACCCAAAGAACTAAAAAAATATCTTTTGTGCGATACCACATAATTATGAATGCAATAAATTGTTAAAAAGCGAAAGCAAAAACATGTAGATGTCTCATTAAAAATGTTTAAATGAGACGTGCAACAGATGATATTAATCAAAGATCCCAGTTATGATGTGAAATTCCTGATCAATCATCACTCATCACAGCTGAGTATTTCAGGGACTATAAGAATGTTGAAAATCTCACAATACTTCGTGATTTTACACTTTCTGGCTCTGATAGATTTTGTAATTTGGTTAAGTGATGGATTTTGGGTTTCACATCAAGAGAATAATCAGCAGCTTGCTCAATAATGAAAACAATTATTTGAGGCAGCTCAGCCAAATGAAGCAAACCCCGAGAATTATTTTATAAAGAAAATGCACTTTTAGTTGCCAGAAAATGTGTAATTAATGAAAAATTTGATTCACAAATAAGCTGAAAATGTATTAGTATAATAATAATCTAAGTTATGTAAAATATCATTTTAAATGGCAAATCTTTCACTTTTAGATTGTTGCTTGGACAAAAGAAGTGATTGACTTTGGGCTTTTTTTTCCATATCGCACAATTTTTTGACATGTATGAACACCATTGCACTTGACAGACTGAAAAAAAAATCCTGTTACATCTGCACTGCCTGTAAGCACCAAGGTCCTGTTGTCACACTTAAACTTGTTTTATGACACTTATCCAGGTTGTTTTCTCCTGACTAGATCCTTGCTTGTGTTGCATCTACTTAGATGTACGTCGCTTTGGATAAAAATTGCAAATTGTATTTTATGAACTGGTTGTTTGAGAATAATCAATAATAGGATTTGTCATCGTTTAAAGATGGTAATTTTGATGTTTTAGAAAACTAGAGACAAACGTGACGGCTGCACAGATATTTTGTCTGCACCAGTGCTGAATGTCTTTGTGTCCACGTCGATGGATAATTATCTGAGTATCTTGTTTCTTGTGTTTGGTCTCCAGTCGGAGCCTTTCAATGGTCAGGGCAGCCTGCCATCTGGAGGAACAGGAGGATACAATGCTTTCACACAGGCCGCAGTGAACGGGGTAAGCCATTTGTGCTTTCAGTTTGGTTAAAAACGCACAGAAACATGATGGGCTTTTCTCGTTGCGCACTTTGAAGATTTTAAGGTTCTAAACCTTCGTCTTCATCCTCGCCTCTCAGCCAGGTCGGGGGGGAGTCATGCCCGGGTATCCCAGCTCGCCCATGGGAGGGAATCCCACCCCTCCGATGACACCTGGGACCTCCATACCTCCCTACCTTTCCCCAGGCCAGGACACAAAACCCCCCTACCTTCCACCAGACACCAAACCCAACATCAACACCCAGCAGCCCTCAACAGGTGAGAGAGAACCAACAAGTCAGGTTGACAAACACACAAGATGTGGATTAGGAGACTAATGCAGAATGCAATACAAAAATAGAACATAGTAACTTGAATAATGTGAATAGAATTATTAAAAATTTAAATAATGATATGTTAGAAAGAAAAAGCTTCAATAAATCTTACTTCAGAAGAACTAATTGAACAGTTCAGCAATATAGAGTACACCCTTAACCCTCCAAACTCACAGCAGAGTCTCCTGTCATATCTCTCTTCATTGTGGGCCTTGCTTTAGTGCAATATCAAGAATGGAAGCAGCACATCATGGATAGAAGTAGAGAAAACTCAGAAATGGCTTCTGTGCAGTATGACACGGATATAGTTCCATAAATTATTAAAGAAAGAACAAACAAAATCTAAACTATTAGGTAATTTTGATGAAATATCACAATTTTATGCTTAGATTTAGTTATTTACCCTGAAGACAACCATATTTACCCTGAACCAGAATTCAGGAAAAAAAAACAAAAAAACAACCCTAAATAAAAAATATAATAACACAATAAAATGTTGATTTAAAAAAAATAATTGAGTCTAAGTTCAGTTTTTCTGCTCCTCTCAGATCTAGAAAGGCTGAAACAGGGTGAACTAAAGTATTTTTTTTCTGCTAATGAATACATAATGAAGATGTGATCTCCTAGGTAGAATCTAGGAGAGATTTTGAACACATGGTACCATTAAGAGCTTTAGAATTCTGTCTGTAGAGTCACCAGTATGAGCTTTAGTTCACTGTTGCATCAGTGACTCCAACACCTCTGTTTTCCTCTCCAGGAAACCCCAGTGATGACCTGCGTCTCACCTTCCCGGTGAGAGATGGCGTCGTGTTGGAGCCATTCAGGCTGGAGCACAACCTGGCTGTCAGTAATCACGCCTTCCAGCTCCGAGACTCCGTCTACAAAACACTCATGATGAGGTAGAGTTAAGTTCACTTAGCATAATTTAACCGCTCTAGCTGGCAGACCCACAGTTACACGTCGAAGTCTTTAATAGGAAAGTTTGTTGACTTGTGCGGCCCGCAGATTTGTCTTTTTACTATTGCACACATGTAGAGCTGCTGGGTTTTTGTTTTGTTTTAACCTTTGTTTTATGAATGACAGAAAATACTATTTTTGTACACATTTACTCTCACTGAGTTGTTGGTGAGATGTTGAAAACCTCGCTCTGAGATTCTGCTCCATGTTGACATGATTCATCACAACATTTTATTCATGCTGCTGGTCTCCCAAATGAGATCTGCTATATTCCGATCTGCTGATTGAGAAGGAGGTTCACTGAATCCACGGTCGTATTTATAAAAGCAGTTTGGGTCATGAAGCATTACCCTTCTGAAAGTATCCATTAGAAGATGGTGAACTTGTGCCATAAAGGGATCCATATCATCGGCAGCAGCATTCATGTTCATGTCCACAGGATTCATCACTTCAATGCTTCTCACTCATTATCTATGTAAGTAGACGTGCAGTACAGTCTCGAAGTGTTGCATTTCGAGAAATGAGGGGTCACGGTGTCCGCTAATCATTTGCATAAAGTAACCTTGATCAAAACTCTCTGTGGAAAACTAACCGTTATAATCTGAAATGAAAACAGATCCAACACCTGCACAACTTATTTCTCACCTCAGAAATTTCCAGACAAGCCACCATGTTATTCCGGCAGCTAGTGCTTGCATGGTTGTAGGATGGTGAAACCTGTGTTTGATTCCTGTTCAAGAACACCTGTCAATAATCTACAGTGATGCTGCTTAGTTGTACACCCACCAAGTGCCTCATGTTGGGAAACGGCATGTTCTCTGGTGTCTCAAAGCACCCCTGTGAACACAACCCATCAGACAAGCTGGTGTTCAGACCATGGTTGCTGGTGTCAAGAAACCTCAAGTGTCCAAGAAAACACTCAATGTAGTCTTTGTTGGCAATGAATTTAATTGTCGATTATTTTGCTGTGACATTACGTAGGTTTTTTTTTTAATCAAACTGACTCATACTGCTCTGACACGAAGGCATGACTGCTTACAGGAGTGAAGTGTGTCACTGTCTGACGTGATATATAAAACCATGAACCACCTCCTCACAGTCTGGGAACATGCACTGCCAGGGACCCAAGATCGCTGCTGGTCTCAGTCAAGGCAAACTGGAGGAACACTGCAAACATATAACTGGAGCTTTAACTAGTTTAGTGCAAGCCTGGTGGCCTGCTAGACCTCAACATTGAGAGTAATGTTTTTTTAATCATCTGCAGTGGTGCGAATTGGTTGGAAACCGATATAATGGCAGGACAGCTCAGCAGTGAGTCAACAAACTCGACCTCTAAGCCATAGAACTCTACCTTAAGGTTGCCATTAATCGGTGTTCTAGTCACTGGACCGCAGACAATGCTTGTATATATGCCTAACTGTAGTTTCAGCGACTTCTTGACTTCAGCCCTGCTTTTAGAGGAATTACGAAAATTGAAAATTATCGAAAGTAATAAAGAGAAATATCAAAATATTGTTTGATTTTTGTATCACAAAGGGGGAGTTTCCAGTTGAGGTGAGCAGGATAAACACAGAGGCCAGACTTCAGCTGTGACTTTTCTACATCTAACATGAATTTAGTGTGAAATCGGAGCAGCACATCTGTTACTGTTCCTGATGAGGGGAAACCAACAAACCAACAGGAATGTTTGATAACCCCACCCAGTCTGCCTCTGATTGCTGTGCTGTGTCTCCTCCTGCAGACCGGATCTGGAGCTGCAGTTTAAGTGTTACCACCACGAGGACAGACAGATGAACACTAACTGGCCTGCCTCTGTGCAGGTAAGCAGCCTCCTGGATTTTATTGTTTGTTTATTAAAGGTTTTTTGACATTTGGGTCATTCCATATATAATCAACCAAGACTGAACAGAACTTCCCACCTGACACTTTAGAACTATTTTTTATGTACAGTAACTTGCATTAAAAAAATTATCTTAATTTTATGAGTATTTTTTTGCCCTTGAAGGCACTTTGGTCCAGATTTTACACTTTTAAATTAGTATTGATATTTCCATAATTTTTGAGCTCTAATAACATCATAAGTACTTACAGCTGAAATTGATTTGGTTGCAGTTTTTAACAGGGCTCTGTGTTTTTTTTTTTTTTTTATCCCTGAAAATGTCTTGTGCCTATCTCTTGTACTTATGAAGTTATGAGGACTTGAAAAAATAATGCAAATTCATAAACGTGCAATTTACACCCTCCCTTATTTATTCAATGTCCCGTGAAAATTCAGAGTGTGCAAGTACATTTTGCATGGCTTCATTAAATATGCTGAAGTTACTGTACAAAAAATAAGCAGATTGTGAGGAGGTCAGAGGGAGGTACGGACTGATTTCATTTATGGACTGACCCATTTATTCTCCTACTCAAGAGGGTTAATGGTGGTGGAAAATGTTGTCATCTAAGAATTTTTCCATTACTATCATGGTGTAGGAAGAATAAATGATACACAAAATATAAAACAAGATGACAGTCCTGCATGGAACATTTGTGTTTAGTAAAAATGTTACTGTCAGAATGGACCATATTATTATTTTTAATGAATTAAAGTTTAAACAGCTTTTGGTTTCTCATATTTGTCCGATTTCTAAGTCTGGTGTACCTGTGATATCCACATGTCCAATGGCTTCTGGCCACTGCAGCAAAATAATTTGTTATTCAGAGATAAAAATGATTTTTAGTAGAGATATAATATCAAAAAGATTGTCTGGAATGCACAAGAGGACAATATAAACCGAGTGAATCTCTGTCCAGAATTTCTGAATGTGTTGCGTGATCCGAACAGATGATAAAAGTACCTGTGTGTCATGGTGTCATATTGCAAAGGTTTAAGCTGTTGGAACATTTTGCTGAGAATGAATAGGTGGGAAAATTGTTCATATGTAGAAGTTGAACTGCCTTTTGAGAAACTCCCACTGTAAATCTTGATGTAGTCTGCAGTAAAAAAAAAAAAACTTTTATTGGTCAGTTATTTACTGAAATCATCTTTTTTTTTGTTGGTCAGCTAATCAATACATCTGTAGCATTTATTTAATTTGAGCCATTTTATGTAGTTTAATCTGTAACAATGCATCTCTTTTAAATATTAAATGAATACTTAAAATCTCTTAAGTATTAAATGAAAAATGTTAATCTCATGCCAATCTCGGTTCAAAAGCTTCCTCATGCAGTAGCATGAATTTGAGCTACTCTAGTAAAGTACAAGTACCTCAAATCTATACTTAAAATGTACCTATTACTTTCTAACACTTCATAAGTATCTAACATGCAGGTAATGTCCAGTAGTTGAGCTAAAAGTAAAATTAACTTAATGTTGATCTGTATTGTACCAAATATTTATTCCAGTCCCACGTGGAATTAGACACAGCCACGTGTCAAAAATGAGATAATATAACATACTTTTAATCCAGGAACACAACCAGAAGAAATAACTGCAGTGGTTGTAACGGTATCCAGTGTTGTGTAACACAGCAAATATTGAATTACAGTAGTAAAAAAAGCTCAGCATCAAAATAGAGCATGATTTATATAATTTAAAGTAAAGGGCAAAAGAATTAGTTTTGCTCATCTGTTCATTCTGCCCAGCCTGCACAGTGGACTAGTGGTTAGCACTTTCGCCTTGCAGCAAGAAGATCTCCGGTTCAAATCCCGGCCTGGGATCTTTCTGCATGGAGTTTGCATGTTCTCTCTGTGCATGCGTGGGTTTTCTCCGGGCACTCCGGCTTCCTCCCACAGTTCAAAAATATGCTGAGGTTAATTGGTTACTCTAAATTGTCCGTAGGTGTGAATGTGAGTGTGATTGTTTGTCTGTATATGTAGCCCTGAAACAGAGTGGTGACCTGTCCAGGGTGTCCCCTGCCTTCACCAGAGTCAGCTGGGATAGACTCCAGCACCCCCTGCGACCCTAATGAGGATAAAGCGGTGTGTAGAGAATGGATGGATGTTCATTCTGCCCTTGTGTTGTCTTTTTTCTCTGTATCAGGTCAGTGTAAATGCAACTCCTTTGTCCATTGAAAGAGGTGACAACAAAACCTCCCACAAGCCCTTGTACCTAAAGCAAGTGTGCCAACCAGGACGCAACACTGTACAGATCACCGTGACGGCATGCTGCTGTGTAAGCCACCTCAAATGAGACTTTTCTGACTTACTCACTGCAATAAAACACATTTATCAACAGCATGTGTTACAGTACACAAAATCTCATTGAAGCATGTCTCCGCTCCTGTCTGTTTCTCCCCAGTCCCACCTGTTTGTGTTGCAGCTGGTTCACCGACCGTCTGTCAGGTCTGTCCTGCAGGGTCTGATGAAGAAGAGGCTGCTGCCAGCAGAGCACTGCATCACCAAGAGTGAGTTTACTTTAGCACAATATGGCCTGCTGTTGTTCAGCACATTCACTCATAACCCTTAGTTTGTGTCGCACCTTTTAAACACACAAAGTGCTATAAAGTGTTCTAGAGTGTAGGAGCCTTAACTACAAATGCTTTGTTCCTTTGTGCCAAAGTCTAGACCAGGGGTCGGCAACCTTTAACACTCAAAGAGCCATTTCGACCAGTTTCCCACAGAAAAGAAAACACCGGGAGCCGCAAAATCCTTTTGGCGTTTAAAATGAAGACAACACTGCATATATCGCCTTTTTTTTTTTTTTTACCTCTATGCCCTTGTTAATCAGTCGTGATTAATTAATTACAAAGCCTCTAATTAGATTCATTTTTTTAAATTGTGTCCTACCACTAATATTTATCTTACCTGGTTAATGTCATTTTTGCTCCTGGACCTCATATGTTACGTAATGTTAGCTGGAAATCAATATTTTGCGAGTGTCTATTTAACTTGTAAAATCTATTTATCTTAAGCTAATAACTTTTCTCCGGTAAGTCGCTGCCCTATTTTCCAAGACGACACTCCTCTGACTCTCTGACCTGCTGCCGTGTTCTTGCGAGTAACGTGTATCACCCTATCACGAGTACTTTTGAATCAAAGACAAGACGTGTCTTTCTTGGAGTGGAGCTTTAATATACAGGCTTGCCATTCTTGAGTACAAAACGATGTGAAACTACAGGCGTTGCTTCTCCATCTCCTCTGCATCAACCTTGCGCTCTCATGCATAGTCATGTCCCAGCCAGAGGAAAACCCCAGCAGCACATCCGGTGGAGTGACGCGTCAAAATAAGAGCGGTAATTTCACAATAAAACGCTCTATATTAAAATGCATTGAAACGCGCCTGAAAGGCAGAGCAATTTATTTTCCAAAGTTACAGGGAGCCACAACAGAGGGCTGAAAGAGCCGCATGCGGCTCCGGAGCCGCGGGTTTGCCGACCCCTGGTCTAGACCTTTGAATAGCTAGAAACAAGGCATCTAAGGATCTTGATAAGCATGAATGCATATAACAAAACAAAGGGTCAGAAATAAAACTTGAGGCAACACCTCTGCAGGATTTAAAAGTTGGCAAGCTTCCAGATCACATTTCTTCATACTAGCTGACATCCTAAAAGATGAATTTTGGATAAGCTGTAAGCCAAATTTTTCATCATTGAATTGTGACAGCACAACTACCATCTTCTATTGTCTAGTTTTCACCGCTAATGTGACGCTGTAAGGGTCCTTTTCAAGTGCAAACCTGTCTTTCAATAACAGCCACTGTGGCTACAGGACACGCTGGTGTGTCTGTATCACCAGCTCTAAGAACAGTGACTAAAATGTCCCTTTTCTCCACTTCCTATTTAACTTCACATTGTTTTCAGTTCTTTTGATTTTTGCCTCGGATGTGAGCAGCAGCTAGGGAGCCGCTGTAGTGAATGGATTAGAGGAGTGGTGTAGAGAGCCTGCTGAGCTGCTGGATGCAAGATGAGCTGGAGTGTTCAAGGATTAGGTGCAGACGAGCAATCAATTCGCTGTGTTGATAATTTATTAAATAGTTTAAGAAGTCCAAATGCCATTTTCTTTTCCTGTTACGGCTCTTTGAATGCAAAGTTTCTCTCCTTTATGTCAAGTGGTTTTCTTACTAATGACAGTTACTGCTTGCACATGTTGCACGTGTTGCTCTATGAATGTGGACCGCAAATAGATTCTGAACATTTTGATCACACTGTATGTATAAATGTCTGAATTGAGTCATCAGACCAGCATTTAATGATGCATTTGATTAGCTACTGACTTTCTCTTTGCAAACTGTAGTACAGTGGTGGAGCAGCTCTGCAGATTTTTTTAAGTGGAAGCCTTTGCAACATTCTGAAATGAAAAATACTGAGAATATTTTTTTCAGTAAAAAATGTCATTCTCATCGAGAAAATTTCCTTATCCAAGTAAATGTGCTCAAAGCAGAAAGAAGAGAAACAGAAGGAAATAACTGTTTTCAGTTCAAAGCTAAATTCATTACATCCGACATCTGGTAAGTAGCAGAATATGCACAGCTCATCAAGCTTTATTTAAATATTTCTGGTTTGTTGTCAAATGAATATAGAGTATGAATTCAGTAAAGGGTCATTAATACTATATGATAACCAGACACTAAATTGCTAATGTGCTTTTGTTATCACCACAACAAACATTTTTAGATTACCTGAGTATCTTTAACAATCATAGAAAAATCAAAAATGTTCCTGTCATTTGATAGATTAGAACACTGAGGGTGATGAGCTGAAAGGTGTACTCACAGCATCAGTGGTTTGCAGAAAGAGGGAATCCCACATCTGAAGTTGTCATCTGATCTCCCTGACAGAAATATTTCTCATCTTCAGATCTCTTTATAATGGCACAATAGTCATCAGTGTCAGAAGTGGTTTGTTCATTTTTCAGTTTCCGTTGTCCAAATGCACTTCAATCATTTAATTCATCAAATGCAACTTTGTTCTGTATATTAAGCTAATTGTCACTGTGATCGAGTTGTTTTTGAAAATGAAATACTCTTAAATATGTGTCATTAACCTCAGCTCAACTATTTTCACATTTAGCAATCTGAATGGGGGGGACTAAAACTTGGTGTTTTTAACCTGCTGTGGTATGTCTTTTAAAGTTCATGTCAATGTTTTTGCAAAACCTTCTTTTATTTCCATTGGAGATTCTCACTGAAGACATCAAAACTATGAATGATCACATATGGAACTGGATGAGCCCTCAGTAGAGGGCAGAACCACGCCCTCTGCTGGCGAAAACCCTGTCCTCCCTATACAACTGATGCAATATGTATCAATTTTGATCATCGTACGTATATCCCTCCCTACTTGATCTGCTGACCTGTAACTCCACAACTGAGCAGGGGACCTTAGACTGATCTTCAGTGCCAAGTTTGATTATCCTAACTTCAGCGGTTGCAGAGATATCGGACTGGACATAGTCACATACATACATACATACTTACCCAGCCAGATACCGCACCGAATGCAATAACCCTGCCGACGTACCCGTCGGGCGTGGTTAATTACGTAGTAAACAAAAAAAAAGTGTGAAATTAGTCAAAACATGTTTTATATTTTTGATTCTATAAAAATATATACCTTTTGCTTTGGTTACTGCTTTGCACACTCTTGGCGTTCTCTCCATGAGCTTCATGAGGTCGTCACTTGAAATGATTTTCTAACAGTCTAGAAGGAGTTCCCAGAGATGCTGATCACTTGTTGGCCCTTTTGCCTTCACTCTGTGGTCCATCTCATTCCAAACCATCTGGATTAGGTTTAATTCAGATGACTGTGGAGGCCAGGTCATCTGATGCAGCACTCCATCACTCTTCTTCTTGGTCAAATAGTCCTTACACAGCCTGGAGGTGTGTTTGGGGTCCTGTTGAAAAATAAATGATGGTCCAAGTAAACACAAACCAGATGGGATGGCATGTCACTGCAGGACGCTGTGGTAGCCATGCTGGTGTCCCCAGCAAAGCACCCCCACACCATCACACCTCCTCCTCCATGCTTCACGGTGGGAACCATGCATGTAGAGACCATCTGTTCACCTTTTCTGGTCTCATAGAAAAGACACAGCACGGAAACCAAGATCTCAAATTTGAATTCATCAGACCAAAGTACATATTTCCACTGGTCTAATGTCCGTTCCTTGTGTTTGACCCAAACAAATCTCTCTTCTACTTGTTGCTTTTCCTTAGTAGTGGTTTCTCAGCAGCTGTTTGACCATAAAGACCTGATTGGTTCAATCTCCTCTGAACAGTTGATGAAGAGATGTGTCTGCTGCTAGAACTCTGTGTGGCATTTATCTGGGCTCTAATCTGAGGTGCTGTTTACTTGCGATTTTTGAAGCTGATGGCTTGGATAAACTTATCCTCAGCAGCAGAGGTGACTCTTGGTCTTCCTTTGTTGGGGCAGTCCTCGTGAAGCAGTTTCATTTTAGCGCTTGATGGTTTTTGCAACTGCACTTGGGTATACATTCAGAGTTTTACCAATTTTCTGGACTGACTGACCTTCATTCTTAAAGTAATAATGGACTGTGGTTTCTCTTTACTTAGAATCCATATTATGCCAAGAACCAATCAGCTAACAGTTGTCAAATAGGGCTGTCAGCTGTGTACCAACCTGACTTCTGCACAACACAACTGATGGTCCCAACCTCATTAAGAAACCTCATTCATACTTTTTTGTTTACTACGTAATTCCATATGTGTTCATTTATAGTTTTGATGCCTTCAGTGAGAATCTACGATGTAAATAGACATGAAAATAAAATAAAAGCATTAAATCAGAAGGTGTGTCCAAACTTTTGATTGATAGTGTATGTCCTGGGTCGCCCCTAAGTCCCTACATGTGAGTACACACACACAGGATGCAGCTACAGTTACATTGGTAATTACATAGAGTAAACTACAGTTACTGTACAAAGCAGCTGTTAACAAATCTAAATGAGGCGAAAATGCGCATTTAGTGTTTGTCAAATAGAAAAAATGCTCGAGGACAGATGCCGCATCTCTGGCTTTGAGCTGACTCTAGAGCAGAAGGCGGCTGAGCTGTTCTGAGAATGCTGAGGTAGTTATCTTTCCTTTTTGTTCAGTAAAGAGAAACTTCAGCAGCGGCACCATCCCTGGGACTCCCGGTCTGAACGGAGAGGACGGCGTGGAGCAGACGGCAATCAAAGTTTCCCTCAAATGCCCTATCACATTCAGGCGAATCCAGCTACCAGCCAGAGGCCACGACTGCAGGCACATACAGGTACGAACAATCACACACCTGCACACCAGGGTTAACTCAAATCTGCTTTCTCACACCGTTTTTTTTTTCCTTGTAGTGTTTTGACTTGGAATCATATTTGCAACTCAACTGTGAGCGAGGAACCTGGAGATGTCCTGTGTGCAAGTACGTAGTGTAACAAGGATTCACTGCACATTTTGGAATCAGATCTACTGTCACCAGCATAAAGGCTCACTGGCTGTTTGCTCCTCTCATTCACAGTAAAACAGCTTTGCTAGAGGGGCTGGAGGTGGACCAGTACATGCTTGGGATCCTCGTCTACATCCAGAAGTAAGTGTTGACTGAACATTGTCATGTAATTAGCAAGAGTGTAGCCAGCATGAACAAGGCTGAGAGAAAAGAGAGTGTAAATTCAGTGTAATGTCTGTTTCCTCAGTACTAATTCAAGCTTTGGTCACCCCTCACCAACAGAAATAATGTTTTCAGTCATCTCCTCTTTGCTGTACTTCTGATTGATATTAAGCAGCATTAACCAAACCTCTAAGGTTTTATCAAGACAACAGGTGAATATGGAAGTTAGAATTTGTATAATATAAAAAACAAAAAATAAGTATGAGGTCTGTTCCACGATCTGGCACAAATAAAACCTCAACAACCTGTGCAAATGTCATTCTTCATTTTATGTCCAGTATTTTTTTATTATTATTATTATTTTTGGGTGCTGTTTGACATTGGCAGTAGAAACAGGTGAGGAACTTTAGAGAAGAGAGCTGAAAATGACATGCAGGAAATGTCACTTAGTGGGGAAACAAACAAAGGACTTGGGTTGCCATGCCTGTCCACTAACTTTTTATTTTATTTAAAAGCCTGTCTCATCTTCCTTCTTTTCTTTTTCAGCTCTGACTATGAGGAGATCACCATAGACCCGGTGTGTGGTTGGAGGCCGGTGCCCGTCAAGCCTGACCTCCACATAAAGGAAGAGCCCGACGGTCCGGTGCTCAAACGCTGCCGCACAGTCAGTCCGAGTCACATGGTACTGCCCAACGTGATGGAGATGATCGCTGCTCTGGGCCCGGCGTCGTCCCCCTACCAGAGTCTGACCACAGGAGGCAGGAACACACCTGATTACAGCCGGCCAGGTAGGACAGAAGAGTCTGTGAACGATTTAATGCAATGAAGCTGCTGGTGTTTTACATTGCCCATCCAAAAAAAAAGTCGCACACTGTAATATTTTATTTGAACTGCTTTTAGCTTTGAGAACGACACACATTTGCTGTGGCATGGTTTTGATAAGCTTCTGCAATGCCACAGCAACTCTGTGGAGGCCAATCCATGTGTGAAAATGATGTCTCATGCTCCCTGATCCACTCATTCACAATGTGAGCCCCATGAATCCTGGCATCGTCATCTTAGAATATGCTCGTGCCATCAGGGAAGGAAAACTCCACTGATATAAAGACCTGGTCATTCAGTATGTTCAGGTAGTGAGCTGTCCTCATTCTTTGGGAACATACCGTTGCTGAGCCTGACCAACCCCAGATTATAACCTGAACCCCCACAGGCTCGTAAGCACTAACCATGATGAGTTCATCACTTCACCCATCTCTCTTCTTACCCTGATGGTCCCATCACTCTAGAGCAGGGTAAATCTGGGCCCCATGACCGCCCACATTTCTTCTTCGAAGATGATGGTTCACCACTATCCTTCCAGACTTTAATAATGCGTTGGACGGTTCTTAACCTGATTTTAGTAGTTTTAGAAATCTCCTTAGTTGTTTGCTTTGCTTGATGCAGGCCAATAATTTGACCCTTCTGAAACAGATTAACATCCTGGTTGTTTAAGAAATGAGAAGCTTCTCACAGCATCAGCTAGGGTTAATAAATTGTTGAAGCTGAAACATGTTCATCACTGCAGTAATTATCCAATGGATGGCTCTTATCTATTTGCTTCGTTCTATCCAAGCAGCGACTTTGTTGTTGGACAGGCAGTGTATTATTAGCAGTTTCTCTGTTCAGAAATATGCACCATTAAAATCTACAAGACTTTTAGTCCAGGCTGTCGACTATTACTGTAAATGGCTGCACAGTTAATCATATTGTAATACTGATTACGATTTGACTTCCTCCAATTAAATAAACACGATCAACAGAGATTTCGATGTTTAAACTGCGTCACTCACAGAAAACGGCTCATGTAGATCAAATCACTCTGTTTCAACTTGGGTAAATCTGACATCGAAACGCCTTATTTTACTCTTTTCAAACTAATTTTTGGTCACACATCTGTCCAAGCTGCAGTAAGTAAGTGGAGTCTAGAGGCTTCTCAGTACACAGCTACCTAAGTGGCAAATACTGGGATGTTGTAGCATCTATCAGTAAGCAGCAGATGTTTAGCAAATGACTGATTTTTGGTGCTATTTAATTTTTATTCATCCTTATTTTAAAATTTATTTTCAATCTCGAAGCAGTTTCTTGGTATTGTTTGCTCCTGTCACTTTTTCATTACTGTGGGCTCATTTTTCACTGCAATACAAAGTCCTGCACTTATACTGACACAGCACCAAAGCTAAGAGTAGAGGGAACCAACATGTCTTCTCTGCAGTATGACACAGTCACAATGCCAGAAATTGCCTGTCACGCTGTTGGTCACAGCTGAGTTATGATAAATCAGTTCTGCTAAGGAGCTCCGAATTTTTGTTTTGTGGATCTGTTGCAAGATGATTTTTAGGGTTAGAATAAAATGATTTTTAAAATACTATGAATTTAAGTTCAGATTTGGTTGTTTCCCCTGATGGAACTGCACACCACATATTCAGATCATTAAAAGGCTGAAAATCTGATAATTTTTGACTGTAATTGTTTAGTTTTTTTTGTTTTTTTCAGATTACATGCCTTTCAAACCTGCTGGTAGGTTCTGAGGTTTAGCAGGTTAAGACTTATTTTGATTCAGACTTGAACATTAGCAGGAATGTAGCACAACATGGAAGTGAAAGCAGTACCGTGTTTATTTACATATTAAAGTGCAATAAAACATATTTATAAAAAAATGAATTAATAATCATCATTTCAAAATAAATTATGGTTTTGCAGATATTTGTGCAGCCCTGGCACTCTACTGCATGATCTGTATGTGCACATAATGTACACATTTCTCTTTGCAGCTCACTTCGTCAGATCATCTTAGATGCTACGTGACCCAGATGATATTTCAAGCAGCACAACAAAGACGCTGAGTCTTTGGAAGCTGTCTTCTCTCTGCTGCTCTGCTCACAGTTGTGTAACAGAAAACAAACGTCAACACTGACCTGCTTTTATTTGCTTTGTTGTGTTACAGGGAGTCAGGGATTCTCCAACCAAACTGGATTCACAGACTTCCCCAACACTCCTGGAACCCCGACGCTCGGAGAGTACGCTTCATCCGGACCACCACCTCCACTCCCTTATCAGCCCGACCAGGTTAGACACCTTTAAACCCTCCAGCACCACCGTCTCTGTTACATAATATGTACACAAGCAAACACACGCAGACACATTCTTGCTTTTTCCTTGACATGTTGCAGCCTCTGGCCACACAGATGATTCAGGACGTTTTCCTTAATGGTTGAGTAGACCTCAATGACAGGCAGGGTATAAATACACCAC
The DNA here is from genome assembly GCF_021347895.1 of Acanthochromis polyacanthus. Taxonomy (NCBI): domain Eukaryota; kingdom Metazoa; phylum Chordata; class Actinopteri; family Pomacentridae; genus Acanthochromis; species Acanthochromis polyacanthus. The sequence goes on from NC_067130.1 coordinate 19,896,245, forward strand.
AGCCAGAAGGCACTGCACTGGGAGCCTGTTTCACATCCAGATCCAGCTTTAAAAGTGTCTGTTATGTAAGTCACACTGAGGCAACACACTGTCTGGATGAGTGGGAAACACTCACCACAAGCTGTAGTTTTTCTTATCCTGCTGCCACAAATACTCACTACAGCACCAAATGTGGATAAAACCTCCACTGAAAGTAGACGCCAAACAAATCCGTTGTTTCCTCCTGTTTGTTTTATAAAGACTGTAGTAACTAACCTTTTTTCTATTGTAGACATTTTTTTTTTCTGTGAAAATGACTCCAACCGATTAAGTGATTATCAAAACGGTTGACAATTATTTTAATAGTTGACAACTAATAGATTTGTTGTTTGTAGAATTTTGTTAACTTTATTTTTTTGTTATCCTCCTTGGTTCATACATCCATCCATTTTTAATGTCCAAAAATGCTGCAAACACGGCATATGAAGTTTAGTTATTTCTTTTAATTATTTACTTGACCAGTCAAATGTTTGGACACACTTTCTCATTCAGTGCTTTTTTTGTTTGGATTTTTTTTTTCATAATTTCCTATGTATTCTTTTATAGCTTTGATGTCTTCGGTATTAATCTGCAATATATAATATAACTAAATGAAAATCATTAGATGAGAAGGTGTGTCCAAACTTTTGACTGGAAGTGCATTTTACAAAAATAGAAAAAAATAAATAAATTCTCGGTGGCAAAATGTGTTGCCAGTATTGGGGAAAAGTGTGACTCCATATAAAAATTATAGTTTGCTGCATTTTTCATTTGTTTCCAAACTTGTCTCTTTGCTATATTGTGCAAACAGGTTGTACGTAGCTGTTAGCTGCAGATAAGGCAGTCGTTGCTTTTCAGTTTGGCTAATTTCCCACACAAAACCACCCGTGATTAGTTCAAGGATGGGATGGAAAGGTTGAAATTCTGATAATGTTTTCTGCTCTTACAGTTTCTGCCTCTAGTAAGTGGTGTAATTTTAGTGATAAGACGTTTTTCAAACTTCACTGCGAAAAACAAAGATATTAGGAATTACACTGAACTGTGCCTTCATCTCATCAAAGTACTCTCAACATTCTGAAATATAACATCCCTGAAGAAAAAAAAAAAGTCACGTCTGAGAGTCCAAAACCAGATCATTATTTTTTTTTCTTAAAGCATATTTTAAAAAACTATTATTTAATTATGGTTGATTGTCTTCTGATTGAGTGATAGACTAAGCAGCTCATTTGTAGTCACCATCTGACTTAAAACACCATGTTAGCAGCCTCACAGAGCTCCACCTTAGCTGTTGACTGGTTGACTTTCACCTGAAACAGCCTGAAATCACATCAACCTTCAGTCTGAATTACACAGCACTGACTGTCTCTTCCTTCTGGCCTGTAAGTTCAGTTAAGAGTCTTTAACTGGAGCTGAAGTAGACAGCGCTGACTGAGCAGATATTTGCTCACACATGCAGTCCTAAGCCACATCCCACCTGTCTCACACAGCTGCTTCTTAAAGGTCCATCCTCTTCTACTGTCACACACTTCTGCTCATTAGCCTCTTGAGAGCAAGCCTTAGTAATTTTCCACATGCAGAATGTTATTTATGGTGAAATAATGGAGACGTCTTGCAGCACTTTGTCTTTTTTGTTGCCATAAAATAAATATTCCCTCCCTGTTTCTGTTTCTCACTTTCTTTGCTGGCAGACGGCTCACGCTGGGCGAATCGATCACTCCCATAACCTCCTCCAGCAGCATGCTTCAGGTGTCCATGGCAACCAGAATCTCGGTGATGCCGGCAGCCCGCTGCCACAGCGGAGCGCCAATACCCAGAATTCTCGACTGCAGGGTGACGGCTCTTTTGGTCTGGGTGGCCCTGGAGCTCCTGGAGGAGACGGAGCCGATCACGCACTGGATGTGAGTTCACTTACAGGACAGAAGTAACCTCATGATCATTCATATTTTGTATGTCCTTGTGTTTTATGTTTTTGACTTTCTTTAAAAGGGTAAAAATCATCTTTCTTCATTGAACAAATATAATTTGCTGTCTTGAAAAGAAGGGCAATGGTGGAGTTTTTCCTGGAAAATGTAACTCATTAATTAGTTTATTTTTCCCTACAGCCATAAAATATCCAGAAGATTTGTGTTGCTTTTACTGAGAACTTTGAGGATATTTCCAAAATAGAAAAATCTAATTTCAGATCCAGAAACTCTAAAACTAAACAACTCACTTCTTTACAAAAAAAATATTGAGCGTGTTGAAAGAAAGAAAAACTGTGTGACTAATTTGCCAAAAGCAATCCATTCATTTTGATTTCTGCTTTGGAGTAGTAACAAAATGAATCCTCTTCCAGTAGAAAACATCCAAAACAAAATAATTAGTGGAATACACCGATCAGGCATCTGGGGATGTCCTGTGGCACCGGGATGGTGGCAGTGAATTCTGTGTCCTGTGGGTTGCAGGGTGGGACTTTCCTAGATCAGGCTTATCCTGGTATATCCCACAGATGCTCAATAAGATTCAGATCTGGGGAGTCTGGGTGAACACCTTAGCTCTGTCGTGTTCCCCTGTGTGTCAGGGTGTATTGTCCTGTTGAGGGTGGCAACTGGCATCAAGGACTGCTGTTGTCATGGGGGTGGGGGGTTGCTTGACCTGCGATGTTTAGGTGGGTGGTCCATGTCAGACATCCATATGAATGTCAGGACTCAAGGTTTCCCAGCAGAACACTGCATTAAAACAAGATGATCGATGTGATTCACTTCACCTGTCAGTGGTCATAATGCTGTGGCTGATCGATGTAAACTCAACCTGAGGCTATACTTCCTCCAATATTATTATATTGCTGTTCCTAAAGTGTCCACTTGAAGCAGACTCCAAAAATGTGTCAGTTCCCAATAGTCCTGTTCGACTTTCCCCTCCCCTGCCTCTGTCTACATGCCACCGTTTTTAAAATTCCACTTGACAGGAAACGGCAACGACCACCTCTGAGCAGCAATATGCTCACTGAAAATGGCAAGTTGAGGACTACAGGGTTAGGTTCTCCTGAGACATAGAGGTCACATCCCATCTCTGAACAGCATATCTGTGTTTTCCAGACAACTGCTAATAAATATTATAGAAAAATATATGTGAGCTTGTCATAAACATTTGTTTAATTATCAGTGACATAACTGTAGCCGCAAGGGACACAAGCCAGTGTCTTATTGTGCCGGTCCCAAGCATGGATAAATACAGAGGGTTGTGTCAGGAAGGGCATCCAATGTAAAACTTTGGCCAAATCAAACATGTGAATCAAATGTATGACTTCCATACTGGATCGGTCGAGGCCCGGGTTAACAACAACCGCCATCGGTGCTGTCGACCTACAGGGTGCCGGTGGAAAATGGACGACTGTTGGTCGAAGAAGGAGGGGAGGAAGGTGTGTTCGTAGGAAGAGAGAGAAGAGGAACACCAAGAGGCTAGGACTGAGAGTAGGGACTTTGAATGTTGAAACTATGACAGGAAAAGGTAGAGAGCTGGTTGACATGATGCAGAGGAGGAAGGTGGACATACTGTGTGTCCAGGAGACCAGGTGGAAAGGTAGTAAAGCTAGAAGTTTAGGGGCAGGGTTCAAGTTCTTCTACCATGGTGTAGATAGGAAGAGAAATGGAGTAGGAGTTATCTTGAAGGAGGAGTTTGTTAGGAATGTCCTGGAGGTAAAAAGAGTGTCAGATCGAGTGATGAGCCTGAAGCTAGAAATCGAAGGTGTGATGTTCAGTGTTGTTAGTGGGTATGCTCCACAACAGGTGGAGGAGAAGCTAGAGGCATGGAGGTTTGCCCTGGAAATGAGAGGAATGAAGGTTAGCCGCAGCAAGACGGAGTATCTGTGTGTGAATGAGAGGGACCCAAGTGGAAGAGTGAGGTTACAGGGAGAAGAGATCAAGAATGTGGAGGATTCTAAGTACTTAGGGTCAACAGTCCAGAGCAATGGAGAGTGTGGAAAAGAGGTGAAGAAGCGTGTACAGGCAGGCTGGAACGGCTGGAGAAAAGTGTCAGGTGTGATAGAAGAGTTTCAGCTAAAATGAAAGGAAAGGTTTACAAAACTTTGGTGAGACCAGCCATGTTGTTTGGTCTGGAGACAGTGTCCCTGAGGAAAAGACAGGAGGCAGAGCTGGAGGTAGCAGAACTGAAGATGCTGAGGTTCTCTTTGGGAGTGACCAGGATGGATAGGATCAGGAATGAGTACATCAGAGGGACAGCACATGTTAGAGGCTTTGGAGATAAAGTCAGAGAGGCCAGACTGAGATGGTTCGGACATGTCCAGAGGAGAGAGTGAATATATTGGTAGAAGGATGCTGAGTTTCCCACTGCCAGGCAGGAGGCCTAGAGGAAGACCAAAGAGGAGGTTTATGGATGTGGTTAAAGAGGACATGAAGGTAGTTGGTGTGAGAGAAGAGGATGCAGAAGACAGGGTTAGATGGAGGCAACTGTTTCGCTGTGGCGACCCCTGAAGGGAAAAGAAGATGATGATCAGTGACAGAACTGTAGGAGTCTTATATTTATCTTTCTATCTGTAGTGCTGAAGTACGAAAGGGTTTGTCTGTACAGAGATCATATCCGCCCTTTGCCATATTAGATAGACAGTTGTAGAACGGCAAGGAACATGAAAGTCTGAGTGGGACGAGGGTGAGATGCATTCTACCAGAACTAATGAACCACAAGCTCTCAGACTGAATGATGCTAATGTTAAATGGTAAATGGTCTACATTTATGTGGTGCTTTTTAACTGTAGCACTTCTACAAAATGCTTTATAATGTTTCCCATCTGTCCATTGTATCATTTCCAATATGTAAGTCCCAATAAGTCTGCAGCGATGGATTTGGAGTAGAATCGTAATTAGTGATAGTCAGCATTGTGGCATACCACATCTACGAATTGTTGCTTTAGTTTAAGGATTTTCAGGCAAGTATGTTCTGAAGTTTTTGTATAGTATAAGCCTATATCTGGCCGGTAAGAAAGTGTGTAACACATTGTTATAATCAGTGGTGTAGTGGTCCCTGGAGAAGTGGGTATACTCTTAATTTTCACCTTTTTTTTTAATTAGTCCAGAAAAACGCCCTGTTTTAGAAACAGTGACATAGAAGACTACTCTATTCAATTTATTCAGTCATTTCTACTTGCCCACTATTATAAAATTATCATGACTTGATTAGGAGCAGTTTGTAGTTATTACTGGTCACACAAGCAAACTGGATTTATGTAACATGTATTTATCATGAGGCAAATATGGTGTTTCAGTTACTTTTGAACATTTATTTAAATAAAATACTTCAAATATGAAGTTGACAGTGCATCCTTGTTCATATTTCATCATGAATAAAACCTCAATATTGTTTTAGGTCGAATCTTAAACTACCTGTCCCCATTCTTGTGTTTTTACTTACTTTAAAATCAACTACCAGCCTAGATGTTTTCGCACATTATCCCAACCTAGCTAGCTTCAGACTTACGTTAGAATAACGTTGGTAGTGTCTACAGATACGGACCCATAGCCTGTGGCCTACAGATACGGAACTTTCCCTTATCATAAATATTAATGACCCGTACATAAATATTAATGAGCCGGCTGATGAACGCGCTTCGTGATTGGCTGGTAATCTGACGGACATAAATATTAATTAGCCGGCTACGCTGATGAAGGCGCTTCCTGATTCGAGGTGAATCTGCGTGCGGAGCCTGTCATGTCAGTCTTTTTCACGGACATTTGGGGGTTGAAATCAGCACTACTATTAAAAATAGCAAAACTTTTTATTCACATGACCCTGTTCTAATAAAGCACAAACAGCAAACAAAACAAATGGCGGAACTAACAGCCAGCAAACTACAAGTATTTTTTTACCTTCAAAAGTAGCAACAGACTATTACATATTAACAACCTAAATAAAACCCTGACGTATTTTCTACGTCTGTCAACACAGACACTGTCACAGTCACTTTAATGTTAGCGGACTCTGTTGAATGGCTAATTTACATCACCACAAACAAATCTCACAATATCACAGTAAATCGAGTTTGTGTTTTTTTTTAATTCATGCCGAATTAAAGAGCTGCTCCTCACCATTCACGAGTGTTTGTTTCATATTCGACATCCTTAATTTTATCTTGTAAATTAGCGTCCGAAATTAAATGGGAACATTTGCAATGGAGTTCGTCAGCCGCTTCCACCACTGAACGCGGTAAACTAATTAATAGGAACTGGACTTCAAACAATTTAGACACAGCGTCTAAAAGCGTAAAAACTACATTGTCTAAAGTGGAAGAGGAGACGGTGTATTTTTGGTACTCTGTATGACCCGCCCTACTCTGCCTCTGATTGGCTCATCCCTAAAGTTAACCAATCGAATCAATGAAGGTAGCATGTACCAGCCAATTACAGGCAGAGGAGGGTTGTTCATGGCTTCAAAGAGGGCTACCTGGCACACAGATATTACTGAATGATGCGCACCAGGGAGCATTAGAAGTGGGTATACGCAATGCTAACTGAAAAATAAGTGGGTATACGCCGTATACCGCCGTATACCCTGGACTACACCACTGGTTATAATTATTAAGGTAGTTTAGGCTTTAGTTGCTTAAATATAATACTAATGCAAGCATCTTTGCAAAGAAAAGTATAAGGATAAGTAACAAACCGTTCTTGTTTGAGGCAAATGGGTTTATGGTGTGATAAGTAAATTTACTAGTATTTGAATTTGCCACAGATTTAGTTATCACAAATTTGCAATGGGGTCATCAGCAATGACCATTTACTGATGTATCCTTTTTCAGTTTTGAAAGTACTATATCACTTTTGGAAAGAAGTATTACCTGACTTTTTCTTAGAGAAATGTGATAAATCTGCAGTGTGATATATCAAAATCGAAAAATTTAATTTTTGCAACAAGAACATATACTAGAAGACTGCGTTGACAGAATTTGTGGGCATTTTTTTTTTTAACCCTGGATTCATTCAAGGACACTGTGTAGGATTTAGGAATGGTGGTCCACCGCTGAATGAATGAATGTAGAGCAAACACTGGGATCCGAAGATCAACAGGACTCCAAATGAATACCCGCAGGCCGGCGAGTGTCGGAGATCGACAGCTGGGAGGCATATTTTGACAGACAAAAAATTAAGACCTTTTATTTTGATGTTACAAGATCACCATAATCTTCAAATTTAGAATTCAATTTTTAAAAATTAACAATCTATAATAAAAGAAATTTTAATTAAATTGTCTGCTGATTATTTATTTTCCAAAGTTACAGGGAGCCGCAACAGAGGGACGAAAGAGCCGCATGCTTCTCTGGAGCCGCGGGTTGCCGACCCCTGGTTTACACAGACAGATAGACACTGCAGGAAATCATTCCTCTGAGTGATATTCTTTAGTGCAGCTTAGTTCTTTCTACTAATTGTGTTGTCGTTTTTTTTTTGAGGAAGCTAAGTGTAATTCTGAACACATGTATGCTTATTTAGGCACAGACCCAGACTTCCAGTATCTAAAACTGTACATTTGGTGTTTATGGAAAATCTGACAAAAACTATAAACCTTCTTTGCTTTTCTACCACTGTCTGTCCTAAAGCTTCTTCCCGAGCTGACCAACCCAGACGAGCTGCTGTCCTACCTGGGTCCCCCCGACCTCCCCAACAACAGCAGCGACGACCTGCTGTCTCTGTTCGAGAACAACTGATGCGACGTTCGTGTCCACGCCGGTCAGCTTCCAGTCAAACCTCTGCTTCTATCTGCCGTCTGAAGGCAGCACCGGCTCTGTTTGCACCCACTACCTGTGTCTGTCTGTGTGTGTGAGAGCGAGTGTGTGAGTGTGTGCCCGTCAGTGTGTGTATAAGAGCAAGCGTTTGTGTGTGTGTGTGTGAAGGTAACTGTGTGAATGTGTGTGTGGTGGTGTTTTTGTGTATCGTTGTCTTTCTAAAGTGTCCTGCTGTACTCTGAAGTCGTCTCAGTACAGTGTGGATGTAGGACTGAACAGTATGAAGAATAGAACCGTACGCAGGCTCCGACTGCAGACCAGCATTTTAAACTATAGCACAAACCACAGGCTGGAGGATTTCTATTTATAGGTTTTATAAGTGGAGGATAATGGAAGTTAATGGACACATTGATATGGCGGTTCCTAAAGTCTGACTACTGGACTCTTACATGCCCCAATGTTAACAAACACGTATCGTCTGCATGTCACAACATTGTCTGAGGTTTTACTGCAACTTATCCTTCCAAATTTATGCTGTAAATCCAGATGTTGTTCAAACTCACTAAAAGTAAAAATTGTTGCGCAGATCCCAAAGTTTCCAAAGTCACCAAAAGTGTCCAGCTGAATGCTGGCTAAAGTTCTATGACACTAGAAGGACACTGTCCTGTGATATGCAATCCAAACCAAATCCAGACTAAAATTTAACAGGTTCTTCCTTTGCCAGACATGAACTTTTCATTCCAGAGCCTCTTGCCTGACCCTTTTTGTCTTTGAAATGGCATTCCAAGTGACTTCATAATAAAAAACACACACCGATAATAATAATTTAGTCCTTATTGATACAAGTTATATTTAAATTGTGTCCAACTTCAGGAAAAAAAAAACAGCAGAGGCACAGCAAATAATTAATGAAGCAGTTTTTGATGCTGATATCAAGTATCTTAATCCCAAAACGAGTCATGATCTAATTTGCAGCAGTGATTCATCGATCGATCCCACTGCATATCTGCGTTGCAAGAATTTTTCAGAGCAGCACACAGCGATACTGTAAAGATTGGACACAGCCAGCATAAACACATCTAAAGAACTCTAATTCACCTTTCCCAAATACCACCGCCATTTGGGAACCGTTGAAATATTCTATATTATTCTTATTGTCAACAGATCACATGAAAGCACTGAAACCAACTCTACGTTATTCCATCTCTCAATACTTTGACTTCACTGGGTTCCTACAAAAGATCTTCAAAGTAAAGTTCATTTCTATAATAATTTCGAGAAACAATTGCAGCTTTCTTGCAGGTGACTGAAGATTATTTGTATAAGTCTGATTTACCAAAAACTGTTGAATGCCACCTGTTCATGACCTTTACCAAAGAATAAAAGCTAGATTTTCAGACCGCAAATCATCAAATCCTGCTTTCAAAAACCAAAAAAGTAACAGTTAGCATCCATGAACTGTATTACAGGACATGAAAATACTAATACACTACCACTGAAAAATTTTCCATGAAGACTCGTACTTTTATTCATGTGCTAACATAATTGCACAAGGGTTTTCTAATCATCAATTAGCCTTTTAACACCATTAGCTAACACAATGTAGCATTACATTCAACAGGAGTGATGGTTGCTGGAAATGTTCCTCTGTACCCCTATGGAGATATTCCATTAAAAATCAGCTGTTTCCAGCTACAATAGTCATTAACAATCCCTAAACTGGATTTCTGATTAATTTAACATGATCTTCGTTGGAAATAAAATGCTTTTCTTTCAAAAATACAAACATTACTGAGTCACCCCAAACTTTTGAACGGTAGTTTACATCCTGCCTAAACATGCTATGACCGTGTACCAGGGTCATTGTAAGAAATCACGCTGGATTTTCTTTTATTTTTCTATAGTTTTGTAATGGCCAAGTCTCCCTCAGGGTTGTGATTTAAAGGGGAACGTCGTTTTTTTCCAACCTGGGATCTGTTTCCATATGTCACTTCATACAAGTGAGTGATGGAGAAATGAATTTTCGACATAGCTCCAGTATTTAGCCAGGCAGGCAGCTTAGCAGCTCAGCTAGCGAAAAGTATCGGGCAACTGGCCCCCCCGCGTCAAAGTCCGCCCTAACGCTAGGAAGCAAATCTCGTTCCGAAATCACACGTTTTGGCGCGATTTCGGAACGAGATTTGCTTCCTAGCGTCCTGAGCTTTGGATACATGTGACGACAAAGAGCGATCGCCAGGTAATGTGGAGGTTTTCGTTCACTTCTCATCTCTAGTATGTTGTGGGACACTCGTTGAGACTATCTGAGCCGGTCAGTGTGGGGGGAAAAAAGCACGTTAGGACAGACTTTGACGCGGGGGGGCAAGTTGCCCCATACTTTTCGCTAGCTGAGCTGCTAAGCTGCCTGCCTGGCTAAATACTGGAGCTATGTCGAAAATTCATTTCTGCATCACTCACTTGTATGAAATGACATATGAAAACAGACCCCAGGTTGAAAAAAACAAAGTTCCCCTTTAAATCTCAAAGAACCCTGTGGTTCAAAGTCTAAATAAAGAATGAACTAAAATAAAACCAAACTTAGAGCCACTGAGGAGGAGGTAGAAAAATGACGGAAGAAGAAAACCCACTTTGCTTCATTTTGCAAGTTTAGATAAACACTATTGCTCCATAGATGCTGCCAGTTAATTAAGTCGTTAATATTTTCTCATTTCATTAGGTCAGCCGCTGTAGCTATCCTTATTTTATTTTTTTATTTTTTGAGCTAAGATGACCCTGATACACCTTCCTGAAGTACCTTGCCAAAGTGAATATTGAAACAAATCAGTTGCTTTGCTGAAATAGGCCGATAAAATATAATCTCAGTCAATTATGTTCAAACTCATTCTACAAATAACAATCTGTTCATACAAGCATTTCCTGAATGTGACCCAGTATGTAACAGTAGTGTTGAATTTCCTCATAAACCCAATAAAAACTGGAGAAAAAAAAATTTAAGCCTATTATGTAATAACAAAATTATTTACAATTTTAAAAAAATGATTAGATCATCCAAATAACAATAAATACGATAAATATTTGGTTTAAAAAAATTGAAATGAATTTAGAGACTGACCGTGACTCTACATGAATTCTGATTTTAAAAATGCAATTATAATTTTAACTGATTAGTTGTTTTTTTAGTTTTGAAATCTGTGAATTCTACAAATCACTTGAGAAACAACCTGTTAATACAAATTGTTCTTTCACCAGGCCCAGTATTTGTCTGCGGGGGTGTTGGTTTTGCTCATAAACAATCTGATATCATAAAATATCAGTAATAATTATTTTACAAATTATCCCGACTTAGTCAACTAATTCTAGTTTTATTTTATTACTGTATTGTGCTCAAAATTTAATTCAAATTTTTTACATTTAAATTTCAGGTGTAATCAGTGACTGCTACAAATAAAAACTGCTACCAAAAGTGTTTTTATTTGGTCCTAAAACCAAATGCAAAACATATAATTAATTGCACAATAATACAACTCTCAGTAATTATTTAAATTTTCCAAATAAATACCAGAATTTTAACAGAAAAGACTGGTCAATAAAATCTCTATAATTATGGTATCATTCAGGTGAAATGATTGTTTTTAACCTCGTGTAAATTGATGATTGCTGCAAATAACTTGAGAACTAAGTGATTCTTGCATGAGGCCCAGAATGGTTGGTTTTAGTCATTTTATGTGAATTCTTAACAATAACAACATATAGAATAGCAATCATTTCATTTTAATCCTGGTGAAGACGGCATGAGATGAAGAGGATCTAAGCATGAAGTGATCATTGAGTAAACCAGAGAAAATACAGCCCACATGTACAGAAGACATTTAGAATACGTGAAGCTGGGAGAACGCCGAGGTTCATTGCGGCTCCGACGTCCTTCGGCACTGTGAAATATGAATATAAACCCCACCACCACCACCACCACCACTCTTCCCTCTGTCAGTTCACCCTCTCTGGGGGGGTTTCAAGCTGTGTGTTGTGGCATTTTCTGCCATCTGAAAGCCGTTTGTATGTTTTTAAATGGTTTGACATGTATAACCCATCATGACACGGGTTTGTGTCCTGTATAATCAGCTGTTTTCATTAGAGAACGTGTGTGTACCAAATGAATTGTTAATCATGGTAATTTTAATGTTATTAGTTGGATAATGGATCATTGTTGGCACTGTATACATACTGTATGTTAGAAAACTATAAAGCAACTGTAAAAATGTCGCAGTCATACATACATTCGTGATGCATGTATGACAGAAAACTTGCAGTCAGCTGACATCCAGTTAATGCAGTTACAGAGGTTGAAATTATTCTTAATACCACTTTTTAAAGCTGACGTTTTTCTATGAAGGATTTTCCGACTGGTCCGACAAGGCAGCAATGATTAATGTTCTTTGCCAATTTGAGCAACACAATAATGTTATATTTGGAAAATATGGACTATTTAACTGCAAATTTGCTAGAAAAAAATGTTTTTTAATATGTAAACTATTCCACATATTTTGTAACACATTGTAATTGCCATTATTTTCTATTTATTTTTTAATCATAATCATCATTGTACCTACAGTTATTTTGTCCCCCTCCTCAAACTCAGAATCAAAATTAAAAATCACTTTATTTGACAAAAATGGTTTGTTTTGGAGATTTACTCATGACTTGTATGTGTAAGGAGGCAAAGCATATATTGGTCTGTATAAGAAACTGAATACTTAATTACTTAATTGTAAAATTTCATCTCCTGAATCGTCACATAAAATCAACCCTGGTTCTTTGATAGATTTATAATAGTACTTCTGGAAATATGACAAAATATATAAGAAAATATACATACAGCAACTTGAATGATCTGTTTTGGAGATGTCGACAGTTGTGTTAATATCCATTTCTTAGCAACATGGCCTCTTATGATTTGATTGACTACAGCTGGTGACTCCTCTGAGCCGATTTAAGTAATTGCACTCTAGGCTTTGCCACAAACACGACAGTTTGAGGCTTAGCACAGATCTAAACAAGAAGAGCACTCAGAGAGCGCAGTACTCTGCAAAGGCTGCTCAGTCATTTGAGTTACGACAGATGGAATCTTTCAACAATTCGTGATCTGCAGCAGTTGATTTGTACTAGGATCGCAATCATGTGCTCTTCAGCAGTCAGTTGATGTAGTGTTCACTTGTTATCGTTACAGTGATGCTGTGCCACTAGCTGGCAGGGATGCAGATATATGTAACAAATCCGTGGATCCAGACTATAAGCTGCATCACTGCCAAAATCTAAATCCTTGTCATTTCCGACCGTCCCTGAAAATTTCATCCAAATCTATTTTTGAGTAATGTGTAGGATCCACCAGCCATTATTCCACAGTGGAACAGGACAAGAACAGATTTTGTCTGTCCCTTTCCTGCCCTGGGTTTACCACCTTAACAAGCACAGGTTGGAGACAGGGCTCGCTTTGATCAGTGGAGCTGAGACCCCCATGGCACTGCAAGCAAGACGCTTTCCAGATCTGGTACGCGGGTGCAAAGTAACGAATCAGCAGGAAAGTGTGAGACCAGACTTTAAAGGATTCCCCTACACAGACCTCCAGGATGTAAATTAGGCCTGTCTCAGTCAAGAGACTGGTTTAAACCCCCAGCCACTATCAGGTCTACAAGGGACCAAATGGCCACCGATAAACATTCGGACTGATTCCTGAGCCATTGAAGGGGTCTCAGGAACCTACATGACAACTTTAAAGACATTTCACTCACTGACAAAGGAGCTCTGGACTCACGTCAGAACCGACAAAGACAATCGCCTCACAATTCTGGACTCAACTCCTTTTCATGTACATCCATTTCACAGAACAAATGAACTTTTCAATGACTTCATGGTCACTCTACATCTTTGCCTTGCCTTTAATCTTTTATTTGTCCTGATTGGTATCAATATGATAATTTGTAACATGTCTGTCATTCACGTGATCATGTTTAATATCATTCTGATCCTCTGTCAGTCAGTAATACACCTAGGTACATCTTGTTCACCAAATTACAATATTTTTGGAGTTGTAGATACCACAAAATTATCTGCAAATGTAATTATGCCAGGGACATCTGGATTTAAGCACTCCCCAACGGAAGTTGGTCCAGATGCCCCCCTTCCTTAATGAGATGCAAGAATCCGTTTTAAAAGACCACATCTGAAAGCACCACTTTGAGCTCTCCTTTACCATCAGAGTCCTCCTTTACCATCAGAACAATCCTTGATCATCGAGTTTTCCTATCTGAGCACAATCCATCATTCCGAGGCTCCATTCTGTCCAGCGCTGTTCCAACCCACATCAACAAAGGCCGACCGGACCATCCACCAAGGCATCATCATCACGACATGCAAGTACCTTTCAGTCACTGGAACTTGGTGCAACTTCACCAAATTACCATTTCAAAGACACCATTCACAGGGTATCAAATTGACAGCTGCTTTCAGGTGTGGTGTCTTTATCGCTTTTCCCTCAGAACACCATATTTCAAATGTAATATTTCTGATATTGCATTAAAATATTGTGCTCTCTTCCTTCCTTTTCCCATCATTCACATTTAACCCTCTTATTTGTTCTGTGTTGATGTTCGTCTGAATGTGTGTTATTGTTATTGTTTAGTTTAAAAAAATTTACCTAAATATAAGTTCAGTGCCGCAGTTGTTTTGTTGTTCACATTTTGGTCCCTAACTTGTATAGATTCCAGCTACCTCAATTTTATACATACCCTGTCAAGTTAAGTAATTCTTCTTATGATTCCTGAAGCTCTTCTTGACAGTGCAACAAAAGTGCTTCATGTGCTGCATTATTGTATTTGTCTAATCTAAATACTTCGCTGGTCGAATATCAGGTAGATTCTAATAATTCTGCATAAACTATTAACCTCATTTAAGCAAACATTTATCCTACATTTTATACATTGATGGAGAAACAATATTAATTAAAGCTGCAAGCAGCGATGGACGGGTCCTCGCATCTACGCTGGTCGGCGAATCCACGCACGTCCACCAGGTGGCGCTGTGACTGAGAGTGTATGTCGGCCTCTGATTGGCATCTGGACCATTCTGATCATACATGTAAAATTTCAGCCAGATTGGAGCATGTTCAGAGCAGTTATAAAGCATTTCCTGTCCATCCACCAGGTGGCGCTGCGACTGAGACTGTATTTCAAACAGTGGATGTGATGAGGGTTGGACTCTGATCAGTCATGTAAAGTTTCAGGCCGATTGGAACATGTACAGGCTACTTATAAAGCATTTGTGGGCGGCATGGCTCAGTGGGTAGAGTGGCCGTCTTGTAACTCGAAGGTTGCCGGTTCAATCCTCAGCCCATCGTGCTCATGTCGAGGTGTCCCTGAGCAAGACACCGAACCCCTAATTGCTCCTGGTGTGTTGTGGTTAGCACCTTGCATGGCAGCTTCCACCATCAGTGTGTGAATGGGTAAATGTGACATATCATGTAAAGCGCTTTGGATAAAAGTGCTATATAAATACAACCATTTACCATTTCCTGTCCATCCAACAGGTGGCGCCGTGACAGAGTGTATGTTGGCCTATGGATGTGATCAGGATTGGAGTGTGATTATACATGTAAAGTTTGAGGCAGATTGGAGCATGCAGAGGACAGTTATGCATCTCCTGGGGGGATCTCCTAGGGGCTTAGCCCCCCCTGTCCTTAAAACCTAGTGGCGCCTCTGGTCATACAGCAGCTGTTGTTTCATGGCCAAGCATCAAAACTCTGATGGTCGCCATGGCCACACCATTTGGCTTCTGGTTGAACTTTTGATAACTTTTCATCATCAAGTCCTGCTGTGTGGACTGACAAAATTTCAGGTCTCCTGGAATTATCCCTTAGGAGGTATTAACTCTCAAAAATGAGAAAAATCATCAACAATCTCCCAATTAATCCAAGATGGCCAACTTCCTGTTGGATTTAGGGCATGGCTCCAAGAGGCTTTTTTGTGCATCCTGATGTGCTCTATAAGCCTCCCAAATTTCATGGATGTAGGTGAAGCGTGCTGGGGGGCTGTTTGTTAAAAATACTGTAGGGGCGCTATAGCATGTGCAGTGCCGAGATGCATACAGTGTTGTTCCTTGGGTCAATGGTGATGTGTGTGGTAATTTTTGTGAGCATTGGAGTATTCCTAACCTGTCAGAAAGGACTTTGTTTTTCATGGCGATATTTGGTTGCTACAGCAACAGCGTTGCATGAAATGTCACACCCTTCACAGTGTGGGATTGTCAAGAGGTGAAGACTCGACTGACCAATTTCCAGCATGATATCACCAAGTTTGGAGCCATTGTACCTGAAAATATAAGGCCTTAAACTTACCATTACCAACAGGTGGCGCTATGACTTTTTCAGAATTTATGAGTGTGGATGTGTTCAGACTGGACCTGATGTCCAGCATGTGAAGTTTGAGGCAGATAGGATCTTGTTCAGCTGAGATATGAATCGTTAAATTTTCATGGCGAAACATCGAAATTGGTTTGGCCGCCACAGACACGCCCTTTGATGACAAGTCACCATTTTCACTGGGATGCATCATCAATGTGTTCAGCCTGTTGTCACCGCATTTGAAGTGAATATGATCAGCTGGGTAAGAATAGGGCATGAAAGTGTAAACAATGTCTATTTCCTGAAACCACAAGGTGGCGCTATGACTGTGAATGAATATCCCAATGTGGATGAAATCAGGACAGGACTGTCATCATACATGTAAAGTTTCAGGCAGATTGGAGCATGTTGAGAAGAATTAGACACCACTTCCTGTTTCATGGCAAAGGATCAGTATTTTGAGGGGCCGCCATGGCCACACGTTTTGGCTTCTGGCCGAGTTTTTGATAACTTTTCATCAGGAAGGTCTGGTGCATGTACTGGCCAAATTTCAGTTCTCTCAGACTTATCCCCAAGGAGCTATTAATTTTGACAAATTTACAGCAAATTCAAGATGGCCGACTTCCTGTTGGGTTTAGGGCGTGGCTGTGATTGACTTTTTGGTGTGTCCTGATGTGGTGCATATGCCCACATAATATTGTAGCTGTAAATGAAACATTGTGGCAGTTGGCCTAATGACCACTTTTTCAATGTTGCAGGTGGTGCTATAGAGCCATTTTGCCATGCGCATGCGCATGCGCAACTCCCATAAAATATCAAATTTTTCGCCAGTCCTGATGTGCATGCCAAATTTCACACGTTGTGGGGTATGAGAAGGCTACCAAAAAGCCAATTAATTTGCCGGGAGAAAAAAAATAAAAATAATTAAAGCTGCAAGCAGCGATGGACGGGTCCTCGTATCCACGCTGGTCGGTGAATCCACGCACGTCCACCAGGTGGCGCTGTGACTGAGAGTGTATGTTGGCCTCTGAATCACATCTGAAGCAGAGTCTGATCATACATGTAAAATTTTAGCCAGACTGGAGCATGTTCAGAGCAGTTATAAAGCATTTCCTGTCTATCCACCAGGTGGCGCTGCGACTGAGAGTGTATTTCAAACAGTGGATGTGATGAGGGTTGGACTCTGATCAGTCATGTAAAGTTTCAGGCTGATCGGAACATGTACAGGCTACTTAAAAAGCATTCCCTGTCCATCCAACAGGTGGCACCACGACTGAAAGGGTATGTTGGCCTATGGAATTGATCAGGATTGGAGTGTGATTACACATGTAAAGTCTGAGGCAGATTGGTGCATTCAGAGGATAGTTATACAGCAGCTGTTGTTTCATGGCGAAGCATCAAAACTCTGATGGTCGCCATTGCCACACCATTTGGCTTCTGGTTGAACTTTTGATAACTTTCCATCACCAAGTCCTGCTGTGTGGACTGACAAAATTTCAGGTCTCCTGGAATTATCCCCTAGGAGGTATTCACTCTCAAAAATGAGAAAAATCATCAAAAATCCCACAATTAATCGAAGATGGCGTACTTCCTGTTGGGTTTAGGGCATGGCTCTAAGAGGCTTTTTTGTGCATCCTGATGTGCTCTATAGGCCTCCCAAATTTTATGGATGTAGTTGAAACGTGCTGGGGGGCTGTTTGTTAAAAAGTCTGCAGGGGGCGCTATAGCACGTACAGTGCCGAGATGCATACGGTGTCGTTCCTTGGGTCGATGGTAATGTGTGTGGTAATTTTAGTGAGCGTTGAAGTATTCCCAACCTGTCAAACGACACTTTGTTTTTCATGGCGATATTTGGTTGCTACAGCAACAGTGTTGCATGAAATGTCACACCCTTCACAGTGTGGGATTGTCAAGAGGTGAAGACTCGACTGACCAATTTCCAGCATGATATCACCAAGTTTGGGGCCATTGTACCTGAAAATATAAGGCCTTAAAGCTGCTGTCCGGAGTTTCCGTTTGTTTTCAATTTATGTATCATTTTTTAACAAAGCTTAAATCTGTTAGTCTAGTTCGATACTATAATATAAAGTTAGTATAATGCGATATGAAAATTTATTCCTGAGCTCCGCCTTCCTCTCATAGACCCCCATGTTATTCCAAAAAGCGCCGGTTGCTGCCGACCAATCAAGTTCGAGCTTCAGCTTTGTCATGCTGTCAATCAACGGTTACGCGCACAGCAAGCAAGCCCATGCAGAGGAGGGAGAGCTCCGCACTACGCAACCGCGCGCACATTTGTTTTGCTTGTGGAGGAGAGAGCATCAGGGCTCAGCAACTTCCAGAAAAGTTACCAATCCCACGGCTTGTCAGGCCAAGAGACTGCAGGATGTTTTTTGGCTCGGGGTGCTCGCGTCGCTCCCCGACCACGGCCTCCATAGCCCGCCTGGCGGCTTCGTTTAGATGCCCGACCTCTGGAGGAAGATGTTGGGGTGTCTGGGACATACTCTTCGTCAGAGGAGTCATGCAATTCTGAACGCTAGATAGAAATAAATAAACAATGTAACACTTATACACGCGTAAATGCACTAAGTTTGATAAACAACGTCATTGAGAGGGATACACGAGTGTAATCACATATTGAAATTTTACTCGTTCGTCCTAGCAGATTCATGTTATTTTGGTATTAGGACAAGTTAGACTCAATTACAGCATTCTAATGTAATTCCTTTATTATTTACAAAATGTACTAAATGTAGAAGAGGGGAAAACAGCAAAACAGGCGAGATGCTGCAGCACTCCAGGCACTCCTCTCATGTACTCCGCGCGTGCACAAATAAAGGGGCGAAATCAGAGGGAGGGAGGGTGGGACCACCAGTGTTTTGGGAGACGCTGCGATTCAAACTCCGGACAGCATCTTTAAGAACTCCTACAGTGGTGGAGGATGCGGGCAGGGGCGGATTGAACGTTATTTCATTCGGTCCGTTTGACCGAAGGGCCGGTCCAAATCTGGGCCGGTGCGCTGGTATTTATTAAATAATTTTTGCTCGATTGCACAGATGGGCTGGTCTGGTCCAAAAAAGTCCTGGGGCGAATTTGACTCCCAATCCGGCCCTGGATGCAGGCATACATTTAAACCAACAACAAACGACAACAGAGTTTATGGTGAATGAGCGTCCTGGCTGCCTCCTCCATAGGATCTGTCAATCATTCCAGATCAGACTGTCAATCAAGTAGCCCCGCCCCATTGCTCCGCAAAACTTTAACACTTTATATAATATTCAGTATTGATTTATTTCAAGATTAGCCACCTAATCTCTCGTTTTGACCATAACAGCTAACAGAAACAAATTCTGAGCCATAGAAAAGCAGTCTATCAAATTTTAGTTTTTTCCATGTAGAATTGGGGTCTATGGAGCCAGAGCTTTTTGGAGCCAACCCCTGGTGGACGGTGTGATATTGCAAGTTTTTGACACTTCTGGATAGGCTTCATTTTTGGAGCCAGGCGCTATGTCCATCTTTATATACAGTCTATGGGCATCACCATAGACTCGTCACAGCGCCTCTCCTCTCTGCTCCGCCCTCGCTGGTTGCCGAGGAGACCAGCTCGTTCGCCCCGCCCATCTTACTTGTCATTAGTCTGTTGCGGAGCCTGTCAGAGTGTCTGCGCTGTGATTGGCTGAGTGCGTCTTTGACCTCATCGCTGCAGCAGCTTTATAAACACGGAGCTGGAAAGCCGGAGTGAAGCTGACGCGTCGTCAGGATTCACTGAGCGTCTCCTCATCACAGCCTGGGCGCACTGACACCACCATGGGAAACCCCAGAGTGTTCTTTGACATCACCATAGATGGAGCTCGCACCGGCAGGATTATCATGGAGGTAAGAGGAGCATTTTCACGTCTCTAGCCTCACTTTTAGTCCCATTTAGGGTTACAGTTTTTAAACGCCTGACCGACATGTTGCAGTGCGTCAACTTCTCTCCTGCAGCTTCCAGTCTTCCATTTTGTCAGATTGTATACCCCAGAGTGTATTTCATCACAATATAGTACAATTAACTGTGTGAATGTCCAGAAAAGCAAGCGAATCAGATAAAAACTCTTCCGAAATGATCAGGCTGTGAGCTGCAGGAAACGCCCAGCAGCAGCAGCAGGACTGCAGCTGGAGTGTGCAGGTCATGGAGCTGCATACATTTCTGCAAAAAGCAACACAGTTACACCTAATTCATTACTCAACACACTTGCAAATATGTCTTTTTCAATGTGAAAAAACAACTTCAAACAAATATAATAACAGAAAATCATTGTCTCAAGTGTCAAGACTGAATTTAACGTGAGATCATGTGTTATTATTGTTTTGTAGTATTTATCAGACGATATTAACAAGTATACAGACAATTTAATCTACAAAATCTTGTACAAATACTGTAAAATAATAGGAGTTATATAAAATGTCTTGACCTATGCAGCCACATTGCATTACTTTGGCTTTTCGTGTTTAATGAGGGATGTGGAAAAACCTTGAAATTACCAATAAACGTGGTTTAGTATAATACTGCATTAAAGTGCTGTTACTAGGTGGGTTTTTCAAGATTTTTTGTGTAAAAAGTAGTTTTGTAATAATGTATAATTTTATGTGAATAAAAATCTTGTAAAAAAAAGTCAAAATACTTTTGTGAAACTAGTAATTAAATTTTTAATTCCAAGAATCTAGTTCATATGAAGTGCAATAAGATTACCAGCAGGTGACTGTTGATACGAATCGTGCATATTTGTCAGATCTCTATTTTAAAAATAAATAAATAATGTGTAAATATAATACCTAAAAATATAAAGTTAAGTCTGAACACACCTTCTCAGTCAGTGCTTTTTATTTATTTGTATTATTTTCTACATTGTAGATTAATACTGAAGATTAATAATAATAATAATAATAATTCCATATTTATTCTTTTAGAGTTTTGATATCTTCAGTATTAATCTACAGTGTAGAAAAAAATTAAATATAAACTATTAAATGGGAACGTGTGTCCAAACTTTTGTCTGGTGGTGTCTTTTTTTCTGTTATTTTTCATAATTACAACAATATGCTGGTAAATGGAGATTATATGTAACTTCACATAAAAATCTTGTGAATTTGACAATCTCCATTTTTCAGCGTTAAGTCAGATTTGATATTCTTTCTCAAATAAAAGAAACAGTTAGAGTTGAAACCCTTGTCAATTAATTGATTAGTGAACTCAGAAAAAAATCTGTTCAAAACATTCTTACTTTTACAAGATACCACAAAATGACAGAAACTATTCTATCCATCAAAATACAGCCATTTTACTAAATTAAAATGCAATTTCCAAAACTTCATTTGACACAAGATTGTATGTATTATTTTTAAGGTTTACTGAAAGTTTTTTACATGTGTAAAAATAAGTAAATTACCTTTAAATTAGGTATAGTAATCTAACATTAAAAAATAATCATGCAAAACAAAAATAATGATATTTGTCGGGTTTAATTATAGAATTTTGTTAAAACATTTTTGTAAGTTTACATTAAAATCTTGCTAAAAAGCTGTGTCCATCTAGAAAAATACCTTTTCATTACCTTGAATGAAACAGTGAAGTGTTCATTTAAGAACAAATCCAGTATCATAGTTTTTACATGTAACTGTATATAAAAGTCTTAAAAATCTGATAGACCTTCATTATTATTATTATTATTATTATTATTATTATTATTATTATTCACTTTTTTTTATGGCTGTAAATTCCCACTCTATTTATATAATATTCTAAATATTTTCATGTATTTTAAAAATACAGAGAAACAGTAAAATAAGAAAAATAAATTCTGTGCAGAGGAAATCATTTTAAAGTAGACTTTGACCAAACACTCAAATGATTAGATAACTTTGTGTTGGCAGTTTTTGTTTTGTTTTGTTTTTTTTAACTTTCTTTTTATTGATTTTTCAGAACAGGTTAAAACACACACACACACACACACACACACACTGTAAAAAAAATACAAATAAAAAAAAATATATCAAAATTTTATGGTGGCTGTTTTTACTGCATCTGCAACCTGGAATGACCTGCAGAACAATCACATCGTTTTATGAGACAAGGTTTTATTAGTTAATCTTATTGTCCAGCTGTTCTTGTTTTACCTGACTAGTTTGTTTCAGATGGTTTTCTGTCACGCCCTTCAAACTCCTGTGTGCGGGCTCATCAGACTAATCACAAGTGGCTGTGCTGGAAGGACAGCTGGCATGAATGAACAATCAGCGCTGCTTAAAAGCCTGGCTCTTGCCTTAGTTCCTTGCTGGATTATTGACTCATTCCACACGCCGCACCCCGTTCTTTGTTTCATCTTGCTCTGCACTTCACACATGCCGTTGTCTGGACTCTTCCGCTCTCTTTCTGGATTACACTGTCTGTCCCCCTGCTCCCTGGACTCTGTCCCTCACGTGGATTACCTGTCTGCTTCCTCTGTCTTTGTCACATCTACACCATCGGCTCCTTCAACTCAGTCTTCCACCTCGTCCTCTGATTTCCCCGGACAGTCATGAGTTTTACCGATTAGTTTAGTTTTATTTATAGTGTTTTCCTCGGCCGTCTGGTCCGCCTTTAGTTTTGTTCAGTTTAGTTTCTCCCATTCTATTTCCCTGTGCCTCCTTTCTCCACTCTTTAGTTTAGTTTAGATTTATTCACGGCACTTGGCCGTCGCCCTTAGTTAGTTTTTCCTCATCCTGTTATTTTCTCTGCCTATTCGTTGAGCACCTTTGTTTGATGTATATTTTTCTTATTAAATCATTATCAATTCACATGCTGGTCTGCTGCCTGCTTCATGGGTTCTAAAATGCCCTAGTTCATGACAGTTTTCTATTATTCTACTAAATATTTTTATTGCCATTGTTTTCCAAGTTTCTTACTCGTATGCCTACATCTTGGCTGCATTGTAAATAAGGCATCAATGGTTTCCTTGTTTCACTAAACACTGAAGGGATTTTAAACCATTTCCGGGCAAAAACACCATGCAATATCTGTTGTCAGCTGTTCAGATGTGAAGTTTTCTTGCTTTTCCATGACATTTGTGACAGCAAATTACCACTTCATTGAACATATTTACGTTAAACATATTTGTATACGTTGTATTGGACAATATTCAATTTTTTTCCTTTTTGGTATTGATTTGCTGAAAAACAAGTGTTAAAAATCAATACTGAAAATGATGCTACAGCCGCAACCACTAACTGAAATCTGTTTTTTACAGCTCCGGGCTGATGTTGTCCCAAAGACTGCAGGTAGGTAAGCCAGAAAATAAAGCGCATTGCTGCCAGACCTGCTCAGGGGTCCGTTTCACAAAGCAGGTTTAGTGAAAACTCTGAGTCTGTTAACCCTGAAGTGAATGAAACCCTGAGTTTTCCGTTTCAAAAAGGGAGGTAAATAAAACCAGAGACAGAGGGGTAATTCTAGCCTGTTTGACACAGAGAGGTAACTTAAGCTCTTGGTCAGTTACCGTAGTAACAGAGTCTATGAACCTAACCTGGTCGGGACCAGATTTTTCTCAGTAAACCTGGAGTTTCTCTCTGTCCTAGCCCTCTTTCAGTCACACACGCTATTTGATTTCCTCATTCATTCAGGCAGCAGGTGAGTTTTGACGTAGCCTAGTTCTGCCTTCTGTCTAAATAGCATGTCCTTTCATTAACGATCCAGTGGATGAAGGAGCAGCATTACTGCACGGACAATTATGAAATGGAAGTTTTTTGTATAATGTCAGAGATGCAGAGCACTTCAGTGAGACAACTGTATGGATCACGGTCAGAAAAGTGTCCCTGGCCCTGAAATGACTTACCCATCTTTGTGGTTTTCCTGGACATAAACCTGTCAGAGCATCAAGGAGGAGTTCCACAGGATTGCAGGTGAATGATGTAGACACATCTGTTCAATTAATTTTAAATCGTATTCTGTTAATGACATTGTGCTGCAACCTCAGACAGAGATTTCTAATTTTCTTTTCTTTTAGAATTTCCCAGCTATTGTTCTTGTATTTCATCTTTAGCTGCTGCGATGTGCACTTCTCCCCTGCAGGATTGCACCTAAATGAAATAACCTAACAGGCTACCATTCAAACAGTTTTTCCCTGTAATATTATTATGATTGCAAAGACATTTAAACTTCCGCATTGACCCAGGCAACAATGTTCTCCCACACCGTCCTTCTCTCTTTTGCAGCTGCAGCGGTGTTGCACTTCTTTCTAAAAACATGTTCAAACTCGCCATATAAGCGCATTAAGATTTCCAATTCAAGTAGGGTGAAAAACGCAGACAAAACCAAATCTAATCAGCTGTTCTGGAACCAGAAACTCAGAGTTTCCTATCTCAGAGTAGTTCAGGGTTACACTCAGAGTTTGTTGAACCTGCTTTGTGAAACAGACCCCAGGCCTTTATTTTCTCCACACCAAAAATGTATGTATGTTTGGTAGGGAAAAATGCGCGTCCCCATTCGTCTTCAGCAGTATTTGCTCTAAATATGGGTCGAGGCTGTGGGTGATGCAGAGTGTGAACACAACATGCTGATGAAGCAAGTCTTAATAATGAGGCTGAGCTCCATGTGAGGGTGAACAGTGAGGAGCTGCTGTGATTAATAAGAAGGAGAAGACAAAGGAAAATAAGTCTTATTGTCTTGAAATCTCCTGGCAGCTCTAAACAAGCGGTGGCCAGCTCTGACTGCTCTGTCTCACAACATTAATAACTCTTCTAACAAGCAAACCGGCGTGATTCATTACTGACTGACTGCTTCCGTCCTACTTAGCCATTGTTAGTTATATGACCTAATTATACTGCAGGATTAATGGCCTATATGCTTCTTTTGTGCATACAGTGGTTGCTATATTAGCTTCTGTTGGAAAAGCTGCAGTGAAGCTCTTTGACTTTTATATTTGCTAAGCCATGCCCAAAGATTGGATATAGCTGTTTAGAATTTTATAAGGACTCCCATATGTTTAGAAGTTGTCTTAAAGCATGGACAATAACAAGAGAGGCTGTGAGCGGAATTAATGTTTTTGTGAGTTAAATGTGCCTTTTGTCTCCTCTGCAAGGAGAAAGTTGGGAGAACAGCTTCAGCAGCCATGGTTGGATTACTAAATGGGCCTGCAGGGCAAAAGCTCAAGATGCAAAAAGACTAGAAGGCAACTACAATGAGACGAAAATTACTATATGGAGGCACGAAATAATGACAGAGCCTCAAAGAGTCACAAAAAGATGCAGAACGATTCACTAAAGTGACTCATATGACAACAAAGAGACAGAAAAGGCACCACAAAGAGACACAAAACAACCACAAAGGGGCTCAAAACCACCCCACAACAACCACAAGGACACACAACAAGGGAAAACTGCAGTCACTCAAACAATCCTATATTAAGAGACACATACTAATGGCAAAGATAATCAAAATGACCACAGGCTGAAAAGGAACAAAATTATGCTCAAAACAATTTTAAGAAGCACAAAACAACCAAAAAAGCCCCAAAATTGAGTACAAAGAGACACAAAATAGCCACAAGAGACATAAAGAGATGCAAAACATCTCAAATGTGATGATGCAAACAGTTACAAAGACACTGAAAATAACCAGAAAGAGACTCAAAACAACCATGACACACAAAATGATGACGAAGAGACACAAAGCAACTTCAACGAGACATGAAACAGCTTACAAGACTCAAAACAACTGCAGTGATATGCAAAATAGCTACAGAGACACAAAACCACTCCTGAGACACAAAGCAAGCACAAAGAGACACAAAAGAACCACGAAGAGACACAAAGCAACCACAAAGAGACACAAAACAACCACAAAGAGATATATAACAGCCACAAGTTATACAACAAGGAAAATGATGTCAGAGAGAAAACATAACAAGGATATGCAAAATTAAATCAAAGAGTCAACACAACTGCAGAGATACAATATATCCCAGAACTAGAAACGCACTCAGAGAGCGCAGTACTCCACCAAGGCTGCTCAACAGCCTTGGCAGCAACATTTTTCTTTATTAATGCTGCATTTGTTTATTAGTTATCAATAATCAGAAATCACGGCAACATAGAATATGGTCATTTAATATAGCTGTATCCAGAAACAAAATGACCTTGCACTGAGCACAGGCGTGTGTTATGCATGTGTATGTTATGTAAGGATACCGAATCGTGTGACCTAAATATGCAGCGGGCAGCGGGGATTGGTGGAACCCGGAAATACACCCACAATTTAATCAATTGTTCCTTGTATGATTTTCGACGGATAAGTCCTGATAAGTCCGCAGTGGTAGATTTGTTGTAGGATCGCAGTCATGATTGTCATCAGACAGCTCACGTAGTGTTCACTTGTCGTCATAGTTACAGTGACGCCGTGCCGCTATCTTGTAATGATATAGACTATAAGCTGCATCACTGTCCAAATCTAATCACTTGTGTCATTTCTGACCTTCCCTGAAAATGAAATTGAAATCCGTTAGTCTGTTTTTAAAGTAATGTTGCAAGTGGACACACAAACAGATGGACAAACCAACGGTGATCGTCACATACTTCCTTGGTTCCTTGGCAAAGTAAAAATAGAAGAAGACATACTGTATTGCCACATGAAGAGTCAAAACAACTACAAAGATACCTCTAGCAATCTGGAACAGAAAATTAACCATCTACTGCATAGAAACGTCCTCAAAACAACCAAAAGAGGTGCAACAAAAAAGATGCAACAAAATGGCAAATTAAAAATGGCCTTAAAAGACTACAGACATACCAAACATCCACAGAAGACTCACAACTACCACAAAGAGATGGAAAGTGAAGAGACAGACACTAAAAACTGCTAGAGACTAACCCCTGTACTGAGGGGCCTGTTGACTTATAATGAGTCCATGTTAGCAGTATTACTGTAACAAGCAGTATGGCAGGTACACAGGAGGAGAGGGAAAGGCCTGATGATCAGATGTAGAGAGGGAAAAAGTTAAAAAGACGTCTGCCCTAGTTTGTCTTCCTGTATTTCAGTCGGTGCATGTATCTATAAGGAATCGTCTGTGTTTTCCAGAAAATTTCCGTGCTTTGTGCACCGGAGAGAAAGGTTTTGGCTACAAAGGCTCCACGTTTCATCGTGTCATCCCTAGTTTCATGTGCCAGGTACAGTTAAGGCAAGGAATTTGTCCTGTTTCTGTTCAGATTTATTTATGATTGCCACATGTGCTGAGCTAACTGGATTTGAGG
Organism: Acanthochromis polyacanthus; assembly: GCF_021347895.1. Lineage (NCBI taxonomy): Eukaryota > Metazoa > Chordata > Actinopteri > Pomacentridae > Acanthochromis > Acanthochromis polyacanthus. Next base: position 19,923,616 of record NC_067130.1, read on the forward strand.
TCTTTTTTGTTCTTTCAGGGAGGAGACTTCACCAACCACAATGGAACTGGAGGCAAATCCATCTATGGCGAGAAGTTTGCTGATGAGAACTTCACGCTGAAGCACAAGGGCATGGGGACACTGTCCATGGCCAACGCAGGGCCCAACACTAACGGATCACAGTTCTTCATCTGTACAGCCGACACCGACTGGTGAGCTCCTCTCTGAGCGTGAACAGCTTCAGGTGTCGCTCTCACATACTAATCTGGTCTCTGCTCTCCAGGCTCAACGGGAAACACGTGGTGTTTGGCAGCGTTGTGGAGGGCGCTGATGTTGTCAAGGCGATAGAGAAGCAAGGCACAAAGAGTGGCACTCCTAAATCCAAGGTTGTCATTGCCGACTGTGGTGAACTAAAATAGTGTGTCTCCTTCATGTCCACCTGCTCTCCTTTATCATCCCAGTTAAACTCTAAGCATCAGCGTATCAGCAGTATCACTAGAAAAAACACCCAGTGAACCCACTTTCTCCTCTTTAAAATGTTTGTCTACTGTGTTGACATTTGTTCTGTAATATTTTGTACCTTCTAATCTGTCCTTTAAGGGCCACATTTGTTAACAAAATCTGAATAAAATGATGATGGTGTAAATAAAACATGTCCATGTCCTCTCTTTACCTCGAAAAAACTTATGATTATATTTTAGTATTTGTGTTATATGATCGTAATGTTAAATTTTGATTAATTCACTGGTTGTAAAAAAGTTCATTGTTACCCATCAATATGTTTTCATTTTTTTAATTCTGCTGATGACATGGTCCTCACCAGATAATACTATTACTAGTTAAATGTTGATCTGAACTGAGGATCAGCTCTGTCTCCTTCAGTATAATCTGATCCTAAAGTTCAGGATCAGAGTCGATCAAGACATTTTGTAACTGATCAACACTACAGTTCAAAGAAATGTCCTTATTTTTGAAAGAGAAGCATTTTTTCAATTAATATAACAAAAATGAATCAGAAATACAGTCAAGACATTTTTAATGTGGTAAATGACTATTCTAGCTGGAAATGGCTGATCTTTAATGGAATATCTCCATAGGGGTACAGAGGAACATTTCCAGCAACCATCACTCCTGTGTTCTAATGCTACATTGTGTTAGCTAATGGTGTTGAAAGGCTAAATGATGATTAGAAAACTCTTGTGCAATTATGTTAGCACATGAATAAAAGTGTGAGTTTTCATGGAGAACATGAACTCGTCTGGGTGACCCCACACTTTTGAATGGTAGTGTATGACATCACGATCCTCAGCTGGATCCTTTGTTTTTGTCTGTGGTCACACAGGCGTTGTAAATTTGAATCATTTTCTCATTAAGTACGGCACGACCAATAAATGGTCAGTTAGTTGATCAAACAAACTTAGCAAAGTGGCCATTTTTCACATGCAGAATTGTTTGTGTTGACGAAATTTCACTCTTGGTCCTTTGAAGTTTGCTGCAGTGGTGTGTCTTATTGATAGTTCTGCTAACACAGTGGCTTTACCAACACAGAATATGGGTCTGCAAAGGTACACATTTTATAGGAATGCCCGAGGATTGATCAAAGGGTAGGGAGAGGGCTGTATGTAACTGCCAAGGTGAATAGTGGTTAATTTAGTTGCTAATCCATGACAGAGGGTAAGACAACAGAACAGAAGGGTAACTGAATCAAGGAGTTTGATAAAAGGTAAGAGGGGGGTCTGACAGACAGTAGCACATAATGAAAGAGAAAAGAATTGTGGATAACCATGGGAAATGGAGTGACATGATGGTAAGTATCTGTAGCAAAAGAAGTATCTGTGGTATCTGGTATTTTCTTCATCACTTGCATGTCTGAAATGCCTGAAATTTGGACGGAGGCCATTTAGCATCTCAGAATACTTTATTATGGTGGGCTGCTGATTGATAAAACCCTCTCATTACTCTGTTTGCCAACATGAACTGCCTGTATAGCCTGAGTCACTGCCTCCTCGGGCCACTACCATATTAAACAGTAAGAGACGGTGCCTCCAGGTATTGTAGCTACTTTACAATGCATAATGTATGTAGTATCCAACAGGCAGATACCAACTATAAAACAGCTTGGATCAGATTAGCAGAGGTTTTTTTTTACAATATACCATGAATGGTAAAGTCTTGCAGGTGTCAAAAAAAACATTTAACTGCAGCAACACTATGAAGAACATGAAATATGATGGAGAGTTGGAGAATAGTCATTAAATTGCTTTTGAGGCAACGCTGTCTGTTTCAGAAGCCCAACACAAACTATCATCTTGCTGATTTGAATCAGAGTATTCAAAGGAACTGATTACATACAAGATTGAATGAAAACACAGTAAAACATGTCTGAGAGACATTTTTCTTTTTATTTCCAATTAAGTACAGAAGTTATCAAAACAAAGTAATCAATGCTCAGTATTATTCACAATAAAAAGATAGAAACAAAAGTCTAAAAACCAACTCGAAGTACACAGATTAAGGCATCAACATCTCCTTTTCCAGTTTCTCCTCCAGTGAACCTCAAAGAGAGTGATACAAAAATAAATCAAAAGAATTCAAGTTCTCCTATAGAAAGTTCTCTGTAAGAAAACAATCAGGTAACGAGAATATAAACAGGTAACTGAGACCGACAACCACCACGACACAATAAAACTACGAATACAAAACCCACAGATCCAATACAGCAAAGGTAGAGATCGTAATGGTTAGACAGGCGCTGACCGCGGATAGTGTTTTATTTTTTGAAGTGCCTCCTGTGTGTTTTAACTGAGTAGATTGAGGAAAGCTTCTTAAGAAAGGCAGATTCTGCTGGACATCATGATATGTTACTCCGTTTTCCTACACAAAATGTGGCAAGAGAGGATTTCTGACAGGCTGATTCTGGACTTTGGGAGTAACTTCATACCTCGACTTAAATATTACACAAAATGTGCTGATTTGATTTTTTTTTTTTTTTATAATACACTGACTGTATGTAAAGATAGATGAAGTGACAGCTCAGATAAGAAGCCAAAATACCCCTATTCCCCCTGGTGGCTGGTTGCAGTATCGCTCCTGCCCCTTCCATACGAACAAGTTAAGAGAAGAAATTTTTGGGAGATTTCTGTAACATCAGAGATGGTGATTGTGTTACACATTTCCAACTCCTACCCCCAAAAGGCCAATCATCTGCTTTTAACAGCCCAAACCAGGAAACCTCCAGCCAGTCATGTTGTTGCACAGTGCTTTTTTTTTTTTTTAAATCAGATTAGACTGGTGGTTTTTACAGTTATGACCCTCTGTCTATTCATTTAGAAGACAGGAGTTTGGTCTCATTAGCCATAACTAACAGCACCAGAATGGCAACGCTTGCCTGTGAGGACTGTGGTGTCATGGATCTTTACATACAGTCTGTGGTATAAGGATGCAGGAGTCAGATGTGGCTCATTGGGGCTGATCGACTGTTGCTCCCCAATTAGCCAGCTATGATGCAAATAGGTATTTATTTATCACACAATGCAAACCAAATGTCCCTTAAACTAGCTGTGTCCAGATCGTTTGCTGCTCTGCCTTGCTTTCCAAGGCCCCAATGCAAAACACACTATAAAATATTAGTTTGATATTTTGTGAAGTCCACTTACTTGCATTTGAGAATCAGATGAGACGATCAATGCCACTCTAATGTCTGTGCGATGATGGAGCCAGGGGGCATTTAGCTTAGCTTAGTATAGCAAAGACTGATTTGATTTTCACTTGTGGCGTTTTGTTTTAATTTGATTATTTTGTTTGTTTTTCATTTATGATTTTCATGTTTTTAATTCATGACTAGCCTACCAACGCTAATGAGGATTAAGCGGTGTAGGATGGAAGGATGGAATTTTTATTAACTTGTGGCGTGTTTTTCATTTTTATCTCTTTATTTAGTGTATTGCCTATTTTGTTTGTGACTTTTTTGTTTATTTTTTGGACAGAGGCTGGCTAGCTGCTTCTATCCTCCTGCTCTCAGTCTTTATGCTAACCTAAGCTAATTGACTCCTAACTCCAGCTCCACACTTAAACACTAGAGTGGCACCAATCGTTTCATTCAGCTCTTTTAAGGAAACAAAATAAATGTCTTCCCAAGAATTTCAAACCGAACCTTTACATTTCAACTGGCTGTACAGAGGCATATTTTTATCTACATTTTGCTGCATTCCTTCCCATCATCACGGTGGTGTTAAAACAACACAGACAAAAACCACAAGTCACAAAAAGTGTATTTCAAACATGATACTTGAGGTAATCATTATAATAACACTCAGGAGGGTATTTGAAAAGCTGGTTTAAATTTCAGCATTGGATCTTCTACTGTTTTTCACTAGCATGAGAACAGAAGCCTCACTTTTAACACTGAGACAAAAGAGCAGACTTTGCATGACTTGCACTGAACACTGTATGTGTGCACTCTCCTGTCATCCAGGCAGTTGGTAGCTTTTGCAATGGCACATTTGTGGTATTCTCTCCCACTGCACGTCTACTCTAAACACTTGTTGTGCTGGCATATTAAATTATCACTTAGAGTACGACTACTCTGGACAGCAAACAGTCACTGTAACGGTGAAGTGGTTCACCAGACTGGAAGATGTTGAATAGATGTGTGAGTTTTAGATTAGTACACGTCTAATACAAAAGGAGCGTTTGAAATACACTGGATTGAAACAACACATTGAACTAATTCAACACCCAATTGAAAGCAAAAATTGTACTGTATACTGCATGTTGCTATTCACAAACAGATAGTAATTGTATACGGACTGTGACAATACTATAGGCTACATAACTGTGCTGGTTTGGACCTGGGCTACAACTAGAGAATGAGTTGTTCAGGGCACTTAATGAATGTAAAAAAGTTGAGGGAAGACCTGCAATGACCGAAGCTACGGGGAAGAATCACTGAGAAATACTCTTTCTGAGGGTAGATATCATGGATTTAACCTACATATTCATTAGAAAAAACAGTCAGGACCATTTTTGGTCCAGGGCAGGCATGACGCCCACGGATCAGAACCCTGACCCATTTTAGTCCATCAGTTTTGACATAGAAAATCCAGGCTGGCAGATAGGAATGCTAGAACTGATCCCCATTAAATAAGAAAACAAGAGCAGCAGGGTTAGAAGTTTTGCAACACTGATCATTAGATTAATAAAAAATGGCAGTCATCATTATGAAGTGCAATCAAAAAGTTCTGAGACTGTGCCTCTAACATTCAAAATCCATTTATTTCAAGTTACTTTACTGGTGCAGTAATAGGCTGCTCCCAGTGCTCCTGCAGCACTTGTAAACATGTCAAGGACAATCTGTGATACGCTCTCCATCTCCTAAACTGTATTCATACAGCATGATGCTGAATTTCATTTTGGGGAACAGGAAGAATTTGCAGGGAGCCTGATCTGGACAGTCGGGCAGGTGGAGAACATCTATGGTGATGCTGTGGCCACAAAACACATTTGGACTTAATGCACTGTGACTGACAACATGGTGCATCTGGCACCACATCACAGTTCAGGTTATTTGCACCGAATGTTCCCCTTCAGACCTCTAAAGATGTTACAGTAGAACTCTGACAGTCCAACCATGACAGATGAATTTACAGCGATCATGCTCCTGGTGCTCCTGACCTGATGCTCCATCCTTGGTCTGGAGTTTGCAGCTCTTCTATTGTCCAGTGACCTGGAGTCAGCCACAGTCTCAGAACTTTTTGCTTTCACCTTGCACAGCTGCTGCCCCGACCAACAAACTAATTTTCAAGACTTACCTGATGACATCAGGAGGCAGTTCAAACTTTATTAAATGAGAATAATTTTAAATAATCTATGTATTAGAAGTCATCATTTGATCTATTTCTAATAAATCCCATCACTTCAAGATTTGCATACTAGTGCAGAGATCTGAAACATTTTCCAACTTGTGCAGCAGCAATAAAAATAGGTTTCATGTCTTCATAAGTTTCACTGGAATGGTCTGAAGTTTGATTAAAAATAATTTAGGGCTTGAAACTCATACAGGAAACATGATATGAAGGTAAATATCATCTAAACTGGATGTTTCTAAACTTTTAGGCTGCTTTACAGCTCATCAATGTGTATGAGGGTGAGTCTGTCATTGTTTCATTGATGTGTTTTGAACTGTAGTTATCAGTTTTCTCAACACCTAAACCACGTTTAGCCTCCATCCACTGCTAGTAGCATGTGACTGAACATTACGCTCAGTGATTGGTTGGTTCGTAGCAATGTACACAAGCCTGTACATTTGCCTTTGTATCAAAGAACCAGATATTCTGGGATACAGTTTCTCCTTTTTCTCTGTGTTGCCTTGAGCACTGCCAAGAGGGCTTGCTACAAATTTGGATTTAGCACTGAAATCAGTTGTGTGATCGAGACCGAGTTACTTTGGTATTTGTTGCAAATTACTGTTCAATTCTTAATGAGTATAGAATTTGCACCAACATCACAGACACTGTACCCTTCTTATCTTAAAGAATACAGGTCTTCACCGCTTTACTGCTGTTTTAGAGGCTCAAGGGTTCAACAGATACAATAAACTGAATGTGAAGATACTGGTATCAGTCCGACCCTGCAGAGCTGCAGTGTCATGCTTTACCTCCCTCAGTGTACCTGGCTGCTACCTCAGGCTTAGTGTGTGTTGAGGGTGTTTTCAGCTCTGTGGCGACGTCTTGCGGCTCTCTCTCAGGATGCCGTCCAGGCCGTTGAGCTGGCGGAGGAAGCCTCGGTTGGGGATGACGCCACGGTGGTCTTTCACCGTCTTAATGGCCTCCACCAGCGTAAGGTTTTGTCTGATCATCAAGTAGGCCAGCACCAGCGTGGCTGAGCGGCTCACGCCCACAGTGCAGTGGACAAGCACCTTACCTGCACACACACGACAACAGGAGGTTGAATCTGAGTTGGACCACATGTTTTCCAGATGTTATAGGTTAGATTTTTGTCTGACTGGGTGCCCCAGCAGTTCAACTTCTTGAGTGATCGACCCGTGAACAGGGGCTATAGTCTCCGACGCAGTGGCCATGGTTTGAGTCTACAGATCCTTTCCACATTTTCTGTCTCTCTCTCCACTGTCCTCTATAAAGGCAAAAAATAACTTAAAAATAGATATACATTTAATTGACAAAGTCACAGCTTTGCTTTTCAATTTGTATCTCTAACATATCTTTGTGGTCATATTTTTTTCTCTTTGTTAGTTAATTTTTAGCCATTTCCGTCCCTGTGTAGTAAAACTGAGTCTCTTAATGGTTGTTTTGAGTCTCTTTGTAGTCATTCTGAATGACTTTATTGCTGTTTTGAGTTTCTTGGTGGTAATTTTTTGTCTCTTTGAGGCTGTTTTGAGTCAATTTTTTGGTTGTTTTTCATTATTGTGTGACCGTTTTGAGTCTGTGGCTGTTCTGAGCCTTTTTGGTTGAATCTGGTTCACTTTTTGGTTAATTTGAGTCTCTGCAGTGATTTTGAGTCTCTGTGGTTGTTGTGCATCTCTGTGTTGTTCTGTATTGCTTCATTTTTGTTTTAAGTCTGTTTATGATTGTTTTGCATCACTTTGTGATCATTTAGACTCTTTGAGTAACATTTTGGAGGTCTGTGCCCAGTACGCTCTGTTAAACACACATACACTACCATTCAAAAGTTTGGGATCACTTGGAAATGTCCTTTTTTTGAAAGAAAAGCAGGTTTTGTTGTCAATAAAGATAACATTAAATGAATCAGAAATCCGGTCTAGACATTGTTAATGTGGCAAAAGACTATTCTAGCTGGAAATGGCTGATTTATAATGGAATATCTACAGAGGGGTACAGAGGAACATTTCCAGCAACCATCACTCCTGTGTGCTAATGCTACATTGTGTTAGCTAATGGTGTTGAAAGGCTGATTAATGATTTGAAAAACCTTGTTCAAATATGTTAGCACATGAATAAAAGTGAGTTTTCATGGAAAACATGAAATTGCCTGTGTGACCCCAAACTTTTGAATGGTCATGTCCATTCTGAGACTTACCTCCACTTGTGAGGGCTTTGTGGATAAACTCAGCAGCAGGATAGAAGTTGACACTCATGTCAAATGTTGGGGAGTCATGGGCTTCGATGCCGTGGTAGGTGATGTTCATGCCGGCGTAATACTCGGCTCCTCCGCGCCACTTGCTCTGTGCACAGTTGAGGATGTGTGTGATGCCAAGTTTGGCAAGCTCACGGCGATCTGATGCAATGTCTCTTCAGAGAGGGGAAGGTTTACAGTCAGTCAGTCAAACTGTTCTTCATGTCTCCACGTGACAAAAATAACGTAGAGTAATGGAGTGAAGAGAAATGTGGAAAACAAAATTAAATATAACCACAGATAGAGAATCACTATGGAAAAAATGGTTGGTTAGGGTGTGTGTGTGTGTGTGTGTGTGTGTGTGTGTGTGTGTGTGTGTGTGTGTGTGTGTGTGTGTGTGTGTGTGTGTGTGTGTGTGTGTGTGTGTGTGCGCGTGGCGGAGGGTGGGAGGTGGTTGCTCATATGTCACACAAAAGAAAACAAGACACTAGTGTCATGTCTGCTCAAGAAATTTCCACAGAAGTCCACTGTCCAAGGGTTTATAAATCAATTAAAATAAAAGCTAGGTCCACATTTAGAGAAGTTTCCTCCCCAGCAAAAAACACAAAACAGGACAGAAGAGTGAGTCATGTCTATATTGTTTCCTCAGTGGGGAGCCGTCTGCATCTGGGGCTTTGGCAGGGCCTAGGCCTTATGGCCCTGGAGCTAGCTGGCCTGTTGGGCCTGCTGGGGGGCCTGCTGCTGCCCCGGGTGCGGGCGGCTCTCAAAGATGGTGTTTCCTCTTTCTGGTGCTTCTGCTCTCAGCCAACAGACACTATTATTTCTATTATAAAAGTGTGTGTGTGTGTGTGTGTGTGTGTGTGTGTGTGTGTGTGTGTGTGTGTGTGTGTGTGTGTGTGTGTGTGTGTGTGTGTGTGTGTGTGTGTGGCTGTGTGACTGTCTGTGTGTGTATGTCTGTGTGTTCATAGGAAGTATGTTGTGGGGCAGGATTTGGGAGGGATGTGGGGCATTGTCTTTTTATTGTTTTTTATTGTTTGTTTTTAACTTGTTAAGCACTTTGTGTTACTTTTTGTATGAAAAGTGCTATAGAAATAAACTTTGATTGATTGATTGATTGATATATCCATGAGAACAAAGTAGCACAGCCTGTTCGAAAGTCTTATTGGATATTTACCATATATTATGAATCCCCCCCCCCCCCGCCCCCCCGCCCATGACCCTAATGAGGATAAAGCAGGGTAAAGACAATGGAAGCTAATGGAAGCATGTTCATGTAAATAGCTGATGCAAAATTCTGAGTACTGGATTTTACCCTGCAGCTTTTTTTTTATTATTGTCTTCCAATGTTTAATGTTTTAATGTCTGTTTGCCATCAATGTTTTTAATGGTTTGGATCCACTCTACATCTCAGAGCTATTGATTTCTTATTCTGCACCTCAGCCAGTCAGAGCAGAGAATTGGCTGGGGGTAATAATGCCACAGTCCATGCTCAAACTAAGTGGTTTTAACCCCTACATTGTAGAATAAGGTCACTGTCAAAACAGCTGAGTCAGAGTCTCAGTTTAAAAATGTAAATGTTACATACAGACTGACATTTGTATGATACTTTATTATGTCACTCACCTGTAATGTTTAATTGGTGCTTTTTTGTCTAGGGTCTTTCTGTATAAAATCAACCAAATCTGAAAATAGTTCCCACCTGACCCACTCAGAATTTGTACAGTAACTTTAGTATATTTAAAGAAGTCATAGAAAGTTTTACCTTCATATTGTAAATGTTTTCAGAGTGCCAAGTACGTACGGGTGGAAATTTCATACTTTTAAATTTTTACTCCTCCACGGATTGCGGCGGAGTTGTGTGACGATTGGCAGTGGTTTGTGCATCTGTTTATCTGTCTGTTCACAACATTACTCAAAAACGGACCAACGAATTTGGATAAAATTTTCAAAAAAAGGTCTGAAATGACACAAGGACCAAGTGATTAGATTTTGTCAGTGATGCAGCTTATAGTCTGGATCCACAGATTTGTTAAAGATTTCTGTATCATTGTGAGATAGCACACAGCATCACTGTAATTATGTGCTCTCGGAGTGTTTTTCTTGTTATTGTTTCATCATTTTGAACCCTCAGCTACTGAACACACCCGATGGTTTGACCCCTTGAAAGTTTACCCAAAATGCAGCTCTTTTTTTAAGTTTTCTCCAGTCAGGTATCAGAGAACAGATAACACATCCAGAGTAGCAATACATGTTTTATGAATCTATGCCACAAACTGATGCAGCTTTTTTTGTTGGATCTATGATAGGTATATCCCATAATATGAATGCTCAAAGTTGGTTATAAGAAAATGGTGCTTCACAAAACTACTGATTTTCACTCTGGGTTTGGTTGCAGTTTTAGTGGAAAATTCATGTGTCTGTCTGCTGTACTTTTGAAGCAATGCTGAAAAATGCTGGAAAAATTAAGGCAATTTAAGAGACCATCTCTATGCATTTTAAGGACCTGTAACTCTGAAAATACTCATAGTATGAAGGTAAACTGTTGCAGGTCTTCAGTAAATATACTGAAGTTACTGCACATATAAACCCAGCTGACTCTGAGGAGATCAAGTGGAGGTATTTATGGATTTTCCCTTGAATGACCCACAGTGTCTTTTGTGATGCGTTATTTCCAGCACTTTATTTTTTGTAAAGCACCTCCTAGCCCAGTTTTGTTCAGACATAAAGTTTATTATCAACATTATTATGATGTAAACTCACTGGTCTCCGATGTAGAGCCTCGGCCACACTTCGTCCGCATGGTTGCAGGCCGTCTTGCCGGTGTACAGCAGCCTCTCCAGCTCCGACACGCTCAAGATCGGGGAGGCGCGTTCCGAATCTTTTCGGTTCGGAGACCTGGAGCTGCTCCGGGACCGAGAGAACCTGGACATGAACGCCATCTAGTCTGGGAAAACAGACGGGAACATGACTCTCATAAACCACTGGAGCAAAACACACACATGAGGTTAGAATACAATACAATAAAATTTGATTTGTGTGTTCTAATTACAGCATTTACTTTGGAATATTAGATTTTATTTACGTGAGAAATATTAACCTGTAGCTTTAACTGTGACTCGAACGGCATTTGCCTCAACATCTCCCCATGTATATAGTATAAATATATATGTATATTTAATGTACCTGTGTTGGGGTTTCTTCCGTGGATCAGTGTTTGTGCAGGGTGCTCTGCTCTGCGGCCATGTTGCCTCATGTATCAGCTGTGGAGGACGGAGGGATGAGGAGCCAGATGCTGCTGATGCTGCTGCTCAGCATCCAGCCGACATGTTCACCTACTGCAGCCGCATCTCCATCCTCTCAACAAGTCCTCCTCCAGCCGCAGCTCGACTCTGCTCCCGTTTCAGAGACACATCCGGGGGGATGCTGTTCTCTCCCGGACCACAAACGGCTCCTCCGCTTCTTCTGAGGGGGATGTTCCAGTGTGTTCTGCTCCAGCGATGGAGCTTATTTGTATATTTATTGTTAATGGAGGTCTGCAGTTGAGTCTTTGCGGTGTTTGACTCCATCTGCAGGTCAGATGGAGGAAGTGCATTCAGAAAATTTTCAAAAATCTATCAGATGAAATGAAGCAGCCGAGAGCATATTCAAGCCTCCTATGATAAGGTGAAAAAAAATGGACTAGCTTTTATATTTAGTATGAAACAGAACTAGAATTTATTCATCTCCCCCACTATCAAGACATTAAGACAGCAAATAAAATGAATATTTGATTTCTGTAGGTTTCAGACACTGTGACTATTTAATCTGTGTATTTCCCCCCCAGAATCGCTGGTTTGACCACAGCTGGGTTTTTTGTTTTTGTTTTTTAACAGTCCATCTACCTGCCTATCGTTAAAACATATTTACCCCCTTGGAAATTTTGCCTTTTCATTGCCTTTATACATTGAGCCACTGTCAATTTCATTTATTAAAATAGTAAATCCCATCTCCAATCTTTACCCCTGGGCAAACGAGATAAAGTCTTTATTCCATTTGAAAAACTCATCATTTATTTTTCATAATAGGTTATTATGTGACATTCAGGAGATGAGGAGTAATATGTTTCTAAGGTTTAGAGAAAAATGGTCTGTTGATATTTGGTATAAACCAAAGTTACGAACTTATTGTCTTGTAAAAGATAGGTACAGTGTGGAACCTTATGTTAAGTATAATTTAAGTAAAAGACAGAGATCCCTGTGTGCTCAGCTATGCTCAGGAACATCAGGTTTCATGAAGGAAAGATTTTGTTTGCTGTGTAATTTTGGTGAAGTTGAGAATCAGGTTCATTTTGTGTTTTACTGTCCTGTGTATGAAAATGTAAGGGAGGTGTTTTTCAGTAAGATGTACTCTGTTTATTTTGATTTCTTTCGGTTGGATGACCATGAAAAACTTTATGTTTTAGAATAGGAATCTTTTTCATGGCAGAACAGGCCTGGGATAAAAGGCAACATATTTTGTTTAGATTGAGCAGCAGAATATTGTGTTGTTTTGGAAGTATTGTTGCAATGCTGGTATATCGGTGTCTGGTAAACCCATGAGGGTTGGGCACACTTCTCTGCATGCCACGAAAATAAAGAAATCAATCAATCAAACAGTCTTTCAATCTATCCACAAAATGTCAGTTGTTTCTGTTTGAGTCTCTTTAAACAAGTTGCAATGGTATCTATCTATCTATCTATCTATCTATCTATCTATCTATCTATCTATCTATCTATCTATCTATCTATCTGGTGTAGGTTTTTGTTCAGAGCCGTGAAGGCAACATGACGTCAGAAGAACGCGACGCACATGTGAGTGCTGTGAGGAGGAAACATGGCCGCGGAGAGGCTACAGTTTCATGAAATGGGCTTAGACGACCGTCTGTTAAAGGTAACAACTCGTTTCACAATGGCACTACTGTTAAACAAACTGTTGGAAAATTTTGAAGCTTCAGCTGAAGAATAAAATCCAACGAGCAGTTCGGAAACTAAAAGCAGGAGTTAGCTGTTAGCTGTGCTAACTTGTCTCGTGTTATGGTGTGTACTTTTTTACTGCAGTTTACATGAAGCAGAACGCTTGAACTTATCTTGTTTTCTCAAATATAGTATATTTAAGGCTTCCTGTTTGAAAAGATCTACTTTTGAACCGTACCAGGGGACAGACAGACTGTTTTACGGTGACATGATACTCCATGTTTAAAGCAGAGTCAGCTTCTGACCAAGTATGTGGACACATGCAGGAGCTTCACTGTGTTGTTTACTTAGCTCACAAAACACACAAGGTTTGATTTGTTTAATGCATTTAAGTAAATCAAATCACAAGTGCGTTTTTTCTACCTCACAAGTAGTTGTATTTTTTAAGGCATCAACTAGCAAATTTTTTTCAGTACCTACTTGGGGTCACAGGTCCCTGGTGTTACAAAATCCCTGATTTGGACCCTACCGTGCTGAATGACTGTATGCCAAAATCTAAACTACGGCAGTGTTTAATCACAAGGGCGCATTAAAAAAGGACAATGGTATTTAAGCACTAAAAGCTTTTGTTTTACTTTATATTAAATTCAAATATATGTCGTTGTTGTTGTTGTTTTTGTTTTTTTACAAAAAAAAATGCATCAACTGAAATAATTTAGCAATCAGGACCAGTGTTGAAATGTGTAACATAAGTAACATTTGAAATCAGTCACATTTAACAGAAGTGGTTTTGTTTCCTGGCATTCAAAATCCTCACAATACAGCGAGAGCAGACATTTACAAACTTAATTTCATTGTCAGAGTGAGGAACAACAATATTATGGACATGTTTGCAACAGATCACATTATGAGATGAAGTTGTTTTGCTTACTGAGAAAACTAGCTCATCTTTTCTCCAAAATGTATCGCAAGGCCGAATCCCAGCGACCGCAGGCCAACAGCACTGGAAGTAAAGCTACAGTTTGGGTACATCACTCTGATTGTTCTCTGATTCAACTTCAGCACTAGGGAATATCATCATTATGAAGTGTTCAGTTTATTATTCAGTCAGCATCGGGGTCGGTGACTTTTGTAGGCCCCCGTGGAGAACCACTGCTGGAGACAAATTGCATTTCTTACTCTGCTTCAGTCATTTAAAAACCTAAGTTAATTTGCAGATTTAGTTTAACAATACAGAATAGAATTAAATGCATTTTAATGTAATTTGGATCTCTGAACTGGATTCACAGTCTGCATATAGAAAGTTTTTTCATCATTTTTACCAGATCCACCAGTGAAGTGATGAACACCATAATAACTCGAGTTATTTGCTACTTTAAGTATGTTTTGATGCCGATGAATACTTTTGTACTGTTACTTTAATGTAAATGCAGGACTTTCATTTGACACAGAGGATTTCTGCACTGCAGTATTGGTACTTTTACTTCAGTACAAGATCTGAGCACTTTGTCTACCACTGTTAGGTAGTTATTAGTGGTTAATTAATGCAGCTGTTCTCATTTTTTCTGACTAATACTGCAATTTTTGTTTACAATATAGATTTTTACAGCCATGCTTCACTGTGTAATAAATCAAAAATGTGATGGAGCACTGACACTTGAGACACCTTCAAAGCTGACTTACACAAGGAGGAATGAGTGTCTTTTGTAAAACAAATGACATGACAGTTTAAACCCTGGGTCAGAACCGCTGCATAATGTCCATACTAAGCTGCTGCCATTGTAATGTGCTAAGTAGATTTTTCAACACGAGCTGTTACACTTCAGCTAGCAGATGATTCTGATTGCTGATCCTATTCAGGTTAAATGGACGTTTATTTAACATCTGTCTGTACAGTTTGAACAAAATATCTGACCCGTTTTCTTCTTCAGCCACATTCTGCTCTGTCTGATCACTTCCTGTTTTTATCTTCACTCAGGCGGTTGCAGATCTGGGTTGGTCCCAGCCCACTCTGATTCAAGAGAAGGCCATCCCTCTGGCTCTGGAGGGGAAGGATCTTCTGGCTCGAGCCCGGACTGGATCTGGGAAGACAGCAGCGTATGCTGTCCCTGTTATACAACGCATCCTGACATCCAAACAGGTGAGAAGAGACAGAAATGAGTCGTGGGTTTCAGTAGATTGGGGGTTGATGCATTACTGCCTTAGCATGGCTGCAGGATATAATGACACCTTCCACATGACTTGCTGATTATTTTCTCCGTTTTGTCTTTAAAATGTCAGAAAACTTTCATGTTTTGCCCAAAACCTCAAGGCACCCAGTTTACTCATTATGTGAATCATCACTGGTCGGTTCTTTAGCACTGCTTTTTGTTCTCCTGATCAGTTATGTTTATTATCTTCAGAGCGTTCGTGAGCAGGACGTCAGAGCTCTGATCCTGGTACCGTCCAAAGAGTTGGGTCAGCAGGTCCAGACCATGATAAGACAGTTGACCTTCTTCTGCTCGAGGGACGTCCGTGTCGCTGACATCTCTGGCAAAGCTGATCTGTCAGCACAAAGGTCAGTGTGTTTCTTTACCTCAGTAATTGCAGATAAAAGAACTCTGCAAATGTTTCAGGGACTATAAGTATGAAATTTGATAAACAGTTTTTAATTATAGGTCAACGTCATGCCATTTGCAGTAGAGAGAAAAAAACTAAATCAGATCTGTATGAGAAAAATCTGAATACCTCATTAAATCTGGCTGCTATCCTGTTGAAGTGGTAATTTTGTGCAGTGATGCCCCAGTCCCAGGACTCCTGCAATGTTTGTAATACTCCCTGAAAGTTCTTTTCTGTGAACATGTTGAGTATTATCTGTGATGAATGTTGAATCTCTTAAATTGTGTCAAAATGACAACCCGTCTGACTATGTTGAACTTGCTGTGTAGTACAGCCCTGTGGTAAACTGTGGTATGCAGTGGTCAAGATACTAGACAGGTTGGTTCTTCTGTAGACTCAGTCAGTCTCTTTGTATAATCCAAACTGACTTTGTGATGTTCAGATCAGGATTGTTTGAGCTTTACTGTTAGATAGAAGAAGAAGCTTTATCTGTATTTTCCTTTTCTTACCATGACGAAGTTCCTCCCAAAAATTCAAAATGACAATAATGCAAAAATAAAACAACAAAGCAGCAGTAAAACAATAGTCAGAAATGAAAAAGAATAATGATTTAAAATCTACACAGATTTGAAAGATTTTTTTAATAGTGAATGTGAAAAGATGAAATTTAATATGAAAATCAGGAATAGATTTAGCAGATAAGCCGGCAGTCTTTTGGGGACCCAGAGTGCTAAAAGGTGTGATGGCTCTTCATCATCAGTCAGGCTCATACAGGGTTCCTTACTCTAAGTAGTAGCACGTTCATGCAAGGCCTTAAAAGTCAATTAAAAGTCTTTGAGAGAGACCAGTATTGGACGTGATTTTCCTTGCAGCAGCATTTCTAAGAAAGTTGCAGGTGATTGTTCTTCTAATACTTGAAGATGGTTCTTTATATCTCTGGCTGGATGTTTGTTCTGCTGCAAAATAAACCTATGAGTCCAATAGTGTTGATAAGACTCTAAACACCTACATTGCCTTAAAATGTTGCACAGTCCTGTACATTTTTAATATTCTTAGATCACCAGATCGTAGATGTGCAGTTAATAGTTCATTGTCATGTACTGGTTTGTGTGTGTTTGGTGGACAGGCCCATCTTAATGGAGAAGCCTGACGTGGTGGTGGGGACACCTTCCCGTGTGCTCGCCCACCTCAACGCCCAGAATCTGGTCCTGCACTCTTCCCTGGAGATGCTGGTGGTGGACGAGGCAGACCTGCTCTTCTCTTTTGGCTTTGAGGCCGACTTGAAGAACTTGTTGTGGTGAGAGCGTACAGATTTTTATCAGAACTTATTCACTTCCTCCATGCAGCTGTTTGTTTGAGTTATAAAGAATTTCACCTGGAAGATCATTGTTGCTCTGCCAAAGAACACGGCGGAGTTATGTGACAATCGGCGTTGGTTTGTCTGTCTGTCCGTCTGTGAGCAGGGTCATTCCATATCATTTCAACCAGTGGTCCCCACCTAACCCTCTCAGATTTTGCTAAGTTTTTACATACATTTAATACATTATATATGATGGGAAAATCCAAAATTTGAATGCTTTATTGTCATTAGTTTCAAAGTTATGGCCATTTGAAGTAGGTAGGGGGTACCCTAAAATTGCGGCCAAAATTAAGACTTTAAATTTTCGACCATTTTCAGACTTCTATAACTTCTGAACAACAAAAGATAGAGATCTGAAATTTTCAGAATCATTTCACAGTGACCTATAGTCCTCAGAAATGTGAAAATGTGTGAAAAGTTTTACTTTATATTTATAATTGCATGTTACAGAGAATGCCAAAGTTGCGATTTTATCCATCACGAACGTCTAAACTGCTACATTTGGCCACCCATTACACAAAAACTAATCAGCATATCCAGTAGAAATTTTTTGTGGTATAATTCAGCCCGATCTCACGAGGATTCGTGAAACTGTCACGTAAGTTTTAGTTTCGGTTTCATGCGCACCAACACGATTTTGTCATGTTTTTCGTGCCGCTCACCACGAAATGCGCACCAGTGTATTTTAAACGGCGGACTTTTCGTGCCACTCAGAACGTATTTCAAAAGAATGTGTATATTATATTTTTAATGTAAAACCGTGGCGAATCCAACGCTATATTTTGCATGACATCGTTCCTAAACATAACCATAACCATAACCTAACCATAAGCCGGTGGTACACTTACCAATTTGCATAGGAATTTCAAGAATGTCCGGCGGCCGGCGGCCGCAAACGCGATCACGCAAGCAGTATACGCCGATGGACAGCTTAGATCATCATGAATCCGCCGGTATAAACCACTTTCAGATGTGATTACCACAGCGAAAAACATTTCGTGGTGAGCAGCACGAAAAACATGACGAAATCGTGTTGGTGCGCACGAAACCGAAACTAAAACTTACGTGACAGTTTCACGAATCCCCGTGAGACCGGATTGTATAATTTGGCTATCTAAGGATTGGACAGGTATAAAATGAAAGTGCTTTGGCATGTAATGCATGAAATATGAACAGCTAAAAATCAAAAATATCTGTCCGACCTTCGGATTCAAAGGTCAATATTAAACATAAAAGGGTTTATAGAAGCAACTTGTGCTTGGTGTCAAAATTTAGGGAAATTCCTGTAATTTCACATGTTGTCTTATATTTTTTGATACCACCTATCCCACATGCTGATATTGACCTTTGAATCCGAAGGTAGGACAGATATTTTTGATTTTTAGCTGTTCAGATCCCGGTCCACCAGTCAGTGACCAGTAGTGGTCTAGTATGTAGTGGATTAAATGGAGCCGCGATTCAGAGAATTTTGCCTCGAGGCATTTTAATAACGTGTTACTCCATTAACTCGAGGAATCGTTTCAGCCCTACGTTAGTAAATGTGACTGATTGTCAAATAAAGGAGTGTTTCATTAATGCGTGCAAAATATTTGTGGTGTTTTAACAGCCATTTACCGAAGATCTACCAGTCTTTCCTGATGTCGGCTACTCTCTCTGAGGATGTCCAGGCCCTAAAGGAGCTGCTGCTGCACAACCCTGTAAAGTCATTTTCACGCTCACAGTCTCATAGAGGTTTTCTCTGTTATGTTCATATGCTTCATGGTCTTTGTTTAAAGGTGACATTAACCATGTAGTGTGGTTCTCTACTAGTTCCAGGTATTTTGGTGAGACGTGAATGTAAAAATGAAGTACGAGTCAACTTTTTTTTTAACTTCAATTTTATACATCTGGGTTAACACGGAGAAAAAAAGTGGTAAAAGGAGATGAGTTTGTATTAAGAATACTAAGTATGGGGTGCCTGGTTAGCTCAAGGGGTTAAGTGGGCGTGGCCTTTACTGCATGTCTCCCCCCCACTCTTCTCCCTCTTTCTATCCAAAAACGGCCCAGAAAATACTAAAGATGAGCAGTTTGAAAGTAGTGGTGGCAGAAAACATGCCCACAGCTGTTGAAATGTATAGAAATCATTGAATAATATGATGAAAGAGGTAAATGAAATGGCTAAAATATGTTGTTAATGTGGCGCATTTGTCATTAATTGAAAAACATAACATATATTTGAGCGTGTATTCATAACTTCTCTCTGTCTGTGAAATGAACAGTACAGTAGAGGTGCCTGACGTCTGCAGTAACAGAAGTTGTGCAGCCGTGTTTGGTTTTGTCCTCACATCTGGATCTGTGCGTCCTCAGGTGGTGCTGAAGCTGCAGGGCTCCCAGCTCCCCGACAGCAGCCAGCTGCAGCAGTACAGCATCAAATGTGAGGAGGAGGACAAGTTCCTGCTGATCTACACGCTGCTGAAGCTGCAGCTGGTTCAGGGAAAGACGTTGGTGTTCGTGGGAGCCGTGGATCGATGCTACAGACTCAAACTGTTCCTGGAACAGTTCGGGATCCCTGCCTGCGTCCTCAACTCCGAGCTCCCCGTCCAGTCCAGGTGAGAGAAACATAGTGGACTGCACAGAGGTGTCTTAATTTTAGTAAACGACACAGTTTTGCTGCTGTACTGTCTTCGTGTCTGTGTTCACTCTCTCTCTCCTGCAGGTGTCACATCATCACCCAGTTCAACCAGGGTTTCTACGACTACATCATCGCCACGGATGAGCAGAGTTTGGCCGACCCCGCTGCTGCTGCACAGACGACGGCAGGCAAAGAGAAGAAGAAGAAGAACACAGAGAAAGGAGGAAAGTAAGTCACATTAGTAATGTTTAACACTCAGCAGCTGCACCTTCAGATTCTGACAAATAAAGAACATCAGGACTTATCTGCTGGAAATACAAGGAACAATTGGTTAAATTTGTGGGGGTGTTTCTGAGTCCCATCAATTCCCACCTCCCGCTACATATTTAGGCCACACAATTGGGTATCCGTACATAACGTACACATGCCTGTGCTCGTCGTAAGGTCATTTTGTTTGTGGGTAAATCTATATTAAATGGCCACATTCTATGTTGCCATGATTTCTGATCATCAGTAACTAATAAAGAAATGCAGCATTAATTAAGAAAATGCTGCATTTCTGACAATGCCATACAGGAGGATGAACAGTCTTGGCAGAGTACTGTGCCCTCTGAGTGCTTTTTCAGTTCGCAATGGAGCACAAGGCATAAAAATTCTTTTGGTCCTATCAAACACTTTCCACAGTGATCATGAGAATTAATTTACTACTAAAGTCACTCACTTCAGCACATTAGACTACTGTTAAGGCAATTTTCCACTAGAAAAATCCCACTATC
The DNA here is from genome assembly GCF_021347895.1 of Acanthochromis polyacanthus. Classification (NCBI taxonomy): domain Eukaryota; kingdom Metazoa; phylum Chordata; class Actinopteri; family Pomacentridae; genus Acanthochromis; species Acanthochromis polyacanthus. The sequence goes on from NC_067130.1 coordinate 19,943,962, forward strand.
CCAGCAGATGAATGTATTTGGTCAGGGTTACATTAAACTGGTCATCATGATCTAATGCAGTGATAATTTCCAAAGAAATGACACAAAACTACATTAGAAGTCTCCTCCAAACCACACGTACATCAGGCTGTCTAGCAGTACTTTTGTTTCATGGTACAACTTGTCCTACCTACTAAACAAAAATAAGTTTCTCATAATTTCTATGACCAAACATTACATGGTATGAAGTATTCTATGTTTGTTTTGTGTTGTGAGATGCAGCTACAGTTGGTTCAGAAAATATCACTAGTGAATATCTACATTACTAACTTTGTTTTTTGTCAATGTGTGCTCAAAGATGGGACTTTTCAGAGACGGCTTGATCTGCTTATCAAATATTGTGAATCAATGTCATGATGAAAGAGTGAAAATTTCAGTCATTTGTCTTCAGCAGGCTCTGAGATACTGACGTTGAAAAGATCAAACTGAATGTCATTTTAAAGCTCACAACTGTTTTAAGAAACAGTTTCTCACTTAGTAAAAAGAGTCTGCAGACAAGAAATGTCACTTTCTTACCTTTTGTGTTGTCTGTAGAGGCACCAGTTTGTACAACTCTGGCTTTAACTGTTTCTGTGAACATACATGCATCTGTTTATTAGCGGGTGATTGTAGTTCTGCCAGCAGATCTTAGATGACATCATCAGACTTAACTTGTTAACTACATTTTTATTTCCAAATGGCCTTTTTAAAGGGCTAAGGATAAGGAGTATGGAGTGTCCAGAGGTGTGGACTTCCAGAATGTCTCCAACGTCATCAACTTTGACTTCCCTGCAACTGTAGAATCCTACATTCATCGAGTTGGAAGGTAAGTGTGGCACTGAAGAGTGATTTAATCTTTGATAGTGATCAAACCCTGACAGTCACTTTGTCTGAATTTGTAGAACAGCGAGAGCAGACAATCCTGGCACCGCTCTGTCTTTCATCTCCCACACAGAGCTGGATCTGCTGTCGGAGGTGGAGGAGGCGCTCACAGGAGGTAACGATGGTTCCTTTTATTGGCTTTGATTGGCTCTGATCTTTGAAGTCGGATTGGGACATGCCTAGATATTTACAACAATGTGTTTGCTTCTGTTAGATAATGCTGAGTCAGTCCTGAAACCTTATGAGTTTAAGATGGAAGAGATTGAAGGCTTCAGGTACAGGTGCAGGGTGAGTATCCTCCTCAAATTAAAATCAGAACTTATTTTTTCAGTTCAGGTATTATTTCAGTTCTCTAGTTCTACACAAGAAAAGGTATTAACACATATTGCCTTAAAATGGGTTCGAGTTAATTTTTCTGTTTCACGTGTTTGTGTGTAGGATGCGATGCGTTCAGTGACGAAGCAGGCAGTGAGAGAAGCACGACTGAAGGAGATCAAACAGGAGCTGCTTAACTCGGAGAAACTGAAGGTGAGAGGTGTTCTTAAAAGATGGTGTTTGGGGCGCCCAGATAGCTCAGCCGACTGAGTGGCCGACCCATAAACAGGGCTATTAGTTCAAATCCATTTACTGCATGTCACTCCCCCACTCTTCTACCCATATTTCCTGTCTCTCTCTCTCCACTGTCCTATATAGTAAAGACAAAAAGGACAAAAACATAACTTAAAAAAAAAAATTGTGTTTGCACGTCTTATGATTGGATGTTTTTGCGGTCACTCACTCAGACGTATTTTGACGACAACCCCAGAGATCTGCAGCTGCTCCGACACGACAAAGACCTCCATCCTGCTGTGGTCAAACCTCACCTGAAGAACATACCGGAGTATCTCGGTGAGACGCAAACACGCAGTCATCAAAACTATCACTTTAGTAAAAGTTTTACTGCAGTATAGAAAGTTAGTTACAAGTAAAACCATGCATTTAATTTGTCCCTAAAGTTAAAGTGCATACAGAGGGGTTTCAGTGAGGGTCCAACAACATTTTTTTTTTGTCTCTCAGGAAGTTGATCTAGCAATATGTACATAGATTTGTTCACACAGCTTGAACAAAGCCAGGGCTGAGCTTCTCACTAAAGATGTCCGTTATTTTTACTACTGTCCTGCAGTTCCTGAGACACTGAAAAGCGTGGTCCATCCACTGTCAAGCAGGAGGAAGAAGAGGAGGGAAAAATCCAATCCAATAGGAATCAGCAAGACCAGTTTCAAGGTGAGACTCTGTTCAGACTGAGAATGACAGCTAACCATGGAACACTTCAGTGCTCTCTGATGTGGAGCTATAGAACAGTCTAGTGGTGTCAAATCAAGTCGGATAAACCGTTACACTGATTTTTTTTTTTTTTTTTTTGCATTACAAGAAGCTCAAGCAAGGTGGTGCATGACTATAGCTTCACTTTATGAACACTGACAAAGTTACAATTCTCTTAACTTTGATGGAAAATGAAAGGTTCTCCATTTGCTTGTGACCCAAAAATTAATGATACAATAGAACTATATAGATTTTCTGTATACTATAGAACGAGAGCTGCAAAAAGAGGTATTAATTTGGGTCAAGTGTAAATAAATGTCTCTTGGAATAAATTAAATGATATCAGACATTTTGAGGTGTTGCTGTGGTAGTTATTTTCTAACTTGGTATTTCAAAAAGTTAAATATTCCAGAAAGTGAATTAGTAATGTAACTTATAATTAATTGCAGCCTGTGTATCTACTAATCCACTGTCAAATTTTGTTTTTCCAAGTCTGTAAAATTCATTTAATGTGTTTCCCTAAATATTATGGGTTCCTTCTCCTCTTACGTACTTTTTATGAAATTCAGTCTGTTTCAGTGCATTTTATTGCAAGTTTAAAGTGCATATTAAAGCAAAAAAAAAAAACAGGAAAAGTGAATGTTTGACAATAATGTGACCTCAAATATATTTCTTCTCTGGTAGAAGAACATCAGGGGGAAGAACCCACTGAAGAGTTTCCGTTACACTGGAGGCAAAAACAGAAAAGACAAAGCAGGCAAGTCGTAGAAGTAGAGTCATGGAGGGCGCCTGAACCAGTCCTGGATGTTCCACCTGTGCAGACGCTCACCTGGTCGGGTAGTGAGACAGATACAGACTGTACGGAGCTGATGAAGCTGAAAGGACCACGACAAAATGGACTTAAGAAAATGCACATTCAAAAATTCTATACCCATTATCGTGAGTTTGTGTTATCTCATTTTTAAACATCTGTTATGCTAAACTGAAAATGTTTATTAAAATAAAATGTTTCCTTTAACACTGAGTGTTTGTGCTGTAGTTTTGTTTGGTCAAATATAGAAAGCTGCTGTGATTTTCAGCTGCTACAATCTTTACCACTGAAGAACAAAGTTGTGTGTACGCTCATAATTGTGTCATTTCTGTGATGTGTGATTGCATTTGCAGAGTATGACTTAACCCGTTAGCAGTGCTAGCATGAGTAGTTTTCTTTCCATGCAGATATCTGTGCTGAATGTGGTTGGACGTTGCTCTGGTTGTGTGGTAATGTGCCATTTGATCCTATATACAACCTTGTTTTCATTTTCTAGGACAAAATATTGCCAAACCACACTGTTATCTACCATACATTCTTCCTTGTAGGATTACAACATCCGGGCAGTGAGGGGAGAGGCCATGGCTAAAGGTGGTTGACTGTGTGACATCTTAGATGCAGCAGCTTACAATTGCTGTATAGTAATACACTATTATTAATAATTACAACGACTAGTGCTTCTGGTAGGGATGTCCTGATCTATTCTCAAAAATTGGTATCAGGACTGATCAAGGCATTTTTTAACTGGTTGGTCTCACCACAAGCTTAAAGCCTGCTTCTTCATTTAAGTCACATGTAAAGGGAGACAGCGCAATTATTATTCTTCATCAGCTGTGATGTGTGGTTTGGAAACCAGCATAAAAGGTGCATTACTACCACCTGCTGTACTGGGTATGGAAGGAGAGCACAATATAGGGCAGCTAAAATGTCTTTAGTATGGAAATATTTTAAACTGGAAAAGCACTCCAACAGCTGCGTGCCACCAGTTACTCCCAGAGAAGGAAACTGAGACTTTAGAATTACAAATTAACCTCAGCATATTTTTGGACTGTGAGAGGAAGCTGGAGTACAAAGAGAAAACCCATGCATGCACAGGGAGAACATGCAAACTCCATGTCAGGGTTGGGGTTTGGATGAACGATTTTTAAGAATGGCTTCTCAGGAAATATTCTGGGGGAAGGATTTGTCCTTGGGGTCTTTGTCATCGGACAAGGAGAGCAGAGAATACTTTTGGAGCTCAGAGAGATTAATTTTAGAATCAAAGTCAACATCAACACTCAAGAGGTCATCCAAGCTGTCAGGAGAACACCACAGGAGGTGCAGCTTTTAGAGAAGAAATCATTTCTATTTCCCCTGCTAGATCAGAATATATGCTACAGAAAGTCTAGAAGCATGTTTGATTCGCTCTACAGAGAAAGATTTAATGCCAGTTTGAAGAGGGGATATCTGTCTAGGATGGCCGGGATGCGAACTGGGGATCTTCTAGGCAGGGGTGGATCCAGATTAATTTTAGTGGGGGGGTACAACAGATATTTTGTGGGGGCCACCGAAAAGTTGTAAGAAAAAATGAAAGCTGCTACCGACCTCTCACTTTTAAAAAGTGTTTTTCATGTTGTTGTTTTTTGGCTCTTTAACCCAATAGGAAAGCTGTATATGAGCTTTTCATTTTGAACTGTTAACGGTCAAATTATTATGGACTTGTTTCTTTGTTCATGTGAATTAAAACATCATTAGCTGCAGCATCTGCCTGTTATTTAAAACTGGTAAGCTCAATGACAGTATCCTGAGGGCAATTAAGTGACAAATATTGTGCAAGAACAGCACTATATACAACCCTGTGGATTTCCACTTCTTAGAATTTTTACTGACAATTATCACATCTAAAATAAGAAATAATATTCTGTACTTTTAGCAACTGGTTCTCAGCTGTAAACCAGAAAAATCATAGGGTTCTGTATACTAATCACTCTAAATCAAAATTAGTACTACCCAATACACAGTGAACAACAACAATCTGTAGCCTTGATCTGTGGTAAAATAATCTGAAATGTTCTGTGCAGTAATGTCAATTTTAAAATACAGTAAGTAGCACTATATACATTTAACAATAAACCTGAGAACAATAATAAACAGTAACAATACTCCATATTCTTAAGTCATTTAATAGTGCACAGCTCAGCAAACATTATAGTGTTCTGCATAGAAGTCACAAAAAGCTGCTCTCAGTAATCTGAGGAGGTGGGGTCTGGCACCGTGAACTTCCTAGAGCACCTCCTCTTTTTGCATTCTTCATATGGGATGGAAATAAAGTAGTTGGTTTAACACGTCCATCAAAGGCCTGTATGTTTGAAGCAGGAAGCCCTCCACAATGAGGATGTGAGTCTCCTCCTCCTCCTTGTGGTCAGACTTCGGGACCATCACTGTGTCCAGGGTGTCTCAAACTTCACTGGGTTCTCCAGCAATGCGTAGATCATACTCATCATGGCGTGCATGTCCAGAGCAGTGATGACATTGTTCTGCTTAAAGCCATCTTCACCAACTTCAATTTGATTTTGGGGCTTGAAGAAGTCATTCTGATGGACTACGCAGCAGTTGGGCAGGTTCTTGATCAGGCGGTTGGTGAGGGTGGTTTTCCCTCCATTGGTTAGACCGCCGATGCCGATGATGTACTACATGTTCTCGGATTGGTCAAAGCTCAGAAAAAGGGTCAAAAACGTCAAGAACAACCGGGTCGGGACTGATGGGACGTGGAAGAAAGCTGAAAAAGAGAAGGTTGCAGCAGGAAACGTCAACTACTTGAGTCCTCCATGGCACTGAGTTTAGTGAGTAAGATAAGAGCAGAAAGGGAGCTGCCACTCGGATGCGGTTCTTCCACCCAGAGAGGACCTCTTTCTGCTGTCGCTGCTACACATACCGCCCCAGATGAAGTTTTAGGTGGAATATTCCTTTTAACCAGCCCCTCAGGTCTCTTTGAGGATTTTGGATGGAATACTCGGTTAAACCAACATTTTTGGTGCATGTTTAGGGATTTTTGGTGGAATGTTCCTTTAAGGTGGATGTGTGAGGACCTTGTAGGTGGAATACTTCCTGAAACCAACCTTTGAGGTCAACATTCAAAGATTTAAGGTGGAATATTCCTTTAAACCGACCTAAATTTCATGTTTTGATCATTATCAAGTGAGTAACCTCAATCCAAATTCCTCATAATGACATGAGATTTATGCTGCTGTTATTTGTTTAGTCCAGACTAAATGACAGAAATCCACAACTGTAATTTTATTTCAGGACTCGGTTATTAAAAGTCAAAACAATCCATGTGACTCTAAAAACTCAACAGCTTTACAAACTCTAAGATTAAACTCTCCACAAGGATCCAAAATACTGTAAGCTGGACTTCTACATGAGAGCTTTAATTATTCTTCATCTACTTCCTAAAAAGTCTGGTCAATAAAAAAGACAGAAAGTAATATTTTCAACTGAATTAAAGACAGACTTTGTGATTTTTCTGCTCACATGCTATGTTGTTGTAAACATACTCTTTCAAATAAATAGTCTCCTAATCCTCTGGAAACCAGTTTTTGTTCTGTTTTTATGTCACTCCTATGTGACCATAGACAGCCGGGTTGTAATGTTTTTTGAGCCACACACCACGCTATGATGTTTTTACAGCGATGGTTCTACTATGAAACCAGTTTGACATGTTCAGGCGTTCTATGAGTGAAAACTCAGAGATTTCAGGTATCAGAAGGTGGTTTTCAACTTTGTTAATTTTCTGCTTCAACTTTAAACTAAATTTACTTCACTAAGCCAGCCCTCTCGACTTCCAGTAAGCTGTGGTCCTATTGGCTGTCCAGGTGGCTGCTTGGTGTTATCAGTGTCACTACCTGTCACTACCCGATCCGTCCTGGAAACCTGATTTGTACTGCGCATGTGCAGAAAGTACGTCACTTCTGCTACTAGCCATCTTTGCGACAGCTCAGCAATTCTTTGCCTCAGCCCCTAGCGACTTGCGACAGCTTCGACTCTTTTTTTTTTAAATTTAACACAAAGAGGTTATACAGGGTGTTAACTTAGAATGATCATAGAAAATAACACAAAATGGTGACAACAGACTTATTCATATTGCAGTGTAAACACAAAGAGTCATATAAAGAGAGTATTACAACCATATGTGAACAGAAGAGGATGAAATTAACTAATAATTAATAACATAAACAAATTTGAAGCTGAAACTCTGAACAGAATGTGGTCCGGACCAGGTTTGGTCTGCAGCATAAGTTAGCATGGTGATCGTCAGGTTAAAACAGAGACACCTTAGTGACACAGAAAACTCCGGTTTTATGCTCAACATACCTGGCTTAGTAGTATGCCTACACCTCTCAGCTGTTCTTGAAAAGTGTCCTGATATGTGTGCAGGGCTGCAGCTCCTACAGACACAAATGAGTTTACGGCTACATATTAGCACAACAAAACAACGTGTAGTAACAGGATGAGGATAAAATGTTTGGACATTGGGTGACACGTCAGCAGATAGGCTACCAGTTGCAACAAAGTATCAAACACAGGCCTAAATAAATAACTTCCTAAATGCGGGATAACAAGATATGGACTATAACAGCTCAGAAGAGACACTCATTTTAGGAACATCACGTAGGTACAGCCTGTACACATATTTTTGCAGGTTGTAGAGAGGGTGCGCTCGATTTGCTTACCCAGCTGTCCAGGAATGATATTAATAGTATTAGTTAGTATTTCGTGGGCACGTTATACCTATTTTGTGGCCACAAATTAGTATTTCGAGCGCACGTTGTACCTACTTCGTGGGAACGAAGTAGCATTTCGTGGGAACGAAGTAGTATTTTGTGCGCACGTTATAGCTACAGTGTGGCCACAATTTATTTATTTTTTTACCATGTCATGAGAGGGGCTCCGTATAGAAGAACACAAACTCTAACAGAAAACTTTGTTGATACGTTTTTGTTTTGTTTACAGATGCTAAGTTAAAGGAGTTTTATTCATGACATATAACCAATCAAATTAGCCTAGCTGCGCTAGACAACCCACGGCAATGAATTTAATTCTCTGCCAGGGTTGGTCTAGTTACCCTCGGTAAGCCTCGAGGTTGGATGCTCCTAAAACTGTCCAACGAATCACCATGAAGAGTAGAGTCAGAAGGCGGGTGTAACTAAGTGACGACAGAGGCGCGACAATTCTGACAGAAACAACCGGAAACAAGGATAGACAAGAAGATGGCTGAGCACAATAAACAGTTATCTTTCGACTCGGCTTTGGCCACAGCCCTTAAAGATTTGAAGCTAAAATTCAACTTGAAAGACAAACAAAGGATAAGATAAGAAAGATAAATAAGGCTTCACCGAACTCCCGCATCCTCTGATTTCCGGCGCTCTAGGAACTACGTCAGCCTATTCATTGCGCTGATTGGTTGTATACCTACCCAATTGCTGCAGAGTGATTTGAAAGACAACCTTTTAGCCCGCCTCCCTCCCTGTCGAGCATTCCTAGACCCTTGCGTCTTCAGACCTGGGTCTAGCGCGGCTAGGCTACAATCAAATCACTCCAGAAGACAGAGCGACCACAGGTATATGAAGGTTCAGAGCCAAAGTAGCGCCATTTTTAAATAGATTTATTACCGTAAGTCAGTAAAAACTAAAATACTGATAATCAGTAAATCAGTCAGCCCACGGTTACTACAATTCTACAATGTATGTCTCTTTCCTTTGACTTATTTGTATAATATACGATGTATATGATGGCGTTTTTTCAACCCAAAGGCGATACTATGATGTTTTCTAGAGACATACTATGCTACTCTGTTTGTTCTGGCCCTGGGCCGCTGCACTCCTCCTCTGTTGTTTTCTGGATTGTACTCAGCTGCATGCCTTCGTCCACCCAGCCTCCGCTGACTCATCCCGCCAGCCGTCTCTGGAGCTAAAGCTGGATTGGAACAGACCAAAGTACCGTCCAATCACGATGCCAGCTGCCTCTCAAAAGGCTCCTTCATCTGGCAGCACTTCTTCTGAGGGGAAGCTGAACTTCAGCAGAACTTTGGAGATGTGTTCCAGCGGTTGATGGATGTGTGGGGAGATAGAGAGGGACCTTTGAATTGTTCAGAAAGGAAACAAGGGAACCCATTGGTAGTTTTAGTTTAGGGTGCTACTGCAGTGTGTTTTTGGGTTTTAAGAGGTGAACAGGAAGAGTTATGTTTCTTGTACTGATTATCTTTTACTTTGTTCCTGGTTGGAATGCCCATCAATGTCAACGTGATTTCACTTTTAGTTCTGTTTATTGATTTTTATTTTACTAACACCCATTTGCTTTTTATCCCCTCACCTTTTGTGTTGTTGTAAACTTACTCTTTCAAATAAATACTCGTCTAACCCTCTGGAAACCAGCGTTTGGACTGTTTTTGTGTTGCTCCTCACCTACTTCAGACAGCCAGGACAGAACAACACTTTGTGGACCAAAGGCTAAACTTTGACATTTTAGAGTGACCTGCTATACTACAGGCTTTTTTAATTGACATACAGGTCCTTCTCAAAAAATTAGCATATTGTGATAAAGTTCAGTATTTTCTGTAATGTACTGATAAACATTAGACTTTCATATATGTTAGATTCATTACACACAGCTGAAGTAGTTCAAGCCTTTTATTGTTTTAATATTGATGATATTGGCCAAAAAGTAAAGAAAAACCAAAAATCCTTTTCTCAGAAAATTAGCATATTATGAAAAGGTACTCTAAACGAGCTATTAACCTAATCATCTGAATCAACGAGTTAACTCTAAACACCTGCAAAAGATTCCTGAGGCCTTTAAAAACTCCCAGCCTGGTTCATTACTCAAAACCGCAATCATGGGTAAGACTGCCAACCTGACTGCTGTCCAGAAGGCCATCATTGACACCCTCAAGCAAGAGGGTAAGACACAGAAAGACATTTCTGAGCGAATAGGCTGTTCCCAGAGTGCTGTATCAAGGCACCTCAGTGGGAAGTCTGTGGGAAGGAAAAAGTGTGGCAGAAAACGCTGCACAGCTACAAGAGGTGACCGGACCCTGAGGAAGATTGTGGAGAAGGGCCGATTCCAGACCTTGGGGGACCTGTGGAAGCAGTGGACTGAGTCTGGAGTAGAAACATCCAGAGCCACCGTGCACAGGCGTGTGCAGGAAATGGGCTACAGGTGCCGCATTCCCCAGGTCAAGCCACTTTTGAACCAGAAACAGAAGCGCCTGACCTGGGCTGCAGAGAAGCAGCACTGGACTGTTGTTCAGTGGTCCAAAGTACTTTTTTCGGATGAAAGCAAATTTTGCATGTCATTCGGAAATCAAGCTGCCAGAGTCTGGAGGAAGACTGGGGAGAAGGAAATGCCAAAATGCCTGAAGTCCAGTGTCAAGTACCCACAATCAGTGATGGTCTGGGGTGCCATGTCAGCTGCTGGTGGTGGTCCACTGTGTTTTATCAAGGGCAGGGTCAATGCAGCTGGCTATCAGGAGATTTTGGAGCACTTCATGCTTGCATCTGCTGAAAAGCTTTATGGAGATGAAGATTTCATTTTTCAGCACGACCTGGCACCTGCTCACAGTGCCAAAACCACTGGTAAATGGTTTACTGACCATGGTATTGCTGTGCCCAATTGGCCTGCCAACTCTCCTGACCTGAACCCCATAGAGAATCTGTGGGATATTGTGAAGAGGAAGTTGAGAGTCACCAGACCCACCACTGTGGATGAGCTTAAGGCCGCTATCGAAGCATCCTGGGCCTCCATAACACCTCAGCAGGGCCACAGGCTGATTGCCTCCATGCCACGCCGCATTGAAGCAGTCATTTCTGCAAAAGGATTCCCGACCAAGTATTGAGTGCATAAGTGAACATAATTATTTGAAGGTTGACTTTTTTGTATTAAAAACACTTATCTTTTATTGGTCGGATGGAATATGCTAATTTTTTGAGATAGGGATTTTTGGTTTTTCTTTACTTTTTGGCCAATATCATCAATATTTAAACAATAAAAGGCTTGAACTACTTCAGCTGTGTGTAATGAATCTAACATATATGAAAGTCTAATGTTTATCAGTACATTACAGAAAATACTGAACTTTGTCTGTCAGGGCTCCCTCCTCACCCCCATCCTTCCCACCTGACATCCCCAAATACCCCCTTTCCAATCTACTCCTCTCTCCTTCTCCTGTTCCTCTCCCTCTCATGCTCCGGTCTCCCATCCGCTCCTCTGCCCTGTCTGTCTCTCTGTCTCCCATCCGCTCCTCTGCCCTGTCTCTCCCCCTGCAGCTCGGTGCCTGAGTAGTCTGGCTTCCCAGCTGACTCCACTCAGGCAATCAACCACCCCTACGGCTCCCGGACAGCTGAAGGACATCTACCTGATTACACACCTCAGCAATAAGAACCGGCTCATACTTCCACTCCCTGCCAGATTGTTGAACCAAGACACCACAGTTCAGTTCGCTTTCTAGCCCTTGTAGAATCTGTTGAGTTTACCTTAGTCTTACATTGTTTTCTCCTGCCTCCACACAGTTCAGCTGTCCGGGATCCCCGCCATCCTCTTTCCCCTCTGGCTCTCCCCAAGACCATTCATCACTGTTTTTTCCCTGCCTGGACCTCCCCACTCCTGCCTGGACCCCCATTCCTGCCTGGACCCCTTCTGCCCCTGCCTGGACCCCCCGTTTCTGGCCAAACCCCCCCACTACACCAGCCGCTCCTGCACCCTGGATTTTCCCCCCATCGAGCCAACATTTCACCTCCAACAATAAAACACTTTGATTCCAGCCAGCCTTGGTAGTGTGGCTCTCTGCTCGGGTCCACCCGCTCGTTCGTGACAGAACAATCTGGCCAACAACGGACCCGAAGAGCCCACTACCAGGGTTTGGACCAACCCTCTCCCCTCACAGTCTTTGCCCCCCCCCCCCCCCCTCCCCCCCCCCCCCCCCCCCCGCTCTGCTTCTCACCTTGCCTCCCGATTTCCCCAGCCACCACACCGTCCTGTTTATTCCCCAGCCACCATGTCGGTTTATGATACATCCTCTCCCTTCTGGGGAACCCGACTGGCCTTGAAGCCGCCACCCAAGAAGCCGCATGCCCCCGGAAAAGAAACATCCAGCTCCCGTCTTTCTCCATCACCTCCCATGAGCTAAGTGACTTTTTGCTAAACCGAGCGCTGGGTTTGGAACCCCCCAGTTTTCAATCTGAACCTGTTTCCCTGCCGGCTGTGGAGCCAGCCCCTAAGCGACCTGGCCGTCGGGGGCGCTACGCCAGGGGTGCCATGGCTCCCCGGATCTTGCCTCATTAAAGTCTCCCATCGACCCTCCACCATCTGTCCACATGTCGTCCATCCTCCTGTCCCCTGTTCCCCAGAACCAGACCTACGACCGGACCTCAGTTTCCTCAGATCAGACCCAGAATCAGCCCTCCGTTCCCCAAGACCAGACCTCCATTCCCCCCAACCAGACCCAGATCCAGTCCTCAGCCCCCCAGAACCAGACCCTGACCCAGACACCAAAGAGCTCAGCAGATACCCCTGATTACTGGGTCCTGCCCTTGTCCTCCGTTGCCCCCAGAGTCCTTTCCCCCGTCCCTGAGGCTCTGGAAGCGGCCTCCACAACCCTCGGGAGGTTAGTGGCTGCTCTTCCCCTCATTATGTGGGCTGAAGTCTCGCCCTCTGTTGTCACCACAGCACAGAAGGCATTCGGAACCACCTTGGCTAGATGGGAGGAGCTTCTAGCTGCCCAGGCGACCTACGGAGACGATTTCACCATCACTACAGATCCTGGAGTGCTCAGAACTGCCGCCTCATTCCTGGAGGCGCTTAACACAACCTCCGCACTCCTGGAGGGACTTGAAGCTGCCTCACACCAGATCCAAGAGAGGCCCGATGTCCCCTCACCTGGTGGCTCTCCTGGCGGCCAACCGGACCCAGTTTCCCCGCCTCCAGTTCCCGCGGGGGTCGACGCCCCCCCCTCCAGTTCCCGCGGCCTTAGAAAGGCATAAGGCCTCCCCCGAGTCCCTTAAGAGGCTCTGCGCCTTCCCTCCTGCGCCGCCCCCGGAGGGGTCCCTGGATCCTGCGCCGCCCCCGGAGGACCCACCGGACCAGTGTTCAGTCCTGCCCCGGAGGACCCACCGGACCGGGCTCCGCCCCTGGAAGGAGTCCGCCTCTGCCGGTCCTCAGTCCGGCCTCCAACCCAGTTCCTTGTCCGGCTCCCGGGCCGCCCACCGGAGCGGCCCCGCCTGTCTGTCCGGCTCCCGGGCCGCCCGCCGGAGCAGCCCCTCCTGTCTGTCCAGCTCCTACCTGCCCAGTCCCCGGACCATCTTCTGGAGCAGTCCATCCTGGCCTGTACCGTCCTCGGGCCGTCCCCCTGAACGATCCACCCTGTCTGTCCAGTTCCCGGGCCGCCCGCCGGAGCGGTCCCTCCTGTCTGTCAATCCCCAGGACCATCCTCCAATACGGCCCCTCCCACCTGGCCAGCCCCAGTCTGTCAAGCCCCGGCCCGTCCGGTCCCTGCCCTACCTGCCTCAGCCTGTCCAGCCCCCTGGCCGTCCCCGGAGGTGGACCATCCAGCGAGTCCAGCTTCGGCCAGCCCCACCTCTAGGCCACCCTCGAAAGTGGATCCTCTGGCCCGTCCGGCCTTGGCCATCTCAGGGCCGCCCCCCTGAACGGACCCTCCGGCTTGCCCAGCCTCGACCGGGCCACCCACCGGAACGGACTCTCCGTCCTGTCCATCCCCAGCCAGTCCAGCCTACGATCCGTCCTCCGGAGCGGACCCTCTGGCCTGTCCATCCTTGGCCAGTCCAGCCTTCTGGCCGACCCCCGGAGCTCCTGCCCTCCAGTCCAGTCCTGCCCTCCAGTCCAGTCCTGCCCTCCAGTCCAGTCCCTCCCTCCCTCCCTCCCTCCACTTCAGTCCAGTCCCTCCCTCCCTCCCTCCCTCCCTCCCTCCCTCCACTTCAGTCCAGTCCCTCCCTCCCTCCCTCCCTCCACTTCAGTCCAGTCCCTCCCTCCCTCCCTCCCTCCCTCCACTTCAGTCCAGTCCCTCCCTCCCTCCACTTCAGTCCCCTCCCTCCCTCCCTCCCTCCCTCCACTTCAGTCCACTCCCTCCCTCCCTCCCTCCAGTCCAGTCCTCCCTCCCTCCCTCCACTTCAGTCCAGTCCTCCTTCCCTTCAGTTGAATCCAGTCCCCAGTCCTGACCTAGTCCAGTCCAGTTTTATTTTGATCCCCCTCTCAGTCCAGTTGAGTCCAGGTCCAGCTCCCACCCAGGTTCCCCTCAAGCCCTACTCCCTCTTCATCCCTCAAAGTTCCCCTGTGGGCCCTTCTAGTTTCCCCCTGTGGGCCCTTCTAGTTTCCCCCTGTGGGCCCTTCTAGTTTCCCCCTGTGGGCCCTTCTAGTTCCCTGGCTGCCCTTGGTCGCCGCGGGTTCTCGCCCCAGCTGACCTCGTAGGGGGCACCAGGAGGCGCCCATTGGGGGGCGGTACTGTCAGGGCTCCCTCCTCACCCCCATCCTTCCCACCTGACATCCCCAAATACCCCCTTTCCAATCTACTCCTCTCTCCTTCTCCTGTTCCTCTCCCTCTCATGCTCCGGTCTCCCATCCGCTCCTCTGCCCTGTCTGTCTCTCTGTCTCCCATCTGCTCCTCAGCCCTGTCTCTCCCCCTGCAGCTTGGTGCCTGAGTGGAGTCTGGCTTCCCAGCTGACTCCACTCAGCCAATCAACCACCCCTACGGCTCCCAGACAGGTGAAGGACATCTACCTGATTACACACCTCAGCAATAAGAACCGGCTCATACTTCCACTCCCTGCCAGATTGTTGAATCAAGACACCACAGTTCAGTTTACTTTCTAGCCCTTGTAGAATCTGAGTTTACCTTTGTCTTACGTTGTTTTCTCCTGCCTCCACACAGTTCAGCTGTCCGGGATCCCCGCCATCCTCTTTCCCCTCCGGCTCTCCCCAAGACCATTCATCACTGGTTTTTCCCTGCCTGGACCTCCCCATTCCTGCCTGGACCCCTTCTGCCCCTGCCTGGACCCCCCGTTTCTGGCCAAACCACCCCACTACACCAGCTGCTCCTGCACCCTGGATTGCAACCCTGTGTGTGTGTGTGTGTGTGTGTGTGTGTGTGTGTGTGTGTGTGTGTGTGTGTGTGTGTGTGTGTGTGTGTGTGTGTGTGTGTGTGTGTGTGTGTGTGTGTGTGTGTGTGTGTGTGTGTGTGTGTGTGTGTGTGTGTGTGTGTGTGTGTGTGTGTGTGTGTGTGTGTACTTGTACTTGCTACATTGTGAGAACCATTTTCTGCATTTAACTATCAATGTGAGGACATTTTTACAAAGTGAGGACATTTTGGCCGGTCCTCACTTTGAAACAGTCATGTTTGAGGGTGAAGACTTGTTTTTAGAGAACAGGTATGAATTGAGGTTTGGTTAGGGTAAGGATTAAGTTTAGGCAAACAGTTGTGATGGTTAAGGTTAGGGTAAGGCTCTAGGAAATGCATTATGCCTATGGATGTCCTCACTAAGATAGAAGTACAAACGTGTGTGTGTGTGTGTGTGTGTGTGTGTGTGTGTGTGTGTGTCTCAGTGTCTCAAGTATCCTTACCTATATAAAGTCATTCCAAGTTTCCTTGTCGCAATCGTACGACGTAGCATGTAATTGTATGCAGCACCATAGACATATATATATGTAGACGCCTCACAGGCTGTCGAGAGGCATGCCTACAGTGCCACCATCTTGGAGCGGAGGCAGCAGTGCATACACATCTACAGAGGCAAGAGGTACTGCTGAATCTCAAAGTGGAATTATTTGCTGAATTTTGAACCGATTGCCATACTATTTGTTTTTTTTTTGTTTGTTTTGTTTTTTTTTAGAAACATCACACGTGTAGCTACTATACAAGGTGCTCGGATATTTCTTTACAATGCTGGTTTTGCCACTCAACACTTAAGCTACACACTATCTCCCTCTGACTCCAGCATAGTTATTTAAAGATGCTGGACTTCTGTTCAGCCTATGGATGCTCTAATGAGTGCTTTAAGGAAACAAGAGCTCGTGGGTTTACTTTTCACAGGTAAGATGTATGTAAGGAATAATATATTGTTCACAGGTTGTCATAGCTAGACTGAAATAAACGCCGACAAGACAGATAGAACCCCTTCAGGTCCCTGTCTGGCTTCTACTCATGATCTAACCAGCTCTCTACATCATCCTATGTATTACACAGCTGCTTACCGGTGAAATAACTGATCTGAGACAATTTTTTGTTTAAAATTCGATGTTATGAATCTAGTGTTCCTAGCAACAGCCTGTTACAAAGAAAAAAACAGACTTACTGCAGTAATTGGTGGGTTAGAATACAGCATCTGATAGATCTAATAATAGCCCTGATTTATGATGGAATTATTTTTGTTGAAGACAATTCTTTACCTCTGGCTACTTTTCTCACATGCTTAAACTTTCCCAAAGAACGTGATTTATACACGTGATATAATAGTAATAGTAGTAGTAATAATAACAGTAATAATAATAACGATAAAAAGTAATAATAGCAGTAATAATAGTAATAATAATAATAATTGATATAATAGTAGTAATAATGATAATAGTAGTAGTAATAATAACAGTAATAATAGTAAGAGTAGTAATAATAATAATAATAATAATAGTAGAAGTAATAGTAATAATCATAATCACACAATATTATAGGACTATAATGATAATTATATGAATAGCAATAACAGTAATACAGTAGTAGTACAATAATACAAAAATAATAATTGTACTCCAATGCAATGTAAAGCTGTAAATGTAAAGTCAATAAAAACCCGAGCACATCTGAACGTTTTCTGTTTGTTTTTTGTTTGTTTTTTTGTTTGTTTTTTCTATTTATATCTGTCTGTCTATCTGTCTAGCATGTCTGGCGTTTGTTTCAAGCAAACCCCGTCAAAATTGCTTGAGAATTGAGCGATTTATGACAACTTTAATTGTATAAGCACATCATTCATCTATGGAAGTAATGCATTGTCGGAGTGAGTGGCCCCGATCCAAGATGGCCGCCCTGCAGGCACGTTGCTTGAGTGGGCAGCCGCAGTCAATGAGGCATCTACGTATTCACCTTATTCAGGAAGTGAGGCAGGGCGGCGCCATTTTTGAGAGTGACTTCCGATTGACCGTCTTTGCACTACAACAACATAGAGTCCTCTCGCTACTGTAGCTACTTTTAACTGTTCTTTTAAGCGATTTTAACATGTTTGGCATCAATTGCGCTGTCCGTGGGTGCCACAACAACTGGGGAAAGATGAAGCTTTCTCTCTCTCAGAATTGTTTAGAGCATGGAAAGGTTAGATCTGAATGCTGCAGACCAGCTCATGGCTATGTAAACACACAGCTTGCATCGGTCACTGTCAGCGCAGCTACAGCGATTCTACCAAAGTTCAGTTTCCACTAAAGACCTAGCTATGCCATCAGTGAGGTAAAAAGATACTCTCTGCTATTTTGAAACGTTGTTATGACTGCGGTTTGGTCAGAATCAGTTTTTTGTTGCTCCAGGGAATTAGCATTAGCTTGTGACAGGGCTAATAACACAGTAAACTGCAGGAGCCGTTTCAGAAATGACAATAACAACCTCCATTTGCACAGCCACATCGTATATACATGAATCAAATTAAGTTTTATTCTAATCAACATACCTTCCATAATATCGCAGCAGCGTGACTGCAGGACCGTCCCAACCCAGCGATACAGGAGCATCCCGTGGTCTCCACCACTCCATCAGCTGTCACCAACACCCACGCCATGTGTGAGGAGGTACTAGCCTGACTCGGGCTGACATTAGCTTTAAGAAATGTATATTCCCGTTCTTGATGTAACAGAACAGCGCCGACTTTACCACTGTGCAAATATTGATAGGCTTCAGTGCTCTTATAATTCCTCATAGCCGAGCGATCAACGCCAAGAGACAACACGAAATAGTTAAAAATATCACCATACATGACTTGTGGCCACTTTTTCATGTCATCCTCCCACTCTGTAATAAGTCGCGGATGAGGCAGACTTGATCCATTTCTGTTTTTTAAAGAGGTTTTTGTTTCTTCCCACATCACTTTCTCAGTTGTAAACACCGCTATGACCGAGTTACCGGAAGTGCTACTCAAAGCAGGAAGTCCCGCCTGTTGGAAAATGGGCGGAGCTGAATAAGGTGAATATGGGGATGGCTAGTAACTATGTCATCGTGTCCAAAAACGTCACTTCCGTGTCCTACCAAACCAATGATATAATGGTGCTGTGTTGTGTCCCGTGTTGCAACAATAGAAATGATGTAAACAAAACGATATCTTTCTACCGCTTTCCTCTGGACGAAAAGGAGAAGAGAAGATGGCTGACACTGATAAGGTAAGTCGGATTTCTAATCTTAGAAAATACATTTAGCGCCGGGAGCTAACGTGCGCCAGCTAGTATTAGCCGCTTGAATCATGTTATCTTTTTGTGTTACGAGGAGTGTTTGGGCCACATTACAAAAGAAACTAAAAGTCGTCGAGATTAAAGTTTCTGATAATAAGTTTATACTTTTAATTTATAAGAATAAAGTCTGCCAAGGGAGACTTTTGTCCCAGTTTTGGGGACTTGAACTTGCTTGACCAATCTGCCCAAAATACTTGACTAGGATATGGGGTCTATGTGACTTGGACTTTCCCTTTAAAACCACCTGCCAGCACACTAACATTTACAACTCTGTTTGAGTTGTAAGAGTTAAGACCTCGCTTTACCGACTTCGGAAAATCCGCAAAATAAGATGTCACAGTGAAAAAGGTGACCGGTTCTTTCGCTACTGCCATTGTGTTTTCATTCAGTGCGCTGCGGCGTAGGACACGGACGTGGTCCGTGACGTCACACTAGCCATTCCAATATGTCTATGTGCAGCACAGTGAGGCGGTGTACTTGTTTCCGTTTTCACACCATCTACATCAACAGAATGCTCTGAAACTTTGCCTCCACTAGCCCAGCCTCACCATAGCACGCAGCTCAAAGGAGCGTGTCCTATCTACTGATTCATATCTATGGTCCTATCTACTGACTCATATCTATGGTCCTATCTACTGATTCATATCTATGCACACTCGTCTGGTCCGATCCAGTCTTGATGATGACGTTTCACGAGTACGTGAGAACGCAGGTACGGACAGTTACGTACTGAGAAACGGTCACAGTGTTCTTACTGCAAAGGTACAAAGCTGCTGGTTTTCTCCTCTGGCATCAGGAAACGTCTTCAAAGCTTCTTCAAATCCAAACGAAATACCATCAAAAGATCAAACTAACTTCATTGATGCATTCAGATGCAGTCGGACAACGAAGTTACATTTAGGAGCGTTGGAAATCGGACTATCAGTAATGTAAATTTCCAACGAAAATTTTTTGGGGGGGCACATGGGGTGGCCAATCAGTGTGTGTGTGTGTGTGTGTGTGTGTGTGTGTGTGGTTGGGGGGGCGGGGGGTGATCCTCCACTGCTTCTAGGTGAAGAGTACCAGCCACCAAGCCACTGCAGCCCTCTAAGTAAAGTTATGGACATAATTTGAAGCATAAATGAATACACCGACTATGGTTATTATAAAACAACTTCATTTTAATCAAATGCATTCAGCAGTGCGATAAATCAGTTACATTGAGGCCAGCAATCACACTTTAAAGCCATTAAAGAAACAAAGATATTCACCGTAGATTTCCTATTAAGACATACCTAATCATATTTAATGACTTATCCTGTTTGTACCAGAACAGATTGTATGTTTTGGGTCATTCCATAAAAGAAATTACCATATCTGAAAAAGTTCCCACCTTACCCCCTCATAATCAGCAGTAAACAAAGAAAGTTTCAGATATTAACTGCATAGCATTTAGATTTAATGTGCCACAACAGCTCTCATGTGACTGTTTTTTTCACAATAATTTTAGTATATGTGATAATTGTGCAAAGTATTCATATCATGAATATTTTCAGAGTTACAGGCCTTTGAAGTACATAGAGGTGGGTCCAATTATCCATTGTTTTTAATGGATGTGTTATCACAGCTCAGAAAGATGGATAATCTACAAAAAACTGCTGATTCTGTGGAGGTCAGGTGGGAGATTCTGATTGATATTACATGGAAGAGCCATTTTGAATTCAACGTGGAGCCAATGAAACATGTGCTGTGTAGTCTCTGCTCAGCGGAGACTTTCTATTCCTGATCATTTCTCTGTAAAAAACAAAAACAAAAAATCTTCTGGAATTGTCTCCCTCCATTCACAGTGTTGGTGCAAAAAACTTTCTGAAAGCTAAATAATTAACACCTGTGTATTTTTTAAAGCTGTGATGTTGAAGTGGTTAGTAAGGACTTTGTATATAATAGATGTGGTTTCATGTGTAATAATTAATCAATAGTATATTCAAAAGGATAGTCCTGTGTGGGCACCGAGTCAAAGTTGATGCTGTCGAACGGGTTCTCCGTCGACCAGCTGTCCACTGGAAACCACGAGTCGTACCAGGAGGTTGTTCTCTCGGTTTCAGGTGAAGGTGTAGTCGTGGTGGTTGTTGTGGTTGTGGTTGTTGTTGTTGTTGTGGTAGCAGGAGTGGTGCTGAGACCGGCTCGTTGCCTCTGCAGACGCAGCCGGCGTAAACGCTTGAGTCTCAGCCGCCGGAGTCGCTCTGCTCTCTGAGCGATGGCATGTTCATCGACCCCGGTGGTGGTGGTGGGGGCGGCCGTCGTCGTTCTCACCACGTTGTTTCTGGTGATGAGTCGAATGGGCCTCCTGCCGTTGAGAGCCATGATTTGCTTGATGCGGTCCCAGTTGGACTTGGCTAAGGTGAAGCTGCACGGCGTGGCTCCGGAGTCGTAGCCCACCATGCAAAGCCTCGTCTGGGGTGTGTAGCCATCAGCCTTCGCTGTCACTCTATACTCTCCAGGGTTCAGCAGCCGCCAGTAATCACCACCTGCAGCTAAAGAGAAGATTTGAGGATGTCAAAGGTCAGGATCTGAACTCCATCCATCCATCCTATCCCAGCTGACTTTGGGTGAAGGCAAGGGACATCCTGGACATGTCACGAGTCTATCACAGACAAACAAGCACACTCACAACGACAGACAATTTAAAGTTACCACTTAACCTCAGGATGTTTTCTGAGTGTGGGAGGAAGCTAGAGTACCCAAAGGAAACCCACACATGCACAGAGAGAACATGCAAACTCCATGCAGAAAGATCCCAGGAAGGCAAACTGGAGATCTTATAGCTGCAAGGCAAAAGTAGTGACCACCAATCCACTATGCATCCAGGATCTGAACCAAAAAACTGAAAACTGTTGACAGAAAAAGTTCAGAATCTGAGAAATTGCAGAGTATCTTTTCATCCTACCAGTTCTGACATCGTGCCGTATTCCTTCCACAGTTATGGTGGCATTAGGCAGTGGGTTTCCCTCCATGTCTCTGACTACACCTTTTATTCCTCGATGTACCTGCACATGAAACAGACAGATCTCACCTTAAACCCCAAAGCAGGTTTCACATATGAACTACACTGCACACAATTTCACATTTTTACTATGTTTTGTAAGTGTATTGAAGCCATTCAAAACCCTCATACCATGAATATTTTCAATTATGTTCATCACATAATATTGACGCTTATCATTTGTTATAGAAAAAATTGTGCTAAACAGCAAACAGATCTTGGCTTTAGATTGTCACACTTGGAGTGGATGTAAAATAGATTTGGTTGCAGTTTGTAACACAACTCAAATGTGTTTATCCATGGAATTTTGTACTTGTTAAGAAGACTGAAAAATGTTGGAAAAAGCCAAACATAAAAAAGTCACATTTTAAACCTTTGTACTTCAAAGGTTTCATGAACAGAAAAAACTCAAGTAAATAAAACTCAAATTGGTCACAGCTGGTCACACATGAGTCCAGTTACTCACTTGTTCAATGAAGGACAGCAGAGCCTCGCGGTTGTTCTCCCACTCCAGAGGCAACTCGCTCTCATGGGGAAACTTATCACAGCCCAAGAAGATGGAGAGCTCGAAGCAGTTGGTGTGCAGGTAGCTGAAGTCATTCATACCTGCGGAAGAAGAAGACGGAGAGTTTCAGAGGACAGACACCTTTTCTTTTTCAGTCCCAGCATCCTCTAGCTTTGCAGATACTTTTTGTTTGCACAAGATTTGAATGGACTTGTATAAACACAGTCGACACTCACTGCCCACCACTGGTTTCCAGCTGGCCCTGTTGGTGATGCCCTGCCCTCCAGTGACATCATCCCCATGGCAGGAGCCTCGGTAGGTCTCGGTCATGGTCAGGTGGCTGTGGGCGTAAGACATCGCCAACCAGCGAAACATGGCGTCATCAGGAGTCTCCTTCAGAGCACCTTCGTTCTGCCGCTGAATCCGAGCCCAGGTCTCCTCGTTCATCTCAGAGTTGACTCTCCAGCGCCTGCTGTCGGTTAACTGAGACATCAGGACAGTAATTAATTATTTTATACATGCATAGTTGCTGAGGTAATCTTTTAATGTGTTTCTTTGTAAATCAGCCTTACAGACACTGGTGGCCGCTGCATGTCGAATGGGTACGCGACCAGTTTTTCTCCTCCTTGCAGATTGGCTCCAAGCACAAATGGGCTGCGCTGCATCCAGGAAATTATAGCTTTGGTCTCAACTGCAAGCTGCAACAGCATGAAAGAGGGAATATTTTAAAGTCAATACATCTGCGAGGAATTAAATCTGAAAATGTAACTACAAACTCACCGAGCCGTTAAGGGTGTTTTCTGGAAGGGGGATGTGATGATTGGGCACAATACGAGGGACCCAGCCTCGGTCCTCGGCTCCCCACAAGATGCTGTTGAGATCAGGGAAGTTCTGAAAGATGTCATAGCCTTCCTCAGTCCAGTGGCCCAACGCCCAGTTTCCCATCTCAGAGCCCTAGAAGAGGAAGGAAAGACCAGGCTGGTGTTGTTTTTAAGGTATAGGTGTTTGGTGTCACTGAATAGTAATGGTGTAACAATACATGTGTTTGTACCATAATTCTTCGGTATCCTTTTAGTTCAGCATAGATGTGTACAGAACCAATGCATTCCTTGATGTGTGGAACTCAATTTGAAATCCCACATTTCCCTTCTGTAGTTATGGTGAACATAGACCAACCAAAGCATCCTTCACTTAGTTCTCTCTAAGATGGCTGTAATTAGTGTGACTGTTCAAAAGTATAGGGTCACCCAGGCAATTTCATGTTTTCCATCACATTTTTATTCATGTGCTAACATAATTGAACAAGGCTTTTCTAATCATCAATGAGCCTTTCAACACCATTAGCTAACACAATGTAGCATTAGAACACAGGAGTGATGGTTGTTGGAAATGTTCCTCTGTACCCCTATGGAGATATTCCATTAAAAATCAGCCGTTTCCAGCTAGAATAGTCATTTACCACATGAACAATGTCTAGACTGTATTTCTGATTCATTTAATGTCATCTTCATTGAAAAAACTGCTTTTCTTTCAAAAATAGTGACATTTCTAAGTGATCCCAAACTTTTGACTGATAGTGTATTTACACTTGTCATTGTTCAACAGCACATTGTTCTCCTCATACTGGACATTTCTTTATCTCGTTGTCTTTTGGCCCCCTGACCAGTCCAATCTGCTCTGATTGGTCAGCTGACCCAACCAAAGCCAGGTATCATTAGTTTTTATCCAAACTGTACTAGGCTCTAGCAGCAGCTCAGGAAATAAATGTGAGGCAGCTGCTCATTTTGTGTTTGAGGCCAAACTAGCTGCTAGGCAGGTGATTTACCAATGTGATACATGGTGATGTAGAAGAGTAACGGAAGAAAAGTCTGGATTTTAAAGATGTTTCAGGCAGGTGAGGAGTCAAATTTTCTGTGGACTTTGGGTTATCTAAGTTTGCAATCCTTATTTAGGCACAAAAAGCAAATGCGGTCAGCTTGTGATCATGCAGGATAACTGTACCATCTCAAAGGCCAGCTCGTAGGCATCGGGGTTCAGTGAGGGCACCAGGTGGATCCTCACTCCGTCCACCAGGCGGCGCACTCTTGGGTTCTCATCATTGTACTCTTTGCACAGAAACTGCATTAGTAGGAGCAGGAGCTCCCTGCCTAGAGCTTCATTACCATGGAGACCAGCTGTGTAACGGAACTCAGGTTCGCCTGGAGATGATAAAACATGTTAACACAGATTCATTAACAAGAAGTTCCATTCAAGGGTTAAGAGTCAGAACAAGTGAAGTACAATGTTTATACCAATCTAAAAACTTAGAGGGGGCTCGTTTCCAGCAACCATCACTCCTGTGTTCTAATGCTACATTGTGTTCGCTAATGGTGTTGAAAGGCTAACTGATGATTAGAAATGCCTTGTGCCTTCATTATTATCTAGCAAGACTAGCTGGATCGTGTTTCTTGTTTTTCTATCCGCCTCTCCATAAAGCTGATCAGCTGATCAGCCGTCAGAACCATGCAGCATTCCTCCTTCTTTGTAATCTGTGTTGTGCTTCATTATAAGCCAAAATATGTGCAGTTTCTGTGACACTGGCACAGCAGAGTAAACTTTAATGATGTAGAAATAGTAACAATACCCACCGGTCTCATGCTCTCCTGGATTGTCAGAGATTTCCATGGCGTACATCTTCAGACCCTGAGAGCTTTTACCGATGTTGTAGATCCTGGTGATGTTGGGACACTCCTCATTTATCACCTTCATCATCTGGGGGGAGAAAACACATTTGGGATGATGATGTTTGCCCATTTCTAAGTTTATAAGCTTAGAAGCACTGACATTTGGCATTCTTCTGTGTTCAGAATGAAAATCCGACCTGTCTCATCTCCTTATAGTTGTGGTGCCTGAAGTCCAGGTCATCGGACGGGTTCACTTCATTCTCACTGTGGTGGCTGCCTGAAACAACAAACATCCTCGTATGACAGACCAGCAGCGTTGGCCTAGAACCTAGAAGTACTTCACTATAAAAATGCTCTATTAAAAGTAAAAGTTTTGTATTGAGCTGCAAAAGTTTTCTTTTGCAGATCATTTTGGTTCATTTCAGCCTGCTGTATTTCACATTATTGTGTCTGCTGTATCTTTGTGTGGATCATGTCAATTTTCACATCTCTGTTTTATATAAACATGAAAACATGAAGGTAAAGACTCTATAATATTATTTATTATATCAATTTTACCTACTAATAAAAACTTTTTTTATTACAAATTTTTCTTACTATTTTAAATAATAAGATTAAGACCCCAAAATATTAAAGGGCAAAACTATGTTGCTCCACCCGTAATGTCCCCATAAACTCACCAGTTTCCTAAAACAAAAAGGTTGAACTGATTAAACCAGTATCACAATTTTCTGATCTTCTATACAATTGAAAATCGATCATTTATCAAAGAAAAGGTTTGACAGATCAGTAGGTAATGATAACTGTTGGTAATTTCTGATAATACTAAATGTCCCTGATTTTCTCTGTCTTAATTCTATTACTGGTAAACCTGTAGTATTCTTCTGGAAGATCAAGACCACGAGGTTTAGGATCATCATTACCTCCGCCAAGGAGGTTATCTGACACCCGGCGCTTGTCTGTCTGTCTGTCTGTCTGTTAGCAAGATAACTCAAAAACGCCTGGGCAGATTCAGATGAAATTTTGAGGGGATGTAGACTATGGTAAGAAGAAGAGCTGATTTCATTTTGGTGGCAATCGGGAAAGGATCCTGGATTCTGAATCACTTTGAATTTTTAGTATGTTTTAGTATGTGGTCCAAAATATGACAAAAACATCATAGGTTAGTATGTCGTCCAAGAAATTGGATCAAGGTGTCCAGATAGTTCAACTGGTTAAGAAGGTGATTTGTAAACAGAACTGTGTCAGAGACACAGGTTTGATTCCAGCTCATGATCCTTTACTGCATGGGTTTCCTGTTTTCCTCTCTATCCTTGGCGGAGGTCTGCACTCTCTGAGTGCTTTTCTAGTTGCTGATGTACTATAGTGAAGCAAATGTTGAACAGATCTGCAGTTAGTCTAATCATGGAGACAGAGATAATATGTAGATAACTCTGGGACTCTCAGTCTTACTGGGCGGTGACCCTCTCTATCCAACATTACTCACATTTTACTCACTTTAATAAACCAACTTTTCATGAACTAAGAAGCTTTTGTAAGAGTTTTATGACCTCATGAGTCACAACTTTCTCAGCAAAACATCGCCTTGCACTGGAAGAAAAAACACAAGTTTTGCCAAACTTGGAGTGAGGAATGGTTTCACCTAACTGTGGTGATGCTCAAAGGTCTGTTTCACAACATGAACTTTACAACCTCAGAGTTAAAACATGCGTTATGTAACTGCAATACAAGAGAACTACTAAGTGTTTCCATCATTTCCTGATAATAAGCAGCTGCAAGCAACACGCACAAAATCAAGTCTAGTCTGCAGAACGGAAGTAACTAAATACATTTACTGGAGTATTGTAGAAGTTGTACGTGTCACATTTCTTTTTTACATAACTACATGTATCTGACAGCTCAAAACACATGATCATCTTATAAAACAGATGTATTAAAGATGTAATGAAGATAGCATTAAATGAATAAGAAATACAGTCTAGACATTGGTAATGAGATAAATGACTATACTAGCTGGAAACGGCTGATTTTTAATGGAATATCATCATAGGGGTACAGAGGAACATTTCCAGCAACCATCACTCCTGTGTTCTAATGCTACATTGTGTTAGCTAATGGTGTTGAAAGGCTAATTGATGATTAGAAAAGCCTTGTTCAATTATGTTAGCACATGAATAAAAGTGTGAGTTTTCATGGAAAACATGAAATTGCCTGGGTAACCCCAAACTCTTGAACGGTGGTGCAAACTTCAGACTTTCTTCACTTCATCCAGCTACAGCGTTGGAGGATCAAATAAATGCACCTTTGTTCACTATGAAACTGTAATGTTCTGACACCAAAATATTTAAATTATTCAAATACTTAAATGTATTTTCGAAATAATATTGTGGGGTCTTTTGTTAAGTATTTAAATTAGTCAAATAAATTTGCAAAACGTATGATATTGGAAGGTCTCATTGTCAGTAAATTTTTAACTTGTCTGGTAAATTAGTAACTTCAGTCTTATTCCTCTGTTGAACATGACTTTCTTTGAACATGTGTCAGCATCAGCGGTGCTGTGATGGAGCTCTGAGGGCGGTTTCTGTGATACTAACTGGGCAGCTGACAGGCCAGGATCTCGGCTCTGAGACACAAGCTGCCGTTCCAGCTCTGAGGCAGGATCCGGATGTAGCGCGCCACCACGGGAGCATTAAACTGACTCATCACCGGTGTGTCCTTATCCACGTTGCCATAGAACAACTGCAAAGAGGATCAGGAGAGAAGGAGCTGCCAATGCTGTGACGTGTTACTGATGAAGATGACTGGTACCGTTCAGCTTCCACTCACCCACTCAGCGTAGCCATCGTGCAGCACAGTCCAGTCACGGCTGTCGTTACTGAAGGCCACGAAGTAGGATGACACGAAATCCTCACTAGGATGCAAACAGCAATAATTAGTCCGTGATTATTTGCACCAGAATTAAATGTTAGGGCAATTGTAATATTATAAACTCATGTTAAATATTGATACAGCATCAGTTGAAGGATCTTGTAAAAAAATTTTTAACCTTTATTTTATAGTACAGTGGAGAGAGAGACAGGAAATGTGGGGTGAAAAGTCAGGGAAAGACCTGCAGCAAATGGCCGTGGGTCGGACTCGAACCTGCTGGTGACTATAGCCCCTGTTCATGGGTCAGCTGCTTAACCAGTTGAGTTACTGGGGCACCCGTGAAGTGAAATTCTAGCATGACTCACTGTTGCTCTGAGTTCCTTCCCTGAGTGATGACCCCGCTGAACTCCACCTCTCGGCGGGCGTCCACCTCAAACCAGTGGTTCCGCTCCTCTGGTTCTGCACACCAGGCTCCTCCGTACAGATCCTCCTCGTTATCAGAGGCCTGCACACAAACACAGAGTTTACATGTCAGAGTTGGAGACGGATAACTTCTTGATGAAATGCCGAACTTAGATTAGTTCTACATACATCCAGTGGTAGAAATAAGTTTTCAGACACCCTTAAAATTTTGTCCAATCTCAAATATCATCATTAAATATTTGTGGAGAAATTGTGTTTTAAAATATCTGGCTGCATGAGACAGACACAAACAAATGCTAATGATATTTCTTTTGTTTATTTTTTACAAGAAAAACTAACAAAACTAAATTCTACCACAATGACCGAATACTCAGAATGTCTTATTTTTATGGAAGTAATCAATTTTAAGTTTTCCATGGCTTTTATAGGATTTGTTTAGCATTACGGTTGTGATTGTACTAAAAGAAATTTCACTTAAAGACCTAACAGTGATTCTTAATGCAATATACATGCAAATGTATGGGGAGTCTGAAAACTTTTTGCCACCACTGTACCTTCATTTCCCTAAAGTTAATCATTTAATAATAACAATGAATACATTTTATGTGTAATGCACTTTTCATTTCAGCAAAAAATGCTACATTAAAGATATAAAATGATGAAAAGAAAACAAACGGGTAAAATTAAAAAAAAATAAAATTGATAAAAATCAAAAATAAAATTTCAGGGACATATTTGATTCAAGCTTTGTTGAAAAGAAAGGTCTTTAGGACACACTCTGTAAAAAAAAAAAATAAATAGAATCCTTGCTTCTCCTCAGTGTATCCATGGAGGCAACACTGACTCAGCTGTGACCAAAAGCCACATGATTAAAAAATCTGGTACTTTTCAGCTGAACTGCAGGCTATGTTTATACTGAATGCAGAGGAGAAAGTATGGAAACAACCTAAATGTAGTTTTACACTTACGTACAGTATCTGTAGTATGTCAGCTACCATTTTTTTCCAGTGCTGATATCACCTGAGGACACTTGGAAAATTGTCAGAAATTTTATGATTTATAGTATTCAAAGTGTCATAATGCACTTAAGACATTTCTGAGTTCTCTCTAACTAGGGTTGTTGTTTCCATAGAAATATAGGACTATATATTGCGGTAAAAAAAAATGCTTGCTTATCAGATGGTCAAAAGTTTGCATTTAAAGGTTCTATGCTTGTCTGAAAACCAGCCGTGCTTCCACTGTGAGATAAAACAGGCTGAGATGCTGCTCTGTGTGTAGATAGCATTTACCTGCATGTTGAGGCGTCCTCTCTGAGCCACGAAGCCGTGGTGAGACTGAGAGGAGGCCAGCAGCTGGTCGTCTTCCACCCGGTGAGACTCCAAACCTAGAGGAGGACACTCTGAGAGGAGACACACACAGTCACAATCTGTTTACCATATGTCCCAGAAAGACAGTAAAATACAAACGTTGCTCCTAAAAGAGAGTGTAGTAGTTTCATAAAAAGGCACAGTGCTTTAACAGATGTGTGTGTTCAGATAGGGTAATTTTACACTTACATTTTATTTAATGTGAAAAGCTCTAATGTTACGTGGAGTGACTGTCTTACTTTTTGGTTCAGCAGGCACTGCAATCTGCCTCAGTCGCTCTTCTTCCTCCTCCTCCCACTTCTTCCTCAGCCGCTCGGCTTTCAGAGCATAACGAGAAAACAATGTGTCAAAACATGCTTTCACATGGACCTCACTTTTCAGCCAGCCATCGCTACGCAAAATACTTCCATATGTGTTTGTACAGTGCACCTTCATTTCCACTTACGGGCTTTCTGTCTGAAATATGGGTCATTTCAGTCTGTTTGGAATCCAGAGTGGATTTGTGTTACATCTCGTTTGATTTTACTGGAGACCAAACTGTTGTGTAAGACTTTAACAGACTGATTTTTTTCAGTCACTCTCCCTGTTTCTTGATCTCATCATACCACCCATCTGAGCTTTATATAAGTGTCCACAACAGGACAGTGAGCAGAGCAGCTGTTTGGAATTCCTCTTCTTTCCTCCCATGTGTGTCTCCCCCTGAGAATTTCTTATTAAGGACGAATGAGAAATCTGGCATCATTTTGCCTTCTTTTATAGCGACAGCTCACTTGAAAAGAGCAAATCCAACAGTATGCCTGTTTCCCAGCACTTTCTGATTATGAAAGTGGTCAGAAAATGTTGGATGACAGCAGCAACTGAAATGCAATTGAATTCAGATTTCTACAGACTCATTTCAGATTTCAGTTGTCTTTTGTGCCATGTGCAACACTACGTCAGTGTCAAATGTAGAGTTATAGAACCAGAATTAATGCTGCAGCACGTAAGAACGAAGTGTGATCAGAAGGTTCTGTTCACGATGCATTCAAGATTTGCAAGCGACATCACCATCGTGCTATCAACATCTAGAGCTATGTAACACTTGTTTCTGTGACCCCTAGCTGATGCACATTTCCATTTCTTCATGGAGCTCAAACTTCACATTCTGTGTGAGTCGGAGATGATCCAACCTTCACATGGAGGATAATCACTGCTAATGAGATGGAGGCCTATGAGAAGTTTTCAGAATAGAAGAGCTACAATCTTGAAAACCAGAGAAAAAGCACAGCGTAGAGTATGTTCCTTCATTTCTTCAACTTGCGCATGGTCAGTTGTTTCCCCAGGGTCGAACTATCAATGAAAAATTGGTCAAGAATTCCACTGTAACTTTTAGAGGTGTGTTCAAATGCTACAGCACGTTAATGCTCCACTCTGATCTGTGCTCAGTCACAGCATTTGGCTCCTGGCAACTTCTTCCTCCTCCCCTAAAAGGAAGTTCAAGTTTTAGGGTCACCGCTTTGACACTGTTTAGCACATTAAGCACTCATCGCAGATGTTGCAAGTGTTAGAGGAGTACTAGGAGCAGATTATTGCTGCACAAAGGATACTTTGACGGGGAACGTTTTTTGATTATTTTTGATAGTGTCTTGGAACTTTGTGATCACCACTGCAGCCTTGGAGACCCTACACACCATGCCCCCTTCAAGCCACACCTATTTGGACACAACACTACAATGGCTGGACACACACACACACACACACACACACACACACACACACACACACACACACACACACACACACACACACACACACACACACACACACACACACACACACACACCCCTTACATTGGAAGGGAAAGGCCATGTTCCAGCTTTGGGATAGTCATTCAGAGTCCATGATTCAAGCAAATCTTTTGTTGATGGACCCACAGGGCATGTATTACTATTTTTAAATTTGCCACAGTTTATTATTACTCTGCCAAAGAAAGCAATGGAGTAATGTGACGATTGCCGTTGGTTTGTCTGTCTGTTCACAGCATTACTCAAAAACTGGACGAACGAATTTGGATGAAATTTTCAGGAAAGCTCAGAAATGACACAAGGACCAAGTGATTAGATTTCGGCAGTGATGCGGCTCATAGTCTGGATCCACGGATTTGTTCAAGATTTCTGTATCACTGTGTGATAGAGGCAAGGCGTCACTGTAACTATGACAAGTGAACACGACGTCAGCTGTCTGCTGATGATCACATGATTGCAATTCTACTACAAATCGATCACTGTGGACTTATCCGTCGGAAATGATGCAATGACTGAGCAGCCTTGGTGAAGAACTGCACTCTCTGAGTGCTTTTCTAGTTTTCCTAAGTGACCACACTGTAAAAAAATGCTCCTCTCAAAACAAGAAAAAAAATTATTTCAAGGAACTTTTACCTTGAAATAAGTGAGAAAAAAAGGCTTGGTAAGATTTCTTGAAATAAGATATGGTATTTAGAATATTGAGATCTTAAAATTAGCTGACAAAACTTATTGTAAGCTTTATTTTACCAGGATTGTCAAGCTTAGGTGTCGTCACCTTTCTGTTGTCCTCATTTATGACACCAAAAAATATTGTTCCTTTCTCTGAAAAAAATCCAAAAATTCAGCAAAAAATTCCCCAAATTTATAAAAATTTGCAAAATCTTCAGGAAGAAAAATTCCTAAGAGTTTGCTTTAGAAGTTTTATTTTAAAAAATCACAAATTTTGCCAGAAATAAAAAAATAAATAAAAAAATAAAAATTGCAAAGATTTTCAAAAAATGAATAAAAATCTTCCAAAAAAATCCTAAAAATATGGGTTAATAAAACCCACAGGACAACATGATCCAGATAGCAAACTATGGGTGAATCAATGTTGAATCTATGTTGAGACCTAACGTCGAAATTATACAGAAAGTGCAAGGTTGATAAAATGTTGAGTCAACGTTTGCTTACATAGATTACATGTTTGCAAAAATAGATTCAACATTAATTAAACATTGACCTGTCAAACATTTTAATTAAACCAAAATACAATGTAGATTCAGTGGTATCTTTTAAACACAAACTTCAATGTTGACAAAATGTTGTTGAATCAACGTTGATCCAACCATCAGTCTTCAACCGTAACCACACGTCAACCTTCTTAACCCTAATTCAACATTGATTTAACATCTTTTGCTATCTGGGTAAAGTGTGATTTATGGTTGAAAAGCAAACGTTGACTCAACATTTTATCAACCTTGCGCTTTCTGTATAATTTCGACGTTAGGTCTCAACATAGATTCAACATTGATTCACCCATAGTTTGCTATCTGGGGAGGGTTACACTTGTTTTGAGTTTTCTTGTAAAATTCAACTCAAAACAAGATAATTTCAAAATTGTTTGACTTAACAAGATATTTAAGATGCATCCTCTTAAAACAAGTCCCTCCATCTTGCTGAAATGTCACTTGTTAAGTGAATTTACCTTAAATCAAGTGGGATGAGACATTTTGACTAAAAATAAGACAAATAGATTTGGTAAGATTTGGAGTTTTTGCAGTGCAGGTGGTTGTCTACAAGTTTTGTTGTGGGTGTGGTTTGTAAGGTCTGTATGGCTGCAGCAAGCAATAAACTGAACATTACAAGGCTTAGGGTTAGAATAACAGAAAACTACAAGAAGAATTCCCGATGTGTCATTTTGGTTTTTACAGAAAAGCATAAAAACCTTTCTCAGCTTTTTCTTTTCGAGCTCTCTCCTCTTCTTCCTCTTGTTTTTTAGCTGCCACTGTGAACACAGAAAATACCTCATTATCATTACTGTGAACAAGATTTGCAGCACATACAGCAGATAAGGTTTTTTTGTTATTGATAATAAACAAACATACAGTCAGCATAGTCGTATTCTTCATACCAGGGACCAACGAATGGGATGGCAGTGGTTTCCTCTGAAACACAAGCAAATATGTGATATAGGCTGTAATTAATGTCATCACAACCTTCAGTGAGACACATTGACCTCAACCCCATGGTGTACTTTCACTTCTACCTTTTATCTCCCTGCCCTGTATGCCAAAAATAAAAAACAAGGTAAATGCCACAACCCTACATTGTGCAGCAGAGAGGTACCTGGTATGTACATGATGACCTCAGGAGTTGTGACTTGTCTGATGTTATCAGGGTATCCACCAGGCACCTCATCTGTAGAGAAAACAGCACATTCTGCATTATCAGGAAAACACATCTGCAGGAGTAACCCTTTACTCTCTGCCAGTAAACACAGATATGTGGTGTCTGATCAAATGTCACGATTAAAGGCCTAGATTTTATACATTTTTCAAACAGAATGGCGCAGCATGCATGATTTGCACTCATGATTGGGACGATCTTAAATTTGATCCAACAATTTTTTGTTTTGTTTCTACACTTTCTGGCAGTGATAAATGGTGTAATTTAGGAGTTCAGGTGGTTCATGTATTTTAAATACAGGTTCAGATGAAAATCATCTTGGCTGCTGAGAACTAGAATTAACATGTGCTTTTGTGACTCAAAAACAACAAGCTGTAAGGGACAAAACTTCTTTTTTGCTGACTGAGAAGATCATTTGGTCACCATATGTTCATTTAGGGACGCCACATGTTCTTTTTGGAGAGGTGCATGGACAACATGTTTTAATATACATACATACATACATACATATATATATATATATATATATATATATATATATATATATATATACACCCCCTGTCAAAAGTTTAGAGACGGGTTCTAATTTATTTGAATGAGAAAGTGTCTCAAAACAGGGGGTGTATACACACACACACACACACACACACACACACACACACACAGACACACACACACACGCACACGCACACGCACACGCACACGCACACACACTTTATACCTTTATCAGCTGTGAGGCAGACAGACGAAAAATAATTATTTTGACTGACATCCAGAACCTTCTGCTTTCTAACTTCAGGAGCAACAGACATTTTAATTTATTTTTTTTCATTTTTTTTGCTAGCTTATGGGTCATTCCAAAAATTTTGAAGCCCAAATATCCTCCAATTCTAGAATGACTCTTAAATAGAGTGGAGGAGGCTCCTCCTTACCCATTTACCCAGTAGTTTGTCTTCATTTGCGTTGTTGAACACATCTAACTAATAAATCAGTTTAATGGAGAGCAGCAGCCTCCATGTGTTTCAATTTCCAAATGTAAAATCTTCCGTTTTCACAGTCTTCACAGCCCACAGGAACCTCTAAGTGTTGTAATGAAAGGCTTCATAAAAGCTCTGGCTCTGAATGACAGGATGTTAATGAAACCTACGTCTGGCGTCCCAGTAGTCAGCGTCAGGCTCACTCAGAGTTTTTGTTGGAGGTGTTGATTTCTTTAAGACTGCATGACAAAGACAAGAGGAGCAATATTAACGTTTAAACTGCAAATGTATGGATAACATAATGGACTGCACAACTCTTGTTCATGTCCCAGCCTGGGATCTTTCTGTGTGGATTTTGCATGTTCTCCCTGTGGATGAGTGGGTTTTCTCCGGGTACTCCAGCTTCCTCCCACAGTCCAAAAACATGCTGAGGTTAATTGGTGATTCAAAATCGTCTGTAGGTGTGAATGTGAGTGTGCTTTTTTGTCTCCATGTGGCCCTGTGATAGACTGGCTGCCTGTCCAGGGTGTCCCCTAAGACAGACTCCACCCCCCCTCTGACCCTTAAGAAGACTTAGCAATGTATAGATAATGAATGGATGATTACAAGATATACACCCATGTACACTACCATTCAAAAGTTTGGGGTCACCCAGGCAATATCCTTTTCCATGACAACTCACTCTTCTACTCATGTGCTAACATAATTGCACAAGGGTTTTCTCATCATCAATTAGCCTTTCAACACAGTTAGCTAACACAATGAAGGCAAACACACAGATGACATTAATAGTGCCAAAAATGTATGTGAATATACTAATATATCATTAAAGTCTTACCCAGGTCTGGCTCCACAGGCTCTTCTCTTACGGGACTCACAGGTTGAATCACTGTAAAGATGCAGAGAAAGGGTTAATAAGGCAGAAGTCATAATCAGCAGCTCATGAGACCAAAGTATGAAAAGACAAAGGCTGAGAAATATTCATAATTTATAACAAAAAAGATGAAACTGAAATGTACATACAAGTGTCCAAGACAAGCTCTATGAGCAGCTTCTCTTCCTCCTCATCCAGAGACGGGAGCCTGATATCCGGTTGTGTTGTGGTCATCATCTTCGGGCTTTTGGTAGGTTTGGGGGTCTTGGACTTCTTTGCTGGTTTAGGTGGTTTGGGTTTCTTTGTTGGTTTTGGAGGCTTTGGCTTTTTGGTGGGCTTCGGAGCTTTCTGCTTCTTTGCTTTAGCCTCTTTCTCTGCTGCCTTCTTTGCCCTAGCTTCAAACAGATGGGTAAATATTCAGTTACTTTTAACCAGTACATAGCATGTTGTATGTATGTATGTATGAAAGAGACACATAAAGCAGCGCTGTGGCCTCTTTATGTGCTTTTATTGAGGTTATATTGTTGAATGTTTCTCTTCAGTTCGTCTTTATAGTCTGACTGTATTGTTTGCCAGCACAGATGTTTTTACAGCGCCTGTCAATCTGCACCAATAAAACACTGAAATTCAGACAGACAGACAGACTGCTGGAGCACAGAAATGCAGCGGGACCTGGTTCCAAAAAAAGGATTAGTGAATGGGCTTCCTGGTTCTGAAGGAGATCTCAGCCAGGTCATTAGTTTGTTTGGGCCTGAGACCAAACGAGAAAGCACTAAAAGCAAAGGTGTCTGCCAAGGATTAATAATCTCCTGTGACAGTCAGCCCTGTTCGTGATGGAATTATTATGTAAGAGCTGACAGAGTGTGAGGAAAGGTCATGAGGCTGACAGAATGAGTCAGACCTCTTTTGGGAAATCGGTTCATTTGCTTTCGTGACATGAAAAGATCAATGTCAAGCTCACATCTGGGGAGTCTGTCTCAGTCCCAACTTATCTTTTAGTGCCACTTTGGCATCACATTTCAACACTCTGGGTAGCCTTTCATGTTGCTTTTTAACGTGTTGGGAAGTTTGATTAATACAACCCCTGAATGTCAGAAACAGATACTATGAGTCCATGGGCAAATATCTATTGCAGTCGCATCTGTTGCTCCTTTTCAGGCAAGATTTAATTTGTAACAGATCAAGCTTTGTTTTCTTGCCCAGGATTTGATTATTTAAAATGTATTATCTACAAACACCAATTCATTCTGATCCCAAACAGAGGACACCTTGTGTGTATCTGTCAGATACCAGCAGCCCTGACAGACTCTACTGACGTCCTCCAGAGGTCAGTCAGTATCACTGAGTAACAGAGCCACTGTTAGAGTCTATTGCATGATCATTTAGTTCAATATAGTTTTGACCCGTACAGTCCAAACAGTGCTAATGAATAACTGATACTGTTCTTTAGGCTCTTGAATGAGAGGTGAAAGGTCTTCGAGAACCTAAAAGAGAAGTCCAGTTGGTTTTACTGAGATTCTGAGGATTAATATGATCTGGATGACTAAGAATCTTGTTTGCTTGCCATAATGTGTAATAATATTGAAACCAAGGCTTTTAATGCATTGAGCTCCGTAGCTTGTAATTTATTAAGAGAGGGCTAACATAACTTAACAGTTAGTTTTACGTTAGAAAAGTCAATGAACAAGCTAAATACCTTCAGTTAACCTAAAATTTTAAAGTAACTTTTCTTCTGTAATGATGAGTTATTTTGCATTGCGTGTACGGCAAATGTCTTCAGATTTGTTTGGAGAATATAAAGGTTACCAGATGGACAGGGCATCTGAGAACCACCACACTCAGACATGCAGAGGTTTTGAGGTACTCCCCCTCAAGTGTCTGATGACAAACTGTTTCTAAACTCAATAGTATAAAGTAGGTGGTTTTCAGTGGAGTTACATGGAATATTACAGAGAGCAGACCTTCAAAGGGCTTCAGAGTTTTTAATCCACCCTTGTTATACAACCATCATCCGACATAGACACAGAGGGCTCCTTGTTTTCTTCTGCTAGACATGTTTCCTGCTGTTCCACCGATACTTCAACACAACAGTCCCTCACAGCCAGAGCATTACCCATCATCTGTTTACAGAGTGGTCACCTGTTCCTGGCATTTCTGTTCATGTACTTAGGAAACAACATAAAAGAACATTAAAGCCACTGACAGGTGATGTGAATGACACTGATTGTTAACAAAATGCTCTGCTGGGTCCTGGCACTAAACCAAGAGGCCATTTTGTCATTTTAGAGCGGCATGAACCTTTGAGTGTGTCCCTGCCATCCCTGTAGAACCTCTTTGAGGGTGATTTTCAGGGGATAAAAAGGACCTTATCCATGGTTGAGACATCTAACTGGCCCTAAAAAGCTGCTGTGCAAGATGCTGACTGATTAAACTAAGAGGATAGCATGCACCTTTTTTTGCACTCTTGATGTCCTCGTCCAGTAGCAGTCTTCTCCTTTCTAACATCACCCACCATCAACAACGACATAGCAAGTTGAAGTACTGGCCTTGGAGTGGTTCTTTATTCTACAAAAATGGTTCCTGTGATCAGACAAAGATTCAGGCTCACAAGTTCCTACAGTGGAAAACAGCCTGTTTCTGTTTATTGTTGTGAACCTGTCACAACAATAAAATAAGTGGATGGCTCAGTGTAGACATCTAATTTAGACCTTAATTCAGACTTAATCACATGTCTTTTCTTTTCAGCATTGTTCAATAGAGCAAAACAGTCGACACAGACATCTACCGTATGTTGTACTTGTTACTCCAACAAAAAACGCCGTGAAATTAGGTAATGATCGGCTTTGGTCTGTCTGTCTGTCTGTCTGTCTGTTAACAACAATACTTAAAAACGGATTAATGGATTTGGATGAAATTTACGGGAAAGGTCAGAAATGTTCCAAGAACCAAGTGATGAGATTTTGGCAGTGATGAAGTTTGTTAAAGATTTCTATATCATTGTGAGATAGCAGCACACCGTCACTGTAACTATGACAAGAAGTGAACTCTGTCAGCCGCCTGCTGATGATCACATGATTGTGATCCTACGACAAATCTACCGCTGTGGACCTATCGGGACTTATCTGTCGGAAATAATACAAGGAACGGTTGATTAAATTGTGGGAGTGTCCCATCAATTTCCGCTGCTCGCTACATATTTAGGTCACACGATTCGGTGTCCATACATGATGTACACATGCATAACACACGCCTGTGCTCAGCGAAAGGTCATTTTATTTGTGGGTACATCTTATACTAAATGGCCACATTCTATGCTGTAGAGATTTCTGATCATCAATAACTAATAAATAAACACTGCATTCTAAAAAAATGCTGCATTTCTGACAACGCCATATGGGGGAATGAACAGTCTTGGTGGAGTACTGCATTCTGAGTGCTTTTCTGCATGTATTTGTTATTATATGTATGATTATATTTAAGCTTGTTTTGAGGTTGTATTTTATGGAAAATAGCTACAGAAAATTCAGGGGACATTATGTCAAATTTAAGATGTAATCTACATACATGGAGGAAATTTCTGCTTTCACTGCAGGACCAAATATTTTTGTTGGAGGTCCACATTTTGGCCACAAGCTGCTATTTCTATGTTATTGCCTATGTATATGCTAGTTTTTGTCACATGCTTGGACAGTAGTGAGCTACAGCGTGACCTATTCTTGAGGCGTGCTTAAAGGTCTAGTATGCAATATATATATATATATATATATATATGTATATATATATATATATATATACACACGTGGACAAAATTGTTGGTACCCCTCAGTTAAAGAAGGAAAAACCCACAATTCTCACTGAAATCACTTGAAACTCACAAAAGTAACAATAAATAAAAATTTATTGAAAATTAAATAATCAAAATCAGCCATTACTTTTGAATTGTTGATTAACATAATTATTAAAAAAAACAAATTAATGAAATAGGGCTGGACAAAAATGATGGTACCCATAACTTAATATTTTGTTGCACAACCTTTTGAGGCAATCACTGCAATTAAACGATTTCTGTATTTGTCAATGAGCGTTCTGCAGCTGTCAACAGGTATTTTGGCCCACTCCTCATGAGCAAACAGCTCCAGTTGTCTCAGGTTTGATGGGTGTCTTCTCCAAATGGCATGTTTCAGCTCCTTCCACATATGTTCAATGGGATTCAGATCTGGGCTCATAGAAGGCCACTTTAGAATAGTCCAACGCTTTTCTCTCAGCCATTCTTGGGTGTTTTTGGCTGTGTGTTTTGGATGGTTGTCCTGTTGGAAGACCCATGACCTGCGACTGAGACCAAGCTTTCTGACACTAGGCAGCACATTTCTCTCCAGAATGCCTTGATAGTCTTCAGATTTCATCGTACCTTGCACACTTTCAAGACACCCTGTGCCAGATGCAGCAAAGCAGCCTCAAAACATTACTGAGCCTCCTCCATGTTTCACCGTAGGGACAGTGTTCTTTTCTTCGTATGCTTGGTTTTTGAGTCTATGAACATAGAGTTGATGTGCCTTACCAAAAAGCTCCAGTTTGGTCTCATCTGTCCAAAGGACATTCTCCCAGAAGCTTTGTGGCTTGTCAACATGCATTTTTGCAAATTCCAGTCTGGCTTTTTTATGAGTTTTTTTCAGCAGTGGTGTCCTCCTTGGTCGTCTCCCATGAAGTCCACTTTGGCTCAAACAACAACGAATGGTGCGATCTGACACTGATGTACCTTGGCCTTGGAGTTCACCTTTAATTTCTTTGGAGGTTGCTCTGGGCTCTTTGGATACAATTCCAACGATCCGTCTCTTCAATTTGTCATCAATTTTCCTCTTGCGGCCACGTCCAGGGAGGTTGGCTACTGTCCCGTGGGTCTTGAACTTCTGAATAATATGAGCCACTGTTGTCACAGGAACTTCAAGCTGTTTAGAGATGGTCTTATAGCCTTTACCTTTAAGATGTTTGTCTATCATTTTTTTTCGGATGTCCTGGGACAATTCTCTCCTTCGCTTTCTGTTGTCCATGTTCAGTGTGGTACACACCTTTTCACCAAACAGCAGGGTGACTACTTGTCTCCCTTTAAATAGGCAGACTGACTG
Source organism: Acanthochromis polyacanthus (assembly GCF_021347895.1). NCBI lineage: Eukaryota > Metazoa > Chordata > Actinopteri > Pomacentridae > Acanthochromis > Acanthochromis polyacanthus. The sequence continues at coordinate 19,984,434 of NC_067130.1, forward strand.
ATTATGAGTTTGGAAACACCTGTGATGTCAATTAAATGACACACCTGAGTTAATCATGTCACTCTGGTCAAATAGTTTTCAATCTTTTATAGAGGTACCATCATTTTTGTCCAGGCCTGTTTCATTAGTTTGTTTTTTTTAAATAATTATGTTAATCAACAATTCAAAAGTAATGGCTGTTTTTGATTATTTAATTTTCAATCAATTTTTATTTATTGTTACTTTTGTGAGTTTCAAGTGATTTCAGTGAGAATTGTGGGTTTTTCCTTCTTTAACTGAGGGGTACCAACAATTTTGTCCACGTGTGTATATGTATATATATATGTATATATATATATATATAATTTAAAAAATACAAGAGTTTTAATTGGAATTCTCATGTGAGGTTGTAATGTCAGCAGGTTGAATCAATCATGGATACCAATTCAAACGTGAAAATTTGTAATTATGTTTGTAATAAAAATGGACTGTGCACTTTAATATATTATAACATTAGACCAAAACTAAATATAAATGTCAGCAAATCTGTGCCAAACCAAATTAACACAAACCAAATGAAACATAGAAACTTTTGGGACATCCTTTAAAATTTGTGGATTCTTGCTGGTTATTTATAGTCGGCTGTGATTGGCTGCTTTTGTATCCTCTCTGAAAGAAGACTCAGTGCTCTTCTTTTCAATAACTCACATTTAGCAAAACATCTTCTCCTACATCATTTTCACATTTAATGTTAGCAGTTCCAATGAATGAAGTTCTGCATCTATGAAGTACATCAGATTTGGCGGATGGAGGTTGGGGTGGATGAAGTGCTTACACCAGGAAGTGGTGATTCACAACCAGCCGTCCCTCTGTGGTTTAGACAACAAAAGCAGCTGGATTATTGTAAAAAAGAAAGATGGTTTTGGTTAAATACAAATGAATGCATTGTGTCTTGAGTCACTGTGGACTCTTTCTGTATCAAAGCAGACCACGGTCTTTCCCGGACTTTAACCAAGTGCTGCCAGAGTCTAAATCTACTCCAAAAAGACTTAAAAATGCTGTAGTCACAAGAGCTGGAAATTATACTTTAAGATCAGCAACCTCATGTACAAAAATGTCCTCAGATTTGTGCTTGAACTTTTCCTAGGATCAGAACAGGATCGTTGGGCTAATGCTCGATTCATCAAAGTGCAATGTGAGGAGAGGCTAATTAACTCAAACACATCATGTCTCAACATTTTTTGTTGCTTGATACAAATACAAAACTCACACAGTTCATGGGTTCACAATTTCTCACTAACTATTCAACAAGAACAATCTATCTAATTACTTTGCTCTGGTTTAATGGTTGTTTGATTAACAGTTTGATTAACACCTTATTTAAAAGAGTTTGCTGACATGCAGGTTCCACATGTGCACAGCAAAATGAGTGAGAAAAGAAAGACAACAGTTGATAGAGATCAGATGTTTGGAAATATTTTAGTGACAGAAAGGATGACGTTAACCAAGAACGGATACTTTGTTGGGTGTGTCTTGCAATTGTTCTCACCATACAAGGCAATAATTAGTCTGACTATTTAACCTGGTCACATTTTTTCTCACTGTACACTCATTTTTTACTGCAATAAATATAATAATATAATTAATGTCCTGTACCTCTATGGAAGCAGTAAAACCATGGCTAGAGGGACTCAAAACCCAGAAAATGTCTTTGATGTAGTATGGCATAGTTATAGTGCCATAAATCATTAAAAAGAAAAAAAGTTAAATTCCTTTCATTATTAGTTTCACAAAAATGTTTTTAAAAAGTACAATCAAAACCAACAAAACAACAACAACCAGAATGGATCAAGTACAAATGACCTATTTTTTGGATAATTTTTAAATGAGGCATGTAGAATAAAGCCATTTTGATGAAATATTCCAATTTTGTGCTTAGATTTGGTTGGTTTTCTTGGTTTCTCAAGTTTCTCTTGAGAAACCAAGTTTTCAGATGGTGTTCAAGCACCATCTGAAAACTTAAATCCTACAAATCTTTCAGTTCTTACTGTTTTTGGTTGATAAATAGCATCATTTTGTGGATTTTGGTGAAGATAAATTACCTGTCAAACTCGATGATAGGCTCTGAAAGCTCTGTATGATGAATGCAAAGCTATGTCTGACTGCCACTGAAAGAAAAATACTACTTTGGATGCCTTTGCCAGTTTTTTTCATATTTTTTAATATTTTTTGTTCATCTGTAGTTCTCTTGAACAGGAGCTGTGTTAGTATGACTGTGATAAAGACGCTGCTTGCTCAGCAGAGGCTTCACTGGACAAACAAAGCTCGAGAGATGAAAAATCGTTCTGGGTCTCTTTGGGTTTAGTTAATTATGGCCTTTTATGTAACTTATATCAGCCTCACAGGAAAAGCTTTGGCTGCTCCACTTGAGGTTTTGCTTCATGCAGCGGAAAGTTAACATTCAGAACATGAGTGTCATTGCATCAGAGCTACTGAAAGTGGGCCGCCTCATAAACCCCGTCTGCTCCCTCATGGAAAACTCGTAGTGGAAATATTTCCACAGTTGCTCATGCTCTGTGTTTTTCACAGATGTGCCTCTTTTGTAGACATAATTGAAGCACTTGCATGTCAAAAGCTTGTTTTCTGATTTTTGTTTTAGACAAAACAAGCTCCTAAAACTTTTATATGTAGCTGTGCGCACAACCTGCTCCACTGGCAGAGAAAACAGGTCATGTTAGCTGCTGCCAAGAAAATGTCAGACCACCAACTGCAAGTTCCTGCCCCGTCATCTCTGAATCACCGACATGTTTTCATCAAAACAAAATCCCCAACTCCTCTGGTTTTGAAATGCAATTCATGGAAAGTTTTTTGTTTTTTGTAAAGGTTAGAAATGTGTGTCTGTCTGTGGACACGCTGGAAGCAGAGCACTAGATAACAGTTTCCTTTCCATTCAAGCCAAATGTTTTGCTGCCTCAGAGATTGATTGCAGCTCTCACTCTGTGTATCCTCAGTTTCTTGGCTGCAAACTGACTGGGAGCTCAGAAGAGGAAAAATCTTATTTATACTTGCACATTTTTGCATTAAATGCTTTAATCCCAGATTCTTTGTGACTGAGTCCATATTTGTAAACTAAAAATTATTAGTGATGTTTGTGCAGTTCCTTTTGAGTTCTGGAAACTTCTAATTAAATTATGTTCAGCCAACAAACTGCAGTGAGTTAGAGGAATTAGAGTTTCCTCGACAATCAAAATTGAACTTATATTTAATTTCAAATCAGGTAATGCAGAAATTTGTGCTTAAATTACATACAAAGTTAAGTTGATGCAACTCTATTATGTGAACCCAACCCAACTAAATAATGTTTGCAACTCTTTTTTTAATCATGCAACCTGGCTTTAATCCGAGTGGTGGAAATATGTCCATTGATTTACTTTTTACAGTGTAGAAACTCCTACTTACCTGCCTCAATCTCTTCAGGTGTTTTCTTCTTCTTTGGTTTTGTTTTGTCCTGTTCCACCACTTCAGCTATCGGCTCATCTGACATTACCCCTTCATCGTCCCCTCTGGGCTTTGTGAGTCCTTCTTCTCTCACCTGAACCGTTCCTCTGGAGACTTTAGTATCATCCTGAGAGCAAACCAGGACGCAACAGAGGGTCAACCCGAGCAGCACGGCCACCACCTCGACCCTCATTTCTACCCTGACCACTGGATGAAGCAGAGCAGAGGTGCTCCAAGTATATCCCAGAATCTCAAACTAGCTGTGAAAATAACTGAACATCTGTCCTGCAGATGCAGAGAGTCGCAGCGTCGGGCCACCAGACTGCAGCAGAGGACATGAAAGGGATGGGGAGAACAAAAGGATGAGCTTGTGTAGGTCTGGAGAGCTTCCTCCTCTCTGACGGAGGAGCTAACAAACTCTGAGAGCTGCAACTTTCAAAGCCGCCTGGTTGTGCTGGAGTGGAGGAAATGCATCTGTCTGGATTGGATTTTCAGCAGCAGCAGCAGAGCAGCACACCTCCCAGCCTCCTCCTCCTCCACACACTCCTCAGTTACATCTCTCCCTCATGGCCCTTCACCCCCTTTTTCCCCTCACCCATCTCTGAACAGAGGGGAGGAGCATCTGCCACATGTGACATTCCTCTGAGGGAGTGGGGAGTCCAAGAAAGAAAGAAAGAAAGAAATTAAGGAAACTCTCTGGTTTGCAGTTATCCACTGACTGACAAGAGCACCAGAGAACACAGTGTGATTCAGAACATACCTGAAAGAGGGAAACTGATTTAACAGAAGCTCAAGGTCCACATTGACTCTTTGCTTCTCCTGCATTGAGGTGAAAAAGACAGAAAATGTGAGTTTGGGCAAAATAAAAAGATGGATGCTGATGTTTCTTTGGCATGTTGTGCAAATCTTCTGTAGTTGAAAGTTAGCCTAGCCGCGCTAGACAACCCACGGCAACGAATTTAATTCTCTGCCAGGGTGGGTCTAGTTACCTTCCATAAGGCTCGAGGCTGGATTCTCCTAAAACTGGCTGGACCAATCACCATGAAGTGTAGAGTCAGAAGGCGGGCGTAACGAAGTGACGACAGAGGCATGACGATTCTGACAGAAACAACCAGCGCACAATAAACAGTTATCTTTCCACTCGGCTTTGGCCACAGCCCTTAAAGATTTGAAGCTAAAGTTCAACTTGAAAGATAAACAAAGGACGGCACTGAAGTGTTTCATTGAGAAGAAAGACGTATTTGGACTTATGCCGACGGGATATGGCAAATCCTTAATATACCAGTTGGCTCCGCGGCTCCGCTGGTTGGGAAGCTAATGGGACTTAGCCACAATCCGCCGGTGCTGTCGGAACTACGTCAGCCTATTCGTTGCGTTGATTGGTTGTATACCTACCCAATTGCTGCAGAGGGATTTGATAGACAACCTTTTAGCCCGCCTTCCTCCCTGTCGAGCTTCCCTAGACCCTTGTGCCGTCAGAAACATGGGTATAGCGTGGCTAGGCTAGTTGAAAGTGTGACTAACTGTTGAAACGTGTAATAACAGTACGAAAGCCATGAGCAATACAATTTAACACCATGCAACTACATGGCCTTATGGGTGTTTTCTATAAATTACATTTAAATACCACTAATTTCATGTTAGAATAACCATAGGATAGCCCTATTTTCCTAAAAAAAAATTGTAGTTTTGCACTTATTGTCATGTTTTTGTAAAGTCACCAATATATCACCATTTACCAGCCAATAACTGTAAAAACTAGGAAGAATCATTGGATTTTCAACCTTCTGACAATCAAATTGTGTGCAACGTGCCTTTGGGAGAAGGAAGCAAAATAAGTTTAAAACTGTAATAGGTAAGTAAAATCCATTTATTCTACTCGCCTCCTATCTATAATTCTCCAGAAATAGTCTCTTACTATAACCAGCAGCTTCATGCGTCTTCATCAGCTTCTCTTGAACATTTTCCTCTTTTTTAAGTCTTAAAACTCAAAAAGAGAACACTAATGGGATTATTGTTTTCTTCATTTTCTTGTCTGTAAATGTCATGTACACCCACAATTGTCATCATTTGCCTTTGTTGCATTTCTTGCTCTTTATTTTAGTGTAAACCATCACTATAATGGGCAGTAAAATATATTTCAGTATGTGGAGTTTTACTCATAGTGCCATCTTCTGGGAAATTTTTACAGTTTTGCATAGTTTTGTTAGAGTTCACATATAAAACCTTACATATAAAAGTCAATAAAACAAAAATAATGTACTACTATGCACAAATGGTAATTATGAATAGATTTTAATGTCAGCGAATAATCAAGTGCAACAATCAGCTTCCTGGTTTTCCTGTTAGTCTGTGGTCAACCTGCTTGGTTTGCTGTTCAAATTGGAAACGCCTCCATCCTGAGGAGTTACAGCTGCTCTTTGCTCTTCAGAAGGATTAAACGTCTACATTAAAGACTGCTAAAGTGGCTGATGTCTCTCCACGCTGCAAAAATCATCTCTCAAAAAGAAGGAAAAAAGCAACAAAATGGGAGAAATATACACTACCCATCAAAGGTTAGGGATTACTCAAAAATGTCCTTGTTTTTGAAAGAAATGCAGGTTTTTCAGTGGAGATAACATTAAATTAATCAGAAACACAATCTAGACATTGTTAATGTGCTAATAAAAGACTATTCTAGCTGGAAACAGCTGATTTTTAATGGAATATCGCCATAGGGGTACAGAGGAACATTTCCAGCAACCATCACTCCTGTGTTCTAATGCTACATTGTGTTAGCTAATGGTGTTGGAAGGTTCATTGATGATTAGAAAAGCTTTGTGCAGTTATGTTAGCACATGAATAAAAGTTTGAGTTTTCATGAAAAACATTAAGTGTTCTGGGTGACCCCAAACTTGAACAGTAGCTTAAAATGATCTACCAACAGTACAAGAAAACATCATTAGTAAAGGCCTTTTTTTAAAACAAGTAAAATATCTCAATTAAAAAAAAACAACAAACATCTTAAAAGTAGTTCAACCAGACTAAAAACAAGTATCAAGAAGATTTTATTACATTTTTTTCCAGTGAGAAAATGCCTCCTAGCCCTCTTTTTTGGGGATGTTTTCTGCATCTACACAATGTTTTCACTTTTTCGTTCCACCTTGACCTATTTGCATTCCTGTACAAGGTATTAGAAAGGTCATAAAGAGTCCTAAGTTTAATCAAAAGCTAATTTGTTGAAACTGCAGAAATGGTTTGTTGCTGCACTACAGCTAAAAGACCACAGACTGACAGTGAGAAACTTTATTCTGAATGACGAATTAAGTAGTTTATTATCTCTGCTGAAGTCTTTCAGCTCATCTTTTAGAGTTTTTACATCCATCAAAGAGCTAAAATGCTCTAGAAGACGTCTACTTGACATCCGGCTCTGTTCACGTATCAAACATCTGCGCTGCAGCTTAGAGAAATTGAAAATATTTTCTTTGTTGGATGCACAAGTCATTTTTGTTTGATGCTGCAATAAATCAAAGGCTGTTAATGTATATCATGACTTCTGACAGTTGGTATCTGCACACTTGTTCCTGCAAAGGAGCCTGGAGGAGTGTTATGATGCAGTTTTAATGTGTAATGTGCAGAATCGGTTGCAATTGAAAAGTTGAGCAGTTTTTGTAGATTTTGGATGTTGTTTCCGCACAAACGCAACACAGTCAATCTAAATTTTAACACTAAGCAATGGAAAAATATTTTCATTCCTCAGGCTGGGATCAGTTTTGGTTATTAAAGTTAGGGAACTGAGAAAGGCACAATTAAATGCGTTATTTTTTTGTTTAACAATTTAACAAAACAGGTAAAATCTGAAAGATGCCAGCAAATTGTTTAAAATATGAAATATTAAAAACTGTCTAAAAACCTTTCTAAACAAACTGTAAAAATGTCTTTCACTGTGTACAACAATAGCCTTCATTATCTCCCTGCGTCTTTAGCTTCCATCTGTTCCCAGTACATCAATAATGGTTTCATATCTGATTTGTTCTAACAAAAAATCCCCACAACAGCTAGTGGTGACATAGCATTTTATCTTCTTAGAATGTATTTGTGGATATTAGATGATGTCTATATAATGTAGACAAATCTCAGAATATAAGCACCTTTCAAATGTTATGTATGTTTTAAGTTTCAGTGTCTCAAGTTTTCCACTAGTTTTGAGGGTTTACAGATGATTTATCGAAACCAAATACTTTCCTGATGTGAATCATTCTCGATCATGGATGGACATGTTGGAGAGTTAAGAACCCCACTGACGTCTAAGAGTTTGTGCTAAATTACATACAGATGTGCTCAGGAGTGTCTTTTTAGAAGTACTTGTGTGTGTGTGAGTGAGTGAGTGAGAATAAGATTAAAGCAGACGTGTATATTTTTTGTGTGTTTGAATATTTTTAAGTAGGAATGAACGTACACAAATCCACACACAAACACTGAACTACGACCAGTTATGCAGGACATAAGGTGTTATATTACAATGCAACCCTGTTGAGAGAAGTATGACCATGTTGTTAGATTTTAGATGAAAACAAGCAACATATTCACAAATGTTATTCTGGACCATATTCTGGTTGTACACGAACCATGAGTGAACAGCCTTTTTTCAAGATCAGCTACAAACTCATAACTAGATTGAGGTCTCTAACTTGATGACTATAAAACAGGTTGCCCTAGAGGATTTTTCTTAACTTTGCTGCATATTTGTTACCTTCTACCTTTTCAAGGCTTCCAGGGCATGCTGCTGAGAAGCAGCTTCTGAGACTCCCGTAAAGGAAGTTCCTTGGCTTAGAGCCACACTTTTTGTCCAGGGGAGCAGTCTGGTGCAGGAGAGCGATGACAGTTGGCTTGCTCCTGTATCCTGTGTAAAGAACCGATGAGGCCTCCTTCCATGTTCACTCACACTTCCACAAGATCATCTGGACGGAGGGAATGGCACCCTCTTGTTCCTGGGACGGAAGCCTGTTAGCCCACAGAGCACTGAAACAGGGAAAGTCAGAGGAGGAATTGAGCAGACAATTATAGGTATACTTCACCCAAGGTAACTGGAAACACCAGTCGGAGCAGTTGTCAGAACCTGTGCATCGGAGGAGGGTTGAGGCTCTTGGTTTGTTCGCTCTTTCTGGTCGCTAGACTGTGGGTGAAATTCAGAGGGTAGGCTGACCATTATCCTACGGGTGTTACAAAAAGTCTTCCATACCTGGGATGTGAATTAGGGGCCTCTATCGGAGATGATATCCATGCTGATGCCATGAAGACAGAAGACTTGTTCAACCATAATGTCGGTGATGAAATGTGCTGACTTGAAGAAATGGTCAACAAGGTGAGTATGGTAGTAATGCAATGCGGGATCTGTGTCTCCTAAGACGGGCAATGGTGACAGGAGACCAGAGCTGGGTTGGTTACTGGTCTTGTTGTGGGCACAGATGGAACAGGCAGTGATGAATTAATGGGTGTCCTTTTCCAGGGATGGCCACCAGAAGCGTTAACATACCATGTGAAGGCAGTGAGAGATGCCAGGATGACGGAATAGCCAGGAGGCATGTGCCCACTAAAGTACATGGGAACAGACTTCATCAGGAACAAACAAAGCATTCAGGGGTTTATTTCCTGGGTCAGGCTAGTAGGTCTGGACCTGGCAATCGAGGGACTCAATCTCCCCAGTGAGGGAAGAGACGAAGCTGGTACTGGGCAAGATTGTTTCTGGCTCTTCTGATGGTTCCTCCATGGAGAACTGTCGCGAGAGAGCATCAGGTAAGTGAGGGAGAAGTTGAATCTTCCAAAGAACAAGGTCCATTGGGCTCGATGGGAGTTCAGTCTTTAGGTGGATTGAATATACTGTAGGTTCTTGTGATCTGTCCATACAATTAAAGCTGTTTTGTTCCTTGGAGCCAGTGTCTCCATTCTTCCAAAGCCAACTTTGCTGCTAGCAACTCATGGTTACCACTGTCATAGTTTCTCTCAGTGGGTGACAACCTCTGAGAGCAGGAGGCACAGGGCTCTCAAAAAGGGAGCACTGAGACAGCATGCTCCCCACAATGCTGTCAAAGGTGTCCACTTCCACAATGAACTGAAGTTTTAGGTCACGTTGTACGAGAGCAGGGGCAGAGGTGAATCATTGCTTTAAATCCTGTAATGCTCAGGAGGCTTCAGGGGTCCACAGGAATGTTTTGGAGGGGGAGGTCGAAGCGGTAAGGGGAGGAGCAATCTTGTTGAAGTCACAGATGAACTGATGGTAAAAACTGTCAAATTTCAGAAACCTCTGGAGTTGTTTGTGGTTTTTCTGGTTGTGGCCAGTCCTGAACAGCAATAAGTTTCCATGGGTCCATCTTGACCTCGCCCATTGTGATGATGTAACCGTTGCACTTGTCAGCACTAACGAAGAGTTGTTTTTTCAGGAGACACTCCATGACCAAGCAGATGTGACTGACATGTTCGTCAGGGTTTTGGTAGTAGATGAGTATGTCATCAAGACACAAGGACGAAATGGTCAATCCTGTCTTCTAGCTCATCACTGATCAGGTTTTGAAATACAGCAGGAAAGTTTGCAAGCCCAAAGTCCAAGAGGCATCACAAGATATATAAAGTGTCCTAGCAGGGTGTTCAATGCTGTTTTCCATTCAGTCCCGCTCCCAAATGCAGAGCACATGATAGGTATTGCAGAGGTCCAGCTTTGAGAACATGATGGCGTCATGTAATGCAGTGAAGGAGGAGCTGATGAGGGGCAGGGACTACTTATTCTTTACCTTAATGTTATTTAGTCACGAAACGTGACAGACTCTGATGGAGCCCTCCTTCTTGTCAATAAAGAAGAATCCAGCACCAACAAGGGAGGACGAGGGTCTGACAAGTCCTACTGCTAATGAATTGTAAATGTAAGTCTCCATGGCAAACACTTGGAGAGGTTGTATAGATGGCTACTGGGCAAGGATGCCCAAGGAAGGAAATCAATGGGATAATCATAAGGACAATGAGGTAAAGTCAAGATTCAGTCTTTACTGAATACTTGAGCCAGATCAAGACACTCCTGGGGAACTTTGGACAGGTTGATTGCACTCAGGAGGGTGGTTATGGGTTGGAGCAGCAAGAACAGCAGCTAAGCAGAGGATTTGGAGGGCATGACAAATGACTAAAATAACCATGATTCAATGTTGAAAAACAATGAAAGAGAAAAATTTCAAGGGGCCCTCAGCATTTTGTGTAAGCACTGTAGATTCACATTCCTCCCAGGATGAATTTTCCCTAAACTTGTCATCTGCCGCCATCCTGTGGTCAAAACTGACACTTAGTTTTTTTGACCAAGTAGCTGCAAGGCTAATTCCTATTAATAGGCAAACACCTGATTCACATGGTAAACTGAAATGCTTTCTAGTAGAAAAATAAGTCTACATATATCCCAAAAAGTTTAAACATTCTGGTTAAAACGCTACAATATTATACACTTTACCACATACTGGACTAATTTCAAAAATACAGGCTAAAAATCTACAATGTTTTACAGAAAACTCAAAGCACCACTATTTCTCAGTACAACCTCAGAGAGCTGCAAGTCTTGACACTGATTACTGTTCTGTTTCACCATCTGCAACTTATTTTAGCTTAATAACGAGCAGCGGTCTGCCAGTGTATCAGTCATCATAAAGTTATGTTGTGCATCCAAACTTGGTCAAACCCATTAAACAAAAAGGAAAACATGGTTTTAAATTCTAGCAGAGAGCTCCAAAAAATGTCAGACAGGAGGTGCATTAAGATGTCGATTGTATTTTATGTAGATGACACATCGATAAAGACACATGGGCCTGATGCCAAAGAAGGCAATCAGGTTTAAGTGCAAAAATATAAACCAATCAGGGTGTCAAAGAAAAAATGTCACTGCCTAAAAAGCTTCAGTTGAAGTCTTTCTCTCAGTGTGGAGATCATATAGAGTTGGAAGAGGATTTTGGCAACTATTTTAAAGCTACTTAATCCTTAGGGGTCCATTTAAAAGAGTTACACTCAAGATATTAAGGACAAAAATGTCTGTGCCAGAAATGTCCATAAAGTATATGTACAATATCAGCATCTTCTACTCTTACTAAACACAGTTTTAATCAATCTCAGTCCTAATCATGATTACCAAATATTTAGTCATTTTCAGAATTTTAACCCATTGTTTCTATTGCACTGTGACTGGTTTCATGAAGAAAAAAAAACAATGAATTGTTTTCTATATGAGTGTATGAGTATATGAGTGTGCTCAATCAAATTTTTGATTGAGCACACTCTGGGATATGTCAGTGATCACTAACAACATCGATTCTGTGCAGTGTCAGAAAATAAACAAACAAAAACAAAAAAGAAGAGTTAAGGACAAAAATATCTCATAATTTTATATATTTTCCCCATAAAATAAAAAGTATTTTTGTCTCTGATATTTTATTATTATTATTATTAGTAGTAGTAGTAGTAGTAGTAGTAGTAGTAGTAGTAGTATTTTTTATTTTTTTGTCATTTAAATTTTTACTGATTTTACAAAAAAAAAAAAATTTACACAGCAAGGACAAAAACTTGGTTGGCGCACCCCACCCCTTCCCCTTTACACTCCCATCCATTTCAGATAAAACCACAAAAAGGTTTCAACATTTCTTGCAACCAAAACAAAAAGAAGCTCCAGACAAATGCTGTAAGACTCCAATCTTATTTTAAGCAGAAATTTCAGTCTAAATCAAATTTTGTTTGAGAAAACTCCAAAATGAGTCCCATTTAGTGTCTTCATACTCTGTGGTGGCTTTTAATTTGTGGAACATAGATTCATCAGAGGCTGTCTCTGCCACAGTGCTGATCCAGTCTTTCAAGTCAGGACGCACAGGTTTTCCAATGTCTCAGAATTATTCTCGATGCTGTCACCAGTTCGGTCATAACAATATTGAAAACTTTCTTTGAAACATTAGGCATCTTTCACCAAGTAAGCACAGTTCAGACATATTTTACAGAATTATTTTTAGAATTTCCGTTATTTGCAGTATTCACCTATTTTTTATTTGTTTTTTGTTTGTTTTTGTTTTCTGGCACCGTTGAGACCACATTTTCACCTTTTGTAAAAAAAATTAAATAAATAAATAAAAATATTGTAGTGTAATTTTTAAAGAAATTAACACACCAGCTTTCATAAAAATATTTATCAAAATAAGTTATAACATAATTACATGACAAAATAATGAACTTTTTCTTTTTTAAAAAAAAAAAAAAAATCTATTTTCATTTTCTCCGCTCAGTCCCTTTTGGCACTTTACCAAGATTCCAAGATACCAAGAGAATGATGTTTAGTGCCGTAGTTTGCAGACGTTTTACTGTAGATGTTGGTTTCTTCAGTCACTCTGTGCGTATTTACGCATTATGTATAATAACAGTGAAATGGCACCAACGGCAGTGGCGCAAACATCTGAAGCGGGTTGGGCTGCTGGCAGTAAAGAGGCCTGCAGGAGAGAGAGGAGCAGACCGCAGGAGGAGCGGAGAGGGACGGTTTGGCTGTAAACTCCTCCGACTCTTTCCCCTGCAGACGCTCCTTCTTCCATTTGGTGCGTCTGTTCTGGAACCAGATCTTCACCTGCGTCTCGGACAGACGCAGCACCGCAGCGATGTTGTGCCGCTCCAGCACCGACAGGTAGTGACACCTCTGGAAGCTGTGCTCCATCACCTGCAGCTGCTGCAAGGTGAATGCGGTGCGGATCCGACGGCTCTTCTCCTTCACCGCGCACGGAGCCTTCTCCTCCGGACTCTCACCTGATAGAAGACGCTGCTCTTGCTGCAGCTCTCTGGCTTCATCTCTGGACTTTTGAACCCCTAAAAGAGATCATAAATCATGAAGAAAACAACAAATGATATTTAGAAATTTTCTAGAAACACTAAAAAATACCTAAAAAAGAGAAAAATCTGGCAGCAACATGGTGGAATACTGTAACATTTAAAACTCAAAAATAGAACACCAGAAGAACAAATTACTATTATTATTGAACATAGAGATTGTTGAAGTGGACCTTATTTACAATTTTGACCCGTTTATTATGTAAAGTAAAGCTTTTTCTATAATTTTGGTAAATATTATCTGTGAAATGTGTAAATTAACTGTTTAAAAACATGAACAATTTTCAAACCCTAATATACTCAGTGTTTCTTTCAAATAAAGACAGATATATGTAAAATATGCTCGTACTGAATTGGGTAAAAAGGCTTTTGTTTATTCTGCACCTTTTACATGAAATATGTTGCAGAAAAACTGGAAATGAACAGAGTTAATCTCATCAACTGTGAGTTCTTGAGGCAGACTCCACAACATGCACTTGTTTTTCACAACTTGCTTGTAAATTAAATTTTTTATTTGTTTTGTTTTTTGCTCATGTTTTAATTGTGCTTTAAGTGTGCAATTTTGTAACTTAATTTTATATTTGCTGCTGCCTACCTTGGCCGGGATTCCCTTGCAAAAGAGGTTAATTTCATTTTTGTTGTTGTTGATTTAAATACAGTAACAAACAAAAAAAGAAACAAACAAAAAAGTAGAAGAAGTTTTACAAACACATTGCCATTTGTACAAATATACACTGTTGATGTGGATATTATTTACAGTTTTGACTTGCTTTGTATTTTACAGTCAACATGTAAATTAATTATTTTTTCTGTAATTTTGCTTGTTTTTATTTGTAATTTACCAAAACAAACGGGAAAAAACAATACATTTTTCAAGAACTACAGTTAAAAACTTTAAAATACATTCATTTTTTTTACAGTGTATAAATTTATCCACAAAGGTCTGACAGAGTTTCGTTCTCACCTGCAGCTGCTGCATCCTCAGCATGGATTATTTTCCTGCTAAACTTTGTGGGGTCCAGAATATCTTCCACAGAAAACGGAGTTCTGTGAATCTGCGGTAGTTTGGCTGCTGTTGGCTGCATCCCGGCGCGCTGTGGACCGATGAAGCTGCTCCTCCGGCCTTTATGTACTCAGCCTCTGCAAAATTTACATCTCATTCAGCCTGAAAGTTCCACAAATGGACTTTTGACAGGAACAATCGCCACCTCCGTGCTCCCTGCTCGGACACGCTCCGGCCCCGTGGGACCCCAGAATGTAAATGTGGGCTCTCAGCTGGGGGCACTTCGCCGGTTATTTATTGCGGGGCATCTGGTTAAAATGTGCCCTCTTTCTCTCCATCCGTGTTCCTCTTTGTGGCTCCGCTTGTCATTATTTGCAAATGTGGGATTTTACGCTGGTAGGACACGTGAACGCCGCTTGTGATGCAAATTTATGGACTCATCAAAGGGAAAGTTGGAACCCTTTCTCTCCTTCTGTCCCAGTTTCCATTGCGCCATTTGTCCGCTCGAGTGCGGCAGGTTTAATAAGAAACCCGCAGAAAACTCTGTAAGAGCATCTGATCATGAGTCCTGCTGGGTGAGCAGCCAGATAGGAGTTTTTCTATCGCTCAAGGATTTTACGCACGGAATTACAGCTGATTTGTGCCAAATGAGCAAATTATTAAACCAGTTCTGAAGATGAGGGAGAGACGGTTCATATACACCGATCAAAAGTTTGGGGTCTCCTACACAATATCACAATTTCCATGAAAACTCACACTTTCATTCATGTGCTAACATAATTACACAAGGGTTTTCTAATCATCAGTTAGCCTTTCAACACCATTAGCTAACACAATGTAGCATTAGAACACAGGAGTGATGGCTGCTGGAAATGTTCCCCTGTACCCCTATGTAAATATTCCACTAAAAGTCAGCCGTTTCCAGCTAGAATAGTTATTTACCACATTAATGATGTCTGGACATTATTTCTGATTCATTTAATGTTATCTTCATTGAAAAAAAATGCTTTTATTTCTAAATAAGGACATTTCTAAGTGACTAAGTGGGATTGCAGCTTCTTCAATGTGAATATTTACTGATTTATTTCCTCCACGGTGACAGTAAACTAAATATCTTTGCAGGTGAAACAAGACATTTGCCATTTTGTGCTCTGGTTGACATTCACAATTTTCTGACATATTTTGGCTCAAACAACAAACCAATAATTTCGGAAAATGATCAACAGTGAAAATAATCATTAATTGGAGCTCTACTTTGCACAAGCCAATAAATACTGCTAAACTCTACAATAATGATGAGAACTTTTAGCTTCATAAAGAACTGAATATGACAGCTGTATCTAATGTTAAATAAAGCACAAACACTCTATAGTTGTTTTTTTACCCTTACATGCAGGAATGATTGGACCCTACACTCCTCCATAAGTGGGTCAAAAATGACCTGTATAAAAATCTGTGTGTTTTTATGCCACATAGAGTACAGTTTTGACTTGTTTTGTATTGCATCATCCATCCATTCTCCATACACCGCTTTATCCTCACTAGGGTCGCGGGGGGTGCTGGAATCTATCCCAGCTGACTCGGGCAAAGGCAGGGGACACCCTAGACAGGTCGCCAGTCTGTCACAGGGCTACATATACAGACAAACAATCACACTCACATTCACACCTACGGGCAATTTAGAGTAGCCAATTAACCTCAACATATTTTTGGACTGTGGGAGGAAGCCGGAGGGCCCGGAGAAAACCCACGCATGCACAGGGAGAACATGCAAACTCCCTGCAGGAGGATCCGAGGCCCACCCCAGGATTTGAACCGTGGATCTTCTTGCTGCAAGGCGAAAGTGCTAACCACTACTACACTGTGCAGCCCCATTTGTATCATTGTTTGTGTTACATTTTTGTTCACACAAGAATGATTTCATGTTTGAAATGTGTTCATTTTTCAATTTATGACAGATTTTGAACATTTTGATGATTGAAAATGAAGAATATTGCGCAGAACAGCAACGGAAGAATGTCGACATTCATTATGTGGACATTTTTCCACTCATTTGTCCATCTGTTGCTGCTCTCTGTCCCTCCAAGTTTGTGCATCGCCTCTTATATGATATCAGTGATAAAAAGCTTGGAGTAGTCATATAAATAATAGAGGTAGCTTAAAATGTAAATGGAATTATATCATGAACATGTTTTTGAGGAATAGCTTTAATATGGTAATATGGCAATGAAAAGTTGTTTAAAATGATAGCAACTTTTCATTACAAAGACATTGCAAGAACATGACCTCACTGGGTCATTTTTGACCCACTTATGCATGTAAGGGTAAATAATGTGAGTTACTCTGTAGATGGCTTCCATGTTGTGATCTACCTACAGCTTCATTAACTCAACAATTCTGGTAACAGTCCCATCTTTAAAGCCACATTACTGTTTCCTAATAACACCCACAGCGGCCGCTCCTCACAGCATAAAGAGGGTGAGGGGTCGGGAGGTGGAGGTAAGTCATGGAGGTGGCAGCTGCTACATGCTCACAGCCACAGACACCTACAGAGCGACTGGTATTGAAAGAACGGCAGAGGCCGGCCCATCAGGACAATTAGCAGATGTCACTGGTGGGCCTGACCCTCGCTGACCCTGAGCTTTGTGTGGCAGCACCAGGGGGAAATAGATGGAGTCAGAGGGGAAACTGGTGGAGGAGAAGAAGAAATGATGAAGAGAAAACATTTACAGTGCAGAGTATGAGCATCTGGACATGTACAACGCTTATATTCCTCAGGGTTACTCATGTCTGGATGTGTGGTCAGAGATGAATTCTCCAAGTTTTTCCAGACAGAAACACAATGAAAGGTTTTATCTCTTAGAAAACTCGACTCCGCTTTTGGAAGATCAACATTTTCATACGTTGCAATGAGCCAATGGAACAAATTACGGAGCTTTTGAAATGAACACATTTCAGTGAGTTTTCACGCTTGCTGAAGCGATGGTTGCTCTTGGGTCAATCTTGTACCCATTAATGATGATTTTGAAAGTGCTTTGGTGGTCGTATCTTTTGTAGAGACTATGGACTTTAATTTTATGAGTTTCTGTGTGTTTAATGTTGGGAAATGTTTATTTGTTATGCTCATGTATGTTGATGTATGTCTTTGCCTGCTCTGGGACTGCAGGTGGAAATTAGCATTCGTGCTATAACCTGGCATAATGCATCTCTCCCTTCGGGGTTAATGTTTATTTGTGCAATGTCCCATGGATCAAATAAATAAAAGAAAGAAAGAAAAAGAAAAAGCAAGTGGGTGAAAAATGGCTCGGTGAGGTCGTTTTCTTGCAATATTTTTGGAATGAAAAATTGTCATTTCATATTAAAGCTATTCCTAAAATACTTGTTTTTGATATCATTCCATTTTTAAGCTATCTTTCACATTTTTAAAGAAATTGCCATATGTGTATTGCTACCCCAAGCTCTTTATCACTGATAATATCATACAAGAGGTGATGTAGTGCACAAAGTTGGAGGGACAGAGAGCAGCAACAGCTGGATTAAAGAGTGGAAAAATGTCAAAAAATGGATGTTGGCATTCTTCTGTTGCTGTTCTGTGTAATATTATTCATTTTCAGCCATCAAAATGTGCAAAATGTGTCTTAAAGTGAAAAACAAGCATATTTGGAACATGAAATCATTCTCCATTCTCCATACACCGCTTTATCCTCACTAGGGTCGCGGGGGGTGCTGGAGTCTATCCCAGCTGACTCGGGCGAAGGCAGGGGACACCCTGGACAGGTCGCCAGTCTGTCACAGGGCTACATATACAGACAAACAATCACACTCACATTCACACCTACGGGCAGTTTAGAGTACTCAATTGACCTCAGCGTGTTTTTGGACTGTGGGAGGAAGCCGGTGTTCCCGGAGAAAAGCCACACATGTACAGGGAGAACATGCAAACTCCATGCAGAAAGATCCCAGGCCCAGGCCGGGATTTGAACCGGGGATCTTCTTGCTGCAAGGAGAAAGTGCTAAAATGGGGAAAAAAAACACCCACATTGATTCTTAAACAGGTCATTTTTGACCCACTTATGGAAAAGTGTAAGGTCAAAACATTTGTGCATCTAAGAGTTAGAGGTTATATATATATTCAGCTCCACTGCATTCCCAGACATCGCCGATGTACCTCTATAAATACACTCAACAAAAATATTAACGCAACACTTTTGTTTTTGCTCCCATTTTTTATGAGATGAACTCCAAGATCTAAAACTCTTTCCACCTTTCAGAGTGGCCTTTTATTGTGGGCAGTCTAGGGCACACCTGTGCACTAATCATGGTGTCTAATCAGCATCTTGATATGGCACACCTGTGAGGTGGGATGGATTATCTCAGCAAAGGAGAAGTGCTCACTATCACAGATTTAGACAGATTTGTGAACAATATTTGAGAGAAATGGTGATATTGTGTATGTGGAAAAAGTTTTAGATCTTTGAGTTCATCTCATAAAAAGTGGGAGCAAAAACAAAAGTGTTGCGTTTAAATTTTTGTTGAGTGTATTACAATTCCCAACACTTCCACTGACAGCATTGAAAGGTGATTTTATTTCTCTGACTGGTCTGACTGACTGCAGCTCTGTATTTTCCTCAGAAATCTCTCATGCAGACCAGATTGGAAGTATCTGCTCAGTGTTTTTTTTTTTTTTTTTTGCTCCATGCTGTATTACATTTAATATAAAATATCAATGTATGTGATACATTGAAGTGCCAAGTCTCAGTTTTTTACACTGCAAAAAAATCTATAAAACAGTGGTGAGTATTTGGCACTGGCAGTAAGGGTTAAAAAACAGTAAGTTAAAAAACAGTGGAATAGTGTAACATTACACAGAACACATAGTATTGGGTTATACTTTCACTTTTGCAACACCAGCACCTTCATTTTAGTCCCTTAAAGAAGCACACACAGGCAACTGCAGACACCAGAGTTGCATAATTGGTGTTATTATATCCCTTTTTCTAGTCCAAATCAAATCAAAATCAAAATATACTTTATTACCCGATGGAAATTGAGGTATCCAGCAGCACATTACACTACAAATATACAATGAGGCACACTGAGGTATAAAAACAATATAAAATATGATATAAAGATACAACAGTCTGCTAAATAAGTCCAAGTCCACCATCCCTACCAGGACGAGTTGAAGAGCCGGATGTCTCTGGGGCAAAGGACTTCCTAAGTCGGTCCGTGGATCATTTCAGTGACCGTAGCCTGCCGCTGAACACGCTCCTCCGTCCATCCAAAATGCTGTATAGGGGATGGTTTGGGTTATCGATCATGCACAGCAGCTTCATCATGCTCAAATCTCCATGTAAATGGGAACTGTCACTGAGCCTAATTAATTTAGCAGCAAGACTGCCAGAAAAAATGGTAGAATAAGCAAATATCAGCAGCAAATTAATCTGTTAAAAATAATTCTACAAAAGTAGTTTTCAGTTTACAGTTTTCATTTCAGTCATTTGTTTACACTTTTGGCTGCTTTTTTTCTCTCACAGTCAACAAGTGAATGGATATTTTTTTGTCTTGGATTTAACTACATACTATCTGTAATTAAAAAAACAAACAAACTCAGAAAATCTAGCAAATAACAGTTTTAAATGTCATTAATATACATATTTTTGTTGAAAAATAACAGCATATATCCATAAAATAATCATATTTTCACAGGTTTATGTAAACTGTGCAATAGTCAATTCATGTAAAAGAACATGTGGCCATTTGTAAAAAAAAAAAAAAAAAAAGGACAACAAAAAATAATGATATTACAGAGAAATGTAGAGCAGGTCTCAAAGTTTCATGAGGTCTGTAATAATCATCTGATAACTTCACTGTTCCGACTTCACAGATGTGTCTCCACTGGAAAGAGGAAAGGGGCGGAGAAAACACAACTATTCTCTGCCTAACAATGGCTTTACAGACCTTTACTGCAGCACCCAGGGGTGCTTTTAACATTCCTTTGCTCTTTTGTGAGACGTCTGCTGGCACACTTCCTTCTGTGCTTGACATGTTTTTACTGGTGCTGGGGCCAAATAACTTTCATAAAGTTTGTGGGGTGGTCTCATGTCATCACAATGCTTCTTTACTCTGTGAGCACTAAATGGAGACACAAAGAAGAAAGGAGGACATTTGCATGTCAGCAGGTGCAGGGAAACGTCAGGACGATTCACTCACTGGATTGTTTGCTTTGTCATTTATTTACATTTAGTTAACTTTGAATACAAATTAGAGGACACTGCAATGTTTGTAATGCATATGTACATGTAACAAAATGCAGAAAAGCTTAAGAAGCAGAAAGATATAAAACTGTGAAATGTATTGTGTTTTTGTAGAAGAAACTAGAATGTGCACCACCAGTCAAAAGTTTGGACACACCTTCTCATTTAATGGTGTTTCTTCATTTTCATGACTATTTACATTGTAGATTCTCATTGAAAGCATCAAAATTATGAATGAACACATATGGAATTATGTCGTGAAAAAATGCGTTAAATATGTCAAAACATGTTTTATATTTTAGATTCTTCAAAATAGCCACCTTTGGCTTTGATTACTGCTTTGCACACTCTTGGTTTTCATGAGGTAGTCACCTGAAATGGTATTTGCAGCAGCTTAAATTTTATTAGTAATCATTGATAACAATTATTGATAACCGTTGCTACATGCATTGCCATTAAAAATAACTTTCATTGTGGAGGGAAACTAATTCCTTTAAATAAATGTTATTTGTTGATTGAACATAATCTAATTTGTTTTCATAATTCAAAAAGATTGATAAAAACCAAAGAAAAGCCATCTAAATCAATCTTAAACTGATCCAAAGCAAGCCAAAACCTTTAGATCCAGGTCAAACCAGTCCAAAGCATTAAATAAGTCAATACAATGAACAGAAATTGAGTCAAAGTCAGACCTGTCTCTGAATTAATTTTTTGTTTAAAAAATGTCAGTGCCCATTCTCTTGTTACCCCATCTTTGTGTCTGCATGCAGTGTGATAAATTCTGGGTTGGAGATGGATTTTCATTCTCTGGCTGCATCTCAAACAGTAGAAGTCCCAACCACAGATCCAACTTTCTGTGAGGAAACTACTGTGTTCATTTTTTTGCAGACAAATCCACAGCACCGACTGAAGAGCAAACTCTGGCTCCACTATTACACGTAAACACTGTCATTTTCTCTGGCCAGAGCACAAAACTCACCTCCAGGTCATCTCCATGTGACTTGGACAAACTCCACAGTGTGCAAAATTTCCTCAACACACAGAAAATATGAGCAAACAACACACCAAAAACTATTTAACTGTCACTCTGATGCAAGAGAGGAAGAAATCACAAATGCTGTAGTCCAAAAAAAATGCAGTGGGGTTATTCACTAATCTCAGAAATGCTTTTGATACAATCAATCATGACATATTAATCAATAAACTGAAAAGGTATGGCATCAGGGCTGTTGCATTAAAATGGATTAAAAGCTACTGAAGACAGAAACAACAATTTATCAAGTTGGGTAATTTCAGTTCCGCATGTTTGGACATTGCTTGTGGCATCCCCTAGGGGTCAGTGTTAGGACAAAAAACTCTTCATATTGTATATAAATGATCTGCTGACTTATTTTGCCTGAAGGTGAAATAATGTTGTGCCAAAAACTAATTATAGGCTTCTTGTTAATGCTGTGCCATTGCTATCCAGTTTAGAAACATGTACAGCTGCTTTTGTTTGGGTCACAGTCATAATGTGGAAATAATCAGAACTTTACGTCTGTTCGGACATTTTAGTTTGTGAAACTAAAATATTTCTTGTAACTGAGTAATTGTGACCACAGAAGTGTTTGCAGTTTGTACAGTAAGCAGGCATTACCTTAAGAATGATTTTAGGCAACACTGCATAAAATAGTGCCTGCTGTTTGGATTGTATGTGTTCAATATGTCTAAGATACTTGCTTAGACTGTAGTTAACATGATTTACAGATGGGATTTATGTATAAAATAAAGAAATTAGATATTTAACAACTGCATTATTAGAATTGAATCGGTCCTTAAAGAAAATTTAAACTGATAAAAATAATTAAATGATGACTTTTAAAACTAATAAACAAATACATACATCTCTTGAATTAAACAGTTAATTTGTGAGCATTTGTAATAAAGATTAAAAGAAATAACTAACAAAATATTCTGAAATGAAAGCGTTCACCTGTAAACCTATTGTAATAACGAGGAAAATGAATAAATGATGCATAAACCAAAAAATATCTCTGATTTAAAACAAAGTAAAACTGAATAAACATATTTTTTGTCTTTTTTGACCGACTGTAATGAAGATTTAGATACACAAATAAAACCCTTGATTTGAAAAATTCACATGTGAACCTGCGGCGTCGCTATTGAGCTGAATCTCCAAGCTGAAGCTGTAGTCTCGGCCGCATCTTCTCGCGATAAGTTTTGTTGTCATTGATTTGAAATATGGCGTCCGAGGTAGACGCGGGCAGTGCTGCTACGACAGAACCGGAGACAGGAGAGGGGTAAGCCTGCTTTTTCCAACATATCTTTGATTGTTTAAAGGTGTTGGTTTTCACTCTGGTTATCTGTGAAAATGCAACCTGCGTATACGGTCTATTTGTGCTATAAACGCTGTTTGCAAACTGGCAAGCTAACGACCGTTAGCCACCGCACAGTGAAGCTGCTTTTCGTAAAGAGAGAACATGTCTATATCAACACACTTGACACTGCACTGTTCCTTTGTCTGTTTTCAAACCTATATAGTCTACGAATCATAATTTCAGTCTTTGTATGTGGTAAATACTTTCCCCATACGCCAGAAATCCATTTGAATGACATCCATTGTCACTACATTATAACTAGACATAACAGTAACGGGAAAACAGGTGAACACATGAATTGACATGAAATTTGGACCTTTTTATGGGTTTATCGTGTTTCTAAAAAAAATCAGAAGACTGCTAAATAATTTACAGCGATTTCTAGAAATATACATTGTAAATCTTTAAACGTGTAAATGTTTGAATATAGAATGGATAGCAAAGGATGCTAACAAAGCGCCTTCCACAGTATGGAGAGAGAAAATGGGAATACTTTGGGCTTTAAATAGGCTATTAAATGTCCTATTCATGTTTTTTATTTAATTACTGCTGCAATTCTGTATTACTTAGCATGTTGAATTTTAGCCTTAGTATTTAAATTTGTTAGTTATAGTGATATTAAAACAATGTTGTAACGGTGCAATACTCTTAATTTTTGAACTTGTGAGGTAAATGTCTATCTAATTAATCCTATTTCTCTATTGAGAAGCTCTTTGACAGAACATCTGTTGTTTAGAAGTGCTGTGCAAATTGTTGACTTGATAATGTGATTTCACACCAGTGTAGTGAAACAATTTGTGTTCATTGTAATCTGTGACAAATATTTGAACTTAACCTTTTCTTGTCTTTCAGGGATGCTGCATTTGGGGAACTGCCCACCGGCATGGATACCGAATCATCAAATGGCAAAGAAGGAATGGTAAAAATGTTATTCATATTATCATAGTGTTGTTTTTAAACTTACTTTGTGATTTATATATCAAAAAAGAAAAAAATCGTTGAAGCATGATGTGTTTGAGTTTATACTCACAATATATTGTGCAGCCCTAGGTTCTAGCATGTGTCATACACGCATAACAAGCAGACTTTTGTTGTCTCAGGAGGCAGCTGGTGAAGGCTCAGAGGCTGCTGATGCTCTCACTGGATCTGGAGATGAGGAGAGTGGGAGGCAGCTGGGGGAGGTGGAGCTGCAGTGTGCTTTGTGCATGAAGTGGTTCACTGCAGACACATTTGGCATCGACACCGCGTACGTATCATCAATGTGTAAAGCAGTAATTCTGGACTGTTATTCAGTCACTGGAATATCATCATCAAATGTGACTGTACTGACATTTATAATGATGCAGTCTTTGACCTCTTGTCCTCCTCTTCTACAGGACCTGTCTGCCCTTCATGACCAATTATGTGTTTCACTGCAACGTCTGCCATCACAGCGGCAACACATACTTCCTCAGGAAACAAGCAAGTAGGTGTTCCGTGTGCCAGAACCTTCCGTTGACCTAACTTTAGCCTTAAGCCAGACTGTAATTGGACACATCATCAGTGTTTTGCATCATTCACTGACTGGTGCTGGTTTGTGTTTCAGACCTGAAGGAGATGTGCCTCACAGCTTTGGCAAACCTCACATGGCGGTCCAGAACACAAGAAGAGCACCCAAAGACCATGTTCTCCAAAGACAAGGTGGGTGTCAAGCCCAGTGAAAGGACTCATTAAGTAAACTGTAGCGGCCACACAATTTTACCTCTTTCAGACATGCACCCGTTCTGTTCATCTGACTGCAACTGAGCTTGTGTTTTTCCCGTTTCAGCACCAAAATTAGTCTGAAAAGATCGCAGAAAGCCAAAGCCACATTTAGTTTGCCAAAATCATGCACTTTTCTCCCTCACTTTACCGTACAATTTAAAACATAACCAACGTTTTATATACTAAAAAATATATTTAGAAAAATAATGGCACATCAGTCAATGATGAATATGATTGTTTGTTACAACCCTGCTTTATTTTCAGTTTAGATCATTTCACACACTGAAACCAGAATATTTAGAACATGTAGAGCATGTTTTGGGACTGAGTACATGACTAATTTTGTATGGAAATGTCAATCTTTTTATTTGCAGGACATTATACCATTTATTGACAAGTACTGGGAGTGCATGACAACTCGTCAGAGACCGGGGAAGCTCACCTGGCCCAACAACATAGTGAAGACAATGGTAATGCTGTGGTGTATGTCAGGGAATCACAATCCAGTACACCGAGAATTTATACAATGATGCTTTAATCAGGCCTGGAAACCATATTGTTTACTGTGGCCTTCTCTTGGATGCGAAATCTAGTTTCTTGACTTTTAATGCACTTTTAATCTTGATGTATCAGGCACTTTTATGTGTTATTTCTTTAGTTTTAATGTATACTCTTAATGTCCACTTCTAAATCATCTTTCTAATTATTTTTCTAAATGTATTTCTTCACCATTGTAAAGCACCTTGAATTGCCTTGTGTTTGACTTGTGCTATACAAATAACTTTGCCTTTAAATCCTCCATATAAACCCAGTCTATGTTAATTCAGATATTAGGGAGGAATGTTGTCTCATCTTTACCTTTAAACACTGAATTTTTACTAATTGTTGTATTACAAAGTCCAATTATGGACCCCTTTGTGTGAGGACAAGAATACAAGAAATTCCCAGGTTGATCGATGTAATATGGCATTATTACTCAAATTAAATTGGAATAGATTTGTAAAAGTTGTTGTTCATTTTCCAGAGCAAAGAGCGAGATGTTTTCCTGGTGAAGGAGCACCCTGACCCTGGCAGTAAAGACCCTGAGGAGGAGTACCCCAAATTTGGCCTTTTGGACCAGGTATTTAATGCGTAACTGTTTCAGATATTTAACACACAGGACGCGCATTCCTGCAGAAATCGAAGCATGTTTGCATACATTCGATGTCTAATTTCAATTTTTTTTTCCCTCTCTGTAGGATCTGGGAAACATCGGACCCTCGTATGACACACAGAAACAAACCACTGCTACTCCCACGGCTGGTGGGCTCAATGGTAGGAATATAGAGCAACAAATATGTTCACAGGAAAGAAATAACAGCTAGCACAGGGTTGTACTCCCTTCTGTTGTGTACAGAACATTGCTTGTACAGATCAAGAGGTCCTTTTTGTAACAAGTCAGTCAGTAGAAAGATTGAAGAGTTTATTATTACTATGCTACTATCATAAAATCCTGTGGTTGGTCTGCTTTGCTTTCACACCACAAACAAACTGCACCAGTTTTGCTTAGAATCAGACAGCGGCCGTACTTTCCAGGCACTAGAGTTTAGCTTTTTCAACAGCCAAAGCAAACTGCACTGAGAGGACAGTTAGGTGTGAAAGCGCCCACGTTAGAAGTGTTAACTCCCCAAACTCAGAGTCAGATGGTGTGAAATGTGATGACCTTAGTGATTGTGTGCATTGTGTTCCAGGTGGATCTTCTTTCTCAGGTGAATATGTGGTGTTTTTGCCATCTGAAGCTGATCAGTGTGTTTTGTGTCTTGTAACCCTCTGGATAGAAGTTGGCCCTGAGCTTCCAATCAGAATACAGTTTACCCCCTGAGCTCAAACAGAGCCAAGCTGATCCCCAATAAGCAACCTGTGGGCAACTTCATCCACGTCCAGTTGTAACCTTCCTTGTCTGCTCTTTGCATCTGTTTGGTGCCCCCACCCCTCCACCTCCCTCTCTAAAGCTTTGTCCCCATCGGTGAAAATACCTTCCTCGTCTCTGGCTTGCTGCTAATGGGCTCTGAAATCCCTCAGAATCTCCCGACTGAAATGACACTCTAATCTCCACGGCGTAATGGATGTGAGAGTGGAGTGCCATTTTTGATTTGCCATTGGCTTTCACCCAATGCTAATTAGCCTCATCCTCTTCCTTCTCCTCCGTCTTGAGCACCATTACAGCCATAACATTGAATTTAAACCGTAAGACTGACAGAAAATTAATTAGATAGTATGTTGATAATCAGTAAAATACAAATATGAATGTTTGGTACCTATAAAGATAAACTTAACAGTGTCAGGTTTCAGACATTTGGTCAAATACAACAAGAATTGCAAGAACTGATTACAGTATTCTGACATTTTATTGACCAAATGATAAATCAGTATGAATAATTTGTTGCAGCCTTATTGTAGCCAGTGGTGATCACATTTTTAAAAATCACTTTACATGTTATTAAGGTCAGATGTTGATTGTAACTGGATTGTCATTGAGTGCTCTCATTACAGAAAATCAAAGAAGTCAATGATTACACCTATAACTCAGTATCTGAAGTCTCAGATGTAAGATGATGCTTGACATTTTGTAAACTCTTGAAAACATTCTGTATTTATGCATAAATTTGACTTAAAGCATTATCAGATTTTAGCACAAGTCTTAGAAATACATAAATAGATCCCACTTCAACAGACAAGACAAAAAAAATTGTACTAGGTCATGTATGTATTGATGAAAATAATCCATTATTGCATATCGGTGAGTAGTAGCTTTATTTAGAAATGTGTGTTTTGCTCTTAGATTTTGGAGTGCTCGGTACTAGTCCAACAACTGATTTTGTCCTAAAATTAACCAAAGTTCATTGTGGGAGAAAGCTGATATTGAACATTCTCTGGAAAAATAATGATTTTGAGCATAATTGTGGTATTTCATAAAATGCCAGTAGCTACAAGAAGCAAAATCACACAGAAAAATAAAGCTAGGATGTCTTCTTATTCTACGATAAAGACTGATTTAAACTCATTACCGGGTATTTTTCCTCCCCAAATGCATTTATATCCTCCGCCTACCAGTACATCTCCACATCAGGCTGCATAAAGTTAGTTTTACTTACTTAAGTAACGATGCGGCAAGGTCACACTGAAGAGGTTTTTTGAGAGGCTGATGGTGTTTGGAAAATGCCAAGCGAACTAATTCCTGCCTTTTTGTGCCTGCTGTCTCCCTTTGTACACCAGCCGCATAATAACCTGCTTTCACTGTGTGTGTGTGTGTGTTTATGTGTGTGTGTGTGCGCGTTCTTTGGCAGTCTTGGCATTATTAGTGGGAAAACATTGGGAAAAGTCAGTCCTCAAAAGACATTGAAGTGTGTTTGAATTGGTAATAAGATATTTGTTTTACGGACCGTTGTCAGTGGCCTGAAAGAGACCAGCGTCTGCGGTACTGCTGCTCTTATTATCCTGTTATTATTTACAGCTGATGCAGCTAGTAAAACAACCCTGCAATAAATCCTCCTGTCCTGAAGAGTCAGAGGTGTAAGGTGTGCTGATTTTCTCAATACCATTCTTTGTGTGTGTATAGAATGGTGTTGGCGGCAGGTGTCCCTTTGGGTGCATCATGTGACTTGGAGTGTTTTAATTCATTGTCTACTTGTAAAGATATATAGAAAAGGTGGTTGAACAAATACGGACTATTCATAAATGGAGGATTTCTTGCAGGACTGTTGGATTAACTGCTTTGGTTATAACTAACAAACTGGCACCTGAGTGTACATTACCTTTGCCATTGACTGCCCGTGTGCTTGTGTGTTCGCTTGTTTTGTTTGGGTTCCGTTCTATAATCTGTCTCGTGTCCTTAAAGGTGCTTTGGCCCCTGGCCCAGGAAAAGGAAGAGGGGCCAAACGTAAACAGCAGCAGCAACAAGAGGGAGCAGCTGCAGGAGCGACAAAGAGAACACGGAGGTACTGAGTGGGAGTTGGCATGAACCCATTTTGCTCTTACAAGTTCCTGGATGTTTTTGCCACTGTCCCTTTTTTCTTGCATTGTGGGCTCATTTCACTGCAATATGACGATTTGTGGCTCTATGTAAACAGCACAACCACGACGAGAAGTGGAGAGAACTCAGAAATGTCTTCTATGCTTTGTGACAGTTAGAATAGCATAAATCATAAAAAAAGCAACAAATTTAGTTTAATTATTTATCTGACAAAAATCGAAAAGAAGTGATCGTTTGACCAACATTTTTTCAAATGCCTACTGGTGTTCCGAAAAAACGGACTAATGAATTTGGATGACATTTTCAGGGAAGGCCAGAAATGACACAAGGACCAAGTGATGCGATTTTAGCAGTGATGTGGCTTATAGTCTGAATCCATGGATTTAAAGTGCTGTGATTTCTGATCATCAACAACTAATAAATAAATGCTGCATTTATTTAAAAAATGCTGCATTTCTGACAATGCTATATGGGGAATGAACAGCCTTGGCAGAGTACTGCGCTCTCTGAGAGCTTTTCTTGTTTTAAACTGTTAAGTTAGAATGATTTCATTCAAGTTGAAGATCGTGCATGTATCTACAGCTTAAATTAACGTCTCTTCCCCTCTTGTCACAGTGACCCTCTGTTCTCGGCCCAGCGGCTGCCTCCTCATGGTTACCCACTGGAGCACCCATTTAATAAAGATGGATACCGTTACATCCTGGCAGAACCGGACCCCCACGCTCCAGACCCAGAGAAGCTGGAGCTGGACTGCTGGGCCGGCAAACCCATACCTGGTGATCTGTACAGAGCCTGTCTGTATGAGAGGGTGCTGCTGGCCTTACACGACAGAGGTATTCAGCACGCAGGAAGAAAATGAGAGGAAAAA
Source organism: Acanthochromis polyacanthus (assembly GCF_021347895.1). Lineage (NCBI taxonomy): Eukaryota > Metazoa > Chordata > Actinopteri > Pomacentridae > Acanthochromis > Acanthochromis polyacanthus. The sequence goes on from NC_067130.1 coordinate 20,014,036, forward strand.
GTAGTTTGTTTACATTGTATAACGTATTTGAAACGTTGTTTATGTTCACGTTACAGCGCCTCAGTTGAAAATCTCTGACGACCGTCTGACGGTGACTGGAGAGAAGGGTTACTCCATGGTCCGAGCCTCCCACGGTGTGCGTAAAGGCTCCTGGTACTTTGAGGTTTCTGTTGATGACATGCCTCCTGAGACAGCAGCCAGACTGGGCTGGTCTCAACCACTTGGTCAGTAGCCTTCATATGAGCCTCTGCACATTTAGGAAAAATGTGGATTGTTTGTGATCAGACTCTAGAGTAAGAAGACACAAAACCAAGTGCTAATAACACTCAAAATTATATAAATAGGCTGTAAACAATTGGCAGAACATTTAGCTTTGCAGTTTATACAGTCCTACATTATTCTGACTCTTTTTCAAGAAGAAATATGACACAAGATTGAGATTCTGTATATGAGCCAGATAGACCTTACTGTATTGTACAGTTGTGTTTATTTATAGCTTAGTTGCTGCCTGAAAGACCAGAGTGATACTTTTAGCATGTCTTTCTGCAAACTATTTTTTTTTTCTTATTTAACAAAATATGTCCATATTTTTCTTATGCATTTTTAGTTGTTACACTTATTGACCTTAATGAATTGTAAATCAACATAAAAAATTAGTGATTGCAGCATAAAACACAATTTAAACCTGATTATTTTATACTGAAATAAGAGACCAGTATGCACCTGCACATTTTTATTTGATTTTTGAAAACAGAACTTTTGTCATATAAGGCAAAACTATTTTCAGCAGAAGAAGAAGCCACTTTTCATTCAGCTTTTCTTCCCATGACATTTATACATGCAGTCTTGTGCAATAAAAGGCTACACTGAGGTTAAAGAAGGCTTTGCAGGGAAACATGGTCTTGTACTTTTGTCAGAAGAATTCTTAAAATGGTAACACATTTCTCCTTGTCTATATCTTAGGTAACCTGCAGGCTCCTTTGGGTTATGACAAGTTCAGCTACTCGTGGCGCAGTAAGAAGGGCACACGGTTTCACCATTCAAAAGGGGAGCATTACTCCTCAGGCTATGGTCAGGGAGACACGCTAGGCTTCTTCATAGAGCTGCCTGACGAGACCGAGACAGCCAAGGCTCTGCCTGATACGTACAAGGACAAGGTAACCCCTGAAATGAGAAGCACTTCAGCTAAACCAGCAGCTCTGACATCTACGGAGCAACCAGAGCACTCTGTTCCCATTTCAGTTCAAATCAAGCATTTTCAGTTGTTGGCCTTAAACTATAAAATAGTCACTCACTCCATTCTCATCTTTAAAACTTGACCTGTTGGTACAGAGGCATGACTTGTCCTCAGTGCAATGCTGTTGTGTTTTTAGTATTTTTTTCAATGTGCTTTTATTAATTTACATACACTACCATTCAAAAGTTTGGAATCACCCAGGCAATTTCATGTTTTCCACGAAAATTCACACTTTTATTCATGTGCTAACATAACTGCACAAGGGTTTTCTAATTATCAATGAGCCTTTCAACACCATTAGCTAACACAATGTAGCATTAGAACACAGGAGTGATGGTTGCTGGAGATATTCCACTAAGGATCAGCAGTTTCCAGCTAGAATAGTCATTTACCACATGAACAATGTCTAGACTGTATTTTTGATTAATTTAATGTTATCTACAGTGAAACAACTGCTTTTCTTTCATAAATAAGGACATTTCTAAGTGAGCCTCTACTTTTGAACTGTAGTGTATATCCTCTGAATTGTTTTTCTCTTTTTAGGCGTTAATCAAGTTCAAGAGCTACCTGTATTTTGAGGAGAAGGACTACGTGGACAAAGCAGAAAAAAGCCTCAAGTCGATGAGCCCCAGCAGGGTTAGAAACGTCACTGGAATAACTGCGGTTAGAAAACCTGTCGCCATTTGCTGCTTAACATTAACTCATAACACCTATATTTCAGATGGTGTTCTATAAAAATGGAGTGAACCAAGGTGTCGCATATGAAAACCTCTTCGAAGGGCTCTACTTCCCCGCTATCTCCCTGTACAAGAGCTGTACGGTCAGTAGATGCACTGCATGGCTCGTTTTTTTTTTTGGGGGGGGGCTTTCCTAGACTGCTAATGTTTATTCTCGTCTCTGTTCAGGTGTCTGTCAATTTTGGGCCACATTTCAAATACCCTCCAAAGGATGTCAAGTACCAACCGGTGAGAGATTCCTCCCCAGATGACCTTAAAGACCTTACATCTCGCCAGCTATTGTTTCATCGGTCACCTGCAAGTGTGTTTTTTTCCTGTTTCCAGATGAGCGATATGGGCTGGGGAGCCGTGATTGAACACACGCTGGCTGACATGCTGTACCACGTGGAGACGGAAGTGGACGGAAGGCGCAGTCCTCCGTGGGAAGGATGAAGACCTGAACTCAGTACTTATGCACCCTTAGTCCAAACATCGCTCCACCTTCACACAGTAAAATTAAAGCACCACAGTAAACAGTAAACAGTAGTTCAAAGAGCCAGCATTGCAGCTCCTGTGATGTTAATTTAGCAAACAACCAGCTGTAGAGATGTTCCACTGAGCTAATAAATGGATTCGTGTGCAATCAGGAGACATTCCACACTTACATTTTGACAACTACATGAACTTACCTTTGGTGCTTTGGCCTCAAATGTATATTTTTTGGACTTCTTATGTTGTAGAGAGAACTTACTGGAGGACAGTTGAGCACATATTTTGGATAGTATGTTGAACCTTGGATGTTCTGCAGCCAATCGGACCCACTTCAGCATTTCAGGAGTTGATTCTGCTGTCTTTAATGCTCTTTGTTGTTTGCTAACTTTATTTGTTTTATAATGTGTGCCATTTCTTTTACTGTTTTCTACTTTGGGTTAAATAAAAAAAATGCTACATTGACAAAGTTGAACTGAAGAATGAAATTTTTATTTCAAGAAAGGAAAGAAAAAGAAAGGTTTCCCGACACTTCTGGCGTGTAAGTTAGAAGTCTTGACTGCTCCACTGATCGTGTTACATGAGTCTGATCATTCTCACTTCCAGTTTACTGGGTGTGTTGGAATTTCATTTTACTGCCAGGGGTTTGGAGACTACGTCAATATGGCCAAGAGTGGAAGACATAGTTGAAGCTCAGTTATTGTGGCAACGTATACTGGAAAACTAATGTGGTCAAGGGCAGGTTAACTTTCAGGCCACACTTGAATTTTTTGCTCAATCAGAGTTCCCATAGCACCGACCTGACTGCCACTGACTTTGTTAACATATTTTATTTTATTACCCAGTGTCAGTTCAAAAAAAGTTTACAGAAAATCAATTTATTAAGAATTAGCACACGCAAAATTTTGTCACCCACTTGAACCTGTATCAAATTAGCCTGATTGTTTGAACTTAAACTGACTTTGTTGGAACCGGTTAAACACAAACCGATTTGTTAGGCTTTACTACCTTCCTTTTCTGGCACACTTTATGGAACAGGTCTCAGATTCTGTGGCTTCATTGTGCAGCAACAAACTGTTCTCAACGCTCCTGCAGCTCGGTTCTGTAAGTGTGTCAGGCACCTCCAGCAAAGAGCACTGAATCCCCGAAGCTGTGTAAGAAAAAAGCAACCTTAAAATTTGAATTTCATTGTGCGGAAGAACAAGTGGTTGCAACGTGAGTTGAATTCTTGACCGTGGGGGAAATCACGCTGCATAGCACTGTGGTAGTGAATAAAAAAAAAAAAAAAGGCAACAAGCATGCTCCTGACCTGACGCTCCTCCAGTCCTGAAGACTGCCTTCTGTCCCTGTGGAAAGTGTTCTGTTGATTTCCAGTGCTAGCGGCAGACCTATCTTTTGCTACGAGTGATGACCCTCCTCATGAAGGTTTGATTAATTTGATATTTGCTGTCCGCACAAGTTTGGGTTCCGTAGTGAAATCGCAAATGCACACCTGCAGGTGGTCAGAATGGGAGCACTGAGGTTTTTACTGCTGCTCCTTCCTGCTGCAGCTGCTGATTAAATTGATCACATGGTTTGTCCGCCATGTTGCTGTGTGTTTATGTTCTCTTTGAGTTTAGCATTTTCGATTGTGTCTGAAGGCTGGTGGTTAGCACAGTCATCTTACAGCCAGAAGATCCCCGGTTTAGGTCCCCCCTTCCTGGGATCTTTCTGCATGGAGTTTGTATGTTTTCCCTGTGCATGTGTGGATTCACTCCAGTTTCCACCCACAGTCCAGAAACATGCTGAGGTTAATTGGTAACTCTAAATTGGTCGTAGGTGTGAACGTGAGTGTGATTATTTGTCTCTATATGTAGCCCTGTGATAGACTGGTGATCTGACTACAGTGTCCCCTGCCTTCAACCGAGTCAGCTGTGATCGTCTCCAGCCCCACGACCCTAATGAGGACTAAGTGGTGTGTAGATAATGGATGGATGGATTGTGTCTGATTATTCTGCTGTCTAATCAGGTCTAGTTGTCTTTAGGCCCTCCTCAGCTTGGGTCTTTTCTTGAAAATGAATGTATGCTTGTCAGATTTGGATTCAGATAGAAGTCAATTTCTGACCTCTGTTGTGACGTTTTAGGCTCAGTATGCTTGCAACTGTTGATTTTTTTTTTCTTATAAATTCATAGGTTTTTTTTCTAAAAGATGTCAGAAAATATTTTTTAAAATGTCCATTACAAGTCTGTGAACATCTTGCTTTGAATGACAATCCAAAAGATTTTTTATTTATTTTAAAAACAACAGCAAAAAACAGAATAAAACAATGTAACAACAAAAATCTGCCATTTCCTTCAAACTTGTTCCAGATAAACAACTAATCACCTCAGTGTTTTAGCATTTTAATCAAGGCCAACACTTCACTTCTTATCACAGATTTTGCCTTTTAACACAAGAATTATGATCAGCTTTGACACATTTGAGGGTTTTTTAAGATACCCCAAAGAGTGAAGTGTTCAGTATGTCACAATAAAAGAGTAAAAAGTCTGATGTTTGGTTTTCCTGTTTTTTACATTTAATCTGCATAAAACTGTTGGTGAAAACCACTACATAAAAAAAGCTTTATTTTAGGCTCAGCTGTTTCAGCTAAAACAGTACAACTGTTGAAATCAGTTTAAGGTTTTTAAGTAGCTCCACGTCATCCTCTTTGTATCAAAATTCAAGCACTTAAATCATGGCACATTCTGTTTTTTAAATGATGCGTTGCTGCTGTGCGTAACGGAAGGTAAATTATACGTCAGTTCTACCGAGAGCGGATGAAGAAGCAAGTGTGAATATAGTGTACCTGAGTGAAGGGAGAACAGTACAAAAACAAAGGTGCGTTGTGCTTTGATTTACAGGGGGAGAAGCCCGTTGCTGCTACACTGGATTGCTGCGTTTTTGTCTTTAAAGCAGTCTCTGAGCTGAGATTTTCCTCAGAGCGTAGAGCTGAGGAGTCCTGACCTCACGTAGCTGTTGTTGGACACCAAGCTGTCTCTGCTTTCGTCTGATGAATCCGTAGAGTTCTATTAGAGGAAATAAATGTTCAGGTGTCACATTACCACATTCACTTTCAGAGACCATAAGCTGAGTCCTTACATGTCTGCGGAAGATTCGGTCAAGCAGGCGGCGTTTAGGGACTTTGGGGATGGCAGGGGCCTGGGACCAGTCCAGATCTGGAGAGCGAGATCCCCCAGGACCAAAAAGATTTAGCTCCTTGAAACAACCCGTTTCTATTATCTGCATGAGAGATGGAAAAAGATGGTGAGGTTAGTAGGGACCAGTCTGGACAGTCTGAAAGATATTACAATACCTTGCTAATAAAGTGAATACCACTTCTCATTTACTTGCACCAATACTTGAGGAAAATTATTATTTTAATGAAAGCTGTATTTATTACTCCACTAAGGAATGCTGGAGTTATGTGACGATTGGCAAACGTTTGTCTGTCTGTTTGCAACATTACTCAAAAACAGACAAACGGATTTGGATGAAATTTTCAGGGAATGTTACAAATGACACAAGGACCAAGTGTTTAGATTTTGGCAGTGATGTGGCTTATAGTCTGGATCCTTGGATTTGTTAAAGATTTCTGTATCATTGCAAGATAGCAGCACGGCATCACTGTAACTATGACTGCTAGTGAACACTACCTCAGTGACTTATCCATTGGAAATGATACAAGGAACAGCTGATTAAATTGTGGGGGATGACTAGTACCAGGAGCAAGATGAGGACCAGGAGGACATAGCTGGTGGGCAGAAGAGACAGGAGGTGGAAGACGAAGGAGAGAATCCGTATAATGAAGAGAACATGGAACAGGATCAAATATAACACCAGGAAGAAAGCAGGGAGATCAAAGAAATGGCATGAACAATAGTGAGGAAAAGAATTACGAGGAGGAAGAAGAGGAAGTAGAGGAGTATACAGCTGGTCGAGACAAGGGAACCAGTTGGAGAGCAGATATGTAGGAGGGCTGTGAACATTGACCAGTGGCAGTGCCTTTTTTGGCTGTCTGTAGAGCCAGCCAGGTCATTCTTTCTCTTGATTCCCAAAGGAATAAAACCAGCCATCCATTCAGAATTCCAGTTAGGAAAATCAGGATATCATGCTTGAAAGATGGGGATGCTATTCCAAACACTGTGAGGTTGGAACAGATCAGCTTACACTGTGGAAAAGGACGTGACTTGTAGGCACAAAGGGAAGGTAGGTATCATACTGAAGTCAGAATTTGGTACCGTGACAACACTACTGAACAGATGCTGCAGTGTTACAGAATATTAAACTTGCCTCATTTTGCCAACTTATGGGAACCTTCCCTGTATTGAATCTGGAGTAGAAATCACTGTCTCTCTGGTCCAGAGTGACGCCCTTCACTATGGAAAACTCTTCTATGTCCTGCACATCGCTGCAGTACACCAGTCTGGGCTAAAGAAGCAAGAACAAATTAGAGTAAATTCTACCAGAGAGCTCATTAACTACGCCTTTTTCAGGTCATGTCAATCATTACAGGTACTTGCATCGGGTTTAAATGGAGCCTCAACAAGTCCTGCCTCCAGCATCCGGAAGTTTATCTTCTGGAAGAAAGGGTGATACTGAACCTCTCTGCCACCTGAGCTCTGGCAGCCCAGCCTCTCTTCTGGGTCCTTGGTCAACAGCTGCAAAGAAGAAAATTTGTTAATTCCTTGTAGGAAGAAGCAGCACACTTCAGCATTTTGTAGCAGGGAAAACTCAGGTACCATTGAAAACGTTTTACCAGCTGCACAAGCTTGTTCCATCATCTTTGAACAGACAATTGATTTATTTCCAGCAGAGTTTTTTTTCCAGCCAAGAAACATCTTAACATTTGCCCTGAAAAGGGTGAATTTTATGTCATGTGAGCTACATGTTGAGCAGTTTCTTTTGGATTTTTCACAACTCTGTTGAAAATCTCATTGAAGACCTCTGTTGTACAGCTTTAAAACGAACAAATAGCCCTGCAGCCGTTTATTTTTTTCCTCAGAAAGTAATTTAAATATTTGGCTGCACAGTAGATTGGTGGTTAGCACTTTCGCATTGCAACCAGAAGATCCCTGGTTTGTTTCCTGGCCTTCCAAGGATCTTTCTGCATAGAATGTGCATGTTCTCCCTGTGCATTTGTGGGTTTTCTCTGACTTCCTCCCACAGTTCAGAAACACATGGAGGTTAATTGGTTAATCTAAATTGTCCGTAGGTGTGAATGTGAGTGTGATTGTTTGTCAAGAAAATGTAGCCCTGTGATAAACCGGTGACCTGTCCAGGGTGTCCCCTCCCTTCACCCTAAGTCAGCTGGAATAGACTCCAGCCCCCGTGACCCTAACGAGGATTAAGTGATGTATTGGATGGATGGATACTTTAAATATGTCCATACAAGTTCAAGGTGACATCTACAAATGTCTCCAAAACAAAGATATTTAATTTACTGTCACGAAAGACAAACAATATTATATGTTAATGTTTACAGTTTGACCCAGAAGGGAAATTGAAACCAGAAAAACTGCATGTTTTTGCTTCAGAATGTTTGCAAAATTGCTCCTTATGAATGGCTGACTGACTCATTGTTGTAGTGTTTTGAGGAAGGCCAACACATAACCCGTCATCACAGGTTTTGGTCTTTGTGGTGGCAAGAAATAGCAGATTTATCTTCTGAATGTGCCACACTTGAAGGATTTGCAAAAAGAAGACAGTAAATTATTTCGTCTGTCAAAAGAGTAAAGCAAAAAAATTAGACCAAAGTTGAAAGAAATAGAGGCATTTCCAATTATTTGGTTTAATAAAGCCAGTTGTTTTCAGCTGTGCTTCTTCCTGCCATGGAACATTAAAAGGTGCCTTTGACTCATGACAGGTAGAGTAGATTCTGATTGATTCCATGAACTCACCAAGGAGCAGAGGTCCTTCACCTTCTGACTGAACTTGTCACTGTATTCCTCCTGCTCTTTCTGGATCCTTCTCTCCATCTCTGGGGGTTTTGGATGCTCTCCTCTGGCCCTGAACGGCGGCTGCCCAGCGGTCATTTCGTAGATCAGACAGCCGAGCCCCCACCAGTCGGCACTCATCCCGTAATGCTCGCGGCCGATCACCTCAGGAGCTGACATCAGAAACTGCAACTTAGTGACAATATTATGTAGTGGCTGTGATGCCACTGTACAGGCAACAATATGCGTAGCTTTTTCTTGCACTTGCCAAATTTGAGATTGTGTGACATTTAGCTTTCATAAATAAGTTGTTTTCAGATCAATGGAAAGAAAACATTCAAAATATTCATTTTCATGCAAGTGTTTATTCGAAACACTTTTTTTGTACTTGTAGGTTCTAATTATATCAGTAGGGTTTCACGGTAAACACTGCCAGTTTTTTATTGGTTTATGTGGCATTAAGATGTCTATTAAGGCATCAGTGGAGTTGGTGAATTCAGACAGACTTTAACTGAGTTCCCATTATACCAGTGTGTACATACCCATATATCCCAGCGTGCCCACCCTGCCTCTCACCAGACTCCCCTCAGACACCTTCACAGCCAAACCCAAATCAGAGATGCGAATGTGTCCTTTGGGGAGAGGAAACAAAAAAAAAATCCACTGAACTGGTTTCATAACATACTTTCACTTTTATCTCAATCAGTTCCCTCCTTCCTCCCCTGCCACTGTGCTGACGTATGAAGCATGAGTGATTCTTGGAACCATGCAGCTGCAGAGGCATCTCAAAGCACATAGCACCACGCCTGATTCTTACAGGCTTTTTACTTCCTCAAACAGTCTTTGTTTGTACCTATAAATAGTTATAAATTATTTGGCCTTTAAACGTTGAATCATTGTTTATTTAATTTGCCTTTTTTGACAACAGTTTAGAAAATAGAGTATTTCATGCAAAATTGAAAACAGATTATTACAAATTAATGTCAGTTAATTGAAAATAGAAATTGTAAAGCAAGGGGTTGCATTTGCAATCCCTTATTACAGGACTGCATAGTGGATTAATGGTTAGAAATTGCTGCCTCATAGCTAGAAGATCCCAGTTTGTGTCCTCTCCTACCCGGGATCTTTTTGCATGGAGTTTGCATGTTCTTCCTGTGCATGTGTGGGTTTTCTCCTGCTTCCTCCAACAGTCCAAAAACATGCCGAGGTTAATTGATAATTCTAATTCATTCGAGAAATTAAAGATTTAGAGATGATATCACACCAGGAAACCAGGAAGCTAAAACTGAAATAAAACAAGAGAGAACATCTAAAAAAACAGGACATAATGCAAGATAAAGCACTAAAACTAATTAAAGCTAAAAGTAAACTTCACATAAAAGCATGTCTATAAAAATGGGTTTTCAGAAGTGATTTAAAAGAAGTTATTTAAATCATCCATCACAAAGCTCTATATGACGATGTCATTCAAGTAAGAAAACTATTTCTGATGTCTTTGCCAGTGTTACACCGACTAAGATTTTTTGGTATTTCCTGTGCAGATGTACTTCTTTAAGGCTCTACAGTGGCTCAGTGGTTAGCTGTTGCCTTGCAGCTAGAAGATCCCTGGTTTGTGTCCTGGCCTGGGATCTTTCTGCATGGAGTTTATCATGTTCTCCCTGTGCATGTGCAGGTTTTTTTCTGGATTCTCCAGCTTCCCACAGTCCAAAAACATGCTGAGGTTAACTGGTGATTCTAAATTATCCATAGGTGTGAATGTGAGTCTGATTGTTTGTCTCTACATGTAACCCTGTGATAGACTGGTAACCTGTCCAGAGTGTCTCCTGCCTTCACCCTAAGTCTGCTGGAATAGACTCCAGTCCCCCATGACTTTAATGAGGATTAAGCATTGTATAGATAATGGATGGATGGATTTTCAACTAAATCAGTACAGGTTCAGCCAATTGGTGCAAAAATTCACTCAAGTAGTGAAATGGGAGATCATCTGAGTGTAATATAAAGATGCTTTTTGGCCATCAGACTAGACAAAGTGTTTGATATACACCAAATACTGCACACCATCACAAACACACCATCCCCACCATGAGCATGGTGGTGGCAGCATCATGATGATGTAGGGAGGGATTCTCAGGAGCTGGCCCTGACAGCCTTTCAAGATTGATAGTAAAATATATGCAGCAAGTATGGAGAAATCCTGCAGGACAACCCGACGCAGTCTACAAGACAATGACACAAACCACACAGCCAAAACTGCATGGAAATGGCTTAAAGACAGCAAGGTGAATATGTCAGAGTCCAGACCTTATTTTATGTTTTATGTTTTTAATTATTTGATATTACCTTATACAAATGTGTTTTCGCCTTGATGTGAAAGAGTCTTTTTTTAAAATTCGTCATAAATGGCAAATTAAATATCAACCCTGATTCAATGTTCAAAAGCAATAAGAAGGACAAACTTCCAAGAAAGGTGAACGCTATTTATAGGCACTGCACCCTGTCAAAATACCATCAACAACATTTCCTTATCCAGAACATGCAACTGGAGAATGAATCTGATTGGCTACAGTGATTTCCTGGTAGAACTTGTGCTGTTATCACCTGAATCATTCAGTTAATTTCCAGGCTAAAAATAGGCAGAAGGAAGCGGCTGGAATGTGATCATGGGTTATAATAGTACACTAGAAATTGTGTGCTGCACAGGACAATAGCATGAAGTGCTCACTGCGGTTATACATACCGTTGTCATCCAAGAGAATGTTTTCTGGTTTCAGATCTCTGGAAGATCAAACACACCATATGAGTTACTGTCCCCATGCCTCACTGAGACTCGGTGCATGTGGAAATGCATTTACCTGTATAATATCGACATCTGATGGAGGTGAATTAAACCGCAGCAGACTTCTGCAGCGTAGAAGCGCACTCTCTTTCTGTCCAGGCCAGGCTCGCCGATGTTATATATATGAAACCTCAGGTCACCACCACTCATCATAGTCAGAACCATACAGAGAGCATGCTTGGTCTCATAAGCATATGCCAGATTCACCTAGGAGGAGGAATACAGTCACTGAGCTCTTCATTAGGAATACCTGTGAAATCTGTCACAAAAGCTCTGATGGGAATTCTACTTTTACAAAACCTTTGCACTTTCAGTTCTTGATGCCTCAATAGCACACATGAAAGACACAAAATACATTGCCCTTGCAGAAAAAAACGTAAACTCTAATATTTTGTTTTACTGCCTTTGCTCTTGAGAATAGCACACATTCACCGTGACATCGTTTTGATAAGCTTCTGCAAAGTCACAGCACTTATTTCTGTCCAGAGTTGGATTAATTTTCTACAAAGATCTTGTATTGATGATGGGAGAGTTGAACCGCTGCGCAATGTCTTCTCCAGCACATCCCAAAGATTCTCAACGGGGCTGAGGTCTGGACTCTTTGGAGGCCAGTTCATGTGTGAAAATGTCGTCTCATGCTCCCTGATCCACTCATTCACAATGTGAGCCCCATGAATCCTAGCATCATCATCTTGGAACATGCCCGTGCCATCAGAGAAGAAAAACTCCACTGATGGAAAGACCTGGTCATTCAGTATATTCAGGTAGTCACCTGACCTCATTCTGATGGAATATACCCTCTGCCATCCTCACCAAATGTTCTCTTCTTTTTCTTTTTTTTTTTCCGTTTCCTCATGACGGGTGGCGCGCCACAGCGCAGCAGCCTGAGCTGCCATTGGCAGGGCGGCTCAAATGTAATTTCGTTGTATACAAAAGTGTGCAATGACAATAAAATCCTCTGACTCTGACTCTGAACCTGACCAACCCCAGATCGTAACCCTAACCCCCACAGACTTGTAAATACTAACCATGATGAGTGCATCACTTCATCCACCTCTCTTCTTACCCTGATGTGCAAATTGCTTTGGAACAGGGTAAATCTAGACTCATCAGACCATGATAGACCACATTTCTTCCTCAAAGACAATGGTTCACCACTATCTTTCCAGGTTTTAACAATGTATTGGACAGTTCTTAACCTGACTTTAGGAGTTTCAGACACCTCCTTAGTTGTTTTCTTTGCTTGATGTAGGCCAGTAATTTGACCCTTCTAAGACAGATTGACATCCATTCCATGACTAAAGGATATGTCTTCCAACATGGTTGTTTAAGAAATGAGAAGCTCTTCACTGCATTAGCTAGGGGTAAATAAGTTGTTGCAGCTGAAACATGTTCATCACTGCAGTAATTATCCAATGGAAGGCTCTTATCTATTTGCTTAGATACATCCAAGTGGTGACCTTTTTTTTGGACAGGCAGTGTATTAACTCTACAATGCACTTTGAGATGACAAGCTAAATGGAAAATAAAATACACTGGATATGACACCAAAACAAATGCAGCATGACCAAAAACATGACTCAGAGGAGCAATTTGTTGGAAGATGCATTGAGCATGGTGAAAGATGGAGTTGATGCGCACAGTAATGTGAAGAGGAAATATAAATGTAATTATTTGGGGCGCCTGTATAGCTCATCGGGTTAAGCAGGTGACCCATGTACAGGGGCTGGTCTCTGACACAGTGGCCCGCGTTCAATTCCTGCTTGCGGCCCCCTGCTGCATGTCTTCCCCCTACTCTTCTCCCGTTTCCTGTCTACCTTCACTGTCACTATCTAATAAAAAGCTGAAAAAGGCAAAAAAAAATGTAATTAGTTAAATATCTATCGTAAAAAGGGCTTCCATTTTTTCCAGTTTTTAACTGCACAGTCCAAAACAAACTGTGGTAATTTGCTGTTTGAAGGAGGCTGTTGTTTCCTGTAGCAAAGGACTTCACTTACTAGCATAGGATTTCTAAACTGCTGTATTGCTACTTCAGTAAAGAACCTAAGTACTTCTTCTTCCTCTGGTCCTTGGTCAGATCCGTCACACGTTTCACGGCGTTTAGAAAAACCAAGATGGTGGCAAATGCCAGACTTGGGGCTTCAAAACAGCAGTCCACAATTCAATGGGTCACTGCTGAGTGGCTATTTCCATCTGTTATAAACAGTCTATGGTCTTGTTTATTGTCACGTTGCACCAACCGCTCAGGTCAGTTCAGGACACAAGGCAGATGGCAATTGTTGTTAAGTACTTATAATCATGACCCTTAACGCCACAAGTAAGAGCATTTCAGGACAATTTGCCATACCTTTGATGAATGTACGCCTGTATTTGCATTGAATTTTCCAGAGGCTCACACGCATTTCCACATCTATATAAATGGCCACATATAGTGCCGTGCTTTCTGACACAAATTTTTTCAAGATTTCATCCATCGGAAATGATACGACTGAGCAGCCTTGGTGGAGTACCCCACTCTCTGAGTGTTTTTCTTGTTTAATTATTGTGAGAGGAATGACCAAATTTATCCCTTAATATGTAACTGTTTAAAACAAAAGCAAACAGGCAGAAAGATGAAGAGCAGTGATCTCACCACAAACCGGCTGTCCAGCCTCTCCAGTATCTGTTTCTCATTGAGAGCCATGGCCTCTCCTCGCCTCTTCTTCACGTGGGTTTTCTCCAGCTTCTTGCAGGCATACATCATTCCTGTGGCTCGCACTTGGCTAGCCCACACCTGGAGACACAGCACAGCAGGATCAGATGATGAAAAGATTGTTGTGGCAAACTTGTCTGTCAGACTGTTGTCAGTTTTAGAAAGTAATGAGGTGTTTGAAGGTAGCAGTTTCCTTACATGAGATAATGAAACTGCTCAGAGAAACACACCCAGCAGTGTGGATCACTGCCATAAAGGAGTCTTACACTGCATTCAGGCAGTGAAAATCAAAGCAAAAGAGGCTGCAACATCCTCATGTTTAACTTTTGGTGTGAGTCATGCTTCAAAACAACACTGAAGCCTACATTTCCCATAATGCTATTGCATATATAATAGTTTATATAGTGAACGATGAGAGATTGTATTTTGATCAGTTTTTGTCACACATGAACAGAATTTCCAGTGTTGGAACCATAAAAATAAACTCTGGATGTTTTGCCTCATGGATGAACTTTCGCCCCTACAAATGCACCACAGCATCTATTTTTCGGGGCTGTTTACAATACTTGTTCAAAACAAAATATAATCTATGCAGACCAGATAAAGCAAAGAAACCAAGCTATATGATTTCAATAGAGATTTCACTAGAACGGCACAAGACAATTTCCAAAATTGTGATATTTTATCAAAGCCACTATTCTAACAGAAGTACAAAAATTCTGGTGAGAAGTGAAACAATGTATGTAAAATATTTTACAGATTCAAGTACCCTTAGCCCCACAGCTATTTATATTAGGTTTATATCCAGATATTTTGAAGATTAAAAAGAATCAACAATGAATTGTAGATTGGAGCGTGTTGACATGGTTGTTCAATATCCCACTTTTCTACACATTTGATTTAAATGTTTGCTGACTATGAACAGTTTGTTTGAAGAAATTCTGTAAAAGGATAAATAAAGAAAGAAAATTCTTAACTCCTCAGCACAAAAATGAGGTTATTAGAGACTCGACTGTTACCGAAAGAGAGAATGAGAGGAAAATAAAACATGCTTGAACAATAAAATGAAAACAGCATGGATTAAAAAACATTATACAGAGGAGCAAGTTGTTGGTGGAAGATACATTCAGCCTGGTGGAATAAAGTTGACGAATAACGTCCTTTCAAAAAGTAAAAACAGGGAATAAAAATGTAGATAGTTAAATATCTAGAGTATGTAGAACCACAGCTTTCCCCCCAGTATTGGTAACATCTGTGTAAAACAAAACAAAACTCCTCAGAGGTCAGAGGGTGAACTGTACTGCAATCTTACCTCTCCAAACCCTCCTTTGCCCAGCAGCCTGTACTGCCTGAAGCACTGCTTGGTGATGGGCTGCCTTGAAGAGAAAAACAGGCTGCTTTAGAACAGAGGTGTCAAACTCACTTTAGTTCAGGGGCCACATGCAGTCCAACTTGATCTCAAGTGGGTCGGACCAGTAAAATCATAACAAAATAACAGATAAATAATGACAACGACACATTTTTCCCTTTGTTTGAGTGCAAAAGGTACATTCTGAAAATGTTCACATTTGATGAGCTA
This sequence comes from Acanthochromis polyacanthus, assembly GCF_021347895.1. NCBI lineage: Eukaryota > Metazoa > Chordata > Actinopteri > Pomacentridae > Acanthochromis > Acanthochromis polyacanthus. Next base: position 20,029,537 of record NC_067130.1, read on the forward strand.
TCTTTTTAAGAAAACATTAAGAACAGCCTGGAATTCCATATGAAAAATAAGTGAAATTTCAACAATGTTATGCCTCAGTTCATCATTTGTGTATTACAACTTACAGATCACAGTGTGCAAAGGTGCAAAACATTTAGTGGCAGGTATCTGGAACTTAACAATATAGTATTTTACAACTTGTGAAGTTCCAGAAATGATTTTAAATTCCCATTCATTTCCACATCTGTGTAGTAATCCTGACACACCACACAAGCTTAAGCGGGAACTATTAAAGAAAGGGTTAAGTTACCCCCCCATTTTGTAAATGTTGAAAATTTATACTTAAAAAATGCATGAAAGTTGTGGCAGTGCATCAACAATAGAGTTCCACCAAACCAAACTCTGTCTTTCTGAAGCAGTTGATTTATGTTATATTGCTCAATAATCAGTGTCTTTCAATATTTTCACAGTAAGGATTCGTTTTCACTTCTGAAATTTTTATTTTTACACTTTGCAAAGTCATCCGACGGGTCAGATTGGACCCTCTGGCACCCCTGCCTTAGAAAAATTTGAGAGAAACATGGCACAGAGCCATCTGTGTTTGCAGCAGAGTGTACCAGTACAAGCAGATAAACTTGCTACCCAACTAACCACTGATCTGTCAGACAGCTTGTTTCCCTGTTCACACTCATCTCAACATGCGTACTGACCTCTCCACCATCTTCCACTGCAGAAAGCGGTCGAAGAACATGCTGTCCTGGTACTGTTGGAAGGGCTCTCCACTGAGGTGTTTATGTAGATCTCTACTCCAAGAGACAGATGAGTTATTATACGTTGAAAACACACAAATAACTTGACAAAAGAGGTTTAAACTCACTCCCTGCAGGCGTGAAAGACATCAGTGCAGGGGTGAACTTCCAGGCTCTGGATGCAGCTTTCTTCATGCTTCATCACAATGGACACGCACTGATTGGACTGCAAAAAACACGGACCAACATGGTAAAACAGGGTGTAGAATAGAAACTGTTATTTATGTGTTTTCATGCACAAGTCAAATTTGAGGTTTTTCGGTATACTTTGCATCCATAACTTATTTGAAACTAGTGGAAAGATAATGTCCTGTATTCATAGAGTACCGTTCAAAGGTTTGGGATCACACAGACGATTTCATGTTTTCCATGAAAATTTATACTTTTATTCATGTGCTAATATAACTCTACAAGGGTTTTCTAATCATCAATGAGCCTTTCAACACCATTAGCTAACACATTGTAGCATTAGAACACAGGAGTGATGGTTGCTGGAAATGTTCCTTGTACCCCTATGTAGATATTCCAATAAAAATCAGCTGTTTCCAGCTAGAATAGTCATTTACCACATTAACAATGTCTACACTGCATTTCTTATTAATTTAATCTTATTTTCATCCACAAAAAAATGCTTGTCTTTCAAAAATAAGGACAATACTTAGTGACCCCAAACTTTTGGATCAGTAGTGTATTTACTCTGCATATTTACACTTAACATTTCAGACAACTTGCAATACAAAAAATAGTTATCTTAATGTGAATACGTCTCGATTAATTTTGGAAGATTCATGGTGAAATCTGTCAGACCTGCCTCATGAGGAATCTCTGGATGATGCTGATGCCAAAATCTTTTCTTTCCTCGTCCAACTTTGTCTCAAAGGTGTCCTAAAGGAGACAGCGAGGAGCAGAATGTACAGGTCAGCTTGGCAAAGGGTTTACACAGCCATTCATCTTTATTTATCAAGCACATTTAAAATCAAACCTGTTACACCAAAGTTCTCTCTATTAAAAAAAGAAAAAAAGAGGATTGATATTGATTGTAATGTTATTTATGATGTCATTTTTATTGGAATAATTTACATGTCAGGGATTAAAACCCCACAAAAATGATATAAAATACTGCTAATGTGAACTGATTATAATACATGTTCGGACTGAGGCCATACTGTGTTAATGATAATGGAGGATACCCAAACTGATTTAATATTCCAGCAAAGACCCTTTGGTATTATTAATGACAAAGACTATTTAAAAAGACACAAAGTTTGTTGACAGAATCCACATGGGCACAGCCAAATGAACGAAGAACAAGGGTTAAATACTGACAAGGAAGATTTGGTTGCAGTAATAAATGAGCTGTAATTAAAAATCTAAAAATTTGAGAAATTAAAGATTTAGAGATGACATCACACCAAGGAATCAGGAAGCTAAAATTAAAATAACAGGAGAGAACATCTAAAAGAAACAGGACATAGTACAAAATAAAGCACTAACACTTAATAAAGCTAAAAATAAATTTCACATAAAAGCACATCTACAAAAGTGGGTTTTCAGAAGATATCTAAAAGAGCTTATTTAAATCAGCATCACAAAGCTCTGTATGACGATGTCATTCAAGTCAGAAAACTATTTCTGATGTCTTTGCCAGTGTTACACCAATGAAGATTTTTTTTTTTGGTATTCCCTGTGTAGATTGTACTATTATAGAGCTGTACAGTGGCTCAGTGGTTAGCTGTTGGCTTACGGCTAGAAATTCGTGTCCCGGCCTGGGACCTTTCTTCATGGAGTTTATCATGTTCTCCCTGTGCATGTGTGGGTTTTCTCCAGATTCTCCCGCATGCCACAGTCCAAAAGCATGCTGAGGTTAACTGGTGATTCTAAATTGTTTGTAGGTGTGACTGTGAGTGTGATTGTTTGTCTCTATATGTAGCCCTGTGATAGACTGGTGACCTGCCCAGGGTGTTTCCTGACTTCACCCTAAATCAGCTGGAATAGACTCCAGCCCTCGATGACCCTAATAAGGATTATGTGTATAGATGATGGATGGATGGATGGATGGATGGATGGATGGATGTGCTACTCTACAAAATCAATCAATCATTCAAATGCCTAATTATTAGCTCTTTGATCCTCCTCCTGAACATCAGCAAGACTACGGAGCTGATCGTGGATTACAGCAACAAGCAGCAGAGGGCATACCACCTACTCAGAATCAGCGGGACAGAGGTGGAGAGTTTCAAGTACCTGGGTGTTAACATCATGCAGGACCGGACGTGGTCCTGTCACATCAGCACCCTGGTGAAGAAAGCTCCACAGTGTCTCTGCAACCTCAGACACCTGAGGGACTTTAAGCTCCCTCTTAAGGTGCTCTTAAGTTAACCCTTAACTTTTACACCTGCACCACAGAGAGAGTTTTGTCTGGGAATAGGACCACCTGGTTGGGCAGCAGCACCCAGCAGGACTTCTTGGCCCCATCAGAACCGCCCTCCCCAAGCTGCAGGACATTTGAAACAAACGATGCAGGCTAAATGCCAGGAAGATTACGAGTGAACCCACCCACCCCAACTACAGACTGTTCTCTCTGCTGCTGTCAGGGTGGTGTTACTGCTGCCTGAAGGCAAACAGGAGGAGCTTCTTCCCACAGGCTGTCCGCCTGCTGAACCTGAGACAGTAGACTCAATAGACAATCAGCTGCAATAGTCAAATATTGCACTATTATTATAGTCACTATCTGACTGATTTATTTATTTATTTTGCTTATTTCTATCTATATATATACACTGCCATTCAAAAGTTTAGGGTCACTTAGAAATGTCCTTATTCTTGAAAGAAAAGCAGGTTTTCTCAATGATGATAACATTAAATGAATCAGAAATACAGACGAGACATTGTTAATGTGGTAAATGGCTATTCTAACTGGAAACGGTTGATTACCTCCGCCAGGAGGTTATGTAATGACCGGAGTTTTTACCTCCACCAGGAGGTTATGTAATCACCGTAGTTTGTTTGTCTGTCCGTCTGTGTGTGTGTGTGTGTCTGTCTGTTTGTCTGTTAACAGCATAACTCAAAAAGTCATGGACGGATTTTCAGCAAATTTTTACAGGATGTCTGGAAGAGCAAGAGTAAGAATTGATTAGATTTTGGAGGTGATCCGAATCACCGTCTGGATCCAGGAATTTTTTGAAGGTCGAAGGACAATTGAGAGATGGCCGCCAGGGTTAGAGAGCTTCTCAATTGGACAGAGAGCTTCAAAAAATTCCTGGATCCAGACGGCGATTCGGATCACCTCCAAAATCTAATCGATTCTTACTCTTGCTCTTCCGGACATCCTGTAAAAATTTGGTGAAAATCCGTCCATGACTTTTTGAGTTATGCTGTTAACAGACAAACAGACAGACTCACACACACACACACACACACACACACACACACACACACACACACACACACACACACACACACACACACACAAACGGCATGGCAGAGGTATGCGCTCTCCGAGTGCTTTTCTAGTTTTCAATGAAATATTTACATAGGGGTACAGAGGAACATTTCCAGCAACCATCACTCCTGTGTTCTAATGCTACATTGTGTTAGCTAATGGTGTTGAAAGGCTAACTGATGATTAGAAAACCCTCGTTCAATTATGTTAGCACATGAATAAAAGTGTGAGTTTTCATGGAAAACACAAAATTGTTTGTGTGACTCCAAACTTTTGAATGGTAGTGTATGTATATATTCATCTATATATATTTATTTCGTGTGTACTTTTATCCTTTATCTCATGAAAGAGAAACTGTGTGGCTAAAATCATAATAATTCATCCAAATAACTTCATCCTCCTTGCTTAATTTAAAAACAAAAGTAAAGTCTTTCCATGAAATGCTGTAATGAATTAAAAAAAGAAAACCTTCTTCCACTTCTTACAGCAACTAATTCTTTGTGACTGACTCAGTTGTGGCTAGCAGTCAAAAAATCTAAACTTCAGGCAGTGTTTATACAGAACAGAGGAGAGATGACAGGAGAGACTGAGAGGAAAATAGAACATATGAGATCAATAAAATAGAACTATGTACAGAGTGGCCCTAAAGTCTGGAAACATATGAAATCTAATTCAGGATATTTTTTTAGCCTCCACAGATTAAATATGGCTTTGTCCAAAGAAGAAAGAGTTCAACTGGTACTCCTCAGAGGATGCGAAGGATGCACTGTTCACTGTTTTTGATCCATGCTGCATTTATTTTATTATCTCTACCAGTGTATTTTATTTTCCTCCCATTCTGTCTTGTTCTCTCAAAGTGCACAGAGCTAATATTTTGTGTCTCTCGTGTGTTAATGAGGCATCAACAACTGAAAATGCAAAAATTTTGTAAGAGCAGAACTCACATCAGAGCTTGTACACTGTTTTTTGCCTCATGGAAAATCAGTTGTGCAGAGGAGCATAGATTGCTTTGTGTGGCCAAACACCATGGTATATCACCAACCTCCTTCACCCTTACGCCCGAGTGGAGCTCTCTGGTCAGGCCAAACATAATGACTTCTTCTCCCTCTAATCAAAAACAGTGCCTATCATAAGTATTCACCCCCTTTGATGTTTTACCCTTTTATTGCTTTCATAAATCAATCATGGTCAATAAAATTTGGCTCTCTTAACACAAAAATTTATTGGAAAAAACTCTTTAATGTCAAAGTGAAAACAGATTTCTATAAAGTAATGTTAATGAAAGAAAATTATATAAATAAAAATAATTGTTTGCATAATTATTCACCCCCTTCAAGTCAGTATTTAGTAGATGCACCTTTGGCTGCAATCACAGCAGTGAGTCTGTGTGGATAGGTCTCAATCAGTCTTGCACATCTGCCCACTGCAATTTTGCTCCATTCTTCTTTGGAAAACTGCTCAAGCTCTGTCAGGTTGCGCGGGTATCGGGCATGAACAGCCCTTTTCAAGTCCAGCCACAAATTCTCTATAGGATTGAGGTCTGGCCTTTGACTCGGCCACTCCAGAACATTTACCTGGTTCTTTTTTAACCATTCCTGTGTAGCTTTTGCAGTATGTTTTGGATCATTTTCTTGCTGGAAAATAAATCTTCTCCCAAGACGTAGTTCTCTTGCAGACTGAAAAAGATTGTCCCCCAGGATTTCAGTGTATTTTGCAGCATTCATTCTGCCCTCTATCTTTACAAGCCTTCCAGGTCCAGTTGTTGAGAAACATCCCCACAGCATGATACTGCCACCACCATGCTTCACAGTGGGGATGGTGTGTTTTTGGTGATGTGCAGTGTTTGGTTTCCGCCAAACATGACGTCTTGTCTGATGGCCAAAAAGCTCAATTTTGGTCTCATCAGACCAAAGAATCTTCTTCCACTTGACCATGGAGTCTTCCACGTGCTTTTTGGCAAACTGTAGTCGAGATCTAACATGACTTTTCTTCAACAGTGGCTTTCTCATTGCCACTCTCCCATAAAGCTTTGACCGGTGAAGAACCCTGCAGCAGTTGCTACATGCACAGTCTCTCCCATCTCAGCAGCTGAAGCTTGTAACTCCTTCAGAGTAGTTGTAGGGGTCTTGGTGGCTTCTCTCACTAGTCTCCTACTTGCACGGTCACTCAGTTTACGAGGGCGGCCTGATCTAGGCAGATTCACACAAGTGCCATAATTCTTCCATTTCTTGAGAATTGATTTCACTGAACTCTGGGGGATGTTCAGTGCCTTGGAAATTTTTTTGTAACCATCCCCTGAATTGTACTTCTCAATAACCTTTTCCCTGAGTTGCTTAGAGTGTTCTTCTGTTTTCATGGTGTAATGGTAGCCAGGAATACTGATCAACCACTCTCTGGACCCTTCAGACACAGGTGTTTTACAACTCAATCACTTGAAACACACCCACATCACTCAGGTGATCTTCATTTCACTAATTGTGAGACTATTGGCAACAATTTGATGGACTTCTGTTGAATTAGACCATTAAATTAAAAAGGGGGTGAATAATTATGCAAACAATTATTTTTATTTATATAATTTTCTTTCATTAACATTACTTTATAGAAATCTGCTTTCACTTTGACATTAAAGAGTTTTTTCCAATAAATTTTTGTGTTGAGAGCCAAATTTTGTTGACCATGATTGATTTATGAAAGCAATAAAAGGGTAAAACATCAAAGGGGGTGAATACTTATGATAGGCACTGTATAAAACCCGTGGTGACTGCGCTTTCCAAGCTTTTGCACCAAAGCTGTGGAATTCTCTCCTTCTACAGCTGAGATCAGTCGACTCCTGTGAAGCTTTTATGAGGCAGCTGAGAACATTTTTATGTAGACAGGCTTTTGGTTGACCTGGAGCCGCTTTTTTTTTTTATTATTATTTTTTTATTGCTTTTGATGCACTGTACTTGCTGTTGCTCCCTGTTTTAATAATGTATTACTTTTATCACTATTGTTTTTGTTTTTATCTTTGTTTTATTACTGTTGTTAAGCACTTTGTGATTTTGCATCTGTGAAAGGTGCTGCATAAATAAATGTTACTTACTGACTTTATTTTTGGTTAATTATGCCAATTTTAACCTTAAAATTAGTTTTAAAAAATTCAAAATTAAAAAATTCGGTAGTTTCAGATTAAAATGAAAAAGCCCTTCAGCCCCAGGGGTCAGAGCGTTGAAGCTGTTGGTAGGCTGAGGGTGAAGCCTACCAGAGCATCTTGAAGAGACATGAAGGTCTGCAGGTTGGGCCGACTCCGACAGAAGAGCTGAAACAGCTTCTTTCCAATTGGCTGCTTCACACACAGACTGTAGTAGTCTCGTTCTGATGGAAGAAGCACAACATGCTGTGTAACCACACAACAAACCCCAACATACTTTGAATCCTAAATCACACTCACCTATGCTCATGGCCAGCTCTGCACACTGACTAATGTGAGGGAAGCGAAGCATCTCTCTCCATTTCCCGCTCCTGCCTTTACTCCCTCCACCTGCATGGAGACACAGATCAAACTATACGTGAGAATTACACAGTCAACGTGACGATGAATAACTCTCATGTCTGTCAGCAGTGCGTCATAAACATGCGCGCGTACGTGCACGCCTGGCCCGTCAGGTTTCAGACAATAGCCTGCTCCACTACAGTGAATGGACTATAAATAGCTGCAGGAACAGGTAAGCAAAGCCTGTGGGACCACATTACTCTGCAACTTACTTTCAAACTCAAACGTTGTCACTCAAATATGGCATCCAAATGTTCACACGACACGCTGTAAAAAATATTCGTAGTGAGAAATGTTCCAGTTCTGACCTCTGAGAGAGTTTTTTTAAGGCTCCCAGAGGTTGAACTGGTGAAGCTGGACACCTGTAAGAATGAAACCAGTGCAGCAGACTGTTTCATCATTCTTAACCCTTTAACACAATGTTGTTTAGATGTCACTAAACTTGAGATCACCCAGTCAAAATAGTGCATCTCACAGACATTATGCCACAGGGAAAGCCTCCACATGGAACTGTAACCTCATGCAAGTTGTATTATGATGCATCTCTTGCTTGATCCATATATACATTTCTATATATACAGATAGATATAAATATATTCATAAATAACATCATTTGACATCCTGTACCTGCCATTTGGACACTATACCTTAATAAAAGACCTAAATATCACCAACATTTACATAAACATTTTAGAAACTCTCTTTAATTATTTGCCAACAACCTCTTACCTTCTCTGGCTCTAACCAGGGCACTGTTTGCCACAATGCTTTCAATCTCCATGTAGCAGCTGTAAAAGTTGTCTTTTGTCTATTAGTCCAGAACTGCAGGACGTCTGGCCTTCATGTAGTGAACCAGCAACTCATCAGCAGTGATACATGAAATAGAGGTTGAGTAATGAGGCGTGCTGTCCAACCTGCGTCTAACTTAGCAATGAATGGAGACGCAGGTCTTTGCACTTATTGTGTGTCAGCAAACTCCAACCACACGACACTCCTTCGTCACAGAGGCGGGACGAGCACAGCTCCTGTCACCTGCATTTATACAAACCCAAGTGCACAGGAGTGACAGATTTACTCACAGAGGCAGTCAGAAGATTAAGAACAAAAGAACTGATAACCACGAGAGATAGTTTCCAAATGTGTTCATGGATTTATTTGTTTGTGCTTCACAAAAAAGTTTGCCAACAAGTCTTCATGGTTTTAGAAAATGTGTGCAAAGTGTGCAGTCGGAAATGTTTTTGTTTAAATGTATTTTACAGTAAAGCATTAGATATGTAAAACACAATGGTGATGAGACAGAAGCTTTGCAAAATTAATATTTACAGGTTTAACTGTTCGGTTAACAACAGTTAGGAAACAGTTAGGAAACATCCTGACAGATCAGGCAAAACATTATGAGCACTAACAGGTGGAGTGAATAACACTGATTATCTCTTCATTATAGCACCTGTTAGTGGGTTGGATATATTAGGCAGCAAGCGAACATTATGTCCTCAAAGTCGATGTGTTAGAAACAGGAAAAATGAGCAACATAAGGGTTTGAGTGAGACTGATAAGGGCCAGGGTTGCACAGTGGGGTAGTGGTTAGCACTTTCACCTTGCAGCAAGAAGATCCCGGGGTGGGCCTGGGATCTTTCTGCATGGAGTTTGTATGTTCTCCCTGTGCATGCGTGGGTTTTCTCCGGGTACTCCGGCTTCCTCCCACAGTCCAAAAATATGCTGAGGTTAATTGGTTACTCTAAATTGTCCGTAGGTGTGAATGTGAGTGTGATTGTTTGTCTATATATGTAGCCACAGACTGCGACAGACTGGCGACCTGTCCAGGGTGTCCCCTGCCTTCGCCCGAGTCAGCTGGGATAGGCTCTTGCACCACCCGCGACCCTAGTGAGGATAAAGCGGTGTATAGAGAATGGATGGATGGATGATAAGGGCCAGATTGTGATGGCTAGATGACTGGGTCAGATCATCTCCAGAACTGCAGCTCTTGTAGGGTGTTCCTGGTCTGCAGTGGTCAGTATTTATCAAGAGTGGTCCGAGGAACGAACAGTGGTGAACTGGTGACAAGGTCATGGGTGGTAAAGGCTCACTGATGCAGGTGAGGAGAGGAGGCTGGCCTGTGTGATCCGATCCAACAGATGAGTTACTGTTGCTCATATTGCTGAAGAAGCTAATGCTGGTTGTGATAGAAAGCTGTCAGAACACACAGTTTGTTGCATATGAGACTACATATCCACAGACCAGTCAGTGTGACTATGGTGAAACCTGTGCCCCACAGAAAGCACTAACATTGGGCACATGAGCACGAGAACTGGACCGTGGAGCAATGGAAGAAGGTGTCCTGGTCTGATGAATTACATTTTCTTTTACATCACGTGGATGGCCACCAGGATGCAATGTGGAAGAAGGCAAGCCAGCGGAGGCAGTGTGATGCTTTGGGTAATGTTCTGCTGGGAAACCTGCTATCCATGTGGATGTTACTTTGACACATACCACTTACCTAAGCATTGTTGCAGACCATGTACCATGTTTCATGGAAACAGTATTCCTTGATGGCTGTGGCCATTGTGTGCCACAAAGCAAAGATTGTTCAGGAATGGTTGGAGGAGCACAACAACTAGACTGAGGTGCTGATTTGACCCCCAAATTCCCCAGATGTCAATCCAACCCAGCATCTGTGGGATGTGCTGGACAAAAAAAAAAGTCTGATCCATGGAGGCCCCACCTTGCAACTTCCAGGACTTAAAGGAACTGCTGCTAACATCTTGGTGCCAGATACCACAGCACACCTTCAGGGGTCTAGTGGAGTCCATGTTCCCATGGGTCAGGGCTGTTTTGGCAGCACAAGGGGACAACACAAAATTCGGCAGGTGGTTATGCCTGATCGGTATATATACCTCATAGGTGATGAATCGGGCCACCTGGTGGACAGATGATTCTACTGCAGCTTGTCTCTTCAACTGTTCCTGTGTAATAACAGCTGATGAGACAGTCTGCCTTCTGAACCCCTGAATCCTGTTAGAGCACTGTACGAAGTTTAAAGTTAGTTTGCTCTGGGTGGTTTCAATAACCTATATTTACAATTTATAGAAAGGCATTTGTTTATTTACATTTTACTTGTTTAATCAAAAGAGAACAACATTTGTCTTTCACTGTTGATATGAGCTGCAACAGTTAACTGATTAATTGTCCACTCTTTAACTGATCATCAATAATAAAAAAAATTTAGGAAGAACCCCCAAATTCTCTGATTTTGAGTTAACTTTCTGGTCCTCTCAGGCCATAAACTGAATATTTATAAGTTGTGTACAAGACAAGACATTTATCATTTTGCTCTTTGGGAGCTCTTTCCTCATTTTCTGAGATTTCATAGACCAAACAATGACCCTATGAATTGACAAAAACGGGAATTGTGTAAACAAATAACACCGATAATTCAAATGAATATCAAATCTAATATTTGATGAGGCTGATAATCCATTTATCCCTAGATTACAGCAAGAAAAATCAGTGTTAATGCTCATATGGACACTTGACTGTTGAATATTTTTGTCCCTCATTGCTGGAAGGAAGGTTCAGATCTATTGAAGTGAAAGAGCCACTACAGCAAGAAGACCTTAAAGTAAAGCTGTATTTCTGTAGCACCTTTCCAAACTGAAGTTACACTGAAGCGCTTTCGAACACATTATCATGCACAAAACTTCAGATAAACTGTAAAAGAAATTTTAAAAAATTACAAAAAAAACATGCAAACCTAAAAAGAGCAACAACAGTATCAGAAAAGGAGTAAAAAGTTATCCAAGTACTTGTCTGTACAGGCGGGTTTTAAAAGCTTAATGGAATATCTACATATGGGTACAGAGGAACATTTCCAGCAACCATCACTCCTGTGTTCTAATGCTACATTGTGTTAGCTAATGGTGTTGAAAGGCTAATTAACGATTAGAAAACCCTTGTGCAGTTATGTTAGCACATGAATAAAAGTGTTAATTTTCATGGATGGCTTGAAATTGCCTGGGTGACCTCAAACTTTTGAACTGTAGTGTATCTACTGTGCATACTTCTTACTCCTCTAGGCACATACTTCAACATACACTAATCAGTCACAACATTAAAGTCACTGATAGGTAAAGCGAACAGTCATTCTATGAGTGTTTTTTAAATACTCAGTGGCAATTAGTATGCAATTATTATTATATTATGCTACTGTGACTATTTAGTGTGTGTGCATTGTTCTATGTATTTTATTTAGCATTTCAATGGTGTTTGAGCATGAAAGGTGAAATCACAAGGATGCTTTGAAAGAAACTTTCCAGACACTAAAACAGCGGCCTTGCGCTGCTTCTACGTTTGACAGAAGTCATGGAAAAACTGTGCACTCTTATTCTGAAATGCAGAAATAAAGTGATTATGAGGTGATCACATGGTTTCTGAAAAAAAGTGACTGGAATTTGATGAGACCTGAGGAAAACTTGTCTATTTTTCAATTTACTAATAAAAAAAGATTCACAAGTGCTCAAAATTTGTAAATGTTATGAAGGTATATATAAAGGAAACCCAGTGTTTTCCATTGCAAAAGCCAATGAGCTGAGTGACTTTTATCTGCGTTTTGAAATGAATCATCAGGAGAAATGCAGAGAAATTTTAGAGGGGGTCAGTTGTAATGAGCACAAGGACAGAATATTAATTGATCCACAATCAGTTACTCGGATTTTTAAATCATTACAATCTAACAAAGCAACAGGGCCCGACAACATGTCTGCTCTTCTTTTAAAGACATTTGCAGAGGAACTCACTCCAGCTTGGCTTTAACTCTTCTAGCTCTCCACTGACATTCATTCAGTACCAGAGCTCTGGAAAAGATCAGTCATCATTCCGGTTCCAAAGAAACCATGCCCCCAGACGAATGATGATTTTAGGCCGTGGCTCTCACCTTCAGTGTTATGAAATCACTGGAGAAACTGCTAATTCTGGAGCTTTGTATGGAGGCAGAGCCCCATCTGGATCAATATCAGTTCGCATACAAAATTAACCAGAGTACAAGTGATGCTATTTTAACTATAATGCCCCTACTTTTAAAACACCCTGAAAGTCCCTCTGCACATTCCAGATTTGTTTTGATTGATTTTAGCTCTGATTTCAATTGTATTCAACCACACATTCTTCTTTAAAAAATACTCTTTTCTGTCTAACAGGCTACAACAGGTAACAGGACCAGTATGTGGTGAAATTCTCAGATGACACTGTAATACTTGGTCTGCTAAAACCCAGTGACAACTTAAGCAGTCACAGATCTGGAGTGGATGGGTTTGTTAACTGGCGTGATGCTCACCACCTGCAGACCAGCACAGTAGAAACAGTGGAGATGCTAGTGGACCCCAAGGCAACAGGAGATCACAGTCTGTGGCCACACATGGGTACAACGTTTTGCAGGTCTGAACGTTGATAATGACTGAACCCTCCTGTTGTGCTCATTGACGGACACCAAAAAACATTGTTTCCTTGTCTGAAAAAAAAAATTGAAAAATTGAGCAAAAAAATTCCCAAATTTCTGAAAATTTGCAAAACCTTGAGGAAGAAAATTCCAAGAATTCCTTAAAAGTTGTCCTTAAAAGTTTTATTTAAAAAAAAATCCCTATATTTGGCAAGAAAATTCTTGTAAATATTTTCTAAAAATGAGTAAAAATCTTCCAAAAAAAAATCCTAAAAATATCTGAAATGGTTACATATATATCAGTGAAACTTCTAATACTTTCTTTAAGAACTTTCACATTAAAATCAAGCGAAATTTGCTGGATTTTGGTTGATTTTTATCTGAATGTTCTTAAGAAACATTTTTAACATTTCTTTTTTCTGCCAAACAATGTTCAAAAATATCCCAGAAATGTTGAAAATGTGAACATCAGAAGTTTCACTGTAAAATACATATTTTTTCCACATTTTCAAACTTTTAAACGGGTCCATTTTAATCCGCAGGATGACATGAGGGCTGAGCTGGTGCGTGCAAATGGCAACTGTCTATGCCTGAATCCATCAGCAGATGCATTTCCTTTGTCGGCTCAGGCAGTTTGGTGTCTGTAAAAAAGTGATATTGATTTTTTAGAGAACAACAATTGAGCCTGTGTTACAGTTTGGCATTGCTAGCTGGTTCGGAAATTTGACCGTGAAGTCAAAAGCTCAGATACTTAATCTGTTAAAGACAGCAGGAAAAGTCATGGGTATTCCAGCACCTCTAACCCCCCAAGACCTGTTTGAGAGAGTTGAGAGACCACCAAACAGATCAGCTGAGTCTGAATCAGTTTCTCAGCCACATTTTCAAGGCAGCGTCAAATCAATAAAGACCACTTTAATGCTTTTAGTTTCCTCGTGTCAACAGAAAACAGTCGTTCCCTGTTTGCCCTGCATTAGTGTGTAAATTATACTTGGGCCTGAAAATACAAAGGAACTTTCATTTTAGAAATAATTTATTTGGCTCTAATTTTAGCAACGTAACCTCTAGTAAATTAATATATTGCTTTGAGTATGTTTTAGACTCTTTATTTAACCAGGAAAGCCAGGCTAAAATAAGCAACATTATGAACATTATGAAATATAAACTAACAGGACTGAGCTTTAACATCCATTCTAGCAGCTCTATCAGGCTGATCATAGACAGCACTGTGAGCTATATGTTGATGTCAATATGCTCACAAAGAATTCAAAGGATTTTATATGCTGCAATGAACACATTATCCGTAAAATGAAAATCTCAGCTCACTGTGTGTGACATACTCAAAACAGTAACATCCCGATGTCCTTCAATATACGTATAAAGCTAAGCCTTCGGTTTTCAGCTCCTTTGTTGTGGAATCAGCTTCCTGTTTGGGTTCTGGAGGCAGACACCCTCTACACCTCTACATCTCTACATGTCCCTTTTTTCTCATGATGCACTGGGCTCCTCTACTCTACTCTACTGCTATATACATTTTTTTGTTTTTCACTTTTTCTTATGTGAAATTAGCTTTCCTAACTGTAAAGGGAAATGCTGCAGTTTGCATAAGCCATTTGTTTGCACGAATTTTGGTGTAATACACCATTGCTCCACTGGGAGGCAGTCACCTACAATACAGCTGCATTTAAACTAGGTGGGTCGTACAAAGTCGTGCACATGAAAGCAGCACAACTATGCCTAGAAGTAGCATGACACACTTTGAGTGCCACAAGAGAGAGAGCTGAATTTTGATTATTTTATTTAGAAAAAATACTATAACCTCAAATCAACATTTCCAAAATCCACTTTTTCAAGTGCCTGCAGGTGTTTTTTTTTTGTTTTTTTGTTTTTTTTTTAATTTAGCATTTATTTAACCGGGTTAGTCTCGTTGAGATCAGAGATCTCCTTTACAAACAGACCTGGCCAAGAGTGCAGCAGCATAGACACATTAAAATGAACAACATTAAAACTTGCTCACATATAACACATATATGACAAGGTAGACTGCAACGATTTCACCAGAGCTTTAAACTCATTCAGTGTAACAAGGGCTTGAAGTTGAAGTTGAGAGTGTAATTTATTCCAAGCATTAGATGCAGAAAACCTAAATGCTTTCTTGCCCAGTTCAGACTGTACTTTAGAGACGACAAATTGCGGAGTATCCATAGATCGGAGATTGTGACTTCCATGTTTCCTTGTTAAAAGACAAGACAAAGGAATGGTTCGGTAAATAAACACATACCATTGACTGTCCAGTTAACTTTAGACTAGAGCGCATACTGGTGATTAAGGTCACCACATTTGATTAGGAATCTCAGTGCAACATGGTACACATTAGCAGAAGCCTTCACATACACATATTCCTGGTCAATAAGAGGCAAAAAGGTTGTTTCCAAAAATTTCCATTTCACATGAAAAGAAAAGCAAGACTTGTCTCTGTGGTAAAATCCTGATGAGAGTTTCAGATATTTTTGCAATATACTAAATGTGCTCCTTCAAAGATAAATGGTCATCAATTAAAAACCCTAGATATTTAAAAACAGATGCCAGCTGGTGTTACGAGTACTGGGAAAAAATAATGACTCTAAAACCTATAAATAATTAATAATTTAGATCTATTATGTGTTTCTGTCCTTTTTCTCATCTGCTCTGTGTAAACACAATTTACAGTTTAACAGAATAATCCCTGATTTTTTGTCACATGACTGTTGGTTTTGGTTGAGTTACCACAGGTTGTGTTAAAATTACAGAGTGTTTAGTTTCTTACAGAATCTGGTTCATTTTAACAGGACTTGCACAACTTTAAGGTTAGATTTGCTTAAGTTAAGTTGAAAAACTGACATTTTTTCATACTATTACAATTTCTGCCTGATAGATAGTGTCATTTTGGTAATTATTTTAGAAATATAACATGCCTTTCATAAGCAAATCAATATCCACATTAAGACTGTAAACTGTGATTGGAGCCTTTATTTTAGGTCAACGAGATAAATTTGATGTCAACACGCTGGTGCAGAAAGTATTGAACAGGATCATATCAAAAGTATCAAACTGTACAGTTTCTTGATATATTTTTTTATAGTTTGTAAAGGTTTGCAGCTTCAGGATGGTAACTTTTGAGCATGTGTTATGCTCTGTGATGAGCATGGGCCTTCAGAAGTCATGCATTTTAGGAGAAAACTCCCTAAAGAACAAAGCTGTCATTTGTCTGATATGTGTAATGTGCAGCTGATAGCCCTCTCGTGTTTGTGCATTATTTAAGATATTCATGACACAATGTTCAAGGTGATGCAATTTTTTTAGATCACTTACATAGACCCAGAAACACATGATGTTTTAGGGAACCTCAAGCCTGTCATGCTTTAAAGTTCCCTTTATTTTCATTGAAAGACACAATCAGCATTTAGGAAGGAAGTCATGTGAGGAAAATGTCACTTCGGTGCGTATTATTGCAAGAATACAAGTCCTGCTTTTGAAGAATAAAATGAACAGAGCATAAGAGATTTCACAGTAGCAGTCAGATGAGGAAATGTGGTGAGCCGCTGCTCAGTGGGCCAATGTCCCTGTAATGCGTACGAGTGATCATGTGCACATTCAGTAAAAGGGAACCTCTTTATCACCTAGATTTACCAAATCCATGAATAAAGATTTGTACGACATGAAATATTATCACGGTTTTGTGGTTCAGAACATTTTATTTCCTGGAGTCAGGTCTGGCAGCTTCACATGCTTCATTACTGTATGTAACTCACACAAAATAGTCTTTACCAGATTAATTTTTTAGGCTGCATCAATACAAATGCAAATTATTATTGTAATTACTCCGCTAAAGAATGCGGCGGTGTTATGTGACCATCAGCGTACGCTTGTCCTTCTGTTTGTCTGTTCCCAACATTATTCAAAAGCAGACGAACAGATTTGGATGAAATTTTCATAGAAGATTCAGAAACGACACAAGGATCACCTGATTAGATTTTGGCAGTGATGGGGCTTATGGTCTGGATTCATTTTTTCAAGATTTCCGTATCATTGCGAGATAGCGGCATGCATCACTGTAACTATGACAACAAATGAACGCTACGTCAGCTATTGCCTGATGACGATCACATGATTACGATCCTACTGCAAATCAACCGCTGTGGACTTATCGGCATTTATCCATCAGAAGTAATACAACTAACAACTGCTTCAATTGTGGGGGTGTTTCCGAGTTCCATCAATTCCCGCTGCCCGCTACGTATTTAGGTCACACGATTTGGTATCCGTGCGTAACGTACACATACATAACACACGCCTGTGCTCAGCGTAAGGTCATTTTGTTTGCGGGTACATCTATATTAATACAGCATGCTGATCATTTAGTAAATGATGGCATGAAAATGGGTAATCCACCACAAAAATTTAGCAGGGATGTTTTACTGCACAGTCCAAATCCTCAACAAAACTGTGGTAATTTGCTGTTTGAAGGAGGCTGTTGTTTCCTGTAGCAGAGGACTTCACTTACTAGCACAGGATTTCTAAACTGCTGTATTGCTACTTCAGTAAAGAATCTAAATACTTCTTCTTCCTCTGGTCCTTGGTCAGATCCGTCACACGTTTCACCCAGTTTAGAAAAACCAAGATGGTGGCAAATGCCAGACTTGAGGCTTCAAAATATTAATCCATCCATGCTCTATACACCGCTTTATCCTCACTAGGGTCACGGGGGGTGCTGGAGCTTACCTCAGCTGACTCGGGCGAAGGCAGGGGACACCCTGGACAGGTCGCCAGTCTGTTGCAGGGTGCTTCAAAACAGCAGTCCATAATTCAATGGCTCACTGCCAAGTGGCTATTTCCATCTGTTATAAACAGTCTATGGTCTTGGTTATTCTCACGTTGCACCGACCACTCAGGTCAGTTCAGGACACAAGGCCGACAGCAATTGTTGTTAAGTACTTGTAATCACGACCCTTAACCCCACATGTAAAAGCATTTAAGGACAATCTGCCTTACCTTTGATGAATATACATCTGTCACTGCGTTGAATTTTCCAGAGGCTCACACGCATTTCCACCTATTGTCCTCATCAGCGTCATCCTTGATCCTAGTATACATCACAGTTACCCATGGCCCTAGGTTGTCAATGAGTTCCACTTACACAGCGTTGGACCAAGAGGTCTCTATCAATTCAGCATAACAGATGTTCACACTGGAATACAATATAAAGACTGGGATAAACAAAACTATTCAAAAAAAATACTCTATTGTTAAAATGTGAAAGTAAAGTAATTACATGAGAATTTAATGATTTTACTGGTACAGCGTGCACAGAGCATGATGTGCAATAATGTGATTTAACCATAGACTGTATATAAAAGATGGATACCCTGCATAGCTTGTTTCCCCTTACAACAACTTGCAACCCGTAGTAAGGCAGCCTGAACCTTTTGCCTGCTCCGATTTCAAAAACTATTGCTCTAGAACTTCCTTCATCGGCATTTTCAGAGGAGAAAAATGTATTTACTGAATGTAAGTACCACTGAGTGGTCCTGAAGAAACTCCTGTGCAGGTCTCAATACTGATGGGTGAAACTTAGAGAGAACAAGAGGCACTATTTTTTTAGTCCGTCGTCCTTGTCTTGCTGCGATATTCTCCTAACGTCACAATAACAAAGTCCAACATACAGGCTAACACAACAACATAGCATGCCTGTGTTAGTCAGGCCCATTGTAAGATGTAGGGAGTTTATAATTTGAGTATCTGATATCTGTTTTTATTGGATGCAGTCAGCGTGGAGAAAAAGCAGAATAATCTGTAAATCAGAAAGTGTTGAATCGTGCTTTGATACTGTTGCATAAGTAGTTGGCTGTAAGTTGTGGATGCCGGTGGTGCGTAGGCCAGAAGTGACTTTATTGCTTGTAGTGAGTGGAAGTTTGCTGAAACTGTCAACTTGTTCAACTGCAGATGTTTAGTCCACCAATTACTAGTTTTGTAACATTCAGCTGCATGTGCTTGTCAGTGCATCATTGTGTAAAGTCCATCCAAGTACATTTTTCTGCTTATCCAGTTGTGGATCTTGGTGACAGCAGGCTAAAGAGGGGATTCCAGATGTTGCTTATTCCAGTAACGTTTCTCCCTTTTCTTGGCGCATCCCAAGGTGTTTCCAGGACAGATGAGATATGTAATTCCTCCAGCAGTGTCTCTTGATTGACTACTGTATAAAAATACCTGTTTCTGGAGACACAATTCAGAATTCACTTAGTTAAAGCCAGGAGGACTGGCTTTAACTATATGATGAAGACAAAAATATGATCCAAGCAACTCCATAAAAAGGTTATTTAAAAGCATACATCAGAGCATGAAAATATCCATATACTACTGATTAAAAGTTTTAATGTGCCCAAATTTTTCCAGTTTTTTATTGAAATTCAAGTAGGTCAAGTCCAATGAATAGTTTAAAATGATACAAAGGTAAGTAGTGAACTGCCAGATGTTGAAAAAAAGGTAAGGTCACCAAAAACTGAGAGTTCACAACTTAAAGCTGCTCTGCAGCTATGCAGGACAATCAATCCTTGAAGGTTGGTGCTACCAAATCCTACAGGTGTCCCAACTTTTCTTGATTACTTACAACTCCTTTGTCTGCATAAAAGTAGTGCTGGAACATACCATGGCACCATACCTTCGAAAACATTATTTGAAAAGTAGTGCATGGCAGAAAGCAATGTGTTGCTATTAAAATGATGAGGAAAATGCAATTAACAATAGAGGAGAGACAGACCATCACAACGCTTAAAAATCTAGGTCTTTCCTACGGAGAAATTGCAAAGAAAGTCAAGGTGTCAGTGAGTAGAGTTTTCTTCGTCAAAAGGCACTCAGAAACTGGAGGAAACTCTGACAGAAAGAGGTCTAGAAGACTCAAAACCACAACAGAATCAGAAGACAAGCTTCTGAGAGTCAACAGCTTGGTGATAGACGGCTCACAGGACAACAGCTTCAAGCACAGCTTAATAGTGGTCGTAGTAAGGAAGTCTCAGTTTCAGCTGTGAAGAGAAGACATTGAGATGCAGCTTTGACAGGCCCAGTTGCAGCAAGAAAGCCATTTTTAAGACATCAGAATAAGAAAAAGAGGCTTGCCTGGGGCATGGAATACTGCCAATGAACTACTGAAGACTGGAAGAAGGTATTACTGAAGGTATGAATCAAAATTGTATATCTTTGGTTCATCATACAGGATTTTTGGGCATCATTGAGCAGAAGAAAGGATGGTTCCTCAGCGTGTGACATCAACTGTCAAACATGGAGGAGGAAGCATGAAGGTCTGGGGCTGTTTTGCTGGATCCAGTTGGTGATTTGTACAGAGTGAGAGGTACCCTGAACCAAAACCGCTACCACAGCATTCTGCAGAATCCCTCTGGTGTGTTCCTAGTTGGTCAGGGGTTCATCCTACAGCAAGATAATGACCCAAAGCATAGGTCCAAGCTATGCCAGAACTACGTTAGGAAAAAAGAACAAGATGGTCAGCTTGAAAACATGGAGTGGCAGCACAGCCTCCAGACTTAAACCCCATGGAAATAGTTTGGGAGGAAGTGGACAGAAGAGTGAAAGCAAAACAACCTACTAGAGCCACACATTTATGAGAACTTCTACAACAAAGTTGGGAAGAATTTTCTGAGGAAAATCTGATTTCCATTGTGGACAGAATGCCACGAGTGTGTTCAGCTGTTATATCTGTCAAAGGTGGCAGCTTTTATGACTCAAAAGTTTGGTTTCTGAATAGTTTATTTTTTAAAGTTCATTTGTTTATTTGTGGGCTGCACAGTGGTGTAGTGGTTCGCACTTTCGCCTTGCAGCAAGAAGATCTCCGGTTTGCATGTTCTCCTTGTGCATGCGGGGGTTTTCTCCGGGCACTCTGGCTTCCTCCCACAGTCCAAAAATATGCTGAGGTTAATTGATAACTCTAAATTGCCCGTAGGTGTGAATGTGAGTGTGATTGTTTGTCTGTATATGTAGCCCTGTGACAGACTGGTGACCTGTCCAGGGTGTTCCCTGCCTTCGCCCGAGTCAGCTGGGCTAAACTCCAGCACCACCCGCAACCCCAGTGAGGATGAAGCGGTGTATAGAGAATGGATGGATGTTTATTTGTTCTATGCTTTCATTTCAGAGTACAATGAGACATTAACATATAATTTAAAACAAAAAAAAATGGAAAAATTGGGATGTTCTAAAACTTTTGACCAGTATTGTACATACACAAAAATAAAAAATGCTTCATGTAAATACAAACAATCACCAAACAAGAATGAAAGGGAGCAGAAAGAAGACAAGTCTTATGTCTGCCCCTTTATCCCCAGAAATCAATTACAAAAAAGTGAACTGAATCAATTACAAAAAAGTGAACTTAATCTCAGGACAGGTGCTGAGGGACTGTGCAGATCAGCTGGCTGGGGTCATCACCACCATCTTCAAAGAGTCGCTAAACCAGGCTGCTATCCCTCCCTGCCTGAAGCCCTCCAGCATAGTCCCCCTCCCTAAGAAGAACATCGTTAGTGGACTGAACGACTATCGCCCAGTGTCACTTACACCCATAGTCATAACATGCTTTGAAAAACTGGTCTGGGCTCACATCAGTTCTTGTCTTCCCCTTGGGTTTGACTCTCACCAGTTTGCCTACGGAGCAAACCGGTCCTATTAGGATGCTGGGACTAAAGCTCTCCACTCTCCTCTGGAGCAGCAGGGGAGCTATGCCCGGATGCTCTTTGTGGACTTTAGCTCCGCGTTTAACACCATCCTCCCCAGCAGATTGGTAACTAAGCTGTCAGACCTGGGAGTGTCTCACACGATCTGCCTCTGTATTTTGGATTTCCTGACAGCGTGCTCCCAGTAGATCCTCGGCCATTACCCTCAGCACTGGCTTCCTTCAGGGCTGTATGCTGAGCCTGTTAGGATTTTTTTTTTTTTTTTTGTAGAGCCAGCTCAGGCATAGGAAAAGAGAGCGAGAGAGACAGGTGACGCATTAATGATTTATTCTCAAAAGGCTAGGATACTGTACTACAATTCCCAATAATAGGAAAATCCCAGGCACAGAACTCACATTTCTTTAGGAAACTGGTGTCCCTAGGGGTTGGGCAAAAAACAACAAAAGACTCCAAACACTCAGCAGGTAAAACCTGGGAAGGAATGCTGTGTGCAAAAATACTAAAACTAAGGGCAAGCTAATCGCAATTACTAGAATTATACAAGGAACTATAACTGTGCTGATAACTATAACAAGGGTCAGAGAGCAGCTCAAAGGAATTACTGTTCAAAGCGAGGAAAATACTCAAGGACACTATAATAGGAGGGTCTCAAAAACAAGGCAAAAAACAGCACAAGATTGTTCAGGGCTAAACTAAGGAAGTCGCAGAGCGACAATAACTGTAGAACAAATCTCAAAATTCTATGAAACTTAAATTCTACAACTTCTCTTAAACTGAGTTTCTATAAACAACTGCCCTGACTGAGGCATGGCTTACTATGACCAGAGTTCAGGGAAACTGGGGAGCTGTGGAGGGGGCTTGGGGTTCAAGGAGGGGGCTGCCACCGCAGGGGAAGGCTGACGGGGTTGGAAGCCATGAAGATGACGTAGATGAATTAGGCAACATGTCCAAAGGGAGGAATGGGTTTGGACCGTAGACAGAACCAGATTATCCAGACAAAGGGGAGCCAGAGCAGGAGGAAAAAAAAACAGAGTTACTGAGGTTCCATAGAGGAAAAACTGAACAAACCATGTGCAGAGAACTAACAATGGATGTTTACAATCCAGCATCTGAGAGGTGACTGAAGCCTGGTTATATTGTGAGACAAGGTGAGTTGAGTGGCACTGGTGCACCTGGTCCTGCTTCAGTTGATTGCAATCAGTGATCGGCCTCACCTGCCGCCGCAGCACCCAGTGCACCTGAAAGAAAAGAAAAAAAGGAGGGGCCCTATCTAGAGCCTGCTTTAGCAGGCCTAACAGCCCCCTGCTATTCACCCTCTGCACTCATGATTGTGTCCCCCTACGCCACAGTAACAGCATCATAAAATTTGCGGATGATACCACTGTGGTGGGGCTCAATCATTGTGAAGAAGGCACAATGGAGACTGCACTTCCTGAGGGTCCTCAAGAGCAACAACCTGCCGCAAAGAGCGCGGTGGCCTTTAATCGCTGCTCCATATAGAACATTCTGACGTACTGCATGTGCGTTTGGTTTGCCAGGAGCACAATAGCAGACAGGAAGGTTCTCCAGAGGGTCGTCAATACAGCTCAGAAAATCACCGGTTGTTCTCTGTCTTTCTTTGATGAACCGTACAGCTTCAGAAAGGCATAAAATATAATCAGAGACCCTTCCCACCTGCATCACCCGCTTGAACTTTTGCAATCAGACAGACAATACAGAGCTTTAAGAACAAAAAGAAACAGATTCTATGCAAACGCACTGGAAAAAGAAGCCCCTCTCAAAACAAGAGAAAAAAAACTTATTTCAAAGAATTTCTTACCTTGAAATAAGTGAAAAAATCTGCTAGCAGAACAAGTGAAAAATGGCTTGGCAAGATTTCTTGAAATAAGATATGATATTTAGAATATTGAGGTCTTAAAATTAGCTGGGAAAACTTATTTAAACTATATTTAGCCAGGATTGTCAAGCTTACGTGTCTTAACTGTCCTGTTGTCCTCATTTACAACAGCAAAAAATATTTCCTTGTCTGAAAAACGTCCAAAAATTCAGCAAAAAATTCCCCAAATTTAAAAAAAAGCAAAATCTCCAGGAAGAAAATTCTTTAAAAGTTTCCCTTAAACATTTCATTTTTAAAAAATCCCCAAATTTGGCAAGATTTTTTTTAAAAATTAAAAAATATCAAAATTGTAAATATTGTCAATAAATGAACTGAAATCTTCCAAAAAAAATCCTAAAAATATCTAAAGTTATTCCATATATATCAGTAAAACTTCTAATATTTTCTTTCAAAACATTCAGAAAAAAATATTTTTTTCTGAATGTTCTGAAAGAAACATTTTTTTTAATATTTCTTTTTTTCCACCAAATATTTTTTCAAAAATTTCTCAAAAATGTTGAAAATGTGGACATCAGACATTTCACTGTGAAAATATTTATATTTTTTTCCCACATTATCAGGATAAAACAAGATAATTTCAAGATTGCTTGACTTAAGATATCATATTTAAGATGTATTATCTTAAAACAAGTCCCTCCATCTTGCTGAAATGTCACTGGTTAAGTGAATTTATCTTAAATCAAGTGGGATGAGACATTTTGACTAAAAATAAGACAAATAGACTTGGTAAGATTTTGATTTTTTGCAGCGTGTCATTTATGCACTAAACTCAGGACAAAATTTTATGCATTTTAACGACTGCACTTTCAGTTTTGTTCTCACACAAAGACAAGACTTTCTGATTCTGATGTATGTGCACCTTCTCCTCTTTACATGACATCTTTTGCATTGACAGCCTCTGTTATATAAACTTTCATTGCTCTGCTGCTTGAAATTATATCCTTAAAATGACAAACAGAGCTGTCATCTGACTGCAATGTGACTTGCATGAATTTGAATGGATTTGTGATGAAAGCGGTCAGGATGTGTGGGCAGGGTCTGCAGAGTATAAACACTGGGCGCACGTCCCGACTGCTGCATGGCAGGGCTTTAATGCACTGTGCACTGGTCCACATTTCAGCCTGTTTTCTCACCCAGTGGCAAGACGACTCAACATTTTCTTCTGTTATCAGACAACACTGATCAGTACAAACCATGGCAATCAGTAAATCCAAAGTAGCTATTGGATTTATTGTGGCAGGGGTTCTGATGCTGTCTTTTGGACTGATGTTTTTGATTGTGGGTCCAGCTGTAATGAAAGACCAAATAACAAAGGTAAGTTACACTATGAACGATTTGCTGCTATTTTACGGGTTGTCTGTGCTTTATGAAAATACAGATAATCTCCAGTAAAATCGCAGAAAAAATATATCAATTTACATGTTGACTGTAAAACAACCGGCCAAAGCCGTATAAAAAGCTCACATGAAGGATTTGTATTTACAAGATACTAATTTGTTCTTTAACATTGTGTGCCATCTTAAAGTTACACTTTGTTTTTACTGTACGTAAGATAGCTGAAAACATAATTATTTTAAAGATCATTGCCATTATTTTCACAATTTTTGCAGTTTTTGAATGCTACAGTATTCCAAGTTTATTTTTTATTCCGTTTTTACTAGCATCCTTGCTGCCAGAATTTCACTTTTTTTTACAGATTTATTTGTGCAATGCCATCTTAACAGAGATAATGATCGATTCCAGGTATTTTGTATTACATTCTAGCGTTCTAATTACGAAAAGAGCTTAGGTATTTTACTTTGACATACAAACAAGTACTTTTCTACTGAATAAACGTCTTCAGAAGAAATGGTGAGCATTCAGGAAGACTGCTTAGATTGGCATGTTTATCGATCATCTCATTGTCAGCATGGTGGTTCAACAGCTTCTTGCTGTTTGAAAATAACACTGAATGCCAAAGCACTAAGGGCAAACAGATATCCAGTTGATTATTTTAAATAAGATTTTAAAAATCTCAAAATCGACTAGTGTGCGCTTGACAATCTGTGTATCTGAATGGGAACTACACTTTCCATAAACGCCAGCACAGTAGAATTAGATACGTTTTTTAAAGAAATGCTTAAAATTTTGTGTAAGATGCACAACTGCTCACTGTTGTGGCAACACACTACGTCAGTAGGGCGGAAATGTTAGCTAAGGACATTGAAACCATGAAACCAACTGTAATGAAAGACCCTTTAAGATAAGACATCACGAGAAGCTTCTGCAATTGATTGCTTATCTTAAAAGAATGTGCTTTTTTATTATAAGTCTCAAGAAATTTTATGTTAAATTTGCATGGAAGGTAATACATTTCTAAAAATATGCAAATTTGTAAAAACGAACAACCGACAAATTAAAAAAACAAACAAAAACAAAATAACAAAAAACACCTAAATGAACATTTCTTTTTCACTTTAAGCTAGAGACACAACTATAGTGATAACACCCATCGTTTTCAAGAAGAATATTAAAAAGATCAGAGACCAAAAAGATTTCCTGAAATTTAATATTTAAATCTGCAAATAAAGTACTATCTTGTTGAAAATGCACAAATGTGTTTAAATGTCCATTAGACAAAGTCCTTTCCAGTTTGAGCAAGATACACAAATGTAGCAGTAAAATGCTAAATATTAGCTAAAAGATATCATAAAGAAACTTCTACGGTTGGTTGCTTACATTAGCAAAATGATTTTATTGAAAACCTCATGAAATTTAGTGTTTGAATAGACAAGTAAGGTATTACCTTAATTTTAAAAAGCTCACAAATTTGTAAAAATGGACAGTGGATAGACATAAAATAAACACCGAAATGAAAAATTTAGTTTCCACTTTTAGGAAAATACACAACTGTAGTGGAAAAATATAGAGTTTTTTTAGAGGATTATTTCAAAGATCAAAGATTTTTATTCCTGGATTACTGAAATGTAATGTTCACATATGCAAATATGTTACTATCTTGTTAAAACACACAAACTTGGATAAATGTCCGTTAGACGTTGCCAAAAAAAAAGGAAATAAAACAAGCTTCCTAGGGTGTATTTTCCTTTGCACTAGTCTGAAAGCTCAGCACCCCAAACTCTCAACACTGACCGCTCAAAAATCTGTGCGCCTGCTTTAGAACTACATTTCCCAGTGTCCTTTGCGCAGGCGTGGGCAGCGGATTATAAATACGGCAACAGTCGCAGCTGGTCACCTACATTGATAACTAAGACCAATATACCGGCAGGAGCACCGAGTGCAGCTCGGAGGAGACGGTTTGTTTCACGCCGACAGATTTTTGTAGTCATTTGCAGGGAGTTAGCTCAGCGTGTTTGGCCGTACAGCTAACAGGAGAGGACACAAACAAAAACAAACAGACTGACTCAGCTGTCAATATGACTATTAATAAATCCAAAGTGGCCGTCGGCTTCGTAGTGGCAGGTGTCCTCGCCGTCTTCTTCGGTACGCTTCTTGCTTTTGTGGGACCTGTAATCATCGACGACCAGATAGTGAAGGTAAGCAGCGATGTTTAGCATGTTTGAAACTAGCTGTGCTGAGTCAACGACGTTCAGCCTGTTGTCGCAGCTGAGAACAATATGAGATGATTACGAGCGAGTGCAGCGAAATTAGCTGCTGATAGCGCCTTCAATTAGCTGCTAATATCTACTTAGAGTAGCAGTAGGTATTGCGAAAACTACTCTTAACAAGTAAAAAGTACAAATATAAACTTGGAAGAACATGCACAACTATTTAAAATGGAAAGAATTTCTGTCCTTGAGGCAACTTGGGTCTGAAATTGCAGGTAGAGCTTTTATATACCTGGGACACACTGCAGTGCCAGACAGTGTTCAGGGAAAATGTGATGGTACTTGATTTATGGATGTATTCATGTCGTACAATATTTATTCAAAAACCAATGCAATTCTTTTTCAGTACTCGAATATAATAAGAAAAACCTCACAATGTTCTGAGGTAATCTTTCATTCAGAACAAACTTAAACTTTGTTCTATATTGTGTGTATATATAAAATCTATATTGTTTCTAGAGCAGAAACAATCATTTTACAGAACAATTGTTTGATATCTCACGGAAAAGAAATGCAAAATGCCAGTAAGATAATTAATGTCGCTGACATCAAAGTGCCATCTTGATAAATGAGGAACAAACAAGCAAATTGTCCAGATCTTCCTTTCTCTGCCGGCTGATTCAAGAATTTTAAGAAAGTGGCAGACTGAGCTTGCAGTTGGTGTTTTATCTTGTTCATACAGACTGCAAAATCAAAAAAGGAGAAAAATTAAGCCTAAAGTGATGAGTTCCTCACTGAATATCTGGCATTTTGGCCAGTAGTCTGAAATTCAGCATTACTGAGAATAAATTTAACTTAAACATTTGATATAAAAACAGCAATTTCTCACAATTGAGTTGCTAAAATAGTTAAATATTTGAACATTTTCTGTGAGAATTGATGAAATCTTTTAATTAGTTTGTTTTTATTTCATTCATTGACCAAGTAAAACAACAAACAAAAAATAAAAATCAAGAAGCAATACAACGCAAAAAGCAAAAGTTTGCAAACAGACTGAAGTTCTTGTATTTAACAATTGTGATAATGAACAGAATATTTTGTACTGCTGGTCAGGCCAGTATTTGGTGAAATTATTCACTAAGAACATTCATAGAGAAAGAAATGTGCGTATAAATTGATTGTGAATACATTTCTTCTTTTGTCTTTTTCATATCAGAACACAATAATCGACCCAAAGAATGAGTTGTCCTACACCATGTGGAAGGACATCCCTGTGCCGTTCTACATGTCCGTCTACTTCTTCAACGTCCTCAACCCGAAAGAGATCCTGAGGGGAGAGAAGCC
The DNA here is from genome assembly GCF_021347895.1 of Acanthochromis polyacanthus. Classification (NCBI taxonomy): domain Eukaryota; kingdom Metazoa; phylum Chordata; class Actinopteri; family Pomacentridae; genus Acanthochromis; species Acanthochromis polyacanthus. Next base: position 20,058,233 of record NC_067130.1, read on the forward strand.
CATGGTGGAGCAGAGAGGACCTTATGTGTACAGGTATGCTGTGTATCCTCCCTGAGAACTCAACCAGAATCCCCTGCGGTCACACGTTTCTGCAGAACTATATTTCAGGACATTTTGTCCTGTAAACTGCCACTGTGTTGCAAAAATGCATTTTGAGGTGATTGTTTAGTTGAAAAAAAATCAGATATTTAGTAATTCTGAAGACCATTGGTTTTACTGGAGTCAGTCGACCATGAGCATCTGGCTCAGTAAAGTAAAACTGTGTCTATAGCTAAACTGGACTCCCTCTCTGGAACACTGTCTCAATATGTAAAGTGGACCTGCTGTCTGGAACATGTGTGCCATGTATAGGTCATTCACATAAAACTGGGGGTTTATGTAATCCTGGCTCCCTCTCTGAAATGCATTGTATACCATGTATAGTTCATTCGAGTAGCCTCAGCTGTTGCAAAAACAAAAACACAAAAAGTTCTAGCAGGACAGTTGTGTAACTCAGATTTTTTACACATCGGTTTCTTCAGGAACTGCCAGTTCTCTGCTGCAGAGTCATTTAAAGCCAAGTTGCAGAGTAAGCCATAAAGATGATGTCATGTTTTGAAACTGAATGGCTTCAAAAGGTTGGAACTCAGTGTCTGAATGCTTAGAGTAAATATCAAGTCTTACAAATTTGAAGGTATGTGTTAAAGATTTGTATGTATTGTTTTAATCAGTTGATTAGAACAATCTAATCTCTACATACATGATTCTGCATTGTTTTAACTTTTTTGCAGATGAAAAAAATAATAGAGTAAGACTCTGGTCTTATTTTTGGTTGCAAACATCTAGAAGTGACAATGAAAGCACAAAAAAGTCACTTGCAGTTGGCTGCTTTTGACGTGCATTAAAAAAAAACTGTCAACGAAAAGAAAAAACAGTTGACAATGTGTAAAGACATTCACATTAGAAGTACAGAGGAATTGAGGATTTTAAAGTAGTGTATAAAATGAATCAAAGTACAGACAGTGTTTTACCTGAATATGTAGAAAACAGTAAAGTGGCACATTGTTGAAAGCAGTGGAAAGCTAAGTTACAGAGATACAAACTGACTGAGCTTGTATTTTTCTATAGGGCCAATATTTTATTTTACCTGTAATTTAACCTAGCAAAGGCAAAAATTCTTTATCATTTGCCATTTAAAAAGAATTCTTAATATGTTAAAAAAATCAAATATTGACAGATGGCTGTAAAATAATAATTTTCCTGAATTAAATATATTAAATGTTCACCGTCCTTCCACATGGTGTAGAACACATCACACTGTCTGCCCAAGGTTTTACAAGATTGAAAATTAAATTCTTCAGGCTTGCATTTATTTTCGATAGGACAGATTATTTCCGAATGGAACATAATGTTTAAAATTTCAAATTGTTTCTTTTCCAAGTTTGAAATTTTGTAAATGTTGATCTGCAAATTTGGGCATGTTTGTCGAGGAAAATTATTTTGATGCGGCCAGTCTTCGTTTTGAAAGCCGAGTACATAGTAACGGTCTTAGGACAGACTGTTCTGAGTTTAAAATGGCCTCTTTTCAGACATCTAGCGACACAGCTGCAATTCAAAGTGATTTCTGGCAACATGGCGGGGTACCGGAAGTAGGGGTGTATGCTCTCTGCTGATGTAGTGTCCAATCAGTTGTTTACCGGTTAGCTGCAGTGATGGACATGCGCAGGATGCACCATCACCATCTGGCTGCCACGAGCTGTTTCTGTAGCATGAATGCATGTCAAATTAAGTGATCTATGTTAACAAAGTTGCGCCAACCTCAAAGACCATGTCCACAGCTAGAGCGATTGCTCATGTCAATGAAATGCCCCTTTAACTGACAGAGCTTATTCAAAATCAGCATCTGATTAAGAGGTTGGGTTGACACATTTTCTTCCTCTTTCAGAAAACGATGCCAGAAACAAAACATCACATTTCACCCCAACTACACCGTGTCCTACAGAGAAAACAGACAGTACTTTTTCGAGCCCTCCATGTCTAAAGGGAACGAGTCTGATGTTGTGACCATTCCAAACATGTTGGTGCTGGTAAGAAGTTGTTCCTCCCTCCTCAGTATAAATGTATTTTTTAGGTCGGGTGTTTCTTCAGTCGTTTGCTTCTGTGCTTTTAGGGCGCAGCGGTGATGATGGAAAGCCTGCCGTTCGCAGTGCGTTTGATGATCAGCGCCACTTTCAAGACGTTTAACGAGGGGCCCTTCCTGACCAAGACGGTGGGAGAGCTGATGTGGGGATATGACAGTGGTCTGGTTGATTTCCTCAACACATACGTGCCCGGCATGCTGCCGTCATCGGGAAAGTTTGGCCTCTTTGCAGAGGTAAGTAGTAGAAATGCTTTACGATTTTGGGGTTCAGGTTTATGACCTCCATGTCTGAGAGGACAACATGGAGACAACATGCCAGCATGCTTGCTAAAATAATTAATATAATTTATTTTTTCTTGATTTATATTTAATGGCACAAAATGAAAATGATTGCCTTGGGTGTTCTTTGGGCCAGTATTTCACCAGGAGAAACTGGAGACCTTAGAGCAGCATGGTGCCCACCTTTACCATCCACAAAGGTGCAAAATCAAACAGAACTTGACCTTTTTCTGAGTTTATTATTGGCTATAGCTTAAAGACCCACATTAACCTCAGCAGTACTTGTAGTGTCTTGTGGCAAACACTGAGCCAGGTTATGTTTTGGACCCTTTTGCTATTAGAAGGCTCATCATTACGCACATATGTTGGTATCTACTTTACAGTGTCAGACAGATTCTATTTAGTGATGTTCAACAAGCATGGCAGTAATCGTATGTGGCTGGTGAAACTGAACCCAACTGACACATTAGTTTGATCATTTTTGTAGATTGGTTGCTAAGGCGGCAATTACTTTCTCACATAGGGCAACGTAGGCTGGATAGCATTTTTCTTTCAATAAATGAAATCATGATAAAAGAAATTGGACTATCTCATGGTGTACTTTTTGAAGAATTTGGTATGAGTCCCAGTAGGCACAGCAGTGAGCACAGAGGAAGCTGCTGCCCTATCACTAAAATCTTTCCCATTTTCAGTTGTACACTATCCCACCGTAACGGTTGTGCCTTTTTTTTTTTTTTTTACATAAAGTAACATTTAACTGGCTTTTGTTCTGTGTGACTGGCTTTTTTGCTTTTTCAGTCAGGAAATTCTAAACAGATGCAGGTAAAGTATGATATTGTCTTTGTTTAGTTCAACAACTCCAACACTGGTCTGTTCACCATCTTCACTGGAAAAGACGACATCAGGAATGTGCACAAAGTCGACTCCTGGAACGGCCTGACGGCGGTGAGACGCTGACATGACACCTGTGGCTGTTTTATGTTTGTTTTTTCTCCAAAGTCTGACCGTCTTCTCTTATCAGCTAAACTACTGGAGGACTCCGCAGTGCAACATGATCAACGGAACAGCTGGGCAGATGTGGCCTCCTTTCATGACAAAAGAGAGCACACTGCCTTTCTACAGCCCTGATGCCTGCAGGTAAAAATGCTTTTTTTCTTTTTTTTCAACTTTTATTCTCATCCAGGTTCTGCATACTTACAAACCTTCCTTTTTATAGATCAATGGAACTGGTTTACCAGCGTCCAGGCAAGATGCATGGCATCCCTCTGTATCGATATGTTGCACCCAAAACGCTGTTTGCCAATGGCACAGATTACGCTCCAAATGAAGGTTTCTGCCCATGCAGACAGTCTGGCCTGCTGAACGTTAGCAGCTGCCGCCACAGTGAGTATATATGCGCAAACAGCCTCACGAACATTACAAATGTTTGCTTTGCAGTGCAGGATTGTTGTCTGTGAATGTAGAATAATCAGTCAAACTGTAGAAACGGAAAGAATTTGAAGATTTTTGACTTTCCAATGGACCTTGTACATAGAATAAGATAGAACTGCATTAATCTTGAAGGAAATTCTTGTGCCAGATGTTGCTCAAAAGAAATTAAAATAACATGATGCGTAACTAAAAATTAAAATAAAGCCAAGTAAAAATACGATGAACAGAAAATCAAAAAACAATACTGTGATGATACGAAGTAGTAATACTGCACACAATATTGCACTTGGAATATAATTAATATCATGTGTGATGCATGGCTGAGTCAGGAAAAATGATCAAATGTCAGCTTAGAATCATTACATTTTGACAAAGGCACTGTATTCTACATGTCACTGAGAAATTCACTAGAAACTTAGAATTTGCAGCAGATTCTGCAAAAATAAAAAATGCTGCGCTCCTTGGCACAACTGAGATGCCATGGGTTGTTCAGCTGTGACCAACAGTCAAAAATTTAGGGAGTTTTCAGCTTAACTGCAAGCTATGTTCCCGCAGAGAGGAGATGAGAAACAAAAGGGGAGAGAGAAAAAATAAAGCATACTGGATCAATAAAATAAATGCAGCATGGCTCAGAAACAGTATACAGAGGAGCAAGTTGTTGGAAGGTACATTTAGCGTGGTGAAACTTGTTTCTAGAATTGATGTACCTAGAAGAGTGAAGGAGTTTATACATACTGATTCTATCTACATCATTCTGTATTGAAAAGGAGCAAAAAATAAATCGCCAAGAAGCTGCCTGGAGTTCAGAGGATTTTGAGATGGCATTAAGTGTATGTGTCCTACATGTGACATTTTTCTTCTATCAAAATAGAGGCTAAATTAATGAGATGTCTTCTCTGTTTAACAAGGAAAATATCTTTTGCTCAAATGTATTTAACAAAATATAGTATTAATTGTTTGAGATAAATATGGCAGATTATTTGCAATACTGATTTTTGGATGACATCAACCACACTATTAATTTTTTTTTTTAATGCAAAACTCACTCTGCTCTTTGAAAGTGGAAAATGACGCAAAAAAAGACATGTTCATATTTAAAATTCAGTATATTTTTAATAAGAACTAAGAAGCCAATTGTCTGCTCGATTGTACAATTGAGAAAATCTGTGAGCCCACATTGAGTAAAAATTGAATGGGTCCTGCTTAGGGCTCAGACGGTTAAATTGAACTTATAATGTTGCGATAGCATTAATGTTTTTTTTCTGTGTATATAAATTATATTTAGAGAATTTCAGAATTTCAACAATCCAGTAATCCCCACTAAAGCAAGAAAAGCACTCGGAGGGCGCAGTACTGCTCCAAGTCTGCTCAGCCGTTGTATCATTTCTGATGGATGAAATTTTTAAGAAAAAATTACCTTGTGCTGAGCACAGGTGTGTGTTATGCATGTGTATGTTATGTACGGATACCGAATCGTGTGATCTAAATATGTAACAGATGATGGGACTCAAACACCCCCACAATTTAATCAATTGTTCCAGATGTACAGATGAGTCCACAGCGGCTGATTTGTAGTAGAATCACAATCATGTGATCATCAGTAGGCAGCTGATGTAGTGTTCACTTGTCATAGTTACAGTGACGCTGTGCTTTTATCTTGCAATGGTACAGAAATCTTTAACAAATCTGTGAATCCAGACTATAAGCTATAATCAACTCTAATCACTTGGTCCTTGTCATTTCTGAGCTTCCCTGAAAATTTCATCGAAATCCGTTTGCCCGTTTTTCAGTAATGTTACAAACGTTTGCTGATTCATCACATAACTCCACTGTTCCTTGGTGGAGTCATAAATACAGCTCAGAACTTGCTTTTATTTGGACCAGCCCTAGATCGACCATAAGCTGCATCACAGTAAAAATCTAATCACTTGCTCCTGGTGTAATTTCTGACATTCCCTGAAAATTTCATCCAAATCTGTTCTTGAGCAATGTTGCTAACAACCAGACAGACAAATGTATGCTGATCGTCACAAAACTCCGCCGCATTCCTTGAAGTAAGGAAACGAAGGTTAGGAAAACCCATTTGCTTAGCATCTCAACCCTCCATGTCGGCTGTGTAATTCAAATTAAACTGATTAGAGCAGCACCACGCATGCAGGTACCTGGATTCCTTATCCGTGCTAACACCGTGTACATATACAACAGATAAGAGTAAGTCTTTGTTTGAATAGAACCTTTGATTGCAACACTTGCATCACAAAATACTTTCAGAATAAAAAGAGTACAATAAACGTAGCAAATATAGACAAAAATAAAAAACAAGCAGGTATAAATAAAATTACATGCATAGTAGATGATACTATAAGAAGGCTGCAGTAAAGAAATGGTTTTTAAGTGCATTTTACAAGTTTCAGCAGAGCCTGACTGACATCTTTGGGTAACCTGTTCCATAGCTTGGGAGCAGAGCTGGAAAAGCTGCATCTCCTTTTTTGGTTTCTGTGGTTTTCATTCAGCAGCAAGCTTAGATGATCTGAGAGCTTGTGATGGGACAGAAGGCAGCAGGGAATGTACAGTAAGAGTGACTGAGATGATCTTACTTGAAGCAAACACTCCTAGGTGTCGGTTTTGGATGGATTTACGCAAATTATGGTTTTAGACACCAGAGATTTTGAAGATTTCCAGCGGTTTGACTGATTAACTTCAGCATTCTTTGTCCATTTTAGACTCTCCAGTCTTCATCTCTCATCCTCACTTCTTTAATGCTGATCCTGTGCTGCTGGACTACGTACAGGGTCTTCATCCCAACGAGGAGGAGCACGGCCTCTTCATAGACATCCACCCGGTAAGAACGCACACAAACGCACTCAGTCTTAAACAGCCCACATTCTGCTTTTTGGTTCCTTTTTTTTTTTTTTTTTTTTTCTTCAGTGTATTGTATCGCTTCCCTTTGTGCATACAAAAGTGTTGGAAACTGAGGAAGTCTGGGAGTCGATGCAAAAACAGATTTGGCTGAGGTTTTTTTTTTTTTTCTTTTTGGTGTAAATGGTGGGGGGGAAAAATACAAATTAAAACTGCAGAATTCTGACCTACTCCTTTGTACTTCAAGGGCCTCTAACTCTGGGAAAATATTCATAGTATGATGATATGATTTTACATGATTTTGTTAAATATACTAGTTATTTTACCTAAAAAAAAAAAAACACAAAAAACCCCGGCTGACCTGAGGGAGTCGGGTAGGAGATACCGAGTGATGTTTCATGGAGTTTTCCCATTGCTTTGGCTCAGAGTGCAAAACTCCAATGGAAGGAGACTTAAAAAAGCGTTCTGTTCTTATGTACAATATGCAAAACAATAAATCGCATGCTCAGTCCTTCAGCCTGTGTTCATATTGGCACAAGCCTCAATATATTTTACTAAAGATGCAGTTCACTGAGTTAATACAACATGGACTTAAACATTTAATTGATTATGTTCCGCCTTCCCTTCAGTGTGTTCTATAGCTGCTGTTTTATGAAGGTAAAAGTTGTGCAATCTTACAAAACCCAAAGTTGCACCATAGAAAACTCTGCTTGTTTATGTCACTATATAGAACGTTTGCGTAATGCCTGCCCAGCACCTAGTTTAGCTTTTCAACATAGAATGATAGTTTCCTCACAGCCTTTGTTGTGAGTGTTGTATCCATGCACTTGAAGATGTGGTGTTACTAACCAACATTACCTGCCTTTTGACAGACCATATGACCAATAAGAGCCAACAGGACTTTTCAAGAGGGGGCTTTAAAAAGAAGGGAAGAAGAGTAAGATTTGTTAAACATTAAAGCATGTCAAATGCAAATAATATAGGTCCTTTAAAAGGAGCATCAGCCCTGCGGTCCTTGAGTCCTGGCCTTGTTGTGAGCAGAGGTGGACTGATTGCATATCACAGATCTTTATCATGTGTCATAGTCAAGTGCAATTTTTTTTTTTTTTTTTGTGCTGATAGAAAAGCATGTTGGGGTCCTGTTGATCAGGCCTAACAACAAGGTCTTTGGTGTAGAGTGGGTGAAGGGTGGACAGTTTTACTGCTTACATTAAGTCCACGTGTTCCTATGATACCTAAAGATTGCTCAACCATATTCCATGTGCACAGTCAACGAGTTTGTTCAATGTATTGATGTACTATTAAACCTATACAAGTATAAAGATTCAGTGGCAGTGATAAAGTAGGAAAACTGAAGGGATGTGGCATGACATTTGTTTTTATTCCTAGAGAAATCCCTGATATCTGCTTTTATTGCAGTACAATAACACACTGACCAATGTGTACTGATAACTGCACAATAATGGCTGGTTTTCTGATAATGCTGCCATGGCTCAGCTTGTTTTAAATTCCTTATGCAATTGCACTTGTGTAAATGTCACAGTGTCTTTGACTATCTGAATCGTGATAAGGTAATTGGAAATTGGGCTATCTCTCTGTAATTGTCATTCACGAGGTACAGGATTGTTAAAATTTTCTATGGCTCCAATAAATAGATTCGATAAGGAAAGGGTTTTCTAATGAGTCTACATTATGTATCAAGTTAATAATTAAGTCAACTAAACATTTATGAATTTTATTGCAAATGAATGACCAACCCAACCTGCTATGTGACATAACTGTGCAACTGCTGAAATGATTATAAGTTGCTGTGCTTATGTGCTAGAAAAGACAACTAGACAACTTAATTCTATTTAAAGAAAAGAAAAAATCAAAATGATAAAGCCACATACAGCCATGGCCATAAGTTTGGACACAAGTACCATGACGCTTGTGAATCTTAGAAAATACCACAAAATTGTCACTTACAATACAGTACACAACTCCTGAGAACTATATTAAGTTTCATATTTAAAAAAAAAACATCAAAAGAGTTTGGTGTCATTTTGTTATTCTTACCAAATTCGGTTGTGAAAGTACTGCATTTTTTTGTTTTCTTCTAATATTATGTTTTGGGAACAAAGTTGTTCCAATTGTTGGAATTTATTGATATTATATCCCTTGTTGATTTGTTGACCAATTAAACTGGTGCTGTCAAAAAATATTAGTTATGTTCTGTCATAGACATCAAAACAGACATAGTAAGTCATGCTGTGTCCAAACTTATGGCCATGGCTGTACATGCCTTTCAGCCAGCTGGACCTCTATTTCATATCATCCCCCACAAATTATGTCAGTTAAATTTTTTTTCCATGCAAACATCACTGTTTTACATTTTTAGAGGCGTAAATGAAAAAATATGACAATATTATTGGATATTTTGCAAAACAAACATGGTCATCTTTGTTTTGGCCTCTCATTCACGAAAACGGTTTTAAATCACTAAAACTGAGATTTTATTTTTCCTTCAGAAGTTCAGATTTTCAAAAACTTCATGTGGACATGTCAGAGTTTTAGAGGATGACGCCTGATTTTAATTTATTTAAAGATATATATTTTTGCATTGCTGAACTGTTTTAGATTTAGTTCAGAGTTTACGTAATTGCTATTTGGGACAAACTTGTGTAAAATATTTAGGGTAATTCACTGACAAGAACTGCTACACAACACGGTCCACATCATGCTTTTGTCCTATCAAAACTGCAAAGAAGTGGAACCCTGACTTGTCACACATCAAATTTCACCGATGTTTGAGGCCTCAAAAGTTGGTGAAATGTTGAACAAAGACAGTTTTTAGTGGAAAAATAGACAATTCCTTATATATAAATTTACAGGAAGTTTCTGGGGCCCCAATGCTACCATTGTTTTAAAGTTTTGCACTTTTTTTCTATTTTCAAGGGCCAATATTTTAAAATTTGGCCATTGCTTGAAATTTAAATATTTAGAGCTTTGTGAAGCAATTTTGTCTGCATCCTTTTAGAGAGACTGAACCCTTAAAATGTCTTCCCAGATTAGATTTTATTTAGGGTGGAAGTACTAACATTCTCGTTTTCATTCTCGTATTAAACTAAAATAGTTTAGAGAACTAAACAACCAGATAATAAATAAACTCTGACCAAAATCTGAGGCAGTGTAGCAACATGGACAAAATGGTTTTTACCCTTCCAATAAACAACAAAACACAATGGTCACTGAAATGACTTGAAACTGACAAAATTACAAATGATTTAAAATGTACTACAAATTAACTCATGACAATCATACCTTGTGGTTCATCAGAATCTTTTAAAAAAATAAATAAATAAACTGACCTGGACAAACAGGATGATTCTGGGAGACTGTCCTTTGGACAAATGAGACAAACTAGAGCTTTTTGGCAAGTCATGTCAGTTCCATGTTCACAGATGCAATAGTGAAGCCTACAAAGAAAAGAACACTGTACCTACTGTGAAACATGGAGGAAGCTCGCCTATGTTCTGGGGTTGCTTTACTGCATCTGGCACAGGATGTCTGCCAGATGAATCTCTGCAGAATTCAAGGAAATCTCAAGACAATCAAGGCATTCTGAAGTGAAATGTGCTGTCCAGTGTTGGAAAGCTCGGTCAGTCACATGGTCATCTGTTGTCCAACAAGATAATGACCCAAAACACAGCTAAATGCATCCAATAATGGCTAAGAACAAAACACTGGATGATTCTCAAGTAGCCTTTTATGAGCCCTGATCTAAATCTAATTGAGCATCTGTGGAAAGCACTGAAACATGCAGTCTGGAGAAGGAACCCTTCAAACCTGAGACAGCTGGAGCGTTTTGCTCATGAGGAGTGGGCCAAAACACCTGCTGACAGATGTACAAATCTCACTGAGGGGTTCATAAACTGCTTTATTGCATTGATTGCCTCAAAAGGTTGTGCAACAAAATATTAAGTTAAGGATACCATAATTTTTGTCCAGGCCTGTTTCATTAGCTTGTTTTTTTTTTTTTTTAATGATTTTGTTGAACCACATTTCAAAAGCAATGTCTGATTTTAGTTTTCAGCAAATTTCTTTTTACTTTTGTCAGTTTCAAGTTATTTCAGTGACTATGATGGATTTTTCTTTTTTGTTTTAGTTTAGAGTAAAACATTTTGTCATTGGTCCCATCTTGAAATATTAGTTTTTATTTAGTTTAATTTTTACGACAGTTGACTTAGACCATCTTTGCAACTCGTCTTTCTGTTGTCAGAGGAAGGTTAGCTGACAGCTAATGATGATTTTCTCCCACTGAGACTGGGAGTGTCTGGCAACTTCTCCCAGGATCTCAACCATGCACAGCTAGTGTCTTCTGCCTGAGCAGATTAAAATGCCTACAGGAACCATATTTGAGACAGTTATTGCTCAACCTGAACTGTAAACATGTTGGTGATTAATTTAGAAGTGGCTCCTTAGTAAAATACACTGCTCAAAAAAATTAAAGGAACACTTTGAAAATACATCATATTTCAATACGGGGAAAAAACAAACTGGATGTTAGCATTGATATGGACTGGATAATGTGTTAGGAATGAAAAGTGCCACATTGTTTGATGGGAATGAAAATTATCAACCCCCCCAGGAGGGCTAAATTCAAGACACCCCAAAATCAAAGTGAAAAACTGATGTGGCAGGCTAGTCCATCTTGCTGAAATTCCTTGGCAACAACTCAAAACGGTGTTCAGTAGTTTGTATGACCTCCATGTGCTTGTATGCATGACTGACAATGCCGGGACAAGCTCTGAATGAGACGACAGATGGTGTCCTGGGGTATCTCCTCCCAGAACTGGACCAGGGCATCGCTGAGCTCCTGGACAGTCTGAGGAGCAACCTGATGGTGTCGGATGGAACAAAACATAATGTTCCAAAGGTGTTCTATTGGATTCAGGTCAGGTGAGCGTGGGGGCCAGCTAATGGTATCAGTTCCTTCATCCTCCAGGAACTGCATGAGTTCTCTTACCACATAAGACTGGGCATTGTCGTGCACCAGAAGGAATCCAGGACCACTGCACCAATGTAGGGTCTAAAAATGGGTCAAAGGATTTCATCCTGATACCTAAAGGCAGTCAGAATGCCATTGTCCAGCCTGTAGAGGTCTGTGCGTCCCTCCATGGATATGCCTCCCCACACCATCACTGACCCACCACCAAACCAGTCATGCCTGTCACATGTGCTCAGGGTGAACCTGCTCTCATCTGTGAAAAGCACAGGGCACCAGTGGTGGACTTGCAAATTTCTGTTACCAGCCGAGCTCCACGGTGCCAGTCAGCGAGCACAGCGGGCACTAGAGGACGCTGGGCCCTCAGACCACTCTCATTACATCTCTTTCTGATTGTGTGATCAGAGACATTCACACCAGTGGTCTGCTGGAGGTCATTTTGTAGAGCTATTGCAGTGCTCATCCTGTTCCTCCTTGCACAAAGGAGCAGATAGCTGTCCTGCTGATCGGTTGAGGACCTTTGATAGCCCTGTCAAGCTCTCCCAGAATAACTGCCTGTCTCCTGGAATCTCCTCCATGCGCTTGAGAATGTGCTGGGAGACACAGCAAACCTTCTGGCAATGGCACGCATTGATGTGCCATCCTGGAGGAGTTGAACTGTCTGTGGAACCTCTGTAGGGTCCAGGTTTTGCCTCATGCTACCAGAAGTGACTCTTACCCTAGCCAAATGCAAAACTAATGAAAAAACAGTCAGAAAACATTAGGAAGGAAAGAAAATGTCAGTCGCCTTCACCTGTAAACTCATTCTTGTTTTGGGGATTGTTACCCCTCTAGTGCATCTGTTGTTAATTTCATGAACACCAAAGCAGCTGAAACTGACTAAAAAGCCCCTCAGTTACTTACTTGACCAGATCAGTGTCCCACATGTTTCACTGATTTGATGCAATACTAGGATTAAAGTGTTCCTTTAATTTTTTTGAGCAGTGTATTTGTAAAGCAGCTGCAACAACAATGTGGCTACTGTTGCTTTGGCAAACATTATTTTAATAGATTTTGCTGCATTTCATGAGTAATTAAAAAATAATATATTAAAAAATTCAATCATTGTGTTGTGAATAAAGTTGCGTGTGTACAAGCCAGGGTTAAAAAGTATTGTTTTGGCCAGTTACAACTTATGCTTATGAGAACATAACAAAATTGTACTGCTAATGTTCTGTTGTTCATTTACAGAGATTACAAATATCCGTTACTTAATTATAGAGCAAAGTTTATCTGATTAGTGTTCAAAATGTATTAACAGCTGCGTGCCTTTATTCCCTATGAGTCCTCTATGTCTGTATAGTGAACAATCCACAGCTTAAATCTGTTACAATATACTGAGTAAATTATGCTGTGTTGCATTTTACAGGGGAGTAAGGGGAAAAAATGTTCATAGTAATGTGATAGAATTTAATTTGAAAATGTGTTTGGGTATATCAGCATGTCAGGTTCAACATCATGAACTACACTAGCTTTTCTCTACAGTTGGGCCTAATCATCCACAAATGCTGTTTTGGATCACTATAACTGATTTTTTTTTTTTTTTTTTTTTTTTTTTTGAAAAGGCCTTCTGAAGTACAGATTTAGAAAAATTCTGCTCCTGCAAAAAAATCAGTTGGCACATATTCTGTGTAGATGTAAACCATTACTTACAATAGGGGTGGGAAAATGGAGTACTACATCAGCTATCTGTGATTAGCTACCCTACTGTGTCTTGAAAGTTGGTTCTCACTTAATGTCACTATTTTTGAAAGGGAAGCAGTTTTTTTTTTTTTTTTTTGTTTTTTTTTTTTTCAATGTAGTTAACATGAAAGGAATCCAAAATACAGTCTAGACATTGTTAATGTGGTAAATGACTGTTCTATCTGGAAACGGCTGATTTTAATTGGAATATCTACATGGGGGTGCCCATTCCTGCAACCATCACTCCTGTGTTCTAATGCTACATTGTTAGCTAATGGTGTTGAAAGGCTGATGATTTAAAAAAAAACAAAAACCCTTGTGCAATCATGTTAGCACATGCATAAAAGTGAGTTTTCATGGATGACATGAAATTGTCTGGGTCACCCCAAACTTTCAAGCCCACAGTTAGCTGTTTGGTGGGCAATCTTGACAATTTTATTTTGCCAGTTTGGTTTGCTTCTTTAACAGTCAAATTTGGTCAATAATGGGGAATAGGAACCTGAATGTGTCAGGTTTGTGCATAGGTGTTGACAATAATCATTTGTAAACGGTGACATGATTGTGTTTGACAGGAAAAAGCCAACAACAGTTGTTTCATGTTAACTGAGGAACATGTGGTCCCTGCCATGAGGCTCATCTCATTTTAGTAATTTCAGTCTCCTTTTCTCCTCTTTCCTTCACCCTGCTGCCTGTGAGCCAGAAATCATTCCTGGTGCATCATCACAAAAGATGCCTCAATTCCTAAAATGCATTTTTATTCATGCAGTACCCTTGTGTGTGCCACAACTCTTCGACTTCACCCTACATCTCAGACTTTGTCACAGACTTCCAGTGTGATCTGATTAGTGGAGAGACTCTGCAGGGTTGCTGACCCTTCAGCTGTTGAAGGGCACTTGGTGGTGGGTCATCCACATCTGTCAGAACATCCACATTTTTCCACTGGTCTGTTGCATGCTGGAGGGCACTTTATTTTAGTTAAGATTTTTTTTTTTTTTTTTTTTTTTTTTGCCTTTATTGGACAGTTGAAGAATAAATCAGTGTGTTACTACTTTTTTTTTTTTTTTTTTTTTTTTCTGAATTGAAAAATGTCACCTTCTTACAAAAAGTTAGGCAGCATTTATGGAAACTTTTTTAAAACTTCATTCTTGTACAGGAAAAAGTAGCACATATTGAAATTTAGACAGGAAATTCCCTAATCAATATTCAGGTATGCCACAGTTAATATATGGCATTGGTTTTCAACATGAAGTCAGAAACTGTTTATGTAACCGATAAGAGCTTAAATTTGTCCTGGTATGCTGAGAAGACCTTTTTTTTTTTTTTTTTTTTATGACTGGATGGCTTGGTTTTAAAAATTTAGAGAAGCACTGTAAAAATTGAACAATACTGTTGACTGGTGCTGTGTTGTTTAGCTTCTTCCAGGGTCCTTAGACGTAAATTGCCTGAGGGGTGATATAAAACAGAATAAGTGTATAATTATAGAAAATATACAGACTTCTTGTGTCTGTCCAGCTCTTCAGTCACTGCTGGTGTCCCACATCGCCACCAGCTACATTCCTATCGTTTATCCTCTGGCACGGATTTCCGCACAACTTCAGTTAAGTTTTTATGAGAGCCATATGTCCACAGTGGAGCTCTTAAATCTCTATAGACACGTGAGCCAAAATCCTTTAAAAAAAACAAAACACTTGACTGAAAGATATGATAGAAATGATCATTTTTCTCTACATTGAATATCCAGTTTAAACTCCAAGGATTTGACAAAAGTGAGCACTGCCCAGGTTTCAGCACTGAGACAAAAGAGTTTTGTCAGGTTCTGGAAAGAACATTTTGTGCTCAATTGGAGCTGATGATGTTGCTTTTCTTCACAGCTGGCTCTTATTGCTTTCTTACATAACGTGTTGTAACTTAAAAGCTGTGTCCAGGCAATGTGGAGGTGACGGCTGTTTGTCCGTGTGGCTGATGGTGATTTGGCATTTTTATGAGGAAAGTAAGGTTTGCGGGTCTAACGGTGCTTCTGAGCAGAAAACACGGCACTATCGCCATCTCACTGATGATTACACAACTATGCAGCTCAGTGAGTGGCTCTTGCAGAACAACCATTGATAATACATTTCTTATATATAGAAATACAGTGCTTTGAGTTGGTGTTCAGTTTCCACAACACATAGCAAATAAATCACTTGGCCTCAAGGATTTACAAAAGCATTAGGGCGATAGCAGTGATAATTGTTTGGGGAGTAAGGAGAGCTTTAAAGCAGCTGTGTAAACTGATGAAATAATCTGTCTGCAATTATTTTCTGGTTTGTCTCAGTTTTGGTTAGAAACGAGCAGTGACTCACCTCCAGCAACGTCATACAAACTTGTGTATGGGCAGTTTTAGTATTTGCGTACAGTACCTTGCTGTACATTTTGCCATAAAATACATGTTTATTTCACACCACAACTTCTGTCAACCCCCATTTACCCCTACACAGATTTCCACCAGCAGCTAGCAACAATGTGAAACAGCCCAAGATAAAATTGGTGCCTGCCTAATTGAGAAGTGCCATCTCACAAAGGCAGTGTTGGCTTTTAAAGGACGACAAGCAACATTAGTATAATGAAAAAAAACACAGAAGATCACAGAAGCATTGTCTGTCTGGCTGTTATAATAGAATTGTGAGCATGTCCTGATGTCTTAAACAGAAGAGACTAATTAACGCATCTTGTTCATAGTGGTCTTTAAAATGTCACCTTTCTGCTGCAGGTCATCATAAAAACCCCCATTTTTGCGAAAAAAAAAATTCCGAATTTGCCTTTTTTCCATAAGTCCATCATCTTATTAAAGTAGAGTGCTCTGAGAAGATAATTAGATGGCTGTTTGGAGCAGTTTTCTGTGGAAAGTAGCTAAAGTACCCGACACAAAAAGTTGCTAGATTTCACCAGATCATCCATTATCTAAACACCGCCTAATTCTCATTAGGGTCACAGGGGGCTGGAGTCTATTCCAGCTGATTTAGGTTGAGGCAGGGGACACCTTTGACAGGTCACCATAGAGACAATCGCACTCACAGACAATTTAGTTACCAATTAATGTCAGCATGTTTTGGACTGTAGGAGAATGACAGAGTACCTGGAGAAAACCCACACATGCACAGGGCAAACATGTAAACTCCATGCAGAAAAAAATCCCTGAAAGGCTGTAACACGAACTGGGGATCTTCTAGCTGCAAGGCGAGGGTGCTAACCACCAATCCACTGTGCAGCCCTTCACCATGTAATGTCTTTCAGAAATTACTATTTAACAGGATGTCTCAATCCGATCTCAAAGATGGAAATGAGGGCAATCAAAGCATTGTTGTGCCTGATGAGTATTTGTTATTTAACACAAACCTAGGCCTGATCTTTTATTCACATCAGCTGTCACATGCCCTTAAACTTCCCAAAGAGATGGGTCGAAATGTTGTGCTTTTTAAATTTGCGTTACTTTTTCCAACCTGTGAGCCTTGTAACTTCCTCAGTACAAGAGACGCATAGAATTTTAGGACTGAAAAAACACATTCAGGCTCTGTTAAAAACTGCAAGCTAAATTATTTCCACTGCAGGTGTCAAAAGATCAGGTTAACATTTAATAGTTGATTACCAGAAGCTACATTTGCAAATGTTAAAATAAACCATATTCGACACAAAAGAAATCATGGCTAGAATATGTCCTGGTATCAAACTGTAGGTAAAAAAATTAGACCTTTTTATTTTTTATAACCTCTTTTGAGTAACATCTATTCTGCATTGTGATTTCACCATTGAGGGTTTACCCAAAATGCACTTTTTACAGTTTTATTTTGTAACTTATCAGGAAAAAAGTTAACACCATAGTAGTGCTTGGTTCTATTACACAGTCACTGCTGCAAGTTTTCTATTGCCCGTTATGCACGGTCTCCCACAAACTGATGGAAAGCGGAACAGGATGTTGTGCTGCATTTTTATGTCTCTCTCAATGCTTTGGTTAAATCTCACTTTTCCTATTTTTTTATTATTTTTATTTTGTCAGTTTCCAGTTCCTGCCTCAGTATTATCTGTTTGAAGTCCTGTGAAGCAGACTGGCAAAGCATGACCAACAATCACTCAACATAAGGATTTCCTTCTTTTGTTTATGTTCCAGGATGATTGTCTCTTATTTAAATGATGGAAACATCTTGTATTTTTTTTTTTTATTCCTATTGTGAGATGTGTTCTGTGTCTTTGCAGCAAACAGGTGTTCCTCTGAACGTGTCCATCCGCCTTCAGCTCAACCTCTACATGAAGAGAGTGTTGGGAATTACGTAAGGAAACCATTCCCTCAAGTATTAATGTGCAATGACATTTGTCATGTATTGTTTTTATAATTTTTCTGCATTCACTCTAAAGAGCCACTGAATGTTTTCTGCCTTTATTACATTTGCTCTGCAGCCTTTGAGTTTGACACTCAATGTTTGTGTCTTTGTAGAGAAACTGGCAAGATCTCTGAGGTGATGATGCCCATGATCTGGTTTGAGGAGGTAGGTTGTAAATGTTTGTACCATTTTTAAGTGCAGTCGTTGAGGTCTCCACTCTTATACTACTGTTATTCAGATCCTGTCGTGCATAAGATAAGATAGACTTTATTGATCTCCCAAAGGAGAAATTTACTGTTACAGGGCTCTTAGGAACAAAAAACAGAGGAGTGCAAAAAGTCACAAAAGTGCATCTCTGTTAGTTGCTTTGCGTCACTTTACACAAGAATTGCAAGAGTTTTCCACATTTTAGAGAAGTAGCCTTTGTAAAATAATGTACAAACTTTGTCACTCTCTTATGCACTGAACTGTAGAAAGATGTTTCACTGTGCTGGATGTATCTTCCAAAAACTTGCTCCTCTGTATATGGGTTTTGAGCCATCCTGCATTTATTTTATTGATCCAGTAAGTTTTATTTTTCTCTTGGTCCCTCATGTCATCACTTCTCTCTGGAAAGCTCTCTGAAGTTTGACTCACAGCTCAGTCAGTCATGGCTTCAGTTGCACAAGGGAGCCTCATCTTAAATGAGATGCACAAAATGAAATAATTCTGATGAAATATCACAATTTTAAGCTTAAATTTGGTTAATATTAATGACATACACTACCATTCAAAAGTTTGGGGTCACTTTTGATAGAAAAGCAGTGTTCAATGAAGAAAAAAATAAATGAATGAATCAGAAATAGTCCACACATTGTTAATGTGGTAAATGACTACTCTAGCTAGAAATGGTTGATTTGTAATGGAATATCTACATAGAACAGAAACATTTCCAGCAACCATCACTCCTGTGTTCTAATGCTACATTGTGTTAGCTAATGGTGTTGAAAGGCTAACTGATGATTAGAAAACCCTTGTTTAGTTTTGTTAGTACATGAATAAAAGTGAGTTTTTATGGAAAACATGAAATTGCCTGGGTGACCCCACACTTCTGAATGCTAGTGTATGTTTCTCATGATTAGTTCACGGAATGTGAGAATGTTTAAAACTTTACAACTGCTTCTGTTTTTAGTTTCTGACTGACTAATGCTGTAATTTTGGTTAAATGTTTTTCCTTTAAATATCATGATTTTAAACTCACTGGCAAGTTTTGGTGTACAAAAGCTCATGGATGTTTTGCACAGAGAGTCTCTCTGAGGCAAATAAAGTATAAAATGAAAACTAATTGCTTGTCCTCCTCCTCAGAGTGGGTATATCGACGGCCCCATCCTCAATACGTTCCACACAAACTTGGTGATTGTACCCGCAGTGATGGAGTATATGCAGTACGGCTTAATAGCACTCGGCCTGGTGACCATAATAATTGCTTCACTGGTGTATTACAAACTGAAGGTAAAACTACCACACATACAGCATGCAGCATGTTTGCAGTTTAGCTGCATGTAGCATGTCACTCAGTTATGCATGTTCTCTCACAAATATATTGGAGAAGGAGCAGGATTGACTGTGGGGGAAAATGTATGAAATGCACATTTCTTAAGTCTCTGTAAAGTGCAAAGAAGGTGTATATTCTGAGATTCAAAATAAAAATCCATTACCTGCTGATATGCAAAAACACAGGCAATCTGAGTTGTTACAAACCAGATTGATGTCTTTTCATCAAAAGTCTGGTGGTGTTGTAAATGGTTGTATTTATATAGCACTTTTATCCAAAGCGCTTTACATGATACGTCACATTCACCCATTCACACACTAATGGCGGAAGCTGCCAAGACGCGAACCACGACCCACCAGGAGCAATTAGGGGTTTGGCGTCTTGCTCAGGGACACCTCGACATGAGCTTGACGGGTCGAGGATCGAACCGGCAACCTTCCAGTTGCAAGACGGCCGCTCTACCCACTGAGCCATGCCGTGTTTTATACTTTTCTGACTGACTTGATTCTTTCTGGTATCAGAATTCAAATCTTAAAGAACAACTCACAAATGTGTATTTTTTTTTTATTGTTAAAAATATTTTCTGAGTCAGCTGTCCACTGTAGGTTTTTTTTAAAATAAATTGTTACATTACTGAGATAGAAGATACTGTAATAGTTTGGGACTATTTTTAGTGGTGGATTGATCTAGTTTTTTTTTTATTTTTTTGAGATTTAGCAACAAATGAAAGAAATTGATACCTATACTTCAATATTCATAGCAAATGTAAAAAGTGGTGGTCTTAAAACGATCATTTTCAACTCCAATGCACAGTCATTCTTGCTCCTCAACTAACATGACCTCCTTCAGTCTTTACACTGAGACCCAAATGTCAAATATTATCTACTATTGCTTACATTAATGGTCCTGCAGAATAGCTAGTGCTTATCAGTGAGAACAAGGTAACAAGACTTGTGCTGTCATCCACATCACACACTGCTGCCCCCTTGTTTGACTTCTTTTCTGCCTCAATGTTGAGTCCTCATGTTACCTTGAAAATGTTGGTTTTAGGAAATGTATGAACTCCCAGCAGACATCATTTCTCCTTGCTTCATTATCAAACTGCTGGTTCAAACAGGAAAAGGAAAGTAAAGCCCACTAGTGATTTGTCCTGTTAGCGTCATGCCTTCATGTATGTGAGGGGTTATGAAATGCGTCACACCTGATGTTGTATAATACAATAAAATCCACCAGTCAAGGTTAATGACTGTTGATGTCCGAGCAGCACCGCTGCTTCGGTGCTAAACAGTCATAAAACAATAATGATAGTAATGCAGTAATACAGATTGACACTCTGAGGTGTCGGTGACATGGCTTTTAATGATGGTGTGTGTTTGCAGAGGTCTCGCTCAAAGGTCTCCATCGAGGAGGAGAACACTATGGTTTGGAAACAATCTCAATCATTCTGATCCAAATTATTCAGACAACTTTTGATCATCTGTGGTTATCCACAAAGTTGATTGTGGGGTTTGCTTTCTTTGAGACTAATCGGTGCATAAATAATTGAAGTTGAAGTTCACTTTGGATTCAAATTTGCCAAAGTACAGTTTAAACTGTTTTTTTCTGCATATTTCTTTCAGAACAGTAGTAGCTGCATAAATCAAAAACACATGAATTTTAAACGGTATGCCAGATATCAATTTATTCTCCACATGCTTTGTAATTTGGTAGCTCTATGGTTACGGTATAGTGTCTTAATAAAACTGCAAGTTATTTTGTGTGTTGTTGGAAGCCATGTTTTGCATTTGGAGGAGTCAGAATATATAGAATAGGTGTATAGAAAGAATTACTGGTGTCACCTTCTAAACCGAAGAAGGAAAGAAAGGAACGTATAAAATAAACCAAAACTTTTAGTGTATGTAAGTGATGCATTAAAGATACTAAAATAAGTAAAAATTGTACTAGTTTCAGCTTCTCAAATATGTCTGTTTTGCTTTTTATTTTGGAATTTTGACACCAAAAACTATTCTGTTAGCTTGGGTTTTGGAAACCTCTTTATAGACATGATCATTCAGTGTCTTGTCTTTTCTGCATTACAGTAATGTTAGTAACTTCAACATCAGCAGCACACAAATGTAAATGCTCACAGCAGTGTAGGACCCTTGTGTAGATTCACTGCAGAAGTATAAATCAAGCTTTAGTCTCCGTTATTCAGAGACATCATCTGTGGAACAGAGTTTACATGTTGACGCTCGTCTTATCTTTCTCATCTCACACTGTTGAGGTGGATAGTTAATGCAAATTAACCTCCTGCCTCCACGTTAAATTTGATCTAATGATGTTAAATGCACCAATTAACCGATCGCATGTCCTCTTGATTAACTGCATGGTTCAATCGAACACCACCGGAAACCACTCTCTCCCTCCCAACAATTCAAAACACAGAAATTTCTTGTTTTTGTATTTTCTGATTGGCTCTTGAGTAAAGCAATATGGTCGTCTTTTAGGCCTCTGATAAGGAGCCAGTAAAAGGTTCGCTTCGCTATGACACACAGGAGAAAAGTATGAGTTATTCAGGTGGGTGCACACACACCAGGTCATGCACATATACAGTATAAATGTTTTCAATACTTTTGTTCACACACGTGAACAGAAGTATTGGAGGTATTGGATCACTTTTTAGAGGTGATCACAGAAACATGAGTTTCTGCCTGACATGGAAAAAAAATAACATGTATACACTACCAGGCAAAAGTTTGGACACCTTCTCGTTCAATGGTTTTCTTCATTTGTAGATTAATACTGGAAGAATAACACTTTTTTGTTTACAACATAATTCCATATGCATTCTTTTATAGTTTTGATGTCTTCAGTATTAATCTGCAATGTATAAAATAATTAAATAAAAACTATGAAATGAGAAGGTGTGTTTAAACTTTTGACTGATGGTGTATATGCCTGCGTTGAAAAGTTTGGGATCAACCAGGCAATTTCATGTTTAACATAACTGCACAAGGGTTTTCTAATCATCAATGAGCCTTTCAACACCATTAGCTAACACAATGTAGCATTAGAACACAGGAGTGATGGTTGCTAGAAATGTTCCTCTGTACCCCTATGGAGATATTCTATTAAAAATACATCATTTCCAGCTAGAATAGTCATTTACCACATTAACAATGTCTAGGCTGCATTTCTGATTCATTTAACGTTATCTTCATTTTTTTAAAAAACAAACCAAAAAAAAACTGCTTTTCTTTCAAAAAATAAGGGCATTTCTAAGTAACCCTAAACTTTTGAGCGATAGTGCAAGTATAAAATAAGGATTCTGGAATTGCACCAGGGCAAAGTGTACCCCAGGGTATACATTGGCCTGGTAGGTCTGTTTATGCCTGTTTACACATAAAGATTAAGCATGTTTAACTATGAATTGTTAAATAATTTTTTTTTTCTATGCTCAGCAAGCAAATCATTACAAAAGAACATGACTAGAATGTCCTTGAGCTAATTACAAATAAAGTTCAAATCAAAGGGAAAAACTGAATTGCATAGACAAAATTGCACGTAAACAAAACATTATCAAAGATTAAAACTGGCTGTTAATTTCAGTTGTTGCTGTATAACTGCTTTCAGTGTAATCTTTTTATCATTATTACCTTTGTATTGTGCTTAAATTAAGATTGGCTTAGGACGCACACAGAGGATCTTCTAGCTGCAAGGCAACAGTGCTAACAGACGAGCTACTGTGCCTAGAACGTTTAATTTCAGTGATTTGTATGTAAATCAACAATGTTAATTTAATTGTTGTAATTTCATATTACATGGGATGCATTTCTGCCTGGTAGGGTATATTCTGGGCTAAGCTATTTTAGCCCCTGGGGTATAAATTGGGCTAAACTGAAGTATGATTTTGGCTGGGAGTGTAATCTCGCCTGTTACACACAGATCAAGTCACTTAGTTTAAGTACCAATCAGACGATACAAACAGATGTTATACAGAAATCTGTTGTACATAAACAATTGAAAGCAATGCCAGCCAGTGTGGATGTTATTTTGTAGTGTTTTGCTTAACTTTTTCTTGGTTTTAAATTCAGTTTTCCCTTTGATTTGATTTTTTTTTTTTTTTCATTGTAATTAGCTCAAGGACATTCTAGTTATGAACTTTCGTGAAGATTGGCTTACTGAGCAAAAAAAGCTTTAAATAACTGAACAATTACAATTTTAACATGCATAATCTTGATGTGTCAACAGGTATAAACTGGCCTAGGCCAGAGTGTACCACAGGATGTTCTTTGGACGGGGGATTAATCTGTCCTGTTGCATCGGGTCATTCCATATAAAATTAGTCAAATCTAAAAAATAAAAAGTTGCCACCTGACCACCACAAAATCAGGTGATTTTTCTCTTTACAGTAACTTCATGACTTCATGAATATTGTCAGAGCTGCAGGCCTTTGAAGCGTGTAGTTGTGAGTTAAAATGTCGCACTTTTTTTTTTTTTTTTTTTTGAGCCTCATGAGATGGACACATGATTTTTAGAAAAAAGCTGCAACCAAATTAGTTTTCTATCCATGTCTGGTGTTACAATCTAAAGACAAAATCTGCTTTTTGTTCAGCATAATTTTTATAACCAATTTTGAGTGAATATCATTGTAAATATAACACATCCCATGATATTGGTGCTTAAAACTGGCTTTTTGAAATACTATGCTGAGCAAAAGTCACATTTTGTCTTTGATGACTAAGACTAATTTATGTCCCTTAGTGTAATGTTTATTTGGTACAATGTCCTTATCACAATTAAAAAGTAAAATTTTGATTAGAAAACGCTTTTTAAATTGTAGATATCTTTTGTTGTTGTTTCAGGATTCATAATTGAGAAGCAGATTTAAAACTGGATTTAGAGTCTATAAAATGCTGTTGAGCTCCATCCAAACTTTGACAGAAACAATCTTCTGGAAATTCTTCATAGATTGTTTTGACACAAATCTTTAACTGTAAGAGTGTTTTTGCGATAAACATGATGCTCACTGACAGGTAAAACTCCGCCTGAGACAACGGTCTCACAGCATTCTTCTTCTTGCAGACAGACTAAAGGTTTGCAAACATCATTTGGCTTCTCTCTTTCCTCAAGGTTGTGATCATTTCCTGAGAGCTTATGTTTTGAATACAAACACAAAAACCAGTTCAAGTCTGCACAACATCCTGTGTCTTTAATAAAGAGATCTGGAGGAAAAACACAGCTGTCCGATGATGGCTCTGAATCACATCAGCCTACATATATTAAATACTACGGCTTTGATCATTTTGCACATTTCTCTTAATTTAGAATTTGTGCATCCTACACATTAAGCTACAAAACCTAGTGATGAAACTTAGGTTTTTTAATTGTTTCATTTTGCGATGTATCAATATCCTGCATTAATAGAATGATTTATTTAAAAACATGGCAGTCAGCTATAATGTGCATTTGTTCTTTTGTGGAAATGGTGCTAAAACTTTCAATTTAAGGTCTTTAAATGCTTTAAATTGATTTCTTAAATATGCAGGTAGTCTAACATCTGTTTTTTTTTTTTTATTTGGAATTACCTAATTAGAGACTAATTACCTAAGTGTGTTTTTGTTGTGGATTTGTTTAACAGGCATGTATAAAGTTTACTAGTTAATAGTTTACGTTGATGGTGGTTCTGTGTCTTCATGTGCTTTGATCATAATACAGAAACATGTAGAATATCTCCTGACATGCTTTAGCTCCTGATTTCACTGAATCACATGTATTTGCAAATGGGGCCAACAGTGCTCTAAACAGGATATGAGCTGCAGTCTCTCTTCTTGGATGTTTTATCAGGTGCAATTAAACAGTTCATATTTTTTTTTCTAAAAGTTTTCATGTCATGTGTCACTGCTGGATGATATTTTAAGCCTCTGAGGTCACTGTTTTAATTTTACTCAGACTTAAACATAAAATACAATTAAGGGTCATTCCATCTAAAGAATAATCAGTGCCTCCCACTGTACTCCCCTCAGAATCCCATGGTTTTTGATTAACTTATTTTTTTTGACTAGCAGATGAACCTGTAATCAGATTCTTGGTTAGAAATGAGACCTTTTATTTGCTATAATTAGTTTTGACCAACCACTTATCCCACATGGTGATAGGACCCTTGAAACTTTACCCAAAATGTACTTTATAGTCAGACACCCTGAAAATATTCAGAGTTTAAAGATAAAATTTTGCAGGGCTTCATTAAATAAACTGAAGTTATTGGAGATATAAAACAGGAAAATCACTCAAAGCAGTACTCCACCAAAGCTCTTCATTCCTCCGTATGGCATTGTCAGAAATGCAGCTTTTTTTCTATTTTTTTAGAAATTCCTTTGTTTGCTTATTAGTTGTTGTTGTTCAGAAATCACGACGGCATAGAATGTGGCAGTTTAATATCGATATACCCACAAGCACAATGACCTTACACTGAGCACAGGTGTGTTATGCATGTGTACATCATGGGTGGATACCTAGTCATGTGACCTAAAAATGTAGTGAGCGGCGGGAATTGATGGGACTCAGAAACACCCCCACAATTTAATCAATTGTTCCTTGTATCATTTCCAAAGGATAAGTCCTCCACGGTTGATTTGTAGTAGGATTGCAATCATGTGGTCCTCAGCAGGCAGCTGATGTAGCCTTCACTTGTCATAGTTACAGTGATGCCATACTGCTATCTCGCAATGACAGAAATCTTTAACAAATAAGTGGATCCAGACTTTAAGCTGCATCACTGCCAAAATCTAATCACTTGGTTCTTGTGTCATTTCTGACCTTCCCTGAAAAATCGATCCAAATCCGTTGGTCTGTTGAGTAATGTTGCGAACAGACAGACAATCGTCATATAACTCCACAATGTTCCTTGGCGGAGCATTAAAATCGTCTGATTCTGAGGTGGGGTGGGACTGGAGGGAACTGATTTCTGATGGAATGACTCCTCCACATGTGTACTAGTCAGTGAAGGGTCAGTTTTTATGTGGAACATAAAAACATATCGGTCTGTTTCAGTATACTTGATATTATAAATTTAAATGCAATTCTTTTTCATTTTTCAGCTCCGTAAAACTCTGTTTGGCATCTTCTGACTTTTGTCTCGAAGCTTCAGGTAACGGACAAATGTGTAAATTCTGAGTAACTAACTTCTCTTTCTGGTCCCCACACAGAAAAATCAAATTGACGGTGACGTCGTATCGGATGGAAACACAAGCACTTCAGCCGAAGAGCGAACCCCTCTACTTCCAGAGAAGACGGACTGACATACTCTCATAGACATACCCAGCTGGAGCTGCGGACTCGCGACCACTAACACATTCCACTGCCATGAACAGAACCACTGTCACAAGGTGCTCTGCTCAGTATATTGAACCAGACTAGATTTAATTTTACTGCACTGTAAAGTTTGTGAAGCTCTCAGCCAAAGACTCACGACATTAAACGTGTTTGTGTTGAGGCTGACTTGTCTCTCGAGGCAATGCGAGTGGAGATTAAAAAGCTAATTTTGTATAAACCAGTTCCAAAAGGGGGAAAAAAAAAAAGTTTTAAATGTGTTCATTCTGCTCCTAATTGAAACATTATCACTTGACCAGGAGCAGTAGGGGACAGTTACTGTGGTGGACATTTTTCTGTGATTTTAGAGAAATGTTTTGAACAAGGGAACTAAGTGGCAGAAAAGCTCAGTCTCTGTGTGACGGCTGCCAGGTTTACAGTATTTCACTACCAATGTGCCTTCAAAGGGAAACCTTTCTTTTTCTCTCACTGACCTCCAGGTCCTTGTTTTTCCACATGTACTGTTCAAGGAGAGGGGCTGAATTTGACAAACACTCTTCTGACAAACAGCTAGAGCCGACGCACTCCTGTTAGTAAACTGCGGTCTTCTGTACGGTGTGAATGTATTTCCCGATCATGTTTGGCGTCAGGCACTTTCATGTTATAAATGAGTGAATGAAGAGAAACAGGGAGGCAATAAGTAACCAGTTTGTGATTGGTGTGTGATCACATTTTACATCAGTGTTCTCTGAAATCCCAACTGTGCTCTGTTGTCTGATACTTGATGTTCTTCTGTTGTCTTTTAGGAGCAAAACTGGATGTAAATAAAGAGTACATTTAAAAATATGAGCTTGGGTATTGACTGTCTGAATCATAGGGTCTGAGGTGTGAAGTCGACCACATTATTTTTTTGTTTGTTTTGACTGCAGGATGCCAAAAATATTGTAAAATAGAAAATACAGTAAGTTTTCATTAGATCAACTTTTCTAGTCCAAGTTTTACATTTTTGGTTTTTTTTTTTTTTTTTAATGTCAAGAGATGGATATGAAGGGATTAAGACATTTTATTGTAAAAACAATGCCATTCTCTAGAATTTTAAAACTGAAGAAAGTAAACAGTAACTGCAGCTTAGATAACAAAAATACCAGAAAATAACCATAATGTTAAAATGATACATTTTCAAATTAAAAATGACGACAAAACCTTTTGTCAATTTTATGAGATCATGTGATTTTTAAAAACTGTATTTTAATGCTTTTCCAATAGAAATGCAGTATTTTTTCATTAAATCAACTTTTCGAGCCCTCATTTTATATCAGAATGCATAGTTTTTGTCTTAATGTTCAAAGCTGGATATGAAGGAATTGAAGGATGTTTTTATTGCTTTTCAGTGTTGAGTCATAGTATTGTTTTGCTTTTAAACAATTTACACAAACAGATTCCAAGAAACTCTGGGAAAAGGTTATTGAAAAGCATAACATTTAAAAAAAATAATTCATTCAACACACTGAATTTTCCTTGGAGTACAGTTAAATCCATCAATAAAAAATGGAAGGAATATCCCGCATGTGTAAATCTGCCATGAGCAAGTTGTCCTCAAAAACTGAGAGAAAGACCCTAGTGAAGCTTTATAGGAGAGTGGCAAAGGGAAAAACAGCCCAACTTAGAATTTGTAGGTGCTTTTGAAAAGGGTTCATGATCCCTGTGTAACCTGACTTGAGCAGTTTTGCACAGAAGAAGAAAAAGAATGGAGGTAAAACTGTAGGATCGAGATGTGACCTCTTGATTGAGACTTGAGACCTATCTTTACAGGCACACTGTGTATTTGCAGTCCAAGTTGCAAATAATAGCCTTTTAAAAAATTATTTGACATTGTATGCTTGCTAGAAATCAGTTTTTACTTTGACACAGAAAAGCCTATTTGAAAATACATTCTTGCTCAAAATGCTGCCGATTATGAAAAGTTTTCTCTCATTAACAAATGTTAAATCGATGTAAAATTACAGAACCAAGACTTCTTTCTCTGTTGAATGTCACTAATTTTAGAAATACATTTTCAGCATTGAATTTGAATTTAATAGTTTAATATACTGAATACAAAAACAAAGTTGTGAAATTTAAATGTCCATTTGTTATTCACAGCTAGAGGTTGGTTTTTAATGTTATTCCTCATCAAATGTGCAAAGTGGGTCAATTCTCAGGCTGTTTCTGCATTGTTATTGAGATCTTTATTGAAAAAGAAGTCTTTCTATATTTTTGAAGTAAACTCAGCAACTGTTACTGAAACATTGCATTGCAGAAAAAGGGGTCAAATTCCTCTGTATTAACTCCTACCTGTTAACTCGTGCTCAGCACCTTCAAAATGGACGGTCAACATGTGACACATGAGAATTACAAGAAAACTTTGATAAGATGACGAGAGCAAAACCAGAACTGACGGTAACCTGCACCACTTGAACAAAACACATTTATGTGTGTGGTGCCAAAATTTATGCACCTGTCTACCTTTGTTTAAATAATTATTGCACACTTTCTGTAAATCCAATAAACTTCATTTCACTTCTCATACCGTAAATCCTCTAATAATGACCTGTGTTCCATTAAAAACCCGTCTCCTTTAATGACCGGGTGTATGGAGTCACAGGAGTGCCAAATCAAAATATAAATACATAAATACATAAATAAATAAATGTGGAAATATAAAGAGAAATAAATAAATAAATAAACGTGGGAATATAAAGAGAAATAAATAAATAAATAAAAAGGAAAATTTTGTCTTTGCTTTTACCTCTTGTTTTTTCCTTTTATTTATTTATTTATTTCTCTTTATATTTCCACATTTATTTATTTAATTATTTATTTCTCTTTATATTTCCACATTTATTTATTTATTTCTCTTTATATTTCCACATTTATTTATTTAATTATTTATTTCTCTCTATATTTCCACATGTATTTATTTATTTATTTTGATTTTGATTTGGCACTCCTGTGACTTCACAGGGGTGCCTCTTTGAAGAAAGCTCATAAAAGCCGACTCCCAATACAAGCTTTTTTTTTGTCTTTTCTTTTTTTCTGTGAAGCGCTACTGCGCTGTACTGACAGCGTGCGTGCCCCAAGACGGACAAGACAACAACAGAAAAAGCATGGCTACCGGTACACCAAAAAGACGAAAGTTTGACGTAAAGTTTAAAGAGGAGGCTTTGCGTTATGCAGCGGAGTATTCAGGAGAGAAAGCTGCAAAGCACTTTAAGGTTGATGCGAAACAAATCCGATATTGGAACAGACAAAAGGATGAGCTGATGGACGCTGACAATAAAAGTGCACGTCTCACCGGAGGAGGGAGAAAAAAAGTGAGCGAGGAAATGGAGGCGCAACTGGTGGAGTGGGTGCAGGACATGAGAAGCAAGCACAACCATGTGTCACGAAAAATGATCCAAAATAAAGCCAAGGAAATATATCCCACCGTGACCGACGCTGATAACCAACCATTTGTCGCCAGCAGTGGCTGGCTAGAAAAGTTTCTGCAGCGCAATGGCATGTCACTCAGACCACACACCACCATGGCACAGAAAGACCCAGATAAACTCACGGAGAAACTGGTCTCATTTGTCGACTACGTGGGAAAGGCTGTCACCTCTAAAGGTATTCTAGAGAAGGACATTATTGCAATGGACGAAACTGCCGTGTGGTTTGATATGGTGTCTCCCACTACCATCGATGCTGTGGGCACAAAAAGTGTGTCCCTTAAAACTACAGGCCATGAGAAAAGCCACCTCACCGTTGTGCTGGCCGCTAAAGCAGACGGCACAAAGCTCAAGCCGTATATCATCTTCAAAGGGGCCATTCATGAGGTGAAGGCAATGAGAGAGCAAATGTCGAGAGCAGTGGTTGCCACATCTAAAAACGGATGGATGAATGATGATCTCACTGCAGACTGGCTCAAGTCAGTGGTGGGAAAATTCAGTTTCAAGCCGCGTCTCCTTGTGTGGGACGCTTACAGGTGCCACATCAGCGCCGCCACCAAAGCTGCACTGAAAGGCTACAACATGACAACTGCAGTGATCCCAGGAGGCTGCACTAAATATGTCCAAGCGCCCGATGTGATTTGGAACCAACCATTCAAGGCGAGTCTACATGAGTCCTATGATCAGTGGATGGCTGGGGACGTAGACAAGCAATACACGCGCCGAGGTAATCCAAAGGCCCCCGCCCGCCGCCTCCTCGTGGAATGGGTGCTCACTGCTTGGGACAAGCTGGACAAGGATCTGATCATTAAGTCCTTCAAAGTCTGTGGACAGACTGTGAACCCTGACAGGAGTGAGGACGACCGCATCCTCTGCTTCAGAGAGGGTGAGCCGTGCGCAGCGGGACGCCAGGCGCTGGCCCAACTCCGACAGCGCGAGGAGAACAGGTGTGCAGCCGAGGAGGAGGAAGATGAAGACGAGCTTCTGAACAACGAGCTTGTTGTTGAGGAAGAGGGTGATGCTGCTAGCGGGGAGGATGGCGAATTTGAGGGAGACAGTGAGTGATCTGTAACTGTTTAATATCAAGGTAACGTGATTTCACTTTACAACCTGTTGCAGTTTTAGTAACCCGAATTGATGTACCGGTATCGACAATACCTTTTTCCTTTTTCTTTGTGTGATTCACGGAGCATCTCTGTCTCTGTCCCTTCCCTCTCTTTCTCCCTCTCGCCCTCTCTATCGTGTCCCACTTTCTCTCTCTAGCTCTGTCGTATTTTGAAGTTTTTGCACAAGTTAAATTGCACTGTTTGTTCCTGTGCAGTAAGCTGCATTTTATATTTCCTATATATTTTATTATTTTGTTATTTGCAGGTATACTGTCACTGTTATACTGGCCCAGCTTTAGGACCACATACAATTATTTGAATGTGCACTAAATAGAACTGGGGCACAGTATTGTGGTACCAGTAGTCTACTTCAGTTGCCCTGTTGACTTATGCTTTTTTTATATTAAATGTACCACCGTTGCACTGTTGCTGTTATTATAGTATTTACCATTGGCAATATTTTGATACTGTTCTTATATGCTGATTGTGCACATGCACTGTTTGTTATTGTGGTATTACCATATAGGAATATTTTGATATAGTTGTTATACAGTATGTTAGATGTGCAGATGCACTGTGTTTGCTATTGTGTTATTTACCATCGGCAATATTTTGTATACCTTAAATATATATATATTTTCTTTTGGTACAGTACTGTAAAACCTGCTGGATGTGCAGTACTGGTAAATACCATATAAAGTGTTATGGTCTTAATGAGAGCAAGCCTATCTCAGAACTGTCACCTTTATTGTAATTGCACTATTTTACTCCTACTTTAAAGTTCTTGAAAGGTGTGACCATATATACTGTAAGTGCACTACTGTTTATTACTGTTTTAGTACTGTTTGATACTTGTTTTCAATAAATGAGCTCAGTACATTTTACTGGGTTCAAACTGACACAAAAGATCTTTCTGCTCTTTTTGAAAATTTTAAAATATAAGCCTCTCTCTTATACATGCCTCCTTTCATTGAAAGCCTGGTGCCAGCTACAGTTGAGACAAATAAAAGCCCCGGCTACTATAAGAGTATTTACTGTATATCACTGTGTTCATCTGCTATATGATATATTTAACTGAAATTGCTGATCGGAACAACCAGTGATTTATAAAGGAAAATTTTGAAAATTATCAGGGGTGGCCAAACTTTTGCATACCACTGTGTGTGTATATATATATATGTGTGTGTGTGTGTGTGTGTGTGTGTGTGTGTGCGTGCACCTTCTGTACGTGTCACTGTATGTTCATAAAAATATATAATAGAATAGAATAGAATAGAATCACTTTATTCATCCCCAAAGGGAAATTCAGTTGTCAGGGTTCTTATCTGTTTAATTTTGAATTGAATAGCCTGACTGCTGATGGCAAGAAAGATTTCCTAAATCTTTCAGTCCTGCACCACAGGGATAGGAGCTGTCCACTGATGTTTTGTTGTTCATTGAGGCAGATGTTAAATGGATGATCCATGTTTGTCAGAATGGCCTCCATCTTGCTCAGTGCCCGTCTCTCCACCTCATCCTCCAATGAGTTCAATCCGATTCCAACCACAGAGCCAGATTTTTTAATCAGTTTGTTTAGATGCCTTGCATCCTTGTTCTTTATACTGCCTCCCCAGCAGACTGCAGCATAAAACAGGACACTTGCTACCACAGACTGATAAAACATCTGCAGCATCTTACTGCAGATGTCTAAAGATCGAAGTCTCCTGAGGCAATAAAGTCGGCTCTGGCCCTTTTTGTAGATGAAGTCTACGTTTGTAGACCAGTCCAGCTTATTATCAAGGTGGACACCAAAATATTTATATGATGTCACCATCTCGATGTCCACGCCACAAGTGTTCACTGGCTGAAGAGGGGGTTTGGATCTGCGGAAATCGATGATCATTTCCTTTGTCTTTGAGGTGTTGAGTAGCTGGCAGTTTTTGTGACTCCAGTCACTGAAGGCACTCATCAGTGTGGGAAATGGTGTGAGTTATAATTTGCTAAGAGTGCATATTAAAGAGTTGTATTGGTTCTGAGGAATAGGAAGGTCAAGAGCATCATCACCACGGTGTGACTGTAATGAAACAAAGAAGAAAAGTCCAGAATCAATAAGAAGGAGCTTATGCTTTATTTTACTTATTACTCATGTGTTTGAATGCAAGGATGATCAAGACATAAGGTGATTAATAATAAAAGTACAGACAGTTTTTGACGTAAGCCGTAATCAGTAAAGAACATGAGCTTGTTGTGTGTGCAGTCTCTAATCTTGCTTTGCAGGGGTGAAGTCATTCCTACGAGAGCGATAACGACAAAACATCAGCTGTGAAAGAGGAGAATGGACCAACGCAGCACTGGAGGGGGCGGCCAGCAATGTGACCTAGAAAGCTACACACACTGTTAGAGTATAAGAAGACTGGGCCAGGTACAGTTAGCGGTCTGATTCCATCCGAACTGACCGAACACTTGTTGGTGGTTAGGGACAGAGGATTCAGGCCCAGAGCTCTGTATCGCACATTCAGTTTGCTGTAATAAATACTTTCGATTTTAAGAAGAAGTCTCCTGACTACTCCATCAAAACAACTGGGCGGAAATAGCCTTACACATATTCTGTTGGCTTGGTTAATGGTAGAATAGACTGATTTCCAACATCAGATCTCTGTATTCACCTTCATGTCCATTTCTGATACATGCCACGATAGCAGTGTCATCAGAGTATTTCTGAATGTGGCAGGGCTTAGTGCTGTATTTGAAGTCAGATGTATACAGTGTGGACAGGAATGGAGCCAGGATACACATATATACATATATGTGTACAATGTTTGCAGATGACATTGTGATATGTAGTGAGAGCAGGGAACAGGTGGAGGAGAAGCTAGAGGCGTGGAGGTTTGCCCTGGAAATGAGAGGAATGAAGGTTAGCCGCAGCAAGACGGAGTATCTGTGTGTGAATGAGAAGGACCCAAGTGGAAGAGTGAGGTTACAGGGAGAAGAGATCAAGAAGGTGGAGGATTTTAAGTACTTAGGGTCAACAGTCCAGAGCAATGGAGAGTGTGGAAAAGAGGTGAAGAAGCATGTACAGGCAGGCTGGAACGGCTGGAGAAAAGTGTCAGGTGTGATGTGTGATAGAAGAGTTTCAGCTAAAATGAAAGGAAAGGTTTACAAAACTGTGGTGAGACCAGCCATGTTGTTTGGTCTGGAGACAGTGTCCCTGAGGAAAAGACAAGAGGCAGAGCTGGAGGTAGCAGAACTGAAGATGCTGAGGTTCTCTTTGGGAGTGACCAGGATGGATAGGATCAGGAATGAGTACATCAGAGGGACAGCACATGTTAGAGGCTTTGGAGATAAAGTCAGAGAGGCCAGACTGAGATGGTTCGGACATGTCCAGAGGAGAGAGAGTGAATATATTGGTAGAAGGATGCTGAGTTTCCCACTGCCAGGCAGGAGGCCTAGAGGAAGACCAAAGAGGAGGTTTATGGATGTGGTTAAAGAGGACATGAAGGTAGTTGGTGTGAGAGACGAAGATGCAGCAGACAGGGTTAGATGGAGGCAACTGATTCGCTGTGGCAACCCCTGAAGGGAAAAGCCAAAAGGAAAAGAAGAAGAAGAAGTGTATACATAAACATATATGTATATACATATATACATTAGGGATGGGAATTTCAACTAATTTCCGGTTCGGAAAACTTGCAATTTAACCCTTTATGCGCCAAAGTCACAATATTGCGACAAGCAACATTGCTGAACATAACAAGCCATAGCTTCAAATATACTGCCTCATGTGCCTCATGTACTGTACACCAGGAGATGGCGGACATCTGGAACTTCAATCTGAGCATCAGTTGTGGGCGTGTTTTCATTCAAAGTTTTGGAGTTTACAGAGTTTGAAAACCGAGGAGACGAAAACCAGTCGGGACCGGGGGCCACGAAGCGTGGCTGTGCCGGGGGGGTGAACGGACAGGCGGTGTACGTTTGGAGAAATGAACGTGTCATCTGGAGGTCGACCGCCCCCTGCTACGTGTGCGTGTGAGGGGAAGGGAGGAGGAGCAATTCTCTCCCTGGCTGCTCAGCCTGTTTACACAGAAGCCGATGCAGAGGCGCGAACAACAAGGTGCATGATGCTTAATGCAGCGTTTAACCGACTAGTAAAATACTAAACAGTTAATAATTGAGTAGGCGGTTAAACGATTAAACGACTAGTCACGCACATCCCTAATATACATATACGTATATAGGGCTGCACAGTGGAGTAGTGGTTAGCACTTTTGCCTTGCAGCAACAAGATCCCCGGTTCAAACCCCGGGGTGGGCCTGGGATCTTTCTGCATGGAGTTTGTATGTTCTCCCTGTGCATGCGTGGGTTTTCTCCGGGCACTCCGGCTTCCTCCCACAGTCCAAAAACATGCTGAAGTTAATTGGTTACTCTAAATTGCCCGTAGGTGTGAATGTGAGTGTGATTGTTTGTCTGTATATGTAGCCCTGCGACAGACTGGCGACCTGTCCAGGGTGTCCCCTGCCTTTGCCCGAGTCAGCTGGGATAGACTCCAGCACCCCCCGCGACCCTAGTGAGGATAAAGCGGTGTATAGAGAATGGATGGATGGATATATGTATATACATACATCTATATGTGTGTGCGTGTGTTTATATATATATACATATATATCTTTATACATATATATGTATATAGATATATATACATAATATATATACATTTATATACATATATATGTACGTATATGTATATATTTTTAAAAACGTGCAGTGACATGTACAGAAGCACAAAGTGAGACTGCAGGAGGCTCTTCATAAATGTGCTTTGTTTAAGTGCTGCAGGTTGCAGCAAAGTTTTCTTGTAATTCTCATGTGTCACACGTTGACCTTCTATTATGAAAGTGCTGAACATGAGTGAACAGGTAGAATGAGTTAATACTGAGGAATTTGACCCCTTTATCTGCACTGCAGCCTTTATCTTCAGAGATAATGACTTCCACTTGTTCCCTGAAAATACATGCAAAGTTGAAAGTCAAAGTCTGGTAAAACCCTTGCTGTTCTGAGCAGTTTTAGCAATGAATCAAGCCACCTAATTTATATTCCTCTATTTATTGCTAAACAACTCTCATGTAAACTTTACAGAAAAATGGTTGGTTGACTTAAGAGGACACAATTAAATATTTCAACGTAAATGACTCAACTGATATACATCATTAAATTGTAGGACATTAATACACAATTATTTGAAAAAATAAATCAGTTTCTGCTTGCT
Source organism: Acanthochromis polyacanthus (assembly GCF_021347895.1). Taxonomy (NCBI): domain Eukaryota; kingdom Metazoa; phylum Chordata; class Actinopteri; family Pomacentridae; genus Acanthochromis; species Acanthochromis polyacanthus. Next base: position 20,094,621 of record NC_067130.1, read on the forward strand.
ACTAAAATAGTAATATGTGAAGGCAACAGATTTTCTATGCAGACATGATACACTTAGTTTTACTGAAAATATGAGAGGATTTGGAAAATGCTTTTATTAATGAAAAACAACACTCTTGTCAGCTTATTTAAGTCAACAAAGTTATGGAATATCTGTGAGCATTTCATAGCTTAACTGTTTATTTGGTTATTTATTTTATATTTTTCATTTGAAGTGTAGTTTGACATGGTTGACCACATATCAAATTATGATGGTAACAGAGAGGCCCTACTGCATGGGAAAAACACACGTCTTTTGTGACAAATGCAACGTCCACCTTTGCTGTGTGCCACAGAAACTACATGACAGTTGTTCATGAAAAATGAGTGAATAGATAAAAGTATCCACGAGCTGATATCTGTTCCAGCTGTTGGTGGGATCACTTATGTGGACTCCTATGTTAAAAAGTATGGCAATAGATTCATGATATTTTACTGACCCATCCACATGTAAAGTTATTCATTAGTCATTAAAGAATTGGAGGACATTTTAAGTCCCACCCATCAAATTTCAAATAATCCATGTACAAATTATTACCTCAGCCAGGAGGTTATGTAATCGCCGGAGTTTGTTTGTCTGTGTGTGTGTGTGTCTGTGTGTGTGTGTGTGTGTCTGTGTGTGTGTGTCTGTGTGTGTGTGTGTCTGTGTGTCTGTGTGTGTTAACAGCATAACTCAAAAAGTCATGGACGGATTTTCACCAAATTTTTACAGGATGTCCGGAAGAGCAAAAGTAACAATCGATTAGATTTTGGAGGTGATCCGGTTTACCGTCTGGATCCAGGATTTTTTGAAGGTCGAAGGACAATTGCAAGGGATGGCCGCCAGGCCATCTCTCAATTGTACAGACAGAGGTCGTCGGATCGATCCCAGGCGACGGCCGAATTCCGCGCGTCCGGTTCGGCCTGCCCGAGCGAGTCGGGACCGACGGAACGAAGCGGCGGCGACGCGTACGGTACCGTCACGTGCGCGTGCAACGCTACCGTTACGTGCGTGCGGCGGCGGCGCCGTCAAAACACTGTGCTGTTACACTGTACATGAATGTTATGCTTTGTGCACAAAGATCCCGGGCGACGGCCGACTTCTGCGCGGCCGGTTCGGGCTGCCCGAGCGAGTCGGGACCGACGAAACGAAGCGGCGACGATGCGTATGGTACCGTCACACGCACGCGCAACGCTACCGTTATGTGCGTGCGTCAAAACACTGTGCTGTTACACTGTACATGCATGTTATGCGTTGTGCACAAACTGTTCAAACTAAATTAAATCCGTCCATTACGTTTTGGGCTATGCTGTTAACAGACAAACAGACAAACACACAGACAAAGAAACTCCGATTGGTCATCTGTACAATCGAGCGATGGCCTGGCGGAGGTCTGCACTCTCCGAGTGCTTTTCTAGTTAAATCATGCAGTTGTTGTGAAAATGTACTTGTCCTGAGACCAAATCTAAAAAAAACAAACTAGGAGACAAAAATATTTGAAAATATTTTAAAAATACCAAATAAGTCTGGAGTTGCCCCTAAAATACAATATTTCTCTCATCCAACCCCTTGATGACCAAACTGAATCGTATATAGAGTAGTTAAAATGAAATTCAAATCTCCTTTTTTGGTGTCATTTTGTTTAGAAATCTTTAACAAATCTGTGGATCCAGACTATAAGTCACATCACTGCCAAAATCTAATCACTTGGTCTTTATGCCATTTCATCCAAATCTTTAAGTCTGTGTTTGAGTAATGTTACAGACAGGCAGGAACATGTGGAACATGTGCCCCACAACATGTTGCCATAACCTTTTTAGCTGCAAGAAGACAAAAACAGTGAATCTCATGATACTCTAGAATTACCATCATCAAACATAGCATAAGCTGTGTCCTCGCTTCTATTTTTCATATTTTCATAACATTGCCAGCCTTGACTGAATGTCTCAGTCTACCTCATGTAACCCTGTTATGCATATTATCAGGATAAGATTAACTCTTTTCACTTTTGCAAAACAAAAAATAGCTTGTGTATCCTTGGAGAGTGAGTTCAGAGTGAGTTAACTGCCTTCATTTTAAGATCTTTGGATTTGGCATTAAAAGAGAAACTATTATAAATTTGAATCTCCTGCTGTCTATCACTACAATGACTGTGGTGTTGGTGAAGTTTAGAAGAACAATATTTATCACGTACACCACCGTTCAAAAGTTCGGAGTCACTTAGAAAAGTCATTTTTAAAAGAAAAGCATTTTTTCAATGTAGATAGCATTAAATGAATCAGAAATACAGTCTAGACATTGTTAATGTGGTAAATGACTGTTCGAGCTGGAAATGGCTGATTTTTAATGGAATATCTGTATAGGGATACAGAGGAATATTTCCAGCAACCATCACACTGTGTTCTAATGCTACATTGTGTTAGCTAATGGTGTTGAAAGGCTCATTGATGATTAGAAAACCTTTGTACAATTATGTTAGCGCATAAATAAAAGCGTGAGTTTTTATGGAAAACATGAAATTGTGTGGGTGAACCTAAACCTTTGAACTGTAGTGTATGTGAAAAAGTTAAGTATAACAAGTGTTTCTGAAACATTTAATAACTAGACTAGATGTGTGCTACAGATATCTGTAATTACATTAGTCAGAGGGAACATTTCACATTCCTCCAGGACAAATGGTGTCATTTTTACCGTTCATGTGTTTCTTACTATTGATATCTACAGTTCAGCTGCAGATGTCCACGGTGAATTCTGACTAACTATGGATCAATTTCAGATATTAGCAGTTTGGCTTTAACTGCCATTCCTTCACACCTGTACAATATACCAATGTACATACAGCACCCACCATAATTATTGGCACCTTTGGTTAAGATGTGTTCTTAAGCTTCTAATAAATTCATTTTTTTCCTAAATAATATAGGACCACAATGAAAAAAAGAGGAAAATCCAACCTTTAAGTAAAATGCATTTATTCAGTGGGGGGGAAATAAACACGTTAAGAAATAATTCTTTTACATCAAATCATGTGCCACAATTATTAGCAACCCTGATGTTAATACTTTGTACAATCCCCTTTTGCCAACAAAACAGCACCTAATCTTCTCCTATAATGTTTCACAAGATGGGAGAATACAGAAAGAGGGATCTTTGGCCATTCCTCTTTGCACAGTGACTCTAAATCATCCAGCGACCTGGCTCCTCTCCTTTACACTCTCCTCTTCAGCTCACTCCACAGGTTTTCAATGGGGTTGAGGTCTGGAGCACCAAGATGACCATGGAAGGAGCTTGATTCTGTGTCTGGTGAACCATTTCTGTGTAGATTTGGCCACATGTTTAGGGTCATTATCTTGCCAAAAGACCCAGTGATGAGCCATCTTCAGCTTTCAGCAGAGGTCAAATGTCCTGGTATTTCAAAGCGTTCATGATGCTGTTGAAAAATGTTGAAATTAAAACTAAAATTACACTGCAACACAACAGTAGAGAAGAATTAAAACTGCGTCACAGCAAGAAGAATTAAAACTGCGTCACAGCAAGAAGGATCAGCTCTAGACACAGTAGCATAATGTAAGAAGATCAGTCTGATAAATGTAGAAGTGCGACCTACTGACTAAAACTGGCCAAAACTGGTTTTGACTGGTTGTAACAGTGTGTCAGGCGAGGTCATGTAAGGACAGGAGGGGGTACTTTGGGTAAACATGTATTTGCTGAAGTGTAAAGAGTATAAAGAACTGATCTGATGAGGTGCCTCGTGGTAAATAAAGGCTCTGATTGGTTGGGCAGTGAGACAGCAGGAGGGATTTGGCACACCTCCTGGTGGATCTGCTCAACTTTTGATTTTTTTAGGAAAGCATCAGGAATTCAGACACTATTAACAGAATAAATGATGTGATGGTGTCAGACAAGTCCCAACTTGTCCCAAAAAAAGAAGGATGGACCTGGGGCGTGGAACCCCAGAGCCAAAAAGTATATATGCCAGGGCATCGGAGGGCACAGACAGATTTACCCCGGGGTATCTCACAGAGTGTTATGACCTGTGCTATAAACACTTTATCACAAGACTCTTCACTGTTTTTCATTGGTGACACTGCTGCAACTATTATTTTTTGACCAAGGATTTTTTTTTTAAATGAGGACCTAGAATAAAGACAGAAGACTTAATCTGTGAAGACAATTTATCCACTACAATGCCATGCACCCTAACAAGGTTCCCAATGCCTCTGGAAGAGAAACAGGCCCACAGCATACCCGCATATTTCACAAAGCATGAGGTGCTTTTCTGCATACTCGTCTTTTGTGTTCTACCAGACCCACTTGGAGTGTTTTTTGCCAGACACACTTAGAGTGTAGCGAACTCCAGATGTTTGTGTTTATGATTGTGAGCGAGAAAAGTTTTTTTCCGTGCACGCCTCCCAAACAGCTTGTTGGCACGTAGATAGCGCCTGATGGTTGTTTTGGAGACTTTGTAACCCCAAGATGCTGTCATCTGTTGCAATTTCTTAACAGTGAGCTTTGGAGAACTTTTTCTTTCTCTTACCATCCTCCTCACTGTGCATGGTGGCAAAATAAACTTGCGTCCTCATCCAGGCTCGTTTACCACTGTTCCAGTTGTTTTAAACTTCTTAATGATTCCTCTGACAGTAGATATGGGCAGGTGCAGGCGAGGGGCTATTTTCTTGTAGCCATTGCCTGACTTGTGAAGGTCGACACACATATGCCTTACTTGAATGGTGTGTTCCTTTGTCTTTCCCATGTTGAAGAGTGGATAAGGGAAATGGCCTCTGTGTCGCATCATGTTTATACCCCAGGGAAACAGGAAATGATGAATTACTAATTAAACGTTCCTAGATACTCTGATCACCTTTGTAAACTACAGTAGAAATGACAGCAATACTTCAGTTACATTTATTTCCTAGGAAATGTTAGGGGTGCTAATAATTGTGGAACAGGTGATTTTATGATTGCAGCTTTTAGGAATATTTCCTGGTTTCTTTCTTCCTCTATGACAGTAAACTGAATGTCTTTGGGTTATGGACAAAGAGTTCATTTGCAAAAACAGGTAACTCTGTTTTATAAATTTTCAGAAAACTCATTTTGTTATTGTTTACTCGAGGTAATAATAATAACACTAATAATTTATTTTTTCTCTATTCTGTCATGTATTTTTCTACTGAGTCAAATCCACTCAGCTTCAGTTTGATTGATAGTATCTCAAGTAAACAATAAAATAAAAAGTTTTCTGAAAATGTATCAAAACGGAGTTATCTGTTTTTGCAAATGAACTCTTCAGATGTTTCTCATCTTGAGCTTTGGGAAACGCTGCACATTACGTGTTTTTCAGCATTTTGTGACGTTTCACAGACCAAACAGCAAATCGATTACTCTGGAAAATAGTTGACAGATGAATTGACAATGAAAATAGTTGTTAGTTGCAGCCTCGGGGACACTTTAAAAGTGGAAATCGACTGCAGCTGATGATCATCTGTTCAGCCCTTTCCTGTTCGTGAGATTTCCACGTGAACAAATTCATACAGGAATAGTTCCCCAACTGTCGTGATAAACTGAACAGCCTGTTCATCACTGATTAGAGACAGTTGGAGAAATTGGAAATACAATAAGTCTCTTTATCCTGATCACCAGCTCAGAGTGAAATCTGAAAACCTGCAGTAAAAACTGAAAATTAGTGCCTGCTGTAAATAGTAAATTAGAGTGTCATGGTGGCATTGGGACTCTCTAAGCAACCTTTTAATAATTAATTCTGGTATATTTGATAAATTCATTCCTTTGTGTGAACTGCTGCTTGTTACTTCTGTAGGGTTATCTTCATATGCTTCTTAACCCTCGTGTTGTCTTAACATCCTGAACACTCTGCTTGTCCTAACGGGTCAAAACTGACCCACCTCCACTTAGCCTCTAAAATAGAGCAGTTTAACTGAATTTTCAACCAAAAATGTATTTTACATGAAAAAGCAACCTGTTCTGAATCACACACTTTGTGAATGTCTGAGTTTTCCTTCTTCAGAGGGTAGAAAGACTGTGTTTAATCAGTCTACACCACTCATTTTTATCACATCTTTCATGTTATAACTGTTTTCTTTACTAAAGTAGAGCTTCTTTTTTTTTACCACTAGTATTATTGCCAAAGGTAGCTGAAGGTGAAAACATTATTTATTTATCAAGAGATAGTACTTGTATATCCTAAGAAGATACCAAAAATGTGCAGAAAGTAGCTTTAAATGCATTTTTTGAAGGGAAACAACAGTGTACATGAAAGTTGAAGTTTTTCTGAGATCAATCACATACATAATCTCAATTCCTCAGTGTGTGTGTGTGTGTGTGTGTGTGTGTGTGTGTGTGTGTGTGTGTCTGTCTGTCTGTGTGTCTGTGTGTCTGTGTGTCTGTGTGTCTGTGGTGTATAACTTTGATGAAAATATTAACCAAGAAAATGTTTCACTTTTTCTAATGTTGCGGTGACTTTTGGAAAAATCACTAAATTTCAAGTTTAAAAAAAAGCCATTTAGGGGTTTTTCTCTGCTGTTAAACATAGTGGCCAGGTCATTCTTGACCCTAAGACAACACAAGGGTTAAGAGAAGCCTTGTATGAGTGTGACTGTCTAACAATAGGACTCTGGCAATCAGAAGTAAAGTTTAGTTTAGTTCAAAGTTTTCTTAGACAGTTCAAAAGAAGCAAAGTGTTAGAAGATACATTCAGCAAAGTGAAAGAGTTGATGTGCAACAAAGTGTTAAAAGTTATGGAGAGATTGTAGAAATGTAAGTAGTTAAATATCCACAGGATGTAGAGCCACCATTAGTTTTTCCAGTGCTGGTAACAGCTGTATGCTGGACATGTAGATCCCAATTTACATCCGCCTCAAATCACATCAATATGTATGTGGATGACACAACAGTAGTGGGTCTCATTTGGGACAACAACGATCTGTCCTACAGGGAGGAGGCGAAGCGACTGTTGGACTGGTGCAGTGTGATCTCATCTAGTCCTGAATGTGGAAAGGACCAAGGAGTTGATCATCAACTTTCACTTCTCATCACAGACAATAAAGCAGTGGAGGTGGTCAGCAGCACCAAATTTCTGGGGTTGCACATTCTGGACAGTCTAGACTGGTCGTTGCAGACATTATCTCTAGTTAAATGGGCTCAGCAACGTCTGCACTTCCTTGCGACAGATGAAGAGAGCACAGCTGCTCCCTCCCATTCTGACCACCATCTACAGAGGCACCATAGAGAGCGTGCTGACCAACTGTATCTCCATCTGGTTTGGCAGCTCCAGGGCCTCAGACAGGAAGTTGCTGCAGAGGGTGGTGAGGACGGCAGAGAAGATCATCAGGACCTCTCTTCCATCCATCCATGATGTTGCACACAAGCGCTGTCTCAGCAGAGCTCTTGACATTAGCTTGAGTCCATCCCAACTGACTTACAGTGAAAGCAGGGGACCCCTGGACAGGTCACATGTAAACATTTAATTGCAATTTCATTTTTTAAATTTTAACCCTAACCCTAACCCATTAAACACAGGGTAAAGATGCCGTATACCAGATTATAGCATACTTGCTAGTTTCCATCTGCAGTCCCTTGGGCAGGCAAGAAAGAAACCAGAAAAAGCAGAAAAAGCAGAAACGCAGTACATCACATTGAAAAAGATCTCACATTCCCACGGTTAAAAAGTCACTGTAAGGACTGTCAGTCTTGACAGGCTTGGTTTCTTCAGATCCATTTTTTGTCTGGATAGAAAAGTCTTTAAAATCTGTTATAGTCTTTAGTTCAGAGGGCAGCTTGTCCATTTATTGCTTTGTAGGAGAAAGCTGATTGTCCAAAAGCAGTTTTACATAAAGGGGTACAACACTGCCACCTAGAAGAAGCCCTTGTTGTCCTGGTAGTATTTCCAGAAGTGCAATGAATAAAAAACTAGAGCGGTGAGGGCTCATAACCATGAACAACCTAGAAAACCATTTGCATACATATTCATGCTTTCAAAATTTAACAACCCATGCTTATCCAATACACCACAGTGGCGATACTGTTGTGTCTTCTTATCCAGGATATTAATGGCTGATTTCTATAAGGATTTGAGAGGTTTCAAAGTCGTGTTGGCTTGTGATGAGATACAATGAGTGAAATATGACAAAGCGTAAAAAATGTGTATGCACTTTCAAAAGTCAGAGAGTTTCTGATACTTCTGAAATGAGAGCGGTTATATTTCAGTGTCCGACTTATTTGTTTAATGTGCTTTTTAAAGCTGAGCATGGAGTCTGAGGTAACACCAAGATCCACTACCAGTCCTGGGGTGGCTAATTGGGAGAACCGGGACAATTCCCGGTGGGCCGGTGTTCAGTCATGGCACTGGGTTGATCATTCTGCTGCTACTGCTGTTCCTGGGCCGCCTCCACTGGCAGCTCTTTTTTTTTTTTGTAACACGTGATGTAACACGTCCGCGCACATGGTCAGAGGTGTTTGAAAGATGGAAAACAGGAAGACCAAGGATGGGGCGGAGAAGACAAGAATTAAAAACAGGAAAGCTCTGGAAACAGACGCAGCCGAATGTGCAGAAATTGGAAACTTTTTCACTAAAGCTCGCGGTTTGAAACGAAAAATGAGAAACAGATACAGACTTTGTTGAACTTTGCAAACCACCGTTCAAGTTAATTATCAAGTCAATTACTTGTGTGTCATTGTAGCGTAAAACATAACGTTATGTCATTTAAATAATAGTATGATGCGACCACATAACTGGGAAACTTTGTCCTGTAGCCCCTCAGAGTCAGAAGAAAGATCCATCACCAAGCAGCAGCCAAGAGCCACAAGTCCAGAGTGGGAGGTAGGATTGTTCTTTGAGTGAATATTATTAGAATGAATATAATGAAGAGTCTGGTGTAGACCTGCTCTATATGAGAAGATGATTCAGCTCTACATTCATGAAACTGACCTGAAGGCTTTGTAAAAAGCGGAGATTTTTGCTGAGAATTTTGACCATTTTAAAAATGTGATTTAGTGTCAGAGGCAGAGCCAGTAGTGATGAGGGGATTACTGCTGTCAGTAAAGGAACAGGTGAGCTGTTGGAACAGAGTGAACAAGCAAGCATTAGTTCCAATACTTTCTATGCCCAAACCATGGCAGTGACCCATTTTATTTTTTGTCATTAAAAGATAATAACTACACAAAGCCCACAATTGAAAGGGAATAGGATGAGATAAAAACATTTACTTTCATTACTGATGTTGTCCAGTACTAATAAAGTTCATGCTACTTTAATAAAATGATGAAAGTGAAAAAATTGTATTTCTGTGATCTGTGTTTGATTTCTGTCTTTTCTCCTGTCACCCAGATGTTCAGAGGGAGCTGATGCCACATGTGGTCCAGCCGATGGAAGGTCTTGAAGTTCTCTGACTGAAGATGGTCCTCTGACTGGATTTAAGGTTCAGATGCTCAGGAACGAACTCCACCAATGAGCCAACAGGGAAGCTTTAGATTTATTAAATGTTGCTGTGAAGCATGAAGATTAAACTTCAGATAAACAAGGATCCAAAATAAGTTGGACTTCTACATGAGAGCTTTAGTTATTCTTCAACTACTTCCTGAAAAGTTTGGTCAATAAAAAAGACAAAAACTAATATTTTCAGCTGAACTAAAGACAGACTTTGTGATTTTTCTGCTCACATGTGTTGTTGTAAACTTACTCTTTCAAATAAATAGCTGACGAACCCCCTGGAAACCAGTGTTTGTCCTGTTTTTGTGTCGCTCCTTGGCGACCCCAGTCAGCCGACCGTAATGTTTTTAGAGCAACACACCATGCTATGACGTTTTTACAATGATGGTTCTACTATGAAACCAGTTTGACATGTTCAGGCATTCTTTGTGTGAAAACTCAGAGGTTTCAGGTATCAGAAGGTGGTTTTCAACTTTCTTTGTTAACTTTCTGCTTCAACTTTAAACTAAATTTACTTCACTAAGCCAGCCCTCTGGTCTTCCAGTAAGCTGTGTTCCTATTGGCTGTCCAGGTGGCTGCTTGGTGTTATCAGGAACACCTGAGCAGCTCTGTGACTACGTTTATATGTAGTCAATAACCCTTTCATAACCGGAATATGAGCAATAACCCGGTTGCGTACGGCCATGTAAACACCCGCAAAAACCCGAATATGCTCATATTCCGGTTTTTAAAAACCCGAATATGACCCCTGGGTTACTCCTTTTCTCACCCGAATATCTCGTAATATAAATGCGCATCGGAATATCCCCATAGAAAGAAACATTAATTTGCGTTCTGCGCATGTTTCATCCGAAAAGGAATCTTGGTCTTTTGAGTACGGCAACTACTTGTATGCCGTGTCTGGCGCGCGACCCACCGGAAATACACAAGGAGATGGGAATATCCCAAATGATTATACTGATCATGTAAACCGGAGTAACTCTGTCTGTTTAGGAATGTACGGGTTATTCCAAATGTTTCAGAAACTGGAATATTGACCTTAACCCGAATATTAATGGCATATAAACGTAGTCAGTGTCTTCCTGCTTTATGTCTGCAGTCAAACATTTCCTCTGCTTCTCTTCACTCAACCTGGTTTGGCTCCGTTGCTTTAGTTTGTTCTTTAGGCGTTGGCTTGCAGCTTCAGGCAGTAAAATCGCCTTTAATGTGTTTCTTGGTGTGTTTTAGGGCTTTGTACTGGATAGTTGTCTTGGTAAATGTGGTTCTTTAGTCACAGCTACCACATGGTGCTAATGTGTGCACTGATTAGTGGGTTTGGTGCAGCTGAGTTGTATCTTTATCTTGGCTGTAATAAGTCTTTAGAGGTTTTTGGTCAGACACATTCTGTATTCTTGTTTGTGAACCAATGTTGGTTGTCCAGAAGGTAAGAGTTCCTGTCCTGATTCTCTGTTTAAAGAGGTTCTCTGGTAGGCTGTAGGAGACCTTAGTGTTTGGTTTTGTCCTAGTTTGGTTTTTGTATGGTTTCATTTGGACGACTGTCTGAGGCCCCTCCATGTGGTTTAGTGAGGTTTTCTGTAGCAGTTCTACAAAGCAACCTGCAGCAGAAGAGACTTTGAGAGTTTTTAGGATGTTCTGGAGACCAGACTTTGGAGCAGCAGAAACATTTGTCAGTAGTTTGAGCAGGAGAAGGTGAGCTTCAGAGTAGAAATGAGAAGGAAACCTTCTTGACCCGTGTGGTGAGGTCCTGTACCAAGAGTTTGAGCAGGTCGTGAAGAGTCTGCAGTTCTTTGGTCTGAAAGCCAGTGGCAGCTGGTGAATTTTTCTCTTTTGGGGGGGCGCACTTAATTTACCAAACCAAATAGAGTCGGCAACACCGGAATACAAGAATTGATGTAAATTATGTTCACAGCCATTTAATGTGCTATTACTATGCACCACTATGAGGGTACACCTAAGCACTACTGCTGAGTCAAATAGACAATTAAATGCACGTAAATGTTACCAGCTAGTGAATTTGAATTTATCTCCCCAGTGTTTGATATGATTTGCTCCAGATAAGGTGTAATTGGTACACAAACCCTTAAAATCTGCTTTTCTATAATTAAACAAATTAAAACTTTATAAATATGCAAATCTATTTTTATTTCAAAAGTAAAAAAAAGAAATAATTCATTTTTCCAGCTTCAAAGAGTGCCAAGTGCTTCTTCTGTCCAGCAAAATCTTTGGAACAACATATTTATATTTACATACTCAAATAAACAAAAACAAATCCATACCTGTGAAACCAACAAACATTGGACATTTTGTTAAAAAAAACCTAACTCTAAGGCTAAAAGCAGACAGTGCTTCTGTGAGCTAACTTTTACATTAACAACCTTACATGACAATGAGAAAACAGCAAATCTGCATATTTAAGATCAAAGCAATAAAAATTTGTCACTTTGCCTGAAAAAATAAAATAATGAAACCATTAGGCATTATATTATGTATAACTGTACATGTGACAAATAAAACCTATCTTATCTTAGGCTTTGAGCCCAAAGTGCTTGTGTCAACTAACATTAAATATTTATAATGAAAATAAAGAAAAACAGTAATTCTTTAGATTTCAGAACATATGAAAATCAACAGGCTTTCAGTCTAAAGTGCCACTTGTGTCAACAAACATTTCTATTTACATTATTAAATGACAAAAATGTAAATCCTCACATTTTAGAGATTAAAGCCAGCACCTCTACATCTGTGTTATTTTTTGTATGCAAGTTTTGCTCTTCTGTCTTTGAGACATGCAAATTTCTCAATGACTCTATGGTTAAAATCTGGGGTCTCCCTGACAACTTTCTTTTCCATAGAGAGCATGGCCAGTGCATTAAGACGATCCTGTGACATCGTGTTCCTGATTAAGGTCTTGATTCTTTTTAGTGTTGAGAAGCACCTCCAGGGCCCATGTGGGGCTGAGCGTGCATGTGTGTGATGCATGTGGGCCTGCGTTACAGGGCTGATGAATGGTTGAACGCTCATCCCATTCGGCCTCATATGGATAAATAAACAAAATTATTTATTGTTTTGCCTTGTTATTGTGATAGTCACAGTAAAGAGTGACAGGAAATGGGGGGAAGACATGCAGCAAAGGGCCATGGGCAGGAATTGAACCCAGGACATTGCATAGGAGACCAGCCCCTGTACATGGGTCGCCTGCTTAACCCGATGAGCTATATGAGCATCAAGTACCCAATAAACAAAATTATTTAATAAATATCAGCGCACCGGCCCACATGTGGACCGGCCCTTCAGTCAAACGACCGAATGAAATAAAGGCCCGGTCACACCGCCCGAACTTTGCTGGAGCGTTCCTTGAACGGTAGGGAGAGGGGGCCGAATTTCGACAATGCTCGTCACCGCGCACAAAATGGGAAAAAAATCGAAAACATTAGCTTTAGCGGTGCACCACTGAAGCCGGCGTTGCTTTAGCGTTGGTTTAGCGGTAGCGAGCGTTGGTTTAGCGGTGACGCGAGTGTTGGTATAGCGGCGTTCTGCGCAGGCCCGGCCTGGCAATCGGGAGAGGCGGGACTTTTCCCGGTGGCCTGCCTCCTTATTGGCCTGCTTGGACAGGCCAGCCATGGACTGGCAGGCCAATGAAAAAAAGTTGATCGGCTTTTTGGCAGACAGGCCAGAGACAGCAGCGCTAGAAGCCTTACAGAGTACACGCCCACCCTCTTATCACTCACACAAAGCAAGTGCTCTGAGCTCTAAATCAGAAGGATAGGGATTGGTCAAAGTGACATTTTTAGAAGAAACGTGCCATGATTGGTTAGTTGCTTTATGGCCCGCGAGAACGGGGAAGCATGCACTGCAGAGTGCATATGAGAGTGAGGCAAGAGAGTGGAAGGAGCGAAGATTATGGAGCACCCTGCGCAAGCTGGCGGCAAAAAACGAGAAAAGACGAAGAGAAAAGGTGGACATGAGAGGGAGATGGAGAAGAAAAAAAGGTTGCTCGAGGAGGAAGGGGCAAAGTGTTATAAAATAACACACATGTTTCATCAACCCCCGCCCAGGTCCAGCAGTGTACAGTTGAAAATAAATGATGCTGCTACTTCAAGTAAGTTTACAAACGGTCGGTTCTTCTCACAAATGCATCATCAGACTTCAAAGGCCAAAATATAATAAAAAATGTCTGGCCCAAATAAGCTCCACAGGTGTCAGGTGGGTTGCAGGAAGCCTGAAAATGTTTGAGACCCCCTCATCAGGTAGGATAGGCAGTTGACTTACAATTTTCAGTTATAAAATGAACATTGGTGTTTGCATATACTATTAGCTATGACCAGCTGACATCTAAATGATTTGCCGACAAAATAATATATATTTTTTTTTAATTCCACGTTATATAAATAATAGGAAAAGGAAAACATTGGAAAAATTGGTGAGGGTAGTGAAGAGATTACAGAAGAGAAAAGTACTGGCCTGTATGGAGATGTCGTTATGGTTGTGTTTAATAGACTTACTGTCTGTTTAGTAGTGTTGCAATTGCTATAACATAACTATAAAAGGCATATTTTTGGAAAGAAAAAAACAAATTTTTGGTGCATTATCCCACGTGACACAACCCTTGCGGTGGCGGAAGTGGCCTGACTGACTGGAAATCTCCCGGCCTGAATTTCTTTCCCAGTCCGACCCTGGTTCTGCGCATGCGGGCGTTGGCTCGGCGGGGGTATAAAGTTGGTTTAGCAGCATACCGCTTGTGACTACGGAGCTGAACGGATCGTTTTGATACAAGTTCTGATAGATTTTTGATAGAAGCGCTGGAAGGCTCGTGGATCCTCATTCCTCAGCTCCACCATCAGCTTGTCATACAGTCCATGTTCAGGCCTTCTCAGTATCCACTGTCTGACCCACACAACTCTGTCTCTCCTTCTTCTCTCTCTTCTCCTTCTGTCAACAGCTTGTTGCAATCTGAGGAGGTTCTGATTCTGCTGCTGGACTAGTGCACCAATCATAGCAAGTCTCTCAGCATCCATGGTGATACAGTTTTACTGTAACTTTGAGCAAATTCGATATAGATGAGGTCTGAACTCAACGGCAGCTCGATTCCAAATGAGCTCCTGGTCCATTTCTCCCCGTATTTATAGCCAAATTCTGGTCCCACTCCGACACCTCTATACCAACGCCAAACCAAAGTTCATCGCCGCCATGGATCGCTGCTTCAACGCCCGACACCGTTCCAGCAACCCCGTGTCCATTCGTAAAACGCTTACAACCGCTCCACCGAAGTTTGTGCAACGTTTAATCGCCGCCCGGGCAACGCTGGCGAAGCAGCGGTGGTCCAGCGTTCAAGATTTCTGCGTTGGCCTAGCGGACCCAAGCGTCCACGAACTTGCGTCTAGTGGTGCCAAACTTTAGCGGTGCCAAACTTTAGCGGTGCCAAACTTTGACTGGGCGTTGGTGGAGCGGGGGTGAACTTTGCCGGGGCAATATTTAATTGTGCCCCCGCAATATTTTGTGCAGCTCAAAACTTTCGGAGCGGTAGGAGGGCCCCTCCAGAAACATCAGCGGTGGCCGAGCGTATACATTTTCAGCAACCATCACTCCTGTGTTCTAATGCTACATTGTGTTAGCTAATGGTGTTAAAAGGCTAACTGATGATTAGAAAACCCTTGTGCAGTTATGTCAGCACAAGAATAAAAGTGTGAGTTTTCATAGAAAACATGAAATTTCCAAGGTGACCCCAAAGTTTTGAACACTAGTGTATTTATAACATGTGACATAATTAATAGCTCCTCATTCACAATGCTTCTGTATTTCACAGCCAACTGCTACATTCACAAGTCTACGACTGTACACCGATAAGGCATAACATATGACCACCTTCCTAATACTGTGTTGTTCCCCTCTCTGCTATTAAAACTCCTCTGACCCAGTGGTTCATGGACACAGGACCTCTGGGGATGTCCTGTGGCACCGGGATGGTGGCAGTGAATTCTGTGTCCTGTGGGTTGCAGGGTGGGACCTTCCTAGATCAGGCTTATCCTGGTACATCCCACAGATGCTTAATAAGATTTGGATCTGGGGAGTGTGGAACCCAGGTGAACACCTTAGCTCTGTCGTGTTTCCCAGACCACTCCTGAGCAATTTTTTCCGGTATGTCGGGGTTCATTGCTCTGCTGCGGGTGGCAAACTGACATCAAGGACTGCTGTTGTTATGGGGGGTTTGGGGGTTGCTTGACCTGTATTGTTTAGGTGGGTGGTACATGCCAAACATCCTCATGAATTTTGGGACTCAAGGTTTCCCAGCAGAACGTTGCATTATAACAAGATGGTTGATGTTTTTTCAGAATCACTTTATTTATTTTTGCTGGGCAAAGAGCGGCACATTAAAACAGAGCAACAGTAGTCAGATTTACAAAAAAGTGGGTGGGCGAAAGCAGCAGATTATGTGAAGTAGCAGGTCTGCTGACAGTAACAGTATGACTTGTTGCTGCCGAAATAGTAAAGGCTGTAGTGTCCACATAAGCATCGGAGATGCAAAACAGCAGGTCATGTGCAGCAATAAATTAAAATTTAAAAACAGCAAGTGTATTAAAAGCAGCAATTTAAACAGCAAATTGAACAGCAAAATGTACAGAAAGGCGATATTGCACAGAGTAAAAGTAAGATTGCATCTGACAATGATATTGTAATATTGCACATGAGACAATTTTGCACAAAGCTTAAAGTTGCTGTAACCCTTTAGAGTTAAGAAGGAGAACAGCATTGGGGACAATTCCCTTCACCTGTCAGTAGTCATAATGTTGTGCCTGATCGGTGTAATGGAAAACAATTTTGACATAGAACCTGGTATCAAAATCTATTGTCCTTTTAGAGAACAGTATGTTTTTCATGTGTCCTGCAGCCTGACGGGTGAATGTGGTTAACATACTTCTGCACACGTGAGAACACGGAAACAGCATTGAAATGACTTCTTCTATAAAATAACAAAATGTACATGTATGTAAAAGGTAAAGGCGAGGAGACTGAATCTCTGATTGGCTGTTCCTTCCTGCTTCCTGCATCCCGCTGTTTCTGTTGACTGGAGGAGGCGACTGTTTTGTCTGCCACTGCTCCCTGTTAGATGATTTAAGTTCAACTCTTGGTTTACCATTGTATCTGTGTCGGCCTGCATACCCTTGGGGTTCAATTTACAGCCTTACTGCTTCTCAAAGGACAAATATTTACTCTTAAATTCACAGGGGCCTCACCACAGGATGTACATGTCCGGTAAAGCCATAGCTGTAGCTCTCCTTAGAAAAACATAAAGGCAGCACAAAGCCCTGCCACATATTTGCCATGTGTTCAGGTTTCTTCAGAAATCCTATCTTGGTGCTTTAATTCAAAGTCTAGGTTTGAACAGATTTCAACACCATCTTTAACAGTTTTGAGATCAGTGAGTTTTGATGCTTGGTGGAAGTCATTGGTGTCCCATCAGCTGCAGGAGCTTTTTTGTGCTCATTTCATGTTTCCCCTTCAGTCTGTGAGCTCAGGAACAACCTCTGCAGTTTGAGGTTGAACTGAGAGATGGAGATACAGGTGTGTTTTTGTTGGCAAAACAAGATCATCAGTGGAAGAGAAAGGTAAACAGAGAAAGAAAAGTACTAGAACAGCTTTGATAACATCAGCGACTATGGTGAGGACATTAGAGAAGGATTCTTCTATCATCTCAAAAAAGCAGGTCAGGGAAATGCTTACACGTCTCAACATGGGTCATTTCAGATAACAATGTTGCTCAGAGTTTATTCATTTGCTATTTTGGAACCCAAAACTGCATCACTTCTGTAAAATATTTTGGGCTGAATTTTAAGAATGCTATATGTTTTAGGTGCCCAACACAGAAATAAGGGGCTGCACAGTGGTTAGGTGGTTAGCACTGTAGCCCTTGCAGCTAGAAGGTCCTCAGGATAAAGAAAATCCATTCTGGAATATCTGAGCTGGTACAGCAACTCAACTGTCTGAGTGAAGTCACCAGCGACTGCACTGCCATCCACTCCACAAACACGGTCATGAAGTTCGCCGACGACACCACGATAGTGGGTCTCATATCGGACAATGATGAGACCCACTACAGAGAGGAGATCCAGCACCATATTCAGTGGTGTTCAGATAAAAACCTTGTTCTGAACACCAACAAGACCAACGAGGTCATCGTGGACTACAGGAGGTCCAGGAGGACAGTGCACACTCCTCTCCTCATCAAAGGGGAAACGGCTGATCATGTTGACAACATCAATCTGCTGGGCGTCCACATTACATCTGACCTGACATGGTCCCTGAACGCAGGTCACCTAGTGAAGAAGGCTCAGCAAAGACTCTTCTTCCTTAGGAAGCTGGAACGTGCTGGTGTCTCCCCTCAGCTCCTGACAAACTTCTACAGGGCCACAATAGAAAGCATCCTCTCTCTTGGTGCAACAGTGTGGTACAGCAGCTGTACAGCTCAGGACAGAAAGAACTTATCAGTGGTGGTGAAAACAGCACAGGGGATTGTGAGAAGTCCTCTTCCAGACCTGGACTCAATATATGCGGGCCAGATCCAGAGGAAGGCCCGACGTATTGCTGCCGACCCACCCATCCGGGAAATGGACTGTTTGTTCCGCTTCTCTCGGGCAAACGATACAGGAGCATAAAAACTCTGACCTCCAGACTGAAAAACAGTTTTTATCCCAGAGCTGTATAATCCATTTCCCCCCTACACACACAACAGACACACTATGTACAAAAAAGAACCGAATCTTGCATTGGACCGCACTTTACACTCATCCTACTGCTCATGTGCACTAACTCTGTTTACATGTTTTTATTTTTGAAAAAGTAATTTTATTTTATTTGTATATAGTGTGACATTTTCTATTTTTAGCTATAGCTTGGAGCCACAAATAGTAGTTTCACTGTGTGGAAACACGATGACAATAAAGATTCTTGATTCTTGATTGATTCTTGAGCCTGAGTCTCGAAGTTCATGAATAACTTCTGCACTTCTGGGATTGAACCGCTAGATGGAGCTAGAGTCATTTTTTGCAGTTGCTTTCACAAAGATCCTCGGTGGAAGAGAAAGATAAAAAGAAAGAGTAATTTTAGCTCTCCTATTGCCTTCAAATGATCAAAAATCTTTTGTCCTTGGGGTCAATTGGACTCCAGCAATTTAAATCTCCAGAAAATTATTATAATTAAAATTGTTCCCCAAGTTTATGTGTCAGGTACTGTATGTGTGTTAGTTGACAACCTAAGTAGTCCTTTCAATAAAACAACCTCCCACCCACTCCCCTCATACATCCAGAATGCCTGGTACGTGACTATGGAGACCTTTACAGATCACAATAAAATCTCACTGACTGACCTAAAATTATTAAAAGATATCTTTTGGGTGTTCTAATGACTTCATATGATTTCAAAGTACATATTTTTTGTTATCAATAACATGTGGAATGAAAATCTATTCCTGTTATCAAGAATAGTAACATGTATTATGTTCAGGGTCAATTTGACCCCAGGAAAAACAAGCAAATTTCAAAAAGTCTAGGGTTGTAAAGTTTATTGAATATTATAAAATTGCATGTTATAGTGAGGGGTTGCACAGTAGAGTAGCGGTTAGCACTTTCGCCTTGCAGCAAGAAGATCCTGGTTCAAATCCTGGCCTGCGATCTTTCTGCATGGAGTTTGCATGTTCTCCCTGTGCATGCGTGGGTTTTCTCTGGGTACTCCGGCTTCCTCCCACAGTCCAAAAATATGCTGAAGTTAATTGACTATTCTAAATTGCCCGTGAGTGTGATTTTTTGTCTGTATATGTAGCTCTGCGACAGACTGGCAACCTGTCCAGGGTGTCTCCTGCCTTCGCCCGAGTCAACTGAGATAGGCTCCAGCACCTCCCGTGACCCTAGTGAGGATAAAGTGGTGTATAGAGAATGGATGGATGGATGTTATAGTGATCTCATTATCATCCAAAACAAAGTGAATGTATAAAATGTTGATAGTTCTAATACTTGAAATGTCCATATTTTGAAAGAAAATATTTTTTTTTCAATGAAGATAACATTAAATCAATCAGAAATACAGCCTGGACATTGTTAATGTGGTAAATGACTATTCTAGCTGGAAACGGCTGATTTTTAATGGAATATCTCCATAGGGGTACAGAGGAACATTTCCAGCAACCATCACTCCTGTCTTCTAATGCTACATTGTGTTAGCTACCGGTGTTAAAAGGCTAACTGATGATTAAAAAACCCTTATGTGCTTTTATTAGCACATGAATAAAAGTGTGAGTTTTCATGGAAAACATGAAATTGTCTGGGTGATCCCAAACTTTTGAACAGCAGTGTATGTTTTATACAGCTAAAAACCTGGGGTCAAATTGATCCAAAATAAGTGTGATGTGTTCAACATGTGTACAGAACATTTCATATATCATCGTTTTTATTTTATGTTTGCCCAGCTGTCCCTCTTAATTTAGGAAAAGTCATTAAATATGAAGCAAAAAGGGATGTCACTTATTTACTTAGAGACTTTAAACATTGAGTGTGGTCAAATTGACCCCAAAGATAATAGGAGCATTAAAAATCTGGGACTGTGATGAGGATATCAGAGGATGTTTGTGCTCTCGTCCACAAAAAGCCACTCGGGGAAATGATCACATCTCGATATAAATGAATGATCTTTGCATTTGTTTCAGTTAATGTGAATGCAAAATTGGCTCATGAAAAAAATCAACTTTATTTATCTAAAACAGAAATTAAACATGATGTAAAATCCTACTGTGTGTTTAAGTAGATCCTGTGACAGTTTGTGTGGTGAAAAAAATGTCTCATCAGGGAGATGCAGGTTATCACGCTTTAAAAAAACTTTCTTAATACAGAATCTGATGTATCAACAAGCATTGACACCTTTTATCAAACTTATATATGCTCAATATGTTTTATTGATAATAAAATTAGGAATAACTACATTTTTCCTTTTACACATTGATAAGTCTACGTTGTACAAAGCTGCACTGTGTGTAATCAACCAGATGAGTCACCACTTGTTATTATAACAACCACACATGATGAATGGCACTCAGACAACTTGTGTTACATCATATTATTAGAAATACAAGATATAATACAAACACCAGCATATTCTGACGCACTGATCCCAGATCTGTGCAGGAGAACTGACAGAATTAGAGCCTCTGTGTTAATAGCCGTTTACTCTACTGACGTCATAAAACAACACTTTGACAAAATGTAGGCACAAGCAGCAGATGTTAATCCACACAGAGCAACACATCCACACGTCAAGTGTACTGACAAAAAACACTTTCTTTTATAGATAGCATATTTTCCAGCTAATTTAATGAAAACACTCCTTGTAATTTTCTTTAAAAAAAAAAACAAAACCAACCAAACAAAAAAAAAATGCTCTTGCTTTGCTGGAAATGAAAAGAGGAAATGGAGAACAGATGAGCTGCTGCCATTAAATGTTCCCCCAGAAAAATAAAGATGTTAACTGAAACAGCAACAACAACAACAACAACAACAACAACAACAACAACAACAACAACAAAAATGGGTCTTTGCAGTGATGACACAGAAGAACCATGTTTATTTCTGCAAAGAAGCTTATAGTAAGAGTCTTGTTTTCTAAAGAGCACTTAAAGGTGCCTCAAAGATCCTTAACAAAAAGAGACAAAAAAATGAGAAAGCTCTTTGTGGATCTGTGTAGTTCTACAGCCTGCTACCATAGAAAGCTGTGTTTGTAACACACCAAGTCATTCAGTGTGCTACTGGAGTAATGCACAATAAATGGCACGGGACCCTGATCTTCTCTTGTATTATTTATGCTTTAAAACAGGAGTGTCAAACATAAGGCCTGTGGAAACCAGCCCACCAGATGGTCCAATCTGGGCCGAGGGACAGCTTTGCAAAAGTGTAAAAATTACAGAGAGAATGAGAATTGCAATTTTTCAATAAATGCAACTCCTAATATAAATTTATATCTCCACTGTACTGCCACAACTTTTACGTACTTTTTATGTATACATTTTATACCTACACAAGGCAGATGGATCATTTAAAGTTATTCCTGGACAGGTGGTCAGGATTACTATACAGATGTGGAAATGAATGTAAATTTAAAATAATTTCTAGATCTTGACAAGTTGTTTTGATCACAAAGTAAAACACAACAACCATAGGGCAATTTATATATATGAATATGAAAAAGACTGTATTCAACATTACAAAAGTAGCTTGGTGCAAAAAATGTAATATAAAGATGCATCTTAAAAAAGCATTTCCTGTTTCAGGGACAGAAATTTTGCACAAATATTGGCCAAACTGTCAAAAATGAGGCTATCCCTCACATGTGATTTCATTGGTAACCCAGGTTCATCCTTTTCTGCACCACAGAAAACCTTCCCAGTAAATTAGTGCACATTTACAACCTCATCTTCATTCCAGATGTGGACAATACACTGCAGCACTAAACCTTTGTCACTGAATGTTTTGCATCTTTATAAATAAACTGTGATCTGTAAGTTCCATCCATCCATTCTCTATACACTGCTTTTATCCTCACTAAAGTCACAGGGGGTGCTGGAGTCTATCCCAGCTGACTCGGGCAAAGGCAGGGGACACCTGCCTGTCGCAGGGCTACATATGCAGACAAACAATCACACTCACATTCACACCTACGGGTAATTTAGAGTACTCAATTAACCTCAGCATATTTTTGGACTGCAGGAGGAAGCCGGAGTGCCTGGAGAAAACCCACGCATGCACAGGGAGAACATGCAAACTCCATGCAGAAAGATCCCAGGCCCACCCCGGGATTCGAACCAGGGACCTTCTTGCTGCAAGGCGAAAGTGCTAACCACTACTACAGCCCTGATCTGTAAGTTGTAATGTGTAAATAACAAACGGAGGCATAATATTGTTAAAAAAGCACTTATTTTCCAGTAGAAATTTAAGGCTATTCATTATATGTGAACATTTTCAGAATGTACTTTTTCCCACTATAAAAGGGATAATTTTAAAGTTGTGGTTATTTATAGGTTATTGTGCTAATATTTTACTGCTCCAGCCCACTTGAGATCAAATTAGGTTGTATGTTGCCTCTGAACTAGAATGAGTTTGACACTCCTGCCTTAAAGTGACGTGCAAAAGGCTTAAAAAGGATAAAAATGACACATAAATAGCTCAAAAAGTATACAAATTAACTATGAAAAGCTTATGAAGCATAGAAACGAAACACAAACAGCTTTAAAAAAAAAAGCAGTTGCCTCAAAGTGAAGAAATGACATGTAAAATGTTCCAGAAGTGGCTGCTATTTATGTGGTATTCCATGATATCACGTAGGGTTCTATTCTGATAACTGAACTGGATAATCAGAGAATGACTTTTGGACTGTTGATCAGAGTGAACAGCAGATGATGATGATGATGCCAACGTGTTAGCCAAATTCTTTAAACACTAATTTTTACTTGGTAGTTGCTATAAAACCAAATAAGTCCCATAGAAATGAAGAACACTTAAAGCTTTAAAGAACCACATAAAGTGCATAAAGAACCTTTGAAATAAAGATATAATTTCTTTATTTTGGAAACTAACAAAAAAATGACATTAATATTTTCTTGATATGCTAATCAATGATATGATGTCCTTTATTAAACACATGCCATCAAAGTATTTGGTCCTGACATGTTTGTTTGAAGCTCTACAAACACTTGGAGCAGAGTAACAGTCTAATTAACTGGACGTGGACATTCTTTGACTGGTTCTGTGCAGCTGCTGTCTGCGAGGCTGAAATAGCATCATTCCATAGCAGTGATGAGCCACTTCCCCCCAATCGTCAGCGTGCAAACAGACATGCATTTCACCTTCTAATGTTTTCCTATGCTTTTCTTTCCTTCAGCACGTTATCCGTCCTTCTATATGTGTCTCATGTTCCCCATGCCGCTCCTATATTTAGCTGGCCTGTGACCCTGCTGTTGCACACTGAACCCGGTTCCACACTTTGTCAAAACAAGGGGCTAATCCTGGGAAACAGGTGTGAGCTCTGCACACAGAATCGCTCTCTACGAGCTGTCCTTCTGTTTCCACACAATGCAAACACAGTGTCGCAGCTTGATGTGACACCGTTCTCAGGGGAAGACGACACTCGTGTTTTCCACAACCAGCCTGAGAATGCTGGAGGTTAGGAGTCCGAGCTGCACACGTGCTGAGTGATGAAGTGATGTGTTCATACGGCTTCTGTTAAAAAAAGTTTCAGACTTTCCTCATCCTCCCTCGGTTGTCAGAATCAACGTGGTGAAGTGGTTAGAATAAAATGGCACAGCTGAATAATGCACTTAATCTGTCCAAAAGCAGTGTAGATTTCTCCACCATCTGTGCACACCAGACTCCCGCACCAGCACCAGGCTCCATCCACATATCGGCACTTGGTTTCCAGTACGCTGCTCTGGATGATGTTCTCACTACTGTGAGAGACTGTGAGGGTTCTTGGGAAGCGTCTCTGAGCCCGAGCCGTTGGATGTGACCTCCGCATGGGACGGCAGCTCAGCTCCAGTTTGTTCTTCTGTAGCAGGATGAGCAGCCGTGAAAACAACAGTCTCTATCCGAGTGGCTCGATATATGCTCACCTGAAAATAAAGAAAGTTAGCTTATAGGTAATTGTGCTCGCAGACAGATGAACCCATTATCAATATATTTCCTGGTTTGTATTAATTCTGTATTGCACACTACTGCTCAAAAGTTTGGGGTCACCCAGACAATTTCATGTTTTCCATAAAAACTCACTTTTATTCATGTACTAACATAATTGCTCAAGGGTTTTCTAATCATCAATCAGCCTTTCAACACCATTAGCTAACACAATGTGGCATTAGAACACAGGAGTGATGGCTGCTGGAAATGTTCCTCCGTTCTCCTATGTAGATATTCCATTAAAAATCAGCCATTTCCAGCTAGAATACCACATAACAATGTCTAGACTGTACTTCTGATTAATTTAATGTTATCTTGATTGAAAAAAAATGCTTTTCTTTCAAAAATAAAACCATTTCTAAGTGACCCAAAATGTTTGAATGATAGCGTAAGAGCACATATGTGAGCCTTTTGACTGAAAGGTTAAAGGAGGCAGATGTCACCTCCAACCAAGTTTAACCCATAAAACTAATCCTGGTCCATCTGTGTAGATCCCCTCTATGGAGCATTAGTGTCTTGTATCACTTTCAGTTTTATCACCTACAACTTTGAACTTATAGCTCACGCCTACTGCAATCTAATATTGTTGGGTGCAATATACTAAAAGTAAAAGATGATATAATTATGACAAATGCTATTAAACTGAAGAATAGAGTTAAAACATGTGTGCGAAATATATAATGATGAATATTCTTGTAATGACTGATGTCTTGATGGTATTATGTGTGGAGGACACACACACACACACACACACACACACACATAGGCAGAGTCTGAACATGTCTGGGCATGTTCTCTGTAAAACACGACCTAATGATAACCTAATGTCCTCTACAGGGTGTGATCTAGTGGTGAAATACAATCACCTGACATCATGATCTGACCACAGATTTAGAAAAGTATAATGGTGTCCCTCCAATAATATGCGCTATAGCTGTGGAAAAGATGAACAACTCTCATAGCATAAATGACGATGCACAGCTCTGTATCTTCAGTAATTCTCGTGGTGCTAGCACTCCTAAGAACTCCTCCTGGATTTTCTGTGGACAATAAATCCTGCTGCCTCTGAATGCTGACTTCTCCGCGTGATTTTTTGAAGATCTTTAAAGAAGCTTTTTGGACATTTGAACACGGTCAAGTCTTAGACTCTGGCCCATGATTTGGGGCTTAGTTTCTGTGTCACTACCTTTCCTCATTCACTGGCCATCAACACGGCTGTTTCATCAAAGCATGAAAAATGCACAGGATATCATTTGGCACCTGTGAAACCTCAGTGGTCGATACCAAAAGACATACAGAGCATTGTGTGCAAGCCTGTTTGTGTATGTTGTTTTGTGGTGGAGTTGTAGCGAAGAGAGACAGAAAACGTGGAGAGAAGAGTGCGAGAAGGACATGCATTAAATGGACGTGGGTCAGACTCAAACCATGACCAGGACTGTAACCTCTGTTTATGGGTTATCTGCTCCACCAGTTGCATTACAGGGGTGGCTGAGCCTTCTCTTTTTAAGAGTTAGTCGTATCTGATCTCTGTGCTAATTCACATTTTTGCTTTGCCTTGACCATCTGAAAGTTTGAAAAAACATCATCAGCATTGTGGCAAAATGGAGGGAAACCGGCCTCAACTAACACACGGGAACAAGCACCTGTCGGCTGTTGCATGATACATCGGAGGGGTGAACTACGAAGCAACATTAGTGGGCTAGTAGGTGTGATCACCATGGTAACTGATGTTGCACTGCTAACCTGCTCTGGAGTTGGTCTGCTCAGACTGTGGGATTAAATCAGCTGTACGAAGCACCACTCTTTCAGATTTCTTTTCCTAAAGATATTGTCACTGAGTGATACAGATTCTCAGCTGAGAAAGTATGTTATATCTGTTAATCTCCGGCTGATAGAAGCTGTACAGTTACAGTAGAACAACCTATAAGCCTCGTGCGGTCATAAGAACCTGCATGTATTCAACTGATGAAGACGCATAAATATGTTTATGTTTGTTTCTAATTTGTCTGTTTTGCACTGCTGGCACTACAGATAATGGAAAACAGATTAAATAACTGGTTAGCATGTTGGTTTATTGGTATTCCTCACAGAGGATATTTAGTTCATCACATTATTTTATAAGATATACCAAAAAATAAAGTGATTTCCATGTCTTAATCATTATTCATTAATTTGTAACTTTGTCTTCTTTGGATTTTATTTTTACTCGGTCAAGGAACACGGTGGAGTTATGTGACAAACGGTGTACATTTGTCTGTTAGCAACATTACTCAAAAACTGACTAATGGATTTGGAGGAAATTTTCAGGGAAGGTCAGAAATTACACAAAGACCAAATGAATAGATTTTGGCAGTGATGCAGCTTATAGTCTGGATCCATGCATTTGTTAAATATTTCTGTATCACTGCAAGATAGAGTCATGGCATCATTTTAACTATGACTAGTAGACCTGGATTCCCTGATCCAGATCTACTCCCCTTCATTTTATTTATTTTTTTTATTTTATTAGTTTATTTGAACATTGACAGTGCACATTAATCAACATTTCTGTAAATGTACCAGTTTTAGCTATAAAGCTAGTTTCCAACTGTAGTCCCTGGGCAATGCCCACTTCGCTCTGCATGTGAGAGACGCCTGGTGCTTCCAGCCCAGCACGGCTCGAAATCTCTAGCCAGACTCTTCTCCTCTGTTTTTTCCCAAATGGTGGAACAAACTACCAAACTCTGTGCGTTCCGCTGAGTCCCTTTTTACCTTTAAGAGACAATTGAAGACTCAATTGTTCAGAGAACACCTAGGCACTTAATCCGACTCCACCTTAGGGGTAGAATAAGTCAGGTGGTCCAAAACCCAGGACTTATTTAGCGCTGACAAAGTTGAAAAAACAAAACAAACAAACAAACAAACAAACAAACAAACAAAAAAGGGGGCGGAGGGGTGGGGGGTGGGTTTAGCAATTCTTCTGCAACTTGATGGCAACACCTTTGACCAATTGCACTTGAAGCACTTTTTGCACTTACTACAGATTTTTCCTTATGTCTGAATTCTTGCTTGTGTTGTACGTTGCTTTGGACAAAAGCGTCTGCTAAATGAAATTGTAGAATTGTGTAGAATTGTAGACTACAAAGAAACACTACATCAGCTGTCTGCTGACGATCACATGATTGTGATTCTACTACAAATCGACCCCTGTGGACTTATCCATCGGACATGATACAAGGAACAATTGATTAAATTGTGTGTGTGTGTGGGGGGGTTCCGAATCTCATCAATTCCCACTGCCCGCTACATATTTAAGTCATGCGATTCAGTATCCGTACATAACGTACACATGCGTAACACACGCCTGTGTTCAGCGCAAGGTCATTTTGCTTAGGGGTACATCTATATTAAATGGCCACATTCTACATTGTCATGACTTCTGATCATCAATAACTAATACACAAATGCTGCATTTCTGACAATACTAAACGAGGGAATGAACAGCCTTGGTGGAGTACTGCACTCTCTGAGTGCTTTTCTAGTTTATAAACCTCTGAATGGTTTTGGACCCTAGTACATCAATGCCCTCCTTCTACCATAAGAACCATCCAGATCACTCAGGTCCTCCGATACAGGTCTGCTCTCTGTCCCCAGAGTCAGAACCAAAAATAGAGAAGCAGCTTTCAGGTTTTATGCTCCACATATCTGGAACAAACTTCTAGAAAACTGCAAGTCTGCTGAAACTCTCAGCTCCTTCAAATCAAGGTTAATGACTTATTTATTTACTGTTGCCTTTAATTGTCTGCCTTAATACCAGCACTGCACTCGTACTCTTAACAATCCACTGTAACTTTTAAAGTGATTTTATCTTTGTTTCATTTTCTATGCTTTAATTAGCATAAAATTTCATGTTGATTTTATTGCTTAAATGATGTTTCACTTCTACAATTTTAATACATGCTTTTAACGTCTACCTTTGAAATCCTTTTTGTAATTAATTTCATTGCCATTGTAAAGCACTTTCAATTGCCTTGTACATGAACTGTGCTATATAATAAACTTGGTTTGCCTTGCCTTGCCTTGCCTAGATTGCAGGGATGTGACTATTTCCTGGAGGGACCTGATGTAACATCCAAATGTACCAACGGAAAAGATTTGTTCATTCATTTGCTGCCTGCACCAAGTACCGTTGCTAATCTATGATTGGATTTAGTTGCTCTTTAAATTCCTAAATCTCTCTCACAAAATGATTTTGCAAAAAACAAGTCAAGCCTCTCAGTCTCAGTCTTCATCACACACACCTGTGTCTGCAGGTATCGTGGTGATTTGAGCTCCAGCTCCTCTTTGGCAGCAGCCGGAGTACAGCAACAAAACACCTGCTGGAAACCGGCTCTGAACCTGCGAGTGGGAGACAGATATTTCACAGCGGGATGGATTAAACAAGAAGACAGGATTACAGACACAAATACAGATTATGTATGAGCAGATCGCCTACACAAATGGCAAACAGATTAACACCCACACTGACACACAGCTAGCCATTTTGACAGGAAGACATTCGACCTGCTGTTGAGGCAGTAGTAGATGATGGGGTTGTACATGGTGGAGCTCATGGCCAGCCACATGACGGCCAGGTACACCTGCTGGATGTAGAGCTGCTCGAATAGCTCAGGGAAGAACTGGTGCAACAGGAAGTAGATGTGATAGGGCAGCCAGCAGACAGCGAATGTACACACCACCACGATCATCATCTTCACCACCTGCCACAACAAAGCACCGGAGACGGGCTTTAAAAACTAATCTTTTCAGTTTTTTTGTTTGCATATGGGGGATTAAAAAGACATTAAATTAAATGACGATGTTAGGTGGTAGCGCTCGGCTGGGAGCTTAAAGGGAAGACCAAAGTTGCGTCTGTGTTTGTATCACCTTGCGTTTAGCGATAAGCTGCTCTTTGTAGTGTTCAGACGAATCACCGGGAATCTCACTTGCCCAGAGGGTGACACCCACTGTCGTGTACGCCCATCCCATGATGCAAAGGGGCAAGAAATAGATCAGCAGTGCCACACACACGTAGTAGCTACAAAAAAAGGAGACAGATATCAAGATATTATCACTGTTTGGAAACTGTTGGTTCACTGTACAGTTAAATACATCCTGTCCACACTGGATTAAATGGGCAAACAAACCACTGAGCTGATTACTATGGCAGCCTTGAGGGACAAAACACATGATACTGGAGAAACACATTTCAGACAACATGACAACATTATGGAAAATATCATGAGATGTTAGAAGATGCAATAAAACTGAAAGCCCACAAAGTATAAATGCAGTATTTCAGAAAACACAATAAACAAACAAAAAAAACAAGAACAAGATTTTGTCCACCCATCAGTTCACGACCTAAAGCTCAACGCAAATGGCTTATGCAGCATGACAATGACCCAAAGCACACCAGCAAATTCACCTCTGAGTGGCTGAAAAGAACAAAATGAAGGTTCTGGAATGGCTGAGTCAAACTGAGATGCTGTGGCAAGACTTTAGAAGGGCAGTTCATGATAGAGAACCTAAATTAAAACTATTCTGCAGAGAGGAGTGGGCCAGAATCCCTTCATAGTGATGTAAAAAAATGATCACAAGCTGTAACAAACATTCTGGGGGCAACATTCTGAATGGATGAAGTGAATCCCATCAATTGTCTTGTTATAATGCAATGTTCTGCTGGGAAAACTTGAGTCTTGTCATTCATGTGGATGTTTAACATGTACCATTTGCCTAAACATTGCAGGTCGAGCACCCCGACACACTGCCAAATCTGCTCAGGAGTGGCCCAGGAACATGACAGAGCTAAGGTGTTCACCTGGGTTCCACACTCCCCAGATCCAAATCTTATTAAGCATCTGTGGGATGTGCCAGGATAATCCTGATCTAGGAAGGTCCCATCCTACAAACCACAGAACCCAAAGAATTCACTGCTGCCACAGGACATCCCCAGAGGTCCTGTGTCCATGAACCACTGGGTCAGAGGAGTTTTAGCAGCATAAAAGAGACCAACATAATATTAGGCAGGTGGTCATAATGTTATGCTTGATCATCACTTAAAAACTGCATTTTCAATAAATATGGATATTAGTTTGATGATCTGGAACATTTAAGTGTGAGAAATAAGCAAAAATAGAAGACATCAGGAAGGACGCAAAATGCTTTTTCACAGCACTGTATGTGCTTGACAACTAGCTCTGCAATAAATTAAGAAAAAAAATACATTTCATCATCCAAGCTGTTCCTTAATGTTATGTAGGTGGTCATGAACCTTGCTGTGAAGCTGCCGGGGCCCTGTGTGAAATGTAGTGTGGAGGGAGTAGCGTGAACTGTGGCTTCACCAGCTTCCTAAAACCTGTATTCCTGTAAAACCTGCGTTGTATACCTGTAAAAAAAAAAATCCCAATCGGCTCTGATCCGGGTCTTTGAAATCAAAATGCGATTATTCCATTTTGATCAGGTTGCTCTCCCGTTTGTAGCTGTATGTGTTTTATCTTCAGATTTATATTTTATGTGCTCTATTGGTCCTGCAAAGTTTAAATTCTCTTTCGGCAGTTTGTTAGGAAGCAGGCAGGATTAAGGGCCTTGCTCAACGGCAGTGGCAGCTTAGTTTAATGGTTTCTTAAAAAGTTGTACCAACATTTGTGTCTCTCTGCTTTGTTTTGTTGGTGTGTATTAATAGAAATGAAGTTATAAAAAAGGTAACCTTCCCTCCACATGGCATGCAGCACACAGCTGCAAGTTCTCATCGTCAACATGAGCATCTTCACATACTCATATTGGCATTTCTAATACATCAGGCTTTGCATCCGGTCACATCACTGACTACATGTTGATTATCACACAGACACACACCAACATGAGTGTGATCTCTTATCTCTGTGTCTACAGCCTCTGGAAACCAGAACCACTAAATTAAAGATGCCTTCATTTGCAGAGAGGTTAGGAAGGTGCGTTATGAAGCAGACGGAGATGATCAAATTCATCAAACACTGTTTTCCACTTTTAGCTCTGCAGATATTTCCAGAAGGAATCAACCAGACATTTAGGTGATCCTCGTAGAAGGATTCATCACCCGAACAGGAGACATTTATTTCTTCATATACTAAATGAATCCCTAGGGGCAATAATTATTGCTCTGGTTCAGGCTGCAGCAGGTATTCTGCCCAGTGCTGGATGACAAGGGGTTAGACTTTACCCACCATATGGGGTACGAAGCTCTACAGGATAGATAGGAAGCATAAAATAATAAAGCACTGACACAAATACTAGGATACTGGACGTAACGGCTCCATGAGAAGCTTAAAACCTGAAGTTTACTAAGGTTAGACTCCAGTTTCATTATGTGTGTGCATGCACATGAAAACTCATTAATACAGCTTTGTTGAAATATCAAAGCTGAATATATTGGAGGAAATAAATGCCCAAAGTTAAAAAAAAATGCACCTACACTTTGGATTACCGAAGAAAAAAAAATAATGAAACACTTTGCATTTGTCTTGGTGAGTTATGAAAACTTCAAATGAAATTATGTTTGACCTGGGCATGTTAAGATGAAAAATGCTGGACTCAAGGTGATGAAACATTCATTTAGCTTTCAAGCCATTTTCACTGAAAATAGATTTTTAAATTGCACACAATGTTAAGTTGATGCAATTATTATGACAACCCAAATCATAAAAATGCACAGAATAAACATAAATAATAATGTGAAAGCTTTAAACATGCTTGTAGGCACACACTCTAAAAATACACCTACACTGTAAAAAATGCATTTTGGACTCAACAAGAAACAGTAACGCAACAGTTTGCATCAATCTTTGAGTTACAATAACTTCAAAATAAACTATGTTCAACCAACAAACTACACTAAGTTAGAGGAATTAGCTTTTACTCTACAATCAAAGGTAATTTTAACTGGAACTTGTTTAATGACTGACGGCATAATAATACGATTTTAAGTTGATTACTCAAAAAAATTAAGCTTTTCCAACTACTCATTCATCCGGTGTTATGTAAGTAACCTTTTAAAGTTTTTAAATTGACAAACATTTCAAAAATTAAATTGATCCAATTGGATTTTCTTCAGTATATTTTGGCTTTTTTGTGTATTTGTTCATAGAGGAGCTTTTTTGAAAATGAATTCATTTAACAACAAAATTTAGGCTGATTAACTTCATATTTTGAGCAGGAGTTGTGTATTTGAAAACACAATGTTAATATTTTGAAAATATAAACAAAAAATTTGAGTTCCAATTATATACAATATTACGTTAATGCAGCTGGCAGTAATTCAATGTCGACACAGCTCATCAAAATAATGTTTGGAACTTAAAGGTTTCATCAATATCAGTGAACTACATGTTTTTAATCTTGCTGCCATACATTTAAATAAGTAGTGGAATGGGTGTTCTAATTTCAGGGTTTTGACAGAGCTGTTTCTGCCGCTTCCTGTCTTTATACTCGGCTATATTAGAATCCGGACTCTAGCAAAACTCTTAAAGCTACAAGAATTAAAGATCCGCTCCTTTGACTCATTTTTAGAAATACTAAGCCTGTTTCAGACATTACATTTTTTTTCACCAACAGCTGGTTAGCTTCCTGTAAATCCATCTTTTCTTACAGCCCAGATTCCTCGTCTGTCCTCCAGCAGCCTGTTTCAGAAGCAACTTACATAAAGTATGTATAATTAATACGACTCCTACTGGCTGGATTTGTGGCCCCAGGTTCACTTACAATAGGATGCTGCCTTTTGAATAATGCACATTTTCTCACATTGCATCGTAACGACGAATTACGGCTGGAGGAAGAGCTGGTTTAAGAATGGAAGAACCTGGTGCTGCACAGTTCAGACTTCAGCAGGTTTCAGGATAGTAAAATTACATTGTAACTAGACCATTCCAGAATTGGAGGACATTTTACTCAAATAAAACAGTTGAAATTAAACCTAAATCTCTTTTTTTAGGTATTATTTTTTTTCATTGATGTCTCTTGTAATTGTTGGAATAAAAAATTTAATCAACATAGTATTTTAAATTATAATTATGAAATGTTTGACCATCAATCACACATTCTGACCTGACTCTTGAAAGTTCACCCAAAACACATTTTTTAAAGTTTTCTCTGTGAATGATCAGAAAACAGGAACACATCCAGGGTACTACTGCTTGTTTCTGTGACTCCAACTGCTGCATTTCTTCTGCTGAAGTTATCAAATATCCCATGATACTCATGCTCAAATGTTGCTGAACAAAAATGATATTTTGGCTTTAGCTTTTTAAACCAAGAGTGGATGTAAAAATGATTTGCTGTACTTACGAGGACTAAAAAAAGGCTAGAGAAACAAATTAACACAATTAAAAAGCATCTCATTTTCAACCATCCTCTCTGTACTTGACAGCCTGTAACTGAAATATTCATAATGTGAAGTTAATCTTTTGCCTGGCTTCATTAAATACACTAAAGTCATTGCACATAACATATCTGCTGATTCTGAGGGGGTCAGGAAGAAAGCTCTGATTGGTTTTTAATAGAATGAATGATGAGGAAAGCTTTGAAGGGAGATAACACCTTTATCTCCTTTAGTTCTACAAAGGTGTCATACTCTACTTTGTTCTCCACATGTACTCACATCTTCTTGAAGTCCACAGTGGTGTTTTCAGGCCAGTCGATGTAGCAGACAGTGCGCCCAGGCAGCAGGGCTGTAGAGGAGTAGTTGTACTGAGGGAAGGCTAGCAGCAGAGCCAGAATCCAGATCACAGCAATCACTACTCGGGTCTGTGTGGAGGACAGCCTCTGCTGCAGCGGGTGGATGATAGCCATGTACCTAACAAACACACACACACAACATGTGAACATGCACTGACATTTTCTGTCAAATGATATCATGATTTACCTCTAAGAGGATTTTGCATGTGCACCAGCTGCAAATGGGGCATAATTTACATCTCTTTTAACTGTCTGTGTAGATCCTCAGTCATCCAGGTCATGGCCCTTATACTAATCCATCTTCAAGAAGCTTAAAGAGAAGTCCAGTTGCTTTCTACTGAAGCTCCAAGGCTCACTTTAACTCTCTCCTAAGGTTGTTGCTAGAGATACGGACCCGTACCCGTAGCTTGTGGACTACGGATACGGCACTTGCCATTTGCCAATCAGATACGCGAGATCTGGTCACGTGACTCCCGGTAGACGCTAGCGGTACGGACCCGTAGCATCGGTACTACAGGTACGGACCCTAAACCTGACCCTAACACTAACCCTAACCTTAACCTTTGCTTACCTTTCAACAGTTTGCAGTGGTTAGCAGCTTCTTGACTCGCGAGACTCGCGTACGGGTCCGTATCTGTCTGGCAAATGGAAAGTGTCGTATCCGTAGCCCACAGGCTACGGGTACGGGTCCGTATCTGTAGACATTACCCTCTCCTAAAGCAGGAATTCCCTTTGGTTTTATTCATCTCACAACAGAGTAAAATTTAACCAACGACAGACTTAACCCCTTCATGCCTGAATTTATTTACAATTAAATATATTTTTTTATGTGTTTTTGTTTTCCAGCTGATATAAAAATGAATGGAGCTTGTTAATTTATCTATTACACATAGAACAGATTTGTAATAATAATAACAACAGATATATAATAATTAGGTCCCACTCGGACTGGTCCTACAAAAAAACAGCACTTGCAAAAGGTTCTGAGGTATGTATTGAATATGCACAAACCGGCATTGGAGGAATGAATACGCTATCTTAGCTGCAGTCTGAATGAAAGTGGTATGTTGCGAATTCGTAACAATAGGCATCAAGGGGTTAATCTGACACTTGCACTAAGCAGGTAGTGAACACTTCAAAGTAATTACCAGCATAAACCTTTTCACAAACATGTTTCACCATAAAATTGTTGTCATGCGTGATCACTACTCGCATTGATACACTCAAAAAAATATAAACGCAACCCTTTTGTTTTTGCTCCCATTTTTTATGAGATGATAAAGATCTAAAACTTTTTCCACATACACAATATCACCATTTCTCTCAAATATTGTTCACAAATCCGTCTAAATCTGTGATGGTGAGCACTTCTCCTTTGCTGAGATAATTCATCCCACCTCACAGGTGTGCCATATCAAGATACTGATTAGACACCATGATTAGTGCACAGGTGTGCCTTAGACTGCCCACAATAAAAGGCCACTCTGAAAGGTGCAGTTTTGTTTTATTTTGGAGGGGGGTCTGGGGACTCAGAAAACCAGTCAGTATCTGGTGTGATCACCATTTGCCTCATGCAGTGCAACACATCTCCTTGGCATAGAGTTGATCGGGTTGTCGATTGTGGCCTGTGGAATGTTGGTCCACTCCTCTTCAATGGCTATGCCAAGTTGCTGGATATTGGCGGGAACTGGTACACGCTGTTGTATACGCCGATCCAGAACATCCCAAAAAATGCTCAATGGGTGACATGTCCGGTGAGTATGCTGGCCATGCAAGAACTGGGACGTTTTCAGCTTCCAAGAATTGTGTACAGATCCTTGTAACATGGGGCCGTGCATTATCCTGCTGCAACATGAGGTGATGTTCTTGGATGTATGCCACAACAATGGGCCTCAGGATCTCGTCACGGTATCTCTGTGCATTCAAAATGCCATCAATAAAATGCACCTGTGTTCTTTTTCCATAACAGATGCCTGCCCATACCATAACCCCACCGCCACCATGGGGCACTCCATCCACAACATTGACATCAGAAAACCGCTCACCCACACAACGCCACACACAGTGTCTGCCATCTGCCCTGAACAGTGTAAACTGGGATACATCCGTGAAGAGAACACCTCTCTAACGTGCCAGACGCCATCCAATGTGAGCATTTGCCCACTCAAGTCGGTTACGACGGCGAACGGGAGTCAGGTGGAGACCCCGATGAGGACGACGAGCATGCAGATGAACTTCCCTGAGACGGTCTCTGACAGTTTGTGCAGGAATTCTTTGGTTATGCAAACCCATTGTTTCAGCAGCTGTCCGAGTGGCTGGTCTCAGACCATCTTGGAGGTGAACATGCTGGATGTGGAGGTCCTGGGCTGGCGTGGTTACACCTGATCTGCGGCTGTGAGGCTGGTTGGATGTACTGCCAAATTCTCTGAAACGCCTTTGGAGACGGCTTATGGTAGAGAAATGAACATTCAATACACGAGGAACAGCTCTGGTTGACATTCCTGCTGTCAGCATGCCAACTGCATGCTCCCTCAAATCTTGCCACATCTGTGGCATTGTGTTGTGTGATAAAACTGCACCTTTCAGAGTGGCCTTTTATTGTGGGCAGTCTAAGGCACACCTGTGCACTGATCATGGTGTCTAATCAGCATCTTGATATGGCACACCTGTGAGGTGGGATGGATTATCTCAGCAAAGGAGAAGTGCTCACTATCACAGATTTAGACAAATTTGTGCTGAATATTCGAGAAAAATGGTGATATTGTGTATGTGGAAAAAGTTTTAGATCTTTGAGTTCATCTCATAAAAAATGGGAGCAAAAGCAAAAGTTTTGCATTTATATTCTTGTTGAGTGTATGTGTGATTACATACAGAATGTCTGACCAAAAGATGATGACAAACAAGAAAAGCACCCAGAGAGCGCAGTACTCCACCAAGGCTGCTATTTGTTGTGGTCTGTATCCAAATCTCAAGAAGCTAGAAAGCAAATCTCGTTCCGAAATCGCGCGATAGCTCGCGCCAAAACGGTTTTGGCGCAAGCTATCACGTGATTTCGGAACAAGATTTGCTTTCTAGCGTCCTGAGATTTGGATACAGACCACAACAAATAGCGATCACCAAGGAATGTGGAGGTTTTTGTTCACTTCTCATCTCTAGCATGTTGTGGGACACTCGTTGAGACTATCTGAGCCGGTCAGTGAGGGAAAAAAAGCACGTTAGGGCGGACTTTGATGCGGGGGGGCAAGTTGCCCCATACTTTAAATACTGGCGACAGGTCACCAGTCTATCACAGGACTACATATACAGACAAACATTCATACTCACATTCACACCTAAGCAGTTTAGAATCACCAATTAACCTCAGCATATTTTTGGACTGTGGGAGGAAGCCGGAGTACCCGGAGAAAATCCACGCATGAACA
The DNA here is from genome assembly GCF_021347895.1 of Acanthochromis polyacanthus. NCBI lineage: Eukaryota > Metazoa > Chordata > Actinopteri > Pomacentridae > Acanthochromis > Acanthochromis polyacanthus. Next base: position 20,131,937 of record NC_067130.1, read on the forward strand.
GGGAGAACACGCAAACTCCATGCAGAAAGATCCCAGGAAGACGGGGATGCGAACCGGACATCTTCTAACTGCAAGGTGAAGGTGCTAAAAACCAAGCTACTCTGCAGGCCCTTGTTCATAATATACCAGAAAATCATGTAAGTCCAAACTGTGAAAGAGCCTTTATAATCAATAAGGCCTCATCTATATTGTGCCACTCATATACCACATATAGTGCGTGTGTAGCCTGCAGGCATGTGAAGTCATAAAAGAATTCCTGAACTGTGTGGGACTGCAGATCACAATGGCATGCCTGTGTAAACACACACACTGTGCTCCCACACACACACCTGTCCAGTGCGATGGCCGTCATGGAGTAAATGCTGGCAAATATGGCTGCGATGGGGAAGAAGTTGTGGAAGCGGCAGTAAACCAAGCCGAAGTACCACTCGTTGTGAACAGCGTAGGCAAAGTTGATCACCGTGTTGAACGCTGACATGGAGGCCTCGGCAACGGCCAGGTTCACCTGAGGAAGAGAACACAACATCGGACTATATGTAGGCTTGTTTTTTGTGACATTTTTCTTCACCGTGGGTGCATTTCTCACTATAATGGAATCCTGCACCTCTATGGAAACAGAACAAACATGGCTAGAAGTAGAGAGAACTTAATGTTTTCAGTGTAGGATGACACAGTGAGAATGCACACATCATCACCTTGGCTGCAGGATTTGCTGTCATTTCCAAGATTGGAGAAGATCAAATTTCCTGTCTGTGGCGCAACTGAAAAAATGTTCCAAACACTTGTAGCCTGTCCTCTCTTATTTTAAAACACTGAAATTTATCCCACAGGACTAGGGTGAAGCCTGGTCAGATGTAAGCAGACATTGTTTGTTTCTGAGGAGGTGTATCTGCTCGTGTGTGCACACAGGTACATCAGACACATGCTTGACTGGTTAAATATGTATGCATGTGATGCTGTGTGCTGCAGGCAGTGTGCATAATTAGGTTTTTCTGTCATTTTGTTTTGTTTTTTTGGCACCCCCTGTTCAATCTTGCCTTGGTTGGTTTCTTTCCCAAATTAGTTTGCAACCTATATATTTTGTAATCAGAAGTAATACTAATTATATTATTGCTGTCGTTTTCCTGTTTCTAGGAAATGAAACCCCTCCAATGAAGACATAAAACATGTTTCCAAATGCCCACTACGGTTATAACTTTTTGAACTTTTGACTTATCATACGTGGATCCAAACTTTTTGGTATAATTGAAGAAACCAAACTCCATTTTCAACACTCTTTTAAAAAAGTCCCCCCGAAAGAGAAAAGTATTAAATACACATTACAGCCAATGACATGGCTCATAAAGTGAAAGCAAGAATAGAAACTGATACTCCAGTATATTATGATGGCAGTACAACTTATCATTGATCCATTATCATTCATATTCAGAGTGTTCCCAAGAAGTATTAGTAGCCTGCACAAGAAATAAGGTAGCCTGCACCACTTTTGCGTAATGGTGGTGCGTGTAGCGCGACGAAGCACACCGAAGGCACGCATAATCTAGGGGGGTTTGGGGGCATGCTCCCCCAAGAAAATTTTTATTTTTTTAGTGCTATTTGGTGCCCTCTGGTGCATTTTGTGTAATTTAACATTTTTCTAGCACTTGGTTTTGTCATGTGATTTGTGTATTTAAGTACATTTCATCAAAATGTGATTTTTAAGTACACAATTTTCATGCAAACTGCACTTTCACCAGTAGTATGTGTGTCTGGTCTCTTAGTAAACCTCTCCAGTATGCGGTCTGGCTTGTAACATAACTGCATGTTTAGCATAGATGTTGTGCATCTTTCTGTATGTTTGGTTTTGGGAAAATATTAATTAACCTAATTTAATGACTATGTGTGAGACCTTAACTACGGGATCATAGACTGGCTAAGTGACTGCTACTTCTGAAAACAGAAAGTCATTGATTATTATACAGCAGATCAGAACATATATTAAAAAGTCAAAATGCTCAGAATATCTTTCCAAGTCCATATGTGAAAACAAATTGGCCAGGACTTCAACTGTATTTTATCATTTCACTCATCTTACAAAATATTTACAATCATTTAGAGCATTAATGAAAAAGGCTAAATTAGATCTGTATGGATAGCACCCAGAGTATTTTCTAAGTCCAGACATGAAAAAAAAGGGCAGCATTTCTCCTGTATTCTGTCATTTCATTCATTCATAAAATGAACAAATCTATGAAATCTAAGAAATGTTTACATTCATGGGATTTCTTTCAGTAAATGTTAGTAATGTCAAATCATAGTTTGCAAGCAAACAAAGTAGTAAATACCTGTTCTCTGTTATTTTAGGAATTCGCGATGTTGCGATCGTGCAAAATCAACCAATCTCCGCGAATTTTGCGCGGCCTTGCAATTTTGTCCAATCACCGCAACTTTCCCGCAGTTTTGGCCCGCTTCTCGTGAGTTCCACCAATCATAGCAGCTCACAGCGCAAACGTAATGCACATACGTCACCGAATTCACTTCCTGTTTATGGTTTGAAGATGAAGGTTTGAAATCATATATAGACTATCAATATAATTCATACATATATATTAAGAAAAAGATATATCAGAAAATGATGTATATATATATATATATATATATATATAGTTTTATATAGAAATATGTGTTCATTAGTCAGTATTTTGTTTATATATGTATATATAGCATAATCATATATTGTCTCTTCAAATTATTAAAAATAATTGACTTTACTGCCATTATCTGCTTCTCTAACATATATTAGTGTGTGTGTGTTTACAGTGTTTGCAAAATACCTGTCTACAGTCGAGCTTAATTTCAGAATATTCTATTACTGTTAATCCCGCTATGAATATTAAAATACACCGAACCATTTGTCCTGTATCATAGGTACATGTATGACATTTGAAGCAAAAAACTAAAAATAAAAAACGCGTGAGAATCAGTTTAATATTCAGAGTTAAGATGGATTAAATGCGCTGTCAAACAACGCTGAGTGGAGCGGGTGACCGGACCAAGATGGCGGCCGTATTTCTCGCTGCGCAGCACCCCGAGCGGCGTCTACTCTTTATTATGTCTATGTGCGATACTAATGTCTCTCATTTACCAATAAAGATTACTGCTGAAGACCATGATAAACAATTAATTCACTGATGTTCTTCACCAAAGCGGAGCTAAACTGTTTTACAACCGTGCAATATTGTGGTGAAATACAAAACAAAGAAAAAAAAATAATCGATTGATACACACTTTTTAAAAAAAAAAAAATCAAGAAACATATTAGAACGGCTGAAATGAGCGGACAACAGACCAGACAAATCACCATGATGGAAACTGTTGCATCCAAATCCCTTGGAGCACTGAAAGAATGAGGTAAATTAGATTAATTATTCCACCAAAGAGTGGAGAGAAATGTCCATGTCGTCCGGACGGTCGACCATCGCCTGAGCGGGACGCGACCCCGGGCAACGCGCTCTGTGGTCGGACAACTGGGGCAGACGGGGCGTCTCGGTCTCGCCGCTGAGAGCCACGGCGGAGTTATGTGACGATCAGCGTGTGTGAATCATTTCCTTGTTACCCACATCACTCAAAACGGACTCAGGGATTTGAATGAAGTTTTCAGGGTCGGTCAGAAATGACACAAGGACCAGGTGATTAGACTTCGGCAGTGATACGGCTTAAAGTTTGGATCCACGTATAGGTTGTGGGAGAGCAATCCGCGGACAGATGAGCGCTAATCCGCGATCCCGCGGGCCACGGTGACTCTTGGAACACTCTGCATATTGACTTGTAATGGCCCTTGTGATAACTTAGCACGGTTAGCATCATTGGCTGTAATGTGTATTTAATACTTTTTTGTTTTGGGGGGACTCTTTTAAAAGAGTGTTGAAAATGGAGTTTGGTTTCTTCAGTTATACCAAAAAGTTCATCCAATCATGATGCAGGACTTTGATTTTAGAAAAAAAAGTTTAAAAAGTTATAACCCTAATGCCCACATGTGTATTTAGACAATTAGCTATTTTTATGTTTACAGCCTGTACAAACTTTTTCACACATTAAACATGTTTCACCATGCTGAATGTGTCTTCCAACAATTTGCTCCTCTGTTTAGTATGTCTGAGCCCATGCTGCATTTATTTTACCGATCCAGTAGGTTTCACTTGAAGCTCAGTCTCTCTTGTTGTCTCCTCTTTGCTCTGGGGAAAGACAAGGACCCACAAAGACCTGCATACTAAACAACAACATACTCTATATGTGTTCACTGCCTGCAGTTCTCCGGAAAACTTATAATTTTTTCACATAACTGATGATCACAGCCGAGTCACTGATGGTTTGAAATTTCAACCAAGGAGTGTAGAATTTTATTTTTATTGAATATGGTTAGAGCAAATGGTTTAATTATGATACATTTTTAATGAGATATTTTTAGGTTTCGATTTAGTTATTTTTCCTGACAGAATTGCATTTTACTTCCATAAATCCATTTTCTTATGCTTATCCAGGGTCGGGTAGTGGAGGCAGCAGATAAAGCAGGCCATTCCAGACGTCTCTCCCTCCGGTGACGCTTTCCTGCGGGATCCTGAGGTGATCCCAGGCCAGACAAGATACATCATCCCTCCTGCGAGTTCTGGGTCTACCCTGGGTTCTCCTTCCAGGTGGACGTGCTCAGAAAATATCCAGAGGAAGTCTCCCTGGAGGCATCCGAATCAGATGCCCAAACCCCCTCAACAGGCTCCTTTCAAAGCAAAAGAGCAGCAGCTCTACTCCAAGCTTCTCACCCTGTCTCTAAGGTTGAGCCCATCCACCCTGCCAAGGAAGCTGATTTCTTGATTTCTTGTTCTGATGCTCACTACCCAGAGCCCATGACCATAGGTGACAGTTGGAACATAGATAGTCTGGTAAACTGAGAGCTTTGCCTTGTAGCTCAGCTCCCTCTTCACCACGACGGTTCGATACAACGCCCACATTCCGACTGACGCCACTCCAATCCGCCTGTCCATCTTTCACTTAATTTTCCCATCACTCATGAACAAGATCTTGAGATACTTGAACTTACTTATCACATTAGGAATCGTCTGAGAGCTGAAAACCAGACGATAGTTGTCTGTTTTCAACGCTAGTAAGTTTTGGGATTCTGGGACTTTCTTCAGGTCTAGTCTCAGTCAGTAACTCAGGAAATGTGAGCGTCTGTCTTCAGTAGCTGGCTGGTGAGAAAGTAAGGATGCATTAGGATAATTCCTCCCTGCAAAAAATCCCAAAGCATTTACTCATGGCTGCAGTGTAAAAGGGCTGAGTGGGAGGCTTTGTCCTCTTTTAACTGAAATGAAATAATGTCAGACAATAACATCCCTTTGATAATAAAGATCAGTCTGACATTTTAATCTACATGTTATCTCAACCAGAGTTTCTGCATGACCCAACAACAATAGAATACAGTTTAACAGCCAAAATGTAAAATTATGTTACTGGTAATCAGTTTCATGGTCATGCTGTCTGAAATATGAAGTTTTAATGGAAAACCAGTGTGGGTCATATGGCTGAGAATTGCTCATTGCTTTTCCATTACTTCCCAGCAGTATATATTATTATTTCCCAATGATGGAGTTATTTGAATTAAATGCAAATGTGCCCAGATATGAATCAGAAAATGGAATATGTTGATTGAAACTCCACAAACAGAAGGTATGAGCAGCCTACTGTAGCACAGTTCACCGTCACGGCACTTTGAGTTCACAGATGTATAACGTTACCGAGCAGTCCACACTCAGTTGATAAGACACTTTCAAAACTACCATCACTGCCTCCTAAAGCAGCCAGGAGAAAACATATACACTATCGTTCAAAAGTTTGGGCTCACTAAGAAATATCCTTACTTTGGAAATAATTTTTTTTTTTCAACGAAAGTAACATTAAATTATTCAGAAATCCATTCTAGACATTGTTAATGTGGTAAATGACTATTCTAGCTGGAAATGACTGATTTGTAATGGAATATCTACATAGGGGTACAGAGGCTCATTTCCAGCAACAATCACTCCTGTGTTCTAATGCTACATTGTGTTAGCTAATGGTGTTGAAAGGATAACTGATGATCAGAAAACCCTTGTGCAGTTATGTTAGCACATGAATAAAAGTGTGAGTTTTCATGGAAAAAAATGAAATTACCTGGTTAACCCCAAACTTTGAAACAGTAGTGTATTTACAATTTTTAAAAAATTCAAAGGCTAAGAAAACTGATTTTAATGCTTCTAAATACTTTTAAAGACCTCTATACTGAACAACAACAAACTGTATATGTGTTTGGTTTGATCTAAGCAATTTCTACTCAGTGATCAATAGAATAATTCTGATTCTGAATCTGTTTCTGATTGAAGAGCTCTGCACCCGGACTGCATCTCTTACTGTGTTTTGTATTTTGCTGTTATTCACTTATTACTGTATTATTATTGCTATAAATCCAGATTTTTCTTGTCGACTGTGAGAAAAGGCTTGCAGTGTGAAGGAGTCAGACTCTGCCTAAGGAGGATGTAGTATCAGCAGCACAACTTCCACTCAGGATACTGATGATGCACAGCTCTTCCTGTCGCATCCTCCGGACGACCACGCTGTCTCTACCCCAGGGATGAAAGTAGTTTTAAATTCTTGCCGGAATTATCACCATTATGTCCGTAGTGTCGCCAACTCCTCAGTAAGGAAAGTCGCTATTGGCTGTCCTAAAACTCGCGAAATGACATCATCTCTTAACTTGCATATTTCCCAGTTTGCATGTAATTGTAATCAATGTTGTAGGAGAGAGGAATAACATTGTGGAAGAGACCAAAAAGTGAGTATAAAACACCCAAAATATGTTTTTGAACTCAAGACTAAATGCTGTGGTTTATTTTAGTATGACAGTGAAGAAACATTTTCATTTATATCCCGTTCCGTAAGTCTGGATGGGATCTGTACTGACTTTGCCACTGGGACTGCTGCGGGGTTACTGGACTGACAGCCTGTGCTTTGTACAGTAACTGCACAATGATCCGAGTTTTCCTGTCGGAGTCTCCAAAACGGCAGAAAAAGTCGCTAGATTTGTCGCTAGTCGCTTTTGACATAAAAAAGTCGCTAGGATGCTTTGGAAGTCGCTAGATTTAGCGAGAAAGTCGCTAAGTTGGCAACACTGTATGTCCGTCGATGCTAACCGTTGTAAATCCTGTTGAAAGCTTTTCAAGCGATCACAAGAACGTGTGGAATTTCAGGCGTAATTTATTGCTTGCCCCCGTCCCGGGGCAAGCGGCGGTTATTGACGTCTATTGACTACTTGTCAATAGCCATTCCGGCTTACTTTCACCTATGCTCTCTCCGCATTTCATCATGAATCACAGATATCTCGACAGGGAATAAAAGCCCCAACTTTAACTCAACCTCTCCAAGACTGACCTCCCTGTCATCCCAGCCAGTCCCTCTACATAACAAAAAATCAGCATCCAGCTTGAATCAACCCAACTCAAACCCACAAAGTCTGCCAGAAACTTGGGTGTTATGATCAATGACCAGCTAAGCTTCAAGGCTCATGTGGCCTCTGTTGCTTGGCCATTTCGATTTGCCATGTACATCATCAGGAAGATCAGACCATTCCTGTATGAACAAGCACCAAAACCTGGCTTTATTAGAGGCTTTGTAATATCACACATCGACTACTGCAACTCCTTTCTGGCAGGCCTCCGCATATGCATGGTCAAATCTCTGCAGATGATCCAGAGTGCAGCAGCACATCTGGTTTTCAACCAGCAAAAAACAGCACGTCACACCGCTGTTCAGATCGCTTCACTGGCTTCCAGTTGCTGCTCGCATAAAATTCAAAACTCACTTGCATTCAAAATCACAATGAAAAGAACTCCCTCCTACCTGAACTCCCTCATTCAGGCAACACTCCTCCTGCTCACTATGCTCGGCCAACAAAAGGCTCCCGATGCAACCATCACAACAGGGCCGGTCGATAGCTGGACTCTCCTCTGTGGTTCCCTGGTGGTGGAATGAGTTACCAAACTGTGTCTGATCTGCAGTCTCTCTCAGTCTTTTAGAAAAGACTAAAAATCCAGCCCTTCACTGAACACCTTTGCACTTGACAGAATGTGAAAAAAAATAATCCTATTATGTCTGCACTGCCTGTAAGCGCCAACGTCCAGCTATCACACTTGAACTTGTTGTTTTCTCTTGACTAGATCCTTGCTTGTGTTGTATCTACTCTCAGATGTACGCCACTTTGGATAAAAAGTGTCTGATAAATGAAATAGTTGAACAGTAGAATTGTAGATACTGGGCTTTGTATGGGTTCATTGGTTTTAGACTTTAGTTTTGTTTTCACTCGCTGTTAAGTGGTTAAGTTTAGACATCAGAAGTGGTTAGGTTTAGGGAAACATCAGGCCTTGATAGACACTCTCATATATTAGACGTTTGTTGAAATTTAAGTTTGGGTCCAATACTTGAATACATTTTGGAGTAAAAATTGTAATTTTTACTCCAAATGTTTACCGGTTCTAAATATTTATCACTGGTCTCCTTGATTAGTAATTATTCAGTATAGTTATACAAACCATATTGGTCGAGCCCTAATCCTGATATTGGATCTCTTATATTTACTGTATATTAATTTGTACTGAGAACTCAGTTTACTGAAATACACAAGAGCTGAGCAGGACTGATCAATCAATCAATCAACAATTTCCAAAATTTCTCAGTGTTTTTCAAGCATCATTCCAAACAACTGGTTTCTCAAATGTAAGATTTGATGCTTTTCTGTGTTGTGTTGCAAACTCAAGATCTTTGAGCTGCTGGCTGGAAAGAACAAGCCATAAGACATTTGAAGACATCAGCTGGAGTTGTGGAAAGCTATAATTCACATTTATAAAACAAAATAATTCATAAATACTGAGTAAATTATTTGAAAATAAAAACAATCCCTAAAACACCCACATTCATTCAGATCCTATTCATCCAAGAACTCCACTTGCTCTTTACAAATCCAGGGCAGATTATGAGGTCTCAGAAATTAGAAATAGATTAAATTAGTTGATTATATAATTAGCTTATTGACAGAATATCTGATAATTGGTAATAAAAGCCATTCAAGCAACAAAAAAAAAAAAAAGAAGAAAATACACAATTCACTTTTTATCATGCACTGAATATCATCAGAGTATGGGCTCCTCATCCAAATAAAAACAAGCATTGTAAGATTAAAGCAGAAAATGATCATAAGATTGATTGATAATGTGTTGAATTGTACAGAGAGAACAAGGCAGTGAGGTGAATTAAGTCAAACTTCGTTATTGAAGTGCTGTTTGGTGCACACACTTACGGTGAATAAGATCCATGCTCTATTTGGTGAATTACTTACATTACAAATCAGTACAGTTTATCAAATATCAGTAGCAGATGTACCTGATGTGAGAAGTAGAAGCGTTTTCATTTATCTCAGTAGTTTGAAGATATTAGCTACAAAAATGAGGATTGGTTTAATTGTGTCCACTTTAGTGAGGAGAGATATCACATTTATCATTGCCAAATATATTTTATTTATTTATTTATGTTACCAAGAGAGTATTAAAATACAATTTTCTACAACAAACTTGACACAATTATCGCTCACTTTTGCTTTTAACACAGTACTCACCAGAAAGTAATTGGTAACGGTCCTCATGCGTTTATGCGCCAGAATAATCCAGATGACCACCATGTTTCCGACCACGGACACCGCCACGATGCTGCAGTATGCGACAGCCCACAGTGTGATCTGCCACACCGGCTGGACGAACTGGTTGAAGCCGTCGCTGCAGTTCACGGAGACGTTGGTCCCGTTCGCGGGGTTACAGTCGGTGTTATTGTAGAGAGGGTCCATGTTCTGGGCATCAGCCTGTCCGCTGAACTGGATGTTATAAATAGATTAGTGTCCTGTTACTGGACCGAGCGCCTTTCTGGGGGCTAAAGGAGCAGTACGTGTGGAAATGGACAAGAAAAAGCGCAGTTGGCACATTTTACGCACCGAGAACCCGCGCGCTCCGACAGACATCACCGTACCACGACGCACGAAAACCAAGGAGGCTCTACAGGCGGTTAAAACTTCACCCCTCCCTCCTCACTGTTCACTCGCACTCGCACACCCCTTCACTCACACTGTAAAGATGAACCTTACTGTTATATTTGTTAAGAACATTTTTTGTAATTTTACAAATTTTCCCTGCTTTGTTACTGATATTCTTTGGAAAAAAGATTATTTAGGTGCAAACTGTAACACATACACATCAATTCTTTCATTGCGTTTGTCCATAGAAAATAACAATGATCATTATTTTATAGGTATTTCCCTTTTTCACATTTTTAAAAAAAAGTTTTTAATTTTAAAGTTTAGATCATTACAGAATTCTACTAATTTCACCATATTTTTTCTGGCACCCTTGCGAAAAAGTTTTCACTTGTTTTTAACAAATTTCTGTAGTTTCTAAAGCATGATTACTATTACATGGCCAAATATCTACTGTAGAGCCTGTTTACAATAAGTTGCTGTGGATTTGCAATGCATCATGGTCAAAATTCAAATTTGACAGTCAATACATTTTTACTGGCAGTCACATTACAATAATTGTGAGTGGGAATTTTCAGCAAAGCATTTTGCATCATGCCCGACTGTCACGCCCTCCACCTGATGCCAAGTAGTGGCACATTCTCTTCCCCTTCTAACTTCTCTCTCTCCTTCTCCCAGGTGGGTGTTACGGACGGTTGGTGTTCTCGAACCCAAAAGCAGACACTCAGACAGGCGGAGGATTTACACGGGTTTAATAATGAAACTCTGCATAAAACTCTCCATATGGGAGGCACGAAAATAAACAGAACGGGGATCAAACTAGAACTAAGGGCGACGAACCAGATGGCCGTGATGGGGGCTAATTAAACTAAAACAGGGGGGTGACTCACGTCATAGTCCAGGGGTCAGGAGATGAGGCAGGGACAGAGGAGCTGGGCAGGGCAGGATGGGGCGGGGGTCAAAGGCGGAATCGAGGCAGGGACTGCGGGGTGGGGAAAATCAGAGCAGACGGGGGAAGCCCAGAGCGGAAGGGGAGACTGGAGCAGATGAGGGATTCCAGGACAGGTGGGGAGACAGAGCTTTGACCAGACCGGTGTGACTCTTGCAGAGGAACCGCAGGCAATGACCCAGCAGACAGTAGTCGGGATAGTCAGGATTTATCTGCTGCTGATCGCTGATTTGGAGCAGCTGCGCTCCTCCACAGCCGCTCTTAATCAGCTGAACTGGCCAGGAGCGCAGCACAGGAGAGAGAGGGGCCATGACAGTGGGCATGAGCGTGGCATGTGGTGTGCTGACACAACACGGTCTCACGGGGATTCGTGAAACTGTTACGTAAATTTTTTGTTTCTTTTTCGTGCGCACCAACACGATTTCGTCATGTTTTTCGTGCCGCTCACCACGAAATGTTTTTCGTGTTGCTCACAACGAAACCCGCTGTGGTAATCACAGCTGAAAGTGGTTTATACCAGCGGATTCATGACGATCTAAGCTGTCCATCGGCGTATACTGCTTGTGTGATCGCGTTTGCGGCCGCCGGCCGCCGGACATTCTTGAAATTCCTATGCAAATTGGGAAAAAAAAAAAAAAAAAAAAAAAAAAAAAAAAAAAGGTAAGTGTACCACCGGGTTATGGTTATGGTTAGGGTTATGGTTAGGGACGATGTCATGCAAAATATAGCGTTGGATTCGCCATGGTTTTACATTAAAAATATAATACACACATTCGTTTGAAATACGTTCTGGGTGGCACGAAAAGTCCGCCGTTTAAAATACATTGGTGCGCATTTCGTGGTGAGCGGCACGAAAAACATGACGAAATCGTGTTGGTGCGCACGAAACCGAAACTAAAACTTACGTGACAGTTTCACGAATCCTCGTGAGATCGGGCTGGCTGACAGGTGCTGCCAATGGCAATCAGCAGAACTGGTGCAGAAGCAGGAGGAAGTAATCACTGCATTACCTTCGTCGTCTATGTCCTTAAAGAGCCGGACACTGCTTGTCTGTCTGGCAGTCATCTTTGGGTTTCAGCAAAAATACATCCACTGATCGGCACATCTCCTTTAGGGCTGCACATTTCTTGTGGGTCTCGCATATACTGTGTCGCTTCACGTCGTATTCCCCACCGTGTGGAAGGGAAAACGAACTCTGCCAAACTTGACAGAAAACTCTCTGAGAATCGCCTTGCACTGGCTTCACCCAGTGATATTTAGTTTCCCAGTCTTTGTTGAAGCTGCATCTCCTCTTCTTTGCTGTACCTTGCATTATCTCCGCCAAAATCCAGAGTTTATTTAGTGTTTGTGTCTGCTTTGCAGTGTGTCGCGACCGGTCACGACTAGCACAATTCACGGCAACTGACACCAAGGTGCGGCAGCAAGACACTGACAGGATAATCTGGTTGCACATCTGCGCTGTTTGACTAACATAGAAAAAAGACAGATAAAAAAACAAAACTCCCAGCATCTGTCCTTTAGAGTTTTAACTTTTGAAAATTATAGCTGCCAATCAAAATGCGGAACAGCGTCTCAATCGGTGGGACGTGGAAAAAGGGATGAAAATGCTGTGCAGTTCCGCACAAAGCGGGACACCTGGTCACCCTACCTGGAAGGTAGTAGGAAGACCTCATTCTATACTGCTCCTAGTTCGTTCTGTCGAAGTCTGCTAAATGTTGCAAGCTCATAGTTCTCTATTCTCTTCCAGTTCCGGACCTCCTGCTTGCTCATCTTCAGCCCTGGTTTCTCCATTTCCTCTTTCAAGCCTGAACCACACCAGATTCTCTTCCTTCCACACTGAGTTCTTGCAGCTTCATCAGGAATCCTTGACCTTCCTCCATCCACTGCATCACCTGTCCAAAGATGCCATCAGCCGCCTGCCCGTGCCACCTTCACTGTCCTCATGTTCCTGGCTCCCCTGCCTCAGTCTGTGTTCAGTTAAGTTCTCTGCTCACTTTCCAGGTAAGTTATGATTCCTGTATAGTTCTGAGTCCATATGTAAGCCGAATTCTCGGCCCTAGTGTATAGTGTAATTCTCTGTTTAGTTTCTACTTTCCTGGCTCGGTAGTGCCGTGTACGGGTTAGTTTAGTTTATCTGGTGTAATATCTGGTTCTGGTTACTCGTCGTTCCTCTAGAGCAGGGGTGTCAAACTCAGTTCCTGGAGGGCCACTATCCTGCATGTTTTAGATGTTTCCCTCTTCCAACACACCTGATTCAAATGATCAGCTCATCATCAAGCTCAGTAGAAGCCTGTTAATGAGCCTGATCATTTGAATCAGGTGTGTTGGAAGAGGGAAACATCTAAAACATGCAGGATAGTGGCCCTCCAGGAACGGAGTTCGACACCCCTGCTCTAGAGCAGTGGTTCTCAACCCTGTTCCTCAGGACCCCATGTCCTGCATGTTTTAGATGCTTCCCTGCTCCAACACACCTGACTCAAATGATCAGCTTGTCATCAGGCTTCTGCAGAGGCTTGATAATGAGCTGATCATTTGAATCAGGTGTGTTGGAGCAGAGAAGCATCTAAAACATGCAGGACATGGGGTCCTGAGGAACAGGGTTGAGAACCACTGCTCTAGAGGGCTCTGTCATATCCGGAGCTTTAGTGTATTAACTTCCTGTTTAGGACTTTGCCCATGTTATTTCCAGTTGTAGATTTTGTGCTTCTGTCAGTACAATTATATCTGTTCACTCCTACAACTGCCTGCTGAGTCTCTGTTGCTCTGTGCTTGAGTCTCTGATTTGGTTTTGTAACGCCAAGATATTTTCTTCATTATCACACAAAGGAAGAGGGGCCAGCATGTTAATATTCTCTAGAACTTTAATAGGTGTCTGCTGATGGCTGCCTGTTTTAGTCTGAACAAAGTCATTTCCTGGACCTCAGTCATCAACAGTCTACATTTTCTTTAGTCAGTGACTCCAGCAGGTAACTAATTTTACATTAAATCTACATAGTTTTGTCAAGTAACGCCCCAGTGTGTCTAACTGTAATTGACTGAGAGAAGAAAAGAGACAAACTTTCCTTTAGTGTATTCAACATTAGTAAACTACTTGCTAATGAAATCTTGATTGACATTTTAATTTTCAGAGGTTAGATAAGGAGTAATGTTACCAGATAAAAGTCTAATTTATTTTGTGTTACAAAATTCCAGACTTGTGGCTGCAAATTCAGTCTAAGTGTATTAAGGTTTTTATGCTTTCCTTTTTTTTTTAACTCTGTCAACATTTTTTTTAGTGCTATTTGGCCCTGTTCCTAAAGGATGACGAGACGCAACAAAAAAAAACAACACAAATTTCAGCTATATACAGAAATACACTCGTTTTCATATAACATGTTTTTCAAACGTAAACAGTGTAGTTTCTCTGCAGACACAGTCACTCCATACATCAAGCTTGTCAAAGTGCACAGAAACCAGGCAAACTTCTGACATTACACAAAAGCCAAAACCAGCTAGACCTCACAAATGTGTCAATCTGAAATGTGAGGTTGAGGAATGCACCTTAAAATCTTCACATTTTTTGTGAGCATTTAAATTCGCAAAAGAAGAATGGAGAGAAAATTCTTTGCCCTTTCAACGCTTGTCAGAAGTGCTTCAGTGCCACATCTTCATTAACCTCACACATAAGCAGGAAGCAAAGGACATGGTGGCTGGTGAAGATGGAGGCACAGACAAAGACGATGTAGGCAGGCATGATGAGGCTGTTGATGATGACAAGACAGAGACTGCAGAATGTCCTGAGGTTGGGCATTCTTTAGGTGATGTTTTTAAAATGAGAATGCCATCAAAGATGCTTTTACTTGCATCCACAGTAAGCACTATGATAGAGTTTCAACAAATATGCACAAATGCAATGTCACAAACATTTTTTAGATTTAGGGGAGAACTGGTCAAGCTCGAGACCCCTGTTGGAAAGATTTGTGATATCATAGATCGTGTGTTGAAAGATTGAAAATGTATAATGGGGGTTTGTTCAGACCAGATCCAACCAGAAAGGCATACTTTTAGAAAATGTTCTGTTATATTGAGCCCAAACAAGTTCATCTGGGTTTTGATGCTGCTAGTAAAGTTCAATTTTGCCACTGTGTCCCAGTGAGAGAGACTATAAAAGCTCTGAGCCTGTCATCAGTGTGAGAGAGAGAGAGAGCAAAATAATGTCTCAAAAATGCACATACCAGAAGATCCAATGGTGCTTGAGGATGTGAGGGATGGACACACTTTCAAAGAGAACACCCTTTTATAAGAATCAATTTCCTCAATATGACTTACTTTGTATTATGATGCCTGTGAAGTTGTGAATCCCCTTGGATCTGGCAAAAAGAAACATAAGCTCCTTGCTGTTTACATGACATTGGATGAGATATTGCCTCATAACCAGTCATCCATTGATCCCATGCAGTTAATCATGCTTTGCAGGGAGTCTTGCAGGTGTTTGCCTCCTTCATGAAAGACTTAAAAGACATTGGGCAGCCTGGCATTATATTGTAGGTGAGACTATGAAGGAGGTTGTAATCACCATTGTAGGCATCAACCTGGGATCGCATTCACAAGTGTATCTCCGAACTCTGAATTACATAACAGTGCATCATAAATGATGAGATGTATATGTTTTTTTTAACTACCTAGCCTTGAATTATGCCAGTCGCTGATCTGTGCTTTCTTTCTTTATGAGATGCACAGCACTCAGCAAAGTGTCGGTACCAAGGGTACTTTTGAACATGATGTCATTTTGACTCTTGTGCCTATACCCGATCCTCATACCTCATCCAATTCAGAGTTTTCATTCGAACCTACAAGTCTTCTTTCTGTGCAGAACAGTGCATGGGTATAAACATTTTTGTCCCATTGGAGAAAACACATGGGTGTTTGAGAAGGTGTCTTCCACAGAGGAAGAGAACTGAAACTGCAGATAGACGGCATATGGTGAGACTCATTGCAGAAGCAATAAGACAGATTTACTTAAACTACCAATTTAGGCATTGTACTGAACGGGCTAAGAGCATTGTGGAAAAATGCCCTTTTGAAGATAGAAGAGAGAGAATGAATGGATGACAGATATTACACTGTAAGCAAACAACTGAGAACCAGGATAGAGTTTTTTAATGGAGTTAAAACGACTTTGAAAACTAAAACAACTGGTGTATGCCTTGACTGAAGACTTACCAGGACCTAACTGAAAGAGAAAATACAGTCTCTGTATGAGAAAAGAGCTATTGACTGCTTGCTTATCCCCAAGAAGGACAAAGCGATGCAGACCACAGGTGAGTTCGGTGAGGTTATGACATTTTTGTATGAGCCACATCATCATGACACTAATGCAGCTTCTTCAGTGAGTATGTCTGATTTATGGAAAGCATGGTTATTACTGTCTGAACAGAAGTTTTGTTGCAGCACTTTTGCACTCAGACAGAAATGAACTTGAATCAAAACTACAAGAATCACTTGCTGTGAAAGAGAGTAAAGTGCCAAAGTATTTCAAAAGTCAACTTCTGAAATGGAAAAAGGAAGTGAAGACTGTCCTTCAACGCCTTGAGAGAAAGATGGAAGACTTGGATCTTGGAGTTGCTACAATACTGATCACGAGCCTTTTTCCTTTTGGTTGATATAATTTTTTTTGCATTGCCACCACATCAAATTTCACTTTTTAAATTGTAATTTTTAGTAGTGTTTTGTTTACTTAGTGTTGCAGGAAACTTCCACCCAGGCAGATGCTGAAGGCCAGATTTCCCTGTCTATGACTCCAATGCTTATCATGCTCTGTAAGATCCCAGCACTAGACAATACACAAAACACACTGGCAAATCTACAACTACCACCACTCAGGAGGGTGATAGAATGCAGCTTTGGCGAATTGAAGCAGCTCCCTGTGGCTCTGTCTTCGTGGGCGAGAAAACTGCGAAACTGTGTCCAAAAGCCATGTGAGAAACAAGGAAAAGCTCAATAATAATGCTAGCAAGACCACATCCCTACAGACGCGCATTACTGCTACTACATTCAAGTCATCGGACTCAAGAAAAGAGTTTATTAAAGATTTTGTGGCTATGTGTGCTGAGGCCGACTTCCCCTTGGAAAAGATGACAAAACTGCATTCGTTTCTACTGAAGCACTGCAAACAGGGTGGAGTCCTACCTGAAAATTTCAGCAGCCTTTGCCACATTCACCTGCTCTGAGTGTCTGAGCAACATATCTCCTCTGTGCTAATAAAAAGATCTGGGGGAAAAGTACTCCGTTGTTGTGGATGAGACCACTGATGCAAGAGACTGCAGTGTCCTAAACATCGTCATTGGTAAGTTAATGTGTATTATTATATTTTTTTTACTTTGCATGTTCAAAATAAAATGATCAAATCAAAATCATGTCAGTATAGCCACACAATGTGTTTTAGTATTATTTTTTATTTTAATCTACATCAATAAGTGAAACAGACATTCAGAACTGCGTGTGCGAGCTGTTTTTTTCTTCTTTTATTACAGGAGTTGAAAACCGATACTTTCTTGTGGATGTTGTCTTCATGGATAGATGCAACTACTCAACAGTTTCCCAATCCATACTAGCCTCCCTCCACAGCAGCGGTCTGGATCTAAATGATGCTTGGACAGTGATCACAGATAATGCTGCCTGCTATCTCAAAGCATACAGGGAGGTCCTGAAAGGAGTGATGCCAAACAGTGTCCATTAGGGGTGTAACAGTACACGTATTCGTACCAAACCGTTCGGTACAGGCCCGTTCGGTTTTTATACATTTCCACTTTTATCCGAGCATTTTAAATTTACCGTGTTTGCCTGGATGACCAACAGAAAATAAATAAAGGCAGACGGGATGTAGAATTGTCCGCTGAACCCGCCCGATCTCTGTCTCTCTCCCGCGCTGAACCTCACATCTGCAGCGTAAGTCACATGACGACTAATACAACTTTATCGACACGGACAAATAAATCAAACAAAAACTAGACTAAAAATTATACATTTTACCAAGACAAAATGATCATAGGTACGACAGGACAAATGCTGTAGCAATGATTTTCAAAACAAAATTCACTTAATGAACGTAAATAATCAGCTTTCTCTGTTGTCATGGCAACCTGAGGACTCTTAAACAGCATCAGCTACAATCCCACCAAATTACCTTTGAATACTGAATGACACCTATAACAGTAATCATATATAACATGTTATGCTCTTCATGAATTAAATCAAAGGTAATTTCCAAGCAACTTGTTAAACTCCTCAGAAAACATTACAAACAGGACAATATGCTTGATAAAGGTTTATAACTTTCATGTTGAAACTGACTTGCATAACTGTATGTAAAACATTCAAACTTTAGACTTTTCCTTGCAAAAAGAGTTAAATAACCACCTTCATATCTCAATGTAGAGCGGCACTGGTTATTAATGAGTGGCTGGAACTTAGTCTTAAATAGAATTATTAGCTGCTTTCTACAAGAACAGCTAACTTCTGAATGGGTCTTTCTAGGATAGATGGTTTGCTGAGGTGTTCACCACCTTTTCCCAACTTCTGCTCTCCAATCTGTATTGTTGCTCTTCACACCAGTCTATCATCATCCTCATGCACTTCAAGAACCCTGGCAAGCTTCCACTCATTTCGAGGGAGTTCCTCTTCCTTAACAATGACGATGTTATTAACTCTCACATTTCGTTTTGGAGTGAGTCATTTTTGCCTTAGATTGATATATGCAAGATACTCCTTTCTCCATCTGCCCCAAAACTGCTCCGACAGATGTTGCACTCTTCTCCAGCGCTTTCTGGCATACAAATCCTTCATAAATTTGCCTGGTGGAGGCAGTGGAATTGAGGATTTCATTGTGAGTAGATGGTTGGGGGTCAAAGGTTCCAAACTTTTTGGATCAGTGATAGTGTCCACTGTAAGAGGACGGTTGTTCATAATGGACATGGATTCATAGAAGAATATCCTTAAAGAAGCGTTGTCTAATCTACCAGAACTGCTTGCAAAGACAGAGTTGAGTACACTTCTCACTGTCCTAATCTGATGTTCCCATATGCCTCCAGCATGACTTGCATGCGGGGTATTCATGTGGAAGTCACACTGCCTGTCTGCCAGAAATACAGAGATTCTGTCTTTGTCCATTTCATTCAGAGCTCTTTCCATTTCATTTCTTGCTCCAACAATGTTGGTTCCCTGATCTGATCTTATATGTCTTACAGCTCCACAAATGGCTATAAAGCAACGTAAAGCATTAATGAGTGCATCTGTTGTCATGTCTTCCAACATTAACACATGAACTGCTCTGGAGCACAAGTATGTGAAAAGGAGACCATAACGTTTGTGCACCTTGCAACCTTGTTTTGTTTTAAATGGACCAAAACAGTCCATACCACAGTAGGTGAACGGCAGGGGCGGATTGAACGTTATTTCATTCAGTCGTTTGACTGAAGGGCCGGTCCACATTTGGGCCAGTGCGTTGGCATTTATTAAATAATTTTGTTTATTGGGCGCCCGGCGCCTGTATAGCTCCTAGGGTTAAGCATGCGACCCATGTACAGGGGCTGGTCTCCGACGCAGCGGCCCGGGTTCGATTCCTGATCGCGGCCCTTTGCTGCATGTCTTCCCCCTACTCTTCTCCCCATTTAATGTCACTCTTCACGGTGAATATCACAATAAAAAGGCAAAAAAATAAATAATTTTTTTTTATTTATCCATATGTGGCCGAATGGGATGAGCGTCCAACCATTCATCAGCCCTGTACAGGCACGCAGGCACGCAGGTCCACATGCGTCACACCACACGCACGCTCAGCCCCGCCCTCAGGTGACAGCTCTGGGCTGAGTAGAGTTTAGACTTGATATTGCGCTGTGTGCAGTAAAGCCTAGGCAGTTGGAGATGGAGAAGAACGTCAAAAAATGTAAAGGAGGGGCTGAAAAGCTCAGAGACTGCACAGGTGGGCTGGTCTGGTCCAAAAAGTCCCGGGCCGAATTTGACTCCCAATCTGGCCCTGATGAACGGTGGTGAGGGCTCAACTCGGTCATTCGGCAGATCTGCCATCTGCTGTTCCTCTAGTGGTCTGCGAGCTCTTCTGCAGGGAACACACTGTCTTATGTACTGGGCTACTGCCTTGCTGCCACCAATTATCCAGTAACCGTTGGCCCTGAGTTCATTTAGGGTTTGTCCTCTGCCTTGATGTTGTGTCTTTCCATGATAGTGTGCAAGAATGAGGTGTGTAATAACACTGTCTTCTGGAAGGATTATTGGTTGTCTGAGATCAAGTGGTGCAGACGCTCTTTTCAGTCTTCCACCCACTCTCATTATGCCATCTTCAAGATGTGGTTCAAGCTGGTAGAGTTTATGGCTAGAAGGCAATTTTCCAGATTTCTGGCCGAGTATGTGCAACTCAAATGCATCTTGCTGAGCAAGCCTGACAAGAGCAAGTGAAGCTCTTCTCTTTTCCCCAACACTTAGAGCAGGGGTCGGCAAGTACACAGGTGGACAAAATTGTTGGTACCCCTCAGTTAAAGAAGGAAAAACCCACAATTCTCACTGAAATCACTTGAAACTCACAAAAGTAACAATAAATAAAAATTTATTGAAAATTAAATAATCAAAAACAGCCATTACTTTTGAATTGTTGATTAACATAATTATTTAAAAAAACAAACTAATGAAACAGGCCTGGACAAAAATGATGGTACCTCTATAAAAGATTGAAAACTATTTGACCAGAGTGACATGATTAACTCAGGTGTGTCATTTAATTGACATCACAGGTGTTTCCAAACTCATAATCAGTCAGTCTGCCTATTTAAAGGGAGACAAGTAGTAACCCTGCTGTTTGGTGAAAAGGTGTGTACCACACTGAACATGGACAACAGAAAGCGAAGGAGAGAATTGTCCCAGGACATCCGAAAAAAAATGATAGACAAACATCTTAAAGGTAAAGGCTATAAGACCATTTCTAAACAGCTTGAAGTTCCTGTGACAACAGTGGCTCATATTATTCAGAAGTTCAAGACCCACGGGACAGTAGCCAACCTCCCTGGACGTGGCCGCAAGAGGAAAATTGATGACAAATTGAAGAGACGGATCGTTCGAATTGTATCCAAAGAGCCCAGAGCAACCTCCAAAGAAATTAAAGGTGAACTCCAAGGCCAAGGTACATCAGTGTCAGATCGCACCATTCGTCGTTGTTTGAGCCAAAGTGGACTTCATGGGAGACGACCAAGGAGGACACCACTGCTGAAAAAAACTCATAAAAAAGCGAGACTGGAATTTGCAAAAATGCATGTTGACAAGCCACAAAGCTTCTGGGAGAATGTCCTTTGGACAGATGAGACCAAACTGGAGCTTTTTGGTAAGGCACATCAACTCTATGTTCGTAGACTCAAAAACCAAGCATACGAAGAAAAGAACACTGTCCCTACGGTGAAACATGGAGGAGGCTCAGTAATGTTTTGGGGCTGCTTTGCTGCATCTGGCACAGGGTGTCTTGAAAGTGTGCAAGGTACGATGAAATCTGAAGACTATCAAGGCATTCTGGAGAGAAATGTGCTGCCTAGTGTCAGAAAGCTTGGTCTCAGTCGCAGGTCATGGGTCTTCCAACAGGACAACCATCCAAAACACACAGCCAAAAACACCCAAGAATGGCTGAGAGAAAAGCGTTGGACTATTCTAAAGTGGCCTTCTATGAGCCCAGATCTGAATCCCATTGAACATATGTGGAAGGAGCTGAAACATGCCATTTGGAGAAGACACCCATCAAACCTGAGACAACTGGAGCTGTTTGCTCATGAGGAGTGGGCCAAAATACCTGTTGACAGCTGCAGAACGCTCATTGACAAATACAGAAATCGTTTAATTGCAGTGATTGCCTCAAAAGGTTGTGCAACAAAATATTAAGTTATGGGTACCATCATTTTTGTCCAGCCCTATTTCATTAGTTTGTTTTTTTAAATAATTATGTTAATCAACAATTCAAAAGTGATGGCTGATTTTGATTATTTAATTTTCAATAAATTTTTATTTATTGTTACTTTTGTGAGTTTCAAGTGATTTCAGTGAGAATTGTGGGTTTTTCCTTCTTTAACTGAGGGGTACCAACAATTTTGTCCACGTGTGTAGATGTGGCTTCGGGCCAAAATGTTTGTAAACAATCGAACAGCGGGCCAACCTGCAGGGGGGTGCGCTCCGATTCCGCGAATGGGTGCAATACCGCGAGCAGCGGAGCTTTTACAGCTGATCGCTGCTGCTTGGGACACACGTCTCAATTCTGATCACAGATGTATTAAAAATGACTCCCGAAACACACACATGTTTTGCACACACTGTTGCTCAGTGAAATCTGGCTGGTACAACCGTGTCCAACCAGTAGCGCAAACCATAGACTGTATATATAGTGGACATAGCATCTGGCTCCAGAATTGAAGCCAACCCGGAAGTGTGAAAAACTTGCAATATCACGCCATCCGCTAGGGTTGGCTCCAAAAAGCTTTTGCTCCATAGACCCCAATTCATTTTTGGAAAAAATAAAATTTGATAGACTGATGTTCTACAGCTCAGGATTTTTTTTCCCGTTAGTTTTCATGGTCAAAATGAGAGATCAGGTGGCCGATCTTAAAATAAATCAACACTGAATTTTAAATAAATCATTAAAGTTGGTGGAGCCAGGGGGTGTGACTATACTTGATAGACAGCAACAGAAGCCTCTGCGGTAAAATGTGGGCGGGATAAGAGAGTCCTCAGCCAATCCTGCCCCTAGTTGTTCTCCGGTCCAGTCTGTTTGATGACGCTTTTTATGTCACTGGCTCCAAAAAAATCCAAAACGACGACAAGGAAGTAGCAAAATCCGGGCTTCATTTTCTCGTCGTTGAAACCAACGGGTGACGTCACGGTTAGTTTACGCTTGGCGCAAACGTGGAAATGCCCGGCAGCAGCTGACCACGCGAGTTTCGTGTTGCGGTGACGGACTGGTTTGACTCCGTGCCAAATCAAATTTTCAAAATCATCTGGTGAGCCAGATATTATTCCTGACGGGCCAGTTTTGGCCCGTGGGCCGCCAGTTGCCGACCACTGACTTAAATAGACCATTTTGAGAACCGGGACAGCTGCTCTTGAAAACTGACATGCCTTGTAGCCTCGGTTCTCAGCACTTGGGTTGCTTTTACCTCAGGATCTCCCACCAACAGTTCCCCAGTTCCTTGGGTTACAACAACTTCTGCTTCCCATAGGAACTTTGGGCCAGTAAGCCAGTTTGAGCTGATTAATTCTGCCTCTTTGAGGCCCCTTGAGGCAAGATTAGCGGAGTTTTCTTTGGTGTCAACATAGAACCACTCTCCTGGATCGGTGGTTTCTTGTATCCTCTGGACACGATTTGCAACAAACACATGAAACCGTTTGGCTTCATTATTTATATAACCTAGGATAACTCGTGAGTCCGTCCAGAAAAACTGTCTATCAACTCTGACCTCAAGTTCCTCTTTTAGCACATTGCTCACTGCTGCTGAAACCACTGCTGCTGTCAACTGTAACGTAGGTATGCTGACTATTTTTGTGGGTGCAACTCTTGACTTGCCCATGACCAAGGAACAGTGCACCTTATCTTCTCCTATCAGTCTGATATATGAGCACTGACCGTAGCCCTGACTGCTTGCATCTGAAAAGTGATGTAGCTCTATTTTCAGGACCCTTCCAAAGTTCTCTGGAATGAAACATCTTGGGATCTGAAACTTATCAAGATTTTTTATATCCTTCACCCAACTCTCCCATCTCGGCTCCAACTCATGTGGCAGCGGTTCATCCCAGGAAACGCCCTTTTGACACATCTCTTGAAGAATTCTCTTTCCTGTTAAGATGAATGGGGCTAAGAATCCTAATGGATCATACACAGATGCCACCACCGAGAGGATTCCACGTCGTGTAGCTGGTTTCTCTTCAAGCGAGATTTTGAAACCGAAGGTGTCATTTTCTGCATTCCATTTTACTCCTAGCACTCTCTGCATTGGGAGATCATCATGAATGAGATTTACATTTGTCACCTTAACAGCACGTTCAGTGGCACAGATGGAGTCCAGAACTTCTCGGCTATTGGAGATAAATTTGTGAAGATGTAGTTTTCCTTTGGCACACATCATTTGGGCTTCTTTCAACAGCTTAACTGCTGCATCTACAGATTCCACACTTATGAGGCCGTCATCTACATAAAAGTGCTTCCTGATGAAGCTAGCTACCAAAGGATACTCGCTCTCATTCTGGCTGACAAGATGCTTCAAACCATAGTTGGCACAGCCTGGTGATGATGATGATGCTCTGAAGATGATGCTTCTGAATCTGTGTCACCATTGTCCAACCACAGGAAGTGGAGGAAACCTCTGTCCCCCCTGCTGACATGGAACCCGTGGAACATTTTCTCCAAATCACATGTGATTGCGATGGGATGTTTACGAAACCGATAGAGCACTCCAGTGAGCACATTTGTCAGATCCGGCCCTGTTAGCAGATGATCATTTAAGGAAGTGCCTTCATACTTTGCTGAGCAGTCAAAAACCACTCTGATCTTATTTGGTTTTCTGGGGGGGGGTAAACCCCTTGGTGCGGGATGTACCACACATGCCCAGGCTCTGGAGGTTTGTTTGCTCTCTCAGCATCACCATCTTTGAAGATACCTTCCATAAACTTTACATAATCACTTTGAAATTCGGGATCTCTGTCAATCCTTCTTTTAAGGTGCTTTAGCCTGGTTAAGGTGAGCCTTTTGTTGTCAGGGAGATAAGGACGAGCTTTGAAGGGAAGGGGCATCTCAAGGTGACCACATTCATTCTGCTGAATGCTTTCCTTTAAGATCTGCAGGAACTGAATGTCTTCCTGAGAGATGCTCTTTTCACCTGGTCTGGTGTCTGCAAAGTCTAGCTCCAGCACTTTTATAACAGCGGCTGGTGAGACAGGTGGAAGCTCCTTGACAGACACACGGTGACACAGACCAGTTACATCTTGTGAGTTCACTTTGTGTGGTGTACCACAATGCTCCAGCCCAAATCTGTTTTGACTGCGCCAGGCTCGTAGTCACCACCAATGATGACTTTTCGAGGTGCAAGTGCTTTGGAGCAGTCGTAACCAATGAGAAGCCCTACCTCACAATCCATCAGCGAAGGCATTTCAGGAGCTATGACCTTGAGGTGTTTCCATTTGCTGACTGTCTCATGAGTGGGGATGTGTGCACGTTCGAATGGAATGAAATCTCTCGTATAGGCAGAAGGCAACTCGATAAAGTTATCAGAATTGAAGCCTTTCACCTCACTCTCTGACTTTTCACAATTGAGTCTTTAGCCATCATTGTGTAGAGCTTTAATTTAACTGGCTCCATTTTGACTCTTAGCTTCTCACACACCTCTTTGTCAACAAATGTATGACTACTTTGGGTGTCCAGTAGGGCATACACTAAGATTTCAGAGTCTGGGGTGTTAGATGAGGAGACCCATACTGGCAAGATCATTGATGTGCTCCCACCTTCTTCTCCTGTGACACAGCATGATAATGTGGAGGGATTTTCTTCACTTTGTGGGACACTTTGCATAGAAGACTTGTTTGCAGGCGAACGGTCTTCATGCAGCAGAGTTGGATGGTTCCTTTTGCATATGCCACACATGGCTTTGTTTCTGCAGTCTTTCGAGGTGTGTCCTCTTCTCAGGCATGCAAAGCAGAGTTTACTGTCCAGAACAAACTTTCTCCTTTCTTCCAAAGTCTTTTCCATAAGTCTTTGACATTTATGTACTGAGTGGTTTTCTCCACAACATATACACTTAAACAGGTTTGAACTGTGAGCTGGTGTGCTCAGTTTCTTTGGTTTGTCTGAATCGTTGGACTTATCATCATAATTGATGGCTTTGGTTGTGTGACTTGCATCTGAGGCCTTTACATTAGTGGCAAATGTGTTTGCCTTTGGTCTCTTTATTTCTCTAAAGGACTTTTCTTCAGAAGGCTTTAGTGCATGCAGTGACGACACTGGATTGCATGCTATGCGAGCTTCCTTGGAAATTAATGAAGCAAACTCTCTAAAGCTTGGATAGTCTTTAGCGTGATCTAATTGCTCTGTAACATAGCGATTCCATCTAGATGTAACCCAGTCAGGGAGCTTGACAAGCAGCTTCTGATTCTCCTCGCAGTCGTTCAGAACCTGAAGACCCTTGACATGAGGCATGGCGTCGCTGCATGTTTCGAGGAAATCGCTAAACTCTCTTAGCTTAACATACTCTTTTGCACCAATCCTTGGCCATTTGTTAAGCTTGTCTCTGTAGGCACGTTGCTCTACAAAGGAGTGACCTTATGGCGTTTAGTTTGTCCCAAGCTTGTTGATAGGCTTCTTT
This sequence comes from Acanthochromis polyacanthus, assembly GCF_021347895.1. Lineage (NCBI taxonomy): Eukaryota > Metazoa > Chordata > Actinopteri > Pomacentridae > Acanthochromis > Acanthochromis polyacanthus. The sequence continues at coordinate 20,158,338 of NC_067130.1, forward strand.
GTTCTTTCTATAGAAACTGCCTTCCAGAGCCGACCTTGCCTCTCCAGTGACATACTTTTGTAAATACAACAACCTGTCTGCAGGATTCGAGCATCGTCTCTCTATAAGGGCTTTGAAGCTTGTGCTCCATTTTGTGAACTTAATTGGGTCACCATGGAAAACAGAAGGTTCTGGTACAGGGAGTCGAGATGGCGCCATTGACTCCTGCAGTGTCTGCACTAAGGTTGCTTCATGTTCTGAGATTTGTCCTTCTTTATAGCCTGTGTAAGGATTAAGCAGTCTAGCACACTTAGCCTCGCTGCGTGGGGGCTACTGCTTTTACTTTTGACTTTTAACTCCTCATCATTGTACACCCTGAGCTTTGCCTCAATGACTTCATTGTCTCTTTGGTTTTCCAGTCTTTTGAGCTGTTGACGTTGAGCATCAATTGAAGCTTCCATTTCGATTTCAGCTTTCTTTGCTGCTAACTCTGCAGCTGTCTCTGCTCTTTTAGCTGAAATGCTGGGAGTCTCATAGGAGCAGAAGGAGTTGTGGCTAATCGAAGCAGCTTTGGAAGCAGAGGATCCATATATGGACTTAGCATATTCATTGTCTAGCAACATGCATAACCTTGCTTTCTCTGTCTCTGCGTCAAACTCTTCTCCCTCTTCGGTTAGCCTTACTTTCATTAGCCCCATCAGATCTGCTGTTACAGCTGTGCATGCATCTATTTTTCATCTGATCTCTTGGCTAGGTGTCATTTGGAGTCTTATACTGTTGTATAACTCTTTCAGTTCAGTCTTTAGTTTTTCAACTGCGTCCATCATATTATATAAATCAGTCTCAGAGCACTCAGACCTTAATTTTGTACGAACCTCTCTGGCTAGGGTTTTCCATTTTCCATAGGCTAATTTGAACTTATTTTCTCTCTTAGCTGATTCTTGCTCTTTAAGCTCCAGCATTTTGGGGGTTAAACGTCGCTCACGGGAAGATTTTCTTAATATATCTGCATTTGCTTCAGCTAAATTAAGCTCTGTTAGCGTTGTTTCAGTTTTTTCAGTTTTAGAATGCTCATCTTCTGTGACATCCTCTGTCTGCTTAGCTAACTCACCACACCGTGACACAAATTCACTCTGAACTGACATTTTTCACATGCAAAGTCTAAGCAAGTTGACTTTTAAAATAGAAAATGAAGAAATCTATGAGCATAATAACTGCAGCAATAAAAATGGAACACTTTGCTCAACTTAACTTAAAATACCCTCAACCTTGATGTCCAAATCCTTACAACAGAAAATGATAAATTTAAGCATGAATTAAAAAAAAACAACTTACTAGTTAATAACAGCTTTATATCAAATAGATGAGCAGCTTAACCACTGTCAACAGGAACGTAAATTATTTATTCCTTTTAAATAGTCTCTTGTAGTCCCGAGCCTTCTTAACTTTTACTTTGCAATATGCAGGCTTCGTTTTACCTTGTTGTGGGACTGTCCAGCAGATATTGGAGGTAGAATTTTAATCGGCGTAGTTCGACCCGGAGATGCACACTTTAACCTGTAGTCCGCCGCAGGAGATGCAGAGAACCATAGGATGACGCAGAGCTGCACGTTGAAACCTGAAGTCCGCTGTCCAGGATGGAGCAAATCTGCATGCTGAGACCCATAGATCACTGCAGGATGAAGCAGAGCTGCACGCTGAAACAGTAATCACTGCTGTAGAAGACGCAGAACTACACGCTGAAACCTGGAGTTCACCGAAGGAGATGAAGCAGAGCCGCTCGCTGGAGTCGAAATCCACTGCAGAAGACGATACACCTCCAGAGGATGGATAAGGCCACGTTTTCACTGTAACTGCTGGTCATTGAAAGAGTCCACGCTTCGTACTGATGTCCACAAAAAGGTTTATTCTTCTCAGAAGATATATCATTTGGTGGTACACCGTGAAAACTATAAACACAGACATAACATCACATTCAAATCACGACATGACAAGAAAGCAAATACCTTATCTCTCACTTCTCTCTAAACAAATACACGGTTCTCTGAAAACTTATTAAAATTAATCATTACTGTGTTCGCCTGGATGACCATCCATCCATCCATTCTCTATACACCACTTTATCCTCACTAGGGTCACGGGGGGGTGCTGGAGCCTATCCCAGCTAACTCGGGCCAAGGCAGGGGACACCCTGGACAGGTCGTCAGTCTGTTGCAGGGCTACATATACAGACAAACAATCACACTCACATTCACACCTATGGCAGCCCGATCTCAAGAGGATTCGTGAAACTGTCACGTAAATTTTTGTTTCGGTTTCGTACGCACCAACACGATTTCGTCATGTTTTTCGTGCCGCTCACCACGAAATGCGCACCAATGTATTTTAAACGGCGGACTTTTCGTGCCACTCAGAACGTATTTCAAACGAATGGGTATATTATATTTTTAAAGTAAAACCGTGGCGAATCCAACGCTATATTTTGCATGACATCGTCCCTAACCATAACCCTAACCATAACCTAACCATAACCTAACCATAACCCGGTGGTACACTTACCAATTTGCATAGGAATTTAAAGAATGTCAGACGGCCGCAAACGCGATCACACAAGCAGTATACGCCAATGGACAGCTTAGATCGTCATGAATCCGCCGGTATAAACCACTTTCAGATGTGATTACCACAGCGGGTTTCGTTGTGAGCAACACGAAAAACATTTCGTGGTGAGCGGCACGAAAAACATGACGAAATCGTGTTGGTGCGCACGAAACCGAAACAAAAATTTACGTGACAGTTTCACGAATCCCCGTGAGACCGGGTTGCCTATGGGCAATTTAGAGTTATCAATTAACCTCAGCATATTTTTGGACTGCGGGAGGAAGCCGGAGTACCCGGAGAAAACCCACGCATGCACAGAGAGAACATGCAAACTCCATGCAGAAAGATCCCAGGCCCAGGCTGGGATTTAAACCGGGGATCTTCTTGCTGCAAGGCGAAAGTGCTAACCACTACACAACTGTGCTGCTCCCTGGATGACCAACAGAAAATAAATAAAGGCAGATGGGATGTAGAATTGTCCGCTGAACCTGCCCGATCTCTGTCTCTCTCCCGTGCTGCACCTCATGTCCAGAGTATAAGTCACATGACGACTAATACAACTTCATCGACACGGACAAATAAATCAAACAAAAACTAGACTAAAAATTATACATTTTACCAAGACAAAATGATCATAGGTACGACAGGACAAATGTAACAATGCTTTACAAAACAAAATTCACTTAATGAACATAAATAATAAGCTTCCTGTGTTGTCATGGCAACCTGAGGACTCTTAAACAGCATTAGCTACACCTTGTCTGGGTAACTTTACCAAAGTAGAAAGATTAGTATGTTCAGAAATGTTGTATTGTTGTTTACAAAATTAAAAAATGTGCACAAAAAAAGCAAAGCAAAATGTACGCATGTGAACAAATGTGTCTATGAATTCAAAATTTTCAATATTGAAGCTGAATGAAGTGATAAAATTATTTTTTTAAATTTTTTTTTACTTTTACAGCATGTAGTTATTTTACAACAAATTAATTTACTGTATTAAATAATACATTATTGCTCATGACAGTAAACTGATGTTTATTGTGACAAAAAATACAGCACTCTATTACAGTGATAGCAGTTACAGTACTGTAAATTACTGTAAAAACATTGGTACTATGATTAAATTTACTGTAGAACACACTACACTGACTTACTTGCCATTTACTTCAAGCTAGTTACTGTGCATTTTAGTGTTCTTTTTATAGTGTAGGATTTTTTTATACCATATAACCGCACCCGATGATCAGTCTTGACCTCATGTGACCAGTATCAGCTTCTGGATTTAATCACCATGCTTGACTCTGAAGCAGCATAACTTATCTGGACCCTTAATACGACCACAGTAGGATTAGTCCTCAATAGCTCCATGTCAGTCTGATGATATTGGTTTATGATGGATTTTACTATTTAAAAACTGGGAGTGGTACATGAATAATTAATAAATAGATTACAACATACCGGCCTCTAATGTAGCTGTAAGCAGAGATGACGTCTATCAGTGTACCTTATTATGTCAACAATGAAACATGTGAACCAATCAGGCATGACATTATGACCTCCTTCCTAATATTGTAAAGGTGTGCTGTGGTATCTGGCACCAAGATGCTAGCTGCAGATCCTTTAAGTTCTGGAAGTGGTGAGTTGGGGCCTCTATGGATCGGACTTGTTTGTCCAGCACATCTCACAGATGCTGTACTGGATTGAGATCTGAGGAATTCAAAGGCAAGTCAACATCTGAAACTCATTATTATGATCCTCAAACCACTCCTGAAACATTTTTGCTTTGTGGTATAGCACATTGTCCAGCCTTCAGGAAAAAACATTTCCATGAAAGGGTGTACATGGTCTGCAATACTTAGGTAGGTTGTTTGTGTCAAACTAACATCCACGTGGACTGCAGGACCCAATGTTTCCCAGTCACAGACTGTAAAATAAAGATGAACACAGCAACTGGCTCCAAAAATGAAGCTTACCTGAAAGTGTCAAAAACTTGCAGGGCCAAACAGAGTGGTTCTCATTTTTTACTGGAAAGCTCTGGCTCCATAGACCCAAATTCTACAGAGCAAAAACAGAAAAGACTGCTTTTCTACAGCTCAGGATTTTCCTTCCCATTAGTTTTCATTGTCAAACCCAGAGATCAGGTGGCTGATCTGGAAATAAGTCAGTATTGAATTTTATATAGAGCGTTAAAATTTTAATCCCATAAGGGACTAAAACTCAGCCAGGATTAAATTCAGCCAGAACTACTGCATCTGTGATGCACAGGGGTCAGCCTGACTGATCTGCAGCTATGCAGCCACATACGCAATGAAACTGTGTGTTCTGACAGCTTTCTATCAGAACCAACATTAGCTTCTTCAGCACTTTGAGCAACAGCAGCTTGTCTGTTGGATTGGACCACACAGTCCAACCTTCACTCCTCACATGCATCAGTGAGCCTTGGCCACCCATGACCCATCGCTTGTTCACCACTGTTCTTTCCTTGGACCGCTTTTGATAAATACTGACCACTGCAGACCAGGAACACCCCACAAGAGCTGCAGTTTGGAGATGCTCTGACACAGTCCTAGAGCCATCACAATTTGGTCCTTGTTAAACTTGCTCAAATCCTTACACTTGCCCATTTTTCTGCTTCTAACACATCAACTTTGAGGACAAAATGCTCACCTGCTGCCTAATATATACAACTCACTAACAGGTGTCATGAAGAAGAAATAATCAGTGTTATTCATTTCACCTGTCAGTGATCATAATGTTGTGCCTGATCGGTATATATGTGTTTATACCCCACCGGTCTAAAGTCTTAATTACTGGAAAAATTAGGGTATTCTGAAATTTTGGCTTTGTTTCTGCAACTCGACCTGTAAAACCTGCAATTCAAAGTCTTCTCGTCACAGTTGAACCTGTGCTTAAAGCTGTTGGCCTGTGAGCGGCCTATCACCAAGCTGCTGACTCTCAGAAACTTGTCTTTTGATTCTGTTGTGACACTGGGTCTTCCAGATCTCTTCTTGTCATTGTTTCTCCTAGTTTCTGAGCCTTTTGATGGTGAAGAAAACTATTCACTGACACCTTGACTTTCTTCACAATTTCTCTATATGAAAGAGCTACATTTTTAAGTGTTATTTATTTATTCATTTATTTATAAAAATGGATCAATTCGTATTAATGTACATTTTCACGTAAATACAAGAGATTGTAGCCATATGGCTTATTTCCAATGATGGTCTGTCTCTCTTCTAAGATACAACATTCTGCAGTACAATACTGTTCAAATAATGCTCTCGAGGGTATGGTGCCATGGTGTGTTCCAACACTACTTTTATGCAGACAGAGGGGGTTGACACCTCAAGGATTCGTTAGCACCAACTTTCTAGGCTTGATCAACCTCCATTATTGCAGAACAGCTTTAAGTTGTTAACCTATTTTTTGAAAAAAATCTTTTTATATAATTGGGAAATGTACATTATTTTTCAGTTTTGGGTAACATTGCCTTTTGCTTAACCTCTGGCAGTTCACCACTTACCCTTGTACCATTTCAAGCTGTTCATTGGAATTGAACTACTTGAATTTCAATAACAAATTGGAAAATTGAGTTCTAAAGCTTTTGACCAGTAGTATACCCTATATACACTCAAAAAAATATAAATGCAACACTTTTGTTTTTGCTCCCATTTTTTATGAGATGAACTCAAAGATCTAAAACTTTTTCCACATACACAATATCACCATTTCTCGCAAATATTGTTCACAAATCTGTCTAAATCTGTGATAGTGAGCACTTCTCCTTTGCTGAAATAATCCATCCCACCTCACAGGTGTGCCATATCAAGATGCTGATTAGACACCATGATTAGTGCACTGGTGTGCCTTAGACTGCCCACAATAAAAGGCCACTCTGAAAGGTGCAGTTTTATCACAGCACAATGCCACAGATGTGGCAAGATTTGAGGGAGCATGCAGTTGGCATGCTGACAGCAGGAATGTCAACCAGAGCTGTTGCTTGTGTATTGAATGTTCATTTCTCTACCATAAGCCGTCTCCAAAGGCGTTTCAGAGAATTTGGCAGTATATCCAACCAGCCTCACAACCGCAGACCACGTGTAACCACACCAGCCCAGGACCTCCACATCCAGCATGTTCACCTCCAAGATGGTCTGAGACCAGCCACTCTGACAGCTGCTGAAACAATGGGTTTGCATAACCAAAGAATTCCTGCACAAACTGTCAGAGACCGTCTCAGGGAAGTTCATCTGCATGCTCGTCGTCTTCATCGGAGTCTCAACCTGACTCCAGTTTGTCGTTGTAACCGACTTGAGTGGGCAAATGCTCACATTGGATGGCGTCTGGCACGTTGGAAAGCTGTTCTCTTCACAGATGAATCCCGGTTTACACTGTTCGGGGCAGATGGCAGACAGCATGTCTGGCGTCGTGTGGGTGAGCAGTTTTCTGATGTCAATGTTGTGGATGGAGTGGCCCAAGGTGGCGGTGTGATTATGGTATGGGCAGGCATCTGTTATGGACAAAGAACACAGGTGCATTTTATTGATGGCATTTTGAATGCACAGAGATACCGTGACGAGATCCTGAGGCCCATCGTTGTGCCATACATCCAAGAACATCACCTCATGTTGCAGCAGGATAATCCACGGCCCCATGTTGCAAGGATCTGTACACAATTCTTGGAAGATGAAAACGTCCCAGTTCTTACATGGCAAGCACACTTACTGGACATGTCACCTATTGAGCATGTTTGGGATGCTCTGGATCGGCGTATACGACAACGTGTACTACGTAGTTCCCGCCAATACCCAGCAACTTCACACAGCCATTGAAGAGGAGTGGACCAACATTCCACAATCGACAACCTGATCAACTCTATGCGAAGGAGATGTGTTGCACTGCATGAGGCAAATGGTGGTCACACAAACTGCACCTTTCAGAGTGGTCTTTTATTGTGGGCAGTCTAAGGCACACCTGTGCACTAATCATGGTGTCTAATCAGTAGGGATGATAATCGAGAACCGGTTCCTCCATGCCATCGATAAGAAATGGATCGATTTCCCAGAATCGAATGCCGTTTTGAGAACCGGTTCCCGTTATCGATGCCTTGATGTCACTTTCACTGCCCTTACTGCTTTCACTTCATCCTGCCATCGCAATTTCTGTCGGCGAATTTCCCAACTAACAACCTCCAAACCACAACTCTAAAAACGACTTACACTCTGCCACACTTCACATACATACTTGTGCTACATCTGCGATTCCCCTTTTTCTCTGCTGGAGACCACAGCCAGCTGAACGCCACCCTCATTTCCATCTCAGAGCTAGCATGATATGGCGAGCTTCCACGCACGACTGTTAACACATGTTACTAATACAATAAAATGTTGGACCCAGAGAGCTGGTGGGCAAATACAGACCTATGGACATTCACTGCTGCCCGTATGTCATTCTTTTAAAAAATAATAAATAAAAAACGTTCTGTCTCTCCAAACTGAACTCTGTCACTAGCCTCGTTGCGAGAATGGGGCAATAATGCACCAAAGTGATGGATGCCAACCATCATAAAACCAATGAAGAAGAAGAAGCCTTGCGAGACCTGCCATATTCAGTTGCGTGGGTGCAGTTGTCGCGAGATTAGAGCCCACAGCGGGAACAATCCATGGAGCGGAAGAAGCGATCGCGGGCATGGCTTCACTTTTTCAAGAGAAACGAGGAAAAGGCTGAATGTAATCACTGTGACGCTGCATTGATAAGAGAATCGATAAGGAATCAAATCGATAAGTGGCATCAATAATGGCATTGACATCGATAATTTCTTATCAATTATCATCCTTACTAATCAGCATCTTGAGATGGCACACCTGTGAGGTGGAATGGATTATCTCAGCAAAGGAGAAGTGCTCACTATCACAGATTTAGACAGATTTATGTACAATATTTGAGAGAAATTGTTCTATTGTGTATGTGGAAAAAGTTTTAGATCTTTGAGTTTGTCTCATAAAAAATGGTAGCAAAAACAAAAGTATTGCGTTTATATTTTTGTTGAGTGTATGTGTATTTTTCTGGGATTTTACTAGCTGTTATCTGCAATTTAACACAAATTGGGAAAATCTTTTTTTTAAAAAACAGTATAATGTTAAATAAATTACCGTTATTACATGTTAAAATTATTATTTACAGCATACTGTTTATAAATGCCAAATAGTCTTGGATATAAATCCAACAGAAGGGAACAAATGCATGTAGGTTGTACACAGATTTTCCACCATTGTTATTGTTTCAATATCAAAGTGTCTCATGTTTACAGATTTTATTCATCAATATTTGATGTATTCCAGACAAATTGTGTTTAAATTCTAAATAGTCAAATTAAGATTACTTCCTCTCGAGCTAAATGTCGGAGGTGTTGTCTTGCTGTGAATTCAGGGCTCTGTAAGTTCAGGTCATGAGATCATTAGTCTGTGGCCTGTCTGGACAAATTGAATGTCAGCTCACCAAAGTAATGGAAAACAGATACTACACACGAATTTATCTCTCAGCCCCGTCTACAACTAGCTGTCACATCTGATCTACGCTGTTTGAATCCACTGCAGGGAAAACAGGAATTCGGTCTCATTCGTCACCTGCTCCCCTCACAGCTGCTGTTACATCTAATACCCTGGTGCAGGTAGGGAAAGCTCATGTTTGGACTCGACGAAAGGATGTGACATCAACAAAAAGGTTCAGAATTCACCCGAGAATGACAGGGAGCTTTCTTCATTTGTCTGTTTATGAAGCCGAACACCTGGTTTTACAGAAATCAAATTAAAAAGTGAGAATTTGATATTACGGACATGTCGACACACTGGGAGGGGTATGATTTAAATCTGAAAGTGAATGAGAAAGGAAGGTGAGAACAGACAGAATGAAGAAACATGAAACTAGATTTATTTTTTTTATATAATGCACAGTTGTCCTTAGAATAATGCAGCTCCCACCAGTGCACCATCTGTTGATTATTTAGGCTGTACTTTGAAAGGCCTGTTGGTCAGGAAAACAAATCAAATTTAGGTTTAAAGTCAATATCAATTCCAAATTACTACATTCTACATGTCTCTTCAAAAAAAGACGTAAAGAAACACTACCAAAAATAAAATATTTGCTCACACCAAATTTAAAATATATATATATATATATATATATATATATATATATATGGCACTACTTGGAGCAAATAAGAAGCCATGACTGACTCATATATGAGGAACAGTCACATGATAAACTAGAAAAGCGCTCAGAGAGCACAGTACTCCACCAAGACTGCTCATTCCTTTTATTATTTCCGACGGCTGACCAAAATATGCAACGGGTCGCCTGAAGTGATGCAGGCAGCTGACGTAGTGTTCACTTGTTGTCATAGTTACAGGACACTGTGCCGCTATCTTAGCCTAGCCGCGCTAGACCCAGGTCTGAAGACGCAAGGGCCTAGGAACTCTCGACAGGGAGGGAGGCGGGCTAAAAGGTTGTCTTTCAAATCACTCTGCAGCAGTTGGGTATGTATACAACCAATTAGTGCAACGAATAGGCTGACGTAGTTCCTAGAGCGCTGGAAATCAGAGGATCCGGGAGTTCAGTAATACGTCTTTCTTCTCAATGAAACACTTCAGTGCCGTCCTTTGTTTATCTTTCAAGTTGAAATTTAGCTTCAAATCTTTAAGGGCTGTGGCCAAAGCCGAGTCGAAAGATAACTATTTATTGTGTGCAGCCATCTTCTTGTCTATCCTTGTTTCTATGGTTGTTTCTGGTTGTTTCTGTCAGAATCGTCACGCCTCTGTCGTCACTTAATTACGCCCGCTTCTGACTCTACACTTCATGGTGATTCGTCGGCCAGTTTTAGGAGCATCCAACCTCGAGGCTTACCGAGGGTAACTAGACCGACCCTGGCAGAGAATTAAATTCGTTGCCGTGGGTTGTCTAGCGCAGCTAGGCTACCGCTATCTCGCAATGATACAGAAATTTTTAATAAATCCATGTGGAACCAGGCTATAAGTCGCATCACTGCCAAAATCTGATCACAGCATAGTCCTGGTGTCATTTCTGACCTTCCGTGAAAATGTAATCCGATGCCAATGGCAACTTATGTGATCGATCACATAAGTGACCATCAGCACAATGATTTTTTGGCTAAACTGAAGGCTGTGTTCATACAGAGCACAGGAAACAAACAAAACATGTAAATAGTAAAATATGTATAGCATGTGAAGCCACCATTTTTTCCAGTATTGGCAACACTTCTGGACATTTGTAAAAATGTCGGACATCTTAAATACATTTTCTTTTCAATTTTTGTAAATTAAAAGAAACTGAACTTTCATTTTCTTGTTTCTTTCTGAGTTCTCTCTCTTACTAGTCTTAGTTGTGTTGTCTCCATAGAGGTGTGAGACTTTACATTGCAGGAAAAGTGAGCGCGCAGTGAGGAATATTACACTTTCATGTTCAGCATGCTTGAGACCATTTACCATTTATAAACATTTATAATGTCTATAAATGGTTTACTTACTTTCTCTTGCCTTTGTAAGTAATGCAGCCTATAAGCAACTGTATCCATGGGAAAATGTTGGGAGAATTAATGAGCGTCACTCAAATAAACAGCACTTACTGTATGTTAAATGACTACTTTTACGGTTGTGTAAGGAGTTTAGAATGAATGCTAGGCACAGCTACAGTTTGTCTAGACTCTCTAACAACAGACTCCTTCACTGTCAGAAAGGTTATCTTTGGTTGCCTGAAGCTAGTGTTTGTAGCAAAAGTCTCAAGGTCAGCCATCAGGATTTTTCACTGTTGTTTAGCTGTCAGGGTATAAATCAGAAAGCACTAAGAAAAAACTAGAATGAAAAAAAAATAACTAAGGTTTAACATCAAACTCGGAATGACAAGTTTAAAATGGGCATTTTGCTACATATTAATGACTATTTAGATTTACATTAAATTTCAAGCGAATGTGGACATATAAATGCATCCTTGTTCAATGAATCCCTATCTCTGCTGTGGCTACAGATGGTTTGTCACAATGAGCAGAATGAGTCCATGGAGACAACCTGCTTTGCTCCAACAGTCCAGACCAGGCATGGGCAAACAACGGCCCCCGGGCCACATACATACATACAGTGGGCTTTTCAATCCGGCCCGCAAAATAATTTTGTCAATATTAGAATTGACAAGATTACAGTAAAGACCACATTCATTTGGCCTTCCCCTACGGTACCCGACGTTTCTGTTGACTCCACTAGACGGCGCGCTCCAGACACAAGTGACCTTTGTTGGTTTATTTTCTCTTCTTCTACTTTGCAGCTGCACTGACCCCTGTCGTAACAATGAGTGGATCAAAGAAAGAAGAAGTCGATAGTGATTGTCGCCTGTTTCAAAAGGAGTGGAATACTAAATATTTTTTTTGCTGAAGTCCGTTCAAAGGCTCTATGTCTTATTTGCAATGAAACTGTTTCGGTTTTTAAAGAATATAATATCAGCTGGCACTTTTACACGAGCATGCTAACTATGCTAGCAACCAGTCAGCGCAAGAATGGACAGCTATGGCTCAGAGGCTGGCAGCCAGCTTACAGACTCAGCAAAATACGTTTTTTCGGCAAAATATGATTCAAGAGTCAAGCATGAAGGCAAGTTATTTGCTAGCATTCAAAATAGCAAAAGCTAGCAAGCCTTTCTCCGAAGGGGAGTTTTTGAAAGAATCCATAGTAGTAATCCATATCATTGGTCCGTCTGTCGAATTTCAAAAGTCAATGTGGCCCCTGAGCCAAAAAGTTTGCCCACCCTTGATCCAGACTGTTCCTGCTGAAGGTTTGAGAATTTTTTTCTTGGACACTTTGGGCCCCGGAATACCAAAAGTCAGGATCTACGTGATACAGTTTGGTCGTATTTCTCCAACAACTCTTGACGATGGCCAAGAATCAAGTCCTGAAGCTTTTTGGGTAACAGCAGACTGGTTTCTGTAGCACTGAATATCAAAAACTGTCACGTATTGAAAGCTTCTCTTACCAAACAGTACCAGACTTCATTTAAAATGTGTCCAATTTTAGACTTGATTTTATTCTGGTGATAAATATCTCTTTTTTTGCTGGTGCCTTTTTTGGAAAACCCAAATTTATGTCCCACACAGACGCCTATTGTAGCAGACATAATTATAATTTTTAACCATAATTTATTCAAATGAATTGAAAAAAATATTGTTCTTTTTGCACCAAAATAATGTCTAAATAGTGTCCTGCTCATACACTTATAGCAGGGTTTTCTCCAGGATTTTTTTACAGCGTAACGGCAGGTCCTCCCGCACTCAAACTCACACGAGCATGTGCAATAGCCTTCATTAAATCTTGCAAGCGGCCGGCCCAGATGTCAGCCAATGAGCCTCACGCAGATGCTCCAAATGCTAGTGATTTAGGTCACTATTCACCATACATGGCATCACGGAAACAACCAAGACATGCTAATTGTAACCCCAGGATTGGAAGCGACTCTTAATTTTAGACGGGAACGGGTCAATCGACAGGAAAGTACGGCTGAGGTGGGGAGACATAAATTAACCTAGATAGGCACCCAGTCGATAAAAACAAACTCACATGGCATTATCTGTCAAAATAACAGCGTAGTGGCCCTAATCACAGCGTAATCTTTTACCCCCAATTTCCACATAACGTGAAAGCCGCGCTGTGCAGCGGCGCAAAACGCCGCCGTCTTCACCAAAAGTCAAAGCACACTGGAAGCGCAGCACAGCGGCGCGCCGTCCGGAGGGGGAGGGCTGCTCCTCGGAGAGGCTCTCGTGTGAATGACATGAATACCGTTTGCTATTACCAAGTACTTAAAGGTTAAACTCATTAAAAAGAATTGATATAGAGTAGTTAACTCACCGTCCACTCCCACAACGGTTGAAATTTCAGTCCACGCCTTGTCCTTTCCGCCAGTATCCTTGTAAAAAGGATGTTTTGGATCATAAATGATATTGTATTTTTCCACTTCAGTGATCAGCTTCTCTTCGTCCATGGCGTCATGTTGTGTCTGGGACCCTGTTGACCTGATGCTCGTGCCTCCGGAGGTGTCGTAATAACATATAGGAAAAAATTTACGTCCGAGAGGTCGTGCATTGTGTTTTATTTTGAAAGTTCCGGTTTAACTTCCTGTCTGGTGCTTTCTCAGCGACAGTGAATTTATGAAGCGGCGGCGCAGAAAATAGGCCTGAAGTGAATCACCAGGGCCGTGGCGCGCGCCAGCGATTCAGGGACGCGGCGCTGGCGCTCTGCAGCGTGTGCAGTGGAAATTGTCTGATAGAAGAGAATGGGTTCTAAGTGCTGCACAGTACGATTCAAGAGCGCAGCGCGGTGCTTTCGCTTTCTGTGGAAATTGGGGTAACTGACAGCGTAACAGCCCGTTAGACAGCATAACGGGCCGTTACGCTGAAATGCGCTGGCGAGAACCCTGTTATAGTACCAGACTTCTTTCAAAATTTTTGCTGTTTTAGCGAGATCTAACACAGGTGAAATCCTACTTTGTTTCTTTCTGGGCCTGTTCTGGAAAACCCAAATTTATGCTCATGCACAAGCATGTCTGAGGAAGGTTTCCAACATTTCACCAAGTGCTGAGAACAAAGGAAGACCCAGAAATTGATGGTCTGTAAATAAAGTGCGTAGTGGTGTTTATTGCTTATTTATTTTGCAGTTTGGGTTTTTATTACCATCCAGGCTGATTTTAATGCAAAGTCAGTCACAAACATTTGTAGCAACTTCTACATTTACAAATTAAATTAGCACAAAATTCTAGTCTCCTGTTATTTTACAAATGAGCCCATACTGATGCAGCTACATTTAAAAATGATTTGATGAATGCTTTTCTGAAATGAAACTGGATTTGATCAGAACATTTGATGTAATCTTTAAAGCGTACTAGAACAAGTATCATTCAAGCACTCCTTTTTCCATTATCACTTTCCATTATCATTGAAAAATATCTTGTTGTATATTGTGGCACATGTGTGCGTCTGCAGTTCACAGAAGAGAAAAACAAGTAACATCAGCTGCCTATGCCCTGAGGTGTCCTTGCTCCACATATAACTTCAGATATGAAAAACTGTGTGTGTGTTAGTCTGACACGGTCGCTTTCAATTATTGTACAGAAGACTCTTCACACAGAAGATAGTACGGTATCTACCAAATATGCAAATTAATGAACTCATAATTAGGGCAGCAGAAATTAGGACCATGACTTACTTATGTTACTAGTGACAGTATAATGTAGTGTTCTGAATATATACCCCTTGATCTGCTATTTGTATACATTTCTGATTATTCCACAAATACTACAGGATGTTATTGTACATAAATACACCTGCACCTGGTCTCTGGTTATACAGTATGTTAAGATAATCTTTATTGATCCCTCACCAGGGGACGCTTGGCCCTCAAAGCTGATGTGTTAGAAGCAGGAAAAATGGGCAAGAATAAGGATTTGAGTGGCCAGATTGTGATCGCCAGATGACTGGATCAGAGCATCTCCAAAGTGCAGCTCTTGTGTGGTGTTCCTGGTCTACAATGGTCAGTATTTATCAAAAGTGATCCAAGGAAGGAACAGTGGTGAACCAGTGATAGGGTCATGGGCGGCCAAGCTCATTGACGCATGTGAGGAGTGAAGGCTGGGCGGTGTGGCCCGATCCAACAGATGAGCTACTGTTGCTCAAACTGCTGAAGAACTTAAAGGGGAACTTCGTTTTTTTTTCAACCTGGGGTCTGCTTTCATATGTCATTTCGTACATGTGGGTGATGGAGGAATGAATTTTCGACATAGCTCCAGTATTTAGCCAGGCAGGCAGCTTTGCAGCTCAGCTAGCGAAAAGTATGGGGCAACTTGCCCCCCCGCGTCAAAGTCCGCCCAAACGTGCTTTTTTTCCCACACTGACCGGCTCGGATAGTCTCAACGAGTGTCCCACAACATACTAGAGATGAGAAGTGAACGAAAACCTCCACATTCCTTGGTGATCGCTATTTGTTGTGGTCTGTATCCAAATCTCAGGACGCTAGAAAGCAAATCTCGTTCCGAAATCGCACGATAGCTCGCAAAATCGCACGATTTCGGGTCAATCGACAACAGGAAAGTACGGCTGAGGTGGGGAGACATAAATTAACCTAGATAGGCACCCAGTCGATTAAAACAAACGCACATGGCGTTATCTGTCAAAATAACAGTGTAGCGGCCCTAGTCACAGTGTTAACCCTTCCTGTTCGGCCCCCGACCGTGGTCAGGAAGCCCGGGGTTAACCCCCTTCACTTCCTCAGCAGCCGTAGAGGCAAAGACACAGAAGCCCAGCCGTATCGAAGAACACTGCAGTCTTTATTGTCTATCAACAGTGGCTGAACCGCACAGTACCGCCAACCCAGCAACTACACACCTTCTCTCCTCCACCGAACCGACTGCATTCTCTCTCGCTCGCGCTGCATTCAGGGTCGCTTGGACATCTCGCTCTCTCTCACACACACACACACACACGCTGCTCTCTCTTCCTCTCTCATGACGGAGCTACACACTCATAACAACAGCGTAATCTTTGAAATGCGCTGGCGAGAACCCTGATCCGTCAAAATAACAGCATAGCTGCCCTAATCACAGCAGAACGGGCCGTTAGACTGCGTAATGGGCTGTTATGACAGCGTAACTGTCACGGCTTAGCTTATTCAGACCGAACAGAGAGCCACTACTACCAGAACCGGAGAAGTTGAAAAAGGATTTATTGTTCAGGGGTGGATATGGCTGGAGTATGAGGACCGGAATGCAGGGACGGGAATGCAGGCGGGGGGAGGATGTGGCCGGGTGGATCTGGGGGCCGGGGATCGGCGGTCGTCCGGGGTCCGGGCGGGACCGGAGCGTCGCGGATCACTGTGGGGGATCCCTGGCAGCCAGACGTCAAGGGCTTAGAGTTCGGTGGAGGAGAGGAGTTTGGAGAGGACGGACGTAGCACTCTGACGATCCGGGGGGGGCCGAGGTGTCGGATTGGCCGAGCAGAGACGGCGTCTCGCTGGTGATGTTCCGGGAGGGGGCTCCGGGAGGCAGGGAGAGCCGGTTGGCTGCTGCGGCTTCAGCAGCCAGGAGGGAAGCGGGTTGGGGGCTCAAGGAAGGGGTCCAGGCGGAATGGGGGATCCAAGTGGGGAGGGGACCGGTGCCGAATGGCTCAGGGGGGTTCCAGTGAGGGTTCCAGGTGGGGAGGTCTCCGGGCAGCTGGGTCTGGAAGAGGGTAAGAGAGGTGCACGTTAGAAACGTCAAAAATTCTTAATGAACTTTCTGGAGGCTAGAGAGAGAACTGACAGCGAAGTCTATTTCAACAATCTGGCAGGGTGTGGAGTGTTGAGCCGGTACTTATTGTGAGGTGGGTAATCAGGGTGATTTCTTCCAGCTGCCCGGGACTCATGGAGGAGATTGATTACCTGAGTGGAGACGGCTGCGAAGCCGAACTCCACTCAGGTGTCGCGCTGAGGGAAAGCAGAGGAAGAGGGACGGATGGGAGACAGGAGACACATAGGGAGGGGGTTAGTTTGGGATGCCAGGTGGGGAGGGGTGAGGAGAGGGCCCTGACAGTAACGGGCCGTTACGCTGAAATGCGCTGGCGAGAACCCTGTACTGTATGTAACTCAGTCATCGTGGTTGCCAGAGTTAGACTGCTCGACTCAATAAAAGTCTCATGTTTCATGTGTGCTTTTTAAAATTTTTATGGTGTCCTCGTTGATCTCTTTGTTGCTCTAACATGTGAATTGCCCACAGGGGATCAATTCAGCCTTATCTAGCACATGAGTTATTTCCATATTAACACAGGCCAATCACAGCTATGTAGGTTCTGCTACATGTTTCAAGTTCTGCTTTTCCTTCGGATTATCTTCATGCAGAAGATCACAAGTACTGACTGTTGGATCTAATTTGCCGTGGTGTCTAGGAATGTTACTAACAGAAACCAGACAGGGTTGTACTGGAGCTCCCATCAGCTTCATTCGCTCATGTAGTAGTATTTCAGAGCCATCTTGTGGTGGCACACAGAGCCACAAATAAAGAGTGAGAGGAGTGGAGAAGGCCACCTTCATGATGCCACAACGTTTAGCACAGCTGTACCGTGTTGTTAGTATGTGAACTTGGATCAAGTTGTAGCCACATCAGAGAATAGTGTTGCAAGGAATTTATTTGATAAATGTTAAAGGAAAAGTCTATTTGTATATTTCCTGTTGGGGTTGATTCTCATAAAATCGAAGACCAAAACTGAAAATGAATGTATCTTACCAATAAGTCTCTAATAAGTCAAGTTTATCTCACTCCTCTATTACACTAACAATTAAAACACACACAGAATAGGCCTTTGGTGTGTGACTATATACTATAGTAAGCCTGATTAGTTTGTATATAGTAAAGGTAATGATTCCATGTTACCTTATTTAAGAGAAATCAATGCATTGTCTTGTTAACACACACTACATATACACATGTTTAAGTCTCACCTTTCGTTCTCTCTTTAATTCTTTTTTCTTTGGTCTGGATTAAAATCTCCTTTGGGTCAAGGGCTGAAAATTCCTCAAAGCAGGAAAACCCTTCTGTTGCACTGGGTGACATGCTGTAATTTATTTTGACACAATCCTACATATTGAGGATTTGCTGCTTTCTTAGTATTATATCACTGTAAGCTAAGTATTTTGGGCTTTTGGACTGCTGGTCTAATTAAAGACATCTGAAATGTTTTACCTACCTGAAATTGCAGTGGAAATGCACAGATGATCCAGATAATTTAGGTCTGTGGTAATTCTAATTACTGATTGATCTGGCCGTTGTTTTTCCCATTAATTGATAAGAAGTTTTTAGTTATTAGTGAAAAATGCCTCTAATGATGTCCTAGCAGACCGCGGTGATATCTTTATATGCATTATTTGTCTAAAATCCAAATACACACTACCGTTCAAAAGTTTGGAGTCACTTAGAAATGTCCTTATTTTTGAAAGAAAAGCATTTTGTTCAATGAAGATAACATTAAATTAAACAGAAATACAGACTAGACATCATGAATGTGGTAAATGACTATTCTAGCTGAAAGCAGTTGATTTTTAATGGAATATCTCCATAGGAGTATAGAAGAACATTTCCAGAAATCATCACTCCTGTGGTTTAATGCTACATTGTGTTAGATAATGGTGTTAAAAGGCTAATTGAAGATTAGAAAAGCCTAGTGCAGTTATGTTAGCACATGAATAGAAGTGTGAGTTTTCATACAAAACATGAAATTGCCTGGGTGACCCCAAACTTTTGAACAGTAATGTATTCAGTTAATATCATGTGTGACACAGAAAAGCATTAAAGTCTTATACGTGACGAGATGAAAAACGTTTGACTAAATCTAAATGTGATTGACAAACCAGTTGCTGATTAGTTGTTTCAAGTAATTGTTGCAGCTTTAGAACTATCAGTTAATTAGGGAAAATTGGTTTACCAGCAACCAAATCTTTAGTCGCAGCTGTAACATACAAGATCATCTGCTATTTTGCAAATAAAATCTGTAATCTACTGTACACTAACTACAACCATCAATTTAGAGCGCTAACATAAAATACTGCATGGACATACTTAGCTAAAGTCTCACAGTTACACCTTAAGTGCTTTTTAAGCTAATGTCGAAAGATGAAATAGTAAAAAAAACAAATTAAGAGGATAATGCAAGACTGAATAAAATAAAATATTTGGTGACTAGTAAATGGAATTAAATATACATAGAAGATAATACAAACAATAAAAGCAAAAGTAAAAAAATACAATTGGGACATATAACAGCACTTTTACTACAATTAATGAAGTAAATATGCTTTCCCTCAATGGCTATTTTTCCAATAGAAAACTACAGAAAACATGAATGGATGCCTCACAGACTGAATTGATCACATTCTACACACTGTTACTACACTCACAGCCAACTCCATAACACTTCCTAACATACACACACACACACACACACACACACACACACACACACACACACACACACACACCCAATAGTCAATAGTCAGATTGTCTGTGCAGTTACTGAGGGAGTTTGTCAGTGTTCAGTTGCCGTATTTTGCTCCATAGATTATATTCAGAACAGCCTTGAAGTACAGTTTGATTCTGAGCATTTCGTGCTCCGTTACGTTATAAAAGCCCTGCGGTAGCATCTTTACTCTGATTGCTTCAGCTTCACCTTTCACATCAGGTAAGACATAACCTATAAAACCTCTGTTTTTTAAAAACATTGTTTCATGCTTGAAAGTGTGTTTTGGTGTAGATTTATAGTTGTCTCAAATGAGAATGTGTTTTCACTCACATTTAGTAGTTTACTAATGAAAAACAGATTAATTGGCTAAAACAATATACCATTAGACGTGTGGAACAGGGTTTTCATATTTAATCTTGCAATAACAAGGCATAAGCAGCTGTTGTAAAGCCATACTTGTGCAATAGTTTGTCCCTTTTCTTTAAGCCTCTTAAGACTTGAGGAAAGCTGTAATCTTTTAAAAGGTGTCGGAATTCGTCTATTTGTTTCATTGATTTAAAAAAAAACAAAATCTGTCAGAGGTAGTTTCATTTTGAGAGCACACAACTACAATCCGGATGCTTTCTTTTGAGTTTAAAAAAAAAATCTCTAAGCAGATTACTTTGTACTGATGACAAATGAAATTGAGACTTTTTTGTTGCTTTGTTGTTTTTCTAAATAACATCAGAGAATGAAGTTTACAGCATGTGTTATTACGCTGCATTGTGTGTTTGGATTGCATTGTCTGCAATATGAGCTCTAGGTCCACAGCTAATGATTATTTTACTTGTTAATTCATTATAGTTGCCATTATTATGATGTCATTTATAATTTATTGTTATATTATTTGTATTTATGTTTCTGTGTATTGTACTGTACTGTTTCTTTATGGTATGAATTTAATTGTTAATTTAATTGTTGACTGCTGTTGCAAATCAAATTGCCCAAATTGGGGCAATAAAGATTTTCTAATTAAATCTAATGTAATCTAATCTAATCAATCTGTCTATAAAAAGTCAGAACATTATGAAAAATGTTGGTCTATGCTTTCTGAAATCCAAGTTGATGTTTTGTCTATAACCCTAAAATATTTTATTTACTGTCACAGAGGTAAGAAACCAAAAAGTATTTACATTTAAGAAGCTAAAATCATAAAAAAAATTCTTAAAAAATGTTTTTAAACCGATCTGTTGATAATCAAAATTTTTGATGATTAATTCAATAGTTGACAGCTAATCATTCAATCATCTCACCTCTAATGTACAGTTTGAAATGAATTCATAGCAAATGTATCATTGTCATCTCTGAATCATTAGTAAAGACTGTGTGTTAAAATGTAATTTGATTGAAGTAATGAAGTCAAGGAATGCATATATGTTGTCTTTGTATATCGCCAAAAAGATACCACAAGGGGATTCTAACTGTGTCATGCTGCAACCAACATAACTAGCAATTAATACAACAATTTTTTGACAGAATCCAGTGACAGAAATAATCACTGAAAACTTCCCGACAGTTCTTAAACTAAATGTGCGCATTGCTGTTACATCACTAACATTAAGCAAATCTAAGGTTAATGACGTGATATTTAATCAAACTCACTCCAGAAATTCCCCATAGTAAGCAAAAATTCTGAGATCTTCAGCACATCTGTGAAGCCATGACTGACTCAGCTGTGACCAACAGTCATGTGAGAAAAACTTGGGAGTTTTACGTGAACTGTAGGCTGTGGTTCTACAGAGCAGATAGGAGATGACAAGAGACACCAAGAAGAAAATAAAACATACTGATCAATAAAATAAATGCAGAATGGCTCAAAAATGGTATACAGAGAACAAGTTGTCGGAAGATACATTCAGCATGGTGAAACATCTGTCAGAATAGTGTCAAAAATGCCTCATTTACAGAGGTTGTAAAAATGTAAATAGGCCTAGTCAAAGAGCCGATCAATGGCATCCGCATTTTTTTCCAATATTGGTAACACTAGTTGACATTTGCAAAAATGGTGCACATATTGATTTTTCCCCCATTTTTTTAATACAACAAATATTCAATGAAACGCAACATTACCTTTTTCATTTTAGTGATTTGTGACATGAAAAGGGTGCAATACTGTACAATTTCCAAATTAAGGGTGCAGAGCTTTCTTTTGCAGTAAACATTTTTTGCCTTCAGTGAGGAAAAAATGGGACAAAAGCAAAAACACACAGAAACTGCTTGGAGTTCAGATAGGGTAAAATAGAAGAAACTTAAGGAGGGTCAACATCCAGGCTGGACAGACATGTAGTAAATGAACTGTGTTGACTTGACAGACTTCATAATCTCAAATACGCTATTAACTGATTTTCAAGATTAGACATGTAATGGTATGCTAAACATCTCATTACCCCGTGTGTGTGCATGTGGTTGTGCCCATGTGTATGTTTGCATGACTACACTCATGTGACTGTCCTTCACAGTCAGTGGTCAGGCTTCAGGAACTAGTTAGCGATCGGAAATGACATATATTGATCAGCCTAGAAAACTCCCCCAAATCAGCCTCAGAAAGAGAGTTGAGAGACTCGGTGATCTGTTCACTGTGGGTAAATAGCTATGATATGTCTGTCTGTCCAGTGTATCATGTGATTCACCGTTTTCTTCTTCATCTATCAGCTAAAAAGGTTGTGCTAACTGGGTTGTTGTGGGACACACATTCCATGCATAACAATTATTAATTCAAACAAGACAAAATGGCATTTTAGGCAGAACTCCAGGCTTATTTGGTATTTTAAAAAAATCTTTTCAAACATTCTTTGTCCTTGTGTTTTTGGATTTGGTCTCAGGACAGGTAAATTAACACAACAACTGCATGTTTCAGTATTTTGTACATGAATTATTTGAAATGTGATGGGTGGGACGTAAAATGTCCTCCAATTCTGAAATGACCCAAAAATACTTTTATAGTGGGGATGGTAACTGATGGCTGTTCTGATATACAATCATATCAGCAACATCACTGGTATTGAGTGATAAAAGTTTTAATATCTAACATTGGCATCAGTCCACCGTTAAGCCTCTAGGGCTGAAGGTTCGTAGTTTTGCTTGGAAATTGTTCATAAAAATACACACAGCTCCCTCCATAATCATTGGCAACCCTGGTTAAGATGTGTTTAAAGCCTTAAACTGAATTAAATTTTTATTGCAGAAGCATACTCTCACACTGAAAATTGCAGAAAAATGTATTATATGAGAAGATGAGGTGCTGTTTTGTTGGCAAAAGTTGGTTGTACAAAATTTTATCATCGGTAGTTGCTAGAGGTACGGACCCGTACCCGTAGCCTGTGGACTACGGATTAGGCACTTTCCATTTGCCAATCAGATACGCGAGATCTGGTCACGTGACTCCCGGTAGACGCTAGTGGTA
The DNA here is from genome assembly GCF_021347895.1 of Acanthochromis polyacanthus. NCBI lineage: Eukaryota > Metazoa > Chordata > Actinopteri > Pomacentridae > Acanthochromis > Acanthochromis polyacanthus. Next base: position 20,181,392 of record NC_067130.1, read on the forward strand.
CGGACCCGTAGCATCGGTATTACAGGTACGGACCGTAAACCTGACCCTAACACTAACCCTAACCTTAACCTTTGCTTACCTTTCAACAGTTTGCAGTGGTTAGCAGCTTCTTGACTCACGAGACTCGCGTATGGGTCCGTATCTGTCTGGCAAATGGAAAGTGCCGTATCTGTAGCCCACAGGCTACGGGTACGGGTCCGTATCTGTAGACACTACCTTTATCATCAGGGTTGCTAATAATTTTGGCACACATGATTTGATGTAAAAGAATTATTTCTTAATGTGATTTTTTTCCCCCACTGAATAAATGCACTTGAATTAAAGGTTGGATTTCCCTCTGCTTTTCGTTGTGGTCCTATATTATTTAGAAAAAAAAAGAATTTATTAGAAGCTAGGAGTGGTAAAAATTATGGAGGCCGCTGTATAGCATGTTTGACATGCAAAATTAAGCACTTTTCTTTTTTTCCAAGTGAATGTGTGCACTAGAAAATCTTTTGTTGAATGTATGATCCTGTCAGTGGACCATCATGACAAGGTGAAGCATAGTAACATGTTAATTTCACCACTAGAGACCTGATGTTCTCTGCAATTGTAAAGAAAAAAACTATGGATGCAACAGGCAGTTTGTCTAAATTAGTTTTGCTTAGTATATCCACATGTCAGATGTTAGCAATGTTGTGCATCCTTAGTTACTAAAAATAATGTAATACCTTTATTTATAAGTAAGTAGAGAGAACTCAGAAGTGCTTAGAATCCCCTAAACCATAACAAAAACAAAAAATTACAGATTTTTTAAAATTATATATTAATCCGTGGATTTAACAAAATTACAGTCTGGCGGGAATTCCTAGCTGTTTCCTGTTGGGTTTCATGGCCTGAGCGGCAGTTTGCTTCTGAAGAGCTGCTGGGGGTTTTCCATTGAGTTTTCCCCTTGTCATCCATTGATCTTTTGGGGGAGCAGCAGCACATGCGTGGCCATGTGGGCCTGCAGCTCGCATGGGGCTGTAAGTTCAGAGGATTCCCTCACCAAAGAAATGGCTATGAACATAGAATGTAATCAAGTGCAGCGTAGAATGGTTTATTTTAGGTTTTTGTTGTTGAAGAATCACAGAGAGAACAAAGTCATTTCCAGCATTCATTTCTTTTCAGTCACAATCTTCCTCCTTGTTTCTGCATGTCTGTTTCAGGATGGAGCATCATGACTGGCAGAGAGGCAGAAGTAGAGGTCACAGGCGCTACGATGACGATGATGGTGAGAAAAAACAGTGACCTTCAAAGAAACAAAGAGCAACTGCCCTGAAACCCCTTAAAGCATCATACTCATGACAGTACAGAACAGTAATGTGAATAGCTTTAAATTTGTTGAAGAAAATTAAAATATGCAAGACCAGAGCATAACCGAATCTTAAAGAAAAGCCCTTTAACCTGCATTTATTCAATTTTCGGCGATGCGGCAGCACCACAACACCTTTAAGAGTGTTTTTTTGCATACACAGAACATCATCATTCATTTGGAGGATGGATGTCAGTCTCTAGACCTTTAGACTCTAACCCTACTACAAAAAACTGTACTTTGACTGTACTGAGAGTTATTTAAAAAAAAGTGATTGTAAAATTGAAGCAAGCCTAAAAAACTACAATGCTCAGTAGAAATGAGAGGAACTGCAGAGTCAGGTGATAAATCTCTGGGCCAGTCCAAGGTCAATGTTCCTCCATCAAGTTTACTTGTATGTTGTTTGATGCCGAAATTTAAGTTAAAATAATGTTGAACTTTGAGAATTTCGTATGATTTCAGACTATGGAATTTTTGTATTTTCCCACTCTTGCATGGGAAGCCATTCTAAGGGTTAGCTGTCTCCAGGAATAGAACCCCCACATAATGACAATCATAGACCCATGGACACCAGTTTTTGCGGTTCTGTGAGTCCACAACACCTTTTTGGCATGTCGAAGTTGCAAAAACTGGAACCTTGGCTTGCAATACTTACCACACATTAAATTCTACTAATGTTATAGACTTAAAAGTTCCTGAAATGTTTACTGAATACTGTACTTTTACTTGGAAATATGGATACATTCACATACACTACCGTTCCAAAGTTTGGGGTCACTTAGAAATGTCGAAAAGAAAAAGATTTTTTTTCAGTGAAGAAAACATTAAATTAATCAGAAGTACAGTCTAGACATTGTTAATGTGGTAAATGACTATTCTAGCTGGAAACGGCTGATTTTTAATGGAATATCTCCATAGAGGTACAGAGGAACATTTCCAGCAACCATCACTCCTGTGTTCTAATACTACATTGTGTTAGCTAATGGTGCTGAAAGGCTAATTGATGATTAGAAAACCCTTGTTCAATTATGTTAGCACATGAAATAAAGTGTGAAAATATTAAATTGCGTGGGTGACCCCAAACCTTTGAACAGTAGTGTATATATACATACTTACGTGAGTTTTCTGGGGCTGCAATAAAACTAATTTGCACCTTATTCCATTTCCAAAGACCAATAACTAAAACGCTGGTCTCTGCAGGATGCATTTAATCATTTGGATTGGCTGGAAACATTTTTTTCCTATGTCCTCACCAAATTTAATTTCTGTGGGAGTGAAACCTGTGGACTTGCTCTCTAATGAGCTCTCCGCTTTCACAAGTTGTAGCTGGAATGATCTGCCTTTTAAATGTCCTCTGTTTGTTTCTCTCAGATGCCCAGCCATTCTACATCGGTGTTCCGGCCTCTCACAGACGGAAAAGGCGCAGACATCACTCCTATGCCAGTGAGGCCGACCGCGAGTCACGTCACACACACTACGATCATCACACACACCATGAACACTCTCACCGGGGATATTACCACGACAGAGAGGAGCACTACAATGATGAGGAGGGCGGTTCGGACCGCCATGAGCACGCTGATCCCTCAGGTTAGAAAGTATCCTGAAATGAAGGGTAAAAGTAACAAGCTGCTTTTGTAAAACTGCAGTTCACAAGTCTTTGAGATTTTGAAACATTTTCTTCCTTGTGAAACCGTTGTCATTCATTACTGGAAAGTTACAAAGAATGTACATGCGTACAAAGGAAAGCTTTGCCCATTCTCAAGTGCTGCTTACATGACAAATCAATTTTTGCATTCACACATACAGATTCATTCAGCTATTTGTCATTGTGAATGAGACAGTAATACCGCCATGGTTGTGGATTGGACATTGGACATTCACAGGGCTCCTACTGGGGCTTTTTTCAGTGTACACCAATCAGGCATAGCATTTTGACCACCTCCCCTGTGTTGGTCCCCCTTATGTCATCAGAAATGCTCTGAATCATCGGGTCTGGACAGGGGGACCTCTCAAGGTCCTATGGGGTCTGGAACAGGACGTTGGAAGTTGATCCTTTGGGTACTCTGGGTTGTGCAGTGGGGCTTCTGGGAGTCAAACTTGTTCTGCTGCATCTTGTTGATGCTTGATCAGAATGGGATTTTGGAAGTTTCAAGGTCAAATCCACTTCTTGGGTGATTGTCATGTTCCCCGAGATGTTCCTGATTGTTTGATGTTTTTGCCATGTGTATGGGGTGCATTTTCCTACAGGGTAGGTCAGTGACATTTGAAATTTCCGTTTGCATGGAGTGTGCTAGATCTGGGACAATGTTTATTTGAGTGTTTACATCTCATCAACACTAATGCCAAAGTCCAATGTTTTACAGCAGAACACCCAAAACTATCAATATGATCAATGTTATGCACTTCATCTGTCAGTGGTCATGATGTTGTGTCTGATCGGTGTACACTTCTGTAGTTACTTTAACCAAAACAGCTGAATATGAGAACAATTTTTTGTGCGACGAAACATTTCTTGTGGCTACATTCATACAAGTGCATTATGATCATGAAGTTGATTTGGTGTCCCTCTGATGAGCACAGTTAGCTTCTGCATTAGCGTTAGAAATCAGGAGTTTCCTGCTAGAAGAATCGCACTACAAAAATTATCTGTCTAACCTAGACTTATCATCTTATAATTAGTCAAAAAGTCATTTTGATCTTGTTTTGTGAATAATTTACCATGCAAGAGCAGAATTTTTAAAATTATTGTTTTAAGATTGTCTTTTGTTTCTTACTTAGTTTGTAAATCCTAAAATTAGATATTTTACATGCATAATAAGATAAATGACTGTCAGAGACTCTGATGCCACAGCTTATATTTTCAGACCATTTTTAGCTGTAAAAACTTGTTTCAAGACCTTCTAGGTCCAAGTGATACACTTGGACTTTGGTGACATTATTAGAATTACTGTAAACACTGACGTTGTACCAGCATCAACACATTTGTTTACAAAGCTGTACTGAAAAGTAACATCACATGTTGTGTCAATTCATTATTACAGCACAGACATTTAACAGAGCACATATCACCTCACCACATCTTCATCTTGGTTATTCATTTCAGTTTTTAAGTGCAATGACATCATCGAGGTTATATTTAGTCTAAAAATAAACACAGCTTTTGAAACTGACTGGGTAGTACGATGTATGATCAATGAGCTTTTCAGTGTCTCTCAACTCAGTGGCCTAGGCAAGATTAGGTACTGCAACTTCATAGGCTAAAAGATCTCTATTCCAACCCACAGTCTCTTCAAGCTGTAAATGTATAATGTGATGTATTTTGAGAAGCAACAATTAATCTTAATATTTGAGAGAGCAATTCAAATAAATGTTATTGGCAATGCTAATTCTGTGCACATGTTGATGCTGATCATACATGCAGTCCTGGTTGTGATTTCAGTAGCCAGTCAGGATGTATAATCTTTATATATCTGTATAAGTTTTTGAGTTTATGGGTGCCCCTGATGGCTCAGCTGGTTGAGTGGGTGACCCATGAATGCAGTAACCTGAGTTTGATTCTGGCTCATGGTCTTTTCCTGCATGTCTTGCAAGAAATATTTAGTATTTTTCACTTATTATTGGGTGACATCAAGTCTGATTTCAAGTATTTTGACATGGACATCAGTATTTTCAGCTTATTTTAATCTTTTTGGATACTTACCCGGGACCTTATTTCTAGATTTAAAAATCTTATTTCAAGATTTCTTATCAAGTAAAATTTACTTGCTGCATGGACAGATAATTTCACTAGTTTTAAGTGATTTTCCTGTCAAATTTAGTGTTTTTATCCTCTCTTCGGACTACCATTTTTGCAGTGCATTTGCTATATTAACAACGTCTAGACTGTATTTCTGATTTATTTAATGTTATTCTGATTGGGGAAAAAACAGCTTTTCTTTAAAAAATAAGGACATCTCTAAGTGACCCCAAACTTTTGAACACAGTCCTGTTTATCTATCTATCTATCTATCTATCTATCTATCTATCTATCTATCTATCTATCTATCTATCTATCTATCTATCTATCTATCCATCCATCCATCCATCCATCCATCCATCCATCCATCCATAATAGAGATAGATAGATAGATTAAACCTTTATTAATCCCACAGCGGGGAAATTTACAGTGTACAGCAGCAAATAGAACATTTTCAATTAAAAAAAAGAGTGCAGCATACAATGCACACAGTGCATATATATATATAAATAAAAATATTTTCTTCAGAAGAAGAAAAAAACAGTATTTACAGCAAAATTTCTATGAAATTGCACAGCATCGTTATTTACATTTTTTATTGCATGGGTGAACTGAACTACTGGAAGCAGGCTTGATGGTAAAGTCTGACTGCAGCAGGAAGGAAGGTCCTGCAGTATCTCCCGCGGGTGAAGCAGTCTGTCACTGAAGGAGCTGCCCAGTGATCTTACCGTTTCCTGCAGGGGGTGGGAGGTGTCCTCCATGATAGACAACAGCTTTGTCATCATGTACATATACACACGTGGACAAAATTGTTGGTACCCCTCAGTTAAAGAAGGAAAAACCCACAAGTCTCACTGAAATCACTTGAAACTCACAAAAGTAACAATAAATAAAAATTTATTGAAAATTAAATAATCAAAATCAGCCATTACTTTTGAATTGTTGATTAACATAATTATTTAAAAAAACAAATTAATGAAATAGGGCTGGACAAAAATGATGGTACCCATAACTTAATATTTTGTTGCACAACCTTTTGAGGCAATCACTGCAATTAAACGATTTCTGTATTTGTCAATGAGCGTTCTGCAGCTGTCAACAGGTATTTTGGCCCACTCCTCATGAGCAAACAGCTCCAGTTGTCTCAGGTTTGATGGGTGTCTTCTCCAAATGGCATGTTTCAGCTCCTTCCACATATGTTCAATGGGATTCAGATCTGGGCTCATAGAAGGCCACTTTAGAATAGTCCAACGCTTTTCTCTCAGCCATTCTTGGGTGTTTTTGGCTGTGTGTTTTGGATCGTTGTCCTGTTGGAAGACCCATGACCTGCGACTGAGACCAAGCTTTCTGACACTAGGCAGCACATTTCTCTCCAGAATGCCTTGATAGTCTTCAGATTTCATCGTACCTTGCACACTTTCAAGACACCCTGTGCCAGATGCAGCAAAGCAGCCCCAAAACATTCCTGAGCCTCCTCCATGTTTCACCGTAGGGACAGTGTTCTTTTCTTCGTATGCTTGGTTTTTGAGTCTATGAACATAGAGTTGATGTGCCTTACCAAAAAGCTCCAGTTTGGTCTCATCTGTCCAAAGGACATTCTCCCAGAAGCTTTGTGGCTTGTCAACATGCATTTTTGCAAATTCCAGTCTCGCTTTTTTATGAGTTTTTTTCAGCAGTGGTGTCCTCCTTGGTCGTCTCCCATGAAGTCCACTTTGGCTCAAACAATGACGAATGGTGCGATCTGACACTGATGTACCTTGGCCTTGGAGTTCACCTTTAATTTCTTTGGAGGTTGCTCTGGGCTCTTTGGATACAATTCCAACGATCCGTCTCTTCAATTTGTCATCAATTTTCCTCTTGCGGCCACGTCCAGGGAGGTTGGCTACTGTCCCGTGGGTCTTGAACTTCTGAATAATATGAGCCACTGTTGTCACAGGAACTTCAAGCTGTTTAGAGATGGTCTTATAGCCTTTACCTTTAAGATGTTTGTCTATAATTTTTTTTCGGATGTCCTGGGACAATTCTCTCCTTCGCTTTCTGTTGTCCATGTTCAGTGTGGTACACACCTTTTCACCAAACAGCAGGGTGACTACTTGTCTCCCTTTAAATAGGCAGACTGACTGATTATAAGTTTGGAAACACCTGTGATGTCAATTAAATGACACACCTGAGTTAATCATGTCACTCTGGTCAAATAGTTTTCAATCTTTTATAGAGGTACCATCATTTTTGTCCAGGCCTGTTTCATTAGTTTGTTTTTTTAAATAATTATGTTAATCAACAATTCAAAAGTAATGGCTGATTTTGATTATTTAATTTTCAATAAATTTTTATTTATTGTTACTTTTGTGAGTTTCAAGTGATTTCAGTGAGAATTGTGGGTTTTTCCTTCTTTAACTGAGGGGTACCAACAATTTTGTCCACGTGTGGACAAAATTGACTATGATGCTACTTGCTTAATAAGGGATTACTATGGCTTAATATGTAAGCATCACACGACACTAGAATACGCTAGATTGAACAGTTTGTCTCTGAAATGTTTTGTACTCCAGATACTGCAACCACAGGTTCTTCAGAGACACAACAAGTCTAGAGGTGTTAGTGTTAGCCTAGCACTGTCAGCAAAATAAGTGACAGTTGCACTGACACCAACAGAAATATTGCAGCATTTTATCTTTAACATGTAAACTCAGCATGCTGTGAAAAAATGCTGATCATCGGTTAAGTAAACTGGTACAAATTTACACCATGCCTCTAACAACCAATCACATTGCAATTATATTCATGATGTCTGTGTAGAACTGACTTGTGGGGTGTAAAATCATTTAATCATTTCATCCTATTGGATATGTGTGAGTGTGTGTGTGTGTGTGTGTGTGTGTGTGTGTGTGTGTGTGTGTGTGTGTGTGTGTGTGTGTGTGTGTGTGTGTGTGTGTGTGTGTGTGTGAAGTTGTACCACAATTAGTGTACAAATTCTTCAGTTATAGCCAAAAACAGGTTTTGTGAGGTCACAGTGACCTTTGAACTTTGACCACCAAATTCTAATCAGCTCATTTGCATTGCATTTCAAATCTAAAATCTTGAATATTAGGAACAATATTGGAGTTTCCTCTGTTGGTGGACCTGACCACTCTCCCTCCGCTCAGTACCATGGTGCCAGCACTCTTTCCAACTTCACTCCTATTCAGTGCAGTGAACTACAGGAAGTTGTGCAACAGCTAAGCTCTGCAACTTGCTCTATTGAGCTCATGCCCACTAGGTTGTTTAAAGATGTTTTTAACTGTATTGTCGATGATGTACTCAAAATTGTAAATACCTCCTTAGAGTCTGGAATCTTCCCCTCATGTCTCAAACATGCTATTATAACACCTCTGTTGAAAAAGAATAACCTTGATCCATTTGCTGTTGAGAACTACAGACCAATTTCAAACCTTCCATTCCTGGGGAAAATTCTGGAGAAGGTTGTTTACCAACAATTACTTGGGTATCTGTCGTATAATAGCCTGTTTGATGTTTACCAGTCTGGTTTTAGAAATAATCATAGTACAGAAACTGCCCTAGTCAGAGTTATCAATGATCTGAAAATTAATACAGACAACCATAAAGTTTCTATTCTGTTACTTCTTGACCTTAGTGCAGCTTTTGATACTGTGGATCATGTCATTTTACTCCAGCGCCTTGAACAGTGTTTGGGCCTCAGAGGCACAGTCCTTAACTGGCTTTCATCATATCAAAGTGGTAGATCTTTCTCTGATAATGTCAGCATTCAATACGGAGTCCCACAAGGATCAATTCTTGGTCCTCTGCTTTTCAATTTGTATATGTTACCACTTGGGTCCATTATCCAGCACCATAATATTCAATATCATTCTTATGCTGACGACACGCAATTATACGTATCTGTTACTGCTAATAATTTGGGTCCAGTCAATGACCTCCTTCAGTGCATTACAGATATTAAGTATTGGATGGCAACTAACTTTTTACAGCTGAATGAAGATAAAACAGAGATTCTTTTAGTTGGTCCGAGTGCTCTGAGGCAACATATTCTCCCTTTGTTAACTCCTCTGTCAGTAAAACCATGTGAGCTTGTCAAGAACTTGGGTGTTATTTTAGACGCTGATCTTAACTTTCAGAAACATATAGCTAATATCTCCAAGACTGCCTTTTATCATCTCAGAAATATGTCTAAAGTAAAATGCTTTCTGTCGCAAGCAGACTCTGAAAGACTGGTTCATGCTTTTATCTCCAGTAGATTAGATTATTGCAATGCACTTTTTGCTGGACTGACAAAGCAAGTACTACATAAACTTCAGCTTATTCAGAATGCTGCGGCCAGAATTTTAACCAAAACTAAGAGGTATGAACACATCACTCCTGTTCTATCCTCTCTTCACTGGCTTCCAGTGAAACAAAGAATCGATTTTAAAATACTTCTTATTGTTTATAAATCTATGAATGGTTTAGCTCCTTCCTACGTTGTTGACATGCTCACTGAATACATACCGGACAGATCCCTTAGATCATCCAGTAAAAGTCTTCTTATCATACCAAGAATTAACTCAAAATCTGCTCGTGGTGCTTTCAGTCACTACGGTCCCACTCTCTGGAATTCTCTACCTCAAGAACTAAGGTCTGCTACAACAGTGTCTTCTTTTAAAAGCAGACTAAAAACGTATCTTTTTGCACAAGCCTTTGACTAGGTTCAAAATGATTGGCTGGGTGATAGCATTTTATTATGGAATTAATGTTATTATTATTGTTTTTATTTTTATTTTAATATTATATCTTAATACCTTGTAAAACTGTTTGTTTTATTGCTACCCTCTATTGTCATTTAATTATTTGTTCTTAAGCACATTGAGTCGGCGCTTGTCGTATGAAATGTGCTATATAAATAAATGTGACTTGACTTGACTTGACATTGTTCGTCCAGGTGGGTGTTTGTGCCACATTTGAAGAAATTTTCATGATACAACCAACAGATATCATGTTCAAAAATGAATATTTTCTGCTGTAGCTTAAAGGAAGAATCCAGTGAAAAGGAGACGCAACAGACTAACTGAAAAGTTTTCCTGCATAGCTAAATGGACATGTTTACTGTGCAATAACGTAGAAGTTGCTGGTGTATGCACATACCGTTCAAAAGTTAGTGGACCCCCAGACAATTTCATGTTTTTCATGAAAACTCACACTTTTTTCATGTATGTCAGGAAATTCTTGAGTGGAGTCCTGACTTCTCCAAATTAATACTCAGAGTTGTCTCTCAAGTCAAAGCAAAGTTTTACTTACGCAAGAAATCACTTGAACAGAGCAAAGTCTGACAATAGGTGGAAACAGTTTCATTTTTAGGCAGGCACATATACAAGTTACATTGGTATTATCAGCTTCTGAGCAGCCAGTTTCAACCGGCTTCTTGCAGGACCAATTTGTTATATTTTCATGGCCAAAGTTAAATCATGGGAATTTACTGGGTACATTGGGTTATTTGAGTTCACAGTCACTTAGCTATACCGTAGTTTGAAATCAGAAAGAGCATTTAATCATAACATCACTACAATTTTATAAAAAATGTGCTAAGATAATTGTACAAGGGTTTTCTGATCATCAATTAGCCTTTCAGCACCATTAGCTAACACAGTGTGCCATTAGAACACAACACATTAGACAGATCATCAAACGAAACCTACTCCTTCTCAAGATCTGCCAAAGTTGTGAACAATTTCATCGCCCACAGTGGTGTCCCAGATATCTGGAGATTTAAATTTGACAACAAGAAAGCATTCTCTTTCTTCTCTAGTGTCCACCACACATACACTCACATTGATTACTTCCTTCTGGACAATAGACTACTTGGTAATGTTAGCACCTGCTCATATCAAAGAATTACAATATCAGACCATGGTGCTGTTTCATTTCATATAGATTTACCTAAATGCATTAGGCCATCTCATAACTGGACCTCAATGGAAACCTCTCACTCCACCCTATGGGAGATGATTAAAGCCTATATTCTGGGGCAAATAATTGAATACTCCTCCAGAGCAAAAAAAAATCTGATATGTAGATAAAAGTGTTACTCACTCACTTCAGGATATCAAGAGACTTTGGAAAAGTGACCTTGGCTGAGAAAGGGCAACTAATGAGTGGGAGGCTGAGTTGAAACTATTAAATATTCCTCCCCCTGTGCTAGGCACCGTTGTATACAGTTTAATGTGGTGTTGAGAGTGCACTTGACCAGAGCAAGGCTGGCAAATATGTTCACCAACACAAATCCTTCATGTCCTCGTTGTCAAGGCCAACAGATCAAATACATATGTTTTGGTCCTGCCCTAGACTTAATACATTTTGGTCTAGCATTTTTGGTGCACATAGGATCATGTTTCAAATAGATATTACTCCCAATCCTGTGTGTGTGCCTTATTTGGTTATAGCCAGGAGATCTCTTTACTTAAAGAAAATGCTCAGGTAATTATAGCATTCACCTCCTTAATAGCCCGGTTTCTCATACTTCTTTCCTGGAAAGAGCAGGCACCTCCCAACTTCACTAGATGGATCAAAGACACCATGCATTTTGTAAAACTTGGAAGAAGAGAACACACCCTGAAAGGCTCTTTGCACAATTTCAGGAAGACTTGGACCCCTTTTTGAGAATACTACGACAGCTTACAAGTCCCACTGAATAGAGATGATGAATAAACAATAGAAAAGTAGAAGAAGGATGGATGACACTCCCCTCCCCTATTCTTTTAATTTCATTTTTTGTACCCTCCCCCCTTACATTTTTTCTTTTTTTCCCTTTTTCTTTTCAAATTAATTAATTAATTAATTAATTAATTAATTAAATAAATAAATAAATAATTTAAAATATTTTTGTTTGTTTGATTGTTTGCCGGTGCTTTGGTTAATTTTTCCTTGTCGTTTATAATTTTATTTTTTTTATGGAGAAGTAAAGAGAATGACTGTCTCATCACGATGTGTGTATGCCTGGCACCTATGCTGTCGTGGATTACTTCTGTTTAGTGCAGTCATAGGTGTGGGATCTGGGCCTTGGGGCTCAAGGGAGGGCTGGGGTGGGGTGGGATTGGATGAGCAGGGCATGGAAGAAGAAGGACAACTGCAAATATTGTAACCAACATGCTGCAGGAGCAATTCTATGTTCTATATTCTCTAACCTCCAATGTTACCTCCAAAGCAAACTGCATCACAATGAAGTTAATGGAGGATTCAATAAAAACTGTTAAATGAAAAAAAAAATGATGGAAATAGGCCTCTGTATCCCTATGTAGATATTCCATTAAAAATCCACTGTTTCCAGCTAGAATAGTTATTTACCACATCAACAATGTCTAGACTGTATTTCTGATTCATTTAATGTTCTCCTGATTGGGGAAAAAACCTGCTTCTCTTTCTAAAATAAGAGCATTTCCAAGTGACCACAAACTTTTGAACGGTAGTGTTTGTTATGGATATTTTGCAGCATGGTTCCTGTTCCCAAGGGGCCATGAGGTCTGAAGCCTGTAAGCTGATTAGAGCTGAGGAACTCCAAGCTGTGTGCGTGTGTGTGTGTGCGCGCGTGTTATTTGGGGTGTTTTGTGTGTGTGGTATGCTTTGTGTTTTTGCCTCTTCTAGCCAGGGTTTATAAAAAATGTCGAGAGCAAGCATGAGGTATGAGGTGGATAGTCGCCTGGACTGCTGATGTAGAACTGTTGAGGTCATCAGAGACAGAAAGTAGAGTTTATGTTGGTGAGGATGTCTTTGCTTTTGTTGCGTGCGAGTAGGAGTGTCTGTGCATGGGAGGAGAGTACTAGTGGGCCCTGTGGTGTGTGTCAACCCTCTTAAAGCCTCTGGCTCTTTGCTGCTTTGGAGATTTTAGTGGATTTCTACCACAGCTTACAGAAGACCTTTTCCAACTGACTGAATGTTGCAGGTCTTTCTTAGACCAAATAAACTCAAATCATACAAGGCTGATTGAAACAACAAAACTATCTGTGGAATAATCCCTGAAGAAGACGCCGTTAAAGCAGCAAAGTGTAAGAACCAGCTGAAAAGACCTATGTGAGAAGAAGCGAACGTGTCTCACTTATCTCCACTCATGGTGGAAACCACAGAGCTGTGAGTCAAGGACTCTCAGTTATATCAAGAGGACAGGGAAACAGAGGCTTACTTTTTCCAATTCAAACCTGAGGATCTACTTTTGGGTCTCCTGTCAGAGGATCCAACAAGCATGGAGGATTCTGGGGTCTCTTTTCCTTCTATCATGGCCTCCCGTTGGACCTTACCTGGCTCTCAAATAGGTAAAGATGTCAAGAGAATGAGGGAAACATGACTTGATATAGTGGACAAAATCAAAGAAAGGGTAACTGGTTACATTTTTAACTTGGTTTAATTATACTGTCAATACATTTACTTCTATTTGCTTTTGCAGAATTTTGTAGGGACCATCACATTTAGTTGTTATCTCCAAAACTGCTGAAGAGTTGTTCCTAAAAAATAAGAAAAAACAACATTGCATATTGGGGATGTTCTGTGTGGATAATGCTGTCATCATGTTTTTTAAACTTTATTCTCTGAACCGCAAGAAGTTAAACTGCTGCAATGCCGTTGTTTTTTTGATTCCAAAGTGAAGTGCTTCTGTGGAAACAACACGACCATGGCTAAAACTAGAGAGAACTCCAAGCTGTCTCCTATGCAGTAGACACAGTTATCAAGCTATGAAAATAGAAAGTAGAAATTGTTAGATTATTTATTTAAAAAAAATCTGAAATCAGCATTCTTTTTTGCCCACAGCTGTTACTAATCTTGGAAAAAGGGGACTGAAATGTTATAGATAATTTATTAACGTATTTACATTTGAAATGTGTTTCTATGCTTGTCTATTCTTTTCTTGGTGTGTTTACACAGCCTGCAGTTCAGACGAAAAGTCACTACATTTTATTTTATTTTTTTTTTTACACTAATCTGGTCACAGCTAAGTCACTACAAGCTGCACAGTTGCACATGTGGCACCCAGGAATCAGGCTGGACTCAGATGAACTTACTCTGAAATGATAAAATACGCGACTGACTTGGCTGGTCTTCAGTGTGACTTGAACTGGCTTTGGACGAAGTATAATACACACGTGGACAAAATTGTTGGTACCCCTCAGTTAAAGAAGGAAAAACCCACAATTCTCACTGAAATCACTTGAAACTCACAAAAGTAACAATAAATAAAAATTTATTGAAAATTAAATAATCAAAATCAGCCATCACTTTTGAATTGTTGATTAACATAATTATTTTTAAAAAACAAACTAATGAAATAGGGCTGGACAAAAATGATGGTACCCATAACTTAATATTTTGTTGCACAACCTTTTGAAGCAATCACTGCAATTAAACGATTTCTGTATTTGTCAATGAGTGTTCTGCAGCTGTCAACAGGTATTTTGGCCCACTCCTCATGAGCAAACAGCTCCAGTTGTCTCAGGTTTGATGGGTGTCTTCTCCAAATGGCATGTTTCAGCTCCTTCCACATATGTTCAATGGGATTCAGATCTGGGCTCATAGAAGGCCACTTTAGAATAGTCCAACGCTTTTCTCTCAGCCATTCTTGGGTGTTTTTGGCTGTGTGTTTTGGATCGTTGTCCTGTTGGAAGACCCATGACCTGCGACTGAGACCAAGCTTTCTGACACTAGGCAGCACATTTCTCTCCAGAATGCCTTGATAGTCTTCAGATTTCATCTTACCTTGCACACTTTCAAGACACCCTGTGCCAGATGCAGCAAAGCAGCCCCAAAACATTACTGAGCCTCCTCCATGTTTCACCGTAGGGACAGTGTTCTTTTCTTCGTATGCTTGGTTTTTGAGTCTATGAACATAGAGTTGATGTGCCTTACCAAAAAGCTCCAGTTTGGTCTCATCTGTCCAAAGGACATTCTCCCAGAAGCTTTGTGGCTTGTCAACATGCATTTTTTGCAAATTCCAGTCTCGCTTTTTTATGAGTTTTTTTCAGCAGTGGTGTCCTCCTTGGTC
This sequence comes from Acanthochromis polyacanthus, assembly GCF_021347895.1. NCBI lineage: Eukaryota > Metazoa > Chordata > Actinopteri > Pomacentridae > Acanthochromis > Acanthochromis polyacanthus. The sequence goes on from NC_067130.1 coordinate 20,196,483, forward strand.
GTCTCCCATGAAGTCCACTTTGGCTCAAACAACAACGAATGGTGCGATCTGACACTGATGTACCTTGGCCTTGGAGTTCACCTTTAATTTCTTTGGAGGTTGCTCTGGGCTCTTTGGATACAATTCCAACGATCCGTCTCTTCAATTTGTCATCAATTTTCCTCTTGCGGCCACGTCCAGGGAGGTTGGCTACTGTCCCGTGGGTCTTGAACTTCTGAATAATATGAGCCACTGTTGTCACAGGAACTTCAAGCTGTTTAGAGATGGTCTTATAGCCTTTACCTTTAAGATGTTTGTCTATAATTTTTTTTCGGATGTCCTGGGACAATTCTCTCCTTCGCTTTCTGTTGTCCATGTTCAGTGTGGTACACACCTTTTCACCAAACAGCAGGGTGACTACTTGTCTCCCTTTAAATAGGCAGACTGACTGATTATGAGTTTGGAAACACCTGTGATGTCAATTAAATGACACACCTGAGTTAATCATGTCACTCTGGTCAAATAGTTTTCAATCTTTTATAGAGGTACCATCATTTTTGTCCAGGCCTGTTTCATTAGTTTGTTTTTTTAAATAATTATGTTAATCAACAATTCAAAAGTAATGGCTGTTTTTGATTATTTAATTTTCAATAAGTCTTTATTTATTGTTACTTTTGTGAGTTTCAAGTGATTTCAGTGAGAATTGTGGGTTTTTCCTTCTTTAACTGAGGGGTACCAACAATTTTGTCCACGTGTGTAAATCACAACAATCCAGGTGACCAATAGGAATGACCCAAAATAACAACGTGTCCCAAAATAATTCAATTTATAATCATGAAGCTACAGAATTTCATTCTACATAAAGTTTTATACAACATATTGAGATTAATTCTATCATGTTACAAAGTATCCAACTCATTCTCTGATTGCAAGTCTTATCGTGCATTTTTTGATAATCACAGCAAAGTAAATTAGCTTCAGGATTACAATAAATTCAGTTACAGATTGAACTGAATTTTTTTTAACAATTCAATAATGACCAAAACCATGTACTGTGTGTTTAACAAAATGTATCACATAAAGAAATCTTCTTATTACCTCCGCCAAGGAGGTTATGTGACACCCGGCATTTGTGTGTCTGTCTGTCTGTTAGCAAGATAACTCAAAAACGCCTGGGCAGATTCACATGAAATTTTGAGGGAATGTAGACTATGGTAAGAGGAAGAGCTGATTTAATTTTGGTGGCAATCCGGAAAAGATCCTGGATTCTGGATCACTTTGAATTTTTTAGTATGTTTCAGTATGTGGTTCAAAATAGGTTAGTATGTCGTCCAACAAATTGGAGCAAGGTGTCCAGATAGCTCAACTGGTTAAGAAGGTGATTCGTAAACAGAACTGTGTCAGAGATGCAAGTTCAATTCCAGCTGTGATCCTTTATTTAGTATGTTGTCCAAAATGTGACAAAACGTCATAGTTTATTTAGTATGTTGTCCAAAATGTGACAAAAACGTCATAGTTTAGTATGTCGTCCAAAATATGACAAAAACGTCATAGTTTAGTTTGTCGTCCAAAAAATGACAAAAACGTCATAGTTTAGTGTGTCGTCCAAAATGTGACATAATCGTCATTGTTTACTATGTGGTCTAAAATGTGAGAAAAACGTCAGAGTTTAGTATGTCGTCCAAAATTTCAGTAAAATGTCATATTTTCGTATGTTGTCCAAAATGTGACAAAAACTTCATAGTTTAGTATGTCATCCAAAATGTTCTAAATCATACATAAATGTATGTGAATACAGTGTTCCATGGGAATGTCAATATTGTTGGTGGAGGTCTGCGCTCTCTGAGTGCTTTTCTAGTTTAGTATATGGTCCAAAATAGGACAAAAACATCATAGGTTAGTATGTCGTCCAACAACTTGGAGCAAGGTGTCCAGATAGCTCAACTGGTTAAGAAGGTGATTTGTAAACAGAACTGTGTCAGAGACGCAGGTTCAATTCCAGCTCATGATCCTTTACTGCATGGGTTTCCTGTTTTCCTCTCTATCCTTGGCGGAGGTCTGCACTCTCTGAGTGCTCTTCTAGTTTACAGTATCATTTAAACTATTCATATCTGTTTTCCCTGTATATGAATGTAAAGGGTAAATACACACAATACTTTACATGTCACACACTGAATTTGTTCTTTTTAACTAAATGCGGTGCATTTATTTTTGACTAATTTAAATTACATTTAAATGAGACATGTTGCATGAAGTGGAGTTGCAAAGTGGCTTGGTGGTTAGCACTTTTACTATGTAGCTACAGGATCCCTGGTTTGCATCCCTGCCTTCTCTGAATCTTTCTGCATGGAGTTTGTATGCTCTCCCTGTTCCTCTCACAGCCCAAAAACATTCTGAGGTTAACCGGTAACTCTAAATTGTCCATAGGTGTGAATGGAAGTGTGATTGTCTCTCTATGTAGCCCTGTGATAGACTGGTGACATGCCCAGGGGGTCCTCTGTCTTCTTCCTAAGTCTGGTAGGATAGACTCCAGCCCCCCATGACCCTAATATGGATTAAGCGGTGTATAGATAGTGGATGGATGGATGTTGCACGAAATTTTTTATTTATTTTCTCTTTAAATCGCATCCATGTGATCACCTAAATATTGATCGCTGAACCTGATAAACTTTTGCATTATTCTTACGACTGCTATAAACACACGGTTACAGCTTGGGGTTTGTTCTTCCTCAGCAGTTCCTGTGCAGCTGTCCACCACTTAAAATTCAGAGTTCTGAGCAGATCACCTACGCTGAAGTAAAAGAAAAAAGTTACTACCTGTTAAGTTAGCAATTAATGGGGAATTTCGTGCCAAAACAGCTTATTACTCCACCAAGGAACACAGCGGAATTATGTGTCGATCGGCGTTGGTTTGTCTATCTGTTAGCAACAGTACTCAAAAATGGGCTAACGGATTTTGATAAAATTTTCAGGAAAAGTCTAAAATGACACAAGGACCAAGTGATTAGATTTTGCCAGTGATGCAGCTTATAGTCTGGATCAATGGATTTGTTAAAGATTTCTGCATCATTGCGAGAGCGCAGTACGGTTCACTGTAACTATGACAAATGAACACTACGTCAGCTGCTTGCTGATGATCACATAGTACTACTACCACTACAAATCGGACCACAAATTTTTTAAAGATTTCATCAATCAGAAATCGCACACTGACTGAGCAGCCTTGGGGGAGCACTGCACCCTCTGAATGCTATTCTTGTATTGTTTATTTTGCTATCAGCTGTCATTAACTCACTTTTGGTTTGTTTTCTAACACTTACTTATGACCTTACTGTATCTATACTATGTGTGCTATTTGGTGCTGGGCAAGCAGTTTATGAGAACTACATTGTTAAAAACAACTCCTTGCTGCTGAAAATATGGATGACAGAGGGGGAGTTTATGATCTTGAGAACCAAAATGATGAGTGAAAATTCTCTGTCGAGCTGAAGCAAACTGCAGAGTCTATCTGAGTCATTTCATCCATTTTTATTATGAAAATTTTGACTGGTACAGCCTTTAGTCATTTGCATAGGTATGGTATATTAACTACTAGAGAGCAGTGTGCATTAGCACTTCACCCAGTGGCCCAAAGCTGACCCATAACATTGTAAACATATTACACCCTGATCTCCCTCTGTGGGATTACATAGGCTAGTCGACATTCAATTTCAGACACATAAGTATGCGAGCTACTGTGCAATAATATAAGCAAACTGTGACCTGAGCTGACATGAACATGGAAACTGCAGCTACTTCCATTAGGGAGCTGGTTGCATTGTGGAACATTGTATCGTATTATAATTATACACCACGCTGCAGCTAACCAGCATTACATAATTGTTCCCAGTACACGGGAGTGTTGATTGAGATTGTGAACGTCACTGTCACATGCAGCCTGTGACATTTGCAGTTACCGTCCAGCTCTATGTGTTAATGTGTTATCGACTTTTGACTCTTTTAACTCTCATTTTTAAGGAAGAACAAGCAAGTAACTGGGAGACCAGCGACACACACATCCTTGTGTTTATAGGCAAACATACACACAGACACACGATACAAACTGCGGTGGGAGTCCAAATGAGCTTTGCCTCTAGGCTCATGGTGTTAATGGAGATTGATCTGCTCAAAGTAAAATTAGAAAAAGGTCTGGCCTGATAGATTACACATTGCTATCAGATAGTCATTAGAGGGGCGGATTCTCTTTTTCACTTGTTAAAGATGGCTAATGCTGTTTAAATGAGTCTGTTTCCAGTGTCTGGAAACAAAAACTCACCCGCTGTCTTGTTATGCCCGTGGTTCAAGGCAAATTCTGTATAATTTATAAATTAATCATCCAACAATTACATTAAATAGTGTATGCTCATTATCAGTAACTCAGAATAAGCGGCAGCAGACTTTTTGTGCCGATTTACAAAAAAAAAAAGTTGAACTGTGTGATTATTTATTTTACAAAAAATCCAAAAAGACACTTCTGATACTCAGAGCAAGTAACCCAAAAATATGGAAAATGTATTTTTATATTTGGTAAGCTCAGTGACTCTATGACATTAACTTTAAGGGAACATACTGAAGTATAGAGTTCAGATTATTTTCATTGTCAGTTAATCTGTTAATTATTTTCTTGATTAACTTCTTAGTTTTTTGGGCTATAAAATGTTGACCGCAGCCCAAAATTAGAGAATTTTTACCTTTTTCATAAAAAAAATTGCTCATGCAGGTTGATCGAAAATCCTTTGTGACAAGTTGAATAATTGACAGTTACTGATTAATTATTGCAGCTCTACTTGGGTATTTTTTTCACTTTGATGCTCATTGCCTTGCTAGCATGCTACAGTTGCTAAGTAGCACTGAACATGAGCTGAGGGCTGATTGAAATGAAAACAAAGTATTTGAAGTTAATATTTGGACCCAGGGGACTGCACAAGAATTCAAGTAAAGGGAAATGTGTTCATCCTGCTGGGGACATGAAAATGTAGAGTACGATGTATGGCATTTAACAGCTATCAATGAAAATTAGGAGTGTCAGCTTTATGGTGGCACTGGTGCAAAAAATTACATGACCATTGAAGTCAGCAGAGTACATCTTCTGGGGACGAAGAAGACAAAAACTTTCTCTCTCTCTAGAAGTTGAGCTTTCTTTGCAATAGAAAACACTGACCTGTCTGCAACACTGGAGATAATGTTATTCTGTACATTCATGATCCTCCTCTGGGGACCATGAATCTCCAAAATTTCATGCCACTTCATCCAATAAGATTCAATCCAAGAGCCACACCACTAGTAAGACTGAAAATGTAAAGTTTGAGCTCTGAGTGGTGCAAAAAAGAAAGACTATGTGGACAATTTAATTTCCTGAAGTATTTTTTTTTCCTTTTAGGCTTTATTATATAGGACAGTGTAAACAGAGACAGGAAATGAGGGGAGAAGAATGAGGGAAGGACCTGCAGCGAATGGCCATGGACTGAATTCAAACCCATGACCGCCGCATTGGGGACTTTAGCCTCTGTTTATGGATCGCCCCCTAAACCAGTTGACCCCAGGACAATTTTTTATTGACCTGAATTGTTGTTTCATTGTTTTCTTGACCAAAATGTTGTTTCATCAGACTACCACAATTCCTGAATACCACATTAGCATGCTTGTAGCCTTTTCTGTTTTCATTTCTTGTCCATGCTAGGTTGTTTTCTTCTGACATGACTTAAACCAGGTTTTGATAAAAACTGACCGTACCTCTTGTTTGATGTCCATGTTGCAGTGTCCCCAGCTGCAGAGCGGCTGCGCCACATACTGGGTGAGGATGACGGCGCCCCAACACCCACATTATTCACTGAGATGGACACACTACAGCATGAGGGGGGCGAGTTAGAGTGGAAAGAGTCTGCGAGGTATGCTCAATCACACGCTGGAGTGTCAGAACTTTCATTAGTTTAGACTTTTGGGTCATATTTGATGGGATTTAGGGGTTGAAGGTTGCATTTCAGACATCAAGGGCGGTGGGTGAGAGAAGTTCACATTTGATTGAAGCTGCGGTTTAAATTACATAACAGCATCCTGCTGGCTGACTCTCCTAGAACCCGACAAATCAATCACGCTGTGAACCGTCATATAATTCTGCCGCGTTTGCTGAATTCCAACTCCAAACCTCTTTTATTTCTCATTGCTGTAGGTGGGTGAAATTTGAGGAGAAGGTGGAGGAGGGAGGAGAGAGATGGAGCAAACCTCATGTCTCCACGCTGACGCTCCACAGCCTGTTTGAGCTCAGGACCTGCCTGCAGACAGGAAGCATTCTGCTTGATCTGGAAGGCTACTCACTGCCACAGATCGTGGGTGAGTCCCACAAAATATCTACATTTTAGAGCTTCTTTTTTTAAATTTTTTTTCCATAGAAGCAGAAGATGAGCAAGACAAGCAATCCTGTGTCTATTTCCATGTCTAAGCATCGGTATCTAGGCAAATTCAGGCATATGTTAATAGCTGAAATCCAAATTGACTTTCTCCTCTCAGCTTCTAATCAGAATATGTCAAAGTACAAACCATTTTTGAAGCTGCTTCTCAGTCTAGCGGCGCTGATTGGCACGTTAATCGTTTAAAATGACAAACATTCCTGTGACAGTTTGTACCAACTGTTGCTATGTAATTCCATGAGTAATGTGATAACAGGCCAGAATAAAACCGCTGTTGCCTGTTGTTTGGTTTTTGTTCTTTCAACTGAATGTATTGCAACAGTTTTAAAGTCATTTCCTTTGTGTCCAGACTTTAGGGACACCCTGTACATGTACTCACACATTAAATTTCGGCCCAAAGTCCTGCTTGTGGCATTGTGGTCTTGAGGGCCAGGTTTATTCCCAGTGGCACACAAAGCAAGAGTATCCACAGAAGTACATCAAATTAACATTAAATATTTGTCAAGGCATGAAGATTTCTCTCCAGAAAAATCCTGTGATCTCAACAGATCTATGTATCTCGCTAAATTATGCTAATGTAATCTGAACGTCCACTGCAGTGATAATTCTAAAAGAAATTATACGAAACTACATAGCAAATCCACTCCAAACTAAGGTTTGTGTCTGCAAAGTAGGGTTGCAAAATGAAAAATATGCCCTAGACAAAAAGAAACTCTTAAAAAGTTTTTTTGACTTTACATGTGTCATTTTGTATTACAAAGGTCCCTGCACTGAACAACCAGGAGCTTCCTCCAACTTCCTGTTTCTCTCACTCTTCTTTTTCTGTGGCAGCAACCAGCTCCAGAAGCTCTTCTTCTGCTTCTGTCTCCTCCTCCTTCTTTTCTGTCTGTTTTTTCTCTTTCATTTCGTCCTTGCTCTTTTCCATCTTGAAAAACTTCAGGCTCCTGAGCTCTTCCACAGTGTTGTGTTCAGTCCTCCAGGTCTTTTCTTTCTGGTGGAATTCTGTTTCTTCTTCCAACAGAGCAACTCTTGATTCAGACCATGGAGTCTCCAGAGTTCCTGCTGTCTCATAACAATCTGCTCCTTCAGAAAATCAATGTTCTCGTCTCTCTGGAGGTTGAGTTTGGAGTTTTTGTGCCTCTCGGCCTCCAGCAGCTTGTCCTCCAGCCACCTGATGTGGATGTTGTTCCTGAGAGTCTGGTGAGCCTGTGAGCCTCTAAGAACCAGGAGCTTTTTATGTAGCATCCATATTGGTGATGTGCTTCTTCAGGAGTTGTTCTGCTTCATCCTTCTCATCTCCTGCAGTTCTTTAGTCTTCTCCTTTAGCTTTTTCTTCTCTTTCTGAGGTCTGCTCTTCTCATCTTGCAGTTATTTATTTCTGTCATCCATCATCATTTATTTCATTCTCTAGTACCACCTTCTCTTCCTGCTTTTCTTTTGTCTGGAGGTTTCTGACCTCTAACAGCATCTCAGAGACTCTTTCTCCATATTCAGTTTGGAGATTTCTTCATCTCTCTGACTGAGCTGTTCCACCTCGTCTATACCCTCCATGACGTCGGCCCATGTCATGGCTGTTCTCTGGCTCTCTCTAGAGGCCTCGTCCTTCTGCTGGTTGGTGATTTTCTTGCATCTCTTTAACTTTGCTCTCACTGCTCATCAGAAGTTCCTCTAGATTTGGTTCTTGCTCGTCTGTACCTGATGGAGGAACTTCTCCTTGTTGGTGAGCAGCTTTTATAAGTGTCACTGCATGTTACATCCCTTCTCCTTCAGACGGTTGTCTTCCAGAGACACATCCCACGGCTCTGCTCGGTGCAGGTGGATGACCTGTTGCATGCTGGGAAGCAGCCTGGTGAGGGCTGCTTACAAATCCTCCTTGGAGCTTTGGGTAACTTCCAAAGTGAGACTCTGCAGAAATTCAGTAGTCTGGTGTTTTACTGCACTGCCAGACTGGGGTTTCTGGAGAGGATTTGTTGTGTTTTGGTTGTAGAAAAATGTGGCTGTTTGTTGAAGATCCTAGTTGACTGTTGATGCGTGTCTGAAGAACAAGAGAGAAAAAAACCTCTAGGAAACAGTTGATAGAAGGCCTGATTATACAAGGAAGATCTTAGTAATGTTTGGAAAGAAGATGATCTAAAATCTGCTGGGGAAATAAAGTATTTAATTTATAGGCATGAAAAGTAATATATCGCAACTTGTGTGTACCTGCTTTGAACCATGCTAAATTATCTATGTTGTTCATAAACATTTACTTGGACGGTAAACTTTTATTACAGAGGAGATTGTGGATCGGCAGATAGCGGATGGTCTCATTCCTCCGGATCTGAAGGAGAAGATCATCTTTGTGTTGCTCAGGAAGCACCGTCACCAGACTAAGAAACCGATCCACCGCTCCCTGGCTGACATAGGGAAGTCCTCCAACACCGCTTCCAGTAAGTATGTGTGCTGTGTGTATGCATTTTCTTCTACCAATCAGCAATGTCATAGAACCTTCTAATTACATCCTAATGCTTCCTTTGTTTTCTGCCATCACCACCTGTTTCACTTTTCCTCGTAAAATCACCTCTTCTGTGCTCATCGTTTTCACATCTGCTGCTGCTGCTGCTGCTCTGTCAGACCGTAGTCCTCAGGTTAATCTGAGTCGTAGTACTAGTTCAGCTTCCGGGATCCACCGCTCCACAGAAGACCTACGCTCTCGGCAGTCAAGCAGCCTTGGCCGCCTGCGTGAGTCTCAACACACCACACAAACATACAGCACATGCACCTTGATATCGTTCAATTTTCACTACTAAATATAAATGCACTTAAAGGACATTAACCCTCTGAACCCCAAGTTTGTTTGTTTTTTTTTTAGCATTTTTTTCTTTTTTGCTTCTGTCAACTTTTGCCTCACTGTGGGCTCATTCTTCACTGAAATATAAAGTCCTGCACTTATATGGAAACAGCACAACGAAGAGTAGAAGTTAAAAGAATTCAAGAAAGTATGACAAAGTTATAATACCATCAGTCATAAAAGATGAAAAAATGAATGTTGAATTTCTCGAATAATTCAATTTACAAAAAAAGAAACACCTGGAATTCATCCATGATCTAAACACTGCTTAATCCTCATTAAGGTCGTGGAGGGCTGGACCTTCTCCCAGCTGACTTAGGACGAAGGCAGGGGACATCCTGGACAGGTCACCAGTCTATCACAGGGCTACACAGAGAAAAACGATCACATTCACATCCATGGACAATTTAGAGTTCTCAATTAACCTCAGCATGTTTTTTGACAGCTGAACAGTGACTTGGTGGTTAGCACTTTCACCTTGCAGCAAGAAGATCCCCGGTTTGCGCCCCGTCCTTACCAGGATCTTTCTGCATGGAGTTTGCATGTTCTCCCTGTGCATGAGTGAGTTTTCTCTGGGTACTCCGTATTCCTTCCACAGTCCAAAAAACATGCTCAGGTTAATTGGTAGCTCTAAATTGAATGTAGATTTGATTATCTGTCTCTATGTGTAGCCCTGTGATAAACTGGTGACCTGTCCATGGTGCCCCCTGCCTTCACCCTAAGTCTGCTGGGATAGACTCCAGCCCCCCATGACCCTAATGAGGATAAAGTGGTATGTAGATAATGGATGTTTTTGGACTGTGGAAGAAAGCCACATGTGCACTAGAAGAACATGCAAACTCCATGCAGAAAGATCCTGAGAAGGCCGGGACTCAAACTGCGGATCTTTTTGCTGCAAGGCTAAAATGCTAACCACCAAGTCACTGTGCAGCCCACGCTTGGAATCAACATGTCTAATATTTGGTGTTATTCACCACTGAAATAAAAGCTGGTTCCACATGCTATACACGTTTAGCTATTCACATTTTTTGGAACTTCGACAAATACTGCATTTTTCACACTACTCTGCACATCAGCTCAAGAAAGATATTTCGCTATGTTGAAAGTATCTTCGAACAACTTGCTGACAACTTCCTCATCTCTATACCTTTTTGAGCCATGCTGTATTTGTATTCTGTATCTTGCTCATAGTCTCTTTTCATCACCTTTTTGCTATGTGGAAACACAGCCTACAATTTTATGGAAACTTTCTGAATTTCTGTCAGTCTTGGCGTCTCATTTGTGCTGAGCAGCACAATATTTTTTCTTTTTATAAGATCTGTTAAATATAAACTGTTTTTTTTAATGGACTTTTAACTGAAACAAGTACAATACAGTGATTTAGGTAAAATCTGATTTGAAGCTTAGATTTGTTTTTGTTTTCTTCTACAATAGCACGTCAGACGTCTAATCCAATCAAGAATCTGACCATTCTTTGTGTTATTACGGTTTTACAGTTTCTCCTTTAAATCTTGCTAGTGTTTTTCTTTTGGTTCAGAGGGTTAACTCGAGAACTGTCCTTACAGTTTTGAGGTACTCCTCTAGCTTTTCTCATGTACATCACTAGATTTACTTGACAGCTGCAATTATAAATGGTCAAGGATACACACACTGTGTTGTAAACATTCTTGTTTGGCAAGAAAACTAGTGCTATCACTTAAGTGAAATATCTAAGTTCCCCCACTGATAGACATGGAATATTTACATCTGTTGACCACATTTTAAACTCTTGACTGACTTTCTCAACTTCTGCTTTATTCTCTGTTTGGAATTGAAACTGACCCCAGCTAACTCCCAGCTACTGCATGATTGGCTTTCTGTGTGTGCTAATGTGAATATACTGTACACTCACCATGAATACAACATGTTAGGCATAATCTGTGTTTAATTTGAAGATTTTGGTCCTATTGTGTGCACCTTTGCTAGATTTGTTTTTTTCTTGTAACTGGGGATTATTCAAGGATTTTTTGGGCTCTGTGTGGTACATTGTCTTTCTGTTCGATTTTATTTGTTCCCAAATCTGCTTTGAGGAAAGAAAAAAGAAGTGAGTCATTAAATTGTAATCCTCCAGAGGAACAGCTGGTCATGGGTGAAGTTTTATCCTGCCCTCTCTGTTGCTCTCAGGACCATTTAATTGGATAAAATTTGCATTTTTACTCAGCTCCTACTGCATAAATGTTGCTCTTCAAAGCATTGCTCAATCTGTTGTGTTGTTTTTCTCCCTCTTCTTTCTAAAGCAACATATGATACCCAAAACAAGTGTGTGCTTTATTTACAGATCATGCTCAGAGCCGAAGCATGAATGACATTTCAGACACACCAAGCACAGACCAGGTAACTCCTTTTTTCTGTTTCTCTTCTTTGTGCAACACGGGTTTATTTGTGGCGAGTGTTTGTGTTAGTGGCAAAGTTACACACTGCTTCCATGTTCCCTTCATGTTGAAACTTGACAACACATGAGGCTTATTTTTTCCTTAACGAATGTTTCCATACCTAAACTCAAAATAAACACTGTATAGAGAAACTGATGGTAATTCAACACGCATAACAATAAATATCATGTTAATGGCAAGTGCTATAACAGCCATACAAGTTAACCAGGATGCCAGTATTGTACTAAAAGCAACAAAAGCAAGCAACGCCAGGTCTGTAGCACAATGACAGAATTTCTGGTTATTATTTTTGGTTTATCAGTGTCTCTTCAGTTCTCCTGTACTGAGATCAGCAGTAGACTTGATCCAATCACAGCATTTATATCCCCACACTGTGAGAAGAGGGTCTAAATGACTCACCTCAGGTAATGACAGACCTCAAACTCTAATAAGAAGATGCTAAAATTAGAAAGTCAATATATTTAAATAGATTGAATAAATTGCGTTCGTCTATTTTGAGGTTTTGGGATGTTTTGTTTCCATAACATGTCTTCTAGTTTTCTGACTAGAAGCCAGAAAACATCCGAAACACTTTTTTTTTTTTTTTGTATTTGCACCTGCAGATTTCAGTTATAGTGCACGTCTTTGTGTTTGTTATTTCTGCTACTCTGAAACAGAAATCTGCACTTCAGCAGCACTTATGTACGGCAAAAGATTGATTATATTCTGTCTATATTCTTAAGGTTTTATTAAACTTTTCAGATGATTAAACTCTATAATAATATCTGGGTAGTTGATACAGTATAGGAATAGATGAATGTCATTGTGAGTTGTTATTGATTTTTAGTCTGCTGATCTCCTGTTGCCTGTGGGAAAATAATGATGGATTGCTTCAGCTGACAAAACGCATAAAGGGACCCCTTGGTTCTCCTTCTCATAGAGTGTGTCTGTGTTTAGTCTTACTTTATGAGAAGTTATACATAGGACGGATTAGTCCTTCTAATCCAAACAGCCTGGCAGCTAGGATGAGAATTTGTTAACCTGTGTTGTACCTGCATTCTTGTTAGTAGTTCTGACTTCTCTCTCTCTCTTTCTCTCTCTGTGTGTGTGTGTGTTTGTACAGATTTCCTTGAGCTTAGTTGAATCTTTCCATCAAAAAAATAACAGTGCCAAATGAGTTACAGCCATTTTCTTTTCCTTTTTGATCTGTCTTCAAAACATGTAGCAGCCAGTTTAACTGTATTTGTTGTTAAGCAGCAGCACTCGTGTGTGTGTGAGTGAGTGAGTGAGAGAGAGAGAGATTTGGGTAAATTTCTTAACAAGAACTTCAAAGCAAGCAAGAAATCAACTCATGCATGTGACCCCTGAGTCTAGTGTAATTATTTGTTCACAGAAGCTGGCACGTCACCTCCAGCTTTCTTTAATCTGACCAGTTTACACAGTCATAGGGTGAAGTACATGACATCATGTCATGCAGTGCCTCGTGGAGGAGGAAAAGCTACACAAATAAACTTAGTAGTATAGTAGTACACAGTATCGCAGCATATTGTAACTAAAACTTTGAATGGAGCGGGTGGATTACTCTGATTCTTACTCTAAATTAGTTCATAGTAAGATTGAAATGTCTGTTTTATGGTTGCGTTGTACCAAGAAGTGAAAGAAGACCAGCTGGTAAATTGACTCTGAAAGCAGCATTAACAGATTAAAAAGAGATTTTAATTTAAGCAGCCACCACTCTACTGCCACGTGCTCCTGATTGAGGAGGAGGAGGGGTGCAGCAGAAGAGCCCAGGAGAACTTGCTATGTGATTTTACATTGCATGCAACTGACTGTTAAACTCATCCTGGGAAGAAACTTTACAGCTGTACTTCTGACAGTTTCACAGAACTCTGAATCAACAATGACTGTATTTCCATGTAATCATCAGGCCCATTTGAAAGGAAGCTTTTTAAATATTGGCAGAAATAAAAAGAAATTTGATTTGTTTCCATTAATGGCTTTTAACTGAATAAACTAGGCTGCGTAGTGTTGTAAGAGGGTGGCACTGTAGGTTACATGGCTGTAATTAACAGAGTTAAAGTCAGATACAAGTACGGATGTTTGTCAAACTCTTAAAAGTCTCGAAGAAGAACAAGGGAAAATATTTTGGCCATCTATGAGAGAAAAATGGAGGAGAAATTTTGCTCAGTTGGGAAAGTTATAGTTAAGGCAGCAGAAGAGAAAACTGATAAAGAGTAAAATAGCAAAACACTTTTTGTCAAATATAGAAAGTTTTTTTTTGATGTTTTGTTGTTTCCAGGAAGTTTTTTTTAAATGTGACACTTCAAAACATGTATATTTATACACTACCAGTCAAAAGTTTGGGGTCACATAGAAATGTCCTTATTTGAAAGAAAATACTTTTTTTTCCAATGAGGACGACATTAAATGAATCAGAAATATATTCTTGACATTGTTGATATGGTAAATGGCTATTCTAGGTGGAAACGACTGATCGGCTGGAATATCTACATAGAGGTACAGAGGAACATTTCCAGCAACCATCACTCCTGTGTGCTAATGCTACATTGCTTTAGCTAATGGTGTAGAAAGGCTAAATGATGATTAGAAAATCCTTGTGCAATTATGTTAGCACATGAATAAAAGTGTGAGTTTTCATGGAACTGGGTGGCCCCAAACTTTTGAATGATAGTGTATATGTTATAGGTACACTTGCTTACAGAAATCAACTCGGTTCTAGAAAATGATGAAGATGCCACTCCATGATGAGCTAGATAATTATCGACTTACGACAATCAGGACTTTACCCTTGAAGTCTCTGACACTGACATATCTCATCTTTCCAATCTGGAACATGCTGTCGTCACCATTACTGCTGCCTTTGGATGAAATTCGAAGAGCGCAGTACTCTTTTACAAATTCGTAGTCCACAGCAGTGGATTTGTAGTAGGATCAAAATCATGTGATCGTCAGCAGGCAGCTCACGTAGTACTTACTTGTAGTCATAGTTACAGTGACACTGTGCTGCTATCTCACAATGATACAGAAATCTTTAATAAATCAGTGAATCCAGACTATAAATTGCATCACTGCCAAAATCTAATCACTTGGTCCTTGTGTCATTTCTGACCTTCCCTGAAAATTTCATCCAAATTCGTTCATCCATTTTTGAGTAATGTTGCTAACAGACAAACGGACAGACACATAACTCTACCACATTTCTTGGCAGAGTAATAAGTCCTGCTTTTAAAGGGGAGTAACAGATGGCTGAAATGGTTAATAAATCTAATAATAAATACTGAAGGTTTCTAATACACTATAAAAGGCACTGGTAAATGATTTATTAACCCTTTGTTACAAGTTTTAAACACCTAAAGAGAAAAAAGGTAGATTTTACAGCCCAGCAGTATAAAACATGTTCTGATTTGTGGCTTATGTAAATGGTCTATAGCAAATTAAATGATGTATTTACATCGTTAAAGAAGCTTAAATATTTTAAAAACAGATAAATAATCATGTTTGTCAAACTTTCTTCAGTTACCTCCTGTTTGTAAGATGGGAAAGTTATTTACAGGTTTTCAGTGGCTCTTGGTTCGTATCTGCACCTAAAACGTGCATCAAGGCTTTTTAGCAGTCATTGTGCTGTTTCCATAAACTACTTCATGAGCCACACTACAATATGTACTTTGATGGAAACATAGATAATTAAAGA
Source organism: Acanthochromis polyacanthus (assembly GCF_021347895.1). Lineage (NCBI taxonomy): Eukaryota > Metazoa > Chordata > Actinopteri > Pomacentridae > Acanthochromis > Acanthochromis polyacanthus. The sequence continues at coordinate 20,211,861 of NC_067130.1, forward strand.
TCTCTGCCTTAAATAAATCCATTAGATGTTGAGGTGTTTCACTGGATATGTGAAACTGTTATGTTGCATATTATCAAAGTCATTAAAAAGTATCCTCTGTAGACCATGAATGTCTTCTAGTATTTGTTCAGTCTGTAAATGGTGGACCACATAATCAATGTTGCCCTCCCTAAAATTTTCACTGAAAAGTCCATGTTAGAAGTTCACAAGAAATCCTGTGTAGTTTTTTGTGCTACCAAATTATAAACAGATTCCCACACACTGCCTAAATGCAAAAAGACATTCATTTCTGTGCTCAGTCTTGATCAGGAAAATGTATTTTTGCAGGTTAGACTGTGTGCAGGAGTTTGTGTAAAACTTCTACATATGCTCATCCCATCTCATGAAATAGATGATTTAATGTTACCAGCTCACATGATCTGATTTGCCACTTGCACACATTGAAGCCAGCTAGTTCCCCTTCAGTGCAACCTGTCTCCCACTTATGATTTCTCCTGAAGCTCTCTGTCTTTTCTGTTCTCTGTCATCGCTCAGCTGAAGAACAAGTTCATGAAGAAGATTCCTCGTGATGCTGAAGCCTCCAACGTCCTGATTGGTGAGGTGGATTTTCTGGAGAAACCATTCGTCTCTTTTGTACGTTTGGCTCAAGCCACGACTCTAGGAGGTCTCACAGAGGTCCCTGTGCCAACCAGGTGGGTTCTCTGCTCTCTCCCTTTAGCTTTACTCTCAGTGTTTGTGTCTTTGTATTTACAAAGCTCTTCTTTTGACAGGTTTCTTTTCATCCTGCTGGGTCCTCCTGGCAAAACCAAGTCCTACAATGAGATCGGCAGAGCTATCGCTACTCTTATGGTGGACGATGTGAGTGACTGGCGACTGCACATCCCAGCAGAATACACTTGTGCCCACATCAGATATGTTGATTTTGTTCCTTTATTTCCCGTTAGCTGTTCAGCGATGTTGCCTACAAAGCAAGAGACCGTGAAGACCTCATTGCAGGTGTTGATGAGTTTCTGGATGAAGTAATTGTCCTTCCTCCAGGCGAATGGGACCCCAAAATACGCATCGAACCTCCTAAGAAGGTTCCATCAGCAGAAATGAGGCACGTTCAAAATTGATTAACTGTTGTTGATAAATTAACTGATTTATAATACATTAACTGTTAAGGCAGAACATGTATGGTAGATCACCTGTAGTACCATTTTTGTCCACCAGGTGGAGGCTCTTGATTAGTCTGTGTTAGTTACAGGTATGTTTACTCAACATCCTTAAGAGTCCATAAAATAGGAACAAGCCATAGGAAAGTCACTCTATCATGTGGATCAGCTGTGAAGATGATTCTGATATTAAACTGTTTTGAAGAGATCAATAACTTTACAGGTTATCTACTTTGGAAGACTGAAGCTCATTTCCTTTGTTTAATACTGTGGATTTTGTCCAACCAATCATTGAACAGCAACTTTAAATCTGTTCTCTGAGCTGATTTTGGTGCGAACATTAAATGTTTTATCCGAGCATGAAAACTGATTATTGATTGTTAACGTTGGCGTTGGTTTAGGAAACACACTCAAAATTTGAATCCCAACGCCATGTGTCCACACTGTCAGACTTTCCTTATTTTGTTGTGACTGTTGATAAGACAGCATTCTTTGTTCAGCACAAAACAAGCAATCTAAAGCATTTTATCTTAAAGGAGCTTTAATTAATACTACTATTATGGTGTTTGTTTTTACACTGACACATTGTGAAAGGGGTCGCTCCAGTAGGCCAGTTACATTCAAGAGGTTGTTGAGCTGAGTTAAAACCAGGTTTCTGTGTTATCTTTATCCCAGGAAATCCGTGCTCAACCTGAATGAGCTGGGCCAGATGAACGGCTCAGCTGGCGGAGCAGCAGGAGGCGAGGATGAAGAGCTTCCAGCTCCACATGAGTTGGGAGAGGAGCTGAAATTCACTGGGAGGTATGATAGGACTTCACTCTAGACTTATTCCGTGAAGTCTGCGACCAAATTTTTACATCCACTCAAGGTGTCACAATCTAAAGACATCAGCTTGTTGTTTTGACGTAGAAGTATGATGTCACAGTGTGGACACCTGAAGTGGGTTTAAAATTATTGCACTGCAGTGTCTAACAGATCTCAAATGTATTTTTCAGCGCAGAAATGCTGGAAAATGTAGCACAAATGAAAAATTGCAAACTCATGCTAAAATTTTGCATGGCTTCATTAAACATAAAAACAGTCATTGTAAAAACAAAAATGTGCTGATTATTACCGGGACCCTGTACCATGTAGCACAGTCCAGTTATGTTTATGTTCTGTCATAACTTCGCGCTTGTTGTTATAGGTTTTGTGGTGGATTATGGCTGGACGTCAAAAGGAAGATCCCATGGTATTGTAGTGATATCTATGATGGCTTCCATATCCAGTCCATCTCTGCTGTGCTCTTCATCTACCTGGGCTGCATCACCAATGCCATCACCTTTGGAGGACTCCTAGGGGACGCTACTGACAATTACCAGGTCTTCATGAGGGCTGCGACTTAATGAATCAGTCCAGAACAGCCAAACTGACTCTATCTGACGACTGTCTATCCCCTCACTTTTTCAGGGGGTGATGGAGAGTTTCCTGGGCACTGCTTTAGCAGGGACTGTCTTCTGTTTGTTTGGTGGACAACCTCTCATCATCCTGAGTTCAACTGGGCCCATTCTCATCTTTGAAAAACTGCTTTATGAGTTTAGCAAGTAAGACACAAACACGCTAAAGTACACAGTGCCAAAAACTTGCATATGTCATTTCACATCTGCTTTGTCTCTCGCAGGAGCAACAATATAGATTACATGGAGCTGCGTCTGTGGATCGGCTTGCACTCATGTCTGCAGTGTTTTCTGCTGGTGGTCACAGATGCCAGCTACATCATCAAATACATGACCCGTTTCACAGAGGAAGGTTTCTCCAGCCTCATCTCCTTCATATTCATCTCCGATGCCATCAAAAAGATGGTGGGTAACTTGCTGCAATGTTTACCTCTCTCAGACACACCTGCAGCATCTACAGATGAACCATGGTCTCACAGTGTAAACTTATGTAAAGCACAAAAGATCTACTTTGTTTTCCACAGGCAGGAGCCTTTAAGTATTACCCAATCAACCGTGGCTTCAAGCCTGATTACATCACTGCCTACAAGTGTGAATGCATCGCTTCAGACCAGGGTGAGTCTTCAAACTCTTTTGTTTTCTGTAAATGCTCTGTTTACTATGGAGTCCTTGAGGGATCATGTTAAAATTAAAATTATTAAACAAACAGATTTGCAAACCATGGCAACAAATTGCCCAACTTCACACACTGATTGGCAAAACATGCCTGCAGATTCAACATGTTTAAGCCAACTGGTGTCAGCTGCAAACCATGAAGAAGGTGTAATCTGACAGCAGCTAAAGTACGAAGTTGACATACTGCACATGCTGATAACGAATAATTAATCAGTTTTTAAAGGTTCTCTATTTTGCCCCTTTCTGCTTGAGCTTTTTTTTCCCAGTTAAAAGGGTGTTTTTCTTGCCACTGTCGCCTTAGGGCTTGCTCTGGGGGTCAGGCTTGTGGCTTCTGTAAAGCGTCTAGAGACAATTTGACTGTAAATGGCGCTATATAAATAAAATTGAATTGAACTGAATTAACGAAACTCTTACATGTCCTTATAGCGGTCTTTCAATTTTTCAGCTCAGAGTTGGTTAATTTCATGATGATTGTAAAAGCCCTGGTTTTAGTCTTGTTCCAAACAGACTGTTTCAATATCTGCAGCTTTAAATGCAGCTCAACTGCAGCTGTCCCCGCCCCCTTCAGGAAGAAGACGTTCTCTGAGTCTGTGATTGATTGTGCAAAGAAAAATAAATTACTGTATGACATGAGACCAGAGATTTGTTCCACATGTAACTTTCTCTCTAAGGACTGAGAGTCAGCTGCCTAGAAGGTCAGTGATATGGTCAGAAGGTCAGAAGAATGGGCAGTGGCAGGATTATATAAAGTTTGAATGAGATAATTATTGGTTAGTTAGATGTGATGTAGCACTTTGTGTCACGATGGGGTCAGAGAACCCAAGTGCAGACACAGATCAAGCAGAGATTGGTGATGGCTTATAAGGACTTCATTAAACAAGGAATAAAACTGAAACCAATACAGAATGAGAAAACTAAAATGAGGGGGAAATAAACAAGATGGCTACCTAAGAAATATAAACTGAAAAAATAAACTTGATCTAGTTTAACAAAAACGGCGGGAAATAATTAAATAGGAATTTAGCAACACAAGCAGGGATTACTGACAAGGGGAGAGACAGAACTGAGACTCACCAAAGCTAATACAAAAAAGAGTGGAAATACTAAAGCCTACAAAATATTCAAATTAACTAACAGGATGCGATCTAACGAAACTAAACTAAACTATTTGAACTAAAAAAGCACTCAGAGAGCGCAGTACTCCACCAAGGCTATTCATTCCCCCATATGGCATTGGCAGAAATGCAGCATTTCTCTTTTTTTGAATGAAGAAAATGTAGAAAAATGTCATAATGAAGATGAAAGTGTGTAGGTGAAACATGTAGTAAAATTACACTTGAAAAGCTGACGGCTCATAGGGTTAACCAAATGAGATGCAGCATATTAATTTATGAGGTTTACAGGAGATGTCAGGTGTGTTTCTGAGCTCCTGTTTCCAGTCTACATGCTAAGCTCAGCTGATTACATAGACCTACACATGAGTCTGATATTGGTCTTCTCATCTCATTTTTAGAAAATAATTAAACAGACATGGCGTAGACTGACATGACAAATATAAGGTGTCAGGTAATTTGTTTGAGCTTAGGGAACTTCATTTAATCAGCCACTGCAGCATTTGTCAATTTTTTTGATGGAATTAGGAGATGACTCAACCTTTGTAACACATTTCCAGGAAGACATTAGGTCCCCATAAATTCTGTGTCACCAAAGGAGATGTTTCATTGTGGCAAGAAGCAAATGATTCACTCTGTACTTTGTGATGATTTTTTGTATGTTCTCTGTTTCTGCCTCATTCTTGGATCCTGTCTGAATAAGTGAGTATGCCTGTAGAGACCCTGGTAACCCCTTAGCCATATGCTGGAAAAATAATGATGGCGTTAACATACAGGCAGAGGAAATTGCACTGCTGTCTGATAATTTAATAGTAAAAATGCTATTACTACTACAACTTAAAAGGAAAGGACTGTATGTCAGTTTTTTAGCATTCATTTGTTTTTTTGTTGTTGTTTTTTCCATTTTCTTCCCTTTAGCATCTGCACTGAATGTTTCAGCTCCACTCGGAGATGATAACATGACTCTGCTGGTGAGTGACAAAAGACCGAACAGTGTGAGATTAGTGTCTTTTTTATGAGTCCTTCTTATTAGCATTTGTGAAGATAAATTAGACTGTAATTGCATCTCAAGTTGTTTGATTGTTTTGAACTGCATTTGATGTGATCTTAACAAATAGTGGTTGAAGTCTGAGCCAGAGAAATCTGGGCCTGTGTTTATCAAGCATTTCAGAGTACGAAATAATTCCCAACTGGTCAGTAACTGTCTAAAGCCTACTTCATTTCTTCATATCGGATATGTCTTCCATCTCTACTTTTTGAATATGGTGTTAGTGCAGAGGGTTTTTTATGCAAAAATATTCATCCATCACTTGTCTATACACCACTTAATCCTCATTAAGGTTGGGAGGGACTGGAGTCTATCCCAGCTGACTTTGGGTGAAGACAGGAGACACAAACTGGACAGGTCACCAGTCTATCACAGGGCTACATATAGAGACAAACAGTCACACTCACAGTCACACCTATGGACAAGTTAGAATCACCAGTTAACTTCAGCATGTTTTTGGACTGTGGGAGGAAGGCAGAGAAATTGGAGAAAACCTTTCAATACATAGGGAAAACATTGAAACTCCATGCAGAAAGATCCTGGGAAGGCTGGAGGTGACCTGGGGATCTTCTAGTTTTGGTTGTTTTCTCAGTATGCTTCAGGTCACTGTACATCTGTGCTGTGAAGCACCATCCAATGAGTTTTGAAATGTTTGGCAGACAAAATTCCCCGAAACACTTCAGAATTCATCCTGTTGCTTTTGTCAGCAGTCACATCATCAGTAAATATATGAGAACCAATTCCGTTTGCAGCCATACATGCCCACACCTTCATACTACCACCACCATGCTTCACTGATGAGCTGGTGTATGCTCTGGATCTTGAGCAGTTCCTTCCCTTCTCCTTACTCTTCCCATCATTCAGTTTCAAGTTGATCTTTGTCTCATCTGTCTACAGGACTTCTCTTAATTGTTGACTTTTATCTCCTGGACAGTGTTCTTGATCTGGCCAACTGTTTTGAAGGGTTTTTTCTTGACTAGGGAAAGGATTCTTCTGTCATCCACCACACTTCTTTTCTGTGGTCTTACGGGTCTTTTGGTGTTGCTGAGCTCACCAATGCGTTCTTTCTTTATAGGAATGTACCAAACAGTTGATTTGGCCACACTTAATGTTATTGTTATCTCTCTGATGGATTTGTTTTGATTTCTTAGCCTAATGATGACTTGCTACAGTGATAGTGACAGCTCTTGGACTTCATATTGTGAATTGACTTCACTGGATTCCAAATCCAATTGACCAGTTACTTTCGGCCCTTTAAAAAGGTGGAGGACAAATATAAAACGTGTTGTAGATCATGCTTCAAAATGCTGCCAGTTGTGTCAGTGTGCCTTTACTCTTTGCGAGCGATGGAAGAGAAAACATGAGTAAAGGGAGTCAAATGGTATTAACTAGATATGAAACTTACCAACTTGACACCAGATTGAAAATTGAACCAAATTGTCACAATGTCATAAAACAGGGACATTCTGCTTTCTCTTGACAGTAATAATCCTCTCCTGGCCGTTGATTCCTGAATCAGACGTGCGTGCTATTCTTTAGAACGACTCTAAGATGCTTGATAAACACACACCAAAGAGTCCTTTCAGTTTTGAATCCAGATGATCATCAAAGAGCACTGTGGCTCTGTGCTCTGTATTGTTTTTTCTTCTGTTATCGCTTGTCCTTTTCTTTCTCTTGCGTCTGCTTTGTGTCTCCACTCTGCTTCCCAAATTTTTCCCTTCCCCGCCTTTATTCCAAATGTCCTCAACTCCCCATCCATTCCATTACACTCCCCTTTTCTTGTGTTTTCTCCACTTTTGTCGTCGTAGTATAACTTGACAGATTTGGACTGGAGTCAGCTGAGTAAGAAAGAGTGTGTGAAATATGGTGGCACTCTGGTGGGGAGCTCCTGTAAGTATGTCCCCGACCTGGCCCTCATGTCCTTCATCCTCTTCTTTGGCACTTACTCCATGACTGTTTCTCTCAAGAAGTTCAAGTTCAGCCGCTACTTCCCAACAAAGGTAAGACAGCCTCACGGTCATCAGCATCTATAGGTGGACAAATCCTTCCAAGATAGCATGAATGATCTTACAGGCCCTCCCATTCTCAAAAAAGTCAACCTGCATGTGGAAATTTGAAGGGATGTCTGACAAAGCTTTTAATTTAAAAGATAAGGCTGGTGATATTCCCACACCAAATATCAAACAAGCATTGCAACACTAATATTGACAGTAGTCGCTCATCATACTTAGGATAATCCACATATTTTAACAGTTGTTGCCAGTGGCGGCCCGTGACCAAAATTACCGAGGAAGCCAGTGTGAACAACAAATTAGATTCGGTGTTTTAACTGTTATTTTCATGTAAACAAATCAGCCTACTGTTACAGTACCTTTATTCTACTGACTTCTCATTCATTTCAGTGAAAAAAGAGGTTAAGTGCTCCAGGGGTTGTTCAGGGAGCCGGTAGACCGGTCAAATAGGAGACATGGCCAGCAGAAAAGCCGGTTAAGCTTGGCACTTCCCATTAGCCACTCGTTTCTGGCATAGTTAGCTTCACAAAAAGAGCGAGCTTTTCCATTAGCTCTACACTTAGTTAGATTGAGCTTTGGAGTTGGCCTACCGTCCCTTTTGACTTGTAGTTGAACTTCAAAAGGAAGTTTTGTGAAGTCATTTTTTACAAGAAACTCAAGGTCCCTGTCACCATCCATTCTCTGGCGAGCTTGATGGCTATACTTGCTGTGTGGGCTTGCTGGCGCCTGGCGGGACAGCTGCATTAGTGTGGGTATTGTTCATCACAGTTTGTGATTGGTTGGAAGCCAGATTTGATCTGGCCTCCCTTATGTTTTTTTTAATGATGCATCGACCATTAAGCAATGAGCCTTGCTTCAATCTGATTGGCTAATACGGGCTGTTTTTTCTCTAAGGGAGGCAAGGCGAAGCTGGCCTCTGAACAGACAGACCGCGCAGAGGGCATGAGAGATGTAGTGTAATGCACAAAAAGAGCGTGACAAGAGGGGCGCTGTTTTGCTCCTCACAAAGCAGAAATGCCTGATGTAGTATTTTGACAACAAGGAATGACAAAAATCTAAAACATCAAATACATAGTGGTGAAGATTATTTACATTTTTTCTTTCTTGCATATTTTTTGGGGAAGCCAGGCTTCCCTTGGCCTCCGTGAAAAACTGCCACTGGTTGTTGCCATGATAATTTATTTTGACGTACAGTAGCAGCTTGACAGCAATGTAGCTTCAACAAGATCTTCTCATCAGTAATCCAGAGCTTAAACTGTTGAGCCCTGATTATCTACAATGAGCCATTTCTTGAGAAATTGCAGGTGCGATTGCTGAAATCTACTGCAGCTTGCTTGCAATTACTAGAAACTGTACAGTTAAGCTGGAGGAACCTGATGCCGAACGTGCAACTTTTAGATTAGAGGGTCAAACCTTTCTACCAGCTGAGCCTCGGCCACCACAGGATGGAGTGTGGAAGAAGGTACTGCGGCTGTTTGTCTGACTTGTTTCATTGTGCATGTTGATAAACCAACATATTGTCAGTGCTCAGCATTTTCATCGTTTCTCCAGTCATTTTCATCAATTCAAAAATGAGATGCTATTGCTGTGTTTCTGATACTTGGTGTACCTGCACAGCAGCGCATGTACAGGTAGTCAGCAGCATTTAGAAACCTAGTCAAGATGTATGCATGCAAGAGTGCACTGCTTTCTGTCAACAGGAAAATGACTTGTGCACGTTCTGAAATTGGGATATGATGTTCAAAAACAGGATACGTGTGTTCTGGTTCAGCTGCAAAAATGTAGAATATCACCAGCTTTTTCTTTTTAAAGTTTCTGAATATTGCTCTGAACTTAGTCCTTCCTTTTCCTTATCCAGGCCATCCCCCTACAACCTGCATATCTGTATCAGAATGTCTTCTCCCATGTTCTTTTCTCCTCCCTTCTCCCTGAATGTGCTCCAGCTCCGTACCCTGGTCAGTGATTTTGCCATCATTATTTCTATCCTGGTTTTCTGTGGGTTGGATTGCCTGCTGGAGCTCGACACACCCAAACTGCACGTGCCCACTGAGATCAAGGTTCCCTAAACACCTCTCCCATCTTCCCAGAGTTGTCTTATTATATTGCCACTGCTAGATGCATTTCTTTCCTCAATGATTTAAAAGTTTCTAACCAACTGTTTGATTTTTTTTTTGGATTTATCAATTAATCTATCATCTCTTTTTTCATTCCCCTGTTTTGATTCCCTCATGTATGCACCTATTTTTTTTTGACATATATCTCTTTTCCTTAATGTCATGTCGCACATCTTTGTCCTCCCTTCATTTCTGGTTATTCCTATAGCTGAGGAAGCTAATCAGTGATTTTGCCATCTTCATGTCAATTATGACCTTTGTGGGTCTGGATATGTTGATGGGGTTAGACACGCCCAAACTAATCGTTCCAACAGAGTTCAAGGTATTTGTTTTCTCACTAAAATACGTGTCAGAATATGTGTGTATTCATACCATATCACTTACATTTATATCATATGATCACCCTTTTGTATGCGTATGTGTTTTTGTCTGCATGCATAAAACGCAAATCTGAGGTTCTTGTAGTAAAGAGGAATATTTTCCATTCCATTTACTCTTCTATTTCAATGCCACTACTTTTTCAGTCCTCTACAGCTAACAACTGTAGTTACTTTTCACAATAATTTAACTGTGAAAACAACAAACACACATTAAGCACAGCTTATAACATGCACTACTGTTCAAAAGTTTGCGGTCACACACACAATTTCGTGTATTCCATGAAAACTCACACTTTTATTCATGTGCTAACATAATTGCTCAAGGGTTTTCTAATCATCATTTAGCCTTTCAACACCATTAGCTAACACAATGTAGCATTAGAACACAGGAGTGATGGTTGCTGGAAATGTTCCTCTGTACCCCTATGTAGATATTCCAATAAAAATCATTTGTTTCCAGCTAGAATTGTCACTTACCACATTAACAATGTCTAGGCTGATGTTGATTTCTGATTAATTTAATGTCATCTTCATTTTAAAAAACTGCTTTTCTCATGATCGAGTGTTTGCACACTGTTACATTGCTGCTTTCACTTCTGTTTTCCTTCCACCACTGCATGCGACTATACTAATTGCACGATTTCATGAAGAGATTCAAAGAAGTGATCCCCTGCACACCTTTGTTATGTATTTACTTGTCATTGCTGTGTTTGTGTGCGATGCAGCCGACACGCGTTGACCGTGGCTGGCTGGTGATGCCATTCGGTAAAAACCCCTGGTGGTGGTATTTGGCCAGCTTCGTTCCTGCTCTCCTCGTCACCATCCTCATCTTCATGGATCAGCAGATCAGCGCTGTCATCGTCAACCGCAAGGAAAACAAACTGAAGGTCTGCAAACACTGAAGAGACAAAATTCACGTCAAGTCACTGTTTTTTTTAAATACTACATTAAAAACAACAGATGTGGTGCTTAAGTGTGGGTGGAAATATAAAAAATCAGGCTCTGTAATATGTATTATCATACAAATTTACCAGTTTATCAGTTTCAGAGACGTAGCTAACAGCTTTGCATACAGCTGTAGCTTTTGTTGCAGTGTTCCTGTCATGCGAGAGGAAAGCTAATGGTGGGAAAAATTCCAATTTTTACAACTTGCAAGCGTTCACGTCATTGTCACTGCTTTTCATCATAGCTGCCAGTCTTCCTCTGCTCCTGCTTTTCACTTCAGCTCATTGACAGAGGAACACCATTTGTCTGTCAGCAGGATTTCACAAACAAAGCTGAATCTGATGAATGATTAATAGAGCAAAAGAAGGACCAATTTCAATTTTCAGTTCAATTTTGGTGCAAATCCAGATCACTTAATTAAAACGCCAAGCTGTCACACTGGCCTTGACGGAGGATTGTGCTTTCCAGGGGTCCTTCTAGTGACAGAAGTCGACTCAAAGTGCTCTCCGTTTGAGATAAAAGGTGAACCTAATAAATCTAAATGGCTAAAAGATGTAAAGAGTACAAACTCATCTCAGGGCACTGAGAGAAACCCTTTGACAGAGATTCTTTTTGACCAGCTCTTGCCAACAATAGAGTAATGTTCAATAAATACACATTAAAAAAGATGTTGAATTGGCCGATCTGACTTGTTACAAACAGGATGTCCTTAACAGCAATCAACTGCATTATTTATTTTACTGTTAAAGTAGAAAGAAAAATAAATGTTATGCTTGGAGAATGCGGTTTGATGTTAACAGAAGCCTGGAGTTACTCGTGAACTTGAAAATGCATGTTGTAGAAATTCAGACATTTTCTTTCAGTCATTCAGCCTTGCGAATGGACAGACCTGAATGGTTTTACACTTGTTGTCCATTGTAGAAGGGCTGTGGCTACCACTTGGACTTGTTCTGGGTGGGAGTGCTGATGGCGTTGTGCTCCTTCATGGGTCTGCCCTGGTACGTAGCAGCCACCGTCATCTCCATCGCACACATCGACTCTCTGAAGATGGAGAGTGAATCCAGCGCCCCCGGAGAGCAGCCACAGTTCCTGGGAGTCAGGTGAGATTTTCCTGATTCAAAAAAGATGTCCACTTACACTGCCGTTCAAAAGTTTGGGGTCACTTAGAAATGTCCTTATATTTGAAAGAATTTTTTCCCCCAATGAAGATAACATTAAATTAATCAGAAATACAATCTGCATTGTTAATGTGGTAATGAATATTCTAGCTGGAAACAGCTGATTTTTAACAGAATATCTACATAGGGGTACAGAGGAACATTTACAGCAAAAAACACTCCTGTGTTCTAATGCTACATTGTGTTAGCTAATGGTGTTAAAAGGCTAATTGATGATTAGAAAACCCTAGTGAAATTATGTTAGCAGAAGAATAAAAGTATGAGCTTCCATGGAAAACACGAAATTGTCTGGGAGACACCAAACTTTTGAACAGCAGTGTATAGAACATCAACATTTTAAAAAACCCATAATGACTTGTTTAACTCTTCAGACACTGTGACTGTTTGTGGTTCTTCTCCACTTTATGGATCAATAAAGTGATATTGTTTCATTTCTAGAGAGCAGAGGCTGACAGGCATCCTGGTGTTCGTTCTGACTGGACTCTCAGTCTTCCTTGCTCCTGTTCTTCAGGTCAGTTGGCAGATATGCTAGCAGAGATGATTTTACTGATGTGGCTTTTCCATTGGATCTGTTGGTTTTATTTCACATTTAGAAGGCTCCATACTAACTTTTCCACTGGTAGCACTGGTGCTACCAACTCTCCTGGCTGCTTGCACCAGCACATGATTTGGTCGCTCACTCTCATTTTGGTCTCAGTTTGGTTAGCCTCATTTTGCACTGATGTAAACAACAAAAGAAAGAAAAAGGAAAGTAACATAGGAGGTGCCAGAGTAGCAGGGGCACTAAATCACTCACACAAATATGACCATCTGCAACTTTAACTAAAACACTGTCAGAAGGATTGATTTGTAGTTGTAGTCTTTACCCCTGACCCACCGTTTAATGTCCTGCTGTTCTGTTTATCTCAGTACATCCCCATGCCAGTCCTCTATGGCGTCTTCCTCTACATGGGAGTGGCCTCACTGAGTGGCATCCAGGTAAGTTGAAGATCAGGTACATGCAGTCTATACATACAGCTTTACATAGTAACTGACCCTCGCCAGCCATTATATTAGGTACACCTCTTCAATTGCTTCTTAGCACAGATACCTAGTCAGCCAATCACATGGACACAACTCAATGCATTTAGGCATGTAGACGTGGCCAAGACAACTTGCCGAAGTTCAAACTGAGTATCAAAATAGGGAGGAAAGGGAATTTAAGTGACTTTGAACATGGCAAGGTTGTTAGTACCAGATGGGCTGGTCTGAGTAGTTCAGAAACTGCTGATCTGCTGGGATTTTGACACACAACCATCTCTAGGGTTTACAGGGAATGGTACAAAAACATCAACTATCTGGTGAGCAGTGATTGTGTGGATGACAATGCCTTGTTGAAGTGAGAGGTCAAAGGAGAATGGGCAGAGTGGGCTGGTTGGAGATGATAGAAAGGCAACAGTATATAAAAAAAAAACCCCACTGGTTACAATCAAGGAATGCAGAATAGCATCTGTGAATGCACAACGCTTTGAACCTTGAAGAAGATGGACTACAGCAGCAGAAGACCACACCAGGTGGCACTCCTGTCAGCTAAGAACAGGAAACTGAGGCTAAAATTCACACAAACCCACCAAAATTGGACAATAGAAGATTGGAAAAATGTTTCTTGGTCTGATGAGCCTACATTTCAGCTGTGACATTCAGGTGGTCAGAATTCGCCGTGAACACCAAGCATAGATCCATCCTGCACATAGTGGCAGAATACTGTATGTCAAATGCTGATTAGATGCATTTTATACATTGAAATAATGTTCTTCACCTATTTCCCATTATGTTTCAATGCTGAAAATATAGACTCACACCTGAAAGTTAATCCACGTAGTTTACAGATCTGAACGGAATAATTTTACATATTTGTGAATAATAAATTGACATGCACGTGAAGCGGAATGCTTTCACTGTAAACTCATGAGTATCATCTGATATTTGAAGAATCTTAGAAGAAGCCTCACCTGACAGCACATTCTGATCTGTTCCAGTTTTGGGAGCGGATCAAGCTCTATCTGATGCCATCCAAACACCAGCCAGACTTCTCCTTCCTGCGTCACGTCCCACTGAGACGCGTCCATCTTTTCACTCTCGTCCAGATCGTCTGTCTGGCTGTCCTCTGGATCCTCAAGTCCACATTCCTGGCCATCATCTTCCCAGTAATGGTGAGTGTGTTACTCTAGGTCTTGGTCACTCATTGTGTTTTTGTTTGTGGTATTTATCAGTAACATGTTCAGTCAGGGGGACTGCATAGTGGCTTGGTGGTTAGCACTTTTGCCTTGCAGCTAGAAGATCCTTGGTTTGCATCCCGGCCTTCCTGGGATCTTTCTGCATGGAGTTTGCATGTTCTCCCTGTGCATGTCTGGATTTTCTCCAGGTACTCCAGCTTCCTCCACAGTCCAAAAACATGCTGAAGTTAATTGATGATTCTAAATTGCCCGTAGGTGTTAATGTGAGTGTGATTGTTTGTCTGTATATGTAGCCCTGCGACAGACTGGTGACCCCTCCAGGGTGTGTAATGTGACCAAAAACTGAACCAAGGCATAGATGTTGTATCAGTAACATCACTTAGATTGGTCTACAGCAGCAGAAAGCAGAAACTACAGAAGCAGTGCAATTCAGTGAGAAAAGTATATTTACATTCTCATTGTAATCAAGCAATGCTGGATATATCCCCATGACTTCAGCGGTTTAGTTTGCTGTCCTTCTGTGGCAGACTGTGTTTGATAATCCCCTGACTTTTCCTCTTGAGTCCCCAGTTTGTCCCCACTGCTGATGAAGTGACCTGTTCATAAAGTGCAAACTGTTTCTCCACCCTGTGCAGATTCTGGGTCTGATGGTCGTACGGAAGCTGCTGGATCTGATGTTCTCACAGCATGACTTGGCCTGGCTAGACGACATACTGCCCGACAAAGACAAGAAAAAGAAAGAGGATGACAAGAAGAAGAAGAAAAAGGCGGCAGAGCCAGACAGCGACGAGGAGGTGAGGATCCCTTTTCTTGGTATTCACTGTGTATTTAAATGTGTGTCACTCCATCTGTTGTGAGTATGTCTTCCTGGGTTTGTTTTCTCTGACTAATACTGTACGTTTCTCCTCTCTGTCCCACAGTGTTGCTGAAAAGGCACTGTACAACACTTACTACAGTCTTCTTGTCTGTCCATCCTCCTTGTAGTACATCTATTTAACTCTCCCATGTGGCTGTGAACACTTTGCACACTGTCTTTTAAGATCCCTGTTTGTCCTGCATGCCGACAGCCTCCTCTTTCTGTCCCTCAGCCCATCAGCTCTGTCCCCCCTCCTGTGATGATTCACATGGAGGCAATAGAGTCCCAGTCAGAGCCAGACCCCACCCGTGTTAATCCTCCCACCCAAAACCAGACCTCTGACTGTGAGTACGCCAACCATTTCCTCCACCTATTGCTGTATCAGTGTAATTTGTTTTTCTAATCTTTGATGCATTGTAGTAAATGTGACAGATGGCAGGCTGATAGAGAATTTGATAGATGTTGCTTAAATTTCAATGAAACCTACATGCCATAATGCATTGTTTACCTTAAGTTTGGTTCCTTTGAAGTGCGGTTGTGTCAGTGTATTACCTACATTAGATGGCAGTTGGTACAGCCCCAGTTTGTTAAAGCAGACAGGAGTACCTGCAGTACTGTGGATGGATTTTTAACCTCTGTTGGTTTAAGTGTACATCATAGTGAGAGGGTTGTCACCACTTCTTCTAGGAAATGACGTTCCTCTCGTCGAAGCCATCTGACTCCACTGGGGGGAAAAGTGCTTTTTCTTGCAGAACACTGAAGTTGCTTGTCTGCTGCTGTGCGACTTTAGTGTTTTAACCTTAGTTCAGATCTGAACTAACCCATTAAAAATAAAGTCTCACAGTAACGCAAACTAGCTAATGGTAGACCAGCAGCTTCATGTTCTGAGAGATTGTTCTTGTCAGTGGAGTCCGGTGGCTTTGGAGAGAAGACAGGTTGACATAACTACTTCCTTGTCATAAGGGGTTGTCTGATGACAAGGGGAAAAGAGTGGAAATGTTCTAAATATAGCATATACATGAAATTATATTGGTTTTGTTGAGGAAGTAAAAATGTTTTGCTGCAGACCCCGGCCACAGTGGTTCATTACTTTCCTTCGAAGTAGTCTCCCTTCTGCTTTTCTGCTTCTAGAATACCACACTGTGCATATTTTGCAAATAAGCACATCTTTTTGACAATAAACCCAACCACTGCACTCACTGCTTCAAAGATGGCCACCTTTTAGATACGTTTGTGAAGATTCATGGTATGTTTAAGTGCTAAAATGAAGGCAGCTGATCTTGCTTGAGTTTCTTGCACATGCTTCACCTCTCCTTCAAAAGGCAGAAGACAGATGGAGAAAAATACATATCTACGTCAACCTGTAATGACCACCACTGAAAACAGGACACTAAGACACCACTTATCAGACACTTATGGTGCAGTCTTGACAGTGCTGTACAGACAGCTTAACATCTATTCACACCTTGACTTATGTGACCTGAACAACAACAACGTGGTAACAGCTCCACAAGAGTTAAAATTCCTGGGACTGCTCATCAGCCAGTTAGAACCAAAGGATCCACTTAGGCAAGAACTTCACATCTCAATAAAAACTCTGATTCAGTCAACAAGGTTCAGGAAGTGAAACTTCAGTGTCTTGCCAAGGATACTTTGGCATGGGACGCTCCAGGAGTCAAACCGCCAACCTCATGCAGTTAGTGGACAATCCACTGTACCACCAGCGTGGCTAATTTCTGTAAATGGAAAGAAGAGCACTGCGCTACTTCAAGGGAACATCTCCCAGTAACTGTTCAGATATTTGTACCTTGGTCAAAATCAAAACTCACAAATAGAAGCTTCACAGAACAGGTCCATTCTGTAGATAGAAACCTCTGTTCACTCCACTCAGTTAATGCAGTGCAACAGCTCAGACAGTTTTAAACTGGAAGTCACACTCTCAGACTTATCCAGTTTGAACCCAGGTGATTTTATCTACATAGGCTGTTTCCATGAACAGAACAGTTTAAATGCCAGTATTTGATTCTGTTCAATTAATTGTGGGAATCCAAAGCTGTGCTTGTGAATAATATTGGATTGATTGTGCAGCCCTAATGTACAGACCAATGCCTCCTGGAACATGAAGTCAACGTATTTATTAAATAGCTCATTCACAACACAAGATCCTAACCAAAGTGTTTCTAGTAGAGAAGATTAAAGAAGAAGATTAAAATTAAAATTTAATAAACAAGCTTAAGAGTTAAGTTTAGGGGCCTACAGTATAGTATATTATAAAAAAATTATACCGACTAATAAGTAAACGAAATACTATGGTAAAAAACCTTCAGTATTATATTATATTATTTAAATGACAAATTTAAGTATTAATGTTTTATTATTGTGGTTGTTAAATTAGTTAAAAGATAAATTAGGTAAATTAATTAAATTTACATGAATAATTTTAATGTTAATGTTAGTAACATGCAACATTAGTTATCATATGTATCTTTAGCTGACTAATTAAATATCAAGATTGAGACTTATATAGGACAATATCAAACAGATAAAACAAAAGGAGAACAACACTTTTATCTTATAAAACAACCCAGTGCACCCCAGCAATACTCTGGGACAGAAACTGGTTCATACAGGGGATCAAGCATCCAAACCCAAGCTGAGCAGTGTTGTATGTGCAGTCTAATTCTGCGAGGACACAAATCTATATGAAAAGGGGACTTAACAACCACAACACAGGGCACCAGCTCATCAGTACAAGACTCAGTAGTCACCTGCATCTAAAGGATAAGGGACACTCCTTAGAGAACAGCAGTGTACACATCTGGAACACAGAGGACAGTTTGAGAACCAAAACAAGTCTGTTTGTTTTCTACCTACGGTTCTGGAATTATCATGTCCTTGATGACTGAGAATCTCCACAAATAAACTAAAGATGCCTTTCGAAAGAGAGGTTAAGTGTCTTCAAGAAACAAAAGCGCGTCAATCCAGCAGTTCACTGTAAACACATGTCAGTGATCTGTCTAAAGATGAACTGGTTGAAAGAATGCACAAGGCTCGAAATCTGTTTTTGATGATTGTGTTTATCTCTTTGTGTGTCTGTGTTTGTGTTCACGTTGCTCTGCTGCTGTGTTCACATGCCTGTCTATGCCTGTTTTGTGTCGTTTTGTGCGTGTCTGTGTGTTTCCTTACAGGAGATGAACCCCTACTCGACAGTCACATCCGATCAAAATGAGCTAGACCGCAGGTACTGTGTGCTGAAACTGCACGTGCCCTACAGTGATCTGGTACATTCACCTGGCAGGAACACTGGCTGGGACAGCACTGTCACTTTCAGACCAGCACACACATAGTTACACCATAGAAACACACGGCGTGTTCACTTCTCAGCTGCTGGATCACTTGTATTTATATGTACAGTATGTTGGTGATTTTAGGCTTTTCAACTGTAGAGTATATTGATTGCTTACATCGTTTCGACATTGCAAACATGTACAGTAGAGCTCAAGTAGAAATAACAGTGCACTCTCATAGAAGCTACTATTAAACAGTGCAGGGCATAAATGTGAATATTCAGGAAGGTGTACATTTGACTCTGTGGGCTGCTAGCTACTCCTCTCCTCCAGATACCTGCTTTTGGGCCTATTGATCCCATAGTGCTTTGAGAAACAGGAATTATAATGTTCCTGTGTATTCCATAAGTTTTGCTATTGGCTACAACTTGAGTCGTGTTTTTTAGTATGTGTTGGTTTACATATTGATTATTCAAATTAGCCAATTTAGCGATTAGCAGGTCCTGTTATCATTGTATTCATGACTGTACACTACTGGTCAAAGTTTGGGGTCATTTAGAAATGTCATTATTTTTGAAAGAAAAGCATTTTTTAAAAAAAAATGAAAATAAGATTAAATTAATCAGAAATACAGTCTAGACATTGTTAATGTGGTAAATGACTATTATAGCTGGAAACGGCTGATTTTTAATGGAATATCTACATAGAGGTACAGAGGAACATTTCCAGCAACCATCA
Organism: Acanthochromis polyacanthus; assembly: GCF_021347895.1. NCBI lineage: Eukaryota > Metazoa > Chordata > Actinopteri > Pomacentridae > Acanthochromis > Acanthochromis polyacanthus. The sequence goes on from NC_067130.1 coordinate 20,231,012, forward strand.
CTCCTGTGTTCTAATGCTACATTGTGTTAGCTAATGGTGTTGAAAGGCTAATTGATGATTAGAAAACCCTTGTTCAATTAATGAATGAAAGCGTGAGTTTTTCTGGACAACATGAAATTGTCTGGGTGACCCCAAACTTTTGAACGGTTGTGTACAATCAGCCATCACTGTATTACTGTGGTGCAGAAGAAAACTTTAAAACGTGATGATTCTCATGAAAATTAAGGGGCCGGTTTCACAGAGATGGTTTGAAACTGCTATATAGTGTTAAGCCAGGCTTCATTTATTTTTTTTAGTGGAATGAAAAAATAGTCAGCGGTGAGAAAAAAAAAAAAAAAAAAAAACAGAAAAATGCTGTAAAGACAAATCCAAAAATTTGTAATGCAAGCTCGGCAGTTTCACAAAAATAAGACTGAATTATTTCAACGTGCAACAATTAATCAATGAAATGATTAGCCACCAGCTAAATCATCTACCAACTAGCTTGATAATTGACTAATTGTTTTTGTTAGGATTAGGGTTGGACAAAAGAAGTGAAAATTCTCTGATTGTAGCTTCTTAATGTGAAGTTTCTATTTTCTTTCCTCCTCTACGACAGTAAAATAGAAATTCTTTGGCTTGTGGACAAAACAAGACATTTATTACCTTGGGCTTTGTGAAACACTGATATACTTTTTCTTTAAAACTATTTTCTGACATTTTCAGCCCATTACCATAATCAATGAACTATACAATGTTTTCAAATTTATTTTTCCCCCTTGAATTGCTTTGATGGTCCTGTCAGTGGTGAGATTTACAACATTTACAGCTGTTGTAATTTTTTTTTTTGCCACCTGCTTTATTTTTTTTTCCCTTTTTTCCCTGTAAAATATTTTTTTCTTCTGTTGAAGGCTTCCAGAATGGTGATTTTCTGCTGGAATGATCAGTGATTTGACATCCAGCCATATTACTTAAGGTTTTAATTTATTCAGAATTCATAGCAAATTATTTAAGTAAAGAAGTCAACATTATGCAGCAATTTTCTCTGACTGTTTGTTAGATCTGAGTCACAGTTTGTGTTTGTCTTTGTGAAACCAGCCCCTGAAAGATTTTTAACAAAGATTTTTTTTTGTCCTATGATCTCCAAACCCGATTCATAAAAATTGCTAGTGACAATATCTTTACATAGTGTAAGTCACACTGAATCTAAAATTTTAAACACTTCTCACTTCAAGAAGAAGATTTTTGATAAGACAGTTTTAAAGCACCGAAAGGTTCATTCTGGTTGATTGTAGTCATTAATGTCTGCTGGTGAGATACCTATGTGGCAACAATATTGTAGTGATTTCCTGAAATTGTAATAAAATTTGCCCTTAAGCTGATGAAGATGTAATGAAACCCAATAATGTAATGACTGCTAATGTAATAAAAACATCCTGACTGATACTGTAATAATAGTCCAGAGTTCTACGTTTTGTGTTGAACCTTATAGAAGGTCTCCTAACCCCGAAGCCTTGATTATGATTTCCAACAAAGCACTGCCTCATGAGAGCAATCACAATCCAGCAAAGCAGCTTTCTCTAACACTTCATTTAGAGAGGCTGTAAATCAGCATTCAAACTCCTACATACATGACACCTGACATAGACAGACGTCACCTGCCGTAACTGTTTGTTCCACCTAGTCACCCACAGTACCTGGAACTTTTAATCTGAGGAAGTTTTTTCAGGAACCAAAAGGTTCCCGGGAGCACTGGTTATCTAGCCTAGCCGCGCTAGACAACCCACGGCAACGAATTTAATTCTCTGCCAGGGTCGACAACAAAAACGACGACAGTCGTTGAGCTCCATTAGCTCCGACTCTGAATAATCTTTCTGTTAACATGTCTGTAATGTACTTGAGCTTCACCCATTGACTGTATAAATAAGGCTTCACCGAACTACCGCATCCTCTGATTTCCAGCGCTCTAGGAGCCTATTCGTTGCGCTGATTGGTTGTATACCTACCCAATTGCTGCAGAGTGATTTGATAGACAACCTTTTAGCCCGCCTCCCTCCCTGTCGAGCGTGCCTAGACCCTTGTGCCTTCAGAAACATGGGTGTAGCGTGGCTAGGCTACTGGTTATCTGTATTTCCGCTGGGGGCTAAAGACCTGTGAAGATTTGGGAAACTGGTTCACTAAAGTCTGAAAATGCGATAGCTGTTTCAACAGGTGTTTTTTGTGCATAGCCTTACAACAAACTCCTCCACTCAAGTCCAGTAGGTGACGATGGTACTGCAAGAAACTATAGATGAACAATGATGCCATGTAAAGTCCAGGTGGCACGGCAACAACTTTAAGCATGGCTGAGATTTAAAGGTCCCATGCTGTGAACCAAACACTAAGGTGAAAACTAAAACAACAAATTGTCATTGGTTAGGTAAGGCAATTTATTACTCAGAGACAGAAGCAATCCGAAAGTGGTCAAATGAAGGAAAACAGGGCTGGTGGTGTTGCTAAATCAAAGAACCAAAGAAAGCCAAACAAAGCCTAACAGAGTTCTTAAACTATCCACCCATCCATCCATCATCTGTATACCGCTTAATTCTCATTAGGGTCGTATAGGGGCTGGAGTCCATTCCACCTGACTTAAGGTGAAGGCAGGGGACACTCCGGACAAATCACCAGTCTGTCACAGAACTACAAATAGAGACAAACAATCACTCACATTCACACCTGCGGGCAATTTAGAATCACCAACTAACCTCAGCCTGTTTTGGGACTGTGGGAGGAAGCTGAAGAACCCGGAGAAAACCCACGCATGTACAGGGACAACATACAAACTACATGCAGAAAGATCCCAAGTCCAGGCCGGGAAGTGAACCGAGCATCTTCTAGCTGCAAGGGAACAGTGCTAACCACCAATCCAGTGTGCAGTCATTCTTAAACTAGCTAAACAAACACAAAACCAAGTAAACTTCTGAGCCAAACCTAAGTACAATAGCAACACCCACCACAAACCACAGAATCTAATACAAATGAGGGTCAAGTGTGCATAATTATCAAAATTTTTCACAAATGAATGCAAGTCTCACATGCCCCCTACAGCTCAAAATGCTGCAAAGATGGTTAATTTCACCATGACTGTATAACCCCTGGTTTAATCCTGGGTCTAAATGAGTTTTTTTGCGCTGAAGACTAAGAGCTGCTGCTATTCCTTCAGGCAGAATACACTGTCTGAGTTTGAACTAGACGACTATCTGTTAGTTCGATGTACGGTAGCACCAGGTCACACTGTTGCTGGCTTGTATAGCTGGTTGGCTAAGTGGTTGTGAAGGGAATTTGAGGAATGGCAGCAGTAAACATCTTTAAATCTTTATAGCTTATTTTTAACATCTCCAAGTTTATGGCAACCACAAAACATAATGGAAATGGATTTTCATCATACGGGACCTATAAAGGTGCTGAATATGACCTTCAGAGCCACTAGCTGTCACGCTAGAACACCAGCATCTCAGAATCTGCAAGATGGCCTGCAGCTCAGTCTGACTCGCTGGATGGAGGCTGCAGGTATCAGCCTGTCAGCCGACTTTCTCCTTGTGCTGCACTGTCTGCATTTTATCGCTTTCAAAATTCTCTTTGCTACGGAAACTGTAACCTACAATGTGGAAAATACCAAGCTTTGCCAACAATTAGAATCCTGCTTTAACGCAGCCCGGATAGTATTTTTTTTAGTGAATTATCCGTTTTATTGACAGTGCTCATCTCTTCTTGCATGTCCCACCAAAAACTATTCCACTTGTCACTTTTTTGAGAGACCCCAAAAGTTCCATCCTTCACTTCGCTCCGACAACGACTGTGATTGGTTTAAATAAATATAAACACGCCTCAGAGTGTGAGGTCACTGTCTCAGTTATCTCTAATGCAAGGAGGACCATCAGTTTCAAAGAGAGGGACTCACACGCACTAGCGTGCACACACAACCACTGAAACACAACTTACATTGTTCCATTATATCTTTAGATAATCCTTTTGGCCATGTGAAGGTTTATTGCGTTTCTTCTGAACACCTTTGGTTTTTGGTGTGACTGGTCAGAAAAAAAAAAAAACACCTGAAGCTGTCACCCTTGTCTGGAATATTTAAAAAAATATATGTATGATTTATTCTTGTTTAATAGAGAAGTTGATTTATCAAAAGAATGACCAGCAAATTAATTGATAATGAAAATAATTGCCTCAAATGATGCAGACTGTAATAATATTCTTTTGGCTGCAAGAAAATGTAAAGCTAAGTGAAATTAAATCATGAAAAATAATGTCTTGTTTTGTCCACAACCCAGTTTACTGTCATAGAGGAAAGAAATCAGAAGATCTTCCCATTTAAGATGCTGCTATCAGAGAATTTAAGCTTTTTTCTCTTAAAAATTGCTCGAACTTATTAATTATGAAAACGGTTGGCGATCATCAGTGTTGAAAAAACGTCTGAAAACTGTGATGTAATATTATCAGCAGAACATTTCATGACATTATTGCATTTTTCAATCAGGTTAAGTGAATTTTCCATTACACTGTGATGGAATTAGTACATTCTACCTGTCCCTCATCCCTCCCTCTGCCTCCCTCTTCAACTCTCCCCCTCCTGATGAGGTGCTTCACATCCGTCATTTAACTTAACGCTACTGGAAGCAGCCTCCCTCTGTTTTAATCACCGTGACCCTGGCATTTCTAGATGGATATATAAATTGTTTTTCACAGCTGCAGCATGTGATGCATTAGTGTGTGGATGGTAACTCTGACCTGCTGTTAGCTCCATTATGATGATTACTGTGCACCTGAATGCAGCGCAGATTTCAGGCTGCTTACCTCTGCTGTTGGTTCACAGTAAAGTTGTGTGGATTTGGGAGAAGTTAGATAGAGGAAAGGGTAAAAAAAATAATTTCAATAAATGTCCCCAAATGACTCAAACCCACTGATTTAAGCAACTGAGTTAATGAATGAAATTATTGTAATTGTATTACCATTTCTGTTTTATTGTGATACTGAAGAAAACCTAAAAACCTGATTGTCAGGCAAGTAAAGAAGCAGATCCCACAGAGATGTTTTAGACTGGTGCACAGTGTTCAACCAGACTGGCTCTTTTCTCTTTTTTAAAAATATAAATACAGAAAAAATAATACCCAGTAAAAAAAGAAAATTCTGTTTTAATTGTAAACATTAAACCAAATTTATGTCATTCTAAAAATACATTAAACAGTATTTTTTAGAACAAGCTATCGATATCATAAAAATCATAGAAAGGCCGTCCACAATATTCCAATGACTGCTTATCTAGAGGAAGAAAATACTTTCAGATCTCGTCTAATGGAAGCTGCACAGTTTCACCAAAAGGTCGAGACCAACTTCTTTGATGCCTACAAAGCCTACACCTTACCCAGTAAGCTGCAGTGATGAACCGATTAAAGGATTAGATGGCTGAATTAATTTATTCAAATTAATCCCCCACCATTTTCATAACTGGTCATTTTCTGACTGACTTTTTTAAGGGAAAAAAATCTCAATTCTGTTATTGTGATTTCTTAATTGTTAATATTTTCTGGTTTGTTTCCTCTATTATAACAGTAATCTGAATATCGCTGTGTTGTTGACAAGACATTTGTCATTTTCGACTTTGGGAAGCACTAACATTTTCCACCTTTTTTTGGCATTTTATGGTCTGAACAGTGAATAGATTAATCCAGAAAATCCAGAGAGCTTAGCTGACAGTGAAATGAATTGCTGCTAGTGCAGACAGTTGTGTCTGTGAGTGTTTGCTGTTTCTTTATTGCCAAAGTGTCTTTCAGTCAGAGACAGGACTCTAACTGCTCTTAGTGCTGTGCATAAGCTAGAGTGTAGTCAGTCTTGACGAGTGCATTAATAAACTAGAAAAGCATTCAGAGAGCGCAGTAATAAAGCTGGTCATTCCCCCAAATGGCATTGTCAGAAATGCAGCATTTGTTTATTAGTTACTGATAATATTTTATTATATTTTTCACAGAATTTGGTGCAGATTCATTTGTGGTTAATGTTACATGAGGCATGTGGAATTAAGTAATTTTGATGACATCTGATCTGGATTTGAAGCTTTACTTCTGATAAATGGTTTCATTTAGCCGACATTTTGAAGAAAACATGCACTTAAACCCCTGCTATTGGCATTTTGGGGTTCAGAGGGTTGAATTAAATCAAACAGTTTTAATAACACTAAACATTCATCATGAAGGAAGGTTTTCTGCAGGGCTGCTGTGTTGCACTGAGCTCAGTGTTCTTAAGCTGTAAGAGTAACAGTGTTCCACCACCACTGTTCCTCAGCATCACTCTGCACCTGAAGATCTCCTGCCCCCCCTCACCCGCCACCTCTGAGATGAGCCTCGCCCCTGCTGCTCCTCCTCCGCCTCGCCGGCCTCCACGCCAGCCGCAGGTCAGCGTGAGGGTGGAGTCAGACTGCGAGGAGTCTGGTTTCTTCTCCACACAGCAGCAGCGGTTTGGCCTGTACCCCTCAAATGAACCTCCGGAACCTTCCAGGAAGCGACATCCTCCCTTCACTGACTCCTGCGCTGAAACCGTCCTGTGAGCCCTGCAGACACGGTGCAGAGTGTCGCATGCTGATTGCAGCTCATGATCCACCTCAGCCACCTGACACACGAAAAGCTCCATCACACTCATTAACTGGATTTCTGTCAGATGTTTTATTCAGACCTTCAGACTGTCCGAGCACTCAGCTCTGTGAGTGAACCTCCTGTAGTGACACTGGTAGACAGAAACAACCAAAATGTGTTAATAATAAATGCATGAACCCTCTGTGAACTCGTGTTAGACCTCATCAGGATCTTTACCTTTTTTGTGCATTTAAAAAGAGACAGAGAAGAGGAAAATTTGTGTGAATAATTGTGGGTGTTAAGCCCCCATAAGTGTAATAAAATTACATTTCAAATCTGTGTATATTGGTTTGTTTTTAGCATAATTTAAATATTACAACCCTTTCTGCATTAACTTTATATTTGAAGAGGTTCTGAAATGCTTTGAGGGATTTTCTCCTATTAGTTGCAGTTACACATGTTAAAATAAACCACTTAAAGTCCTATGTGAGATTGTCGTGTTAATATTACTTTACTGGGTTGAAACCAGGCCCGGGGTGGCTAATCGGGAGGACCAGGACAATTCCCGGTGGGCCGGTGTTCAGTCATTGCACTGGGTTGATCATTATGCTGCTGCCACTGTTCCTGGGCCGCCTCCACTGGCAGCTCTTTTCGTTTTTTGTTTTTTTTGGCAGACGCACACGTCCGCGCACACAGTCAGAAGCAATGACGTATATATAGAGTTCTATATATACGTCATTGGTCAGAAGTGTTTGAAAGATGGAAAACAGGAAGGATGGTGCGGAGAAGGCAAGAATTAAAAAGAGGAAAGCTCTGGAAACAGACGCAGCTGAATCTGCAGAAATTGGAAACTTTTTCACTAAATGATGCAACCACATAACTGGTAAACTTTGTCCTGTAGCCCCTCAGAGTCAGAAGAAAGATCCATCACCAAGCAGCAGCCAAGAGCCACAAGTCCAGAGTGGGAGGTAGGATTGTTCTTTGAGTGAATATTATGAGAATGAATATAATGAAGAGTCTGGTGTAGACCTGCTCTGTATGAGAAGATGATTCAGCTCTACATTCATGAAACTGACCTGATGGCTTTGTAAAAAGCAGAGATTTGTGCTGAGAATTTTGACCATTTTAAAAATGTGATTTAGTGTCAGAGGCAGAGCCAGTAGTGATGAGGGGATTACTGCAGACAAACAATCACACTCACGGGCAATTTAGAGTAACCAATTAACCTCAGCATATTTTTGGACTGTGGGAGGAAGCCGGAGTACCTGGAGAAAAGCCACACATGCACAGGGAGAACATGCAAACTCCATGCAGAAAGATCCCAGGCCCAGGCCAGGATTTGAACCGGGGATCTTGCTGCAAGGCAAAAGTGCTAACCACTATGACACTGTGCAGCCTCCCCAAAAACATTCACAATAAAAATCAATACCTTGCAAAAAAAATAAGCAAATTTTCCCTTTTATCTCACTTTGCTTTTAGTTAACCTTTTTATCAGCTAATGCTCCTTTAACCCTCGTGTCGTCCTGTGGGTCAAATTGACCCATTTTAAAGTTTGAAAATGTGGGGGGGATGTCCACATTTTTAACATTTTGGGGAAATTTTTGATTTTTTTTTGGTGGAATTAAAGAATGTTTCAGGACATTCACAAAAAAAATCTGTGAATTTCACTGGATTTCCACAGAGTGTTTTTTGCACGTTGGCTTGTTTTAACCAGTTTTCTACCTTCAGCTGATTCTATCAGCAGTCTCGACTAGAGACTTAGGAGATTGAAGTCTCTACCTGTTTGGAGAAAGTGAACCAGAGTCCTGAAGCTGCACAGGAAACAAAGCAATATACAGTCTGTAATGTGATCAAGTTAGGGTCCGAGCTGACTGTTGCGAGAACCCTATTAATACAAATAATTATTAGGGCCTGAGCACTGAATGGTGAGTGCTAGAGCTTATTTGTAGGTCCATGCACTGGATGGTGTACATGTATGAATAATTAGATTTGTACTACTGAGGAAAAGTTTGGGGGACAATTAGAAATGTCCTTATTTATTAAAGAAAAGCAGTTTTTTCAATGAAGATGACAATCAGAAATACAGCCTTAACATTGTTAATGTGGTGACTATTCTGATTTTTAATGGAATATCTACATAGGAGCACAGAGGAACATTTCCAGCAACCATCACTCCTGTGTTCTAATGCTACATTGTGTTAGCTAATGGTGTTGAAAGGCTCATTGATGATTAGAAAACCCTTGTGCAGTTATGTTAGCACATGAATAAAAGTGAGTTTTTTTGGAAAGCATGAAATTGTCTGGGTGACCTCAAACTTTTGAACAGCAGTGTACATATTCTTTTAGATCTGAATCTGCAACACATCAAAGTTATACTAAACTTATACTAATATTGTGGCTTAAATATTTGACATTTCATTGATGTCATTTTCACATATTTGCAGCACAAATTTCATTTGCACAGGAAATGTAATATTAATAAACTAGTATAAATGCTTCATTAAACCGTTTGCAGGTTCTGCTCAGGTGAAAAAACAACAACAACCAGCTGACAGTGAGAAGCCATTTTATTTGCTTGAACACCTGCAACAGCAGCACTTCCTCGCTCTGCTTGCAACACCATAATAAAAACAGAACTTCAGGTCTCAGACTAATGAAAAAAAAAGAAATCTGACAACTTTTAGCACTCCAAGCACAAATATCTTTACACCTAACATGTTTGCATGTTTTCTGTTACTGAACACATCAGCAAAAATTCAAAGGGAAGTACACTGGAAGTAAAATTAAGGAATGCTCAAACTTTATTGAATTGTTAAGAATGAGTGACAGGCTGTAAGCTGTGGGTTAAATGGTGGTCACACCGAGAAGCAGAAGAAGCTTAGTTTCCTCCACGGAGACGCAGCACCAGGTGGAGGGTGGACTCCTTCTGGATGTTGTAGTCAGACAGGGTGCGGCCATCTTCCAGCTGCTTACCAGCAAAGATCAGCCTCTGCTGGTCAGGAGGGATGCCTTCTTTGTCTTGGATCTTTGCTTTCACATTCTCAATGGTGTCGCTGGGCTCCACCTCCAGGGTGATGGTCTTGCCAGTGAGGGTCTTCACAAAGATTTGCATGCCTCCCCTCAGACGCAGCACCAGGTGGAGGGTGGACTCCTTCTGGATGTTGTAGTCGGAGAGGGTGCGGCCATCTTCTAGCTGTTTTCCAGCAAAGATCAGACGCTGCTGATCAGGAGGGATGCCCTCTTTATCCTGGATTTTGGCCTTGACATTCTCAATGGTGTCGCTGGGCTCCACCTCCAGGGTGATGGTCTTGCCAGTGAGGGTCTTCACAAAGATCTGCATGCCTCCTCTCAGACGCAGCACCAGGTGGAGGGTGGACTCCTTCTGGATGTTGTAGTCGGAGAGGGTGCGACCATCTTCTAGCTGCTTACCAGCAAAGATCAGACGCTGCTGGTCAGGAGGGATGCCTTCTTTGTCCTGGATCTTTGCTTTCACATTCTCGATGGTGTCGCTGGGCTCCACCTCCAGGGTGATTGTTTTACCAGTCAGGGTCTTCACAAAGATCTGCATCTTGACACTGTCGACAGAAAATATATTAATTATGCAAAGTGTTTTAACTTCAAGTCTATTAGTCCAAATTTCAAAAATGGCATTTACATTTGGGATGTATATGTTCAGTTATTGTTTTAATGGATTGCCTGAAACCTTTTTGCAAGAGAAGTGTCTTGGGTACATTAACCACTCTGTACAAAGAATGCTGTCCCAGTAAACTCCATCTTGTCTTAAACACTTGAGCCTTGGCTGAAAGCAGACAAGTGGCTGAGAACTGATGTGCAGTTAGATCAACTAATAATGGACGAGTCACCGAGCACTGGAAATACGGTGACTGGCAGCCATTGTAAGAGAGTTTTAAATCTACAGGATCCTCCCTTAATTAAACTGAGGTGCCGATTTACAAAACGTTAACACCTGCAGTATTCATTACTCAACAACTAACCTCCATTTCAACGAGCCTAAAAGCACCTTGCACATCAGACCTACAACTGAGAATTTTAACAATTAGTTCTCAATTCATGTTGCGCTCAACACAAACAATGGCAGTCGTAACAGTTCCTAATATTTTACATTTCTTGTGTGATGATTCAGCAATACCTTCAAAGACAATGAAGAGTAGCAAATTATGTCTGAGAGGATAATATGACTTATCAATTTCAAAACTGAAATATCTAAATTGAAATCGCAAAACTCTATGATTTAGGTTATATGCTATGTTGACAGAAGTTATTTACATCTAAATGATGCTCCTGAGCCATGAATGACTGATCAGTTTTTGCAGTAGGGTCCTAGTAAACACTTAATATCTTTGTTATTGCTCGATTTGTCAAAACTAACAATTAAATCTCAGTTTTATTTATATAGTGTCAATTCACAACATGGCACTTTATAGATTTCGCAAAGCACAGAGAAGACAACAATCTTAAGTCGCTTTTATGAGCACGCAGTCGAAAAATATTGTTTACCGTTACCTACGTCAATATTTTGACCATGTTGCTAAGCTAACCACTGCCTGACGTTGCAATTTAACTCGACCACAGACACCGGTTTCAGCTCGAAGCTTTGAGTCTACACAACAGCTATAATATGAATGGTTTACTGGAACAGACGTGTGAAAGTGAAAACAGAAAACCTGCTCAGTCATTCTGATAAACTGTGGAACTGCCCGGCCGTTAAACTAGCTAACTGGCAAAGCTAATGGCTAACGATGCTAGATAAACAGGAACCGGTAGAAATGCCCGAGCTTTAACTGTTCACTAATTTATCCGAAACATATCCGACTTATTTGAAGATTGGTGTTTTAGTCTCAACAAATTTCCCAGAGTGAACAAAAAGCTAATTCTTCATAACTGCCGCGGTTGAGCGACGTTTTCTTTTAAGTTAGCTTCCGCCCAGGATAGCCGTTTTGGCTGAGGCCGTGATTAGCTTCGTTAGCAAAAACAGCTGTCGTAGCTACCAATTTAATCAGCTAAATTTACATACGCTCATCACAAATAACATCACGTACAACCAATGTGGCATAGACATGGCCAACACGATTTTAAAAAGCCTAAACAAACAAACAAAAACTTACAAGCAAATTGTGTCACCAGCGTTGGTCACTCCCTTCTATCTGGGTCCGGAAACTGTTTGCATATAGGAAGAGGAGCAGCGGAGCAGTGTATTTATACACTGGAAACCTGTATCCTTCCGCCGCTCTACCCGCAAGAACTACATGATATAGTTCCCTACAAACAACCCAAACAATTCTGGTATTAATTAAAATACACATACAAAACGAAGTAGGACTTGACGTGTAAAAATAAAATAAAACTAATGAGGTTAATTTTTTAATTAATGTTGTATTAATATTCATGCATTTTCCAACAGAGTGGCAGAGATGATAAACGACAAGTCTCAAAAATACCAGAAAGAATCAAAAAAGAAAACCAAATCAAACACAAACTGAGGAAAAGAGACACCAAAGGACCAGAAGAAGGTGTAACCACACACAGAGAAAAAATGACTAAGAAGAGGTGAAAATTAAAGAAAAGCAGATGCAAAATAAAAATATTGACAAAGAGACTCTGAAAAAACAGAGATTAAGACAAAAGAAAAATCAGCCCAGCTACAAAGATGGTGAAACAACAATGAGAAACCCAGACTGACGAGAAAATGACCAACAAAACAAGCAAAAATAAACACAAAAACAGCCTTTAGGGATAGAGGACAGTAATTCCTGATGCATCCTACAGCAGCATTCATCATTGGATGAGAAAAGCAATCTGTCTGAAAGAAAAATTATGCTCTCATAACACACCTGAAATACAGCATAAATCATAAATGTATCCCTTTTCCTCTTTGTCTCTTTTTTCCTCTCTGCTTCATTCTTGCTTGTCCACTACCTACAAATATTGTGATGTCTTTTGCAGCACATTATACCCCCTGCAGTTCTGAACATACACACGTGGACAGAATTGTTGGTACCCCTCAGTTAAAGAAGGAAAAACCCACAATTCTCACTGAAATCACTTGAAACTCACAAAAGTAACAATAAATAAAATTTATTGAAAATAAAATAATCAAAAACAGCCATTACTTTTGAATTGTTGATTAACATAATTATTTAAAAAAACAAACTAATGAAACAGGCCTGGACAAAAATGATGGTACCTCTATAAAAGATTGAAAACTATTTGACCAGAGTGACATGATTAACTCAGGTGTGTCATTTAATTGACATCACAGGTGTTTCCAAACTCATAATCAGTCAGTCTGCCTATTTAAAGGGAGACAAGTAGTCACCCTGCTGTTTGGTGAAAAGGTGTGTACCACACTGAACATGGACAACAGAAAGCGAAGGAGAGAATTGTCCCAGGACATCCGAAAAAAAATGATAGACAAACATCTTAAAGGTAAAGGCTATAAGACCATCTCTAAACAGCTTGAAGTTCCTGTGACAACAGTGGCTCATATTATTCAGAAGTTCAAGACCCACGGGACAGTAGCCAACCTCCCTGGACGTGGCCGCAAGAGGAAAATTGATGACAAATTGAAGAGACGGATCGTTGGAATTGTATCCAAAGAGCCCAGAGCAACCTCCAAAGAAATTAAAGGTGAACTCCAAGGCCAAGGTACATCAGTGTCAGATCGCACCATTCGTCGTTGTTTGAGCCAAAGTGGACTTCATGGGAGACGACCAAGGAGGACACCACTGCTGAAAAAAACTCATAAAAAAGCGAGACTGGAATTTGCAAAAATGCATGTTGACAAGCCACAAAGCTTCTGGGAGAATGTCCTTTGGACAGATGAGACCAAACTGAAGCTTTTTGGTAAGGCACATCAACTCTATGTTCATAGACTCAAAAACCAAGCATACGAAGAAAAGAACACTGTCCCTACGGTGAAACATGGAGGAGGCTCAGTAATGTTTTGGGGCTGCTTTGCTGCATCTGGCACAGGGTGTCTTGAAAGTGTGCAAGGTACGATGAAATCTGAAGACTATCAAGGCATTCTGGAGAGAAATGTGCTGCCGAGTGTCAGAAAGCTTGGTCTCAGTCGCAGGTCATGGGTCTTCCAACAGGACAACGATCCAAAACACACAGCAAAAAACACCCAAGAATGGCTGAGAGAAAAGCGTTGGACTATTCTAAAGTGGCCTTCTATGAGCCCAGATCTGAATCCCATTGAACATATGTGGAAGGAGCTGAAACGTGCCATTTGGAGAAGACACCCATCAAACCTGAGACAACTGGAGCTGTTTGCTCATGAGGAGTGGGCCAAAATACCTGTTGACGGCTACAGAACGCTCATTGACAAACACAGAAATCGTTTAATTGCAGTGATTGCCTCAAAAGGTTGTGCAACAAAATATTAAGTTATGGGTACCATCATTTTTGTCCAGCCCTATTTCATTAGTTTGTTTTTTTAAATAATTATGTTAATCAACAATTCAAAAGTGATGGCTGATTTTGATTATTTAATTTTCAATAAATTTTTATTTATTGTTACTTTTGTGAGTTTCAAGTGATTTCAGTGAGAATTGTGGGTTTTTCCTTCTTTAACTGAGGGGTACCAACAATTTTGTCCACGTGTGTATTAGCTCTACAATGGATTCCAAATATAACAGCATGACTAAGACATATAATGATAACTGGAGCGCTGCTGCTACCTCCTACATCCAGCAGTGCTCTTGGAAGAGAGAAGAGCAAAAAAAAAAAAAAATCATGAATCAAAATGAAGAGAGATAAACAACCACAAAAATTAAGGGTCACCAGAGAGATTTACAAAGCAGCCACAAAGTCAGAGAAATCACCCCGAGGAATCTCTAATGACGAGAAAGACCAACAAAAAAGAAAAACTGAAAACAAAAACATAAAAAAAAAGAAACATCAAGAACCAGAAAGTTATACAAACTTCGACAAAAGAAAGAACTGAGCAGAATCTGGTTAATACAAAAATGGTTAAATGCCCACAAACATACAAAAGGACCATTACAACATTCAAAATGACCACTACAAAGAAAAAACATTAAAATAAATCTATCAGAAAGTGGAGCACACCAGTAAGCATAAATAAATAGCAACTATAAAGAAGCTAAAAATGACCAGAGAGACACCAAGAAAAAGAAACATGAGCACAAAAACAGACAAAAAGAGATTTTAAAGGGGCAAAAAGTAGCAGTGGTGCATATTTTATTCAGCAGTGCAAGCAGTTTGAGAGGACGAATATGCTCTCTTTATGGTTTTGAGTTAAATTTTTCAACAATATTTGGTGAAATATTTCAACAAATGTTGAATGAATAGTTATTAAATGTGGTTTAGATATTTATGTATCCATCAGGATGAATTATAACAACCTATATTACTGTTCAAAAGTTTGGGGTCACTTAGGAATGTCCTTATTTTTGAAAGGAAAGCATTTTTTTTCCAATGAAGAAAACATCAAATTAATCAGAAATACAGTCTACATATTGTTTATGTGGTAAATGGCTATTCTCGCTGGAAACGGCTGACTACTTCACCAAGGAGTGCAACAGAGTTATGTGACGATCAGTGTACACTTGTCCGTCTGTCTGTGTGCAACATTCCTCAAAAACGGATTAACTTAATTGGATGAAATTTTCAAGGAAGGTCAGAGATGACACAAGGACCACCTAATTAGATTTTGGCCATGATGCAGCTCATAGTCTGGTTGTAGATGCTTCAGCTTTTTGTAAAAGATTTCTTGATCATTGCGAGATAGTGGCATGGCGTTGCTGTAACTATGACCACAAGTGAACACTACGTCAGCTGCCTGCTGCGATCAAATGATTGTGATCCTACTACAAATCCTCTGCTGCGGACTTATCGGGACTTCCATCTGTCCCCATATGTCGGTGCTGTGCTTCAGAAATCATACAGTGACTGAGCAGCCTTGGTGGAGTACTGCGCTCTTTGTGTGTTTACTTGTTTTTAATGATCTACATAGGGGTACAGAGGAACATTTCCAGCAGCCATCACTCCTGTGTTCTAATGCTACATTGTGTTAGCTAATGGTGTTGAAAGGCTGATTGATGATTAGAAAACCCTTGTGCAATTATGTTAGCACACGAATAAAAGTGTGAATTTTCATGGAAAACATGAATTTGTCTATGTAATCCCAAACTTTTGAATGGTAGTGTATAGCACCAATACCCACTCACTCCTGAAGCCCGGAGTCACTACTCAAATAAAGTGTTAAAACAAGTACTATTAGTTTCATGTCATTTCAATGTGGCGCATTAAAATGAGTCCTTCATAGTCACTGATTCTTTAAATCTATTAAGAGGTGAGAAAACACGATGACCTCTGTGTCCTTGAGTCTGTTATTACAGTTTCTTTCTTTGTCTAAGAACAGCATCATTTGGAAAAATAAAATCATATTTACATTTCCAGAACCACAGGAAGTAAAAACATGTTGATTTGATTATTGAATAAGCCTGATCTCCTGAGTCATTTTTCATACACTGACATATTGTTGATATATTTTCAAGAGGAAGCCCACTGATTTTAGATTAGCACTTCTTTATTTTTCTGTCATTAGGCAATACAACAGCAACTTAATGACTAACTGCACATTATTACGTTTCAGCAGATGACTACACGCGATTGAACGCCCCATCTTTCAAACAGTTTCATTTCCGATTGTCATTAACTATAAAGCATTGTCAGTGCATGTTCTTTTGTCAGAGTTTTTAAACCTGTGCCCAAAAGAATACTAAATATTGTCTGAATGTCAGCCTTAACTGGATGTTTTCTGGAGTCATGTTCTATATAATGTGTTCCACGTGCAACAAATGCAAATGACAGCTTGGAAAGATGAGACGATGGAGCACAGTCCTCAACCTCAGTTTGAAGTTACACAGCTACTAAACCCTGACAAAAAGACTCAAAATGATTACACGATCACAGAGACACATGTTGGCAGACAAAAAAGGAGAGAGATTCAAACCAGAGGGCTGTATTACAAAGCCAGATGAGATATGCTGAGCCTAAAGTCAGTTTTCAGTATCATGAAGGTGGCTCTTGTTTAATCTGCTAGTTCATCATGCAAACCGATTCAGAGTTTCAGCCATGTTAGGGTTTGTTACTCTTTAGTATTCTTGTTAAACATAGTTACTCTTTAATATTCTTACTAATCTTACTACTTGCTTTATTCTTCAATATTCTTGTTAAAGATACTACTTGTTTATATACATATTTCTTATATGAGGCTGATGTAAGAATCCGTTTCTAATATTCCTGTTGAACATGCTGCTGTTTTTAACATTCCTCTTGAACATGTTGATGGCTCAATACTGATTTACACATTGCTGAAGTGCTAATAAAAAAAAGAGTCGTGTTGACCTGTGTAGATAGGAACATTATCCCACACTGGGTGGATTGGGGTAAATCAAAGGTTAAAGGAGACAGGTCAACTGATGGTAAAATGCAGCTGCCTACACTCGTTACACCAAACATGCATGACTCACATACCAACACACACACACACACACACACACACACACACACATGTTTGTACTTCTATCTTAGTGAGGACATCCATAGGCGTAATGCATTTCCTAGAGCCTTACCCTAACCTTAACCATCACAACTGATTGCCTAACCCTAATCCTTACCCTAACCCTAACCAAACCTCAATTCATACCTGTTCTCTAAAAACAAGTCTTCACCCTCAAACATGGCTGTTTCAAAGTGAGGACCGGCCAAAATGTCCTCACTTTGTAAAAATGTCCTCACTTTGATAGTTAAATGCAGAAAATGGTACTCACCATGTAGCAAGTACAAGAACACACACACACACACACACACACACACACACACACACACACACACACACACACACACACACACACACACACACACACACACACACACACACACACACACACGTTTGTACTTCTATCTTAGTGAGGACATCCATAGGCGTAATGCATTTCCTAGAGCCTTACCCTAACCTTAACCATCACAACTGATTGCCTAAACTTAATCCTTACCCTAACCCTAACCAAACCTCAATTCATACCTGTTCTCTAAAAACAAGTCTTCACCCTCAAACATGACTGTTTCAAAGTGAGGACCGGCCAAAATGTCCTCACTTTGTAAAAATGTCCTCACATTGATAGTTAAATGCAGAAAATGGTTCTCACAATGTAGCAAGTACAAGTACACACACACACACACACCACACACACACACATTCTCTCTCTCTCCCTCACACACACACACACACACACACACACACACACACACACACACACACACACACACACACACACACACACACACACACTTAGTTCTAAAGGCCACTCCAGATAATAAGTACATCAAGTGAGAACAAAAGCTACTGTGTTAAGAACTGATAAATAATCATGACTGAACTGGAGATGGTGCGTCACGAGAAACTGTGACAATCTTACATGAAGATGGCGGAAGTCAGCAGTTGATGATGAAGACACAATACACTTTGGTAATTATAAGAAACACACTGATCACAATAGGGAGAGACTCTCTTGCAGGATCTGGAAACAGCTGATTACTTAGATTGTTGCACATTTTCATAAATACACTCTGTACACTGTGAATTTCATCCATTACTGGGAAGACGCCTTCACATTTACACTTTGTTTACTATAGTCCTCTGAACAGTAATGGTCCTTGATATCAAGCTACTTGGGATTGCAGAATAAACAGCTTTAACTGAGAGGAGTCTTCTATCTCAAAAAACGAACACACTCGATAGCCTCCTCTTCTACTTTTCATTCCCATCAGCTGATCCTGTCCTCCTGAGATCCTCCATGAGAATTACAGCTGACAGTAGCTGTTTAATCCTGCTTTGATTGATTTCATTTTCTTTGCAGGTTCAGTCTCTGATCTGAACTCCAACACTCGGCCAGCTGACTGCGTTCCCACTAATCTCACTGTTTGTGCTGCGTGTCAGTAGCTGTTGTTCTCCCCTTCCTTTTCTGAGTTTCAAAATGTTGCCTCTATTTATTTTTGACTGTATCTTACTTTTGTTGATTTCTTTACAGCCTGTCGTCCTGCTCATGTCTTTGCCTCATTGAGAGATATTTTCACGAATGTTTTCTGTTTCAGTCTGTGTTTTGCTGCTTGTCTGCCTCATTTTCCTTTATTTTTACTCCCCTACATGCTGATGTTCTCTGTGTTTCAGTGTGTATTTGTTTGTGTAGCATCAAGTAGTCTGTCAGGTCACATTTAGGATGAGACCGCTTTCATGCTTTTCAGGATGGAACTGCAATTGAAGCAGATTCTTGTATTTCTGCTGCAATGAATAAATAAATGAATGAATATTATATTTTTTCATCTGTTTATTTACATTATTTATCCCTGGAGGAATTATTGATGCACATTAACATATAACAGCCCTAATACTCAGGCATGTTCACCACCATCGTCCAACAACAGCATCTTACAGTCATAAACCAAGATGTCAAAAATCAATCGAGACCTCCCACCTGACCTCCCCAGAATCACTTGATTGACTTTGTACAGTCATTTAAGTCAGTGTAATAAAGCCATGGAAAATTTGACTTGCATACATTTATTACGTGTTTTCCATTCTTTCTGAACCCTCATAACTTCATAAGTACAGCAGACACACAAAATATTCAGGTGTCACAATCTTAAGTCAAAACGTAGGTAAATATGGGACCTTTCATTTGCTAAAACTTGTTTTGTCCAGCCATCTATCCCACATGGTGACAGGAGGACACAAAATGCACCTTTTAAAGATTTCTCCTCTAAAGTATCAGAAAAAAGAGAACATCTTCCAGGGTGCCAGTGATTGTTCCTATGGCTCTAGATTTAACTGGGGCAGTTTTACCACTGAAAGATGATATATGCCAAAATCTTTAAGCTCAAAGTTGGTCATAAAAAAAAATAATGCAGAACAAAAAAACAGATTTTGGCTTAAGATTGTGACACCTGGAGTGGATGTATAAATAATTGCGAGATAGCGGTTGTAACTATGACTACAAGCGAACATTACGTATGCTGCCTGCTGATTGTGATCCTACTACAAATCGACCACTATGGAAAACACATTTTTAAAAATGTTTCACCCGTCATAAATGGTACAACAACTGAGCAGCCTTGGCCGAGTACTGCACTCTCTGAGTGCTTGTTGTTTCTACAACAAACAAATAAATTAGTTCAGTGTTGTTTCAAAGCCGTCTTAAATTGTCTCTGAATGTTGTCTTCTATTAACACCGGACAACAAAGTCTGGACTTTATCGCTATCTCGCAATGATACAGAAATCTTTAACAAATCCGTTGATCCAGATTATAAGCCACATCACTGCCAAAATCTTATCACTTGGTCCTTGAGTCATTTTAGACCGTCCTTGCACATTTCATGGAAATCCATTAGTCTGTTTTTGAGTAATGTTGCTAACAGGCAGACAGTCAAACAAACCAACGTCGATCGTCACATAACTCTGCGGCGTTCCTTGGCAGAGTAAAAAGCACAACATGCAGAGGAAGTTCCGACACATCACCTCCTGGATAAATACAATTCCTGTAACTTTAAAAGCGTCTAATAACTAACTTAGGATGGAGACATGGTGTATTTTAGTGGAAAAGTGTGAAACCAAAGAGAATCTATGGCATGAGTTCCATCTTCCTCTGTGTATCAGTGCTGCATGCACGGCCTCTGCTGTGACCCACGCTGTTAGCTGCTTCTAATATTAATGATCTTCTTGTGTTGCTGCACTCATTATGACTCTCTCTGGATAATGGCACCAGCTAAATGCCTTAAATGCACATTAATGTAATGTATTTCTGGCTCTGTGAATGCTGTTTGGTTCATTAAACTTGTGTGGGTGGCACTCAGTTTCCTCAGAGTGTCTAATATCATCAAGAGTGCGGTTAAAAGCTTCTCAGCAGCTGAATTAAACGCAGCAGGAAGGCCTGTGGAAATTGCTATCGTGGCATGAAGTGTTATCCTCCTATTAGCATTCAGGGTGGCAACAGAAGGAATCATTAGGACGCTAAAATGGGCTGGAGGTGGGGGAATGCTGCAGGGCAGGATCTGCCTCACAGCCGTCAGGGTAAATTTGCAGTAGTCCAGAGAAAAGTTGCTCATCAGACAGAATTCCAGCCTTGAATCTGCAGCGGTGGTGAAAGTAGGAGAAACTTTTCATAACAGTTGTGGGTGGAGATTTAGTTTGAATATTTGGAGGAGGCACAGTATGTGGTCTGCCATCCTCCCCTAGGATATTTGAGCATCAAAAGCTCTATACAGACATGGAATATGTAACATTACCGCTTTATCAGTCTGTTACAGTAACACCATTCTATCATTCAGACATATTGGGAGGTCACTTTTTTCTATTCCTCACAGCGTCATTCACATCCATATCCCATCCACAGTGATGGAGAGAGCTCATGTGCACTCATGATATCGGTCGTTCACACGAGATTAGACAATACATCATGGGATGTAGAGTACCATATAAAAGTATTTCCCCCTTCTCAAATTCTTATTTTTTCATATTTTCCCCACTTTAATGTTTAGGATCATCCCACGCAAATCTAAATGTCAAACAAAGATAACCCAAGCAAACACAAAATGCAGTTTTTAAATTATGATTTTATTTATTGAGGGGGAAAAAACTATTCAAAGCTACCTGGCCCTGTGTGAAAAAGTAATTACACCCTAAGCCTGATAACTGGTTGGGCCATCCTCAGCAGCCACAACTGAAATCAAGAGTTTTCTACAACTGCCAGTGAGTCTTTCACATCTCTGTGGAGATATTTTGGCCCACTCTTCTTTGCAGAATAATTCAGCAACACTGGAGGGTTTTCCAACATGAACGGCCTTTTTAAGGTCATACCACAGCATTTCAGTCGGATTAAAGTCTGGATTTTGATTAGACCACTTCAAAACCTTCATTTTGGTCGTTTTAAAGCCATTCAAAAGTCGACTTGCTAGTGTGTTTTGGATCGTTGTCCCGCTGCAGAACCCAAATGTGCTTCAGCTTGAGGTCATGAACTGATGACCAAATATAGTCCTTCAAGATTTTCTGGTAGAGAGCAGAATTCATGGTTCCATCAATCACAGCAAGTCATCCAGGTCCTGAAGCAGCAAAGCAGCCCCAGACCATCACACTACCACCACCATGTTTGACTGTTGATATGATGTTCTTTTTCTCAAATGTTGTGCTACTTTTACACCAGATGTAACGAGACACACCTTTCAAAAATTTAAACTTTGGCCTCGTCAGTCTGTAGAATATTCTCCCAAAAATCTTGGGGATCATTCAGATGTTTGTTGTTTGCAACATAGACCCTGTCTTTACTATATGCAGACCAGTCATGCTTTGTGGTATGTAGTCTCCTCTTAAAAAAGCTGATTCCAAGCCAGGAGCCAGGAATACTAATGTCTACATGCAAGCAAATACAAAAAATATCCATCCATCCATCACTTAATCCTCATTAGGGTCACGGGGGGCTGGAGTCTATCTCAGCTGACATAAGGACACCGTGGACAGGTCACTAGTCCATCGCAGGGCTACACATAGAGACAAGCAATCACACTCACATTCACACCTACGGACAATTCAGAGTTACCAATTAACCTGAGCATGTTTTTGGACTGTGGGAGGAAGGCGGAGAACCTGGAGAAACTCCACACAGAAAGAAAGACTGGGACACAAACTGGAGATCTTCTAGCTGCAAGACAAAAGTGCTAACCCCCAAGCCACTGTACAGCCCCAGAAAAACCACAAGCAGATAAAACATTCATATTCTAGAGGTTCAGTCTGGAGGAATACAGAAGGTTTAGCAACAAGGTGTGACTTCAGGATAACCTTGGCATAAAGTTACTTAAAGCAACTTAATTTTCAGTGAAAACCTTACAGACTTTATGGTTTACTGTTACACACCTTCATATTTCTACAGGTGTTTTTATTGAAAAATCAAGAAAGATGCAGTATTTTCTTATCTTTAGCTGTGATGAGACATTAAAAAAGCAGATAAATGAAAAAATGCAGTTACAGTGAATAAGTTTCTAAGTACAAAACAATCTACACTTTGTGGTTAGACCTCTGAAAGAACTGTGAGCAAAACATGAAGCCAAAGAATCCAACAGAACAACTGGATGTTAAAAAAGAATCTTTTGTACTTTTTTATTCAAGTTTTACCATTTATTTAGGGAAACTGTTAACATTTCTCTTCTCATAATGAAAATGTACATTTATCAATCTGCATAAAACATCACATGTACAGTACATCAAAATAAATACATCATCTGGTGGGTTGATTGAGTTGCACTCGAAGATCAATCGGTTTGAACTACAGCTACACTATTCACATCACGACCGCCGCATCTGCAACAATGCAAGAGTTTCGTTCAGCTCTTCAGTCCACAGCTGGTCCACAGCTGGGGACTCTGGGGCCGGACTACGACGGTCCATCAATCTAACTACATGTGAGAGGAAAAAGACAACGGTACTGCACCGGCCCTCGAGTCAGAGATTGAAATACCACTTAACTACAGCTAAAAGCCAGAGGTGGACCAGCCGGAGTGAAGAACACTCAAAGGTGACTGCAGGCAGGAGGGAGTTCAGGGACAGGAGACTAACAAAAACTAAACATCCGCCTCCACTCAGCCGGAATCCTTAAGGTTTCAGTCCACCCCTGTGTTTGCCATGGTGACAGCAAGTGTGGAGGTGGATGTATGAAGAGCTGGATGCAGCACCACCCTCAGCTGAACCAGAGAACTGCTGATGGACTCCAGACTCGATCTGTTTACTCCTCTGTACACTGACACCAGAGCAGTTTAGGATAGATTGGAGGATTTTACTGGTTTCTTTAAAGGTCCCTCATAGCTTTTTTCTGCAGTTCACACTTTGAGAGCTCTGTCAGTGTCTGTTCCATGGTCCAGCTGAAAACCAAAGGGACGGAGTGCTCTGCAATGATCTGGCTGAAGAAATCAGCTGAGCCGAGTCACTGATCATTTTTTAGGGCTCATTGTAGAACATTCTTTTATCGAAAAGCCTTTCTGGATTTTTTTTTACTTTTAATTCAGTTTGATCTGTCTTTAACTCTTTTTGTAATCCTTCGTTTTGTGTCTGATATTGTTAATTTTGTCAGGTCTTATCTGGCATGTTTTGTATCTCTCTGAAGTTGTTTACAGAGTTGTTTTTCATTTTTTATGGTTATTTCAGACCCTTTTTGGTCATTTAATCTAGTTATATCTTATAAAGTTAATTTTATGTGTCATGTAATTTTGCATCTCTTAGGAACTTTTTCTCCCTTTTTTGTCATTTTGTGTCTTACTTTAATTGTTGTGCATACACTACTAATCAAACGTTGGACACACCTTCTCATTTAATGCTTTTAATTTATTTGTATTATTTTCTACATTGTAGATTAATACTGTAGATTAACCCTTTTTTGTTCACAACATAGTTTCATATGTATTCTTTTATAGTTTTGATATCTTCAGTTTTAATCTACAATGTATTAAATAAATAAAAACACTGAATGGTTGTGGTTGATTTTCTTTTTTTTGTGACACATTGTGTATCATTCTGGAGGTTTTGCACCTATTTTCTGTCACAATTTGGTCGTTTTACATCTGTTTGAAACCTTTCTGGACATTTCAAACGTTTCTTTGGTCATTTTTATGCAGTTGTCGCCACTTTGTCTCTTTGTTGTCACGTTGCGTCTCCAACGCATTTCATGTGGATTGTTGTGCACCTCTTTCAGGGATATAGGTGATAGTGGCGCAATGGTTAAGTTACTGGACTGCTTATCTGAAGATCAGGGGTTCAAACCCTCAATGTGGCCACTGTTGGGTCCTTAACCCCTCCTGCTCCAGGGGCGCTATACTGTGGCTGACCCTGCACTCTCATGCCCCCAATTGGGAGGATATATGAAAATCTGAACTTTTCCTCATGGTATTAATAAGGGATAATTAATTGATATGTACACTCTTGGTTAAAAAATTGAAAGAATTTGAATTTTGCACTGTTGGATCTTAACCCATAAGAACCCACAGTGACACCAGTGTAACAAGCACTTTGAGTGCCCCAGTCTATGTGGTCCACTTGGTCTGTGGTATATCCAACATTATTTTCCTTTAAGGAAAAATGGGTCTTGGTTCTTATGGGTTAAAAAGGTTCTAAGTAGAGCTTCAAAATGCAAAAAGAAGAAATGGGAGCAAGAGAAGAAAAATTTTTAGCAGGAAATTTATTGAAAACTGCATTTAAACTCAAACATGCTTTTGTCAACTTATCAAAAGTTTAAGACCACAGCCTTTAAAAACCCAACTCTGCACAAAAATTTGGACTCCATATCATTTCCTGTCATGACCTCCTGATGGCAAAGGCAAAAAAGTTTTCTGTCTTTGAACGTGGCGGCATTTTTGAGCTAGGCCTCTCGCAATGCGCCATCTCTACTGAGGGTGGACGCAGAAAGACAGTCATTTTAAATTTTTTTAGACTATCCTGAGGGCTACGGAACATAAAAGTCAAGTGGTAGACCCAAGGCAATTTCTGAGGGCCCTCGTCTGTGTGGTAATGACTGGGTCTTTCAACAGCCTGAAAAAGAATTTCTTCCAGGACAATAATGTCACTCTTTTGGACCATCCTGCATGTTCCCCTGATCTAAATCCCATTTATAACATTTGGGGAAGTTTAGAAAAATGGACATCGGTTCCGGACAGCGGATGCCCTTCATGAAACCATCTTCACCACTTGGAGAAGTGTTTCCACTGGCCTCCTGGAAACACTTGCATCAAGCATGCCTCAATGAATTTTTGACGTGATCAACAAGAATGGTGGAGCTACTCATTACTGAGTCCTTTTTGACACGTGCTTGTGCTTTGAGGGGGTTTTCAGGTTTTTTTGAGCTATGGTCATAAATGTTTGATCAGCTGATGAACAGCCTATTTCAGATGAATTGTTGTTTTCAATAAATTATTTGCTCAGTTTTTTTCTTGCTCCCATTTCTTCCTTTTGCATTTTCTAAGCTCTACTTAGAATTTTCTTAAGATGCAACAGTATAAAATGCAATTTCTTGCAACTTTTCAACTGGTCTTAAGATTTTGATCGGGAGGTATATTAAAATGATGGAATAAGACCTTGGGCTACTAGACCTGGCCCAGTGAACCCATTCTATGTGCACTGAACTGGTGGCCACTAACAATTAAAAAATATAATGCATTTGTTGACAGCAGAAATAAACTAACCTGTAATTTTTTTTTTTAATGGGCTGGTTTTAATGAAAATCCTAAGGATTATTACTTCCAGGTTTCTTTTAACTACTTACAGTCAAGAATATAATAAAAAGTGCTTTGATCCACATTCCTCACACTGTGTTCTGTCCCTGACTCCTTCCCCTTCTCCCCTCCTTAACTTCTGTTTGTCCCGTTGCACTTAACATCTCCTCTTTTCCCACCGTGTTGGATGATCTCAGATGATCGTTGGGTCTTTTCCCTTCGTCCTCCATCTCCCATCATCTCCCAGCCACGCCGGTCCGTCACTGACTACTTGCCTCACTCCTCTTTGCACCACATTTCCTCTCCTGTTTCCCACCTTCTCTGCACAAGCTGTCACATCAAAGGAGGAGAGAACAGGATCGATCGCTGGTTCTCATGTCAGAAGGGGCTGGACATCATTATTTGTATTTACATCGCCTCCTCCTGGGCGGAGAAGGGAGGGAGGGGAGGATGAAGAGTTAGGATGGGGCGGTCGGTCTCGGTTCACAAATGTCTTTATGAGAGGCTTCTCATATCGATACTTCATATTCACGAGTGTCCTGCTGGGAGTGAAAAAGAAAAAGGAAGAGTCAGAGGCAGTGTGAGCTGCAAAGAGTGGACAGTTAGTTAAATGTAGTGTTTCGGCTGAGTGGACACTCACTCCTCCTGTCTCATAGAGCGGGTTGTCAAACTCTGTCTCCACAGTGATCTGCCGGTAAGGATGGGGGTAGATGAGAGGCAGCCTTAAGTTGGAGTGATATCTGCACCTGATGGACACAGTGAGTGAAACATTAAGACATTTCAGAGATCCAAGTTTCAGAAGCAATTTCCATCTCACTGCAGCAGGAAAGAAATGGGTTTTCATCTGTTTCTCGAGGTCTGACTGCATTTCAAAGATAAGAAAAGATAAGACAACGCTAGAATTCCTAAGGGAGCTTTTTATGTCAGATATTGCTCAGACAAAACTACAATCAAATAAATGTATTATGCATTATTAAAAATCCAAATATGTAAACAAGCATAAAACTAGAATAGAAAAGTAAGAAGTAGTACTGGTAGTGATAGTGAAGTAGGAAAGAAATACTGCACGTGATTAATAAATACTGCAGATAATAAGGTGCAGGATTTTATATTGCAGTGAAAAATGAACCCACAGTGAGGTAAAATGTGCCAGGAGCATAAAACAAAAACAAAACAAACAACAGAAACACCCACAAGCTGCTTGGTTAATTTTTCGATCTTTGGGTTCCAGTACATTAAGGTTACAAAGCACCTTCTCGTAGGTTTCCATGGTAACAGCTCCACCACAGAGGTCATTTACATAACCTGTGTTGCTGCTGCTTATCAGTGATCATAATGGATGGTAACTAGTACTAACTAGTAGGCACCTCCTGTCCAACCGGTGGGCTTCATGACATTGTATAATCAAAGCAGGTGAAATATTTGATGCATACACTCTAAGAACTATATTTGAGATGCAGCTGAAGTAAAATGCTGTTTTGAATAAATCTTTATGTTTATTCTTTGACAAAGGTAGTTTACTTTTGTGGAATAAGTCAACTTCTATTTACCAGTCGCCCTTTAAACTGGTATACCAGTTTTATCCAAAGTTGCACAAGTTAGGCTCACCGATCCTTTATTATTGTCTTCAAATTTTTCTGCCAAAACTCAACTGCCATTTTCAAGTAGGATAATACAGTAAAAACAACAGCAAGTCTAATGACAATAATCATGTTTTACATTTTATGACGAGTAAAGCAAATACATAAGATGGTAAAATTGGAAATTTCTAGATGGCCTTCCTTAAAATGCAAAGTGTTTATTCTGATAGTAAAATGATTTAATGCATCCAACTTAAACCACCGACATTATATTACTTAGCTTAATTTAGATAAACTTAAATTAGTTGTGTTACTAATTGACATTTTTTTTATTTAACAATAAACTGAAGTTTGCCATGCAAGTCTCCTCATACAGTAGCCTCGCCGCGCTAGACAACCCACGGCAACGAATTTAATTCTCTGCCAGGGAGGGTCTAGTTACCCTCCATAAGGCTCGAGGCTGGATTCTCCTAAAACTGGCCGGACCAATCACTATGAAGTGTAGAGTCAGAAGGCGGGCGTAACGAAGTGACGACAGAGGTGCGACGATTCTGACAGAAACAACCGGCACACAATAAACAGTTATCTTTTGACTCGGCTTTGGCCACAGCCCTTAAAGATTTGAAGCTAAAATTCAACTTGAAAGATAAACAAAGGACGGCACTTAAGTGTTTCATTGAGAAGAAAGACGTATTTGGACTTATGCCGACGGGATATGGCAAATCCTTAATATACCAGTTGGCTCCACTGGTTGGGAAGCTAATGGGACTTAGCCACAATCCCCCGGTGCTGTCGGAACTACGTCAGCCTATTCGTTGCGTTGATTGGTTGTATACCTACCCAATTGCTGCAGAGGGATTTGATAGACAACCTTTTAGCCTGCCTCCCTCCCTGTCGAGCTTCCCTAGACCCTTGTGCCGTCAGAAACATGGGTGTAGCATGGCTCGGCTACTCATACAGTGCTGTGAAGAAGTATTTTCCCCTTTTTGAATTCCTTTTTTTAAATATTTCCCCCTCTTACATGTTTAAGACCATCAAACTAATTTAAATATCAGACAAAGATAACCAAAGCGAACACAAAACGTAATTTTTAAATGATGATTTAATGTTTTAGGGGGGAAAAGCTATCCAAACCTACCTGTGAAATAGTAGCTTTGAATAGTTTTTATTCCTTAATCAATAAAATCCTCATTTAAACCTACATTTTGTGTTTACTTGGGTTATCTTTCTCTGATATTTAGATTTATTTGATGATTTAAAACATTTAAGAGGGGAAAATATGCAAAAAAAAAAAATACAAATTTGAGAAGTGCGCAAATACTTTTTCATGGCACTGTAACTATAGCCATCCTGGGTTGTCATGTATAAAATAACATAAAGTTCCACCAGCAAACTAAGGCAGCATTTTTCTGCAGCCACAACGAAACATGTTTTCTCTTCTTTTTATTGCAACGAGGACACACTATCTCACTAAAAACCACTCGTTGTACTGTGCAGGCTGTTCAGCACGGTGCTGCTCTTAGTGAGCTCCAGAGCACAAAGAAATGACGACGACAGACAGAAGCTTTTATCCTAATATTCCTGCACAGATAATACTGTTTAAAATGTCTTTGTTATGAGCTAATGCACATGAATGTCGCCATGGTTACATACAGTTATGCAGTTCTTTGATGGTTCATGTCTGCAAGTTGGATGTTGATTTCTCAAATCTGTCATTATTGTCGGTGAAAGAAAGTAACAGTGGAATTACAACCCTCACTGGAAATAAAGAGAAATGTCATCACCAATGCTCCTTATCCCACAGTCATCCATTAAGTGGGTTTCAATACTAATCACACCTTTTATTCATCATTTACTTCACATTTTGCTCTCACTCTGCAGTATTTCTTACTGGAATTTTTGCTGGCTTTTGTCCTATTATATCTACCAAACTTGTAATATAATTTGGTGAGACGTGGCTGACATAGATTTAATAAAACACTACATGAGACGTCAGATGTCGGGTGGAAGCAAGAACATGAAACTTTATATAAAAACAGGTTTTGTTTTAAATCTGGAGGAAATGTGAACCTTTCACCAGCATCACTCCTGTTTTAACTGATAATGGTTTAATCAAATATTTCTGTTTTCAATGAGAAGAAGATGATCTACATCTAATTATCTACATGAGCATGGTGGGACACAACTGCTACACAAAAAAACAAGTCTGTTGAATTTAGCATTTCTCCACACTTGCCTCTCTCCTTTAGCCTAGCCGCGCTAGACAACCCACGGCAATGAATTTAATTCTCTGCCAGGGTGGGTCTAGTTACCCTCCATAAGGCTCGAGGCTGGATTCTCCTAAAACTGGCCGGACCAATCACCATGAAGTGTAGAGTCAGAAGGCGGGCGTAACTAAGTGACGACAGAGGCGTGACGATTCTGACAGAAACAACCGGCGCACAATAAGCAGTTATCTTTCGACTCGGCTTTGGCCACAGCCCTTAAAGATTTGAAGCTAAAATTCAACTTGAAAGATAAACAAAGGATGGCACTGAAGTGTTTCATTGAGAAAAAAGACGTATTTGGACTTATGCCGACGGGATATGGCAAATCCTTAACATACCAGTTGGCTCTGCTGGTTGGGAAGCTAATGGGACTTAGCCACAATCCCCCGGCGCTCTAGGAACTCTGTCAGCCTATTCGTTGCGCTGATTGGTTGTATACCTACCCAACTGCTGCAGAGTGATTCGAAAGACAACCTTTTAGCCCGCCTCCCTCCCTGTCAAGCGGCCCTAGACCCTTGTGCCTTCAGAACATGGGTCTGGCGCGGCTAGGCTATCTCTCCTTTCTATTTTTACATAATTTCACCCCTTCTGGACTCGAAAAACACAAAAATCTGAAAAGTAAAAGTCACTTTTTCAAACAACACAACTTTTAGACTGGTTACAGATGTTTAGTCGCATTTCTCCATCATTCCTCATCTTTTCAAGTAAAGGCAAGAGGTTATAAAATACACACGCATAATGAATCACACCCTGTTATTCAAAACTACTTCATTAGAATAAAAAAATGAATACATTAACGTGTCTGGCTGGTCTTAAATGAATAATTGCGGCGCATTTAATGCTTCACATCAGATGTCATAAATATGGAACTATACAGGCTCTGTGCTGCCAACAAGAAGCCAATACAATGCAATGAGGGCAGCTGCATACTTTAATGTAAAATAAGAAGTTGCTGGAGTAGTGTAAAAAAAAAAAGCACTCCCGACTGACCACCTCAGAATCAGCAGGGTTTTTTTATGTATCATAACTTCAGCAAAGGGCTGCTCAGTGGATCGGTGGTTAGCACCGTCACCTTGCAGGTAGAAGATCCCCAGTTCGCGCTCCCGCCTTCCAGAGTCTTTCTGCATGGAGTTTGCATGTTCTCCCTGTGCATGCGTGGATTTTCTCCAGGTACTCCGGCTTCCTCCCACAGTCCAAAAACATGCTGAGGTTAATGTGGCATATCATCATAGGCTGTGGTGTGCGAGTCACAACAGCGTGACAGGGCGACTGGAAAGTGCCTGGGGTTTTGAGAAGGTGTGTGTTCAGCACTACAGCCAGTGTAAATAAAACTGCCATAAGCACACAGTTGTCGTCCGAGATTTATTGGACATAACAGTTAATTGGTGATTCTAAAAAGAGTGTGATTGTTTGTCCCTGTGACAGACTGGTGACCTGTCCAGAGTGTCTTCTGCCTTCACCCTAAGTCAGCAGAGATAGACTCCAGCCCCTCTGCGAGCCTAATAAGGATTAAATGGTGTATGGGTAATGGATGGATGGATGAAACCTCATTATATTTGATAAAATCATTCAAAATGTTACCTTCATATGATGAATGCTGTCAGGGTTACAGGCCCTTGAAGTACAGAGGGATGGGTCTACATTTTTAGTTGTGTTTCTTTTTCCAGCATGTTTGAGCACTCATTAGTGGTTATATTAGAAAACTGTTTTGATACAGAAGGAATCATGGCAAGAAGATGAATCTGATATTACAAAATTGGACAAAAATGAGACCTTTGACAAGCCACTTTTAAAAGCTTTTTGTGTTTAATTATCAGAATCCAGATACCACATCCAGGGTACCAGCGTTTGCTTCTATGAATCCATGTCGCAGACGTTAAACAGATGCAGTTTTGCTGTTGCAACTATGATCTGTCCATTGATGTTGATGTACAAAGAGAAAACAATGTGCTGAACATGATTTGGGTTCAGATGGTAACTCCTGGAGTGAATATCTAACAATATCTAATTATCTATACACCGCTTAATCCTCATTAGGGTCGTGGGCGGGAGGGGAGAGGGAAAGCAGTCTCACTCATATGGACAATTTAGAATCACCAGCTAACCTCAGCATGTTTTTGGGCTGTGGGAGGAAGCCAGAGTAGCCAGAGAAAATCCACACATACACAGGAAAAACATGCAAACTCCACGCTGGGACACGAACCGGGCATCTTCTAACTGCAAGGTGATAGTGTTAACCACTGAGGCACTGTGCAGTCCCAGAAAACAATGTGCTGAACAAAAAACGGATTTTGCTTTCAAATAGTGACACCTGGAGTGGATATCTAACTTGTTTTTCAGCCCTGAAAATTTCATCCCCTCCACTTATGAAGTTATGAGGCTCTGAAATGCTAAAAAGAAAAGCTAGCACAAATATAAAAGCACTACATTTCCACCCACCATTATGCACTTCAAGGGGAGTATCTCTGAAAATATTATTGGTAAAATATTGCAGGGCTTCATTAAACACACCAAGGTTACTGTAGATTAAAAAAAAAATTGTCTGATTCTGATTTGATACAGATTTGGTTGATTTTCTATGAAATGACTCATCATGTAAAGGTGCAGTCTATAATGTTACCGTGTGACGTAGACATACGCTCCTCCCAGCAGCACCGACAGCAGCATAACAAGGATGAAGATGGCCAGTCCGATGTTCCCTCCATCCAGAGGGGAGCCGGCTGTAGCCTCTGTATCTGACAGACCACACACGGATACATCAGGTTAACCAAAGGCAGCGTGTGATCCAGAGGACAAATAAGAGGTGTAATAGGCTGACTAGGGTTGGCTCAGCACACGTAGGTGGAAGCTACAGGTAATCAGATGGACAAACACAACTGGAGGGACAAACACACACAGTGGGGATGGACTTGGCAGGCAGATGTTTGCAGATGCAGGCAGAGCAGGCAGACACACAGAGAGGTGAACTGTTGTTTGATTCTTTTGCCAGTGTGATGGTTTGTTAGATTTTTGTGTGGGTTTTTTTTTTTTGGTGCGTCTAGAAAACAAACTGTGTGATCTTTTCAGGCCACAGCATCAGAGCACACCGACGTACACAGACAGACTCACCTTCCAAATCAAAGCAGCCAACACTAGGGGTTTCCTCTGAAATACAACAAGGTGCTCAGACAATCATTGGTAAACAAGCAGCAGTAAAACAACAAATTGTGGGATTTTTATGTTTGTAACAGGCTATGATGATATTATTTGATCTCATTCTCAGTGTCAGGCAGCCAACAGGTTCATCAGGATCTCACCCACTCATGCTCTTTATGAAGAAACTTTCATGGTACCTGGAGGAAGCTTGGAAACTGCACCACTGAAGTTTGTATCTGAATGAATAAGGGGCTATCTTGTATTCTTACATCCATCCATCATACATCCACAGGGCTCGGTGTGAACAGTGTTTCACTTCTGATTTTCTAAGCTGTAACCCAACAAGTGAAAGCAAACTACTTTTGGAAATATTACTACCAAAGACAGTAGCTGGACATGCTACTGTTTGCAGCTTGAAAAAATAACATAAATGCTCTGCTCTGTTGCTGTGTTTTCGTGTTTTATATGTTGGAAAGGCTTTTAAAAGACATGCTGTTCTCCAAGCCTATGAAATACCATAACTAGGCCTTCTGTGCTGAGCTGTGACTGGACGGCCTCTATTTGATAAGGAGGGGTTTGGGTGTAGCAAACTGTCAACTGCATGCAGAGGGGCATGATCGATCCGTAGAAACAAGCATGGGGCAAAGAGGTCTTTGAAGAGTACTGCATGCATGCAAAAAGTCAAAGGTAAAGGTAAGAGAACAAGGGAGCATTTCAAACTACATATACAGCACTGTGCAAAAGTTTTAGGCACAGCTAAAAGTAAAATCCAAAAATAATGTACTTCATACAAAATACAATAAAGTGGATAAAATTTGGACACTCAGCCAGAGCACACATTTTTTCAAGATTCTTTGTAAGATGGTTGTTTCCAACATGGTGGAGAACTTGTAGAGATGGTTCCTTTATGTACTTCAAGACTGACTCCACAATGTTGAGATGAGGATTCTGTGGGACCATCTGCTAAAGACTCAGAGTGGCTCTTTCAAGTCCTTTTCAGACATGAAATGTGCAACATTATTGGTTCCATCAATCTGTTGACATGACAGCATCCTATTTGACACGCCTTGATGTGTGCTCATCACAGATGTCAGCATTCCTCTCTCTGGAAAAGCTGACTCATGATCTGAAGACTTAATCAATCTGAAGACTTTTGGGGAGTCTGGCAACCGTTGCACACTTTCCATCGAAAGCAAGTCGTCCAGGACCTGAAGCAGCAAAGCAGCCCCAGACCATCACACTACCACCACCATGCTTGACTGTTGCTATGATGTTCTTTTTCTCAAATGCTTTTGCGCCAGGTGTAACGAGACACGCGCCTTCGAAAAAGTTACATTTTTGTCTCGTCAGTCCATAGAATATTCTCCCAAAAGTCATGGGGATCAATCAGATGTTTATTTGCAAAAGTAAGACGAGCCTTTATGCTCTTTTTGGTCAGCAGTGGCCTTAGAACTCTACCATAGATGCCACTTTTGCCCAGTCTCTTCCTCATTCTTGAGTCATGAACACTGACCTTAACTGAGACAAAGGAGGCCTGCAGTTCTTTAGATGTTGTTCTGGGTTCCTTTGTGACCTCCTGGACGAGTCATCACTGTGCTCTTGGGGTAACTTTGGTAGGCCAAACACTCCTAGGAAGGTTCCATGTTTTCTCCATTTGTGGATGATGGCTCTCACTGTGGTTTGTTGGAGTCCTAAAGCTTTAGAAATGGCTTTGTAACCCTTTCCAGACTGATAGTTGTCAGTTACTTTTTTCTCATCTGTTCTTGAATGTTTTTGGATCACAACATTTTGTTGCAGCTTTCTGAGATCTTTAGGCCAACTTCATTTCATCAGACAGGTTCTACTTCAGTGATTTCTTGATTGACCAGGTCTGGAGGTAGTCAGGCTTGGATGTGGTCAGTGAATTTGAACTGGCTTTCCAAAAAAAATGAGAACAACCACAATTAAACCATGATTTAAGAAGGGGGCAATTACTCTTTCACACAGGGCCAGGGAGGTTTGGATAGCCTTTTCCCCTTAAAATATTAAAGCATCATTTAAAAACTGCATTTTGTATTTACTTTGGTTATCTTTGTCTAATATTTACATTAGTTTGATGGTCTTAAACATTTAAGTGGGGAAATATTCCAAAAAAATAAGAATTCACAAATACTTTTCACGGCAGTGTATACAGCTTTCTTACTCTGAAACACTCCTATAGATCCTGCTGCTGTCTGATGCTGCAGATCTTTAATAAATTCAGAGGAAAAAATACTACAAATACTTGGAAGCAACACATTAAATTTAAGCTCCTGTTTTGCAAATGCCTGGATTACATTCGTTATTGATGAGTCTCTTTATGGGACCAGTTACAGTCTCTGTTTTCATTGCAATAAAGTTTTATTTTTATGGACAGTTCACGTGATAGCGCAGAGGAAAGTGAATGACTAAGGTGTTGTGATTTGTGTAAAAGCCACCAAATTGCTTCACACAACTCAAAGTACATGACTTTGCATCTTTTCAGACTTGCGTTGTGTCCAAAGTAATAATCTTGGATTGCCATCTTGACTTTTACAGTAAAGTGAGCAGGAAACTCATTCAGGCATGAAACTGACATGTTCAGATGTCATCAGATTAATGTAAAAGAGAGCATGTCTGAAAGGGGCTTTAGACTCTAGCTGGATGTTTGGACTCATCCTGCTGCAGAATGAGTTTGAGACGATGGCAGTGTTTGGAGAAGAATCTAAACATCTACAGAGCCTGAAACTTTGCACAGTGCTGCACATTAAAATAAAAATCACCAAATCCTGCCAGTCTCACCCCTGCACAGTGGAAGCGGGCCGCTCCAAAACGACGGGTTTCCGAGGATGCATTTAATGGCCACCTCTCCTATGAGCTCGTAGCCGTGGTAACAGACAAAGTTGAGCGACTCGCCAGGCAGGTAGAGCCTCTTGGGCAGAACCTGGTAGCCGTTGTCAGGGAGACCAGGGTTCTCACAAGAAACAGAATCCTCAGCTACACAGAAGAA
This sequence comes from Acanthochromis polyacanthus, assembly GCF_021347895.1. Lineage (NCBI taxonomy): Eukaryota > Metazoa > Chordata > Actinopteri > Pomacentridae > Acanthochromis > Acanthochromis polyacanthus. Next base: position 20,266,891 of record NC_067130.1, read on the forward strand.
GAAAGGAAAAAAGAAAGAAGCTGGATGGATCCCGCAGAGTTTCTCAACAAAGATCAGAGTTTTTGCGTCAGAGCTCGACTGACAGATTTGACAGGCTCCGGCTGAGGTGGCATGACTCATGGATAATCTCCACCCCCTCCTCCAGGTGGCTGAGGGCTGATTGGTACGGTGCATTAGCATTGCATTTACATATCAAACACTTCACACAAACATTAATAACCCTGAAAACACACTCACACACACACATATCATCAGTCCTGAGATGAAATGCAGGAGATGAAGCATCGTCTCTGGCATGCAGAGACGCTGTGATCTGTGTCAGCAGAGGGAAGAGAGAGCCAGGCCTTTTTCTTTTTTTTTGCAAGAAATCACACAAACCCACTCATGTTAGATCGCACAGCAACAGGGAAAAGAGCCTCTCATCTTCAGTTAACTGCCATGTGCGACTGTCTGTCCTGATGACAGGCCTCTGAAATCACTGTGCTGGCGTATTACCGGTAAACCACAGGAACCTTTCAGCCCACAAGTTTGATAAAAATAACTATCAGCAACTAACCTCTCGTGTTTCTCTTTGTACAAGAAACTGTCTGTCAGATACTCACAGACACAGTGAGGGAGTCGAGACGTCCACACAGGCGTTCCAGGCTCACGGCCGTAGCAGGTGATGGTGGCGCCGCCCTGCAGGATGAAGCCGGGGTTGCAGCTGTACTGAATGGTGGTGCCCACCAGGAGTTTGGGGTCAGACAGAGACCTGGTGGAGTGTTCGACATGGCCCGGGTCTGAGCAGTACATGACTGAGATGAAGACAGTAGAGAAAATAAAAAATGCACACAATGTACAGTGTGATTTATGAGTTATCGAGAATCATTATTCACCATTATAAATCCATAAATGCAGAGTTACAGTGGTTGATTTCAAAAGTGCCATCCATCAAGCCATCATCTGTATACCGCTTAATCCTCATTAGGGTCATGAGGGGCTGGAGTCTATCCCAACTGACTTAGGGTAAGGCAGGGGACACCCTGGACAGGTCACCAGTCTATCACAGGGCTTACATTCACACCTACAGACAATTTAGAGTTACCAGTTAACCTCGGCATGGTTACCTGGAAAAAACCCACACTTGTACAGGAAGAACATGCGAACTCCATGCAGAAAGATTCCACACCCAGGCCGGGATGTGAACCGAGGATTTCTAATTGCAAGGTCAAAGTGCTAACCACCAAGCCACTGTGCAGCTCAAAAGGGTCATTCAGTGAAAAATGGATGAGATCCTCCTACCTGAGACCCTCAGACTCAGCTGATTATTTATGCACAAAACTTTAAGTGTATTTAATACAGCAATGCATTTTTTCCCCCACTTTATAATATGAACATTTTTAAAGTAACAGGCCCTTGAAATACAAAGAGGTGGGTCAAAATCCCCCTCTTTAAATTTGTGTTACTTTATCCATCATTTTTTTAATTTTAATTTTTTGGCCTTTTTGGCTTTATTTGATGGGTACAGTTTGACAGGCAGACAGGAAAGAAGGGAGAAGAGTGGGAAGACATGCAGTAAAGGAGACCAGGCCCTGTACATGGGTTGCCCGCTTAACCCGTTGAGCTATATGGGCGCCTTCACTTTTTCCATCATTTTTGAACACTCATAACTTCATAAGTACAGTAGTAGCAGTGGGATTTTTTGAGCTGAAAAACACATCTGAACTGCTAAAAAATTGCAACTAAATCAATTTTACATCCATTCCAGGAGTTATAATCTGAAGTCAAATTCTGTTTAACATCATTTTTTGCTTTTGACAATTTATATCTATATAATGGGACATATCCAGTTTTAACATTAGTGAATGTGGCTTCACCAGTGTAGCTCATTTTTAGGAATCATAAAAAAAGAGACATGTTGTGGCTTTGACGAGGAAAAGAATGATCTTGCCAAGGAACTTTGTTCTCTATAAGAGTAAGACTGTTAACAAACAGAAACCGTTCACTTAAAATGCAGTTTTGAGAATTGTTTTCTGCTAATGTCAAAGATTTAAAGACAGTGTTCACTGAGGAAGTCCAATTAGTTAGTATTATAAATAAAATATTATTTTTATTCCATTCCTGCATGTAAATCTTTGTGTTCTTGACTTTCAATACATACTTTATAAACATGGCAGTGCATTTTTCCACATTAACAATGTTTAGACTGTATTTCTGATTAATTTAATTTTATATTTATTTAAAAAAAAAATGCTTTTCTTTCAAAAATAAGAACATTTCTAAGTGACCCCAAACATCTGAACGGTAGTGTACGATGTGGTATCACAATGATAAATGGAACCGTGTGTGTCAACTGTCTCTGTTCACAGTTTGCATTGCTCAGTGTACAGGGATGCACAAACCATGAGACATCACCAATATTGCCATAATGCATCCTGCGGCAAGCATGAAAATACATTTTAAGGAATCCTAAAGTGAATGTAGATAATGTGTGATTCTACAAAACTGTCTGTACATGCACACACACAAACAGATGTTATAACTCAGAGCAGAACTGACTCTTTTCGCAGAACGGTGGCTGTGAGCTCCAGGACAGGTCCAGCTGACAGGTGAGGGTCTCTCGTCCCACCAGGTCGTAACCAGGATCACACTGGTAGGTGATTCGAGCTCCACGCACCAGTGCAACGTGGGACGTCGTTTTCCAGCCGTTCTGGATCTCTGGTAGGTCTGGACAGGAGTCGTTTCGGGACACCTCTGAGAAAAGAAATTAGAGACAAACATGTTGATTAATGGCTCCATTACAATGATGAAGGTTTCCTCTTGCTAAACAGTTGCGTGGGTCAAGAAGTAAATGACGTAAACAATGCTACAGCTGATTCCAACATGATACGGCACACGCTCGCTGCCTGAAGACGGATGGACCTATTGTGCAGCTACTTGACCGTGTGACAGAATGATGGATTTCATCTGTGTTGGACAGTCTTCAAAAACCAACTACCTCCAGTGATTCCACCCAGAGGAAGACAGTTTGCTGCTGAAGCTGCTGTCTAGAACAGCCAGTGGTTTTAGTTCTGACTTCCACTGAAACAGTCCTCAGTTACATTACTATAAGATGTCAGTCACAACTGAGTTGCTAAAAAAATCATGTTGTTACTGTCAAGAGTGACTTTCTAGAGATATCATGCATTTCTTTAAGTGAATAAAATAACCCGGACTTAGGGGCCACTCACATCTCTGCTGCTGAAAGCTTTTGCAAATGATTTATATGTTTTGTTTTTTTTAAATCCTACTTATTTGTTTTTATTTATTGTACCGTTTCCTTCCTGTGGGCTCATATCCCTCATTTGATCTGTCTATGCTGGACATGTTTATTTAAAATTTTGTTGAGCTCTTTGTGGCATATTAAACACTTTCAATTGTAAAAATAATCAAATAAATTCAATTTTCATCTTTCTTTTTTTTTTTTTTGATTGACAGCATTATAACTGTGTCCTTCTGCAACAAAAAAACATTTCCAAGTTCTCTGTATTTCCAGCCATTGTTGTGCTGTTTCAGTGGCGGTGCAGGACTTTAGATTGCAGTGAAAAAATAGCTCACAGTGAGGAAAAATGTGATGGGAGCAAAATATGCACAGGAATTGTTTGGCATCTAGAGGGTTAAGGCAACACAAGGCAAGACAAGGCAAATGTATTTGTATAGCACAATTTGTACATAAGGCAATGCACAGTGCTTTACAATGGCAAAGAAACACATTGAGGAAATTCATTAAAAAGATGAATTAAAGATAAGCATTAAGATCTTACATTAAAACAAACCAAATTAAAAAAAATAAAATAAACGTACATTAAAAGTCAAGAAAATAATTTTAGCATCTACACAAAAGCTGCAGTAAACAGTATGGTTTTCAGGCCCTATTTAGAAGAGCCAACAGTTTGAGCAGACCTCAGGTGTTCAGGATGTTTGTTCCACAGATGAGTAGTGCAATACCTGAATGCTGCTTCACTTTTCTTGGTTCTGTTTCTGGGAACACACAATAAATTTGTCCCTGATGGCCTGAGGGGTCTGGATGCTTCATATGAAGCTAATAAGTCCAGGATGGATTTTGGTCCAGGACCATGGAAAGCTTTGCAGACCAAGAGTAAGATTTTGAACTCTATCCTTTGACTAACAGGAAGTGATTTGTAGTGATTTGAGGACCGGTGTAATATGGTCCAGTTTCCTGGTGTTCGTTGGGACTCTGGCAGCAGCGTTCTGGTTCAGCTGCCGCTGCTTGATTGATTTCTTGTTAAGACCTGCAATGACACCATTACAGTAATCTAACCTACTGAAAATAAATGTGTGAACAAGTTTCTCTGCATATCCTCTAGACAGGAATCTTTGATTCTAGAGATGTTGTTCAGATGGTGATAGGCTGATTTAATTACAGCTTTCAAGTGGCTGTTAAAATGTAGGTCTGAGTCAATAATTGCACAGAGGTTTCTGACTTGATTTGTAACTTTTAGTGGCATGGAGTCAATGTGAGCACTGATCTTTCATATTTTTGGCCAAATACAATCACTTTAGTCTTGTCTGCACTGAGCTGGAGAAGACATTGATACATCCACTCATGGATTTGATGGATACACTTACTGAGAGCAAGTAAAGGACTGTAGTCATGTGATGACATTGAAATATAAAGTTGCATGTCATCTGCATAAGTGTGGTAAGAGATATTGTGGTATTCTATTATCTGAGCAAGATGTAGATTTTGAATAGAAGAGGCCCAAGAATGGACCCCTGAGGAACCCCACATGTGATCTTTGTTTGCTTGGACATACTGTTACCAACTGAGACAAAGTAGTCCCTATCTTGTAAGTAAGATTTGAACCATTTGAGTACAGTTCCTGTAAGTCCCACCCAAGAAATATTCTATATTAATGAAGCATCTAAGAAGCTGAAATCATATCTAAGAGTTTAAATAGCTGAAAATAAAAGACTTCTGTGCTGCTACGTTTCAGTTGGGAAACTGTCTTACAATATTTTACTGTTATGAATCCGTTGAATTTGATGCATCTCAGTAACACAGATTCTCAGATTCATACATCTGCATCCCTGGTAGATACCAATTCACAGTCAACTGACAAAACTAATCATCAATACGATGGTGAGAATGACATTTCTCAATCAGCTGCAATTCTGTATGTGCTGAGTTCAGTGAATGTAAAGTATGTAAAATGTCACTGCTGCAGGGTTATTAGAGGAGATCTTCTCTGTCGTGACTTTGTGGGTGAAAGTGTAAAGGCTGAAGTGTTTTTTGACTTCAGTTTGCCTCCAGGAGCCTTTGAGCATGTGTTTAAGTAACCACTTCACACACTCCTTATGTCCCTAAAGTGATGTAATGGAAACCATTCTATGTATAATGCAGTAAAACACAGACTTAGGAATTAATTACATAGGAAGTACATTTTAAATATTGTGCCAATATTACAGTTAGTGTCTATGAAAAATGAGTACTTTGGCATGAAAATGTGTATTAATAATCCAATAGCGTGTTTTGCATCTTTGGTACATACATACAGCATTCGCAACAAACTTTATTCATCGTGCACCTCAAGGGCCTGTAAGTCTGAAAATATTCATAGTATGAAGTTAAGTCAGAATTGTGATTATTCAGATTAAAATATTGATGAGTGGATCTGTAAAAAGGCTGCACAGATCACAGAGAGGATGGATGTTGTGCTGCTGGTGCATCTGAAACATGCTGAGAAGACCTCATACACCAGCATGAACTGATTACAGAGGCAGAGACGCTGCAGGAAGCTCAGATCAGCTGTCTCTTGATCGTTTTCTGAATCAAGAATTCATCTGATCTCGGACTTGCCAGCATTCAGAGCGTGCAGCTCTAACCTTCGTGCCATGTTATCGCTTCAGTCATAAAATCAATGCAGCTCTAGAACTACAAACACCAAGTCAAATTTGATAAAGTTCACAGTCAGAAGAGAAGAAAAACTTGGTCTTCACACTGATCTGGAGTTAACAAGACAAAAGTAAACGGCCATCTAGTCCACATCGATCCAGCAGATGTTTCTGTATTTCACTATTTCAGGTAAATAATAGATATGACCAGAGGAGCCAGAGATCCACCGAGGCGTTACTGCAATTAATTCTCTGGGGAATTTGCATTTTATCTGCAGTTTATCATAAGCCAGATAAAATATGATGACACGCTAACATGCTCACAATGACAATGTTAATACTAGAAAAGCACTCAGAGAGCACAGTAGTCCTCCAAGAAATGCAGCATTTTTTGTAGGAATGCAGTATTTGTTTATTAGTTATTGATGAGCAGAAATTATGGCAACATAGAATGTGGCCATTTAATATAGATGAACCCACAAACAAAATGACCTAGCACTGAGCACAGACGTGTGTTATGCATGGGTACGTTATGTACGGACACCAAATCACGAGATCTAAATCTGTAACGAGTGTCAGGAATTGATTGAAATTGAAAAACCCCCACAATTTAATCCATTGTTCCTTGTATCATTTCAAATGGATAAGTCCCGACAAGTCTGCAGCGGTCCATTTCATAGTAGGATCGCAATCATGTGATCATCAGCAGGCAGCTGACATAGTACTTACTTGCTGTCATAGTTACAGTGACGACGTGTCGCTCTCTCACAATGATACAGAAATCTTCAACAAATCTGATCTAGCTCTGATAAATGGTGTCATTTGAGGGATTTTTGAAAAGAAAATATATCTTTCGAATCTGGATTTAGGGTTCAGAGGTTTAACACATTTGTTAGAGAGCCTTTATGTTTTATATTCTGAGTTACTTATACATAGATGCCTTCTTTTGAGTTGGTTATATCCGCTTTACATGTAACGATATGTTTTATTGCCCTGTGTAAAGTACTTTGCAATGTGGGATGTAAAAAGTGTTCTCTAAAGATTCATTATAGATCCAGCAGAGTGTATATTATGTTGAATTTCTCATTTTACTGCTCCAAGAAACATTTTTTGCATCAAATGAGCTTATGTGTTCTTCATGCATTTACAGGCTCATATTGTTTCATAAAGTGAAAAAAAAAGATAGAACAAAACAAAACCTCCTCCAGCAGCTGCTCATGCAAAAAGAAAATACAGAGCTTTAATAAAATTAATGTCGTCTAAAAACAACTGGCTGAGAGAGATGTCTGAATAAGCAGCCTGGTGTGTGAGTGTCTGCATATATCTGCTGATTGATCGGACAGCGTACAGTATTGCATTACACTGTACAATATAATAGGCCCACAGGGATTTGTAAGTTGAAGTTCCTGGTTCAATTATTCATTCTCTATTGACTCGTTTCTCCTTCTCAATACAGCTTGGATGTGTGTGGCGGGTAATTTATTCGCAGCTCAACCACACACACACACACACACACACACACACACACACACACACACACACACACACACACACACACACACACACACACACACACACACACACACACACACACACACACACACACACACACATGTTTGTACTTCTATCTTAGTGAGGACATCCATAGGCGTAATGCATTTCCTAGAGCCTTACCCTAACCTTAACCATCACAACTGATTGCGTAACCCTAATCCTTACCCTAACCCTAACCAAACCTTAATTCATACCTGTTCTCTAAAAACAAGTCTTCACCCTCAAACATGGCTGTTTCAAAGTGAGGACCGGCCAAAATGTCCTCACTTTGTAAAAATGTCCTCACTTTGATAGTTAAATGCAGAAAATGGTTCTCACAATGTAGCAAGTACAAGAACACACACACACACACACACACACACACACACACACACACACACACACACACACACACACACACACACACACACACACACACACACACTCAAAGAGAGTAGCCTGCGTGTTCATGCTGTGTCTACTTGATTTACTCCCCGGGGACATGTGTGTGAGTTTGTGGTGTCGGGAGGGTGACAAGCAAATTGGACAGTGTGTGTCTCAGTGCGCATCTAAATTGGTGTCAGGTGTTGGATCTGGGAAGCGCTGCAGATTACAGTGTGTAAAAGAGAGGAGTGAGCTTATTTGGCTGCTCGTGAAACTCCGAGCTTGTGTGTGGATGAGTGCCATAGCGAGATGGTGAAACAAATAGGATGTGATTGAATAAGGGCAGAGGGAAATGAAAGGAAAGGCAAATAACGATGAGAGGAGAGAAAAGGGGAGATGAGAAACGGAGCGGGCAGCCTGAGGTGAATTGGCAAAATTGAAATGAATGGGAAAGCTGAATGAAAGTTAACATCTCCACATCTATTCAAATGATAATGTCAGTGTTATTCTGCATTTTCTTTTTGTCAACAAACCCCATTAAAAGATCAAACAAACCAACAATGTGTTAGTCCGTCTTTTTAATACTTCCTGTGCTGTGGCTCTGAGCCACCGGTTCCTACTGAACATGTAAATCTTTCAAAGCAGGACGTAAACACAGTATGTCATTTCAGTTGTCAAGAAAAAGGCTCAGTTGCTGACTGAAATAACCAGGAACGAGTGATTCCAACAAACAGTACTCAAAAAGCAGAAATTTGTTGGAGGTTACTGTTGCCTGTGCGCATTAATCCACATTTGGTCTTCTACACTAATTAGTGTGTTTTGTGTTTTTTTACAGTAATTTTTTCCGTTACTTAATTTGTTTTGTAATATTGTGTGATTTGCTGTACATGTAATCTGCTTTGTTGTTCATCTTGTTTGTCTGCTGCCTACTGACTAGGTCATTATTGAAAATGGGAATCAGTTCTCAACTAACTTACCTGGTTAAATAAAGGTTAAATAAATTTTAAAAAAAATACTTTTAATTTACAGATTTTACCTGTTCTGTTAAATTAACTAGCAAAATCATAGATAAAAGGCTTCATTTACACATTTTTTAATGTACTAAACCTAAAAAAAAGTAATTAAAAGTATAGATATTAGCTGGGAAATGATGAATAATCTTAATTGCATAATCTTTTGGTAAATTACAGACAATATTTGGTAAAATCACAAAAAAAATGTACATGTTAACATTTAAAAACTAGAAAAGCACACAGAGTGCAGTCCTCTGTCAAAATCGAGTCACTTGTTCTTGTGTCATTTCTGACCTTCCCTGAAAATTTCATCCAAATCTGTTAGTACGTTTTTGTGTAATGTTGCAAACAGACAGACAGACAGACAGACAAACCAACGGCAATCGTTGCACAACTCCACCAAGGCTCAGACTCCTTGACGGAAAAATTACACAAATTTTAAATGGTAATATAGCTGAAAAACAACACCAAATATTGGTCAACATAAAATGTAAAATACAATTACAATGTGTGACCATAAATGTACATAGTTTTACTCTATTTAAATTTAAAAATATATATATAATTTTATAGATGTCTGCTGTGATTTTTTATGGGGTTTGTTTGTTTGTTTGACAGTTTTTGACTGCTACAATAGTTTTTACGGTACCATTGCTTTGCAGATTTTTACTTTTTTCATATACAGATTTTTTGCATTTTACATTTGCGACAGCAGGACAGTGTGTGTAGGACTGAATTAAAAATATAAAACATGTTGTGTTTATGATAATGAAGGAACATATCACACAGTGCAACACCGCAGTTTAATGATGTGTTTTTAAATGAGTTTTAGTGGACAACAACAGAGCTCTGTGGCACAGAAGAAAAAGAAAAAAAAGACTCTGGTTATCTAAATTCATTTATTAATTATAATTTAATAATGTTCAAAGACAGAGCTGCACAGTGGCTCAGGATCTTGAGCATATGTGGGCTTTCATTGAGTTTTTCTGCCTCCTCCCACAGTCCACAAATATGCTGACGTTAATTGTTAACTCTAAATTGTCTGTAGGTGTGAATTTGAGTGTGATTGTTTGTCTCTATATGTAGTTCTGTGATAGACTGGTGAGCTGTCCTGGGTGTCTCCTGCCTTCACCATAAGTCAGCTGGGATAGACTTCAGTCCCTCCACAACCCTAATGAGGTTTAAGTGGTGTATAGATGATGGATGGATGTTCAAAGACCCTTCGCCTTCACTATAAATCCCTTTTGGCCAAGAGATGAATTTTCAATTCATTATCATCATCATCATATTATTATTATTATTATTTCTCATTTTTTATGATGTGCACTTTTCTTTCCAACAGCATCATAATGCCTGCCACCACCTGTCATTTAATAGAGTTTAGGCTGCTCACACTTAGATAGTTGTTTTAACAGGTGCCACAAACAAAGCGAACTCTTGTTTTGTGCATATATTTATTGCAGCTGTGTGGGAGCTGGAGCTAGCAGCCCGGTTTACATGTAGGCTTTGTTTTTTGTATTTGTCGGGTAATTAGAGGCAATTAAGTTTGTCAAGGAGGGCGGCAACAGTTCACAGGCACAGCAGAAACACAAGCATTCATGCTTTTTTTCTTTAAAGCAGGGGAAAGAGGTTTTTCTTTTTTGGTAAAACTACCAAAAATACCATGATAACATTTCAGCATATTGTAATTCTGAGAGGGAACTAGACTTGTGCTCCTCCTCCTGGCTCTGTTTAGGGCCTGAGATAACCTGATTTGTTGCAGGAGACTTTGGCCAATCACTGATCTTTCAGAGAGACATTCCCATTGGCTGTTCAACAAATGCAGATGTCTGTTACTTCAGAGAGTAAAAAGCCTGAGTCACTTCTAAAAATAGTTTTAGGGTTAGTATTTAGGTCTAACCTCAAGCAGCTGGTTGGTGTCCTGGTAAACTGCTATCTTCTCTTTCCTGTAATATCTCAATGAGTGGTTTCATAGGTAGATTTACAGTAAGGTGTATGTAATTGTGCTTGTATCACAGAGGAGCTTCATACAGAGAGGAGAGATCTGCATTAGGAGGGCTCTGTTCTCACATCCAGGTGTTCTTTTTTTGCCTCCTGTAGCTCTGACTCATTTCGGAGCAATTGTGACTTCTTTTTAGGATCATAATTCTCATTAGCAGCTGAGGGCTAACACAGTTGGAGCAGCTTATGTTAAAAACCCTGTTGTTTGTACAAATCTGTTTTTGCCAAATAGGTCAAATTATAATATTTACCTGTGAAATTTATTCCGTAACCTTATCAGACCTGGTTTGCAGCAGCATGTGCGATTCAAAGAGACTCTCTTCATAACATAAGGTACAAGGTCATATTGCATTTATTGTGTACGTGAGCCTTGTATTGACATTGTTATCCACTGTAGTGTAGTTCGGCTGCAGTCTCCAGGTAGATGGTCGGTCGATATGCTCTCATCCAACCAAGTTCTCATTGGTCATTGATCAGCAGCCTTCCAGGATGAATCCATGATTTTCGACAGCAGGAGGACCAGACTACCTGTGAACACCTTTGTGTTTTAACCACAGAAAGCTGCTCAGCCTGACGAATTTAAAGTGTACTCAGAGTTGGATCCAAACCATCTGATGTCTGAAAAGTCATTGGTTTGGCTGCATTTTATTCAAACGGACAAAAAGTAACCCGTCACTGACAGAGCTCCCTGCACAAACGTCACACAGGAAAGGCATCTACATTTAGTTTTACGACATCCGTGGCGGATCAATTAATCGATTTCCTGACTATTTTGTCAATTGATTGATTGCTTATATCTAATTTTCAATACAGATGAGTCACAACGTTGCAAACAGCAGTTGATATATCACAGCTCAGCAACCAACATGGCAGGGTATGTAAAAACAGCAGCTAACTTGTCTCTATTACAGTATTACTCTGCCAAGGAATTTGGCAGAGTTGTGTGATGACAAGCGTTGGTTTGTCTGTCTGTCTGTCTGTCTGTTAGCAACATTACTCAAAAACGCAACAGATTTCGATGACAATTTCAGGGAAGGTCAGAAATGACACAAGGACCAAGTGATTAAATTTTGGCAGTAATGCAGCTTTTAGTTTGGATCCACAGATTTGTTAAGGATTTCTGTATCATTGTGAGATAGCGGCATGGCGTCACTGTAACTATGACAACAAGTGAACACTACGTCAGCTGCCTGCTGACAATCACAATCATGATCCTACTACAGATCCACCGCAGCGGACTTATGGGGACTTATCCGTCTAAAATGATACAAGGAACAACTGATTAAATTGTGGGGGTGTTTCCGAGTCCCATCAATTCTCGTCGCCCGCTACATATTTAAGTCCTGCGATTCAGTGTCCATACAAAGCGTACACATGCATAACACACACCTGTGCTCAGCGCAAGGTCATTTTGCTTGTGGGTACATCTATATTAAATGACCATATTCTACATTGCCATGATTTCTGATCATGCAGCACTTCTAAAAACAATTCTGCATACCTCATAGTGCTATATGGAGGAATGAACAGCCTTGGTAGAGTACTGCACTTTCTCAGTGCTTTTCTTGTTTTCTTATTATATTTCTGTTTTCAGAAATCACATGAATACATGGACTGACTGCACTGTAGATTGGTGATTAGCACTGTTGCCTCACAGCTAGAAGATCTTCGGTTCAGGTCCTGGCCTCAGCCTGGGATCTTTCTCTGCGGACTGAGTGTTTGTCTCTGTATGTAGTCCTGTGATAGACTGGTGACCTGTCCAGGATGTCCTCTACCTTCACCCTAAGTCAGCTGGGATAGACTCCAGCCCTCTGCAACCCTAATGAGCATCACATGGTGTATATGGATGGATGGATGGATGAAATCTGAATTTTTATTTTTCTAATAAAAGTTTTAGTAAAAATTGACAGCACTACATGTCACACATTGGCTGTATTTGTGCAGGTTTCTGCTCCGTGAAAGAATTTTCCTATGGTGTTACTTTACTTTGGCAAATTTCAGAGTCCAGACCACTTTACATATTGACAGATCTGCAGGTTAATAGTTTTATTTCAGGGGTCTACCAGAATATGAAAAAAACACATTAGCTGTAGAGGATGAAAAATGTGCTCTGAGTCTGTTCTATTATTTCATTTCAAACTATCGGGATAAAATGGTAGCTGTCTGGGTCATTTCATCTGAATTCGCAAAGTTTTTACAAAAGTTCACATCTGACGATCTCAGATTTGTCAGATTTTTTGCCTATTCATACATATATTATTAAGTAAAACATGTAAAATTCTTGGTCACAGGTGGGGTCATGTTGATTTTTGCATTATTTCTTCGTGCCAATCCGTGCAGCAGTGTCTGCCATAACTTAAAGAAACAATGCAGCTGTCACTCTGTTTCATTACGACACACGCAGGACTTTAGTTGTTGTTGACAATGCCAAAAGGTACTCAACTTTTAAGCACTGTGTTGATATTTTCAGCACTTTGAACACTTAGAACACTTTTAAAAGCATCTCACGTCACTCTTAGCTTCATAGTTTGTAAATCAATAAGGCGACAGGCCTTGAGCTGCCACTCTCACCCATATAGTTGATGATGAAGCCTTCGCCCTTGCCGAAGACGAGCCCCGCCGGGTCGGAGTGAAAGGTGACAGTCAGGTCGGGGGTGGTGGAGGAGAGCTTGAAGGGATTGCTGCCTCCGATGTAGCGGCCAGGATGTGAGTCGTGACCTCATCGCCATCGGTGATGGTCAACATGTCGCTGTCACTGATGTTCAGCCTGACAGGCAGAGAAACAGACAAACAGCGAGGTATAGGCGCTGCAATGGGATCAGGACAAGTTGTGATGACTCAGAGTTCCGACAGCCGACTGTGTGGGAGACGAGACGACCACAGAGGCTAATGCTGCGTTCATGATTAATAGTCTATAAACACAGTCATGTTGTTGTTGCCCTGGACGTGTTTGTTTCACCACAGAGGCTTCTTAAATATGAGTTTTGGAAAACTGAATATCTGTAAATATGAGGTGACATACTTCCATCAAAGTGTGTAATTTGATTAATGCTGCCATGGAATCTAGTTAAGCTTGTCAAAGCCATTTCATATCATAGAAGAAAACGACCCCGATCAGCCAGCGCAGTGACTGACACTGATCGTCTTGTTACAAAGCTGAGAACCTTTGAGTCTTGGCTTTCATCTAGATACTACTTTGACATGTACCACTGACCTAAACTATCAGCCATTTATTTACTGTGGGAACCTCTGGGCTGTCTTTAGTGTGTTCTGAACGTTAGGACCACTAGAAAGTGGCCCTGCAGAAGCACTTTAAGAGCAGAGATAAAGTACAGACTCCGACTTCTGTACTTGTGCCATGAAAAACTGAGTGGACAATGTGTGAAAAGTTTCGAGCATATTGTTGAGTCAACACCTGAAACCAATCAGCTGTTACATCAGGTGAAAGTCAGGCATTTCCCATCATGCCCTGAGGCCATGGAGGTGCTAGAGAGCAACTGTGGCCTCTGTCTCTAAAAACTACCCCTAACCTTATGATGTTATTGACTTATTTCACTTTGGTGTGCCATTATTGTTCAAACCTGCATTATTAGTATTTTTTACTATATAAGAAATCCCTATTTTCTACACTACTGTTCAAAAAGGTTTGGGGTCCGCTAAAATGTCCATATTTGTGAAAGAAAAGCAGCTTTTTCAATGAAGATAACACTACAATGAATCAAAAAGACGGTCTAAACACTGGTACTGTGGTAAATGACTATTCTAGCTGGAAACAGCAGATTTTTAATGGAATATCTACATAGAGGTACAGAGGAACATTTCCCAACAACCATCACTCCTGTGCTCTAATTCTACATTGTGTTAGCTAATGGCTAAAGGCTAATTGATGGTTAGAAAACCCCTGTGCAGGTATGGTTAGCACATGAATAAAAGTGTGAGTTTTCATGTAAAACATGAAATTGCTAGCCTAGCCGCGCTAGACAACCCATGGCAACAAATTTAATTCTCTGCCAGGGTGGGTCTAGTTACCCTCCATAAGGCTCGAGGTTGGATGCTCCTAAAACTGGCCGGACCAATCACCATGAAGTGTAGAGTCAGAAGGCGGGCGTAACGAAGTGACGACAGAGGCGCGACGATTCTGAGAGAAACAACCGGGCACAATAAACAGTTATCTTTCGACTCGGCTTTGGCCACAGCCCTTAAAGATTTGAAGCTAAAATTCAACTTGAAAGATAAACAAAGGATGGAACTGAAGTGTTTCATTGAGAAGAAAGACGTATTTGGACTTATGCCGACGGGATATGGCAAATCCTTAATATACCAGTTGGCTCCGCAGCTCCGCTGGTTGGGAAGCTAATGGGACTTAGCCACAATCCGACGGTGCTCTCGGAACTCCGTCAGCCTATTCGATGCGTTGATTGGTTGTATACCTACCCAATTGCTGCAGAGGGATTTGATAGACAACCTTTTAGCCCGCCTCCCTCCCTGTCAAGCGTGCCTAGACCCTTGTGCCTTCAGAACATGGGTCTAGCGCGGCTAGGCTATGAAATTGCCTGAGTGACCCCAAACTTTTGAACGGTAGTGTACATATAAAATACCTCTGTCCAATATTACAATTTTCTACATGTAGAATACTTTGCAATATATTTAAATATATCTAGTCTTTCACTTATCGCTATTATCATAATGTGTATTTTTATTTTTGCGTACATTTGTAGTATACTTATATATCTTATTTTATCTTATCTTAATGTCTATTGTGCGCTGTGTGGTGGTTATTTTTGGGAGACCTATATGTTTGTACTGAATACACTAAAGTTGAAAGAAAAAAGCATTTTGACATCATGCTAGACTGGAGTATGCAAGCAAGAATACCATTCAAAAGTTTGGGGTCAGACAATTTCATGTTTTACACGAAAACTCATTTTTTGTGCTAACATAACTGCACAAGGGTTTTCTAATCATCAATGAGTCTTTCAACGCCATTAGCTAACACGGTGTAGCATCAGAACACATTAGTGACTGTTGCTGGAAATGTTCCTCTTTATCTCTATGTAGATATTCCATTAAATGCACAACTCACATAAATTTGCTCAGATTTACATTTAGTCTTCTTAATTCACATTATTAGATTAGAGCTCTGGATCAACGTAGAAAGTACAAAATCAAGATAAGGGCAAAAAATACCAACAGACTGGTGAAAGTTGTAGTGGCAGTGTTATTAGCATGCTCTCTAATGTTGTCAAGTTTTGAATTTAATGGCTCAGTACGAGTGGGAACAGAGAAATATCAACAGCAGCATCTAGGCGGGGAGCTGGACCCCTCACTGAGCCTCCACACTCACAGCTCTCTACATGCATTTTTAATGATAACATTTGGTTTCTGCTCGGGCCAAACTTTAAATCAGAGCACAAGTTTTGATGTGCACTAGTCTGTGTGTGCTGGCGTTTTCCGTCACAGTTGTAACATCCAGCAGCACCCGTTTGTCCTCGCCGACATGTACCTCCAGCTGCAGTCCTCTCCTTTCTCCGTACCACTCGGGCCAGTTAGGAGACAGAATCACCCCCCAGGACCCGTCAGGTCGCCTCCACACTGAGCTGCAGACAGGACCAGGACAGATTAACACAAGAACCCAAGGCTATTTTCAGGGTAATTACACAACCTTTACTTTCAAGCTCTGATCTTGGTCATTGTGAGAGCTGCCATATAACAGGTGCAGTTCTGTTAATGAACCTGTGATATATCCCATAATATTGGTGCTCACGTGAAGACATAGACAAGATCCTGCTGAACAAAAAACTGATTTTGTCTTTAGATTGTGACCCCTGCAGTGGTTTGTAAAATTGATTTGGTTGCAGTTTTTAAACAGACCTCAGATGGGTTTAACATGTGTCTGTCTTCTGTGCTTATGAAGCTACGAGGATCAGAAATGATGGAAAAAGTAACACAAATTAAAAAGAGCAAAATTCGGAACTACCTGTCTGCACTCAAAGATATTTTATAGTATGAAGACAACATTTTGCATAGCGTCATTAAATGTAATAAAATAACTGGAGGAAAAAATTGTTGGATTCTGAAAAGGTCAGGTGAGAACTTCTTTTTGATTTGGATGATTTTAAAAGGGTTCATTCATCTTGCTATTTTTGGAATAGGCACTTTTGATATGATAATACTTGCATGTTTTTTTCTATCAGCTTTGATATCAAACAAAGCAATACTAGGAAACTGTTAAGTTTTCACATGTTTCATCATAAAACACTGGCAGTACTGATCTTTTCAAAACTGCAGATTGTCTAGAATCTTGAAACATCAGAACCATGATGGTGGGAAAGGGTGTGACTTAGAAACTGGGGGGAAAAAAACAGGTCCTACATGGAAATAAATGTCATTATTTTATTCAGTGAAGTGTTCACATACAACAGCTTTTTTTGCAGAGGTTGCAAACCAGGCACATGTAGGATAACCGCTGCTGTCACACAGGTGAACTGAGCTCGTCTTTTGAATCATTGTAATGAAAAGCAAATCCATGTTTTTTTGTGTTTAATTTTCATACTAACTGTTATAGAATGTCATCTCTATGATGGCGATAACACAGACATTTGCTGTGATCGCTGCACAGTGGATTGGTGGTTAGCACTTTGGCCTAGCAGCTAGAAGATCCCCGGTTCATGTACTGGCCTTTCTGGGATCTTTCTGCATGGAGTTTGCATGATCTTCCTGTGCATGAGTGGGTTTTTTCCAGGTTCTCCAGCTTCCTCCCACAGTCCAAAAATATGCTGAGGTTAACTGGTGACTCTAAATTGTCCGTAAGTGTGAATGCGAGTGCGCTTGTTTGTCTGTGATAGACTGATGACCTGTCCAGGGGGTCTCCTGCCTTCACTCTAAGTCAGCTGGAATGGACTCCATCCTTTCCGTGATCCAAATGAGGATTAAGCGGTGTATAGATAACGGATGATCCCTCTTTGCCACACAGACAAGTAACTCGTGTCATCAGAAAGCATGAATTCTGCTGTTCATTTTGATATTTAATGTTATTAAAAGACAGAGGCTTCATGACTTCTCAACAGAGAAGCAGTTGAACAAAGGTGAAGAAATGAGTGAAGAGATCGTTTGATCTGTCTTCATAGTGTTAGTACTTTGGTACAAACAAATGTGCAACAAACAGAGAGTCCTGCTTTTTCTTACATGATATTAACTGATCGGTAGTGTCTACAGATACGGACCCATACCTCTAGCAACAACCTAACTGATCACTGCATAGATATGAACATATCTGTGCAGTTTAAAAGTAGTTCAAGGCAGAGTAATGTGTGTGGAGATGGATGCAGGGCTGCATGCAGGTTGCAACTAGGATAAAAGTCAATGGACACTGCTGTTCAAAAGTTTGGGGTCACCCAGACAATTTCATGTTATCCATGAAAACTCACACTTTTATTCATGTGCTAACATAATTGCACAAGGGTTTTCTAATCATCAATTAGCCTTTCAACACCATTAGCTAACACAATGTAGCATTAGAACACAGGAGTGATGGTTGCTGGGAATGTTCCTCTGTACCCCTATGGAGATATTCCATTCAAAATCAGCCGTTTCCAGCTAGAATAGTCATTTACCACATGAACAATGTCTGATTCATTTAATGTTCAAAGCTCTAAGTGACTCCAAACTTTGAACAGTAGGGTAGCTGTTGTGGGATATTTAAAACTGAACAAATGACAAAATCTGAAAAGTATGATGAATAAAATTGACTATAAAATGTGAACCTGTAAAATTGCAACCGACAGAAGAATTTATAAAATACATCAACTGGAACAACAAATTTGACAAAGCAGGCAGAGAAAACTTAAGAATGAGACCTTTGTGTATTTGCCGAGACCTGAAACCTCGTTCGTGTGTGAGGCTTGTGTGTACTAGTGGGTCATGGTGACCAGACAGGCTGAATTCAAACATAATGGTGGCAGAAATGTCCTGATTGGTCTGTTTGTTGAAAAAGGATGGGTTGTGGTTTTCCAGAAAAAAGAGGAGAGTCGGCGATGTTGCAAAGCACATGTTCGTTCTTACACCTTGTTGTATTGAATAAACATTATTCACATCGGACTTTGAATGTTTGAAGACGTTTTTTTTTCTTGAGGATCTTTAAAGTAGGGCTGAGACTTTAACGGGTTAATTTCGATGAATTAATTAAAGGAAATATAACGTATAAAAAAATACATTTAATCACACCTTCCTCAGTTCTCTAATTTCTGGTACACCTGTAACTCCGATGAACACTCCAGCCTGGTAGGTGGCGGTAATGAACATAAAGTCTGTTTGCCAGCCATGAAGAAGATGCTCAGGACGCACTGAACAATGTCCGTACACAAGAAAGTTTGGTGAAGGAAGACGAGCCACATTGAGCTTGTTGGATGGAAAGTTTTCTTTTAATAAATTTCCCGATAGCAGCTTGGATAAAAGCGTGGTTGTGTACAAATTGTGCAGCAAACAGTTTTCTTATCACTGCAGCACTTAAAGCTGATGGTATCACCTCAATGCAAAACATGTTGTTATGACTCCAGAGCAAACGTTAGCTACAATAGTCCTGGTATTACACTGTAGCCATCCCATAATAGACCACTTTCAGGACACTGAAAGTGTTTGAGTTTACAAAAGGTCTTAAAATGTTGAATATAATAGCTAAAATTGAAGTTTAAGTATGCAGTAATCTGTGAATGTAGTAGAAAGATGAAAAATGTACAAATAAATATAAATAAAAGATATTAATAGTTGATACAGAAGTGATTTTTTTGGAGGAAGTGGTGGATGAAGCTGCTAGAACATCACTGCCCCCCTACTGGCAGACTGAGGCATATGTAACTACAAAATAATTATATCTTACCAACACTTTGTCACAGACAAGCAACTAGCATTGCTGGAAAGGCAAAGACATGCAATTTTAATTGATATGTTCTTCACTTCACTGTAATAAATACTTTTAAAGCAATTAAATCGAGATTGGAATTTGGACGCAAGGTCAGTCCATCAGGATCTAAGAACTGAGGTAATCTGTCATATATGTAATATTTGCTCAAGTGTTATTTTTGCTTGTCTTCAGTCAAGTCAGATAGAGCCTGCCTTTCAAACTTGAATCTGGATTTAACAACTTTACTGCACATAAATTTGTAGTTTAGAGATGGGGCCACAATGAAGTCCAAAGTAAAAAGATCCTATTTTGGCAATACTGGTTATTTTACTGTGGGTATGAAAAACAAACAGCCCAATACTAAAAATATCACATAAAATTCCGTATTATTCTTGCATCCACCATAGTTTTGAGCCAAAACTCTGTCCCTCATTGCAGTTGCACTAATGTTTGAGCACATTTTTAGGCGTATATTAACTGTGAACTCAAATATTAAATAACATTTTTTCCTGAAACACATCCAGACTAAGTGGCAGGATTTCTTCTCTCTGGCTGATAGCGGCCAGCTCCAGTTTGTGCCTCTCATGCATTAGCATACATTTGGCTCGCAGAGATAAGCATCAGTTTCTCTAAAAGATAATTAACCAGTCATGTTTGAAACACCCAGCAGGTCAATTAAAATCTCCAAATGTATTTAGATTCACTTTAGATTCTTGGTTTTGAGACTTATCCTGGAACAGCAGATACCCAGTTATATCCAAGTTTCTCATTTGTGGGCGGCTGACATCTTTCATTTCTTATTTGGCTGTATTGTGAATTCCCAGTGTATTATGAGTTTAAATAAAACTGAAAGAATGTGCACTTCTCTCTGTTCACTTGACTGTAACAGCATCCAGACTTCTTATTGTTTATGTGTAGTTGTGTCTGGGTTCTTTAACACTTCCACCATTTCTTCCTCTATAAACAGAATGATCAGAAGCCTGGATGAGTTGTTTACACGTAACACAATCATGGTTTCTATCGCAGCACTACAGTGAGTTATATCCAGGTTTCTCAGGATGTTTACTTGGGACAACTGAGTTTCTCATAACTTGATCAACTGCAGTGGATTGGAAACAGACTTGCTGCTGTTGTGAGGGTATTTCCTAAAGGAATGAGTAAATGTTGATTATTCCTGTGATCAAATCTCACAAACATGCAATCTGAGGGCTGTACCATAAAGAAAGTTTGGAATAGCCAGATTTTCTTAGTGTGAGCCCACTCAACAAAACCTAAAACCCCAGTCAGATATAATGGGTAGCACAGTGGTTCTGAACTTTGTAAAGCAGACAGCTCATATAAATGTGGGTGTTACGATTGCAGTTGATATGTGTATGTTTTAATGTGTTCTGTTTGCTTCCTGTCTATGTGCCTATTTAATATTCAAACAGGGCTGCGCCGTACTGATGACAAGATTGGTCAAGCTACCGAAGAAAGCAGTACTTAAGGCGAAAGGATGCCGTCGCTGGAAGTCAGGGAGGGTCAGATGAGCAGGCCACCCTCCACTGAATCCTAACCAGCAAACACACAGCTTAAACACACTGTTCTTTGTATAGACAAAACAAGTAGTGTGGTAAACGTAAGGTAGGAGTGAGCTGCCACTTTTGGTTTAATGTGTCTTCTTTTGTTGAAGTAGAAAGGGAAGTAAGACTGTGTTTATTTCAACCACTTTTATTTTGGTACGTAAGACCGACTCCCAAGGCTTTTGATCGTTATGTTGTCTTTTGTTACCACTAATTAGTTTTCTGTGTTTACCACAATCTTTGTCATCATCAATCACATATTTTGTGAAATAAATGATTCATTTCTCAGAGGAAATGTGTTTTGTGTGGCTGCTTGAGACCTTTGTAATTGTGCCCTAAGACTACGTAAACTGGAATTTGTACACTCAACAAAAAGTTAAGCTGTCTCTGTGTTCAGGTGTCAGTTTTACCTTTGCATAGCGGCTCGGTGTCATTCCAGTATGGGTCCCTGGCACTGATGCACTCAATAACAGGAGGGCCTTGTTCTAGGGAGTGACCTGGGTCACAGGTGAACTGAACCACAGCTCCAACACCGTACAACGGGTCTGAGGTTGTGAAGTTTCCATTCTGAAGGTACGGCTCATAGCAGTGACCGCGTTCAAAAGCTGGAGGAGGAAAAACAATGTTCAGTGCATTGAAAATGATTAGTAAAATGCATCTTTTTGAACATAATATTCTTCTTATTTTATTTGTTATAATAATAACAATAATATACACTACCATTCAAAAGTTTGGGCACACCTTCTCATTCAATGTTTTTTCTTTATTTTCATGACTACTTACATTGTAGATTCTCACTGAAGGCATCAAAACTATGAATGAACACCTATGGAATTATGCAGTAAACAAAAAAAGTGTGAAATGAGTCAAAAGATGTTTTATATTTTAGATTCTTCGAAGTAGTCACCCTTTGCTTTGATTATTGCTTTGCACACTCTTGGCATTCTCTCCATGAACTTCATGAAGTCGTCACCTGAAATGATTTTCCAACAGTCTTGAAGGAGTTCCCAGAGATGCTGAACACTTGTTGGCCCATTTGTCTTCACTCTGTGGTCCATCTCATCCCAAACCATCTGGACCTGGTTTAGGTCAGATGACTGTGGAGGCCAGGTCATCTGATGCAGCACTCCATCACTTCCCTTCTTGGTCAAACAATCCTTACACAGCCTGGAGGTGTGTTTGGGGTCATTGTCCTGTTGAAAAATAAATGATGGTCCAACTAAACACAAAATGGATGTGATGTCATGTCGCTGCAGGATGCTGTGGTAGCCATGCTGGTTCAGTGTTCCTTCAATTTTGAATAAATCCCCAACAGTGTCACCAGCAAAGCACCCCCACACCATCACACCTCCTTCTCCATGCTTCACGGTGGGAACCTGTCACAGTGCTGATGAGAGGATGAGCAGCAGCTGCTGGACTTGCTGCAGCTAATTGCTCATCCTCCTCCGATAGAGGATGGTGCTGCACTACACACAGCGCCGGATTATTGGTTCACGTCCACCTCCTCTTCCCATCTCCAAGCACGAGACAGAGTCGACGGAGCAGCCCGCGTCTTCCCCCCCGCCGTCCACCAGACAGTGGATGTGGTCCCTCATCGTCCCTGGCCACCGCAGCTGCGCTCTCCCAGGAGTCTAGCACCGGCGCGTGCCTTCCCACCTTCCTCCCCTCTTCCTCACGTGTGTGAGTCCTGCCATAGTTGGCATTTTTGGTTGTACTTCGAGTTTTTTGTGAATAAATCACCTGTGATTGCCGGTCTTGTGTCTGCTCTGTGTCGCTCTCACTTTGGGTTCGCTAAAACCACACTCCTCGTAACAGAACCATGCATGTAGAAACCATCCGGTCACCTGTTCTGCGTCGCACAAAGACACGGCGGTTGGAAATCTGTTCTGCTTGTTGCTTTTTTTGATTTCTTAGCAGCTGTTTGATCATAAAAAAACTGATTGGCGTGGTTTCCTCTTCAACACTTGATGTAGAGATGTGTCTGCTACTAGAATTCTGTTTGGCATTCATCTGGGCTCTAATATGAGGTGCTGTTAATTTGCCATTTCTGAGGCTGGAGACTCGGATGAGCTTATCCTCAGCAGCAGAGGTGACTCTTGGTCCTCCTTTTCTAGTTTTGTCGTAGCGCTTGATGGTTTTTACAACTGCACTTGTCAGATACATTCAAAGTTTTTGCAGTTTTCTGCACTGACCTTCAGTTCTTAAAGTAATGATGGACTGTCGTTTCTCTTTACTCAGCTGATTGATTGTTGCCATAATATGGATTCTAACAGTTGTCAAATAGGACTGTCAACTGTGTACCAACCTGACTTCTGCACAACTGATGGTCCCAACCCCATTAAGAAGGCAAGAAATTCTACCAATTACCTTTGACAAGGCACACCTGTGAAGTGAAAATAATTTCAGGTGACTACCTTATGAAGCTCATGGAGAGAATGCCAAGAGTGTGCAAAGCAGCAATCAAAGCTAAGGGCGGCTATTCTGAAGAATCTAAAATATAAAACATCTTTTGACTTATTTCACACTTTTTTGTTTACTACATAATTCCATATGTGTTCATTCATAGTTTTGATGCCTTCAGTGTGAATCTACAATGTACATATTCATGAAAATAAAGAAAAAGCATTAAATGAGAAGGTGTGTTCAGACTTTTGACTAGTGGTGTATGTTAGTATCATCCCCAAATATCTGTAACCACACATTGTGCATAAATCTTGTTTCCACTTGGAAACATGATTCTTTGGTTGGATTGTCGTTTTCTCTGCACTGATGAGGATAAACATGTTGGAAGGAACATTTCCATCCCTCGGCAGTCTGATGTTGCCAAAAACTCCCAAACTCTTCCTGGCAATCTAGCCGAAATCAACTTGGCAGCGCACGATGTAAAAAGAAACACTCAGCAATGGTCTTGTCTGTTTACATAATTATTCAGTAATTATAGAAATTCAACAGTCCATGTAGTTGGTTTAAACGTGCTGCAGAAATGCAGTTCAGGTTTTATTTTAGTCCTTGTTTCCATCTATGTCTGTACCTTCATAGCGGATGTTGAATCCTGTGTTGTGGTTTGGCTGGTCAGTGATGAACTGGATCCTCACAGCCGGACCCTCGCTGATCACTCCTTCAAAGGGGATCTGTCCTCCCCGGCCCGAGTCGAACAGAACCACAGAGCCGGCATCCAGCCCGCTCCACAGCACCAACCTGCAGGGACCAAACACTGTGTGAATGAGTGCATGAGAAAGCTGTTGAGAGGGATCAAGCAGATGAACCAAAAAGATCCATGACAGACATTATGGTACAAAATGTTCCCAATAACCAGCCTGTGATGTGTCTGCAGGAAACCCAACATCCCAGCATGACAAATTTGTTGCTTGCGGCAATTAAAAAGCCAGAAGCTGATTCTCTAAGGGAAGATTAAAAGCTACTGGATATTGTTTAGGAGATGCATTTAATTAAAAAACTAGCATCTTGTTGACATTACACCTGCATTAACTGAATTTTTGCTGATTTGGTCGCAGAAGAAATGCATTGTAAACACTAAATCTGAGAAATCATCCACTTAGAAAGTGATATGGTTTGATTTGCCAACAGTTTCTCATTTACACATCTGACAGTTACAATGCAACATGATTGTTAATTTTAGCTTGTATTCGCATCCATTTAATTCACTTTTCTTGTTTGCTCCCTATCACTTCTGAGAGAAATCTCTAGATGTAGATATTTAGATCTCTAAAATCTAGTCTAGGTCAAATTTTCACTCTCTTTTAGCTCTATCTTTGGGGTCCACCACCTATGGAGGGAAATGTGTGGTTTTCCAACTGCTAAGAGCTGTCCAGGCCAAGAACAACATGTATATCGATGTAGAAAATAAAAACAATCTAACACTTTGTTGTGAGAGCTGTCATCCTTTGTGTCATCATTTTATATGAGTCAGCATTCATTTGATGGTATCCTGTTGACGTCAAAGAAGACAACAGTAAGAGCCAAACAAGCTCCAGAGATCCCATCAGTAATGAAGACCACTTAGTAGTATGTCGAAGGCAAAACAATGTTTTAAGATGTGTAATTTCAGCATAGTTTTACATTGCATAGGTGTTTAATCAGTGATATATCACTATAGCCAAGAAAAGTGAGAACATACAGCCATGGCCATAAGTTTGGACACAAGTACCATGACGCTTGTGAATCTTAGAAAATACCACAAAATTGTCACTTACAATATACTTATGTTCTGTAATAGACATCAAAACAGACATAAGTCATGCTGTGTCCAAACTTATGGCCATGGCTGTACCCCCTTAAAGTGTTTGATACCATCAAGGAGGTGACCAGAGATGGCAAAGCAATGATAACCTAGTGTTATCATTCATCCAAATATGTAGAAGTACAGCGGAAAAGAAGTCTCTTCAGAGCTACACAGCTGTTAAAGAAAATGTTTAGAGAGGAGGAAGATCCCCGGAACGCAGACGTAAAATGGTGAAAACAACACAACTATGTAGTGTGTAGTCAGTTCCTTTCTTCAGTGATGTATCCTTCATATGTTTTGAATATTGTGAGTCTCCTGCTCATTTTGCATCTCATTGTGTTCATTCTACATCTCCGTGCAGCTGTTGATGTCATTTTGTGTCTAATTGTGGCCATTCTGTGTCTCATTTTAACGGTTTTGCGTGTCATTGTTGTCATTTTGTGTCTGTCTTGTCTTTTGTTTTTGCTTTGTGTTCTATTACCACGGCTCCTTGACTCTTAGTGCCTCAGACCATGCTTAGTGTGCCTACTCCGTAACTCATGTGAAGACAGGATGTTCCTACCTGTCAGTTGGTCCCAGGGCCAGTCTCTCCAGATGGAGGTGCAGCCTCTGGTCCTTGGGGGCCTCCAGGGACCAAGAGCAGGAGCGGTCCAGGGTGGCATTAGGCCCATGGTGGGGAGAAGGTGACAGCACCCTCCCTACTGTCGCATTCTTCACTGTGCCTCCACAAAGAGCTGCAGGGAAGATTTTTGTTGCTCTATCTTTCCCTCACATGGACACATTTTTGATGTATAATTTTCGACTATTTCAAATTGGAGAGAAACTGGCGTTTACAGATTTGCACACACTCACCCCTACAGCTGGGCTCCTTGCCGCTCCACACCGGCAGGGAGGCGTTGAGGCAGGTGAGTTGCGTTTCTCCTTGTAGGTGGTAACCCATGTGGCAGTGAAAGCGTGCCGTGCCTCCAGGCAGCAGGTCGAGCACCGACACCTCCCCAAAGTGAGGCCTCTTCGGCAGCGAGCAGCTCAGCCTGAAGACTGCACACAGGAAGAGACGCCACCCACAAATATGTATATTGGGTTGTAAGCAAAGATCAAATGTAGCACCAGTGATACTGTGTTTAATCGTATCTATTTTTATGTTCTAATGTTCTTGTTACTGCTACTGCTTGAGAGACCAGGAGAAGTTTATTCACGCTTTCATTTGCAGTCGACTCGACCACTGTAACGGCCTTCTGACTGGACGCCCCCAAAGAAGCAATAAACAGCCGCAGCTCGAGTGTTGTCCAGATCAAAGAGATCAGAACACATCAGTCCACTTCTAAAGTCTTTACATTGGCACACAGTCAGCCATACAATAGCTTTTTAAGTTCTATTCAATTCAATTAGCGGCAATGACAGGTCAAATTGTCTCAAGAGGCTTTATAGAACCCATATGCCATGAAGCCCCAGAGCAAGCCCAAAAGTGACAGTGGCAAGGAAAACACCTTTTTAACAGGGAAGAAACTTTGAGCAGAACCCGGCTCTTTATGTGAGTGATGCTGGCCGGTGGGTTGAGAGGGACAGAAGAGGTAGAGAGGTAGAGGAGTAGAGAGGTAGAAGGACAGAGGGGAAGAGGGGTAGAAGGATGGAGAGGGGGAGGGATGGGAGAAGAGGGGGGTGGGAAACAAGAAACATATAACGCACAGTTGGATACATGCATGATAAGCTAGATAATACGTGCAAAGTGCAAGCTAACATTGAAACTGATTCATAGTTTACTGTTACAGTGTAAGGCTCCGGCATTAAATATACTACATATACAGCTGGTAGTAAGATTCAAACAGTATGTAGATGAGCATATCAAGTATGATGAGGGCAATGCTGAGCTCTACTACTGGTCTATAAGTCACTGAATGGTTTAAGTCCAGAAAACATAGTTCAACCCAAACATAGTGAAGCAGCATTTAGCTGCCATGCCGCACACAAATGGAACAAGCTACCAGGGAACTAAGGTCAGCACCAAACGTTCATATTTTCAAATCAAGGTTAAAAGCCTTCCTTTTTTCATAGACTCATAGGTGAGCTGTTATAAATCACTGACATTTGTATCTTTTATCTGCACTGTTGGTTCTGTTCATTCATTTAAATGTAAATTACTCTTTTGCAGAAATCATATTTTCTAGTTTTCTGTGTTCATTGTATTCATAATCAGGTTTTATTTTATTTTAAATTGTATGTTTTAATGCTTGGGATCTTTTTTTTTTCAATTCAAAGCACATTGAGCAAGTCCTGTGTATGAAGTGCACTAAACAAATAAAATCAAACAAAAATGCCTTGCCTTTTAAGATGCAAAGCTAAAGTTTCTATTATGCTACTTCTGTATCCACAGATACACAGCTCCAGCTAGGTAAGTCTGTGTCATTTCAGATAGTGGTGCAGCTGCACCATCTCAGATTTTGTTACAATTTTGGAATCAAGTTCTCTAAAATATTTTGGCTGAATTTTCAGATTTTCATAACAAGCTTTATCTGAGAAGCCCTTTTAAGGGTTCAACAGTTCCAGAAATAAAACTCCTACGGCTATGAAATTTGGTGAGGACACAGACAAAACTGTTTCCAGCAGAATAAAAATAATTGAATGGCTCCAGCGGAGGGCAAATTTTTAATTACTGGCCCTCCGAAATTGGGATAAATGTACAGTTTTCAAAGTACAGTGCTATGGGGCCTCAGAAAGTTACTGTCAGTGTTTACACATTGCCGTGAAAAAGTATTTGCCCCCTTCTCAAATTCTTTTTTCAAGCATATTTTCCCCACTTCAAGGTGTAAGACCATCAAACAAATGCAAGTATCATACAAGATATCCCAAGTAAACACAAAATGCAGTTTTTAAATGAGAAAAACTGTTCAAAGCAACCTGGTCCTGTGTGAAAAAGTAATTCCCCCCAAAACCTAGTAACTTGTTGGGCCACTCTCAGCAATAACAGCTGAAATCAAGGGTTTTCAATAACTGTCTATGAGTCTTTTCACATCTCTGTGGAAATATTTTGACTGACTCTTTGCAGAATTGCTTCATTCAGCAACACTGGAAGGTTTTCAGCATGAACAGCCGTTTTAAGGTCATACTACAACATTTCAATCTGATTCAAGTCCGGACTTCAACTAGGCCACTCAAAAACCTTCATTTTGTTTTTTTTAAGCCATTCAAAAGTTGACTTGGAGGTCACAAAGGTACGGAGGGACCCAGAACCCACGACTTATATGGAGGTGAGAAATAAAGTGTGAACTCCCAATTACGTCTCACTTAAGCTGGACGTGTGTTATCAGTGCTGTCCGTTTGTCTGTAAGCAGGATTATGCAAATTGATTCTGCAAATTGCACAAAAAAGAGCTTTTTTTTTTTTTTTTTACACAGAGCAAGAGGAGACAAGTATAGAAACTAATATAAAAAAAAGACATGGAGAAAAAATATAACACAGTGGATCACTAAAATAAATGCAGCACGGCTCAATGATGACATACAGAAGAACAGCCAATCAGCACTTTTCTACAGTTGATGTGCAGAGTGGAGTGAAAAGGATTGTGAAGGCTGTGTAAATGTAAATAGTTAAATATCTATATCATGTACATTATTATTTTTCACAGCTTGTATCAGGGTTGCATAGTGGCTGGATGGTAAGCAGCTAGAAAATCCCCGATCACCCTAAGTCAGCTGGGACTTCAGCCACTTATGACCCGAATGAGGATTCAGCAGTGTGTAGATAATGGATGGATATCTTATATCATCATTTATTATTATTATTATTTTTATTGTTATTATTATTATTTAGCCTAGCCGCGCTAGACCCATGTTCTGAAGGCACAAGGGTCTCGGGCTGCTCGACAGGGAGGGAGGCTGGCTAAAAGGTTGTCTATCAAATCACTCTGCAGCAATTGGGTAGGTATACAACCAATCAGTGAAACGAATAGGCTGACAGAGTTCCTAGAGCGCCGGCGGATTGTGGCTAAGTCCCATTAGCTTCCCAACCAGCGGAGACAACTGGTATATTAAGGATTTGCCATATCCCGTCGGCATAAGTCCAAATACGTCTTTCTTCTCAATGAAACACTTCAGTGCCGTCCTTTGTTTATCTTTCAAGTTGAATTTTAGCTTCAAATCTTTAAGGGCTGTGGCCAAAGCCGAGTCGAAAGATAACTATTGTGCGCCGGTTGTTTCTGTCAGAATCGTCGCGCCTCTGTCGTCACTTCGTTACGCCCGCCTTCTGACTCTACACTTCATGGTGATTGGTCCGGCCAGTTTTAGGAGCATCCAGCCTCGAGCCTTATGGAGGGTAACTAGACCCACCCTGGCAGAGAATTAAATTCGTTGTCGTGGGTTGTCTAGCGCGGCTAGGCTAATTATTATTATCATCAAGTGCAATATTACAATACCACTTCAGCATTATTGCCAGCATTGCTTTTTTACTTCTTACATTTAATGTTATCTTCATTGAAGAAAAAATGCTTTTCTTTGAAAAACCAGGACATTTCTAAGTGACCCCAAACTTTTAAAGAGTAATGTACATTTGAATTCTTTGTAAGGTATCATACTTATATTGAAATGCTAGTCTATGAGGCAATGAATGATTTCTCATGTCATTGTAAAGATTTCTAAGCAATATGTGACACAATAATTTCTCTCAAGAGTTATTATATTGGTGTAATTCCTTTTTTTATTGTCCAATTTTTGTAAAATAATATAATCAAAGAAATTCAGATTTTTTTTCTCTTTTTTTGTGATTTATGGCATTCTGACTGTGTCCTTCCTCACATAAGACATGTGTGAAATCTCTCTCCTTCTTGCCATGCTTGTGCTGTTTCCACAGAGGTGCAGGACTTAATACTGCAGTGAAAAATGAGACCACAGTGAGGAAAAAATACACCCAAAAATTGAAGTGAACAGGAATAAATGTAAAGTTTTCATTTAAGGAGCCAATAATGTTGCTGAGGACTCTTCATGTTGTTCAGCTGTTGGCTTTGGGATAAAATGGGACATTTTAAATGTTCTTATTTAAACACAAAGAACCTGAAGCAATGTGAGTAGACTATTCCTACTGAAGTCAGCCAGCTATAAAGGATTTAACAAATTAGCACTTTAGGTCGCTGTTTTTGTTTCTAATGCATTAAATGCTCACTTCAGAAATCAAGCAGCCAAAGGTGTACATTAATTGGATCATGTTAATAACAATAAGCTTTGTGAGCTGTGTGGGCTGATATTGTTTGCTTTTTTTTAGGTTGACTGTGTTGAATTTATTCGCTTTTTTAATGCCTGTTTATCATGGCCACATCTCTCTCTGCAAGGATGTTTTAATGTCAATCAGCACTATTCTCTTGCCTGGCAGTGATGTAAAAGGATTAGATGGCTGTGATTAATGGCACAGGTGGATCGTAACACTCGGATGCTTCCTCCTCTGCAGTCCTTATGGCACCGCACACAGAAACATACACAACACACACTCTCTCCATTCAGAACCCCCATATTCTCACCCTCCTAATTAGATGAGAGCCGATTAATCAGGGCTCTAATCAGCTAATTCACGCCACAGATTCAATCATCGTGCAAAGTGATTAGATGAGAAGATTTTTGATTATGCAATTAGCATGTATGCAGAGTGCAAACAGTCCCTTAGGTCTTAATGAGAGCACTCACAATTATTGAACTTCTATAGTCTGTTTATGTATGTGCACATTCATATTTTAGTCATGGCATGAATTGAGTTTGTGTACACTCTTGTGTGTGTGTGCAGACTCACTCTGGTAGTGCAGCTGGAAGATGCCCATGTTTCCCTCCGGTGCAGAGCGGTAGTAGACCGACAGACTGTTGGTGGGACTGCGTATCACCTGACCTTCGACCAGCAGCGTGTGATTGGCCAGAACCATCAGGGCTCCTCGTTCATCGACGCCTCGGATAGACAGCTGCTCACCTTCTGACAGGTTCACGCTCTTAACCTGAACACACACAGAACCCCAGTTAACCCTCTCAACTTTTACTTAGAAAAAAATATATTAAAAAAAAAAAGTAAGATGACACCATTTAAAACAGCAAAATTAAAAAAAACATTAGATTTTAGGCTTTCATCTGTGGCCATCATCAACCAAATATAAGCTTAAATATTTCATTAAAAGTACCACATGTCTCATTTTAGAAATTCCCAAGAATGAAACCATGTGCACCAGATCCTGTAAAAAACACCTACAGATTCTGTGCTTCTTTTCAGCATAACTGATTCTCTGTGATTGATTCAGTTGTGACCAACAGTCAAATATTCAGCTTTCAAGTGAGAACAGAACATACTGAGCAATAAAATAAAGGCAGCATGGCTCAAAAAAGGTGTCTAGAGGAACAAGTTGTTGAAAGAGACATTCAGCATGGAGAAACATCTTTCTAGAGTTGATCAAGAAATCTTTAATGTCTCCACGGGGCAATTTTTGGTGCAGCCAGCAGCAAACAACAGACAAAGGTAGTGTCTACAGATACGGACCCGTACCAGTAGCCTGTGGCCTACGGATACGACACTTTACCTTACCATAAATATTAATGAGACGACATGAATATTAATGAGCCGGCTGATGAACGCGCTTTGTGATTGGCTGGTAATCCGACTTACATAAATATTAATGAGCCGGCTTGGTAATCCGAGTGATGAAGGCGCTTTCGTGATTCGAGGTGAATCTGCGTGCCGAGCCTGTCATCTGCTGTTCTCTTTTCTATCATGCATAATGTCTTATAAATATCATTATCTGACTTTTTCACGGACAGCGATTTGGGGGTTGAAATCAGCACTACTATTAAAAATAGCAAAACTTTTTATTCACGTGACCCTGTTCTAATAAAGCACAAACAGCAAACAAAACAAATGGCGGAACTAACAGCCAGCAAACTACAAGTATTTTTTTACCTTCAAAAGTAGCGACAGACTATTACATATTAACAACCTAAACAAAACCCTGACGTATTTTCAGCGTCTGTCAACACAGACACTGCACGTCAGTCACTTTAATGTTAGCGGACTCTGTTGAATGGCTAAGTTACATAACCACAAACAAATCTCACAATATCACAGTAAATCGAGTTTGTGTTTTTTTTAATTCATGCCGAATTAAAGAGCTGCTCCTCACCATTCACCAGTGTTTGTTTCATATTCGACATCCTTAATTTTATCTTGTAAATTAGCGTCCGAAATTAAATGGGAACATTTGCAATGGAGTTCGTCAGCCGCTTCCACCACTGAACGCGGTAAACTAATTAATAGGAACTGGACTTCAAACAATTTAGACACGCGTCTAAAAGCATAAAAACTACATTGTATAAAGTATGAGAGGAGACGGTGTATTTTTGGTTAAATTATACAATGTTCGCCGTCAAAGTCATTCATATAAACTGCCTGTAATGTGCAGCAAATAGTAGTTAACCGGCGCCAGCTCTTCAGTGACCTTAACGGGTCCGTACCTCTAGTACAGATGCTCCGTACCCGTAGCATCAACCACAGACAAAACACAATAAAATGCGATACGCAACAGTAAAAATACACAACAGAAACAACAATAACAATAATCAGTTAAATACAATAGAATACAAGATAAATAAAAACCTAAGGAAAGTTAAAATGACCACAGAGCAGACTGCCTTATAAAGGCGTTAAAAACCGTTCTTTGTTAAGAAGGCCAATGGCCAGTGGGACCCATGATTTTTTGAATCTAACTGTCCTACATATAGGCACTTGAAACCTGCGTCTAGAAGGAAGCACCCTGAATTCGGAAGCTAGAGGGTGGCTAGGGTCGAACCAGACGAGATTTGCCTTTTTTTTTGATGAGCTGAGTAGTGTGAAGATGTTCGAGGAGCTTGTGAAAATGTAAATTATTAAATATCTATAGCATACAAATGGGGGTCACATTCCTCCCCCCAATAATAACAACGCCCAAAGGTTGGATGTTGTAGGTTTTCTCATTTTTTGTGAAAAAAAATTCACAAAGAAATTGAACTTTCACTTTTTTTTCTCATTGTCTTTTCCTATGATAGATGATGTTATGCATGTGTCAAACTGCACAAAAAACACTTGTGAGTTCTCTCTAATGGTTATGCTGATGACATAAAGGTTCAAGACTTTATGGTGTCCCTAAAGTCTGGACACATAGGAAATCTCACTAACTGTAAATATCTGTCCATCCATTCTCTATACACCGCTTTATCCTCACTAGGGTTGCAGGGGGTGCTGGAGCCTATCCCAGCTGACTCAGGCGAAGGCAGGGGACACCCTGGACAGGTCAAACTATAAATATGGCTTTGTTAAATATGGCTTATTGTCCACTTCTCAGTGGATGTGAAGGATGCACATATCGAAGGATAGCAGATGACTTTAATGCACGTCATCCAAGGAGGATTCCACTTGGCTTTTTCATGTTGGTGAAGGTGGTTAAAAAGCTAAAAAAGAAACAGGCAGTGTCATGTACAAACCCCGTTCTGAGCGACCAAATGTATCAGCCGAAACTAAAGACTTGGTCATATCTAAAATTTATGCTAGTCCCAAAAAATCACTTCCCTAACCCTAACCCTAGCCTTGTCTATAGATATATCCATCCTTCATGTCTGATGTCACTGATAAGTACCAGTTCAGCTCTTTCTTCTTATGACAAAGCCATATTTAATCTGTGGAGGCAAAAATATAATTATAATGAGATTTCCTACATGTCCTAAAGTGTCCTAAAGTGTCCAGACTTTAGGGACACCCTGTATTGCAATACAAAAGAATGATCCCAGAGTGACGAAAAATGTGACTGGAGCAAAAACACACTGAAACTGTTTGGAGGTCAGAGGGGTTAAAGATTGTCAGTTTGAATGGTCATGTTTTTTTAATCTAAAGTTTTGTGTATTTAAGATGTTAAAATGTTTCTTATTTATAAGGAAGGCGTCTGATTATCTTCAGTTAATTCTGGAGCTGCCCAAACACACAGCCAGAGTCATAAAGAACCATCCTGAGCCATACGTAAAACAAGGAATCCGACAACAGATGGGATTTATTGCTGGTTGACTGGTCATTAAATCTATCAGGGTGCTCCATCTTGATTATTGTCAACCACCAACTACCAGCAATTGTTTTGTTTTTTGAAATGCAGGGTGTGTAACAACACTGCTAAAAATGTTCACACAGTTACCATAAGAATGATGTTCGATGCTGCAAGCCCCAACCTGAAAGTTCTGGAGCCTCAGAAAGCACAAACTCCTGAGCAGAGACGCGTTTGGGAGTGAAACTATCTCCGACAAACTTCACCTAAACCCTGATTCCTCTGCTAGAAGTGGAGAGAGTCGAAGTTTCTCTAAAGGCTTGGTGAAACAGCACCTTTTGTGACCTTCAAGTCTTCACATCACAATTTTGTAAGTTGCTCTTTGGATCATGACAGGCTAATACTGAGGCAAGTCCGGATTGTTTGTACAAAACAGCCTTTTAATGTCAAACTACAAATACACCATACTTCATAATGCTACGCCAAAAGCATTTGACATTTTGGGGGAATTTTAAAATAGAAATACATTTTTGTTCATGAAATACAATGGAGCACAGGCAGTACTGAAAGAGAGATGGTATTGATTTGTAGATAGTTGCATATTGATAACCTTCATAAATGCTTTTATTTCTACCAGCTTCTATCCGCTAAATGCTGACAGGACTGACTGTAAATCACTTGGTCGGTACTGACCAATTTGGGTCACTTCTGCAGTATCCCAACACTGCTGCAGGGAACTGGTGCACAGACTCATGATCACATTTTCCAGCCCTGCACTGGCTGCCTGTTGCTCTATGAACTGATTACAAAATGCTGCTGCTTTTCTTAAAGTCCAGACACGTCATACTGTTGGTTATATTACTGGCTCTTGTTAGTTTTTGTCCCTTTCTGCTCTCAGAGATCCTCAGATGTCTCTCTTATTATTGTTCAAGAGACTCAGACAAGATCAGGCCTGCAAATTCTATTTCGTCTCCAGAATCACATTTCAAAGCCCACTGTGTTTGGATTGCTTTTCACTGAATTATTTACAATTTTATTGGTATTTTATTCTGTTACAATCTTCTGTTCTCATTTTAAGGTTGTCTGAAACATTTGCCAAGACTGCTGTAATCTTATTAACTGGAATCATTTAGATAGATTTAGATATTATAGATAGGAAAGACTACACTACTGTTCAAAAGTTTGGGGTCATTTAGAATTTTTCAATATGGATAACATTAAATTAACTGTCTTCTTTAGAAGATATTAGAATAGATCAGAAAACTTGTGTAATTATGTTAGCACATGAATAAAACTGTGAGTTTTCATGGAAAACATGAAATTACCTGGGTGACCCTTATACTTTTGAATGGTTGTGTAAGTGCAACTGAAGTGGAGGTTTTCTGACAATGGCCTTTTGAAGATGTATGCATTACATCATTGCAACATTTACATATACTGTAAATGTTGATACATACTGTTTATAATGTGTATATACTGCATATATCTTCCATCTCATCTCAAATCCACTGTTCCTACTGTTCCCTCTGTCATTTATAAGTACCTTGATAATTAAATTTATCTTTGTATTATCTGCAGCTTCTTCTATTTATATACTCTACCGTTGAAAAGTTTGTGGTCACCCAGACAATTCCATTTTTTACATGAAAACTCAGTCCTGGGCTAACATAATTGCACAAATGTTTTTTAAACATCAGTTAGCCTTTCACACCATTAGCTAACACAATGTAGCATTAGAACACAGGAGTGATGGTTGATATTTTAGAAATGTTCCTTTGTACTCCTATGATGATATTCTATAAAAAATCAGCGTTCCAGCTAGAATTGTCACTTATCACATTAAAAATGTGTAGACTGTATTTCAGATTCATTTAATGTTATACTCATTGAAAAAACTACTTTTGAAATATAAGGACATTTCTAAGTGCCCCCAAACTTTTCAACAGTAGTGTACTTATTGTGTTCATACCACACTGTTCATACTGTTAATACTGTGTCATGCTACATACACCCGTACATCACATAATGCATCTTTACTACTTCTTCTGTACTTCTGTAAGATGCTAAACTGAATGTTGTTGTCTCAGTTCTTGTGCTTTGTGCAAAGTCAGTGAAGTTGAATCTAATCTAGTGCTAATTTGTCTAAATCTAGTGAGCACTTCAATAAACACTTAAATATGTATTTTAGATGTTGTAGAAAACAAGTGTCCCAAAATCTTTTGAATTGACAGTGTCTCATCTTAAGCTCGTGTCAATACAGCAAAGGGTAGCAGTGCCAGCAGCTGCCACTAGGAGGCAGAAATCAACCTGGGTTCAGATCAGAGGACTCCTCACAGTCACAAAAGCACAAACAGGGCAGCATCTGTCCACAGAATGACGGCCAGTGACTCTGCACACAGCGAACGTGTGACAGTAGAACTGCAGCCTGGTTGTGTGTGATCTAGTGGCCATGTGTACCTGCAGCTCCACTCCGTATCCGGTGTACACGGTCACGGTGTAGGTGCAGTGCAGGAGGGCGCCGTCGGACAGAGGGGGGTCATCAGAGGAGTCGATGTATCCCTCAGGGTCGGAGAGATTCACCATGCAGCTGGACGCGGCTGTGGAGAAAGCAGAAGGGTTTGTTTTGCATTGGCCTTGTTTTGTCTCCTGTAATCCCTTTAATGCGAGCCTGACTGGAAGCTCATTGGAAATCCCTGCTGCGTATAATTAATGACGGAAATTACAGGGATCTAAACAGCAGACACAAGGCGCAGCGAGCACTCATGGCTGGTAACAATGTCACAGAATAAACAGCACATGCTCTGCTCCTCTAAAGATTTTTCTAAGTGGGAGAAGCAGTTAGATCCTACACTGAAGTATATCCTCTTTTTGCTACTTCTCTACTAAATTTCACAGACAAATATTCTACTTTTCAAACTTCTGCATTTATCCTACAGATTAAATTAATTTCCGGATTATAGAACAATTGTTTGTCAAATAATTCAAAACTGCATCGCCTTAAAGTAATCAGATTACTTTTGTTGTACAGCAGGTATGTGCTCTGAGGTAAAATTCACAACAGTTTAGGTTTACTATATTGAAAATGCAGGCCCTGCGGTTGCAACTTTATGCCACAAAAGTCATACATTAATGAAATTCTAGTCTGTTTTCTAATCTGTCATACATCCATGTTTGTTTTTGACCACAGATTCAATTCTCCGCAGCATGGAGGAAACTAAATTTCTCTCGAGATGTTCTGTCATTTTTCAGACACTATTTTTTTCCGCTGTTCTTTGCTGCAGGGGTTGTCTCGCTCTACTTAACCCTTTAAAATACCCCAAAATGGATCTATTGGAGTCAGATCTGGCGACACACTTGTCCAAGCCATAGTTTCACTTTTTCCTTCTTTAGAAACTTTTGCATCACTTTGTGCTTTGGATCATTACCATGCTGGAAGATTTCTATTCTGTCAAGCTTCTGCAGATTGGCAGTCATTTTGTCAGCCAGTATCTTGGTTTATCTACAGTTTATCATGCATCATCTCCCCAACACCTTCTGTACTCATGCAGCCCCACATCATCAAACTGTGTACTTCCCTGTCAGGACAATGCATTTACTGTGGAAGTCCTGGATAAGTTCACACCAAACACACTGGACCCCACCTGAGCTAAATAAAATTTGAATTAATTAGGAAATTAAATTATTTTAGTCTCATCTGACCAAAGAATTTGTGCCCAATATACATCAGATGTTTTTTTATTTGTTTGTTTGTTTTTGTATGTTATTAAGCAAAGTGTAATCTTGCATTGGAATGGCTTTTTCTTGGCCTCTGTCCATTGAGGTTGATGTTGTAAAGTGTCACATTGAGCTGGCACAGAAACTTGCGTTTTCATCTGTAATTCCTATGTCAAGTCTGAAGCCACAACCCATCGGTTTTTCAGAAGGAGATTGTGAAAGTAGTGTACTGTCAGTGGCATCATTTTCAGACGACGGCCACTGCAGCTCTGATTAGTGGTATTATGGCTCATTCTATACCTCCTGATTATTGCAACTGCAACTGTGTTTCAGCTGATTTTTAGTTGGTTACTACCTTTTGATATTCTTTTCAATATTTGTTTAGTCTCACAATTGGATTCTTCACTTCTTTTTTTGTGGATCCATGATATAGATGTAGTCCACGAGTCCAAAACTGAGAAAAAGGTGCTGTCAGAGTTCATTTTGTAGCCATGTTCATGCAGGTAGGCTGACAGGAAATTAAAGTTGTACTCGGTTTAGTTTCAGTGATCGGAGGTTTTCTAACTTGCATGTCAGTGATCACAGGTGGATTCACTTTTGTTCTATTGAGTTTCTACTTTCTAGCCTGTATTTATAATAGAGTCTTTCTGAAGTGTTTGTTTTGTGTTTTATTCAGGAAATACTCGACTGTTCCATTTGGGGAAAATGCAGTTAATGAGAGGTGATAGGATTTTGAATCATTTATATTCATATTATATTCTGTGTAATGACCAACAGTTTGAGAGAGTGTAACTTCGGAAGTTTGAGTCTGACCAACTGGATTTCTTCCACAGTAAGTTATGTTGGTATAACTCCACAAATAAACATTGGGGGAACAAAAAGAGGTATTTCTGTACTGGAAGTTTTCAAGATACTCACTTGAGCTAATTGTATCAGACAGCTGAAGCTTAATATTAACTTCAGATAAAATTAGTCATCCTCCATCACTAAAAGCATGTTAGTAGTGGCATTTATATGTCCAGTATTGACAGGAAGAATTATTATAGTAAGCGAAACCCGCTATCCCAGTGCATATGTTGATGTGAATACCTTTTTAAGACCCACTTGGAGAAATGTGAGTCTGTCCTTTGAGTACACTGCTTGAGTAAACGCATTTACTTCCATTCCACCACTATGAAACACTGAGTGAACAAACCTGATGAAGGTGCTTCTGTTTCTGTGTCCACGTCCAGCATCGAGCCAACAGTGGTGACCTCGGCCTCCTGCTCAGGAGTCTGTGTCTGTGTGTGAGGCAGCTCAGAATGTGTGTCTGTGGGAGGAGGCTGAGTTGGATGGCTGCCTTGGCCTGACGCTGCAGCTGATGCTGGGGCTTTTACCCTCCTCAGTAATCCCCCGCTTTCATGCTCCAGGGATTGACTTCCAGGGAGAGAACTGACGCTGAGTCCTCTGCCCAGAAGAGGGAGCAGGTTCTGGGGTAGAGCAGAGGGAATGATGTCCCCTTTCTGGGAGACCAGTCGTCCCTTTTGGGCCAGTACTGACTGAAGCAAACCTCCAGCCGTAGCAGCGCTGGAGCTTCTGCCTTTAGGGCTGCCTTCCTTCGTGGTCCCTGCTGGCACCACTGGAGGCTGGGTGGAGGGCAAAGCTGTGGGGACTTCTTTATCTGAAAAGAGTCAAAAAACAAGGAATGAATCTTTTCAACTGGCAAGACAGGTGAGAAAAAAAACCTCTCAGAAAATGCCCTGGGAGAACGGCACAGGGTGGCTCTGTCACTGTCCTGCTGGTCTTATCAGGAGTGGGGTTATCTAGCCAGCACAGTCAGTGCACACTTACCTCCACTGTTCACACACACACACACACACGCACACACGCACACACACACACACACACACACACACACACACACACAGTAGTGGAGAGACAGGGCGGTTAGGCATGACAGGAGCCGAGCAGAAAGGAGGGGGAGAAACGGTGAAAAAAAAGGAGAAATGCATAGACAGGCAAACCGCTCTGCCGTGCATGCTAAAATGCCATCTCCAGCAGCTTAGTTCAAAAACAGCACACAGCAGCATTTACACACACAAACCACCGCTGCACATCCACATGCACTCCTGTCCTCCTGCAGTCCAGACCCAAACAGCGCACACTCCAGCCGAGCACAGCGCTCGAGGTGCAGCCAAACATTAATCTGCATTTCAGTGTCACTTTCACTCCTGGAGGAAAAACTAAAGGAACGCTGCTGCTGTCATTTTTATCAAGAAAGAGATAAGTCAGGGAAAATATCCTCTCCGTTTGTTGTCAACAATACAAACGCTTTTTTCTTGTTTTGCTGTTTTTCATCTCCAGACATAAAATAAATATCCTTTTTTAAAAAATTTCCTGATATACCGGCACAGCGCTCAATGTGTCACACTGCCATCATCAAGAAACTCATTTCAGCTTTCACAGCTTGCAATTATTTAGGCAGCTACACACCAGCAGATGTCCATACGCGCACACGCACACACACACACACACACACACACACATGCACACACACTTCTAATGATGCTGCAAAACTTTTCCTCTTGATGTGTCTCCGCTCCATAACTGTGCCTTTGATATTCTGAGCTCTTTAAATGTATTTTTAGAGAAAATCACAGTGATTACGTTGGCAACAAACATATACAACCTTTTATGATGAAAGCTCCTCAAATTTGATCCTCAAATAATTGACTGTTGCCGCTTTCAGACAGCAAACTTGACCTGGTCCTATCAGACTGCTGGACTTGGCTCAAACCCACATTATCAATTAAATTAAATTACAAATAATATCTGAAAAAAATCACAAGAAATCATTCATTTATATCTTGATTGTAAATAAAAACAGAGACCAAAAAACTGTAAATAGCATCCACATCAAAATGATTAGTATTTTAATAAATGCTCATTTGTTTGTTTACAGCATTTTGTTAAAACAAAACACAGAAAAATTTGCATGTTAACTGTAACTGTAACAGGCGTCCACACCAAAAATTTGTAGTTGTATAAATAGTCATTTGCTTTTTCATAGTGTGTCACTGAAAAATTACACTTTTTTTTGCTGAATTTAAAGGAAAAATACAGTTATATGACACATATTTGCTGTCATTTTCACATGTTTTGATGGTTAAAGTATTTCACTGTTGTTTTTTTAAACATATTTCTTCTTGCACTCTTACTGTGTGATCTCACTTTTTTATAGGATTTTTTTTTCACTGTTAATGTGCATGAAATCACAGAAGTCTGAATGTGACTTTTTGAGACTGTCATCAGAACACGGCAGTTTGAATACTGAGCCAAGGTGTTGACTGTATTTTACAGAATCCAGCAGGTAAAGAACACCATATTAACAAGATAAAAACTGGATTAAGATCTTTAATAATCATCTCACATGAACGCTGATATAATTACTCCGCCAAGGAGGCAGAGTCTCAGTGGAGTTCTGTGACAATTGGCGTTTGTCTGTCTGTCTGTTAGCAACATTACTCAAAAACAGACAGATTTGGACAAAATTTTCAGGGAATTTCAGACATGACACTAGAACCAAGTGATTGGATTTTGGCAGTAATGCGCCTTACAGTCTGAATCCATGGATTTGTTAAAGATTTCTGTATCATTGCGAGATAGCGGCACGGCGTCACTGTAGCTATGACATCAAGTGAACACTACATCAGCTGCCTGCTGATGATCACATGACTGCGATCCAACTACAAATTCACCACTGTGGACTTATTGGGACTTATCAGTCAGAAATGATACAAGGAACAATTGATTAATTTGTGGGGTTGTTTCCAAGTCCCATCAATTCCTGCTGCTCACTACATATTTAGATAACGCAATTCAGTATCCGTACATAACGTACACATGCATAACACATGCCTGTGCTCAGTGCAAGGTCATTTTGTTTATGGGTACGTCTATATTAAATGGACACAATCTATGATTTCTGCCTCAGATTTTTTCAAGATTTCAGCCACTGGAAATGTTACGACTGAGCAGCCTTGGTGGAGAACTGTGCTCTTGTGTTTCAGATGTGACTTAGCCCCAGAGTTCTGCACGGGTCCAGTTTTCGCAACCCGCGTCTATTCATTTGTTCAAAACCAGTGAGTCAACACATAATCAAACAGGCTCAAAAGAAGCTGCTGGCAAATAGTAGATGCAGATTAAAGCTCATGATGCTGAGGAGCACTCAGCAGCCTGTTAAAGGGGAACTTCGGTTTTTTTCAACCTGGGGTCTGTTTCCATATGTCATTTCATACATGTGAGTGATGGAGAAATGAATTTTCGACATAGCTCCAGTATTTAGCCAGGCAGGCAGCTTAGCAGCTCAGCTAGCAGCTCAGCTGCTATCTCAGGACGCTAGAAAGCAAATCTCATTCCAAAATCATGCGATAGCTCGCGAAATCGCGCGATAGCTCGTGCCAAAACCGGTGTTTTGGCGTGAGCTCTCGCGCGATTTCGGAACAAGATTTGCTTTCTAGCGTCCTGAGATTTGGATACAGACCACAACAAAGAGCGATCGCCAGGTAATGTGGAGGTTTTCGTTCACTTCTCATCTCTAGTATGTTGTGGGACACTCATTGAGACTATCTGAGCTGGTCAGTGTGGGGCAAAAAGCACGTTAGGGTGGACTTTGACGCGGTGGGGGCCAGCTGCCCCATACTTTTCGCAAGCTGAGCTGCTAGCTGAGCTGCTAAGCTGCCTGCCTGGCTAAATACTGGAGCTATGTCAAAAATTCATTTCTCCATCACTCACATGTATGAAATGACATATGAAAAGAGACCCCAGGTTGAAAAAAACCGAAGTTCCCCTTTAAATAGTCACAATAATAATAGCAGTAAAAGGAATAAATCCAACAGTTGTTTGTGCAGATGAGAGAAACACAAACATAATTCACAGTTTCAGTTTATTATGTTCGATATGTTTCATCGTGACAACTCGCAGGCAGAGTGAACCTTTCCACAAACCTGCGGCCTTCATTGATTATTTAGCATACCTTCTGTACTTTGCTGCACACCGGTGAGCTGGGAAAACTCTGAGATCATTTAGGGCAGCCAATTTGTACGGGATTTGTAAGTGCCCAGAGCAAGCTTACCGCATTGACAGTAGGAAAATCTGATAAATTGTGAATCTAGAAATATTTATTAGTAACTGCAGCTTTAAACAAGACCAAGACTTTGGCCTCCTGTGGCTCATCAATGCGTTGAATGCACACTTACCTAATTATAAAACTATTAAACCTAATTAGCCAATATGTTTAATTAGTCCAACAGATAACACTGAAAGGAATGCTTATATTCTCTTAATTGCATAATCAATTTCTGAAATCTGAAATCTTTCCCTTTTGAACAGAGCAAACTTTGAGGAATTTGGGAACAACATCACATGACTACTCAAGAGCAGGTAGCAAGGTAAAAGGAAGAAGAAATAGATAAAAGACCTGAACTTATACAAGGCAGACAGATAGACAGATGGCATTGTTCTCTGTGGCGTGTGCATTCCACGGCCCTACTGGCAGTAAGAGAAAATGTACAAGGTTCAAGAGAGGATTAGAGGAAAGAAGCCGTAATTCTGACAAAGAAGTCGTAAAAAGATGCTAAAAATAACAAGCTTTAACCTGTAATTTTCAGGCATTAGACACAGGTAGAGCAGCTTCATTATGACAGGAAGCTATACAGAGCAGAGGCCCACTTCTTGTTTTTATCCTCACTGCCAACTTTGTCACAGCAGACGCTCTGCAATAAATGGCGCTCTGACAGAATGGCGTTGCTGCTAAAACTTCACTTCCCACTACAAGGAAATGAAAAATGAAATGTCTGCTAACCTGCCATCTTGACTAACGAGCAGGTCACTTATTACATAATATGATTCATTAACTTTGAAATCAGTCCACACACATTTCACTGGATGTTTCCTGCTCACCTGACTGTAGGTTAATAAGCCTTAATAACTAGCACCTCTGCTGCTGGAAGTCAAAGGA
This sequence comes from Acanthochromis polyacanthus, assembly GCF_021347895.1. NCBI lineage: Eukaryota > Metazoa > Chordata > Actinopteri > Pomacentridae > Acanthochromis > Acanthochromis polyacanthus. Next base: position 20,311,131 of record NC_067130.1, read on the forward strand.
TCGTTTGTTTTATTTCAAACAGAAGCTGTTGGATCAGAATGACACTGAAAAACATCTGGTTCTTTGATTGAAAGTCAAAGGTAAAGCCTGTAGATATGAACACTTCAGTTAAATCAGCAAGAAATATCCAGCCTTTGTGATGTTTCATGTTGCTGCTAGTGGTGGGCAGAAACTCCAGCTGACATGAAGGAGAAAACTGCAGCTTTGGTCAATTTTGGATGAAATCTCGTGTTTCTGTATGCTGATTGTGTGCTTGTCAGACTATAAATGCTTCATGCCCTCAAGTTTCTCTTGGAAATACATCAGTAAGACTGACTATTTTTAAAAAAAAAAACCCTGTGTGAATTTGTTCACAAATTCATGAGACAATCAGTTTGAGTTTTCTATGTAATGTATCTGCAACATAGTTAATCAGTGCCTTCCTCAACCTCCTCAGAATCAGCAAGTTTTTTATTTACAATAACTTCAGTACGTAGGTTATTCCATAACTGGAGGACATTTTACATCCCACCTATCAAAATTCAAATAATTCATGTATAAAATACTAAAACATGCAGTTGTTGTGTAAATGTACGTGTCCTGAGACCAAATCTTAAAAAAAATGGGAGAAAAGAATGTTTAATATATTTTTCAATTACCAAATAAGTGGAGATGCCATTTTTCTCTTGTCCCACCTCCCTGATGACCAAATTGAATCCCAAATAAAACATTTAAAATTAATTTTAAACCTCCTTTTTTGGTATTGTTTTTCTCATTGATGTCTCTCATAATTGTGGGAACATTTTTTAATCAACACAATATTTTAAATTATAATTATTATGCGTGGAACATGTGTTCCACAACATGAACACAACCCTGCAAGCATAACCTTTTTATCTGGAAGAAGAATACAGTGTATCAAACAGTTTTCCAAAAGGATGGGTAGAGCAAGCTGAGCCAATCAAGCCTTTGATAGTTTATTACCTACTATTGATGAATATGTAGCAGAAAATTGTAACACAGAAGGTTTATTTTTCAAAAACTGTGAAGCCCAAATGTCCCCCAATTCTGAAATGAGACATATTTAATGAAACTGTCAAATTCTACCTTCATGCTAGGAATATTTTCAGAGTTGGAGGCCCTTCAAGATATAATTTGTTTTATTTTTACCAAAAAAAAAGAGACTATATTAGAATAGCAGCTAATTATGAGTTCTGGTAGGAGGTACTGATTGGTTTTTAATGTAATGACCCATTATTTTCGAAAACACAGAACGGGGAATAACATCTCCTGAACCAGCTTCTTCCACTCCACAGCTCTGCATGAGTCAATTCTGTCAAACTAAAAAAGACCGTTTGCTGCCTGAACAGCACATTTGTGGTTTTGTTAGCTTTAGAGTGTTGACAGAATTTTCTAGAAGCCATGGGTGGATGACAATCCACTGTCCTTAATTGGTCTCCAGTGTGTGCGCATTTGCATTCAGTGGACCTTTGTATTGTTGTTGCACGATTCCCATTTACCTTATTCATAGCAGGAGGCTCCTCGTCTGACTTTGAACCAGCTAAACACTGACGTCTAATGAGAAAGTGCATGAATACAGATGGAGCTCTGTGGTTTCAGTACAGCCTCTGGTTTCATACAAGCACTCCAGCACCAGGATTTTCTAAATAAGAAATCAATGAGTTTGGCCACAGACAAAGTCTTTGTGGCTGAGATTAACAAGCAGAGCCTGCTGAACATATTGTATAATTAATTTCCTGTCATGTTTCAGTGAAATGTGCTGACAGCTTCCATTGCTGCGCTGCTACCTGAGTAATTTAGTTCAGTCATCAGATGAATAATTAAAGCCCAGATGTTGTGAAGACCATTAAAACAGAGATTGTGTTAATAACTGATTTTTCCCATCACGCTTTTGAAGATTTATGCGCACGGTTTAGTTCTGGGACAAACACAATAGATATGTTGACGAGGGCGGACACACTTTCTGAGATTTATTTGAGATGAATGGGCTGTGACATTTACTGTTGTGACAGCTATAGTTTGATGGGACATTCAGCTTTCTGAAGGGAGACTTGTCACGCAGGACAACATGGTGATTTCATAAATAAAGATGTATCTAGCTCTGTGTGTGTTGAGATCTTATTTTAAACCTTTAGATCTTATTTATGTTAATTATTCCAAGAGCTTGCAGACTGTTATTCTACTGTCAGAAACCAGAGCAGCTGATTTCAGTGATCAGCACCTCCAATTAGACGGCAGGAAATAATCAGTAAAATCAGCTGCTGCTTGTTTCCCACCAAACTGCTGCGACTGCAGGAAAGCAACAACAGAAAAGCCGCAGAGTGGAGGAGTATCGAGGAATGATAGTGCTGCAGAATGATAGTGCACCGCTGATCTGAGCACTGAGCAGAAAAGGTCAGATGACACAACTGGGCCAAAGAGAGAGCTACTGAGCAGATTAAACATTTTAAACCTAATAAAGTGGGATTGTTGTCATGGTTGGCAGAAACCTTGAGTCTGTGTGGGTGTGGTCAAAGATAAACTACTCAGCACAGCAGGTCAGTTTGAGATCATCTGGTTTGGGAAGAATAAATTACAGACATCTTGAAAGTCATGACTTGTTAGGGCTGAAGCAGAACACATATTTGTGCTGCAGATTTTTAGTATGGGCCTTTCAGTCCTGCACACACTGCTAAAAGTTACTGCAATGCTGCACTTCCAGTAGTTCATTTACTTAATGCTGCACTTTTTTGGATAGTATGTATTTTTAATTTGAGAGAATATTTGAAGCTGAAAGCTGCAGTGGAAAGATGCAAAGTACAGTTTGAGCACAGTTAACTTCATGCAGCACCATGATAGATTTTACATTTCTTATTTTTATTTTATTATTAATCATCTATATGTGAGAATGTGTGTTTTGATGAGGGCAAATTGTACTTCTTTATTAGCAGGTTGCCGGCAGTTGACAGATTTTTTTAAATACAGACAGCTATATTTGTCTTTGAATGTTGCATAACATGTTGCTGACAGGTGTAAATGCATACAAAGTCATGGAACCATTCTATAAACAAGAAGAGCACTCAGAGAGCGCAGTACTCCTCCGAGGCTGCTCAGTCATTGTATGATTTCCGACGGAAGAAATCTTCAAAAAAATTCATGGTCCGTAGCAGTGGATTTGTTGTAGGATTGTAATCATGTGATCATCAGCAGGCAGCTGATGTAGTGTTCACTTGTTGTCATAGTTACAGTGACACCGTGCTGCTAACTCACAATGATACAGAAATCTTCAACAAATCCGTGGATCCACATTATAAGCCGCATCACTGCCAAAATCTAATCACTTTGTCCTTGTGTCATTTCTGACCTTCCCTGAAAATTTCATCCAAATCCCTTAGTCTGTGATGGAGTAATGTTGTGAATGGACAGACAGACAGACCAATGCCGATCATCACGTAACTCCACTGCATTCCTTGGCAGAGTAAAAATTGATGAAGGTCTTCGATAGAAAACCAATGTCACATTATGTTTGCAGTATCTTAGAGAAGTGCAACTTATTGAGGTTTGAGAAGTTAAAAAAAATTTCAATTTGCTTGTTTGATCAACAAGGTGTTACATGGACTCCCCCCTTCCTCACAACCCCACAATGTCTGACTTTCGTAAAAGAAGGGCTCACAGTGGTCTCAGGATCAGGGCCCCCTTTAGAGGGGCCTGTGAGGGCCCACACAGAAAAACAGCCTTTAAGTTATTCTGACAATGAGCAGAAAGTAGAATAACCTTGACTTGGAATGCTATTTCCTCATATCAACATTGTGTAGAAGATGTTACAGAGGACAGAAGAGACAAGAATGCCAAAATATGTGCTCTATAATAAACTAAGAGTTTAAAGGAGAATAACCAAGATAAGACAGACATCAAGCAAGAGGAGCATTTTGCTTCTGCTGATTAACATGGCTGATATAAATGTGAGCAGGAGCTTTGGCTGTTTGTACATATGGCTAACAGTTATCTGCTGGTGCACACGGTAAAGGTCAGCGTACCATCACGAGGCGGTGGGTGGTAAGATGTGCCTTTTTGTTGGGGAAAGCCTTGATGTCTGCAGTTTCAAAGGCCTGTGGAAGAAGTTGTGTGGGGACTCCCTGGGGTGCAGCAATACCTGGGTGACCTCTCGATCACAACGACGGGATTAAAGCGACCACTTGCTGGTTCTTAACAAACGTTTCGTGGAAAATCGGAGCATGTACTGCAGCTCTCAGTAATCAGGACAGCTGTGCCTATTTCAGGACATCAGTTGAGAACCGAGACGGTTTTATTGATTCTGAACAAACAGCCTAATCTGACAACCAGCACAAAAACAAGTCTTCCTGCTTTGCTGTCTAGACAGGCCTTGTTAAGGATCAAGGTGCTCAGTTCAGTTTAAGGTGTGCTGTTACAGTAATGGAAGCAAAGACACATTACTCCAGTGCAAACTTTTTATTTTACACTGGCTGAAACCAGTATTTTTATGTTTTTATATTATATCCCAGGTCTATTCTTTCTATTCTGTGGCTCTGCTGACATGCTTTTTATGATTAACATTATTAAGAAACACCCTAATTGTCCTACACTGGTTATAACTTCATTCTATAGCACCTCTCCAAGAACAAAGCTACAAAGTGCATGACAAAGAAACTAATGTTTAATTAGACAAATAATGAACAGAAACAAATAAATAAGATCCTAACAATGTGGTATAAACTATAAAACAGTTAAGTCAGGTCAGCATTTTTTTTCCACAGCAGCTGTTTGTATCAAAGTGCCTTCCAGTAAAAAAGATCGGAATTTGCATGATAACTGCAAATACTAATTGTTCAGTTAAGTTTTAAAATTAGGGTTAAGACCCTAAACAGCTATTTGTGGTAATTTACATACTAGGGATTAAAACCTTAAACTGGTTATACAAAGTACAGTTTTTCCTGACTTTAACTGATTTTATGACTGACACCCTACTACATTAATAATTAATGAGAACTAACTAATTTAATCATATGGTGAAGACCCCACAACATTACAAATTACAGAACTTCACCTGGCTGGACTCTCACAGAACTTACCCTAACACTTTTTTTCCATGGAGACTGACCAGACTGTCCATCCATCCATTTTACCACTTTATCCTCATTCGGGTCGTGGGGGGCTGGAGTCTATCCCAGCTGACTTATGGTGAAGGCAGGAGACACCCTAGAAAGACCACCAGCCTATCACAGGGCTACACAGAGAGACAGATAACCAAAAATATTCACACCTACGGACAATTTAGAATTACCAATTAACCTCAGCATGTTATTGGACCGTAGGAGGAAGCCAGAGAAGCCAGAGAACCTGGAAAAAACCCATTTATGCACAGGCAGAACATGCAAACTGCACACACAGAAAGATCCCAGGTCCAGGTCTGGATGCAAACCAGGGATTTTCCAGCTGTGAGGTGACAGCGCTAACCACAAAGGCACTGTGCAGCCCCTGACCAAGCTAACTCAGAGCTAAAGTTTTGATTCTACAAACATACACTACCATTCAAAGGTTTGGGGTCACCCAGACAATTCCATATTTTACATGAAAACTCTCACTTTTGTTCATGTGCTAACGTAATTGCACAAGGGTTTTCTAATCATCAGTTAGCCTTTCAACTCTATTAGCTAACACAATGAAGCATTAGAACACAGGAGTGATGGTTGCTGGAAATGTTCTTCTGTACCTCTATGTAGATGTTCCATTAAAAATCAGCCGTTTCCAGCTAGAACAGTCATTTACCACATTACCAAGGTCTGGGCGGTATTTGTGATTCATTTAACGTTATATTCATTGGAAATAAAGATTTTCTTTCAAAAATAACTACATTTCTAAGTGGCCCCAAACTTTTCAATGGTGGTGTAAGTATAATGAATATTCGACTCTAAATTCACATGGAGGACACAAAAACACAAAAAAATAAATATTAATGTTGTTCTGTCTCTGCACAATGTACAAATAAGCCATTGTATAGCAAAATGTCCATCAGTGTCATAAGCTGGAATAAGTCAGTGTTTGATTTACAGCCAAGGTTTCCAGAAAACATCTTTATTATGCAGGTTTAGGTGTCAGAATGCGACATCTTGGCACACTGTCTTTGTTAAAATTTAAAATAAGAAAGATTGTATCAGAGTGCAGAGCAACTCAAATTCACCCAGAGACACCAGCTGCAATTGGATTTTGGTCTCCCAGTCAGAGCTGATTTTATCTGAGAGAATCTGACAGGCAGGAAAAATACATATTTGCACTCGGTGGTACAGTTCGAGGACTGTGGAGGCTCTGTGGACGCGTCTGCTGGGGAAACAGACTTTAAAATCCTCTCCACATTGTTGGGCATAACACAGCTGTGCGCAGGTTTTGTTGTGCTGTACAGCCTTTCATACACAGCTTGCATTATTTAAGCTGTTTATTAATCAGGTACATTGCTCAGTCATCTTTTTCTGTTTGGCCAGAATGCACAGCATTAAGCTCAAAACATCCACAGTTCATCCAACTGTGGATGTTTTATCCATTAACGAGGTTTTATTCAAACAGCATCCTTAGAAATAATGACAAAAAGAGAAAGGACACATGTTGTTATGCAATTCTACTTTGAAAAGAAAGCAAGGACAAAAAGAAAAATATGGAGGGTAGACGGCTGGGGAGAAGCAAACAGTCGGATGTGTCTGTTCTGCAGCCATGTACAGCTTTATTTCTCTCAGCAGAGTCTGAGTCAAGATGACAGTCAGCAGCAACATGTAAAATAATGCTCCAATAATGTTCAAACAAGCTCATCATGGTTTAGAATGGATCTTTTGACAGCAGCCATGTGGGAAATTTAACTCAGCCAGCCAACGTTTCAGAAATCTTTCAGTATTCAACAGCCAAATTGTTAGCAGTTAATTAGGTCCCCCTCAAACTCAATGTCCACAGAAATGAGGTGGAGCATGAAGGAAGGATTCTAATGATTAACTGTTAATCAAGTAACCCTCTGAAATTTAAAACATGTTGGCATGTCGTGGAGAAAAAAAACACAAAAATCCGACCATTTATCAGAGCCGGAAACTGTAAGAACAGAAGCAATGGACAGATTTTCAACCTTCCAGCTGTCTCTGAATTACCCATCCATGCTGAGATCATGATATTTTATAGAAGTCTTTTTATTCAACACGTCTCATTTAAAAACTTGACCAAAAATAAGTCAACTTTAGTAAATAGATTTTGTGAAACAAACTAACAGGACTTCAGAGAACTGTGAAGCCACTAGTGACTCGACTGTGACCAACAGTCATTCAGCTGAAGTGCAGGCTGTGTTTCCATAGAGCAGATCTGAGACAAAGACGGGGTTAAATTTCATTTGTAAACGGTTAAATATTTTTAACATGTACAATCATCATGTTATCTAAGTACTGGTAACACCCATGGACACTGAAAAATGTTGGAAATGCTGAGTCAAGGTTGGTTCAATTGTTGTAAAGAAATTTATTGCTATTTTCTTTCTTTCTTTCGTACTCCATCAAGGAACAAAGTTACGTGACAATTGGCATTGGTTTGTCTGTTTGCCTGTTGGCAACATTACTCAAAAATGGATGAACAGATTTGGAAGAAATTTTCAGGGAAGGTCAGAAATGTCACAAAGACTAAGTGATTAGATTTTGGCAGTGATGGGGTGTACAGTTTGGATCCATGGATTTGTTAAAGATTTCTGTAACATTGCAAGATAGCAGCACGGTGTCACTGCAACTATGACTGCAAGTTAACACCATGTCAGCTGCCTGCTGATGATCACATGACTGCGATCCTACTACAAATCGACTGCTGCAGGCTTATCGGGACTTATCTGACACAATTTGGTATCCATACATAACACACTTGTGCTCAGTGTAAGGTCATTTTGTGGGTACATCTATATTAAATGGCCACATCCTATGTTGCCGTGATTTATTATCATCGATAACTAATAAACAAATGCCGTATTTCTAAAAAAAAACAAAAAAAAACGCTGCATTTGTGACAATGCCATATAGGGGAATGAACAGCCTTGGTGGAGTACTGTGCTCTTCTAGTGCTTTTCTAGTTGTTATTGTGCTATACTGACTTCTCTTTTCTTCTGTCCATAGTTATGTTGTTTCCATAGAGGTGCAGGAATTTATGTTGCAGTGGAAATAACTGCCCACAGTGAGAAACAATGTTACAGAAGTAAAATACGCCCAGACACTGCTCGGAATTTACAGAAGTACTTGCTTCATTTTCAACTATTAAATTAAACAGCAGCTATTGATTGCTTTCAATAAGAAAATAAAGAAAATACAAGTAAAAATTCTCTGATTGAAGCTTTTTAAATGTGATTATTTTCTGGTTTCTATGACTGAATATCTTAACTGCAACTATTTGATTAACTGAGAAAATAATCGATCAAAAGATTAATCATCAGTCATTAATTGCAGCCCTACAGTTTGAGGATTTGTTGTGTTTTTGCTGCTTTGACCTGCCTGACTATGCGGGAAATGAAACTGGGAGACGCATCGCTGTCGATGTGGCTTGCTATCAGATGGATGACTGAGACCATGAATATTAGACGCCAGAAATTTCATTAAACTCCTCATTACGTTTTCATCACTCGCCTCTATTTCAAGGTGCAACGCCGGCTCCGTTAATATGTGCTGCTGGCAACCCTAAACGTCACATGTTGTTGAAGCACAGCTCGGCGCACTGACCTATCAGCAATGTGCAGTGACTGGGGTGTGTACGGTACATGTCAGGCCACATGAGGAAAACAAGAGCCACTGTGTGTCTGTGTGTGTGTGTTTATTTGCCTAAGGAGGTGAGGCTGTGCTCGCAGCAGAATGAATGTTTTGAGAGGAGACAGAGTGAGATGGAGGTAGAATTCAATAGTCCTCAGTGACTGCAGAGTTTCATTGCCACTCTGACACAATCAAGTCTGAGATTGTAAAGCTGTGTCGAAAAAAAAAGGTTTCAATGGCACTGAAAGGGGGAGCCTGACAACAATGAAGATGGGCTCCTTTGTGGTTTTTGTGTGTGTATATTTGTGTGTTTTTCAAAGGCTGAACCAGCGCAATAAAGTACAGGGGGAAAAGCTCATCTTTTTGTGTTCTTTGTTACTCTGTTTAATTTGTATTCTAGGAGCTGGTGGCTGTTTAAAGTGCTTTATCAGGCCCAAGACTGGCAGCAACAGTATCTGGAATACATTCCCTGTCTACCATGTCTGTTTCCCATGGAGACTCACAGTGATAAACACACATATACACACAGACACACACACACACACATACACAATAACCAGCCCCATTCAGCTGTCTGGATTCTGCTCAGCCTATCACAGTCAGTTTTTTTGCTGCAGTAAAAAGACAGGTCAGGTTATCATGGCAGGTGCAGCAGTAACAGGTTTTGCTCCAGAGGCAGTTTCATATCTGCTGAATACAACGCTGGCTGAATAAACCAAATCCAACGGCATTTCCAGGTTATTTCAACTAGTTACGCTCAACATTTCTAAAGGGTAACGATGACATTTGCTGATCAAATTATTACTTCTTGTCACGTATCCACATCACCACGTAACACATTCATCTAAATCCTACCTGACAGCTAGTTTGGCTAGTTTATCTCCTCTCTAGAGTTGTTTCTGCTAGAGCTAAGCATTCAGAGGTTACTGACCAACGTATCCTGGCTTTGGTTGGGACAGCTGGCCAATCAGAGCAGACTTAAAGAGACAGGAGCTAAAGCTGAGCGTCTCAAGCAGAAGAGGTGCTGCAGCAATGTACAGTATGAAAAATGAATGTGTTATTTGAATGTTAAAACACGTAAACATGTTGTAGTAGACCCGGAAAAAAAATTCTACACCTGTAAATGCGCACAACATATAAAGTGGCTTGGTTGCTAAAATTGACCAAAACTGTTTAAAATTGCATGAAACTGCCTTATAAAGTATAAAAGTCCGCACACGGGTCCAGCCAAAAGTGCTGCCACTCTGTAAGTTGGTTAGTCCTCAGTTTGTAGCAGCACTGTCAGACAACACAAACTAAATAATCCCACAAGGCAGAAAAAGTCGAGATTTTCACACATTCGAATCGCAAATATGTTACAGGTTAAAATTTTTAGTTCAGTAAACCAAACAAATATGTACCAGATGTAGATATGGTAGAGTTAACAGCAGAAATGTGGATTAATATCTGAATCGTGTGAATCCTGATCATGTTTTCACAGTCTGCTGAAGTTTTCCTAATTAGCAGAGCCAGTATGTTATCGATATGGTTAGCATATGATAATGATTGTACATTTAGAGGGGCTTCAGAATAATTGATTGCATGTCATACACAGGGCTAAATTTGCCTACACATATGGCAACATGAAGCAAGAAAACACAAGCAGCTTTATCATTAATACTGATAGTCAATTGAGGAGAAAAATACAAAAATCTATTTAAAGCATATTTGTCTTTCAGTGAATAACCACATTTATATATCCTCAACAACTGATGTATTTTTTTCATATTCTAGTACACCCCAGAAATAAAACTGTGAACCTATAGATGTGCCTAATATGTAAAGTATACACACACAAGTACAGCCAATGTGTAACATGTAGTGCTGCCGCTTTTTTTTTTTGTATGAAAACGTTTATTAGAAAAAATTATTTTTTAAATTCCATCCATCCACCCATTCTCTATACACCACTTAATCTTCATTAGAGTCACAGGGGGGCTGGAGTCTATTCCAGCTGATTAAGGGGGAAGGCAGGGGACACCATGGACAGGTCACCAGTCTATCACAGAATTAAACAGAGAGACAAACAATCACACTCACATTCACACCTACAGACAACTTAGAATAGGGGCGTAGAACAGAAAGGTCCTAGGCGCAGACAAACCGGGGATCTTCTAGCTGTGAGGCGACAGCACTAATCAGCAAGTCACTATGCAGCCCAAGTATTCCAATTGTAATGACCTGTTTGAATTTAAAAGTGCATCAAAGTGTGGAGTTAATTAGTCTCTGTCGTGGTCCAGCAAAGGGAGCTCAGTTTTGTCTATCGCTGCCCTGCTGACCAATAGGTAAACTAAGCTAATCAATAAAAACACAAGTGAGTAGGAGTCAACCGATATGTTTCTGTCAGAGCTGATATCGATACTGATAACTAGGTAATTAGGGTTGCAAATTGTAAACAACTGATTATGTCAACACGTCAACAGTCAATGATCGATTAATCGTTAAAGTGAATGAACTAAAGTTTTTCCATATGCTGTTAACTGAAGAATAGGCTGGCTTGCATCAGAAATTACAAGAATGGTAAAGTACACAAGTATTTCAAACGATATGACGATATCTACTTTGCCTAAAGAGCTTTACAGTGATAGAGTATAAACCTGAGATGTCTTAGTTTGACAAGCGACTATTGTGTTGTTGGAAGCCATTAACTACCACAGAAGTCTCTGTCATGGTGGCCCCATTGCTAGCCAAAACCTCACAAAGCTTTCTGCCATACAAACACGACAATTAATTTTCACACGACACAGCTAAAATTTGGATTGAGATTTTTAGATTAACATTCTCATAGGTTCTTTTAGCTTGCAAATACAGGACTACCTGTAGACCAAGCTACTAACTCTTCAGGTCACTAGAGTATTTAACATCAACAAACTGTGGTCTTCCATAGTATTAAACTGTAAAAAGTTCCATCTGGTGGAACAAACAGGTGCTGCAGCTGTTCATACATGTTCTGACATGCATGTAGAGAACAGAGGTCTTCATCATCTTCTGGAGCTTGAGTAGCCACACTACACTCTACTCCATCACACTACATTTTAGACAGTGTTCTCCTGGAGTTTTACAACAAGATTCCAGGCCACCTACCCTACCGTTCAAAAATTTCAGTTTCATGTTTTCCATGAAAACTCACTTTTATTCATGTGCTGACATAACTGCACAAGGGTTTTCTAATCATCAATTAGCCTTTCAATACCATTAGCTAACACAATGTAGCATTAGAACACAGGAGTGATGGTTGCTGGAAATGTTCCTCTGTACCCCTATAGAGATATTTATATTCCATTAAAAATCAACCGTTTCCAGCTAGAATAGTCATTCACCACATAAACAATGTCTAGACTGTATTTCTGATTCATTTAATGTTTTCTTCATTGAAAAAAAAGCTTTTCTTTCAAAAACTAGGACATTTCTAAATGACCCCTAACTTTTAAATGTTAGTGTAAGTAACATTAAAGAGCAGCTTGAATGTAGCCATGTAATTTTTTTTCTGAATTTATTTCAGAGCTATTCAGTTGTCAAACCGATACACTGAATTGATTTGATGGTCCCAGATGGTGAAAATCCATTTTTATTGGATTTTATTTGTTTATGGTTGTTATAAAGTTGGAGATGTAAAACGAATGCCTTTTACAATATGAACATGTTCACTTCTGCCAATTCTCAAGCTCCATCACAACTAGCTGGTTAGCATGTTGTTCCTAAAGATGAGGGAAGCGGCAGTAGCTCATTGGTCTTCAGACTAAAAATATCTCGAATACCAGGGGTTATCCAGTCATGGTGAAAGGAACTATTTTGCAATATTTTGAGCTGAAAAACTGAAAGACACACTGTGCAGACACAGAAAAGGGGCACAATATCGGGCCTTCAACGTACTTGAAGTGTGTATTATTGAGAAAAATGGTATCAGATTGGAATCAGTATTAGCAAATACTAAATAATAAATGACTCTGATCAGATTGGGGCAAAAAACACTTCACAGGCACATCCCTAGATAACAGTTTGCCAACTTTAAAGAGCACTGACTTTCTCTGCAATAACAAATCTAAAGACTCAGCCTCTAGCTTCAACCAAAGAAAGGCAGCAGAGGGTGAAACCGGTGGACACATGATGACACAGAGGAAAATACAAACTGAAGAATGGCACCGCCAATTTGTTTTGTCTAAAGGTTTGTTTACCACCTGAAAGCTCATATATTCTGCTGTGTCTGACTGTTAAATCTCATTTATAGGGACGCTTTTCCATATCTCAGCAGCAGCCAGTATGAATGATGAAGTCATTTCCTTTTATAAACTAGAGCAAGCTGACCATTGAAGTGCCCTTGTTTTAATTATTAAGGACTCACTGAAGCTTCTGCAGCCTGACGGTGGAAAAAATGCAGCATTTGTGACCTCAGATTTGTCTGCCTCTCAGATTCAGGAGCTGGGTAAGCACTGTACTGATTTAATGATTTCCTGTTTAAGAACAAATGAGCGCCAATACACACTCACACACACACACACATGAACAAATACACACACACACCGATCGATGTTATCTTCGAATTGTCGCTTGAACTGCAGTCAGGGTCAGCTGGTGGGGTGACCTGGAACTGAAAGCAGAGCAGCTGCCACAGAGCAGATCAGCATGCCATTCAGCAATCTCCTCTCTACATATACACAACACACGCACACACACACACACGCACGCACGCACGCACGCACGCACGCACGCACGCACGCACGCACGCACGCACGCACGCACACACACAGCATACAGTGTAAACAAGCCTTGCTGCAGCAGTAATTTACACATCCTCATTTACACGGATTATCTTATCAAGTTTGAGTGAATTTTTTTTTACATTTTCTCCATCAAGGAACAAAAATAAGAGTCCGAATTTATGCTTCATTAACAGCTTGAATACTAATACTTGTTTTCATTAAATCTAAGGATTAAATAACATCCTTCAACTAATGATGCAAAATAGTGGAGGTGCAATTTTCACACAGAGTTAATTAAAGTAAATAAATTAAACTCGTTTGATCGGAAAAGCTTTTAACAGAAAATTAGCACCAGTTAATATTAACTAAGAGTCCCTATTAAGTGTCATTTTCTGCTTTTCTGCGGTTCAGAGAACTGATATAAGAGTCTGAGATTTAGCTACATCAATACACAGCCACAGATTGATTGCAACATTGCAGAAAAATAGAATACAAGATCATTATCTTTACAGATAGCTCTCCTTCCCTCTCTCTCTATGCAGTCCTGAGCCTCAATCACATCTACCATGCAGCATCCTCACATTGAAGCCTAACAAAGGCAACATGAAGCAGAGCTTCCACATGCCCCAAACCAAATAATCACAGAAAGCACCAGGGAAAAAAATTGCTTCTTGCATATCTGGATCACAGTGAGTGCTTGAAGGTCTGTTTTATGGTTCATATCCACAGGTAACAAGTTGACTGCAGGCCACCATTTATAATGCATCCAAGTGTGCAAACAACAAAGTTTTCGCAACAAGAAATCATACAAATATGTACCGGATGCAAATGCTGCAGAGGTAACAGCAGATATGCGGATTCATATCTGAATCATGCAAATCTTCATCATGTTTTCTTAAGGAGGAGAGCCAGCCTATTATTAATACAACTAACAAGTAAAATGAACGGCATGTCCAAATTATTGCACATTTAGAGAGGGCTTCAGAATATTGATTGTCCATCATACAAAGAGGCAATTATTAATAAACAAGAAAAGCACAGAGAGTACTCTGCCAGGGCTGTTCATTCCCTCATATGGCATTGTCAGAAATACAGCATTTGTTTATTAGTTATTGATGATCAAAAATCATGGCAACATAGAATGTGGCCATTTAATATAGATGTACTCACAAACAAAATGACCTTGCACTGAGCATAGGCGTGTGTTATGCTTGTGTACGTTATGTGTGGATACCGAATGTGGCGGGAATTGATGTGACTCAGAAACACCCCCACAATTTCATGAATTGTTCTGTGTATCATTTCCACTGGATAAGTCCTGATAAGTCCACAGCAGTCAGTTTGTAGCAGGATCGCAATCATGTGATCATCAGCAGGCAGCTGATGTAGTGTTCAGTTGTAGTCATAGTTACAGTGACGCTGTACCGCTATCTCGCAATGATACAGAAATCTTTAACAAATCCATGGATCCAGGTTGTAAGCCACATCACTCCCAAAATCTAATCACTTGGTTCTTGAGTCATTTCTGACCTTCCCTGAAAATTTCATCCAAATCTGTTGAGTAATGTTGCAAACAGACAAACAGACAAACCAATGACAATCATCACACAACTCCACCACGTAATTATTAATGGTTCTATAAGATTTAATGTTGACTGAAGTAGATGGCACACAATTGATCTATTTCATGCAGAAGAAGAGTCACATGGTGAGTTCAACATGGTGTAGTCTGAAAAATAAAGTTAACAATGAAGGCTGATAACCACCACCATGATCTCTGCTGTCTTTAACTGGGCTTTAGATTTTGTTGAGCCAGGTTGCATAAAGAAAGCCTAGCCTTTTATTATGGGCAGTCTAAGGGGCCATTCACACGAGGACGCTTGCAGGTAAAAACGTCAAAATATTTTAACAAAACACCCTATTGTTTATACTAGGACGGCGTTTTGGGGGCTTAAAAATGCAAAAATTTGAAACCGGCCTCCAGAGTGGAAAAGTTGAAAACTCTCCGCCGTTACGTTTCCGTCTAAACAGCAAAACGCAAAACTTTGCTGAGATCTGACCACGTCGCGTACACGATTACGTCACATACGTGCGCTGGTGCTTTGGTTTGCCGGCCGGTACAAGGAAGTAAACAAATATGTGTGATTATTTCCATCCTTCGTACCTTCAAGCAACTCTGGCAGCTCTATGTACACTACGGGAGTCGTACCAACAAACGTACAGAATCTGTACAGATTCCATTCATGAACATTTACCGCGGCGGAGATCCGAAAAGGGAGATAGTACGCATGCGCGTAGACATGGCGGAGTTTTATCACAGTGCCACCCAGCTGCCTGGCATGCATATCCAATCGAATTCCACACACTATAGAGTCACCGTATATACGCAGATTTCCTTCAAAACCGCTCGTCTAAACATGAAATGACAAGACGCCACTTTTGCGTTTTCTGTTAAGATGGTCCTCGTATAAACGTAGCCTAAGGCACACCTGAGCACTAATCATGGTGTCTAATCAGCATCTTGATATGGCACACCTGTGAGGTGGGATGGATTATCTCAGCAAAGGAGAAGTGCTCACTATCACAGATTTAGACAGATTTGTGAACAATATTTGAGAGAAATGGTGATATTGTGTATGTGGAAAAAGTTTTAGATCTTTGAGTTCATCTCATATAAAAAGGGAGCAAACACAAAAGTGTTGCGTTTATATTTTTGTTGAGTGTAAGTCGACCTTGTTTCAGTTCTATGAGCACAGAGGAAACAGAACAATGGAGGCTTGCTACGTTAGACTACATGGGGAATTTTATGTTGTTGATGGGGATGTTAGAAGTGAGTAGGCTGTTACTGGGCAAGGACATCAAGGGGACAGAAAGATGACACTTATTGTCCTCTCTGAGATTAACCAATCAGGATTTGTCATCTCAGAAGTTCCTGTCCTTGAGCAGGTAATTTGTTCTCCCTGAAAGTTGTTTGACAGAGGCGGTTTTTGCTGTTGAAACAGGTACAAAGGTTCAGGTCACTCTAAAGCTTGCTGCAAGGTTTTGCAGTGAAAAATGACCTGTTGACAAGATGTTCCTTGAGGAAAAACACATATGTGCTTTACTACCAGTGCAGAAAGACTATATGGACACATATCCTCATTCAAGCAGTGTGACCATTCAATGAAATGGTGAAAAAAAATGTATTCTGGTTACTGTGTGCTGTTTTATTGAGAGGACCATGCACACATACAGCATCAATTAAAGCACTCCATATTCAGAAGGATGTAAATGATGTGCTGCTATGTGATTAGCTGTTTAGTTAAGTGTCCTATGACTATACAGATGTTTTACTCTGGTCTCTGTGGCAAGGGATCTTTATCTCAGTGAGACTTCATGATTTAATAAAGGTTAGATAACATCAAGTCAGCAGCGTTTGCTCCTTGGGAAGTGGCCATAAGATCGTCCTTCTCATATTTCCCTGACAACATTATTTTTTGGGAATAAAATTTGGACTGAAACTGCATTAATAACCTATTTATTTAAAGCATCTGTTCAGACCAACAACCAAAAACAGCATCAGTGCACTGTCAATATTTATGGTAAATTAATTCAGCAGTGACCTTGATCAGGCAGCATGTGAGAGCTGAGCTCCTGTACACCTGTCTGCACCTCTCATTATTACAAAAGCAGAAAAGGTCACATAAGTTGAACTAAAATTGTTTAATTTGCAGAATCTCTTATGACTATGTGCATTATCAATATTTTGTATATTTGGAAGACTGTTTTGTTCTACGTATACAAGTATCTGTGCAGTATGAATGTCCTTCTGTCTACAGAATAACCTTGTGCAAAATCTGGATTTTGTTCACATAACAGAATACAACATCAAGTACATATCTTGTTTATTTGCATTTTTTACTGATGTTCCCTGCATTTTGCACTGACACTGCAAATTTATCTGCTGTGTTATCAGTAAAGGATTATCTTACTATTATTATTTTTACTAAGCCAAGAAATGCAGTGGAGTTATGTGACGATCGGCGTTGGTTTGTCTGTCTGTCTGTTAGCAACATTACTCCCCCAATAAAACAAAACTGCACCTTTCAGAGTGTCCTTTTATTGTGGGCAGTCTAAGACACACTTGTGCACTAATCATGGTGTCTAATCAGCATCTTGATATGGCACACCTGTGAGGTGGGATGGATTATCTCAGCAAAGGAGAAGTGCTCACTATCACAGATTTAGACAGATTTGTGAACAATATTTGAGAGAAATGGTGATATTGTGTATGTGGAAAAAGTTTTAGATCTTTGAGTTCATCTCATAAAAAATGGGAGCAAAAACAAAAGTGTTGCGTTTATATTTTTGTTGAGCGTATTTATTAAAGATTTCTGTGTCATTGCAAGATACGGCGTCACTGTAACTATGGCTACAATTAAACCCTACATCAGCTGCATGCTGATGATCACATGATTGTGATCCTACTACAAATTAACCGCTGCTGACTTATGGGGACTTATCCGTCAGAAATGATACAAGAAGCAATTGATTAAATTGTGCGGGTGTTCCCGAGTCCCACTAATTCCTGCCATCTCCTATATATTTAGGCCACGCGATTGGGTATCCGTACATAACATACACATGCATAACACACATCTGTGCTCACTGCAAGGTCATTTTGTTTGTGGGTACATCTACATTAAATGGACACATTCTATGTTGCCATGATTTCTGATCATTAATGATTAATAAACAAAGGTTTATTAGTCATTTCTGACAATGACGTATAAGGGAATGAGCAGCCTTGGTGGAGTACTGCGCTCTCTGTTTTTCTTGTTTACTGATGTTCCCTGCATTTTGCGGTAACAAATTTCCTTGCTGTGGGATCTATAAAGGGTTATCTTTTCCTGCTCTTATTATTTTTTATGTGATGTATCTAAAAGCCACCTTACAGTTAACCTGCAGTCTCCGGTGAAAAATCTGCTCTGCTTTCGGTTTAAGGTTCAAAACTTGATGCTCCACCATCACGATGCCGAACCCTGAGCCTCAGCTGCTGTGCGTGTGTGTGTGTGTGTGTGTGTGTGTGTGTGTGTGTGTGTGTGTGTGTGTGTGTGTGTGTGTGTGTGTGTGTGTGTGTGTGTGTGTGTGTGTGTGAGCTGTGTTCCTCATGTAATGGGGACATCAGTCTGTTCAGAAATCACATCACACAGACTCTGGTTCTTCTTGTTGACATAAAGCAAGCCTAAATCAGCTGGTGAATACTTTTCACTTGGTTTAGGGTTGGGTGTGATCAGGTTTAGGGTGAGGCTGGAGTGACTGTCCTCTGCAGTAACAGAATCATGGCTGTGTGTGTGTGTTGGCTGTTGGAAGCAGGTGCTACTGCAGCCAGGCATGACCAGCTCAGCTGAGCAGATGGCATCATCTGTGGGCTCGTTCTCCTTCACACTGTGCTCCCTCTCGTTTCCCTCCTCCATCATGACCAGCCTGTGGTGCAGCTGTGCTTCCTTCCCTTACTTTCCGTTCGCTTCCATGTCAACTTTTACCCTCTATATTTTCACATTCTTTCCTTTTTCTTTAACGCCTTCGCAGCCTTTTTTCTCCTTGTTTGTTTTCCTCTGTAAAGACGTTCCTCTGTGTTTCTCCCTTGGGCTGCACATATGATTAATGGGCGATAAATCCTGTTGCTCAACCATATAAATTGTTTCCCAAATGGATTGTAGCACAACAACGCCAAAGCTTTATTCTAGGAAAGAGTGTTTTTCTGTTTTGATAACCATCAACAGATTGCGCTACAGTACAAATGTACTTTCTGCAGACTAACACCCACATACTGTACAGGGCTTTTCCATCTCTTTGGGGAGCGACTACACACAATGTAAGATCAGCCTTGATACAGTAAAAGCAAAGTCTGGGTTAATGGAGAGCCGTTTTAACACTTAATAGCTTGACTGGATATGCATAACTGAGATCTGTGATACATATTTTTCTGAAATTCTGATGTTGTATTTCCATTTTCAGATATTTCTAGGAGTGATTGTTTGTCTATAGCCCTGTGACAGACTGGCGACCTGTCCAGGGTGTCCCCTGCCTTCACCCGAGTCAGCTGGGATAGACTCCAGCACCCCCCACGACCCTAGTGTGGATAAAGCGGTGTATAGAGAATGGATGGATATTTCTAGGTTAATTCTGACAAGTTCTGAAAAGATACTGCTGTTCAAAAGTTTGGAGTCACCCAGGCAATTTCATGTTTTACATGAAAACTCACTTTTATTCATGTGCTAACATAACTGCACAAGGGTTTTCTAATCATCAATTAGTCTTTCAACACCATTAGCTAACACAATATAGCATTAGAACACAGGAGTGATGGTTGCTGGAAATGTTCCTCTGTAACCCCTATGGAGATATTCCATTAAAAATCAGCCGTTTCCAGCTTGAATAGTCATTTACCACATTACCAATGTTTAGACTGTATTTTTGATTCATTTAGTGTTATCTTCATTGAAAAAGCTGCTTTTCTTTCAAAAAATAAGGACATTTCTAAGTGACCCAAAACTTTGTGTACCTCCAATTGGAATTATGCTTTGTCAAAATGTAATTACAAATATTTTGAATAAGATTTTTGACTGAAATTATGATGGACCTATGTCAGAAGTGGCAGTAAGTCAGAGGTGGAGGCCACATGCTTTTCAGAAATGCATAAGCCAGCAGCTTTACAGCATATAAAAAAAAAAACCTGAAGAAGAAGTTGTGGTAAATTTCCAGTTTCTAAGTCTCTGATGAACAATTTGAGCAAACTCCTTTTTTTCCGTTTCACTGCATTTTCTAATGATGTGTTCAAAAGCAATACTGACATCTAATAGAAAGCTCTGCATGAGCAACAACATTTCAGACTAGTCATAATGATGTTTGAGATGTTTGCAGCTGTTATTCTGATCAGTCCAACTGAATTTCAGAGATTTGTAGCGGTTGGTCTTAATGATTTTAACAATCATAAGTCACAGTGCACAGGGTGTCAGGACACATAGGAAAACTCATTAACTAGATTTTTTGCCTCCACAGATTAAATATGGCTTTGTTGAAAGAAAAAAAGAGTTGAACTGATAATTCTCAGTGGACATGAAGGATGGACATATGGAAAGATAGCAGATAAATTTAATGCATGTCATCCAAGGAGGGTTTTATTTGACTTTTCCACATTGGTGAAGGTGGTTAAAAAGTTTTAAGAAACAGACAGTGTCATGGACAAACCCTGTTCTGGATGACCAAATGTATCAGCCGAAGCTAAGGAATTGCTCATGGCTAAAATTCATTGTAGCCCCAAAAAATAACCCAAACCCTAACCCCCTAAACCTAACCCTATCTTTCCATATGTCCATCCTTCACATCCACTGAGAAGTACCAGTTCAACTCTTTCTTCTTTCAACAAAGCCACATTTAATCTGTGGAGGCAAATATATATATATATATATATATATATATATATATATATAGTTAAAGAGATTTCCTATGTCTTCAGACTTTGGGGACACTCTGTATTATGACTCAGCTACACTACACACTTTAAAAAGTGTTCAAGGGATCATTTCCTAAAGCTTAATTAAATGAAAAACTGCAAGATCAAAATTGTAATTTACTGATTTAGACAAACTGTAACCCTATAAAGTTCTGGCTCACTTGTCTCCAGGGCTGTGGCTCAGGCAGCTTACAATTATCTTATGTTCTTGTTATGTTTTGCTACTTTCCATGCTAATAAATCACCAAAATGGCAGGACAGTTTGAGCAGGTTTATTGGCAGCTCAGGAAAACAAGCACCCACTCCAGCCTGACTTATGTCGATTTAAAAGGTTGTACCTAAAACAATAGAAAGTAGGAACAAATATTTGGGGCATAGAGCAGGGCAAGAAGTAAACAAAAAATAATAAAATATCTCACTAAATAATTAACGGAATAATATCTAAGGCACAACAGAAATTAATATCAATATAATAAACTAAATTAAGCAAATGCAAATTAATGTAATTAGAAGGTTTTGTAATGTTACAAAATCTTTCAAATGGCAAACATAATTTTGATGAGTTGGGTTGACGCAATAATGTTATTTATTACATCAATTCAATATTTTGTGCAATTTAAAATGCCTCTATGTTAGTTGATGTAAAACTAAATTCAAGTTGATGTAAAAAAAAACACAAAAACTATAATACTGAAGAGTAAAGTCAATAATTTCTTGTATTGAAGCTGTATAACTTTTAAAAAATCTTCAATAAAAATGCATATGGCAAAAAAAAACTTCACTCATTTAATTTTATGTCACATTGTACAGCTGCTTCATGACCTGCATGACACATGTACCATGTTTTGTATTCAACACATTTTTTTCACAGCTAAATATAAACAGCATCTATCATTAATGAATGTGTCACCTTGTATACACAGAATAAAGTCGTCACAGCATGAGCTATGCAGCTTCAGGGCAACATATTTGATGTTTTGTACAACTTCTTGTGTACATGTATTTTTTATTATTATTGCAGGACTTTATTATAAATACATGCATCATTGTTATATATGCATCATTTGTTTTGAAGTCTGACTGAAGCTAAACAGAAATTAGCACCTACAATGATCATTTTCCTGACTTCATTAGGGATTTCCATCTGGAGCAGCTTGATGTCTGACCTCATCACCCTGCATATTAATCTCTACAAAGGAGATGGAGAGTACAAAGTTATCGTGACCCATGACGCCTCAGTGGACACATTAATTAGAAAGAGCTCTTAATAATGAACCAGAAAAATCCTTGAAGTGTATTTTTGATGCTAATACTTGTGTACTTTTACCTGAGTAATAAGACACAGTTGTGCCGTTTTCTGCCATGACTGCAAAAAGACCTAATTGCAATGTTTTTCCCTCCCACGTGTCTCTGATTATACAAGCAACTTGAGGTTCTTTTACTTTGTTTTTTAACTTTAATATTTTAATGAAGAGAAAATCCTGACAAAGACCTGGATTTTGTAACTTTGAACTGGTTGGTTCAAATCACTAAAATGGTCCCATTAATAAACAAGAAAAGCAGTCAGAGAGCACAGATCCAGACTATATGCCCCATCACAAAATCTAATCACTTGGTCTTTGTGACATTTCTGACCTTCCCTAAAAATTTCATCCAAATCCATTCATCCGTTTTTGAGTAATGCTGCAAACAGACAGACAGACAGACCGACTTAACTCAAGCTCAACTCATCTCAAGACTTTCATTTACTTGAGTTGACTTTGAGTTGACGAATTAACGCCAATCGTCACTTAACTCCGTCACGTAATTGTTAATTGTTCTACAACATTTCATGTTGCCTGAAGTGATCTGTTTTTGAGTAATGTTGCTAACAGACAGACAGACAGACGGACAAACCAACACCGATCGTCACATAACTCTGCCGCGTTCCTTGGCGGAGTAAAGAACAACTTTGATTTTGGTTATTTAAAGTATTTAACCTCTAACCAAACCTAAATTTCTGATTTTTTTGTTGTTTTATTTTTGTTTGTTTTTGTAAATTATCAAGTTTGTGCTTTGGGAATATGAAGCTCCACAATCAGCTGTCATTCCTTCAAAAATGTCTGAGGGACTTTGCTGCAGGTTTGTAACCATATTTACAGAGCTCACTGTGCCAGAGCTCACAGATGGACATCAGTGACAGAAAGATGACTATTAACACCTTCTGGGATGACAGAGACTCACAGTTCACATCAGAGATTACATTTTATAAATATGTTTGTCATAGCAACAAGCTGATCTTCAGCATGAGAAGCACTTGTGGCTTGACGTTGAGTGAGAGCGTCTCTTGGTATGTGGTCAAGTCAATGAGGCATGCAGGTGGACTGTGACTGTGAATGATGAAGCAGGAAGAATGAACATACACAAGTGATTTTTAAGTTCTTTGCTGCCAGAGCTTTGGGACTCTGTGTGTCTTCTTATGTGAAAAAACATTTAATCCTCGTGAGGATTAAATGTCCTCAAAAAGAAAGCAGTAAGAGAGTAAAATATTCCAGAGTCAGAACATTTTAACTTCTTTTCAGGGCTGCTTTAGAGTTGGATGCGGGTTTCAGGCAAAGATTAGGATGGGATTAAGTGGAAATGTCAGAGGGGGAATGGTTAGGGAATGAATACAGTCAATGAAGTTCCTAACAAGTATGCAGCAGTACTGTAATACAAATGTGTTTGTGTCTGTGTGCTGACATGTACATGTTTGTTAGCTGCTCCGCTGAGCAGAAACATTGCTGTGTGAGTGCACTCGCAGCCACAAGTCATTGAAACTCTCCTCACACTCCTGCTTGCCTCCAGTTAGCAGCGGGAAGGGTTGAGAGGGGGAGGAGGAGAGGAGAGGAGAGGAGGAAGAGGGGGTAGGAGGAGTGATGGAGGAGAGTGATGCCAGAGGAAACAGACAGCTCTAACTCTCCACAGACTGGAAATCTTGCTGTGTTTTCACTACATTAAGCATCCACGAACACTGATGACTTCCCATTTTGTTGTGTTTGTGAGCTAAAATGTCGACACTACTGTGTTTGCATGCTTTAACCCAGCGTTCACAAATTATACGTACAGCATTTTTGGACTATGAGTTGCAATTCTTGGATTTATTTTAACATTTTAAATGTGAGAATAATCCTCTTGGCATGTAGCCTAGCCACGCTAGACAACCCACAGCAACGAATTTAATTCTCTGCCAGGGTGGCTCTAGTTACCCTCCATAAGGCTCGAGGCTGGATTCTCCTAAAACTGGCCGGACGAATCACCATGAAGTGTAGAGTCAGAAGGCAGGCGTAACTAAGTGACAACAGAGGCGCGACGATTCTGACAGAAACAACCGGAAACAACTAGCCTAGCCGCGCTAGACAACCCACGGCAACAAATTTAATTCTCTGCCAGGGTCGACAACAAAAACGACAACAGTCGTTGAGCTCTATTAGCACCGACTCTGAATAATCTTTCTGTTAACATGTCTGTAATATACTTGAGCTTCACCCATTGACTGTACAAATAAGGCTTCACCGAACTAGCGCATCCTCTGATTTCCGGCGCTCTAGGAGCCTATTCGTTGCGCTGATTGGTTGTATACCTAGCCAATTGCTGCAGAGTGATTTGAAAGACAACCTTTTAGCCCACCTCCCTCCCTGTCGAGCTTGCCTACACCCTTGCGTCTTCAGAGCATGGGTCTAGCGCGGCTAGGCTACTTGGCATGCACAATCTTGATTGTATTCAGCTTAACTTCAGACAATTGGAATGCAAAACGATCTTTTTTAACATTTGTGTTTATTGCAATATGGCTCTTCTCTTCATAGTGTTAGACAATATTACTAGTGGGTTGATTATGTTAATTTTGCTGTTTTCTTTTCTGTTTTTGCTAACAAAGTTACTAAAGGTGAGTTTTTTACCTTGCTGACATGTTTCAGTCCTTGTTAAAGCGTCATCTGACGCATCAAGAATGCACTTGCCAATATCCAGAATGGGCCATAAACAAAGAAAAGCATGTCAGGAAAAAAGAGAGGAAACAAAAAGAAAGGAAAACAACACACACAAAAAATTACAGACAATAACAAAAGAGACATAACCACCATTCCCTACATCCGAGGGACAACAGAACCCACACAATGGGCAATAAAAAAAACACAACATCAACACAGCAGTAAAACCACACACCAAACTCTGACAGCTATTAGTTCACCCAAAAGACAATATAGAACCGGACAGCAAATGTAACGTCATATATGAAATACCGTGTAGATGATGCGAGAAAACATACGTGGAAGAAACAGAGCATTCAGTACAAGAAAAAAGGAACACCAGACAGAATGTGAAAAAGAGACAGCAGGACGACTCACAAGAACAGTAAAAGACAAAGTAGTTCAAGAAAACCAAAAAAAAGTCAGACATCACACACCACTGCAAGAGAAACAACCATATTATGGACTAGGATAAGGACAAAATGATTACATTGGAGGCCAGCAAGCACAAGAGGTGGATAAAAGAGGCCACTGAGAACAAAAAACGGGCCAATAATGCCATGAAATGGGATGAAGGAGCCTACACCCTTTCACACACCTGAGACCCCTCATTCAGAGACTATAGGACAGCGGGGAGCGTGATAGATTCTGACAAATGGCATCACACGTCAGATGACATTCTAAGGGAGACTGCAGACTTAGTCGAAACATGTCAGCAAGGTAAAAAAAGCCCACCCTTACTAACTTTGTCAGCAAAAAAGAATCGCTAATCTACTATTAGTTGTGGTTATAATAACATTATAAAGTTACTGGTGGGGAATATGGAGACATCACGGCAGCAGAGGGTGGTTTTCTACTGCAGAAAGTCACAACAGGTGTGCATGGCGCCAGTGTTTGCAGTAACCACCGTCTAATTATCTCTATCAGCCTCTCTGTTTCCACTGCAGTGTCAGATCCAACAGCCAGACCATGACGTGAACTCAGAGAGCGTCAAACCAACAGCAGTAGTAATTACTGGATGTTCTATGAGCACATAAGAAGCAGAACAATGACTGTTTGTTATGTCAGCCTGTATGCTGGATTTTGTGCTGTTGATGAACACATAGCAGAGCACAAATGGCGCTTGTTGTTGTTGTTGTTGTTGTTTTCGCCTCTGAGTTGGACCAATCAGAGTAAGAATGCACAGCGGTGTTTCAGGGCTACTAAGATGTACCTACTTTTTTCTCCAGTGAAAACAGTCCCGAAAGAGCTCATTTTTTTAGCGACGTCCAGATGATTCTGTACTGAAGCTCCCAGTTCTTGCGGTCAGAACATGCACAAAGGTTCAAACCGCCCTAATGAGGTCTGCAATGAAAACAGCTTTTCTATGGGGGATGCTGGTTTCTCACACTAGGGACATCTTCAAGGACAAATGTTCTGGTGGCATAAACCAACATGTTAACTCAGATGAGACTGACTGAACATATTTGCATTGGGGTAGATAAAATAAGTCTAACAAGTGATTTACTTTAAAAAATCAATTAAAGGCATTATGGAGGATGTTTTTTTTTGTTTAATTTGTCTGATTCACATAAAATGAATATACTGACCTTTAGTGGACTTGTATGTATGGTCTCTAAAAGAATAAAAAATTTAAAAAAATAACTGTAGACATGGCAGGACGTGAAAAACATCAGCCAATCAATGCGCTCGGACCGAAGCGTTTGGTTTGCTCCCTTTCCTGTCAATCAAAAACCTTCCGGCTCAGGCCTAGTTACGTAGATTACGTACGCCTTGGACTTTCGAGTTTTATGTATGTGTTGCTTTGGTATAGCTTCCTAGTTAGCTGGCGACTTGTTTTGCTCATCTTTTTTTACATAATGGCAGATAAAAGATCCAGGGGGACCCAGCCGCAAAAGACAACTTCACGAGTGCTACGCAAGTTTCTGGAGGGGGGCGTTTCTTCATAAATGTTAAGAGGGGGGAGGTTAGAGGGGGTGAGGGAGAGGTTGTATGTGGGCATGCGCAAGCTACATTCAAAGTCGTAGGAAATTAAATCTCCTCTAATGCCTTTAAATTTAAGAAAGAATGTTTGTGATAACTTGAAAGGGACGGGTGCTCCACTTTAGTCTTCCACCAGTGTTACACTACTCTGTGTCCGGCAGCAGTGCAGTCTACCTGCCCTGGAATACACTACTGTTCAAAAGCTTAGGGTCACCCAGACAATTTCGTGTTTTTCATGAAAACTCACACTTTTATTCATGCACTAACATAATTGCACAAGCCAGCACAATGTAGCATTAGAACACAGGAGTGATGGTTGCTGAAAATGTTCCTCTGTACCCCTATGTAGATAATCCATAAAAAAAAATCTGCGGTTTCCAGCTAGAATAGTCATTAACATATTAACAGATAAAGGGATTTCTGATGAATTTAATGTTATCTTCATTAAAAAAATGCTTTTCTTTCAAAAATAAGGACATTTCTAAGTGACCCCAAACTTTTCAGCGGTAGTGTAGGCACTTTGTTCTCTTCTGAAAACCGCCCTGAAAGCAGTTCTACAAAGGAGGTTCCTGCAGTCAGAACACGCTCAAAGGTTCCAGCTGCCCTAAAACTGCCTTGAAGTTCCTGCAGTGGAAAACGGTCTTAAGTCCAGTGTGGGCAGGAAACATGAGCAGTCAGACGATTAGACAGTTTGTAAACAAGCAAATCCAGATTGTATGTTACAGTGACTATTTAGTCCACTTAAAAGCCACTAAAATGCTGCGATCGCTTGAATGCCTTCAAACGATATGCCAATATACGATCAAATTCTGATTTATTATGCACATTGATGCAGCTCACCACAAGATTATCTTTGGCCTGGATTCATTGTAATCTGAACATGAAGAAGATGCAGAGCCGAGCAAAACAGAAATCTGAAGCCCAGAGAGGAGCACACTCAAAAAACTCACTGTAAGCCTCTTGATGAATCATTAACATAGTCTGTATTTACACCTTCTCACAAATATCCTCAGGAAATGACCAAAACAATTAATGTATCACTGTATATATCCTTATGGCAAGTATGTGTGTGTATCCAAAGCCTGATATATTACTGGAAACTAGAATTACTGCCTTGTCTTGCTCAAGAATTAATCACAATATTATTGAAGCTGCAATGTGGCCAAGTGCAATATCCAAATCACAGGAGCTGCAGCTTTTTGATGAAGGTAAAATGTGTTAGCATGCATCATTATCATTGTAAATGAAGCATAGTGGTGCTACAGAGATGACTACAAATCATAACTCCAGACATACAGCAAAAAAAAAAAAAAAAAACTAAGACAGCAGTAAAAATATCACATTACCTTCCCCAAAATCTAATCACTTGGTCCTTGTGTCATTTCTGACTTTCCCTGAAAATTTCACCCAAATCTGTTAAAATGTTGTAACTGCTGCCAAATCAGAAGAGTTTCTTTCTTTCCAATTTAAGAAAGGAATATAGGATGGAATGCTAAAATTACTCAACTGTAAGATTAGAGCCCAGAGTTGCTCTTTTCCTCCTTCATTTGTAGTTTTATTGTGACTACAAAGCTCCATTAAGACAGTAATAATGAAACTGTTTGATTAGTTGTATATCTGTTGTTTAAAAGAAAAAAACACAGTTAAATAAAAAGATGAACGGAATGATGTAGAAACAAACTGAATGGCGCATTATATTAAGTGTCTATATGTTCGCACAAATGCTTATTTAATGTGAGTGAAATGATCTCATTAAGGCACGACATATCCCTGTTGGCTACATATTTAGCACCAATTATTACTAATCAAAGAGATTGATAGTCTGTATTTACAACTGATACAAATTTGTAGGAAAAACAAAATCTTGGTGTCAAAATGTAGAATAACACAAACCTCTGTTTATTTGCCTTCATTTATATCTATTTTACATGTTTGATCAATGGACAACTTCAACATTTATCCGTCTGTGCTGATAGGCAGTTACTTTTAAAGTTTTTCTCTTTTTGGTTGTTTCTATTACTCTATTACTGCAAAAAAAACAAAAAAAGAAAATCTCTGCTCCTCAGCCTGAATTCCCAGCAATGACATGACTAAAAGTTTTTGGCTGAACTGCAGGCTGTGTTTCCACAACACATCGAGCAAACAAGGACAAAAAAAAAAGAAAAGAAATCTAAAATATTTATGTCGTTCTAACTGTGTGATACTGCACAGAGCACATTTCTGAGTTCTCTCTACTCCATGCTTGTGCTGTTTCCATAGAGGTGCAGGACTTTAGACTGCAGTAAAAAAAAAATAAGCCCACGACAAATAAAAATGTGACAGGAGCATAAATCACCGAGAAACTTTTTGGCTTTGGAGGGTTAACACTGTCCCTGTTGCGCACGTTCAAAATGTTGAAACATTCTCTCTCAAAAAAAAAGATGCATATCAATCACGAACACTCAAATCTGATGTGATGCGAACGTCTCAGTGCAGTTATCTCGCGGCTCACCATCTTACAGAAGCTGTGCGATGTTTGTGTTCATGATGGGTGCCACAGGTATGTGTGCTGTGAGCTTTTAATCCATGAATAAAAGAAAAGGTGGATGTATCTCTTCGCCAGCCGCATCAATTGTGAAAGAAGGCAGAGAGCAGGGCTGAGATGAGCCAGAGAAGAAAGGAGGAATGCTTTTAGTTTGAACCTCAGGGTGGCCATGACCCCAACGTCAACATGCAGAACATTCACTAATAAATTATGAGAGAAAGAGCAAGCGGACTGTGATAAAGAAACACAGATGGCTCTTAGCTTCTGAGTGTTAAAAGCCAGATATGTGGCAGTCTCAATAACAGCAGTTCATTTTTTTTCTTCTTCTTAATTTACCTTTTTGTTATCAGATTCATTTCAAACAGCGTGATTCAGTTCGAAAGTTTGGCAGTTCGGCAACCTGAGAGCACCACAGAAGCTTTTACTGTATAGAATAGAATATGTGCTCTAAAAGCAGAGGACTCATATTTCTAAAGAGGACACGTTGACTTTATAAACCTGTTCCTATTTCCCAGCTGTCCATTAAAGCCTTTATATAAGACGTTGCAGTGAGGAGCTATATTCCAGGAGGGACAACAAAACACAGCTCCGATCAATCACAGCTGACCTTAGCGTCGATCAATGACCTGCTCTTTTTTTCAGAGATGCCCAGCAGGCCTTTATGAGTAAATCATCAAAAGACAGTGCAGGCTGAGTAAAAATTGATTACAGTTTAGGAGATGTCCACCAGGTAACGACAGAATCGGGCCATAAAACATGATAACAGTCTAAAGCAGCAAAACATCTAATACTCTGGAAGTCTATACTTCACAGCTGCAGATTGGTCCTGAGCAGCAGTATGACTGATCTGATTCCAGCCACAGATGTCTTAACAAGAGCACTTTATGAAAAAATTACCCTCCTTTTCCAATGTCTGTTTTTGAGAAGTATGTTTTTGTGGACGAGAAACACTCATTCTGCTGAGAACGTTTCCCCGATACACCATTAATCCGAACTGAGGAGGAGAGCCCCCGGGTTTGAAGTATTTTCTGTTGCGTAGGTGAAAAATGAAAAACGGCAACACACATTAGTGTATCTTGTCTATCCGTCACACACTGACACTCTTCTGTCAGCCTCAGAATCATTTTCTCTGACATTTGCTATTTTTCAGCACGTCTTTTTCAGCCGCGCATCTGTGACTGATTCTCTCACTGTTTCGTTTCCGCTGTGAAGACATGAGTGCCTCAACTAGCATCTGTTTTGATTATTAAAAGAAATACCTTACTATTTCAACTGCATAATTACTCTGCCTTTTAATTAACAGTCAGCTTCGAAATTTAGCTTCAAGTTGCTTTAGGAACATGCTTGCAAACAATGAAGAAAGAATTGTGTATTTTTGTAGTATGGTGAAGTTATGTGACAATCGGCGTATGTTTGTCTGTCTGTCTGTGCACACCAGTATTGGTGTGCACAATCAGCATCTTGATATGACACACCTGTGAGGTGGGATGGATTATCTCAGCAAAGGAGAAGTGCTCACTATCACAGATTTAGACAGATTTGTGAACAATATTTGAGAGAAATGGTGATATTGTGTACGTGGAAAAAGTTTTAGATCTTTGAGTTTATCTCATAAAAAATGGGAGCAAAAACAAAAGGGTTGCATTTATATTTTTGTTGAGTGTATAATGTATGATTTCTGCCATAACTTTTTTTAAGATTTCAGCCGTCAGAAATGATACAACTGAGCAGCCTTGGCGGAGTACTGCGCTCTTTTATGTGAGAGTGCTTTTCTTGTTTTTTTTTGTGATTTATATAAATTGCTGCCACAACTTTGCAACTACCCTGTTATACTACATTATAGGAGAGTAATGGTGCACAAAAACAAACAAAAAAAGGTGATCCATGATGATGTAGGTTCAGTGAAAACAAGCAATATGAACCATTCCACTTTTTCTGTTTTCTCTTATTTTATACACTAATTTACTGGACAGACTTTGTCTTTCTTCACAAAGTCTGTCAGTACCACTGCAACCTGCTAATAAAGAAACAAAATTTCCTAAAGAAATGAATCAAAATGAGCATTTTCTCAAATGAATAAAAACTAATGAAATGAAAATTCATTTAGGAGCAGCAACTGTGCTTAAACTGTATAGTGGTGATATTTACATGAACAGCTTTTAGGTTCACTCTGACTGAACAACAGAAATATTAAAAAGACATAACATCAATAAAAGTACAGCATTTTAGAAAATTAACTGCTTGAACTGCTGTGTCACTGTCAGCAGCTCTACATGTCCATCAGTCAGCCAGAGAAACAGCAGATGTTGGATCAGCTGTTGATGACTGCAGCTTGTGTTTATTATAAAGAGCTTTGATGATTTGCTGATTGAAGTGTAGTTGAGAGAGAGTAATGGAGCTTGTTAGAGCTTGACCAAGTTCAACATACAACCAGCTACATGACGCTCAGAAAAAAATACAATAACATGAAAAAAGAATGCAGACACTGATAGAATAGCAATTAGTATATACACCAGTCAGGCATAACATCATGACCACCTTCCTAATTTTGTGTTGGTCCCGCTTTTGTTCCCAAAACAGCACTAACACGTCAAGGTATGGACTCCACTAGACTTCTGAAGGTGTGCTGTGGTATCTGGCACCAAGAAGTTAGCAGCAGTTCCCTTAAGTCCTGGAAGTTGTGAGGTGGAGCCTTCATGGATCTGACTTGTTTGTCCAGCACATCCCACAGATGCTGGACTGGATTGAGATCCCGGAAATTTGGAGGCCAAGTCAACACATCAAACTCGTTGCTCTTCTCCTCAAACCACTCCTGAAGCATTTTTGCTTTGTGGTATGGCACATTATCCTGCTGAAAGAGACCACTGCCATCAGGGAATACTGTTTCCATGAAAGGGTTACATGGTCTGTAACAATGCTTAGGTAAGTGGTGCATGTCAAATTAACATCCACGTGGATGGCAGGACCCAAGGTTTTCCAGCAGAACATTACCCAAAGCATCACTGCCTCTGCCAGCTCGTTCTCTCCCATAGTGCATCTTGGTACAATGTTTTCCCCAAGTAAGCGACACAAAAACATCCGACCATCCAAGTGATGTAAAAGAAACGTGATTCATCAGACCACAACACCATCTTCTATTGCTCATTTTTCCTCACATTTGCCCATTTTTCCTGCTTCCAACACATTAACTTTGAGGACAAAATGTTCACTTGCTGCCAATTATATCCCGTTCCGGTTCAGGGGCTGCGGGCGGGCCGTTTTGAGATCTGCATAAGCATCTTTCAAAAATGAACGAAGCTGCAAACGCGATGATACAAACACTATACACCCATGGAAAGCTTAGATTCTCATGAATCCGCCGGTATAAACCACTTTCAGATGTGATTACCACAGCGGGTAATATAAACACATTTCTCCAACAAACAACAAAACATTTAAAGGGCACAACTCACCTTTGGACGCTCTTTTACTGGTCAAAGATGAAAATAATCCACAAAAACCGGCCAGAATTCAAGCTTAGGCATCCAGACAAAACTATCAAGTATAAGATTTTTCCAAAACATGTCTTGAAATAAGTAAATAATCCACAAATAGCTCGGCTCCGTGCGCGCGCACGCGGCGCATGGTGGCGCTGCGCGTTTCATATTCACTGTATTTCTGTCCATATTTTTATGGAGCATACAGATATCCACGCGGTTTTGCACTCAAAATGGCTACTGAACTCTATGGCTGTGTCCGAAATGGCATACTAACGTACTACATACTACATAGTCAATGAGTATATACTGTATACTACCTACTATAAGTATGATTAGAATGCCAACCGTTCACACTGTAGTATACTACTTCGTTTCCCATAATGCATTTCAAACCTCCGATGACAAAAACCGGAAGTACGGCTATCAAATACCTCAGCTGAATGCCGGCTTCAGTTCGATTTTACGCTCACATTAGATAGCATGAAAAGATTGAGTACGCGAGAAATACCCGGATGTATACTATTTCCGGAAAATTTTTAAGTATGCGCGGTGACCACACTAGTCATACTCAACCGCCCCATAATGCTTTGCGAGCTACCCACCGAAATGGAAGCCTCCGCGGGATCTGTGGCCGGACTGGGGCGATTTTTATTTTATTTTATGTGGTTAAGTCGTCATCCTAATTACACCACAGATTTGAGAAATAGGCGTTTTCTGACCAATGTTTTAAATTTGTCAGATGCCTCACAACATGCTACTGAATGCTAGCAGCTAGTTGCAGCAGCTCACTTTGCATACAGAACAAGTAGCAGCTACCTCCAGTAGCCTGCAGCTACAATTGAAACGATTCGCATAATCTGGCTAATAACTGCATGAGGAGTGCCGGCTTGAAGTTGCCACATTAATTATGCGACTGTTTGTTAGTGTAAAATCGAACTGAAGCCGGCATTTAGCCGAGATATTTGATAGCCGTACTTCCGGTTTTTGTCATCGGAGGTTTGAAATGCATTATGGGAAACGTAGTAGTATACTAGAGTGTGAATGGTTGGCATTCTAATCATACTTACAGTACGTAGTATACAGTATATACTCACTGAGTATGTAGTACGTTAGTATGCCATTTCGGACACAGCTTATCCTTTTGGTTTACATCGCATTTCAACCAATCAAGTGACTCTGGCTTGCCTCCCAGGCCTAAACAGCCAACCGTAGCCGAGACTGACTGATCTGGACCTACCTCATTTCGTCAGTAAATTCTGAGCAAATCACATCGGAGGAAACGTTTGACTGACAGGGCTGGTAGCCAGTGAGCCTGCTGAATAGCAGGATATAAATAGAGCCTCTGTCAGCAGGGTTCTGTGACTTTTCACACCTCCGCTCAGGGCTGCAGCTGTAGCCTCTCTCTGTCCCTCCCAGTCTCTGTGTCTGATCCACACTGGAGCTGCTCTGAAGTGCTTTTTTGAGTTCTTTATGAGTTTTGGAGTGAAAATAATGTGAAAACCTGCTGAAAAACGAACATATACCATTTTTGCCCAGGGTGTGCAGAGGGTGTACAGAGGGTGTCCAAAATTGACAGCGCCTGGCCATAGCAGTACAAATACATGTGTGAAACACTCATTTCTTGTAGTATTGCTCTGAAATTTTGACCTGAACTATGTAAGACCCCAGGCTGTTGCCTTTTTGTGTTTTCAAGCTCTCACAGTGCTGCCACACTTATTTTCAGGTGTTTTATTAGGGAAAAAATTTAGGCGAAAATAAAATTCATCCTAATTCAGTGTGTTCCAACATACAATACTCTGTGCCAGTAGCACCTAGAGTAATTCTGACTGCACTGGGTGAAAATTCAGGTTGTCAGCTTTTAAAGGAGACCCCAACCATGCCTGTACTCCAAACAGTTCAAGAACAGCATTCAATTTACTTTCCATACATCTTCAGTAGAAATTTCAGGCGAAAATTGACTACTTTATGGAGATATCCAACCCGCTAACAGGTGCCATGATGAAGAGATAATCAGTGTTATTCACTTTATCTGTCAGTGGTTCACAATGTTATGCCTAATCGGTGCACATATAATACATTAGTCTACTAAGTTCATTTAAAGTTAAATTAGCTAATATACAACGACAGTGGAGACTTTAGAAGTAATGCCGACAATGATGCAGAAGTAATATTGCACGTTAATTTAATATTGCAACATAAAGAAATATTTTACAATACAATGAAATATTGTACAGAACACACATACAACAAGACTGAAAAACAGACTTTTCCCCCCAGAGCCAAACTCCACTAACACACAAACACTCACTGGACCTCCACTGAAGAACAACTGATTTGACTGTTTGCAGGGTTTATATGTGAAAAATATCTTATTATATCTGTCTTTCCTGTTGCTACACCACAGCTACACTCATTTATTTAGTATTTAAATGTTCCAATGTTTTTCATACAGGGTGGGGAAGCAAAAATGTCCTGTCAGGTAAAAACAAATATAAATGGGTATAACTTTTTTTATTCTTTGGAATTTTGAACGGATTTCTTGAAGAACACAAATTTGAAGCTTTCAGAACATGTTTATTCAATATGTCCTCCATCAGCCATGATGAAGGCCTCGATACAGCCTCTGAAAGAGGCACAGGCCCTCCTGATATCCTCCTTGAGGTAGGCCTCCCATTCCCTGGAGAATACAGCCTTAAGTAAATCCATATTGGCATGAGGGGTGGCATTAGTCCTCAGCTCAATGGTGCCCCATCAGAAAAATCCAGGGGGTTTAGATCAGGTGAGCTCGGGGGCCAAATGCCTTTGGGCCAGAGGTTCACCATATTCTACTCACAGAACTTTTGGACCTTGATTGATGTGTGAGCAGGAGTCCCATCTTGGTGGCACACATAGTTGTTGTCAGGGTAGGTGGCCTTCAGCCAGGGCAAAACGGTGTATCTCAGAACTTTGTAGTACACATCAGCCCCGATTTTCTGATCTGGCTTGAAGAAGTAGGGGGGCATCTTATTGCCATCTGAGCCCAAGACTCCCAGGACCATCTGGAGATCTCTTGGTGCCCAAACTGGATTGTCTGGCATGCTGGATGTGGTGAATGGTCCTCTCACTGATGTCAACAATCTTAGCAATGTCCTTCTGAGGGATTTGGGCATCCAGGAGATCACAAACCCTATTGCGTTTTGCTTGTTGCTTGCTCACTTCACAATGCACCAAGGTCTGACAAATACTAAAAAGATTGGTTAAAGGTAAGGAATTTTTACCCTCATCGTTTGGGCAGGACATTCAAATTTGTCAATAGGACATTTTTGCTTCCCCACCCTGTAGGTTGTGTTTTGTTCTGATCTGTGTTGGTTTGTCTGTCCATCTGTTTGACTGTTCGCAACATTACTCAAAAACGGACTAATGGATTTCAATGAAATTTTCAGGGAAAGTCAGAAATGATACAAGGACCAAGTAATTCGATTTTGGCAGTGATGTGGCTTACAGCCTG
The DNA here is from genome assembly GCF_021347895.1 of Acanthochromis polyacanthus. Lineage (NCBI taxonomy): Eukaryota > Metazoa > Chordata > Actinopteri > Pomacentridae > Acanthochromis > Acanthochromis polyacanthus. The sequence goes on from NC_067130.1 coordinate 20,347,574, forward strand.
GATGCAAGGATTTGTTGAAGATTTCTGTATCATTGCGAGATAGCGGCATTGCGAGTCAGCTGCCTGCTGTCGATCAAGTAATTGCGATCCTACTACAAATCCACCGCTGCAGACTTGTCAGGGCTTATTCACTGATAATGGTACGAGGAACGATTGATTAAATTGTGGGGGTGTTTCCGAGCCCCATCAATTCCCGCTGCCCGCTGCATATTTAGGTCACACGATTCAGTATCTGTACATAACGTAAACATGCATAACACATGCTTGTGGAATGAACTGCCTAGGCGGAGTACTACACTCTCTGAGTGCTTTTCTAGTTTTGTACTGCTTTTGTTTTAGAAGCTCCTTTGAAATTTTGCGGTATTGCTGTCTCACACTGCAGTGTTACGATAATATAGCTTCTAGACAAAACCGAAATACTGAACATGACATTTAATTACTTCACACAATACCATAATATTAGACAGTACCATGGTAATATATGATGGTGGAAAAGAAGCAACATCAACGAAGCACTACGTAAAATAAAAGACACATTCATTCCAAACATATTTGTGCTGTTACAAACAATCCACTGACTGATTTTCTCTCCATATATTACTGAAAATGCAGTTTAGCTGTATAGAAACTAGATTTTTGGGAGACAGGGTTGTTTCTGTGATAACTTGTCAGACTACTGCTGGACGACTGTTGGTGACTCAGAGGAGCCAAGAATGTTCGATGTTTCTAGACAGTTTTCCATCTATAATCTCTGTTTTTAACTGAGTTGTCCCACTGTAACTGTAGTACATAGAACATCTTCACTGATGCTAAAGTCCAGCAGGCTACAGGGCTACAGCAGCAGAAAGCCTTGGTACACGTTTAGTTCATCCATTGTTCTTGTAGTTCTGCTGTGCTGAGATCAGCTGTGCACTTGGTCTGTATGTTCCTACACTGTAGACGGGTGCTTATTCTGTCATGTAATCACATCTGACAGCGAGTCACAGAAATGTCTTTCTGTCAGAGCTTTCTGAGCCAGTGTGAAAAACCCAACGTCACCAACTATTCACAGTCAAACTTGCTGGGAACTGATTTCATTGATTGTTGTTGAGTACGCTGATTATTCTTTTGAAGAATATAATGTAGCTTTCTATATTCAATCATAAATGCTAACACTATGCCAGGGCTAACATTTTAAATGATTATCAATAACAATCATGAATTTGCCTTCCCACAGTTGACATGATTGACTGAGACTGACGTTTATAATGCACTCATAGAAAACATCCATCCATTATCTACACACCACTTTATCCTCCGTAGGGTCCCTGGGGGCTGACGTCGATCCTATGGGAGGTGTTTAGAGTAGGGTGACCATACGTCCTCTTTTGCCCGGACATGTCCTCTTTTCAGAGGCTGTCCGGCCTGTCCGGCCGGCGTTTATAAAGTCATTCAAATGTCCGGGTTTTTGATCCCCGAAATTCCACATAACGTGAAACCGCTGCCGCACAGCGCCGCGCCGCGCTCTTGAATCGTACTGCGCAGCACTAGACAATTTCCACTGCACACGCTGCGGAGCGCCAGCGCCGCGTCTCTGAAGCGCCGGTGCGCGCCACGGCGCTGGAGATTCGCTTCCTCGCAGGCTGACAGGCAGGTAGGCACACTGCGAGAGAACACTCGAACCGAAAGAAAACGCCGAAACGCAAATGTCATTTCACTGATGAAATGCGAAAAAAAGTACTCCTGTTTTCGTCCGGGTTGTGTCAAATGGGAGGCAGAACGTACAGTCTGCAAAGCTGGGACTTCTGTCTCTGTAGCTAATAAGAGAAGGAAAAAGAAGGAAAAAAAGGACTGTTGACTTGAGGCATTATTTCTATATTTTTTTTAATTTGCCATCAGACACATTATTTTGAAGAATGGGCTAACTGAACATTGAAGAATAGGCTACCTCTCTTTTTTCTTTTTGTTTAATATTTTGAGGCATTATTTCTATTTTTACATAATTGATAATTGGGAGGTTATTTTGAAGAATGGTACTCTACCTCACTTTTCCTAACTAAGGTGTAAGTGTCAGACTTAAGAGAGATGATTATTTCTTATTTTGTTAAACATCTGAATACATGTGTTCCTACACAACTTGAGTCAATAACTATTAAAGACTAGAGCATGCCATATTTGTATGTGACTGATTATATTGTTTAGGAGAATTGCTTTAATTTAATAAATATACTATTTTTTGTATATCCAGGTAAAGTGTTATTTTCTGGGGAATTCAGAATATCTGTTTAACTGAGTTTGAAGCACAGAAAGCCCCCTGACCCACAGAAAACCCCTAAAAATGGTGGTGTGGGGGGGGACTGAAAATTTTTCGCGCGAGCTGGAAGTGTCCTCTTTTCAGAGAAACAGAATATGGTCACCCTAGTTTAGAGCCCAGATCATGTGTATGTGACCCAGTAAGAAAGCTGGTAGCAGCAGTGCTACCAGTGGAAAAGTTAGTCTGGAGGTTGAAAGAACACGTTTTGCTTATTGAGAGACTAAATAATCGCTAGAATCACAATATTCAGGCTGCAAACTTCCAAGAATGAAGCATTTTATGGGTCACTCCAGAATTGGAGAATATTTGGGCTTTAAATCTGTGAAAAACAAACAGTTTCTTTTACAATTTTCTGCTAGATATTCATCAATAATAGGTAATAAAGTAGCAAAGGCTTGACTGGATCAGGACAAGTGCATTTACACAACAACTGCATGTTTCAGTATTTTGTACATGGATTATTTGAAATTTGATGGGTGGTACAGTGGGTACGGAAAGTATTCAGACCCCTTGAAATTTTTCACACTCTGTGTCATTGCAGCCATTTGCCAAAATCAAAAAAGTTCATTTTATTTCTCATTAATGTACACTCAGCACCCCATCTTGACAGAAAAAACAGAAATGTAGAAATTTTGGACATTGGTACACACACTTTAGAAACAACATCTGATATTGTGGCCACATTAATTATTTGTCTTCAAGTGTAAGACAACCCTAACTTTTTCAAACAGTGTCCAAATTAAAAACAAAAAACTGTCTTGCATTTGGGGCAAAGTTCTTTACAAAAAGCTAACGGCAAAAATGAAGCTACAGGAAGCATTCAGTCATTTAGGGGAGTTAAAAGCACACTGGAAATCATTTCTGAAACAAGATGGGCCTTTATCTGCTTCTTGAAGTGAAATTTTAGTCGATTTTTGTATATGCTTATTTTTATTTTCTGTTCATGATTGGAATTAAAATATAATTGCAGTCTATAAATGCTAAACTGATGGTTATGTACCCAAAATTGAAGAAAATTTAATGACAACCATGAATAAAGAAGAAACATGTTCCTCCCTAACTTTTGTCCATTACATTAGTTTACATAAATGAAGGAAGATATTGTTAACTCTTAGAACAGTCCTTAGACTCACCTACATCACCATGCAGGAACACGGTAACAACATTAATCACGGCTGTGATGGATTACCAATTACAAGCAAATTTCTAGTCCCTACACATTGATTTTTATTCTGAGCCTAAGTTAATGGAAATCAGTGATTGCCTGGAAGGCGGGAAATCAATCTTTAAAATATAAAGCAAAATAAAAACTTGCAAGGTCCTTTAAAACTCCTGTTTCCTGATTTTCTAGCAGCAGCTGACTCGTCGATTTCAGTCCAGAGTATCGGAGCTGCAGCAAACAGCAGCACCTCAGTCACATTCAGCTTTTTAAGGGCTAGTGAATCTAGCTGTCAGACAGAAGAAGAAGCTTTTTAGTTTCTGTGTAGCTGTAATGGTGATTCAACCCAACATAAACAACTGTCCTCGGTTTCAGAGGATGACTGGCAGCCTTCATCGTCCAGGAAGCTGAGGTCTGGACGAAGGCTTTGCATCTCTCAGCGTTTAAATTCTTCCTACATCACGCTTCAAAACTGTTGAACCATAAATTTCTCCAAAGCTCAGAGGGGCTTTGCTGGTGCGAGAACTCAGCACACCCCGTGACAGGAATCAATCAATCAATCCCTGACCAGGCAGCCGAGCAGAGCAGAGCTGATAGGTTGAACCTCGCGGCCCAGACTGGAGCCAGTCAGGGTGAAAACAACAAGCAGACATCCTCTGCGTCCCAGAATGCTCAGCTCTCTTCTGCGGCTCTCTCAGACTATTCGAGGTACGAGGGAGACAAACACACCGACTAAACAGCATGACAGGCGCAGCTATCAGCGTTGCTCCAAGCGGCGTGGATTATCACACACAGACGCGGTTTGTCGAAAGCGTCGACAGACCTACTTCAGTGGGATTCCCGTATCAAAGGCAGATAGATGAGGGAGCGGAGCGGTGGCTTAGCGTAAGCTTTGAGGCAAATGGGAACTGAAATATTAACCTTTTAAAAGGCTTGGCTGCAGACACACTTGATTGTGCCAATCTGCTTTGAGTGACTTTGACAAGGCAAAGTGTCAGGGCGAGTTTGTGTGTGTGTAACTCAGTCAGACCGAAAATCCAAATTGTCACTCTAATCCCAGACAACCGTATCAAATCTCTCTTTGGATCACAATTCATCATTTGCCGTGGAGCTAAAATGAACAACATTTTCAATGCCCTTTCTGACTGCGTCTGCTGTGTCAAGCATTAAATATAGATTTGTCTTGGAGAGAGGAAATATTTTTGTTTTTCACCGACAATTTCATCATCTTGCTTTTCCCTATTTCTCCACGGCTCATCATGCAGCCTCAGAGGTTCTGAACTAATTCAGTGCTGACATTCAACCAGAGGCATTGTACATGCTCAGTCTTAACCCTCTGAACCCCAAAACCCACCGGTGGGTTTGTGAGACATGTTTTCGCCCCAAAAAAATCATTAAAGTTACACAATTTGCCACAACAAGAAAAACAGAAAATATGGTCGAGTTTTCAACTTCGAAAAGGAATTATGTGATGTAAGGCTCTTACAGGAAAGATAATCAAAACTAAGCTTAAAAATGGTAGGTCTATTTGAAATCTATTTATTCTACAAGCGACTTTCCCCAGATTCTGCAAAAAAAAAAAAAAAGTCACATCATGACTCACTCGGCTGTAACAGTTTTCGGATGAACTGCAGGTAGTGTTTCCACAGAGCAGAGAGGAGAAGACAAGAGGGACTGAGAGGAAAAGAGAAGATACTGGATCAATTAAATAAATACAGCACAGCTCTGAAACAGCACACAGAGGAGCAAGCTTATGGAAGACACATTCAGCACCTTTTTACTGTTTGTGTGCAGAGTATTGTGAAAAATGCAGTTTGTAGAGGCTGTAAAATGTAACTTGGTATCAGTGATGGTAACACCTGTCTGCATTTGGGAAAATGTTAGACATGTTGATTCCAGGATTTTTTTCAAGTTTCCTAAATTAAATTATCAAAGAAATTCAGCTTTTTAAAATGCACACTACCAGTCAAAAGTTTGGGGTCACTGTGGCCTACGGATACGGCAAAGTGCCGTATCCGTAGGCCACAGGCTGCGGGTACGGGTCCGTATCTGTAGACACTACGTTTTGTCATCCCCAGAAACGGTCACATATTATCGTCATCGCTTGAGCAGCAGGCGACAGGTTTATCTGCACCAAACTTTACTCACAGCACTGTGGAAAGTGAGATGAGACAACTTTTCAGACCTGCAAACTTCCAAGTCGCTGCAGCGGGACGAGCAGCTAACGCTAACGCTACACGTAATCCTCCAGTTCGGCCTTGTGTAGCGTTAGCGTTAGCTGCTCGTCTCACTGCCGCGACTTGGAAGTTTGCAGGTCTGAAAAGTTGTCTCATCTCACTTTCCACAGTGCTGTGAGTAAAGTTTGGTGCAAATAAACCTGTCGCCTGCTGCTCAAGCGATGACGATAATATGTGACCGTTTCTGGGGATGACAAAATGTTTCTTAAAACCCCAATGGCTTGCTGAAGCGCTCGGGACTCCTCTCCACCTGCCATGGTAACCGTTACCTGAACATCACCGCCCACTTGAGCTTTTCAGCCAATCACAGCGCAAAAAACGATGGACTTCCTTTTCCACTATACTTACTTCCTTTTCCACTATTCTCTCTCGCACATACATACATTCTCCTCTCACACACCTACATTCTCCTCTTACATACATACATTCTTCTCTTTCATGCATATATTTTCTTTGTACATATACATATATGTCTATTTATTTAGGAGAATGTATGAATGTGAAAGGAGAATGTATGTACGTGCAAGTGTGACAATATATGCATGTGAGAGGAGAATGTATGTGTGTGCATGAGTGAAAATGTATGTATGTGAAAGCAGAATGTGTGTGTGCGTGAATATTAAAATATATGTATGTGAAAGAAGAATGTATGTGTGTGCAAGGAAAATATATGTGTGTGAAAGGAGAATGTATGTATGTGAAAGGAGAATGTATGTGAGTATGAGAGAAAATATATGTGTGTGAGAGGACGAGAATGAATTAAGTCTTGTACGGCCCCTCATATTTATTCTTCAGTTTAGACATTATACCAAAAATAGCAAACAACCTCCAGCACTTATACAAGTAGACTGCTGTAGTTTGTTGGGTTCTCACCAACGTTTCTCCTGCATGTCCATGAACTATGGCGCAGCCTGAGGATTGTCAGCTTTGCTGGGCATAAACACTGAATGAAAGAATCATTATTTTCTCATTCACTGCTCCAAATATCATGGACGGTCCATCTCATCCCAAACCATCTCAGCTGGGTTTAGGACAAGAAGGAGAGGGATGGATGGATGGATGGATGGATGGATGGATGGATGGATGGATGGATGGATGGATGGATGGATGGATGACCTGGCCTCCACAGTCACCTGACCTAAACCCAATCCAGATGGTTTGGAATGAGATAGATTACAGAGTGAAGGTAAAGGGGTCAACAAGGTCTCAGCATCTCTGGGAACTCCTTCGAGACTGTTGGAAAGCCATTTCAGCTGACTACCTCATGAAGCTCATCAAGACAATACCAAGAGTGTGCAAAGCTGTCATCAAACCAAAAAGGGTGACTACGGTATTTTGACAAATGTAAAATCTAAAACATGTTTTGATTTATTTCCTGCTTTTTTGTTTACTACATAATTCTAGATGTGTTTATTCATAGTTTTGATGCCTTCAATGAGAATCTACAAACCATTAAATGAGAAGGTGTGTCCAAACTTTTAACTGGTAGTGTCTGTTTCAATTAAATGTTTCTACAACATTGATGAACTCTTGACAGTGTTTACATTTGAAGGAACAGGCTGCGGATGGTACACAGCTATCAGAGCTTCTGAACTGGACAACAAGTCCTCAAATTCATACGACCACATCGGTCGTATGTAACGTGCACCGGAATACGACCCATGAGAGCGTATTTACGTTAGCGCCCCTACAGGGAAAAGGAACGCATTACGGGATTTAATTCGAGAAACGGTTTTTCCCTTGCGAAACGGCTTTTTCCTCATTTTCCCAGCACGGATTTAGGGTTATGGTTATGGTTAGGGTTAGGGATAGGGATAGTGTTAGATAAATGTTTGTTCATGGTGACGTTTCACCTGCGACACCGGAGTGTCGATATTTACTCAACCGCCAGAGGTCGCATAGTCAAAACGTAACACTTGGTCGTAAAACGGGCGTGTACAGACGACCTATGTGGTCATTTTTGGTTTGAGGACAGGCTGGAACTGGACTGTACCTTCCAGTTTATTTCATCTGCTAGACGAAAAAACTTGTTGCCACAGAGCTGCTCGGATGGAATGACTTGGTTTTGTTGGGTTTCTCTCAGTAATTTGTAAAGTCTTCACTCTGCAGTGCCTTGAGAGGATGTTTGTGGTAATTTGGAGGTAACTGAAATCAAACTGAACAGTAATTGTAGACTGGTGTGAGACTGGAGTCCATAACACAAAAGCTCCTTATGTGTCTTGTTCACTTGTCCTGTTAACAAGCTCACATATGCAGCCAGGTGGTAATGGGATTATTATTATAGGTAATCCTGCCTTGTTTTACTCTGGCTGCATGCTGTCGTTTGATTGGTTTGATTGGTTGTGAGTGTGTCTGGGTGGGTATTTTTGACCCAGCGGGGCAGCCGCCCCAAGCAGGTAGCATCACTGCGTTCATCAGGCCCTTTCAGACTAAGACCAGGTGGCATCACTCTGCTCATCAGACTCCAGGTGGCTTTTTCTGGTCTCTCTGAGAAGCAGGAGGCAGAGCGTGGCGGTGTGGATTCTTCTGGCTTGGCCGAAGCCAGACTCAGCAGCCCAAGCAGGAGGCTTGGAGAATGGGGCTGAGGACCCATAAGCCCAGCTGTCAGACGGTGAGCGGAAAGACGGAGGACCGACTGCGGGAGCAGTGTGTAAGCAACTTGATAGGAGGCTAGCATCCCTCAGATTGGAACATTTCATCGCACTCAATGTTTCTCTGAGCGCTGTTTCACCAAACTCAATATTTTGTGGACCAAACAGCGTTGCAACATGTTGTCGTTTCGGACTGAACACAGGACAGTGAGTAAACTTGGCCATGTGGCCGTGCGTGCGTGCGTGCGTGTGTATGGGTGTATGTGCCTGAGTGAGTGGTCATACAGCATAATTCTATTGTTCTGTTGTATTGACTTGTTGGGGTTTTAAATGGTAGGATAAACTGAAAGGGAAATACTGCTGTTTACTGTGTGAGAGAGGGATTTAATTTACCATCAGAACTGGTCATTAGGACCATCCGAGGTCACCTATCTGAACAGACAATAACTAGTTTTGGGAAAGTTTATTTCTTTTTATGTTTTCTTGGCTTATTGGTTGTGTATATATTTTTGTGTTGTATTAAATCTGGCCTCTCCTTAGTTAATTTGGCCAAAAAGAAAAACCTTCTCAGGGTCTCATTTTATTTTGATATCTATTATTTATTTAGTAGTTTCCTTTAGCTTTACAAACCCCAGCACCCACCATTCTTGGGGTGTTCACCTCAATAGAGTGGCTGCATACGGGTGCTACACATAAATAGTTTAGAATTCACAGCAGAGGACAACTAGAGAGTAGATCTAGTTCTAGTGACTGTCAAGCTGCCAAAGCCATCGTCAGCTACAGCAGTCCACTTGCAGGTTTTTACCATACAACATACAAGGTATAAAGCTGGGAACATTTCATGCCCTCATAGCCCTGTCACATGAACTCCAGTACTCCTCCATCCACACACCTGCCACAATCTGAATGTGCTATTTTCATTTTACATCTTTTTTGCTACAGGTCTACTGTCAGTTTTTACATTAGTTTGGTAAACTATCACTTGGAGAAAGAAATAGAATGTTCCAGCCATGTATCCAAATACATACACTGCCATTCAAAAGTTTGGGGTCACCCAAATAATTTCATGTTTTCCATGAAAACTCAGTTTTATTCAACATAACTGCACAAGGGTTTTCTAATCATCAATTAGCCTTTCAACACCTGTCATCCTTGTAAATGAGAAATTGTTCTCAACTGAGCTTATGGGGTAAAATTAAAAAAGCAAACACATGGTTGCTGAAAATGTTCCTCTGTACCCCTATGGAGATATTCCATTAAAATCAGCTGTTTCCAGGTAGAAGTCATTTATCACAGTAACAATGTCTGGACTGTATTTCTGATTCATTTAGTGTTATCTTAATTGGAAAAAAATGCTTTTCTTTCAAAAATTAGGACATTCCTAAGTGATCCCAAACTCTTGAATGATAGTGTAATTAAGCAACAATAAATCTACCAATCTGTACAGACTACTTATCCAACATTAGCAACATATTTCAGCTTTCGGTTTGCTATTTCTTAGTTTTATTCATTGCTTTTAGTTAACTGGTTTGGCTAATCTGTCTTATCTCCCTAGTTTTCATACCTAAATTCTTTAATCTACCGAAATTTAGTTTTCTAATCAAATTGGAATTTCAGATTTTTAAAAAATTAGCCGAGCTAATGTTTCCGTGCCACCCTTTGGAGGCTGCATAAGTAGCCCGGGTGTACAAGTACTTCCTGATATAAAAAGCTAGACACATAGCAGTTTGTAGGCTACAAGCCAGATGGATGACTGCTGTGGTGCATCAACCTGTTTCAGAAAGATAAGAATATTACATCTAGTCTTTTCTAAATGTGGATCCTTATGTTAACTTAAAGCTGCTGTCCGGAGTTTCCGTTTGTTTTCAATTTATGTATCATTTTTTAACCAAGCTTAAATGTGTTAGTCTAGTTCGATACTATAATATAAAGTTAGTATAACGCGATATGAAAATTTATTCCTGAGCTCCGCCTTCCTCTCATAGACCCCCATGTTATTCCAAAAAGCGCCGGTTGCTGCCGACCAATCAAGTTCGAGCTTCGGCTTTGTCATGCTGTCAATCAACGGTTACGCGCACAGCAAGCAAGCCCATGCAGAGGTGGGCGAGCTACACACTACGCAACCGCGCGCACATTTGTTTTGCTTGTGGAGGAGAGAGCATCAGGGCTCAACAACTTCCAGAAAAGTTACCAATCCCACGGCTTGTCAGGCCAAGAGACTGCAGGACGTTTTTTGGCTCGAGGTGCTCGCGTCGCTCCCCGACCACGGCCTCCATAGCCCGGCTGACGGCTTCGTTTAGATGCCGTGGTCGGGGTGCTCGCCTCGCTCCCCGACCACGGCCTCCATAGCCAACCTGACGGCTTCGTTTAGATGCCGTGGTCGGGGTGCTCACGTCGCTCCCCGACCACGGCCTCCATAGCCCGCCTGACGGCTTCGTTTAGATGCCCGACCTCTGGAGGAAGATGTTGGGGCGTCTGGGACATACTCTTCGTCAGAGGAGTCATGCAATTCTGAACTCTAGATAGAAATAAATAAACAATGTAACACATATACACGCGTAAATGCACTAAGTTTGATAAACAACGTCATCGAGAGGGATACACGAGTGTAATCACATATTGAAACTTTACTCGTTAGTCCTAGCAGATTCATGTTATTTTGGTATTAGGACAAGTTAGACTCAATACAGCATTCTAACGTAATTTCTTTATTATTTACTAAATGTACTAAATGTAGAAGAGGGGAAAACAGCAAAACAGGCGAGATGCTGCAGCACTCCGGGCACTTCTCTCATGTACTGCGCGCGGGCACAAATAAAGGGGCAAAATCAGAGGGAGGGTGGGACCACCAGTGTTTTGGGAGACGCTGCGATTCAAACTCCGGACAGCAGCTTTAACATGATGGATAAATACATCATCTACTCGCAGTTCCTTCAATCAGAAACTGTGTTCCGCTAACTGTCCATTAAAACTCTTTCACACTTTTCAACACTCATACACTGATCTCTAAACAGCAGTATTAGAATAGTTTTGTTTTTAAACTATTGTCTTCTTGTAAAAGATGGCGACGATGATATAAAAAAAGCATGAAGCAAGTACTACACTTTGAAAAAACTCTAATACAAATAAGTCATTCAATAACTTAAGCAAGGGTATGTAAGTATTATCAACAAAATGTACCTAAAGTGCCAAAAGTAAAAGTAGTGAGTAAATGTGCAGTAAATATTTTCTCAGTGTTTTATTATTATGTATGATGTTTGTGAATTGTTATACATAGATGCTGCATTAAAGTGTTTGTTGCATTTAATGCTGTAATGTTTATTGTTTAGCGAACTTTAAGTAGTCTTCCATAAGGGGTCAAAAATGACCTGTATAAGAATCAATGTGCTTTTATGTAATTTTTGTCATTTTAGTTACAAGGAGGATGTACTTCCTGAGGCAGCTGAAGAAGTTCAACCTGCCAAAGACTATGATGGTGCACTTCTACACGGCCATCATAGAGTCCATCCTCTCCTCCTACATCACCGTCTGGTACCCTGCAGCCACCGCTCGGGACAAGAGCAGGCTGCAGCGCATCATCCGCTCTGCTGAGAAGGTTATCGGATGTAACCTGCCATCCCTCCAGGATCTGTACACCTCTAGGACTTTAAGGCGTGCAACCAAGATCTTGGCCGACCCCTCTCACCCTGGACACAAACGTTTTGAACCCCTCCCCTCAGGCAGGAGGCTGCGGTCCATCAGGACTAAAACCTCTCGCCACAAGAACAGCTTCTTCCGCTCTGCTGCATCACTGATAAACACTGCCACTGCAAATCAGCTCTGTTGACTATATTAATTACTACTGCGTAGTAACTGCACATACCTTGTCTATTTTAACCATATTTCTTACAATTTTATTTTATTTTATCTGTACTTGCATCAAGAGCACCAGAGAAAATTCCTTGTAAGTGTAAAAACCTACTTGGCAATAAAAACTGATTCTGAAATAATCATTTGTATTGTTTGTATTATATTCTTGTCCACACAGGAATGATTTCATGTTTGAAATGTTTATTTTTCAATTTCTAACAGATTTTGATGATTGGAAAAAGAAGAATATTACAGAGCAGCACCGGAAAAGTGTCAACATCCATTTTGTTGACATTTTGCCACTCTTTTCCTCCAGCTGTTGCTCGAAGTTTGTGCACTTCATCACCTCTTGTATAATATTATCATAATACAATTTCTTTAACAGTATAAAAAGTAACTTGAAAATTTAAATGGAATGATGTCAAAACATAGCCTAGCCGCGCTAGACAACCCACGGCAATGAATTTAATTCTCTGCCAGGGTGGGTCTAGTTACCCTCCATAAGACTCGAGGCTGGATTCTCCTAAAACTGGCTGGACCAATCACCATGAAGTGTAGAGTCAGAAGGAGGGCGTAACTAAGTGACGACAGAGGCGTGACGATTCTGACAGAAACAACCGGCGCACAATAGTTATCTTTCGACTCGGCTTTGGCCACAGCCCTTAAAGATTTGAAGCTAAAATTCAACTTGAAAGATAAACAAAGGATGGCACTGAAGTGTTTCATTGAGAAGAAAGACGTATTTGGACTTATGCCGACGGGATATGGCAAATCCTTAATATACCAGTTGGCTCCACTGGTTGGGAAGCTAATGGGACTTAGCCACAATCTGCCGGCGCTCTAGGAACTCCGTCAGCCTATTCGTTGCGCTGATTGGTTGTATACCTACCCAATTGCTGCAGAGTGATTTGAAAGACAACCTTTTAGCCCGCCTCCCTCCCTGTCAAGCTTCCCTAGACCCTTGTACCTTCAGAACATGGGTCTAGCGTGGCTAGGCTAATCAAAACATGTTCTTTGAGGAAAACCTGGACTGTGAAATGATAAAAACTTTTCATTACAAAGACACTGCAAGAAAACGACCTCACCAGGTCCCTTTTTGACCCACTCATGCATCTAAGGGTTAAGCTTTAGAAAAAAAATGTAGAATTCATTCAAAATGACAATCAAATCAAAAACTTGGGCAAAACTGTAACCTAAAAAGTAACTCAATCTAGTGAAGTAAAAAGCCAACATTTGCCTCTGAGCTACAGCAGCGAGAGACATGAAAAGACAACACAAGTACAAGCGCATTAAAACTTGTACTTCAGCAAATCTACTTAGTTCCATTTCACCACTGACAGTGTCCTAATTTACACTGATGTAAACCGTCATGTGATCACAAGTTTAGATCAAAGTGTATTTGCTGCTGCAGGTTAGATGCACGGAAACATTATTTCCTGGATGATGGCGACATTGTCCTTAAGTTAAATATCCACTTTCTAATTCATGGGAGCATTTCTCATGCATGCTTTCAGAAATATTCCCCACATGCTTTGATAAATGAAGGCCCTGGAATGGAGAAGGATAACAGATAAAACCCACATGGTTTAGTTTCAACTGCACACGCACACAACCATCCATGGCTTAAAACAGACATACACAAAGTTAAGCTTCAGTTAATTGCTTCTATTGTAGAGAAGTGTCAGCAGCATCTGTGCAATCCTGCAGCCATCCTAGAGAGGATAATCCCGGATACTGAGGCAGGCACTGAACTACAAACACACACACACACACACACACACACACACACACACACACACACACTCTTTAAGAAGCTGCACTGTGTCACAAAGGTCTAAGCAGAGCTGCTGAGGTGGAGACATCACTGGCTGTAAGACCTGCTACTGCTTCAGGCGTCCTCCTAGGATGTCAACACTGAGCACCGTGGAAGGTTTGCACCGGGACAACACAGGAGGCACCTGCCGCCCCGCTACACACCACCACATCCTGAATAATTCACCGGCATGTTGTCGTCTGTGGGAAGTTTGTTGCAGAAGCCCAGACCATATGTCAGATGGTGCGAGAGCCCGAGAAGCTGCAAGTCTCTCTTCTGCTTCTAATGAGTGCAGGGACTAATTGAGAAGACGGCTTGTGTGACATCTTCACTCTTCCAGCTGCAGTAAACAGCAACAAGACTGCACACACACCTTCCTGAATGCAAAACAAACATGCAGAAATCCATTGCGTCAGTTTCCTTTTTGTAGATCAAGAAGAGCTGTGTCTGGATGTAAATGTGCCATTTACAGTGTTTCTTTTAAATCACTATTCTGGGTCTTTTGCTTGTTTTAGCCATTTAACTACAAATTGTGCATGCTTTACATTAATGCAGTAGATTTCCCAAAGCACTGCCAAAACTTCTTGCATTGATTTACCGTCCTCCGGGGAGGTGTTGGTTTCATTTACAGGACAGAAATAAACTTGCAGAGACATGAAACTTGCTACCTAATGCTAAAGCAAGATGATGAAATGCTAATGCAGCAGGGACTGTTTTGTATCATCTCCTTTTCATTGCTCTTAAGGATTCTGACTTTTTTTTTTTAATTATTGATTTAAAAAGTTCAGCCCAAACATAAATGTCACCATTTGACGCACCGTAGCAAATTACAGCTTCGAGTCAATTTGCATCTTTAAAAGGAGACACTATCTAGTTTGTGGTGTGTGCACGTTTCACAAGCTTGCCGCTGGGACTGTAGCCTAAATTACAAGCACATTACAAGTCAGTGTTTGGATTTTGTTCCTTGCACCATCCAGGCCTCTTTCATTTGAGTGATTGATTTGAAAGGGGCGGTGTGCAGCTCAAACATAAATGCCACCATTTGATGCGGCGTAGCAGTTTATAGCTTCAAGTCATGTGTAGTCCCCGCAGGTCAGAACAAAAAAGTTAAACAACAAACAGCATAGAGCGGTAAGAAAATGCAAAACTGTACAGAAAAGAAGAAACTGTGCAAAACTACACACAATAGTTCACCACTATTGTATACTTGTTAGATAAATGTGAATCCTGAAGGCCAAAGGATGAAATCTTGAAGTCAGTGAGTGTACAGCTGAGCAGATTTTTGAAGTTTTAAAAGTGCTGATAGAAGAGCAGCCCCTGACATCATCCAGCAGCCAATCACAGTGATTAGTAACTGTTACACAGGATTGCCCAAATGCAGAATGGTTAAATGGACTCTCATTAGGACCAAACTTTAAAAACACACACTAAAATGATGATCCTATACAGCTGACTTGCATTCATTTTGAAGGGAATGTAGCTGTGGACTGATTTATAAAAGGGATTTACATCTACAAACAAACATTCACCATCAGCATTTTAATTAGTCATTTGGTTACAGGATGAGGGTTTACAGGATTAGTTACTGTCAGTAAATCCCATGAAAAGACAGATTGAAAGAGCAAATCCAGCTGTGCTAACTTTCTCAAATGTTCCAGCTTCACTGCTGTCCATGACACTCTGCTCCAAGCTGTCAGTAGCCATGTTTCCATCATGTCTTTTAAAGTGCATTTTAAAGCACTCAGAGAATGCAGTACTCCACCAAAGCTGCTCAGTTGTTGCATCATTTCCGACAGATAAGTCTTGATATGGTTAGGCGGTCGATATGTAGTAGGATCGCAATAATGTCATCATCAGCAGGCAGCTGACAGTGTTAACTTGCCATAGTTACAGTGACGCTGTGCCGCTATCTCGCAATGATACAGAAATCTTTAACAAATCTGTGGATCCAGACTATAAGCTGCATCACTGCCAAAATCTAATCACTTGGTCCTTGTGACGTTTCTGACCTTCCCTGAAGATTTCATTCAAATTTGTTTGTCAGTTTGAGTAATGCTGCGAACAGACAATCAGACAAACCAACACCGATCGTCACATAACTCTACGATAGCGTTGCTTATTTAAACCGACAATTCAGTAAAGAAAAGTTGTGTTCAGAAATTCTTTACTGAATCGTCGGTTTAAATAAGCAACGCTATCGTATAGTAATGAATGACAAAATGAACCTAATCCAAGGAATGTGGTGGAGTAAAAAGTTATTGGAAATAGAAACATTTAAAAAAGTCTCACTATTTTGCAGTTGTAACGCTCATTTGAGGTTTTGGACTTTTTTTTGAATAGTTAATGAATGCTGTAGGAGAAAGAAACATCTCTTCTGAATTAGTCTGAATGTAAATGGAAAACTTATCAATGTTTTCCACTTGTAGACTGAGTTTTTGGCAGTCCTGTTTTGTTTTCATCTGTCTTGTAATGCCACTACTTATTTACTTAATCTCTCAGATGTCAGCGCTTGTTTCTCACTTGATGAGTCAAGAAACCCTGGAGTGAGCAAAAGAGCCACATTGAATGGATTTTCCCTAAAAATGCATCACACATTTTTACATAGAAGTCAGTCCACAGATTGTTACAAGCGACTGAGACCGTCACCTTGACAAGTTCTGATTTGTTCGCACGTTTTCATGTTGTGATGAAGCATGATGTGATTCTTTTTTCTGTGTTTTAACAACGGGGTGCCACCTGTCTTCCTGACTGTGTGTTTGGGACTAATTTCAGTGGCGCATGAATCTAAATTTGGCGTTCTAGTGAGTATTTGGGGCAGCAGGACAGTGTATGTGAAGTTGAGTCAAAACAAACTACAGAGGCATATCACCAGTGCAACAGCAGAGCTCAGTGATGTGTTTTTAATAACTAAAACTACAACTGTTTCATAACCATAGCCAGCACATGGATCCACTGTTATATAAATGGGTTTTATTGAAGAAAAGTCACTACATTCACATTTTTGCTCCACCAAGGAACACAACAGAGTTATGTGATGATCGGTGTACGTCTGTCTGTCTGTTAGCAACATTACTCAAAAACAGATGAATGGATTTACATGAAATTGTCAGAGAAGGTCAGAAATGACACAAGGACCAAGTGATTAGATTTTGACAGTGACGCGGGTTATAGTCTGGATTCACAGATTTGCGAAAAATTTCTGTATCATTGCGAGACAGCGGCACAGCATCACTGTAACTATGACTACAAGTGAACACTACATCAGCTGCCTGCTGATGATCACATGATTTTGATCCTACAAATTGACTGCTGGGACTCATCGGAACTTACCTGTCGGAAATCATGCAAAGAACAATTGATTAAATTGTGGGAGTCTTTCCGAATCCCATCTATTCCCACTGCCCACTACATAATTGGGTCACACGATTCGGTATCTGTACATAACGTACACACGCCTGTGCTCAGCACAAGGTCATTTTGTTTGTGGGTACATCTATATTAAATGACCACACTCTATGTTGCCTTGATTTTTGATTATCAGTAACTCAGAAACAAATGCATTTATACAAAAAAAATGCTGCATTTCTGACAATACCATATGTACTGGTGGATATGGAACAGACTTGGCAGAGTACTGTGCTCTGAGTGCTTTTCTACTTCTGAATGTGCTGCCGTTCTGCAGTCAATTCAAGTGTTTTTAAAAGACTCCCTGCTCATGAATGCAATTATAATTCAATAATAGGATCATTTTCAATTCAGAGAAATGGAACTTTATGGTCGCACTGTGATGGATTGTGTCTCTCTAACACCTCCGGAGTCTCCGCAGGTTGATTTTCACGCTCTAGTAGCATGATATTCAACCAGCAGCTGTGTGGAAGGCAGGAAATCAATTTTAAGAACTTGTGTTATGCTTCCAAAACTGGGGCTGCACTAACCCAACACACAGACAGTATGTGGGCTAAAACATGTGAAACCAAAGCTCCTCTGTGCTTCATCAGAAATCACTACTTTAGCTCTTCATTAAGAGCACAGTGATCTGTATAATCATGCTAATCAGCGGCTCATATTCTGAGGAGCTCTCCTAGAAATGAAAGGTTAAACCCCTCTAAGCCCACCTGTGCTTTACTGCCTCTCCGGCTGCTGCTGAGCTCAGTGCTGCTCATTAAAATGGGGTCACCTCCAACTTTCTGCTGGTTTCTGTCTTGGCTGATTGTCGCCTGCTTTCGTCTTACAAGCACCTCTTTTCTTCTATCTGTCGACTGTCCTCCACGGTCTCTTTCATAAGGATGTGAACAAATAGCCAAAAAGATAATGTGCTCTGGGCACAATAAGAACACCATCCAAGTATTTTCAATAATACTGCTCACCCCTCCACCGACCTGAAGCTGACACAGCCTTCACAAAATACCTCTCAGATTCAAAAACCAACATTGAAACACATGAACTGCAATCATCAAAGCTCATTCCACACAGCTGTATCAAGATAAATCTGTCTCATAAAAAATCCTTTTCACGGGATTGCTTCATACTTTCATTGTAAGATCCATAACTGGCAAAGACAAATTCTAGTATTGTTCAATATAACCTCATATTCTGAGATGAAACTTATAACTTTGAAACATTTGACGATAGAAGAGCTGAAATTATAAATGTTGTGACAACTGCATGCACAAAATGCAAGAGAACTTTTCAGATTTTTTAATGACATGAATCTTAACTTGCTTTTTTCATGAAACATGCACAAACAGCCATTTTTAAGTTCATGCACAGCCAGTGAGCTGTATTTCCTCATTTTAAGGATTTCGTTTTTGAGGTTTTTTCCAGGTTCTCCAGCTTCCTCCCACAGTCCAAAAACATGCTGAGGTTAACTGGTAACTCTAAATTGTCTATAGGTGTGAATGTGAGTGTGATTGTTTGTCTCTATGGCTACGTTCAGACTGCAGGGCTTAATACTCAATTCCAATTTGTTTTTGTGAAATCCGATTTTTTTTTGCAAGTTCCTTCACATTTCCAATTAAATGTGACTTGTATGTGATCTCCTGTGTGAACCTCACACAACCCAAAAGGTTCCCGCATGCGCAGAAGAGGACACAACAACGACATGGGCAGAGAGCATGTTCAGTGTTTACGGAAGTAAACATGGACGCTAACAGAATATTTATAACTTCATTGTTTTAAGGAGAAGGTCAAGAAGAAAGAGAGCCAGGATTTTGGCCCTGGTGTTTTGTGGGGCAGTGGCAGCAACGTCTGTCCAGAGAACTGTGTGGGTGCGGAGTTGCAGCCAGGAGTGGTGGGATAGTGATGTGAGAGGCTTCACAGATGCGGACTTCACTGAGAATTTTCGAATGATAAGGGCAACCTTTACGTACATATGTGAGTGCCTCTTTTTAACACGATCACAGCAAGACATACATCTTCAGCAGCCCGAAGACGTGTTTTGCTTGAACGCAATTTGTTGTGTACCAATGATGTATAGGTCGGATAAATGTGACCTGGCCATTCAGACTGAGGTCGCATGGCAAAAGATCCGATACCTATCGGAATTAGGACCACATATCCAAGTGGCCTGGGTCGCATTTGAAAAAATCGGATCTGTGTTGTTCAGACTGTCGTGAAAAGATCAGATACAGGTCGCATAGGGCCAAAAAAAATCGGATTTGGGTCACTTTAGCCTGCAGTGTGAACGTAGCCTATATGTAGCCCTGTGACAGACTGGTGACCTGTCCAGGGTGTCCCCGACCTTCACCCTAAGTCAGCTGGGATAGACTCCAGCCCTGCATGACCCTAAAGAGGATTAAGCGGTGTATAGATAATGGATGGATGGTTCTTTAAACAAATTTTAACTAAGTAAACTATGTTTTTTAGCAGGTGTGATCCACTTCAAGTGGTGAAATTATAGCCTTGCTACAGGTCACAGTTACAGCGTAGCACCAGTAGTAGGCTGAAGTTAATATTTTCATCGGAACCTCCTCCTATTACAGAAACAAGCTACAATTTTCATGAAACATCAGTCAGTTTGGTCCAACAGCGTTCTGTCCTGTATTTACTGCTAAACCTCTCGGACAAAAGGATGGATTTTCACTTCTACCATTAAAGCTTGCATAGCTTCAATTTATTTTAATTTAAATCTTTTGGATAAAATCTAAATTATGTTTAATAATGTGGTTAATCTGAGTGCATGGCGGAAGTATTGCTGTATTTGACAATATCACAAACCAGACACAGTCATGCTATATTTTGACGACTAAATGTAAGGTGTTGGCTGTAATCCTCTGTGGTTTTTTTGTAATATCAATATAGCAGAGCTTGAAGTGTTTCCAGTCACTCACAAATGTGCATTTCATGTTCTGCTTTAAGGGTATTATTTCAAGTTTTGTCTGAGAAAAGGCTTCAGTGATGAGAACGTTCTCCTCTGGGAAACTTTCCCAACAGAGCTCGCCTACAAATGTCCCATAGCTCCATTTTTTCTTCCTAAAATAAGTGTTGAAAAAGGGGAAGTAGTCTTGTTATCAGGGTCATCTTATATGTGGACCAATATGGTATTCTGACAGCAGTGAAATGTGTGAGGCAGCTTCACACCATTTTGGGTATAAATGTGAACATACATACTGTATACAGAACATTCTGTGTACATAAAAACATTTTTGGACGTACTACAAGCGCAGACTGTAGTAGTTTGGTGTTACTACTTCGTATTCTCTGCTGCTTTTCCTTTTCAAGGCTCCCTTCACATCTCTCTTCCCCTCAGCCTTACTTCCCCTCATTCAGTGTCTCTTTCTGATGTTTACTTGGCACAATATTCTCAAAAGTTTGGAGCCTGAGGATCGAGTTGTATAATAAGGCCGGGGTTATTCAACCAGAAGAAACAATCTCCTCTGTCTCCCCCTCAGTTCCATTTTTCTCTCCTCTCACTCACAAGTAATAGGAGAGAAAAAAAGAGGAAGAGGAGGTAGCCGAGTGAAAGAGGACCGGAGGAGAGAAGTTGAAGAGGAGAGGTGATGTGATGAGAGGAGAAAGGCGGATTACAAGATGGATGATCTTTTGAGGAGAGGAGAGAAGAGGAGATCTATATTTTTTTAAATTAAGTGGACATGCCTCATTGATATTTCTACAACAAAAACAATGCCAGTGCGGGTCGATAAAAGAGCTGCATGTTGCTCTCTGGATTCAAACTGCACTTGGCTTTGCCTCCCAGCTGGAGCTCTTGAATCTCTACTCAGCTGTCAAGCTGTCTTTCTAACAGATTATCGCTCTCACCCCGAGAAATTAGACCATGCAGTGATCCAGCCTATCTTCATACACAGCCACAATCTGCGCATTAAAAAACAGTGGCGCACACACGCACACACACGCTAACGCGTAAACACACACAATCACAAGCCTGCTCGGTGACATTACATCTCTGCTGGGGGAGCTCATTAAACACAGACACCGACGGTGAGATGAAACCAGTGATGCAGCGCCTGATACCAAGTGAGTGTGTGCGTGAGCGCTTTAAAGATCGAACGTTTGTAGTCGAGCGTAGGGAAAGACGGTGTGACAGAGATTAACTAGAAGACTGAAGCCTGTTGGGAAATGGTTTCTGAAACGTTGTGTGTGTGTGTGTGTGTACATGTACATGTCTTTCTGTGTTTGTGTAGAGGACGTTTCTCTATTGTGAGCATATTTTGGCCAGTTTTCACAACTTTAACCCCCCGAATTCCAAACAGATTCTGGGTGGTTTTTGTTCCTGTTACATTTTTCCTCACTCTGGGTTCATTTTCACTGCAGTATAAAGTCCTGCACCAACCAAGAGGAAGGAGAGAGAACTCAGAAATGTCTTCTGTGCAGTATGACATTGTTCAAACGTCTCTTAAGTCGCATAGAACAAGCAACTGCCGGTGTGGTTCCAATGAGAGAGCACCATCGTCTGCGGTCAGCAGCAGCTCTAGCAGCCTTCACAGTTCCATTTCCTATGATCCCTTTGATGTCATCAAGCCAACACACTGCAGGTCAACCTCTCTTTCTCTTTCTGTTAATCATCTCTTCAATGATTGTTTTCTCCAGGCAGTGGGGTCTGGTAGCATGACCAAAGTAGCTGAGTTTCCTTGTGATAATGTTAGCCCACAGTGTTTTTTCAACTCCTGTCAGGTCTGGTGACTTGCTACTGGTAACCTGTAATCCAGTACTGCCTGTTTCAGGGTCAGATTGCCGGCGACTGAACAGACACCCCCACCAGTCTCCTGGACATGGGTGAGGAGACTGGCTAGACACCCTGATGGAACTAAAAACAAAATCCATCTTAAGGGCGTTGACTCTGGAGAGTCAACGATGGCCATCCAGTGACTCCACTGATGCAGAAGGACCCAGCCACCTACTGCATTTACTCTTAGCCAAGTTAGTTCATATGAGAATGACATATCACTAAAAAAAGGAAAAAGTAGAATTTTTGTTCTTATTGTTTATTTTACAAAGTGCTAATTTTATGTTTTTAAGCGAGGTTTGAAAAGCTGTTGTTTGACTATTTACATTTTTACAACTGCTGCAAACTTTTTCATGCACATCAATTCTACAGACATGTTTCACTATGCTCGATGTATCCTCTAACAGCTTGCTCCTCTGTATAATGTTACTGAGCCATGCTGCATTCAATTTATTGATTGAGTTTATTTTCCCTCTGTCTTTCTTGTCTCCTCTCTGCTCCTCACAGTTTGGATTTTTAGTTCTACTGAGAATATCACTTTTTTTTCTTTTTTTTTTTTTTACAATGTAGAATGAAGTGACATGATTAAATGTCACACTTTAAAGTTATTTAGTCATTACGCCACCAAGGATGTTATGTGACAATCGGAGTTGGTTTGTCTGTCTGTCTGTTAACATTCCTCACAAATGGATTTGGATGAAATTTTCAAGGAAGGTCAGAAATGACACAAGGATCAAGTGATTAGATTTTGATAGTGATGCTGCTTATAGTCTGGATCCACTGATTTTTTGTTTTAAGATTTCTGTATTGCAAGATAGTGACACGGCGTCACTGTAACTATGAAAACAAGTGAACACCATGTCAGCTGCCTGTCGACGATCACATGATTAAGATCCTACTACAAATCCACCACTGCGGACCACACTTTTATTTTTTAAAGATTTCATCCATTGGAAATCATACAAAGACTGAGCAGCCTTACTGCTCTCTGAGTTCTTTTCTTGTTGTCACTGATGGAACCACATGTCCTTATATGATGTCATGGAACTGTGTAGAAATAGCACAACAATTCTTACACATTTTGTGTGTCATTTCCACGCTTTTCAGCTTTTAGTGTGACCTTTTACAGCACTGAAACCACACGGCAGATGGTTAAGTTTAGGAGGTCATTCATTGCAACTACATGGCATGGCAGGCTGGTACGTCACATGACTGGTTCAAGGACGGAATGTTGACAACGTGAAAATTCAACATTTCTTTCTGTCATTACAATATCTGGTCATGATAACTGATGCAATTTCATAGTGTGTTTTAGGGTTCAGACTGTTTGAGGGTTGAAACTTGCAGCCTGATTTTTTTTCCTTACATTTAGCATATTTTATAAATGATTGCTTAAAGTAAAAGCACCATGGTATGCATTTATCAAGACGTAAATGTATGAACATATGTATTTTATTTGAGGTCTATTTCTCCCTGATTTGTCACAGAAGGCATGTTTGTCTAGGTGCTCTGTGCAGCAGAAGGTGGTAGTGTGCTTTCGTTTGTCCTTTTAGCATTCACACTGTATCATTGTGTTTGTATTAAAACAGCCAAAATTAGTTATGTTACATCCTCATGTGCAATAATAAATGTTGCACTACTGCGATCTATCAGAGAGTTAGGTAACGTTATCCACACTGGTTTTCCTCACACCACAAACTAATTTCTCGCTGAATTCTCCTCCACCTCGCCTGGTCCTGGCCTCGATGACACCCAGCGGGTTCATAATTAAAAAGCTGTGGTTGGTCATATAAATATGAACATGCATTCTGAAAGTGTTCAGTGTCAAACTACTCTTGGGATCCAAATTTCTTACATCTAGCTTGGATGTTCTCCCTTTTGAGACATTATGAACCAGTTGTGTTTTTTAAGATAAATGAAACCACTCTACATGCTACCGTAGTCTATAGATAGACATGTTTTAATCAAAAATCTAACTTCTGTTTCTGTCTCCTACACAGAATTCGAAGGGATTCGCTAACCTGCAAGTTCCTCTTTCGGGTTATGGTTACAACCAACTGTGCTGGTGTTCTTCTCCACTTCCTGCAAGACTTAAGTCTGCAGAGAATTATCCACTCTGAGACAAACATGGGACGTTTAAACCGTGGTGGTTGAGCTCGGGGTACGTAGCTTCTCCTTACAGCAACAGAAAGATCAGTGTGCATGTTAATTTGTGTCTGTTGGATGAATTACTGAAACACACAGTGGAGACATTCTCAGTGAAGTGAAGAAATTTTCTGGGACAAAGAGTCATGTAAGGCTAGGACAGACTTGAAGATTTTTCGTTGTGGTGACAGTAATAATGTTTTATATATCCAGCAAACATTAAAACTGGCGGGGATTAAAGAAACTTAAAGTTTATTTTCATTATTGTTTAATCTGCAGCTTATCTTCCCAATGAATCCTTTAGCAGTGATGGAATAATTGAGTAATCAGGTACTGGGCTTGCAAGACACAATTTTGAGGTTTTAATACTTTGAGTATTTCAATAAACTTTCACTCTGTTAACATCTTACAGCTTTACAATTTTTACACCCAGTATGTTCAGGAGAGACCATGTATGTTGATTCTGGACTTGGATTTTTTTTGATAGTCTGAAAGAGTACATAACATTTAATAGTCATGTGGTTTCAGTACGATGAACATAATTTATTTAACATAAACTTATTTAACATAAACAAGTCTTTAAATTAGAGCAACCTTCAGTATATAAGAACTGAATCCTGATTTATGGTCTCTCAGAACTATTTCTTAAGACGTGCTGACCAACCACAGAAAACAACAACAAAGTGCGATAAAAACAGACTCGATGAATAAATTATGAAGCGCATGAAGCTCGCAACTTCGTCACTCAAATCTCCAGTGAATAGAAGAAAACGTCAGATCTGTGAGGAGCAATGAGGAGACAGCAACCTTCCTCACACGACTCCATCAAACTGAGATTTCATATTTCCAGCATGCTTTCCACATCATTTTCTATCATTTGATGTACGCTCTTTTAAAGGTTCATGTTGTTCCTCCTGCAGCGGTGTAAAGGGACTGACAGGAGAATTCGATTCCCCAGCTACCACCTCCACACACTCACACTACTGTAGAAATAATATGCATTTACTTTGCAGATTTTCTGAACGTTCATTCAAACAGAAAGCTGGAATGTGGGCTCAGATTATCAGCAGTGACATCAGATTACATGCTGCATTGTTTCCCGATTGTCCCTCTTGTGTGTGAAGCACACTGGACTCCGCTCCTGACTATGAAAAATGCTTCACACAGACACTCAGTATTCACACATACTGAGTGTAAATATACTAAATGACTAGTTTTCCAACCTGAATGACCACAGAGGTCATTTGTCCTTCATTCAGTATTATTTCTATGCTGCAAATTTACAACATTAACAGGTGTACACACAGCAAGTGACCAGCAGCGATGTGGTGAGCAGAGATCTTGAAATGTCATGAAATTTGGAGACTTTTATTAATAACTGGCGAGAAAACTGTTGGAGACCAGACGTGGGCGAATACCAAGTTAAACTAATTTCAACTATATAAGGCCACGAAAGTGAGGCGACTGCCAATGAGAGGGAAGGATGCTGTTGATTGACACCAAACAATTCTGGAAATGGTGAAGGTCATAGAAGTTCATTGTTTACAGTGAGTAGAAGGATAAGATTGTATATTATATATAACTTTAGGAGTATACTCCACCAAGGAGGTGGAACCTTGACAGGGGTATGTGATGATTGACGTTGGTTTATCTGTGTGTTAGCAACATTACTCAAAAACGGAAAAAACAAATTTAGATTAAATTTTTAGGAAAGGTCAGAAATGACAGAAGTAACAAGTGAATAGATTTTGGCAGTGATGTGGCTTATAGTCTGGGTCCACAAATTTTTAAAAATATTTCTGTATCATTTATAGTGTCACCGTCACTATGACAACAGATTGGGACTTATCCATCAGAAATGATACAAGAAATGAGCAGCCGTGGCGGAGTACTGTGCTTTCTGAGTGCTTTTCTAGTTTTCTTTTTCCTTATTTCTTATATTATAAAGCCAGAACAAAATGTTTACATTCCCAGCAGTGTCATGTTTTTACTCAGCATATTTCCTACATTATCAGAGGGCTGTACTACAAGGCAAGTTTAACAGTTCAGGCTTTCTTAGTGTTAGAGTGCTCAACAAAACCAAAAATTCCAAGATGAGATGATGGGTATCATAACTGTAATCAGCTTTCTTTGTTAACCAGGCTTTCAGACAGATGAAATCTTTAAAAAATTTGTGGTCCACAGTGGTCCATTCATAGTGGGACACGGTCATGTGATCGTCAGCAGGCAGGTGATGTAGTGTTTACTTGTGACGCTGTGACGCTACCTCGCAATGATACAGAAATGTTTAACAAATCCGTGGATCTAGACTATAAGTTGCATCACTGCCAAAATCTAATCACTTGGTCCTTGTGTCATTTCTGGCCTTCCCTGAAAATTTCATCCAAATCCATTAGTCCATTTTTGAAAAATGTTGCAAACAGGCAGACAAGCAGATACACCAACGTTGATCATCATGTAACTCCGCTGCGTAAAAAGGAAAATTTCACATTATGTGACTCTTCTGCTGCACAAAACTTACTGATGACAGCCATTTACTTCAGTCAGGAGGAACAGTAGTTATAATGGAGAGCTATGAAGAATATAATCACAACTTCCTGTAAAAAGCGCTGCTACTGTAAATGGTGCAAGAGAGGAATGCTGGTAGAAATCTGTTAATACTGTAAGTAAATGTATTTATTTTCCCACTCTGTGATTTTTTAGTGCTGCTACTTCCCAAATTAAGAGCTGATTAACTATAAATGTCACACATTTAAACATGAAGAAGTACATTTAGATCTAAGGAGATATGGAAAGCATTTTAGGCTTTGAACAAATTCATCTTGTGGTACACCCTCAGCTCACTGGCTTCCAAAATTGTTAGCCTTGTTGGTTTTCAGGTGCTGACAGTAGCTTCCTTGTTCATCCAACGACGTCACAACTTGAACACCAAATACACAAATCACAAGCTTACAAGTTCCATTTGAAGGTCCAGTGTTTTCTCACCCCATCTATCCACCCCCACATCCTCACTAAGCTGGCTGTGTGATGCTAAAATGACAGCATCTCATTTCATCCTTTGTGCTCGTCTTCAGAAAAAAAGGCAAAATTCTTCTCTCCTCCTCTATGACAGTGAACTCAATATCTTCAAGTTGTGGACAAAACCAGACATTTCTTATCTTGGGCTTTGAGAAACACTGATTAGCATTTTTTTTTTATCATTTAACACTTTATGGATTTAACAACTAATCAATCAAAGCAGAAAATAATCAGCAGCGTAACTGATAATATACAAAAATATCACAAAATAATCTGTAGTTGCAGCCCTGCCAAGTTCAAATTTGGCATTCTCCGTACTGAGAAAACAATCATTCGTCAGGCCTTCTGTCCAATAAACACATAAAAAAATGCTCCAAAATAATACCATGGGTTGTTGTTAAAAGCAAAGACAAACAGCCTATTGTGTCACACAGTGTGCAGGACCTTCCAGTCAGCAATGCCACAGCTCAAAAATAATGGCAGAGAATTAATCAGCAGCTGTTTTGCTCAGTATGACTTCATTTTACCTGCGCATCAAGAAATAAAACAAACACATTTGCTGGTTGAAGGGTCATAAATGTGAAGATTTAAGGCTTTTCTTCCCTCCATGTCTCAGTATCTTTCCACTGACGGTCAGATTAAACAAACAACTCAACACATTTCACCCTGTTTCCAGTATTTCCATCACTTCATTCAGAGAGTAAGGCAGGATGTTGATAATACAATAATGACTACATGACCAAGGTCGCTTTGTAATGAGCCACATTTCACCAAACCAATGTGCCTCCACTCTGTCTCCTGCCTGCTCCAAACATCAACTTTCCTCATGCTGTCAGACTGGAGGAATCTCCCTTCGTCTCCCACTCTGCGCGTGGAAAACCATCTAACTGCAGAGCTCTCTGACAGGTGATCTCTCTCTCTCTCTCTCTCTCTCTCTCTCTCTCTCTCTCTCTCTCTCTCTCTCTCTGTGTGTGTGTGTGTGTGTGTGTGTGTGTGTGTGTGTGTGTGTGTGTGTGTGTGTGTGTGTGTGTGTGTGTGTTCCTCTGCATCCACTGCTGCCTGATCCAGGCTCCCACGCACACGAGTGGGCTCCGGTCCACATGGACTCTCTCAGGAAGCGTGTGTGCCAAAACCGGTCGGAGCTGCACGCACAGCAAATAGCCCGCAACAGCGTTTATTTCAAGACTTCAAAGCCTGAGTCTCCCCTCCTCTCCTCTCCTCTCTCCCCCCCATCTCTCCCTCCTACGAGCAGGAGATGTCTCAAACAAGACAGGGATGCCCGGGAAGACCAGTTGTTTTCGCAGCGCTCACAAGTCAAGCTCGCTGCCCACGGAGGATTCACGCACAACAAAACACACCAACAATTCTACCTCCGCTCGACGCGCTGATCCACAGCAGCCCGATCCACAGCGCCGCGGCCAGGGGGGTCCGGAGTCGGCGGTACCCGGCCGAGCAGGCGGCCGGCGGCGGCATGGCGACAGGAGCCGGTCCCGAGGAGAGGATGGATGAGCAGGAGAGGAGGTCCGGAGAGTGAGAGAGAGAGAGAGAGAGAGAGAGAGAGAGAGAGAGAGAGAGAGAGAGAGAGAGAGAGAGAGAGAGAGAGAGAGAGAGAGGCGGTGAGGTGTCGGTCAGGTGGAGCCGGTAAGACGGGAGACGATCCGCATGTCAGAGCAGCGTTCTCCAGACTGCAAGGAATCCTGCTTCTGCCTCCGATCCGTCCTCCTCTCCTCCTCGGACTCTTCTGTCCTCCCTCCCTCTCTCTCTTCTCTCCCTCTCTCTCTCCCTCTCTCGCCGCCCACCCCCTCCGCACACAGCCTGACCTTAATGATAATGAAACTTTTGCAGGCAGAGAGGGAGTATTTGTGTCAGGGTGACAGTCGTGGGCTGCAGGAAGCACAGGACAGCCTTACATAAGAGCCGGGGAGGGGAGGCAGCGCAGATTTACAGGACGGATGGCGGTTTTTTGAGCTCTGGATGCGGGTTAGAGCCGCTGACTTACGAGCTCTCTGGTAATCTGGATAAGTAGCTGTATTTCACTGTGGCAATCTACTGCAATCCAGGGTTTTACTGAACACTGCGGGCTGATAAATGCTGACCACCAGGACAAAGGAGCTCCTCAGATCATTTATATCAGTGGGAACTAAGCGTTAGCAGCAAAATGACCTCTGGGCTTCACCACTGGGGAACTAAATGCTTTTAACCCTTAGATGCTCCAGTGATTGGGCCCTACACTCTTCCATAGTGGGTCAGAAATGACCTGTATAAGAATCAATGTGTTTTTATGTCATTTTGGTTAAGAATAATCATTTGTATTAATGATTGTAATTTTTGTCCACACAAGAATGATTTCATGTTTGAAATATGTCTGTTTTTCACTTTACAAAACATTTTGATGATTGAAAAAGAAGAATATGACACACAACAGCAGCAGAAGAATGTCAACATCCATTTTGTTGACATTCTTTCACTCTTTTCCTCCAAGGTTGAGCACTGCATCACCTCTTGTACGATGTGATCAGTGAAAAAGAGCTTGAGGTAGTCATACAAATATTACAATTTCTTTAAAAGTGTAAAAAAATAACTTAAAAATTTATATGGAATTCACTGTAAGAAATTGTCATGTAGATTAACAGTAAAATAATGGCAGAAGTTTTTAATGAACTCTACAGTATGTTACTGTAATTATACATGCACTGAATTACAGTACATTGCTGTATTTTCTTGATATTACAGCAGACTACTAGCAGCAGGGTTGCCAATAAATGATTGTTTTTCCTAGTGTGCTTACTGTAAATTTAATTACAGTTTATTACTGGTATATTATTATGTAGTGCTGTGTTATGTTGAATTTACAGTATGCTTGTGGCAGGATCTACAATATAGTTTTTTTTATTTTCAAATTAGCGATGGAATTTCACCATAATCCCAAATACAGTACCATGTAGTCATTTTTCTAAAAAGAGTATTACCATTACTAGCAGTATTGATGACAGCCAATCACTATGTGTTAGGATCCTGCTCCAGCTCCTGTCCTTCTTCCCCCTTTTTTGTCCTCCTTTCTACCTTGGTTCCTGATCTGTTTCTGTTTTGATCTCTTTTTGGCTTCCTCGTCTGTCTTCTCTCCCTCATGTCTCTCTCCCTGCTTCACCTGCCTGCACTTTACCTGCTGATTACTGCAGGGAGTGTCAGCTCCTGTAATTTGCTGAACTCAACTCACCTGTTCTCCACCTCACCTCCAGCTATTTAAGCTCTCTGCGTTCAGTTACTCCTCATTGGATCATCAATTCACATCCCTTCAGAGACTGTGCTCACCTATGGACTCCGTTTCCCCCATTTGGACTCTGCTCCTCTCCACCTGGATTCCCTGAGCTTGCTTCCCTGTCTCTTCCGTCTAGTTTTCCCCTGGTTTGTGAGTTCCCTTCTTCAGCTTAGTTCTGTTAATTCAGTTTAGTTTTGTGATCTTCCATTTTGAGTTCATAGTGTTTGTTAGTACACTCAAAAAATTAATTGACCCTAAAACGTCGACTTTAAGTGATTTAATCACATGTAGTTTTTCCATGTAATTTTATTAGGTAAGTTCAATGAAAGAGTTCCATTCAATTCTAAGTGTTTTTGACATGCTGATTCAGTATGATTCAATTCAATAAAGTTAATGGAAATGTATACGTAAATTTTGCGTCTTAATTTAGTTAAAGTTTAAGTGAAATTTCAGTTAAAGTTAAGGTGAACATTTACATAAACCCTATGTTCACTTGAAGTGTGTGTTAGAGTATACAATAGTAATATATTTCAGACATGTTAAAATCACAATGCAACACACAGCATGAATCTGACAACTTTATTGAAGTCATAAAAACATTAAAGGAGGCATTATCAAAATATACCTTGGCTCAACGTGAATAAAACGGTCTGTGTACAGTACGATGGCTACTGAAGGAACACTGCATTATACGAATAATTCAATCAAAGACATCCCATAAAATTACATGCACTTTGGCTTAACATGTATAAGACCGTATGTGTGAAGATCCACCTAATAAAACGGCTATTGAGCACAACATTAATGACGCATTGCAAGGCGCATTGGACTAAACCAAAAACATAGTCCATCATAAATATACAAACAACTCCATTATGAAGTTAAATGCCATGGCTTTGGATCAACATGTAACCTGTAAGACTGTGTAAACGCATACCGAATAAAATGGCTACTGAACATTACGACTAACCTCATTACACCAGGGATTCAACCAAAAACACATCCAATCATCAATATTCAAACCCACCATTTCGATAATGTCAATAAAAATAGGCTATAAAAAAAGAAAGGAAAAGAAGAAAAGAAAATGGCAGCAGTTGAGCTGTTCAGCAGCTTCATTTGTGTACTCACATCTTTATTTTAAGGGCTTGGACCTTTGGTGACAGTCTGCTACCATCCATGTTCATCAGCACTTTTTGGAAGAACTCAAATGTGAATTTAAGCTCTTGGGGATAGCTGAGGTTGAGTGCATAGATGAGACCAAACAGCATGGCAAATCCATAGGAAATACTTCCCAGGTTGGACAGAAGTTCCACGCTCTCAATCACTACTCCAACATCTGATGGCTTGTCCTCATCATCAAAATCCCCTTTTTGGTATCCCTGACATCAGCCTAAGTTTTCTGACATCATCACTGGCAAAGACGACTCTCAGTTGTACGGGATTTGCCATCGTTCACTTCATGTATTCTAGGGAACAAATACAGGACACAAAAGATTATGAAAATACGTAATTACTGTAACTTATTTCAACTTTTTAAGTGGAGTTGTATGGGGTAAAACTGGCTATTAAAGAGGCACTTCAGCCATTGTTGACTAAAAATGTGACTAAAATTGATGCAGGCTCCCTGGATATCAGGGTAGCTACGACACCAACCTCTGCTTTCAACCACAACAAAGCCTCAAAAAACAATCCAATATCTATGGAACATCAATCACCACTAGGACACAAATATAGGGATTAAAAATGGCCAGAGTTCTCATTTAACTGTAGTGCAGTAGTAGTGCAACATAAGGGTCTCTGCTCGACTAATAAACATGGGACTATCGCGTTGCACCGGGACACATGCAGTACACTGTTGTCAATGAGGGACAAATAATTAGTGTATTATCTCCACCCACAGTCACCACAACCCAGTCTAAAAGTAATAAACAAGTTCAAGAGTATGATAGGAAGAAAATATTGATATCAGCTGGTTGGAAAAAAAACTTCATCTGGAACTACCAAACTCACTCCTCGGTATTCCACCACATAGGTAAGCTTCGCTTCTTCCACTCATGCTGATGGAAACAGCTACATCACAGAGCCTGCTGCACAGAGGAGTGCTGCTGAGTAAGTTGGTTAGTTCCAGATAAACTACTTTCTGACCAGCTAATATGTTGTGATTTTATTTTTCTACCAGACTCTTTAACTAGTGTATTATTTTGAGATGGGACCTCTCATAGGCAGAGAAAAAACACTAATTTATCGACCCTCATTCACAGCAGTGTACTGCCGGTATTTCCATGCAGCGTGAAGTGACAGTGTTTCTCAGTTGTGCGGAGCAGGGACCTTTCTACTGCAGATTGTATAGTTAAATGGCTATTATACCTTATACAACCCCACTTCAAAAAAGCTTAAAGCGGAAGTTTGTTTTTTTTCAACCTGGGGTCTGCTTTCATACACACGTGGACAAAATTGTTGGTACCCCTCAGTTAAAGAAGGAAAAACCCACAATTCTCACTGAAATCACTTGAAAATCACAAAAGTAACAATAAATAAAAATTTATTGAAAATTAAATAATCAAAAACAGCCATTACTTTTGAATTGTTGATTAACATAATTATTTAAAAAACAAACTAATGAAACAGGCCTGGACAAAAATGATGGTACCTCTATAAAAGATTGAAAACTATTTGACCAGAGTGACATGATTAACTCAGGTGTGTCATTTAATTGACATCACAGGTGTTTCCAAACTCATAATCAGTCAGTCTGCCTATTTAAAGGGAGACAAGTAGTCACCCTGCTGTTTGGTGAAAAGGTGTGTACCACACTGAACATGGACAACAGAAAGCGAAGGAGAGAATTGTCCCAGGACATCCGAAAAAAAATTATAGACAAACATCTTAAAGGTAAAGGCTATAAGACCATCTCTAAACAGCTTGAAGTTCCTGTGACAACAGTGGCTCATATTATTCAGAAGTTCAAGACCCACGGGACAGTAGCCAACCTCCCTGGACGTGGCTGCAAGAGGAAAATTGATGACAAATTGAAGAGACGGATCGTTCGAAGTGTATCCAAAGAGCCCAGAGCAACCTCCAAAGAAATTAAAGGTGAACTCCAAGGCCAAGGTACATCAGTGTCAGATCGCACCATTCGTCGTTGTTTGAGCCAAAGTGGACTTCATGGGAGACGACCAAGGAGGACACCACTGCTGAAAAAAACTCATAAAAAAGCCAGACTGGAATTTGCAAAAATGCATGTTGACAAGCCACAAAGCTTCTGGGAGAATGTCCTTTGGACAGATGAGACCAAACTGGAGCTTTTTGGTAAGGCACATCAACTCTATGTTCATAGACTCAAAAACCAAGCATACGAAGAAAAGAACACTGTCCCTACGGTGAAACATGGAGGAGGCTCAGTAATGTTTTGGGGCTGCTTTGCTGCATCTGGCACAGGGTGTCTTGAAAGTGTGCAAGGTACGATGAAATCTGAAGACTATCAAGGCATTCTGGAGAGAAATGTGCTGCCTAGTGTCAGAAAGCTTGGTCTCAGTCGCAGGTCATGGGTCTTCCAACAGGACAACGATCCAAAACACACAGCCAAAAACACCCAAGAATGGCTGAGAGAAAAGCGTTGGACTATTCTAAAGTGGCCTTCTATGAGCCCAGATCTGAATCCCATTGAACATATGTGGAAGGAGCTGAAACATGCCATTTGGAGAGGACACCCATCAAACCTGAGACAACTGGAGCTGTTTGCTCATGAGGAGTGGGCCAAAATACCTGTTGACAGCTGCAGAACGCTCATTGACAAATACAGAAATCGTTTAATTGCAGTGATTGCCTCAAAAGGTTGTGCAACAAAATATTAAGTTATGGGTACCATCATTTTTGTCCAGCCCTATTTCATTAGTTTGTTTTTTTAAATAATTATGTTAATCAACAATTCAAAAGTGATGGCTGATTTTGATTATTTAATTTTCAATAAATTTTTATTTATTGTTACTTTTGTGAGTTTCAAGTGATTTCAGTGAGAATTGTGGGTTTTTCCTTCTTTAACTGAGGGGTACCAACAATTTTGTCCACGTGTGTATGTCCTTTCATACATGTGAGTGATAGAGAAAGGAATTTTCGAAATAGCTCCAGTATTTAGCCGGGCAGGCAGCCTAGCAGCTCAGCTAACGAAAACTATCATGCAACTGGCCCCCGTGTCAAAGTTCGCCCCTAACGTGCTTTTTTCCCCACACTGCCTGCCCCATATTTACATAGTGTTCACTTGTTCTTATTAAATAAAATAGTCGTTTAATACATTTCAGTTACAGTTTATTTAAAAATAGTTCTTCATGTTTATTAGGGCCATGAACCATTTTTTTGAGTGTAATTCCCTGGTTTAGTTTGATTTCTCTCTGTTCAGTTCTCTCTTGATGTATTGTTTTAGTTTTCTGGTTAAATAAAATCCTTTCTTGATTTTACCAGTCTCTCTGTCTGCACCTGGGTTCTCCAGTGCCCCACATAACACTATGAGGTAAGTTCTGTCTTTACTTTAACTTTTAACAATTTCAGTGTGATATGTGCAGCATATAATGAATGACTTGGTTAACTACACTCAACAAAAATATAAGGTTGTTGCTAGAGGTACAGACCCGTACCCGTAGCCTGTGGACTACGGATACGGCACTTTCCATTTGCCAATCAGATCCGCGAGATCTGGTCACGTGACTCCCGGTAGACGCTAGCTGTACGGACCCGTAGCATCGGTACGACAGGTACGGACCCTAAACCTGACCCTAACACTAACCCTAACCTTAACCTTTGCTTACCTTTCAACAGTTTGCAGTGGTTAGCAGCTTCTTGACTCGCGAGACTCGCGTACGGGTCCGTATCTGTCTGGCAAATGGAAAGTGCCGTATCCGTAGACACTACCAAAATATAAACGCAACACTTTTGTTTTTGCTCCCATTTTTTATGAGATGAACTCAAAGATCTAAAACTTTTTCCACATACGCTATCACCATTTCTCTCAAATATTGTTCACAAATCTGTCTAAATCTATGATAGTGAGCACTTCTTTGCTGAGATAATCTATCCCACCTCACAGGTGTGCCATATCAAGATGCTGATTAGACACCATGATTAGTGCACAGGTGTGCCTTAGACTGCCCACAATAAAAGGCCACTCTGAAAGGTGCAGTTTTGTTTTATTTAGGGGGGGTCCACTCCTCTTCAATGGCTGTGTGTAGTTGCTGGATATTGGCGGGAACTAGTACACGCTGTCGTATACGCCGATCCAGAGCATCCCAAACATGCTCAATGGGTGACATGTCCGGTGAGTATGCTGGCCATGCAAGAACTGGGACGTTTTCAGCTTCCAAGAATTGTGTACAGATCCTTGCAACATGGGGCCGTGCATTATCCTGCTGCAGCATGAGGTGATGTTCTTGGATGTATGGCACAACAATGGGCCTCAGGATCTCATCACAGTATCTCTGTGCATTCAAAATGCCATCAATAAAATGCACCTGTATTTTTCGTCCATAACAGACGCATGCCCATACCATAACCCCACCGCCACCATGGGCCACTCCATCCACAACATTGACATCAGAAAACCGCTCACCCACACCACGCCACACGCTGTCTGCCATCTGCCCTGAACAGTGTAAACCGGGATTCATCCGTGAAGAGAACACCGCTCCAATGTGCCAGACGCCATTGAACGTGAGTATTTGCCCACTCAAGTTGGTTACAACGACGAACTGGAGTCAGGTCGAGACCCCGATGAGGACGACGAGCATGCAGATGAGCTTCCCTGAGACGGTCTCTGACAGTTTGTGCAGAAATTCTTTGCTTATGCAAACCCATTGTTTCAGCAGCTGTCCGAGTGGCTGGTCTCAGACCATCTTGGAGGTGAACATGCTGGATGTGGAGGTCCTCGGCTGGTGTGGTTACACGTGGTATGCGGTTGTGAGGCTGATTGGATGTACTGCCAAATTCTCTGAAACGCCTTTGGAAACGGCTTATGGTAGAGAAATGAACATTCAATACACGAGCAACAGCTCTGGTTGACATTCCTGCTGTCAGCATGCCAATTGTATGCTCCCTCAAATCTTGCCACATCTGTGGCATTGTGCTGTGAAAAAACTGCACCTTTCAGAGTGTCCTTTAATTGTGGGCAGTCTAAGACACACCTGTGCACTAATCATGGTGTCTAATCAGCATCTTGATATGGCACACCTGTGAGGTGGGATGGATTATCTCAGCAAAGGAGAAGTGCTCACTATCACAGATTTAGACAGATTTGTGAAGGATATTTGAGAGAAATGGTGATATTGTGTATGTGGAAAAAGTTTTAGATCTTTGAGTTCATCTCATAAAAAATGGGAGCAATAACAAAAGTGTTGCATATATATATTGAGTGTCTAATGTAGCAATAAAAAGAAGCGACTGAGAAAATATAATATAAATGATGTAGCCTTAGATTTATTTAAAATGGCACTCTAAAAAAATAATACACTGGTTCAACTTAAAGATTGCGGTAACAATTTGTGTTGATCTTTTTAAGTAACTCCAACTCAGCCAACTAATGAGTAAGTCCTATTAGAATTCTATAGTTCAAGAACACAACTTAAGGCAATAAATGTGAAATAATTGTGGCTGTGTTGATGTGAAGTGCCTGGGTAGAGAGCTTTCACTTAAAGTCTGAGGTTCTTCAGAGGAGTGGACACACAAAGATTGACTGTTACAGGCTTCTTCTGTCTCTCTCTCCCTGTCCTCTTGGAGACAATCGTGCCCCGGCTAGTCTTGGTTCCTCTCTGGGTTTATTCCAGTGACGCGCCTAAAAAACACAGCGGTCTGAGATTAGAGGTTGGATGGAAATAAAGTCTGTGACTATATAAAATCTTGTGATACTTTTGTCGGGATGACTACTGGTGGATTTTCTTTAATCGGGAAATCCACCAGTATATATGTAAACCATTTAAAACAAATAAGATCCCAAGAATGTAACACAGAAAAAGAAGTCAAGAAATTATTATTAATAAGACATATCATGAAAGTGAGTAAAACCTAAAGACTGCTCTACTGTGCAGAGCCCCCAAGATCCCAACAAGTACACAGTACACAGGATTTTTGTTCACTGACAGATTAGGAGATTATACAATCATAAATTCTGTGACTTGGCAGAGATCTGATGGAATCCACCAACCAATCACATCACTTGTCTTGCTTCATAACCCGCATCAGGTCACATGGGGTCCTGTCTGTGGATTGCCTGTTCTTTTTAGTTGAAATTTGACTTCACTAGGTTGTGTGTGGAAGTTCATATCCAGTTCATATCATATCCAGAATATTATCATGTCTGAGGGCTCCAAACATGATTAATATGAGAGGAAAAAAAAGTCAAATCTGTTTCAGATTTTCTCTAATCTTAGACTTTTGCTGACATGTTGCATCATTGGAACATTTTGTATTGAAATTAGTGTAAAGTTTAGAGATAAATGAAAAAGATAAATTACTGTTTGGTGCAACTGCTGACAACTCATAGACATCTGAAGTGAGACCTCTACTACACACTGCTGTTTTGAAAGAAGCCACAGGTTGGAAACCATTTATTTAATCTGTTACTATGTGTTACATTTTAAAAAACTTGTTATATTATCCACTGTATCAAATCTATGCTGCCAGAAAAATGTTGTGGAGTAGACATTTAAAATGTTGTGTCGTGGAAGAATAAAGTGGCAGAACATGGATGTAATTTTGTACTAAGATTGCACAGTTTGAACCTGGTATAAAATACATTTATGACTAGAAAAGCACTTAGAGTGCAATACTCCACCAAAGTTGTTCAGTCTCTCATATGGCATTGTCAGAAATACAGCATTTTTTAATGATTTTTTTTTAAATTTTTTAAGGAATGCAGCATTTGTTTCCTTCTACTACAAGTCAAAACTTTGGACACACATTCCCATTCAGTGTTTTTTTATTTATTTTCTGCATTGTAGATTAATACTGATGTTGAACACTTTTTTGTTTACAACATAATTCCATATGTAGTCTTTTATAGTTTTGATGTCTTCAGTTTTAATCTATAATGTATAAAATAAATAAAAACCACTGAATGAGACGGTGTGCTCAAACTTTTGACTAGTACAGTATTAATTAGTGATGATCAGAAATCATGCCAACATAGAATGTGGCCATTTAATATAGATGTACCTGCAAACAAAGCGACTGTGCTCTGGGCACAGGCATGTGTATGTTATGTATGGATACCACATCGCATGACATAAATATGTAGCTGGCACCGGGAATTTATGGGACTCGGAAACACCCCCACAATTGAATCACTTGTTCCTTCGATCATTTCCGATGGATACGTTCCGAAAATTTGTGGTCCACAGTGGTCCATTTGAAGTAGGATCGCGGTCATGTGATCATCAGCAGGCAGCTGATATAGTGTTCACTTCTTGTCATAGTTACAGTGACACCGTGCCGCTGTCTCGCAATGTCACAGAAATCTTTAACAAATCCGTGGATCCAGACTATAAGCAGCATCACTGCCAAAATCTAATCACCTGGTCCTTGTGTCATTTCTGACCTTCCCTGAAAATTTCATTTGTCCATTAGTCCGTTTCTGAATAATGTTGCGAACAGACAGGCAGATGGACAAATGCATGTCGATCTTCACGTAACTCTGCCACGCTTCTTGGCAAAATAGTAATTTTTTTTTGTCCATCCAAAAAACCTAAACTCTCGATGGATTCATCACAGTATGTAACTCCTCTCACAGTGCAGTCATTTGATCCATTCTTAATACAAAATACATTGATCAGTACAGCTTTGATTTGATTGAAAATGCGAAAGTTATCCTCTGCTCCACCTGTCTGAGCCTCACCTTGCTGTTATTTGCAGCAGCAGTTAGAAAAAGACGTATATTTAGATTTCAAACTCTCCTCTCAGTCTCTCTCAGCCACTATATAATGCATGACAAAAAGTTATTAATGATGCAGTGATATCGCTTTAAAAGCAAGCTTTTCAGACAGTGAACTGCAGGACATCTGTCTGTCTGTCTGGGTTTAAGGTTTGGAGTAGTAAGAAGGATTCAGTCTCCCTTCATTAGACTCTGCTGCAGCTGTCTCACTCCTCCTGGAAGATTTTCAGCTTGTAGATTTGAGCTGTGACAAACCAGACAGGGAGCACAGACACAGGGCTCAAAGATGCAAAGCCTTTCTCAGTGCAGAGTTTCCAGGTTCAGATTTGTGTACTTGGTCAGACAGCATCTACTACATTATTTCCTCAGTAAATTGATTAGTTGTCTGGTCTGAAAAGTATCAGAAACAGTGAAAACTGTGGATCAGTCAAGGAGAGAAACCAGAGAATCTTCATTGTTGAGAATAAGAATTAGCTTTTTCCTTCACAATTTATTCAAAGCGATTACATAAAAGTTGACAACTAGTGGATT
The DNA here is from genome assembly GCF_021347895.1 of Acanthochromis polyacanthus. NCBI lineage: Eukaryota > Metazoa > Chordata > Actinopteri > Pomacentridae > Acanthochromis > Acanthochromis polyacanthus. The sequence continues at coordinate 20,387,565 of NC_067130.1, forward strand.
AATTATTGCAGCTCCAGTACCTGGTGGTCTAAACCACAGCACTTTACTGCACTGAGACAAAAATCATCTTAAAATGTCCTCTAAGAAAAATAAAACTAATTTCCGAAGTAAGAGCAGAAAAATGTTACACCTATTATCCAACCAATCACTGTGTTTATATTTATTTGGTGAGGTTTTTTTTTTTAAATGTGGGGAAACAAAAGTTTGGGGTCATGTAGAAATATCCTTATCTATGAAAGAAAAGCAGTTCTTTTCAATGAAGATAACATTAAATGAATGAGAAACACAGTCTAGACATTATTAACGTGGTAAATGACTATTCTAGCTGGAAATGACTGATTTTTAATGATATATCTACATAGAGGCAGAGATGCCCATTTCCAGCAACCAACACTCCTGTGTTTACCGTGTTAGCTAATGGTGTTGAAAGGCTAATTGTTGATTAGAAAACCCTTGTGCAGTTATGTTAGCACATGCATGGAAAAGATGAAATTGTCTGGGTGACCCTAAACTGTTGAACAGTAGTGTATCTGTTCCTTTGGCGACCAAAGCCAACCAATGCCAAGGAGGAATCCTAACCAGATGTGTGAACCACCTCAGCTAGATGGTGAAGGAGCAGCACCTCCACTCTGAGCTCCCTCTGGAATTCTGAGCTCCTCTCTCTGAGCCCAGAGGTACAGAGGAAACTCATTTTAGCTGCTTGTATTTCATTCTTTCAGTCAGTGCCAGAGCTCATGACCATAGGTGAAGGTTGGATCGACTGGTAAGCTGAGAGCTTCGTCTTACACATCTCCTCACCACGATGGCGAACACAACAACCGACGACACCTTTACCAAGATATATTTCCATCTCATGCTTTGTTTTCCCATCACTTGTGAACAAGATAATGACATATTCAAACTATTTTGCGCTTTCCCCAACTAAAAGTGAGCAATCCAAAAATTTACAGTGGAGAACCACAGCCTCAGAGTTTCATCTGCTTCACATTGAGCTGCCAACTACCCCAGCTGTCTGATGAAGCCAGTACAACCACAACTTCTGTAAAAAGCAGAGACTCTGAGGCTCCCAATCCAAACATTCTCCTTTTAGCTACACCTTGAGATCCTGTCCGTGAATGTCACCAAGAGTATCAAAGGAAAGTGATGCGTCTGGCATCCACTGAAAACCTGTGTGATTTTATGCCAACAGAACGACCGATCTTCCCGTATTCTCTCTGACAAATTAGTCTTCCTAGGAATGTTTCCCAGCAGGAGTATGCATTTCACAACTTTTCAAAAGTCTCAACAAATATTTAGTCATCCTACCTAGAGAAATATCCAGAAAATAGAATCTAAATTAGACGAAACCAGAGTTTGGTCCTAATGTTGCATATAGTGTAACTCCACAGAGCGTGCTCAGAACACACTGCTGTGTTGCTCCTCTGCTAATGCACTGCCTTGTTTATTACCTTCAGACTCAAAACTGAATCTTTGTCCGCATGAATAAACTCGTAGATTTTTGCTTTTCTGTGCTGTGTGCGAGCCGAGTGACTGTCTGCCAACATGGAAGAGCGCCGTCTCTTCCATCTCTGATAAGCAAAGAATAAAATGATTAGTCAACGGCCTCTGAAGGAGAAGAGATATCATTATTTCTGTGAAAGATCAACCCGCTGCCACCACCACCATCCTCCCAGCTTGCTCTCTCGCTGTGTTATCCATCCTCATCCCATCTCCCTCTCTCTGTAATCCCTTCCTCCTCTTCCATCTTACCCCAATCTCATCTCTTTTATCTCTTCACTTTCCTGCCATCCCTTCTGGTTCTCACGCTGCTGTTGTGCGTTTTCTTCACAGATACATGGGAGGATGGGAGGGGGAGTCTCTGCAGTGAGGCAGCTCAGCGACAGCCGGCTCGGTGCCTCTACAGTACCTCACACTGCATCGCAGAGGTGCAGGGGTCACATTGAGCTGAGAGCTGCACAGAACAAAAATCTGTGCTTTTTAACAGCAATTTGGTTGCAAAAGACTCAGAGGAGAAAGCACAAACATTAAGGGAATTACTGTCATTACAGCACACAGAGCGGGTGCTGTGGCTGCAAATAAAAAGGAGAAAAGTGAGATTTTCAGACACTAATCAACCGTAATTTCTGAGAACATTTTTTACCGAGCATGACGTTAGCAGTTTATCAGGTACACAATCTCAAATATTATCATGAAATATTTTGGGGGGGGGAAAATCTTTTTTGTGTTTCAAAAGGTGTGAAACACAAACAAATTTAACCGTTTCAGTGTGTCAGTTCTCAATATTGTCGGTATTAAAGTCAACAAGAAACAGAAAATGTGTTCAAAATTGAACAAAAAATAAATAAACCATCACATCATCAAATTAAAATTCAATAGTCCTGCCATTAGCATGCAGTAGAGCTCCAATCCAGGTTGTCATGTTCCCCACGAGCCTTTCACACTGTTCAGGGGTAATCTTGTCACATTCTTCTTGAATTACTGCTTATAATTCTTCTACATTCTGTGGTTTATGCTTTCAAACACACCTTCTGATAATCCACCACAGATTTTCAATGTGGCTCATGTCCAGGGATTGAGCTGACCACTCTTAGCCCTGGATACTGTGCTCCTACAGCTAAGTTCTACTGGTCCTGGATGTGTTTAAGGGGCATTATCTGGTTGAAACATCCAGTTTTCACCTGGATGAAGCAGTGCACATGCAGAAGGGAGCATGTGGGTTTAGAGAATGGTACAATACTTGGCAGAGTTCAATGTGTCATCACAGCACTGTCACCTAGCAGCTAGAGGATCCCCGGTCCGCGTCCCTGCCCTGGGATCTTTCTGCATGGAGTTTGCACGTTCTCCTTGTGCATGCGTGGTTTTCTCCGGGCACTCCAGCTTCCTCCCCCGTTCCAAAGAACATGCTGGGAGTAATTGATAATTCTAAATTGTGTGTAGGTGAGTGTGATTGTTTGTCTCTATATGTAGTCCTGTGATAGACTGGTGACCTGTCCAGGGTGTTCGTTATCTTCACCCTAGCTAGAATAGACTCCAGCCCCGCATGACCAAACCGTTTTGCTATGTTTGGCAGCCATCTTGGTTATCCAAGATATTAGAGCTGCACTGTCGATCGTAGCATCTTTCTATCCAACAGTGTACTGGGCTGTTTCAAGGATATTTAAAGATCGGATGGAAAAAAAATTCTTCAGCCAGGCAGCAAAAGCCTCTGAAGTTACTATCTAGGAGTACATCCAGAAGTTATCTCAAAAGTCGGCAAATTCAGACTACATTTAAAGACATATGACAAAACAAAAAAAGCACTCAGAGAAGGCAGTACTCCATCATTGTATTATTTCTGACGGCTGAACATCATCAAATTAAAATTCAATAGTCCTGCCATTAGCATGCAGTAGAGCTCCAATCCAGGTTGTCATGTTCCCCACGAGCCTTTCACACTGTTCAGGGGTAATCTTGTCACATTCTTCTTGAATTACTGCTTATAATTCTTCTACATTCTGTGGTTTATGCTTTCAAACACACCTTCTGATAATCCACCACAGATTTTCAATGGGGCTCATGTCCAGGGATTGAGCTGACCACTCTTAGCCCTGGATACTGTGCTCCTACAGCTAAGTTCTACTGGTCCTGGATGTGTTTAAGGGGCATTATCTGGTTGAAACATCCAGTTTTCACCTGGATGAAGCAGTGCACATGCAGAAGGGAGCATGTGGGTTTAGAGAATGGTACAATACTTGGCAGAGTTCAATGTGTCATCACAGACGGTGAGATGACCAACACCAGCAGCACTCATGCGTCCCTAAACCATGATACTGCCTCCACCATACTTGACAGTAGGTACTGTACATGCTGGAGATCATGCTTCACCTGACCTTCTGCTTAGCCTCACATTAGCAGGAGGAAGATAAAGCTGGAAATTGGACTCATCTTACCACAGAATCTTCTTCCAGTTCCTGGCTGTCCAGTTCTTGTGTGCTTCAGCCCAATGACGCCGGGCTAACCTCTGTCTCTCATTGATCAGGGGCTTCTTCACGGCCTTGTAGGATCTTAAGACATGATCTAAAAGTCGGCGGTACAGGTGGAACACTTTACACCAGTTTGGTTTGACCACTGGTGCTGAAGCTCCTGTGAAGTCATTCAGCGGTTTTACCTGCCCATGTGGACCAGGATGCGAAAGAAACACTTGGACACCCAGATCTTGGTTCATCTTCCAAGCTGTTGGTTCGTCTGTATTTCTGCAGAGTTATCCAACTGATGACGGACTGCATCTGCACTTCCTGGCTATCTGGCGACAGCTGTACCCTTCCTGGCTGAGAATCTGTATCTTCTGTTTCCTTCGTTAGGTTCCTTGGTTTAGCCATTTTTGTCTCTGAAGAACTTTCAAATGTGCTGGCTTTATATAGACACAATACACGGCTACAAAAATGGTGTCTTTTAATAAAAAGTGGATCACTGGTATCAAAATGATCCAATACTCAAATGTTCTTATGTATTTTTATGGAACCAATCAATGTTAAGTTTGTAATGGCTATTTTAGGATTTGTTTAGTATTTTGGCTGTGACTGTACTAAATTGCATTTGAAGACCTAAGAGCAATTCTTAATGCAATATCTCACAAATGCATGGGGTGCCCGAAAACTTTTTTCCATCACTGTCTTTCTCGCTCTGTTTTGGTCTCCACCACTCCTTCAGGATTCTGAAGGGACTATCAGGCTCTTTAGCTGCCTAATGCTCCACTGGTTTCTATGTTGTCTGTCTGCTGTTTGCTCAACAAATGACTCTTTAGACACAAACGGAAAGTAATGAGACTGACTGAAAACAGTAAAAGTAAAAAAAACAGTAAAATGGTATTGGCAGATACTAAATCTGATGAAAGGCAAAAAAAACATATTAAAAATAAAAAATAAAAATAGATCATGACATCCTTAAATGTACAGTTCAGTTCTGGTGATCCAGAGAATGCAGATGGTCACTTTGGAGGCAGCAGTTTGAGGCACTGTTTGTTCACCCCCGCTTTTTTTTTATTTTTATCAGTGACTCAATAACAGAATAAGCAGCACAAACTGCTGTCTCCTAAATGGCCATACAATTGAATCAATGTCTCTGAGACAGTTGTAACAAAAGCTGGACACTGTGACCTCCATGGATGTGAATCTAATGCAGGAGTGTTGCATAAGACTGTGTTGCTTTTAGAAGGTACGCTGAATAAACTGTCAAGTGATCTGTGGTGGTTAGAAATGTAACTCTGTCTGGACTGGTTGCTTCTTTTTAATCAACATAATGAGGGAACATGCCCTGCGACAGACTGGCGACCTGTCCAGGGTGTCCCCAGCCTTCGCCCGAGTCAGCTAGGATAGGCTCCAGCACCCCCCGCGACCCTAATGAGGATAAAGCGGTGTATAGAGGATGGATGGATGGATGGATAATGAGGGAACATTCTTAATGAATATATCTAGTTTGAAAAATCTGAATAATGAACCATTTCTACATTTAATTTGTGTTCTGCTGACAACAACTGAAGCATTAGTAGCTTGTTTTCATGGTTTTATGGTTCACAGTAATAATAACACTTTAGAGAAAGAAAGAGGGAAAGATGGTGGTCCAGCATAAAAATTTAAAAAGTCAACAGTGAATACATGAAAGTGAAACCAAGTTCTAAATTTTTCATCGTCAGCGAAGCCTTTGAAAGGATCAAAACCAACAATGAAGTGAATTAATCTACTGACTAAGCTTTTTCCACTGTGCCGTGCATACAGCGCGCATTTTTTAACAAAAACTGGCTTCTACTACTTTATTTGGAGATCAAACTGAAAGTGAGTGTGCATGAAGGGTTAACCGTGATCCCTTGCTGCTCAGACAGAAAAACTGTGCATACAACTACAGTAAAACTCTTTTAAAGGTGATGCTGTGTTTGTGGGCCCCTGTGAGATTTACAAAGGTTTCAGTGCTGACAGCCACAGACAGAGCAGAGAAGAGGAAAAGTAGTAAGAGCTGCACAAACACACCATTGATTAATTTTTTTATACAGGATTTGTTGAGTGGGCTGCACAGTGGTAGGTGGTTAGCACTGTCACCTAGCAGCTAGAGGATCCTCGGTCCGCGTCCCTGCCCTGGGATCTTTCTGCATGGAGTTTGCACGTTCTCCTTGTGCATGCGTGGTTTTCTCCGGGCACTCCAGCTTCCTCCCCCGTTCCAAAGAACATGCTGGGAGTAATTGATAATTCTAAATTGTGTGTAGGTGAGTGTGATTGTTTGTCTCTATATGTAGTCCTGTGATAGACTGGTGACCTGTCCAGGGTGTTCGTTATCTTCACCCTAGCTAGAATAGACTCCAGCCCCGCATGACCAAACCGTTTTGCTATGTTTGGCAGCCATCTTGGTTATCCAAGATATTAGAGCTGCACTGTCGATCGTAGCATCTTTCTATCCAACAGTGTACTGGGCTGTTTCAAGGATATTTAAAGATCGGATGGAAAAAAAATTCTTCAGCCAGGCAGCAAAAGCCTCTGAAGTTACTATCTAGGAGTACATCCAGAAGTTATCTCAAAAGTCGGCAAATTCAGACTACATTTAAAGACATATGACAAAACAAAAAAAGCACTCAGAGAAGGCAGTACTCCATCATTGTATTATTTCTGACGGCTGAAATCTTTAAAAAAAAATCCATGGATCCAGACTCTAAACTGCATCAATGCCAAAATCTAATCAATTGATCCTTGTATCATTTCTGACCTTCCCTGAAAATTTCATCCAAATCTGTGTGTCCGTTTTTGAGTAATGCTGCACACAGAAGGACAGACAAACCAACGCCGATCATCACTCAGTGAAAATCTGGGTGTCGTCTTTGATTCACAATTTTTTCTTGACAAATAGAAGATCTATTTCCAAATTCAAATCTGTCAATTATGTCAATGTATTTCAAGCCTTGTGGGTAAAAAAAAAAAAAAGACAAATCAAACCCACACCAATTATCAGAGCAAGAAACTACAAAAACAGAACAAATGACCAGAGTTTTTACTTTTTGCCAGTTCTTGTTCTGATCATATGTGACATGCTGTTCCATACCAAAAATAAGCTTAAAATCGTGATATTTCTTCAAAATCACATTATCACTCCTCCATGGTTTGTCGGTCTGTCTGTTAGCAAGATTACTGAAAAATAGACTAATGGATTTGGATGAAATTTTGAGCGAATGTCAGAAATGATTTTAGCAGTGATGTGGCTTATAGTCTGGATTCATGGATTTGATAAAGATTTCTGTATCATTTTGAGATAGTAGCACGGCGTTACTGTAACTATGACTACAAGTGAACTCTACATCAGCTGCCTGCTGATGATCACGATTGCGATCCTACTACAAATCGACTGCTGCAGATTTATCGGGACTTATCTGTCGGAAATGATACAATGAACAATTGATTAAGTTGTGGGGGTGTTTCCGAGTCCCATGAATTCCCATCCCCCACTACATATTTAGTCTCTGTACATAACATCCACATGCATAACACACGCCTGTGCTCAGTGGAAGGTCATTTTGTTTGTGGGTACACCTACACTACTGTTCCAAAAGTTTGGGGTCACTAAGAAATGTCCTTGTATTTGAAAGAAAGCACATATTTTTCACTGAAAATTACATTAAATGAATCAGAAATACAGTCTACACATTGCTAATGTGGTAAATGACTATTCTAGCTGGAAACAGCTGATTTTAATGGAATATCTCCATACGGGTACAGAGGAACATTTCCAGCAACCATCACTCCTGTGTTCTAATGCTATATTGTGTTAGCTAATGGTGTTGAAAGGCTAATTGATGATTAGAAAACCCTTGTGCAATTATGTTAGCACATGAATAAAAGTGTGAATTTTCATGGAAAACATGAAATTGTGTGGGTGACCCCAAACTTTTGAACAGTAGTGTATGTTAAATGGCCACATTCTATGTTGCCGTGATTTCTGCCACGAGTTCTTTCAAGATTTCAGCCGTCGGAAATCATACAGTGACTGAGCAGCCCTGGCGGAGTACTGCACTCTCTGAGTGCTTTTCTGATTCCACGTCGTATTTCAAAATTCGTGGAAACAAACTGTTTGCAGCAGATTCTATAAAACATAAACATGTTTACAATCCTGAGAAATAATGATTCACTGAACACTGACCAACATGACAGTTATTTGTGAGTTATCAGCTGAACTGCAGGAAGTGTTTACACCGAGCAGAAAGGAGTCAAATATGAAAACTAATTAAAATTGTGGATAGTTGAAGTTCTATTGTATGTAGAGCCAGCATATTTTAAAGTATTGATAACAATAATCCATCCATCCATTCTCTATACACCGCTTTATCCTCACTAGGGTCGCGGGGGTGCTGGAGTCTATCCCAGCTGACTCGGATGAAGGCAGGGGACACCCTGGACAGGTCGCCACTCTGTCACAGGGCTACATATACAGACCAACAATCACACTCACATTCACACCTACAGGCAGTTTAGAGTAACCAATTAACCTCAGCATATTTTTGGACTGTGGGAGGAAGCCGGAGTACCCGGAGAAAAGCCACACATGCACAGGGAGAACATGCAAACTCCATGCAGAAAGATCCCAGGCCCAGACTGGGATTTGAACCGGGGATCTTCTTGCTGCAAGGCAAAAATGCTAACCACTACATCACTGTGCAGCCCTTGATAACAATAATGTCCATCTGATATCACACATCTTGTTTTTATGTCCATAATTTTGTATTTGTCTCTTGTTTATTATATGTGTCTCATTGTGCTGTTTATTTTAAAGTCTTTTAATGCAGCACTTCAGTTTAAACTGCTCAAATGTGCTTAAGAAATGAATTTCATGGGTAGTTCACAAAAGGCAATTTCCAAAAAAAGGAAAACATGCAGCGCTTAAAGCCAAATTCTGGGGCAACGAAGGAGCTGTAGAAGCAGCGCAGCACTGAGGTTAACACACATAATTGCTGACAAGCAGGGAAACGTAACAAAAACAGACATCAAGAAGAATAGACCAACACCATCATGCTCCCATTCTTTGCACCACTTAGACTACAATATGTTCAGCACAATGTCCTGTCCACAAAAGCTGTTCAGAGCCATATTTTAGGTCATTGAGCAGCACCGTTTACACACCGAGCTCTGCTTCCATACACTGCTTGTCTGGGATGTCGGCGGCAGACATAAAATTAACCAACAATCCCTCTTCTTTTAGCTCCAGGACTAAAACACAATGCGTTTATTTCCCTCATATATACAAGCTCCTTCCCACACACACACACATGCAGGCGGCTTTTCTCAGTGAAGACGCCCTGAGGCTCTGGAGATTTGCTAAAGTGGAGATCCTGTATAGCTCTTCTATTGTTAAGATTCTCTAACAACCCATATTTGACTACACAGGCCTGCAGCAGTCAGATAACACACAATAGGAGCACTATAGCCAACATTTCTTCGATTCACACAAACAGAAGCTCGCTGATCTATGGGCTGTTTGGGCTGGCATATAGCAGACACATCAGTTATTAATTGCTGGGCTTTAATTTTATTTGCTTTCCCTCATCAATTTCATTAACAGGACCTGGGGTACATAAACAGGATTTTCCTGAAGCAGTTAACTGCAGACACTATGCTCAGTCACAGGAGTCTATGTGAAAGTGAGTGAAACAGCAGCTCTGTGACGCACAACCATTACTGTAAATCATACAGCAATTACAAGTGAGGACAATCAGGCTCAATATACATGATTTCTGCTCAGTGTGGATGGAGCTGCGGGAATGTGTGGCAGCAGAGATGTAATCACAGAGGAAGGTTTCCTACTGATGTGGCATACCTAATGTGCAGCTGTTCTGCAGCTCCTAATGAGCTGCCTGCTCCACGTGGTTTCATTTCTACAGGACCAATGTGAATGGAATACAGATTACCACCACTGAAAGAAAGACAATGGATGAACAGTATGGAAATGTAACTTTGTTTACATTTTCAACCTGCAATAACTATCCATCCATTCATTATCCATACACCGCTTAATCCTCATTAGGGTCATGGGGGCCTGGAGTCTATCAAAGCTGACTTAAGGTGAAGGCAGGAGACACTCTGGACAGGTCACCAGTCTATCACAGGGCTACATATAGAGACAAACAATCACACTCACACCTACGGATAACTCAGAGTTATCAGTTAACCTCAGCATGTTTTTGGACTGTGGGAGGAAGCCAGAGAACCCAGAGAAAACCCTCATATGCACAGGGAGAACATGCAAACCCCATGTAGAAAGATTTCGAGAAGGTGGGGAAGCGGACCAGCGATCGTCTAGCTGCTAGGTGACAGTGCTAACCACCTCATCCACTGTGCATCCCTTTAAAATATTATCCATCCATCCTCTATATACCGCTTTATTCTCACTAGGGTCACGGGGGGTGCTGGAGCCTATCCCAGCCAACTCGGGCGAAGGCAGGGGACACCCTGGACAGGTTGCCAGTCTGTCGCAGGGCTACATATACAGACAGACAATCACACTCACATTCACACCTGTGGGCAATTTAGAGTAATCAGTTAACCTCAGCATATTTTTGGACTGTGGGAGGAAGCCGGAGTGCCTGGAGGAAACCCATGCATGCACAGGGAGAACATGCAAACTCCATGCAGAAAGATCCCAGGCCCACCCCGGGATTCGAACCAGTGATCGTGTAGCTGCTAGGCGACAGTGCTAACCACCACTGTACTGTGCATCCCTTTAAAATATTATGTTGGATAAAAAATTATTTTGCCCACAATTACAAGGGAAATCAATGAAAAAATAATTACTAAAGAACAAAGATTTTAATTTCATTTTATCTCTTATTTGAGATTCAGTTTGGTCATTGGGGGTAGCACAAGAGAAAAACGGCATTTTAGAGAAAACTCCAGACTTATTTGGTATTTTGAAAAATATTTTCAAACATTCATTTCTTTATTACTTTTCTTTTATTACATTTGGTCTCAGGACAAGTACATTTACACAACAGCTGCATTTTTTTGTATTTTGTACATGGATTATTTGAAATTTGATGGGTGAGACGTAAAAGGTCCTCCAATTCTGGAATGACCAAAATTCGTAACTTAAGCTTCCACCTGCCATTAGCAGCTCACACCTAAATGCTTGGCCACTGGCTGTTTTCTTGGTGAAGTGCACCACTGGAGTTGTCGTTTTCCCCTTGCTTTTAGATGAACACATGCTTGTTCCTTTTTTTTTAACACACTTGTTATCTTTTCACTAATAAACTGTACAACACTGTCAACATGAAAAAATAAACAGATTGTGCAGTCATCATGGTTTTAATCATTTGGGTAAAGAGCAATCTTTCTGTGGCTACATTTGGAAACTGTTCCGACAGAAGAAATTGTAGCTAGAACATGAGTGTGGTATCAGAATGTAGAAAAGGATTTTCTTTCATCTGCTATACCTTTTTTGACCAACCACCTTTCCAACATGGTGATCTGACCCTTCACAGCTGACCCAAAATGCACTTTTTACTGTTTTCTCCAGTGAATTATTGGAAAACAGATACCACATCCAAGGTATCAATAATTGTTTCTGTGAATCTGTGTCATAAACATTAAATTGGGGCTTCTATGTGCATGAAAATATTATACATCCAGTTATGTTGATGCTGGTTGGTGATGACGTTGGTTAGAGAGAAAACTGTGCAAAATAAACAACTACTTTAGATCTAGATTTTGACACATGGAGTGGATGTAAAAACGTTTTTATTTCACTCCTGAAAATGTCATGTGTCTGTATTGTCTTGTATTTACGAAGTTATGAGGCTCAAAAATGCTGGAAAAACTAGTGTGAATTAAGAAGCACAAAATTTCGATCTCTATTTCATTCCGTGGTGTAAATATTTATAGCATGAAGATAACATTTTGAACAGTTTCATTGAATATAATGAAGTTATTGTACAATAAAAATCTACTGAGTTTATTACTCAGCCATGGAATGCAGCGGAGTTATGTGATGATGGCCGTTGGTTTGTCTGTCTGTCTGTCTGTCTGTCTGTCTGTCTGTTCGCAACATTACTCAAAAACCGACTAACGGATTTGGATGAAATTTTCAGGGAAGGTCAGAAATGACACAAGGACCAAGTGATTAGATTTTGGCAGTGGTGCAGCTTGTAGTCTGGATCCATGGATTTGTTAAAGATTTCTGTATCGTGAGTTGGCGGCACAGTGTCACTGTAATTATGACAACAAGTGAACTCTACGTCAGCTGCCTGCTGATGATCAGAAGATTGAGCTCCTTCTACAAATCCACCACTGCAGACCATGAATTGTTTAAAGATTTCATCTCTTGGAAATCAAACGACGAAGCAGCCTTGGCAGAGTATTGAGCTCTCCGAGTGCTTTTCTTGTCTTTTTATAGAATGCCCCTTTAATTTAAAAAAAAGGGTAATTGTTGCATTATGGGAAAAATGTCTACTGATAAATATTTTGTCCTCTCCACTTTTGATTTTATCCTTTATTGTTTAATCTGCCTCTTGTGAGTCACTCAACATAACAGAGGTGCAATACTAAATCAGTGCAGTGCCCCTTTAAAGGGTGCTGTTTGTTATTCAGAATGTAATAACTGGAATTAATAAACTCTAAAATCTGAGGAGTCCCTCTGGTTTCATGTGGCTTCAATTCCAGCCAAGAAAAATGAGTCTGTAAAAGCAGGAGACGCTCATCCATAACTGAGATCAGTGTGACCAGTCATATCAATTAAATAAAGAGAAGACTGCAGAATATAATTATGTCTTCTGTTTCAGCTGAGCTGCAAGATGAGAAACTGAGATACTAAAGTAGATGTTCCTGTAGGGAAAGTACAGGACATGTACAGCAGGTTCTTCCATAATCACACGTGTGTTAATGAAGCTGTCATCTGATCCTCAAAATGAAATACAGAATGCAAAATATGAGTTCTCTATGCGTGTTGTAATACAGAGAATGTAATTAAATCTATTTCTCGTCTTTGCTTAGGATCAGTGGGAATCCCTGCAAGACTTTCTTGATCCAAATATCATCCACATTAGATTGTTAAGGGATCTAATTTATACTTCAGTGAAAATACTTTATCAGACTGAGATGTAAAAGTTGGTCCTAATTTAAACAGCAAGCAGAATGGAGATAATCCAAACTACCACTGCCATTTGTACTACAGATGTTTTTTAATGGAAAATTACTGATAATGGCAAGTAAAATAACAGAAACTTCTTTTTTTAAAAATTACACCTTAACTGTAAAAACAAATAAACAAACAAAAAAAAAACCCTCAAAACAGGTTAAATTATTACAAATGGTAATATGTTACTTTTTACCACATTTAACAACAAAATTACATAATTTTTATCCTGCATTGAAATCAACAAAAAAAATCATAATTTTACAGATATTTGCTGTTACTTGAAAGTAGTCTGTATATTAAGGACTGAAAAAATAATATATATATATGATAATTTACCTGTTATTTTACAGATTTGATGTTTGGCACTTTTTAAGAAATTTTGCTGAATTACAGATCATTTATAGTAAAATCACATTTTTAAGAAAGTACTGATTAATATGTAGTTTGTACAGTGTTATCTGAAAAGTTTCAAAAGTTATTTGACAAGACAGGTGCTGTCTAAAAATCTCAAAGTAAAGATATCAAGTTGAACATCTGGATGGAGGCTGATAAAAGTTGACCTCCCTTCATTTCTCTGGAGCCGATTCCATGGATTTTAGGGATGCTGGTTAAAGAGCGACTAGTCGTCTTCCATCTAGTTGCTGTAAAAAGTTACTCCATCCTCGCCGACTTCAACCCCTCTTCATGACGACTTGTTCTGCCTCTGACCTTGTGGAAACTCCAGAAACTAGGGAAAAACCCGTTGAGACTCGGATTTTCGAAAAACTCATCGGGCGGGGGAAGGTGTGGTGGGCGGTGGGGGAGTAGAGGGGGACAGTGGGGGGAGGTGGGGGGTAGAGGGGGGAGGCCGCCACCTACCTCCCCGCCTACTCTCCGCTCTGACACTGCCTTGGCTCCACCCATGTGGTCACTTGGAAACTACGATGACAAAGGGATGACGAAATTTTTTTTTTTTTAACTCTGTAGCTCAGTGAGTTAAGGATATGCCTATGGAGCTGCAGGTTCAAGACCAGACCCTTCTTAAATATTTTGAAAATCCTGACAAAGAAAAATGTCAGTGGTGGGTCTTAAACCTGCTACCTTCCACTTGGTAGTCTCTTTTCTTACCCCCTGAGCTACTCGCTCAGATACTAATTCTTCCTTCTTTTGTGCATTTATCATCTATTTTTTGCCGTTTGAGTTTTTTTTTTAAACTCGAGTCTCGACTTGCCCGTTTTTCCCAGGAGGTTGGACTTCAGCCTTTGTGCTGGAGGGTTGAACCCTCAGTTCCAAGACTTTCCGAAGCCTCGAGCCCTCCCGAGTCTTCAGGACTTGAGCTTTCACACAGTCTGAGGGCTGAAATTTTCGAAGTCCCACAGTAGATCTCTGCTAGATTTAATTTTCTGACAGTCCAAGGACTGATGTCTTCGAAGTTCCTGAGTAGTTTTCTGTTAGTTTGAACCTTTAGACAGTCTGAGGGCTGAGCTTTTAAAAGTTTCTCAGTACTTCTGTTAGTTTGAACTTTTTGGTTAACAGAAGCCTTAAACCTTGTGACCATGAGTCTTGATTTCACATTTAGACCATCCATCTGAGTTCTTCTCAGACCTTCACCTGTGGGTTCTTTAGAAATCCTGAACAAACTTTGATTCTCTTCACTGAACAGAAAAGTTTGTGGAGATCAGAAGGTAACATTAGTTTGATTGATGCCTTCAACTACTAGTAGACTTTATCTGGAAAGCAGTTTTCTGAAATGAGCACTCAGTAAATCTGTCCACAATCAAACCAAGAATATAGAAAGAGGAAATGTTTGAAGAAACAACTTGATGTTTTCATTTCGGACTAGAAAAGCTCTTTTTTTATCGTTTTATTGTCTGTTCTGTTTAATTTGATCTTCTAAAGTCTAACTGGTGTCTTTAGTTTGATTTTTCTTAAATGTTTAGTTTTGCTCTTTTCTCACCTTTTATTCTTTTCTAATGTCTGATTTGATTTAAAAATATTTTGTCTTTTTAATGTTTAATTGTTGCTTTTCAAATGTTTGATCAGCTTGTCTTCCTTTTAATTAACTTTTTAAATGCTTCATTGTATTTTCTGTTTAATTCCTATTTAAAGTTTTATTGTTTTTAAATGTAAATTTTCTAATTAAACATTTTTTTAATTCAATGTTTTGTCTTTTTAAAGGTTTAATAATCTAATTAAATGTTTTGTGATTTTTTAAATGTTTGATATTCTTGTTTAATTTTATTTTTAAACATTTGATTATCTAAAATATTTTATCTTTAATGTTTAATATTTGTCTAAAAAAAGTTTAATTTCATAATTACAAGTCTTGTATCTTCTGTTTAATTACTTAAATATTTTGTCTGTTTAATACAATTTTGTTTTTAATGTTTAATTTTCTTTTTATAAGTTTGATTGTATTAAATGTTGTTTCCTTTGATTTAATTGCTTTTTAATGTAGTTTATTTCTTTAATCTTTTTTTCTGTCAAGATTTTAACCCCAACCTTAAAAATGAAACAAACCCTTAAATCACAATGAAAATACTTCTGTTGTCACAATCATGAGTTAGTCAATTATTCAGTTTATCAATTCAACTTTGTTTAGAACCTTTCACACAGATGACAAAACTACACAAGCAAAGAGAAAAAACAATGCCTAAACTATGATTAAAACTCAAAAACATCTTAAAAAAAGATTTAACATGGTAAAATGTGTTGTGTCCAGGGGATGGAGGAAGTTTATTGAAGTCTTCTTGGGCTCACATGGTAAATCATTTAAAATAGAAACTTGGTATTCAGTCTAAGGAAACTGCAGAGCGACAGAAGAACCAACAATATCTCCTGTTTCCTCCTTTGATGAGTCGACTCTTCTGGTGCTTTCAGACCAAAAAACTACAGACTCTTCACAACCTGCTCAAACTCTTGGTACAGGACCTCACAACACGGGCCAAGAAGGTTTCCTTCTCATTTCTATTCTGAAGCTCACCTTCTCCTGCTGAAACTGCTGATAAATGTTTCTGCTGCTCTAAAGTCTGGTCTCCAGAACTTCCTAAAAACTCTCAAAGTCTCTTCTGCTGCAGGTTGCTTTGTAAAACTGTTCCAGAAAACCTCACTAAACCACATGGAGGGGCCTCAAGATAGTCGTCCAAATGAAACCATACAAAAACCAAACTAGCATAACCCAAATGCTAAAGTCTCCTGCAGCCTACCAGAGAATCTCTTTAAACAGAGAATCAGGACAGGAACTCTTACCTTCTGGACAACCAACGTTGGTTCACAAACAAGAACACAGAATGTGTCTGACCAAAAACCTCTAAAGACTCACTACAGCCAAGATAAAGACACAACTCAGCTGCACCAAATCCACTAATCACTGCACACATTAACACCATGTGCCAACTGTGGCTAAAGAACCATATTTACCAAGACAACTATCCAGTACAAAGCCCTAAAACACACCAAGAAACACATTAAAGACGATTTTACTGCCTGAAGCTGAAAGCCAACACCTAAAGAACAAACTAAAGCAACAGAGCCAAACCAGGTTCAGTGAAGAGAAGCAGAGGAAAAGTTTGACTGCAGACAGAAAGCAGGAAGACACTGAGCTGCTCAGGTGTTCCTGATAACACCAAGCAGCCACCTTACTGGAAGTCCAGAGGGCTGGCTTAGTGAAGGAAATTTAGCTTAAAGTTGAAGCAGAAAGTTCACAAAGAAAGTTGAAAGCCATCTTCTGATACCTGAAATCTCTGAGTTTCCACACAAAGAACGCTTAAACATGTCAAACTGGTTTCATAGTAGAACCTTCACTGTAAAAACGTCATAGTATGGTGTGTTGCTCTAAAAACATTACGGATGGCTGATTAGGGTCGCCAAGGAGCGACACAAAAACAGGACAAACACTGGTTTCCAGGGGGTTCGTCAGCTATTTATTTGAAAGAGTAAGTTTACAACGACATGACATGTGAGCAGAAAAATCACAAAGTCTGTCTTTAGTTCGGCTGAAAATATTAGTTTTTGTCTTTTTTATTGACCAAACTTTTCAGGAAGTAGATGAAGAATAACTAAAGCTCTCATGTAGAAGTCCAACTTATTTTGGATCCTTGTTTATCTGAAGTTTAATCTTCATGCGTCATAGCAACATTTAATAAACCTAAAGCTTCCCTGTTGGCTCATTGGTGGAGTTTGTTCCTGAGCATCTGAACCTTAAATCCAGTCAGAGGACCATCTTCAGTCAGAGAACTTCAAGACCTTCCATCGGCTGGACCAGATGTGGCATCAGCTCCCTCTGAACATCTGGGTGACAGGAGAAAAGACAGAAATCAAACACAGTTCACAGAAATACAATTTATTCACTTTCATCATTTTATTAAAGTAGCATGAACTTTATTAGTACTGGACAACATCAGTAATGAAAGTAAATGTTTTGATCTCATCCTATTCCCTTTCAATTGTGGGCTTTGTGTATTTATTATCTTTTAATGACAAAAAATAAAATGGGTCACTGCTATGGTTTGGGCATAGAAAGTATTGGAAGTAATGCTTACTTGTTCACTCTGTTCCAACAGCTCACCTGTTCCTTTACTGACAGCAGTAATCCCCTCATCACTACTGGCTCTGCCTCTGACACTAAATCACATTTTTAAAATGGTCAAAATTCTCAGCACAAATCTCCCCTTTTTACAAAGCCGTCAGGTCACTTTCATGAATGTAGAGCTGAATCATCTTCTCATATAGAGCAGGTCTACACCAGACTCTTCATTATATTCATTCTAATAATATTCACTCAATGAACAATCCTACCTCTCACTCTGGACTTGTGGCTCTTGGCTGCTGCTTGGTGATGGATCTTTCTTCTGACTCTGAGGGGCTACAGGACAAAGTTTCAAACTTATGTGGTCGCATCATACTATTATTTAAATGATATAACGTTATGTTTTACGCTACAATGGCACACAATTAATTGACTTGATAATTAACTTGAACGGTGGTTTGCAAAGTTCAACATAGTCCATATCCGTTTCCTCGTCCTCGTTTGTCGTTTCAAACTGCGAGCTTTAGTGGAAAAGTTTCCAATTTCTGCACATTCGGCTGCGTCTGTTTCCAGAGCTTTCTTGTTTTTAACTCTTGCCTTCTCCGCCCCATCCTTGCACTTCCTGTTTCCATCTTTCAAACACCTCTGACCGTGTGCATGGACGTGTTATATCACGGTGTGTCTGCAAAAAAAAAAGAAAAAGAAAGAGCTGCCAGTGGAGGCGGCCCAGGAACAGCGGCAGCAGCAGAATGATCACCCCAGTGCCATGCCTGAACACCGGCCCACCGGGAATTGTCCCGGTCCCCACAATTAGCCACCCCGGGCCTGACGCAGGGTGTTGCTCTGTTACTGCAGTGAGTCTCCTCTTCTCTCAGCAAAACTTTCCCTCTCTCTGGAAACAAGAAGACACAGAGAAGTGAACTGCACCACACAGTGCTTCTGTCTACCTTCTTCACAACTGCACTGATGGTTTCTGAAGTAGTGAATCTATTGCAGACTTAAAGTCCTGCAGGCAGTCACGCAGCTCATCTGATCGTACAGTGATAAAGATAAAATGTTCACACTTTTGTTTCAGTTTTACTTTGTGTGGTGTCTTTATTCAGGGAGAAACACTTCAGTGGTTTTTGAGAGACTGCAGCAGAGCTATAACAATGAATCTGTAGGATTACAGCAATCCTGCAGATGGAAAAGGGTACATTAAGCAGCTATCAACTCTCAGTGCCCCAGAAGTGTTTGGAACTTGACAGAGTGGTGGGGAGAAGTAGGAATACATTTAATGGAGAGGACAGTTTTCTTTAGTCGGGTGTTGTACATGCTGCAGATGGTTTTTACTGGACTTACAGCCACTGTTACCTCCAGCTGAACTCATGCAGAGCAACAGATGGGGATAAAGAACACAGAAAAACAGATCTGGCTTAAACCTCGCGTTGTCTTAACATCCTGTACGCTCCCCTTGTCGTAAGAGTAAATAAAATGAACCGCCTTCACTGAGCCTCTAAAATAAAGCATTTTAATTGAATTTTCAACCCAAAATGTATTTTACATGAAGGAGCAACCTGTCCTGCATCACACACTTTGTGAATGTCTGGATTTCCCCTCTTCAGAGGGCAGAAAGACTGGATTTAATCAGTGGACACCACTCACTTTTATTAAATCTTACATGCTGTAGCTGTTGTCTTTATAAAGGTAGAGGTTTATTCTCACTATTGGTACTGCATAGGTGTAAACATTATTTGTGTAGCAAGAGGTAGTACTTGTATATCCTAAGAAAGTACCGGAAATGTGCAGAAAGTAGCTTGAAATGCATTTTTTTTAAGGGAAACAGTTTTTCTGAGATCAGCCAGTAGGAAACAAAATCTCAATTTCTCAGTGTGTATGTCTTTGTGGTTTTAGAGGTATGTGAGGTATGAAATGACCTGAAGAAAATCTTTGTACCCTGTTGATGTACAGCTTTGTTGAAAATATTTACAAAGACAGTGTTTCACTTTTTCTAGTTGCTGGGGTCACTTGAGTCATCAAATTTCAAGTTGAAAAAAGGTCATTTAGGGGTTTTCCTCTGCTGTTAACTCTTAGATGCATAAATGGGTTCATAATGACCCGGTGAGGTTGTTTTCTTGCAACATCTTTGTCATGAAAAGTTTTTATCATTTCATATTTCAGCTATTCCTTAAAAAAACATGCTTTTTGATGTCATTCTATTTAAATTTTTAAGTTACCCTTTGTACTTTTACAGAAACTGTAATATTCGTATTGCTACCCAAAGCTCTTTATCACTGATCATATCAAACCAGAGGTGATGAAATGCACAAACTTGGAGGAAAAGAGTGGAAAATTTTCAATAAAATGGACATTGACATTCCTCTATTGCTGTTCTGTGCAATATTCTTCTTTGTCAATTATCAATATATTCAAAATGTGTTAAAAAGTAAAAAAAAAAAAACATATTTCAAACATGAAAGCCATCTTGTGTGGACAAAAATGTAATACAAACAATAATACAAATTATTATTCTTGATCAAAATAACACAAATCACATAAAAACACACTGATTCTAAAACGGGTAACTTTTGACCCACTGGTGAAGTGTAGAGTCCAATCACTGGAACATCTAAGGGTTAAAAACATTCAGTTCCTCAGTTTTTTTTAACAGATATCTGCTGTATTTTTTTTTAAATGTGTTAAACCATTTCTAAACAGTTATTGTACAGATTTTCCCTGTAATGTTAAAATACAGATAATCTTGTCATGCTTTTTGTTTTTGTCTTGTCAGATGTCCTACTGTATGTTTTCCTTCTCCGTATCTCCTGTGTTTCTGTTTCTCTTGATTTACCTTCCAGTCCCCTTTTCTATTAGTACTTCCTGTTTTATTTTGAAATCATGTTCACCTGCCTGTCACATGCCCGACTTGTTCCTTGTTCTCCATGAGCTCACCAGGTATTTTGTATCTTTTTGGATTTTTCTTCTGACTAGGTTTTTTTTAGGTATCACTTGACCTTTTAGTTTGTTTTCTTATCTCACCAGCTGATTTTGCTGTTCCCCTGCCGGCCTGTGTTCTCCCTTTTGAGTTAGAATGACTAAAGATTTGCTTATTACTTTCAACTACCTGTCTTGTCTGTCTGCATCTGGGTCCTCTCTATATTTTCCCATGAGAAATATTGAGTAAAATCACAGAAAAAAATATGAATTTCCATGACAAATAAAGACCTCAAACAAAATATCTAAAACACAAAAAGGTCAAATTGAAAACATTACAAATTGTTTCACAAAAAGTAGTGTTTTTTTTTACAATGTAACCATAACATTACACTGTCACTATCTTTAAATCAGCAACAATTATAAAATAAATATTTGCCATTATTTTCACAATTTTTTTACCACTTTTAAATGTTGTATTTCACTTTTTTTTTACAGTGCAGTTTTTTTTCTTCAGCATGATTTTTTTTCTATAGCCAACTATGATGTACCACTTTACTGTCTGTGACAGTCTTAGAAACAAGTATTAACACCTTAAATGTGTTTTCTGTTTTCTAATCATTCTAATAATTAACTGGAGAAAACCTGAGAAATGTGTTTTGAGAAAACTTTCCAAGAGTCATCACTCAAGATCCTGTAACTAAAAAAATTATTGAACAGCAAGACAAAATAATTACAGTGGTACGAGGAACAACTGCTGAGGGACAAAATGACTGCAGAGACACAATAAATACGATGCATAGACAAACAGCAAAGACCACAAAAACACAAAAAGCTCAAAAAGAGACACTGTACAAACCCCCAAAAGATGCAAAATTAAGGCAGAAGATGCAAGCAGCTACAAAAACACACAATCTAGAGGTAGAAAGAAACAACTGCAACGACACACTCACAAAGCACACACAAATAGAGGGAAAATGATAACAAAATGCAAGAAAGTACAAAGAAACCTTGAGCAACCACAGCAAGGTGCAAAATTAATGTGAAAATGGATTGCACTTACGCAGCACTCTTATTTGTAACCTTTGTGGACAAATTACTTTTTATATTTTGCTTTTGACGAACTCATTCACACACAAACCATGCAAGATGCTCGCTTGCTATTGGGAGCAATTTGGGGCTTAATGTCTTGCCCGAGGACACTTCAGCACTTTCATAAAATTAATTTCTGTATTTTGCTGCGTAATATTCTAGACAGCCAAGTTAAGAAACAAAAATATATTTTTCAAGCATCACAACATATGGTCAGCCAAAAGCTTGATCTGCTTGAGTGTGACTGCGTGTACATGTGTGTTTTTAAGAGAGAGTGTGTGTGTGTGTGTGTGTGTGTGTGTGTGTGTGTGTGTGTGTGTGTGTGTGTGTGTGTGTGTGTGTGTGTGTGTGTGTGTGTGTGTGCGTGTGTAATGTTTTGTTTGTTTCACTGTGTCATGTACTTTCTTGTAATATTTTATTGTTGTGATGTTTTTATTGTGACCTGCCAAAGGGCTGGAGATGAAAATTAGCTTCAAGCTAACTCTGGTGCAATACATCAAATGGAAACATTTATGTTCAATGTTGTACAAGGTCCCTTTTTAAATAAAATGATACTACTAATAATAATAAACTTCATGTTGGACAGATTTACTCTTTACACTTTCACTCATGGGCAGATTAAGGCCTAGATAAGAACCCTAAAAGATTCCAGACATGGTCCATGTTCATCTGATCTGCTTCAGAAACACACACATTTCTCAGTGTTGTAGAGAAGATGGAGGATAGTGTGTGTGTGTGGTAAAGACGTTTCCATCAGTGAACTTTCAGACTCTCAGAGCAGCTGCTTGCTTCTTCAGACACGCATCAATAGTCAACTAGGATCTTCAACAAACAGCCACATTTTTCTACAACCAAAACACAACAAATCTCCAGAAACCCCAGTCTGACAGTGCAGTAAAACACCAGAGTGCTGAATTTCTGCAGAGTCTCACTTTGGAAGTTACCCAAAGTTCCAAGGAGGATTTGTAAGCAGCCCTCACCAGGCTGCTTCCCAGCATGCAACAGGTCATCCACCTGCACCGAGCAGAGCCATGGGATGTGTCTCTGGAAGACAACCGTCTTAAGGAGAAGGGATGTAACATGCAGTGACACTTATAAAAGCTGCTCACCAACAAGGAGAAGTTCCTCCATCAGGTACAGACGAGCAAGAACCAAATCTAGAGGAACTTCTGATTAGTAGCGAGAGCAAAGTTAGAGATGAAATAACTACTAGAAGCAGAAAAACACCAACCAGCAGAAGGACGAGGCCTCTAGAGAGAGCCAGAGAACAGCCATGACATGGGCCGACGTCATGGAGGGTATAGACGAGGTGGAACAGCTCAGTCAGAGAGATGAAGAAATCTCCAAACTGGACATGGAGAAAGAGTCTCTGAGATGCTGTTAGAGGTCAGAAACCTCCAGACAAAAGAAAAGCAGGAAGAGAAGGTGGTACTAGAGAATGAAATAAATGATGGAGGACAGAAATAAATAACTGCAAGATGAGAAGAGCAGACCTCAGAAAGAGAAGAAAAAGCTAAAGGAGAAGACTAAAGAACTGCAGGAGATGAGAAGGATGAAGCAGAACAACTCCTGAAGAAACAAATCACCAGTGTGGACGCTACATTTAAAAAGATCCTGGTTCTTACACCTGGCTCACAGGAGCAACATCCACATCAGGAGGCTGGAGGATGAGAAGCAGAAAAACTCCAAACTCAACTTCCAGAGAGACGAGAACGTTGAGTTTCTGAAGGAGCAGATCACTGTGAGAGAGCAGGAACTCCAAAGATTTGATGTTCTGAATCAGTTTCTCTGTTACGCTCTTCAGCATCGAGGAGCAGCTGCTGGAAGAAGAAACAGAATTCCAGCAGAGAGAAAAGACCTGGAGGACTGAACACAACACTGGAAGAGCTCAGGTAGGATGTTGTCCTGAGAAGAAGAAACACAAGAGGAGACTCTTCGAGCAAACAAGAAAAGAAAGAGACAAAACAGAAACGTAAAAGCGGGAGAAAGAGAAGGAACAGTCAGTCTAAATCAACAAACCTTCCATTTATGAAGACTGTAAAGTTCCATTTTTGTTCAAACATCCACAACAGGAAGATAATGTCCTGATAAGTATGTGTGGTAAATGTTGGTGTGAAAAAAAGGATATCTGTGGGCAACTTGATAGCCGAGTGTTCAGAGTGTAATCCACATGGGCACGAATGCAAATGCAGTCTCTTTTCACTGTATCTAATAAAAAAGATTTCAAAAAATGAAATGTTAGAAAACATGTAACATGAAATATTAAAAGCTAGAATATGAGCAATGCACCACGGGGACAAAACTCACACAGCAGAACGTTCATTTCATTTTTTTTATTCATGTACAAACAGTGCTTATTTGAAAATACAGTCGACTGAGTGCCTGTGAACTGGACAGGCGTGTCTTCTGTGGCTTTAATATCGAAGCATCTGCACTGACTTCTGAAGCATTTCCACTCAGTCTCCTGCAGCGTTTCTTTGAAGCTCACAGCTGGACGAAGACAAATAAAGAGGCTGATGGGAGATAAAAAACAACAACAAAAAAAAACAACATGGTCAGAACAGGAAGGATGGTGTGAAACACAGAGAGTTGCTTTGTTCATGTGCAGGTCTGGGCTTGTACTCTTAACTAAAAGCCCAACCAGGACTAAAAATACGACCACCTCAGATATTTATAAGTCCTGCTACACCTACTCTCAGCAGGGAGTCCTCGCTTGGCAGAAAATGACGCTGATGTTTTACACAACTCTAAGCCATAAGATGAAATTAATGGTGGTGCCAGAAAGTAAAAAATCAGGGTCTCATTTCTTGATAACGATCTTTTTCCTTCGAGCATTGCGACAAAAACTCATAAAAATTACATGATTCTCAGGGCAGTGATTAACTGTTAGGAGCTTCTCCATGTTGCAGAGAAAACTTTAAAATGGATTTTTTGAAATAACCTATTATCTCATTTCAAGCTGTTTGGTGAACTTGTTAGCAAGCAGGTGCTTAGTCATACATACAGCAGCTACAGAGCAGCTTTATCATTTATCTTATAGCTCCGTTTTTGGTCTCCTCCACCCGTAACAGAAATGTTTGGCTCTGATAAATGATAAAATAAAGTTCACCAGCTTGTCTCTCACTGTGTCTGCCTGCTGTTTGCTGCTTAGCTGGTATTAAATAGTACCTTATTAGAGGCATTTCTCTAAAAAAAGCGGTCAAATCCACCATGGGAGTAGTAACATTGTTTGTGATCCTACTACAAATCAACCACTGCGGACCACAAATTTTTTTAAAGATTTCATTGTAGGAAATCATACAACGACTGAGCAGCCTTGGCAGAGTACTGCGCTCTCTGAGTGCTTTTCTTATTATTATTATTTTAACTACAAAACTGGCGATGTTCTCAATCAACAATGGATGAATTCATGGCACAAACTGACCACAGTATATATTTTTCCTGTGTGGACATTATAGTTTCCGTCAACTGACACATTATACATGGACTTAAAAGGTGACACAGTTACATATAACACTGTCCTACTGTCATTAATTATCATAGTCATCTTTGTCTTGGTGGCCTGTTTCTAGTAAAATCCCTACAATGCTCTGATTTGGCAACATGAACTGCCTGTAGTCCGCATGACTGCCTTCTTGGGACACTACAGCCTTAATCTCGCTTCACCCATTCTGTAAAAAATAATAGTCTGGCTGCACATTAGTATCATTCTCCCATAGCAGGAAAAAAAACCACTCTGGCTTGTTTGTGTTTCCTTAAACCAATCACAGTTGTTGTGACGCCAAGCGAAGGATGCAGCTTTGGTATTCCCTCAAAATAATGACGAGTGGAAATGTTTTTTGCTAACAAGGAGATGAGCACTGTCATTAAAATAAATAATTCACTGATAAAACCTAGCAGAGGTAACTCACTGTAGGATCCAATTCCTGACATTTTTTGTGCAGAGCTATTCAGTTGTCAAGCATAGACATCGGATTGATTTTATTCACTACAGTGTACTTCAAGTGAATATTGGATTGGGACTCGATATTGGCAGATACTAAACTAGAGAGCACAGTACTCAAGCAATGCTGTTCATTCTCCCATATGGCATTGTCAGAAGTGCAGCATTTTTTTTAATGCGACATTTTTTATTACTTATTGATGATCAGAAATCACGGCAACATAGAATATACAGTAGATGTACGCACAAAGAAAATGACCCGTGATGAGCAGACGTGTGTTATACATCTGTACGTTATGTATGGATACTGAATCACGTGACCTGAATATGTCGTGGGCTGCAGGAATTGATGGGACTCGGAAACACCCCCACTATATAACTAACTGTTCCTCATATTATTCCCGATGGATAAGTCCCGATAAGTCCACAGCAGTGGATTTGTAGTAGAATCACAATCATATGATCATTAGCAGACAGACAGCTGATGTAGTGTTCACTTGTTGTCATGGTTACAGTGACGTCATGCCGCTCTCCGACAATGACACACAAATCTTTAACAAATCCGTTGATCCGGACTATAAGCTGCATCACTGCCAAAATCAAATCAGTCGGTCCTTGTGTCATTTCTGACCTTTCCTGAAAATTTCATCTAAATCCGTTAGTCTGTTATTGATCAATATTGCAAACAGACAGACAGACGGGCAAAT
The DNA here is from genome assembly GCF_021347895.1 of Acanthochromis polyacanthus. Taxonomy (NCBI): domain Eukaryota; kingdom Metazoa; phylum Chordata; class Actinopteri; family Pomacentridae; genus Acanthochromis; species Acanthochromis polyacanthus. The sequence continues at coordinate 20,413,864 of NC_067130.1, forward strand.
CAACCCCAATCGTCACATAACTCTGCCACGTTCCTTTGTGGAACAGTAATATATGACACAGATTGGATTGGGAGCAAAAAAAACAAAAAAACAAAAACTGTAGTTGTACAAATACACACCTGAGTATCTCCACACTGGAGAGCTTACCTCATTTGCTTCAGTCAACCTCTTTCTTCAGGTATCTCTTCATGACTGATGCCACGTCTCCGCCCTCGCTGCCCTCTGCCTCCAGTCTTTCTCCCTGTGGCCTCTCAAACATGCGTCTTGGCCTGCCGCCCTGGGAGCTTCCTCCTGATCCACCTGAGCTGGACGACTCTGTCTCGGAGCTTTTCCTGCTGCGGGTCGAAGGAGGCAGCTCTCCGAAGTGGACGCTCAGGGCCCTCCTGCCCCCTCTGACGGAGCTGGCCAGGCTGCTGGTGGACTGCGCTCTCCGGATGGCAGGCAGGATGTCAGAGGCTGCATCCTCGCGGTCCCCAGCCAGACGACGGTTTTGGAAGACCATTGGTTCTGATCCCAGAGAGCCCTCGCCTCCATCGTCTGTAACAAGACTCCCCAGCATGCACCGCCGTGGTGCCTGAGGGGAGCGCTGGATGGGAGTTGTCACAGAGCGCAGAGGCTCTTCTAAGTCCTCCTCTGGGATGGCGAGGGAGGGAGGACGATGGCGAGTGGCGAGGGAGGATGCCAAAGAGGAGAGTCGTGGCAATGAGGGAAGCGATGAAAGGGAATCACTCGAGTTGAAGCGAGAGAGTTTGGCAGTAGAGGCTCCAGCAGATACCTGAGAGTCGGCGATGGAGCGAGTGCTGGCAGCTCGTGGCAGAAGTGGGGAGGACGGTTTGAGGATGCTGGGACCGGGACGGGGCTCCTGAACGTCTTCTGGGCCGAGAGAGAGGGCTGAGGCTCTCCGTCTAAGAGTGGAAGCTCCAGTGGTTTGATAAATTGGCAGGGAGATGGTGCTGCCGGTTCCATCTCCGGCATCACCACCACCTCTGCGTTTACGAAGTCCGTCCAAGAGCTCAGACAGCGCTGAGGAAGATGGGGCTTGACCAAGACCTCTGGTACCAACTCCTCCAGCCTCTGAGCCCTCATCGTCAGGATCCACGCAAGAACTTAAGAGGGATGAGAGAAACTATTATAGCTGGAGCCCATTTGACAAGCTAACATATATCTAAGGCTGGAACTCTTTTCTTTATATTAATCTATTAATTGATAAGCCTGAATTTACAGTTTTGCAGAGCACATATGATTTGCTTTTCTGTCCAACCAACAGGCCAAAATAGGGCTGAGTGTTAAATGAAGGTAATTTGAATAATTTATAATTTTTTTTTCAGCATTATGTGAATATGAGATCTTTCTTTCTTTGTTGGACAGTCTTGCAAGTGCTACTATCTTGTTGCTGCACAGCTGCACAGCAAATACCAAGAGTAGCTGCTCTTGGTATTGCTCTTCACTATGTTATAGAATAGTCATAAAAGCCTGGTGCTTTTCTACTGTTGTATAACAACAGTAGAACATTTTATATAACACACAGGAAAAATGGCATAAGGGCATAGTGTACTTGCTGTGACCTGTGCTGGTCAGACCGTCAGGTTTATTACCTCCAAGTATTGTCTGTACAGTCCTTAACTAGAAAAATATTACTCTCAATTTAACATTATGGTATAAATGAATCAATTGACACTGAAACTTTGCAATAAAGTGTCTTATCGTCTTTCTTCTCAGTCATCAGTACTTGAGGTGACAGTCTAAACAGTTTGTTTGGTATATTGGCGTTATCTGATACTCTCTTTGGTAAGGATTGTAAATTCCATTACTATACAGAATTATGTGTTTGGACAAACAAGTACACTATGCCCTTATGCCATTTTTCCTGTGTGTTATATAAAATATACCACATACATGAAGAAAAGTGCCATTTTAATACTCATAAAATAATCATACAAAACATAAAAATTCCTTAAAATTCAGATTTTTAATTTAGCGCCAAAGCAAGAGTTGTAGTTTGACCAGCAAGAGCCCATTCATGGCTCCAGTGATTTTGGTGGCTCTACAGTGAAGTTATTGAATATATGTGTAGTGTCTCTTTTCGCTGTTGCAGCGGTTTTGCTATTTGCAGACGGTCCCTGTTCACTCGTTGCACCGCCGGCTGCTCATAGACGCCAATGTTATTTCTGTAGCTTGAAATACAGCGACTTTTGATAAAATTGGCCTTGTAGCACATTGTCTACCTTACAACGATTTGAAAGAGGCATCGTTCATGTTTTGACAACATATATCTCATGAGTTATTGATGCCGGAAGTCCGAATCTGTGAATATCTTTCCAACTTTACCGAACTCCGCCAGATTCATTGTAAACTAAACTAATGCACGTGTCTGAGTTTGCAAAGAACTAAAACTGGACTTAATTTTCAGCAATTTAGGCTGTACAATGGGCTGATTCATACGCCAATTGCCACGATTCATAATCTCAAATTATGTTGTTTTGTTATTAAGCCTCCTTAGCCTCCTCATTAGCCTCCTTGCATTAGAAGGCTAATGTGTCACCGGCCCGGCTCGTTAGCGTGCAAGCTAAGCAGTACCGTCTTTCGTCCATAAACTGTATATCAATTAAAACAGTACAGTTTCATGAAATAAATAAATTACAAGAAGTTGGATGTGTTATTTACTTGACCTGTGAGGCGTCACCTGCCCCGGTAGGTCCACCGGGTCCACCCGGCGTCTACTCTTTATAAATGGCGCATGCGCGTTTGGAGCAATCTGTGTTCGATTACCTTCCCCTGTGACCTATGTGACGTCATTCCAGTATTTTTCTACTCGTACCCATAAACTTGAATTCGTCCTCACAGGGAAGACTTCGTAGTCGTAGAAATTAGAGTTGCACTCACAACTTTTAGGTTCATACTCGTAAAAACAATCCTAACCCTTAATTTATCAAACTCATGCATATGACAGCAGAATTTTGTGTACACATTTTTTATTAACATACAAACGTTTAACATTACGAATACGAATGGTTAGAATCGTGGATGAATACTTTTGACAGTAATCTTACTCCATATTATTTTGGCAAATTTCTTTCTTTCTTCTTTTATTCCCCTAAGAATCTTGAGATGAAAGGGAGGCTGAAAACAACACATCAAGTTTATCTATTTTTACAGTTTCTGGCTCTGGTAAATGGTGTAAAGACAACATGCCTTTTATAAACCCTACAGTGGGTTTTGAGGTTCAGAGTTTAAACACTGAACACTATTTCTGAGTTAATGAAGCATAATGTTTTAAAACTGTGAGTCGTCTATAAGACTGAAAACACTTTTTGTCCCAGCCGTAATTCTAATATTAAATGTAACTCTCTATAAAAATGTACGTAAGAAGTGTACTTCAAGGATTAGGAAGTATAAAAAGGACAGAACAGATACAAGTTCTAATTTTTATATTAAAAGTGACTGAAATAATCAGTCAGTGATCTGACAGCAATTATTTTTAATACTTTTGACTAACTCGTAATTGTAGCTCTATATATACACAGTCCATCCAAAAACAAAGTCACACACTCTAATATTTCATTGGACCACTTTTAGCTCTGAGAACGGCAGACATTTGCCGTAGCAGTGTTTCAATAAGTTTCTCCAATGTCACAGCATTTATTTCTGTCCAGAGCTGCATTAATTTTCTACCAAGATCTTATATTGATGATGGGAGAGTCAGACCGCTGCACAAAATCTTGTCCAGCACATCCCAAAGATTCTCAGTGGGGCTGAAGTCTGGACTGTGGGAGGCCAATTCATGTGTGAAAATAATGTCTCATGCTCCCTGAAGCACTCATTCTCAATGTGAGCCCCACGATTCCTGGCATTGTCATCTTGGAACATGCCCATATGCCATCAGGGAAGACAAACTCAACTGATGGAAAGATCTGGGGCCTCATTTATAAAGCTTGCGTACGCACAAAACAGGGCTAGAAAGTTACGTACGCCACTTTCTACGCAAAGGTTGTGATTTATAAAAACAAACTTGGTGTGAAGAATGTGCGCACCGATGCGCTAACCTTTGATGCTTGCTTAAGCACATTTTGGAGACAGAGGGAACGGCAGTGCTGGAGGGTGAAGTGGTGAATTGAAACCAGATTGATCTCAAACCTTTATTGTTATCACATATTAGACTTGTAGAGCCGAATAATCATAAACCCTCATTGTTGTAGATGTTCATATAGTGCGCCATTCGGCCTACGACTGTATTTGCAGAACTAAGTTCATATATCAAACTTCAATCTTCAAATGATATAGAGCTGTGGATGGCACTGATTGATTACTATTTGGGACAAGGCATGTGACAGTCAGTCCAATGTTGATCAAGCGGATAAATAGCGGGTGACAACCGTGCGTAACGTGGCACAATGGATGCGCTGGCATTGCTGGAAGTCACATAAATGGTAGATAAGAACTGAAAGAAATTTTAGGGATCACGGAGATTTCCTGGCCCATGAAGATGACTGGCTAACAAGCCGATTTAGAGTCCCTAGAGCAGTACTCTTGGATCTATGTGCTGAACTAGGCCGTCTTAGACAGACCCACCCGCCGAAACCACACCATCCCGGTACAGATACAGGTGCTGATGACTCGGGAGTTTCTGGTGACCGGCTCCTTTCCAGCGGGAATTGGCCGACAGGTATGTGTTTTATGTGAAGAATATATGAGGTTACATTTGTTGTCTAAATCCTATCTGGGTCTGATATACAGTTAAATGATGTCCTTTAGGTCTGGGATATCACAACCATCCCTCAGCGCAATAATGCCAGCTGTTTTGGATGACATTATAAACATGACCAGTGGATACATCAGGCTTCCTTACACTGTGGGTGAACAGGCCAACATTAAACGGCAATTTGCAGCGATGTCCAGTTTCCCAAATGTAATCAAATCAAATCAAATCAACTTTATTTATATGGCACTTTTCATACAATAGAGAAACACAAAAGTGCCTCACAGAGGATAAAAAACAAAAACAACACAATACAAAACACTGTGAAAAACCCGAAACCTTCCACCCCCCAACAAATATACACACAGATACACAATCACATATACATTCACACACATACGTAGACATACGAACAGACATACATACCCACACACACAAACATACTAACATACACACACCCCCACATACACCATCTGTCAGTAAGGAGATATAAAGGAGACATGGCTGGGCACCGAAATCCGAAGTGAGGAAGAAGCTACCTTTGGGGGCCACGCACACCGAGTGGAGTCATGGACCATGACTGCAGGGGAGCCGACACAAGGACCACCCCAGCCCAGGCAGACAAGAGGCTCCACACGAAGGTGTAAAGCTCTCCAGCAACCTGGGCCAGGGCCATCCACGGCCGGGACCCCCATCAATGACCAGAATCAACTCCAGGTGTGGTAGGCCCCCAGGAGGAAACACTGGAGAAACGAGGGACTGAAACAGTAAAACAAATAAATAAATAAAAAATAATAAAAATAATACATCAATAATAAATAAAAGGTATGGAAGCTAAGACTGAGATAAGAGAAAAGAATGTATAAAGTAAAAATTTATACATAAAATAGTAATAAAAATTGTAAGAATAAAAATGTAAGAATAAAAGTCAGCTTAAGAAATTATAAAGAATTAAAATGAGTCAGTTAAAAGCCTGATTAAAAAGATGGGTCTTGAGCCTCTTTTTAAAAACATCAACGTTCTCTGCGGCCCTGAGGTTCTCTGGGAGGGTGTTCCACAATCGGGGGCCATAACAACTGAATGCCGCCTCCCCGTGTGTTCTAGTTCTAACATGTGGTATCGTTAAAACCCAGCACCAGAGGACCTCAGGGTCCTCTGTATGCTCCCGCCCTCTGGTCCTCAACAGCACTTGTGCAGCTGAATTTTGCAATAATTGTAAGTTATGCATGCTCTTTTTAGGAAGACCAGAGAGCAGGGCATTACAGTAATCTAAACGACAGGAAATAAAAGCATGAATCAGCACCTCCGTACTGGCCTGAGAGAGGAACGGGTGGACTCTCGCTGTATTCTTGAGATGGTAAAAACCTATCTTTGTTATGTTTTTGATGTGTGGAATAAAAGTGAGGTCAGAGTCAAAAATCACGGCCAGATTTTTTACTGATTTGAGGGTTTAAAATCCTGTAACTTTGGTAAAATTTTCTCTCTCTGGCCTTCAGGACCAATAACTAAAACCTCTGTTTTGTCCCGGTTGAGCTGCAGGAAGTTTGCTGCCATCCATGAGTTGATGTCTAAAATACAGTGAAAAGGGCATCAATTGGCCCTGTGTCATCAGGAGACACGGGGATGTACAGTTGCGTATCATCAGCATAACTGTGGAAGCTGACGCCGTGCCTCCTGATGACATCCCCAAGGGGCAGCATGTAAAGATTAAAAAGAGTTGGACCTAAAATTGACCCTTGGGGAACCCCACACTTTATCTTATGGGTTCCTGAGGAACATGTATCCATACTTACAAAGAAACTTCGGTCAGTGAGGTAGGACGTGAACCAGTTAAAAACAGTACCAGAGAGGCCGACCAGGTTCCTCAGTCTATTTAATAAATGTGATGGTCTACTGTATCAAAGGCGGCGGTTAGATCTAGCAGAACCAAGACTGTGAGTTTATGGTTATCTAAATTACACCTGATGTCGTTTAAAATCTTTAAAAGTGCTGTCTCTGTACTGTGGTTCATCTTAAAACCAGACTGATGAGTCTCTAAAATATGTTTCGTGTTTAAAAATTCATTCATTTGATTAAGAACAAGTTTTTCTAAAATTTTACTTAAAAATGGTAGGTTGGATACAGGCCGGTAGTTATTTAAAACATTGGGGTCTAGATCACTCTTCTTCAGAAGGGGCTTCACCACCGCCGTTTTAAAGGAGGTGGGGAAGACACCCGTCTGAAGAGAGCAATTGACCAAATACAGCAGCTGGTCCTCAAAGGATCCATAGAGTGTTTAAAAAACGGTGTGGGAATTGGGTCTAAAAGCAGGTCGTGGGCTTTACCTGGGAGAAAAGTGTCTTCGCATCAACCAGGGTAAAATTCTCCAGGGTTTCCTCAGGTACAAGCAATGATCCAGGTGTTAAAAGCTGTTGGGATAAAAGACTGGATCTTATGTCATTGATTTTTCTTCTGAAGTGGTCTGCAAAATCCTCACAAAGGGCGTTATCCGGTGTCTTAGAGGATCTTTTAAAGTTTTTGTTTATTAAAACATCAATTGTGGAGAATAAAACTTTAGGATTATTTTTATGGTCATGGATTAGGTTTTGAAAGTGGGAGATTCTTGCTTGTTTGACTGCGTTATTGTAAATTTTGAGGTGTTGACGTAGTATTTCATAGTGAACTGTCAACTTTGATTTCCTCCATCTCCTTTCAGCACTCCTGCATTCCCTTTTAAGTTTTTAATATCCTCAGTTCTCCACGGAGGTATGGGTCTTGTTTTAATTGTTTTGATAAAAAGTGGACCCACTGAGTCTAGTATTGACCTTATTTTATTGTTCAAGTTGTCGGTGAAAAAATCGCAGGGTGCTGGTAAAATTTTGGCAGGAGTGCTCCGTAAGATCTGAATAAAATTTTCAGCCACTTCAGAAGTTAGGTAGCGCTTCCTCACTGTTCTCATAGAGGCCTCCCGCTGTTTAAAACTGGTGATTGTAAAAAAACACACAGAAGTGGTCAGACACAGCCAGGTCCACAACAGAGGGCGCACCAACGGACAGACCATAAGATATAACGAGGTCCAAGGTGCGCCCCCTGCTGTGGGTCGGCATGACATGATATGTTGCTTAAAATCAAGGCAGTGTAAAAGATTTAAAAAGTCTCTAGACATTATGTCTGAGGAAATGTCGACGTGTAGATTAAAATCACCAGTTATTAAAATTCTGTTAAAAGAGCTATGAATAATTGATAAAAGCTCAGAAAATTCACTAATAAAAGAAGTAGAATACTGGGGTGGTCGGTAGACAGTTATACAGAGGATTGGTGGGCTGCTAAAAACGAAGGCATGGTATTCAAATGAGAAGTAGCTGTTAAATTGACTTCATTCATTTGCATGTTGTTTTTTGTAATTGAAGCAGTACCGCCCCTCTTTTGCACCCCCTAGTTGAAAATAAAAAGTTAAAATTGGGTGGAGAAGCCTCGGTGAGAACGACAGGTGCATCAGTGCCAAGCCATGTCTCCGTAAGGAGAATGCTGTCCAGGTTATTATCTAAAATTATGTCATTTATAATAAATGATTTGTTTAAAAGAGAGCGCATGTTCAGCACAGCCATTTTAACATCTGTGCTGAACGTGCGCTCATCATATTTATCCAGTGGAATGTTAAAAACACAGTTTGATCTAAAAGTAGTCCTAGGTCTCGTTTGTCTGTGCGAAATTATGGTTTTGATTGTGTAATTATTGTCCTGTGCCACTGGGGTCACTGAAGGAGGGGCGTGTATGATGTAGGTGGGGGTGGGCGAAGGTGAGTGTGGGTGAGGTGCAGAGGGTGCGTGTATGGGTGTAGTGAGTCAGGAGGTGATTGTGGTGCGAGACCGGACTGTCAAGTCAATCGGCGTAACTGACTGCACTCATGCTGCTGTAAGGGCTCCGAGTGAAAATGAATGTGTCTATGTGAACCGAAAAAATGTGCATTCAATCAGCGTACAAATTTTTTGTACATCGGACATGATCATAAATTTAGTGGCAGGGTGGCCTGGGTCAACACATGATTCATTCATCCTGACGCACAGCAGTGTGGGGAAAAGACTGCAGGCCGGCGCTGCGTAAAATGCCATGGATCAGCAGCTTATTTATATACAGATACATTCGTGAGTTACTTTGCATTGACCATTCATGGTAAAATGTGGGTATGCTGGGGTGGGATGTGAGGTGGATCCACCTGCGCAATCTTCCAGCTGGTGTGTGATTTATAAAAGGGAAATTGTGTGCCGCTGTGCGTACGCACAGTTTTATTAATCAGAATATTTTTTGGCGTACGTCTATTTCAGATTTTCAGCGTAGTCAAACTTCTAGTGTGGATCCTACACAACGTTTTATAAATGAGGCCCCAGGTCATTCAGTATATTCAGGTAGTCAGCTGATTTCATTCTTTGGGAACATAAGTTGCTGAACCTGACCAACCCCAGATCATAACCCTAACCCCCACAGGCTTGTAGGCACTAGCCATGATGAGTGCATCGCTTACTTTGCCTCTCTTCTTACCCTGATGCTCCCATCACTTTGGAACAGGGTAAATCTGGACTCATCAGATCCCATGGCCTTCTTTCATTGCTCTAGAGTCCAATCTTTATGCTTCATAGCAAACTGAAGCCTTTTTTTCTGATTAGCCTCGCTGATCAGTGGTTTTCTTAGAGCTAAACAACTGTTTAGTCCCAATCCTTGTGGTTTGTTCCAACCACATTTGTTCCTCGAAGATGATGGTTCACCACTATCCTCCAGGTTTTAATAATGCGTTGGATGGTTCTTAACCTGATTTTAGTCGATGGACATCCTTTCCACAACCACAGGATATGTCTTCCGACATGGCTGTTTAAAAATGAGAAGCTCCTCACTGTGTCAGCTCGGGTTTAATAAGTTGTTGCAGCTGAAATGTATTCATCACTGCAGTAATTATCCAATGGAAAGCTCGTACCTATTTGTATAGTTAAATCCAAGTGGCAATTTTTTTTGACAGACAGTGTATCTTTGAAAGAACATATGTTAACAGACTTACCGAAAGCTGTAGGTGCTCATGGTATCAGCTACAGACTGACGGCCACTATGGCTGCTGTAGGGCGAGCCACCACCGCGGGATCCTCCTCTGGGAACTCCCAACCAGTGACGAATTCCCTCTCCAACATCCTCTGTCCCGACAGAGCCAACACTGGACACAGAGTCACTGCAGGACAAAATCACATCTCATGGAAAACATCTCCTTTACTATTCCTCGATATAGGCACATTAAACATTAGTAGCTGCAATGGGTATGTAAGCACATTGCAGACTGCAATTTATGACTAGATTCCACTGCAAACTAGGGCAGCATTACAGTTAGGACTGCACCCTCATTTGCAAGACTAATCTGTGAAAGAAGTATCGATCTCGATAAAAGCATCAAGCTTGTCTTTTTAATGATTTGTTTTACAAACAAAAACCCAAAGTCATCAGAAGAACTGAAAGTTCCTGCAATAGGGGTAGCTAATGCTGAGTCAAAGCACACAGCAAGTTGTTGGATCAGCTGGTGCTGTTTTCTAGTTTCCAGGTCTTCCCAAGTTCTTTAATAGAGGGCAACTGGACTTCTTCTGAGTTCTTGAGAACACCTAACCTTTATCCAAGTGGCTTCAGCTAAGTTCTCTGTTTAATCTCTTAGCCAGACTGTTCTTGTAGCCTAGCCTTGCCAATTACTTGTTCGGTCCTCCCACTTTTTGATACTGTTCACAGTAGCTCCTGCTTTCCTGCCTAGGTCTTACCTATTGTGGGTTAGTTTCATCCTTGTTGTATTTTGTATTACCATTACCCTGGTTATGGTTATTCCGCATGCCCTCTGGAGGGCTCTAGTTTTGAGTGCATTTTACCATTCTGTTCTTGACCTTTACGCCACTTCCTGTTGTAGTCCTACACTTCTAGTTGTAGTCTGTGTTCTGTACTACTACTCTCGTTGTACAACAAATATTGTTTTATCTTGCTTTATGCTTGTTTGTCATGTCCCTTGTCTTGAGCCTTATCTGGATTTGTAACAACATCCTAAGAAACTAAAGAAGTCAGTTACACTTTACTGAAGCTGGATGACTGAGAATCTACACAGACACCCCACTGTTCAGGCACCCTCTGAATTCCATTAAGTCATCAACTTGTGTGATTCATGCTACCTTCAAATGGACTTCAAGATTTCATTGGAAGCTGCGTAAACCAAATGGTTGGCAATTAAGGTTGTAACATGGACTGTAGGTTGTGAGAAAGTCGCTGCTTGGCAACAACAGCATGGACAGTACTGTCAGTATCAAGAAGCCATTGATTTATCTATTTAGCAAGCGAGCAAGCAGGTAACAGTGTAGGAAATGCAAAGGTATACTATAAAGATGAGGCATTAGGAAGATCAACATTTTCTTCAGATGTTTTAAAAATTTGTCAGCACGAGCCATGATGAGTGCATTGCTTACTTTGCCTCTCTTCTTACCCTGATGCCCCCATCACTTTAGAACAGGGTAAATCTGGACTCATCAGATCCCATGACCTTCTTTCATTGCTCTAGAGTCCAATCTTTATGCTTCATAGCAAACTGAAGCCGTTATTTTTTTTTTTTGATTAGCCTCGCTGATCAGTGGTTTTCTTAGAGCTAAACAACTGTTTAGTCCCAATCCTTCAAGTCGCTGCTTGGCAACAACAGCATGGACAGTAATGTCAGTATCAAGAAGCCATTGATTTATCGATTTAGCAAGCTAGCAAGCAGGTAACAGTGTAGGAAATGCAAAGGTATACTATAAAGATGAGGCGTTAGGAAGATCAACATTTTCTTCAGATGTTTTAAAAATTCTATACAACTAAAATTGCAATATAGTGAGAGAAGATTAACAGCCAGATTCCAAGGTCTCTGCCATTTCAGAAAGTGTCAGCAAGTTAGAGCTTTCATAAAATTTGCAGGTACAAAGGTATACATACTACATATTCATGTGGAGTTATCACAGATGAAGAAAAGGAACAGATGATCCTTGTTAAAGGCCCAGAGAGGCCCATGTAAAGGTTGATGGTTGATGCCAAAATGGGATGAAGTATAAGTGGATGAGGTGTTCAAGTTGAAAAAATTGTCCCCCAGTCCGCAATTCTTAAAGCTCGTGTCCGGAGTTTCCGTTTGTTTTCAATGTATGTATCATTGTTTAACAAAGCTTAAATGTGTTAGTCTAGTTCGATACTATAATATAAAGTTAGTATGATGCGATATGAAAATTTATTCATGAGCTCCGCCTTCCTCTCATAGACCCCCATGTTATTCCAAAAAGCGCCGGTCGCTGCCGACCAATCAAGTTTGAGCTTCAGCTTTGTCATGCTGTCAATCAACGGTTACGCGCACAGCAAGCAAGCCCATGCAGAGGTGGGCGAGCTACGCACTACGCAACCGCGCGCACATTTGTTTTGCTTGTGGAGGAGCTGAGAGAGCATCAGGGATCAGCAACTTCCAGAAAAGTTACCAATCCCACGGCTTGTCAGGCCAAGAGACTGCAGGACGTTTTTTGGCTCGGAGTGCTCGCGTCGCTCCCCGACCACGGCCTCCATAGCCCGCTTGACGGCTTCGTTTAGATGCCCGACCTCTGGAGGAAGATGTTGGGGCGTCTGGGACATACTCTTCGTCAGAGGAGTCATGCAATTCTGAACTCTAGATAGAAATAAATAAATAATGTAACATATATACACACGTAAATGCACTAAGTTTGATAAACAACGTCATCGAGAGGGATACACGAGTGTAATCACATATTGAAACTTTACTCGTTCGTCCTAGCAGATTCATGTTATTTTGGTATTAGGACAAGTTAGACTCAATACAGAATTCTAACGTAATTCCTTTATTATTCACTAAATGTACTAAATGTAGAGGAGTGGAAAACAGCAAAACAGGCAAGATGCTGCAGCACTCCGGGCACTCCTGTCAGGTACTGCGTGCGTGCACAAATAAAGGGGCGAAATCAGAGGGAGGGAGGGGACCAACAGTGTATTGGGAGACGCTGCGATTCAAACTCCGGACACGAGCTTTAATAGTTGGCTTGATTTTAATTCAGCACTAAACATGTCACTATTTCTATTTGCTACCATGCCATCATAGAGGCATGTGAGGCTAATGACTCTGAGACCAGTTATTAGCTTGAATCTTTGTGATACAGTGCTAATCGGAAGTGGGAAGTGTTTATTATAAGCCTATGGCAAAAACATAATGTACAGCATACAGTAATTTTAGGATAATTTGAAATTTTTATGCTATTATGGAATAAAAGGTTTGCTGAAGGGCTTCACAGTGGCGTGGTGGTTAGCACTTTCGCTTTGCAGCTAGAAGATTCCTGGTTTGTGTCGCGGCTTCCCCGGGATCTTTCTGCATGGAGTTTGCATGTTCTCCCTGTGCATGCGTGGGTTTTCTCCAGGTACTCCAGCTTTCTCCCACAGTCCAAAAAATGTGCTTAGGTTAAATAATTATTCTAAATTGCCCGTACGTGTGAATGCGAGTGTGATTGTCTCTATATGTAGTCCTGTGACAGACTGGTGACCTGTCCAGGGTGTCGCCTGCCTTCTCCCTAAGTCAGCTGGGATAGACTCCAGCAACCCTGCGACCCCAATGAGGATTAAGCGGTGTATAGATAATGGATGGATGGATGTTTGCTGAAGTGCAGCAGAGACCTACTGACTGCTCGCAGCCATGCACACAGCCTTTTTTTTCCATTTGCATCAAAGGATAATTCTGGTTCCTTTTGGTTTTTTGCTTGTTTTTTTGTTTTTCAGTTTTCTTCCAGTAGACAAGAATTATCCTTTTAGGTCACACAGGTCTCTTTTATATTTGGGTCACTCTACATCATTTCAGACAGTAGTATTACTCCACCATCACAGATTAAAATGTTATTTGTTGGTCAGGACCAAAAACTCCAGAAATAGAACTTCCATCCCAGATAGCAAACTATGGGTGAATCAATGCTGAATCTATGTTGGGACCTAACGTCGAAATTATACAGAAAGCGCAAGGTTGATAAAATGTTGAGTCAACGTTTGCTTACATAGATTACATGTTTGCAAACATAGATTCAACATTAATTAAACATTGACCTGTCAAACACTTTAATTAAACCAAAATACAATGTAGATTCAATGGTATCTTTTAAACACAAACTTCAATGTTGACAAAATGTTGTTGAATCAACGTTGATCCAACCATCAGTCTTCAACCGTAACCACAATTCAACCTTCTTAACCCTAATTCAACATTGATTTAACATCTTTTGCTATCTGGGTAAAGTGTGATTTATGGTTGAAAAGCAAACGTTGACTCAACATTTTATCAACCTTGCGCTTTCTGTATAATTTCGACGTTAGGTCTCAACATAGATTCAGCATTGATTCACCCATAGTTTGCTATCTGGGATGTCCATTAAATTTGGTGAGAACACAGACAAAACTATCCCCAGCAGATCCAAATGATTGAGCCAAATTTGTATTCATTTGCACTTGAAAAAAAACAAGGGTGGTATTGCAGCAGAAAGTTCCTGTAAGTTATATACATAATAATGTATTCATATTTTCTACTAAGATTCAGTCTTTTGGCAACATTTCACAAATTCTTAAGGCCTCTAACATCAGAGAAAATTTGATGTGTGCCAAGTTTCCTGCTTTTTGCTATTTTGACATGTCAAATTGTGATTTGGACTCATTTACAGGACCACAAAAACTGGTGTGCAGAGGAGTCTACATATTGCAGTTGTATGTGCCAAGTTACAAGTTGCCACCATGTTGTCTTCATGTTGAATTTAGCAACATATGAGACCTATTTTGCCTTACTGAATTGTCCCATACATATACTTGAAATTAACAGAGCAAAGAAACTGATGCTAATTCAACATGTATCACAGTAAATCTCATGTTTTAAAAATCCTAGCAAGAGCTATAACAACAAGACAGGAACCTTTGGGTCCCAAAAAACAAATCAGTTAACTTTTAACAAAATCTGAGATGGTGCAGCAACGTATTTTCTGAATTTAGAGACACTTAATGATGACAGGTCAAGGCCTGTTCAGGTCACACTTGTAGGCAGAACCACACACTACCAAGTCACACACACAGTCATGAGTTTCTTACAGGTCTTTCTTTCGTGTCATGGACTCCACAGCAGTTTGAACGCTGCATCGAAGGGCAGAGTGGTGACAGGTTGAGATTAAAAACACAGAAATAATTATTTAGGCAACTGCCGAAGCCAAATTACCTTTCAGCATCGCTTTCATCGCTCGACTCCACCTCCTCCAGTGCAGCCTGCAGGTCAACGATGCGGCGAATGGATGTCTCCAGGTCAGCCTGCAACGCCTGTCTGACAGCAGAGAGCTCCTCCACCTGCATCTCCTGCAAAAAAAAAATCATCATGAGATTAAAGGACATTGTAGAAACAACAGTGAAAATCATGTAATTGAACCACATGTCACGCAGTTCAAGGACAGCATGACAGTTGAAAATGGTATTATTCTTTCTATTTTTACAGTTTTAGACTAATGTGTGCCTTAGTTTTTGGGATTTATTAAAATTTTTCCAATTGATAATGAGCAGCGTTTCCAAGCAATAATAATTTAATAATATTACATACACTCCCATTCAAAAGTTTGGGATCACTTACAAATGCCCTTTTTTCATTTTTTTTTTCATTTCATTTCATTTATTTATTTTTAAAATGGGACAGTTCATATTAATGTACATTTTCATGTAAATACGAGAGATTATAGCCATGCGGCTAATTTCCATCTCAAGTCCCATTGGCAGATCAAAGATAGAATAACATAAAACCATAACTAAACAAATAACATGAAACCATAAATGGAGATGACATTCAATGAATCAGAAATACAGTCTAGACATTGATAATGCAGTAAATTACTATTCTAGCTGGAAACAGCTGATTTTTAAAGGAATATCTACATAGGAGTACAAAGGAAAATTTCCAGCAACCATCACTCTGTGTTCCAATGCTACAATGTGTTAGCTAATGGTGTTGAAAGGCTCATTGATGATTAGAAAACCCCTGTGCAATTATGTTAGTACAAGAATGAAAGCGTGAGTTTTCATGGAAAACATGAAATTGCCCGGGTGATGCCAAACTTTTGTGTGTATATAATAACAGACTAAGTATCAATATATATCATAGCTATTTCATAAGTCACTCAAATGCTTTGGGTTACATGTACCATTTGACTATGAACAGACTGCCCCATAATACTTTGCCTTGAGCATATCAGCTCTGGCCTGGTAGCCATTAACCATCACACAAGTCTTTGTCATGGTGGCCCTTTAACTCACAAAACGCTGGCAATGCATTTCACTGGTCAACACAGAACTATTCATAGCCTAAGTGACACTGCAGTCTTAAACATTCTCTAAGTACTATGATTAATCTACAGTACATTTTTTGACATGAAATTTCTTCATCTTCTTCCTCTATTTGTAATCAGTTAAATCACTAAGGGCAAGTAATCAATTAACCCTTAATCATTACCATGCCCAGTTCAGAAGGTTAAAGGGGAATTAAATGAAATTAAACTTGTTTGGAGCCTTAAAATGTCTCGCAATAGAAAAATTGCTTTTTAACAGACCTCTTTGGTGTTAATACACATCCCGAGATTAAAGGACGTTTGTGTATACAAAAATCACCTTCAACAGGCCAAGTTGGCAACCTGTACAGACCCCGGGGTCCAATCCGCCACAGCAATTACCTTCATTCGAGCCCATATTACCTCATCAGTCAAACGCTGAATGTCCGATGGCATCACACACAACCCTATGACCTGAGCTCTGCTGCTGTTGCCCGGGTTATTTGGGAGAAAATTGTTACATACACACGCTGACATTGGGGAACAGAGTGATTTATTAATTTGGCTTGTCTGCTTTTGTTGTTTTTGTCGTTGTTGTTGTTATTCTGTCTCTTTAGCATCCTGTCACACATGCCTGCACACTCACACACACACACACACACACACACACACACACACACACACACACACACACACACACACACACACACACACACACACACACACACACACACACACACACACACACACACACACACACACACACACACACACACGCGCTTCTAGGCTTTCAAAGTTATTGGCTTTGTTGGCTTTGAGGAGACGGGTGTGGGTGCAGTGGTTGTCATGGAGACACATAAGCATGTGTGCGTGTGTGTATGTGCGTGCGCCCATAACCTTGAAGAGACAATGAGGATTAATCACAGTCAGAGAGAGAGAGCAGGATGAGGGAAAGATGACGTGAAGAAGGGTGGAGGGGAGGTGGGAGGAGGAGTGTGTGTGTTTTCGCTGTGGTGTGTATGAATATGTCTATTCAAGTAAGCGTGTGTGTGTTTGTGTGTGTCTGTGTCTGTGTCTGTGTGGCTGGTTGGTAGGTTGTTAAAGGGCATCCTTGTGTGTGTTGCTTTGTGCTAATAACTGAATAATTATTGAAGCTCCTTCTCTTTTTCTCGACTTGGCTCAGAGGTCACAAAGAAATCTGCTGTGAGCACGAACAAGAACATGATTAAGGAAGTCTCCCATCATCAGTGGGTAAAAATAATGTTTATTACCCATCAAATGCCTATATTTAGTGTTTATTGCATAGAATAATAAACGTAAGCCCAAACAATTGAGTATGTGTGGCAAAAAAAAAGAAAAACTTTACATGCATACTTTTGGGATAATAAATCCTCTAAACACCAAAAAATGTGGGTTACTCTGAAGAGGCATGTTACGTTTTTAAAAATCATCAAACTCACACCATTTGTCGGCCAGAAACGGTAAAAACAGTAAGAATCATCAGATCTTTATCTTTCTGATGATCGCAAAATAAATATTTGGATACCACCGTCATGACCAAATATTATAATATTCGATTGTGACGAATATGGAGACAGCTGCGGGGATCGGTTCATCTGCTCACAATCACCTCGTTCCATAAAAACCCGGTTCATTCCTGCACTCTCTGCTAGACCACAGACATTGAAACACTGCTGATCCCTGACCTGTCTCCTACCTGCCTTCCCCTGGTCGCTGCTGCCTGACCACCCTGCATCAGCGACACACTCGCTGTCCTGATCCTGGCCACAATGTATCTGCTGCTGCTGAGAGACAAGTCATCAGGGTGGTCAAGAGTCAACTAAGAATCACCAAAAAGCAGATCAGAAATAAATTAGAAGATGCTGGAACACAGATGTCAGTGTCCACAGTTAAGCTTACTTAACATTGCCAATGACTGAGAGCCTGCTGTGAAAGAAGGAAATCCTTCTTCCAGAAACTCAACTGTAAAGCTTGACTGAAGTTTGCTGTTGATCACATGAACAAAGACAAGGAGGAAACTTCTGTTGTCAGATGAAATGGAAACTGAACTGTAAGGCCACAATGACCCAAAAGATGTTTGGTGAAGAGCGGGTGAGGCCCTAAATCCCAAGAACACCAAACCTGTCAAGCATGGTGGTGGTAGTATTATGCTGTGGGGCTGTTTTGGTGCCAGCGGAACTGAAGCTTTACACAAAGTCAATGGAATAATGAAGAATGAGGATTACCTCCACATTCTTCAGGAAAATCTAAAATCATGAGTCAGAATGTTGGGTCTTGGAAGCAGCTGGATTTTACAACAAGACAATGACCTCAAACATACATCAAAGGTGGTAAAGAAATGGACAAATTAGCTTAGGGTGGTCTCCTCAACATTCTTAAACCCCATCAAGAACCTGTGGGCTGTGATGAAAAACCAAGTCTATGTTGGAAAGCCAATCAAATTAGTTTAACAGCCCCAGTTCTACCAAGAGGAGTAGTCAAAGGTACAACCAGAAGTTTGGGGACAGCTACCATACACTACCATTCGAAAGTTTGGGGTCACCCAGGTAATTTCATCTTTCATGAAAACTCACACTTTCAATCATGTACTAACATAATTGCACAAGGGTTTTCTACTCATCAATTAGTCTTTCAACAGCATTAGCTAACATAATGTAGCATTAGAACACAGGAGTGATGGTTGCTGGAAATGTTCCTCTGTACTCCTATGTAGATATTCCATTAAAAATAAGTCGTTTCCAGCTAGAATAGTCATTTACCACATTAACAAACTGTATTTCTGATTCATTCAATGTTATCTTCATTGAAAAAAATGCTTTTCTTTTAAAAATAAGGACATTTCTTAGTGACCCCAAACTTTGGAATTGTAGTGTATATTTTTGATCCAGCAGATTGTCATATTTTCAGAAGACCATAAATACATCTATAAAAGAACCAAAATGCATGATTGTTTGTTGTGACAAAAGTGCATGGGTTTCAGTGAATACATCATAGAATATTATGAGATAGCAGTCATTGGAAACTCAGACAGAACACAGAGCAGAGGATGCATGGAAACAAATCTAAAAGATATGAAATAAAATATCTATACCTGCATCTGTTTTTCTCAACAAGTCCTCAAATTCATACGACCACATCAGTCGTATGTAACGTGCACCGGAATACGACCCATGAGAGCGTATTTACGTTAGCGCCCCTACGGGGAAAAGGAACGCATTACGGGATTTAATTCGAGAAACGGCTTTTCCCTCGTGAAACGGCTTTTTCCTCACTTTCCCAGCACGGGTTTAGGGTTAGGGTTAGGGTTAGGGATAGGGATAGGGATAGTGTTAGATAAATGTTTGTTCATGGTGACGTTTCACCTACGACACCGTAGTGTCGATATTTACTCAACCGCCAGAGGTTGCATAGTCAAAACG
The DNA here is from genome assembly GCF_021347895.1 of Acanthochromis polyacanthus. Taxonomy (NCBI): domain Eukaryota; kingdom Metazoa; phylum Chordata; class Actinopteri; family Pomacentridae; genus Acanthochromis; species Acanthochromis polyacanthus. Next base: position 20,433,339 of record NC_067130.1, read on the forward strand.
TAACACTCGGTCGTAATACGGGCGTGTACAGACGACGTATGTGGTCATTTTTGGTTTGAGGACAGGCTGGTTTTTCTACTAAGCCACATTTCTGAGGTTAATGTTGCACTTTTGTTAACACTAAAGACACCACCAGCAAGTCATTGTCTGTTGACCACAGGCTGATTCATATTACTGTTGCCCCTCATTATTTTTGATGACTTGTTTAGGACCTGCCTGAATGTCTGAACTCATCTAGGCTACCACCTTACGAAATACAAATAGTTTCTGCTGGAAAATTAATCCCCAAAACATTAATGACATTGAAATTGTTAAAATACTCTTTGAACTTAGAAGTCAACATAAACCCATTTTAAATGTGTCATAAAGAACAAGTAATTTGGCAAAAATATCTTCCCTATTATCTCATCTGATTGAAAAAAAAGGGCAGGTATTTAATTAATAGGTGAATTTTGGCCTGTTTTGTTTGCCGTTACCTGTTACTTTTATTCTTTTTTGTGGCTTAGTGATGACATGGGTATTATATATCACGTAAGAACAGAAAATTGCATTATCAAATTAGCCATACTATATGACTGTTTCTGTGTTTTCGTGTTTATCCTGAGTGTGCAGAAGCCCTCCCTCATGCTGTCGGTGCTGCTACGATCTCACTCTGCTGTAATGAAAGTGATGTTTTTCAAATGTTCCAGATAATAGACCAGCTGTTGTTTTTGTTAATGAGAACAGCCGAGAAGTGACTGTTCTGGAAGTGTGCTGCACTTTAAATCATAGCCTGGAGGATGTGCTTCTTGCCAGGGCTTTTTAAGTCCCAGCCCCTCTCTAAAATGTTGACGCACAGCTCAGATGTGCGTAGCGGCCTGTGGGGGTTTGTATTTACAGTGGCATGCAAAAGTTTGTGTCCAAATTTCTGCCACTGTGAACAGCTCAATGAGTAAATGATGACCTGATTTCCAAAAGACACAAAGTTAAAGCTGAAACATTTCTTTAATATTTTAAACAAAATTTTTTATTTCCATCTTTTATAATTTCCAAATAACAAAAAAGGGAAAGGGCTGAAGCAGAAGTTTGGACACCCTGGATGGTCAGTACCTAGCTGTAGCCCCCTGGGCACATATCAAAGCTTGTAAAGGCTTTTTGTTGTAGTTCAAAGTCTTTCGCTTCCTCCAGCAAAAGGCATCTAATTGTGTCAGTTTCTCAGACTGTTCTGCTGTTCTGCTCTTTGAGGCCCATCCACACCTTTTCCATGATGTCCAGGGTGAAGAATTGCGAGGCTAAAACCTTCAGTTTTCTCCTCTTGGGGTTGTCTACTGGGGATTTTGAGATGTGTTTGGGACAATGACATTGTTGTTGAAGCAATGCTCTTTTTTTCCCCACCATTTGCTTTAATTTAACTGAATCTATCGTTCCCTCTATCAGAAAATCATTTCCTGTTTCACCAGCAGCAACATAAGCCCATCATCATCGATATACCCTGCTTACCAGTTAGAGATGTTCTTTTTGTGAAACTCTTCACCTTACTTCCTCCAAAGTTTGCTTGCTGCAGCCAGAAGCTTCAAGTTTGATGTTGTTAGTCTTTAGCACTAATTTCTTTGGGTCATATTTGTGTAGCTGCATTGTAGAACAGAGCAGCTCCACTTCACAATCTGATCAATCTTCCGGAAGCTCTTTTGCAGTCAAACAGAGATTTTGATTTGCTTTTCTAACAGTCCTACAAGCTCAGAAAGTTTCTCCCTGACCTTAGCTTCATCTCCACCATTTCTATTAACTGCAATTTCCTGACTGAGGAAATGAGCAAATGGCTTTCTAAAAACACTCTGCTGTCGTTTTACAGCCTCTTCTGCTTTGCGGACATTAGTCATTTTAATGTTCAGTGCTGGCAGCTGCTGATTGTTGGGACAAGCTTTGAGGAGTCAGTTTTCATAAAGCTGTAAAGGTTTCTAACAGTGAACAAGCAAATGCCCTAAAATTACAACTAGGAAATGATTTTAAAATTAGTGAAGTCATTTGGTGTAGGGTTGTGAGATAAAAAATCTAAAGAATCTGAAAAAAGTTCTCAAGTCACCCCTTTGGCTGAATTTTTTATCTGCAATTACTTTTGGTTATTTAATGAAGCTATGCAAAATGTTTCCTTCATACTATGGATATTTTCAGAGTTATAGGCACCTGAAGCACATTGGGGTGGGTCCAAATTCTACGCTTTCCAAACTTGTTAGACTTTTTCCCTTTTCCCCACATAACTCATAACTTCATAAGCACAGGACATAGACACACAGTGTCAGTCTAAAGCCAAAATGCAATTTTGGTCCAGCAGGATTGTTTCTATATCCATATAACATGGTTTCAATAGCAAAACTGAACCAGTTTAAAGTCTAGAACAGTAGTAGAATCAAGCATAAGTAAGAAGAATAATTTAAAAGTGCATTTTTGATAAACTTTCACAAGTAACATGAACATCCCCATGTAGGACAGGTGGTTGGTCAAAACAAGGTAAAGCAAATGAAGGTTTTATTTTTACAATGTGATTCCTTATGTGTCAAAATCATTTTCCAATTACAACAAGCTAATTGTTTTAGATTAGGAAGGTAATTTGTTATAGTATACATTACCATAGTTTCTTAATTGTAATATTTAAACTTGTAAGGTAAATTTGTAATGTGAATTTTATTTCATATTCCTATAATCTTAGTGTTCTTGTTAAAAGTGTTATTGGAAAACAGTGACTTGCTTAGCTATTAGGTACTGACACCTGTGTTAAAGTCATTTGGCAGTCCAGGCTTTTGCATGGTGCTCCTTTCCTTTATTCAATAAAAAACAAAAACAAAATACTAATCGTATTTAAAATGTTGAAAAGTTTCATCTTGAATTTTATGTGTTCTGGAGGTCAATCCATCTTCTACTCAACAATTTACACAAACAGAAATTTGGACCAAACTATTGCATCTATTGTAGCAGCATGTGTGCTGTCCTGCTTCTGGGTTTGAAAGTCATGCGTAAAAAAAAAAATCACCAAAATTGGAGCATCGATCAGAGGAAGAAACTGTACAGCCAGAAGGAATCCGATCTGAGCTTTAACTGTCTGATGGGGCTCAAAATAATCAAGTGTGATGTGTGGTTCTGTGAGGAAAATTAACCAAATCTAAGCTTAAAATAAAGAGAGTTCCTTAACTTTAATCTACTTTAAACATTTCTCCAAAAATAAAAGATTTGCAACCGATTCTGTAAAACACTAAAAGCTTAGTGCTCCTCTGTACAAAAACAAATCTAGAAAGATTCTAAAATATATGTTTACCATCCCTAACACAATACCTTACAGCAGGGTTGTCAAACCTGTGGCCCGTGGGCCAAAATCAGCCTGCCAAAGGGTCCAATCCGGCTTGTGCTACAACTTTGCAAAGTGCAAAAATTACAAAGACAACATTAACTGCAAAATGTAAATTTGTAAAATTGGAAATTTTACTAATAATTTCTAAACCTTGACAAGTTGTTTTGATCATAAAGTGAAACACTGTATTGTTCAGGTCCAGACATCTGTTTCTAAATGTTTCATGCTTTTGTGGACACACTGTAAGTTGTAATGTGTAAATGATAAATTGAGGCATAATATTGTTGAAGCGGAACTTTTTATTAATATTTTTTCTTAGGAAATTTCTGGTTGTTCATAATGTTTTATTAAGAGAAAGTTCATTAAATGTGAACGCTTTCAGAATGCACTTTTTTTGCACTAAAACAGAGGGAAAAAATGGAGATGTGGTTATTCATAGGCTATTACACTCTGATTTTACTGGTCTGGAGCACTTGAGATCAAATTGGACTGCATGTGGCCCCTGAACTAAAAGTAGTTTGACATCCCTGCAGTCTATTGTCACATGTTTGCTGGTGTCACTTCCATCCAGAAGAAACCGATTGGTCAAACAAAAATTCAGCACAAATCAATATTTGGCTTGGATATGGCTTCATAGCCTTTTCCCATCTTGTGTGCAGCCACGGTGCACAAGCCTCTCTCTGTCATGACAAAAATAAGAGAGACAGTCCTCCCCTTGACAGTAAGTATAGAAAAGGTGTTGTATTGCAATCTTTTTTGCTGTGGCAATCTCAGATCTTTATATGCTCATAAGACCATTTGCAATTGTTTAAGTACATCGGAAACACATCTACTGAATTGTATTGTTTGTCAACAGATTTTTACAAAGTGCATAGACAGGTTTTGGGCTTAAATGTACTGAGATAGAAACAGCAACTGGTTTATACTGGTATTATAGGATCACCTCCTTGTAATTGTTTTTATGATGTGTGCTGTTGACCTCTTGGCCAGGTCACCCTTGTGAAAGACATCCTGATCTCAATGGGTTCTATCTGATTTAATAAAAAATAAATAAACTGGTAACATTATTGATGGTTGGACTGTTGTGAAGCTGCATGCAGCAGCTGTTTGAATGCATTACCAGCTCCATGCGTCTGCGGCTGCTGTCCTGCTCTCTCTGGGTCAGCTCCTCCATCTCCAGCCTCATGTCCTGCAGGCGCTGCTGGTAGTAGCGGGCGTTCTCTTTTTCTCGAGCTTCAGCCTGAGCGCTCTGCTCCAGCTCCTCTCCCAGACGAACCACGCTGTCCCTTAAACGCAGCACCAGCACCTGCAAAAGACACAGAAATGGCAATGAAGCCATTAAGGGAATACAATAACACACATGTTAATAATTATGTGTTTAAATTGGATAAGAGTTATCTGATCTCACCTCAAACCTCTTGACTTGCCCTCTCTGGAACTCTAATTTGTTTTCCAGGTCACATACACGGGCCTCCTGTTTACTGACAATGCTACGCCCCACAGTGGATGACTCAAGGAACTGCACCCTGGACACGCTCTGCTGGAGCTGCATGACGAGTAGGCGGACAGAGGAGTGAGCCAAAAGCGTTTGGAGGACCAAATTATGCACAGATATATCAGTGCTCCACCTGAAGCTTGCAGTTATATTAAGATCTCCAACAAGGAGGTTAAATGATCCAAAAATCCATTGCAGTCTCTTCTCAGGAAGTTCAAACAGCAAATTTGGTTCATAAACCTCTCAGTGCTGCATATACTTTGTGATTGTCAAACACAGGTTACCTCTTCTTGCAGAGAGTGTCTCTGTTTCTTCACCTCCTCGAGTTCAGCCTGCAGCTCTCTGATCTGAGCGATGTCACTGGAGGACTAAGGAGGAAGAAATGATATGGGATGATTCAGTATTTAAAGAGGCTTAAAGACGAGCTATGAAGTCCAAAGCAGCACCTGTGCAATGAGCGCTTTGTGCTTTTTCATAAGTTCGTTTAGGTCTTCCTGGTCCTCCTCGAGCCTCTTCAGCAGGTCAACCTTCTCGTGCTGCAACAGGGCCAACTGCTCGTCCACCTGGACTCACAAAAACAAAGAGGGAAATTAGGCTTATGTGCACATATTCTTCACTTTGACTATTGTAGTTATCTAAATAATGTTCTTGGCTGCCAAAATCCAGATGGCAAATAACAATCTTTTACTACAAAAGATTTTATTACAAGCAAGCTAAAGACACAGAGAAAAATGTTACTGAGAGTAACATTTTTGTGACTGAAGGAATGAGCTTAACTCTTTGCACATTTTAATTCTTTGGGTTTTATTTTAAATGACTCACCTAATTTAACACAGCTGCAGGCTGTGTGACTTGTACAACAGGTGGTTCTACAAGTCACACAGTTAGTGAAATAGAGATTATCTGAGTGCAATGAATGTGTCTCAAGTGATTCTAGCATAAATACACATGTAACTGGAAGGTCCTGTTGTTGGTGAATCAGTAGTCCTGGCTAAAACTACACCATGAAGACAACAGAACACTTCAATCAACTCCGTGAATAGGCTGCTGAAAAGCATAAGTAGGGGGATAACTCAAAACATTTTTCAAGTCACTGAATATTCCTTGAAATACAGTTAAAAATCCATCACTAAGCCATGGAAGAAATATGGAACAAATCTCCTTATAAAGTGGGCTAAGCAAAAACCGAGTATCCATGCAATAAAGCGACTAGTGAAGGAGGCCACCAAGACACCTATGACTCCTCTGAAGGAGTTACAAGTTGAAGCAGGTAAGATGGGAGAGACTGTTCATACAACAACTGAGAGTGACAAAGACAAAGCTCAATAAATCTAACCTAGAGTTTGGCAGAAGGCATGTGGAAGAGTATGAAGTCAACAGGAACAAGGTTCTTTGGTTTGATGAGAACAAATTTGAGCTTTTTGACCATCAGACTAGAGACTATGGTTGGTGGTCCCCAACACTGCACATCATCACAAACACACCATGTCCACCATGAAGCATGGTGGTGGAAGTATCATGACGTGGTGATGCTTCTCTGCAGTCTGGAGCACTTATAAAGGTAGTGCAGTAAAGTATAGAAAAATCACAGAGGACAACCTGATGCAGTCTGCAAAAGAACTGCATTTATTTTCTAGCAAGATGATGATCCAAAGTGTAAAGTCAAAGATACACAGAAATGGTTTAAGGACTAGAAGGTGAATATTCTGAAGTGGCCTAGTCAGAGCCCGGACCTCAATTCTATTGAGAATTTGCGGCTGGAATTAAAAAGTACTGTTTGTTCATGATACCCATGCAACCTGACAGAGCTTGAGCAGACCCTTGCACATACTAATAACAAACAGCTTCTGTCTCAAATGTGTCATTATGTTGAAATATCAGATGCAATTTTAGGAGGGCATTGCTTCATTTGGTGTATTGAGGACAGTGGGAAATAGTCTCTCTCATCACGTTCATCAAACCATCAGTTTAGCTCTCATGACCTGCATTGAAGCTTCTCTTGGTATCTGTCATCCGTCTACAGATGCCCCTCCAAAAAGACAAAAACTCACCACGCTCTTCTGCTTGCAGATATTTTCCAGTTCGATCTGAGTGTTTTCCAGCTCCTGGGACAGAGTCGTCTGAACACTCTCGGACTCGAGCCGCCTCGCTTCACTCTCCTCAAGCTAATTAGAGACACAGATTGTTTCTCACAGAGCAGAGGGTGACATTGCAGAGGTGTAAGGATACAAAGGTGCTTATACAGGTGAGAGTACCTGGCAGTGCAGCCGTTCGATCTGTTCTTTGCTGCCGTTGGGCAGGTTCTGCCCTGAGCTGTCGATGGTGGCAAGTAGCAGCTGGGTGTCAGCCAGCAGGGCATGAGTCCTCTTCAGGTCTCTCCTTAGTTTCTTCTCTACATCAAAGTCTCTGTGTCCCACCTGCAAGAGCAGACACCTCAGATTCATTCTTCCCCTAAAGCAGGTGCAGTGGAGGAAAACGAGACTACAGAAAACAAGAAAGTAACAAAGAATTTTTGTACGCACAGGTACTAAAGAACAGAGTCCTGTGTAGGACTATTTTCTTAATCATATTGCTGCTGGATGTCTGACCATTCACGCCCACACAATATTGAGCTTCATTGATTTTGTGTTGTCTCTGGTCTCGCACAGAAGCATGTTATTATACCGTGTAGTATGAACCTAAAACCTGCAGACAGGCTCGTCAAATCACACAATTTATCAGTCATAAATTGTAAAAACAGGAGGAAGTGTGTGACTGTCCAAATTTAAGATTAAAATTGGCATATTTTAGGGAAATCCCTTTATTCAGCATGTATCATTTAAAAATTCTCAAAATAAAGCCTTTGCACCAGATTCTTCCAAAAAAAAATAAAAATTCCATGCTCCTCAGCACAACACATTGCCCATGACAGACTCAGCTTTGACCAACAGTCAAAAATTCAGTTTTTAACTGCAGGCAGTCTTTCCCCAGACAAGAGAAGAGATTATAAGACAGACTGAAAGAAAATTAAGCATATTGCATCAATTAAATGTGTAGCATGGCTCAAAAATGGTGTATAACAGAGCAAGATGTCGGCAAGTTGATGGAAGATACATTCAGCATTTAGCGATGTGTGGACTTGTGTGAAAAAGTTTGTAGAGACTGTAAAAATGCAAGTAGTAAGATATTTATAGCATGTGGAGTCTCCATTTTCTCTAGTAATTAGTAACACCACAAAAATTTCGGACAAGTCGATCTGAGGTTTTTTCACTTTTTCACCTTTAATCTTCTTTGAAACCATTTAATACATTATAACTGTGTTAGACTACACAGAGGAAATTTCTTAGTTCTTATTACTTCTAGACGTGGATGTGCTGTTTTTTTGCAGTGAATAACATTCTTTATTATATTGTGATTTTTGCTTTATTTTCACTGTGTAATAGAACCAAAATCTGTCATGGAGCATTACCATGGAAGTCACCATCAAAAGCATGACTGTCACATAATTAGGATGGTAGGAATTTGCAAAGCAATGGCTACATTATTTAAAATTGTGGGTTACACACACTGAATACCATGCATGGGTCATTCCATATAAAATCAACCAAATCTGGAGAGAGCTCCTACTTTCACACTACAAATATTTTCAATAACAGGCCTTTACGTACATAAAGGTGGTTAAAATGTCACATCTTTAATTTTGCCTTATTTTTCCCTATTTTTTTTAAACCCTCAAAACTTCATAAGTACAGGAGATACACACATGAAATTTTCACAGATAAGAAAACACCTTTGAGTACTGGTGAAAGCCAACCAACCAAATTATTTTTACGTCCATTCCAGGTGTCACAATCTCAAGCCAAAGTCCGGTTCTTGTTTAGCAACACTTATGTCACAGTTCAATGACAAAAACTGCAGCAATTCAATGTCTGTAACACAAATTCATAGAAACAAGCATTGGTACCCTAAATGTGTTTTCTGTTTTCTGAAAATTCAATGGAGAGAATTTTTTTTAAAAAGGGCATTTTGGTAAACTTTAAATGGCCCTATTACCATGGGAGATGGGTGGTTGGTCAAAACAAGTTATAGTAAATGAAAAGTCTCACTTTTACCAACATTTTAATATCAGGCTCAACCAAAAAAAAAAAAAAAACAGACACTTTTTAACAGCCATTTTCTTACTGATATGATAGTTTACGGCTGAGAAATAGATAAACAACACTGGTGCTTGTACAATTTTTCATGGAATAACCTATATCCTAAATTGTAGCCATTATGCAACTTGCACTGTTTCAAATCACGATTTCTATTAGAAATTGATTAATTGTTCAGCCCTACTGGCTGCTCTAGCAGGATCTGCATTACAATCCTACTGCAGTCCATTACTACATGGTGCAGCACTGTTAAAGTTTAATAAAAAGTAAAAAAGGAAAGTCTTTCATCATGTTACAGCTCATAGACCTTATCATTATCAAGTAATGTAAATTACAACATGTCAGAGTGCTATTTCAGATAAACACAAGTTAAGAAATGGGTTTTGAAAAGTTGCTCCCATAGTAGGTATGTCTGTCCAGTCACTAAGGGTGATGCTCTAATGAAAAACCAAATCACCTCAAATGTACTGAGGTTGAAAAACTGCAGCCTAATACGGTTATGTAATTTACAGCATGTATTCTGTATGTGGGTGGATCAAACACAACTAATCTTTCTAATTCTCTTCAGAAACACAGCAAGAATAAGATATGTGGGCCGTAATATGTTTGGCTGTTTTAAAACTTCACAGGTATTTAGGGATTACAAAAATACAGCACAATTTATTCCGTCTTTCCTTTAACATTCTAAAATCCTCAATTGTTCCCAATTGTCTTGTTTTTGTTTTTTTTTTTGCTGTTACACCTATTTAGATTCAGCTCAACTAGTATTTTATTGGTACCAAAATCATGCAAACTTGTACTGTGATTTGTGGGCTGTATAAAAAAATCATATTCTTCTCTTTAAATTTTTTAAAAGACTTAAACTTGGAGCTCCTTGCCAACTTGGCCACATACCAGCTCCTTGGCCACTTATCAAGAGTCCAATTACATCCTCACAGTGACAGAGTGTTAAATTAGCTGCTGCCTCTTTGCTCCATATGCTTGTTTTGTGGTGCTTGTAATGCTGCCGTGGCATATCCATCATCTAGAGAACATTAACCCACAATGATAGTGATCTATGACAGTCGCCTGCAAAGAGCTGTGGCCCTCTGACAAAATGATTTGTACTGTGTGTAGGATTTAGGGCGGCTCTATTTGTTTTTAAAAAAAAGGAAAATAGCAGTCTGAATTATAATAAAATCTGTATATAATCACCTGAAAATAAGAACTGTTGTCCTTTGTTAGGTATTTATATCTACAGAGAGCATAGGTCATCGTCCACAGAGCTCACTGTGCTTCTACATTGGATGCTATTGTTTTTCCTTGGCAGTTCAACCACCACAGATGTTTAAACAAAACATATAACTCATGACATAATGTGTGACATACGATATACAACAGCGGTGAGTACACTCCTTTGCAATATAATTTGAAGGTCAATTGATTCTAAACTGCATTTCTTCTCAATATTTGGATTATTTCTAAGTTGGGAAGTGCAATATGTCCTCTTATCATTAATTAATACAAGCCCTGAGTGTAGAAACTCTCATAGCTGTTATTAACCACGCCTGATGAACGTCAGCGGGGTTACTGCATTCGGTGCGGTTTCTGGCTGGGTAAGTATGTATGTATCTATGTATGTATGTATGTGTGTATGTCCGTTCCAATATCTCTGCAAGTGCTGAAGTCAGGATAATCAAACTTGGCACTGAAGATCAGTCTAAGGTCCCCTGCCAAGTTGTGGAGTTACAGGTCAGCAGATCAAGTAGGAAGGGAGATACGTACGATGATCAAAATTGATACATAATGCATCATTTGTATAGGGAGGACAGGGTTTTGGCCAGTAGAGGGTGTAGTTGTGCCCTCTACTGAGGGCTCGTCTAGTTTACAATCAGAAAAACTGCATGAATGTGATTGTTAAATGAGAGGTGAACAGCAGAATTTTCTCAGTTTTCTCAGACATGATTATCTGCATGTCTGCATCATGGCTCTACATCGAGTATAACCAGAGAAACTGAAAGTCAGATTGTGAGATTGTGAGACCAAGACAGACAAGGATGCAGGCAAATGAGTGACCAACTAACAACAATATAGTACCACTAATCAGAGCCACGCTGGTCGTCCTCCTAAAATGACAGCATGGACAGAGCGTTACTCTCACAATCTAGCTCTAAAAAAAACAGACAAGTGCTTCAGACATACCACAGGGGTTATGAATGTAAAGCAGAGATTTTTTCACAGCTAAGTTACACACGTGGACAAAATTGTTGGTACCCCTCAGTTAAAGAAGGAAAAAACCCACAATTCTCACTGAAAACACTTGAAACTCACAAAAGTAACAATAAATAAACATTTATTGAAAATTAAATAATCAAAAACAGCCATTACTTTTGAATTGTTGATTAACATAATTATTTAAAAAAACAAACTAATGAAACAGGCCTGGACAAAAATGATGGTACCTCTATAAAAGATTGAAAACTATTTGACCAGAGTGACATGATTAACTCAGGTGCGTCATTTAATTGACATCACAGGTGTTTCCAAACTCATAATCAGTCAGTCTGCCTATTTAAAGGGAGACAAGTAGTCACCCTGCTGTTTGGTGAAAAGGTGTGTACCACACTGAACATGGACAACAGAAAGCGAAGGAGAGAATTGTCCCAGGACATCCGAAAAAAAATGATAGACAAACATCTTAAAGGTAAAGGCTATAAGACCATCTCTAAACAGCTTGAAGTTCCTGTGACAACAGTGGCTCATATTATTCAGAAGTTCAAGACCCACGGGACAGTAGCCAACCTCCCTGGACGTGGCCGCAAGAGGAAAATTGATGACAAATTGAAGAGACGGATTGTTGGAATTGTATCCAAAGAGCCCAGAGCAACCTCCAAAGAAATTAAAGGTGAACTCCAAGGCCAAGGTACATCAGTGTCAGATCGCACCATTCGTCGTTGTTTGAGCCAAAGTGGACTTCATGGGAGACGACCAAGGAGGACACCACTGCTGAAAAAAACTCATAAAAAAGCCAGACTGGAATGTGCAAAAATGCATGTTGACAAGCCACAAAGCTTCTGGGAGAATGTCCTTTGGACAGATGAGACCAAACTGGAGCTTTTTGGTAAGGCACATCAACTCTATGTTCATAGACTCAAAAACCAAGCATACGAAGAAAAGAACACTGTCCCTACGGTGAAACATGGAGGAGGCTCAGTAATGTTTTGGGGCTGCTTTGCTGCATCTGGCACAGGGTGTCTTGAAAGTGTGCAAGGTACGATGAAATCTGAAGACTATCAAGGCATTCTGGAGAGAAATGTGCTGCCTAGTGTCAGAAAGCTTGGTCTCAGTCGCAGGTCATGGGTCTTCCAACAGGACAACGATCCAAAACACACAGCCAAAAACACCCAAGAATGGCTGAGAGAAAAGCGTTGGACTATTCTAAAGTGGCCTTCTATGAGCCCAGATCTGAATCCCATTGAACATATATGGAAGGAGCTGAAACATGCCATTTGGAGAAGACACCCATCAAACCTGAGACAACTGGAGCTGTTTGCTCATGAGGAGTGGGCCAAAATACCTGTTGACAGCTGCAGAACGCTCATTGACAAATACAGAAATCGTTTAATTGCAGTGATTGCCTCAAAAGGTTGTGCAACAAAATATTAAGTTATGGGTACCATCATTTGTGTCCAGCCCTATTTCATTAGTTTGTTTTTTTAAATAATTATGTTAATCAACAATTCAAAAGTGATGGCTGATTTTGATTATTTAATTTTCAATACATTTTTATTTATTGTTACTTTTGTGAGTTTCAAGTGATTTCAGTGAGAATTGTGGGTTTTTCCTTCTTTAACTGAGGGGTACCAACAATTTTGTCCACGTGTGTAATATGAAGGACAGGTCAGAACATAAACTTTGCTGAACAGATTTCATGTAAAAACACCCTTGGCTTGCTGTTGTGTAAAAAATAGCAAGATAAAATTTGACTAAAGAACATTAAACATGACTGGTAAATATTGGGAACCCATTCTATGGTCAGATGAGATCGAGATGTATTTGTTCGGCTCGGATGGGGTCCAACATGTTCGGTGTGAACCTGACAGTGAAGCACGGAGATGGACGTGTGAAAATATGGCGCTGCATGAGAGTAAAAGGTGCTAGGGAGGTGACGCTTACAGATGTGCCATGAATGCCTGTGGATAAAGAAAACGCAGTGACAAGATGACTTCCAGTCTGCAGAAGCTTGGCAGAAGAGAAACATTCCAGCATGATAAGCATCTGAAGCACACTGCCAAAACCAGACTTAACAATAACGTGAAAACTATGACTTGGACAGGTATGTTGCCTGACTTGAATCCGACATAAAGATAAGCAGAGCAACACAACCAGTCCAGCAAAGAGCAGCTGAAAAAGCAGGCCCTGATGAACTGCACAACATCTGTCGAGAAATTTGGTACCCTCCACGCTGAGAAGAATTGAGTCTCTCATCATAAATTAAGTGGTCATATGTAGTAAGAAAAAAGTTAAAGATGTGGATCTTAGTGCAGACTTTTCTTGTACTGAGTTTCTTTTGTGAATCCCACATTTTAAATATCACAAATTTAAGCTTTCAATTTGATATCACAGCAAATACCCTGCCGTTCAACTTAGAAGTAATCTGATTACTGCAACGTGATACAGTTTCAATATTGCACAGGGGTGTACTCACTACTGTTGTATGCTGTATGTGGAAAATGTGTCCTAACATGCGCAAAATTAATCTTTATTTTGTAGTATTACACAGGTAAACTGGAGGAGTTAATGGAAGTACTGTACATATGAGGGACGATGATGAAGTCAAGGAGGCATGTTATGGGCTGATTTATGATGTGCGTGTACACGTCAGTGCACATGCGTCAGTCAACGTTCTATTCAGAGCAGGACTGATGCTCCACTTTGTTCCAAAATCACTGAACTATTGACCTCTGCCAACATAGCAGCCATTAAAAATGCCAAAAAAAAAATCAGATTGCTAAATGTGATTGCTAAGCCTTAATGTCCAATGTTCCAAAGCTGATAGTAGACACACAAGAAAAACATGAAGATGTACAGTGTGAGCCTGCACGTATCTGTAATTAGAGGATGACTTTATTTGAGTTGTTAAATATATATGTAATATACCTGGTCGCACAGGGTTGCGATGAGCCCTTCCAAGTCGTGCTTCTCGTGAATCACCATCTGTTTCTCTTCGTACTCCTGCTCCAACTGCATCTCCAACTGCCTTAGCTACACACACCGCAAACAGAGAAATGATGAACGACCGGTCTGAATGAGCTTTTATTGTCGCTGACAGGAAGTTTTCCCCGCAGCAGCATGCATAATTAAAAGCATAAAAACATCATCATCTGTGGAGGAGCATAAAAATAAATGGTAGAGAATAACTGAGGCCTTGAAACCATCTTCTGTTGAATAAATCAGTGAGTTTGCTTGGTTTAAACCTTTAGCCAGAAGGAAGATATTAAGGCTCCTCATCGAGGAGATTAAGACAACATTCTGGTATCATTCTGACCTTCTACACAATCTCCAGTTGCACCACGTCAGCTCGTTGCTTCAGTGTTCACTGTACAAATGACTACCCTGACAAACGTCTATGACCTGCAAGACCGGGGTCACGTAACATATAGGGGTAGAAGAGCTAGCAAGCTGCAACTACAGGCTAATCTGCTAGCTTACCATTTGGAAGCCAAAGCATTAAATATTTGTTAAAATTATCCTACTTCGCACTTGATCTGTTACTTCTATAAGCCTTTTCCTGATGGGTTTATGGTCTCAATTGCTAGTTTCAAATCTCCTTGAATAAAGCAGGGTATGATTCAGGATGTGCGCCTGCTTTCAAAATGACAATGGTGACAACTGAATTCCAAACTCAAGACTTCAAAACAGGTATTCACAGCATCAACTGTGTACAATTTAACAGTGTTTCCCACAGAACCTAAATCAACTAATACGATTGTGTGGTGATGAGCTTGCTGAAGAAACGTTGTCCTTGATGGAAGTGCAGAGTAACTGCTGTTTGCCTGAACAACATGGTGAAAAGGGGGAAAAAAAGCTAAGTGAAACAGTAAGTGGAAAGAACTGTTTTTTTTTCTTTCAGCCAAAGAAGGAGATTGAAAAAGAGCCATCTGTACAGAAACAACACAATGCTGCTGTCTTCTACAAATGAGGCTGTACGGTTCACTGTTGCTAGAGGCTGGATTCTTACCATGCATGATTCTCTTTGATCCCCTGAAGAAAAATAATGAGTTGTGTATAAAAATCAAACCAATGTGAAGACAGTTTCCACCTGACCCCCACAGAATCAGCTGATTTACTTCATAATATAACTTTAGCATATTGAATAAAAGGGGTTACATTAAACCTCAATACTGTGACTATTTCAAAGTCGAAGGCCCTTCAGTGACATGGGGGTGCATCGAAATGTGGTGCATTTAAACATTTTGCATGGCTTTGTTGAATCTAAAGTAGCTATTGTACAATAAAAAATCTGCTGATATTGATGAGGTCATGTGTGACTCATTTTTCATAGAATGAGGAGTAGTATATTCATGACTAAAAGCACAATATCTGAAAATGCATACTGCAGAAATGGATAAAATTTCTAATAGGATTTCTCAGTACGCAGTGTTCCAAATTCATACTCATGCAGTTAATTAGATTCTACCACAGGGTCCCGGGTGATCTGAAAGGCATGCTGGGATAATTGTAGACTTTCTTAGTTCACACACACAATCAGCTCCTAAGGCAAGAGGAGTAAGACCACCTCGGACTAAAAACAGATTCTGGAACAGTGCTGGTACCTCAACATGGCCATCAAAAATAAAGATTTCATTTCATTGCGTTAAACCCACCCGTCTCTGAGAGGACTTGTGGACATCCTCTAACTCTTCTTCTTTATCCTCCAACTCCTTCTGATGGATCTGCTTCATCCTCTCCATCTCCATCTCAAACCGCATGTGTATCTGTCAGAAAAACATCAACGAAGAGGTGAGGGAGGCAGCAGACAGCAACAGATTTCAGGAACAAACAGATTTTGTCCAGAGCTTACTTGCATGTTATTTAGGACACAAAACTAAGTTGTGTAAAATGTATTGGCAGAATTGTGAGAATTTCATGTTTTTACTTAGAGCCTGAAAAAAAAACCATCTAACCTGTAAAACCATTTTCAGCAAATAATAGAATAACCTCCACAGCCAGCAAATTTAATGCGGACATAGACAACATTTTTTTTCAGCAAATACAACAGAGGCAAAATTTTTACTTATTTGCTTTTGAAAACTGAAAAAAGTGCGAATGCGGATGGTATTGGCTCCCCAGATAAATCTTTTAAATATATATATTTGGATGCTTCCATATTTCCTAATAAAAATACAGTCTTTGGTTGACCTTTGAGTCCTCTTGCATCAGTGGAATTCGAAATGTGGTGAGTGTTGTGAGCCAAGAGCTTTCCTTTTTGCCATTTTGCCATGCCAAAAAAAAAAATGACATGGGCTTATCTGTAGGACCACAAGAACTGATTTTCATGGGTGTCAATGCATTGTTGTGCACAAGCTGCATCCATGTTGTTGTTTAACAACATATGAGGCTAATTTTGTTTTACTGAATGTCTACATACACTACTGTTCAAAAGTGTGGGGTCACCCAGGCAATTTCATGTTTTCCATGAAAACACACTTTTATTCATGTGCTAATATAATTGCACAAGGGTTTTCTAATCATCAATTAGCCTTTTAACACCATTAGTTAACACAATGTAGCATTAGAACACAGGAGTGATGGTTGCTGGAAATGTTCCTCTGTACCCCTATATAGATGTTCCATTAAAAATCAGCGTTACCAGCTAGAATAGTCATTTACCACATGAACAATGCCTAAACTGTATTTCTGATTCATTCAATTATCTTCATTAAAAACTGCTTTTCTTTCAAAAATAATGGTATTTCTACATGACCTCAAACTTTTGAATGGCAGTGTACATATATTTGGATTGAACACTCATCATGACAAACCTCATGTTCTCAGGTCTCTACAAACATATACAAATCTTGGTTTTGGATCCTGAATAACAATAAGTAAACTCTAAACAAAATGTAATATGTTGTAGTGACACAGTTGTCTGAAATGCTACGCGCTGACCCAGTAAGCTAATTTCCATGTGTCTGTGTTCACTGTGAGCACCTGTTGCTGCTGCTGTATCCTGGCGGTGAGTTTGGTGATTTCTTCTGCTCTCTCGTTGGCCTGGCTCTCCAAGAGGCGAAGCTGCTTCTTGAGGTCAGGCAGCGAATCCGTGGCGAGATGGACGGGCAGGCTGAGGTCACGGATCTGAGCGCAGAGCTCCTCCTTCTGCATCTGCAGACGGCCCACCTCTGTCTGGCTCTCCTGCATACACCCACACACAAAAACATTAAGCTTTTGTTACAACTTAGAGATTCTCTCATCTCATTGCTGCAGCGTCTCTGGAGATAGTGCTGGTTAAACAGCCTCAACTCACTCAAGCATACTGGAGGTTTTGTAACATGGGAGTTGAAACCAAAACACAAAAACACAAAGGAGCACAGTCACACAAAAACTAGAATTAAACAATGCTTCCTGTCTCAGATCTCATGCTAAATCTCAACTTCTGTCCAGATATCAAATTCTTTTAATATAAAATACTGAACATTAATGAAAAGTTGTTCTAAATATAAAGCTGTAACATTTAGTAAATTAACTGATTGGTTGATTGTTATGCTGTAACTAACATTTGCTTTCATTGTTGATTTGTCTGTTGATTACTTGCTGGACTAATCATGAAGTAGTTCAGTCCATAAAATGACAGAAAATGGTGACAAAATTTTGATCAGCGTTTCGCAAAGCCTAAGATGACAAATATGCTGCCTTGTTCACAACCCAAAGATATTCAGTTTACTGTCTGAGAGAAGAGAAACCTGAAAATATTCCCACTGAAGAAGCTGCAGTAAGAATCAAGTAGTATAGTAGGAAGGTAAAACTTTGCATGGCTTCATTAAATATACTAAAGTTATTATGCATGAAAAATCAATTGATTCAGATGAGGTCAGAAGGGAGCATTTCTCAGATTTGATTCATTTTATATGGAATGACCCTTGTAGCTGTATGTTCCTCTTTTTATTTTTTTACTCAGGCTTCATATGTTTGCTTTTGTCTTTTAGATGTTTCTGACTGAATCTGATATATATATATATATATATATATATATATATATATATATATATATATATAGCATATATTTTGTACACTGTATGTATCCTTCTCCGCAGACACCAATTACATTCTCTTACTGTGTCATCTTGTTACTTCACCAAGGAACGCGGTGGAGTTATGTGACAATTGGCGTTGGTTTGTCTGTCTGTCTGTTACCAACATTACTCAAAAACTGATGCGGATTTGGATGAAATTTTCAGGGAAGGTCAGAAATGACACAAGGACCAAGTGATTAGATTTTTGGCAGTGATGCGGCTTATAGTCTGGATCCATGGATTCATCAAAGATTCCTGCATCATTGCGAGATAGCGGCACAGTGTCACTGTAACTATGACAACAAGTGAACATTACATCAGCTGCCTGCGGACGATCACATGATTACGATCCTTCTACAAATCAGCTGCTACGGACTTATCGGGACTTCTCCATCGGAAATGATACAAGGAACAACTGATTAAATTGTGGGGATGTTTTCGAGTCCCATCAATTCCCACCACCAGCTACATATTTAGGTCCCGCGATTCGGTATCCGTACATAACGTACACATGCATAACACACCCCTGTGCTCAGTGCAAGGTCATTTTGTTTGTGGGTGCATCTATATTAAATGGCCACATTCTATGTTGCCGTGATTTCTGTCAGAATTTTTTTTCAAGATTTCAGCTGTCGGAAATGATGCGACTGAGCAGCGTTGACTGCGCTCTCGGAGTGCTTTTCTTGTTGAAATTGTGACAAGCTGCAATAAACAGCAATAAGAAATCACAGAGGCAGGAACCATAACTGAATAACAATGAATTCTGAGTTTCATATATGTCAGTTTCTTTAAATCTGTATTCATATTTGATAACACTAACCTTTTAGTGGGCAACAAGCTGTCAGAAGCACAATATTTTGGGTCGGTCATATGTCAAATATGCTGCTGACTACCTTAACATAACCGTGTAATTCATCAAGCTACAATGCAATTTTTTTTTTTACTTTACTGGAATAAGACCGGTTCATGAATCAGATCTGACAACTGTAATTTCCACAATAAATTCTGCGCTCTATTCCATTTTAAACTTGATGAATGATGGCTGTTGACTTTTTAACTTAAAGTGGATTACTTTATCATCACTGTCTGCTTGTGACTAGCAGAGGTCATGTTCTGATTTCAGATTAAATAATAACATTTTTCCTGTGATTTCATACTAAAACAGACATATTTGGTCCATTTATAACCAAAGTCGTACCTGCAGATTGTGGCGTAGGTTGTATATTTCAGCACCGAGTACTGCATTTTCCTGAAAGGCTTTGTCCTTCTGCTCCCTCTCATTGTCGGCTTCCTCCAGAGCCTGAGTCAACTCATTATCAAACCTGTATGAAAACAGAAAGAGCAGGCAGAAGCACTGGTTAAAACGCTGTGGACATTTTGCTGCTAAACTGGCCAGAGCAACATTTTTGTGAACACGTTTGATATGTAAAAACAGGTGATGTTTGCTTTAACAAAAAAAATGTCAAAATGACACTATTTATCAGCCAGAGACTGTTGTAAACTGTTGGAGATGTTGATTCCAGAAAATAAATGAAGAAATTTCTCCTTTTTATGATTTATGATAAGTCTAACAGTATCACAGCTGCACAGAAAACATTTTTTCTCCTTCAAGCCGTGTTTGTGCTGGTTCCATAAAACTGTGGGGCTTAATATTTCAGTGAAGAATGAGTTCATAGTGAGGAAAAATAAACAGCCAGAGTTTAGAGAGTCACAAGGGACAGCAAATTTAGTTCAAAGATCTCTTATACTTACTTGAAAAAGGCTGTTTGTGCTGCTCTATGTAGGTTGCATCCCAGCTTTACTTTAACATGTACAAGAATTTCATTGTTCAATACACACCAGGAAAAAAAGCCTTTTAACTTTTCTGCCTGAAGGGTAATTAGGATCTTTTCTTTTTCTTTTTTTTAACTTTTGTGTTCCCTACCAAAGAGCGCCTTCATTATAATCATTTGAATTTCCGAAATAAATATCAGGACTGGATTTATAAGCCGTTTGAAAGATCACAAGATCACAATAAAAAGACCATCATCCCTGACAGTGACAGATACCCAAAGATGATAGATGTTTACATTAGAAATCAGTAAGCATTAAATAGAGGTGTGCAAAATGAGGCCAAACACAGCAGCAGGGTGGTGTTAAAGATAAAAAATAAAGGCCTGCTACATCATAAAATTACTGGGTGGATTCAAACCAAATGATATAAAGATGAAAATGATGTAGCAGCAAGATGGCATCTTCCATGCATCCATCATCTATACACCGATTAGTCCTCATTAGGGTCACAAGGGGGATGGAGTCTGTCCCTGCTGACCTAAGGGGAAGGCAGGAGGCACCCTGGACAGGTCACCAGTCTATTACAGGGCTACATATACAGACAAACAATCACATTCACACTTATAGACAATTTAGAATTACCAGTTAGCCTCAGCATGTTTTTGGACTGTGAGGAAGCCGGAGAAAAGCCACGCATGCAGAGGGAGAACATGCAAACTCCATGCAGAAAGATCCAAAAAAAAAGATCTTCCAGCTGCTAGGCCACTGTGCAGCCCCATTGTAATCTTGATTTAATAATAACATAAAAAAAACAGTATGAGGGGACACTGACCTTCTCTGTTTGCGGTCCACTTCGTGCATGCGGCTCTGCAGGCTGTCAGTGAGGACTCTGGCGTCCTGGAGGTCGGAGGTCACTCGGCGACAGTGACGTTTCAGTTCGGTCACGCTCCTCCTGGACTGCTCCAGCTGGGCCTGCAGTGTCGCCACCTAGACACACACACACAAAAACACACACAGCGTTATTAAGCTCAGACATTTAATCTGCCATCAGTGTTGCTGTGCACGTCACAGTGTCCTGTCTCACCTTGGTATCGAGCTGTTGTCGGGTCTGTCTCTCTGTCTCCAGTTTTTCCTCTGTCTGCTTCAGTCGTCTGCGGACAAATTCCACCTCCGTCTGGCAGCACTCCAGCTGCATGGCCAGCTCGCATTCTGCGTGACACGGAGAGATGGATGTCACTTTGTCCGGGGTGATCGTCAGGGTCACTTTAAACCTGGTGACTCTCCTCTGCCTCATTTGTTAAATTTGAAACTAGGTCAGTCCTTGTCAATTCAGATATATTTCGAATTTGTTGCTGCACTGTTTAAGATTTTGTTCACGGTTCAGTTATTTGGGACACAAAACTTATGTAAAACTATTTTATATTCCTGACAATATTTTGACCCTAAAAAGGTCTAACCTGGGAAGCCATTTTATGGGTTCCATGACACCAGATATATACACACGTGGACAAAATTGTTGGTACCCCTCAGTTAAAGAAGGAAAAACCCACAATTCTCACTGAAATCACTTGAAACTCACAAAAGTAACAATAAATAAAAATGTATTGAAAATTAAATAATCAAAAACAGCCATTACTTTTGAATTGTTGATTAACATAATTATTTAAAAAAACAAACTAATGAAACAGGCCTGGACAAAAATAATGGTACCTCTATAAAAGACTGAAAACTATTTGACCAGAGTGACATGATTAACTCAGGTGTGTCATTTAATTGACATCACAGGTGTTTCCAAACTCATAATCAGTCAGTCTGCCTATTTAAAGGGAGACAAGTAGTCACCCTGCTGTTTGGTGAAAAGGTGTGTACCACACTGAACATGGACAACAGAAAGCGAAGGAGAGAATTGTCCCAGGACATCCGAAAAAAAATTATAGACAAACATCTTAAAGGTAAAGGCTATAAGACCATCTCTAAACAGCTTGAAGTTCCTGTGACAACAGTGGCTCATATTATTCAGAAGTTCAAGACCCACGGGACAGTAGCCAACCTCCCTGGACGTGGCCGCAAGAGGAACATTGATGACAAATTGAAGAGACGGATCGTTGGAATTGTATCCAAAGAGCCCAGAGCAACCTCCAAAGAAATTAAAGGTGAACTCCAAGGCCAAGGTACATCAGTGTCAGATCGCACCATTCGTCGTTGTTTGAGCCAAAGTGGACTTCATGGGAGACGACCAAGGAGGACACCACTGCTGAAAAAAACTCATAAAAAAGCCAGACTGGAATTTGCAAAAATGCATGTTGACAAGCCACAAAGCTTCTGGGAGAATGTCCTTTGGACAGATGAGACCAAACTGGAGCTTTTTGGTAAGGCACATCAACTCTATGTTCATAGACTCAAAAACCAAGCATACGAAGAAAAGAACACTGTCCCTACGGTGAAACATGGAGGAGGCTCAGTAATGTTTTGGGGCTGCTTTGCTGCATCTGGCACAGGGTGTCTTGAAAGTGTGCAAGGTACGATGAAATCTGAAGACTATCAAGGCATTCTGGAGAGAAATGTGCTGCCTAGTGTCAGAAAGCTTGGTCTCAGTCGCAGGTCATGGGTCTTCCAACAGGACAACGATCCAAAACACACAGCCAAAAACACCCAAGAATGGCTGAGAGAAAAGCGTTGGACGATTCTAAAGTGGCCTTCTATGAGCCCAGATCTGAATCCCATTGAACATATGTGGAAGGAGCTGAAACATGCCATTTGGAGAAGACACCCATCAAACCTGAGACAACTGGAGCTGTTTGCTCATGAGGAGTGGGCCAAAATACCTGTTGACAGCTGCAGAACGCTCATTGACAAATACAGAAATCGTTTAATTGCAGTCATTGCCTCAAAAGGTTGTGCAACAAAATATTAAGTTATGGGTACCATCATTTTTGTCCAGCCCTATTTCATTAGTTTGTTTTTTTAAATAATTATGTTAATCAACAATTCAAAAGTGATGGCTGATTTTGATGATTTAATTTTCAATAAATTTTTATTTATTGTTACTTTTGTGAGTTTCAAGTGATTTCAGTGAGAATTGTGGGTTTTTCCTTCTTTAACTGAGGGGTACCAACAATTTTGTCCACGTGTGTATAGTTCCCACCGGCCATGAAATTTGCCGAGGACACAGACAAGCAGATCCAAATCATTAAATGGCTCCAGGAGAAGACATATTTATATTTATTGGCTCTTGAAAATGGAAGAAAGTACAACAGTTTCAAACAAGGAAGGAAATGCTGTCCCAAAAAGTTGCCAGTGCATATATACAGCGTCCTCCATAATTATTGGCACCCCTGGTTAAAATGTGTTGAAAGCCTTAAAATAAATTAAATTTTTATTGCAGAAGCATACTCTCTCACTGAAAATTGTAGAAAAATGTGTTATAGGAGAAGATTAGATGCTGTTTTGTTGGCAAAAGGGGGTTGTACAAAGTCTTAACATCAGGGGTGCTAATAATTGTGGCACACATGATTTGATGTAATAAATTTCCTAATGTGTGATTTTTTTCCCCACTGAATAAATGCAGTTTAATTAAAGGTTGGATTTCCCTCTGCTTTTCATTGTAGTCCTATGTTATTTAGAAAAAAAGATTTTATTAGAAGCTAAAGAAGACATCTTAACCAGTGGTGCACTGTGTATCCATATTCCTAATAAAAATACAGTCTTTGGACAACATTTCACCAGCCTTTGAGGCCTCTAATATCATTACCATTTGATGTATGCCAAGTGTTGTAAGCCCAGGTTCTGTTTTTTGTTGTTTTGCAAAAATGGTGATGCAGAATCATTCGTAGAACTACAAAAACTGGTGCGCATTAGGGTCCATAAATAGTCATTATATGCGATGAATTACAGGTCTCTTGCAAGTTGTCTTCAGTTTAACTTTCTGGGGTCCCAAAACCACTCGTTTGAAAAAAAAAAATTGCGCTTCTTTCCATTTTCAAGGACCAATAATTCAAATATTACTCTCTGGTGGAGCTGCTCAACACAAACTTTTAGTGAGTTTTTAGGAACAGTTTGCCTGTTAGTCTGAAAATGCCTAAAATTCTTGATATCCTTAAACACAAACCTAAAACTTACCTTTTAATTGAAATGTTATATTTACATTTTAAAATGTTCTATTCCTTCTTGTTGATTGTACTCATCGGTCGGAGTGTCTCAGTCATCTGTAATGCTCTTTGCATCGCACTAACTTCTAGAAAAGGTGCTGTACAGATAAAGTTTGACAGAATGATTGATAATTAAACGGGTTTGTACCCAAGATGTGGTTACGGAAGTGAAGCTGGCTGTTTGCTACAGATTAGACCACTGTGTCACTGTTGTCTGTTCCCAAACCATTATGTCAATCCCATCACTTTAACAGTGCTTCATGTTGGTCTGTCTTCTTGGTACAAACATTTATTTGTAACTGATTCACCACAAAATCACTGTTTCTTTATCACAGCTTTAAAGAAACTCTCTTAAAATTCACTTTTAGCTTGACCCATTGCTGCCCTATTTACCTGTCAAATACCATCAATAAATCTTACTAGGGAGCAAAACTGAGCTGATGAAATTATAAAAGGAGTATTTCCAGATCTACAAAATAAATAGCAAAATTAGTAACAATGATGAGACTGCTGTTGTTGTTTGTCTTTACATGAACTAATAATCTGGGGCTGAAAACTGCTAGCTAAACACCTAAGTAACTGCCATCACTGACTGCAGGAATTGAAGCTCTGCAGTGTTCATTTCTTCTTTAGAATGAATGAAATGTGCACAGCAACAAATAAGAAGAACATGGTAGACTTGTGTGGCAATGTAGGTGTCATTGATTACGCTAATGATCACATCTGACACCCATGAGCAGGTGGCATTCATCAAGATGAAAGAGCAATTTACAGGCAATTTGTTTAGTTAGGAAAGTCAAACCTCTTGATAAAAAGTGAGAAAGGTTTGGAATAACAACAGGGAAATGTTCCTACATGAGGATCAATAGGTGTCTCTGCACTGCAACTCAGGCTGTTGACAGGAATGGACCCCTAATTTGCTTTTCCAGCCTTTCTGTTTCCATCCTACAGCTCTGATTGTGACATTATCTCTGAGTGCACTAAAACAACAACAAATATAGGTTTGGGATGTAACTCAATTTTTATGAGCACACAAGAAATAGAACAATGAAGGTTTGTTATGTCAGCCTTTTTGTTGAAGAAAGATGTTAGAGAGTAGAAGACTGTTGGACAAGGATATTGAGAGGACAGAAAAATAACCTGTCAGCATCGTCGTTTGCACTGCAGCTTTTAGGGACTGCTCAGAAAGACCTACAGGTTCCACAGAGGCAGTTCTCATCAAGGTACACTACCGTTCAAAAGTTTGGGGTTACCCACACACAGTTTTCCATGAAAACTCACACTTTTATTCATGTGCTAACATAATTGCACAAGGGTTTTCTAATCATCAATGAGCCTTTCAACAGCATTAGCTAACACAATGTAGCATCAGAACACAGCAGTGATGGTTGCAGGAAATGTTCCTCTGTACCTCTATGGTGATATTCCATTACAAATCAGCTGTTTCCAGCTAGAATAGTCCTTTACCACATGAACAATGTCTAGACTGTATTTCTGATTCATTTAAAGTTGTCTCCATTGAAAAAAACTGCTTTTCTTTCAAAAACAAGGACATTTCTAAATGACCCCAAATTTTTGAACGGTAGAGTACACTACTGGTCAAAAGTTTTGAGACACTTTCTCATTCAAATAAGTGAGAACCTTTCTCAAAACTTTTGACCAGTAGTGTATTATTGGAGTATTTCTTATCGAGCCATAATTTAGACATATTTGGAGAAGCCTTTTGAAACTTTAGAATTCTGATCCAGTTGGATCAGGTTATCTACCAATATTCTTGTTTATGTGGTACAACTTGTCATAACTGCTCAATCTGTCAAAGAAGTTTAACAAAAACAACTTTTTATTTCATTTTTGCAACCAAGTATTGTATGTTAAACAGTATTCTACGCGCTTTGTTTTGTATTACTGTGACATGCAATGACGTGGTGCAACTAGTTGACATCTGCATTATTTATATTATTTTTTTGTTAATGTGTGCTCAAGTGACTTTTCATGACAGCTACAGTTTTTTTTTTTCATATTTCAGCTCACCCACAATCAGGAACTGTTTGATCTGACTGTTTACAATAGATTCTGAATCAGTGCTATAGTTGGAAATAACAGTGAACATTTACGACTTTTATCTTTAATATCTATATATCTATAATATCTGTAATATATCTATAATGACCCTATACATTTCAAACCAGCTGAGTCTCTCCAAAACCCTTCCATGTATCTCCAGGTAAAAGCAGTCCAGTAAACTACAATTAATGACTAACAGATACAGAAATGATTTTGACTTTTGTGTTTTCTGTCCTTAATGATGAGAAAAGCACAGAAAAGCGAACTCTCTTGTTCTCTACCTGTCCCTGTTCCTCTCTGACTCTCAGCAACCTGCGCTTTCTGCTTCTCCTCCTCCAGCTGCTTCTCCAGGGTTTCCATGGTGACTTTACACTGGTCTAGGCGAGCCTACGGTCGAAAGAAGACAGATGTTTGACAATAAAGAGGATGAAATCATTTCAGGAATGCTATATTAAAGTCACTGCACCCATGAGGTGAATTACTCTCTTCAGAAGTCACGCGCTGTGTAATAGATTACTTTTACAGTCGGCCTACCTGCAGGTCTTTGTTCTCTCTGCTGAGTCGAAGTCTCTCTGCCCTCTCCACATCCAAAGCCTGACCCACCGCATCGCCACGGAAACGCTCGTCACTTAGCTCAGATGTCACAGCCGTAACCTGCACACATGGATCACAACATGAGCAGTGCGTGTCTGCGTGCGTTGTGTATGTGTTGAAGGCAGCACAAACCTTTGTCTCCAGGCTGTCTGCAGTCTGCCTCAGCTCATTTCTCTCCTTCTCTGACTTCTCCAGGCGTCGTCTCTGAGCTGATATCTCATCCTGACAAAACAAGAGCATCTTAGAGCGACCGAAACATATTTTAAGTCACACCCTAAACTATTTGCTTGATGAATTGCTTATTTTTCTGACTAAATCTTTTGCTGAGACCAAAGTCCACCTGTTGGATGCGGAGGCAGTGGAGGAAGGCGCTGCTGCAGCCGACCAAACTTCCATCATTCAGACTAATCAGCTCACTGCGTATGTCCGTGTATCTTATGGACTAACCATCTTCTTCAGTTTTCCAAAACAGTTTCATTGCAAGACAGTGTGATGGTAGCTGTTGCTAAAGATCTTAGTACTGCACATGAGTGGAGTGTATGATTTGTTCAGAGGCAATGACTTTAATTTGCTTGAATCAATATTACATGCTGCAGAATTTATGCCAGGCTATTGTAGCAGTACAAGCTGAGGTTGTTGTGAGACTCTGGGAGCTGACTGCCCCTGGCCAATAAGCAGTACAAAACCACAGCACGTTGCTTTTACAGTTTGGTTTTGTACAGACTAAACAAACAAGATACGATGAGTTAATTACTGAGCCTCAGGCAACAGAACGCTCCATCTTGTCATATGTTTGAACAGTTTCAGAAACTCCTTCGCTCTGCACTTTTATGGCATCACAACTGGGAAGGGTTTCTTAAACAGACAATGTGGCATTCACACAGCGATTCGAGGCAGAGGGCAGGGTTTGAACCATCTTTAATAGGTAGTGAAACACTATAAGCTTCTTCCAGGAGAGCAAGTCTAAAAATGTAAAGCGGTGGAAAAAAGTATTTGGATACCCTCAAAACAATCTCAAATATTATCATGAAATATTTATGGAAAAATCTTACTTGTGTTTCAAAAGGAGGGCTGTTTTGGACAGACATAAACAAATACAAATTATATTTTTTTTGCTTATTGTTTAAAAGAAAAACTAACAAAACTAAATTCTTGACAGTTTCAATATGTCAGTTCTCAACATTGTCAGTACAAAAGTAAACAAATGACAGAGAATATGTTCAAAACTGAACAAAAAATAAATAAACCATCACATCATCAAATTAATATTCAGTAGTCCTGCCATTAGCAGCAGCAGAGCTGTAATCCTGGCTGGCATGTTCCCCACGAGCATTTCACACCGTTCAGGGGTAATGTTGTCCCATATTACTGCTTTTAGTTCTTCTAAATATTTGTTTTGTTCTTGTTTTAGCCATTTTTGTCTCTGAAGAACTTTCAAATGTGCTGACTTTATACAGACACAAAGCACGGCAACAAAAATTGTGTCTTTTAATAAAAAACACAACTTTCATTTGTAGCACTGTGACAGACTGGTGACATGTCCAGGTGTCCCCTACCATCACCCCAAGTCAGCTGGGATAGACTCCAGCTTCCCATGACCCTAATGAGGATAAAATGGTGCATAGATAATGGATGGATGGATGGATGGATGGATGGATGGATGGATGGATGGATGGACTTTCATTAGTGGATCACTGCTACTAAAATGACCCAATACTCAAAAATTCTTTTAAGTTTTTAATGGCTTTCTTTAGGATTTGTTTAGCATTATGGCTGTGACTGCACTAAAATAAATTGCATTTGAAGATCAAAGAGTGATTCTTAATGCAATATTTCAAAACATTTTTCCACCACTGTACATTATATTCCCTTTTTTTTTTTTACACCTCTCCATAAGGATGACCTGGCCAGGATGACACACAGGAGCACATTGCAAAACTAATTAGCCAATATGTTCAATTAGTTCAGCAGATAACCCTGAAAGGAATGCTTATACTCTCTTAATGGCATCGTCAGTTTCTGAAATCTGTTCCTTCAGTTGGTTACATTACAAAAGGTCTGTGAAGCAAATTTAAAGCAAACTTTTGAAATGGCACAAAAAAAATCTAAATCAAAAAAATATGAATTAGGTTTCTTTCTATTAATGCTTTTGAGTGAATAAACTAAGCTGCATAGTGCCATCAGGAGGTGGCACTATAGGCTGCATAGCCAAAATAAACACAGCAAAAGAAGCTGTTTAGCAATCACAAAGGAGCATGGAGATACTGTTCAGTGTAGTTTTGCTATATTCCAATTTTGCTTGTTAGTGGATAAGGTGCTTTTCAGTGGCTGAGAACACCGTGGAGGTTTAGCTAGCAACAGGCCCAAAAGACAGACTTCTATAACGGCTTCCAGCCAGCATCAATGTTTAGGAAAGCCCAAATTTTCCTGAGACAGTATTTCAGTAGCCATGTCACCCACGAAGTTAACTGGTTTCACAGGAAGTATCCATGGTACAAACAGCTTTATCACCACAAGGAAAAATAGCCACTTTGCGTAATGGTTGATCAAATATTGATTGATAACATGGATGATCATCAGTAGAGAAAATTATCCCTATTGACAACCACTAAAAAAACCTTGAGGAAGAACAGGGAGAAACAAACAAAACTTCATCTGTTTACAAGAGTAAATGGAGAGTCTTCAGGAATTGTGTTCAATCTGTAAAGTTGGAATTATTCTTTCATGTCAGTTGGTATCGGACATGTTTCATGCTGTTCAGTGACAAAGACAGCAAAAAAAGCAGAAATTTGCTGATCAGTCATGTGAGTTCATTGTTCACCACATCAGCACTTATTTAGAAAAGACATTTTCATGTCTCATGAAGCTCATCAATTATTTTTTTTGACAAAATCAAAAACACAAATGGGAATGTTTTTTTTTTTTTTTATCTTTGTGTTGTGACGTTTCCATGAACTTTTTCTCATGTAACACTTCCAAATACGCATACCCAAACACTATGAAGGCTCAATGAAAAGTTACAGAACAACTGTAGCGATTAAGAAACCTTGAATGAGCCATAAACAGAGACATAGTAAAAGAATTAGTCATAATAATGTTTACAGCAGCCTTGAATTCAGTCTGAGGTACTAAGTCCAAGTTGAAGCAGAAAACATAGAACACTTTTGGCTTCCAACTATCAGGCTCATCAAGGAAATCTGAGTAAGAGAGTAAATAGGTGTATTTCCCCAAATGTTTTAACACCAGAGCATAATCATATGTCTACCTCTTTGGCCCTGAGCCTCTCATTGTCCATGTTGACGTCGAGCAGAGGACGCACTCTGCAGAAAAGTTTCCACCAGCTCCACTTGGTCACAAACCTCAGGGCCCGCAGGTTCCTCTGGAGGCATCCGACGGCCATCTGCTGCACCTGGAGACATAAAACAGGGTTGAAGTCAAATGTGTGTGAGGTAGGCGCCTCGGTAGCTCAACTGATTGAGCAGGTGACCCATAAACAGGGGCTACAGTACCCGACACAGCAGTCATGGGTTCAAATCCAACCCATGGCCCTTTGCTGCAGGTCCTTCCCTCATTCTTATCCCCACGTTTCCTGTCTCTCTCTCCACTGCTCTACAAAATAATATCTTTGAAAAAAATTGTGTTAGAACTATCACTGAGCTCTCTGTTCTCCCAAAGTGACGGCTATCAAATCCCCAAAAGACATTTTAACTGCAATACTGATAATGACTACAAATAGAAAACTTACTTTCAAATGACTGTATTTGCACACAACATGTACCACATTATTGAAAATATATTACCAGTTTGGCTTGTTGTTGCTAAAGCCAAAATTTCTTCTATCACAGTCATTAGGAAGAGGCTCAAACGCCACAGAAATTCCACATGGAGTTGCTTCAATTTCCATTTTATAAACATTACTGCAAATTATACAAGTATTTTGTAGCTCATTCAGTACTAATGAACAGGCCTACAGGGCCCAAGAGTCTCTGTATGAAATGGTAATGTTTTGTCTTTGTCAGAGTTCAGTTTAAAAACAAGCAAATATGCAATATGACCACCAAACGAAAACACAAAGGGAGGCAGAAAGAACAAAAAAAGACACCAAAAGGAATGCAAAGAGACACACAATACATAAAATAATCACAATACATATTATTTGGAGAGACAAAATAATTTACTGGTGTGTTTAAGTCTGAAAAAAATCATTAATAAACAACTTAAAAACACAAATATTTGCATCTAATTCAAATCTCAGAATGGTTTCTGGTTTCATTTTCTCAGCTCTCCCTGCTTTTCTGCGTTGTATAACAAAGCAAATTGAAAGTTTTTCTTCTGTAGACAAACTGATGTGCATCTTCAGTGATAAAAGTTCAACAGACAGTCAGCACTGCAGACACTCACAGCGACACACTAACCTTGAGTTTGCGGTATTTCTGCCGGGCCAGATGTCCCATGCAGGCAGCCTGTAGATGCACCAGCCAGCCGGTGACCTGCTGGTCCCTCTGCTGCTCCAGGTATCGCAGCACACCTCGCTTCATAAACACCTGACAAGCAGCAGGGAGAGGATCCATGAGCCACATCGACTCGATTCATGTTCGGCCGTTTATTACAAGAGTTCAAACGTGTTCTCACTCTGCTGGCTCCTACGACGATGCTCTTTTTATCCACATCCAACTCAACCAGCAGCTCCTCCACTGCCTGAGACACAGAGGGGAAAAACGACTCATTTATTCTCAGCTGAGCATCACAGAGTGTTTGTGCTGCTTCAGTGTGACATCTGACCTTTCTCTCGTCATGGCTGACAAACATCGAGGCATAACGTTTCATAATTGGAGGAGACAGCGCCTGGAAATGACACCGGAAGTCGCTCAGAGTCATGTGATCTGGATAACCTGCAGCCAGAGACAGAGGGAAGTTAATGACATTTTGTTTCTACAATCAAGTCTGCATGCATAAAAGCTGGAAAACCTGAAAAAATGATTTGTAATAGAAAACATGATAGAAGTTAGGCACAAAATGACCACAAAAAACATAAAGTGTCTGTCACTGTGAGTGTTTGTATGTTATATCTATGCATTATTCAAATATTTGAATAACAGAACATGAATAAGCAGCTGCACAACCATAAGACATGAACATCTTTTTTTTTTCATTCTAATGATGACAATTCAACACTGAGCAGTCTGTAATATGTCTCTGCTTCATCCAAATACAGAAGTGGTTCCAGATCAGGAACACTGTAATCCAATAATCCAGTAAATTCAGACTTGAGCTGATTCCAAAGAACTTATGCTGAGGCTCCTGTTTCTCCTGCATCACTGTGCCAGGCCAGATAAAAAGAGGCACATTTCTGAAAGTAAACTGGATTGTGGATCTTAGTGGATAAATCCGCTCCCGTGGAAAGAAAATCTCACCCAGAGGTGGAGTGTGGGCTGCTGGTTCTTCATTCTATTTCTCAGGTAATGAGCTTTATGTGAAGTTTGGCACTTGAATAAAAAATATTTTTGTAGGATTTGTACATCAAAGGCAAAATACCGCAAGTCTTAGATTTGTCCTTGTTGTTTTCTTGCAATATCTTTGTCATGAAAAGTTTGTGTCATTTTATTTTCCAGCTTTTCCTCAAAAAACAAGTTTTGATATCATTCCATTTAATTTTTTAAGTTACCTCTTATAGTTTTAAAGAAATTGTAATATTTGTATTACTACCCCACGCTCTTTATCACTGATAATATCATACAAGAGGTGACGCAGTGCAGAAACTTGGAGGGATGGAGAGCAGCGAAAGCTGCAGGAAAAGAGTGGAAAAATGTCAAAAATATCAACAAGATAGATGTTGACATTCTTCTACTGCTGATCTGTGTAATATTCTTCTTTTTCAGTGATAAAAATGTTCAAAATTTGTTATAAAGTGAAAAATAAACATATTTCAAACAGGAAATTTTTCTTGTTTGGACAAAAATATAACACAAATGATTATTTTAAACCAAGATGACATAAAAACATTGATTGTTATACAGGCTGTTTTTGACCCACTTATGGAAGAGTGGAGGGTCCAATCATTCATGCATCTAAGGGTTAATAAATTAGACATTAACTGCCATATTATATACTCTCAATTATTAAAGTATCTCCCACTGTTAGAGTGGCTTTTTGTTTTGATTGTAAAAATATGAGCAATGTGAGTTATTATATTATATTGATCCTATATTGATCAGATGATAATAAGCTGTTATAGATGGAATAGGTAGAACGGAGCCTTGTTTTCTTGGAGCAAACATAAAGGAAAACATGCAGAATGGGGTGCTGGTACAGTTTTTAACCTCATGTTCGAATTAAAAGGTGTTTTGTTATTATGTTTAAAGTGCAAATAAATTACTAAAATCGAAGGCAGCAGTCAGCAGGTGCAGTGTTGCAATTTAGACAGTTGAAAATGTAGTTAAGCAGTGGATCTCTGTAAAGATAGTTTAGCAGTTTAACCCTAGTTTAACCCTCTGAACCCCAAAACCCATATGATGGTTTCCAAGGCATATTGTTTTTTTAATGACTCAATTTATCAGTTAGAAACTGTAAAAACAGAAATTATCATCAGATTTTCAACTCAGTTGGTCCTTGCTCATTACCCATCAGTGAAAGAAGTAACTAAATCAAGCTTACAATTGTGACATTTCATTGAAATCACTGTATTCTACATGTCTCATTTCAAAATTAACCAAAACTAAATTGTTTGCCCGAACAATGTTTTGTAAAAAAAACACAACAAAAAACTGTCTGTAGGTATGAATGTGAGTGCAATTGTTTGTCTCTATACGTAGCCTTGTGACAGACTGGTGACCTGTCCAGAATGTTCCCTGCCTTCACCCTAAGTCAGCTGGGATAGCTAACGAGGATTAAGCTGTGTTTAGATTATAGATGGATGGATGGATATTTGATGTGGAATGTTCAAATTCAGAATTCGCAGTCTATTTTCACACAGGAACACTTGCTGGAAAACTAATAACAACATGAAAACATCAAAGACATTAAGAAAACAGGCAAAAGACACCAGGTCCATTCTGTGTTTCATTATCTGCTGCATAGTGTTCAAATCTTAGGCATTGAAGAGATTCATGGTTCATTAATTAACAGGTTGTTGCTGATTTGTTTATCTGTAACTCCTCAGCTTTTTGTGAAAAAAGAAGAGGTTTGTCCGTGTGAATTTGCCAACCTGTGCGGTAGAGCTGCAGGGCGGACAGGATCTGTGTGGAGTGCAGCTGCACTCTGAGAGCCGGGACGTCAAAATTTCCACCATCAGTCTTTGCATTCAGACACTGCAGGAACACTGGCCGAGCTCGACGGATCACATTCACCAGAGCATCCTGGAGGCCGAGGTCAGAGTGGAAGAGAGAGACTGAAATCAGTGGTGCTTCAGAAACAAGAGAAAGTAAAGTTACTGGTATACTCACTGCCTGCACTTTTACTGCGATGCACTGGGAGTGTCTGCGTATGGCTGCCATCCCCCGCTGAATGTCTTCCTGATGGTGCCATTCCTCTGCAGAGAGCGCTGACTGCCGCCCTCCAGTCCCCCCAGACCTCGACACAGAGGAGGCAAGGAGATTCTGGGGGTGAACATGGACTTCACCTCCCCTCTGCAAAAGAAGAAAAGAGAGAAGCCGGCTTTGATATGGGCAGTACAGCATGTTTTCTAGTTACCATTGCACTCATTTATCATCGACAGCAAATGTGTAATCTTGGATGAGTGTTTTCTGTCCATTTGGAATGAATGTAAAATCATTTTTGAACCAATTTTGAGTCATTTTGGACTCTTTTAGTGCCAATTTAGACAAGCTTTTCAATTAATTTTGGACACATTTTGAATAATTTCAAAACTACTTTGGACAAATTCATTTTTCTCATCATTTTTCATCACTATCGTTTAAAAGCGTGGGGTCACCCAGACAATTTTGTGTTTTCCATGAAAATTCACACTTTTATTCATGTGCTAACATAATTACACAAGGGTTTTCTAATCATCAATGAGCCTTTCAACACCATTAGCTAACACAATGTAGCGTTAGAACACAGAAGTGATGGTTGCTGGAAATGTTCCTCTGTACATCTATGTAGATATTCCATTAAAAATCAGAATAGTCACCACATTAACAATGTCTAGACTGTATTTCTTATTCATTTAATGTCATCCTTCTTGAAAAAAAATGCTTTTCTTTCAAAAAAAAAGGGCATTTCAAAGTGACCCGACACTTTTGAACGGTAGTGTATGTGACTGTGAATTTCTCTTGGAGTGTGAAGGCAGAGTGTTGCCATAAGTCACAGTGGGCAGAAGCCACAACACAATTGTCAATTTCCAACAACTCTACTCGCCAGATTTGCCTTCCTGTGACTTTCTCCGTTTCCCCAAAATGAAATTCAAGTTAAAGGATGGCTGTGTAGACAGAGTGGACCAGCAGGTGGTGCTTGACGTGCTTACAGAACAGACTGTTCAAAGAGCTTTTCAAACTTTGCTGGAGCACCAGGAGTGCTGTATCATTACACAAGGTGATGACTATGAAGGGAATGGCGAGCAATTTTAAATCAGGTTTTTTTGCTTTTTAAAGGCACAGCTCTGAGCTTTTTGATCACACCAGCAGGAGCCAACTGAAAGACTCACACACACACGACCTGTGTATCAGCCTCCTGGGTCTTTAAACAGACTCACATGGTGGAGTTTTGGAGCAGACAGATGGCGTTGAGAGCAGACGGGTTGTTCTGGATCAGACTGAACCATCCAGTCAGGTCGTAGCGGACGGGGTCACCGCCCATCAGGTGGTTCACCTCGCACTGCAACGGCTGCTCGCACTGACGCACTGCGAAGACACACATATTCACCACACCCACCACTGAAGTAGGATACTATATGTAGTATAGAGTTCACACACTCTGCACACACGCTGGGAGAGGAACTCTGTGAGTCGGTGAGTGTGTTTATCTACCAGTGTTGCTGTAATACTGGCAGA
Organism: Acanthochromis polyacanthus; assembly: GCF_021347895.1. Classification (NCBI taxonomy): domain Eukaryota; kingdom Metazoa; phylum Chordata; class Actinopteri; family Pomacentridae; genus Acanthochromis; species Acanthochromis polyacanthus. The sequence goes on from NC_067130.1 coordinate 20,469,130, forward strand.
CTCTCTCCAGGGCACTGTTCTCAGAGGAGGCTGGTGTCACCATCTCCTCATCCAGAACCCATAACAGACCTCTGGGGTCTCCATCTGCCGCCCGGACCTGAAACACACACACACACATACATACACTCACTCGCAATGTACAATTACCACAAGGCTGCAAAATGAGCTCTTGCTGTTTTTCAAAGATAAATTCAGCTAAAGCTTTGAGAATCCACCCAGATGGTGGATGGACAGAAAAGAAGAGAGAAAGAAACATTTTCACCATATTCATATTCTCAGGCACTAACAGCAGGAGCAGTGTAAAGCAGCTTTAATTTAATTTAGAGAAACAGTTCCCCATAGCATTAGATAAAAGCTGCCAACTAAGTGCTGTGCTTCTGGTGCCTTTCTCTTTCTGAGAAGAATAAACAAAACTACAGACTGAATAATGAGCACACAGAAGAAGTGGAAGTGCTCCAACAACCTCAGCCTGTAGGTTAGGGCAGCATTTCTGTAGCATGGAAGGTTAAACTCTGGTCAGTGCTTAAATTGCTCACAGTTGCTGGTAAAGCTTTTTGTTTACCTCTTTTATCACCTGAAATTTAAAGGTTGGGAGGTCAAAAAGTATCAACCTGACACGAATCAGTCTTCAAAAATAAATTCTTTAAAATATTTTGGCTGAATGTTTTCAGAAATGCGACTTTCTGTATTTTCACCCTCAAAAAACATCTTACCTGGACCGTCATTTATAGTGTTCAATAGCTCTAGAAATATCACTCCCACGGATGATTCCAGCAGATCCAAATGAGTGAATGGCCAAATTAAAATTACGAGAGCTTGAAAATGTAAGAAAAGTACAAAATGATACTTGGGTATCAGAAAGTTCCTTTAAGTGTATATACACGTGGACAAAATTGTTGGTACCCCTCAGTTAAAGAAGGAAAAACCCACAATTCTCACTGAAATCACTTGAAACTCACAAAAGTAACAATAAATAAAAATTTATTGAAAATTAAATAATCAAAATCAGCCATCACTTTTGAATTGTTGATTAACATAATTATTTAAAAAAACAAACTAATGAAACAGGCCTGGACAAAAATGATGGTACCCATAACTTAATATTTTGTTGCACAACCTTTTGAGGCAATCACTGCAATTAAACGATTTCTGTATTTGTCAATGAGCGTTCTGCAGCTGTCAACAGGTATTTTGGCCCACTCCTCATGAGCAAACAGCTCCAGTTGTCTCAGGTTTGATGGGTGTCTTCTCCAAATGCCATGTTTCAGCTCCTTCCATATATGTTCAATGGGATTCAGATCTGGGCTCATAGAAGGCCACTTTAGAATCGTCCAACGCTTTTCTCTCAGCCATTCTTGGGTGTTTTTGGCTGTGTTTTGGATCGTTGTCCTGTTGGAAGACCCATGACCTGCGACTGAGACCAAGCTTTCTGACACTAGGCAGCACATTTCTCTCCAGAATGCCTTGATAGTCTTCAGATTTCATCGTACCTTGCACACTTTCAAGACACCCTGTGCCAGATGCAGCAAAGCAGCCCCAAAACATTACTGAGCCTCCTCCATGTTTCACCGTAGGGACAGTGTTCTTTTCTTCGTATGCTTGGTTTTTGAGTCTATGAACATAGAGTTGATGTGCCTTACCAAAAAGCTCCAGTTTGGTCTCATCTGTCCAAAGGACATTCTCCCAGAAGCTTTGTGGCTTGTCAACATGCATTTTTGCAAATTCCAGTCTCGCTTTTTTATGAGTTTTTTTCAGCAGTGGTGTCCTCCTTGGTCGTGTCCCATGAAGTCCACTTTGGCTCAAACAACGACGAATGGTGCGATCTGACACTGATGTACCTTGGCCTTGGAGTTCACCTTTAATTTCTTTGGAGGTTGCTCTGGGCTCTTTGGATACAATTCCAACGATCCGTCTCTTCAATTTGTCATCAATTTTCCTCTTGCGGCCACGTCCAGGGAGGTTGGCTACTGTCCCGTGGGTCTTGAACTTCTGAATAATATGAGCCACTGTTGTCACAGGAACTTCAAGCTGTTTAGAGATGGTCTTATAGCCTTTACCTTTAAGATGTTTGTCTATCATTTTTTTTCGGATGTCCTGGGACAATTCTCTCCTTCGCTTTCTGTTGTCCATGTTCAGTGTGGTACACACCTTTTCACCAAACAGCAGGGTGACTACTTGTCTCCCTTTAAATAGGCAGACTGACTGATTATGAGTTTGGAAACACCTGTGATGTTAATTAAATGACACACCTGAGTTAATCATGTCACTCTGGTCAAATAGTTTTCAATCTTTTATAGAGGTACCATCATTTTTGTCCAGGCCTGTTTCATTAGTTTGTTTTTTTAAATAATTATGTTAATCAACAATTCAAAAGTAATGGCTGTTTTTGATTATTTAATTTTCAATAAATTTTTATTTATTGTTACTTTTGTGAGTTTCAAGTGATTTCAGTGAGAATTGTGGGTTTTTCCTTCTTTAACTGAGGGGTACCAACAATTTTGTCCACGTGTGTATACACTATCATTCAATAGTTTGGGGTCACGCAGACAATTTCATGTTTTCCATGAAAACTCAAACTTTCATTCATGTGCTAACATAATTGCACAAGGGTTTTCTAATCATCAATTAGCCTTAGCTAACACAATGTAGCATTAGAACACAGGAGTGATGGCCAACCCATCTTACTCCCTTATCAGCTTTGACTTGACACAATTCATCCAAAGCCACTGAGGAAAGTTGTCACAGTCCAGATGATGCTGACCTTTATGTACAGACTACATGTAGTGTTTCTTTTAACTTGTTAAGTCAGAAATCTCACTCCTCTCTCCTCTTCCCCAGGTTTATCTGTGTACCTGTGGAGGCGACTGGTCGATGGCAGACACAACCTCAGCTGGGCTGCTCTCTGGACACTCAAACTCCACACGGATCTTCTCCTGTAACAAAGAACACATTTCAGAGCTAGAATGAATGTAGCTGGAGGGTTGTGGAAGCATCGTTGCATTAGCAGCAGCTATATTTACTGCGCCAAGGAACCAGCGGAGTTATGTGATGATTGGCGTTGCTTTGTCTGTCTGTCTGTCTGGTAGCAACATTACTCAAAAACAGATTTGGATGAAATTTTCAGAGAAGGTCAGAAATGACAAAACGACCAAGTGATTAGAATTTGGCAGTGATGCGGCTTATAGTCTGGATCCACAGATTTGTTAAAGATTTCTGTATCATTACGAGATAGCAGCATGGCGTCACTGTAACTATGACGACAAGTGAACACTACGTCAGCTGCCTGCTGATGATCACATGATTGCGATCCAACTACAGATCCACTGCTGCGGACTTATCGGGACTTATCCATCAGAAATGATACAAGGAACAATTGATTAAATTGTGGGGGTGTTTCTGAGTCCCATCAATTCCCGCCTACCATTACATATTTAGGTCATGGGATTCGGTATCTGTACATAACATACACATGCATAACACACATCTGTGCTCAGTGTGAGGTCATTTTGTTTGTGGGTACATCTATAGTAAATGGCTACATTCTATACTGCCATGATCAATAACTAAAAAAAAGCTGTATTCCTCAAAAAATGTTGCATTTCTGACAATGCCATATGAGGGAATGAACAGCCTTGGCAGAGCTCTCTGAGTGCTTTTCTACATCCTTTGAATGCAGCTACCATATTTATATAAGTTCATAAAACAAAAATATTTCTGCTTGTTGTTCCACATTTGCATAGCTTGCACTAAATCAGGTAAAAGAGCTTAGCTATGCTGCAGATTTAATACTGTAAAACTACTGTTTAGTGATGCAGAGATTAATCAACTGGTTGGCAACAAGTAACTCTCTAAACAGGATATTAAAAAGCACGTTGTCTGTAAGAAAATTTGCCAATATCCCACCATTTAACACTATTAACATTGAAATACAGACTGTGAAAAAACATTGGATTTTGACCTTTTCAACACTCCTTGAATTACTCATCTCTGATGATGTCTCATTTCAAAATTCCACTGTTTGCTCTAACCAGAGGCCGTAAAACATTAAAAAAAACAAATAAAAAAAAATTAATAATTTTATGCTTCTCAGCACAACTTTGCCATTAGTGGTTCAGCTGTGGCTATAGTTTTTTGGTTGTTTCTTTGACAGGATGGTACATTTTGGGGGGAATTTTGAAATGATGACATGCAGAATAAGAGGATTTTCATGAAATGTCACTATTTCCAGGTTAAATGTGGGTAGGTCTGGTTGTACAGTTTGTTGCTCTGATAAAGGCTGTAATTTCGGAAAATATAATGTGCTCTTCAAGCTTTTGGAGGCGAATGAAGGTTCAGAAAGTTAAATAAATAAATAAGAGCTGGAGCGTTTGACCCTGTGGTGGTCCTTGATGAAACATTGCTACAGTTCATCTTTAAAAGACATGAACAAATTCACATCTTAAATTTAATGACAACCCATCCCGTTTCTGTCCAAATATTTTCTCGAAATTTTGAACTTCATGGTGTCACCAAAAGACAAATCAGAGAAGTCATTAAGATGCATGTTTTTAGGATCATGAATGCCTTGATAAAACGTCATGACCATTTACGGGTTAGTTAGTTTCAGCTTTGACTGAGGTGTGTGGAAGAAATTATCTGCATGACACAACACAAATCGGCAGCCTCCGTGTTACCTGAGCGTATCTGTCCTGTGTGTGCCTGAAGGTGTGCGAGTGGTAATGCTCCAGCAGCCTCTCCTGCAGGTAGTTGTGGCAGAGTTCAGACCAGGTGGCTCCTCGCTCCTCTGCAGAGTGTCTGGGGTTCCTCAGGCCTGGTGTATCCACCACCATCACAGAGGCTAACGTCAGCTGCTGTCCACTCAGAGCCCTGCACACAAAATACAACCCGTTTATCATTTACTATGTAGTCAGCGCTTCCTTTAGAGGATGACTTTACCTAAGAGTAAGCAAAAACAGCTGATTCTCAGGAAGTCAGGCAGGAACTGCTTTCAATTTGTTAATTTAAAAATTAAATGACCCTATTGCTAACTATTAAGGGAGCTACTGTGTGTTCATTATTTAAGGACTAAATGAGTAAACATTACAAAAAATAAGTTTAAACAGTGCAGCTAGTCTATAATAATAATGCATTTTGTTCAAAGGAGCATTTTAAAACACCCAAGGATACCGTACAAAGTAAACAAAGTTAAAACACATTCCCAATAACAATATAAAATTTAAAGATGTGAAAAGTTTAAAAGGAGGAAATTAAACATTTTTTAAAAAAAACAGAAGGAAGAAGAGGAATAGAAGTCAAAGTCAGTATGCTTGTTTGAACAGGTGAGTTTTGAGACAGGATTTGAAAATATCCAGCGTGTCGATGTTTCGGATGTCATGTGGGAGGGAGTTCCAGAGGCGGGGGGCAGAGGATGAAGGCTCTGGAGCTCATGGTGGTCACAAGAGCAGGAGGGATGGCGAGGTTGAGGGAGGAAGATGATGTAGATGAATAGATGATGAGAGTCTGGCTGTGTGTGTTTATGTGGAGGAGGTAGTGAGGTAGGGAGTGGAGAGGTTATGGAAGGCCTTGAAGGTTCGCAGCATGGTTTTATAGATAATGCGATGTGTGATTGGGAGCCAGTGATGTTGTTGGAGAACAGGGCTTCAGCATTCTGAACTAGTTGGAGTTTATGGAGAGACTTGAGGGGGAGACCAGAGAGAAGGGAGTTGCAGCAATCCTATTTATTTATATAAACTATTAACGTAGGGAAACCCTGCATGACAGCTGCTGTGTTTAAAGTCTTGCTTGAGGTCTAAATGGACAGAAGAGGGCATGCATATGAGACACATTTACCTATTGAGCAGCAACAGTAAAAAGCTGTCTTAGTGTGGACGTAGTGTGAGGTGCATCCATACCTGTTGATGAGTGAGACTACAGCAGTAAAGAGCTCCTCATAGAGTCCAGCCGCCATCCCATCAACACACTGAGTAGCTGTTAACCTGGGACCTGTACACGAGAAAAACAGGAGCAAATAAAGATATAGATTCTTACTTTGTTTACCTTCAATACATTTAAATAAAGGCCCCACAGTCCTGTCAGATGAACTGAACTCTTATAAACACAACCCCTTATCTTCAAACGTGTTCCTTATTTACCTTGTTTAAAATGTAATTACATAAATGTAGATTTGTCATATATTTGTTATGTATTGTTATATTTTTCCATCCAGTCTAACTCTGAATGTTTAGGTCCGTTTGGTTGGAGCTACTTATTCATTAGTGTAAGCTATATATGTTAATTGAGAAGGTATCCATTATTTTCGACTTTCAACTTTCAGTAAACTAAACTGTTAACTAACCATACTTTCAGTGTACCGTTTCAACTATCAACCATACTTTTAGCTTACTGTTTCAACTATTAACCCTACTTTCAACTGACAGTTTAAATTGCTTATCACATATTTGGCTTACAAACTGTAGCTAATGTAGCTAATAAGTGTTAGCTAGATTTAGCTGCCAATATTTAATGTAAGCCATGCACTTAGTGACCAATATTAAGTGTTAGCCATGTTTACCCACCAATTTTAACCCTAGCCATATTCTTAGCAACTGCTATTAAGTGTGAGCCACTTTTGGCAAACAATTTTAACAGTTTATCCATAATTTTAGCTATTTCAACCACTTATTTACTTTGGCAATATGCCTTACATACTTTCCTTTTAGTCTTCTGTTTCTCCTGCTTATTAATTACATTTACATACTCTTTAAAAAAAAAATCCTAATTTCAGTTTCTGGATGAGTTGTTTTAGTCTTTACACGTGTCCTATAGCTACACCAGATGTACCCCCTGGGGTATTTGTGGCCCTGATTGGGAATCACCTGGCTACAGCACCATGCTAACACATTAGCTCGTTAGCTTTCAGTTTGTTTCCCAACCTTCACAATGTAACTTTTTGGATTTTAATTCCTTCTTCTTCTTTTTTTTTGAAACAGTGTCTTTCAGTTAAGCTACTGGAAGTCAGTTAGATAAAGAGTAGAATTTAGTGTGTGACAGTTGTATTGCAGTAGCCTTTGTTGGTCTGTGTGTCTGTCCCACCCTCATCGGTCTCAGCGGCAGGGTTTCTCTCTCTGCTGCCTCCAGTTGCTCTCTGCAGCAGCTGTCGGAGGTGATGTTTGAAGACGGCAGTGTGCAGGTCCTCTCCTTCACATCCAAGCACACTGCTGGCCACCTGAGCGCTGTCAAAATTCACAAACTGCCTCCTTCCCACTGCGCAAACGAAGAGAGAGGACATGATTATAGCGCATCCTGCTGAGGGAAACCATAGGTAGGTTACTTTGTGGATGTTTCCCCAAGACTGCAAACAATTGGTACCAATTATGTTATTCTGAACACTGCAGTCAATCGGTAACATTCCTGAAGTTAGAAAAGTTTTTGTTGTTTTAAGTGAACCATTTCTAGATTTGCAATTCAGTCTGAGTCTGATGTTGGGGCAGTTTATTTCTGTACCTTTAACTTTCTGTTTCAACTTAATATGTAATGGAGTTAATAATGATAACAGCACTAAAAAGAAGGAAATATGGCTGTTTATTTAAAAAAATAAACAAATAAATATGCAACATAAAATTAGTGAAATAATGACTAAAATCACAATAAAATCAACTTGTACAAATAATATTTAATCTTGAAAATAAAGGCAAGAAAAAAACATAGGAAAGCTAATGACAATTATCATTATCTGATTAATATTTATCATTATTTACGATAATAAAATATTCAGTGGAAAATATTACTTTTTCTATCGAAGCATTTATTGTATATTAAAAGTCAAACATGCTAAAAATGAAACAATGATAGCAACAATGAAATTATTAAGCTAAAACCATGTCAATAAAATTAACAAAAATGATAAAAGGAAACCTAATAATTAATAATATTCCTTAGAAAAATGTTAATTTTATAAAAAAGAATTTTCTAAATATGCCTTATTATTATTATTATTATTATTATTATTATTATTTAGAAGTTAGTATTACTAATTAACACAACAGATTCTTCTTCATATTATTATTATTATTATTATTATTAATTATTATTATTTTGTTTTTATATGATACACATCAATAAAATTAAAATGAACTAAAAGAAAATTTTCAAAAATCTAATATTATATTTGGAATCTTTTTACTTGTTTTTTTATTTGTATTTATCTTGCATTTTCTTTTAGATTAAATTGTTTTGTATTATTGTCATTATCTGTAATATAATTGTATTTTCTTTTGCAGTCCTTCATGAAAAGACCACCTACCTAACATCTGGTGCGGCAGAAATGCAGCTGCCTTTTCTTAAAATTTAATAATGCAGTATTATATCATTATTATTCTGGCAACTAATAATAAAAAAACAACTCAATCGCATTCAAACCACTGTAGTACGAACATTTCTCTTATGAGGACACTGCCTCATAAAGGACTGTTTGAGGCTTCAGATTTAAGCTAAAGGTTAGGCGCTAGAGAAGTAGTTATATCATGAGAAGCCTTTATGAGTACACTGTGAGTGCATATACAGGACTTAGTGTCACTGTCTGACTGATGATGAATCAGTGTTACCTTTACAGGCCCCAGCAGCTCCCAGATGGTAAATACCAGCCAGAACATGCCATATCGCTTTCTGCTCGCCGGCTGAGAAGCCCAGCGTTTCCATGGCAGTCAGCAACTTAGTGAAGGCGACGGACGCTCGCTGCTTCTCCTCGACCTAAGAGCAGAATAACAGAAAGGGAGGAGGTGCGGTCTGTCTATTATGTGTCTGAAAATCAGCAAGTTAATAGGGTGGAGTAACAGCTGAGTCACATCTCATCTCCCATCACAGCCTGAGTCTCTTCAAGATGGAACTCTTCACTGCATGATTTCACCACTTCAGAACCCCTTTTCTATTTTTGTTCCCTCAGAGCTTCACCCTTTCTGTGGTCACAGGAACACACTAAGATACTAGCTGAACCTCTCATTTGTTTGCTTGCAGATTGAGTTGATGTAGAAACGTTGTTTAATGTCTGGAACCAACAACAACCAACTGAGCATACTTTCTGTAATTACCCAGTGTGATTTAGTGGCTCTGATCTACAGATCCGTATTATGATATATGCAGATAAGCTACAACATTCCAACCAGGATTTCTTTACTATCCAAGTCCCAATCCAATACTGTACTCCCAAACAATGCACACCTCAAGTACAGTAATGCTATGACAATCAATTTACTGTATATGCATGACAATTGAAAAAATAATCGCCTTTCTGCATCCAAGCTGTTGCTCAATGGTAGTAGGGAGTGATGAACCTTGTTGTAAGGCTCGTGTAGAGCACCGTCTAAAAAGTAGTATGAAGGGGGGAGGGTGTACTATGGAGACTCAAAGATGTCCCTCAAATTACAGGCAGTTACACTTTGGTAAGGAACGGCATTGTTGGGCTTTAGCTGGCAATGGGCTCCAAGGCAAAGACTTCCAGCCAGAGATCATATTCAGCTCAACTAGAACAGTGTGCCTACTGGGTCCTGATCAAGTTTTTATTGCCCCCAATCCAATTCAAGTCTTTAGTCCTGCCCCCTTTGCAACCCTCGTGAGGATTAAGCCATGTACAGATAACGGATGGATGAATGATACTGACGCCTGGTCTGATACTGATCTTTTGATAATACAAATTTCAAATACCTTAAAGTTCTTTAAATCAATCCCATGTCTAAAACTGAGTCTGTTCCACAAACTTCAAAAGGAGGCAAAATCTTCTCATCTCCACATCCATGTCAGAAAATTTGTTGTAGATTAGCTGTGGTACCTGGCTGTTCCACCAGGTGGACTCTCTCACTGTTTAGTACTGTAGCAACCACAGGACTCACTTGGTATGGTCAGTTCCTTGTTGGCAAACAGAGATCATTTTGGGGGTTTAGCTCACAATGGGCACCATGGAAAAGAAGCTAGAAGGTCAGAATTAATGTGTCTGAAACCATGTTCTTTTATTTCAAAGCTGCTTTATACCCCAATTTCTGTGTCCACTGACCGAACCAGCAACATTAACACAGAACAAGTAATCACTGTGATGACAGTATTGTCAATTAATCCTTTACTGATTTATAATGTTGCCCATTATTTAGTAAGAATTAAAAAAAAATGCACCTATAGTGTCCTGACACAGATTGTGCCCTCTCATTATGTCGCCTGTGTCACAACAGACGTAAGCTAAGAACTGCTTAGGTTTGTGCTGATTTAAATTTCTGAAATGAGATTGGGACATGACAAACTAAAATCACCTCATTGAAATTGTGTGGGTCCTCTTAGCGCCATCTATTGCGCCTTGAACTCCACAAACATTTATGAACAGCAGATCCTGTAGTGCAGGGGTGTCAAACTCCGTTCCTGGAGGGCCACTGTCCTGCATGTTTTAGATGTTTCCCTCTTCCAACACACCTGATTCAAATGAGCAGGCTCTTCATCAGGCTTCTGGTGAGCTTGATGATAAGCTGATCATTTGAATCAGGTGTGTTGGAAGAGGGAAACATTTAAAACATGCAGGATTGTGGCCCTCCAGGAACTGAGTTTGACACCCCTGCTGTAGTGCATCTGCAATTTTATCTGTATGTGCAGTTCATAAACAGCTTGGCATATACCCTCACACTTTTTTATCTGCTTCCAGCACATCAACTTCAAGAACTGACTGTTCACTTGCTGCCTGATGTATCCCACCCACTGACAGCTGCCATTGTAACAAGATAATCAGTGTTATTCACTTCCCTTGTCAGGGGGTTTTAATATTGTGGCTGATCGATGTGGTATTAGTAGACGTGAGTGGGCGCAACATCATCCTCAGCTGTGGTAGTTCAGCAGTCATCATTAACCACGGCAGCTAGAAGGACAACTGACAGAGCTCATTCACTCAGCTTTCTGTAAGGCTGATTTAGATAAACTGTCGCTCTAACTGTGGCTGTGTTCTGGCTGTTAAAGTGAGTACTAATTTCTAAAGGGTGTAACCCTAACTACATGCAGTTTGAGTGTGTGTGTGTGCAGTTATGGTTGTAATAGTTACAGTACAGCTCAACATGCAGGTATAAAACCCCAGATTCTACCACAAATGTCAGAGCATAGAGCTGCAGCAGCACTGCTCAGTGCATTTAAAGAAGAGTCCTATGGGGGGCACAGAGCTACTGCAGGGTGCCATGGATGACTAGGGGAGGAACATGGGGTGAAACTAAGTGGTGGGATTCATGTATGGAAAATGAACAAATGTTTTCTGATGATATCAAGCTAACATTTACTCCACTAAAATTCTACTTTTATAGTATTTGCTTCCCCTCTCATTATTAAGGATCAATTAAAAAATGTGTGTGTGTGTGTGTGTGGGGGGGGGGGGGGGGTTGGCTGTGAACGTTTGTTGGTCATTGAAGGGCAGAAGAACAACTGTAATATGTCAAGTGTCCCATAATCTCTGCTTTCTTTAGTATCTGCAGAGTTTCCTTAAAAAGTACAGAATCACAAAATTCAATATGTATACAAAAGCAGACTTATGATGAATTTATACATTTACAATGAAATCTATAACAAAATAGTTGAATCCATACAGCATTTTTTTTTTTAACTTTCATACTATGAATATTTTCAGTTACAGGTCCTTGAAGTACATAGGGGTGGATCTAAATCCTAATAATTAGTTATTGTACATAAAAAAATGAGCTGATGCTAAGGGGGTTCGGTGGATGTTTTTTTTTTATTTGGGTGATTTGATATGGATCCATGCAACAGCACCATCTGTAGTCACACATGCGACTCGTCGCCTTGCACAGAAGCACACAGCTGCACTACTGGCATGCATGTCATTATCTGTGAGCATTAACTGTAGCTAGCTGTTACTGTACTGTCAGACTGTCTCCTACACATAGTCTAATGCCTGACACACACACACACACACACACACACACACACACACACACACACACACACACACACACACACACACACACACACACACACACACACACACACACACACACACACACACACACACCACACACTTGTATTGCACTTACTGTACCTTGGTGGGATGAACAATACCAAAAGAGTTGGACTCAGAGAGTTGGTGCAGCTGCAGCTCTGTCCTAATAAAGAGTCATCAGAGAGAAAATATTAGTGTCAGCTGTAATCAGGGCTCCAGGCTGCGACTAAATGCTCGCATTTTGTGACCAGTAAATTTGTTGATTTTTTTAAAATTACTATTGAATACTTTTTGTTGCCGACAAACTTCTGCTCCACATTTCAGCCTGGTAGACAGTAATGCCCAAATGAGCTGGTTTATCTGACATGAACTCCAAAAGAAGAAGAAAGGAGACGAACACCAACGAAGAAGAAGGTGGGCCAATGTGTGTGTGAGCGGGGGGCGAATGACGGTGAAGCTCCTGATGTTTCACAAAACCTTTATTTACGTTCAGCCTTATTTTGAACACAAATTCACCTTTCTGTCCTTCCCTCCTTTCTTGTCTCCATTCCAGCTGCTTCTAAGTTTAGACACATCCTTTGTTAGACAGCAACAGCGTGAAACCGTTTTCTTTCATCTTTACGTGAATTTTTGGACTTTTCTGCAGTGTCTTCGTCATGTAAAGAAACCTCTTCTTAGAGAAACATTTCCTGTGCCGCTGAAATGGTCACAAAATAAAAGCCCATCGCATTAAAAATACGCCTTCAAAATAAAATCCTGGAGGAAACGGTTATTTTAACACTAGCAAAACAAAGACTCGTCAAAAGTGATGAACTGATCAACAGACCTTTATAAGTGTAATTTACATGTGATTCGGTATAAATACATAACGTGCACACGCATAACACATGCCTGTACTCAGCACAAGGTTATTTTTATTACAGATTTCAGCTGTCAGAAATTATACATCAACTGAGCAGCCTTGGTAGAGTACTGCTCTCTGAGTGCTTTTCTTCTTATGTTGTGTCAACTGCTGCACAATAAATTCTGAATTGAAAACATAGTTTCTGCATTTATTGTGCAAGTATTTATACAGTGAAAATGAGAGGAAATGTGAATATTTCCTTTGCAAGTCGATTTTGGTATGCGCCCCTAAATTTTCTGCTTGTGCTCCTCAAATTTGAAGTTAGGGGCCACTTGTGCTCCGAGGAAAAAAGTTAGTCTGGAGCCCTGTGCAATAAAAAAAAAAATCTGACTAGGGTTGCGGGAGGCTGGAGTCTGTCTCAGCTGACTTAGAGTGAAGACAGGGGACACTCTGGACAGGTGGCCAGTAAATATACAGACAAACAATCACACTCACATTCACACCCACACACAATTTAGAATCACCAATTAACCAGAGCATGTTTTTGGACTATGGGAGGAAGTTGGACTACCGAGAGAAAACAAGAAGATCCTCATCTTCCACACAAATGGCGATCTTGCAGCTGCAGGTGTTTGGTGCTAACCACTGTGCAGCCCATATAACATAACATATCATAACACATATTAGCACGTGGATCTTTACTTAAGTAACAAGAAAAGCACTCAGAGAGCCCAGTACTCCACCAAAGCTGCTCAGCCGTTGTATGATTTCTGATGGATGAAATCTTTAAAAAAATTTGTGGTCTGCAGCGGTCGATTTATAGTAGGATCACAATCACATGATTGTCACCATGCTGGATGTATCTTCCAAAAATGTCTTCCCCTGTAAACTGTTTCCGAGCCATGTTGCATTAATTTTATTGATCTGAAAACTCTCAGAAACTCTCGCTTTGATTGTTGGCCACAGCTGAGTCAGTCACAGCTTCTGGGTTGCAGGATTTTTTGTTGTTGTTATTTTTTAATAGGATCTGATTGAAACGTTTTATCTTTGGCAAATGGGCCCTGTGGAATAAAGTGATTTTGATGAAATATAATGATTCTAAGCTGAGAGTTGGTAAATTTAAACGGTTGCATAATTGTATAAGTAGTATTTAGTACTTTATATACAGTGAACAGTGGGCCCCAACAAAATGGTCACCTGTCAATTATAGTACAAGTTGCAGTTGTAGAATGCTGTGCAGTAAAAGCACTGTGGTACAGTTTTTAAGTAAGTCTACATAGCTGCTTTCTATGAAGATTACCTCATCTCTGTGCCGATTCCTGCCAGCAGTTGAGAGAAGATGAGGAAGTTACTCTCTCCTTGAGTTTTCTGACACACTTTCCATTTGTCCAGCATCATCGTCTGATTTATGGAGTGGCAGGAGAGCGAGAAGGAACAGAAGAAGACATGAGCAACTTTGCACGCAACCATTTCTGTGTGTGTGTGTGTGTGTGTGTGTGTGTGTGTGTGTGTGTGTGTGTGTGTGTGTGTGTGTGTGTGTGTGTGTGTGTGTGTGTGTGTGTGTGTGTGTGTGTGTGTGTGTGTGTCCCATGCCTGTAGGTGTCCAGCAGCAGCCTGTCCAGCATGATTAAAGTCCAGAGAGAAGACCATGGCAAATCGAGATGAAGCGTCGCTGTGCTTGGAGCTCACGCAGCCAAAAGACCTGAGGATGGTGAACATGGCCTGTACGCGCTCCACTGGTGAAAGACAACAAAGACATAAACTGTCATCATTTCAGCTGCTGCACTGTCTGTAAAAAAGTACAAATGAGAGAAAACTATAGATTTTAAGCCAAATAATTTTTATAATCAATTATCAGCAGCTTTATCAAACATCCATCCATCTATTATCTATGCACCACTTAATCCTCATTAGGGGCGCAGGGGGTTAGAGTCTATCCCAGCTGACTTACATACAGAGACATTACATCTGACACATGCTAACTATCTAAATATCAAGAAAAAAAGACAAATTTCTGTGGAATTTAATGTCAGTCCAATCCACTGTGGGAAGTCTGGGACACACAAAAAAGCTAAATATGCTTAAAATGTGCATTTAATAGAACTTCTTGTGAGGTTTTACAGTGTACACACTAAGTGAACACTGATTTTGGAAGGCTTGTAAAGTTTTTTTGTGGTTAATCAAAAAAATCAAGATTCAAAGTTATCAGCAGTTATAGTCACTGAAGCAACAAACAAGTGTCAGGTTTTACAAATGAAAAGTTCCTACAGCTTAGCAACTGGTACTTGTGATCTGTGCCAAAGAACAGTTCTGTGCTCACCGCTGATGTTCTCTCCAGTGGTACCGGCTTGTTTTAGTAGAGCGTGAGTGAAGGCTTGACATGCTGTGGTCTTTCCCGTCCCGCTGCGTCCAACCGCACACACACTGTGGTCTCTCCTGCTGCCCACCATGGACACATACACCCGTTTGACCAGAGCAGCTAGAGCAGGAGGGGCCTCCCACACCGACTCCCCTCGCCGAGACTTTGGGGTCTGGTGGCGAAGAAGACAGAGTAAAAGCGGTGGGCATAGCTTTAAATGTAAGTAGCTAAAATGTTATGTTTGGACACTGAGCAGCTCAATTAAAATATAAATGAGCTGAACACATAATCAACAAGAAAAGCACTCAGAGAGCGCAGTACTCCACCAAGGCTACTCAGTCGTACGATTTCTGACGGCTGAAATCTTGGAAAAAATTGTGACAAAAATCACAGCAACATAGAATGTGCCAATTTAATAAAGATGTACCCACAAACAAAATGACCTTGTGCCGAACACAGGCATGTGTTATACATGTGTGCACTAAGTATGGATATCGAATCACGTGACCTAAATATGTAGGAAACACCCCCACAATTTTATCAATTGTTCCTTGTATCATTTCCAGTGAGAAGAAGTCCTGATTAATCTGGAGCGGTGGATTTGGAGTAGCATCACAATCATGTGATCATCAGCAGGCAGCTGACGTTATTCACTTGTCGTCATAGTTACAGTGACGCCGTGCAGATATCTTGCAGTAATAGAGAAATCTTTAACAAATCTGTGGATCCAGACTGTAAGCCGCATTACTTTCAAAATCTAATCAATTAGTCCTTGTGCCATTTCTGACCTTCCCTGAAAATTTCATCCAAATCTGTTAGTCCATTTTTAAGTAATGTTGCAAACAGACAGACAGACAGACAAACCAAAACCAATTGTCACGTAACTCTACCGTTCCTTGGTGGAGTACCTATCATTGCAGACACTGCATCTTTCACAATGTGTTTAGTTCACCTTGTTGTTGGCCTGTAATGGAGGCCAGAAGTTCACCAGGTTGGGTCCAGCCTGTGTGAGCGGCATGTTGTTTTTAGCTCGACTGGTGAGCGTGTGCAGAACTCCACATTCATTCACACTCTGCAGGTCACTGAGATCCTCGCATAGATCCAGCTCTGACGGGTTACACTGAGGAAGGAGAGGAGCGACTCTGTCAAACTGTTTAGGTGTTACTGGGAAAATCTGCTGTAAAAATACCATAAATAATGTCCACATCAACAAACTGTAAAGAGTAAAAACACATTTTTTTTTCCAGGTACACGTTGACTGTAACAAAAAAATTAAAAAGAAGTAAAGACTGTAAATTCATGTCTGCATCAAAAATGTACATTTTTACAAATTGTGATTTGTTTTTTTACAGCATGTGACCATAAAATTACACTGACATACTGTATTTAAATCAGCTAAAAATATCATTATTTTACACATATTTGCCATAATTTTCACAGTTTTTAACAATGTTTGAACTTCACAGTATTCCATTTTTTTAATTTTCTGCCAGATTTTCACAGTTGTTTTTTTTTTTTTTACAGCATTATTGTTTTACAGTGTGTGTTATATTGTCTAAAGGGATAGCTGCACAAATTTGAAGTTGACCTCTTTCTGCAGCTCCACCAGTGTCTAAAGTGTGTTTACTGTATCCATGAGGCAAGTTTCTGCTATACCAAAACTAAAGTCATACAGCCCTGCAGCTAGAAGATCTCTGGTTTGTGTCCTGGCCTTCCGTGGATCTTTCTGCAAGGAGTTTCTCTGGGTACTCCAACTTCCTCCCACAGTCCAAAAACATGTGCAGGTTTACTGTTACCTCTAAACTGTCCATAGGTGTGAATGTTAGTGTGATTGCTTGTCTCTATATGTAGCCCTGTGATAAACCAGTGACCTGTCCAGGGTGTCCCCTGCCCTCACCCTAAGTCAGCTAGGATAGACTCCAGCCTAACCTTGCCAGCAAGTTGATTTCTCGCGATATTTGTGAGTTCACAAACCTCTCAAGAAACCATCTTGCTCCGCTCCCGCCTTCACTTTTCGTACAGCACCAAGTTGGTTCGGGCCAATCACGCAGCAGTATTCGTGTGTGGGGCGGGATAATGTGCTGGATATTCGGGTATGACGACAACACCAAGCGCCAGTAGATCAAAACAAACATGGCAACGGAGGACAACGATCGCAGTGTTTCCCCTGGGTTGAAATGGCTGTGAGGCGGTGGGGTGTAGGCAAGGGCCAACGGGGGGGCGTGCGTGCGTGGTTTGTCCTGGGCAGACGAGCGGCGGCAGGTGTTAGCCGACCAGCTAGCGGGGGAGACCAGGAGAGAGCAGCCGGCGGACCCGCACAGTTAAAAATGACAGCTCCGGTGGCTTGGTGCTTTCCGTTTGTTTTTTTGGGGGCTCGGACCAGTGAGGCGGCAATTTCGGCAAAATTGTAGTGAGGCGGTGGCCTCGTCGGTCACATAGGAGGGGAAACACTGCGATCGTGTAGATGCTGCTATTAAGTCAAGTTTTACTTTGACCACACCATAGCACCTGCGCGCAACCCGATGACGACATATTAAAGTTTGCCGCGATTGGCTAAAAACAAACCTGTCAGAGGCGGGACATACTGTTGCATTGTCCAATCCGTGTCTCTTTCCTCCGAACGGATTTACATGGAACGGTCCCAGATTGATATTGTGGAGTACTATCAAGTACTACACAATTATTAATCTGGCTATTGCCAGGTTAACTCCAGCCCCCTGCGACCCGAATGAGGATTAAGCGTTGTGTAGATTAGATGATGGATAAATGGAATGACCTGAATCCTTTGTGATGGATAGTTTCACTTTAAAATAATATAGAGGATGCTAACATGTCTGACAGTTTAAGCACATAGAAGGAAATATTTAATTCTAATTGGTGTATGCGCTTGAACCCTTTTTGTATCTGAGCCAACAGACAGAAAAACTACCTTCTCGACTTCAAACTCCGTAACGTCATGCAACGACCCATCCGTCTGCAGGCGGACCCTCACTCGGCCCTCTGGGAGTTCAGGTGTTCCTTCATCTGGCTTCAGCTGAGTGGCTGAAAA
Organism: Acanthochromis polyacanthus; assembly: GCF_021347895.1. Taxonomy (NCBI): domain Eukaryota; kingdom Metazoa; phylum Chordata; class Actinopteri; family Pomacentridae; genus Acanthochromis; species Acanthochromis polyacanthus. The sequence goes on from NC_067130.1 coordinate 20,487,332, forward strand.
CAGCAGCAAACACACATCATGAGCCGAGTCACCCAGAACAAGTTTAGATCCTCAGCGCACGGCTGCGCGTCTCTCTAAGCGAGCTTTATTTCATAATTCTCTGATCCCTGCATATTAAAGAGCGGGGTCGGGGGTCACGGCGTGTCTGGGACTGTGAGGGTCTGATGGGATTAGTGTAGCACAGTAAGTGGGTGGATGGATGGACGCGAGGATGCTGGCTGGATAAAATGAGCAGCTGTAAGTAATTTGTAACATGATCTGTAGGTAACAGGCTGAAAGATTACTGGAGATTGGATGTGGATTAATAAAGGACTCCACTAATCCAGACACAGACTATGGCTCCAATGAGAGAGACTGTTTCCACGTTGACAGTGTGGATAGCAGAGCTGCAACTGTTGACTGAATTAACAAAAGTCAGCCACTGTTCATTGTTCCAGGTAGTTTTTTGGTAAAATTTTCTTGTTTGAGTTTCTCAGAGGTATAAATGTAGTGCTTTTCCTTTTTATTTCCATCATAGTAAACTGAATATTTCGGGGTTTCTAACAAATAGTTTTGAAATATATCTATATAAGACCACATTGTTAAAAAAAATGACATTTTTGTGTGATAGCGAAAACTGTCAATATTGTCCACATAAAAAATCTATAGTTTTACAAATGCTAGCTAACATTTTTTTTTTTTTACAATATTTGACAGTACAATTATGCTGTTTACCAGCATTTACAGTGCCTATAATAAGTATTCACTCCCTTTGATGTTTTACCCTTTTATTGCTTTCATAAATCAATCATGGTCAATCAAATTTAGCTTTTTTAACCAAAAAAAAATATTAGAAAAAAAACTCTTTAATGTCAAAGTGAAAACAGATTTCTATAAAGTAATGTTAATTAAAGAAAATTATATAAATAAAAATAATTGTTTGCATAATTATTCACCCCCTTCAAGTCAGTATTTAGTAGATGCACCTTTGGCTGCAATCACAGCAGTGAGTCTGTGTGGATAGGTCTCAATCAGTCTTGCACATCTGCCCACTGCAATTTCGCTCCATTCTTCTTTGCAAAACTGCTCAAGCTCTGTCAGGTTGCGCGGGTATCGGGCATGAACAGCCCTTTTCAAGTCCAGCCACAAATTCTCGATGGGATTGAGGTCTGGGCTTTGACTCGGCCACTCCAGAACATTTACCTGGTTCTTTTTTAACCATTCCTGTGTAATTTTTGCAGTATGTTTTGGATCATTTTCTTGCTGGAAAATAAATCTTCTCCCAAGACGTAGTTCTCTTGCAGACTGAAAAGATTGTCCCCCAGGATTTCAGTGTATTTTGCAGCATTCATTCTGCCCTCTATCTTTACAAGCCTTCCAGGTCCAGTTGCTGAGAAACATCTCCACAGCATGATGTTGCCACCACCATGCTTCACAGTGGGGATGGTGTGTTTTTGGTGATGTGCAGTGTTTGGTTTCCGCCAAACATGACGTCTTGTCTGATGGCCAAAAAGCTCAATTTTGGTCTCATCAGACCAAAGAATCTTCTTCCACTTGACCATGGAGTCTTCCACATGCTTTTTGCAAACTGTAGTTGAGATCTAACATGACTTTTCTTCAACAGTGGCTTTCTCATTGCCACTCTCCCATAAAGCTTTGACCGGTGAAGAACCCGGGCAGCAGTTGCTACATGCACAGTCTCTCCCATCTCAGCAGCTGAAGCTTGTAACTCCTTCAGAGTAGTTGTAGGGGTCTTGGTGGCTTCTCTCACTAGTCTCCTACTTGCACGGTCACTCAGTTTACGAGGGCGGCCTGATCTAGGCAGATTCACACAAGTGCCATATTCCTTCCATTTCTTGATAATTGATTTCACTGAACTCTGGGGGATGTTCAGTGCCTTGGAAATTTTTTTGGAACCATCCCCTGAATTGTACTTCTCAATAACCCTTTCCCTGAGTTGCTTAGAGTGTTCTTCTGTCTTCATGGTGTAATGGTAGCCAGGAATACTGATCAACCACTCTCTGGACCCTTCAGACACAGGTGTTTTACAACTCAATCACTTGAAACACACCCACACCACTCAGGTGATCTTCATTTCACTAATTGTGAGACTATTGGCAACAATTTGATGGACCTCTATTGAATTAGACCATTAAATTAAAAAGAAGGTGAATAATTATGCAAACAATTATTTTCATTTATATAATTTTCTTTCATTAACATTACTTTATAGAAATCTGTTTTCACTTTGACATTAAAGAGTTTTTTCCAATAAATTTTTGTGTTAAAAAAGCTAAATTTTATTGAACATGATTGATTTATGAAAGCAATAGAAGGATAAAACATCAAAGGGGGTGAATACTTATGATAGGCACTGTAAATCAGCTAAAGATTCAATATTTAACTGACATCCGAAGCTACTTTCACCATTTTTAGTTTCTGTATGTTTTACAGTGCACAGACCGATCAATCGGATAATCAGTAAGTAGCATGCCGACTAACTGATAAAAGCAAATAAATAATTCACAACTTCCTTATTCTATTTCTATTCCTATTTTATGTATTTTATCCTCACAAAAACAACATGTTTCCAAAGTGAATAAAATATAATGTGCTTGGAAAAAGCTTTTTTTTTAAATAAAGCAAAAAAACCACATGCTGCTCAGTGTTAAATTATTAAAAACCAAAAATCCTCATCTAAAAGTGAACAGATTTCAACTGCAGATTTTCCTTTGCTTCCATTTTACAGCTGACATGCACCACAATCTGAAGCTCTGTGGTTGGATGTTTTTTGCCATAATGCGTCATGGGAGATGTTGGTAGCCTTGAAGGTATTACGTCCACAGCCTCCTCAACAAAGAGACACATTTTTCTAAAGCAGGTCCTTCGTGCTGATTATTTAACCTGGAAAGATTCATGCTAACCTGTAGAAAAACTGTGAGCAAATAAACAGAAATTTACTCCTAGATGCTTGAAATATGACCTCCCACTTCACACCTCTACTGCAGTGGATAACCCGGCTGTCTCAATCATGAGATGTTTGTCTGGACGTGTCTGTGTTTTATGTGTTTGTCATGGTGTAAATAAATGATGTTTATATGCAGCTGAAAACACCGAAGCAACATGTTATTGAGCGTTACAGTGTATTGTCAGTGAGCATGTGTGTGTGTTGTGTTTTCACAGCTCACCGAGGGTGAAACCGTCCTTGTGGATGTACCACACAGTTCCAGCTTCGTACCAAACGTCCCTCACCTGACACAGAAACAAGAACAAACATGGTTTCTGTGAGCGTTGGCAGATACAAGATAAATACTTGTGTGTGATGTTAAGATGTGTGGACAGTTCCACAATATTAAATTCAGTGTAAGAGTGAATAGATCATTTGTATGATATTTAATACATGAGTTTCTGAGACCTCTATCTCATCAACATGATGAATTTTCCTTAAAAATTATGTTGTATATAACCTTATACATTTATTCTGCTCCCTTGTGGATTATCATTCTACTTCAGGCTGCTGAAGTCGTATTTTGCGCCTTTTCAAAATGGCTCTAAACCATCCACAAAACCATCCACATCATTGCTAATATTCAAGAAGTAAGGGTAAAAATAACATCTAAACTGTTACAGTTTTTCTTTTTTAAAACATTTGCAAAAAATTCTACATTTCTGTTTTTTTTCTGTCAAGATGGGGTGCTGAGTGTACATGAATGAGAAATAAAATGAACTTTTTGATTTTGGCAAATGGCTGCAATGACACAGAGTGAAAAATTTCAAGGGGTCTGAATACTTTCCGTACCCACTGTATAAGGCACTTTTTTCCTGAAACGTCATGTAACATTTTTGTAATATGATCTACATTATACTTATGAAAATACAAACACACACTATTTATTATAATTTAATTAAATGAATGAATGAAATGCCATCCTTAAATGCATGTTAAGTAGTTTCACAAAACCATTTAATCTGAAATCATAAACGCTATATACTTTACTGACCAATTTTTAGATGTAAACAGACTAGAGGAAGAACAGAGGGAAAAAAAATTACATTGAAAATCTCAAAGACAGACAAACAGACAAATGTACGCCAATCTACACATGACTCCGTCGCGTTCCTTGGAGGAGTAATTATCAACATTACTGCAGATGATCGTTTGTTTAACAGTGCTACAAACGACTGGAAATATGGTATAATTACAAATAATTATTTTGCCCCTATTGGATATTCAGTTTGATGGTGAAACAGGTATTAAATTACATTCTTTGCTTCTTTTTTGCTCTGTCTAGCAGCCGATCCTGACTTCATATTTACTGACCAGATGAGAGAGCAGTATCTGGCTTATCGTCTTACTTAGCTCCAAGAAAATTAAATTCCAAAATTAGGTACCAAATTATTTAAGCGCTGTGGAAAAAAACTATTGAATTACAGCAAAAATGTATCATTTATGTGCACCTCCTCATTGTAGTGTGTGAAGAGACTATGGCAGAAAACTTGGTCTCTGCAACTGAGGGACAGGAAAGGGGCTGGACAGCACATATGTTGATTTTATCAGAATAATCGGACGATGATTTCAAGTCACTACTATTTAAATGTAACAGCAACAACACAAAGTGCTCATACCTCTCTCCTGGCCTGCTCTGTTATGGTTGTGTCTGCTTGCCTTCCCTCTGGCTCCTGCCTCTCCTCCATCCCCTTCTCCTCTTTCTTCGCCACCTCCTCTATCTTCTCCTTCTTCAGCTCGGCCTGCAGCAGCTTCTTCATCTTCTTCTCCAGCCTCTTTTCCTCCTGCTTCTGCTGCTGCTTTGGCTGCTCTGGAGTCGAGTCCGGCCTGGTTTCCTGTGTGCTGCCGGGGTCAGGAGACACGATGTGGCGCTGAGATGAGGACCTGCCGTCAGACGGGCCCGAGTTTCGTCCTTGCTTTTTGCTGCTGTTGAGGAGCTGTTCGGCCCGCAGGGACATCTCTGCCTCGAGGATCGGAGGAGTCTGATCCGGGATGAGGAACTGCTGCACGAGGTTGCCGCTCAGTTTGCTTGGCTGCAGTGGAACAAAACAGAAGCTGGTGTGGTTCTTTGGGAGACCTGCTCATTCAACCTTCTTCCTGAGAGTTAGATGAGAAAATCAATACAACTTCTACGTGCACAGCAAATATAAAGCTACAGGAAACTGGTTGTGTTTTTCCTAACCAGTCATTTCCAGAGAAAAAGAATCAACGGGTTTTTAGCTTTCTAACAGTGCCTGAACAAGATGTCTCTGACATGTGGTTCAACAAAATCACTTCATTCTGCATGTCTCATATAAAATTCTCCTAAAATTAGGGTCCGAGCACCAAGGGTGCCGAGGACAGGCGGTGCTTAACTGATTCCACCCTATTCTGTGTGAATAAAATAATATATCGGAGCTCTTCAGAGCAAGTGTTCCACCATGACCAACTCAGCTGATCAACAGTCGTAAATTTTAAGAGTTTTCAGGTGAACAGGAGGCTGTGTTTAAACAGAGCAACGAGTAGAAAACAAGAGCAACTGAGAGGAAAATAAAACATCCCGAGTAATAAAATCAAAGAAGCATGGCTCAGAAACAGTACACAGAGCAGCAAGTTGTTGGAAGACACATTCTGCATGGTGAAACATCTTGCTGATGTGCAAAGTAGTGTGAAAAAGTTTGTAATTGTTGTGTAAATATAAACGGTTTAATATCTATTGTAGTGCTAAGAAGCAGTGGAACCCTGGATGTGTTTTCTGCTTTCTGTAGGGCTGGGACTTTAACACGTTAATTTTGATTAATTAACTACAGAAAAAAATAACGCATTTAATTGCACCTTTATCACTAATTTCTGGCACACCAGTAACACTGATGCACACTCCAGCCCAGTAGGTGGCAGAAATGCACCTAAAGTCTGTTTACCAGCCGTGAAGAAGATGCACAGGATGTACTAAGTGATGTCAGCACAAGAAAGTTTGGTGAAAAATGCACAGATATAGATGAAAAATAAAACTTATTGTTGTTTAAGGTCACGCACACTGCTGTTGGAAAGTTTGGGGTGACTAAGAAATGTCCTTATTTCTGAAAGCATTTGAAAAGCATTTTTTTTTAATCAAGATAACATAAAAGGATTTAGAAATACAGTCTAAACATTTTTAATGTGGGAAATGACTACTCTAACTGGAAACAGCTGATTTTTAGTGGAATATCTCTATAGGGGTACAGAGGAACATTTCCAGCAACCACCACTCCTGTGTTCTAATGCTACATTGTGTTAGCTAACGGTGTTGAAAGGCTAACTGATGATTAGCCTGCAGTTATGTTAGCACATGAATAAAAGTGTGAGTTTTCGTGGAAAACATGAAATTGCCTGGGTCAACCCAAGTTTTTGACTGGTAGTGTATGTCTATTCATCAATTCAGTCGTCCACCAAAATATATTTGAAATGAAAAACTTCGCTTGTTGTGTATTTGACAAAAATGTGATTAATGACAATTAATTCATTCAAAAGCCTCTAATTAATTAGATTAATTTTTTTACCGGGTCCCAGCACTAGTTTCCTATTAATGCACAGGAGAAAACTTGAACAGTGCATTGTGGGTAAACTTTCAAGGGTCACATCACCAGATGTGAAATGAATGACTCACTGCTTTCTCCTCTTTGACCTCCGGCTCTTTATGTTTGGTCTCCTTCTCTGAATCTCTGACCAGCTGTTTGAGGAAGCCGCCCGGCAGAGCTGACAGCGGCGCTGGAGGAACAGCGGTGGCCACCGGCGTCTTCTCCTCCTTTATCTGTGGTCCCATTAGACACAAACAGAAAGTTATTCTGTGGTCTGGATGCAGTACATTACGTCCATGCTGCAGGTCTGCATACACCTAATGTACTGTATAACAGGTCTATGCTGCTGGTCTGCATGCTGTACATGCAGGTTGCTAACATCTACATACATTCACTTCACATTAAAGACAAGCATTAAAACAAAAATGTCCTTATTTATAGTGCTGGTTTTGCATTGACTGATGTCTGATCGTGTGAGAAATATCCGAGAACAGAATCACCTTTTATGTCCTGACCTCATCAGAATGAGCTGACTTTGTTTCAACAGTGCCTTTAACGTATTGAATAAAGCCATTCAGAGTTTTATCTTTACACTGTTAAAATGCTCAAAGGTTACACAACACTGTATGGATTGCAGCTAGAAGATCCCCAGTTCTTGTCCTGGTTTTCCTTGGATCTTTCTGCATGAAATTTGCATGTTCTCCCTGTGCATACATGGGTTTTCTCTGGGTACTCCAGCTTCCTCCCACAGTCCAAAAACATGCTGAGGTTAAGTGATTCTAGATGGTCTGTAGGTGTGAATGTAAATGTGATTGTTTATCTCTATGTGTAGTCCTGTGATAGACTGGTGACCTGTCCAGGGTGTCCCCTGCCTTCACTCTAAGTCAGCTGGGATAGACTCCAGCCTCCTGTGACTCTAATGAGGATTAAGCCAGTGGTTCTCAACCCTGTTCCTCAGGACCCCATGTCCTGCATGTTTTAGATGCCTCTGCAGAGGCTTGATAACGAGCTGATCATTTGAATCAGGTGTGTTGGAGCAGGGAAGCATCTAAAACATGCAGGACATGGGGTCCTGAGGAACAGGGTTGAGAACCACTGGATTAAGCAATGTGTAGATAATGGATGGATCGATGGATTATTTTCTCTTCTGTCCTCTTTTGTGTCATGTGGCACCTTTTCATATCATTTTTAATTAATTGAGAATCATAATTAGTGATTGCTACTTGTCTCCTGCATCCTCTGGAAATGTTTGCCAATGAGAAAAGGTAAAAAACTGAGATTACTGGAAGTAAACTTGGTCGCCTCTGCACTGAATTTCCAAACTCTTCATTTTCAAATGTAATTTTAGCAGTTTCATATGTTTTTCATTGTGTTTCCAGCTTTACGAGGAAATGTGAGCCAGCAGCTACGACGAAGTGCCAAACAGAAAGAGGTGTCCAGAGGCCTGACATTTAGCTAATAGATATCACCTGCTGACACAATAGGGAATATCAGAAAGGTCAGTAGGACAGCTGTTTCACATTCTGTGACATGCTGCAGTGTGTAATCATGGCAAACTGTGGAGGAGCGAGCTGAGTAATGCCTAATTATAACACTGTAGGTTGTATGGGAGCCAAACTGCCACACATGAGCAGGCAGCAGACTCAGCTCCCAATTAATGGATTTGTTTGTATGTATGCCACGTTGTTCCAGCAGTGGTCATCTGTAATTCATCACTGATATCATTCTCATCCACACACAGATCATAAAAGCTTCGTCCTGATGCCAAATTTAGATCACCAGTGTGCTTGAAAGTGCTTTTATCAGGCTGGATGACTAACCAGAGGAAACGTGTCAGCGGTGCAGCCGCTTTGTTAAACCTGCACTGAAGAACGCCACACCGTGAACTTCTACTGATCTGATCCAGAATTTCATTAGAGAAGTTTTCAGTAGAGGATCCCAGCAGGATTACAACACCGCTGGAAGAAGTATTCATAACCCTGAACTAAAATACCAAACATCAAATAATGACTTAGCATCACCTTGAGCAGCTCCAACACACTGATGCATTAGTTTTAATCATCTCTTAGCATCAGCCACAGGGGCCGTGTTATTGCAAAATGGTTCAATCAGTCGGTGTCTCCTAACTGACCTCCTCAGAATCAGATTATTTGCATGTCTTCGTACAGTTATGTTGTTTGTATTTTTTAAATTTTGAACCTTCAAATGGGACTCTAGGTGGAAATTAGCCATATGGCTACAATCTCTCATATTTACATGTAAATGTTTATTCAAAAGAACTAAAAAAAAAAACTTTTTAAAAAAGACGGCTAAATTATTTACGGATTATTTTAATGTTGAAAAGTTTGGAGTCATGTAGAAATGGCCTTATTTTTGAAAGAAATTTTTTTTCCCAATGCAGACAACATTAAATGAATCACAAATACAGTCTAGACATTGTTCATGTGGTAAATGACTATTCTACCTGGAAACGGCTGATTTTTAATTAAATATCTACATAGGGATACAGAGGAACATTTCCAGCAACCATCACTCCTGTGTTCTGATGCTACATTGTGTTAGCTAATGGTGTTGAAAGGCTAAATGATGATTAGAAAACCCTTGTGCAGTTATGTTAGCACATGAATAAAAGTGTGAGTTTTCATGGAAAACATGAAATTGCCTGTGTGACCCCAAACTTTTGAACAATAGTGTATAACTGGTTCTTGCATGAGGATCATTGATCATCTAAAATTACAGCATACCAACAGAAACATCAGCTACTATCCGTAAATGTCGAGTGACAGCATGAGGCTCTAAAACGCTCCAGCACCAAACATGCAGGATGACTAATGCACCAGTCACACTGACATGCCACGATGATTCAGGCTTCCAGCAGAGGGGTCCACTCACTGTGTAATCAATGCCACGTCCTACTACACAACACACATGCAGGGGAGATTATACAATAGAAGTTCAATTAACACGGCATGCAGCACCTCCCTTCTTCTCCCACAGTTTTAAGCGTGATGACAGAGCCATGGCTGCACAGTGAGGGGGGGTGGTGGTCGTCAGCCAGATGTGATGGTGGCAGTGTGTGTGTGTGTGTGTGTGTGTGTGTAGAAAAAAACCTGACAATGGAGATAAACAGCATAAAGTGAAGGAGGGGACAGAAGCTTTGGTGCATTTTAATCACTCACATCAAATAATTTATGGAAGAATTCACCCAAACACACACACACACACACACACACACACAAACATCACAGTGACACAGTTTTCCATCACTGAGATGTCCCACAGTCACTTTTTGTCCATTAAAACCTTTCTTCTTACCACAAAGACACACAAAACAGCCACAAAGAGACACAACATGACCACAAAGTGGCACAACTATCACAGAAACACGTAAAAGTCAGGTAAGATGTGTTCAGCCCTCAAATTTTACAGAACTTAAGTTTTGTGTGAAGAAAATCTGAGATGGTGCTGCAACATCAGCATCTGAAGAGACCCAGCTAAGTTTTCTCTTTCTCTAATCTAATTTATCTGTAGTGCTACCTGTACTAGGTGAACCTTTGACATCAGTCAGTGTGTGGCTCGTTCCTAATGCCATGTAACCACTGGTTCTAACCATAGAAAGTTAAAACACGACTGAAACTGAGCACATGATTAACTGACAGATGATTTCATGAAGAGTTTCAGCATGTTGCACATCATTTATTTACAGAGCAGCTGAACACTCACATCTGAAGGACTATGTTCATATTGTCTTGGTGTCTTATGACGGTTTTTGTATTTTGTCCTTTAGTCTACCTGTTCTGTGTTCTCTCCTGGTATTTAACACTGATGTGCACCAGATAGTAGTGTGGTTGTGTATGCACACTAGAGAGTGCGCACAAACATACACTACCAGTCAAAAGTTTGGACACACCTTCTCATTTAATGCTTTTTCTTTATTTTCATGACTATGCACATTGTAGATTCTCATGGAAGGCATAAAAACTATGAATGAACACATATGGAATTATGCAGTAAACAAAAAAGTGTGAAATAAGTCAAAATATGTTTTACACTTTAGACTCCTCAAAATATCCACCCTTTACTTCAACTGCTGCTTTTCGCATTCTCTGCATGAGCTTCATGAGGTTGTCACCTGAAATGGTTTTCACTTCACAGGTGTGCCTTGTCAAAGTTCATTTGTGGAATTTCTTGCCTTCTTAATGAGGGATCATCAGTTGTGTTGTGCAGAAGTCAGGTTGGTACACAGTTGACAGCCCTATTTGACAACTGTTAGAATTCATATTATTTCAAGAACCAATCAGCTAAGTAAAGAGAAATCACAGTCCATCATTACTTTACAAACTGAAGGTCAGTCAGTCCAGAAAACTGTAAAAACTTTGAATATATCCTCAAGTGCAGTCACAAAAACCATCAAGCGCTACAACAAAACTGGCTCACAAGACCAAGACCGCCCCAGGAAAGGAAGACCAAGAGTCACCTCTGCTGCTGAGGATAAGTTCATCTTAGTCACCAGCCTCAGAAATGCCAAGTTAACAGCACCTCAGATTAGAGCCCAGATAAATGCCACACAGAGTTCTAGTAGCAGACACATCTCTACATCAGCTGTTCAGAGGAGACTGAACCAATCAGGTCTTTATGGTCAAACAGCTGCTAAGAAACCACTGCTAAGGAAATGCAACAAGCAGAAGAGATTTGTTTGGGCCAAGAAACACAAGGAGTGGACATTAGACCAGTGGAAATCTGTGCTTTCATCTGATGAGTCCAAATGTGAGATCTTTGGTTCCACCTCTTGTCTTTGTGCGATGCAGAAAAGGTGAACAGATGTTCTCTACATGTATGGTTCCCACCATGAAGCATGGAGGAGGAGGTGTGATGGTGTGGGGGTGCTTTGCTGGTGACACTGTTGGGGATTTATTCAAATTTGAAGGAACACTGAACCAACATGGCTTCCACAGCATCCTGCAGCGACATGACATCACATCCAGTTTGTGTTTAGTTGGACCATCATTTATTTTTCAACAGGACAATGAACCCAAACACACCTCCAGGCTGTGTAAGGACTATTTGACCAAGAAGAAGAGTGACGGAGTGCTGCATCAGATGACCTGGTCTCCACAGTCACCTGACCTAAACCCAGTCCAGATAGTTTGGGATGAGATGGACCACAGAGTGAAGGCAAAAGGGCCAACAAGTGTTCAGCATCTCTAGGAACTCCTTCTAAACTGCTGGAAAATCATTTCAGGTGACGACCTCATGAAGCTCATGGAGAGAACGCCAAGAGTGTGCAAAGCAGTAATCAAAGCAAAGGGTGGATATTTTGAAGAATCTAAAATACAAAACATCTTTCGACTTATTTCACACTTTTTTGTTTACTACATAATTCCAAATGTGTTCGTTCATAGCTTTGATGCCTTCAGTGAGAATCTACAATGTAAATAGTCATGAAAATAAAGAAAAAACATTAAATAAGAAGGAGGGTCCAGACTTTTGACTGGTAGTTTATGTTTGCCAAACAGATGACTGATAATCTTAGCATGTAGAGCTGGGTAGCCTTTTTTTTGCCCTTGTTTTCTCCTTTTCTCTTAGACACAGCATAGCAAATGACTGCACATTGTAAAATCAGATGCCAAGAACAAGAATCCTGTTAACCACAGTCTATTGTGAAGTTTAACAGGGTGAAATGAACAAGTTTTGGAAAACGGTTCACAAAATTCTGCATAGAGTAGTGACTTGATTTAGGAGGTTAAGATTATTGTTGTTTACTTTACATTGATTCCCTGATGTAATATATTTTTAGGATTGTTTTTATTTTTTAACATGAAGTATTTTTTCTTGGTTTTCTAGAAATATAATTCAGAGACTACAATTGTCATCCACTGCTGCCTTTGAATAAATGTTTACAACCCATAAAAATCTAATTTCCCTTATCCTTTATCGGTTTAGATGTTCTAGTGCTAAATGCATTTTCAATGTTAGATAGAGTTGATAGATCTCAGTTCTGGATCAGAAACAATCAAGAAGTTTTATGAGAAGAAAATGTTTTAACTGACAGGCAACTACCGTTACAGTTCATGTTAATTCCAGTGGCAACATTTTATAAAAACAGTATATTATTACCAAGTCTATCACAGTGTTAAACAGTAACCCTCATATTCTGCTTTAGACTGCTGGAACTGTTCACACAGTAATGAACAAATGATACATTTTACATGAACGCTGGAGACAGTACAGGTCTGTTTTGTTTGTAATTTTGCCCTTGAAGCTAAATTTGACTCCTCAGAGCTGTAAATATATTATAAGTAAACACGGCTGTTATCAAATGTGTTTCTGTGGCTGTGTGGGAGCTGCAGGGGAACGTGGCTCACTTTCATGTTGTGTCTCAATGTCTTGAACAATGGCAGACTGTGAAGCAACAGCCTAATGAAGATATTTCAGTCAATAAATGTGTTGCAAGCTAACTTTAGATCTCAACACTGATGAACCACAGCATTGACTGACCCAACAGAAATAAAGGCTTTAAACAAGTTACTGTACTGTACTATAATTACCTTTGAAGTGGTTCCTTTTTCATCTTTACTAGTATAGATGAGGGAAAAGATATTCTACTTTACTGTGCTTCTGAAAGGCATCTAGCAGATACTTATCGCACTGAACATTTTCTTGCATGTTGCTCAATGCAAGAAGAGCCAAATGTCACAACTCTGACCAGTTGTTTTCATGGGCTCTTGTGCTTAACACAATAAAAAGAGAGACACAAAATAACTGCAAAAGAGACACCACATAAGCGCAAAGAGAGACAATATGGCCACAAAGAGACAGGAAAGGACCCACAAAGAGACAGAAAATGTTTTGTAAACAGACATAAAACTACTATGAAGGGACACCAAACGACCACAGAGAGAAAATGACCATAGCGACACAAAATTAACACAATGAGACACAATATGAACATAAAGAGATGCAGATAACCGCAAAGAGACAAAAAACTATTACATAGAAAGACAAAATGACCACAAAGAGACAGAAAATGACCCAAAAACAGACATAAAACTACTGTGAAGGGATAACAAATGACCACAAAGAGAGAAAATTACCAAAGAGGCACAAAATGAACACAAAGAGACATAAAACTATAACAAAGAGATGCAAAACTATCACATAGACACAATATGGCCACAAAGAGACAGAAAATGACCTGTAAACAGACATACAACTATGAAGGGACACCAAAAAGAGAGAAAATTACCACAGAGGTACGAAATGACCACAAAGAGGCACAACATGAACACAAGAAAAGCACTCAGAGAGCGCAGAACTCTGGAAAGACTGTTCATTTCCTGACCTTGCATTGAGCACAGGTGTGTGTTGTTCATGTGTGTGTTATGTACAGATACCGAATCGCCTGACCTAAATATGTAGCAGGTGTTGAGAACTGATGGGACTCAGAAACAACCCAACAATTTAATCAGTCGTTTCTTGTATCATTTCCGATGAATAAGTTTCGATAAATCCGCAGCAGTGGGTTTGTAGTGGGATCACAATCGCGATCGTCAGCAGACAGCTGGCGTAGCGTTCACTTGTCATAGTTACAGTGACACCATACCAACATCAGACGCAGTGGCGCTATCTCAAGGGGAAATTTTTTTTAACAAATCCATGGATCCAGACTATAAGCTGTGTCACTGCCAAAATCTAATGATGTGGTCCTTGTGTCGTTTCTGACCTTCAATGAAAACATCACCCCAATCCGTTAGTCCGTTTTTGAGTAATGTTGCAAACAGACAGAAGGATTTACGTACGCTGATCGTCACATAACTCTACTGCGTCCCTTCGCGGAGTAATAAAGAGATGCAAAACAACCACAAAGACATAAAGCTATCACAAAGAGACACTATACGGCCACAAAGAGACAGAAAATGAGCCCAAAACAGACATAAAACTACTATGAACATGAGACACCAAAGAAGCACAAAGAGAGAAAATTTCCACAGAGGCACAAAATGACCACAAAGAGACACAATATGAACATAAAGAGATGCAAAACAACCACAAAGTGACCAAAACCTATTGCAGACACAAAATTACCACAAAGAGACTCAATATAGACACAATGTATTTTTAACCAGGTTATACAGAATGAACTGTGAATATTCTGTTTCTAGTGCTATTCTGTTTCTGTGATGTTTTATTAGTGCTCAAATGATATTTTAAAGCATGTTCTCATGGACTCACACTCAGCTGCTAACCAGATTATTCACACACTTTGATTCCTGTTTATTTCTCTGCGTCTCCTGTTTCAGAGCTGCAGTTTCAGTTTCTCCTCTAATCATGAGAAGTGAGTTCAGGGGCCACACAGAAAAGCACAGATGTAAAACTATTCTCTTCAGTGTATCTCTCACCAAGCGCCATGTTTTCACTCTGCTTTCAATCTGGACCACAGATGAAGAGATTTCTGCCTGGAAGAACCATGTTTAGCAACAGGATGCGTCAACAGGCAGTTTGTCAAAAGTTGGCAAACACCAAAATCTTTACAAATGATTCACATCTTCAGGGTCTGTTTGACATCGAGCTCCAGTGGGCTTATTCTTCACTTTACCAGGTGACACTTTAAACCCTCCTTTAAACCACGGATGCCACGCTTGGCTGGACAAATTTACGACCCATGAGGAGTCAATAGCAATTTCCTGCAGATACAGAAACACATTCGACAGTAAAGATCGAGTCAACCATAAAAGCGACGCTCCGGTGACTGAGCTGGTGTTATATTCTGTCTGAGGCCAATGTCAAATCACACCAGAGCTATATCGCAGCGCACAGGCCCTGTCCAGCTCCAGTTGACTATAAATAAATCAAACCAGGACAATGTTGTTACCTCTGGTCGTCAAGACAGACAGCACACACAACATCTGAGGCCATACCTTCCAAAACAGCCAGGAAATGACTAAATGGTCCACACAGCGAATCCTGCGAGGCCTAATGAGAGTCCTGCTGTCACACAGACACCACCACAGACACACTGGGTGAGACTGACTGAGGGGGAGTAGAGTCAGAAATAGAGCGACACATACAGATAAGCAGCACGGCCGGCCTGACAGACGATTCCTCTATAAATATCTGCAGGCAGAGGGTGGAGGACGGGGATACGACCCTGTTTGGAGAACCGGCTGATCCCGAGACACACAGCGGGAGCAGTGTGAAGAGTTCAGAGTCTCTGAAGAGGTGCAGAAGCTCAGTCGCAGCTTCTTTTACTTCTTTCCCGCTGCTGTTGTCAGACGTTAGTGAGGTTTTAATCTGTTTCTGCAACATCACATTGAAAGAAGTGCTCTGTGACCCACTTAGGGTCTGTCCAACAAAGTCAAAGAAATACTAAAAAATTAAGCTTAGAGCCGAGCCGATTGGAAGTTTCATTTTAAAGCTAGATAAAACGATCCAGTGTATGAAACATGAAGGGAGAAATATCATCTACACAGCTGAACAGAGCATTGCAGAATTTCTGAGCTTACTGCTTTACCGTAGTTTGATGGTCCGGGACAACAAGCACAACAACACAAAACTATCACAAAGCTGTAATACTATCAAAAAGAGAAATAACATGTCGGCAAAGAGATACAAAATTATCACAAAAGGGTCAGAAAAAGATTGAAAAAGACAAAAAAAAAACACAAAACGACTACCAAACATTACAAAATGATGAAACATAGCCAAAAAAATGCAGAAAATTTTAAATCAAAGACTTAAAATGAAAACAGAAACACACTTCCGTTGAAAAGTTTGAGGTCACACAGGCAATTTCATGTTTTCAATGAAAACTCACACTTTTATTAATGTGCTAACATAACTGCACAAGGGTTTTCTATTCATCAGTTAGCCTTTCAGCACCATTAGCTAACACAATGTAGCATTAGAACACAGGAGTGATGGTTGCTGGAATTGTTCCTCTGTACCCCTATGTAAATATTCCATTAAAAATCTGCCATTTCCAGCTAAAAAAAAATGCTTTTCTTTCAAAAATAAGGACATTACTAAGTGACCCCAAACTTTGGAATGATAATGGATGTGAAATGGCCACAGAGGGATGTAAAACCAACACCAAAAGACATAAAACATCAACAAAAAGACACAAAACCTCAACTTACTGGACAAACTAAAGCGAAAATAAAAGTACCGCTCCTGTTTCCAGTCATTTAAATCAAGAACACACGAAGATCCTGAGAGCGTCAGTAGAAAGGAACCACACTTCACCTTTAGGTTCTTGAAGATGTTCCACTTTCATCCAAAGTTTCATTTCTAAGTGACTTGGATGAGTGTGAAATGTCTTCAAGAACCTAGAAGAGAAGTCCAGCTGTTTTCTACTGAAGCTCCCAGGATTACCATGACCTGGATAAGTGAGAATCTACACACACGAAGATAAACATGCAACATTAAACCAATAAACACACCTCCCAAAACGCCACCTATTTCATTACAGTGAACACGTGACTGCAGCTCACTGATACGAAGGGATGTCTGATGTTTCAGGCTGAGGTTTTACTTGTTTTTGTGTAAATGCAGGAGAGGGGATAACTGACGCCGGCTGTTCCCCAAAGAGGACACAATCGCACATGTGCAGTTCTGCATCAGCTGTCCGTCCTGATTGACATCTCCAGCTGAGGGGGTGAGGGGTAAGGAGGAGGAGGAGGAGCCTCCTGGTCTCTATGAGGAGGAGGGAGAAGCATCAGCACTTCATAGAGATGTTTGTGCACAAACCACTGCAGTATTTTCAGAAATTAAACTCATATTTGTAGTGATTGTTGTGAGATCTATGATCAGATATGCTGATCGTTTGCAATCATGGTGCCCAGAGGATGAATTCTTTAAAGGCCCTCTCATTTTTTTTTAAATTGTTTTCTGGAATTTGAATCTAGCTGTTGAGATCTTGTGAAAAGTTTGCAAAGGTTTCATAAACACTTAAACATGTAGACAACAGCAGCACACATTAACTGACATTTATGCAACATGATCCTAAAATTGTTCTCAACCTTAGAAATAGACATTTATGAGTAAGGGCTCTTTTTTTTTTAATCACAGCTTTCAAATTTATTCCAGCTCATGTTTCAGAACTTGAGCTGTTAAACTACACTCATACCCACTGATAGTGGCATTACGCCTGGATTTAGCAGTTTAAAATATCCCCATCTACTGGCTGCTTACTGTAGTTGCTTTTCCTGAGCTTTCAGCTCCATCATGGTCATCGTGTGTGGATGGTGTTATGTCAGTTCTCAAAGAAATGCCCTTGTTGTAAACTCAGGAGCTGTTTTACTCAAAGCACTGTCAAAAATTCTCATACTCTTAGTCTCTGACAATTGAACACTCAGGAAAAAGCAAGTACATGTATGTAAGTTAGGCTTTTTTGGGGGTCAAATTATCATTTTTGAGGTCAAGAGGGAATTCTGAGGTGTATATTAACAAAACAACCAGGATAATCAAACATCCACTGTTTGTAGGGCGTACACTTCATAGTGGCTAAAAGGTAGGTTTAGAAGTTCATTCTTGACATTTCATGAACATGTTGTGGTGAAAGGTCAGGAAAAAGTAAGTTCACTTTGAATTGGGAGTGTTTCGTTCAACTGTGATTTTCAAAGAGTGAACGAGCACCAACACCAACCAGAAGTTCTCAAAAGTTCACTTGAAAGTCTGTTTGCTAGCCGTTTCCTGAGCTTTCAACCATATCACACAGGTTTCATCTGCAGATGGAGTTTGTTCAGTTGTCAGGATGGAAGCTAACATGCAAACTCAGTAACCTATGCTTTGACCAGTTGTATTTCTAGTACTTCAAGTTCATGTTGATCGAAAGCATGACAAGTTCGTGACACATGATGTGGTTGAAAACGTAAGTAAGCAGACCTTGAACACAGGCTTCACTTAGGAGTAAATAAAAACTCAAAAGTCAACTGTTTCCTGAGCTTTCAACCATATCACACAGTCTTCACTTGAAGTTTCCTCTGTTGTTACAGCTGGGTGGCTTCAAGTGAAACATGGAACCTTCAAACTTTAAAAGTCACATACGTGATGTGGTTGAAAGGCCAGAACAAATCAAACCAGAAAAGCACTCAGAGAGCGCAGTACTCCACCAAGGCTGCTCAGTCGTTAGGATTTCTGATGGATTAAATCTTTAAAAAATTTGTGGTCCACAGCGGTGGATTTGTAGTAGGATCGCAATCATGTGATCATCAGCAGGCAGCTGATGTAATGTTCATTTGTTGTCATAGCTACAGTGACGCAGTGCCGCTAACTGGCAACGATACATTAATCTTTAACAAATCAGTGGATCCAGACTAAGCCACATCACTGCCAAAATCTAATCGCATGGTCCTCGTGTCATTTCTGGCCTTCCCTAAAAATTTAATACAAATCTGTTGGTCTGTTTTTGAGTAATGTTGTGAACAGACAGACAAACCAACGGCGATCGTCGCATAACTCCTGCGTTCCTTGGTGGAGTAATAAGTCAGCTTTAAGTTGGAACAGTTTCTGGTTACTCAGCTGACTACTCATTGTAGTATTTCATAAAACACAACAAAACAAATTCAACATAAAGCTTAGAACTAAATTTTTACATCATTAATTAAATCTCATGTGACAAACATTCATCCAAAGCAAATGAAACATGACACCAGGCAACACGGAAAAAGGATTTTTATTCATGAACTGTTTTTACAAGCAGTCCAACACGCAACTTCCTACCTGTCTCAAAAACAAAACAAAAAAAATCATTAAAATAAAATAAATTTTATAATAATCACTGAATAATATCAATTATATATCAGTATTATCATGACCTTAATTTCAATAACCCAAAGCCAGTAGTATCTGTGTTTGTCTGTGGCGTATGAAAAACAAAAGAGAGTTTCTGATGGGTGTAAACCGGAGGATTTTCTACAGCGTGGAGGCAGCCAGGCAGCTCCCCGCTCACGCAATAAATATGAAAGAGCAAAGAGTCCGAACAAAAATAGTTATCTGGAATTCGCAGGTACGATATCTCTAATAAGTCTTTATGTGCAAGATTCGAGCTGAAGTCTTCACCACAAACAATTACACTCACATCAAAACCCCCGACCTCCCCGCAACAATTTCATTTTGTTTTCTACATTAAATCTTTTAAATAAACCTAGAGCATTTTGTCATTTCATATACACATATATTTATATATACTTTGATTTTTTTTTCCTATATGCCATCCTTTTTAAATTGTGTGTCTGAGCAGAGAATCTGTGTGTAAAAATAAAAATGGATAGCGATAATGAGGCTCACACGCTCACGTGACATACATACAGTGTGAAAGGAAACTTTTAGTACACAGAGCTGGATGGTGTTTGTCTCCGAGCCGCGCACACACCGGCGGCAAAAAAAACGTTTGGTCACAGTTTTGTACCCTTCAAAACTTCCACCGCCGCACAGTTCCTGCGTGTGAACTCGAGCGTGTGTGTGTTCGAGCTGACTTTTGAGTCCGAAGGGTTGAAGGTTCCGAAAAAGGAGGCTTCCCATTGGTTCCACTCGATCAGCAACAGTTATTTGGCACATTTAACAACTATTACATCGGGCTAAAAAGGTGCAACAACATAACGAAAACAATAAAAACCATTTTGGTTTACAAAAATAAAAGACACCTTGAGAGGTGACAACATTTCTCTATAAGACGATAATATCTCCCCCTGACTGGTAAAGGCTACAAAGAAACAAAAACAAACAAAAAAAAAAAACAATCACGATGCACCCCTATCAACCTCTTTCCTACTGAAGGTCACACATCACAGCTCTGGAAATGCATGGACATCACAGACAAGGACACTGTACTGCATGAGAAATAAAAGCCCTGAAATTTATGAACAACAAACCGTTTGCTCCTCCTCGGCTGCGTGTCCTTTAACTTTGTGCGACTTTCTGTCCTTCTGTTCAACTTCGAGCCCCCGACGATAAGAGCGGTACGCCTCGTCTGAGCTGCGTCACATTCAGGAGAAATAAAGACGGAAATTCGTGAAAAGACTTTGAGGAAAACTCCACCCTGAAACACCGTGACGGGACATAAACGCATGCTGCGGATTCATGCGGTCGATGCGTCTTTATGCTGTAGCTGAGGAGTCCGGTCAACTCTACAAGTGAAGATCTACTCTAATGAGCCGATGCAGAGCCAAAGTCAAAGAGTGGAGGGTCTGTTCCAGAGACGTCCACATTCACAACTACTCAGAATTACCTTCTGCTAGCTTCTTATTGAGCTGGTTTTCAAATAAGCTCCACCAAAAAAGCGTATTGAGAGATATTTTGACATAACAGGATGCTTTCAGGTTTTAAGGAGATGCTTTCATGTTGTAACAAGTAGTTTCTAGCTTATACTGAGATGTTTTCACGTTATAACAAGACAATCTCACGCTGTAAAATGTTACAAATTCCTTTTTCTGGTGTGGCAGTAACACACTTCCGTGCTCTCCCTCTGGGCTGCAGGTACACGTCTGCAGAACATCTTAAATTAAGCAGCAGAAATGAAATCAAATCCATGCTGAGAGCACCGCACTCTCAGCACACAATAGGCGAACTGCAAAAAAGAATGCTGGCAACATTAAAAAAAGGATAGATTTTAATTCTTGGTAAAATCTGATCATATATGCAGAGGCTGCACGTGTACGGCCACAGTCTTTTCTGATTGTTTTACCTGCACAGTTTGATTTGATAAAGTCAAAAATCTGCTCTGCTCACTTCTAGCACCAGAAGTGTAGAATTGATTTAGACGCTGGAGCTGCTCAGGACTCTATAAGCCCGGAGTGCAACAAAATTGCGCTACATTTGAATAATTATTAAACACCTGCTTGTCCCTGGCTGGAACTTGTCAAAGACATGATGCTCTCTGATTGGAAAGTAAGTATTCTGGGACATTTGGGTTGAGTAAAACAAGTGTTTTCTCAATATGTTGTACACCAAACAGTTAAGAAAGCAATTGGCAGATCAATCAGCGAGAACAATGGCAGTGAAAATCGCAGTTTGGGTAAGCATTTGCGACTTTCTTGTTTTGTTTTGTTTTTAATAAATGGAAACTCAACTGATCGCTCTCTAGAGGCTGGAATGAGTGCAAAAACTAGAAAAATTCAACCCTTCATAACAAAACAAAAACACAGAAACACCTGACAGGCCTTTACCGTGACGGGTCGCGTGTAAAAGAGATAGCTAGCTGTGTTTGAGGGTGGATTTTTCCTTTAATTAGCTTCAGCTCTTTATTGTCCTCCAACAACAGCTGAGTCGTCGTGTAAACCTGCGGGGATGATTGTGTGCTAGCGCCACAGTGAATTGTGGCCGAGCGCGACGTTTGGCCCTTGAAGAGGTTCTTCAAACAGACACAGTCCCAACTGAGGTAATGCAGCGCTGCGAGTGACTGAAAGCCGTCAGACTCTTGCCTGTCCACACCCCAACACCCACCCCGCCTCACACCTCCTCCTCCTCTTCTTCCCTCCCCTGAAAGCGAGGACAGAATCACGAACAGGCAGACAGAAGTCCCCGATAATGCAAACACACTGGACTAAAACACTGGAGATGCACAGAGAAAGGGTTGCTTATATACACTCAAGAGTCACTTCGCCTCTTTTTCTGCAAGTGCAGCCTTCATACACAATACTGTCGCCCGTGGTTACCGATCCCCTCGGGTACACTGGTCTTCATGGTTCCCATAGCAACCGGCTACTGTCTGTCAGCCAATGAAATCTCAGTCTCTATGGCAACTGGCTGCACAAGAGCCAATCTGAGAGGGTCCGTCCCATACTCTGCATTGGAATGATCAACCGCCGACGCCCTCCGAGTGTCCAGGGGGCGACGTCCGCCACCCGAGCAGCTCCTCCCGGCCGCTCAGGTGGCTCAAGTAAAATACAGATGTTGGCACTTTTACGCACGTCTGGGAGGAATGGGTACAGGGAGGGACGAGGAGAACCAGTCGAGCAGCTGTTTTGTTTTTGTTGTTTTGCTTTAAATGTGTGTGTTGTTTTTTTTTACATTCTCCGCTAGAGCCTGGTCTCATCTGCATCACCTCACAGAGAAAGATGGGAGGAGACAGGGATCCCTCCTGCTCGTCGCTGGCCAACAGTAAAGCTGCTTGGATCAGGCTGCTGTGCTCCACAGCGATCTGAGAGAGGACACCTCCAAACAGAGCCGAGTGGTGGTGGTTGTAGTGGGGGGGGGGGGGGGTAAAGAGAGGACTGGGCGTCACATTCATGCGGAGGTTCTTCACATGCTGAATCCTCCCGAACGTTTCTTCGTCCTCTCGGTGACTGGCAGGGTCCCATGGATTAAAAACAACAACAAAAAAAAATCCAACAAAATAAAATTATTCTGATTAGTCGTCGTCAGGTGTGTGTTGTCGTCAGAGGCTGGTGGTCCGTACACACACCGGGAGGCGTCGTGGGCAGGTGGGAGGATGTGAACGTCTCGATGAGGAGGGTGCAGTGTGTATGTGTGTCGAGGTGTGTGTGTGTGTGTGTGTGTGTGTGTTTGTATACTTGTGTGTGTGTATGCAGGTGTGTGTTCACAGGCCATTGCTGTTGCGGTGTGTGAGGGGAGGTTTGGAGAGCTCCACCACTCCGGCCCGGCCCTTCCCGATCACTTTGGGGGCGCGACGCAGCAGCTTCTGGGCTTCTGTGAACGCCTCGGTCAGCTCCTTCTTCCACTGCACGAACTCCGGATCACTCTGAAGGGAGAAGACGCAGGAGAGGGGTCAGCTGTTTGCCTCTCTCAGCCACATGGTTCAAGAGCTAACACTTCGAAAGCGCAAAACCAGTGGGGAGCTTTAGAAAACATGTTTTCTTTAAAAAAATTATTTATCAGCAAGAAACTGTAAAAGCAGAAACAATCATCAGCTTTTTATTGATTTTCCAGAGAAAAAAATGAATCACATCTTTCAGAAAATGTGTCAGATTAAAATCATTTACCATTTATGTTACTAAAACAAGTGAGATAACTTCTGCAACACCAGATTTCTATAACTTGCTCTACAGTGGTGGAAAAAAGTTTTTTCGAACGCCCCATGCATCTGAAAAATATGGCTAGAAGAATCACTCTTAGGTCTTCAAGTGCAATTTCTTTTAGTACAGTCACAGCCAAAATACTAAGCAAATCCTAAAAAAGCCATTAAAAAATTTAAATTAATTGGTTCCATAAAAATACATAAGAAATTTTGACCATTTACCAGTGATCCACTTATGAAGGTCGTGCTTTTTTTATTCAAAGACACGACACTTATTGGTAGGTTTGAACAGCATGTTTAAAAAATAGACACAAGCAAGAAACTGTCTTGAAAATCAGCACTATCTGATCAAAATCCCCTTTTTCCACGTGTCTCATTTACCTCCTTTATACACATGTCTTATCAGAGGCTATGTGTTCCTATATTTGTGCTGTTTCCATAGAGGTGCAGGCCTTAATATTCATTTGAATAATGAGCGCAGAAAATGCCCAGGAACTGCTCAGAGTTAAGAGGTTTATTAAAAAAACATGGCGTTCGTACCTCACACTGCAGCACAAACTGCTTCCCTCCTTTGATGCGCAGCAGGATGCACTTCTTGTCTTTAATCTGCGTTTCCTCCACCGTCACAATCTGCTCCATCGTCAGCAGGTTTTGCTGTGAACAGAATTGGCTGATCAAAAACGAGCAGAGGTCGAGTGCATCAGGCAGAAAACACACAATGAAGAATCAAGACTGAGCTGGCTGACTACTGCCGCTACATTTACTGCAGAGAGTATCTCAAAGCGGTGCACATCTACCAGAAGTGTTTTAATTTGCATCCTACAGCGGTTATCGAGGGTGTTGTTATCAGTTCTTATCGATTTGTTGCTGGAGATTTATCTTTGGTGCTGGCGACACGAAAACCATGTCTATGCAGGAAAACCTTTGTTAACGTGTCACTATATTAACTTTTGGAATGTTTTCATGCAAAAAGTTGCAATGTGAAGTCAATTTATCCAAATAAAGCCTATTTGGAAGGAAACTACCACTTTTTTTTTTTTTTTTTTTTTTTTAAGTAAAATGGTCCCTCGTCTATCGTAGCGGTTAGGTTCCAGAATCCATAGCGAAAAGTGAAAATTGGAGAAGTAGCGACCTTATATTTATCTTATTACTTATGTATATACAGTCAAGCCTGAAATTATTCATACTCCTAGTAAATTTTGATTTAAAGTTACTTTTTTCCAACCAGAAAGTTTTTTTTTTTTGATTGGAAATGACACAGGTGTTTCCCAAAAGATAATAAGACGATATACAAGAGGCATCATTGTGGAAAAAATAATTTTGAATCTTTTATTTACATCTGAAAGTAACTTTCAGTCAAAATTTGCTAGGGATATGAATAATGCCTGCTTGACTGTAAATATATATTTTAAGGAGTTCCACCTTTTCTGCGATGGTAAACATCTACCCACTTGGATTCATTGTCAGAAGCCTTCAAAGACGCAGAATGTTTGATCGAAATCGTAGGGCTTGAAATAAACTCAATTTTTTACAAAAATTTCACAACTGCTGCTATGCTTCTTTTTTTAGATTTTAAATTTTTTAGGCTAGAAAATGCTTATTTACATTTTTTTAAATAAAAATAATAAATACATAAAAATATCGGGGCGCCCTTGCTCCCCCATTTTAATCGTTTTATTCACTGGCAGTCTTGGAAGCTAACATGACACAGGGAGAACAGCCTTGACCTAAACAGCGTTCTGGTAATTTATTGACGTCTCTGTGGAGTTTCAAACAAAAAGTAAACTTTGGTGTCGGAGCTGAAACATAACATTTGTTGCTGCCAAGCTGCTCTTTCTGTGGACACCTCATCTGCTCAGACTGAAGCAGAATTAACACAGACCGGTGACAAATTTAAGAAAAGCACATCACATGTTCTAGTGAGGTGGTGAGTCACCACACGGAGCCTTTAAAGTGCTCCGAAGTGACGTCAGGGAGGTTTGTCCATCTTTATAGGTGGTCAACGACTGTCAACATGAGCTGAAAGGTGTAGGGTGTCGGGAACTAAAATAACATTTTACAGCTCTGGACCACTACAGACAGCACGATGATAAACCAGAGGTACAAAAATAAGCACAGAGAAAGCAAAATATAAGAAGAACCATGTATGAGAAGATTGCTATCTACTGCTGCATGATACAGGTGAGAATAAAAACCGTTTAAAACAGCTGCTCTGTCTGCAGCCTCAGTAGCGTCTGAAGGTTTAAAGTCTCAAATAAGACGTGTGAGCTTCCTTCTGGATCTTGTCTGACAACATTTGTTTCATTGATGCTGTTGATAGACAGATGTTCTTTCCTCCCAATCGCTTTCACAGCTGTTCTAACTACGCTGTTAATTTTAGGCTAAACAACTGGCTCTTACAACTCTAATTAAGGAGAGTGAGAGCTACATGGGATGTATCCTTGATGAATGAACATGACGACTATGCCACCCACTATACCTGTTTTTGATGAGCAAACTGCAGATGAACTGCAAAACAAATCTTTCATTTTCGACTAAACAACTGATGCTTTTACCCTGTGACACCTCATGAGGTCTCAGCTAAAAGATTAGCCAGTCAGAATGTCTTTTCAACTTATCCTGCCTTCTACAGCATGTCTGTAACCATCCATGATCTAAACACCGTGTAATCCTCATTAGGGTCGCAGGGGGCTGGAGTCTATAACCCAGCTGACTTAGGAGACACTCTGTTGGGTGGAAACTTGTTTCAGATTTGGGTGATTTTATGTTTATATTATATTTGATGTTTTTCTAATGCAATACTTGTGCATTAAAATACATAATAACAGACAAAACATACAGTGTGGCCCTAAACCCAGCACGAGGCAGAGCTCCTGCACTTGAACGCCTCTTTGTGTTGTCTGTCTAACGGCAGCAGTGTGAGGAGGCCATAAACACCGAGACACACTAGTGAGTGTGAAGCAGGGAGGTGGACTACAGCTCTACACAGCAGGGACGCCGAGGACACAGCAGGGACCTGGACCTGGTGTTAACACTCACCCCGTCTCTCTGCTTTTTAAAATGTTTTAGCCACTTCTCCTTCAGTGTGGAGTCAGAACAGACAGGCAGACAGACAGACAGTTCATACAGACAGACATCAACCTGGCACGTGAATGTTAGAGGTGTTACGGTACACGACCTGCTGCTGAAAACTTCCTCTTTGCATTGTTCAACCATGATTGGCAGCAGCAGATACAGATCCACAACACATACTAAAAGTAATAGAGCTCCATCACCAAGTTCCCTCTAATCGGCATTTAAATCATAGCAGCCGTTTATACTAAACAGAAGCTGTAGCTGTCAACAACATCTGCTGACTGACTGATGGGTGAACGAGCAGAGCTGCTGAAAGATACCTTGTAGCAACCAGTAATGTAATAAAGGCCAACAAAGTAATATTTTTGGCCATTTTAAATGTAATAAACCAATAAAAAAATCCTAATAATATAATAAAGCATTTGAGCCAATAAAGTAATAACATTTTACCAATAATCTAACAGGTTATTGCATTATTGGCTGGTTGTTATGTTCATGGCTTAGCCTTTTAAAAGTCCTTTGAAAATGTAATAACTGCAGGCTATAATGTAATAATACAGAAATAGGACTGCATTTATTCTCCAATATGTAAGAGAAGTACTTGCAGAGAGCCCAGAATGAGACAGAAGATGACTTTTCTATTCATAGTGTGAAGCTCTACAAGGCTGCTGGACCAACAGTGTCTAAGTTCACACATAAAACAGTTATTAGTTGAGAACAGCCAGTGGATGAAGCCTGGATTCCTCTCAGTAATGTACAAAGTTAAGGACATTTACTGGAAGAAGTAATGTCAATTTTATGTTGATGTTTTCCCCTTAATTCATTATGTACATAATAGTCTTCAATATTTTGGAGTTAAGTGTCATTATAGTGCCGGTCCAGTTATTTAAATGCAGTTTTAAGTGAGGACTGAATTGTTTTCCTTGAGGAAAAAAATGCTGTCAATTCCTTTCTTAAGGCAACATCCAACAGAGACACTGACATGGAATTCTGAATTTACATATCTAAGCAAATAAACAATATTCTAAATAAAGATTCTGTACAACACATAAGTCTCAAATTGGTTCTTACAACCTTAATTAAGGAGCGTGAGAGCTAAATCAGACGCATCCTTGGTGAATGAATATGACGACTATGCCATCCACTGTACCTCTCTGTGATGAGCAAACTGGAGAAAAACAGACATTATTGGCAAGTTTATTATGTTTTGGCTTTATTACATTCAAAATGGCCAAACGTATTACATTATTGGCTGTTATTACAATACTGGCTGCTACATACCTGACAGTAACAGAGCAGTTCAAATAGCTCCTTTTCTAAAATGCTGCATTTTTGTTGATATTATGTCCTTTTAATTTCAGAGAAAATATATACTACCATTAAAAAGTTTAGGGTCAGGTAGAAATGTCCATGTTTTTGAAAGAAAAGCAGTTTTTTTTCCAATGAAGATAACATGAAATAAATCAGAAATGCAGTCACGACATTGTTAATGTGGTAAATGACTATTCTAGCTGGAAACAAATGATTTTTAATAGAATATCTCCATAGAGGGACAGAGGAACATTTCCAGCAACCATCACTCCTGTGTTCTAATGCTACATTGTGTTAGCTAATGGTGTTGAAAGGCTCATTGATGATTAGAAAACCCTTGTGCAGTTATGTTAACACATGAATAAAAGTGTATGTTTTCATGAAAAACATGAAACTGTCTGGGTGACTCCAAACTTTCCAACAGTAGTGTAAATTGCACAGTCTAAGTGTGAAGCTGAAAGCTATAGTATTTTAATGAATTTAAATATTGGACCTTGATTTCTATGTACCGTTCCACCCCTAATGAACATTTGGTGAAAGTGATTTTAAAGTGCATGCGCTGTGAGGCCGACTCACCCGCGACTCGCCCTCCCCCCTCCACTCCACACGGTTGGGGAACAGATAGAAGTATCGGCGCTGCCACTGAGTGAGGAACGGGTTGCCCAGCTTCAGCATGTAGCCGTGCATGATGCAGTCCTTCCCGGAGGCGTAGTCTTAAAGAGAGAGACACAGTTAGAGAGCCTGCAGCTGCTAGTATGCCTGTGTTTCAGCATGGCTGAGGTCTTTACCCTCCTCGTGGCCCAGCTGCTTGTTTTTAGCCCTCTTGCGAGCCTCGTTCTTGTCGGTGTCTGAGTTGACGGCCTCGTACACCGTCTCTGCCACCTCCTGCTGCCAGCGCTCCGATATTACCAGAGGAAAGTTCTTGTACAGCTCCTGGTCACTGTCCAGCAGCTGCAGGAAGAGAGAGCAGGATGTTTAGTAATGACACTTAAACTTTTTGGCTAATGAGCTCTGGGTTCCTCAGTGAGCGAGCATGATGGTTACAAATAGGCTGTTTCCTCTGGAGTTTGAATATCCTGCTCTGACTCAAGTGTTTACACACAGATATGAGATCACACTCAACTGAGATTCATCAGAGCAACGACATGCATTTACCAAAACGCTTAACCACTTCTTTAAACAGAATCTCTGTAGGAGCATATCAGTGTTGCTAACATCTGTGGACAAGTTCCCCAGAGGTGCAGGACTTTAACCTGCAGTAAAAAATACGTCTACAGGAGCAAAAACCAGCCTGGAGTTCAGCAGGTTTAACCTTAGCAGATGATGAATCTGTCTGGATTTGCATATCAACCCCTAAATCTGCCTCAATTTGACATTTTCTTGTAGCTTTACTGAAAAAAACATGAGGATTTATCCTTCATTTACTCTCACTTTGCAGTTTATTAGATAGCTGAACCTGTGCAGTCTAATTCAACAGCCCTGCAATAAATCTTGAAGGTTATAATCTTCAGGTTTTGCTCAGAGACAGCTTGATTCAACTTTACGGTCATTTTGGAGACTGCAGTTTGTGTGTGATGGAGTTTCTAATGTTTCAAGCCCTCCTCCCATGTATAATGAATAAGGCTGAATATTAAAACCAGCTCTCAGTAATACAACAGCGGCCACTGAGAGTAGCTGCTGCGGTAGTATTTACCATCTCTTTACGTCTTGTGTGTTTGTGTCGGCTGCGTGAACGTTGGGGGAAGCGGCGGTATGCACTCCAACATTTACTATACAGCAGTTATTTCCATTATTACTCCTGTGTTAATGGCGAGCACCATCTGGGGAAATGTAAACTAAGGCTGGTGTCTTCTATTTCTCGGCGCCGGAGCATCAGAGGACGAATAAATGTTACCTGCAGCCACATTAACGTTAATGAAGGAGGATGCTGCTGCTCTCAAGACAATCACAAGCACAAAAAGCAGCCGTGG
The DNA here is from genome assembly GCF_021347895.1 of Acanthochromis polyacanthus. NCBI lineage: Eukaryota > Metazoa > Chordata > Actinopteri > Pomacentridae > Acanthochromis > Acanthochromis polyacanthus. Next base: position 20,517,185 of record NC_067130.1, read on the forward strand.
AAGGAGAATTTAGATCCTTAACTGAAGGAAAACCAGCAACGGCACGGTGCAGAACTATCAGGACTCATTATGCAGAAAAGCCCGTTTCAAAATCATACAGGATTCTAAATATTGATTCATTCATGTGTTCATCAGTAAAACGCTGCAGCTGGAGCTTATCTTAATGACTCCACATGTCACTGAGTAGCTTCATCTGCACCAGGGGTTGACAGATAACTGGTCTAAGCAATTACTAGATCCCATTTTACCTTTCTTCTTCTTTTCTAAAAGAAATTCCCTGAAATTAATTCATTTTCCTCTTTGGCTCTGATGCAGCGTCCGCTCTCTACCCACAGTAATATCTGATTAATTACAGGTAGCAGCCAATCAATACTGATGGTTAGTGTTGATAAGTTCTTTGTAATTTAACATGTCTAAAATAATCACACTATTCAGAGGTAGAACTTGCATTGTGTTAAATTTTGACACCATCAGTTGTCAATTTCCTTGATTATAATCTAACTAATGATCTGAGCACTGTTGTACAAAATATCTTTGTGCACTTGAGAGCATAAAAAAAAAACTGCAAACACTCTAACATTCAGTCAATGTCAAGGTTGTACGGCCTTGAAACTGTGGATGCTGTGGACCACCTCTTCATTTTACATGTCTACAGAGATAAACATGAAACTGTTCGAGTGACCTAAAATGCCTTTTCGATGAGAGGTCCATCGGAGAGTAAACAGTTTGTTTTGTAAAACATCCATATTAGTGTGGATGAGGCGCTGGGATGTGAGGGAGCCGTGGAAAACGGCAGCCTCCCTCTCTCTGCACCAAAGTGTATGCTGTAAACCAGAAAGGTGAAAGTGGGACAGATGACATCTGGTAAAACCAGCGTGGTTTGTCAGTGTTTTCATCTGGAAATTGGAAACAAGGCAGCATGTAGGCTGACTCAGAATAACCACTGGACCAGAGAGATGAGCAACAACAGTCAGCATCCCAGACATTGTGGATGTTCTATTAGTGTCGCCACGTTTTGGAACATTCTTGATAGAGCTGCAACAATCGATTAGTCGTCTACTTTTACATTACTAACCAAAAGTGTTAAAAATGAAAGTTTGACTGTTAAAGAAAAAATGATGGGATTGCTGCTTCCGTAATGTGAATATTTTGTGTTTTTTCCCTCCTCTATGACAATAAAATGTCTTAAAAACAAGACACCTGTCACCTTTGTGAAACACAGATCAATATTTTTTACCCGTTTCTGATATCTTAGCGGGCAAACAACTAATTGATTAATCCAGAAAATATTCAAAACGTTGACAGACAAGAAAAGCACTCAGAGCTCAGTACTCCATCTAAGCTGCTCGGTTGGTATATGATTTCCTGTGGATAAGTCCTGATAAGTCTGCAGCGGAGGATTTGTAGCAGGATTGTAATCGCGATCGTCAGCAGGCAGCTGATGTAGTGTTCATGTGTAGTCATAGTTACAGTAATGCTGTGCCACTATCTCGCAATGATACAGAAATCTTTAGCAAATCCATGGACCCAGACTATAAGCCACATCATTGCCAAAATCTAGTCACTTGGTCCTTGTGTCATTTCTGATCTTCACTGAAAACTTCATCTATTAGCCTGTTTTTGAGTAATGTTGCAAACAGACAAACGTACGCCAATTGTCACATAACTTCGCTGCGTTCCTTGGCAGAGTAACAAAGAAAATAGTCTTTATTTTCAGGTATCTCAGAGGCCAACCTGGTTATTAGAGTTTTAAATAATGGCTTCAAAATGCTCTCATATTTTTTCCAGCAAGTTCAACCTTTTTGATTGACTTCTGCTCAATTTTGACCGACTTTTTAAAAAATCGAGATTTTCGTTTCACTATGAACGTGACCAGTTACCAGTGACCGTGCCAAGATGAAACTGATGTTTACAGAGACTTCTGTGCTGTTTAGAACATTGGAGGCTAATTTGTTTAACCTCCATGGACCTTTGACCCTGCTCTGGAAATATCATGATGCACTGGAGGAACGTTTACTCCTGGGAAAGTTCCTGGTCAGTTAGTCTGTGGGAACTAAAGTGTCTGCAAAAATATGGAAAAAAAATCCTCAAGATTTTGAAAATGAAACTGGAGAATTTCGGATGTGACTTAAAGCATTTTCTTGTGGCAGAAATCATTCACTGTTTTTTCAAAAATCGGCAGATTCCAGATAGTAGTCACTGATATTGAAACTCACATGTTCAGGTTATGAATACGTTTAAGCGTCTTCTCTGATCAGAATATAAAACACAGAGATGGAAGTGAACACCTGCTTAGAGTGACGGTGCTCGGTCGGCTCCTTTAGTTAAAGATACGAGGCGGCTAAATGTAGCACATGGATGCGTGAGAGTTTGTTTTACCTTGATGCCCTTGGTGTCCTCCTCATCAAAGGAGCCGATGTCGAAAGCATCTGCAGCGTTCACCTCCCCCCTGGGAGGGATTAAAGGAGGAGAGTACTGGGGGAGGGACAGGGAGAACAGAGGAGGTGTTCAGAGAGGTACAATGATGGAAGAAACGAGGAACAAGTGGCAGAAACAGAGTGAGTGAAACAACAAGGCGACAGTCCCGTAGCCATGCTTCCCTCAAGTGATGGGGTAACCATGGCAACAGTAACTGCAGTGGACTAATGACTAATGTAGCTCCATCCAGAGCAGCTTTAAACAGAGAGCCAGGACTTGACCTGATCTGAGGCATAAATAAGCGCATAAAAGATCCTAATGTTGCTTTTAACTGGAAACACATTATCAAACAAACCGCTTACAGATCTAGCATCTCACTAACCACACTGTCCTTTACAGGACTTACAGGAATCTGTTAGCACTGGTGATTGAAAGCAGTTCAATTAACGCTGCCAATATTTTTCCCTTTGACTGTGAATGCAGCATGCAGCTCATAATGGAACACTGAAGACAAGAGCAATGATTCAGTGATTGATGTTTGCTGTGATGGCTTTCAGAATGATCTCAAGTTTCCAGTTTATTTCACTGATCAGTGGGAGTGGCTGCCCACAACTGGATGACACAAACATCCTGGAAGCTACAGAAGGGTTTTATATGAAGAATCACTTAACCATTTGCAGTGTGGAAAAATTACAAGCCACTTTGGGGTGGGGGGCGCTTCTAAAATGTGCTGTCAATCTGTCAGTGTGTTGCTGTCAGTGAACAGTGACGCAGTGTGGGTGTTTGACTGCTGCCTTTTTAAGAAACAACTGTAGTTTAGATCCTGTTTTAACTCTCAGTTGCTCTTCAAATGTGAGTTATTCTCGTAAAGTGACAGCCCTAGTGCACATGACCCTGTAAATCTGAACACTCAGACACACATAACACACATGTTGAAATAATTATTAGACTTGGTTATAATCAGGAGCAACATCAGGAAGAACAGTGGAACTCAGGAATCAATCAAAAACCTATGAAAGCCTGTAGATTCTAACATTCTTGAGATTAAACCAGGTTGGCTCACAAACATTTTGCCTGTCAACTCACAAAAAAGTAAGTATTGGGGACTGTCTCTCATGTTTTTGACATTTTTCATTTGTTCCACCAAAGAGATGCTCCTTCTCAAAATGGATCCAACAAATTCTAAAAAATGAATACACACGTGTGTACCAAAATTGAGTTTTTTAGCGCTCCTCTCCCATTAAGCATCTCATGATCCTTAAAAGTTGACTTGGAGGGACCCGACCGTCAGGCTGACTGTATGAAGCAGTAAAATCCTGTTTACACAACCATGCAACAGTATTAAAAATAATATCAAACGTAATAAATATACGAGTCACGGAGAGATTTTTCTGCAGTTTTTGATAGTAACACTTGCAGTAATACCAAGTACTTTCGAGTACAGCATTTGTAATTTGTCGGCAATTATACTTCAGAAAATGATTTAAATTCTATATTTGTCCATCAGGTTTAGCAGGTGACCCATAAACAGGAGCTATTTATTCTGACGCAGCAGCACTGGTTCTCCCTACTTTCCTTACTGTCCCTCCAACAACATGTACAAAAAGGGCCAAAAAAATAACTTTAAAAACAAAAATCTGTATTTGTTCAACCATTAATCACATCAATCATACACTACCAGTCAAAAGAAGTTTGTTTATTTGTATTATTTTCTACATGGTAGATTAATAATGAAGATTAACACATTTTTGCTTACAACATAATTCCACATGTATTACTTTATAGCTTTGATGTCTTCAGTAAGAATCTACAGTGTAGAAAATAATTAAATAAAGACCACAGAATGAGTAGGTGTGTCCAAAACTTTTGCATTTCTTACAGATTTCTTCTTATTTTATTCAGCAGTGTAACATTTCCCTTCAATAGCTCTTCTAACTTTCTGATCTTTTGTAGACCAAACAACTAATGAATTTATTGTGAAAACGATCTACAACGATAATCCTTTCCTTTATGCACCCCATTTGTGTACAAACAAATATTTTTTATAGAAAATACATCCATTTTTAGTGACAAAAGGTTAAAAACATTTCAGACAGCTTACTTTTTTTTGCTCAATTAGCATCAAAGAGAAAACCAACAACAATTAATAACACACACAGTAAAAGATCAATTCAGCATAAATCAAATCAGATCAATCACTCTGCAAATTAGTGGATTACCCCCAAAAACAAACCACCCGCCTGTTGACGTCAAACCACAATAACCCGCTCCAAAAAGAACAAAGAACAAAAGCGGATTGATGGAGGAATAAAGCTGGCTCACCTTCTGCAGGTACACCTGCTGCCAGTCGATGCCTTTGAAAAACTGATGCTCCTTCACCTCCGGGGCTCTGCATGTGTGACAGACAGACACCATTTCTCACCAACTATACATTTGTGCACTAGGTGGCAGCGTTGGCTACAATACTCCACACTCATCATGCTACTGCTTAGCCGGTACAGACAGTGATCCGTCACTCTGCTTGAGTCATATGCTGATGCAAAATGACAGCGCTGATGAAATTAGTTGTGAACTCGGCTTCTATCGGCTCACTAGACGTCGGTCTCTATTCGCCTCCACTGCGCCGCAAACTACACCACCCAGCGTTTCCAGCCTTAATGAGCACATCTAGCAAAGCTCATCTGACTGATGAAGTCATTTGCGTGCCTGTGGACACTGGCGGCGACATAAGACGGGGGTTAATGTGACGTTTTGCTTGTGTGTCGTACCCTCGGCCCTGGCAGCCCAGTCGCTTGGAGACGTCTCTCTGCAGAAGCCCCTCCAGAAGATCTTTGAGCTCTGCGGTGAAAGAGTCTGGCAGCTCCACATTCTGCCAAGAAAAGAGGAAGAGGGGGAGTCAGAGTGAGAACAGGGGTTTGAAAATAGATAATTCACACCTTTTACTACGGTACAGAACTTTTCAAGTGCTGTTCCCCCTCCCTGCAGACAAAACTAACACCTCCTCTCTACCTCCTCAGTTTGAACACCAGCACAGCACTAATAACTGTGGCTTTAATGGGCTGCATGTCAAAGGAGCACTCTACAGCTAACTAATGCCAATAAATATTGATAACGCAACATCAAGCAGGTTAATTTATTACAGATTTTAAATGCTATTATTACTCTTTATCTTACATACTCAGAGCTACAGCTTCAATAAATCGTTTTGGTGGATATAAACAGATGTTGCTTGTGAGGAAGCTGAAATTTAGTCACACTGTATAAAATAAGAGCCATTAGAAGAACAAAAGTGCGCTGAATTAGCCACTGTTTGCAGTGCTACCATGCATGCACAGGCAGGTATCACCGGCTCACTGAGACACTGAAGAAAATCGAAAAACAAGATGATTCCCAGGCAAGCTGTGCAGCCATAAGCATCTTTCTACTGAGACTTCAAAGTAGACATGTGGTGGACATGAAAGATAATGATCATATTAGAAGTGAGACATTCATGGATGGAAAAAGGATCCAACAATAAAATCAACATCATCTCCACCTTTTACTCTTAGTACAGAATATTTCACACGCCTCTCTGCAGACACCCCATCTATCCTTTCACAGTTTAAGGAGTTGACACGGAGCTAATCCTTGTCGGTGTGAATTTAGTACACTGCATGTCAATGGGACGTTCTGTAAGCATACATTATTGTTCAAAAGTTTGGGGTCACCCAGGTAATTTCATGCTTTAGATGAAAACTTACACTTTTATTCATGTGCTAGCATAATTGCACAAGAGTTTCATAATCATCAATTAGCCTTTCAGCACCATCAGCTAACACAATGTAGCATTAGAACACAGTTGGTTGTTGGAAATGTTCCTCTGTACCCCTATGTAGATATTCCATTAAAAATCAGCTGTTTTCAGCGAGAATGGTCATTTACCACATTAACAATGTCTAGACTGTATTCATTATCTTCATTGAAAAAAAAAAAAACCTACATTTTCTGACATTTCTAAGTGACCCTAAACTTTTGAATGGTAGTGTATGTGGCAAAGCCATTAATTGTACACATTTCGATAAATTAACACCATTAAATGATTGAACGTCTGCCCAATTTGCTGTTACTCGTGCTGTTTTGCTACCATGCATGTACAGGCAGCTATCACTGGCTCACCGTGATACTGAAGAAAATGTAAAAACATGCTGATTTACAGGCAAGTCCCACCATTATTTCTAAGCTTTCTACATTAGTGTTAATTACTTTGCACTGGATATTAAAGATATCTTTTTTAAACAGTTTTCAGCCACGCATACAACCCAACATCTGTCAGGGGCAACATTTTCATTGATCACACCAGTGCTCCTAACATGTAGCAGGCCTGTGTGTGTGTCTCTGTGCTGCCCAACAGCAAATCTGACAATAAAACATCTTATTTCACTCTTTCAAAACAAGTCTTTGGTCTCACAGCTGTCTGAGCTGCAGTAACTGAGTGGAGACTGGAGTCTTCTCGGTGCACAGCGGATTAGCAGCATCTACTGAGGCATGTCAAGCATTGATAGTCTGCATGTGAGGCATTTCGAGAACATTTCTATGTTGGAGCTTTAGAACACAACCTGGGTGACACTGTCTGCTTCTAAAGCGCATGAACCTCTCCATGCACATCGGTCACACTGCCACCCACCACCAAGAGTAAATTCTCAACCTGTGAGTAACACTGAGACGTAATGCATTTATTGAACAGCCAACCACCGCTGCACATTTCAACAGTATGCAGCGGCAAACCTGAAGCAGTGAGGAGTCACAAATGATTATAAAACAAAACAGTGCTCATAATATAGCCAACCATCTGCTTCCAGCTGCCCATTTCAACCAATCTACTCTACATTACCCTTACTATATATGATATGCTCATCTACACACTCTTTGAATCTTACTACCAGCTATATCTGTCGTATATTTAATGCCAGAGCCTTACACCATGACAGTAAACTTATGAATCATTTCCAATGTTGGCTTGTTCTGTATATCCCCAGTCACTCTGTATTCAATCACTTTGTATGGATCATCTATCCAAGCATGTATGCCAATGTGTGTTCTTTGTGACCCATCCCCATCTTTTCCTGTCCCTCTCCTCCCCCTCCATCTCTTCTGTCCCTCTCAACCCGGCCAGCCAGCAGCAGCAGAGTCCCCCCATATGAGCTGAGTTCTGCTCAGGGTTTCTTCCTGTTAAAAGGGAGTTTTGTTTCTGGCCACTGTTGCCTTCAGGCTTGCTCTAAGGCAGGGGTGTCACACTCCGTTCCTGGAGGGCCACTATCCTGCATGTTTTAGATGTTTCCCTCTTCCAACACACCTGATTCAAATGATCAGCTTATCATCAAGCTCAGCAGAAGCCTGATAACGAGCCTGATCATTTGAATCAAGTGTGTTTGGAAGAGGGAAACATCTAAAACATGCAGGATAGTGGCCCTCCAGGAACGGAGTTTGACACCCCTGCTCTAAGGGTTCAGGTCATATGGGTTCTGTAAAGCGTCTTGACACTCTGAATTGTAACTGGTGCTATATAAATAAAATTGAATTGAATGAACAGCTGCTATTTACCAACTTTAAGTCCCAGATCATCCTAAAGAAAAGGAACAACACACTTATTTTTATATCTGAAAAAGTTTGAGCTCCACTAAACAAAAAAGTTCAACACAGCAGTGCAACTACAGTAAAAAGTTACTCTGGAGCTCTGGGTCGTGTTGATAAATGGGACACAGCAGCAGCCAAACTACTCCAACTAACTTCCAGGTGTTTTTGTCCCTTTCACCTCACACAGGATCTTTACCTCGGCCCCCTCCAGGGAGGTTTGAAAACCTCTGCTACAGCACAAGCCAGCCTCCGTCCTTTTCCTTTTTCGCTGACGGGCTTTGCTCAGCTGCTTCGTGGATGTTTCAGTGAGCAGAAGTGCCATCTATTGGGATCTGTTCCATCCATCTCTTGCTGCCTCTGCTGCTCAACGCTCAGCCTTCTCTCTGCTGTCTGCTTCCATCGTGTTTATGTAATGAAACCATTCATCACCTTTAATAAACACTAAGACATATAGAGCAGTATTTTTAGCCTGTTCGGGGCTGAATCACAGCCTTTCCCGCTCTCTCTGGCTGTCCGACACACATACACACCCAGACGAGGATTAAGGGGATAAACCAGATTAAGTGGCTGGATTAAAATCCTAATCTGGATTTATTGTGATATGAAAGATCATACTTTCTCTGTTTAGAGGTACGGCTCGGCCAAATAGGGCCCGCGTACGAGGGAGGGGGCAGCTAACCTTCCCAATTGACTTCATGTCCCGACAAAACACAGAGATTTGGACGGGTTCCACTGCGATGGACAAACTGCTGCAGCTGGCAGACAGAAGAGGAGCAGAGCGATGCTGAAACTCCCTTTACAACTGCTCAAACATAACATGTCGCCTTCACAGGACTCTGGCTCGGTCGTGACGAGGAGAAAGAGGTGGGTGGCAGCAGATATGTCACTGGGTGGGCTCAATGGGCACCATTCATGACAAATTCATTGCTGGATCTGACCCGTGGCATCCAAAGGCTCAGCGGCATTTTCCTCTAACAGACACTAGCACAATAAAGATACCGAAGAGTCGTGTTGCTGTTAGACTGTCCAGGTATCTAACCCTATTACAGTCATTCACTGGAAAAAGTTCCCATCTCACCTTCTCAGAATTAGCTGATTTTAGTATATTTAATAAGGACACGCAAGATTTGTCCTTTAAATTAGGAATATTTTCAGAGTTGCAAGCCCTTTAAGTACATATAGATGGGTCAAAACAATATAAGTAGACAGGAGGGAGGCACAGATTTTTATAAAATGACCCACTTCTTTCCTTGAATTGACCCAAATGTGTCCGTCTTGCCCAACATGGACATGCAGCTTTTATTTCTCTGAAATGATTGTTTGAAAAGTTAATGTCTCATTTTATGTTTTGTGTGAAATGAAGGCAGACACTCAGACAAAACGTAGCTATTTGAGCATCATTCTTAAAATTATGAAGCAGTAGGTGATAGTGATTCTGAGGAGCAGTGATCCAGAAAACTGTTTGATTTTGCTAATTATCTGTTGAATTATTGCGTTTGTGCATGTTTGACAAACTACAGCCCGTCAGGACATCTGGTTTACAGCTGCCGCCAACAACTATTTCACTGAATAATCTAAATGAATCATTTGATTCCAAAAGAGCAAAATGAACATTTCATTTGAGTTCATTTGATTCTGACAAATTGTGTGTTACTGTATGATGCAGCACTGAACAAACTAGAAACAAAGGTTTACTTAAAGTTGAAACACCCCCACAATTTAAAGAATTGTTCCTTGTATCATTTCCGACGGGTAAGTCCCAACAAGTCCGCAGCAGTGAATTTGTAGTAGGATCACAATCATGTGATCACCAGCAGGCAGCTGATGTAGTGTTCACTTGTTGTCAGTTACAGTGACAGCATGCTGCTATCTCACAATAACACAAAAATCTTCAACAAATCTGTGGATCCAAACTATAAGCCGCATCACTGCCAAAATCTAATCAAATGGTCCTTGTGTCATTTCTGACTGTCTTTGACAATTTAATCCAAATCCGTTAGCCCGTTTTTGAGTAATATTGCAAACAGACAGACAGACAGACACACCAACACCGATTGTCACATAACCCCACGGCATTCATTGGCAGAGGAAAAATCAGCTGATTCTGAGGTGGTGAGGTGGAGGGACAGACTGATTTGTGGTGTATTGACCCAGCTGGACAGCTGAAACAGACCCCAGCTGTACGGACAGTTAATGCAAATCACAAACACAGGCCCACAGTTACATTTTTAAAAACTAGCCGCTGACTATCACACATTCTCCTTGAATCGATCATCTGTCTGCACTGATCTGACTTCACTGCAGTGACATCTGCAGATCTCAGCTGTTACTGTGGTGCTAGAAGAGAAAATGTAGGCCAAGACTACAAAAATAAGACACAAGAGACCTCTAAAGCTGTAAACCTGTCTCCATGTGGCTACAAATCCATTCGACCCAGGCGGCGTAATGTTAACTTTCCAGCTTGGCTGCAGTTTATCTACACCGGGTTTCTGTCATATGCCTCATCTCTCTGCGTCTTCCCATGACACAGCAAAGTAAACAGACAGCTGAGTGCTGGATGGCAGCAGGCAGAGACGCTCAAGGATGACCCAAAAACTCAAACAACAAAGACATTCATCTTTGCAGGGAAAACCTTGCACCACAATCTGTGGTGACGCCGTTTGTTCACACACAGGACCGTATGCACGGGGATGTAAACGCGTGTGTGCTTTTAGTATTACTATATGGTAAACACAGGCCAAAGCCATATATTGAGAGTTAAGCAAAGACTCATGCTGCCGTTGTGCTTTGCAGCTCGTTTGCACAGGGATGCCTTACAGTGTGTGTGTCCGCCTTCGTGTGCATGTAGCGTGAATGTGTCTTACCATGGTGAGCGTCATGCGGTCAATCTCATGTTTGTCTTTGGTCTTGTGCTGTCTGAAGGGACTGTGCCTAAGCAGGAGACAGAAACAAGAGAGACAGATACTTCAGATTAGTAGAAAAAAAGAAAGATGGTAAAGAAATGGGACACACAAGGATGTGAGCAGGAATTCTCAGCACACACACTCTGGCGATCAGACCTTTCAAACCTCTTCATACATCCACAATCCTGCTTGAGCCAAAGCTGTGTTTCAACAGAGCCGAGAGGAGACGAAAGCTTTTTCAGTTTTTGTTAAAGAAAATGAAAAGATTTTGCCCTTTTTCATTATTTATACCTTTGCAACTGTGTCCTTACTGTACAGAAAGTTGTCTTTACTTCTAGTTATGGTTGTGCTGCTTCCATGGTGGTCTTTGATACAACATCAAAGACCACCTTCATCTCAGAACGACCTCTGGGGCAGAACTTAGAAGTGTGGAGGACTTTAAGTACCTAGGATCATGGGTCGAATCCACAGAAAAAGACCTGAAAATCAGACAGGCGCTCGCTTGGCAGGCACTCAACAAGATGAGGAGCATCTGGAAGTCTAAGATGTCGCGGGACACCAAAGTCCGCCTCTTTCGGGCGACCGTGGAATCAGTTCTACTCTACGGATGCGAGGCTTGGACAATGACTCCAGCCTTACAGAAATCCCTTAATGGTTGCTACATCCATATGTTGAGGGCAGTCCTCGATATAAAGTGGTTTCATCACGTGCCGAACAGCGAGCTATGTAAGGGAATGAACAAAGTTGGAGACACGGTGGCTGTTCGGAGAATGCAGCTGGCAGGGCATTGCTTTCGTCACAAGGAATTACCTTATCCTCTGGGCACCAATGCATGGGAATAGGACAAGAGGGCGGAGAAGAATAAATTACATCGATATATTGATGAGGGATACTGGAGTTGAGAGTGAGGGGGAGCTGGCCACGTGTATGATGGACCGCGATGTCTGGAGGATCCATGTTGGAGCCCGGCTGAGGCCACCATAGTAGTAGTGCTTCCATGGAGGTTAGAAAGGAGTTCACAGTGAGGAAAAATGAGCAGAAAAAAACGCCCAGAAACTGCTTGAAGTTCAGAGGGTTAATTTGGATTGCTTTTCAGTGCATTAAATCCGACAATATTTCTGTTCGCCATCAACTGGCTCACTGTGATGATAATATTTAGCTGCCATACTTTATTGGCAGGTTTCTCTCCTGCAGTAAATAAAGGTTCCATCCAAATTGGAGATGAAAGAAGGGAAGAGCCAGAAATAGTGAGACATGAATGAAGGATTGTGGGATGATCAACATCTTCATTACATTATGTAATTTTACGGTTGGATAACTGTATATTACATGTTAAAATGGATGCACAGTTTAAATTACTGCAATACAAGATTCTTATTAAATTCATTTAGCCCCTGTTGCTGCTGCTCATATGTATCAATTAAGGATGATAAAGAATATTTTCCAGTCTTTCGCAGAGCTCCAGTGAAGCCATCTGGGACCCAATCATTCCTCCAAATGCCGAGAAGCGATCCTAGCAGCAGCTAAATTGGATGGATTTTTACGGGAGCCTGAAGAAGTTATGCTGAAAAGATTTCCACAGACAAACTCATCTCAATCCAACATCCAAAACTGAGTGAAAGTGATCAAACAACAGCCTTAATGGGAGAGCAGCAGCTTCCAGACCATGTCTTTAATGGTCTAATTGGTCAGTCCGAGCCAAATGACACCAGAATAAACTGCTGAAGGCTGCAGGAGTGTTAATCGATAACTATGTTAAGAAAAGGTGCTGCATGGACTACAGTGAAGCCTGAATTTATTCCGCAGAAACCGTCTGGACAAATGTTTAATTTCCAGCAGAAAGATAGTGACTCTAAAGATACACTGAAGCTCCAACGGCCTGTCATTATATTGAGATGACACCGAAAAAAAAAAACTTTAGAAAACCACTCATCTGCTTCTTTTCTAGGAGTCTGTCTGTGTGTTAAAGCAGCCATCAATATTTTCTATATTAGCAGTGATCAAATATCTATGTTAAATGTAGGAAATGTCACAAGCAGCAATAAAAGCCACAGAATTATTCCAGACTCTACAGGATCAGCTCTCCAGTGCATTTCAGGTTCTCTTAGTGCAATGTTTTCTTTTCCAGACATACTGTGTTCTGCATTCCTCTGTAATGCAGCACAACACTACCTATAGCATTTCTCTCTCAGCCTTGGAACTCAAATTTAAAAAAAATCTGTATTTATTTATTTTTTAATTTATGATTTTTATTAGAAGGGTTTACAACATTACAAAGATTTTATCATCTTTATCATAGTCCTCTCTTTTTTATATAACAAAAATTTAACAAACAAAACAATTCAACAAACTTGAACTGGGAGCTTACGGCCATCTCATTTTCTCACCAAGAAATACATACATGAGTAGAAAATACAGTGTTACTATTATGCAAGGAGGGTCAAGGTTTCAGTCATATAAAGTCATTAGGAATAGGGGATATAAAATGAATCCATTTGTCCCAAATTAGGTAAAACTTGTCTTTTTGATTTTGTAAAGAGTATGTCAATTTTTCCATTGTAACAATTTCCTTAACTGTTCCCAACCAATCGTCAAGAGTTGGTGGGGTTGAATGAAGCCATTTTCTTATAATTGACTTCTTACTGGCTGGTAAGAGTGCTTGCAACAATTTTATATCACTTCTTCTGTCCAAGGCTGGAACCAGACCCATATATAGATTGCTAAAAACATTAGGAATTTGAACTTTAAAGATATTGTTCAGAGCTTTATGAATTCCAGACCAGTATTGATGCAGTCCGGGACATTCCCAAAATATATGAAAATGATTTGCTTCTAAAGATCCGCATTTTCTCCAACACTCTGCATTTATATTTCTATATTTGCCCTGGCATGAGGTTAAAAAAAAATCTGTATTTAGATAATTAAATTAATATAAAAATGTGCAAGAGCTAGTCAACTGGTCTTTGGTTGGGATCAGGACAACGTATTAATGTGATCCATCTTGTCCAGTGAATTGAAACACGCACTGAAATTTAAAAACAGTTTGTGTGACACACTGGTAAATGTGTGAACTTTAGAAGTAGCCAGGAGAGCCTTTTCAACCTGCCCCTAGTCTTTATGCAAAGCTAGGCTCCAATGGTAGTATCAGTATGCCTGCTGATGAAACCACTTTACATACTGATGTCACTCATTATACTGTATTTTCCGCACTATAAGGCGCACTTAAAAGCCTTTAATTTTCTCAAAAATCAATGGTGCGCCTTTTAACCCGGTGCGTCTTATGTGTGCACTGAGTTCCAAAATCTGACTGTCGGACCATTTCCCGACGACATAGGGACGTAATACGTACGCTACACACACAGCGATAAACCTATTAGAGAACATTATCTAAAGCTACGTACAGTACTGACTATTGTCCGAGCTTTCGCGAAAGCCGGCATCATTGTTGAACATCCACCCGGCAACGAGACTGACTCCGACAATGACGAGAGTGAACCCGGCATGTTTGATGTCGAAATTGCCCAGCTGTTCAATTCAGATACAGAAGATGAGGACTTTGATGGATTTGTGACAAAAGATTGATCAAAAAATAATGTGAGTGTATTTTTAAATACGTAGTAGAATAAAGTTCAACCAAACTCACTGTTTTTCTTCAGTTTCCTTGTTTTAGCATGCGCCCAACAATACGGTGCGCCTTGTATATTAGACCCTCCAGAAAAACGCGATTATGCGATTGCATGAATTCCCGCATTAATCATCAAAATGCCGCTGATTATGCAGGGGCCAGTTATTTCCCAAAAGGCCGCATAATCCCCGCAAGAATCTCACATTTCCACGAAAAAAAGAGAAATATGCGGGTCCCGCTTGATTTCACAATTTCTGCATAAAATAAGAAAACTATAACCAATATAAATGGAGTTGTGAGTGAGTTTTTATGTGACGCCCGGCCTGACGTCATCAGTTCGTGCATTCACACACACACTAGAAGCACGAGCTGATGCGGGGCGCGGCACCAGTGTTGCCAACTTAGTGACTTTCTTGCTAAATCTAGCGATTTTCCAAAGCGTCCTAGCGACTTTTTTTGTCAAAAGCGACTAGCGGGAAATCTAGCGACTTTTTCTGCCGTTTTGGAGACTGTGACAGGAAAACTCGGATCATTCTGCAGTTACTGTTTTCAACGAGCAGCAGGTGCTGCTGTGAGCTTCTCCCCCTCCCAAAGCACAGGCTGTCAGTCCAGTAACCCCGCAGCAGTCCCAGTGTCTGATTAGAGGACACATCACTCCGTGGCCAGACGGCAGGTGAATCGCGCATATTTTTGCATATTTCACAACTATTCGCATATTTTGCAACTTTCCGCAACTTCCCCGCATAAAATGGCATGAAAACCCCGCATATTTATTTGCATAATCAAGGATTTTTTACCGTGTTTTTCTGGAAGGTCTAATATATGGCTTAAGTACAGAAATAAACCCCGTAATCGAGACTGCGCCTTATGGTGCGGAAAATATGGTATATGTTGAACTTAGTTGCATCTACCTGTCGTTTGCACATCTAAGCACCATCTCATTTGCACATTTCTGTATCAATCTTATATTTTCTTGTATATTTTGTCCATATTTTCTTTCTATATTATATTTTCTAGATTTTATTCTTATTTTATCTTCACTTTATACCCTACAATAATATTCTGTGTTGTCTTAGTGTTTTTCCCTTTGTTACTAACTTTTGATACCTCTTTGACTCTAACAACTGAATTAATGGAGTCAGTCTAAGTCGAAGTCCAATAAATTAGTATTTGCAAAAATGCTGAACTATTCCTTCACAAAGCTGAAAGCACAATTTAACGCTTTAAGACCTGATGCAACATATGACTGTGTTTAGAGGACTCTTTCAGTGTTAGTGGACTGAGATTAAACTCAATGTTAGCAGTAACCGTGTGAGCTAAACCTTATTCTAATTGAGGGAAAATGATCAAATACTGCATAGAATAAAAATCTTTCTAACTGAAAAGGCTTTTATAAAAAGGCTTCACTTACAAGACTGTGAATTTTAGATTGGAGTGTTGAAACATGCAGCCAACCTTTCACTAAAGAGCAACACACTCTTCCTCTTTAAAGTGTTCAAACACACTGACCCAAACATCAATGAAAGGACACGTCACGCTCTTCTCTACTTCTCTGCTCGCTCCGGCCGAGCAGCCGAGCGCTACAAACACACACACACATACACACTTCCACCTTTTACCTGATTTCTGACCTACTGGGCCCAGACCTCTGGCATTTACACACTCCAGATCAAACAAACACTCGCGCGCACACACACACACACACACATTGGCCTGCACGCAAACAAGATCAAACGCACACCAAACAGAAGGCGAGCGAGCAGATTCAAAGAGGTTTACTCAGAGTGGCAGAAGAGGTTTGAAAGCAGACGTGAAGTCAGGACACGACGGCAGCGAAGAGTGCCTAGGAGGGGAAGAAGGGAAAAGATGAGAGGCTGGAGTAGTTACCCTCGGAGGAGTTTGAAGAGCATGCAGCCTAAGGAGAACCAGTCGGCGCTGCTGTCGTACGCCGTCCCCTTCTGAAGGACCTCTGGAGCCATGTAGCCATGAGTGCCGCTGCGACAAACACACCACAGCTCCATGTCAAACACGTACTCGAAGGCACTCCACAATTACAACTGTTTAGAACAGCGACAGGCTGCAAGAAACCATGTGACCCCCAACACCGACTGCTTTACTATCATTCTTGAAATCATTTCCAGGTAAAGGCAATGTTAAGCTCCTCGATATCTATATGAAATGTTAAAAATATGACAAAAATGTACGGAATATGTCTGCAAAATAACAAAATAGTAAAAGAAAACAAAGCTCTGTCTTCGGCAGACTTTAGTCAGTGGCTTGGATGAATGAATTAATCAGAAAACTACAGTTTGATCGGACGCAATTAGTATTAATTAGCTGCAGCTGATGAGACTCAGCAAGACTAAACAAGTGTGAAAACTCTTTAAATGTATCAGTAATCAGCACAGGTAACATTTAAATCCCCCTCCTCCTGTCTCTAGGGAAATAAAGCCAACACAAATGGAGACTAGCACAGAGAGGTGCACACTTACACACTGGCGTGGGGCTTCTTCTTGGAGAAATCACAGGCCAGGCCGAGGTCGGAGATACGAACGTGACCGTGTTCATCCAACAGGATATTAGCTGGCTGAGGGAGGACACACACATGGGTAGAAAGTGATACTGATGGGGAATGCAGAGGATAAGATCATGAGCATAGGTAACAATGCTGGAGACCTCACTAATTCACGACTTAAGCTACAATTTCCTCTCAGCAGAAGAAGACCATGCAGGAAAAGAAATGCTCCTGTCCTGGTTATCCTCTGCTGTTTGGCAAAACCGTGACGCACTCTTCCCCTGTGATGCTCACGCTCGTAGTATTATTTGCATTTTGCTGCACTGTTTATTGAAGCCCTAAAACTGTTCCCTGACTTCCAGCAAAATATATCTATTATTATGGCAACCAGTCTAAACAGGGGAATTGGAGAAATAACAGAGGACGTGGCTGATATGAATCTGTCGCTTTGCAACAGCATCTGAGTACGTGTGGTGGTGGATCAGTCGGGGGGGTAAGCACACAACTCTAAACATCACACATTCATCAAAAGACAAAGTGGCATGAAATAGCAGCCTTATGGAACAGAAGCACAATTAACAATCATTTAGATTCCATTTGTAGATTAACTGATCACTTATAATGTAATAATTCTGATTTCTGTTGGTATTTTAATTTCTCTTACTGTCACCAAACCCCTCAAAGACTGAAGGTCAGCCATGTGCTTCAGTACTTTCTGTCTGTGTCTCTCAGCTCCGAGCACAACGATTCCAACTGACGATGTAAATCTGTGTACAACGGCTCACAGATTAGGGGCGGGAAGGCTGACCAAACAATCATATGACGATGTTCTGATGTAGAATCATGATCTGCATCACAATACGCCCCACAGATGTAGTTGAACTCATGGGATTAGTTGTGTATATGGTTGTCTGGACATAAAGCCACTGCAAGTCAAGGCTAAAGGGCCACAAAACAAATCTCTGACTAAGGTTTTTGCTATTTTTTTTTCTTCAAGTTCAGGCTAAGAGGGATGTCACTGTCTGTTAGCCAGCTAACCTTGTCTGATCTTGTGTATTCCAGCTGCAGGCTGCCAGGTCACTGACATTCTTCGATGTCATTCGGCTGCTACAAACTGAACCAGTTGTCCACATGCTGCAGGTTCTGATTGGAGTGGACCTCCAGCTCAGAGAGCACAATAAGGACTACTGTCACCAGCTGCAGTTCAAGATAATGGAGTTGGATTCCATTGGAGGCAATAAGAACCAGCAACAACAACAACTTAGTTAACCTGCAGGTAGAGAAAAGGAGACGAGACAGGACGGGGCTAGCTGGTTAGCAGCGATGAATCCTTGGTCAAAATGGATGCTTCTGGGTCTCAGTGGCTGGAGGCTTAAGAACCTCTAAAGGCAGGTGTCCAGTAGAAGGCATCAACGGTGACCATGTGTAATCTTGGTAGATAAAATTTAGCATATCTTCATAAACTACAAAAGCACTCAGAGCGAAGTACTCCTCCAAGGCTGTTCATTCCACCTTATGGCACTGTCAGAAATGCAGCATTTTAATTTGAAATGCAGCATTTAGTCATTATTTATTAATGATCAGAAATCACAGCAGCATAGACTGTAGCCATTTAATATAGATGTACAAACAAAATGACCTAGCGCTGAGCACAGGCGGGACATGCATGTGTATGTTATGTACGGATACCGAATCACGATACCTAAATATGTAGCGGAAGGGAGGAATTGACGGGACTCAGAAACACCCCCACAAATTTATAAGTAAATGAATAAGTTGTTTCTTGTATCAGTTCCAGCGACTAAGTCCCGATAAATCCACAGCAGTGGATTTGTAGTAGGATCGCAATCATGTGATCATCAGCTGGCAGCTGACGTAGTGTTCACTTGTTGTCATGGTTACAGTGATGCCATGCTACTATCTCACAGTGATACAAAAATCTTTAACAAATACGTGGATCCAAACTATAAGCCACATCAATGCCAAAATCTAATCACTTGGTCCTTGTGTCATTTCTGACCTTCACTGAAAATGTCACCAAAATCCGTTTTTGAGCAATGTTGCTAACAGACAGACAGACAAACCAATGCCGATCATCACATAACTCCGTCGCAATCCTTGGCGGAGTGAATATAGTTAGGTTACTGAGCACAAAAATCAGCTGACTCTGAGGAGGCCAGTTGGGAATTTTTTTTCTGATTTGCTTGAATTTATATGAAACCACCAAAGATCCAAAAGTCTGATAAATATTTCCAGAGCTGTATCTCTGCTCTGTTAGCAGGACACACTCATTAACAGTGTGTGTTGGTCTCTGTAAATTTGTCGACAGTATGATTTATTAAATGCTGCAGGAATGTTTCTCAATCAGGAGGAGGTCGACCCACCTTGAGGTCTCTGTAGACGACGAAGCGGTTGTGCATGTGTTCCAGACCCAGGATGATTTCGGCCGCGTAGAAACGCATCTCCTTCTCACTGAAGACGCCGTGCTGAGACAGGTGGTAGTGCAGGTCGCCTCCTGAACACACAGACACATACAATTCAGAGTGCAGACACATGCAATGACCTCATTGCACCTCGGTCTTAATCAATATCCATCAATATGTTGTGGTAACGTTCCCAGGGGAGAAGATGAGAATCAATGGGAGGCTTTCTATCGCTCATTCTTGCGCCCCAATTGTCTCAGAACTCACATGCATTGATTGTCTGTATAGCAGCGCTCAGGCCAAAGCCTGGCAATACACGCTGTATGGTGATTACTGTGTCAAAGGTGAGTCAGGTCGCGATTGTGAAACACTGAGCAAAGCCTCTGATGAAGCTTGGGGACTCGCTAAAGAGAAAACTTCAAAGCAGGCTGATGTTAGATGTTGGGAAGGCTTATACAGTCATCAGCAGGGTCAAAATCCTATCAACTCTGCGGCTCTCTGGGGGAGGAGTGACCTGAGCGGCCGGCGACATGCTATGTAATCCAATCTTTGTGTCTTAGATGGACTGAATGAGGATGAGGTTTAATCTAAGCCAGGTGGGGGGAGGGGGAGGGGGAGGGTTATCCTACCGTTCATGAGGTCCAGGATGAAGCAGAGCTTGTCGGGAGTGTGGAAGGCGTACGTCATGCACACGATGAATGGGCAGTCCTACAGAGGCCCAAAGAGTGAAGTTAGTCACCTGCTTCAAACTCGCGATGTAATAAGATTCAGTCAATCTTTTTTTTTTTTTTTTAAACCTGGTATGGTTTCATTTACAGTGAAACAACACAAATAATAATCCATGCTTTGTTTATTGAGCACCTTGAACAAAATTAACATAGCGCAGTGACAGACAAGCCAAAAAAAGATGATACTCAGTCAGACAACATTACAACAGACAGACAGCCAGGCCAAACGGGAAGAAAAAAGATCAGAGAACTAAAAAGAGAAGAAATAGAGTTAGAAACAGAAAATATACAAAATACAGAATATGAATGTAAATAGAATAAACACGAATTAATATAAATAAAACTAGAAAAGCACTCAGAGAGCGCAGTCCTCCGCCAAGGCTGCTTATTCCCTCATATGACATTGTCATAAAAAGCAGTTTATTAGTTACTGTTGATCACAAATCATGTCAATATAGAAGTGCAGACAAACAAAATGACCTTGTGCTGAACACAGGCGTGTGTTATGCATGTGTATGTTAGGTGCGGATACCAAATCACATGACTTGTCATGGTTACAGTGACGTAGTGCCGCTATCTCGCAATGATACAGAAATCTTAAACAAATCCATAGATCCAGACTATAAGCCACATCACTGCCAAAATCTAATCACTCGATCCTTGTGTTATTTCTAACCTTCCCTGAAAATTTCATCCAAATCCGTTAGTCGGTTTTTGAATAATGTTGCTACATTGTTTGGCGGAGTAATAATAAAAAGAACTGTCGGCAGCAAACTGGCTCATAGTGGGTCAACATTTCTGTTACATAGCTTGGAGGGAAGACCTTGATGAGTTAGTTCTAAATGATCTAATCTCCATAACTGCCAGTGTTGTGAGGTTTTGGCCATAATGTTCCTATTAGCTAGGTGAAGTTCAATAATTAATGATACGTTTGCTTTTTATTGGCGGGCACTTTACACAAAGACTGCTGTATTAAATATGCTTCACAAAAATACAGAAAACAAGCTGAGGACTTTTTGTTTTGTTTGAATTTGGTATCACCGTTTGTGAAATTAATCTTTTGTAAAGCACTTTGCAACCTTCTTTTCAAAGGGTGCCAGATAAAAATAGTAATTATTATTCTTTCAGGTCAGACTGTGAGAGAAATGATTAGAGTCTGGAGATGCTTCTCCTCTGAATGAAGCAGGACCGGACGTTTTGTCTGAGCCGTGCTTCAAAGCCTCAATCTAAATCAAAAGTACTCCCAAATTTCCGGCAGTGGGCTTGAAGTGAGCGGATAAAGAACCAAGACTACTATCAACGGGATGGATTTTTGTGTTTGTTAGCCTGAACATTATGATTTCCGATCTTTAGCCATTTAGTTGAAGAAAATGTAGTGCCATGCAGCAGTTTATATCACTGAGACAGTTTGAAACCGCAGATCTTAGTGGAGTATTCCAGAGTAAGAAAATAAAAGATGTAGGCACACAAATAAGAACCCTGGGTAACAATGGCAAACAATAGGCATGTTCTGTCCGCCTACAGCACAGGGGATGAATATGTGTTACCTCATGTGGCATTTCTAACCATCGTGTGTTTAGTAAATGAAATCCAAACTAATAGAACTGGTTAAGAAATGTGGTGGATTTTTTTCAGTGACAGGAAATGAGAACATTTTTGTTTATCAAATGATCAGAAAAAACAGGATAATGGAGAGATTTCTGTCAAATAATGCCTTTCAGACACACTGCCATCACTGTGCAGGAGAAAACTTTTCAGGGCAACAAAGACTCCTCTATGTAGGAAAAAATCTAAAGTAAATAGCGACTACATACATCTGTCAAGTAAATGTCACTGGAAAGGAGCGTCAACGTGTTTGCAGTCATAAGTTTTAGTGATGCAGATTATATATTAAACACAATCAATTTCTTTGTAACTTAAAGTATTTTAGTGTGAACACTATTTATACAGGTTAGAATTAATGGGAATTATGTGACTACGGTGGTCCCTCGTCTATCGTGGGGCTTGCAATCAAGACTCTCCCGTGATAGATGAAACTCCAGGAAGTAGCAGCCATACTTATTTTATTATTTAAATATATTTCAAGGCTTTATAAACCCTTCCCACACACCGCGCAACACCACAGAGCAACACTATGCACAGCGATCAGACGAGGCGAGATGCTGAATGCTGCTACACACTGGAGATGCAGGAGACTGATGCTACGGTCGCTGAGCCAATCAGAGCCCAGCGTTGTACGCTACGCATTTTATTTCAATTGAATATTCTTTTACTATGTTATAAACATTATTTTAAATAGGTTTTTAAATTGTTTTAAATTTTTTGGCGTAGAAAACACTTATTTTATCGCAAAAATAATCAAAATAATGTAGCGATCGCAGAGCCGGTCGCTATGGCTAAACTGTTGTGCTGCAATGCACCATGGGAGTACCGGGTGTTGGGGGTTTCAATGGCATTGTTGTGGTTTATGTTAGTGTTGCAGTGTTATTAGTGTTTGTGCTTTATTGTGTTATGTGGTTTAGTCTGACTAGGTAGTTTGGGTAAGTGTTATGTTGTCAGGACCGTGAGTGTGAAGTGTCGTGTGTTTGATGGCTTCCTGCCACATTTGCAGTTGTGCCACTCTCTGTGTGCATCAAAATAAAAGCATCTGCCAATTACAGAGGGCACAAAAGGCCGATACCTTTTCTCTAGCGTTGTTCTTCAAGGCAGCTCGACACAAAAATAAATATATAAAACTACCTGTGTACCTTGAATCCTGTGCTATTGCGAAAAATTCATAATACCAAATGCAATTTTAAAAAACAATACTGTGAGACCGTGAAAAGTAAATCACGATATGGCAAGGGACCACTGTATACCAACCTAACAGGGGCAGTACTTGGTACTTTGTGGTTCTTCTTTAGCCTTCTTTTAAAGTCACTGTTCAGACATGGCAGGTGTATTCCATAATACTATGTCTCCTCCTCACTCTGAATACATCACAACATTGTGAATAACATTAGCTTTATCGGCTCTTTCAGTTATCTACGCAAAAGCAGGATGTAAATATTTCATATAAGCAAGTTTCTGCGTTGTGACCTATTTTCCACTTACAAAGCAGGTAAAGTTTGAACTTATTAACAGCTTTAGTGTGATGTGTAACTCACCCCTGTGCTGACTAATGACAGCATGATTCTCTCATTGAGCGCCAGAGTCTCTCCCTGCTTCATCTTGATCCTCTTCTTGTCCAAACACTTCATAGCATACCTGACATTCAAACGTCAAACGGCACAGATTACACACGAGCAGGCAGCAACGATTTCGTCTTTTTTTTTTTTTTTTTTTTACAGTCTGTTTTGCTTACATCTTCCCCGTGTCGGCCTTCCTGCAGCCGTACACCTCTCCGAAGCCGCCCCTGCCGATGATCCGATGCACGCTGAAGTCATTCATGGTCAGCTGAGAGAGGAGAGAGAATGTGTGAGAATGACATTTGAATGCAAATAACATCTTTTAGAAGTGCTTTCACCCCTGAAACAGCAAACCAACTGGATTTTCCTGTTTGTTTCAGATCATTAAAGGCTGTTGTGATAGCTGCTAATACAAGTCTGATTCATACTAAACTGATTGCAAGCTGCCTGGAGGATGGTGTCAGCCTGATTTCACCTGAGCTCAAGTATTTCCCCGATATAAACTATTGTTCCAAAGCTTGGGGTCCCCTAGAAATGACTATTCTAGCTTGAAACGGCTGATTTTTATAGAATATCTGTATAGGGGTGCAGAGGAACATTTCCAGCAACCATCACTCCTGTGTTCTAATGCTACATTGTTTTAGCTAATGGTATTGAAAGGCTAATTCAGAGGTGTCAAACATACGACCCGTGGGCCAAAACTGACCCACCGGAGCATCCAATCACTTTACATTAACCGCAAATTGTACATTTGTAAAAGTGGAAGTTTAAAATTATTTCTAGAACGTGACAAGTTGTTTTGATCACGAAGTAAAATACGAGATTGTTGAGACCTGTGACTAAAAGTTTTGTGTCTTTGTAGATAAACTGTGATCTGAGTTGTAATGTGTAAATGACAAACTGAGACACACTGTTGTTGAAATTGTACTTATTTTTCTTTAGAAATTTCTGTTTTTTCAGAGCATTTTGTAAGAAGACAGTTCATGAAATGTGAACATTTGGAGACTGCACTTTTTTGCACTAAAAAGGAGAACATTTTTAGTTGTGGTTGCTTATAGGTTGTAATTCTCTGATTTTTACACGTCACTTGAGATCAAACTGGCCTGTATGTGGCCCCTTAACCAAAATGAGTTTGACACCCCTGGTCTAAATGATGATTAGAAAACCTTTGTGCAATTATGTAAGCACATGAATAAAAGTGCGACTTTTAACAGAAAACTCACAACTTCGTGTACTTTTTTTGTGTATGTGTCCTAAAATATGTCAAGAGGAGGGGTCTGTAAATACACACAAATTAAAAATGCCTGTTTTTAAATGTTTTAGTGTGTAAATAAAATAAGAAGAAGAATGCATCTTTTGCACCATATTCCTATTTTTTTTTTTATTATTTTATCTTGTGATTTGGGATAATTAAGGTGTGATCCCAATGTAAAGTCTCAGTCTTCAGTCCATCCTTCCATCCATGGTATTCTAGGACAAAGCGGGTCATTTCAAAAAACAAGAAGCGGTTTTGAATGCACAGTACATTTAATGAAGCAATGCAGATTTTTACCTTCATACTATGAATACTGTAAAAAAAAATAAAAAATCCAGACCCTTAAACTGCACAGAGGTGGGCTGAAACTTGGTGCTTTCAAATTCGTCTTGTTTTTAAGGACAGGAGACCGACACGGGAAACTTTCAGGCACGAAAAACACATTTGAGCTCTGTTCAAAAGGCTGCAACCAAATCAATTTTAAATCCATTCCAGGTGTCAAAATGCAAAGACAAAATACGGTTTTGTTCACCTCTAATTGTCCTCTAACCAACTTTGAGCATCACTATCATGAATATATCATAGTATCAACGTCAAAACTGCACCGACTTGATGTTTATGACAGAGTTATGGAAACAGGCACTGGTACCCTGGATGTGTTCTCGGAAAATGAACAAGTTCAAAGTTCATTTTAGACAAGCTTTTGAAGGTCATATCACCATGAGGGACAGGGGGCTGGTCAAAACATGTTGCATCAAATCAAAGGTCTCATCTTCTAACCATGATTCCTTCTGTGTCAAAATCATTTTCTAATACAGGCAGATTCTGAGGGAGTCAGATGGGAGGCACAGGCTGACTTTTCCAGCAATCACACTTTTGGCACTTGACAAATAGTGCCTATAATGACATATGTCTTTGGAGCACCTGAGAAAATAAATATAGACACTGGGTGCAGTAAAATGCTGCATGACTTGTCAGACACTGGAAAAAGGCTGTTTTGATCCAGTATGAGTCACCAAATCTGCCCCACTGAGTTACCTGTCAGTCCACATCAGGTGATGTTTACACCTTTCACTTCAGCTGCAATAAGTCAATGGAATGAAGTTACAACGGTAATCTAAAGTAGATTACCTCTGGAACATGAACATCTACCTAGTTAGATACATACACAGTATATGTATACCATATGTTAAATGTGTGTGTACAAACAGGAAGGAAGCCCACAGCGACCTGGATCAAAGTATCCAAACTACAGGTATGAATTGAAATGCTTTTACTCACATGGATGTTGAGCTCCACATTCTTCCACTGGCAGAAACGAGTAAATTTGTCACTGAAGGGGGGAGGGGGGGGGCACACAAAGGGTAAAATGTGAATGCACTGTACAAGGCCAACAAATGCTGAAACTCCCTCAATCTTCCCCATCTCACCTCTCGATGAACTTCTGGAAGATCTTCCCTCTCAAGCTGTCACAGATCTCCACTATGTATGGCTGCAGAGAGACACAGAAACGGCAGCTCAGGTTTCACCGTCTGCTCGGGCGTCTTAATAACGATGTGATAAAAATTCTTTACGAATGTCTGTGAATGTGTCTTCTGTGTATTGTTATCATGGCAGAGCTGGACTCCTGTTAGCGGCATGAAGGTTTTCTGGGGTTCGGCCTCGTTAAGAGGTTATGCTGCCCTTCTTTTGTGAGCCCCACAGACGCCTCAATGTTCCAGGGAAATATAAAATTCAAAGAAATACACAGGAAATACTCACAGGTTGATGTCATGTCTTTGAATATTTCGTCACTGGGGATAATTTTGTGCCCAGAATAACAACCACGCTGTTGTCTTAAAGAGGACATTGTTGATTAGATTTACTCTGCTCAAAGACAACTCTTGTCCATGTTGCTCTGTAATTTACTGTAGTGGGTGGCCTTTGGGCACTTGATGCTTTACACTAAATGTTAAATTAGCAGCTGTATAATTCTGAGAAAGCAGAGTTTAAAAATAACGCTGGAAAACATGCTACATTCAAAACGTGACTGGATGACATGATAAAGATACAACTCCAGGAAGTGGAAACTCTACCGACCGAAAACGTCTCGAGAAACTCTGAAGAGTCACACGAACAAATTCATATTCAACTAATCATCTGACGACCTTTTAGGAGTGGAGTTAGCTGAACACAACACGTGTGACTTTGGGTTTGTTTTGTTTTTTTGGTCAGACTGAAAGACAAGGCGATGAGCGCACCATCTGAGGAGTCGCCTGTAAAGCTGCTGTGGATTAACAGAGAAATGCGAGAATTTCTGTATGCGTGTTTATGTAGTCATGAGGATCCATGCAGAAAAAAAACCATCATCGGAGCCCCCTGCCCTCCATCCAGGAACTGTACTCCACTAGAACCAGGAAGAGGGCAGGGAATATCATCAGAGACCCCACTCAGTCTGGATATAAACTGTTCTCCCCCTCCCCTCCAGCAGGCGCTACAGAGTCATGTTCACTAAAACCAGCAGACACAAGAACAGCTTCTTCCCCACGGCCATCACCCTACATAAACGGCTGAGCCATTCCTCCACACCCAGACAATATACCAGTGGATATGTACATTATTTCTGCACTAAAAACTGTATTTTCTGCTTTTGCACTGTAATAACACTAGCAATTACCATTTTGCACTATTGTGTTTAAATATTCTTTCCATATGCAAAAAAATATCTGTATATATTTTTTATCTGTTTATTTTTATCATTACCATAATTTTTTTTCATTTTTCCCCCCTCCCCCCCCCCCCTCCCTCCCTTCTTCTTCTTTCTATAGTTTTCTTTTTTTGGTTTTAATGTAACCTTTTTTTTACCAGATTAGTTAATAACGACGTGGCCAAGATTATTCCCTTTCCTTATTCCTAGGGTGACAGCAGCAGTTGAAACCAAATTCCTTGTATGTTGTATACATACTTGGGCACTAAAGCTGATTCTGATCCCGACAAGTTCTGTTTTTTGTTTGAATATGTGAACCTATTACACAGGTACAAACCTAAGGAGTTTTACCACAAAGTGAGGTTAAGGGTTAGTGAGGGATTTTGAGTCAAAAGCCAGAACTTTCAATGTCACAAAGGCCAAGGC
The DNA here is from genome assembly GCF_021347895.1 of Acanthochromis polyacanthus. Taxonomy (NCBI): domain Eukaryota; kingdom Metazoa; phylum Chordata; class Actinopteri; family Pomacentridae; genus Acanthochromis; species Acanthochromis polyacanthus. The sequence goes on from NC_067130.1 coordinate 20,544,944, forward strand.
TTCTCAATCTGAATGTTCTGTAGCTTTTTCAGTGCTAAAAACATGTGAAAAATCTGCCGTTACACAGACATGCCTTGTCCACAGCCTCATCACTTCCCATCTGGACTACTGTAACCGTCTCCTCTTTGGCGTCCCTCACAAATCCATCCATAAACTTCAACTGGTCCACAACTCAGTTGCCCATATCATCACTCGAACCCCCTCCATCCACCACATCCCTCCTGTCCTCCAACAGCTCCAATGACTCCCGGTTCAGTTCCAAATTCAATTCAAAATCTTCCTGTTCACATTTACGGCCATCCACAACCTCGCCCCCCCCTTTATATCTGACCTCCTCCACGTTCCCACTCCCTCAGATCCTCCTCCTCTATACATCTGTCCATCCCCTCCACCCAATTCAAAACACATCTGTTCAACACTGTCTATCCCATCTGTCCTTTGTATTGTTTTTTTTAATGTGTATTGTGTGTATATGTCTACATTTGTACATTTTCCTTGAGTACAGAGAAAGGCGCCTTCAGTTTTCACAGAGGAAGACACAGTCTCCAAGACTGGTGAAGGAACACCAGGTCAGAAGCACAAGGCAGAGTTTTCTTCAACATTTATGCGGTTGTGTACTGTGAATTCATTACCCAGGGTCGGACTGTCAATGGAGAGTTTTGCTGTAACATCCTGAGGGAGAATATGCAGTGCAAATGACCTGAGCTGTGGTGTGATGGCATGCGGGCCTGCCAATGCACCCTGTAGGGATTACATCAGGTTTTTTGGCCACAACAACACAAACAACACTCTCCACCTGCCTTACTTGCCACATTTGTCTCCCTGTGATTTCTCCCTCCTCCTCGAAATCAAATTCAAGTTCGATAGTCGCTGTTTTGACACAGTTAAGGACCCTGCTCGTTCATCACAGATGGTGTTTGACATGTTTTACAGAGCAGGACTTATAGGAAGCGTTGCATGAGCACTGGGAGCAGAGCATCACTCAATGAGAAGACCACTCAAAAGACATATCGGTTTGTGACTGAATGACCTATAACTATGTTGTCCGCATTTCTTGTGCTGTTCAGACACAAACATCTGCTGGTAGTCGTTTTACCTGGAAGAGAGTCGGGGGAACCTGCTTCTTTGTCAAGTGAGTCTGCACATGGTCCACTGCTTTCTTGGAAAATGGCTGCGACACAGAGGAGGAAATAAAATGAAAGGTCATTAAAAATGCAGCTTTACCAGTACTTTCAGTTCTCTTTTCTTGAAGCGAGGATGTCCTGGTGTAACATGAGCTGCTCTGTAGCTGCTACCAAGACTAATATCAGTGTGTGTGTGTGTGTGGGCGGCATGTCCTATAACTTCCTCTCTTCGGACAGCACTGCTAACTTTGCTTTACATCCCAAACTGTTGCCTCGTAGGACAAAAGCTGTGATGTGTGTCTGTTTGTGTAAATGTGGATTCGGCCCAGCCGGTGGTGTTCGAGGCAGAGGGATTTACGAGAAGCCTGCAGAAGTCCAAAAACACTGTAAGGATTTCCCATCACCATTCTGGGTTCCCCTCTGAGCAAAGTCTTCACAGAGTATCCAAACACTAAATCTATGATTTTAGAGGTAGTAAATTACTCGTACATCCTTCCACTCTCAGTCTTTACTGCTGTTGGCTTTATTCAGACAGAATTATGTCCACAACAGGCATGTACAGAGTTAAGGTTTAATGCTGCTCCAGGGGAGGACAGACTTTCAGAATTTAGGTGAATTTGAGATTGAGGATCATTTTATGTTTTACTGTCCTGCATATGAAGATGGAAGGCAAGTACTTTACAGTAAAATGTCCTCTGTTTATGCTGATTTCTTTTGGGTGGATTACCGTGAAAAACCTGAGTTATGTTTTAGAATGGGAACCTTTTTCATGGTAGAATTTCTTTGCCAGGCCTGGAATAAAGGGCTACATATTTTGTTTGAGAACTGGACAGCAGAGTAATATGTGTCTTGGATGCATTGCTCCAATGCTAGTATATTGATGTCTTGTAAACCCATGATGGTTGGGCACGACGGGGTATGAAAGTAAAGAAATCGATCATATAGAGTTCACACTAGGAATGGTAAAGATGGAATGCCAGTTGATTAATAACAAACAATTTCATAACTATTCTTTTCAGCTTTTCAGTCCTGACCATTTCATGCATTAACAGAGCTAAAAAGTGCTGCAAAAATGCAGCAAATTTAGAAATGCAGAATTACCACCCACTCCTATGGCTAAAACTACTCATTGTATGAATGTAACATTTTGCATGGCTTTATTAAACATGTGAAAGCAACAAAAAATCAGCTGATTCAGAGGAGGTCAGCTCAAAACTTTTTCATATGTTCTTTCACTTTTTCCAGGGATGCTGATCAGAGCAAGCTAAATTTAGGGGGAAAACAATGAGAGGATGTCACAGTACTGCGGTAAATCAGCATATTTCAATATAATCTGATAGCTTTAAACCTAAAAATCAATCCACAGATTAAGAAAAGAACAGGAGAACATAACTAATCAATTGATCAACAGAAATACACACGTGGACAAAATTGTTGGTACCCCTCAGTTAAAGAAGGAAAAACCCACAATTCTCACTGAAATCACTTGAAACTCACAAAAGTAACAATAAATAAAAATTTATTGAAAATTAAATAATCAAAAACAGCCATTACTTTTGAATTGTTGATTAACATAATTATTTAAAAAAACAAACTAATGAAACAGGCCTGGACAAAAATGATGGTACCTCTATAAAAGATTGAAAACTATTTGACCAGAGTGACATGATTAACTCAGGTGTGTCATTTAACTGACATCACAGGTGTTTCCAAACTCATAATCAGTCAGTCTGCCTATTTAAAGGGAGACAAGTAGTCACCCTGCTGTTTGGTGAAAAGGTGTGTACCACACTGAACATGGACAACAGAAAGCGAAGGAGAGAATTGTCCCAGGACATCCGAAAAAAAATTATAGACAAACATCTTAAAGGTAAAGGCTATAAGACCATCTCTAAACAGCTTGAAGTTCCTGTGACAACAGTGGCTCATATTATTCAGAAGTTCAAGACCCACGGGACAGTAACCAACCTCCCTGGACGTGGCCGCAAGAGGAAAATTGATGACAAATTGAAGAGACGGATCGTTCGAATTGTATCCAAAGAGCCCAGAGCAACCTTCCCTACGGTGAAACATGGAGGAGGCTCAGTAATGTTTTGGGGCTGCTTTGCTGCATCTGGCACAGGGTGTCTTGAAAGTGTGCAAGGTACGATGAAATCTGAAGACTATCAAGGCATTCTGGAGAGAAATGTGCTGCCTAGTGTCAGAAAGCTTGGTCTCAGTCGCAGGTCATGGGTCTTCCAACAGGACAACCATCCAAAACACACAGCCAAAAACACCCAAGAATGGCTGAGAGAAAAGCGTTGGACTATTCTAAAGTGGCCTTCTATGAGCCCAGATCTGAATCCCATTGAACATATGTGGAAGGAGCTGAAACATGCCATTTGGAGAAGACACCCATCAAACCTGAGACAACTGGAGCTGTTTGCTCATGAGGAGTGGGCCAAAATACCTGTTGACAGCTGCAGAACGCTCATTGACAAATACAGAAATCGTTTAATTGCAGTGATTGCCTCAAAAGGTTGTGCAACAAAATATTAAGTTATGGGTACCATCATTTTTGTCCAGGCCTGTTTCATTAGTTTGCTTTTTTAAATAATTATGTTAATCAACAATTCAACAGTAATGGCTGTTTTTGATTATTTAATTTTCAATAAATTTTTATTTATTGTTACTTTTGTGAGTTTCAAGTGATTTCAGTGAGAATTGTGGGTTTTTCCTTCTTTAACTGAGGGGTACCAACAATTTTGTCCACGTGTGTATGTCTGAAACCAGCCTGAGAATAGATTTTTGTAGAGTGGAAATGTCAAAAACAGATTTCCTGCTCTTTGTCGTGGAAATACTTTCAGGATTTTTTAATATTTCTCACTATCTGATGGCATCTCCTTGGCCTTCCACAAACATTTAGGTAAGGCATTTAGAATCAAAATTTTCAATGTTCAAGAAAATCATCTTAGTTGCATCTTTAATTGCCATTCTCAGATATATTTAATGATACAAGATTTCACAAGAAAAACATGCTTTTCTTATTCTGATCAGCACAGTCTTCAGATTTATCTTGTAACTGATGAGGTGAGGGATTGGAGCGACCCTGAGGCTGGGAACCACGGCAGCCTCAGGTGTGTCTGTGCTCCGTCTGCATGTATTCGACCCAGAGAGAATGAGTGACGCGCTCACATGTGAACAGGACAGCAGCTCCTTCATGATGTAGCCGTCGTAGATCTGCCGGCTGCGGCTCAGCCTCTCGTCCTCCGAGTCTAGCTTCTCGTAGTCCTTAATCTGAAACGGACATACACGAGGTCAGCTTACCGCCACAACAAAAACAACACAAAGCGCTTCCTGGGAGGCCTAAATCGGAGGTCTAATCTCTCGCACATCCCATGATGCCTTCTAATCCCGTTCACACTCGGGACACTGCAGACTTACCTCTTCGTAGAACTTGAGCTGTGGCACAGCCTCGTCGATCTCGTTCATACAGAAGTCCTTGAACAGGAGGAAGCCTATGAGACACAAAGGGGGAAACAGTGATCAGAAGCAAGCCTGATATTGATCGTTGTTTTCCGTATATTTATTGGCAACGCCAAAGAGAGTGGCTCCGTTGTTCTAACTGTGTGATTAACTGTTGGGCATTAAATTCATTAAAAGCTTTGAGAGGATATGTCCAACCAACTGTTGTGAACAGACAGCATTCAACTATGAAAACAAACTGTTGCTGTCCGGAAACTGCGTAAAGTTCAGTTGTATAAACAAATTCCTAGAGTGCTCCTTTATTGGTTCACAAACAGCCTATCATATCACGGTCGCTATCACTTTTATCACAAAAAAAAATGATATGGTCCATAAAAAAAGCTCAACATCAACAGCCTTCAAGGATGAATCCACTATTCTTGGGGGCAGGAGGAAGAAATTAACTGTTCACACCCAAGCGTCTTCACAACTTACAACTCAACCCAAAAAGACTGCGAGGTCTGACTGGTGTGACATTTACGAAATGTTTACGCAGAGTCGGCTCCAAACAGTGTTAAGCCCCGTCCACACAAAGATGAAACGAGGTTTAAACGTATAAGTTTCTTGCCGAATCTGCGTATCATCCACACGAAGACGGCGTTTTGGGGGTCTGTAAACAATCATTTTTGAAAACGGGTTCCAGAGTGGAAAGATTTTGAAACTCCGTTTACGAAGCTCCATGTGTACGGGCGATGCGCTGTTTTTCAGAAACGCTTGCGTCATAGTTTTGTATCATCATTGACACGCATGCGCCACACGCGGCCAAGACAACAATGGCGGCGTACAGTGTAGCAAATGTGCTGATGAAGCTCTCTGTTTACAACTTTTGCCGCAAGTGCGCATGCCCACAGTTTTTTTCTTCTGTTTGCGCGTGTTTCCGTCATATCGTTACAGCACCCCTAGAGGTCTGGCATGTGTTTTACAGCGTTTCCATGCGTATCGAGTGCATTTGTGTGGACGCACACAATTTCTGAGATGCCTTTGTCTTTACGGCGATCGTTTTTGAAACTGTTCAGCATTTCGTCTTCGTGTGGACGGGGCCTTAAAGAAGGCGTCGGTGCGGCTGAATATATGTAGCTGGTGTCTTTCCAGTCTGTTCTTATCATTCCAGCATAAAATGGCCAGATTCAAATGATTTAATATGCTGCAAATGCTAGTTGTTTTTTTTTATGCTAGCTTATGCTGTTTTGTGTAGGTTAATAAGTACAGCAGGCAGAGTGTACTCAGTGGAACATTTAATTCATCTAAATCAATTGAACCAATTGACTGGTTGAAGAGTAGATGTGATTTCAATTGACCAAGATTTTCTCACTCAGCCTCCATGCAAAAAAAAACAACAACTTTGTGTTCTTGTCCTGAATCTTTCTTTTCCCTGAGAGGTTTACTTGTACCACGGTGAAGTGCTTATCAGCCTGGAGGTTTGTGTGGTTGTCATATTTGACCATGGATGAGGCTGCTTTTATAAACAAGGATTTGCATTCTTCAAAAATATGTAAAAACAACAAACAAATAAAACTGCATAGTGGCACTAGGGTGTCTGAAAGGAGCAGAAAATATGAGAAATGCAGCTGTCAGTGACATGGCTCCAGTGCAGGGATGCACGTAAAATAAAGACTAATGATTTAATATAAGATTAGAGGCTGAAAATGTATTCTGAAAGCAAATACGAGAGGCTGTCGGGGACATGACAGTCAGAGTATTACAGGTGCTGTGCAGGATGAAGTAAACACCATAAACATGAAAGAAGGGCAGAGCCATTTACTGTATTAGCCTTAATAATGGATTGAGGTTGTCTTGTTCGTACAGCAGCTAATTCTTCTCTCCGGTCTACAAATGTACCCACACACGGGTCGTAATTACTAAAAATGGCACGGGGCATTATTTGGCTGAACGTCACACGCTCCGTGCCGCTCTCAAATGCACCGACGGAAGATAAAGACCTCACGACATGTCGCCCAAATCCACACTCAGGGAAACATCAATCTGGGGAAGAAGAGGAGAGGTGGGGGCAATAAAGGCGCATCAACCCTGCTCGCAGAGATGAGATGCGTTGTTGCCATGGTAATTGCATTCGTGGCTACCAGCTATGTGTGAACGATGCTGTGGAGACACAGATGAGAAGTACAGTAGACTGTGGCGCTCTCCAGGAGGCACGACCCGACAGCAGCGACTCCTTCCCTGCCTGCTATGTAACATGAACATATCACTGCCTTCAGAGATACCTGTGGTCACAACAAAGACGCACATCAAGGGGGCAGAGACAAATAGAGACAAGAGACAGAGAGGGCTAATGAGCTAAGCAGCAGTGTACAGACTGGTGACACATTAAAGGAAAAGCATCAGACACTTCATTTCCCCCCTTAACGTGAATTTTTTTCCTGCATCAAATTAAGCAAATGTCTGTTTATTTAAAGGAAAGCACTAAGCTCAGGCACCAAGTGATAACTCACAATATTGTAGAATAAACATGGAGATATTTTCCACAATAAATTTCGTGGCTGTCATGTTTTGAAAGCAAAAAAAAGATCCAGTGATGAAGAAATGTTAACGGAGTTTAGTAGCAGTGTCAGCTGTGGCAGAATTCAGGAAATATGTTGCTCTACCATCTCAGATTTTGTTCAGAGTTTTTGTTATTTCCCACTCAAAACATAAGTTCTGTAAAATATTTTCCCAGAAATTTATGTTTTCAGAGTTGGAATTTACTATGTTTTCCACCCAAAAAACCCAATCTTTCCTCAAAAGCATCGACTGTATACAGTCTATGCTCAAAAGCCATGCTAAGGGTCAAATATCTTCAGAAATATAACTCCCAACAAATAAAAAAAATGCTTCCAACTGTATCCAAATGACAAAATGGAAACATACAGGTAGTATTGTTCAAGTTCAACTTTTGTGCTCCTACAAATAAGTTCACATCATCATTTTGGCGAAATAGTGATGGTAGAGACTTAAAAAGTTGGTGGAATGTCAACCCACACTCACAGGAACTTTCTGGAGCCCCACTACCGCCATCACCAAAACACCAAACAGGGGAATAAGAACAGTGTCCCACCTGTCCAGCAGAGCTCAGACCTGGGGAATTAAAGTCAAGGAGCAGTGAATCTTTCCTGGCTGTACGTGGCGGCCCAACATTTTACTTAGACGCCTTTTGTAATTTAATTGTGTGCACATGTTGCGTGCTGTCGTACCACAGCGGCAGGGTTTGCATACGTCGTCCTCTCTGTAGCTTTATCCGATTAGTGTCATGTATTAGCAGAAATAGACGGCTAACAGGATCTCGCAGACACAGATCATGGTTCTGGACGGTCAGTCTAACCTTCCTAAAGAGACCATGTGTGCGAGCACAGTGGGTATTCAAATAACTCATTCTTGTGTGAAGTCATTCAACAGCTCTGGTACTGGGCTGGTTTTTACATTATTTGCCATAGATGCATGTATGAACCAGCAGAATACACAATGGACGCTCCGGGTCTGTGGTCTCCTCTCTGTGTTTGTTTAAAAAGCCAAAATGACTGAAAATGATCGATTTATCAGCGCGACAAACTGTAAAAACAGAGACAATTCCAGCTACAGCTACAGCGAGAAGGACTTCCCTCTAGGTAACACCTGAACATTCTAATCTTGAAGATTTATTGCAGACTGCACAGTAGCTTTAGCTATGTGTATCTAATAAAGTGAAACGTGAGAGTATGTGAGATACAAAGCCTGATATTTTTATAGTAAAGCTACAAGAAAATGTCAGTTCCAGGCAGATTTAGGAGTTGATATGCATCCATCACCTGTTAGGGATTAACTCTCTGAACCCCGGGCGTGTGTGTTCCTGTCTCATGTTTTCTCACTGTGGGATCATTCTTCACTGCAATATAAAGTCCTGCACCTCTATGTAAACAGAACAACCATGGCTGGGAGTAGAGAGGACGTTTGATTTCTCTCTCTGTACTTCAATCTCTTGGAGCCTGTAGTTCACCTGAAACCTCTGAATTTGACTGTTGGTCACAGCTGAGTCTGTCATGGTTTCTCAGTTGTGCTGAGAAGTTCAGACTTGTTTTGCATTTTGCAGGATGTGAAGTTTCGAGACTCAAGAATTTTATTGTCAGATGCAGCACAAACAGTGGTTACCCTGAATAATGAAATTTTTATTTTGCAAGTTCCTTTCACACAACTGAAGTAAAAAATAAAACTAGAAAGGCACTCAGAGAGCGCAGTCCTACGCCAAGGCTGCTCAGTCATTGCATCATTTCTGATGGCAGAAATCTCAACAAAAACAAAAAAACATGGTTCCAAACTATATGCCGCATCACTGCCAAAATCTAATCACTTGGTCATCGTGTCATTTCTGACCTTCCCTGAAAATTTCATTCAAATTCGCTATTCCGTTTTTGAGTAATGTTGCGAACAGACAGACGAACAGACAGACTAACACCATAATCGCATAACTCCGCCTCCTTGGTGGAGCAATAAAATGAAAAAAAGAAAAGAAAAACAGAATATAGGAAAAATGCGATAAAGTAAAATAAAAACAGTTTAAAAAATTAATTAATTTCACAAATGTTAGCATCTTGTGCAATACTGTCATATGTAAACAGACAATGATACACACAAAGGCAGGAAATAAGTGCAAAACATTACTATTTATAGATACTGCAGGTGACTCGGTGATTTAGCAGCCTGATGGCACAAATGCTTTGTTTCTTGCGACGGCCTGGATATGTGACATTTTGAACAAATAATTAGAATGAAATATCAGCATTTTATTTCATCTTTTTTTTATGGTGAAATTGCATGTCATGTTTTAGATCTTCTTGCTATAACAAATAGTTTCATTTTGGATTTTTAAAAAAGAAGATACGCCTTTCAAACCAGCTAGCATGTCTTGGGTTTCAGGGGTTCGTAGGTAATGTGTCTTCATCAATGTATTGTTGACTTTTCCATTAAAGCAAGTAGGAAAAAAACGTTTGTACGTGCTGTAAATTCTAGTTGTACTGTCCAAACAAACATGTAGGAAATTACAACTTGTGAATGTTGACTACTTAGCAGCTAAATTTCGACGTAGATAAGACAAAAGGGAGGCTTCAATTTTTTTTTCATATTTTAAATATGACATAAGCTTTAACAAAGTAAATAAGTAGAGTGAGTCTTTATTTGAAACAGGCCTTGTTCTCCTTGCAGCCGAGACAAAGAAAGGCGTCAACTGTTTAAGCCTTTAGTGTCATTTAGCTGTTGAAATCAGACACAGAACAAACACAAAATGAGCTTCTAAGCTTCTAAAAAGCGGCTTTTGTTTCAATTTAGTGCCCTCACTGATTCAGTTTGAGACCAGCTCGGAGCACAAGCCATTTGTTTTGGGCCTCACGCCTCCTATCATCCATTCTCACTTCTTCCCCTCTGCTTTATCTCTGCTCCAGACGTGATGCATCATTTCCCCTCTGCTCCAGCGCTGACACTCAGGCTCATACAAATAAACGTCCTCACATGCATCCACACATGGCGTATGTACACAGCCGAGTGCACAGGGCATCCTTGTTTGCAGAACGGGTGCTACTGACAACCCCCCCCCCCCGAAAAAAAAAAAACACACACACACACACACAAACAGGTTTTCAGCAGTGAGGACTAAACGTGCGAGCGAGGTATTAGGAGAGAGGGGAAAAACGGCAGCCCTTACATCACCAAGACTCGAGGATTAACCTTAATCGCTGAACACTTCAACACTGCCCAGCTAATTCAACAAATGGCCTCTTCCAGAGAAGTCACACACACACACACACACTTCAAGCTCAAATCAGACGCTGGTTCCTCTGAGCTTTGTCTCATTAGCGAGATCACCTGAACTGTCTAAAAATACTGAGCTGGCTTGTTCTCGCTGCTGCCTCTGTCTTCCATCAGCACGGGCAACAGCTGGCCTGGCCGTGTGGAACAGGTAGGGCTGGAGGTGAGCTGGCTGCAACGTTTCCGACTGCATCACCTCTGACACTACAGCAGGACAGCAGCGAATAATTACTTTCACCATTGATTAATGCTTTGGTTCATGAAACACCAGCAAAAATACTCGTCAATATTTCCTGAAGTGCAAAGCGACGCCATTGAATGTCTGGTCAAATAATGAAAAATATGCATTTATTATAATGTGAGCAATACTAACGTGTTCGTTGCAATTTCCTGGAGTCCAAGCCCTTGTTCTGTCTGACAAACTCCACAAACGGCCAAAATATTTGAATTACACTATAAAAATAATTAACAAGGCATCAAATCCTCTCATTTGTGAAACTACAACAAATGAATGTTGTGACACTTCAGCTCTACATAAACAAGTGGACAAAATGTGTGTAATATGTGCATACATTCAAATGTATTGCGGATTATTTGGTAGCAGGAACATGTGTCCATTGTTTACTTGGCAATCAGCACAGCAGAGGATAAAAAAGATTATTGCATGATATCTTCTGGGAGTTATAAAATCCCGCCTCATGTTATAAATGGCTGCGAAGTGTTTGGCATTTGAGGAACCTTCCATTTTATGGCTCTCTGACTCAAAGTAGATTTACAGATTGTATTATTTAAACCAAAACAATGCCAAAATATCTTATCATACATGATGAATGAACACATTTATCTGGAGCAAACTGCTGGACTTAGTTGGCCTGCTGTTCTACTCCTACAATACTGTCCGCTGCTAACACTCAACTGTTCATAGCTGCTACAGCTTCAACACTAAGAAGCTCCACCTGCTGGAACAACCAGCTACTGCAGCTCATCTACAATACAGTGTTATTCAAAAAAAATGAACCAATTTCATTATGCAATATTTTAATAAGGAAAAGCAATAGAAAACTCCAGCTAAGTTCACAAGTATTCTACTCACAATCAACTTTTATTTGATGTTCAAGGTCATCCAAAGACATCGAATAACAACAGCGATCAACTCAGTGGATCATGATATGCTGAGAAGTGTCTGGGAGGAATTCTCGTAACGTATTGATGTCGGCCATGCTGCAGGTGGAGGCCACATTGAACACTTGCGAGACAGGAAAGAAAGTTGATTGTGAATAGAATACTTGTAACTTGGCTGGAGTTTGCTGTTGCTTTACCTTACTAAAATATCGCACAATGAAATCGGGTTATTCTTTTCGAATAACCCTGCACCTTTTCTGATGCAGAGTATACAGGTGTTCTCCGTCTTTTAGCGCTTGTGGAGCCATGGTACAGCCCATCCTCTACACACTACAATTCAGACAGTGTCCTACCGGAGTTGTACAACAAGTTCAATGACAACCCAAGTAATACTAAGAAACAGCTTGGATGCAGACATGCAATTTGTTTTCTTAATGCATTGCAAAGCTATTCGGTTGTCTAGCAACGTGGAATTGATGTTGACTGTGTATTGTCTGGGGAAACGGTGGCAGATTGGAATTCTGAACCGGGAGATACTAAATAATTAATGACTCCAACTGGATCAGGGATATCCCCAGGTGTCTTCTTTATACAACATAGCAAAGCTAAAGACGCAAAAGGACAGAAAACCAACACCAACAGGACAGTGTCTGTGCAAACCACAGACGGCTCCACAGTTGTTTTCCCTCCTTATATAGGCCTTTCCAAACATGGCAGCTGGTCCTCCTCGAGAACATTACGCATGATTAGCTGGAGACCAACATGTAGTCTGTCAAGTTTCTTAGCCAAGTCACAGTAAGAATACATGACACTATGATCACCCAATCTGAAACAGGGTGTCCCTAAAGTCTGGACATGTAGGAAATCTCATTAAAGATATTTTTTGCCTCTATAGATTAAACATGGCTTTGTCGAAAGAAGAAAGAATTGAAGTGGTACTTCTCAGTGGACATGAAGGATGGACATATCGAAGGAAAGGGTTAGGTAAGTGATTTTTTTGGAACTACAATGAATTTCAGCCATAACTAATTCTTTAGTTTCAGCTAATACATTTGGCCATCCAGAACGTGCACTGTCCATGACACTGCCTGTTTCTTTAAACTTTATAAGCATCTTCCCCACCGTGGAAAAGCCAAGTGGAATCCTCCTTGGATGACGTGCATAAAATTCATCTCCTATCTTTCCATATGTCCATTCTTCACGTCCACTAAGAAGTACTAGTTCCACTCTTCTTTCGACAAAGCCGTATTTCGTCTGTGGAGGCTAAAAAATATATACTTAATGAGATTTCCTATGTATCCAGACTTTAGGGACCCATTGCATAATCTTAAAAATATCGAAGCCGCTATTTGAAATATAACAAAACAGTGTATCAGACTTCCTTTATCTCTGTCACAATTTATAATTTTGCTTCGCATTTTCTGTCTACTCTGTCAATACTATCTTTCAGGAAGTGCACACCTAACCACATTTTTACACTTGTCTCATATAAGCTGGGTCAACACACATAACAGATGCATTACAGAAACATTTAGTACACAGCATACCTCTACAAAATAAAACCATAAACCTTCTACCTTGATGATTCCACTTCTGTGAATGTACAACCTTTTACAGCTCATTGAAACTTACTTTGGATTTAAGATGTAAAGAGGCAGCTCTATATTCTGAGGTGAAAAACCTGCTCCATATATCATCTACTCGATTTATGGTAAAGTAACAAAATATCCTTTTGAAGGGTGACGTGAGCGAGGGGATGGCTTGGCTGTATTGCATTATACATACGCTGACCTTTACTTGTGGAATAGAGCCGGCACCGAGCACACCACACTGTGTTTGTGTCCGCTGGACAATGTGGCAGATCTTCATTCAAACACAACTTCAGAATCAGCAAACAATGTTAAGTATTCTCCCAACCGTGCTGCTCTGCCGCCCCAGGGTGTGAGCACAGACGGTAGACCCTCCCTATTAGCTCATTCACAGAGCTCTGACGATTTCTCTTGATTTGTGACATCATAAAATGGGTTTCAAAGACAACACTACCACAGCCTGATAAATAAATCCACTACAAAATGGCTACAGCTGAACACATGTAGTTCTTGCTTTCCGTTGCACTGTGGACTACTTCAACCCAACCCAGCTTTTTTTATCAGGTTTACTTACAACCTTTTATAGCGATCACTACATGCCTTAAGAAGGAGTTCTCAGAAATACAGTTGTTGAGGATGTAGGCAGCAATATATGTATTGTTACCTAGTTTAGATGGTCAAGGTTGCTGTTATTGTCTACTAACAAAGTCATTTGAAACTAAAAGGAAATTTTGCAGTGAAATAAACTGAAAAGAAACACGTTTACAAAAGGCACGTATTCAGATTTTTAAAAATTCCAAAAAATTACAAGAGTGCACTTCTTCCTCACATATCTGCAGCCAAGCAGACAAAAAGGTTTTGTGCAGTATTTATCCTTTGTCCTCAAGTGTGACTCATGGCAGGTATCTGTCAGTAATACATGAATGCATAAACTAGAGCTGTAACTGCTGAAGTAATTTCCAGCTTTAAGGACTGATTCATTTGTTTGACTAAACAGAAATGTCTAAATTCTGTGTTTGCAGCTTGTTTAATGTGTTTCTGGTTAATTTCCTCCTTTCTGACAGTAAACTGAATAACTTTGAGTTGAGGACAGAAGAAGATATGATACAGTTAGAATGCCACCAATAAGAAAGAGCTTATGTGTAATGATAAAATATTTTACTACCAATTATTTTGTAAATGAAGTCGAGAAACAAGTTTCACTAAGCTGTTTTTGAGACATGCTGCATTGATTTTATTGATCTAGATCCTGCAGTGCACCTGAAAATTCTCCAAGTTTTAGTCACCCGACTGCTGGTCGCAGCTGAACCAGTCATGGAGAATCAGTTGTGCTGAGGAGATTTTTGTTTATTACAACATTCAGTTAGTGCAAAGATCCCCGGTTTGTGTCCCAGCCTTCCCGGGATCTTTCTGTATGCAGTTTGCAAGTTTTCCCTGTGCATGTGTGGTACTCCGGCTTCCTCCGACAGTCTGAAAATATGCCGAGTTTAACTGGTATCTCTAAACTATCTGTAGCTGTGAATGCGAGTGTGATTGTTTGTCTGTACATGTGGCCCCGCGATAGACTCGAGACCTGTCCCTGCTTTTGTCCCAAATTAGCTGGGATATGGGTGCACATTGTAGCTGTAGTCTGAGTCCGACTCATGGTCATGTGCTGCATGTCTTTCCCCCACTCTCTGTTCGCTATACTATCAGTCAAAACAAGTTAAAATAGGCTTCAGCCCCTCTGCGACCCTAATGAATATGGTTGATGCTACAGGTACGGACCCGTACCTGTAGCATCTGTACTAGAGGTACGGACCCGTTAAGGTCACTGAAGAGCTGGCGCCAGTTAACTATTTGCTGCACATTACAGGCAGTTTATATTAATGACTTTGACGGCGAACATTGTATAATTTAACCAAAAATACACCGTCTCCTCTCACACTTTAGACATTGCAGTTTTTACGCTTTTAGACGCCGTGTATAAATTGTTTGAAGTCCAGTTCCTATTAATTAGTTTACCGCGTTCAGTGGTGGAAGCGGCTGACGAACTCCATTGCAAATGTTCCCATTTAATTTCGGACGCTAATTTACAAGATAAAGTTAAGGATGTCGAATATGAAACAAACACTTGTGAATGGTGAGGAGCAGCTCTTTAATTCGGCATGAATTAAAAAAACCCACAAACTCGATTTACTGTGATATTGTGAGATTTGTTTGTGGTGATGTAACTTTGCCATTCAACAGAGTCCGCTAACATTAAAGTGACTGACGTGCAGTGTCTGTGTTGAAAGACGTCGAAAATACGTCAGGGTTTTGTTTAGGTTGTTATTATGTAATAGTCTGTCGCTACTTTTGAAGGTAAAAAAAATACTTGTAGTTTGCTGGCTGTTAGTTCCGCCATTTGTTTTGTTTGCTGTTTGTGCTTTATTAGAACAGGGTCACGTGAATAAAAATTTTTGCTATTTTTAAAAGTAGTGCTGATTTCAACCCCCAAAACGCTGTCCGTGAAAAAGTCAGATAATGATATTTATAAGATATTATGCATGACAGAAAAGAGAACAGCAGATGACTGACATGACAGGCTCGGCACGCAGATTCACCTCGAATCACGGAAGCGCCTTCATCACTCGGATTACCAAGCCGGCTCATTAATATTTATGTACGTCGGATTACCAGCCAATCACAAAGCGCGTTCATCAGCCGGCTCATTAATATTCATGTACGTCTCATTAATATTTATGGTAAGGTAAAGTGCCGTATCCGTAGGCCACAGGCTACGGGTACGGGTCCGTATCTGTAGACACTGCCAATGAATATTAAGTGGTGTACAGATGATTGATGGTTACTGCAAACAGTTTATTTCAATTTACAATATCGTTAGCCTAATAGCATAGTTGCCTAAGTCATGAAGGCCAAAAAGCACCAGTTGTGACCTTGAAAAGTCTGTCACAGGAAGGGCTCTTTAATCTGCTAGTCAGCATTGAAGGACGACTTCAATGCCTAATAGCAATTATGCTATTAGGCTAACGATATGTTAAGTCAGATTTGGTAGTTTTCGCCATCAAAATCAAAAGTTGAACAACTATCGGAAAGTTGAAAATCCGCTGGTTCTTTCTGGTTATATAGTTTCCAGTTCCTGATAAATGACAAAATTTAGGTGATAAAAATAAAATAGAATCACACAAAACCATGGCTGTACTGATTAAACCTCTTATTTAAAAAGAATTAAATGATTGAGTTCTAATGTGAGGGTATTTAAACATATCAGATGACTCTGCAACAAACAAATATCCTGAAATATAGTATAAACAATTCAGTGTTCCATGATTACCTTTAAAACAAAGAGTCCCCTGCTAATTTTAAAGGCATTTTTGTTATGAAAATGAGACCACGACAACCAACGTTTAGAAGTCAATTTTTTATAGAAACAAAATGACGAACAAACAATGCTTTCAAGACAGCTTCTGACTTCATCAGCATGGGGCTGTTTGAACAAATTAAAAAGCGGATGTCTCGTCCTGGAACAACTCTGTTTACAAAGGCTGCTGCACTCAGGCTGCTGAACAACACTATCTCGGCCCTCAAAATCTGAACCTACTGAATTTGCTGAGTGAATTCAAGCAACTTACATTGACATGTAAACACCCTGACACTTTAACAAAAAATAAATACATCCACAAACAGCACGCTAAGCGGGGTTAGCAAGCCCACACACGCTAAGGACAAAGGATGATTTATATATGTGGGTTACAACCTAATTGGCTAACTAAACACACAGGACACAACAATAAAGAGTGCGAGCATATGGAGAGTGTCTGCTGGCCTCCTGGCTGAGCTCAAACAGCTTTATCAACTCAACCTGCACATTAACGCTGGTTTCATTTAAAGTAATATTTGGGGCTGATCGGAACCCCACAGAGACTGATGTGATCACCAACAGACAGCACAACCTTTAACATACTGGCAAGTTTCATGTTTAGAGTAGATGAAGACAAAGAGTCCAGTAAAGTCACCATTATTTATAATACATATAGAAAACAACAGCTATTTGAGCCTGAGTTCTCGAAAGTAAAAAAAAAAAAAAAAAAAAGTCACCTAAATCTAACCTAAAAAGTTTAAATGTGGGGGTCCGAACCCTATACTGTTAATTATAATGTAAATTTATTGGTGTGATTTACACTGCAAGGTTCAAAACCCCACAAAAACTAAATAAAATACTCCTTTACTTGACTACAGATCACGCTGTCAAATTCTGATCTAGTGCAGGACTCCCTGGATTCTGTATGAAGATTGTTGGTTTCTAATTTTGATTTTATGTGCATTGTTTAGTGCTTTTTGTGTTTGACATATGCAATGTGAAACAGCTCAAACACACAATTAATAATACACACATAAAGACTTCCTGTCTGAAAGACACACACGTGGAATTCACACATTTGTGTTACAAAAACATGGACAGTATGGGTCAGAAGAAAAATGGAAAATGAGCAACAATGCGAAAAGCTGACATCTGCCTCTGTACAGTGCACAGAGGAGAAATATTACGCCCAGCAAAGAACCTTCAGAAAACATTCCTTGATGGTTCCCTGAATGTTACCTGAAGGTTCAGCAAATTGTAACCTTTTGGGAACCATACAAGTTCCCTCATAATTACTATTTGCGGCAGGCTGGTTTATATGAACTACAACACTAATCCCAGCCAACAGTAGCTTTCAAAGAACGTTCTCTAAAGGTTTCCTGAATGTTACTTGAAGGTTCAGTAACATTCTGGAAACCTTTAGAGGAAACTTCAGGTAATGTTTCCCGAGGGTCACAGTTTGTTGCAGGTTGGTTAATATGGACTGCAGTACTCACCGTAGCAAACAGTAACAATTAGGGAACGTTTCCTGAAGGTTCAGGAAGCAGTTACCATCAAGGAATTGGGATTGTTCAGAGAAAGTTCCATGAATGTTCACAGAACATTCAATGAATGGTCCCTGAAAGTTTCCTGAAGGTTATGGTATGCTTTAGGCAGCTCATTGTGGACTGCAGTACTCACCCCAGCAAACAGTCACCTTAGCAACATAAATGTAACATTTACATGGCGCCCCACGAAGGCTATTGTTTGCTGGGGCAAGAGCTACAGTCCATATAAACCCATCTCAGTGATTATAAAAGAGCGAGTCCCAGTTCAGCATCATCAGATCTAAATCAGAAGAACCAGAGATCTCACCAAAAGTGTTTCTGGACAAAAAGTGGCTCCTACATTACCCAGGATGCAATTTGATCACCGGCAGATTGGTCAAATCATTCAGATGTGTCATGTCACTAGCAGCTAATGTAGCTTTAGTCTCCTCACCACCTCACAACCAACTCGACTGAGATCACGAGGATAGTTATTCCAGTTCACTCACTCTCTCCGCACAAACTAAAAGCAGCTACTTTCCACGGCCTTAATTCACATGTGCGACTAAAGATCTGTCAAATGCAACTAACACTCTTCATTTGCACGTGACAGACCTCAACGCAGAACATTTATCATCAAACAAAACCTTGACGCGACACCTTCCATCCTTGAGGTTGCAGGTGAGAAGGTGAGAGTTTCTGTGTGTGTGAAAGATGCAGCTTTTAGAGCAGAGCAGCAGAAACTCTGCTCCGCTTAGAGACTCAATCCTCCTGCTTGAGTCAGCTAAAGTGAAGAACACAACAAGTACTTTCTCTGAAGGCAACAGCGACAGTTTGCTTTCGTACAAAACATACAAAGTCGAGTGTAACTTCAGTGAAATGACTGGAACTATGCTGTAACATTAACCACTATAGCATGTAAGCCCATTACTGTGGAGCGATTCAGGGAGTCAATAGAAATATCATGGCCAACAATTGATCGGTTATTTAACCCTTGAAGCTTCAGTCAATTCCAGCCGTTTTCAGTACAAAAAAATCGCTAATATTCTATTTTTAAATAAAAAAAATTACGAAAAATACGGGGAATATTGGACGGGCATCGCGAGGTGCATTTCCTTGAAAACGACTGATTTGGGGATTTTATACCGACTTCAGGACATGTTTTGGACAAAATAGTTTACTGGCTTGTGTCATCTGGATGTAAAAGGTTGGATTATGGCCGTTTTTTGTGGAATCTTTATTTTGTGTGTAATAATGAACCCGGAAATGTGAGTCGCGCTGTGTGCGTTGAAGCCGTGTATAGAGAACGGATGGATGAATATTCGTTTTTGTCGGACAAATGTGTTTTTCTCACCCGCTGTGGTAATCGCATCTGAAAGTGGTTTATATCGGCGGATTCATGAGAATCTAAGCTTTCCATCGGCGTATAGTGTTTGTATAAGCGCGTTTGCAGCCGTCGGACATTCTTGAAATTCCTATGCAAATTAGTAGGTGTACCGCCGGCGGTACACTGAAGCTTAACGGGTTAAGAAAATTATCAAGTAAGAGTGGCAAACTTCATTGTTGCAGCTTCTAAAATGTGAGTATTAAGTAAGAGAAGAAGAAAGAAACATTGTGGAGTTTTACACTGATCTGACTTGATATTCCCATGTGCTACAGCAAATGGCAGCGGGTGTTTTTCAGATTTTCTGCTGTCCTGTTAGCAAGTTAGAGATTAATCAAAGTGTTTTCTGCCTCAGTCGCACTTTCCTTCACTGCAGGTTCATTTTTCACTGCAATATAAAGTCTTGCAAATTTGTGGAAACAGCACAACCATGACTAGAAGTAGAGAACTCAGTGTCCTCTGCAGTGTGACAGAACAAGAAACGCACTTAGACCAAACAGTACTCCGCCAAGGCTATTCAGTCTGCGTATAATAAGATGTGATATATCCGCAGTGGTTGATGACATGATTTCCGATGGATTAAATCTTTAAAACTTTTGTGGTCCACAGCGGACGATTTGTAGGATCACTACAAGCTGACACAGTGTTCACTTGTAGTCATAGTTACAGTGAGTCTGTGCCACTATTTCTCAATGACACAGAAATCTTTAACAAATCTGTGGATCAAGACTTCAAGTCGCATCACTGCCAAAATCGAATCACTTGGTCCTTGTGCCATTTCTGACCTTCCTTGAAAATTTCCTCCAAATCTGTTAGTCTGTTTTTGAGTAATGTTGCAAACAGGTGGACTGAGACAGACAGACAAACCAACACTGATCGTCATATAACTGCGCTGCATTCTTTGGCGGAGTAATGACATAAACCCTAAAACAGGTCAAACTAGTGTTGGGCGATATGGAAATAAATCATATCATGATATGGATTATTTTATATCATGATAAAGATATATATCACAATACCACAAGTTTTTCGTGGACCTTCTTTAGGTGATAGAAGAGGTTTGCTGTGTTGGCATCGGGCGCGGGAATAGTCTTGTAGTATATGGCCGTCTGTCTTCTGCTCCATGTTGGACCTCTTGAACCCAAAATGTAACCAAATCACAGACATATCCCCTCTTTTCAGTAGAAGTGCTTCTTCTTGGGCTGCCTGCGTAGCGGTCTCTGTCTGTTGAGACCTCAGGCATGAAACTTCAACCTGTTGCACATCCATTGTTCAGCACTCATGAATTAAGTAATGTAAAAATCTTGTTTTTATTCTTCTTGATGTTCACTTATATAAACTAAGATAATGCATATTGACAAGGAAAACACTAATACAATCGTTGCAGGCTATTTAATGATATATTTGCTGTCAATTTATAAAATTAGGTTAGAAATGATTGAAGAGAAATGGCACGATAGACACTTTTCTATCGTTCCCATGATATGTATCGTCATATCGCCCAGCATTAGGTCAAACTAAAGTTGAATTTTGTGGGTTTTAGGTGTAGCAGAAAAATGGAAAATGACTCATCACTTATTTTTGTGAAAAGGTGTTGGCAACACTCTGGAAAACTCTACAAATCACCTAACCAGAAAGATGTTTCACTATGCTGAATGTATCTTCCAACAAGTTACTCCTCTGTATACTGTTTCTAAGCCATGCTGTTTTTGTGTGTGTGTGTGTGTGTGTGTGTGTGTGTGTGTGTGTGTGTGTGTGTGTGTGTGTGTGTGTGTGTGTGTGTGTGTGTATATATATATATATATTTGTACTGTTATACACCCCCTGTCAAAAGTTTTGAGATGGGTTCTAATTTATTTGAATGAGAACGTGTCTCAAAACATTTGACAGGGGGTGTAGTATGTTTTATTTTCCTCTTGTCGTTTTCTCCTTGCTTGGTGTAAACACAGCTGCAGTTAATCTGGAAACTCTCTGAATTTTTGTCACCAGTTGGACGATCAGTCATGCTGAGAAGTGCAGATTGTTTAGTTTTTGGCATAATCTGGTGTAAAGGATAGCTTTTATTTTTCTTATCTTTTGTCTTTTACTGCTGGTTTTAGCCAATCAGTTTAAATTATCCTTTAAAGTGCGTGTTACACAACGTGTCAGTACTGTATTACCTTTGCCTGTAAATGACTTTGACTACTCCTGTGTATGATAAGGTGCTATATAAATAAACGTGCTTTCCTTCCCTGTACTGCTGGCTGTGCATACAGAGGTGGACAAAGGAACATGAACGAGGCAGCAGGAGCCCTGGAATTTGACCAGATGTATTTCTGAAGCTGCAGTTTGTGGTTCGGTTCAGTCAAACACATTAGGTGTTTGTTATTTTGGTCCCAGCCAACACGGATTCCTCACTCTGTAGTAAATCTTACAGGCTTACAGGTGTTGACCTTATTGTGTTGGGTAGGCGTTTTCACTCTGTGTTTGTACTGACTTGTTATTCAGAATGTTTGTATTTGAACTGAGTATTGAAACAAATAAGCATGTTCTGGTGTTTTTTTTCTTGAACAATAAAGCTGCATTGTTTGTCTAAAGGGTTCAAATACAATTACATGCCTGCAGTATGTACTGCAGTGTTTATTTAATATGCTGCTGTATAAAAACTGGACAGCACAATAGTGCGACTTGACATGCTTTTTGAACATAATACAGCTCTAATTCTATCAGCGGCAGCTCCTGTAATCTGTATTTGATAGCATTCAGTAACTCTAACTGGCTGAAAATTCCTTTGATGTGAAGATAGTGTGAATCATGATGGATGAATAAAGGACAGACGTGAGAAGGACTGGAGGCGTGGACAGTCTGTTGACATACACATGCTGGCCTCTAGGAGAAACGCTGCATTCTGGGAAACTATTATTGCGAATGGCTCTATCTCGTTTGTTTCTCTCCCTTAACGGCGTCCTCTCCATTTGTTTCCCATCTGAACTCTCTCCAATTCTCATCACCTATTTTATTCCCCCTTTAATCAATTTCATTTCTCCCCGTCGACAAGCAAATGCAGCAGTTCTGGCGCGGTTGCTGTGGCAACCACAGTTGCTAGGCAACGCACAACTCTCCATCATCCATTCCAGAAGTCTGACAGATGGAAAGGGAGAATGCCAAGAGGAGAGAGAGTGAGAGAAAGAAAAAGAGAAGGGGGGAACATTAGAAAACGGATGAAGAAGAAGACAGCAGTTCCAATCAACTTGTCAATAATCCTCTGTGCATATGGATTCCTTTCAGTCCATCAGCTCACATCCATTTACTTTATCTGCTAGAAAGCTTCAACCTATTGCATTCATATTTTTACAATGATATAATATTCAGTTCCTTTTAAGTTTCTGTAAATTATACATGAATATAACTGTGAAAAATGTTTGACCAAATCACAACATTTCATTTAAATTTGTTTAATCTAAATGTGTCATTCACAAATTGGCTAAAAATAAACCATCTGCACTAGAAAAAAAAACTCTGCACTCCTCGGCAGAACTGAGAAGTCCTCAGTGACTCAGTTGTGACCAACAGTCATGTGACAAAAAATCTGAGGCCCGTTTGAGGTGAAGTATAGACTGAGTTTACAAAGAGCAGAGAGGAGACAAGGACGGAAATAAATGAAATAGGTAAACACCAAAAGTATGTAGGGTCACCATTTTAGTTCCAGTATTGTTAACACCCATGGACACTTGCTATACAAAGCTGTTCATTTTAATTCCATTTTTTTATATTTTGGAAAATAAATTGATAAAGAAATTCAACAATTTACAGTATTATAACTGTGTCGTACTGCACAGAAGACATTTTTGAGTTCTCTCCACTCCGAGCCATGGTCATGCTTTTTTCATAAAAGTGTAGGAAGAGCTCACATGTAAAACGAGACAGGAGTGACAAAATACCCAGAAACTGCTTTAAGTTCAAAAAGGAATCATGCAACTATGAAAACATATTGCGCCACACACAGGCTGATCACAACACTGGCCTCTGTAGGAGGTGGTTGGTCAGAAGCAGTCAGTGGTTTATCAAAGCTCAAAAAAAGTATTTCATATTCTGACAGCAAATTTAAGTTACTGCTTTCCATGAAACTTGCTCTAGCTTGACCTTGCCCTCTTTAAAAACACATTCACACCATTATCTTTCCTCCTGACTGTTCACACAGAACATATTTCCACCATGCTTAAGCCTAGATTTTGCTTCTGGTAGACATCCAGACTTTCTGCAACCACGCTTACATACATAGAACTCACACTTTCAGTCATGTGCTAACGTAACTGCACAAGGGTTATCTAATTATCAATTAGCCTGTCAGCAACATTAGCTAACGCAATGTAGTAGGGCTGAAACGATTCCTCGATTTATTCACGTAATTCAATTACTAAAATTTCTCGAGGCAAAATTCTCTGAATCGAAGCTTCGTTTAATCAACTACAAGCTTGACTCCGGGTCATGAAATGACGGACCGCAGTCCAAGACCGGACCCAGACTTCATTCGAGACAACCCAGGTCCTAAAATTTGACGGGACGCTTCTATTTTAACCAGTGCAGCTTTACTATAATTAGATTAGAAAATCTTTATTGTCCCAATTTGGGCAATGTGATTTGCAATAAGTTATGACATTAATGAAAAGTCATGTTTGCAGTGATTTGAGACTACCAAAGTATTACAGATACTGTCTGGAACAGACCGGAATAATACTGTAGAAAACTGAAATTGTGATATGAGAAAAATACAGAAATTTTTACCATGTGTCCTGATTAACTTTTTTGAAATAATACTAAATCTTTCTAAAATGAGTAGGGCTGAGTACCGAACTTCGGTTCTTTAATGGCACCGACCGAAATGTTTCGGTAGTAATGAGTATCAAAATAAGCCTGGTCTTTCGATTCCATATTCCGATACTTATCATGTGATTATGATAAAGAAAACCTGTGATTGGCTGTAACATTACATGCGATTGTGGCAAGCCGGGAAAAAAACATGCTGTGGCCCATAAAGCGGACTAAATTATCTTGGTTTTCTCTTGAAGATAAGTCACAGAAAATAGAACTGTGCAAGTTTCCATTTTGTATGAAGTAGCAAAAAAAAATGTGGCGTTATGTTAATTTGTCTCCTGATCGCAGTGTGGATGCTGAAGCAATGTGCTGTGCAGTCCTGGTCTGCAAATTCTACCAGAGTTCCCTCCTACAGCTCCAAATGAGACTCAAACAATGCAAAGTAGTGGGCCGTAAAACCAAAACAAAGAGCTGAAAGCAGACTGAATTGGGCGATAGCGCTCTGAGGGTTCGTCACCAAGAAGAAGACTCCTTTCAAATCTCTCATAAAAACTCGAAGGGCACTTGGAAGATGCATCCTCCTCCATGGCCAATGGCCTGTCTTCATCAGGATCAGTCCTTTGCCTGTGCTTTAATCAATTCAGGACGGTAGTTTAAAACTTAGTGACAAACAGCAGGCACATTCCCTCTGCTAAGGCAATATTAAAATAATTACTACTTTGATTATCAAATAGGACTCACTACCCTGGGTAATAATATAATGCACATCCCCTGAGCACTGATTACCTTCACCTCTGTTTATTATTCATTAATAAATAGAAAAATAAACTATAAATAAATAATACGGGCCTCTGTACCCCTATGCAGATATTCCATTATAAATTAGCCGTTTCCTGCAGGAATAGTCATTTACCACATTAACAATGTCTAGACTGGATTTCTGATTCATTTAATGTTATCATCATTGAAAAAAATGCTTTCCTTTCAACATAAAGGACATTTCTAAGTGATCCCAAATTTCTGAACCGTAGTGTAAGTTCGAAAAGCAGAAATGAACTGAAAAAAGTTCACAGTATGAAAAAAATATATATACATATCTAAATAATAAATATACTACATATTTCAATAATAAACAGCATTTTATAGTAAAGTTGTGAACATCCTCTTTAAATATACTAAAGTTAGTGTACATGAAAAAAATTCAGCTGATTCTTGGGGGTCAGTGGGACCATTTGAGATTTGGCTGACTATATCTGAAATGACCCTGTAGAAAAATCATACATGTGAATAAAATGTAGAATCAAGGTGAAGTGGTGGCCGCTATTCAACGCTATATTTAGAGCGCACAGAACGCCCATTACATAATGTCACCCTGCCTGACCCTGATTATGTTGCACCCGAGGACTTCACGAGGAGGAGTCCTCTCAGAACAGACTTTCACACGGGACTGACTGACCAGCTGATGCTCGGACAGGTGGATCTCCTCAACACCAGTGCCTTCAGCTTAATGACGCGGCCAAAAACAAGGCCACTGACTCTCCTCGCCTCAGGACTGTGGACAGCAGAGTTCATGCATGGACAAAGACAGTAAAGGGCAGCCGCCAGATGAAACTTTAAAAAAAAAAAAACTGACTGAATTTTCAGATGTTTGATTCATGTAATAAACAAAGTAGGGTTTTTCCTACCTGCAACTTTTTAATCATTTGAGGAACAACATCCACTATGCTTGAGTAAATGAAACCCCATTAACCATCTGAACCCCAAAACCTATCTGCTGCTTTAGAAGGCATGTTATCTTCATTAAGACAGCAACAGAAAACAAAGAATCCATTAAAATATTTTTTTAATGTGCGAGTATAACAAAATATGACCTTAAAAGTGTGATATTTTATCACGATCACATTATTCCACCCAGCTCCTTTACAAATTCACCAACAATAAAACACCAGAATCCGTAAAAAACGAAAAAATTCTGAACTCCTGAACGCAACCAAGAAGCCATGACTAACTCAGCTGTGACCAACAGTCAGAGAGTCAGTGAGACTGAGAGGAAAATAAAACAGACTGGATCGATAAATAAACACAGCATGACTCAAAAACAGGGTACAAAGAAGCAAGTTGTCATCAAATTGTTGGACGATACATTCAGCTTGGTGAAACACCTTTACAGGAGTGATGTGCAGAGTGGGATAAAAAGTTTGTCATGGCTGTAAAAATGGAAGTATCTACAGCAGGGGCTACCGGCTAACACCTGTGGACATTACATTCTGGGATTTAGGTCATTACTCCACCAAGGAACGTGGCGTTGGTTTGTTCGTCTGTTAGCAACATTCCTCAAAAACGGCTAAAGGATTTCAATGAAATTCTCAGGCAAGGTCAGAAATGACACAAGGACCAAGTGATTAGATTTCAGCAGTGATGCAGCTTTTAGTCTGGATCCACGGATTTGTTAAAGATTTCTGTGGCAGCTGTAACTGTGACAACACGGCAACACTACGTCAGCTGCCTGCTGGTGATCACATGATTGTGATCCTACAACAAATGGACCGCTGCGGACCACGAATTGTTGAAAGATTTCATCCGTCAGAAATGATGCAACACCTGAGCAGCTTTGGCAGAGTACTGTGGTCTTTGATTGCTTTTCTTCTTTTTGTTTTTTTCTGAAAAAATAATTAAAGAAATTTGCTGAAATCTCTTCTATACAGGAAAATCCCTATCAAACTTGCCACCAGGATCTATTTAACAGACTTAGCAGACTCTGAGTTGAGTGTAATGTATTTGCCCAACAGAGGCAAAACACACAGTAAACAAACTTAAAGATGAATTCAACCTAATAGTTTATTTTCAATAGATATCACGGTAATATTGATATACTGAATTCTCTTGGTCAGACTAATTATGCAGTAAAAATCTGATATTATGACAGCCCCACTTCTAACTAACAGACTTGTCAGTATGACACATACTGGCAATTTATTGCAGGAAAACGGCTTTTTAAATGAAAAAAAAAAAAGCACAAATCGACAGTGTGCGTCTACCCTTGAGGATAAACATTCCAGCAGCACTGCAGTGTCTTCTTCCTGACCTTGGTTGTCATGACAGTCAACAAGGCTTGTTGAGCTCAAGGACAAGGCCTGCTACGAGTGTTAAAATCAAAAGCAAACTCTCCGCCCGGCCACAACTGTTGATTTCAACCGACGTCCAATTCTGAAGCTGTGAGTCGGCTTAAAAAGCACTGATATAATATATGCAGGGCAAGACCAAGGATGAATCACGGCTTACACGGCAAACATGCAAGCTGAATCCCTGGATGCATCCAGCAACTCGGATTTCTGTGGCACGGGTCAAACAGCATCTGACTGTAATACAAACCAAACATCCGAGTGCTCTGTGCCAGAATCACTTGACAGATTTCCAAAGACTGTAAAATAGGTTAAAAAAAAAAAAAATCAATCTGAGCCGACAAAGGCAGTCGGTGTCAGTCAGATGAGGCAGGTGTGTCGTAGTCTCTCAATTCTGTGTGACGGCTGAGGCATTTTAAATGAGCTGAAGGGGATTTCAGTAATAGAGGCAGACTGATTATTAAAGCATGAATGAGTCTCTCTTTGTCCTGCTGTGACAGGGGAGATCTTACTTTAGGAATGCAAACAAAGAACCAAAGTAACTGAAATGTGCTTTCAAACTTTAAAATCACGTCAGAGCAGATTGTGGTGATAGTTTGCCACATTCAGTATTTAGACAGCCAGTTACTTAACCCTCTGGACTCCAAGCAGTTCCAAGGTAATGTTTTTGCTCCGTTTAGGTTTCCTCATTTTTCTCTGCAACAAAAGTCCTGCACTTCTATGGAAACAGTTTAACCTTGGCTAGAAGTCAAATGTCTTCATAACTCAGATACCGCAGTATAACAGCAATAACAATGAAAAGAAAAAGTGAAAGTTCTTTATTTAAACCACAAAAATGTTAAAAAACCTGGAATCAACTTTTTTTTTCTCCAAGTGCCCACAGATGTCACCAATCCTGGAAAACAATGATTTCACATACTATAGAAGAAAAGCACTCAGAGAGCACATGACTCATTGTATGATTTCCGACGGATGAAAATCTTTAGAACATTCATGGTCCACAATGTCAATTTGTAGTAGGATCTCAATCATGTGATCATCAGCAGGCAGCTGACAGTGTTTCCGTGTTGTCATAGTTACGAAATCCACGGATCCAGACTATGAACCAAAAATCTAACCAGTTGATCCTTATGTCATTTCTGTCCTTCCCTGAAAATTTCATCCAAATCCATTAGTCCATTTTTGAGTAATGTTGTGAACAGACAGACAAACAGACGGACAAACCAACGCCAACTGTCACATAACTCTGCTGCATTCCTTGGCTAACTTTGAACATTTTTACAACATCTTTTTCCACATCAACTCTAGAAAGATATTTCACCATGCTGAACGTATTGCATTCTTCAACTTGTCCCTCGGTGTACCACTTGTGCACCATACCACCTTTATTTTATTGATGCAGTACGTTTTATTTTTCAGTTCATATAAAAACTCTCAGACTTTTTGTCCCACGACTGTTGGTCACAGCTCAGTCTTTCACGGCTTCTAAGTTCTGCTCAGAATGCAGAATTTTTAATTTTTTTCCCCACTTGATCTGGGTGGAGTAAAAGGCTTCTTTCTGCCACTTTTTTTTTAAAAAGAGACATACATTTTAGATTAGTTTTTCCCCCCAATGAAACCACAGGTCATACATGATTAATTCATGTAAAGCTGAAATTCAGAACAAAACAAAATTAAAAACTACTCTTTGCATGTAATATGTGGTCAGTCAACAGTAGAATCACGTTTCCAAGACGGAGTTTTGCTGAGCAGCGGACAGTTTCTTTGGAGAATTTGTAAAGAGGCACGCAGAATAAAATTTTTCGGATTAATTAACTTTAGCTTAGATTCGGTTGTTTGTACAGGCAAAGCCGCACCACTATTTGTTTGCGTTGCTAAAACCGTTACACAGCTGCATGGACGTCTCTACGGTCACGTTTGAGCCAGTTTGGACAGCTACCTCTTGTTACTGCAACATGCAAAGCCACCCATTTGCCATTCAAACGTCGGCTCTGTGCCGTGCTGTCCAGCTCACAGCTATTTCCCTAAAGCTGGGCCACCTCATGCAGCGCCGTCACTTCTTTCAGATCTGCTAATGGACTGAGCTACGAGAGCAGAAAGGAACAGCAATGCAAAATGAAAGAATACTTTTTGGCAGCATCTCCCTGCGCTGACAATTAAAACTCGGCTACGTAAGGTTTTCCTGTCACAAATAATGAGCAATGGCACTTAAATGTAAACGACGAGACTTGACACGCATGTTATTATAGGACTTCACATTGCAATGGAGGGCTTTTATACCTGTTGTGTAACTGAACTTTACAAAGGAAGATGTAGATACGCAGAGAGATAAAAGGCAGGGCAAACAAAGGTAGCAGTTCAGGACAATTCAAACAAAAAAGGCTTTTACTGGTT
The DNA here is from genome assembly GCF_021347895.1 of Acanthochromis polyacanthus. NCBI lineage: Eukaryota > Metazoa > Chordata > Actinopteri > Pomacentridae > Acanthochromis > Acanthochromis polyacanthus. The sequence goes on from NC_067130.1 coordinate 20,574,615, forward strand.
GCCTGTTCACACGTGAGGATTTGCTGATTTTCTGTCGTTTCATTTCAGCATATGGAAAAGTATTTATCGTGCTCAGTACATGTTATCGATTATTTAGTTACTCCGCCAAGGAACTAACTAATTGTCTGTGAAAACGGACTAACAGATTTGGATGAAATTTCCAGGGAAGGTCAGAAATGACACAAGGACCAAGTGATTAGATGTTGGCAGTGATGAGGCTTATAGTCTGGATCCACGGATTTGTAAAAAGATTTCTGTACCATTGTGAGACAACGGTATGGCATCACTGTAACTATGACAACAAGTACCGGTAAACACTACGTCAGCTGCCTCCTGACGATCACATGATTGCGATCTTACTACAAATCGACCGCTGTGGACTTATCTGTCAGAAATGATACTAGAGCCTATTGATTAAATTATGGCTGAGTACTGCGCTTCCTGACTGCTTTTCTAGTTGATAATGCTCTAGAAAATATTGCAAAATGTACCACCCTTGTGGAATACATAGGCACTTATCGACTGCGCATGTAGGGGAATGTGTCCTCACAGCAGACGAGAAAGTGGCATAATAACTCTGCTTCCACAGCTGTCCTAAAGAGAGTATAATTGAGTTTTTTTTGTTTATCATGAAGAAACTGGGCCCAAATATCACCTAGAAAGCACTAAAACATTATTGGAGTATTATCACATTATTGCCAGAGTGTCAAGGGTTTCACAAAGGTGTCGACTAAGCATGTGCACACCCACGCAGACAGCAGAGGAGAGGGATGAGGTGATAAAACTGGACCGAGAAGTAAAGACAGCAACAAGTCTGGCGGAACGAGGAGAGCTGAAGACAAAGAGAAGGAGTCCGGGAGAATTAACGCAGTCTCTTCTCTCAAGGGGGCTGAGAGCAGAGAACAGTAAGTAAACCTTGTAGAAGCCTGCAGGGCGGCCGTGGTCCCCTGGTACGTCACAACTGCTGGCACACAGCCTGCCTGCTCAGAACGGGAACACTTGGAGGAGCCGGCACCGAGGCGCTGCAACCGACTGGAGGGCAGGAGGAAGCGGGAAAACGTGACGCTCTGCGCTCGACACCGAACACAAACAAGGCTGCCTCGCCATCACATGCATGCAGGAGTGACGGGAGGCATCTGTGTAACTGCTAGAGAAAGCGAAAAACCCTGATTTGCGTCTCACATTGCTCTGGGGGAAAGCAAAACTGAATAAATTAAAGAATACTGTTTGTGTGACATTTACATAGTGTATTCTTGGCAACGCTGAGATAAAATTTGGAGAGGAGTGATGAGTTTGTGAACTGCGGAGTTTGTCCAGTCAGCTTTAAGGGTATGGTGGTAGAAAACAGCGGTAACGGGAGAACAGAGTTAACACATTAGGCTGCTGGATGTAATATCGAGTAGATGCAGGTGCACACTGCCTGCAGTCGCACTGACTGATTCAATAGCACTCCATCATATCTATATCCACTTTATAAAGATTTCGCTATTTGTAAAAAAGTCAATAAGATTCAATGAGCAGGCTGGAAATTCTATAATTTCAAGTGGAACCTGATTACAGTTAACAGCCTGCAGATGACGTGAATAAGCCAAGATAAGAATGATTTGAACAGCATGTTATCTTTAAACACCAGCAAAACTGCATTATTTAACAGAGTCACTCTACATCTGCTGTGCAGGGAAATCAAATCTACTACTGCTTCAACCAGACTATTCTTTAACAAAAATAATAATTCACTGATCGCTCCTCAGCACAACCAGGAAACCAATAGTGACTCACCTGAGACAATCAAAAATTCTTAGAGTGTTCAAGTGAACTGCAGGCTGTGTTTTCACAGAGCAGAGAAGAGAAAAGAAAGGAGGACAATTAAAAACATGAGTAGTGAAATGTCTAGTTTGTAGAGTGCCCGTTTTATTCCAGTATCGGTTACACCTGTGGCCACCTGGAAAAATGTAGAGTAGACAGTGATTCCAAGTTTTCCATGTTCAATTTTTACCAAACAAAAAAAAGAAATTCAACTTATTTTTTCCCTTTTTTGTAATTCTTTGGTGTCATACCGCACACAAGACATTTCGGGGTTCTCTCTGCCTCCAGCCATGAAACAGAGTCATGACCGTACCATTTCCATAGAGGTGCAGGAATTTATACTGCAGTAAAAAATGAGGCCAAGGGAGTAAAAACAAAACATATACAGGCATGCTACCGTTCAAGAATTTAGGGTCACTTAGAAATGTCCCTATTCTGAAAGAAAAGCATTTTTTTTCTTTTATTGTAGACATTTTTAGACAAATCAGAAATACAGTCTAGCCTTTGTTAATGTGGTAAATGACAATTCCAGCTGGAAATGACTGATTTTTAATGGAATATCTACAATATGTGCTTAGTGCCTCATGGAAATAACTGTCATTCTATTGACTGAATTGTTCACATACAGTAGGATACTTGTAGAGGAGAAAAACCAGGCAAATATTTGCAAAATTTGACACATAGTGCATCTGTTCGACTTTGAGGGTAAAAACATCCATAACAAAAGACAGTGTATGTTTGACCGATGCTAAAAACACTGGCGACTGTGTAAGGACATACTTAAAAAGTGCAGTGCTTCAAGCTGCATGAAGAATATTTACCGTGTAAACGCAAGGTTACAGGATGCAAGGTTGGCTAATTTCTTAGAAATCACCCTAAAGCAGACAGAACAGTTTATCCACATTTACTTAAATATATACAACAACCATTCAAAGGTTTGGGGTCATTTAGAACTGTGCTTGTTTTTGAAAGAAAAGCATTTTTTTCCAAAGAAAATAATATTAAATGAATCAGAAATACAGTCTAGACATTGTTAATGTGGTAAATGACTGGTCTCGCCAGAAACAGCTGATTTTTAAGAGGTCCATTTTCCAGCAACCATCACTCCTGTGTTCTAATGCTACATTGTGTTAGCTAATGGTGTTGAAAGGCTAACTGATGGTTTCATTCATGTGCAGTTATGTTAACAAATGAATGAAAGTGTGAGCTTTCATGTAGTACTTGAAATGGTGTGTGACCCCAAAATTTTAAAAGTAGTGTATCTATTTGAAGGAATTTTATAAAAATGATTTATTTTATATCAATTTTTTTGACTGTTTGGTTAACCAGTGTATAATTAAAAAAAACAAGTCAAAAGAAGCAAACTATGATCTTTTGTGCACTGTTACACCCTTAACACCACTAATAGCTTCTCTAAGGCAGTAGAGGGAAAGTAAAAGATCAAAGCCAATAGGATTCATTCTGAGGACCATGAGGTGGGTCGTCCATTTCAGTGATAGAGAGGCCGAGTGACTGGTGTCGGGACCAGGTTGGCTCAGAATCCAGTGCTTATAGATAGACTGCCCTCTAACAAGCTTTGATATTAAGTTACTGACAGAGGTGAAGGCCATGAGAGGGCTACATATGCAACAAGAAAAGCACTCAGAGAGCAGTAGTCCATCAAGGCTGCTCAGTCGTTGTACGATTATAAAATCTAATCACTTGGTCCTTGTGTCATTTATGACCTTCCCTGAAAATTTCATCCAAATTCGATTGTCAGTTTTTGAGTAATGTTGCGAACAGACAGACAGACCAACCAATGGCGATCATCACATAACTCCACCGCGTTCCTTGGTGGAGTAACTACTGTCTATGTTAGCCAGCTAAGCAAGCTGACATCATGTAAACATACCTCAGCTGAACCAACGGTGGTACCAACACGGTTTGGAGGCTAATCAATATTAGCATAATGTTGGTGTGAGAATTAAATGCTGCATCAGGACACAACCTACTCCTGATCTTCTTACTGTTTTGCTGCAGTTTTGCCCCATTTGTGGTTTGTACAGGAAAATTGTTGGACTTTTTCCTAATAATGGAGCAGCTCTTGTCCTAGACTGCAGCCGTACATTCATGCCCAGCATAGAGTTAAATACAGAATTTAGCTGATATTGACTCATCTCAGACATATCTGGCTGGCAGACATGCAAAAAAAGTTTAGCTCTGAACACTGTTTGTGCTCATTTAGAAATAATCTCTCCAATCCCAAGTCCATCCATGTTGCCGTTTGTAATTTGTCTTAAAAAAAATTCCTTTAAGAATCCTTATCAAAGCTAGTTTGTGAATATTTATGTGAAAACATTCACAAATATATCATAACTGGATTCTTTAAGCGTGAGAACAAATATCGGCCTGTAAAAGACATCATCACTGAAGCTACAAATACAGCCACATCTCACAGTCTTTATCAGCTGATGACTTTTCCAGGCTAAATCCCAGAACAACCTCCATCAGCTGATTTCTGAACATTTTCACTTCGAGTAAAGACATTTTTCTGTGCAGCTAGAGAGCGCGCTCAGAGAAGCAATGCATCAGGTTGTGTCTGTGATGACATTTCTACTGCTGTTCTAATTGTCAGAGAAGTGCTATTGAATGCAGGCAATTCTATGAAAATATGCGTTTCAGCCGGTTCCTTTGAAAGAAATATTGTCCTTTAACAAAATAGAAATGTTCAAACTTACCAATTTTCTGGTTGAAAATTTTGTCAAACGTCAGCTCGTCTCTCTCCTCCAGGTACTTCTGCATCACACTGCGAATACTGCGAACACAAGGCGGTGGTGGGGAGAGGAAGGAGACGGAGGTTAACATACAGTACCATTACCACATGCAACATTACTGCATCCCAGCAGAGTCAGTCCTCCTCCACCTCCACCTTCCACCTGAGATCCTGGCCCGGGTTTGGGACTCTCTCTGCCGTCTGTTCCCTGACAGAGTTCAATGGCGGGGGGGGGAGGAAAGAGGGACACTTGGGAGGTGGCGGAGGGACCTGGAGAGATACATGCTACCCAGGGAACGGGTGTTAATGAGAAAGAGAGCGGGGAGAATGAATCAATTAGCACCACCTCCATAGGCCCATTAACACTGTATCAGCACTCGCCATGCATGGCAGGAAAGCAGGAGGATGGCTTCACCTACAAACACCTGTGAAGACGCACACTGAGCATGCGCAAAGCAAAATACTGGAGCCTTATTGCTCCAGTATTTACATTTTGATAACGCAGCTCTCTTTACTCACGCGATGGGGCTTTGTTGTTTGATCAAAAATATCCACATAAGGAATAATGGCCCCTGTTCTTTACTGAGTTTAAGTATAGATGGATTTCACATGACGTATGCATACTTAATTAGGCAGTTGCGCGCGCAGACCCTGTGCAAAACAAAGCTTGTTTAGCCAGCCAACTCGGGATATTTATACACGTTATATACACATATTACGCTAAATATGCCTTCTTGTTGTGCTGTCGGCTGTCAGAATCGAAGTAAAAACAACCCTCATTTAAAGTCTTCTTCAATACCTGGAGGGGCTCATCCATTTTTAAAAAATCGAAGGCAGCTGTGGCTATGTGCGATCAACCGGGATAACTGGTTGGAGGCACAAATAAAGAATGCACGGCTTTGCAGTGCACATTTCATTTCAGGTAAACGGTCATTCAGTTTTGATTTATATTTGTAAAATCCTTTATATCATTATCGTGCATGTGAGCGATAATAGGGTGTTTTGTCATTACCGCAATGAATATGTTTGTTGACTTAGCCTTGTTATTTTGTTTTACGGGACTTTAATAATTATTATAAATACTATTTTAACAGGTCATGCATCTGACGGTTCAGACAGTCCTGATTTCGTGCCTTCGGTATTTCCTCACAGGCGTGACAGTGCCAACAGCACCAAAGCTAAGAACAAAACTGACAGGTAATTTGTACACTCACACCACGTTTCTGATACTGGATGGTATGTGAGTTCTTGTACGTGACCGCAAAGCACGAAATTAACAGCATCAAGGAATTTGTATGCCTTTAAATTCTCTTTCGCTTGGCGAGTTGATTAAATATAAATAGATGCCTGGCCACTGAATATTAGGACATTGCCTCATATCCTGTAACCACTCTTGTTGCGGCAATGAGTACGGGTCCGGTAGTTGCGTACCTGTACTAAGTGTCAACTTGCTTAAGTAACAGGTACGATCAGCAGGTGACAGCTCGTCAAAGTACGATTTCTTAACAATAACTTTCGGCTGTGCCATTGTTGTATATATGAAACGCGCAGATAAACTTTTCACTTCCTGCACCGGGTCTGCGCGCACATACCTTGTGTTAGTAAACACTGCAAGCTGTCTATAGATTGGCTTGTGTTGATCTGAATTGGAGCAGACTATGAGTTCAGAAAATTATTTGAAAATTGCATGTGAGTTTTTAGTTGTCTTTTTTATTGAGAGTGAAGAAGGAAAATCCGAGTGTGGAAAACAAGAAAAGCACTCAGAGAGGGCAGTACTCCGCCAAGGCTGCTCATTCCCCCATGTGGCACTGTCAGAAATGCAGTTATTTTTTTTAAGAAATGCAGCATTTGTTTGTTAGTTACTGATGCTCAGAAATCACGGCAACACAGAATGTGGTTATTTAATATAGATGTACCCACAAACAAAATGACCTTGTGCTGAGCACAGGCATGTGTATGTTATGTACGGATACCGAATTGCATGACCTAAACATGTAGCGGGCAGCAGGAATTGATGGGGCTCAGAAACACCCCCACAATTTAATCAATTGTTCCTTGTATAATGTTGGATGGATAACTCCAGATAAGTTCACTGCGGTCGATTTATAGCAGGATCGCAATAATGTGATCATCAGCAGGCAGCTGATGTAGCGTTCACTTGTCATAGTACATACAGGGATGGGAATTTTCCGCGGAGCCTTCCGCGGAGTTCCGCGGATGCTTCAGCGTATTTCATTTCAAGTTTGAACACTTTATTGTCGCTGATACTCCCGCGAGATGGTAACGACGTTAACGTCGTTCAATTGTAAACGGCCCAGCGATTGGAAGTTGCTGCACCGCCGCGGCACCCCCCCCCCAACAACTTTCCACTGGAATCAGAACATGCTGATCCCATCCCTGTACATAGTTACAGTGGCACTGTGCCGCTCTCTCGCAATGATACAGAAATCTTTAACAAATACGTGGAAACAGACTATAAGCCGCATCACTGCCAAAATCTTATCACTTGGTCCTTGTGTCATTTATGGCCTTCCCTGTCATTGAAATCCGTTGGTCCGTTTTTGAGTAATGTTGCGAACAGACAGACGAAAAGACCAACCAACACCCATCGTTACATTACTCCACTGCGTTCCTTGGCGGAGTACTAACTCATGTACTTGTGCACAAGGTCTGAATTTCACAAGAACTACATTGGATTAAACTTTACCTGTAACACACCACGACAGTAGCAACACTTTTCCATTATTATACATGTTGCCCATCCTAATGATCGTAGGGACAATCGAGCAATACTGAGCATGTTCAGTTTGGATCAGACCAGTGTTTCTCCTGCAAACAGGTGCAGTTTTATTTGTGAATCAGTTCCACAAATTGGTCACACAAACACAGAAAAGGCAGGTAATTCTGAATGTATGAATGCATGAACCACGGGGGAACAAAAAAAAGTGACAACATGAGTGGGACTGCCGCTTCACAGAAACACCTGCTCCACCATTTGAAAGGCAATGACGTGCTGTAATTGTAGTATATATATTTGATCCAGTGCAAACAATATCACACTTCAACCAAGGCCAAAACTGGGGCTGCCGGGTACCCAAAATAATCACAGAGGACCCCTGCAGATGAAAGCTGTTAGTGGGCGATATGAATGTAACCTTGGGTCCACAGGGAATCAGCAGTGAACACAACACTTCTACTGCAGCTACAGGAACAAAAAGCTAGGAAGTAAACAGTTCCTCTTTTGCAGGAGGCCTTTTTGCTTCACTGAATCATTAGCAGCTGACTCTGGATTATTTGTGTGAAACCTCACTGCTTCAGACCAGACACCACACAGAGACGAAGGGTACAATTTACCGTAAAAGTCATGGCTTATTAGAACATGTATGGGGGTGCTAAAGTTTCCGCTACAGTACACATGGTTTGTGAGGTTGGGTGACACGGTGTCTGCAGCACAGACAGCTGCAGGTCATGGTGCTGGTAATAAAACACAGGTGCATTAAAAAATTAGATAATGTACCAGACTGCACTTTCAACACCAGCCATGCAGATTATCCGCATTTGAACTGAAATGTCTTTTTTATAGAGATTGCCATTGCCATCAAAGCACAAAGGAGGTAAACAGTCTGTTGTTTCATGGTACAACAACCTCTAACAGACATTTTTCTTTCTCAAAACAATGCTCCAGATGGTCTAGATAACGCGCAGAGCTTGATGTGAACAGTTTTCATTGTCTCTCACCAAAGCAAACCTCAGTCAGTAACAGCCGCAGCTTTACACATCAACATTAGCTTACGGGAGCAGATGACCGGAGCAGAGCGCAAAACAAAGAGGCTCCTGCTGTGACAGCGCAGTTTGAGTGATAGAATGACTGCCGGCACATAGTGATAAATAAGGCAATGTTATCTACAGGGGACGCTGAGAATTCAAGAGTGGTGGGTTGTATGAATGCAGCACCAATGCTGGTGTGCATTTCCTGCATTATGAGCGGCCCTCACAGAGCTTCAAAGACAAATACGATCAAACGGTAATCAACAAACTGCAGGGAGGCTTCACCTTTCAGACATGCTCACATGGTACATCGTCCCAAAGCTGGGCAATAAAACAACAGTGAGAAGTGCCCATAAAGGACACTTCGTTAACAGCAATAAGACCATCGTCGAAAAGAAACATTTCATAGTTTTACTCAAATGCGAGCAGACCCGAAAGCACATATTAAGAAATTCAGTTGCATGAACAAACTCCAAACATCTTCTCTCCATGGCTAATAAACAGCCCATCATATCCGTGAGCAGGTGTTCGCCCAGGCATCCAGCATGTCCGTAGAACAGCGTGATTTAGGCGGATATGAATATTATTGCTAATTTTACACACATGCTCCATAATAAGCCTTTTCTCAAACATTTATTTTTCCTTTGTTTCCAAAATACGTGTAATAGACAATATTTGTCAACCATTGATGCCTCTGAAGAAATATGAACAATCCTTATAAACTTACCTTGCCTTATCTTTCATTGTCTTAGAGCTATATGGGTCATTCCAGAATTGGAGGACATTTTACATCCCACCCATCAAATTTCAAATAATCCACGTACAAAATACTAAAACATGCAATGGTCATGTAAATTTTCTTGTCCTGAGATCAACCTAAAAAAAACTAGGAAGGTTTGAATATATTTTTAAAATACCATACAAGTCTGGAGTTCTGCCTAAAATGCCATGTTTCTCTTGTCCCACCCCTCTGATGACCAAACTCAATCTCAAAACAGTTAAAATGAAATTAAAATCTCCTTCTTGGTATTATTTTTTCATCAATGTCTCTTGTAATTGTGGGAACTTTTTTTAATCGACATAATGTAAAAAAAATTATCATGTATGGAAGGTGTGTCCCACAACATGAATGCAACTCTGTTAGCATAACCTTTTTAGCTGGTAGAAGAAGAAAACAGTGGATCAAATGATACGCTAGAATTAACAACATCAAACAGTTTCCCAAAAGAATGTATAGAGCAAAGCTATGTCCTCGCTTCTATTTTTCATAACATTGTCAGCCGTGACTGAATGGCTCACTCTACCTCATGCAACCCTGTTAAGCATATTATCACGACAAAACAAATTCTTTTGCATTTTTTCTTTTCTGTTTTCCGTCAGTAAGTTTGTCCTCTTGGTCAGCAGTAACAGCTAGCTAAATATCTAGCTTCTACTCCTGAGAAAAAGCTAACATTAGCATGGATTAGCAACCCTATTACTGTGAGTACGGTTAGCAAACAACACATAAAACATGGAATTGAACCACTGATGTGGAAGCTGAGCCAATCACTGTGTTACTGACGTATATATATAGCAAAAAAATTGTAAAAGAGAAGCCCAACTGTCCTCCAATTCTGGAATGACCGACATGCATTTTTAATTTTTACTGGCAGCCAGAGCTTCATGTCTTTTACTGTAATTTTACAGGGAAAATTTGCCACAGCGAGGAGAAAGAAAACAGGAAAACACAAGTTAGTGTAAAAAAAATAGCAACATTTATATCTCTGCAAACAAAGCTATTCAAAGGCCCCCTTGCTAACAGAAGGCTACATGCTAACTGCATGATGGGGTGGCTCCAAGCACAGTTAGATGAGTGTGTGCGTACTTTCCAGCAAAGGCTCCAATAATACAATAAACCTTATTCTGCCTTCTAGGTGACCTTTATTAAACCCCCAACAGCTATTTCTGTGATGACAAAGCAGCATCCTGGTGGTGGGAGACCCTTCTGATGTTAACTGACCTAATTACATGCCTCGCTACACAGCCTGAGCAGCATTTCAATGTTCGCTTAAAATTCTTATACTTTTCACAGCCCACATTTGTTTTAAATTAAATGATCACTACGTGGACGGGACCAGCTAATCTGCTTTTTATACTCAACTAACCTGACGTGACACTAGTATTGAAAATGTGTCAGCAACCCTGAGCTCGAGGTGGGTGAAATGGGTTTCAAAACCCACACACATTGTACATAGGTCTTAGTAACTCTGAGCACAGCAGTTAAAGGTCAGAGTGCATGCAGTGTAAAGCATTCTGAGCAAAGCTTTCACTCACATCTTTGTTTTTAGGTCAGTGCCAGCCAACTCTCTGAACTCAAATCAGTTTTTTTACTTGTTCCCGTCATATCTTTCTTCACTGTGGGTTCATTTTTCTCTATCATATAAAGTCCTGCACCTCAATGGAAACAGAACAACCGTGACTAGAAGTACAGAGGAAATGTCCTCTGTGCAGTATAAATGTGATTAAGCATTCAAAGGAAAATGAATTCTTTGAATATGCATTTCACTAAAACTGAGGTGTGCTAACTGGTGTTAACAGTGGGGGAACATGGTGGCGCCACACACTACAGAAATGTAACAATTTCTATTTTTGGAATGTAGGCGAAACGACTGTGAAAACATATTCCACCACCCTGCTCATCTGTTTACCTTTTCGGAGGCATGCTGCATTTATCTTATTAATCAAGCTTTCATTTTTCTCCGTCTCTGTCGTTTCCTCTCTCTCAGCCTGCAGACGACCTCTAAATTTGCTCAATTTTTATCACGTGACATTTGGTCACATCTCAGTCGGTCATGGTTTTACTGTTGTGCTCGAGGAGCTCAGAAGTTGTCGTTTTTCTTACACAATCTGGTTAGAGCCACCGTGCTTATTTCTGGCAAATTCTTTTAATCAGATGTGTAGAATAACGTGAAAAATCCTAATTTTAAGCTGTGCTTTGGTTCACGCAAAGTTGAAAATCTGAAGTTTTTACAACTTCTGGCTCTGAGAAATATTGTTATTTTGGTGCTATTTAAAAAAAAATAGGACGCCTTTCAAATTTATCAGCAGTTTTCCCTGAGGGAGGATTAAACTGTCTGCTGTATCTCCATCTGCTCTAACCTCTGTGCCCTTTATTGTTTTGATCAAACTCTAACAAGCAGATTATGTGTGACTACTTGCATGTTTTTACAGGATCTGGTGCAAATGATTTATTTAGTGGCAAATTTTTAAATGAGACGTGTAAACTAAAGTGATTTTAATTCAACTTTAAACTTAGATGCAGTTCATTTTATTTGTTTGTATTTTAAGTTAAAAATGTGACTATTCTGGCTCTGATAAATGGTGTCATTTTGTTGAACCCGGTGAGTTTTGAGGTATAGAGGGTTATGGCACGCATGCTCAGCCTTCAATAGGTGTTGATGTACACACTGACACTGCAACAGCCTTGTGTTGTGCTGGTGACAATTTCACACTACAGGAAGTATGCAGATGTGTAAATATTTAACATATTAACAGGATGTCACTGGCCTTTCTGTAGCCGGCTCTGTGGACATGTAATTGAACTGTGTTGATAACATGCCACGTAGTGACAAGTGCCAAGGATGTGACCCGCCTCAAATCTATTTTAGATTCTCTATGGGAGACGCCAGTGTTTACAGTGACGTCACGAAGTCACGTGATTACCGCGCTGGTTGGCAAGAGGAACCAGAGGAACAATGGCTGATGATAACAATGCGAACTATCCTTCCGTGAAATTGTCCGATTATGCTCAATCCTTATCACCTGAGGCCCGACAAAGATACGTGAGTAAGATGAGATATCAGGGAAACAGTAAAACCTTGCCAGATCCCTACAATTTGAAGACTGAGTGGGTTGACGATCCTTCATTGTGGCCGGACATTTCCTTCACCGACATTTGTTTTTAATTGATTGACACCACTGGGCAGTTCACCCACCCAAAAATATATAATTATGAATTAAAAATAATACATCTTCTGTTAATCTTCAACAAGATGTCAAAGAAACGTCAAGAAGTTGCTGTACTTTTTGTCTGCAGTATGGCTTCTATGTAACAGTAACAGACCCACAGCACTGGTGATCGAAAATAGGACAATTCTAAAAAAACGATCGCTAGACGCATACAGAAACAAATATGGTTACAAATAGGAGGCTGCTGGCTTAAGGAGATGTTATTGAATATGCTTCATTCGACTTTAGGATACTTTCATCGCCTAAAAAGCGATCGGTAACACATGACAACACTGAACCAAACCGAAAGTGTAGAGATCGCTTCACGCGAAGGATGCGACACTAAATCAATATCTTTTGGTAAACAAGCTCAAAGTTGGACATACTAAACATGCTAAACTGTTGAATAGTTTACCTGAAGAAAAGTGGGAGCCACAAACACGATCTCTGCTGCTTACTGGGGTACAATTTTTCCTGTTGATGGCTGAAGCCACCGCCATCTTCTCTCTCCTGACATCGGCATTCGGTGAAATTTCAAGCTTGATCCCTTCTCAAAACGCTTCGTACAACCAACAACTACGCACGCTATTACCATTGTGGTAAATACATGTGCAATTTCATTCATGAAAAGCGATAACTTTACGTATTTGTTTCAAACCCGATACCGTTCTCGTAGCAAGCCGTTATGTTACTGCCGGTTCTTGTCAACCAGTAGCAGTCTTGTACCACGTGACCATAGCAAATGACGACACGCTGGCGTCGCCCATAGGTTTCAGCCTGTGTCTGTATATCTCACACAGCAGGAGCATTACATTCGTCAGTGCTGTCTGTTAGTATCTCTCAAGAATGCTGAGTTGATGTCTAACAATACAAACATGACCTGAGCAGCAGGGAAGAACACTTATTTCAGCTTATTTTAGCCTCTAGACAGGTAATTGCTGTCTTTAACAGGAAAACTAGTTTTTCTAAAGCCTGTCTTTCTGGCTGCTGCCGTTGTCTGACTGCATCAAGTGGATTCAGGGGGTGTGAACAGACATCTACAAGAAAAACTGAGCAGCTTTCACACGAGCAACCCTTTCCTATTAATTCACAGTTGGACTCAAATGATTTAGAATTAGTTTGAGTTTATCCTCGCTAAAACTACACGCTCCAGTGTTTTCTCTGCAGAAAAACAGAGCTATCTGGCTGAAAAGCAGCAGTTGTAACAATGTCACTCTCAGGATTTAGCACCCTGTGTGATTATAACACGATGGCACCATTTATTCTTCAGCTGAACTGGCAGATTATAATTACAAAAATAATCACTGGCTGTCCTAATTCACCGTCTCAATACAAACTTCAAAATGAATCGCTTATCTGCAAATACTTCAGTGTGCTCGGCGGCTGCCTGCGATGTCTGGCCCGCACAGGTTACCATTGTTGCAATTATGTTTCTCCTCCTGAGGTGAAGAGGCAAAAATAATTAAAAGGGAACTCAAAAGTTGGCTCCACCCTGCTGATTTGGTGTCCCATTTCTAACAAAGCATGTGCCACAGATCAAATCCTCATAACCCCAATACCAACGCTGCATCCTGTCTGCTATCCACAACAGCTCGCAAACATTTTGACTAACCGGCTCAAACTGAAGACAAGAGGTGACTATGAGGTGACAAGAAGTCACAGTAAGTCAAGTGTGGCAGTAGCATGCTCCCTCACAATTGTACATATGTCTCATGTGTGGCACAATGACTCCGGTGTTTGAGGAAGAATTGACTTAGAGGTGGTCAAACAGGCCGCCTAATCCTTGACTTTACCCAAGAGGAACACTCTGGGGAAACTGAACAGTAAACAAAAGATTAAAGTAACAGGAGAAGTGATAGTCAACTCAACGCAATTTATACAAGACTTTTTTTTTCTTTAAAAAAAAAAAAAGGGTCGTTATAATAATTTTCCCAACCAGTTTAAACATTCAGATTAAGAACCCTACAATATCATATCAAACACACGTTACCTGACTAATTTAAATATTAAATGGAAAACCAACCGATGCAAAAATTCCCTGTGTTCCAGCTGAGCAGCTGTTTCCAGCAGCTGGACTCGCATCACTCCATCATGTAGATGAGATCTGAGGATTATTCTAATATCAAAGCACCGAGAAGAGATTTACTGTGGAAGACTACGGCTTGTTTGCTGTGTTTAAAACTGTGAGCAATTATTCAATAGCAATGTCAAGTCATTATTTTTTGCTTTTTAATGTTTAATTCAGTAACTTGGTGTTTGTTTTATTTGTTTCTGTTTAAACTCTTAATGCAACCGAGCTGATTTTATGTCTGAGCGCCAGCGATTCATTCTGTGTATTATTCACCTCGGCGTCAAACTCATTTTAGTTCAGGGGCCACATACGGCCCAGTTTGTTCTCAAGTGGGTCGGACCAGTAAAATCAGAGCATAATAACCTAAAAAACAACCACAATTCCAAATGCTTCCCTTTGTCTTAGTGCAAAACAGTACATTCTGAAAATGTCTGCATTTAATGAACTCTCTTTTTTATAAAACATTATAAACATTCTGAAATTTCTGAAGAAAATAAGTTCAATTTCAACAATATTATGCCTCAGTTCATCATTTCCACATGTGCATTGCAACTGACAGATCACAGTGTGTCTACAAAAGGCACAAAACATCAAGTATCTGAACAATATAGTATTTTTCTTTATGACCAAAACAACTTATCGAGGTCTAGAAAATATTAAAAACATACAGTTTTACAAATTTACAATCTGAAGTTAATGTCTTCGCTGTAATTTTTACAGTTTGCAAAGTCATTCCGCAGGCCGGATTGGACCGTCTGGCGGTCAGTTTTGACCCACAGGCCGTATGTTTGACACTCCTGCTGTAAAGCATTACTTCATTAAACATTGTTAGCAAGGCTGACTATCAGTTAAGAAAATGGTTTATAATGTATATCTCCTGCTTTGATTTGTATTTATTATCTACTCACACTAGCTGTCAGGCAATACACAAGTAGTAACAAGTTATCCTCCTGAGGCCCGGCCCATTCATTTATGTCCTCTGTACTGGACATTTGTTTTTGATCTATATCTGTTGACTCGTTTGAGTTACCCTACTAAATCCTGCCGTGCTTAATAGAGGACATCCTGGCCTTTTCAATGATATCTCAAGTGATTGGGTGGGATGAAGGGAACTTTGCTTTCATGCGGAGACAAAACGGAGATGGCAACAAAATGCGCCTGTCAGGAAAAGTTCAGTCAAAAATTGTTAAGATATCGTTGTTTTACCGATGGCAACCATATATTTTCTTGTCTCTGAATATGTCCATCCATCCATTCTCTATACAACGCTTCATCCGCACTAGAGTCACGGGGGGTGCTGGAGTCTATCCCAGCTGACTTGGGCAAAGGCAGGGGACACCCTGGACAGGTCGCCAGTCTGCCGCAGGGCTACATATACAGACAGACAATCACACTCACATTCACACCTACGGGCAATTTAGAGTAACCAATTAACCTCAGCATCTTTTTTGGACTGTGGGAGGAAGCCGGAGTGCCCGGAGAAAACCCACGCATGCACAGGGAGAACATGCAAACTCCATGCAGAAAGATCCCAGGCCGGGATTTGAACCAGGAATCTTCTTGCTGCAAGGCGAAAGTGCTAACCACTACTCCACTGTGCAGCCTCTATGAATATGTCAGGAATTATAAATTGGGGTCAAAGTTCAGTTAAACTTTTTGTCAGGAAAAATGATAGCTCCTTTAAGAACGTTAACTGTTATGGACATGAGAAGGATTTAATGGGGTTAGCTAATAGCTAACTAGCCGGCTAGTTTTTTCTTTACATTCAAATTTCTGCCCCCAAACACATTTCTCTGCGGGGTAATAAACACGTTGAATGTAAAGTAATTAATGTAACAAATAAATAGTTTTTACGACTATGTTTCATTCAATCTCTTAATTTTGTACATAACTGATACTAAATTTAGCTTTTTTAAAGTTCCATTAGAAAAAGGATTGACATTCTTGTTTTCTTGTCGGCCTATTTTGATTTTGAAGTGTTGCTGTTTTGTTTTTCTTTGGTAAAATTGTTCTGTTATCTCTAAAATAAAAATATTTTTAGAAAATTCTAAAAGTTATGGCAGGAAAAAGACAGCTATTACATTGTTAGAACCACCAGAATCACCACCTTTAGAAAGGGTTTTTGAAAAAACTGCTCATTTATAAATTTTCAGGTGGACAGAGCAGCCTCTCTCTGTCTTCAATACAAGCACACCAGCTTAAAACGCATGTTTATACGATAAAAGCCAATTTTATTTCATAGTTTAGCTAAACTCAGTTATTGAAGACAGCTGGAAAGATGCACAAGTCTCACAGCACCGAGGGCAACACTGACTGTAAACTCATCTCTTCTACGGATTTCTCTGTAACAGTGGGGCGTCTGATCGCCCTCCCCCTCTGCCTCCAGCGTTGCCGTTAAAATCTCACCTCTCTGCCAGAGGACCTAGCCTTGGCCCGCCGAGAATGTTGCAGCACCATGCTATCTCCAAAGTGCCACATTTAACTGCCTCCCCGACATGCATGCAGCAGAAAGCTCCACACATGCACGACTGCTACTGACAAAGCCACACATGCATGAAAGTTTGCACACAGTCTTGTATCGGGTTCGGCTGCTTTTAGGAGGGACTTTCACAGTCACTGTCCTTCCCCTTCCTCTCTTGTGTTCATCCTTCTTTTTGCAATCCATTCCAAATTGGAGTAATTACTCTGAAGCACAACAACATCATGTGGGTTAAGGCTGCTCAGACAAAAAAAAAAAATAATGCAATCGTTTCATCCAGTTCTATTGGGCACATTATTGGAATAATAATGGTCTTACTGACATGTTTTAAGTATATTTTCATATTACTACGAGTCTGATTTACTCAACAGCAGTGCAATAGTGCTTTTACAAGACCATTAGCTGATGCTTTTATCTCTGCAGCTCCTGTATCAGAGGGTGTAATAAATAATAAAGCTCATATCTCTCGTAGAATAAAACCATTTGATAAACCACGCTCACAAAAGCAGTACACTGACAGTGTTTGTGTTCTTTCAAATAGAAACAGCTCTGCCAGACTGAGGTGTCAGTTCCAACACCACATCCCCGCTGACCTCCACCTCTCTGGCAGATAATCAGTCAAATGACCTGCTGCAGTCTTGAAATCAGTCTACCAATCCTTGGATTAACTTCTAGCGTCAATGTATCACAACTTGGGACTCTTGTTTTAACGTGTAATGATTGGGTAGCGTGATACACAGCTTTACTGTAACACAAGCAAATCCTGATTTAACACAAAGACTAAACTTAGCACTAACAGCTTAATACTGTAAGTTAAGGAGAGTGCTCACACACGGCAGCAGCCTCTCCACACACATCAATTAAGTGTCTACCCTGACTTAGGTTTTGCAATTTAATTTTCTGAAAAAAAACAAAACAATTTTATACAGATTTATAGATTTAATAAAAGTGGTTACTGGTAATTCAATCGAGTGTGGGCCTTAAATCTGTATGTTTGGGTGCAGCACCAAGGCTCTGCAGTCATTAAACAAAAAAAAATCACCATGTTGATTGAACTGTTAGTTCAAGTGGTTTCTAATTTAAAAGAAGGCAGGTGACCTGTAATATTTTATTTTCTTATTGCCAATACATTCCAGGAAAAGGCCAAAACCAACTCTATCCAGAGTCTGATATGTGTTATTCCTCTGTGCCGCGGAGCTCCACAGTTGTCCAGAAACCATTAGAAACACAGCAGTGAGTCACGCTCTTGAACTGGGTGACATTTTCCATCGTAATCATGAACTAAGGCTGACCGTTGTGCCAAAAATAAAACATTTTTGAGTATCTTTTCCACTGAAACTAATCTAAAATTGATGATGTGATTTTTGTCACAGTCTGTATCAAACAAGCATGTTCTCTTATGTTTCGAGATTATGAATATGATGATTTGTTGGTCAAAACATCTCTGTAGCACCGCAATGCTTCATTTATAATGATAATAATGGATGAAGTGCTTTTATCTTTATCCAAAAACTGAAACTCCTGTAATGTGGATACTGCACTTGGCCATGTTGCAATTTTGATAATATTTGGATCCGTTCAGCACTACTCAATCTTCAGACCGTACTGCTAGACAAAACCGTGACGAGAACACCAAATATGGATTAATCCATCTAACTAAGGGTTGTTACTGTACAGCCAGAAAGCGATTTTTAAAGATTGCTGTCTTTGGAAGGAACTATTGGACTTAAGATTGAGATTAGCGCATTGAATTCAAACTACAAATGCAATAAATCATTGATCAAGTAACCCTTTGAGACCCACGAGGCTTTCAGGGTAATTTCACTGCCTTTACTTTATTACATTTGTACAATTACATTGACCCAAAATAAGCTCAGAACGTTCACTTCTTTGTCTAACCACTGCGAGTATACTGATTCAGCAAACCACTCACATCAGGCCACAGACATACATATTGTTAAACCAATGACTATTCATATGTCCCTACTTGATAAACTGAAGGCATTTGCTGGTTAAAACGTGATTATTGATGCAAGCTTTAATCATCTTGCTTTGTGTGCCTTGCAACTTTAGCAGCATTTAATACAGAAAAGACTGTCTATGCATCTGGCTACATTGCTGTGTTAATCTTCTAGGTTTTGTTGAGACATGATGACGTAATGATATCCATCCATCCATTTATCCATATACATCGCTGAATCCTTATTAGGGTCGCGAGGGGGCTGCAGTCTATCCCAGCTGACTTGGGGTGAAGGCAGGGGACACCCTGGACAGGTCACCAGTCTGTCACAGGGCTACATATAGAGACAGAATATCACACTCACATTTTCGAATCACCAATTAACCTCAGCATATTTTTGGACTGTGGGAGGAAGCCGGAGAACCCAGAGAGACCCCACACATACACAGGGAGAACATGCAAGCTTCATGCAGAAAGATCTCGGGAAGGCCGGGACGTGAACCGGGATCTTTTAGCTGCAAGGCAAAAGTGCTAACCACCAATCCACTGTGCAGTCCCATTTAATATGTATCAGTTAAATCATTCACCTCTGTTGCTCTGAATATCGTCCATGTCGAGTTTTTAAAGCATACATGAAGGAAAAGCGCATTTAATTTAGAAGCTATTCAGTATCGATCAGTTGGAGTTCATTAACACAGCTGACAATCGATGGAGGAAACTGCTTTAGATCTGTATTCCTGCAACACAGCACAGCTAGAAAACGCTACAAGCTGCTAAAAGCTTGAGGTCATGTACACCTTAAAAGAAGAGAGCTTTTAGCAGGAGTCGTTTTGCTGAAAAATCTTGCCAGAGCATATCCAGTGATTCCCCAAGCACAACCAAAAGAGCAGAAACATTCATATCAAACCGCCTTTAACTTCGAATTTCTCTACGGAGAACTACAGGTCGATGTCCACCGAAACACCCAACAGGTTCTGTCCGAAAGAAACTTTCTCTCGCACTTACAGAAAATATGTTTTGAACATGTGTCAGACTCTGCAGACTGCCATACTTACTACATAAAGAAACAGAAAAACAGTGTATTGTTCTTTCATTAAAAACCATTTCTAAATGCGGTATCCAGCACTAAAGAATGCCATGCAGTAGTCCACCATCTGAATGATTATAGCAGTATGAAATTCTGGCAGTAAATATTAAGTACACCTACTGCAGCATAACCATTAAAATTAAAATGGTAACAGCTTTAAAGTAACGGCTGTGAGCACATTAAAGGAATGAAACAGCTATGTTTTTATACCAAATACTGATTGATAGCAGGTGGTAGGGCTGCACAATTAATGGAATGTTAGTCACAGTTTTGGTTTCCGACATCTAAACAAACACAATCAACTGTGATACTTATGTTTAAAATACTCTACTTGTAGAAAATATCCCATAAAAATCACTTAATTTAAACCTGATATTAAATTATTACTATTATTTCACTCTTTTCAAAGTCATTTTTAGTCACAAAGCCATCTTAACTGCTGCAGTGGAGACTAGAGGCTTCTCTGTGCACAGCTGGATACAACTTACCTTCTATTTATCCTCTAGGAGACTCTCAGAATTATTTTAAATCCGATTTTTATACTGATTTGTACATTACCAGGAAAGTATTTGACAGCTGCATTCTATCTATTTAAATGTGAAAGTGCAGTAGATATATTGTCCCTGAAAATCAATAAAAATCTTGATCTCGTTACTGATCAAAATATTCATGATTTTATATTTTTTTATTTTTTGCCTTAATCATGAAGGCTTGGAAAAGACTTACAGAAATGGCAGTTACAACTCGTTTCCAATTCGACACTCAAACTGCGTTTCCATTACCCTTAGATATGCGCAAAATGTAAATAGCGCAATAAAAAACTGGTAATGGAAACACCTGAATTTCGAAAAAGGACTAAAATATTGCTAAAAAGTTTTTAACGCTCTCATGAGGTGGTTTTTCAGACGTGTCGATATTGAAGAATATCGCAAAAGCGCAATGGAAACACTTTTTCCGCAATTATACGTCATTGGACGTGACGTACCTGGTCACATTACCAGTTCTCTCGGAGTAAACATGGCGCGGTACGTGTGGACAGAAGAGGAGACAGAGACTTTCTTGCCATTATTCTTGAGAAAAACATCACTGCCATACTAGACAGCAAACAGCAGAGGAATGCAGAGTGTTTTAACCCGTTGCGCTTCAGTTGCGCTTCAGTGTCCCGCTCGCGGTAAACTTTGAGATCTGCATAAGCAATTTGCTAAATGTCTGAAACTGCAAACACGATTATACAAACACTATACGCCGATGGAAAGCTTAGATTCTCATGAATCCGCCAGTATAAACCACTTTCAGATGTGATTACCACAGCGGGTAATATAAACACATTTGTCCGACAAACAACGAATATCCATCCATCCGTTCTCTATACACGGCTTCAACGTACACAGCGCGACTCACATTTCCGGGTTCATTATTACACACAGACGAAAATATTCCACAAAAAACGGCCATAATCCAACCTTGGACATCCAGACGAAACAAGCCAGTAACATATTTTGTCCAAAACATGTCTTGAAGTCTGTATATACTCCACGAATAGTTCGTTTTCAAGGAAATGCATCTCGCGTCCAATATTCCCTGTATTTCTCGTCATATTTTTATTTACAAATAGAATATTAGCGATTTTTTTGTACTGAAAATGGCTGGAATTGACTGCAGCTTAAAGGGATAAGGAGATAGAAGCAGAAATGAGGGAGAAAGGGAGGTTTTTTTTGCTTTTTGCTGATCCGAAAAATGATCCGATCCGTGACTCTTGATCCGAGGATCGATCCGATCCGTGAATTTAGTGATCCGTTGCACCACTATACAAAACTGATACTGCATACACACCTTCACTATGCAAGTAACCTATGTAAGAGCAAAGGACAACTCGCATCAGCTACAGACGCTCCACCAATAATAACAGTAAGAAAATTGTTCAATAGAAGGTTTCCTAGTTTCGCTTAAATTCATCAGATGCAAACTGCCTTGAAAGTTCATGACAAAAACCCATGTTCAAATAGTTATACTCAGACTACGCTTTTATTATCCTGTTAATCAAAAATAGATCATTAAAATGATCAGTAAGTCTCAACAGACTGAAATTAAACATTTTATCGTGATCAATTTTTCAGCCCTTCAAAAATGCCAAAATGTTACTAAATATACATTTGTAACTGCATTTACATGCAAGTTACAAACCTTTGAGAGCAAACTTTGAGGTCTGAAAGCAGGCCAAAAGGCCCACCAGCAGCCATGCTCCTCCTCCTTTAGGGGAAATCTGTTTGAGTCAGTCAACCAGCCAACAAAGTTGTGCTCTGAAACTCAAGTCTGGCTGAAAACTATCCTATTAGAATTCGTTCAATTGATCTAGTCAGTCTCTTTAGCTACGCTGACCAAGTTCCTGTGTTTGCTACGCCTCTACTCTGAAGGCAGAGTGGTGGTCATATTTACTATAGAGCCCAGGAAATGCATTAGCTGCCACACCGCAACTGTGTTATCCTGCAACATTAACACAATTTTGTTTTGACGACCATTAAATGCGACAGTATGTTCACTGTAATGGATTTGGCGGTCTTGAACGAGCTTCAGATTTCTGCAGGTTCATTTCAGTACCACACTGACGTGAAGTGAAACCAGTAGCAGCCTGAAGGAAGGAAACACACATTTATCAGCCTGCAGAGCCTCACTAATGGTTAGCAGTGATGTCAAGCTAATGCGATTTCAATGAAATGGACTAAACAATGTGAAAATCCTGCTGTGGTTGTTAACTTTTGTTCTGGAAAATATGATATATGCTGAGCATTTTGATGTTAACTAGTTACGTTTGACAGCTTCCAGTTAAGGGAAATAACCAGCTGCTCTCAGCTGCTGCTGTCAAGCACTGCCAGAGGTGAGAATTCATTACAAACCCTGAGAGTCTTTGTCTGTGTGGGAAAGCTGTCAGTGGGCAGGGCATTTCTGCTATTTCTGACAAATATATATATTCATTTCTAACATACTAACCTCTAATGAATGAATAACAGTTTATCGAGGCATGCACATTTAATTAGTTATTACAGAACATCCTTTAATCACATCATTTCAGTTGAAATAATCAGCAGCTACACGTTCATTACTGTGTGTAATGAACTGTCTGGATCACTGATTTCTGCTGATCCGCAAAGACAAGTCAGTGAGTAACTAAAATTACCAGACCTCCTCCTCCAAACATCACTCCTGGTTTAAATATTATTTTAGTTTAGCCCACATTGACACACAGCAGGCAACCAAGCAGAGCTGCTACACACATGCTGGTAACGGTTGTGATTAAGAAAAGGTGAAAACACAACTGGAGAGTGGTGCCAGCCACCGGCTAAGATCCCCTCTGCACACACAATGGCTTAACATTTGACTAAACTCAAATGGCGACGTCAAATTTACAAGTACCGCATGAACGGCAACTATCTCAATAACCAAATTTAAACCACATCCTCTTCAATCAAGTTGCACGCTACATGCCATAAACCAGGTCTGAAGAGACACTTTCAAGCCTCTGATAAGCTGCGCAGCAGGGACAAAAGGATGTGCAATTATGTGTAGATGGTAAAGGTTGGGGGGAGTGGGGGTGTAGTATTCGAATCAGCTCATGCCTGTAGTCTTGTTTGATGGCCTACTCGTGCTGGGTGCTTGCAAACAGCATGGATGAGAGAGGAGGGGGGTTGGATCAAGAGCTGCACATACTGATAGTGTAACTGCATCAGAGGGGCTTACAGCAACACAACACAACAGTCGAGCTTCGCTAAATGTCTTGCACAGGCCGCATAAGACATATTTATGCATGGATTGACAGTTGAGCAAGCCTGCGAGCAAATGAAAAGGTGCTTGACAAAAGACATATCACGGAAAGGACATCATCAACTAGGGCTGCGACAACAGATTATTTTCTCTTTGTTGTTTGCTCTATAAAATGTCAGAAAACAGTGGAAACTGTCACTGAATGCCCACGATGAGAAAGACAGTCTGTTTACGCTCACAGAGGTGGGAAATCATCGCAAAATATTGACATTTAATAAAGGTGCAATCAGAAAATGTTGACTTTTTCACTTAGAAATGACTCAAACTAAGTACTGGGTTATCAAAATAAGTGATTAGGAATTCATGAGCTCACAATTTATTCATTGTGGTGCTCATATTTATGAACATGTCAGTCAGGTAAGCTTGTGAGCAAATTCAAAAGACCTGATAGAAGAGAAATCAAGAAAAGCACATCAAGTCCAACAGCTATTTTCATTGTTGATGACTCTGTTGATCATTTTCTTGATTAATCAATATTTGCTTGGCCAAATGTCAGTCAAAACCTAAGCTGACAAATGTCTTGTTTTGGCCACAACCAAAACATATTCGGTTTACTGTCACAGAGAAGGAAAGACACCCAAACACAGTGATCAGCAGTCAGAGGGTTTGGAGTTTTTGCCCTCTGAGAGAATTACTGACTCACACTTGCTACCATGAAAAAAGTGGCTGCTGCATCACAACCTGCTTTGGTAGTAAGATTTTGTGAAAGGCCAGCACTGGCTTAACTTCTTGGTAAGTTGCAGGATGCGAATTCAAGTATAAATAAAGTGGCTGCACGGTTGTTGAATGTCTGCAGAAATCTCCCCTGACAAAAAGCTCCACAGTCATTTCAGTTGAAGCATCTACAGTAAGTCTCAGGTCTGAGAGGAAGCACGCCTTCATCTCCCTGTATGGCTGCACAGCCTGCACTAAACATCCATCCATTTGACAAGCAAACAAACACGGGCTCCTGGCCGCAGCGCTGCGTTAAAGCTCCCCTGTAAATGTGCTTACCTGGGCTCGGGAAGGATGATTTTCTTGCTCGCCCGGGCCGCTGGAGTAGACTTGCTCTTCTCCATCGCCATCAAATAGCTGACATCGGCGAGCACTGCTTCGAGGTCCGCCATCTTTCGACCCTGGCACGACCAAAATCGACAGAACAACCGGGCGGGGGATGGCTTTTGTTTCAGGGAATTACAAAACAATGTCCTCCTCCAGCAGATAGCACCAACATCAAGGGCCGGGGTGCGTTTGGCGCACGGCGGGGCTGACCATCCGCTGGAAAGAGGCGTCGTTGTCTGGCGGCTTGTACAGTCTGTGCACTTCAAACCAGCAGCATTGTGACACAAAAAAGGGAATTCACGAGGGAAGACATCTGGGTGACAGGGTACTCTAGAAACAGATCACCAGGCTTGTAATCCCATTTAGGTGCAAAAACGCAGGTTTTTACGCGCGTTGGTGAGCAAATAAATACAGGAAAAGAGGGCCTCGCTCTGTAGCACTGTGATGTGTCTGAAGGCAGCTGTCAGATCCGACAGGTCTCCGGGGACTTCCCTGGTCCTCTTTAGTGGAAATGTGTCCAAACGACTGGTTTGTCTCCAGAGCTGCATGTATTTCAAGGGGTTTTCCTTTAAAATGTAAACACTGTGCAGCAGGGAGGGGGGGAAATGTTCTAATTTTAGTAAAAGACAGTGGCAGTCAGAAGAAAAAACAATGACTGGCTTCTTCTTTGCAGAAAACCAGCTTTACATTACAGGAATAAAACAGGGACACGTGTAACTGCCTCTCCAACAGCGATCAGAGAATAAGGGGGAGACTGAGGAGGGAGGACGCTGGTGGGGTGGACAGGTTGAGATGTACACCATCGGGGTGCCGGGGGTCGCTGTCCTCGATGTCTCGGCTGGCTGGTGCACCAGTGAAATGCAAATCCCTCCCGACAGCCGCGTTTTGGCACAAATAAAAGCACAAGACGAGCCAGGACTCCGTAAAATCCACACGCCGCTGCTGTTTATGCTGCTGGCTGCCTTCCTTTCCTGTCATTAATCACACACACACAAGCAAGTAAAAAGCAAATACGGCCACCTTAAGAGGTTTAGCACCTAATCCAGTCCAGGAGAGAGGCTGTATTTAACTAATCAGTAGCCAAATCGTCCGAGAGAGCGCTAACTAGTTTTAGCCTGCTGGCGATATCGATATTTGTCTGCTAGTTAGCCACCGCGCTAGCTAGCGAAATCCAACCTGCTAGCTAGTAGGCTAATAAGCCCCAGAGCGGGTAAACACTCTACAATTGAATAAGCTTGACTGTTTCGAATTGGATTTTTCATTAAAATAAGCTTGGTTGCAGTCACAAACACTAGCTGAGCACTAACACTGGCTCGAATTCAAGCTAACGGCTGCGACTCCTATTGGGGAAGTCTCGCAGCGTTTCCGAGAATCAGTCTTCAACCGTCCGCCGGACTCAAAAATGGAGATAAATATAATCCGTGGCTGCTAGTTGGGTTATCACTCAGAAGGGCTGAATCCTCCACTTCTTCCCTCTCCGCTCCTCTCCTGGAGACCCAGCTCTGAGCTACCGACTGTGGGCTGACGGTGACGCTTGATGGCGGAGGAGGGGGAGGGAGCGCTGGGATGAAGATCGCCTGGTAGTTCGCTCGTTAAACGGTAACTTTTCCTCCGTAAACTGCGGTTAACCGGGAAGGCGAGGCGAGAGGGGCGATTTCAACCAGCCTGGGTAGATGTTGAACAAGTGACACGACACCCCGCTGGAGGCGGAATAAAAACCAAGCAGGTCGTCGTGCTCCGCGCCAGCCCCGACCGACTCCTGCCTACCAGGCTTTCCGCGCTGGGGGAGCCCACACTCGGCTACTTTTCACCTAGTGTCCGTACGCTGGCTCCGGAGCCGTATGCTGCCAGTCCGCTGCTTTCGACTAAGCGTTTTCAGCTCCGATATAGCACATGTTTCGCTGGAGTCCCCCCTTCGAAGTGTTTTTCTGTGTTTTTTTGCTAGCACAGTGGCTCTGCTTGCTTTGTGGTCCGACTTCCTCCCACTGCGGCGGGGAGAGGCTCGTAAAACCCGGAGCGGCTCGGAACTGGCCGGAGCCGGAGCACATTATTAGCTGTATTTTTACTATTATGATACTGTTTTTTGAAATGATAACCCCTTTAAGCTATCCTCATGTTCATATAAGCACATTATGATCTCCTCAGCTTTTAGATTTGTGTGATTTTGCAGATGTTGTGGGAGCAGCATCGCCCAAGTGAGCCTGCAGAAGCGTTCCCAGAGGAGGACACTTGGAACAGGCACAGTTTAAGGTCTTGGATTTTAGCAAGCTGCAGCCTCATTGCAGCAAATTCTGCACACAAACCCGCTCCCCTTATCTCCCTCATGCTCCATCTATAAGTTGTTTTTCCACATTGTATCCGAGCAGTCACGAAGCAGCAGCTTCTCACAATTAATATTACAACACACTACGTTTTCCGTTGACTTGCTCCACTGGGATGCTTGGACGTGTTGTTTTGGTGGAAACGCAGTGCCGTTTCCTGGCCAGCAGTGGTAATGCTGCTGGAGGCCTTCACACTGTCACACCTGTGACTGTGCAGAAAAGGCACCAGGAATCAAGTAATCAAGTAATCATATCTGTTGATCAACAGAAAAATAACATACATTTGTTCATAATTTATTCATTTTCGTCATTTTCAACATTCAACATTGTCAGGGATTCCTCACACCCTTTGGAAAAACTCTCTGAACTGCTGCCATCAGTTTCCGGAGCATTAAAAACAGAACCACCAGACTGTTCAAACAGGTTCATCCCCCAAGCTGGCAGAATGCTGAACTGCTGATCTGGATTTGCGCACACTTCTGCACTTTAACCTAATTTTAGTATTTTTAGTTTTAGTTTCAGTATTTAAATGAGTTACCATACCACAAGTTCACTTCAACTGTTGTGCACTTCACATGACAGGCTGCTGCTATGAACACTTAAGAACAATTCAACTGCCAATTTTGTCAATTTTGTCAGTCTTGTAAAACAACATCTTAGGGATGTTTGTGTGTGTGTGTGTGTGTGTGTGTGTGTGTGTGTGTGTGTGTGTGTGTGTGTGTGTGTGTGTGTGTGTGTGTGTGTGTGTGTGTGTGTGTGTGTGTGTGATTGCACTACTGTTGTATGTACAGCTAAATGACAATAAAGCTGATTTGATTTGATTTTTGTTCCAAGGAATAAGAATTTTTTCTCCAGTTCTTTTTCATATATGTAAGCAAAGTGAATAAAGTGCGCAGATTTTCCTGCATAGCTTAACTTTTGGTGCCTCCAAAGAGATTTTCGGAAGACCCAAAGGAAAATAACCTGAGCCAACTGATAAGAACTGAAAATCCATCCATCCATTATCTAGACACCACTTAATCCTCATTAGGGTCGTAGGGGGCTGGAGCCTATCCCAGCTGATTTAGGGGGAAGGCAAGGGACACCCTGGACCGGTCACCAGTCTGTCACAGGGCTACATATACAGACAAATAATCACACTCACATTAACACCTACGGACAATTTAGCGTTACCAATTAACATCAGCATGTTTTTGGACTGTGGGATGAAGCCGGAGTGCCCGGAGAAAAGCCACACATGCACAGGGAGAACATGCAAACTCCATGCAGAAAGATCCCAGAAAGACTGGGACGTAAATCAGGAATCTTCTAGCTGCAAGGCGGCAGTGCCACTGTGCAGTCCAGAACTGGAAATGATCATATTAATTTAATGCCTGACCCGGTTTGGTTGATTGGGGTTACATTTACTCAGACACGAAAGACATTTTGGTTTGTCTAATGGCCAGAAATATCTGAACCATACACAGATTTCATCGTCTTTACTGTATGTAGTATTCTTACCAAGCATGCTGAAACAAGATAAATGCTGTAGTGAAGTACAAAAGTCTGAGACCACAAGCGAATGTTCCTCTGTTTTACATTGTTTTGATGCATTGCACTGGAAAAGCCTACAGGCTGCAGTAGGCCTACACACTGTCAGACATGAACAACAAGCGTGTCTGATAGCTTGTGGCAGTGCAGAAAAAGCAACACCAGAAGTGCAAGACATATTCTTTTAGTAATCACCAGGATCCATGAACAGAAGGATAATCTGCAAATCTTTGCTGTTTTATTCATTTTATTTAATTTGTTTCATTCTCAGATCATTTTCTTTGTCATCCACGATAGCACACTGAATACAGTGCAGAGATTTTCTCATCCTCAAAGAGGTTTTAGTCAACGATAAAATGATCAAAAATGGTATGAGAATGCTGATATTTCAGTCAAATAAGGTAACACAGACTCATTGCTTTTACTGTACGTAGATCTGATTGTGATCCTTCTAAGCCAGGAAAAACTCAAAATGAGTCCAAAAGTCTACATTTTTCAGCTGCTTTTTGATGGATAGGTTGTGTTGTTCTGCTTTTCTCTTTAAAATACCCCAAAGCTGATCTATTGGATTCAAGTCAGGCAACATACTTGCCAAGGTCACTGTTTTCACTTTTTTTCTTCTATAGAAACTTTTGTGTGAATTTGTGCTTTGGATAGTTATAGTGCTTGAATATTGTTCTTTTGCCAAGCTTCTGCAGACTGGAAATCATCTTGTCAGACAGTATTCTACTATATCCACAGACATTTATGGTGCCATCTGTGAATGAAACTGGCATCTCTTCATGGTGTTTAGCAAAGTTTCATCCTGCAGTTTTGTAACAAATGGTAAGCAAAGTTGTTGTTTTTTCATATTTTGTCCATTG
Organism: Acanthochromis polyacanthus; assembly: GCF_021347895.1. NCBI lineage: Eukaryota > Metazoa > Chordata > Actinopteri > Pomacentridae > Acanthochromis > Acanthochromis polyacanthus. The sequence continues at coordinate 20,604,099 of NC_067130.1, forward strand.
AGGTTGATGTTATGAACTGTCCTTCACACTGACCTCTCACAGCAACTCTGATTTCCATTGTTAACTCTTGCGGCTAAGTCTGAAGCAGCTGGGTTTTCAGCACTAGATTGTACAAATACAGCTCTGTCTCTGGTGACATTTCAGGAACATGACCACTGCAGCTCTGATCAGTGGTACTATGACTCATCCTGTACCTCCTGATAACTGCTGGCACTGTGTTTCCACTCATTTTTTTGTTGGTTACTGATCATCCTGTATTCTCTTCCATCTTTGTGACGTTTCATAGTCAGATTTTGTATCTCCTCTGACTGCTCTTGTCTATTTGGAGCCATGATGCCGACGTGGATAGACATAGACACCAGGTCCAAAGCTGAGGAAGCTCTGCTGTTCACACCTTGTTTTATAGCTATGTCTGTGCAGTTAGGCTGACTGAAGTCAAAGGTGCACTCAGTTTGGTTTCAGTGATTGTACCTTTGCTCCATTGTTTACACTTTAAGGACCTTAATTTTCAATGAAAAAAAATCTAAACTGTTAGACTTTAATGTTACATGTGAGCAAATTCTGTTTATCTTTTTTATTATGATGTAGATGTAATGCAATTAGTTTGTGGTGATGCAATTGTGATTTTATTTTATTTTATTATGTTTTTTGGCAGTTAGGTGATGTTGCACAGGAGTGATTGCACTACTCAGTTCAGTGTGGCGTTTTCCCTCCATAAAGAACTTTTTTGTTCCCCCAGAAAGGTTTTACTCAGCACCAGAGAAAAATTACCGTCACCAAAATAAGGAACATTGACAATAACAAAAGCAATTATTTTTTTAAACCAGTTGACAAGTCCATCTAGGAAATAGTTACAATTGAAGTGATCAGATTATCCAAACATAACCTCTCTGATGTAATTTCAGATTTATCACTATCACAATCAACAATATCTTTTACTGTATTTTTATGTCTTACTTACTTTTTCTTTTACTGTAAAACATTTTACGATTTTTATCTGTGAAGGTGCTATATGAATAAACTTTACTTATTTTACTTATTTTTGAAAGAAAGGCATTTTTTCTATGAAGATAACATTAAATTCATCATAAATACAGTCTGAACATTGTTAATGTGGTAAATGACTATTCTAGCTGGCAACAGCTGATTTTTAATGGAATATCTACATAGGGGTACAGAGGAACATTTGCAGCAACGTCACTCCTGTGTTCTAATGGGAAAATAAGAGACGATATAAATAGATAAATAAAACAGGTAGATATAATAAAACCCGCTAGTAATGCTGGTAAATACTGAAATGATTCAAATATTTCAAATGCTAACATTTGATGGTGTTTAATGTCCTGATGGTGGATGGGATGACGAGCACATGAATAAAAGTGTGAGTTTTCACAGAAAGCATGAAATTGTCTGGGTGACCCCAAACTTTTGAGCAGTAGCCTATGCATCTGTATATCAAGTATGCACCATGTATTAAGCATGAAAAGCGCTCATTCTGCTGAAAAAATGGATCTTGTTTTGTTATTTTGATTAAAGCAAATGCATGAAATTTAAGCAGCACTTAAGAACTGTGGCTGGTCGAGGTGGATAATTTAATCTGTGATAAACATTCTATTATGTAAAATAAATTACATATGTTGATTATTTTCAATAAAGCATTCCACACAGTCATTTTTACAGGGTGCATTTTTGACTCAAGGTAATAATAATAATAATAATAATAATAATAATAATAATAAATTCAAAAAAATGTGGAGTTGGGTTTTGAAAAAAAGGACATGCTGAGGGTTTTGAGGTTCTAGCAGCACAGTTGCACAGTTTCTAGTTTTGTATTTTGGGCAGAGAGTAAACTACACAGAGCTTTCTTTTCTAGCATGATCATACAGGAAAAGAAATGCCTGTTATGCTTCAATAAATTAAACCCCAATCGACAAAACTTATAACAACATTTTGAATTTAAAAAAATCTCCATTCTTATCATTTTGACTAAAATTGTGAAAACAAAAGATTGATGCCAAATTTTGCGCTATTTTTAGCATTTTTTTTGGAGTGATTGTAATTCAGAAAAAGCACGTGAAGTGTGCACCTCAGTGTATCTATCTGTGTATTAGATAAACCGATACATGGTGGAAGTCAGTAAGGTTTAAGAAAAACAGTTTATTCAGCACTGGGAGGCAGCAGGGGTTGAAGGTGAAAGGTCACATGGGAGAAAGGGGCTTGGAATAGGCTGTTACTGCTGAATACGGCGGATGGACTGGATCTGAGGGGTCTGGCAGTGGGAGCCAAACTCCCTGAAGTGTTTGTACTCCCCACAGTGACGATCACACTCCATGATATACTGGTATCCACGATAACCAGGGTACTGGTAGCACACAAATCTGTTGAGAAACACCAGAGAGGAAAGAAAGAGAAGGAAGTACAGATAAAATGTTGCAATAAACTGCTGTTGTTTTGGAGCTGCAGACAAAAAAAAGAAAAAAAAGAAGGTGAATAGGAAACAGAAAAGTGGAAGGAAAGCAGCTGCTCACGCTCCAGACTGGATCCTGAGAGAGCCGACTTCATTGTTGCACCAGCCCATGGCCTGGAGGGAGGGATAATCATCGCTAAGCTCACCCTTACGGCCAAGGAAGTTCTCACGCTCAAAGATAGTCATACGACACTCTCTGTGGTTCTGGAGGAGGGGACAAAAAAATAAAAGAGCAAACAATAAGTTGCTTTTCTGGTCGGACAAGACCACATTGATTATCTGAGTTCCAAAGACAGCGCTGGAAGTTCCACAGGCATTCTGGTGAATTTCAGCGCTCTAGTTTATGGTGGAATTATCTTCATTTATGGAAAGAAAAACACAAAGCTAAGTATAAAGTACAAAGCAGTAGTATTTAAATAGGTTGGCAGGTGGATAGGAACTATGATATTTATTTAAAATAAATATATAGTTCTATATTTGGGTAGGTAGGTAGCTAGCTTTATAGGAGGCTAAATAGCTAGAGATAGCTATCTCGCTATACGTAGCTGAATATGTAGATAACTAGCAACTAGGTAGATAGCTAAGTAGGTACATAGATAGATAGATAGATAGATAGATAGATAGATAGATAGATAGGTAGGTAGATAGGTAGATAGGTAGGTAGATAGGTAGATAGGTAGATAGGTAGATAGATAGATAGATAGATAGATAGATAGATAGATAGATAGATAGATAGATAGATAGGTTACACAGAAACAGTACTCCATTTTGTGAAGCTAACTCAGGAGCTGGACTTACAGCACAGGCAATAGGTCTGAAGGAGGTCATCCTCTCAATGTGGTAGGCATTGCTACCTCCAAAAGCATCACACTGGGGATACTCTCCTCTCTCCAGGACAAACTGCTGTCCCTGGTAGGAGGCGTGCTCGTAGCCCACCCAGCTGGGGAGAAGAAGGAGAGAAACTCGTTTGAAACCTACCCAACTTCACCGATCCACAGCTCGTCAACATCATGTCATGGTATATTTAGCATTGTGTCTATTTCCCTACGGAGTTTCTTGAACAAAAGCATTCTCTCTGTTTCACTCACGCTCCACTCTCCACCCTGAGGGAGCGAACGGTCTCGAAGCCGAACTCCATCACATTGCAGCACTCAGAGGTGAACTCATGGCGGCGGCCCTGGAAGCACTCCTCATCGAACACAATGATCTGATGGGGGAAAGTGTAGACACAAACTTATTGTCAGATATCGCTTCAGCAGCCCAGTTGACAGACATTAAACTGAGTTAGCTCTGAGTGCGAGGTGCACCAAACTGGAAGAATTCTAACAAGGCTAAAGGCACCACCAAGTGATATAAAAATGCTTATTTAGTTGTCATTGTGTCCTAATGTGGTGTACTTTTATTGGCAGCACTCTCTGCTGATTAAACTGTGTGCCTTTTCATCTTTTATAAGAAGCAACAGGTCACATCTTAGGGAACACTTGAAGGTTGAAAGGCCTGCCACCGAGATGATGTATAAATCTGTTCCTCCATCTGTAGACTCACCTTCCAGTGGCCGGAGAACTTGGTGCAATGGTGAGTCATCTTGTCTGGAAAGAAGAAACATCGGACAGTTGACTGAAAGGATTGTGTTCACAAGCTGTAAAACAAGCATTTGATTCTGGTGCAGAAACAAAATTTGGCTGATGATGACATTCATAGTTAACCAGTAAAATAAAAGGTGCAGCATTGAGCCTGGAATCCAAAAATGGAGCAACTTTAGTGTTATTCTGCGCCTAAGTTGCTGCATAGCCTGTTCAGTGGCCTGATCAAGTGCAACAGTGTGTATGTTCAGATGAAAAGCCAGAATACCAAAGTTAGTCTGATGTATAACTCCTGGACTGAAAGCATTAACGTCTAGTTATAGTTTGTATACAAAAATGAAGAGGGTCAAAGATGCCGCAGGCTTCATCAAGGCTTCTTCCTGCCGCCCATTCTATCTCCTCATCTCATCTCCTCCCTGGTTTATGTCACCCACTGGGTGCAGTGATGGCCTTTGGGCCTCAGAGCCCAGGCGGCTCCTGTGTTTGGGGGGTTTCCAGAGCAGCTGTGTGCATATAGGGGGCTGCTGTACCCTGGCTGTGTTGTGCTGTGCTGTGCTGGGTGAGGGACAGGGACTCACCTTGCTTTGATGCCCTTGGGTTGTCCTGCCGTGAGAGTGAGAGGAGCCACGCGCCCCCACCCTTTTAAAGCCTCCCCTGGCAGGGGGCCATGCTGAAAGCCCCGGCTCAGCAGCAGGGAGGGGCTTTTCTTTGTCCCCCCGACAAAAGCGTGGCTAATCTGTGGAGGGGCAGAAGTGCAGACACCACATTATCACCCAGGGCAGTGGCCACGGAGGACACAGGAATATAAGAGACAAGATAGGGATGAGAAAATATGAGGGCCAAGGATGTGAGAACGGCTGGAGGGTGGAGAGAAAAGATGCAGCTGTTTATTTGAGTGTCGGGTTCCAAGTATTTGTCATAAAACGGTATAAAAATATTTTCCAGAGCTCAAGCTCATCACTTATTGTTTTATTCCTATCTTAATTTTTGGTGGTTTACAGAGAAAAAATTAATATGGAAAAAAAAATACTGCCAATTATCCCATTAACTTCATGTCATAAATAAAGGATCCAATAAGAAACCGCTATGGAAACTGTCATAAATAAACACTGTTACAAACTTTTTTTTGTAAAATAACAGCTAAATACCAGCAGCTGTGGTTGCAAGTATTAAACAATGAATCCCTGTGAAATAAACTACTGTTCAAAAGTTTGAGGTCATCCAGACAATTTCATGTTTTCCATGGAAACTCGCACTTTCATGTGTTAACACAATGTAGCATTAGAACACAGGAGCGATGGTTGCTGGAAATGTTCCTCTGTACCCCTATGTATTCCATTAAAAACCAGCTGTTTCCAGCTAGAATAGTCATTTATCACATTAACAGTGTCTAGACTGTATTTCTGAATCATTTAATGTTATCTTCATTTAAGAAAAATGCATTTCTTTTAAAAATAAGGACATTTCTAAGTGACCTCAGACTTTTGAATGAAAGTGTTCCTGTATTGTATTCTTGAATGGGAAATGTATTGCAAAATACTGGTACGTGAACTGCAACTGTCGCCTGTAAATTACAACATTTTCATGCTTGTGAATATATAAACCTTTTTTTTACATTTTTTTTTATTTTATAAATAACATTTTGTATAATTTGTCCGTTGCAGTAATTTATTCAATGAATGCAACGAGGAAACACCACAGGCATAACTAGATCAAATTTTCACAGCAGCAAAATGAATGAATTAATAGAATACAGATGAGAAAGCGTCCAAATGAATACACAAATTGATACAATTAACAATATATTTAATTAAGAAATTAAAAATAATTTTGTAATTTTACAGAATTTTCCCTTTTTTATTTTACAGATCTTTCCATATTGTTGAAACACACAGTAATAACAATAATAAAATTCGAGCAATGGACAGCATATTTTTATGTCTAATGTAAAATAACATTTAAAACCTGTATCTGTAAATAACCATAAAATTTAGATTTTTTAAGTAAAGTGTTTTGACATAAGGTAACATAAAAAAGTACAAAAATCAAACAAAAAATTAAGAATTAATACTTCGTATTCAGTTTTTTTGAACAATTATACATTTGATGTTATTTATTATATCAAATGAATTTGTTTTTTATTCAAAATAAAAGTAGTTTTATTTACCAGTCTTAACTGTGAGTATAAGGAAATTGTCTAGGGATGGTTAGTAGGTAGGGGAGGAGACTCAAAATTTTGAAATTAAGGTAAAGAAATTTAAAGTAATAAGCCTGTTTCTTTACTCCACCAAGGAACAGTGGAGTAACGTAACGATCGGCATACGTTTAACTGTCCGTCCGTTTCATCCACGGATTTGCTAAAGATTTCTGTATCATTTTGAGATAGCGGCACCGTGTCACTGTAGCTATGACAACACGTCAGCTGCCTGCTGATGATCACATGATTGCAAACCTACTACATATCGACTGCTGCAGACATATCGGGACTTATCACTCAGAATTTAAGCAAGGAACAACTGAATAAATTGTGGGGGTGTTTCACAGTCCCACCAATTCCCGCCGACCGCTACATATTTAGGTCACGCAATTCGGTATCCGTACATAATGCACACATACATACCACATGCCTGTGCTCAGCATAAGGTCATTTTGTTCGTGGGTACATCGATATCAAATAGCCACATTCTAAAGAGCTGTGATTTCTGCCACAATTTTTTTCAAAATTTCAGCCATCGGAAATGATACGATTGAGCAGCTTTGGCAGAATACTGCGCTCCCTGAGTGCTTTTCTTGTTTCTATTTCATCAATTAGTTTTAAATTACGAAAGCGTATACATGAGTTTAAATTCCATGCAGCTACCAATGTTTTTGTATCAACCAAACCCACAGAAATGAACATAAACCTTATATGGCAGCATAAAATATGAAAATACATTGTGCGATGTTTATTTAAGGAAAAATCCTGTGCAGACTGTGTTTGCTGAAGCAGGACTGTATATATGCCATCAGAAAAATTAATGTCTAGGTTATTCATGAAGATGTTTTGATCTATCAGTACTTTGTCTGACACTGTATGTAGGACATTATTTAATTCCTCTGTGAAAAGGCCTGCTCACCAATACTTGAATGCAGCAAAACTATCTGTGTCTCTGCTCTTATTAAATGCAAACTTCATAATATGAGAAAATTAGTTCCAGCAACAATATCTGGCAGATTACACAAGATCAGCTCAGTGCTTGAAATGTTTTCCCCTAAACATCTCAAATTTTCAAAATACCATCCGTTATTGTTCCTATCACACAATGAACAAAAAAATCGAAGTCCACCAGGTCTGAACAAGACTGTTGTAGTGTGTGTTATCCTGTGTGACCAAACAGCACTCACGGATGTCTGCGTATGTGTGTGTGTGTGTGTGTGTCTTACATAATCATGCACTTGTGAACAAGGGAGCAGAGGCACTCAACTGGGCAGCAACAATTTCTAAACAACAGCCAGTCCAAAGGAATTTCAGCCACTTCTACATATAGTTTAGTACACTCTAAAAAATTCTCACTGCCACTTGAAATTTGGAGCATCAAACAGTAAATGAAACACAAAATCGGGTTTTGAGAGTAAAAGTTATAGTAGCTTCTCAAAATGAAAAGAACTGATGGGTAGATAGCTAGATAATTATACACTTTACTGTCTATTCTGTGGCTTGATGCTACCGCCTCACACAGCACAGTGACTGCCAACAACATCTTGATGTCCATTCATGAGAGTACAATACATGTACAACAATTCGACAGTTCATACACAAAAACTGGTCTAATTACACACATATACTACCATTCAAAGGTTTGGGGTCACTTAGAATTGCCCTTATTTTTGAGAGAGGCAGTTTTTTCATTGAAGGTATCATTAAATGAATCAGAAATTCGTTCTTGACATTGTTAATGTGGTAAATGACTATTCTCGCTGGAAATGGATCATTTTTAATAGAATATCTCCATAGGGGTAGAGAGGAACATTTCCAGCAACCATCACTCCTGTGTTCTAATGCTACATTGTGTTAGCCAATGGTGCTGAAAGGCTAATTGATGACTCTTGTGCAATTATGTTAGCACATGAATGAAAGTGTGAGTTTTCATGGAAAACATGAAATTCACTGGCTGGCCCCAAACTTTTGAGCAATAGTGTATGCCAGTTCCAGGTACTAAAAACTGCCATGACAAGTATAGGTATCATCAAAAAGCCGCTATGGTCAAATCAGTGATTCTGAAAATAAGAGACTATTTAAACAAATAAATAAGATATAATCAAACCTGATCATAAAAACACGTAAATGTTGAAATGACTCAAAGATTTGAAATAGTGCTAACACTTGATGGTATATAATGTCTTGATGGTGGATGGGATGAATGAATTCTTGTTCAGCTGACATTTCGGCATCCTGAATCCTGGTAAATAAAAACCTAAAAAGTCTATTCACAGCAAATGCAAGGAAAGGTCACAGGGTCAGAAAAATCAATATCCTCTTCATGTCGGCAGGATGATTTTAACACAAGCCGGATTACATGATGTCTTGGTGGCTGAAGAGGACAACGTTCTTGTCTGACAAACATAATCAGGTAGGAGGAGACGGAGGGATTATCAGTAATGACGAAGAACTCCTCCTCTGAAACAGCATCAGAAAACAGACTGTGGAGAAAGGAAAAGTCACTGGGTGTCAGAAATCAATACTCTGCTTCCATTTAGGAGTTCAAACGTGAGCTGAACATTTTGTTGCAGTGCAAGTAGACGAAAGGCCACAGGGATCAATGGATTTATAAATCAATAGGCGTCTTCAATGTCCACGGCAAGATGCTGCCTGATTTTAAATCTGAAAGCATCGCTACTAAACTAGAACACTCTGAGAACATAATTCTGAGGAAAACCCATCTGATATTCTGGTATAATCTATATTATTCATTGACATTCATTCATTGTCTATACATTGTAATCCTCATTAGGATCATGGGGGGGCCGGAGCCTATCCCAGCTGACTTAGGGGGAAGGCAGGAAACACCCTGGACAGGTCACCAGTCAATCACAGGGCTACACATGGAGACAAACAATCACACTCACATTCACACCTACGGACAATTTAAAGTCACCAGTTAACCTCAGCGTGTTTTTGGACTGTGGCAGGAAGCCGGAGTACCCGGAGAAAACCCACGCATGCACAGAGAGAACATGGAAACTCCATGCAGAAAGATCCCGCTAAGGCCTGGACATGAACCGTAGTTCTTCTAGCTTCAAGGCAAAAGTGCAAACCACTAAACCACTGTGCAGCCCCCTGTCCGAAAGCTAGTGAAAATAGATCAGTGAGTGAGTAAACGCTATGGTTTATTTAAACTCAGTCCTACATCCATGTCCTGCTGCCCCAAATGCATTATTTATTAATAATTCAGTTCTATTATTATTGTCAGAGCCGAAAATATGGATCAATCACCTATCATCGTAAATAATCTCCAACATATGCACTCTTTATTCATATCTGATGATCATTTGCCTCAAACTACAATGAGCAGCTGCTGTGAATGAAACTCTTTGTTTTGCAGTGTTTTAAAGATTTCCACCCAGACTAGGGAAGTCACAAAGAACTGAAAAACTAACTAACACACTGCTGGCTTTCTATGTGATGTATTAATAAGCCCTGGCTTTTAACAAATTAAATGCTTTTGTTGTTTTAAACCAAACTGAAAAAGAATTTTGCTTTTGATTCAATAACATCAAGTCTAAATTTATCTGTAAATACAGTGCAAAACTAAGACATGTACACAAGACTGCAAATCTGCAAAGGCATTCTGCACCAGTTTTTTATTGCTTGGTTGCTTGCTGATTTATATTATGTAATCGATGATTGTTTTTGTTTACCTGCCCAGGAACAATACTGCACTGTCCTTCCAAAAGTAAAATTAATAAAAAACAGAAAAATTGCTTGAGAACAAGATGTGGACTACGGACACATTATCACCAAAAAAATCCCTGAAGTCTGAAATCCAGCCCAGGTTACATCACAGAGTCTAACTGGTGCCAAAGAGATTACACAGCAGGATTAGTTCACACCTAATCTGCACATATCAAATGTCAATTTAATCCTGGAAATAATCACAGCTGAGGTGAGATAATCCAGAAATAATCCGTCAGATGTAATCCCAGAATTATCACCGTCATCATCATCAACAACCTCCAAAATCCAATGAAGAGGATTCTCATTTAGAACCGCGTTACAACTATGACACTTACATGTATATATCGCTTCAGTTACATCTATAATTTGTTCATTTAACAAGTAAAACGTACCTGTGCTCTGTTTAGTGTGGCTGAAAAGCAGCAACTGTGATCATACAGTAGGTAAAATGGAGAGTAGGGTGGAGTTATGCTGGCAGAGGCAAAGTTTATACAATTTCCTCTCTGCGAAAATGTTCATAACTGTTTCAAACTGTCACACACTGAGGCAGGAAGAACAGCCAGCGGTCATAGAGAGAGGGTGTGTTAAATATGGGGATAGTAGCATAGGCTTTCAGACATTTGTGAGTGCTGGATTGACATTTTGGGATAATTACAGGAATTGTTGTAAGTTGCTACCCATTAATTGGAAAGATGTTAAACAGCGACAGCAGAATAGTGATAACATCCACAAACTTAATTAATAATGTCAGCTAAGCCAATCCTGTCTCCAAAAATTGACATTCCTGCACACTTGAACTATATTCTCATTTGTGTTTTGGTGTGACATGCACTGCAGGTCAACATCTAAGCATATGTGCACACAGGACTTTCCCCCTTTTCCATGTTGGACCATTATTCAGTGCAGATGTGCAAACAGACAGCTGTTGTTGTTGTACTGTTTTTCTTGCCTGCTCTGAGGACTCTGTTCATTATATTCACGATAGACCTAACTTATGAATGCCACACATGTGCACTGTTGACCTTGTAGAATACTTGCACTGTGGGATACAAGTTTTGGGCTCTGTGGACTTGGGGAGATTAGTTCATTTAAGTCTCGTGGACACTAGCAAACTCACAAATATGGAAAGTGTCTTTCATTATACTCTCTTGTGGATGAGGGCACAGATCCATAGTTATTGTTAATAAACTACTTTGTAGTCTGTAAATGTACAGTAGATGATATCTACATAATCCATACCAGTACACCACAACCTTTGTAGGGAAGCTGACTCAAATTTGGGCTGCGCACGAATGAAAGTATCACTGGTCTAAAGCCATTATTATATTTTGGTGTGGATGTACACATGGACAGCTGCAGACACCATGGCTACATAGGAAGGAACGTGACAGAGCTGTGTGACGATCGGCGTATGTTTGTCTGTCTGTTAGCAACAGTACTCAAAACAGACCAACGGATTTGGATGAAATTTTCGGGGAAGGTCAGAAATGACACAAAGACCAAGTGATTAGATTTTGGCAGTGATGTGGCTTATAGTCTGGATCCACAGATTTGTTAAAGATTTCTGTATCGTCGCAAGATAGCAGCACGGTGTCACGGTAACTATGACAACAAGTGAACACAACGTCAGCTGTCTACTGACAATCACATGATTGCGATCCTACTGCAAATCCACTGCTGTGGACTTACCAGGACTTATCCATCCAGATAAGTCCTGACGGAGTACTGCGCTCTCTGAGTGCTTTTCTTGTTATATGTCTACATATTCCTCAGCATTATGCACAATGCTGTCGACCATATGCGCTGTGCCTGTAGTGAAGTCCCTATGCAGACACAAACTTTGGTTCAGTCTTTTTTTTATTAGGGACACTGACGATATAGCCCTGGCCATTAAAGCCTTGATAAGTCATGCACATTGTGAATGACTACTACTTTTGAACAGTATAGTGTACATGTGCGAGGAGTAGAAGGCACTCTTGTGAACTTGGAGAGAACAAAATCTATGTCATATAGACTCTGAGGCATGGAACGTATAATAGCGGCCTCTTGCAGATGAGCACATGGGACGTCAGAGGACACCATGGACGCATAGTTGTCATTGTTGTCCTACTTTTCTTCCCCACTTTAAAAAATCCGTTTCACTCACTTGCAGTACACCAGCATCTGTGTCTTCTGCCCATGCACATTACTGCTGTTGTAGAGTACTGACTGCGTAGACACTCATTTTCTGTAGAGGTTTTCATAAGGTCCACAGACTTTATTGAGATGACAAAATTTACGTCACACAGACACTGTGTGTCCTTAGGATTTCCACTCTTTAGATTCTTGTCCATGTAAGCAGCTGTAAAATACTTTCTGGTAGCAGCATGTTGTGTTTGAAGAGAGGGAGCTTCTCCTCTGCACTTCCTCATTTCCTTAAAATTGAGGTGCTACACGGTTGCTATTCAGGGGCAACCAGCACATCTCAACACCTGTGGAAACCCTTAAGTTTCTACATGATGTTGGTTTGAAATCTGGGAGCAGCCTTCAGTGAAGCATTCACATTAATTTCAACATCCACACAGTCACCCTATTAGGGTTAAGTTCCATTTTCACTCTCCGTTTGGTTAGAGTTAGGAAAATATCACGCTTTGATTTAGCCTTTTATTTGACTTTTACCGCTTCTTTCTTATCATCTTGTAACACTTACTGTATGTTTAATCTACAACTATAGTTTTTACGGGTATATTTCTTTAACATATTCCCACATGTTAGTGTTTTACTGTAATGCACCAAAACACTACATTAAACTCCTTGGATGTGACAAGAAAACACATTCTGATTCTTCTCTTACATTTTCTGGGTTACCAGGGTGATGAATCACATTACATCTAATATTATCCAACAACATCTAATGATCAACTGAGAAGGAGTGACAGTAAAAGAATAGAATAAATGGCACAGATATATTGGTAAGAAACATTTTGGGATTTGTCCCAAACCAATGTAATCAGGGAGGAAGTAGAAACTTAAGTTGAGAATGCAGTTTGGTTAAGCAGGAATATCGTTTATGGGAGACGGGACTGGTACCATTAATCAGTAGTGACAAAACCTTTTAGTGTCATAACTTTAGGAAAAGTCCTTTCTAATGTTTTTAACTGAAGTGGAGGAAAGCCATAGCTGTCTGAGTTTGCTTTCATTTATTTTTAAGCAACTAAAACGCCTACAAATCAAAGTGCTATGTTTTGTTTTCAATGTCACTAATAATGTGCTTAATTAAGACATTAATGTGGTCAATAGGTGAATTTTTACCTGTTTTCTGCTTGTTTTTTCTCAGAAATGGAAATGATTTTAAATAGCGCAGACTTGTTTTCAGGTCCAAAGCTAAAGAATATTGTTGTGTAGGTGACAGAGAGTGGATTACCTCTTTGTGTCCTCTGGACCTTTGCATTCCTCGTCTCTACATACAACCATAGCTTACAGGCCCAGCAGCCCAACACATATGAAAAATGCCTCAGTCAGTGGTTTCTTTTGACAGTGAAATGCTTACGGGCAGGCCAGAGGGGCCGGCGGCGTTTCTAGGCGATGCGATGACCCGGTGGCTTTGGCGCAAGCCAACTGTGATGACGAGAGGATTTCTATTGTGCTGTGAGCCTCTGCGTTTGGCCTTTGCCAGAGTATAAAAGCTTGGGTCGAGCGCTGACGGGACCAGCACGAGCCAGCCTCCCTCACACGGCACTGCAAGCTAGACTAACGCAGGTAAGGACCCACAGACATACGCAGCAGAACATCCAGCACAGTGCAGAGGGACACATCCAGAGCCAGGGCTCAGTCCCTGCCAAAGCTCCCTCTGCCTGGGGAAAGGCAGCCCAAACAGAAGCCAATGAGCACATAAACCCCCCAAACACTCCAACCCCTCTGACAGTGTTGACACCTCGCTGCCTGGGCCACGTTAAACCTCCATTTCTCTTTCCCCGTCTGTAATCCTGTCACTTCCATTTACACCTCTATTTCTGTTCATCCCATCTCTCTCGCCCAGACTCTCCTGAAGCCCCTCACCATGTCTCAGACTGCCAAGTCCGCCTCCAGCCAGGGCACCGATGCCAAGGACAAGGGAGCCCCAGCTCCAGCTGCCTCCAGCAAGGCCACCAAGACCGGAGAGCCTGGCATGGGATCCTACAGAGTGAGTCACTGCTGCAGTGTCAGACAGCTGCTTTCTGCACTGCCTGAACATTTTGTTTCATTTTATCTGAAGGGTCTGTTAACACAAATTACAAAGAGCATGATCTTTAATTTATTTGCTTAACATAGACATAGGATTTTAGATGGTGGTGAATGAAAAACAGTAAGTTTTATTTCTTTTTTTTGGTAGAAACCTGGTTTAAGTATGGAAAACTGTGACCAGAATCATTTTATAGACACAGAGTTTTTTATAGATTCACCACAAACAACATTCACCATTATTGCACTGAGGTTGTAGAAAAGGGAGCTTGTTGTTTTTCCTCAATAGTGCTTTTATTAATGACATGGATTTTAAAACAACAGCAACACCATTTATGTATAGAGGAATGCTCAGCTGTAGGTCAAAAACAAGCACGATTATTATATAATCATAATGTTTTTATTCGTTGATTGTCATACACATTTTATTCTAATGTTACTGCAAACTGAGGTGGAGTTCATGTTGAATAACTTACTATACTACAGTGTATCCAGTGACAATGCCTCATATAAATGAAAATATCAGACTACTTGAGATGGATTTCATTATTTAATCTGTTCTCATTAAAAGACTCAAGGAAAAATTCGGCAATAAATACTCAACTTTAAGTAAAAGTTAAAAAAAATATCAGCAGAATGTATTCAATCTGCAAAACTAATAATACTGCTTTAGGTGGAACTGCTTTTAATATGTTATGCAGTTTAGTCTACTGGTTCCCAACCTAAGGGTCGGGCCCCACCAAAGCGCCACATGATTACTCATAGGAATTGTGATAAATAACACTGTTTCTGTCTTTCTTCCAATCTTTATCTGTGATTGTTGAAATGAAAATTGAAAAACACAGATTCATTTGAAATAGTTGAACAATGTGCAGAGTTTGTACCTGCACTGAGGGACTGTTTGTTTCCTCTAAAGAGATTTAATCCCATTTTAAAGGAAAATTGCCAACAACAATATGATAAATACTGACAATTTGTAAATACAGACATGATTTCTAACCTGTTTTTAAAATTTTGGTTTCAGTTACTCATACATAGCAGACATTTTTATTACCAAATGGTCAGAAATAAGAGAAAGATGATGATATTTCTTCTTGTTTTTATTCTACACGGCTTTCTATCTGAACAAGAAAGATCTCTACAATGCTGTATTTCATGACCGTAACATGTGTTCTATGTGTCCTGTTTGTAGATCATGCTGTTCGACCAGGAGAACTTCCAGGGCAGGATGATCGAGGTCCAGAATGAGTGTATGAACGTGTGTGACCGTGGCATGGATAGAGTGCGTAGTATCATTGTGGAGTGCGGCCCGTAAGTGGACACGTAAACAAACCTGATTTAAGCAGCTTCAGTGCAATCTGACCAACTCTGATTTACCTCTCTTCACTTTTATTCCACTGTTCTTTACTGTGGTCTTTCCGCTAATTCTGCTCTCTCTCTCCTCACCCCTGTGCCTCCCCCTGTGTCCTGCATCCCTCCCCCCCCCCCCCCCCCCCCCCCCCCCCCCACTCCTCCAGCTTTGTTGCCTTTGAGCAGACTAACTTCCGTGGGGAGATGTTCATCCTGGAGAAGGGAGAGTATCCTCGCTGGGATACCTGGAGCAACTCCTACCGCAGTGACTGCCTCATGTCCCTCAGGCCCATCCGCATGGTACGTCCATGAGCCCAAGTGCTTCCCAGTAGAGAGAGATCATTTCCCCAGCAAGAAGGCTAGAACATAATTTATTTAATATACACTACCGTTCAAAAGTTTGGGGTCATTTAGAAATGCCCTTATTTTTGAAAGAAAATCCTTTGTGTCCAAAGATATCATTAAATGAATCAGAATTACAGTCTAGACATTGTTAATGTGGTAAATGATTATTCTAGCTGGAAACAGATGATTTTGATGAACATCTACATAGGAGTACAGAGGAACATTTGCAGCAACCATCACTCCTGTGTTCTAATGCTACATTGTGTTAGCTAATGGTGTTGAAAGGCTAGTTGATGATTAGAAAACCCTTGTGCAATTATGTTAACACATGAATAAAAGTACGAGTCTTCATGGAAAACATGGAATTGCCTGGGTGACCCCCAAACTATTAATTTTAATTTAGATGTCAATTCATCTACTTGATAAAATAGTTAATTTCATATGCTAATACTATACTAGACATTTTATATGATAACATCATCATTTAAATTCTCACATCGCAGTGCAGCAGATGAGAGCAGGGATTTATGAAGTCCAGTATTGCAAATGTCTGCATTGAGTTTCACAGCTGGCCACACAGATCAACACTGCCACCTGCAGAGTCACAGTGTCACTACAACACATCAACAGGGTCTCCACGTGGTTCATGTGATTTACTCTCACTGACTGTGCTTGCTTCCACCCTGCAGGACAGCATGGAGCACAAGATCTGCCTGTATGAGCTCTCCGACTTCAAGGGCAACAAGATGGAGATCCAAGAGGATGATGTGCCCACCCTCTGGGCGCACGGCTTCTGTGACAGAGTGGGCAGCGTGAGGGTCCCTGGTGGAGCGTAAGTGCACACATTTATTATATGTAGCTGCTGAAATTGATAGAAAACAGCCCAGAGCTGCCCAATAAGCCCATCTGCTCACTTTCCATATATATAATAACAAAGTGAAGGCTCTGTGCTGTAAACATTGTTTCAGATGAAGCCTGAGAGGAACCCTCAGGCCTCCACAGTTCCACTACAATGTAGTGGTTCATAAAAAGAAGGATGACAAGGCTTCAGGCTAACTGCATGTTGTTGTGTTTACAAACATGTATTTTTATACAGAACATTTTCTTCACATTATTATGTCTCCAGGGTTCATTTTTACTGTTACCGTAGCCCCAGTGTTCTTAATTAAAGGTTCTCCATGTGTGGAACTTACTGCATTCATTTGAAGGATATTCCCAGACTTCACACTTCTTTGAATGGCTCAATCGAAACCTCTAAGGTACCCCTGGAAGCTGTTTAGTGATCAGTAGAACCTCACTGATGACCAATAGAACCTCCATGAAGGACTGCTGACACCCCTGAAGAACCTCTTAAGTGACAACTAATAATGACAACTTTGGAAACTTGTTCAATCACCATTAAATCTGCTAGAATGTTTCTAGGCCTGCCGAAAGAACATGAAGAGCCTCCTAAATGATGCCTAGAACTTTCTCATTCACCAAATTAATCCTGCAACAGCAGTTATATGAGAATGTTTATAGAGTTACCAGTTCATACCAAAAATACCACTACAGGAACATCCTATAGGAACAGAAGTTATACAAATACAGAACATTTAAATACAGTAAAAACCACGAGTTCTGCTATTGCAAACTATGACATGTGCCTGTGCAGAAAATGAATGTGTCCCTCTCCATGTCTCCCTCAGCTGGGTGGGTTACCAGTACCCTGGATACAGAGGCTACCAGTACCTGTTTGAGTGCGGTGATTACAGACACTACAACGACTTCTGCGCCTTCCAGCCCCAGATCCAGTCCATGCGCCGTATCAGGGACATGCAGTTCCACCAGAGAGGATGCTTCACCTTCACCTCCGCCAGCAAGTGAACGACGCCTGCTGGTCGCCAGGTGCTGTCGTAGCCGCCATGCAGCTCCTCTCAGCTTTTTATCTCTCCAAACGAGCCCTTTCTCCAATCTCCAGTCCTTTCCTGAATCTCCACCATCATCGCTCCATCCCACAGGAAAGACAGAATGAGAGCAAATACACTGGACAACCTTAAGTGACTTTTTATGGTGCTAAAAATAAACATGTGAAAAACCTGAAACCTCTCTGGCTGGATCAACTTTATTCATACTGAGAAATTTAGGGAGTGTCAGTGGTTTTTACTGAAATTAAGGGACCTGTTCACGCTATTTTAAGATTTTCTTTGGTCTGACATAATTCAATTTTGAGGTGATATTTCAAGCATTTTTAAAAAAATAATTGCACAGCATAGTTACATGTTTATTAGTTAATTAGTGTATCTTGTTTTCCCAAATGTCAAATAGCAAATATGTACGAGAACAACAAAAGGGAAACACGGTAATTAAACTAGGCCATTGTACTGATTAGTACTGTGTATGGGGAAAATACAAAGGGCTCTTATCATAGAAGACTAAAAAGGTAAAATCACAGAAATTTCCTAAGTAGGTCAAATTTGTGAAGTGTAGGTGGCTTGTTATCACTTTTATTGAAATTAAAGGGCCTTCGAATTTCTGAAAAAATTTTTTTTTGACGGCCTTTCTTTTAAAGCAATTTAGAAAACAAGTGCACTGCATAGGTAAAGGGGGTATTTAGTTTCTCAAATTTCAAAATATCACAACATGTATACATCCATCCATCCATTATCTAAACACTGCTTAATCCTCATTAGGGTCATGGGGGGCTGGAGTCCCAGATAGCAAACTATGGGTGAATCAATGTTGAATCTATGTTGTGACCTAACGTCGAAATTATACAGAAAGCGCAAGGTTGATAAAATGTTGAGTCAACGTTTGCTTTTCAACCATAAATCACACTTTACCCAGATAGCAAAAGATGTTAAATCAATGTTGAATTAGGGTTAAGAAGGTTGAATTGTGGTTACGGTTGAAGACTGATGGTTGGATCAACGTTGATTCAACAACATTTTGTCAACACTGAAGTTTGTGTTTAAAAGATACCATTGAATCTACATTGTATTTTGGTTTAATTAAAATGTTTGACAGGTCAATGTTTAATTAGTGTTGAATCTATGTTTGCAAACATGTAATCTATGTAAGCAAACGTTGACTCAACACTTTATCAACCTTGCGCTTTCTGTATAATTTCGACGTTAGGTCTCAACATAGATTCAACATTGATTCACCCATAGTTTGCTATCTGGGCGTCTATCCCAGCTGACTTCGGGGGAAGACAGGGGACATCCTGGACACATCACCAGTCTATCACAGGGTTACATATAGAGACAAACAATCACACTCACATTCACACCTACGGAAAATTTAGAATCATCAGTTAACCTCAGCATGTTTTTGGACTGTGGGAGGAAGCTGGAGAACCCAAAGAAAACCCACGCCCATACACAGGGAGAACATACAAACTCCATGCAGAAAGATCCCGGGAAGGGAGGTCTTCTAGCTGTAAGGCAAAGGTGCTATCCACTGAACCACTGTGCAGTCACAACATGTTAACAGTACATGTTAATAACAAAAGGAGGAAACGAGGCAATCAAATATGACCCTGACTTGATTTAACACATATGCGCTGACTGGATGTCATGAAGCATCATAGAAGTCTTGACCCATAGCAAGCTAAACTCCCACAATGCTCTCTGCTTGCCTGACCTTGTTCTAACCAACTATCTAACCCACATAGTGATGTGACCCTTGAAATTTTACCTAATATAGCATTTTTAAAGTTTTCTCTCGTGAACTGTCAGTAAAACAAATAACACATCCAAGGTGCCAATGTTTGGTACTATGTCTCGATGGCATAAACATTAAACAAGTGGAGCTAATCCAGTTTTGTAGTATTGTTAAGGGTCCTCATCATAATTCTGCTATCGGGAGAAAAACACTCTGGCTTGTTTGTGTTTCTTCAAACCAATTAAACCAACACATCTTGCATGAAGCTAAGCAAAGGATGCAATTTCGATGTTCCCTCATAGTAACGAGGGAATTGTTTAACAAAAACAGAAAGTTCATTTGGTATTTAAAAATAATTTATGATTGCTTTGAAACATATTGAAAAGTACTTCTTGAAAGAGATCTTTGAGATCTGTTCCAGTCTCTTGGCTAAAATGAGAGCTGGAGGCTCTTGAATACCAATAAATACAGCGGGCAGAGTTTAAACCTAGGTTCCAAACTTGCTTTATACAGCACCGCCTTCAGTGATTTTCTCTGACTTTGATCTGAGAAAATCTGGTTTATTGGTTTTGGCATTTATAATTTGAAAGCGGTTTGTTTAGTACTTTTTTTTTCTCTTTTACTGTGTTTTTGGGCTTTATATAATATTTGGCTGTTGTTTTTATTTTATGACCTTGTTTATTTATTTTTAAAGTCTACACTAATAAATATATTAACATCATTAATTATTTAAAAAAAAGTCATTGTAGATGTTGGACTCAAAAAAGTGTTATATCAGACACAACTGTAGTTATGTCCACTCTAAAAAGTCATTCAGGGCACCCATTTCCACCACTTACTTAAAGGTGTGGTGTCAAGAGAAAACATCTAATTGACTGATTGAGTGAAAAAAAAACTTTAAGTATGAAATATTATTTTGATTGTTGGGTCAACATAATAAAGTTGGTAATTGCATTACCTCAGTATTGTGTGTAATTTCAAATGAAAGAGGTTTTTAAGTCTTACATATTGTTTACTCAGACATTCAATTCAAAAAGACACATTTTGTTGTGAAAGGATCTACTATCTTACTACATGCATTGCATTGCAGCTCAGCTGTCATTGTTAGTGTGTGTACATGGGTGAATGGCAAACTCAGTGGAAAGCACTTTGGAACCTGAAGTTTTAAACCATTTATCATTTACGTGAACAAAAACATGCAACAGCCTAAAACTGTTGAATAAAACGTGACTTTTGCTCCACTTCTGACCATCATGTCATTTTGGGCCACGTGCTGCCTTTATGGACTCTGAAAGTCCTTTTATCTGTGGTCGGACGTTGTAATGCCGTTTGTGTAGTTAGTAGCAACAAAACTGACTCTGTAACAACATAACGTGATGAAAGACACTTTAAATTAGTGTATTTAATATTTACAGCGTATTAATGACTACATACAGTGCGCTCCTGTCAAAAATCTACAAAAATTCCGACAGGCCTTAAATGCAGCAGTTAGCTTCATAACAGCCCTTGTTTAACTGTCAGTTGGAGGTTTGTGCATGAAGCAGAGAGGAAGGCGTCATGGCTGCACTGTTTAAAGCTAGAAAAGGTGAGTACAATTAACAAAGGAACGACAGAACAATGCAATGCGTATTGATGATGAGAAACTTTATTTATGACCCGAAGCCGATGTGAGCTTCAGACTAGCTGGATGGAAATGTCTTATTAGCTAGCTTAGCTTCCTACATAACCAGCAGTTACATGACCTTCTTAAACTAACGTGACTAGTCTCATTCAGCGTCACAACTGTTAACCAAGCTGTAAAAAATACGAATGTTTGTATCTTTTGGTCATTTCGTTGGTTAGTTAAATGATACTTGTGTGTCTGACTGTTAGCTCATTGGCTAAATATAGTGACAGGTTAGCTCGCTGCTAACAAAAATATCAATAATACCAGTTGACTATGAGAGAAAACATCAGGCGGATGTGTTGGGAAGCAGTCTAAGAAGTGTGTTTGTTTCTGAGAGGTTTTTAATGTGTCACACTGAGGTGAAGGTGACCTTTCACCTGAATAACATGAAGCTAACTAGTGAGTTGTGCTGCGTTCAAAGACACTAAAGCTTCTCAACAGTGCTGCAGAATAAAGAGAACATGACCGTCTGGAAAGTAAATATGCCATATAATAGTTATACTGCTACTGTTAATAGTAAAAAATAATAATAATAATAGTCTTAATTTATGGAGCCCTTTTTTAAATTAAGGTACAAAATCATTCACACAACAAATTATAAAAATCCTCATCTCCTGAAATAAAACTGATTATACCAGTTTCATTCAGGCTTTCAAGTATAATCTGCTGGTTATTTTATTGATTAGACATCAGAAAATGGCTCGCAGAGTACAAGACGAAGACATCCATCTCTTGTTTTGTCTTAAAAGTTCAGGAGACCATAGTCTTTGATTTATTTTAATATAAGGTAAGGAAAAGTCACAACTTTTTCAAATTTGTGATGGTAAAATCTCCAAATTTTAGAGTGTTTTTTTCTTGAGAAAGTACTTAATCCATTAAGATTGGTAAACAGTTTCAGCTTTGATGATCACTTAACTTTGTCTTCTGTTGTGTTGAACCGACAGCAACAGCAATAGAAATGCATCAGTAATGAAGCTTTGTTTAGTCAGTTTTAACCATTTACAGTCATTTTAAAGACTAAAGAGTGATAATAAGATTTTATTCTGAGGAAATACACTGATAAATACATACTTAAATATTTATGTTAAATTTCTGTAGTTGTATTTTTATTGGAATGATCCACACCTGTACATCTAGATAACTATTAATCACACTGTTGAGCTCAGCTGAATTTTTAAAATCAATCTATAGTTCAAACAAATAATGAGTTCATCAAAATTTTGTCAGTGGATTAGTTCATAATGAAAATAACCATTTTCTAAGCCTTTGTATCTTACAGTTATATTTTAATATGTCACATCACTGACTTCCTTTTCTATTCTTCCAGTGCTGAAAGATGTCACTCATTCATGTCGTATGTAAACTGATAAGTGTCCTTCTTTAGCACTAAATGACCATCATTTCTAATGTGGTTCTCATGGCCTCATCTAGAATGATCAAAGTGCCGATTCTTCAGGTGTAACCCAGTACTACATTGTAATACTACAGTATTCAAAAAAACAAATCTACGTCACCCTGTGTTGCACTGCTCCAGTAACAAACACAGATAATCTATACTCTCTCCCACTGTGTGTAGGTGCTCAGTTTCAGCGCTTTAAGTTTTTGTTCTAACAGCACATTACATCAGACCCCATGACAAAAAAAATCACATCTAACTGTGAATTTTGTGAATCATTACAGGTGTAGTAACTTCTTGTTTAGCCTCTGGCTGATTGGGCATCGTCAGATTCATCATCAAACCAATTAATCAAAGGATCACATGACTTGCAGTATATTAAGGAATAGACCAATGACTGTATAGATGTCTATCTGTATACAGTAAATCTTTACTTACTAAATGCTCCTTGCAAAAATTTTTCTGCAAATAGAGCACAGTGAAAAGATAGTCATGGCTTTTCTGAAATATACTTGACTCACCACTGTGTCATGGCTTACACAGAGAAAGAATACTGTACTGTAGAATTTTTATGTGTATTCTCCAAAATTCCAATGGGAAATTTAAGTGTCTGATATTATAAACCATGTAACTTGTCTTTATAGCTTGAGAAAAAAATATAGAATCAAACAATCACGCTGCTTCAATGGGACTTGTATAAAAGTCATAAAACTTCAAGGTGAACCAAAGGTTGATTTGATGTCTTCCCCGTCAGATTGCTACTGGTATCACACCAAAGTATTCAAGATCAAAATGATATTAGTTGGTGTTGATAGTGTGGGCAATCAATAAGAAACTCATGCATACACAGGTTTTAAAAATACAAATATCCTGCTTTCAGCCTCTCAGATGTGATAATTTCCTTTTTTTTTCTATAGCTATTGAACGTAAATTCAACATTTTTGGTTTTGTCTTGGACAAAAGAATTTTTTTTCCTCTCAGTTGTAATCTCACACAGACTTATTATCCTGAATGGAACACAAATGTTTCAGTGAAGTTTCACGACAGTCCGTCCAATAGTTGTGGAGAAGTTTGAATCCAAACTAAACAAGAAAAGCACTCAGAGCAGTACTCCACCAAGGCTGCTAAGTTGTTGCATGATTTCAGACAGATGGAATCATTAAGAAATTTTTGGTCCGCAGCGGCCGATTTGTAGTACGATCGCAGTCATGTGATCATCAGCAGGCAGCTGATGTAGTGTTCACTTGTTGTCATAGTTACAGTGATGCTATTTTGCAACACAGAAATCTTCAAGAAATCCAGATTATAGTCTGTATCACTGCCAAAATCTAATCATTTGGCCCTTGTGTCATTTCTGACCTTCGCTGAAAATTTCATCCAAATCCGTTAGTCCGTTTTTGGGTAATGTTGTGAACAGACAGACAGACAAACCAATGCCGATCGTCACAAAACTCCACCACCTTCCTTGGTGGCATAAATATCATGGCAGTAGCATCAAATAGACAGGAAAAGTCACCAAAGGTGGTTGACGTTATCATCTGGGGACCATAAATATTTCTATACAATAAATAACCCATTTGTTTTTGAGATTTTTTAGTCTGGCCCAAAGTGTCAGATCCATAGAGTCACATCTCAAAAGATGGATGGTAGTTAAGCTCTGAAACCTGTTTACTTTTCTCCCACAGCTCTTGGCTTGTGTCTCCGTGGCTGTCGAAGTCTGACTCAGCTCGCAGAGTTACCAGAGACTCATCAGCTACTAAGACAGACCTGCAGAGACTACGCGGACAGAGAACTGATGCCCATCGCTGGCAAACTAGACAAAGAGCATGTGTTCCCTGCCAAACAGGTACCCACACACAGCTGCACAGTGTGACGCTTCGATGGACATTCCTCAATCCTGAGTTGGATATAAATTGAAATCTACTGTTAGTTGCACACCAGTTTTTAAGCAGGTCAAAATAAAAAGAACATGGAGATGTTTTATGACCCTTGAGAGCAAGACCACTGTGCAGGAACTATTATTGACATTTTCATGATAAAATTGTAAGAAATAATAATGTGACTTACAATACATTATCAGCTGAATTTGCAGCTAAAAGAGCCAGATGATTTGCTGAGGAAGTGTTAGAGCCCAAAAATGACAAAAAAGGTGAATGTTGGACCGAGATTAACTGTGTCAGGAGGTCAAAGCCTGATATTTCTCTTTATTTTTAGGATAAAAAACATTGAATTTGGTGTTCTAAACAATCATTTAGTGCAGATTTGAAAATTCAGATTCTATATATTTCTGTCCAGATTCATGAGCTGGGGGCGATGGGCGTAATGGCGATGGAGGTACCGGAGGAGCTGGGCGGAGCTGGGATGGACTATCTTGCTTACAGTTTGGCCATGGAGGAGATCAGCAGAGGCTGCGCCAGCACAGGAGCTGTAGTCTCTGTTAACAATGTAAGTACAGTGTGTCAGCTGTAGGGATCCACTGATTTGTTTTTGTTTTTTCATTCCCTGATGTCAGTACTGATTATTGGTAATCAGGGAGGCCGATAACCGATAATTGGAACCTGCAGCAAACATTTTAATCTTGGCATCTTTGTTGAAACACTTTTGTGTTTTTATGTTCTACATAGACTTCCAGTCAAAAGTTTGGACACACCTTCTCATTTAATGTCTTTTCTTTATTTTTATGACTATTTACATTGTAGATTCTCACTGAAGACTGGTAGTGTATGTGTAAATGCAAGACACTATTTTGACATTTATCTTAAAGCAAAAAGTGCAGGGACCTGCCAGCAGCATTTCTTGTAAAGCTGCTATTTTAAATGAATAAAGTTTAAAAAAAATTGTCTTGAGACCACAGAGTGCAGTGTGAGAAAGCCTGCTGCATCAGAGCTAAAGGAGCACATTTAATGTAAGTGTTACAATAATCTGTCAATTCAAACATTCAGGAATCAAAAAAGTGACAAATATCGGCCTCAATAATCAGTAATGCCAATATTTAGTCAGCACAGATCATGCATAGAACTGGGTGTGACAGCTCAGGTGATTGTGTGTTAATGGCCTGTGGTTCTGTTCTTAGTCTCTGTATATCGGACCGATACTGAAGTTTGGTACAGAGGAACAGAAAAAACAGTGGATCACTCCGTTCACCACCGGAGAGAAGGTGGGCTGTTTCTCCCTCAGTGAGCCAGGTAAATATATCTCCTCACCGTGTGTTCAGCTACAGCAACTAAAGGGTCCTGCTGCCCATTTTTACCTTTACATTTTTTTATAATTGTGCTTTATTTATGTACTAGAAAACAAACAACCTTCTCCATGAAAATATAACGACATGTAAAAAAGAAGCAATATTTTATCCCTCAGAAGAATTTATTTTCGAAGATAATTATTAAAATACCCAATTTAAATTCCAGGGAATGGCAGTGATGCGGGTGCAGCCTCCACGTTAGCTCACCAGGAAGGAGACCAGTGGGTGCTGAACGGAACCAAAGCCTGGATCACCAACTCCTGGGACGCCTCTGCCACCGTCGTATTCGCCACCACAGACAAGAAGCTCAAACACAAGGCAAGACAGAGCGCGCTTTAATCCTCTTACGGCAGAGACGAGAAGTGGATTGTAGCTGCACAATAGTGAAAGCTTTTTAATTCCTAGAGCTGCTGTTTGTGTTCCATGTCTGCAGGGTATCAGCGCCTTCCTGGTCCCAATGCCACACCCAGGACTTTCTCTGGGGAAGAAGGAGGACAAGCTGGGCATCAAGGCCTCGTCCACCGCCAACATCATCCTGGAGGACTGCAGGATACCTCTGGAAAACATGCTGGGCCCACGTGGTACAGGATTCAAAATTGCCATGGTATTTGAATGCATTTTGTTCAGTCAGGTCTTTTTATTTTTAATACCAGACTCATCTTCTAATTATGATTCCGTAACCCTTTAAGCTTCAGTGTACCGCCGGCGGTACACCTACTAATTTGCATAGGAATTTCAAGAATGTCCGACGGGTGCAAACGCGATTATACAAACACTATACACCGATGGAAAGCTTAGATTCTCATGAATCCGCCGGTATAAACCACTTTCAGATGCGATTACCGCAGCGGGTGAGAAAAACACATTTGTCCGACAAAAACAAATATTCATCCATCCGTTCTCTATACACGGCTTCAAAGCACACAGCGCGACTCACATTTCAGGGTTTATTATTACACACAAAAAAAAGATTCCACAAAAAACGGCCATAATCCAACCTTTTACATCAGATGACACAAGCCAGTAAACTATTTTGTCCAAAACATGTCCTGAAGTCGGTATAAAATCCCCGAATCGGTCGTTTTCAAGGAAATGCACCTCCCGATGCGCGTCCAATATTCCCCGTATTTTTCGTAATTTTTTTTATTTAAAAATAGAATATTAGCGATTTTTTTGTACTGAAAACGGCTGGAATTGACTGAAGCTTAAAGGGTTAAAGTAAAATAAAGTAACCTTCTAATATAGACACCTGCAGAATGTGATATTTAGATTTGTTTTACGCAAGAAAAGTAACATCATTATTATACGGTCTGGGAATGGAATTTGAAGAACCAACAACCATCGTGACAAAACATTGCAGTTGTTCAGTGTGACACACTGACATAACAAGAATTTATCGCTGTCTAAGGGCAATGTGAAAGACTCTCAAACAAGCACTGCTTGCTGACAGTTGGTTTGATCAATGCGATTTGTCCAAACTAGTAAACATGTTCACACCAGTGCTGTTTCTCCATTTCACAGCCAGAAGTTTCATTCATTTTGTTAAGATGTGGCTGTATTAGTCGTATATAACAGGGAAACACTGAAATTCTGTTCACTGGAGGAGTTGGCATTTTTGTAGCCACTTTAATTTTAAGATTGCTTTAATGTCTTATTTATTACTCCGCCAAGGAACGCGGCAGAGTTATGTGACGATCGCTGTTGGTTTGTCTGTCTGTGAGCAACATTAGTCAAAAACAGACTAATGGATTTAGAAGAAAATTTCAGGGAATGTCAGAAATGACAGAAGGACCAAGTGATTGGATTTTTGTAGTGATGCAGCTGATAGTCTGGATCCACGGATTTGTTTAGGAATTCTGTATCGTTGTGAGATAGCGGCACGGCGTCACTGTAACCATGACAACAAGTGAACACTACATCAGCTGCCTGCTGATGATCACATTACTGCGATCTGTCACATTCTGATTTGTGAATTAATTGTATATTGATTGAATTGAATTTGTCATTTTCACTCAATATGTGTGAAACTGGTTGAAGCAAATATTTGTGTACTTGAAAAGCAATCTAAAGAAGTCTTTTTCTATCACTTACCCACACAGCCGGAGAGATACAAGGACTGAATGTGCAGCTTATGACAAAAGTCACTTCCTGAAAATATTTCCTGAAAAATGAAATAAATGAGACTTGACTTGTACGTTGATGATGCATCGATTGTGTAGTTCATCTTTGTTCAGAGGGCAACACTCCAGAAAGCGTTTTGCAGCTTCTTTTCTGTTTGGTAATCTCACAAGCAAACACTCATGTCACATCTCATTGAGCATTAAACATTGAACAGTAACTCAACATCTTTGTCTCTGCCCCACAGCAAACCCTGGACTGTGGACGGATCGGCATTGCTGCTCAGGCTCTCGGTATCGCCCAGGCTGCTCTGGACTGTGCTGCCGACTACGCACACAAACGAACTGCATTTGGAGCCCCAATCGGCAAACTACAGGCCATACAGGTAACACGGCCTCAACTTCAAAACTGTATGACGCGTTAAACATTACAATGCCTCCTTGGACTTTGAACCACAGGTGTGAAAGGCATTTTATCTTCAAAAAATATCACCAAAGTTACACCATTTATCAGCCTGAAACTGTCAAAAGGAAGGAATCATTGATTTTTCAGCTTTCTGGAAGTCCTTGATAGTATCATTTGTGGTAGATGTGTTCATCAGGAAGCATGATCAAATCTCAGCTTGAAATTGTAGTATTTGGATACAACAAAAGAGACTGAGAGGAAATTAAACCTACTGGACCACGGCTCAAACAGTATACAGAAGAGCATGTTGTTAGGAGATGCATTCTGCATAGCGACGCATCTTCCAGAGCTCATGAGCAGAGTGGTGTGAAAATGTGAAGTTAAATATTTATAACATGTGGAGCCATGGATTTTTCCCACTACTGGTAACATCTGCATCTTTCTTTTTTTTAAGATTCTTGGCATTTTAACCATGTCATACTGCACAGAAGACAGTTCTCTCTGATCCCGTCAATGGTTCTTTTATTTCCACAGAGGTGTAGGGTTTTATATTAAATAGAAAAAGAGCCTATAGTAAGTAAAAAATGGTGTCAGCAGCAAAAAAAAAAGAAAAAAAAAGACCTAGAATGGCTTGATAGTTAGAGCGTTAATGGCTCCAAGGAGCGGTGGAGTTATGTGACAATCGGCGTACAACGTTACTCAAAAACGGACCAACACATTTGGATGAAATTTTCAGGGAAAGTCAGAAATGACACAAGGGATTAGTTTTTGGCAGTGATGCCTCTTATCGTCTGGATCCACAGATTTGTTATAGATTTCTGTATCACTGAGAGATAGCTGCACGGCATCACTGTAACTATGACAAGTGAACACTACATCAGCTGCCTGCTGATGATCGCGTGATTGTGATCCTATTACAAATAAACCGCTGTGGACTTATTGGGACTTATCCATTGGAAATGATACAAGGAACAATTGATTAAATTATGAAGGTGTTTCCAGGTCCCATCAATTCCCGCTACATGTTTACGTCCCGCTATTCGATATCTGTATGTAACGTACACATGCATAGCACACGCCTGTGCTCGTTGCAAGATCATTTTGTTTGTGGGTACATCTATGTTAAATATGTTGCCGTGATTTCTGCCACAATTTTTTTTCAAAATTTCATACGTCTGAACAGCCGAGGCGGAATACTGCGCTCTCTGAGTGCTTTTCTTGTTGATTAGGCATGAGATGGTGAAAAGGTCATGAATTTCCCAGACTTGGTGTTGGTTTGTCAAAAGACGGATGGCAATCAGAGGACGTTGGCATTTAGACAGAAAACAGTGAAACATCACGCGTAAAGGACTGAAGCTTCAGAATTAATGAGATAATTGTGATGTGGAAACTAAGTCCCAAATCATAGGTCAAAGTCTAAGACTTGACCGTGTTCACAAATCACCAGGAGAAGTCTGCATTCGAGGGTAGCGGTATTTAATGTCGACAGAAAATCTAGGAGCATTTCTAAGCAGTGGTAACACCACAAGAAGAAAGTACTGCAGATACTGAGCTGTGCATCGTCTTTTATGCTGTGAGAATTGGTAATTTTTGCCACGCCTATAGCGCTTATTATGGGAAAGACAGTTTTGATTCAGTTAGGTTATCATTAAGTCATGTTTTAGAGACAGCATGCCCAGACATGTTCAGACTCTCCCTTAGCCCCCTGCACATTTGTGACAGGTTTAATGCATATTATACCATTATGTATTAAGTTTGTTATACATTTTAAATAGTTATATCACTTTAAGTTGACACCATTGTGTTCAGTACTCCGTGTTTCATTTTTCTACAAAGCATATGATTTGTCTTCACACCAAAAATATAATAAACTATATGATCTTCCAGCTGTGTGTGTGTCCTCCACAGACTTATGCACAATACCATCAAAACATCAGTCATTACTAGACTATTCATCATGATGTATTTCACACGCACTTTCTTCAGTTTAACAGCTTCTACCATAATGATATCATCTTTTTTACTTTTAGTATTTCGTACCAGCAGTAACTGTATTTTTCTCTTCATGTCTAGTTCAAACTGGCTGACATGGCTGTGGCAGTGGAGAGCGCTCGCCTGCTCACCTGGAAGGCTGCCATTTTTAAAGATTCAAACAAACCCTTCATTAAGGTACACAGTCAACTCTGATTTAAATTTGACATTTCTCGCAGAATTATACATTCAACTCAGCTCTTGTTTTCCTACAGGAGGCAGCCATGGCCAAGCTGGCAGCGTCTGAAGCCGCCACGTACTGCTCACATCAGGTAACAAACCTAAAGCAACAAAAGGAAAACTCCAAACTCTCTGATTAGCTTTTTAACTTTTCTTTTATTTGCGCTTCAAATCAGGCGATCCAGGTTCTGGGTGGGATGGGTTACGTGACGGACATGCCCGCCGAGAGGCACTACCGAGACGCTCGCATTACAGAGATCTACGAGGGCACCAGTGAGATCCAGAGACTGGTTATCGCCGGCCAGCTTCTGAAGGAGTACCAGTCATAAAGGTGCTTCTGTTGGTGACTTTGGTATAAAACGGACACACAATCCCAGATCTGTCAGAGACCTCGCCTCATCCATAAAGATAAGGAAGCCAGTGCGATCAAGGTGCAGCTTTTACACATTTTGGCGACCAGCCATCGAATCAGGGTTAGACTGAAGATGACGCTGCAAAGATTCAGAGGAAATTCACTTGATTTTACGTCTCCATCGTCTGGCATCTCAAGAAAATGCAGGATTCAAAGCTACGTAATTTACCTCCGCTGCCTTGAGATGATATCAGTACTTTGCCAGTTTAAAGGGTCAGTTCAATTTGTTCCCTACTAAAGCTCAGGTTCACATCTCTGCTCCTTAGTGGACCTGCAATGACCTCCACTGGCCAGAGCTGAGTCTGCACATAAAGTCATAGTTTCAGTTTGATTAAAGAGTCCATATTCTGCTTTTATGTTCCTCCCTTCAGTCTTATATAGCTGCTTTTTCTGCGTGTACAAGGTCTGTAAACTTAGACCGCCCAGAGTTCGGGTCAAAGGGAGCTATTCACTCCCACAGAAAACTCTGTACGAAACACCGTGTTTGAAGTCCAGGCTTTTCTTTCACTGATTGACACCACCATGTGACACATAATGAGCAACTGCCATGTAATCTACCATTATTTCCTCATGGGCAAACGAACCAATCAGAAGAGACTGAGCATTTCAGTCTCATTGTGTACAACACAAAAAAATGTGCTTTTGAACATTAAAGCCTGTAAATATGTTTTAGGAGACTCCAAAATATAATTATAAACCTGTAAATGTGTAGAATCTGGACTGTTAAAGCCAACCCCTTTTCATGCTGCCATGTTGTCTAAGTCGCTGGCATCACAGAAATACGCACAAAGTGCTGTTTGGCATTGGTGCCACCCACTTTTGACTCTCGTGTGTGTGTGTATATATAAATATATATATATATATATATACATATACACGACCGTTCAAAAGCTTGGGGTCACTTCGAATATCCTTATTTTTGAAAGAAAAGCATTTTTTTTCCAATGAAAATAACTTTAAATTCATTCGAAATACAGTCTAGAGTCTAGACATTGTTAATGTGGTAAATGACTATTCTAGCTGGAAACGGCTGATTGTGTTAGCTAATGGTGTTGAAAGGCTAATTGATGATTAGAAAACCCATGAGCAATTATGTTAGCACATGAATAAAAGTGTGAGTTTTAAGGAAAACCATGAAATTGTCTGGATTACCCCAAGCTTTTCAATATATATATATATATATATGTATATATATATATATATATATATATATATATATATATATATATATATATATACACCGCCTGTCAAAAGTTTTGAGATGGGTTCTAATTTATTTGAATGAGAAATTGTCTCAAAACTTTTGAGAGGGGGTGTATATACACGTGGCACAATGTGGCATAATTAACTGTACTTTCACCAAGGACACTGAGGTTTGCGTTCTTATTTTTATCATTTAGCTTCATTATATTTTGTGACTCAAGCTTGGTTTCCACTTGCTGTTAGGTTAAGTTTAGGCACCTGGTTTTGCTTCAAATACACCTTTTCACAATGTTGACCACATGTTACAAGGCACACTTCTAGTTACCTGAAAAGAAGCAACAGTAATTTTATATACATTTCATATTTTTATGTGCTTTTGAAGTATAGCATTAGAAAATGCCAAATTTAAAAAAAAAACTTCTCTAATTTACACTTGCTTGAGGTGTTTTTCTGCTTTTTCTTAAGCCTTAATGAGCGTTGTGGGAGGTCGCAACATCTTTACTGAGCAAGTTACTGAACAGCTCTTTCTGCTGTTGTCTTTGCAAACAACATAAACCTGGCACATACCAGCTGACATGAAAGAATAATGACCACTTTTTAACAATGGAGAACAAATACTGAAGACTTTTCATTTTTCTCTCTTAGATGGACATCGTGTTTCTTCAATTTTTTTCAGCAGATCAAACAACTAAATTTGTTTCCAGTTTCTTCTACTGTTAATTACAGTTGTATTGCCTACAGCGCCACCTTCTGACAACACTGTGCAGCCTAGTTAATGCACTCCACAGCAGTTAATGAAATAAACCTGACTGGCTTCAAATGAGATCAGGCTCAAAGTAATGCAGACTTTTAAAAAAAACAACTCTTTCTTGAACAGAATAAGAAACTCAGCAGCAGGTGTTTAATAGTTTTCAATCACAGTTGGATAAATAGAATGAATTCCCCTCTCAAAGTACTCTGTTTTTTTTTTGTTTTTTGTTTTTTTAGAGTGAACTGACCCTTTGAGATGATAAACGCTACAAACAGTCCGGACACTGACTCATCTACATTTTCCCGTCCCATTCTGTGCTCTCTGAGGAGCTTCCACCACCAGGGGGCGACTCTGTGCCTTCACGTTTCTGTCTCATCACCTGCAGTCTGATTCATCAAACACTCATCTTCAGAATGTACGCTCTTGCTGCTCTGCAGTGTAACTCATTTGGAGATGGTAGTTAATTGGAGGAAATTCTTGGTCAATGCAGTTTTGGTGCCAATTATGTGAATTTGTCAAATGCTGTGCAAGGCTGTGTAATGAAATGCAGCATGTCAGTGCCTCAATATCTTGTACATACTTTAATGTGACTGATTGTGTGCTGATAATGATAACACAATAAAAATGCTTTGTAGATGCTACACATAAATTATGGATTTTCGACATTAAAAATGAAACATGAGCAACTTTAATGATTATATTTGTGTGTGCGACAGACCGCAGAAATGCCACAGGAAGCATTTAATAGCCTCTACAGCACATCATCAGGCCTGAACGGACATTTTTCACTTCACATAGTTTGTGTCATCAGAGCAGAAAAAGCACTGACAACAATAATGACAGCAGTCTATTTATCTGAACTACTTCCAGGATACCTGTAGTGGCTCACTGTCATGTCTTAGTGGGAGACCAAGAATTATTTTGGATGTTTTTTTTTTGTTTTGGTCCATCACTATGGGCACATATAATAAAAGTCCTGCACCTCTGTGGAAACAGAACAGCCATAGAGGGAACTAAAAATATGTTCTGTGCAGTGTGACAATGTCAAATAATGAAAAAGAAAAAAGACATTTCTTTGATTATTTTATTATTTACCGTAGTAAAAATCTGAAAAAACAATTTCCAGGCATCCGTGGTTCCTCAGGTAAACAAATGTGAGACAATTTGATTAAAGTGTCACACACTAACAAAAGCTGCGACATATGACGTAGACAAATGCTCGACGTGGCTCATGAATTGTAACAAAGTGCATAATATGTCAAAGAGGGATACATGAATATGTTCTGCATTGCAGAAATGCTTTGAGTCAGAACTTGTAGCTCAGACACACATCTCCTTTCAGTTACTAAATGCTCTCTCATTACTTTGTCAAGAATTTCAATATTTGAGGTTTTACTGTACCTTGATAACTCGAGCCAACCATCAATTTTGACTTGGTTTTTCTTTATTTTTATTATTTCCTTGTTTTATTCTGGAATCATTTTGCTTGTAGGTCAGTGTTAATAAATCAAACATGATTTTGATGAAACGTCAGGATTTTAAACTAAAATTTGGTTGATTTTTTTAAAGGAAACTATACATCACACACGCTACGTTATCTGATAATTCTTTCAGTTTTCACTGTTTCTGGCTGATAAAGGATGCCATTTTGGTGATTTAAAAAAGAAAAAGACAGTTCTTTCAAACCTGTCGGCAGGTTTTTGGCTTCAGAGGGTGAAGGCAGGAGGGGATGTTCATTTTTACAAACTTCAAACATTCTGCAGTCTAATTAGTTTGTGTGATCTTTAACTAAACTCAAACCCACGACAACATCAGCCTCTTTGAAAAGCCCAGGCAGTTGTTCCATTCGCTGCACATCTCCCTGTTTGTGTGCGAGGCGCCACCCACTTCACTGTGTGTTGTTGTTGCCTGATTGTGTTTGTGTGCGCCCGTGCACGCTCTTCTTCTTTGTTTATCCACGTGAGGGCACTGATTGCTCCACTGGTCCACATCTAGGCCAAGCTTCCTGAGGCTGGAGGTGCACCCTGCTGATTGTGCTGATCCTGGTGATAGTCTGCTGGCTGCATTGTTCCACCCAGCCTCGCTTGCTCCCGTGCAGGGCCACACCGGTCGTTTAGCTCCCCGTTGGGGTGTGTGAACCAGGGACATGATTATGTTGACGTCATTTTCTGGCTCTTAATTGTTTCCTCTTTCTCACATACAAACAAGCGCATGTGCACGAATGCATTATATTATGTACCCCTATTTTTAGTAAACTTGTCACGTGAACTTTGCCCTCGTTATAAAAGTGAGGCAGCATTAGATTTGGGTCATTATGTTTATGCTGTGGCAAAGCAGGGAAAAATCTGTGCTTTCCAACTGTGATGTCTGCATTAATTAATTGTATGAGCTGTTTCTGAGTGATTTTTCTCCTTATATAATTTTTCCTGACTGTAGGCTAATTTTTCACTCTAATATAAAGCATGCACCTCTCAATACATGCACCATATTTGCCCAAGGCTTTACATATTATAAATAATTTACATTGCCTGCAGTTCATCTCAGAACTCTCTAAATCTTTATCCCATGACTGTTGGTCACAGCTAGTTCAGTCACTGGCTTCTTACACTCAACAATAATATAAACGCAACAATATTGTTTTTGCTCCCATTTTTTATGAGATGAACTCAAAGATCTAAAACTTTTTCCACATACACAATATCACCATTTCTCTCAAATGATGTTCGCAAATCTGTCTAAATCTGTGATAGTGAGCACTTCTCCTTTGCTGAGATAATCCATCCCACCTCACAGGTGTGCCATATCAAGATGCTGATTAGACACCATGATTAGTGCACAGGTGTGTCTTAGACTGCCCACAATTAAAGGCCACTCTGAAAGGTGCAGTTTTATCACACAGCACAATGCCACAGATGTGGCAAGATTTGAGGGAGCGTGCAATTGGCATGCTGACAGCAGGAATGTCAACCAGAGCTGTTGCTGGTGTATTGAATGTTCATTTCTCTACCATAAGCCGTCTCCAAAGGCGTTTCAGAGAATTTGGCAGTATATCCATCCAGCCTCACAACCACAGACCACGTGTAACCACACCAGCCCAGGATCTCCACATCCAGCATGTTCACCTCCAAGATGGTCTGAGACTAGCCACTCGGACAGCTGCTGAAACAATGGGTTTGCATAAGCAAAGAATTTCTGCACAAACTGTCAGAGACCATCTCAGGGAAGTTCATCTGCATGCTCGTCGTCCTCATCGGGGTCGCCACCTGACTCCAATTCGTCGTTGTAACCGACTTGAGTGGGCAAATGCTCACATTGGATGGCATCTGGCACGTTGGAGAGGTGTTCTCTTCACGATGAATCCCGGTTTACACTGTTCAGGGCAGATGGCAGACAGCGTGTGTGGCGTTGTGTGGGTGAGCGGTTTTCTGATGTCAATGTTGTGGATGGAGTGGCCCATGGTGGCGGTGGGGTTATGGTATGGGCAGGTGTCTGTTATGGACAAAGAACACAGGTGCATTTTATTGATGGCATTTTGAATGCACAGAGATACCGTGACGAGATCCTGAGGCCCATTGTTGTGCCATACATCCAAGAACATCACCTCATGTTGCAGCAAGATAATGCACGGCCCCATGTTACAAGGATCTGTACACAATTCTTGAAAGCTGAAAATGTCCCAGTTCTTGCATGGCCAGCATACTCACCGGACATGTCACCCATTGAGCATGTTTGGGATGCTCTGGATCGGCGTATACGACAGCGTGTACTAGTTCCTGCCAATATCCAACAACTTCACACAGCCACTGAAGAGGAGTGAACTCCCCCCTCCCTCGCAAACCTTTGGCATTCTCTGCATGAGCTTCATGAGGTGGTCCTCTGAAATGGTTTTCACCTCACAGGTGTGCCTTGTCAAGGTTCATTTGTGGAATTTCTTGCCTTCTTAATGAGGTTGGAACCATCAGTTGTGTTGTGCAGAAATCAGGTTGGTACACAGTTGACAACTGCTAGAATCCATACTATGGCAAGAACCAATCGGGTAAATAAAGAGAAACAATAGTCCATTATTACTTTAAAAATTGAAGGTCAGTCAATCTGGAAAATTGCAAAAGCTTTGAATGTATCCCCAAGTGCAGTCGCAAAAATCATCAAGTGTTACGATGAGAGTGGCTCATATGAGGACCACACCAGGAAAGGAAGGCCAAGAGTCACCAGCCTCAGAAATGACAAGTTAACAGCACCACAGATCAGAGCCCAGATAAATGCCACACAGAGTTCTAGTAGCAGACACATCTCTACATCAACTGTTCAGAGGAGACTGACCAATCAGGCCTTTATGGTCAAATAGCTGCTAACCACTGCTAAGGAAATGCAACAAGCACAAGAGATTTGTTTGGGCCAAGAAACACAAGGAGTGGACATTAGACCAGTGGAAATCTGTGATTTGGACTGATACGTCCAAATTTGAGATGTTTGGGTCCACCCACCATGTCTTTATGAGATGCAGGAAGGGTGAAGGGATGGTCTGTACGTGCCAAGAGTGTGCAAAGCAGTAATCAAAGGGTGGCTATTTTGCAGAACATGTTTCCATTTATTTCACACTTTCTTGTTTAATACATAATTCCATGTGTTCATTCATAGTTTTGATGCCTTCAGTGGGAATCTACAATGTAAATAGTTATGAAAATAAAGAAAACCCATGAAATGAGAAGGTGTGTCCAAACTTTTGACTGGTAGTACATCTATGTAAAGTGGTTTCATTCCGTTTTGTAGGAATGCAAATACCTGAAAACATGGCTGAAAGACATCAGCACTTTTTCTGCTTGTCTCTGCATATTGAATAAGTAAAGCTTTTGTACTGTACTCTCTGACTCATTGATAGCAGGAAATTAATAGAGATTAGCTGTATGTCAAACCAGCTGTTTAATTCTGTTTTACATATAACCAACCAGGACAGAAATAACGAGGGCAGACAGTTCAACTGTTTATTAGAAAAAGTATTAAAAGAGTAGAAAAACATGACAGAAAGTACAAAACACTGTACATGTATTCAAATGCAAATTCCCTTCTTTGATCACAACATGAGTGCACATCGGTGTGAAAAGGCTTCACTGCCTGCTGCACGTTTCACTGTGGGAAACAATCAAACGAGCTTCACAATGAGTCCGCTGGGAGACAGAGAGGAAAAAACTATTTACAAAGAAGCTCCGCAGCTCTCAGAGCCTCAACCTGCACAACAACCCCAGTGCAACCTCCTGAGAAAACCCTGCTGGCAACAAACCACAGCTTCTGTCCAATTTCTACACTGTTTTGATTCAACAACAAAAAAATCCTGTTTAAAAAAAATTAGAAAATCTGGCAGAAAAATATGCGATGACATACTGTAACATTCAAAAATTGTAACAAAAGAAAAATATCAAATATTTAGAAAATAAGGATATTTATAGCTGCTTTAAATACAGTAAATTTATTTTTCAGTCACCTTTTGTAAAACAAAAAAATTCTTTTTGTAAAAATACAGATTTTTGGTGTGGACAGCTGTTACATGGAAAATTTTTAAAATGACATTGTTTTTTAAAAATGCAGTTAAAAATGTTTTTTAAAGTTTTTTGACAGTGGAAGTGGCCCCTGTGATGCGTAAAAGCCGGTTAGGAGCATAAATAAACTGCTGCTGCCTGACAAATATGAACATACTTTCAGTTGAGAAGCACATATTTGACAGTTGCATCCACAGACAGTTTCATGTCATCTGAGCTCCACCTCACAGCTCCACTCGGCATAGCGTCCAGTGGAGATTCATATCTGTCCCCAAACTAACGTCCCCGGAACAAACTGGACCTCCATATTATACATAGTTCTTCTTGTCAAAGTCCCCGTTGGCTGTGATCGTCTTGGTGGGGACGTATTTGATGGGGTAGGACCCTCGGACCCCCTGGGAGAAGGAGCAGCACAGCAGCGTCCCGCCCAGCAGCAGCAGCGCGGTGGCCGCCCAGCCGATGTAGATGGAGGCTCCGATCTCCCTCTTCTTGGATGAAGGAATCTGCGGGTTGTGGAAGTCCACGATGATGTTGTTTGCCATCCAGCAGAGAGGCACCAGCACGAAGAGCCCGCTGATGATGTAGATGACCCCTCCGGCGTGCACCACCCGCGCCTTCACCGTCTCGTCCTTGATGCAGTTGGTGCACTGCGCGCCGGCCACCGTCACCGTCAGCGCCACGACGCCCAGCACGGCGGAGATGACCGTGAGGGCTCGGGCCGTCTGCAGGTCCTGAGTGAGGGCCAGAACCGAGTCGTGCACTTTGCACTGCATCTGGCCGGTGCTCTGCACCACGCAGGACATCCACAGACCGTCCCAGATGGTCTGAGCCACCACGATGTTGGTGTCGATGAAGGCGGTCACCTTCCACATGGGCATCCCGCAGGCCACCATCACCAGCAGGGAGCCGGTGACGCACAGCGCCAGGCCCAGGAACTCCAGACAGGCAGCGAGCATGGCTCCGGTTCTACAGCTCTGATGGTCCGGACCGACAGGTGAGGTCTTCAGAAGTGGGTTTGACGGCGCTGCGCTCCGAGGCTCCTCATTTATCACACTGACGCTGCTGCTGCGCCTCCACACAAACTTTAGACCAATCAGAGGTGAGCGCATCTTTGTATCAGCCAATGAGGAGCGTGAAGGAGCACCAGCGCCTCAATGCGCACGTGAAGGAGCGCGTGCGTGTGTGCGCACCGGTGAGAGCAGTTTGAGCAGGAGCGCGCACTGCGCGGTGCCTTCCTGTGATTCAGTCTGGGATGAGGACAGCTTTAGGCTCCAGGAGGAAACAGAAACTTGGTGTTTTCAACTAACTGGACCCCTTTTTATATAGAATATGCAAATATCTCAGTTTCTACTGTTTTCTACTTTTGTGGCTCCTTACAAGTAAAATAAAACACTCATAACAAATATGAAGGGGCAACAAAAGCATACGAAATGGCCAAGAAGAGACACAAAATATGGCCAAATGTGATGAAAATGACAACAAAACAAGACACAAAACTACCACAGAGAAACAGAAAATCATCACACTGACTCAAATAATGACTACAAAACACACAAAACAACTATAAAGAGCTATAAAACTGCAAAGCAGCACAGAAAAACTATAGACATAAAGCATCACAAAGAGACAGATAACTACAAAGAAGCATCACGAGACACAAAATGACCAAAAAGAGGGACAAAACCACTGAAGAGAACTGTATAATGACAACTTAAATAGACAAAATGACCCAGAAAGTCACAAAATTACCAACAAGAGGTACAAAACCACTGAAACAAACTGAAAAATGACAACTTAAATGGACAAACTGACCCAAAAAACCCCACAAAATTACCAAAAAGAGACACAAAAATCCCAGCATGACAAAAACAAGGGATACACATCTTGATTTTTGACACATTTAGTAAGTTAACAGAACTTTCTCTCTTTCTCATGAATCCAACAACTTCTAATTGTTATTAATGCCAAACATTAGAATAAGTTTTTACAGGAAAACAGATCCATTTAGTCCAAATATTCATTCATTCATATGATGGGTGTCTTTGAGTTGCTACATTGAGAGTGCATTTAAAACTGTGGCAATGATTTTGCCACCATCATCGTTTTCTGATATTTTAACCCATTTTGTTCTGCTTCAGAAACACTCAGAGGAATGCAGGATGCAGTCAGAGCCGAGAACAAGGCGACCATGTTGACTGGCTCCATTGTGCTCTGACTGCTTTGCTGAAAAGTCCAATCTCCTTTTGTGTTTTTGGGCTTTAAGTGGAGTCAGCCAGTGAGAGGTGAAGCCTGAGTTGAGGGAAGGAACATATCCTCAAAGCGCTGCTGACTGATGGTTGCTGGTACAAAAATACACCCAACTACGCCCTGCTCAAAGTGAAACACATCCCAGTATGTTCCATTTAAATAGGTCAGTGAACTTTGTATTTTTGGAAAAGCTTTATGCTTCTTTTCATTGGCTTCCTGTGAAATCAGAATTTAAAATCACAAAGCTCTTAACGACCAGTCTCCACCGTGTCGTAAAGACCTTACAGTACCGTATCATCCGAGCAGAACTCTTTGCTCTCAGACTGCAGGCTTTCTTGTTGTTCCCAGAATTTCAAAAAGTAGAATGGGAGGTTGGACTTGAAGGAGCGCGTGCGTGTGCAACAAGATAGTGATAACGATAATAATGTAATAACTCAATCTACACAGCTCTACCAAGAAGGAAACATCTGTCCTGGTGGAAACCTTCAATCTGCTTCCCACACAGAAAAGTGAAACGTGCACCTGGATTTAACGGCGCATCTGAAAAAGCGAGATGGAGCCGGTTCTTTTTTAAAATTCCTTCTTGTTGCATTAATCTTTTTTTTTTCTCGACACAAATACAGACACAAAGGTGTCTCCACCATCTTGTAAAGTGTCTTGAGACGATTTGACTGTAATTGACGCTATATAAATAAAATTGAATTGAATTGAATTGAATATTTTTAAGGCCAGGCTTAAAACCTTCCTTTTTGACAAAGCTTAAAGTTAGGGCTGACTCGGGTGACCCTGAGGGCGTCAGTTGGAGTCTGCATGCACGGGGCACAACTGACTTCTTCTTTGATGTCCCTTAGTTCTGCCCCTAATTCTGCTGCTGTAGGCCTAAGCTGCTGGGGGACCTCTCTTAACGCACTGAGCCCTTCTCTAATTACCTTTATATTTACTATATACTGTTATTGCATTGCATTCACTCTGTTTCCCCCGTGTTCTTCCTCCGAGTGTCCCTGGTCCTGGAACTGGAAGCATCAGATCTGCGGTTGCTGTCCCACACAACCTAGTCTCCATCATGTCCACTGTGGGATGCTGCCGCTGTCTTTCCTCCAGTCCACTGCTTCCAGCTGCCCATTTCCACCAATCTACTCTGCATCGCCCTAACCATACATAATTTACTCATCTACACACTCTTTGAATCTTACTACCAGCTATATATGGAGTATATTTAATGCCAGAGCCGTACACCATAACAGTAAACTATGAATCAGTTTCAATATTGACTTGTACTTTGTATGTATCATCTATGTTACTCTTATCATGCATGTATCCCAATGTGCTTTGTATGTTTCCTTGTCCCCCTCTACCGCTAACCTGGCAATAGCCAGACCGCTCCATGTAAATCCGTTCGGAGGAAAGAGGCACGGATTGGGCAATGCAACAGTATGTCCTGCCTCTGACAGGTTTGTTTTTAGCCAATCGCGGGATCTTCACAACGAGCGGAGCCAATTGGTAGATTAAACTCTTACCAAAACCCGTATGTAAAAAAGCACAAACATCTTTACCATCCAGAAATGCGCAAAGCGCCTCTCGTTGTTCTTCCTTCAAAGCTGAAACTGACTTAATAGCAGCATCTACACGATCGTTGTCCTCCGTTGCCGTGTTTGTTTTGATCTACTGGCGCTTGGTGTCGTCTTCACACCCGGATATCCCGCCCCATACACGAATACTGCTGCGTGATTGGCCCGTGCCAACTTGGCTCTGTACGAACAGTGAATGCGGGAGCGGTGCAAGATGGTTTCTTGAGAGATTTGTGAACTCACAAATATTGCGAGAAATCAACTTGCTGGCAAGGTTACTCTACCGCTTCTATCCCTCTCAACCCGCCGGCCAAGGTTTCTTACCGTTTAAAGGGAGTCTTTTTTCTTGCCACTGTCGCCTTAGGACTTGCTCTGGGGGTTCAGGCGTATGGGTTCTCTAAAGCATCTTGAGACTATTTGAATTGTAATTGGTTTGACTGTGGAAATGTGTTGTACATGTCTTAGCATGCTGGATGTGTGCGTATCATGAGGCACTGAGATTCATTGCTCCGCCAAGGAATGAGTTATGTGACCATCGGCGTCAGAAATGACACAATGACCAAGTGCTTAGATTTTGGCAGTGATGTGGCTTACAATGACTGAGCAGCCTTGGCATCACGTGTGGAGGTCAGCCCTCTAGAGAGAGAGAGAGTGTGTGTGGGTGTGTGTGTCTGCTCTTAGTGTTTACTGCAGAGAAAGCGATGCATGCTGATAGAAGCTGACCACACCTTCTATAATCTGCTAATGAGGAGGACCCACAATCTCAATGTTTTAGTCACAAAGCTACTCCATTTCCCTCAAAGACAGAACTGAATGAGAGCGCTGCCATCAGAGGGCGGCCTGTTGACTCACCTATTTATCATCCACAGCAGATAAACACAAAGAGGAAGAGTTGTGGTGCCAAGATAAAGTCCTTCTTTTTTCCTTCTAAGTTCTCCAAATGGACAAAGAAACGGCTGCTGAGCAGAGATGTGCTTTACTTCTGCTGCATCAAACTGAAGAGTTCAGGAGGTTTATTAAGACCAGACACTCATTCTTTGATAAAAACCTCGAGTTGAAATTCTTGATGTGGTAGATCAGGATCTTTGTCTGTAGTTTTGTCCTGCCAGTCAGATCAGCAGCTGCAGATATCTCAAACATCATTATGACTCATCATAATTACTCTGCCAAGGAACACCGTGGAGTTATGTGATGGTTGGTGTTGGTTTGTCTGTCTGTTTGTCTGTCAGTTAGCAACATTACCCAAAAATGGGCAAACGGATTTGGATGAAATTTTCAGGGAAGGCCAGAAATAACACGAGGACTGAGTGATTAGTGGTACTGTGGATCGTTC
This sequence comes from Acanthochromis polyacanthus, assembly GCF_021347895.1. Taxonomy (NCBI): domain Eukaryota; kingdom Metazoa; phylum Chordata; class Actinopteri; family Pomacentridae; genus Acanthochromis; species Acanthochromis polyacanthus. Next base: position 20,647,709 of record NC_067130.1, read on the forward strand.
TGTGCTTCCTGAGTTCTGCTGCAACTGTGTCTTACAGATTCTTAGATAGCCCCTGATCTTCCTGTATCCTACTATTCATCTTTATGAAGCATAACAGAAGGAATACTCGTCCGTTCAGCTTCAAAAGAAATTATCTAATTTTGAATCATATGGCATTCAAATTCTTCACAGGAATGTACTCACTTCTGTTGTATACTGTATCTGCACTGCTGCTATTACAGACAGTTTACGTGAACACACTGTCAAGAAATGTATTCTACTTCTGCACTTGAGTCTTTGATTTATAAAGGTCTGTGGAGATATTGAGAATCTTCCAGTAAAGACTTATTCACACCATTTTGGCATGTGGTAACAATCCAAAGTGTTTTTCACACTGAAAGTCTCAAAGCAAGACAGAATGCACTTGTTTCGAGGCAGCTTTCCCATCACACCTCTGCAATGTCTCAGTTTTTACAAATTTTATGTGTCCTGTGAAAGTGTCTCTGTTTAAAATGAGTCATAAATTAAATGTTAAGAACTAATCCCTGCAGCTTGAAGGATACGGAAGCATAAATCACTGTCTCCTTTGTACATTTTGCATGTTTTTTGACAGTTTTAAGTCCATGAAGTTCACATTATGATTCAATTCAATTCAATTCAATTCAATTTTATTTATATAGCGTCAATTACAGTCAAATCGTCTCAAGACGCTTTACAGAACCCATATGCCTGACCCCCAGAGCAAGCCCAAAGGCGACAGTGGCAAGGAAAAACACCCTTTTAACAGGGAAGATAGAAGTTGAGCTGATTACTCTGCCAAGGAGTTATGTGATCATTGGAGTTGGTTTGCCTGTCTGTTTGTCTGTTAGCAACATTACTCAAAAACAGGCTAACAGATTTCGATGAAATTTTCAGGGAAGGTCAGAAATGACAAAAGAACCACCTGTTTAGATTTTGACAGTGGTGTGGCTTATAGTCTGGATCTACGGATTTGTTAAAGATTGTATCATTGCGAAATAGTGGCATGGCATCACTGTAGCTATGACTACAAATGAACACTGCGTCAGCTGCCTGCTGATGATCACATGATTGCGATTCTACTAAAAATCCGCTGCTGCGGACTTATTGGGACTTATGCGTTAGAAATGACACAAGGAACAATTGGTTAAATAGTGGGGTTGTTTCCTAGTCCCATCAATTCCCACCGCCCACTATGTAGGTCACTCAATTCGGTATCTGTTCATAACGTGCACAGGAATGACACACACCTGTGTACAAGGTCATTTTATTCGTGGGTACATCTATATTAAATAGCCACATTCTTTAGTGCTGTGATTACCTCCACAAACTTTTTTTCAAGATTTCAGCTGTCGGAAATGATGCAATAACTGAGCAGCCTTGGCAGAGTACTGCACTCTCTGAACACTTTTCTTGTTGATAATGTGCAGCCAGATCTATGTTTTCTCATTTGGGACAGAGGTGGCAGGTGTTTGTCCTGCATGGACGTCAACACGCCTACAAACAACATTCTTTCAGATAAACACAATCAGCTCACTGCCTGGAAAGATCATTAGTTCATGAGTACACACACACACACACACACACACGCACACGCACACACACACACACACACACACACACACACACACACACACACAACCATACACACAAACACGCATGCGTGTGCAGGAGCATAAGTCATGATGTCACGTAGTGGTAAGTAAGGTCATGACAACAATGTCCCTGTTGGCCCAACAACATGAGAGCTGTTAATCACAGCTAATGCTCCAGCAGAACCAAGACGCTGATTGAAACAACGTGCTGTGTGCACATGCATCTTTGTGTGTTTCTATGTACATGCTGTGTCTGCATGTAAAATTCCCCAGAAAGCCAGATGCTTCCTCTTTTCTTTCTGTGGCTGAGTGTTTATAGCTACACAAAAACACTTCCAGCTCCTCCTTACCGCTGAGACGCTGACCATCAGTTCTGATCCAACAAACTCTGACTGACTTTCTGCAGAGTAAAAGTGCATTCTCTGCGCAACAGCAAAACATAAGAAAGAAAAAACAGAAAAACACCAAAGCTTCAGTTCCATTTGGAGACAAACAACATTGTCTGCTGCGGTTTTGTGTCTCTGTGGTCATTTTGTGTGTCTTTGTGTTCATCTTGTTTGGCTTTGTGATCTTTATATCATCACTTTGCATCACTTTGTGTGTTTTTGTGTCTTTTTCATGTCCTTTTGCATGTTTATATGGTCATTTTGTGTCTTTTCATTGTCATTTGCATCACCTTGTGGTCTGTTTGGGCCTTTTTCTTGTCATTTTGCATCTGCGTGGTCAAATTACTTCTTTTTGTGTTCATTTGGTGTCTTTTTGTGGCCATCTTACATCAGTTTGTGATCTTTTTGTGTCTTTTTTTCTCATCATTTTGCATCTCTTTATCGTCATTTTGTGCCTTGTTATTGTCATTTTACATCTTGTGATTTTTTTTTTTACTTTCAATCTAGTGTCTTTTTGTCATTGTCATCATCTTGCATCACTTTGTGGTCTTTTTACTGTCATTTTGCATCTCCCTTTAGTCTTTCTGTGTCTTTTTATGGTCATTCTATGTATTTTTGTGTGTATTATGCTTCCAGAAGCTTGTTTGCAGTGTACAGTCTAAAAGGAGGCAACAGCAAAACTGGATTTTATTACGCCTGTAAAGTTTAGCATAATATTTATCATGCACTTAATGATGAGCCATCATTAGGTGTTAACTGCCTCTTCCTCCTCTTGTGTGGTGCTTGTGTTTGGTTGTGTTTTGCTGGTTGTTTTTATGAAGATCACTGACAGCTGCCAGCTGACGTGTTCAGCTGAGATGCAGCAGCGTTAGGATGTCCTGTCTCTGATCATTTCCCTATGACTCCATTGTTCTCCGAGCTGCTGAGAATATTCTGCTCCTCCTTTTCCACATCGGCTCGTTTTATTATCCACTGTGAAGAATCACCTGCCGGCCGTTTGGCACTGGAAGAGGCGTGAGGCCTTGGCATGCCGTTGTGCGTTTGTCCGGTTCCAATATCTGACACGTGGGTCGGTAGTTTGAACGTGAGGCGTCTTTAATGTTCGCTGATTGTCCAGTGTGTGTGTGACCTTGTTAGCGCTACAAAAACTCCCCTACCTACTGGAAACACACAAAACATTCTGTTAATGTTTGAAATTTCTACAGTGAAATAAATAAAGCAAGCAAAAAACATTTGGTGTAGCTTGATTTCCTTGGATTATACTGAACTGACAAAAATTCAACCTAAAACCATTTAAAACTTTATTATTTTGTATCATTTTGTCGCCCTATGCCTCTTTGTGGTTCTTCTGTGTCTCTTTGTGATTATTTTTAATCTCTTTGTGATCTTGTTGAATCTATTTGTGGTCATTTTGTGTCTTTTTCTGGACATTTTGTACCTCATTTGATGCCTCTTTGTCGTCATTCTGCATCATTTGACTGCCATGAAATCTTGAAGTGATGTGTTAATGGCATTATTTGCGAGGCGCTTAATTTGAAAATAAGGGGAAATACACATTATTCATCTTTTAATTCAACTCAGGTAGCAAATCCTGAGGCTTCAAAAACAGAAAACTTTGAAATAAGGCATGAATTCTTCAAACATTCAGTTTTATACGAGCTTCACACAAAAGGCACACAGTTTTCTTCAAAGTCTTTACACTGCAAAAAAAGATTTGCTTTATTTCAGGATGACTAAATCTTGTGTTTGTTGATCATAGACAAAGAGTTTCGTCAGACCCCAGCACTTTGTGATCATTTTGTCTGTCTTTTTTGCTCAGTTGGTTTTACAGTTGACCACTTATCAGCACACACCGAACTGATTTCTGCCAGTCTTTTTGTTGATGAAAACAAATGTAATTTCTGTGCTGAGGTTGCTGGCAGCAGATAACCAGTGAAACTTTCCCGGTAATGTCAGGGGGCCAGATATTTCGCTGCAGGAACAGTTTTGACCCATGGACCACTGTTTACCTACAGGTGTCATAAAGGAAATTGTCCAATTGGTGCCACTTTCTTTTTTTACTGTTGCCAGAACAAAGCACAATGGTTTGTGAGTCTCTGTTCGTCACAGTGCTTCAGTGACTCACTCCGTCTGTGTGTCTTTTAGCACAGATGTGTCACAGATGGTGACAGTACTACTGCAGTATGTCTTGTGTGCTGTCATTCTGCTGCACCTATCCTTGAATTGAGGCGGAATTGCTGCACATAATGTGTGAAAAATAGATCAAAACTTTGCTTCATTGATCCTTTTTATTGACTGCGATGGATAAATACTTTCAAAAGTCATAACTCCGTCTGACAACTTTTGTGAGACTTAATCATCTGTGATTACACTGGTGTGAATATTTTTGGAAATTGTCTGCTTCCGAGATAAAATTGGTAAATCTTACATATTTTGATAAGATGAACTGGAAAACAAATGATAAAACCGATGATTGGCTAATGTTTCCAAGATATTTAATGACAAAGTTTTATTATGTGTATATATATGTATTTGAAAGGATTTGCACGGATTAAACAAAAGAAATCTCATGACTTACTGTAACTAAATGTATTAGGAAAATACAAACTGAAACATCACTTACAACATTAAAACAACAGCTTTATGGCTTGTCTCTTGTACACGGCATCAGGCTCATCCCTTGACACATTCCAACAGTAGTCAGCCAGCAAAGATGGAATCCATTTTCCCTGATACCTTGTCTCCATGGCTGCAATGTCCTGGTGAAATCGCTCCCCATGCTCATCACTTACAGCTCCACAGTTCAGTGGGTAAAAAATCCCGATGTGACGGCAAAAAGTGTATTTTCAGTGACATATTGCAGCCAGGCACCGTGTAGGACTTCAGGAGGGTTGCCACCAGCTGCTTATCATTTTCTGTCTTGTTGTTTCCAGAAACTCTGTTGTCCTGATCCCCTGTTTTACATCCAAAGTAAAGATGACATGCCTTTTTCACAACAGCAGTTATACTGCGTTTTTTGATGCAAAGGTTACCTCAGTATCACTCGCTGACAAAAGCTGCTCCATATATGGACTTAGACAAATGCTCACCGTGGCTCATGAACTGTAACAAAGTGTACAATATATGAAAGAGGCAGAGATGAATATCTTCTAGATTACAGAGATGTTTTGAGTCAGAGCCTGTAGCTCAGATGGATACAAATCCTTTCGATTAATAATCGCTCTCTCATTACTTTGTATAGAATTTCAATATTTGACTTTTGATAACTTGAGCCAACCATCGCCTTTAACTTATATTTTCTTTTTGAGAAACTGAAGGCAGATAAAGTTTAACTGCTTTAATTCTGGAAGCATTTTGCTTGTAGATCAGTGATATCTGTACTGGTTTTTGTGAAGTTATTGAAATGATTGGGTGCACTGAACTCTGATCAAATAAAGTATCGGCAAAATGATACTTCATGTCTAATGTTTTCATCTTTGTACCCCAACCAAACTACTACAGCTACCAGTGGGGGCGTTACCTAAATGTTCTTTGTGCTTTTGTTTGTGTATTTGGAAGGTGTTCATTTCATTTCTTCATTTTCATGTCTCCTTATAGTTGTTTGGTGATTCTTTTTGTAGCTGACTGTTATGTCCTTGTATTAATTTAGTGTTGTACTGCATCTCTCTGTGGTCATTTTTGTTCCTTTTGTGGTCTTTTTGAATCTCTTTCTGGTCATTTTACCCTTTTTTGTAGTATTTTGTGTTTTATTTTGTGTGTTTATGTGGTCTTTTTGCAATGCTTTTGTGGTCATGATGAATCTATGTGGTCACATCTTTTTTTGATCGTTCTACGTCTTGTTGTGGCTGCATACAGCATCTCTCTGTCATGGTTTTGTGTCTGATGGCATTTTGTTCTTTTTGTGGTCATTTTGTGTCTCTCTGGGTTAGTTTTCGGCATCTTTGTGGTTGTTTTGTATCTCTTTTATGTCTCTGTGGTTATTTTGCCTCTCTTTGAATTACTTTTTTGTATGTACGGTACCTGTGGTTGTTTTGTTTCTCTTTGGTTTGGATTTGTGTTGCTTTGTGGTTGTTACGTTGCTTTGAGAGTATTTTGTGTCTCTTTGGTTGTGCTTTGAGTGTTTCTCAGGAAAGCTGAAGTGCTCAGTAATCCATTCAGGCTTAAATGTGAACATATTGTTGAAATAACCTCCTACACAAAGAGACGCTGTTTTGTTTTTTTAATGAGAGGTAGGTCTCTATCCTACATCACATTCATTATACTGTAATTAGCTGCAGTCACACAAAATTACTGCTGGTGACTCAGACTGAAGGAAATCCCAACACTAGAAAGTCATCATTGTGCCTGATAGCAGAGCTCGCTTGTGCTTCTGGGTTTGTTGTGTCCACTGTGCCTTCTCTTCCGCTGGTGACTAATTGCACCTGTTTTAACAAAAGACGGAAGTGACACATTCATGCAGCTCACAGTCATCCTGTGTGAATTCAGCTCCTCACATCTTTACTTTCAGTGTGACACCACCGCACTTCAACTTTACTGCAATAATGCTGCAACTACATTGTTGCTGTTATTCTATGATATTTTTCGGCTTAAGTTGGTACATTAAGAAAAGATCCTTTACATTTTATAAATATGCAGATGTCTTCGTCTTTGGATCAGTGCAAAATACAGGCATTTAAAAATCTGGAACCAGACAAATAGTGACAGTTTGATTGATCAGGAAAGTAATCTCCTAATTAATCCACAATGACAATAATCAATAAGAGGAAGAGACACAGAAGAGACACAACAATGAACAAAATGAGACAATAAAATACCACAAAGAGAAGCAAAACAACAACAAATGATGCAAAATGACTATGATGAAGACAGCTACTGATACACAAAATTAATACAGAACAGAATACTGTGAGGACAAAAATTATCCTCAAAGAGACACAAGAAAGTCATAGGCAGACAAGAAAACCACAAAGAGACACAAATGAGTAGAAATACTGTGATAGACTGGTGACCTGTCCAGGGTGTCCCCTGCCTTCACCCTAAGTCAGCTGGGATCGACTCCAGCCTCCCATGACCTTAATGAGGATTTAGCGCTGTATAGATAATGGATGGATGAGTAGACATAGACACAACACAACCATAAATAGAAACAAATCATCTGCGCAGAGATAACAAAATGAGACACAAAAAGATACCAAAGTAGAAAAGACAATGAACAACCACACTAAGAGGCAAACAGCTGCAAGGAGACGCAAGCAATTACAAATACGACATAAAATCAGTCCCAGACTGGACTTTACATGATTTTTAATTGAGTATTTTATTGTGTTGCATTGGTGCTTTTGCTTCAATAAAGGATATGAGTGCTGTCTTTTTTCAAGTCAGGTTTCATGATGACCCTTTACAATACAACAGACCCTGTGCTGGTGTACATAGAGTTTTCCAGTAAATAAACAGTCAGTCTGTGTTTATTCTGACCTGTTCCTGCAGTGAGTCCAGCCTGGTTTCTATAGAGAAAGACGGTGATGCTACAGGACTGAACATGACACTGAGCGGGGAGGCTAATGGACTCCCAGCAGATGCTGCCCTCAGGCAGATCCAATACATTGTGACCTCTGTGTGCTGAGAGAGGAGTCTGACCTGCTAACACCCATTTAAATCACAGTGGAAATGTTGTTGACTGTTGTTAAAACTGTGTCAAATGGTGCATAAATGCTAAGCTGAGGGCTGACCCTAATCAGAGTTGATGGATGGCCCATTTTTTCCCCAACCATTGTTAACCAACTTCAATATGTTTTGCTTGTTTGCTGTTTGGTGTCTGCAATGACCATAAAGTGACTCAAAATAACCACAAAGACATAAAATTCCCACCAAAATGATCTCAAAGACACACAAAAACAAAACTAAAGTGACTATAAATGAACACAAATCAACACATAATCACCACAAAGATACACAAAATGACCACAAAGAGATGTAAAACGTAAAAATTGAAGTCTCTTTGTTGTCTGTTAATCTTCACATGTGATTTGCGGTTGTGCAGTGGCTGCAGAACAGAACAAACACCTTCTTGAGAGTTTTTCAGGTGACCCAGTGAGTGTTTTGTTCCACAGTGACCGGCTGGACTGTGGACTCTGTGGGAGTGGCCTCTGTGGACCCACTCCTCCTCCTCTCAGCTCCATCTGCCTAGGCTTGTTTAGATTTCCGGAGCCATTTTCCCGCCTTATCTCCTCCATCAGGTCATTTCCTATGTGTAACAGCACCATGTCCTGTCTCTGTGGAGCACAATCAGAGAGATAACACAAGATAACACAACATAACACACTGATTCTCTTTTTCCTCCCTGGCTCTCTTTCTATTCCTGCACCGCTTTCCTCCTCCTGCTGCGTCCTGCTCTTTGACTTCATTCAGATCTTATCTTGAACATGTTGGAAGTCATCAAACACTGGTGAGACAAATGAAAAATGAGTTTTTCTCTCTGTGTGTTTATACTTGGCATTTTGACCCATATATTTCCTTCAGAGGGAGGGAAGTGATCAAAACAGTCACGTAGGTAACACCCAGCTCTATTCTGTTTTAAGTTTTTCCTCCTTGGTATTTCTGCATTTTTTAAAAAGGCAAACAGTGTTTTCTCCAATGTAGAACAACCACAAACAGATACTGAATGACCACAGACTGGTGCAAAGTAACCAGAGAGACATAAAATGACCACAAAGACACAAAATGACTACAAAGAGATTCAAAGTGGCTACAAAGGGACACAAAATGACCACTAAATGATGCAAAATTACTATAAATACACAAAAAATGACCACACAGTGATTCAAAAGAAGACAAAGGGATTCAAAATGAGCACACAGATGCACAAAATTACTACAAAGAAATGGAAAATGACCAGAAATTACTCAAAATAACAACAATTACACACACAAATATTACAAAGGCACTCAATGTTTAAAGTAACCAGAAGGACATAAAAAAAATACCCACAAAAATATACAAAATGACCATAAACAGGCACAAAATGACGACAAAAAGATGCAAAATGACAAACAACAGACAAAATAATGACAGAGACACCAAATGACGACACAAAATAGCTAAATGACCATAAACATACACAAAATGACCACAAAGAGACACCAAATGACCACAAAAACATGGAAAATGACCACAAAAAGATGCCAAATGTCTCCACATTCCTCCCCTTCCCTCCTCTAACTCCATTGTCGCTCTGCCAGACGGAGAAAATGCTCGCTCAGAACAATGAGGGCTTCCTTCTGTGAGGTGGCGTGCTCAGCGGTGGCGAGGAATCAGCAGAGAGCACATGTGATGGTCATTGTATGTTGCTGATCTGCAGCCTTCCTGCATTATTCCATTTCCCAGCTGAGGTCATTGTGTGTCCTTCGGCATTCTCATATGAATACACTACATACATGCCACCTCCCAAGGCACAAACACACACTGAGCTCAGAGTTCAGGCTCGTAAATAATGCAAAGGAAAGAGAATTACACGTGACTTTTCAGCAAATGCTGTTTATCTCAGTGTTGAAGGTGAAGAAGCTGAAAACAAACTTCATGGTTGACTAAGTAATGAACCTTTTAAAGTGATTCCCCTATTTCAGCACAGGTGCAGCCAACTGGTGCTAGAAGTCACTCCAGTATCATCTGATCATCTGAGTGCAATAAATGTATCCTGAATGATTGTAGTATAAAGACACTGGAAGGTCCGGTCACTGGTAAATCAGTACAACTGGTTGTTACTACACTAGGAAGACAGAAGAACTCTTCAAGCATCTCTGTGAAAAAGTTATTGAATAAGTCAGGGGATGGATACAAGAACATTTCCAGGTCACATGATTCCTCTTGGAGCACAGTTGTCTGTCTAGAGCAGGCTATCCTCAAAAACTGAATGACCATACAAGAAAGAGACCAGTGAGGGAGGCCACCAAGACACCTATGACTCCTGTGAAGAAGTTACAGTGACTGAAATAAGAGAGACTGCTCATACCACAACTATCAAGAGTGGCAAAGAGAAAGTCACTCTCAGAAAAGCTCAGATGAAGTTAGGGCTAGAGTTCACCACAAGGCCCATGGGAGAATCTGAAGTCAACAGGAAGAAGGTTCTTTGGACTGATGAGACCAAATATCAGCATTTTGGCTTTTTTCAGGCAAGATGTTATGTTTGACAGACACTAAACACTGCACATCATCACGAACACATCATCCTCACCTTGAAGTATGGTGGTGGCAGCATCGTGGTGTGCCTCAGCCTCAGGAACCGGAAGGCTTGTAAAGGTAGAGGGTGAAATGAATGCAGCAAATCACAAGTAAATCCTGCATTTTTAGGTACTGCAATTGCCAATAGTTTTAAAATGATAGTCCTCAAACCAACATCCATTTTTTACATACTATCTAACAAGCATTTATGTTGACAAAGTTAAAGAGGATGCTCATTTTAAATACATTTTATCTTAAAATATCCTTCATATAGACCCTTTAATGACCCACGTCACGAATGACGTCACAGCTTTAGCTGGAGGCAAAAGAGGAAGCCCGCGGCCGGACCGAAAGGCGAAAGACTGAGGGACGAGGCTCTATCAACTTTTCTAAAATGTCGTCCTGCTGTGTTTTTGGATGCCAGAATAGGAGGAATGACATTGGCGAACGCAAATTAAAGTTTTATAGGATTCCACCTAACACTCGTGCTCAGAGGGAACGAAGACAGTTGTGGTTAAATGCACTGAGGCAAAAAGACTGGACAGAGACGATCAGCTGCAGTCAATTCCAGCCATTTTCAGTACAAAAAATCGCTAATATTCTATTTGTAAATAAAAAATATTCAATTCAATTCAATTCAGCTTTATTCCAGACACTGGGTCCAAATACACACACCATAAGAACAAGGACACAACAAGACACAGAAAAAAACACAATCAAAAACAATAACCCGTTAAATATGACGAGAAATACGGGGAATATTGGACGCGCATGGCGAGGTGCATTTCCTTCAAAACGACCTATTCGTGGATTATATACCGACTTCAAGACATGTTTTGGACAAAATAGTTTACTGGCTTGTGTTGTCTGGATGTCCAAGGTTAGCTTATGGCCGTTTTTTGTGGAATATTTTCATCTGTGTGTAATAATGAACCCGGAAATGTGAGTCGCGCTGTGTACGTTGAAGCCGTGTACAGAGAAAGGATGGATGAATATTCGTTGTTTGTCGGACAAATGTGTTTATATTACCCGCTGTGGTAATCACATCTGAAAGTGGTTTATACCGGCGGATTCATGAGAATCTAAGCTTTCCATCGGCGTATAGTGTTTGTATAATCGCGTTTGCAACCTTCGGACATTCTTTAAATTCCTATGCAAATTAGAAAGTGTACCGCCGGCGGTACACTGAAGTTTAACGGGTTAAAAATGCTCGAATTTGCAGCGCAAACTCCCAGCGCAAACTAAATACTCCCAGTCCTGCTTGACTTCTCGCACCGCTTTTGCCTCCAGCATAAGCCCCGCCCACAAAAAAACGTCACAATGTTTGTAAACAAATAAAGGGTTTATTTTGTTTCAAGTTTGAGCAGCAGAATATTGTGTTGTTTTGACTGTATTGTTATTGTTGCAATGCTGGTATATTGGTGTCTGGTAAACCCTTGAGGGTTGGGCACACTTCTGTGCATGACACGAAAATAAAGAAATCAGTCAATCAATCAATCAATCAATCAATCAATCAATCAATCAATCAATCAATCAATCAATCAATCAATCAATCAATCAATCAAATCCTTCAGACGTGATTAATAACTAATGTTACTTGTGATGTTGTTACACGTCAGAGCTTTGGGTTACCATTAAATGTGCTGTCCAGAGGCTTGAGCTTTCTAATGACAAGAAAAAAACTCACTGAACTCCAGCTTGTTGAGTTGTATTTTTGGTCATTTTGCCTTTATTTGTGATCATTTTGTCACTTTCTGGTCACTTCGTAGTTATGCTTCATTTTCTTTTGATCACTTTATGTATCTTTGTGGCTGCGTTGTGTTTCTCTGTTGTCACCTTTTATGCCTTAATGACTGTTTCTGGTCGTTCTGTCACTTTATGTGTTTTTGCTTTATGGTCATGATTTTTCTTGTTTGTGGTTGGGCTGTAGTTGTTTTGTGTGTCTATATGATCATTTTATGTCACTTTTTGCATCTTTGTGGTCATTTTCACATGTGTTTATGTTCATTTTCTGACTATAAGGCCATGCTTTCTCATTTTTGAAACTTTTTGTGCTTCACTATAGTTTGAATGGTTTTCCATTAAGAAATGTTTGCATCATTACAGTCACGTGAAACCGAGGAACTTACCCAGGGACACTCTGACTTCTTGGGCCTGGTAGGCCTGATCTGTGATCCATTCATGGGTAAACAAAATGCTGTGTATTAGAAAACAAGTTTATGTACACAAAAGTTCAAAAGTTTTATGTCAGCCAAACAATTTCATGTTTTCCATGAAAACACATTTAGTCATGTGCTAACATAATTACACAAGGGTTTTCTAATCATCAATCAGCCTTTCAACACCATTAGCTAACACAATATAGCATTAGAACACAGGAGTGATGGTTGCTGAAAATGTTCCTCTGTACTCCTATGTGGATATTCTGTTAAAAATCAGCCGTTTCCAGCTAGAATAGTCATTCACTGCATTAACAGTGTCTAGACTGTATTTCTGATTCATTTAATGTTATCTTCATTGAAAAAAACTGCTTTTGTTTCAGAAATAAGGACATTTCCTTGTGACCCCAAACTTTATACCGGTAGTGTAAATAAAGAGCAGAAGAGAGATTCTAAAGTGAGCTTTTTCTGTATCTGTGAGTGTTAGCAGACTTCAGAAGAGTGTAATGCTGTGGGTATGGAGGGAGGGAGGGTTTCTCATTGTGTGACCCCCAGCAGCTCAGGAAACAGAGGCAGCGATGGCGGCCTGCTACTGCCTGCAGTCCCACACTCCCGTCATTGTTTGCTGCTGGTCTCCTCCTCCCTCAGGTAGCTGTCAGGTGCCACCACAAACCTCAACAAACCTCACGGCCTATTTCTGCTTTCGTTGTTTTTTTGAACCTGTCACTGTCACTGATCAGTGGAGCGAATCGGCCCTGCCCCTGGATGATTAGAGACTCACTGAAAACAGCTTGTTTACTATGTCAAACAACTAGCAAAACTCCACTTTTTATCTCTGATTCTTTACCCAGTGGGACTGTAGCTTCACTGGAGTCATTTGCCATCCATATATTTTTGACATGAGTGGATGGTACCCCACACATTCTCACACAATGCTGCATTGTTGTGGGATATTCTCTTAAAACACTCCAGTTCCGTGCAGGATGTCTGTATTCACATCTGTGTGTGATGATTAAATAAATAAATGCAGCTTTCATCTGTTGCCCGGGGGGTGGGGGGTGGGGGGGGGGGGGGGGGGGTAATATTTGTTGACATTTTCTTAAATAGCCCCCAGAGCTCCTCCAAATATATCACACTCACAGAGATGTAATATTATATTATGAATCTGAATGTTTGCAATGTTTACACCACTGTATTAAAATAGATTTAGCCTTACTCATGGTCTCATGTTGAGGATGTGACCCTCAGAAGTGCTTTTAGGGCTATTTTTAGGGTTTGTTGTTTAAAATTGAGTCCGTTTAATAAATTTAAAATCAGCCACAGTCACTGATCAGACATTTTCTGAGCTCGCTGCAAATGGATTTAGTGGTAGTCGTCATTTTAGTCATTACTCCGGCAAGGAATGGTGGAGTTATGTGACGATCAGCGTATGTTTGTCTGTCCTTCTCTATGTCTGTCTGTCTGTCTGTTCGCAACATTATTCAAAAACAGATTAACGGATTTGGATGAAATTTTCAGGGAAGATCAGAAATGACACAAGGACCAAGGGATTAGATTTTGGCAGTGATGCAGCTTATAGTCTAGATTCAAGGATTTGTTAAAGATTTCTGTATCATTGAGATAGCAGCATGGCGTCATTGTAACTATGACAACAAGTGAACACTACGTCAGCTGCCTGCTGACGATCACACGATCCTACTACAAATCCACCTCTGTGAACTTATCGGAACTTATCTGTCAGAAATGATACAACTGAGCAGCCTTGGCGGAGTACTGTGCTCTCTAAGTGCTTTTCTAGTTTGTTATGTTTGGTGCCGTCTACGTCATCTCCCCAACAAAGCACTTCTACCTCTGTGCTTTGCTGTCAGGACGATGCGTTCACTGTGGTAGTCCTGGTCAAGTTCACAGCAAATATGTTGGACTCCATGTGAGAAAAACTTTATTTTGGTCCCATCTGACCAAAGAATGTGCTTTGTCTTGCAATTTTATACCAAACAGAACACATGAATTTAGTCCTGGATCTCATCTATAGAGGTTAATGTTGTGAATTTTCCTTCCACAGAAACTTTGATCTCCACTGACAATCTCTGTGTCAAGTCTGAAGCAAATCTGTTTTCAACAGCTGGATTGTGAGCTAGACCAAGCGCACTTCCTGTGGCGTCATTTTTCTCATTTTATAGATGCACTTGGTTTAGTTTCAGTGATCACAGTTTTCTAACTTGTGTGTCAGTGATCACAGGTGGATTCTCTGCTGTCTGCTTGTCACAGCTCGACTGTAGACCGTGTGCACCGCTGCAGCTCACATCAGTGATACTATGGCTTGTTCTGTACCTTCGCTCTGTTCCTCACAGCTGCTAGCCATGCCCCTGCAGTTAGACTGATTGGAAATCACTTGTGTATTTAGTTTAGTTTCAGTGATCACAGGTTTTCTAACTTGCAAGTCAGTGATCACACATGTCTTTACTTTTGTTGCTTGGAGTTTCTTCTGTCTGATCTACATTTTTAATATAAAAAAAACTAAACCGTTTAACTTTGAAGTATTGAAATTACAGTAATTTGATCAATTTGTGAATCATGCAACATTCATGAGATACTGCACACTGGTGTACTGTATAGTAAATACACTGAACAAAAATATAAACGCAACACTTTTGTCTTATCAAGATGCTGACTAATCAGTATCTTGATATGACACACCTGTGAGGTGGGATGGATTATTTCAGCAAAGGAGAAGTGCTCACTATCACAGATTTAGACAGATTTGTGAACAATATTTGAGAGAAATGGTGATATTGTGTATGTGGAAAAAGTTTTAGATCTTTGAGTTCATCTCATAAAAAATGGGAGCAAAAGCAAAAGTGTTGCGTTTATATTTTTGTTGAGTGTAAAAACGGTACAGTCTTATCTTTAATATTTAGACTTGGATACATTTCTAGCATTAATTTTGTTTCTCTGTTGGAAAGCAATGTGGCTCAGTGCCTGTTATTTGAAATCCATCTGTCCATTATTTATACACCACTTAGTCCTCATTAGGGTCACGGGGGCTGGAGTCTATCCCAGCTGACTTTGGGTGAAGGCAGGAGACACTTTAGACAGGTCACCAGTCTATCACAGGGCTAGAGGCCAACAATTTAGATTTACCAAATAACTTCAGCATGTTTGTGGACAGAACTGCACAGCAAGAAGATCCTCAGTTCAAATCCCGGGGTGGGCGTGGGATCTTTCTGCATGGAGTTTGCATGTTCTCTCTGTGCATGTGTGGGTTTTCTCCGGGTACTCCGGCTTCCTCCCACAGTCCAAAAATATGCTGAGGTTAATTGGTTACTCTAAATTGCCCGTAGGTGTGAATGTGAGTGTGATTGTTTGTCTGTATATGTAGCCCTGCGACAGACTGGTGACCTGTCCAGGGTGTCTAGGGTGTCTCCTGCCTTCACCCAAAGTCAGCTGGGAAACCTCCTGTTTCCAGTGTCCGTCCCCTCAGGCTCTTTCTGCCAATTAGAATCCTCCATCTATGCTTTTTGATACTTTGGCTGCCAAACAGATGATGGAGTATCTGATACTATTTGTGCTGGAGGTCTGGTTGGGTCCCTTGGGAGGTCAGAAACTTTCAGTTCCTGAAAAACCAGGTTCTATTTACAGCTCACTCTGGCCTGTTAAAGAACGATGTGTCTTTGATTAAGATCAGTCTAAGAGAGCAGTGGAAAGGCTTTCCTGGAAGTGTTGCTATAACCGTGGTTTTGAATTTTCCAAACATACAGTTTCTCAAATATAACAAATAGGTGAAAGGTCAAAGTCTGTTTGAACAATGGCAGAAATTAATATCACTACCATTATGATTACTATTATTATCAATAAATGAATGCATAGAAAATGTGAAAGTTATGAATGACCATGTGACTGAAACATGAAAAACATGATGCAGATCACTTTATCCACTACAGCATGTTTTCATTATTTCGTGAAATTACACATAATAGCTAGTAAAATCACAGAAAAAATTTATCAATTTACATATTAATCACAGAACAACTGATGAAAACTATACATACTGTCCACATCAAAAACAGCATTTTTAAAGTTCTGAATTCATTGTTTTACATTTTTTACTGTATTTAATCGGTAAAAATATTGTTTTTCACTAGTTTTTTAATAGAAAAATATATCTATCAAGGATTAGAAATTTGCTGAAAAAATGTACCCGTTATTATAAAAATTCCACCTGTTTGTTTTTTTTTAATTGCGGAAACTATCTAGGAAAATCACAACTTGAAGGATTAATTTGAATGTTGACTCCTAGAAAACTGTAAATTCCAAAAGTCTAAAATTGTGCATAAAGTCTACATCAACATAGCTGTATTTTTACAAATGGTAATTTGTTCTTTTAAATGGTGTGACTTTAAAATTACAATTTTGCTGTATATAAATAACTCGAAAATGTAATTATTTTTTATAGTTTCTGTTAATTTGTTTAATATTATTGTTATTATATATTTTTATGGCTCTGCTTGGCTTTTTTTTAAACAGTTTTGTAACATTATAGTATTCCACCTTTTTAATCACATTTTTTCTGGCAACATTTCTGCCAGATTTTCCTAGTTTTCTAGAATGTTTTTACAGTGAATGTATTTCTATTAATATTATGTCAGTGTTTTTACTTAATGGGTTACTCTGTTGTTCAAAAGTGTGGGGTCACCCACACAATTTCATGTTTTTCATGAAAACTCACACTTTTATTCATGTGCTAACATAACTGCAGGCTAATCATCAATGAGCCTTTCAACACCATTAGCTAACACAATGTAGCATTAGAACACAGGAGTGATGGTTGCTGGAAATGTTCCTCTGTACCCCTATGTAGATATTCCATTAAAAAATCAGCTGTTTCCATGTAGAATAGTCATTCACCACATTAACAATGTCTGGACTGTATTTCTGATTGATTTAATGTTATCTTCATTGAAAAAAAATGCTTTTCTTTCAAAAATAAGGACATTTCTAAGTGACCCTGAATTTTTGAACGGTGTTGTATGCTTTTCTTTCACCACTGCTGTCTATTATTCCATACCTCTTGATTAGTGTTCTATGAATTAATTAATTCATTTTTATTATTACCACATGAATTTCTGAGTAAATATGCAGCTCAGACATTTAAACAGCTTTGTCCTGTTTGATCCGTCTATGGCAGAGGTATCAAACCTGCGGCCCATGGGGCAAAACCGACCCTCCGTAGAGTCCAATCCGGCCTGTGAGACGACTCAAAGTGTAAAAATTACAGAGAAGACATTAACAGCAATTTGTAAATTTGTAAAACTATGAATTTAAAATCATTTCTAAACCATGACAAGTTGTTTTGATCATAAAGTATTGTATTCCTCAGTGTTCTTTTGTCAGTTTGTGTCTCATTTTTGTAATATTTTGTCTTGTTTTGTTAATTTTTGTCTTTTTTGTGAGATTTTTGTCGTTTGTCTCATGTTTTTGTCATTTTGTTTCTTGTTTGTGTCGGTTTCTGGTTCCTTTTTGGCTTGTTTTTTTCTTATTCTTGTCATTTCATGGTTTGCTTTATTTGCTTTTTGTATATCGATTTTGTCGTTTTGTGTATTTTTTTGTCTCACTTTTGTTAGTCTATATTTCTCATTTTGTTTCTTGATTTTGTAGTTTGTCTCATTTTTTTTGTTGCTTTGTAACTTTTTTGTCTGTTTTTCGTCTCTTTTTTGTTTTGTTTCGAGTTGTTCGTCTCATTTAAAAAAAAAATTGTATCTCATTTTGTAATATTTTGTCTTGCTTTTGTCATTTTGTGTCTCGTTTTTGTAATACATTGTATTACTTTTGTCATTTTTTGCCTTTTTTTGTCTGACTTGTTGTTTTGATCATAAAGTAGAATACTATATACCTGATACCTGTGACTAAATGTTTTGTGCCTTTGTAGACACACTGTGATCTGTAAGTTGTAATGTGTAAATGATGAAGTGAGGAATAATATTGTTGAAATTGAGTGTATTTTTTTTTTAAATTTCAGGTTGTTCGTAATGCTTTATAAAAAGATAATTCCTTAAATGTAAACTTTTTGCGCTAAAACAAAGTAAAAGTTTGAAGTTGTTGTTATTTACAGGTTATCATGCTGTGATTTTACTGGTCTGGCCCACTTTAGATCAAACTGGGCTGGATGTGGCCCCTGAACTATAAGATCTCTGGTTTGATCAAACATGGAGCTACACCGCCCCCAGCTGGTGGTCTCATGAACTGCACACACACATATATATACACAATGGATCAGCTCATTATCAGTCTGCAAACAGGCAGTAAACACACAATGTGGAGACAAAAACACGTCGCATACTGACAGCTATGCGGGGTTTTTTTGCTCTTCTTCTCCACACATGTGAGCTGCTGCTACTGCTGCTGCTGGATCTTCCCCCCTCTGTGACGGAGCATCGCAGCCTCCATCATCACAGGCTGCAGCTCCGCCTCCTGCATCCAGTTTGGACGCAGCTTCCACCAACAGAGTCCAAGATGACGACCAGCAGCAGGTACAAGAACCGCGCTCCCCGGTCAGGTAAGCTGCCGCAGGTGATGCTCAGCTCCAGCTGCTCGGTTCCCGAACCTTCTGCTAACGAGGCTCCTCTCTTTAATGTCCTTTCCCCTCCTGCTGGATGCGCCTGGACGTGTCTGTGATCCGCTGCCCGACGTCTCCTGGAATTTGGCTTCATATGTCTCAGATGATGCGGAGGTAAGACACAAAGGTCCTTGGCTGCTTAGTGCTCCTCAGAGCTGCTGAGGTCAGTGATGATGATGATGATGGTGATAGTGCTGATGGTGATGATGGTGACCCCGGGCATCATGTCATGTCTCCCTTTGTGTGCACTCTCAGTGGTGCTGAGGATGCATGTTTACATCAGTTTCAGCACGTTCCTGTAAATTCAGTCACAAGTTGACCAGCTGTGAATCGAACTTCTCCTCATGCCAACCTGCCTGTATCAGTCTGTAACATCTGTGCACATCTGTAGAGCTGCAACGGCTTCAGTGGTGGAGGAACAACTGCTCAGCCGTTTCTACAGTGTTGAACGTTCAGTGATTCCTGCTGCTCATATATGAGAATCTGATGTTTTGTTCATCATGTATGATGCTTTGCCTGCATCTAGTGATCATTTTTTATGAGTGTTTAATCCCACTTTTGAAAAAAAAATCAGAGCAAAACCTCACAGCCCAGTGACATCAACAGTAATCATTAAAAGCATTCTGTAAAAATATTCAGTTTACTGTGGTATAAAACAAAGAATTCTCCTCACATTTAAGATGCTGGAATCAGTCAGTGTTCTGCATTTCTGCTGGTAAAATCGCCTCAGCGTTAAAAAGATCACATGATTGTTGATAATTTATGGTTTCTAATGATTTAAGCTTTGACACAGCTCCAAATTAGACCGATTTAAGCTTATGGAGGAAAAAATGGACTTAGACAGGCATGAAATAAGACGGGCTACGCAGTGGTGTGCTGGTTAGCATTTTTGCCTTGCGCCTAGAAGATCCTTGGTTTGTGTCCTGGTCTTCCTGGGATCTTTCTGCATGGAGTTTGCATGTTCTTTCTGAGCATATGCGAGTTTTCTCTGGGTGATCCGGCTTCCTCCCACAGTCCAAAACATGCTAAGGTTAGTTGGTGATTCTAAACTGTCCTTAGGTGTGAATGTGAGTGTGATTGTTGGTCTCTATGTGTAGCCCTGTGATAGACTCCAGGCCCTCCACAAGCCCAGTGAGGTTTAAGAGGTGTATAGATGATTGATGGATGAAATAAGATGATTTTTCTAACCTTAAAACTACTTCCAGTTTTGTTTTTGGTAAACTAATGTCCCAAAACTCAAGAATATTCAGTTTACAAAGCTGTAAAATAGAGAAAATCACCAAATCCTTGTACTGGAGCGGCATATTTGCATGTCAGAGGTTTCAAAATCACAAATTATTTGATATTTTTTTCTGAAAAAAATCACTCGAATGTTTCCAAATGACCATAATATTTGAAGAAAGCCACTTTGAATTATAGAACACAGAAAATCAACAACCCTCAACATTAGAGGTGCTTGAATCAGAGAATATCTGTCATTTGTGCTTGAAAGATTATGGAAAATATGATGAAAATAGTTGTAAATTAAGTTTATAATACCATTGTTTGAGAAAAAGTAGAAAAAGACAGTTTTTTTTCCAACTTTAAAGCTACTGAAGATTAAAAAAGATCTTTTTTTACCTAGCAACCAAAAATTACAAGAAATATTTAGCTCACTTTTTATAAAAACAGGGAAATTATTGCTTGATTTTAAAAAAGACTTAAAGGTTAAGAAAATACCCAAATAGTTGGACAAAATATAATGAAAAATTTAACACAGAGTAAAATTAGATGACTTTTCTAACCTACTTTAGGCCAACTTTTGTTAAACCAGGTCTTGAAAACTGAAAAAAAGGTCATTTATCAAGGTACAAAACTAAGAAAAGAAGCAACTCCTTGTTCTATAGGAGCTAGAAAATTGAATATATTTGATATTTTACTGAAGAAACTACTGAAAGGTTAATAAATGACCAAAACAGCAGATTCACTTTCTGTGGAAAATTATTGAGACAACATGGAATTAGGTCTTTTTTTCCCCCAAAATGTAAAGCTTCTTTGGATAAATAAAGATAATAAATGTATGTTTTAAAGGTCTGATATATAAAAGACAGATGAACACCAGCAGTTCAAACACTCAGAGTGAAAAAATAAGCAGAAATATGTAACTTTGAAATTTAGTACCCAAAAGCAGCTTGGCAAAGGAGTTTTAAAACCCATTCATTTTAATGTCAAGGGTAGAGGTTCAGGAATCCTGCAGAGAACATAGCGTCTTACAGCAGCAGCTCCTCACTCTGTCTTCTCTCCAAAATCCCACGAACGGTTTCATAATTTCCCTGCCTTGGTCCTGCCTCACAGCTCCGAGTTTTCAGGTCCTGTTGGACAGCAGCGCTGAGGCTGAGTCAGAGCAACGCGCTCAGACGCTGCAGTCTGAGTATTTCGGTGATGTGTGCGTGGGTGTGACTTGCAAACGCATCCACAGACAAAATGTCAATATGGAAGCAATGCACAAACACACACATCACACCTCCCACCCTCAGATCTCTTCAGCAGACCAGCTAATGCACCCAGATTTGGTATTAAAAGCTTGACGTATCCTCAAGTGGAGATGTTTGGGCAGAAATCTAATGCAGGCTGTGATGGGCAGCACTTATATTTGGCCATCTGTCTCTTCCAAGCCTCTGCTTTTTAATCTTTTCTGCCCTCTTTCTACGCGTTCGCATACGTGCTGCCTCCACGCTCCCCACCCCCTCCTGAGAGTGGCTGCCTGCCACACTGTGTTATGAATACTTGGAAGACCTCAGGGCTCGCTCTCCCTCCACCCTCCTCCATTAAACATGAAAGGAATTCATGTGAATGTCCTACTAACACAGCTACTGCAGCAGCACGATGAGCATCAGGAGTTTAACCCTCCTGTTGTCTTCATTTGTGGGCGCCAGAAAATGTTGTCTCCTTGTCTGAAAAAAATCCAAAAATTAAGCAAAAAAAATCCCCCAAAATTCTGAAAATTTGCAAAACTTTCAGGAAAAAAAATCCAATAATTCTTTAAAAATTTCCCTTTAATGATTTATTTTTAAAAAATCCCCCAAATTTGGCAAGAAAATTATTGCAAATGTATAAAAAATAAATCCTGAAAATATCTAAAGTGATTACGTATATATCAGTAAAACTTCTAATATTTTCTTTAAGAACATTCAGAAAAAATCAACCAAAATCCAGCAAAATTTGCTGGATTTTGTTTGATTTTTTTTCTGAATGTTCTTAAAGAAATATTTTTTAACATTTCTTTTTTTCCACCAAAAAATGTTCCAAAATTTCCCAGAAATGTTGGAAATGTGAACATCAGAAGTTTCACTGTGAAAATCATTTTTTTCTCCCACATTTTCAAACTTTAAAACAATTTGACTCTCAGGACAACATGAGGGTTAATGTTTTTCTGTTTGTGTCGTTGCTTCTAGGAAAAAGACTACGTTGGATTTGCGACGCTGCCGAACCAGGTGCACAGAAAGTCGGTGAAAAAAGGATTTGACTTCACACTCATGGTGGCAGGTGAGATCTGCTGCTGGTTTTTTCTCTCCTCTTCTGTGTCACAGTACAGTACGTAAGTTAACATTTCTTTCATCAGTCTTTCTCTCCACAGACACATGCGGTGTTATACAGTGGTGGAAAAAGTTTTTGGACAGCCTTAAAATTTGACACAATCTCAAATATTATCATGAAATATTTGTGGAATAAATCTTTTTGGTGTTTCAGAAGGCGTGTCTGCATTAGACAGACACAAACAGAAATGATATTTCTATTTTTGTTTATTGTTTTCAAGAAAAACTAACAAAACTAAATTCTTGAGAGTTTCAGTGTGTCAGTTCTCAACATTGTCGGTATCAAAGTCAACAAATGACAGAATGTGTTAAACACCTCATGTCTGGGGAATTGAGCTGACCACTCTAAGACCTGGATACTGGCCCTGGATGTGTTCAAGGGGCATTATCTTGTAGAAACATCCAGTTTTGACCTGGACAGAACAGAGCATGTTTGTTTGGAGAATGGTACAATACTTGGCAGAGTTCAATGTGCCATCACAGACAGTGAGATGACCAACACCAGCAGCAGTCATGCATCCCCAAACCATGATAATGCCTCCACCATGCTTAACAGTAGGTACTGTACATGCTGGAGATCATGCTTCACCTGGCCTTCTGCTTAGCCTCACATTAGCAGGAGGAAAACAAAGCTGGAAATTGGACTCATCTGACCACAGAATCTTCTTCCAGTTCCTGGCTGTCCAGTTCTTGTGTGCTTGGACCCAACGAGGCTAACCTCTGTCTCTCATTGATCAGGGGCTTCTTGACAGCCTTGTAGGACCTTAAGACATGATCTAAGAGCCGATCACGTACAGTGCAGGTGGAACACTGGACACCAGTTTGGTTTGACCACTGCTGCTGAAGCTCCTGGGATGTCATTTGGCGGTTTTTCCTCCACACGTGGATCAGGATGCTGAAAAAAACCTTTGGAAACCCAGATCTTTGTCTGTCTTCCAAGCTGTTGGCTCGGCTGTATTTCTGCAGAGTTTATCCAACTGCTGAAGGACTGCATCTGCACTTCCTGGCTCTCTGACGGCAGCTGTACCCTTCCTGGCTGAGAATCTGTATCTTCAGGCATGTTTCCTGTGTTAGGCTCCTTGTTTTAGCCTTTTTTGTCTCTGAAGAACTTTGAAATGTGCTGCCTTTATATAGACACAGCACAGCAACAAAAATTGTGTTCGACCTTCACTAGTGGATCACTGGTACCAAAATGACTCAAAATGCCTTATATATTTTAATGGAATCAATCACTTTTAAGTTTTAATGACTTTTTTTAGGATTTGTTTAGTATTTTGGCTGTGACCGTACTAAAAGAAATAACACTTGAAGACCTAAAAGTGCTTCTTAATGCAATATTTCACAAAAACATGGCGTGTCTGTCACTGTAAGTTTATATTTTAATTTGGGTTTATCCATGGGCTTTCATGATGCATCTATACACATCATCTCAACACCTTTTCCACTTTTTGAGTTCCTTTTCATCAAACTCCCACCTGTGTGCTTCACTATCAGGACTCTACATTCAGTGTTTTAGTCCTGGTTAGATTCACACCAAACATGCCGAACCCAATCAGAGCCAAACAAATTTATCTCAGCCCCATCTAACTAAACAACGTGTTTCCAACATTTGTCAGGCTTCTTTTCACGTTTTCATTGTAGTTTTTGCGAAACAGCAAGCAAGGGATTTTTTTTCTTGGATGATGTTCACAGAAATTGATGTTGTCAACTGTAGCTGAGCTGAACAGAAACTCTGATTTCCTTTGGTAATGCCTGTGCCAAGTCTGAAGCAGCTGCCCATCTGTTTTCTAGAGGTACATTGTGAAAGTAGAGCACTGTCCATGGGGTCATTTAAGGAGGATGACCACTGCAGCTGTTGTTACTGGTACTATGGCTCGTTCTGTGCTTCCTGAGTTCTGCTGCAACTGTGTCCTAAAGATTCTTAGATAGCCCCTGATCTTTCTGTATTCTACTCTTCATCTTTATGAAGCATAACAGAGGAAATACTCGACTGTTCAGCTTCAAAAGAAATTATTGAATGTTGAATCATATGACAAATACTTCACAGGAATGTACTCACTTCTGCTGTATACTGCATCTGCACTGCTGCTATTACAGACAGTTTACGTGAACACACTGTCAACAAATGTATTCTACTTTGCACTTGAGTCTTTGATTTATAAAGGTCTGTGGAGATATTGAGGATCTCTCAGCAAAGACTTATTCACACCAGTTTGGCATGTGGTAACAACCCAAAGTGTTTTTCACACTGAAAGTCTCAAAGCAAGACAGGATGTACTTGTTTCGAGGCAGCTTTCCCATCACACCTCCGCAACGTCTCAGTTTTCACAAATTTCGTGTGTCCTGTGAAAATGTCTAGCTCTGTTGAAGGCTGAAAGCTGATCTTGAAGATTAAAATGAGTCATAAATTAAATGTTAAGAACTAACCCCTGCAGCTTGAAGGATACTGAAGCATAAATCACTGTCTCCTTTGTACATTTTGTGTGCTTTTGACAGTTTTGAATCCATTAAATTCACATTATGATTGTAGTTGAATTGATTATTCCTCCAAGGAATGTGGTGGAGTTATGTGACAATCGCTGTTGGTTTGCTTGTCTGTATTACTCAAAAATGGACTTGTTGAATGGATTTGGATGGCATTTTCAGGGATGTTCAGAAAGGACACAAGGACCAGTTGATTGGATGTTGGCAGTGATGCAGCTCATAGTCTGGATCCACAGATTTGTCAAAGATTTCTGCATCATTGCGAGATAGAGGTCACTGTAACTATGGCTATAAGTAAACACTACACATGACCACATGATTGCGATCCCACTACAAATTGACTGCTGTGGACCACGAATTTTTTAATGATTTCGGAAATCATACAACGACTGAGCAGCCTTCGTGGAGCACTGCTCTCTCTGAGTGCTTTTCTTGTTTTTTTCTGTGACTTTACTTTCAATGTTATCTAAATTGCCTTCAGTAATGTCAAAATGCTTCTGTTCAGATTTGCATCTTGAGCCACGGTTGTGATATATCGTCTTGGACAGCAAAACCATCACTGTGACATTTGAGTCAAATCAGATATCAGCCAGTGTGCCAGAGTCTGGCCGAAATTGGATTTTGTGCAGTCCTGGGTGTGTCTGCTTGTTGTTATGGTTCTTTGTGTGTGAGATGTTGATGTAGGACAGACTTCTCACAGAGGTGATCATCAGTGTTGATTGTGCTTTAAGTCTGCATCCAGAACCTCTGGAGCGGCAGAAGCTCCATAATCATAACTTTTAACTATATATTTAAATTGGTTATTCCTTGGTTTTATTTACCATGAACAATTTCAACTGTTGATTTATTAGCTTTAGCTGAGAGTACTAGTTTAAACTGTCTATTTAAATTATTTTATCAAGTATCAGCGAATTCATTAATTTATTTATTCATTAATATTAGCTGATGTTAACCATTTAAACTAGGTTTTCAAATTTTACCAGTTTCACCTCATTTGTTACTTTTAGTTATTTCGGCCTGTCATGAGTTTAAGCTAACTGTTACTTGCCAATTAATTTATATGGGTCATTCCAGAGTTGGAGAACATTTGGGTTTCAAAATGTTTGAAAAATAAACCTTCTCTTTTACAATTTTCTGCTACAGATTCATCAATAATAGGTAATAAACTATCAAAAGCTTGATTGACTCAGCTTACACATCAATAGTACCATGTTTATTCCATGTTTTTTTTTGTTTGCTAACCCTACTCTAATCACAGTAACAGGGTTGCTAATCCATGCTAATGTTAGCTATTTCTCAGTAGTAGAAGCAAGATATTTAGCTAGCTGCTACTGCTGACCAAGAGGACAAACTGACTGATGGAAAACAGTAAAGAAAAAAGTAAAAATAATTTGTCTTTTCCAGATAATATGAAGTAGAGTGAGACATTCAATCAGGGCTGACAATGTTATGAAAATATTAATAATAGAAGAGAGGACATAGCTTTGCTCTACCCATTCTTTTGGAAAACTGTTTGATGATGTTAATTCCAGAGTTTCATGTGATTCACTGTTTTCTTCTTCTACCAGCTATAAAGGTTATGCTAACAGGGTTGTTGTGGGACACACATTACATGCATAATAATTATTATTTAAAATATTCTGTTGATTAAAAAATGTTCCCACAATTACAAGAGACATCAATGAAAAAAAATAATACCAAAAAAAGGAGATTTAAATTTTATCTTAATTATTTTTTTTCTTTTTTAGATTCAATTTGGTCATCAGAGGGGTGGGACGAGAGAAAAATGACGTTTTAGGGGAAACTATATTAGTCAGACTAATATAGTATTTAAAAAAATATTGACACCCCTTCTGTGGAGTTAAACAATGAGAATAAATGCAGACATTTAAAAATATATATAGATATATATTTTCAAACGTTCTTTTCTCCTAGTCCTTTTTGGATTTGGACTCAGAACAAGTATATTTACAAAACAACTGCATGTTTTAGTATGTTGTATATGAATTATTTGAAATTTAATGAGTGAGATGTAAAATGTTCTCCAAATCTGGAATGACCTAAATGGTGAATTCAACCACTTATACAACACTTACAGCCGTCTTTTTCAAGTTATCTGCTTGCTTGCTAACTGTGGCTTGCACTGTCAGATGCAACAGGGTTGTTACTTTTACTCCATGATACAAATATATGGGCAAATCATCAAATCATGTCACAATTTTAGACTTTGTTAAATTTGTGAAACTGGGGGCATCCTGGTAGCTAAACTTGGGCTATGGTCCCCGATGCAGTCATGGGTTCAGATCCATGGCCCTTTTGCTGTAGATCCCCCCTCCAGTCTTCTCCCTACTTTCCTGTCTCTCTCCACTGTCCTATATAATACAGGCTAAAAGGCCAAAACAAAAACAAAAAAAGTGAAACTGGGCTTCTTCAACATGTTTTCTCTTCTGCCAGAGCCAAAGAGACAAACATGCCTACAAAAACCAAACAATGAATACTCTGAATGTGTGTATGTATGTTACAGGAGAGTCTGGCCTGGGTAAATCCACTCTGGTGAACAGCCTCTTCCTCACTGATCTGCATAAAGACAGGAAGCTGCTCAACGCTGAGGGTGAGTGATGAATCAACCACACAGCTCTGTACCTTTGTTCCTATATCTCTGATCGCCTTGTTAAATGTCTTTATCTGTATATTGTTTTTGTCCTCTAGAGCGCATCAGTCAGACGGTGGAGATCACAAAGCACACAGTGGACATTGAGGAGAAGGGGGTGAAGCTGAAACTGACTATTGTGGACACTCCAGGTTTTGGAGACGCTGTCAACAACACAGAGTGGTGAGGTTTCACTTTGTACCTTGAAATCTGATCAGTGAAAGCTATTTTAAAAGCTTAGTGGTAAATAATATTACATGGAGGAGGCTTTCTGGACTTTAAGTTAAGTGAACTGGTTCCCCTGCATACCACTTATCTGTGCCTCTCTGGATTTTCACCCACACATTAATAGGACTGCTGAAGTTCTGAAAGCGTTGCTGCTCAACACTGGTCTTCTGTGGCTACACAAAGCACATGAAAAAACTCTGAAACGCTGGCACCAAGGATGTCAGAAAATATATGTTTTAAAATGATGGAGTACTGTAACTTTAAAAAAATTGTAAAATGGTAAAATCTATAAAATAACAAGAAAGGCACTCAGAGAGTACAGTATTCCACCAAGGTTATATGCCATTGTCAGAAATGCAACATTTGTTTATTTCTTACTTATTTATGATAGGAAATCATGACAACATAGATTATTGACGAATATGCGAATATTCGCATCAGTTCGTAACATTCATGCAACATCGTCCAACTAGGGGGCGGGGTATCCGAATATTCGGATCTCAAAATAAATGTTCGGATACCATGGTAACGTCCAAATATTCAGATATTCCTGTCGAGCTCTCGTAACTTTACGGTTATACATAGTTAAAAAAAACAAAACAAATCATTGTTCGTAAAAATGTAAATATATCGTCTTATTTTTGTTTTGTGTAAAACACCTGGTTACTGTTCTTTTTACTGAAAAAGAGAGAACTTATTTTGTTCTGGACTATTATTAATTTCAGATTAATCCACATCTACGTAGCCCGTTTGTAGCGACTGGATGGTGTTTGTGGGATTCAAGTCAGAATTAACCAGTGTTAATGGTAGAGCTACAACTAATGCTTATTTTTTATTGTTGAGTAATCTTTCAGTTATTAATTTTTAATTAGTAGTTGTCTGGTCTGGAAAGTGTCACAAAATAGTAACAACAAACACTGATCGTGTTTTCCAAAGCTCAACATGACAAATGTCTTATTTTGTCCGCAACCCAAAGATTTTCAGTTTACTATCATAGAGGAGGAAAGAAAGCCATAAAATTTTCACATTTAAAGAAGCTGGAATCAGAAAATATGCATTTTTCTTTTCTCAAACAGATTATCAAAACAGCTGGCTATTAATGTAATTATTGACAGCAAATCATTTAATCATTGGAGCTCTAATGTACTGTGAAAGGTCATCCATATGTTAAAATAAATTAATAGTAGCTGAAACAGTGAAACTCTGTTGAGGCTCAATACTTGGCTAAACAGAAAATGAAAACAATGTGTTGGCTGGTCTGTGTATGCACGGTATGCTTTCCAAATAATTTTGTAACCATGGTAATGCAGGTAACAGAAGGTAAAACAGATCTGTGTTTAAGCCCCGCTCTGTGTATTTTGGCAGTTCATCCATAAAGAGTGAGTTAAATATAGCAACCACACAGGAATTAATATTACAGTAAGAGACTCCTGTTTTCCTTCCTGCTCGCCACACTTCATCTTATCAGGTCCAGGTGCATTCTGCAATAAAGATGCTGGTTCAGTAAAGTGCTGCATTCCAACACAAGAATCCCTACAGACTATAAGAATATGCAACGTCACCCAGCATTTTCTGTTAAATCTCTTAAACTTTCTACAAACAGATTAATTGGTTTAAAAAAAGCTCGTCTTTGACTATTACTTCGATGCTTTCAGAGCCCATGTTGTGCTTTCTGGCTATTTGGTTTCCTCTCCTTTGTTTGTTATAACTTTGCTGTATGTGCAAAAGATATGCAAACATTAAGTCCACACCAGATGGAGTTAATCTTTCCCATGGAAAACTCTGCTCTTTGACTGAGTTTCTGAGCATGTAAATATCTTCTAGTAGACTCCTAAATCAAAATAATAAAGCTGTAAATCTGATTAATCTTGGCTTATTATCACCATCTCACTGTCTCTCTGGGGTACTGGTCTGTTATTACTCTGTTTAATTACTCGCGACTGTGAACCTATTTGTGACTTTTTTCCCAAAGTGACAAAAAAGTTGTTCCCCTTGTTGCTTTCACATTTTACAGTTTTTCTTACAGTATATATAAATGAAACAGGAAGATTGCAGAGCAGTTTCATCAGAAAATAAGCTCCTGTCATGTCAGGATTTCAGCCAAATTGAGCTTTTATGTATGTATGAGAGTTTGGCAAAATGGTTGACAATCAGATACAACAGCTGAATGCACTCGTGGCATTCTTTCTACAATGGAAAGCAAATCAAATATTCTTCAGAATCCCATCTTCCCAACTCTGTTGCAGAAGTTCCCAGAAATGTGTGACATTTGTAGGTTGTTTTGCTTTCACTCTTCTGTCCAGTTCATCCCAAACTATCTCCATGGGGTTTACGTCTGGAGACTGTGCTGCCACTCCATGTTTTCAAGCTCACCATCTTGTTCTTTTTCCTAAAGTGGTTCTGGCATCGCTTGGACCTATGGTTTGGGTCATTATCTTGCTGTAGGATGAACCCCTGACCAACTAGGAACACACCAGAGAGTACTGCATGGTGCTACAGAATGCCATGGTAGCCATTTTGGTTCAGGTTGCCTCTCACTCTGTACAAGTCACGGAACCTAGATCTAAAAAAACAGCCCCAGACCATCATGCTTCCTCCTCCATGTTTGACAGTTGATGTCACACACTGAGGAACCATCCTTTTGCCTACTCGACGGCGTACAAAAATCCTGCACTATGACCAAAGATTTCAAATTCAGTTCATAATAGCTTCTTCCAGTCTTCATCTCAGGATCTTGTTCACGAGTGATGGAAAAATGGAGCGTGAGATGGACAGATTGGTGCAGCATCAGCAGTAATGTGACCATTGTACCGAAACGTTGTGGTGCAGAGAGAGCTGAGCCGCAAAGCAAAGCTCTCAATTTTCCAGTCCATTTACGTTCTAACCCTCACCTATGGTCATGAACTCTGGGTAGTGACCGAAAGAATAAGATCCCAGATGCAAGTGGCTGAAATGAGCTTCCTCCACAGGGAGGTTGGGCTCATGAAGTAGAGCCAATGCTCCTTCGCGTCGAATAGAGACAGTTGAGGTGGTTCGGATGTCTGAGTTGGATGCCTCTGGGGAGGAGACCCTAGAGCAGACCTAGAACTCGCTGTAGGGATTACATATCTAGTCTAGCCTGGGAATGCCTTGGGATCTCCAGGAAGAGCTGAAAGGCTTTGCTGGGGGAAGGGACGTCTGACATGATCTGCTTCGTCTGCTGCCCCGGAAAAGCGGAACAAAATGAATGGATGGATGGATGGATGTTCTGTCTCTCGTCTGTTCTTAATTGCCTTTTCCTCGCCATTTCTATAGCAACACACTACTTTCTGCTGTACAGTACTGTTCAGATAATGCTCTCAAGGGTATGGTGCCACAATGTGATCCAGCACTACTTTAATGCAGACAGAGGGGGTTGGAAGTAATCAAGAAAAGTTGACACACCTCTAGGATTTGTTAGCACCAACTTTCAAGGCTTGATCAGCCTCCCTTGCTGCAGAACAACTTTAAGTTGTTAACGCATTTCTTGTTCCCTGAAAAAGGCCTTTTTGTATAATTCTGAAATGTACATTATTTGTCATTACCTTTACCTTTGTTAACTTCTGGCAGTTTGCCACTTCCCTTTGTACCATTTCAAGCTATTCATTGGACGTGAACTACTTGAATTTCAATTAAAAAAATAAAAAGTTGGGGCATTCTAAAGCTTTTGACCGGTAGTGTTTAAAGGGTCATTTGATATAAAAATCAGCCAATTCTGAAAAAAAGTTCCCATCAGACCCTCTCAACATTAGGCTTTTTTTTTATATATATATCACATATAACATATAATGCACATAGGAATAGGCTGACATTTTGTTCTTTTTAATTCATTCTTTGTTTTCCAGTATTCTGAACCCTTAATACCTTCATAAGTACAGCAGATCAATAGATTAACCTTTTAGAACTACCAAAAGCTAAAATCTGTTTGTTCAGAGCATTTTTTCTAGAACCTAATCTAAGCATCAGTCAGTGTTGTTTTCAGAATGAATTTATTCAACACTTTAGCCACAAATAACTTATCTGCTGCGGCTGC
The DNA here is from genome assembly GCF_021347895.1 of Acanthochromis polyacanthus. Taxonomy (NCBI): domain Eukaryota; kingdom Metazoa; phylum Chordata; class Actinopteri; family Pomacentridae; genus Acanthochromis; species Acanthochromis polyacanthus. Next base: position 20,679,664 of record NC_067130.1, read on the forward strand.
TCCTTTTGCTTTCACACAACAAACCATGTGAGCATGGAAGGCCCTCCATTAAATGAGGTTTTTACCAGGTTGTTTCATTTCAATGTTGGTGTGATCAGCAGCTTTCACACCAGTCTAAACAAACCTGTCAAACATGCCCAGGTTTATTTCAGCCAAATCAAACAGCTCAGGAGTGAAAGCACTCTTAAACGGCTGGTAGATGTGTTTTGATAGTCTATTTCTCCTAATTTACTGTCATTATGCTAAGCGAAGCTAAGCAGCTTCCAAAACAGCAAATTATTCCTCTCAGTGGTTGTACATTTACAGTAAAAGACGTGCATACATGCTTGTGTTTTCCAGCTGGCGGCCTGTCACTGACTACATCAACCTACAGTTTGAGCAGTACTTCAGAGACGAGAGTGGACTCAACAGAAAGAACATCCAGGACAACAGAGTGCACTGCTGCCTCTACTTCATCCCCCCGTTTGGACACGGGTAACACACATACTGCCATGTACTGCCATGTATATATATATATATATGTGTGTGTGTGTGTGTGTGTGTGTGTGTGTGTGTCTGTCATTAAGCAATAATATACACGTGTCACTAACTTTTTGTCCACTTTTTTTCCTAGCCGACCTCAGAGAGTTGGGTCGGAACAATATTAAAATGAAAGCAGAAAACTTATATCCACAGGCTATTTGTGCACATGCATTAAAATGCTCATTAAGGTTCATGTCTAACTACAGGCTACGTCCAGTCGACATCGAGTTTATGAAGGCCTTGCAGGACAAAGTTAACGTGGTTCCTCTCATCGCTAAGGCCGACTGCCTTACTCCCCTCGAGATAAAGAAGCTCAAAGAGCGGGTAACATTTTAAATAAATATGATTTAACTGCAGCTGTGGCAGCTTCATACTGTATGTAGCAGATAAAAGCTGAATATATGCACTGACCTCTCTGCTGGTGCAGACCTTTTCCTGTGGCTGCTGGCTACTTTTAGTGTTTTATTTATGTTCCTGCTCTGAATTAAACCCACAAAGACGCGTGTGTTTGTCTAAATATAGAAGATGTCCAGAAAGAGTATCTTACAATGCTGTGAAGAAATTTCTTTAGTCAGTGAATATTTTTAAAAAATAAAGTTCTCAGCTTCTTTAAAGTAATAGTTAAACATTGTAGGAGAAATGTTCTTTTTCAGGTTATGTGTTATTTACAAAATTGGAGTTAGGAGGTGGTTAACTTGCCTTAAAAATTACATTCACCAACAACTCCAAAGCTGACCAGCTCCTAGTATCTGTTTTTAACACATACAAAAATTACAAAAATTATATGTTGTAGTTTCAACTTTTGGATATTCCTCAAACGACACATTAGTCTCTGCTGGTTATAAGGTTGTCAGGCGGAATCACAACTGAAAGCATTTTATTTTCATCACATTTTTACTCACTGTCACTTATTTTTCACTGCACCTCTATGGAAACAGCACAACCATGGCTAGAAGTAAAGAGAGCTCAGAAATGTCTGCAAAAAAAATCGAAAAACCCAGAATAAAATGTCCACATAAAATTGACCACTCCACATGCTTGCAAACTTTTCCCCTCTACTCTGCACATCAGCTCTAGCAACATGTCTCACTGTGCTGAATGTATCTTCCAACAACTTGCTCCTCTGTGTACTGTTTCTGAGCCATGCTGCATTTATTTTATTGATCCATTAAGTTTTATTTCCCTCTTAGTCGCTCTTGCTGTCTCCTCTCTGCTCTGTGGAAGCACAGCCTGAATCTGACGGTTCTTTCTTCTTTGTTTCCTACAGTTTCTTTTCCTGATAAATAGCGTTGTTTTGGCTTTAAAAAAGAGAAAGAAACCATGCCTTTCAAACCGACAATATGTTTTGGGGCTCAGAGGATTAAACAAATAGGACACAAGATATAGTTTTGATCTTTGAACTGAGCCAGGCCGACTGCAGCTCTAAGCTAAGCTGAAAACAACCCCTAAACAGTGCTCTTGGACAGATTTATTCAGGTTATCTCCTACTCCTTTAAGATTTTACATTTCAAATTTAAAAGATTTGCACATTTTGCTAAGTTATATTGCTTTACAAATGAAAATGAGAAATGTAAATATCAGATCCATGACTGACTGGGTGGGTGAGTAATTAAGTAAGAAAGTATAGAATTCAGAACTGAAGTTCATTTGGATTTATTTTCAGCTCCGTTCAGTGGTAGATGACTCATACATCTCTCAGCAGAAATTTCCTCTGCACTGAGCTTTAGAGCTGTCATATAGAGAGCAGTGACTTCTGCTAAATTCTAGCACTCCGTGGGAGGCTGCATGTATGTGTGTGTTTCTGCTGTTATCCATCACTTCACATCTCCTATGTCCTCTGTCCATCCAGCTGAGGGAAGAGATCGATAAGTATGGGATAAAGATCTATCAGTTCCCTGACTGTGACTCAGATGAGGACGAGGAGTTCAAGCAGCAGGACAGAGAGTTGAAGGTGAGCATTTCAAGTCCCTACGTTTTTGTGTTTCCCATTGGTAAAAAGTACCATTTGCACTTTGGTACGATTATGACGAATCTTAATTTTGCTTTTGAGCTTTTCTTTTCACTTACACACTGCCTGTCCAAAGAAAAATTCGCCACTTGGATTTAACTGAGCAAATAGATAAGAGCTTTCTATTAGGTAATTACTGCAGTGATGAATATGTTTCAGCTGCAACAACTTATTTAACCCTAGCAGAGGAACTTCTCATTTCTTAAACAACCATGTCAGAAGACATATCCTGTGGTCATAGAAAGGATGTTAACCTGTTTCAGAATGGTCAAATTATTTGCCTGAATCCGGCAAAGAAAACAAGTGAGAATTCTGAAACTACTAAAATCAGGTTAAGAACTATCCGACACATTCTTAAAACGAAATGAAGGGATAGCGGTGAACCATCATCTTCGAGGAATGAATGTGGTCAGAACAAACTCTTAAATGATCGCAGGAAATCAACAGTAGAACTCACAGCTATGTTTAACCGTGAAAGTAAGAGCATTTCCACGTGCACAATGCGAAGAGAGCTCAAAGGACTGGGACTAAACAGCTGTGTAGCTCTAAGAAAACAATTCATCAGTGAGGCTGATCAGAAAAAAAAGACTTCAACGATTGGATTCTGGAGCAATGAAAGAAGGTCATGTCGTCTGATGAGTCCAGATTTACCCTGTTCCAAAGTGATGGGTGAGACCATCAGGGTGAGAAGAGAGGTGGATGAAGTGATGCACTCATCATGCCTAGTGCCTACAAGCCTGTGGGGGTTAGGGCTATGATCTCGGGTTGATTAGGTTCAGCAACGGTATGTTCCCAAAGAATGAGGTCAGCTGACTACCTGAATATACTGAATGACCAAGTCTTTGCATCAATGGAGTTCTTCTTCTCTGATGGCACGGGCATGTTCCAAGATGACGGTGCCAGGATTCATGGGGCTCACATTGTGAATGAGTGGTTCAGGGAGCATGAGACGTCATTTTCACAGGTGGATTGGCCTCCAAAGAGTCCAGACCTCAGCCCCACTGAGAATCTTTGGGATATGCTGGAGAAGACTTTGTGCAGCGGTCTGACTCTCTTATCATCAATACAAAATGTCAGAAATGACACAACAACCAATTGATTAGATTTTGTCAGTGATGTGCCTTATAGTCTGGACCCGTGGATTTGCTAAAGATTTTAGTTGTCAGAAATAAGCAGCCTGTGCTCTCTGAATGCTTTTGTAGTTGTTCCTGGCATCCTTGCTGCCAGATTTTCAGTTTCTTTCCAGATTTTACATTTTTTTTACAGTGTACTTTGAGCATCGCTGCTCTTCCTTTGAGGACAGTATGTGGCTGTTTTACTCTGTCGCTGCTGTTTGTGATGCAGGAGAGCACTCCGTTTGCAGTGATTGGCAGCAACACGGTGGTGGAAGCCCGAGGTCAGAGAGTGAGAGGGCGGCTTTACCCCTGGGGCATCGTAGAGGGTAAGAAAACTGGATGCTGTAGCTGTCAGAAGGGCTTCCAGCCTTGACGTTCATGTTTTTTTTCCTTTGTGCAGTGGAGAACCCTTCCCACTGTGACTTTGTAAAACTGAGGACGATGCTGATCAGAACCCACATGCACGACCTGAAAGATATCACCAGTGACTGCCACTACGAGAACTACCGGGCTCTGTGCATCCAGACCATGACCAGGTGTGTGGGGAGACCATGTGGTTTATTTAGTCATTAACTTAAAATAAACAAGAAGTCATAATTATTCCTAATTATGACACAAAAAAGGTACATTTTTGAGTTTTGGACTGATAAAAAGGCACATTTCTGACTTTCTAACTCAGCCTTTTGCTTTGTTAAATCATAAAATTCATAGTTTTACTGACTGACTTAAACTTAACACTTAAAAAAACTCAACATTCTATGTCTTTTTTAAATAAGATGAGCAGAAAGTAAGAAGTAATGGTGGCAATGAGGCTGAAGTAGTAAACTAATATTGCTCATGATGTTGTGATATTGCATGTGATTTTTAAGTATTGCCCACGGTAACATTTGTAATGCTCCTTGCTTTTCTGTGGCAGTAAGATGAATGCAGATAAGCGGGTGGAGAGTCCTATCCCGATCCTGCCGCTGTCCACACCCGACGTGGAGACAGAGAAGCTCATCAAAATGAAAGATGACGAAGTGAGTGGCTGCTTAAGACTGAATAATGCATTGCAGGAGGTGTTACATAACCAAGATGCTGATGTGAATCGATGACCCATATGTGTGATTATGTAAGGCGTCTCTCATCCTGTTCCTGTTCTCTTTTCTCCTCTGCCTCGCTGTCGTCTCGTGTAGCTGAGGAGGATGCAGCAGATGCTTCAGAAGATGCAGCAGCAGATGCATGAGCAGGACCTGTGACCGCTGCTGCTACACCTGCCTTTACCTTTACATCTTTTATTTATTATCTGACACAGGAGGGAATACCTCACTGAGGCCACCCTCTCCAGGGACAACTGAAGAAATCTCAATATTTCGCCCAGTACTCCAAAAACTGGTCACAGAGAAACAGGGTCATTCCATGAAACATCAATCAGAGTCTCCCACCAGACCCTCAGATCCAGCTGATCTTTTATGTTCAATAACTTTGGTGTATTTAATGAAACCATGCAAAAATTTAGATTCATGCTGTAAATATTTCAAAGTCACAGGCTCTTGAAGTTCACAAACATGGGCAAAATTTTGCACTTTTAAATTTGTGTTATTTTTTCCTAAATTTTTCAGCCCTCCTAATTTCATAAATACAGGATAGAGACACATGAAAACCAAAACCAGTGTTGTTTCTCCATTTCACAGCCATAAGTAACATTCCTGGGTCGGTGTTGAAATATGACTATATTAGAAAAGTGTTGAGAATTTTTTATATTGTGACACCTGGAGTGGATGTAAAATTGATTTGGTTGCAGTTTTTTTTAATCAGAATTCTAATGTGTTTTTCATTCCTGAAAGTTTCATGCTGTGCTTATGAACTTATGAGGCTCAGAAATGATGGAAACAATAATGTGAATTACAAAGCTGGCCCTACAAGAAGCTGGCATGTACTTTCAGGGTCTGTAACTCTGAAAATACACAGAGTTTGAATACCACTGTTTTCATTGCATCACTGAATATGCTAAAGCTACTGTGCATTAAAATCTGCTGATTCTAAGGGAGTTAGGTAGGAATTTTTTTCCACATTTGGTAGATTTTTTATGAAATGACCCAACAGTAAAACGACAGCATGCTGTTTTCGGTGTCTTTTTTTAAATGCAGTCTTTAGCCAAGTGAATCTTGTTAGGCAATAGAGATGAGATTGCACTTTGTTACCTTTAGCTCACAGTAGATACTTGAAATACTCAGTGAGACGAATGCACCATGTCCCAGATTCTTTTAGTAGTTTATGCACTGACTGTGCCAGCGCCTGCCGTTCATGTAGAACGATTGAAAAGCTGCTGATGGTTCATTTCAGTTTGCAGATTCTGACTGCATGGTTTTTAGCAGTGCTTCAGCTGAAATATCACAAAAGAAGTCGAAATAGGGATGTGTTGAGATTTATTTCGGTTAAAATATCTGGATTTGTTAAAGCTGGAGTGCAATACGTCTACATAGAAATGAATGTCGTTATGTTTAAGCCAGTTCGCAGAATTTTGGGGAGATAAAGTAGGTACAGCAGTATCCTGGATCATCCATCCATTCATCCATCATCTATACACCGTATAATCCCCACTAGGATCGCGAGGGACTGGAGTCTGTCCCTGCTGACTTAGGGTGAAGGCAAGGGACACCCAGGACATGTCACCAGTCTATCACAGGGCTACACATACAGACAAACAATCACATCGCATTCACACCATTCAATTTATAATGATCAATTAACCTCAGCATGTTTCTGGACTGTGGGAGGAAGCTGGAGTACCCCAAGAAAACCCAGACATTCACATCGAGAACATGCAAAGTCCATGCAGAAAGATCCTGGAGACGCGAACTGGAGATCCTCTAGCTGCGAGGTGCTAACCATCAAGCCACTGTGCAGCCCCATCCTGGTTTATGATGCAGAATAATAACTTAGGAAGCATTCAAGAATAGTTTCTAAAGAAGATAAAGAAAAAAACTTTGGAGGAAGGATAATAGTGAGACAAAGAAAGATTGACGGTGTCCAATGCACGAGACCACGTTTGTGTAATTACTCTCACTGCCTGAAGAGGGAGATGATAATTAGCCTCTTTTGCCCTGTTCTCTCTCCCTTTGGTACTACAGGCTGTAACAAAAAACCTAGTGGAAATAAAGTCAAATTTATCTATACAGCACATTTAAAAACAACAAGAGCTGCACAAAAGTGCTGTTTGCCTAAAAAACACATTCCATAAAAACACAGTCAAACTAAATAAATGTAAACAAAAGAAGGCAATACAGCAATATGAACAAGAAAAGCACTCAGAGAGCGCAGTACTCCGCCAAGGCTGCTCAGTCATTGTATGATTTCTGACAGATAATATTAATAAATTTTATTTATAAAGCGCTTTACAAGTATCTCAAAGATGCTGTACATAAAATACAATAAAATAAAGCAAGAATGAAAAACAGTTAAAAAGTCAATAAACAGTAATTTAAAAACGACAAAATTAAAATGTTAAATTAAAATAGTATTATTCAATAAAAACATCTCTAAAAAGGTGAGTCTTTAAAGAGGAATTTGAATGTGGAGAGGTTGGTGCAGTCACGAGGGTGAGGGGGAGTGAGTTCCAGAGTGTGGGGGCAGATGAAATCTCTAAACAATTTGTGGTCCACAGTGGTGGATTTGTAATAGATCGCAATCATGTGATCATCAGCAGGCAGCTGACGTGGTGTTCACTTGTTGTCATAGTTACAGTGATGCTGTGCTGCTATCTCACAATGATGCAGAAATCTTTAACAAATCCGTGGATCCAGACTATAAGTCGCATCACTGCCAAAATCTAGCCAGGTGGTCATTGTGTCATTTCTGACCTTCCCTAAAAATATCACCCAAATCCATTAGTCCATTTTTGAGTAATGTTCACACAGACAAACAAACAAACAAACAGACAGACAAACCAACACCGATCGTCACATAAATTTGCCTCATTCCTTTGCGTAGTAATAAAATGTTACAGCACAATAAAAGATGAAGTCAGGGTGTCAAGGTCTCCTTAAATTGAACGTCAATGAGAAGTTTTGGGTCTTGCCATATAAACTGGAAAAAAACTAGCTTTTTCAGCTATGGAAGTTGGGTATGGGTCAATCTACTGTAGTTATAAAGTTATGAGGCCTCAAAAATACTGAAAAAAGTAACGCAAATTGATGAGTGTGAAATTTCAACTCACCACGTGTATTTAAGGGCCTGTAACTCTGGAAAGATACATAACATGAAGGTAAAATTCAGTTTGACTTTGTTAAATACACTGGTGTTATTGTATTTAGTGAATTTTATATGGAATGACTCAAAATGGTTTTAAATGTATTTAAATAACATAAGAAGTGATTTATGTCAGTGTATCTGGGATCTTAGATCAGTCAGCTTAGAGCTCCAGCGACTTCCTATAACCCACATCTTCCAGTAAACCAGCTGCTCAGAATCAGCAGATGACATTAGAACAAAGCAGGATACCATCAGTGACTTTTTAATCTCAGCTCTGCTGCATGTGTGTGTGATCCTGCATACATTTTCTCCCTGACTATATGTGAGGAGCCAGTGTACGTAAAGCCATGATAAATAAATGCCCTCTCCAGATAATCTCCTCAATATATAAAGCCTTTAACCGTGATGAAGCAAAGCCTTGCAGTGTATAATCATCACTGTCCTATCCCACACACTCACACAACGCTAAGTCAGGTCTCAGAGTGCATTTGATACTGTAAACAACAATCTCCCTGTTATTACTACTGATGTTATTATTGAGGTCAGAAAGGTTGAAAAATGCACCGTGCTGCAGGTACTGCTTCATTATTATCATGTTTGTAGAGACACTCACAATGGAAGTGAACTCCCAGCAACCTATTATCTTTATTAAAATAATAGTCATAATAAAATTGTTTGTATATGGAGCCCTTTTCAAAAACTGTGTAAAAATAAAACTACATTTGTTTTCATCTAAAGTGACTGTCTTCTTTATGTAAAAATCCCGCTGTTTAAAACAGTGAACTAGCTACAAACGCTCACCTTTCCTGAAGTTTGTAGTCTGTCACATTTGCAGTTTCACTTGTGCAGGGCTCAAACGTTACATTCTGTTTCAAACTGACTCAACCTTCATATGAAGGATCATCAGTGGTGATGAGAGGTGTTCCTGTGGCTGTCATCAGGAGAAAAAACAGCAGGTTTACCAGTGGAAAAGCCACACGTTTATATTTCTCCCTCAGGTTCGTACTGTCAACACAGAGTTCTACTGTAACATCCTAAGTTATCTGAAGAAGCATATCCAAACAGCCTAAACCAATATATGATGGCATGGGTGTGCTCCAGTGAAGCTCAAAATGCAAACATTTGAGTTTTTGGCTACAACAGCACCACTGTCACCCTGCATCTGCCCTACTCAACAGATGTGGCTCCGTGTGACTTCTTTCTCTTCCTCAAAATGGAATTCAGGTTCACAGGTTGCTGTTTAGGCACAGAGATTTAACACTCAGTATAACTTGAAAATGTTATCGTTATAACAAAATTTTTCATTACGACATACAAATTTATGACGTTATTGTCATGACCTTTTCCTGTTGTAACTACATACTTTTTACCTTGTTAGAACATAAAAATCACGCTTGAATGAGAAAACAGTGTGCAGAGAATGGGTAAATTGAGAATCATGGTTTATGTACATAATTTGATTAAGATTAAGCTTAATGCTTGGGTGGAGACATGATTAGATTCTGTTGTTGTTGATCACACTGGGTGATACTGTGGTAAGTATGTCAACACAAAGAAGGAGCATTATTCAATGAACAATCAGTCAGTGCTTCCCCAGTCTAAAGTCAAAATCTTGCTTTTTGTTTGGCACAGTTGTTTTCTTTAATTAACTAGGAGCATATGTTCCAAAATATGCCTCTATTAGAAATATGTTTTGTCACAGAAGAAATCTTGGCTAGAAAATGACATCAACAAATAGGTCGCAAGAAAAGCACTCAGAGAGTGCAATACTCTGCCATGGGTGTTCTGTCTTAGTATGATTTCTGACGGATGAAATCTTTAAATAATTCGTGGTCTGCAGCAGTCGATTTTAGTTGGACCACAATCATGTGATCGTCAGCAGGCAGCTGATGTAGTGTTCACTTGTTGTCATAGTTACAGTGACGCTGTGCCGCTATCTTGTAATGATACAGAAATCTTTAATAAATCCGTGGATCCAGACTATAAGCCGCATCACTACCAAAATCTAATCACTTGATCCGTGTGTCATTTCTGACCTTCCCTGAAAATTTCATCCAAATCTGTTATTCTGTTTTTGAGTAGTGTTGCAAATGGACAGACAGACATAATTTTGTCTTCAGCTGTACTTGAATGTCCTGTTACTGTGAATATATTCATAGTATGTGTTTTGGAGATTAGAGAGACTGTATGATTTTTCACTAGCTAATAGGGTTGCGACCACCAGAGGGGCATCAGTTAGAATGCAATCCAAGGCAAAGTGTTCCCTTTTGCTCTTTATTTGTAACAAAGGTTATGCAAGTATCTGTATGTGTGTGGTTCTGAAACAAGAGGTAAATAGAAAGAAGTAAATAATAAGTTTTGCACTATCACAATACTTTCTGACTCTACATGTTAATGACACTATCAGTTGAAAGAAATCAAATCACATAGCCCAGTGGACAATCTGCAGCAACAAAGGAAGACTGGGTAAGCATGCAACAAAAAAACTAAACTATCATAAAAAACTAAATGAAGAACACACTTACCTTCCTGTAAATGCATGCACACTGAAGAAAAGTAACAGCCAACACACCAAATATATATAACTAACATGAAATGAGAGTGCTCCTCTGCGGGCTTCTGATTGGCTAATGGCTTGGTTGTCTATTAAGATTGCCTGGTCCTGTCATCCTTCTTCACAGTATGAAAGCAGCATTTTGCATGGCTTTATGAGAAGGTAGTGTCTACAGATACGGACCCGTACCCGTAGCCTGTGGCCTACGGATACGGCACTTTCCCTTATCATAAATATTAATGAGACGTACATGAATATTAATGAGCCGGCTGATGAACGCGCTTTGTGATTGGCTGGTAATCCGACGTACATAAATATTAATGAGCCGGCTTAGTAATCGGAGTGATGAAGGCGCTTCCGTGATTCGAGGTGAATCTGCGTGCCGAGCCTGTCATGTCAGTCATCTGCTGTTCTCTTTTCTATCATGCATAATATCTTATAAATATCATTATCTGACTTTTTCACGGACAGCGATTTGGGGGTTGAAATCAGCACTACTATTAAAAATAGCAAAACTTTTTATTCACGTGACCCTGTTCTAATAAAGCACAAACAGCAAACAAAACAAATGGCGGAACTAACAGCCAGCAAACTACAAGTATTTTTTTACCTTCAAAAGTAGTGACAGACTATTACATAATAACAACCTAAACAAAACCCTGACGTATTTTCTACGTCTGTCAACACAGACACTGCACGTCAGTCACTTTAATGTTAGCGGACTCTGTTGAATGGCTAAGTTACATAACCACAAACAAATCTCACAATATCACAGTAAATCGAGTTTGTGGTTTTTTTTTAATTCATGCCGAATTAAAGAGCTGCTTCTCACCATTCACGAGTGTTTGTTTCATATTCGACATCCTTAACTTTATCTTGTAAATTAGCATCCGAAATTAAATGGGAACATTTGCAATGGAGTTCGTCAGCCGCTTCCACCACTGAACGCGGTAAACTAATTAATAGGAACTGGACTTCAAACAATTTATACACGGCGTCTAAAAGCGTAAAAACTGCAATGTCTAAAGTGTGAGAGGAGACAGTGTATTTTTGGTTAAATTATACAATGTTCGCCGTCAAAGTCATTCATATAAACTGCCTGTAATGTGCAGCAAATAGTAGTTAACCGGCGCCAGCTCTTCAGTGACCTTAACTGTCCGTACCTCTAGTACAGATGCTACGGGTACCCGTAGCATCAACCTTATGAGAAATGGATACATTAAAATATTTTAAAATGACTGGACATCAAAAAATAAAAAAAATAAACCATCTGACTCAGAAAGGGCCCAGATGGGGGACACTGATTGTTTTTCATGCCCCATAGGGATGTGAATTTGGTTGCAGACTGTGTTCATGAGGCTCCCCAGCTTTAATGATTGGCTGCATGTGGAGTGTATTAAGTCTGAGCTGATGCCACTTCAAACTTATTGGAGGTGGGGGAGGGGAGGAATCTTGAGTTGGGACCCACGTTAAGCTACGAGCGGCCCTGCTGGTGTAAATATTTCCGTGCAAAAAGGGGCTGGACGACCCCGCTGAGCTCCAGCGGTGCAGCCACAAAATGTCGAGGCTCTGTGCGCCTGTTTCACCGTGTTTGTGCCGGTGTGATGCGGTGCAATAAGGTGAACACAGGTTGCGTAAGAGTCTCGGAGCATCAGTAGCCCTTCCGTCGATCTGTCAGCCTGTCGTAGCCCCGAGAAGAGGCGGGAATGGAGCGGGGCGACGGGGACGAGAGTGAGAGCGGCGCGTCCCAACAAAACACGATGTGGAAACAGTTTCAAGCTCGAGCCAAGCCGCTGCTCAGCCCCAAACTGGGCTCCAGGGAGCCCGACGACAAGAAGGAGCGCGGCATGTGGATGTTCAGGAAGATGAAGCGGAAGGAGAACGTCGCCCTGGACCGGGTGATCTCCTCCTCGCAGCCCGACCTGCTCTTCTCCTCCCAGGTGGAGGCGAAGGAGGCTCAGCTCTGCGGCAAAGCGGCCGGGAGCGGCTCCGGAGTCGGCCGGGAGAGGCTGCAGGCGTCCGTCAAGCACAAGTCCGGCAGCCCGAACAAACCCACGGTAGCTCAGCTGGTGCAGTCCCACCACAAGAGCTCCTCTCTGGGCTCTGCGTGCCTGGAGAGACTTGCCGAGCCGCCCGGCAGCAGCAGCGGCAGCAGCGGCAACAGCGGCAGCGGGGGCGGCAACGACGCGGCAACAGCTGCAGCGGAGCCACAGCTGGAGCGCAAAGATGAGGATCCGGTGAGCTTCCAACAGGTAAACACGGAGAATATCTGTCCTGCATGGAGCCTCGTTCTGACATTTCATCCTAAGGTAAAGGATGGTGGGACAGCTGTTTGTAAGGAAGTTTAGTTCAGCTGCATATTCATATTCTAAAGCAAGCGTTTACGATGTGCTGTGACAGACAAGCAAAAGCAAGGGAAACATTACAAGAAATACGATAAAGTTACAACAAGAAAACAAAAAAAAATGACAAAAATGATATCATTAAATAATAATTCAATCATATAAGCCATAGAAACCTAATAAATCGTAAACCAAAGACATCACATACAAATTAGTATAGATAAAGTGGGGGTTTCAAAGTGTTTTTCAAATAGAGGTTTTATACTTGTGTTTACAGACACGTAGTTCAGCACATTTAAACTAAAGTTTTTGTTTAACCCCTGATACCACGTGCAACAAAATGTCCTCATGACGTGATGCTGCCACCTCCGTGCTTCACAATAGGGATGGTGTTCTTTGACTTGTAAGCCTCACCATTATTCTTCCAAACATAATAGTGGTCAGTATAGTCAGTTTAACTGGCAGGATGTAAATTTCAGACATAAATCTCCTATTCCACCTCATATTTTCTTGTCCCTTTCTGCTATCTGCATCTGAACTTGAGGTAAAGAAAAATCAAATCATCAAGTCAATTTTTATTAACATCAATTTTTAATGAACAAACTCTGAAATTACATTATAGGCATCATTATGTCAATGGTTCAAAATCATGTTTGAAACCTAAAATATTTTATCTTGCAAGAAAGCATTTAATCAAGTGGTGGGAATAGATCCTTTGAGTTACTTTAAAAAGTGCAGCATTGACACAGAGCTGTGGAGAATTGTCTGACAGTAGGAGAATATAGGCAGTTCTGTTTTGTTTCATCAGTGCAGAAGACATGCCTGTGTGAAGCTGAAAACTACAGTCAGGCTTTTTCATGCACTTTTGGAGCTTCTTCCTTGCTGAGCGGCTCTCAGGTCATATCGAGACAGACTTGGTTCTCCTGTGAATGTACTGTACATACTTGCTGCTGTTTTGGATTGATTTTTGCACTTTTTGTACCAAATGTAAGTTTGTTTCTAAGAGACAGAACTCCTTTCTGAGCACTGAGCAGCAAGCTGGCTGCTGTACAGATGACCTTGGTTTCTTGAGGCATTTGGAAAGTGCTTCCAGATTTGTTGATGTCCAAGTTAGTTTGTTTTTTTGAGATCTGAGCTGCTTTACAGAGAAGAACTTCTGAGGTGTAATGTGAGCAATTATTGGGGGAAAGAATACAAAGTCTGACTCAATTGGTGTTTCAGTAAAGCCAAAATTGGAACTAAAACAAACCCATGTCTAATACAGTGGGTAGTGAAAGTATTCTGACCCCTTGAAATTTTTCACTCTGTGTCATTGCAGCCATTTGCCAAAATCAAAAAAGTTCATTTTATTTCTCATTAATGTACACTCAGCACCCCATCTTGACAGAAAAAAACAGAAATGTAGAAATTTTTGCAAATTTATTAAAAAAGAATAACTGAAATATCACATGGTTATAAGTATTCAGACCCTATGCTCAGTACTGAGTAGAAGCACCTTTTTCAGCTAGTACAGCCATGAGTCTTCTTGGGAATGATGCAACAAGTTTTTCACACCTGGATTTGGGGATCCTCTGCCATTCTTCCTTGCAGATCCTCTCCAGTTCTGTCAGGTTGGACGGTGAACGTTGGTGGACAGCCATTTGAGGTCTCTCCAGAGATGCTCAATTAGGTTTAGGTCAGGGCTCTGGCTGGGCCAGTCAAGAACGGTCACAGAGTTGTTGTGAAGCCACTCCTTTGTTATTTTAGCTGTGTGCTTAGGGTCATTGTCCTGTTGAAAGGTGAACCTTCGGCCCAGTCTGAGGTCTTGAGCACTCTGGAAGAGGTTTTCCTCCAGGATATCTCTGTACTTGGCCGCATTCATCCTTCCTTCAATTGCAACCAGTCGTCTTGTCCCTGCAGCTGAAAAACACCCCCACAACATGATGCTCCCACCACCATGTTTCACTGTAGGGATTGTATTGGGCAGGTGATGAGCAGTGCCTGGTTTTCTCCACACATACCGCTTAGAATTAACACCAGAAAGTTCAACCTTGGTCTCATCAGACCAGAGAATCTTATTTCTCAGTCTGGGAGTCCTTCATGTGTTTTTTGGCAAACTCTATGCGGGCTTTCATGTGTCTTGCACTGAGGAGAGGCTTCCGTCGGGCCACTCTGCCATAAAGCCCCGACTGGTGGAGGGTTGCAGTGATAGTTGACTTTGTGGAACTTTCTCCTATCTCCCGACTGCATCTCTGGAGCTCAGCCACAGTGATCTTTGGGTTCTTCTTTACCTCTCTCACCAAGGCTCTTCTCCCACCATTGCTCAGTTTGGCTGGACGACCAGGTCTAGGAAGAGTTGTGGTCGTCCCAAACTTCTTCCATTTGAGGATTATGGAGGCCACTGTGCTCTTAGGAACCTTGAGTGCTGCAGAAATTCTTTTGTAACCTTGGCCAGATCTGTGCCTTGCCACAATTCTGTCTCTGAGCTCCTTGGGCAGTTCCTTTGACCCCATGATTCTCATTGTGAGCTGTAAGGTTTTATATAGACAGATGTGTCCCTTTCCTAATCAAGTTTAATCAGTTTAATTAAACACAGCTGGACTCCAGTAAAGAAGCAGAACCATCTCAAGGAGGATCAGAAGAAATGGACAGCATGTGAGTTAAATATGAATGTCGCTGCAAAGGGTCTGAATTCTTATGACCATGTGATATTTCAGTTTTTCTTTTTTAATAAATTTGCAAAAATTTCTACATTTCTGGTTTTTTTCTGTCAAGATGGGGTGCTGAGTGTACATTAATGAGAAAAATAAAATGAACTTTTTGGATTTTGGCAAATGGCTGCAATGACACAGAGAGTGAAAAATTTCAAGGGGTCTGAATACTTTCCGTACCCACTGTATACCTGTAAACTTATATAATAATCTGTTGTGGTGGATTTTAAAAAGGGTCTTTTAAAAATGTAAAATAATTACTCCGCCAAAGATCACAGCAGAGTTATGTGATGACTGGTGTTTGTTTGTCTGTCCGTCTGTCTGTTTGTCTTTCCGTAACATTACTCAAAAACGGACTAATGGATTTGGATGAAATTTTCAGGGAATGTCAGAAATGACACAAGGACCACCTGGCTAGATTTTGGCAGTGATGCAGCTTATAGTCTGGATCCACAGATTTGTTAAAGATTTCTGTATCATTGTGAGATAGTGACACAGCGTCACTGTAACTATGACAACAAGTGAACACTACATCAGCTGCCTGCTGACGATCACATGATTGTGTACTTTTCTTGTTTGTTAGGTGACCCCGTTCATGAATGTTTTTGGTCCTGTCACAGTTTTCTTCACTGTGGGTTCATTTTCACTGCAATATAAAGGCCTGCACCTCCATGGAAACAACACAACCATCGTTCGAAGTCGAAAGAACTTTAAAATGTCTTCTGTGCAGCAGTATGACACTGCATATAGTTGAAGTTCTTTGATAATTTAATTTACAACAAATGAAATTCCATTAATCCATATGTCCAACATTTTGCCCACATGTGTTACCAATGCTACAAATATGGAGGCTCCACATACGATGTTTAGCTATTTACATTTTTACAGCCTCTACAAGCTTTTCACACTACTTTGCACATCGGCTCTAGAGAGATGTTTCACCATGTGGAATGTATTTTTCCAACATTTGTTCAACAACGTGAACAGTGGCTTGGTGGTTAACACTTTTGCCTGAAGATCCCTGTTTCGCATCCTGGCCTTCCCAGGATCTGGGAGTTTGCATGTTCTCCCTGTGCATGCGTGGGTTTTCTCCGGGTACTCCAGCTTCCTCCCACAGTCCAAAAACATGCTAAGGTTAATTGGTAACTTTAAATTGTCTGCAGGTATGAATGCGAGTGTGATTGTTTGTCCCTGTGACAGACTGGTGAGCTTCACCCTCAGTCAGCTGGAATAGACTCCAGCTCCCCTGCGACCCTAATGAGGATTAAACGGTGTATAGATAATAGGTGGATGGATGGTTGACAACTTGCTCCTCTGTGTACTGTTTCTGAGCCATGCTGTGTTTCTTTTATTGATCCAGTAGGTATATTTCCCTCTAATTCTCCCTTGTTGTCTCCTTTCTGCTCTGTATAAACACAGCCTGCTGACACTTCCATGCACAAAGCCAGGAATTAGGCTGCACTCTAAACTAAACTTTGCTAAAGTAAACCAGCTCATGTAGAGGTTTTAGGTCTCAATTCAAACAGAATAAAAGAGCTGGCTCTGACAATAGAAGCTGCAAGGAATTTTGTTTTGGAGTGAGGCCTGTAATCATGACTAGGTTGAAAGTCAAGTAAGATAGTATGTTGCAATTCCTCTTCATTGTATGAAATCTAACTGGAAAGTAGACAATTGCTGGATTTCCGACAGTGCTGACTTGTGCTGCTGTCTAACAGTTGAGCATACACAAGACATGAAGGTTTACAGCTGGAAACCATAATGACTGATTTTGGAAGATGAGTCACATCCAGAAACAAAGAATAAACGTCAGTTCTGGCTGCTTTTTATTCAAACGTAGAGTTTTGGAGGCCTGTTGCACACTAGAAGACCCACTAAATTATAGTTTAATCAGTTACAGCTGTAATGGCTTATTGACGAATTGTAAGAAAAATGCACCTCTATGGAAACAACACAACCATGGCTACAAGTACAGAGGACTGAATTTAAACTTAAATTCTTTTGAATGACATTTTTACTCATTTGACATCTGTAATTTTAAACAGAAATAAATTATCTAATAATCATGAAAACAGTGGAAAGATTAATCAACACTGAAAATAATCATTAGTTGCAGCCTCAATTGCAATTTACACATTTGCATTTTGAGTGATGTAATTATTAGCTACATTGTTGTTGTTGTTAAAGTTACTGTAAGTGACTGCTCAGATATACACTACCGTTCAAAGGTTTGGGGTCAGTGTCCAACTCCACAACCCCCCATGACAACAGCAGTCCTTGATGCCAGTTGCCACCCTCAGCAGGACAATACACCCCGACACAACACAAAACACGACATGACACAGCTAAAGTGTTCACCTGGGTTTCACACTCTCCAGATCCAAATCTTATTGAGCATCTGTGGGATGTACCAGGATAATCCTGATCTAGGAAGGTCCCACCATGCAACCCACAGAATTCACTGCTGCCATCCTGGTGCCCCAGGACATCCCCAGAGGTCCTATGTCCATGAACCACTGGGTCAGAGGAGTTTTAGCAGCATAAAGTGGACCAACACGGTATTAGACAGGTGGTCATAATGTTACACCTGATCGGTGTAGGTGAGGGCTGAAAGAAATGTGACTATCAAACATATGTTCTCTTGTAAAAATCATATTATTATATACCATAACATGAAAGTATAGAAGCTATAAATAAACAAATACAATGCAGTAAACACTTCAACACTGACCTCTGAAACTGAACAAAACAGTCTTAAAGTGCTGGAAGTGTCTGAAAACTGTACTGAAGTGCAGTACCTGAGTAAATTTACTTTTTATCATGGTGTACTCCACACAGAATGCTCTACAGATCCTTCAGAACGCAAGTTAGCAGTCGAATCCTTATCATTTCTCCCAACGTCCTCTTGTTACCTGCAGCTTTAGCCTCTAAAATTGTCCATCGGCTCCACCAGCTGGGTCTCTCTATAACACCACCAGAAGACCCAACTCATGGAGGCTCCCGGCTAATTACACTAGGACATGTTTCAGTTCCAAAAAGTCCTGCCAGGGCTGGGTCCAAAAGCTTTGAGCACTAAACAATTACCTGCATTCTGCTGAGCATTTATATGCCAATTTTTTCTTTTTCTGCATCAGTTTATGTTTGAAAAATATTCATTAACCTAAAGGAAAAAACAGTACATGCAATACATTATGGTGGTGGTGTGGTTGTTTGAGCTCATAATTCACATTCTGAGAGTGAAGAAAAACCCAGCAATGAAGGAAAAAGAACCACCCCATTGTCGCGATTATTGGTAATATCATAGCGTTTTTTAGCTATTAATGCACGTGTTCTAATTATTGAGGGGGTGCATTCCCTGTGCTCCCCCTAAATCTAATAATAATCTAAAAATTTAAACTCCAATCTTTTTTTTGCCCATCCACAGATGGGATGCTAATTCTGATGTGTGTAGAATCCAGTCAGAGTTTATGGTGCATCTTAATGTAACTGTAAAAATGACAGCATAAATAAGGGTTCTGTTGATCCTTCTAAACAAAACAAAAGTGCACTACCATTCAAAAGTTTGGGGTCACCCAGACAATTTCATGTTTTTCATGAAAACTCACACTTTTATTCATGTGCTAATATAGTTGCACAAAGGTTTTCTGATCATCAGTTAGCCTTTCAACACCATTAGCTAACACAATGTAGCATTAGAACACAGGAGTGATGGTTGCTGGAAATGTTCCTCTGTACCCCTATGTAGATATTCCCTTAAAAATCAGCCATTTCCAGCTGGAATAGTCATTTACCACATTAACAATGTGTAGACTGTATTTTTGATTCATTTAATGTTATCTCCATTGAAACAAAATGCTTTCCTTTCAAAAATAAGGACATTTCTAAGTGACCCCAAACTTTTGAGCGGTAGTGTATATTAAAGTTTTCATCTACAAAAAATCTTTTTGACCCCACCACCATCAGTTCAGACAGTTTTACATTCACCTTACTAAAACTGTGAATTGCAAAGTACACAACCTCATGGATGGATCATAAAAACAATGGACCCCTGGGCACAGACAAGTGAAAGCCCCCCCACCCTCTTACAGCAGAACAAGACCCCACACTGAAGGGGAACACAACCCTTGTAGCCATGTTCTTTGTAGTCACGTGGTGTCTTCAGTTGTGTTATCTGTGTAGTTTTTTGTGTCTCTTCCTCACTGTCGCCATTTTCATCTCTTTGTTTTCATTTGTCACCTCTGCATGGTTGTTTCGTGATCCGTTGTGGGTGTTTTGTGCTTCTTCTTTTTTTTCAATTAAAGTTTTTTATTGTTTTTTCAACAATCAACATTATACAAGCATACATATATACATATATATATATATATATATATATATATATATATATATATATATATATATATATATATATATATAGTACAACTTTGGCCAAAAGAAAATACAATACACATATCAAAGATAATAGTAATAAATAAAATAATTAACTAATTAACAAAAGGAAGTAATTAAACAATAGTGTTCAGATTAATATTATTACTACTGATAATAATTAATACAATAAAATAAAAATAAGTAATTAACATAGGGAAAATAAGTACACTTCAGTGTTTCCCCTGGGTTGAAATGGCTGTGAGGTGGTGGGGCCCTTGCCTACACAACACCATGAAATTTTGAAAATCAAGATGCAAAATGGGGCATTCTGGCACAATTTGGAGCACATTTTGTTGTATTTGTAGCCATTTCCAAAAACTAAATTAAATAAAATTTTCATGTTTCTTTTCTAAAAATTAGTGATAGGGAGAAAATATGACAAATATAAACCCACTTGTCCATGCGATCAAAACATGTCAACTAGTCCAGTCTATTATATTCTGGTCAGATTTCAACAAGCCATTCCAAAATGCCACATCAGTTCTTATTACAAATTTGAAAAAGATGACAAAGGACTTGAATCTGGAATCAAGTGGTGACTTTTACTTTTTTTCTAAAAACAACTACATGTTAGGTACCAAATTCCCACTTCATTTTTATTTATAATAAAAAGGTTATGTCATGACCTTCATTTTACTTAAAAATGTGAAAGAAAACTTCAGCTCTGGGTTAACAACTGGTTTTCTGAAGGAGTTATTTCTGTTTTCAAAACCGTTACCTTTTTGAGCACAGAACTAGAATTTGAACACAGAATTTGTTTTGCCATTGAATGATATAATTTCGGGCACTCTGTAAATCATTTTATCAAAAGAAACTAGGAACTTTTTATTCCGTTGAAATCATTTGTCTCGTTCGTGAGAACGGGCTTTGTCGTGCCTAAATGTTTTAACGGGAGCCATTTTTGCAGTCACTGTCAATTCGTATCACCGCGGACAACAAAACAGTAAGCAAACTCAGTAAAGGAAGTGAGATCGATGCCTACACTGCGTTGCTCACTTCATTTTGATGACATGCGATAGTTTTGATGCTTAATTTGACATATGTCAGCTTTTAGCCCCGAAAAACCAAACGATGGAGCGCTGCCGCTTCTTGTCCGCCATGCTTGTTGACGCTAGGAACGTTCGCCAATCGGAACGACCGACCTTTATTACACGATCTCGCGGGATGTCATACGAGAACTGAGTGTTACCGATCAATGGGGATGTGCCTTGCTGTCTTCACCCATGGCGAGAAAAGGCTGCCATTCTGGCTTGTTGATTTCAGCGGCGAATATACCGGACTTATGTGTCAATGCTTTCTAATACTTAGCATTACTTTTTTTTTTTTTTTTTTTTTTTGGCGCGGACCAGTGAGGCGGCAATGTCGGCAAAATTGTAATGAGGCGGTCGCCTATACCAGCGAGGCGGCCCACCTCGTCGGTCATATAGGAGGGGAAACACTGCACTTAATAAAATAAAAGGGAAAGAGGTGGTGTTCAATGCATGCAATGGAATTTTCAGTACACTTATGAGTTCTGAGACCATTGATATCGTATAAAATGCAAAAACTGAGACCATACCTTATAGAATTTTCCCTTACCATCATTCAGTCTGGCAATGAGATTCTCAAACGAGGCAGTGTCTGTCATTAATGTCAGCCATTCTGTAAAGCCAGGCCTCACTTGACTCTTCCAGTGTCGGAGGATAATTCTTAACGCAATAATAAAACCAGCTGAGGCCAGGGCAGCCTCCGCCTTTGACACACTAGGTGGTAGGAGAGATCGATCTCCAAGTAGACATAATCGGGGGGATTCTGGTAGTGATGTATCCAGCCATTCTCCAATTACATGAAGCACTTGTTTCCAAAAAGGAAAAACAAAAGAACAGTCCCACAAAAGATGTAAAAATGAACCTGTGTCACTCACACATTTCCAGCATTTGTTATCCCTCATCAATCCCATTTTGTGGAGCTTAACAGGTGTATAGTAATATCTATGAATGACTTTATAATGCAGGAATTTATTGACTGCATCCCTCACAGACCAACCCACATTCTTTACCAGTTCCTCCCACGCTTCCTCATCTATCCTCGTATTCAAGTCTCTCTCCCAGATTCGTCTTATGTGCTTAGTATCACCATACATATCATCAGCTATGATTGTATAAATAGTAGAGGCATTACGCTTAGATCCAGGCATTTTGAAACACTCAACCAACGTATTTGTGTCATCAGGTGAGATCTTTAAGCTCATTATACAGCTCCTCAGATACTTCCAGAAATCTGCTTTCTCCAGATCAAATTTTTGTTTTAGTTCTTCAAATGTCTGAAACAGGCCATTCACATACAGGTCACTAATTCTATTGATATTTTTGTTCAGCCAAGTAGTCCATATGATTGTTTCTCTACCAATCTTAATAGAAGGATTGTTCCAGATTGATGAATACATTTGTCTAGAGTGGGGTATATGAAGTAGTTTATGTATCTTTGCCCATATTTCTCTGGAACACTTCAAAATTGGGTTTAGCCGACCCTTTCTCCTTAGTATCTGTGAAAATGTTTCAATTGGCCCAAATGGAAGCATCAATTCCCTTTCTATATCCACCCAACCTAGACTTGACCTTTTGTCAGACCAGTGCTTAGAGAGTTTAAGTATCTCAAAAGACGTTTTATACAACTCCACATTAGGCAAACCCAACCCCCCTTTGCTTCTAATGATAAATAATTTTTCAAGTTTTAGATGGGGTTTCTTTCCGTTCCATAGAAAGTCTCTGACAATTTGGTTGTATTGCTTAAAGAAAGAATTTGGGACCATTAATGGCACCATCATAGATATATAATTCACCTGAGGTGCTACCATCATTTTGATAGTGTTAACTTTTCCCCATAAGCTAAGATTAATCAGTTTCCACTTCTCCAAGTTAGCCTTGATACCCTGAAGTAATGGGATATAATTTGTTTGCACCATATCTTCAATATTTGGGGTAAGATGAATCCCAAGATACTGCGTCCCCGAGTCAATCCACTTAAACTTAAGCGTATCATTTATTCTCGATTGACACGTTCTTGACACTGGCATTACCTCTGACTTACCTAGGTTAATTTTATAACCTGAGATTTCAGAGAATGCTTCCATAGTCTTAAAAAATCTTGGGGCCGAAGAAGCAGGATCTACAGATAGCCAGAGGACATCATCCGCATATAGAAAAAGTTTATGCTCCCTACCACCTGCCCTCACCCCTCTTATGCTTGTGTCTGTTCTAACTGCCACTGCAAGTGGTTCCAGGAATAAAATAAATAATAATGGAGAAAGAGGATCTCCCTGTTTTGCACCTCTGGTTACACTGAAAAATGACGAAACCATGCCACTGGTCAGAACCAAGACCTTAGGCTCAGCATATATTACCCGTATCCACTTAATGAATCCTCGTCCGAAACCAAATCTTCCTAGCGCATACATCAAAAAATTCCACTCCACTCTATCAAACGCCTTCTCTGCGTCTAAAGAGAAGGCGGCAACGGATTCATCAGACTCTCTGCTTTGCCACATCAAGTGGAGAAGGTGTTGTAAATTATCAGAGAAAGATCTACCTTTTACAAATCCTACCTGATCTGAACCTATAATGCATGGAATAATATGTTCAATACGCATAAAAAGAACTTTCGTAAGAATTTTATAATCTACATTAGCCAGGCTAATGGGACGATAACTGGCTGGGTCCACTGGATCTTTACCTTTCTTGAGAATGACAGAAATGACTGATTCATTGAGAGTGTTCTGCAAACTACCTATTTCTAAGGCCTCTGAGTACACCTGTGTTAAGACGGGGGCTAGAATATCAACATATAATTTGTAAAACTCAATGGGAAACCCATCTAACCCAGGAGCTTTGCCTGATTGCATTGATTTTATGGCCTTTCTCACCTCCTCCTCTGTAACAGGGGTTTCCAGGTGCTGCGTCTGCTCTGAGGATAGATTTGGGAGCTCAATTTGGGAAAACCAGTTTTCCAGTTTTTCAAGGTTTGGAGGAGTATCAGACATGTAGAGTTTTGTAAAAATCCCTGAACACCTAGTTAATTTCTTTGGCTGTGGTTACAATTTTTTCCATGAATATCTCTAACACATGGTATAGTCAGTGAAGTCTCCTGTTTTTTTTAATTGTCTTGCTAATAGCCTCCCTGCCTTTTCTCCACTCTCATAAAAGCTGCATTTTAGTCTAAGCATGACATATTCAGCCTTCTTACTGTATATACCATTGAGATTGTATTTCAGCTCACACACCTGCTTCAAAAAATCCTCACTGTAGTTCTCTGACAATTCTCTTTCTTTCTGTTTTATTTCATTCTCCAATCCTATCATTGTCTGTTTATCTTGTTTCTTTTTCCTCGATGCTTCAGCAATAATTTTCCACCTTATAAACGCCTTACAAGCCTCCCAGGCTGTGCCTGTTCTGGGGGTAGAGCCAATATTAATCTGAAAAAAGATTTAAAGATCTTCTGCTTATGTCTGTTTAAATACAGTATTTTGTAAAAGGGATGTATTAAGTCTCCACCTGTTACTCCTGATGCTCTGAAGACAAGTAGAAATACTGAGCTCTACCATAGCATGGTCTGTTAGTGCTATTACACCAATGGCAATATCCTGTACAGCTTCAACCAGGTTCTTAGAAATTAGAAAATAGTCAATTCCGCTGTATGATTTATGATTATGAGAATAAAAGGTGTATTCCCGTTTATTCGGGTTTGTTAGTCTCCAGATGTCAACTACTCCAACATCTTCCTGGAGCTGATGCAGTGCTTGTCTGCCTTTTATTAGGGCTGGAGAATATCTAGATTTATCTAATACCAAGTCGAGAGTCTGATTAAAGTCTCCTCCCAATATTATATTACCATCTTCAAATGATCCCAAAAGCCTGTTGACCTTATGAAAAAAATCGGGACTGTCTTCATTAGGGGCATAAATGTTACATAGATTTAGTCTCCTCCTGTTAATTACAATTTCAATACATATAAGTTGCCCCTCCTCGTCTTTGTGTTCTTTAAGCAGAACAAACTTCAGTTTCTTATGTAAAAGTATTGCAACTCCTCTTTTACTGCTATCAAATGAGCTATGAAAAACATGGCCCACCCATCCTCTTTTGAGTCTCATTGCCTCCAATTTCTTCATATGGGTCTCTTGGAGATAAACAACATCTCCCTGCCTCGCTTTAAGATAGACAAGGCATTTCTTCAGTTTTGTTATGTTCTGTGTCCCATTACTGTTCCACAAAATCACCTTCATACAAACACTATTGGTCCCTTGTATGCTCATTAGTGTTACAAATCAAAATGTAGTGCCACCATTCAGACAGAAATAAAGAAAGGGGATAAAAAAAACAAGCAGACAGAGAAAAGAAAATACAAAACGGCCATAAACCTATCAAAACATTCAACAAACGTTCTCAACCACACCCCTAGAACTGGGATAAATAACAATGACCACCCCCAGCATTGACCCATAATCCCCCACAAAACCTGCTCCCTCCTCTTCCTGAGGGAAACCCCACCCTCTACCTGATCCATGCAGCAACTAAGCAGTGGTTACCCGTCAATCCTCCTATTGTAGTAAGTTATTTAAGCCCTATTGCATGCAACAAGATGACCCCACCTATTAAATATCGTAGGTATAACACTTGTTATTGCAGTTATTAAAATGAGAGAACAAAACTTGTAAATTATAACCACAATTTCCATGAAGGTTATTATTAAATATTGAACTTTTTTAATGAAACTAAGCCTATGAAAGCCCAATAATGTAATTTGCGTGACGAAATTAGGAATCTACGTACGTGAAACCAATATTATTTAACCATTTGTCACACATTTAGAGATAAGCCTACCCCACAGTCACTCTGGGCCTTCTGTGTCCTTCTCAAGGAACTTTTGTGCCTTTCTTGTGGTCTTCAAATGACATCTTCTGCCCCTTCCAGGTGAAGAAGAACTTATCTGTTTTTTAGGACTTGAACAATGAAATGTTCATGAAAATCAGGAGTTTCTTCAAGGAGGAGAGTTCTATGCGGCTATCTTCCTCGGCGGCGTCCGGAAGTGACCTGTTTTGTGCTTCTTGTATTTGCCAGTCATCTCTCTGTGATTAGTTTGTGTCTCAGTTGACCACTTTGTAGCTGCTGGAGGTAAAGACCAGGGCCTTATGACAACGAGTCAGTGGCACTGATATTATCGACCCTGCTCTTTGAATGTTCATTTGCAGCTCTACCAAATGTGATGCAACAGAAATGAAACACTTCTGAATTCAGATGATTCACAGTTGCACCGGGCAGCCTCTTCAGTCAACATGTCACACTCTGTAGGCTGATACCAGTTGTATTTTTCTGACAGAATAAGTCTGGTGTTGTTGCAAGGATCTCTGGGGTGAACAGGGTTAAGTGAATGAGCTTTCTTCCAACAGTGACGGCTGTTTTGTTTGCTATTGTGTGGAGGACTGTCGGAGGAGACTGAGCTGATAGATGCTTATCTGCCTCCTCTTTGTGACTCCTGCATGCGGCTGCAACTAAATGCTGGTGTCCATTTGAATGGTGTTAACCAGACCTGTAAGAGAAAGTGGTAGCTGTAAGTCATTGTTTCAGGAATTGGACAGAAGTAATTGAACAGTGTGAACAGCTGTAAGGCTGTCAGGCTTGTATTTAGGAGGAAGCTGTGCACCAGCTGCTCTGTGATTGGCTATTGATGTTATGTCACTGATAGAGTTGAAGTGGCTGACTCGGGGAAAACAAACTGCTTGTGTGTTTTAAGGCTGACAGTAAATATGTTTTAGTTTTTTGCACAAGACAAACAGCCGTCAGAATGGATGAGGTTATCAAGAAAAGTGAGCATTCATCCCTGTCAGATTGCGAGCAGCACTGCTTTAGGCTGTTTGTTCAGTTGTTGTTGCTGCTAAACGTCATGATACCGTAATTTTAAATTGGTCAAAATATCAAATAATTCATTTGAAATTAATCTGATTAAGCAGAATGTTAGGTCGGTCAAAATTTCAAATGATTTCCTATTGAATTACAATGATTAAACAGGATTTTAGTGTTTGCCTTTAGGATGCAGTTTGGTGTTTTTGTCACAAACAGCACAAATTTTGCTATAGCCAGCTTTGAGCATTAGTGTCAAAAAAGGTTTACCCAAAATGCACATTTTAAAGTTTTTTCCAGTGGATTATCAGAAAACATAACATGTCCAGGGTATCAATGCTTGTTTCTATGAATTCATATCGTAGACACTGATATTGACAGCTGGTTATATAAAAACCTGTGCTGATTTTGATGATAGATTGTGACATCTAGAGTGGATAAAACATTGATTTGGTTGTTGTTTTTAACATAACAGATGGGTTTTTTTCAGCCCTGCAAAAATTTTACCCCAAGTCTTGTGTACTTCAAAGGCCTGTAACTCAGACAGTATCAATAGGATGAAGCTAAAATTTTGCATGACTTTAATAACTACAAAAGCACTCAGAGCGCAGTACTTGGCCAAGGCTGTCCAAGACAGAGGATGCTTTCCTACAGGTAAGTCCCTCTAAGTCTGTGGCGGTCGATTTTTAGTAGGATTGCAATCATGTGATCGTCCGCAGGCAGCTGACATAGTGTTCACTTGTTGCTATAGAGTGACACCGTAATGCAATGATACAGAAATCTTTAACAAATGCATGGATCCAGACTTTAAACCACATCGCTGCTAAAATCTAATCAGTTGGTCCTTGTGTCATTTCTGACCTTCCCTGAAAATTTCATCCAAATTTGTTTGTCCGTTTTTGAGTAATGTTGTTAACAGACAAACTAACGCTGTTCGTCACATAACTCCGTCGAGGCTCCGTAAATATACTAAAGTTATTGCACAAATAGAGTCAGCTGATTCTAATGAGGTCAGGTGGAAACTTTTTTCACATTTCCTTGTTTAAACCTGGAATGACCCTAACATTGACCTCTGTCTGAATGACAGAATGCGGTCACTTTATCAGACTGAGGAAGCAGCAGCGCTACACATCCCATGTCTGGAAAGAGCTTAAGATGTGACCTGGACCCTCACTGGATAAGGCTCCTCACAGCAGACTCATTAACACCTTGTGGTCTGGAGTGTCTTGAGAAGCTCCGTCAAGGTCACCTGGCCCTTTCCGCTTTCATCAGTCAATCAAAACTTTACATCTGCCCATTTCTCCTGCATCCACCACACTGAACATGGAAACCAACTCCTCTTTTACTGTGATATATATCTCAGCCTTTCATCTGAGTGCTGTGTGGGAATTGACCTGTTTCTGACCCCAAAGTTGGCCCACAAGCTGCGAGAGTTCCAGCTGGAAGTAGATCTGTCTGTGAGCGACTCCTGTCTTGTCGTCCTCCTTTAGTCCAACCCTCCAGTCAGGCCTAATCCACTGAAAAAGGATTACAGTCGAGCTAATCAGCGTGGCTCCTCCCTCCCACTCACCTGCTGCTCCGTCATTCATTCAGCTCCTTCACCTGCTCAGCTCAGCTGATGTTCTTCTCTTGGGAGCTACTTTTTTGCTCTTCGAAGTTCGTTTTCCTGTCAGTTTTGAAGTATCCTCAGACTCAGTGTCAGTTATCCCTTCGTAGGTGTTTTGCCCTGTCCACCTTCCACCACATCTTCTTGTCATTATCATCCTGCTGCCTCCTGCTCGACCCTGGATCTCTTTCTAAGCGAGGCCCCGGTGGCAGAGTCCCGTCAGGCGATCCGAGGGTTACTTCGCTGTGCTTCTAGTGATGACTACTTTTCCCTCATGTCTACATGTGGACGGCTGCTGTCGGTGAGGTCCATCAGCCTGTGTGTTGTGTTTTTATCAGTTAGGTTAATCATATATAGCGAGACGGGTGCCCCTGTCGGTCAATAGGTTGAACGGACAACCCATAAACATGGGCTATAGTCTCCAATGCAGTACTCATGGGTTAATAATAATTTTTTTTTCTAATGTGTGTATAATTTCAACAGAATCTCAAAGTGCTACTTTAAACATATAAAGAGATAAAAACAAAACAAACAGGTAAAATAAAAATTAAAGTTTCAAGGACATGTTTAGTTAAAAGCTTTGTTAAAAACAAAGCTCTTTAGGCCTTTTTTTTTTCTATAAAATCCATCACATCTGGAGATCCAGATGTGATGGGTGGCTGAGTTGAAGGCTCTGTCTCCCGTGGTCTGGAGCTTGGTTCTGGGCAGGTGGAGAAGGTCACAATTATTGGTGTGGAGGTTTTGTGTGGATGATTGGTGGCAGAGGAGTTTTTTCAGATAATCCGGGGCATTGCCATGAATACACTGATGGGTGAAGAGAGTGATTTTGTACTGACTTTTGAAGGAGACGGGGAGCCAGGGGAGTGAATGGAGGATGGGGGTGATTTTATCGTGCTTCTGCACTCTCATCAGGATCCTGGCAGCGCTGTTTTGAGTATATTGGAGTTGTTGCAGACTTTTGCTAGGGATCCAGATGAGAAGTGCTTTTGAGTTGGACCCATTGCCATTTACTACATCTTTCCTCTACTCTTCTCCCTACGTTTCCTGTCTCTCTCTCCACTGTGCACTATAATAAAGGCAAATAGGCCGGAGTTTGTTTGTCTGTCTGTGTGTGTGTGTGTATGTGTGTGTGTGTGTGTGTCTGTTTGTCTGTTAACAGCATAACTCAAAAAGTCATGGACGGATTTTCACCAAATTTTTACAGGATGTCCAGAAGAGCAAGAGTAAGAATCGATTAGATTTTGGAGGTTATCCGAATCACCGTCTGGATCCAGGAATTTTTTGAAGGTCGAAGGACAATTGAGAGATGGCCGCCAGGCCAGTAGAGAGAACTGCAGTTGAGAATATTATTGCAAACTTTACACTGATGCCCTGAGATAACCCATTTTTACTATGTGTGACAGACCGACTAATGATAAAAAGATTTAATTTACAAAAGTAAACAAAGGAAGTGTTACCACGAAGAAAAATATAAACTATTGTCAACGATTAACCCTTAATGGTTGCATCAAAACTGTTTTACACATTTTGAGAGCCAAGGACGTGTCTGAGAAGTGTAAAAACAGTGCACATGACTGAAGTTGAGCAGCATTTGTGGTGTTTTACTAAACAGTCTGCAGCACCACAGTATGAATTTCTGCAGGGTTTGAGGTTGTTGACTCAACTATGTGTTGCTTGTGGTTTTGGCAGCACTGCACAGACTGACGTGTGCAGCCACTTTGAACCATAGCAGCTGGTGTTCTTTTACTGGGGCTGGAGGGTTTTTTTGTGGGTATTTAAACTCACAGCAATTTATAATGAGTAAAACTGTGAAACTATACAGGAAAATGTGTTGGATTGAACCTGTCTAAAACTCTTTTTCCACTTCCTCTGAACCTGCTGTGCTTTTTCGTTGCAGTATTGATTACCATAGTGTGTACTGGCATTGGTGTTCATGTAAACGGGCCCATGAGGCAAAGCTGTCACGCTGTGGCTCTGTTGTTGACATGAAGGAGGTTCACTGCACAGTGTGTTACTCACCACTCTCCTCAGCAGCTGACTATATTGACCTGATTTTCAGCCTCCACAACCAGCCACTGTAATTTCCACTTACTGCTTGTGGTCTTTGGTGTACTGCTTACAGTGTTTCAATATATTGTATGCGTAAAGATGAGGTTGCAAGTTTATTGAGAATAGATAACGTACTACTGCAACCATTACTATTATGCATTAATTGAAAAAAAAAATGAATCCGAGCAGAAATGCCGAACAGCTTCTTTATCAGGCTTCTCAAATCAGGAGATGCACTGCTTATACACTGTCCGTCCAAAAAAAAACAAAGTCGCACACTCTGTTATTTCATTGGACCACCTTTAGCTTTGAGAATGACACATATTCACTGTGGCGTCATTTCAGTTAACTTCTGCAAAGTCACAGCTTTTATTTCTGTCCAGAACTGCAGTAATTTTGTACCAAGATCTTGCATTGATGATGGGAGAGTCCGCTGCGCAAAGTCTGTCTCCAGCACACCCCAAAGATTGTCAGTGGGGTTGAGGTCTGGACTCTGTGGAGGCCAATCCATGTGTGAAAATGACGTCTCATGCTCCCTGAACCACTCATTCACAATGTGAGCCCCATGAATCCTGACATCGTCATCTTGGATTATGCCATCAGGGAAGAAAAACTCCATTGATGCAAAGGCCTGGTCATTCAGTATATTCAGGTAGTCAGCTGATCTCATTCTTTGGGAACATAACATTGCTGAACCTGACCAACCCCAGATCATAACCTGAACCCCCACAGGCTTGTAGGCACTACGCAAGATGAGTGCATCACTTCATCAGACCATGTGATAGACCACATTTCTTCCTCAAAGATGATGGTACTCCACTATCCTTCCAGGTTTTAATAATGCGTTGGACAGCTCTTAACCTGATTTTAGTAGTTTCAGAAATCTCCTAAGCTGTTTTCTTTGCTTGAAGCAGGCCAATAATTTTTACCCTTCCGAGGCAGATTAACAATCTTTCCACGACCACAGGATATGTCTTCTGACATGGTTGTTTAAGAGCTGAGGATCTTCTCACTGCAAATCCAAGTGATGACTTTTTTTTTTGGACAGGCAGTGCATTTTTCATTTAATGTAGTAAATGAAATTGGATTTTGGGGGTTTGAGGTGCTGGTTAGAAAAAAACAAAGGAAAATTGTCTCATTCTGGGAATTTGTGATGGTGTGATTTTTCCCTTTTTTGGTACTCCACAAACCAAACGTAGGCCTCTGAATCAATAGACTGAGTAATAACTTGTAGTTGTAGCTTGAAGCCTGGTGCACAGATGTGCGTAAACAGAACTGTACAGTCCTAAAATAGGCGTGCATCGCTGTCAGCTGATGGGATTGTGCGCAATCCGATGCTATTCTCAGTATGGTGCTTTGCTTCCTGATTTACTCCCACAAGACAGTTAATCCTCCCAAGCAGCTTGTTAACTCTGGCAGTAAGTCCTGTAACGTGAACGCCCTGACTCATCCTTTGACTGGGATCGTTGCAGTTTTTAACCTCATGTTTCCTCATTCACACCCACAGAAGTGATTAGATGCAGTGAGAGTTTAGGCACTTGTGCTTTGCAATGATGAAGCTGTAAAATCTACCACCTGAGGAGCTGCTTCAGACGGCTGCAGTCGGCAACCAATGAAAGTGTTCTCAGGGGAGATTTTATCAGTCCTGAAACTACAAGCATTTCCTGGGCGTTACCTGCTGCTGGCTCATTTTCTTCTCACTCTGGGTCATTTTTCTCTGTAATCAACAGTCTTGCACCTCTGTGGAAACAGAACAACCATGAAGAAAGAGAGAGAACTCAGAAATGTCTTGTTTCTGTATGACTCAGCTACAATGTTTTAATCATAACAAAAGAAAAAAGTTGAATGTCTTTCATTAGTTATGAAAAAAACAGAATCAGCATGTGCAACTTTCGCCAACAGGTGTTACAGTGCTGGAAACAATGGTGGCTCCATCTGCTATAGATTAGACCCTCCAGAAAAAACGTGAGCTAAAATCCTTGATTATGTGAATAAATATGCTGGGGTTTTATGCCATTTTATGCGGGGAAATTGCAGAAAGTTGCAAAGTATGCGAATAGTTGTGAAATATGCAAAAAGATGCGCGATTCACCTGCCGTCTGGCCGCGGAGGGATGTGTCCTCTAATCAGACACTGGGACTGCTGCGGGGTTACTGGACTGACAGCCTGTGCTTTGGGAGGGGGAGAAGCTCACAGCAGCACCTGCTGCTCGTTGAAAACAGTAACTGCAGAATGATCCGAGTTTTCCTGTCACAGTCTCCAAAACGGCAGAAAAAGTCGCTAGATTTGTGGCTAGTCGCTTTTGACAAAAAAAGTCGCTAGGACGCTTTGGAAAGTCGCTAGATTTAGCAAGAAAGTCGCTAAGTTGGCAACACTGGCGTCGCGCTCCGCATCAGCTCATGCTTCTAGTGTGTGTGTGTGTGAATGCGCGAACTGATGACGTCAGGCCGGGCGTCACATAAAAACTCACAACTCCATTTATATTGGTTGTAGTTTTCTCATTTTATGCAGAAATTATGAAATCAAGCGGGACCCGCATATTTCTCTTTTTTTTTGTGGAAATGTGAGATTCTTGCGGGAATTATGTGCTGTTTTGCGGGGATTATGCGGCCTTTTGAGAAATAATTGGCCCCCGCATAATCAGCGGCATTTTGGTGATGAATGCGGGAATTCATGCGATCGCATAATCGCATTTTTCTGGAGGGTCTAATAGATGCTTAATTATTTACATGTCTACAATTTTTATAAACTTTTTCACTCTACTCTGCTCATGAACTGAAGGAAGATGTTTCACCATGCTGAATGTATCTTCCAAAAACTTCTGCTGTAAACTCTTTTGAGCCATACTGTATTGTATTTTATTGATCCAGTAGGTTTTATTTTCCTCTCAGTCTCTCTTGTCGTCTCCTCTTTGCTCTGTGGAAACACCTCCTGCAGTTCAGCTGGAAACTGTCGGTTGTGCTACTGAGTTTTGCATTTTTTGTTTTTTATGGAATCTTTTGCAAAGTGTTTTTTTTGTGTGAATTCTTATATGGGAATGGTTAATTTTCCCCGACTAACCTGCACATCACAGATGATACATTTAAGAATTGTCAGAGAGTTGATGATCTGACAAATCTTTTTGCTTTTATTAAACCATTCTGTCTAACAAACAAAAAAACATCTATTTTTCTGCAGACATGGAATGAAGGAGGAGAGCGACATAGTGTGATGTTTGCATGTCACAGGTTATCTAATTTGGGAGAACTGATGATTGTAGTGTTTTGGTTTATTACTCTGTCAAGGAGGTGGAGCCTCTGCAGAGTTATGTGATGATTAGCATTGGTTTGTCTGTCTGTTTGTTTGTCTGTTATCAACATTACTCAAAAACAGATTTGGTGAAATTTTCAGGGAAGGTCAGAAATGACACAAGGACCAAGTGATTGGATTTTAGCAATGATGCAGATTATAGCCTGGATCCACGGATTTGATAAGGATTTTTGTATCTTTGCAAGATAGCAGCACTTCGTCACTGTAACTATGACAACAAGTGAACACTATGTGAGCTGCCTGCTGATGATCACATGATTGTGATCCTACTACAAATCGACCGGTGCTGACTTTTTGGGACTTACCTGTCGGAAGTGATACAAGAAACAATTGATTCAATTTTGGGGGTGTTTCTGAGTCCCATCAATTCCCACCGCCTGCTACATACTTAGGTCATGCGATTGTGTATCTGTACATATCGTACACATGGAGGACACACACCTGTTCTCAGCTCATTTTGTTTGTGCAGCCACATTCTATGTTGCCATGATTTCTGCAATGAGTTTTTCAAGATTTCAGTCACCAGAAATGATACGACTGAGCAGCCTTGTGGGAGTACTGCGCTCTCTGAGTGCTTTTCTTGTTTTTCTTTTTGTCCATCTGGATTACAAAAGACTTGCTTTATAAGTTTAGAATTTTCCCCTTGATATTCACCCTGAGTCATTTCTACTTAACTTTCACAGTTGTTACTTATAGTAGTCAAACTAAAAAATTTTTTTGCTTCAACAACAAAAAATAACACAACAGTTTATATCAGTCTTTTTGAATTGTATAACTTGAAATCATGTTCAACTATATTGACTATCAGCCTGCACACACAGATGTGGAAACCATGAATTGGCCTTTAGGGGAATTAACTTACCTCTGCAATCCAAGATATTTATATTTTTCAGCCTTAATATTCAGGCATGCTAAGATAGAGGAGGTTGTTTCAAATTCTGAGCTAGAGATGAAAAAAAATCAAATTTTCATGGTAATTTATGACAACTGGAATGTAGTTTAAAACCAACTAGTGAGAGTGGCCAAACAGAAGCACTAAAGTGTGGCTGGTATGATTTCAAGAGAAGTTAAGGCTACATATTTCCTGTAATTAGTCCAGAATTTGTCTTTCACATGACAAAGACCAAAATACAACAAGAGACTGCCCTCGGGGTCACCTGGCTTATGAACTATGCTTGATTATTGGAGTGAGTTGAGGAAATCGGTCTCAGCTACTCAGCTGCAAAGTCAGTATTAGCTTAGCTTAGCATAATGACTGAAAACAAGGGGAAATACTATCCTGCTGCAGCTCACAGTGCAAAACAACAATACAAACATACAAGCAACAGTTTGTTGCTTTAGTGGGAGTGACAGGTTGAAAGGATAAACTGAAGCCACACCACACACCACGCCCTAAACCCTCACTGAGTTTATGTAGAGATTAAACACATGGGATAAAAAGCTCTGAGGTTTGGTGTTGTTGGAGGTGTATTTTTTTTAACTTTTTGAACAGAGAAAGGCTAGCTGTTTCTCCCCATTTCCAGTCGTATTGCTAACCTAAGCTAATCACAGTCTGACTTCCGGTCTGTATGCCAATATTACATTTCTGTCCACCTTGCATGTTACTCTTGGGCAGATTAGAGTAGAGTTTGGAGCCTGGAAAACCAAAACAAT
Source organism: Acanthochromis polyacanthus (assembly GCF_021347895.1). NCBI lineage: Eukaryota > Metazoa > Chordata > Actinopteri > Pomacentridae > Acanthochromis > Acanthochromis polyacanthus. Next base: position 20,715,045 of record NC_067130.1, read on the forward strand.
GAGCTAAAAGACATTAAAACAATGCATACTTCTTTAATTTGGTCACTGCAAGTGATAGCCGTCAAGGAACGTGGCAGAGTTATGTGATGATCGGCAATGATTTGTCTGTCTGTTAGCAACGTTACTCTACAACGGATTAACAGATTTAGATGGAATTTTCAGGGAAGGTCAGAAATGACACAAGGACCAAGTGATTAGATTTTGGCAGTGATGCAGCTTATAGTCTGGATCCACGGATTTGTTAAAGATTTCTGTATCATTGTGAGATAGTGTCAGTGCTTCACTGTAACTATGACAACAAGTGAACACTACATCAGCTGCTTGCTGATGATGACATGATTGTGATCCTACTACAAATCCACCGCTGCAGAACACAAATTTTTTAAAGATTTCATTTGTCAGAAATCATACAATGACTGAGCAGCCTTGGTGCAGCACTGCGCTCTCTAAGTGCTTTTCTTGTTATACATATAGTGGCATTATTGTTAATATGTAGAAATGTTTTTGTGGATCCTCTGTGTAGCTCTGTGAATGTTTTACCATCATTCAATTCTTTGCCTTGATTTTATGGCCCACAACTGTGCTGTTGTAGTTCGTCAACATGCCTCCCGTAGTATCTTTTTCAGTCACAACATCCAACTATTTTCAGAGAAAAGCTTTTAAAAGTGACTGTGTACAACCTGCTCCTGAATACAGGTGCAGATACTTCTGTCAGCGGTGGTGACAAAAAAACAGAGCTAAAAGAAAGAGTGGAAATGTTGGACTTAAATTCATCAGGTAGACACTACCAGCACTTCAGGTGAATGATAATGTATAAATAGGCAGGTGTTTGTGAACACGTTGGCCTTTATATGTCGGCATGTGACTGTTTTCAGCTATGTGTGGTTGACCTGGCACACTTCCTCCTCTCCTTATTTAACACCGTCAGGTCTGAACTGGACTTACCCCAGTTTCTTCAACTGAAGACAGAGACTACATAACATTCACCAGCCTACATACCTCCTCCACACAGACAACCAGACACACTCAGCCTCCTCATGTTACACACTTATTTTATTACCGTGTTTTCACTTTGTGCCCAGTGGAATTTCCGCCGCTTGCAAAATGCCAGAGCAGAACTTGGCACACTTGAGAAAGTTTTCAGAATCAGGAAGCAAGTGTGTTTCATAATGTGTGTAACGGATTTCTGGTTTGGTTGGTCTGCTGTGATAACAGCAGATATGATGATTCTGACACTACTGATACTGTGTGTTGTTACAGCCTCACAGCCATCAACTATAAACCCATGTACTATGACCAGACCAGAGCTTGATTGAACAGTAAAAGCAAATCACAGGCATTTGAAACGCAACTTTGCACTAAGCTAAACCTGATGAGGGCCAAAAGGAGCTCAAGTTCAGATAAACCCAGTTTTCTTCAGTACAAATTGTGATGACTGGGTTCATCAGATATGTCACAGTTCACCAGCAGTAACAGGATGTAGACAATGTGACAGTGATGTTTTTAGTAGAAAGCAACGGCTGAACCTCTCTCAACTGGAATTCTGCTAAGATTCTGTTTCTTGATGGGAACAAAATTATGGTAATTCCTGCACAAAGGTTTTCCTGTCACTTAGAAAAGAGAAGTGTTGGAAACTAAGATGACATATCACCACTGTTGTTCACAACCTGAGGACAGAAACAGGCTGACAGAATAAACTGACAGAACAAGAACTGAGCTGAACACTACCAGAGGAGAATCGGAAAGACTCCATAATAATAATAAAAAGACTCTGTCACAGTTCCGCTCCTCTGTCCTGTCTGTCTGTCTGGTTGTCTCCCATCCTCTCCTCTGCCCTGTCTCTGTCTGGTTGTCTCCCGTCCGCTCCTCTGCCCTGTTTGTCTGGTTGTCTCCCATCCGCTCCTCTGCCCTGTCTCTCCCCCTACAGCTCGGTGCCTGAGTGGAGTCTAGCTTCTCAGCTGACTCCACTCAGGTAATCAACTACCTGCACGGCTCCCGGACAGCTGACGATCATTCACTAACGACTCACCTCTGCAATAAAGACCGGCTCAGCCTTCCACTCCCTGCCAGAGCGTTAAACAAGAACCACGCAGTTCGGTTTGCTCTCTAGCCCTCTACATGATCTGTTTTTGAGTTCCTGCCTTAATTTCTGACCTTGTTTTCTCCTGCCTCCCTCAGTTCAGCTGTCCGGGATCCCCCGCCATCCTCCTTCCCCTCCGGCTCTCCCCGACAAGCCTTCACCGGTTTCTCCTGCCTGGACCCCCCACTCTTGCCTGGACCCCCCACTCTTGCCTGGACCCCCCACTCTTGCCTGGAACCCCCCCGCTCCTACACCCTGGTTTTCCCCCACCAAGCCACCATTTTCACCCCCAACAATAAACCACTTGCATTCAGCCAGCCCTGGTAGTGTGGCTTTCTGCTCGGGTCCACCTGCTCAGTTCGTGACAGAACGCTCTGGCCAACAAATGGACCCGGAGAGCACTACCAGGGTTTGGACCAACCCTCTCCTCTCACAGTCGCTGCCAACCCTGCAACCGGATTCCTTCTGCTCTGCCCCTCACCTCATCTCCGGATCCTACAGTTCCCATGGCAGGTTATGACACATCCTCTCCCTTCTGGGGAACCCGTTGGGCAATAAAACTGCCTTCCAAGAGGCACCATGGTTCCCTGGGTTCTGCCTCAGCGAGACCGCACTCCGGCCCTCCGTCTCCAGTCCACACGGGAGCCATCTTTCTGACCTCTGCTCCCCAGAACCGGACCCCGACCTCTGCTCCCCAGAACCGGACCCCGACCTCTGCTCCCCAGAACCGGACCCCGACCTCTGCTCCCCAGAACCGGACCCCGACCCAGACCTCTGTTTCTCAGAACCAGACCCAGACCCCAATTCCACCAACTGAGGACCCTGACTCCCTGCCCTGGACCCAGGGCTCCTCCCTTGTAGTTCTCTTCTCCTGTTTGGAGAACAGCATATACTTTTATGCATTACGCGATCTACATGACGAGTGGAGGAAAGATCCCAGGGAGGAGACTGTGGCCCAGGGCCTTCGACTGGCGGTTCAGCGACCTGGTCTGATTAATTATCTACCCGACTACATTCAGCAGTTCCTGGACAGCCCCGTCACACTTCCCCATGGCAGCCACTCGCCTCCAGTTCCCGCGGTGGTCGACGCACCGCCTCCAGTTCCCGCGGTGGTCGACGCACCGCCTCCAGTTCCCGCGGTGGTCGACGCACCGCCTCCAGTTCCCGCGGTGGTCGACGCACCGCCTCCAGTTCCCGCGGTGGTCGACGCACCGCCTCCAGTTCCCGCGGTGGTCGACGCACCGCCTCCAGTTCCCGCGGTGGTCGACGCACCGCCTCCTGTTCCCGCGGTGGTCGACGCACCGCCTCCTGTTCCCGCCCCCGGAGGACCCCCTCTGCCCTGTCCGGGCCGTCCGCCGGAGCGGCCCCTCTGCCCTGTCCGGGCCGTCCGCCGGAGCGGCCCCGCCTGTCTGTCAATCCTCTGGAGCAGTCTATACTGGCTTTACCGCCCCCGGGCCGTCCCCCTGAACGATCCACCCTGTCAAGTCCTGGCCCGTCCGGCCTCCAGGCCGTCCCTCTGAAGCGGGCCCTCCGCCCGGTCCGGTCTCAGCCTGTCCCGCCTTCGGGCCGTCCCCCGGAGCGGTCCCTCCGGCCCACTCATCCCCAGCCAGTCCGACCTACGGTCCGCCCGCCGGAACGGACCCTCCGCCTACTGGAACGGACTCACCGGCCCACTCATCCCCAGCCAGTCCGACCTACGGTCCGCCCGCCGGAACGGACCCTCCGCTTACCGGAACGGACTCACCGGCCCACTCATCCCCAGCCAGTCCGACCTACGGTCCGCCCGCCGGAACGGACCCTCCGCCCTGTCCATCCCCGGCCTGTCTAGCCTACGGTCCGTCCTCCGGAGCGGACCCTCCGCCCTGTCTAGCCTACGGTCCGTCCTCCGGAGCGGACCCTCCGCCCTGTCTAGCCTACGGTCCGTCCTCCGGAGCGGACCCTCCGCCCTGTCTAGCCTACGGTCCGTCCTCCGGAGCGGACCCTCCGCCCTGTCTAGCCTACGGTCCGTCCTCCGGAGCGGACCCTCCGCCCTGTCTAGCCTACGGTCCGTCCTCCAGAGCGGACCCTCCGCCCTGTCCATCCCCGGCCAGTTCTGCCTTCGGGTCGACCCCCGGAGCTACTGTCTGGCCAGCCCAGTCCCCGTCCTGCCCTGTTCTCAGTTCAGTCCGGTCCAGTCCCCGTCCTGCCCTGTTCTCAGTTCAGTTCAGTCCGGTCCAGTCCCCGTGGGTCCAGTCCCCGTCCTGCCCTGTTCTCAGTTCAGTCCGGTCCAGTCCCCGTCCTGCCCTGTTCTCAGTTCAGTCCAGTCCAGTCCCCGTCCTGCCCTGCTCTCAGTCCAGTCCCCGTCCTGCCCTGCTCTCAGTCCAGTCCCCGTCCTGCCCTGCTCTCAGTCCAGTCCCCGTCCTGCCCTGCTCTCAGTCCAGTCCCCGTCCTGCCCTGCTCTCAGTCCAGTCCCCGTCCTGCCCTGCTCTCAGTCCAGTCCGGTCCCGTCCCTGTCCCGTCCCGCCCTGCCCTGCCCTGCTCTGCTCTCAGCTCAGTCTCGGTCCAGTCCTCAGCTTCGCTCAGCTCAGTCTCGGTCCAGTCCAGTCTTAGTTCAGTCCCGCTCCCATTTCTCTCCCTCCCGTCCTTCCCTCCTGTCTGTTCCCCTTGTTTTCTGCCCTTCCTGTCCTTTTGGTCCCTTCTGTTCCATCTGGTCCCTGTGTCTGTATGCATGTCTCTGTCTGCTCCTTGGTTGCCCCGGTAGGCTTGGTTGGGTCCATGGGGCGCCGGGAGGTGCCCGTTGAGGGGGGGGGTACTGTCACAGTTCCGCTCCTCTGCCCTGTCTCTCCCCCTACAGCTCGGTGCCTGAGTGGAGTCTAGCTTCTCAGCTGACTCCACTCAGGTAATCAACTACCTGCACGGCTCCCGGACAGCTGACGATCATTCACTAACGACTCACCTCTGCAATAAAGACCGGCTCAGCCTTCCACTCCCTGCCAGAGCGTTAAACAAGAACCACGCAGTTCGGTTTGCTCTCTAGCCCTCTACATGATCTGTTTTTGAGTTCCTGCCTTAATTTCTGACCTTGTTTTCTCCTGCCTCCCTCAGTTCAGCTGTCCGGGATCCCCCGCCATCCTCCTTCCCCTCCGGCTCTCCCCGACAAGCCTTCACCGGTTTCTCCTGCCTGGACCCCCCCCCCACTCCTGCCTGGACCCCCCCACTCCTGCCCGGAACCCCCCGCTCCTACACCCTGGTTTTCCCCCACCAAGCCACCGTTTTCACCCCCAACAATAAACCACTTGCATTCAGCCAGCCCTGGTAGTGTGGCTTTCTGCTCGGGTCCACCTGCTCAGTTCGTGACAGACTCATTACTTACAAAATTATATTTGTTATATAAAACATGTCAGAACCAATGATATTTCTCCATTTCACAGCCAGATTCACCAGTGTTCAAATGTGAATATATTAAAAATGTTTTGGTTAGAAGATGTGCCTGGTCAAAAGGTAGGTTAGAATAAGACTTCTTTTGATTAACCACCTATCTCACAAGGTGATGTACACTCTTGAAAGTTTACCCAAATTTTTTTTTTTTTTAAATGATCTCAGGTGAATGATAAGAAACCAGATAAAGAACAGATTCAACAGCTGCAGTTTTTGCTGCTGAAACTATAATATATCCCATGATATTGATGCTCAGTGTTGGTTATAGAAAAAATATGCTTAACAAAATAAGATTTTGACACCTGGAGTGGATATAAAAATGATCTGGCTGCAGTTTTCAGTAGAACTCAAATGTGTTTTTCAAATTAATGCATCAGTCAACTGTACTTATAAAACTATTCAGCTTAAAATGAACAGAAAGAACACAATTTTTATTCACCTATATGTCTTTCAAGGGCCTGTAACTTACATATTTATAGGATAAAGGTAAAATTGTCCATTAGTTAATTAGGACTATTATTAGATTGATAGTTTTTTCATGGATCGACCCCACAGACATACTTTATTTCTTTCCAGCTGGCCCTGGAGCATACTGTTGTGTATTCAGATGTCATCTGTGACTATGATCTGATGCCGCATTGATAAATAACATCTTGTATTACTATGATTGTATTTTAAACTACACTACCATTGAAAAATCTGGGATCACCCAGGCCATTTCATGTTTTCCATAAAAACTCACGCTTTTATTCATGTGCTAACATAATTGCACAAGGGTATTCTAATCATCAATTAGCCTTTCAACTAGCCTAGCCGCGCTAGACAACCCACGGCAACAAATTAAATTCTCTGCCAGGGTGGGTCTAGTTACCCTCCATAAGGCTCGAGGCTAGATTCTCCTAAAACTGGCCGGACGAATCACCATGAAGTGTAGAGTCAGAAGGCGGGCGTAGCTAAGTGACGACAGAGGCGCGACGATTCTGACAGAAACAACCGGCGCACGATAAACAGTTATCTTTCGACTCGGCTTTGGCCACAGCCCTTAAAGATTTGAAGCTAAAATTCAACTTGAAAGATAAACAAAGGACGGCACTGAAGTGTTTCATTGAGAAGAAAGACGTATTTGGACTTATGCCGACGGGATATGGCAAATCCTTAATATACCAGTTGTCTCCACTGGTTGGGAAGCTAATGGGACTTAGCCACAATCCGCCGGCGCTCTAGGAACTCCGTCAGCCTATTCGTTGCCCTGATTGGTTGTATACCTACCCAATTGCTGCAGAGTGATTTGAAAGACAACCTTTTAGCCCGCCTCCCTCCCTGTCGAACGGCCCTAGACCCTTGTGCCTTCAGAACATGGGTCTAGCGTGGCTAGGCTACCTTTCAACACCATTAGCTAACACAATGTAGCACCAGAACACAGGAGTGATGGTTGCTGGAAATGTTCCTCTGTGCCTCTATGGAAATATTCCATTAAAAATCAGCCATTTCCAGTTAGAATAATCATTTATCACACTATCAATGTCCAAACTGAATTTCTGATTCATTTAATGTCATCTTCATTGAAAAAAAAGTCTTTTCTTTCAAAAATAAGGACATTTCTAAGTGAGCCCAAACTTTTGAATGGTAGTTTGCACAGACTGACACTGAATTCCTTTCACTGCTTTTTAAAGTTAGATTTTTTTGAACGACTACAGTTTCATAATTTGTTCAAGACAACTTAAGTTCTTGTTGTATTATCTCTCACCTGTATGTCAGTGAAACAGTGTCAGCCACCGGCACCCACATTCATTTGCATGTAAACAAGACAAACATCACTCACAGACACATTGCATCATCACATGACTAGAGGGCAGAAGCTTCACCTTCAAGCAGATAAAGAATTTTTTCTCTGGCTCATGCAATAGTGTGACACCAGCTGGTTAATACTAATGCTTTTTAAGCTTTGTCCAGAAATGTGCAAGAGCATATTGAAGCTACAGTTAAACTATTTGCAGCTATCCAGATTTAATCATTGTTAAATATTCATGATATATACAAAAATTCTCCTCTCCACTGTGAGGATTTGCTGCTTTTCTAGGTTTTATTCTCTGACCATGAGGTAAATCAGACCTCTAGATGTCTGAGCGGTAAGGCACATGTTTGTTTTCCACACCCTGTAGTGCAATCCTCATATTTTATCACTTTATATGAGTATTGATCAGAGCGTCTCTGTAAGTGGAAGCTTGTGTTGACAGGATGCAGCAGCCCCAGCAGAGTAGATCTTCATTTAAAATGACGTGTTGTGAGATCGATGTTTGATTATCGCTGTTGCTTACATATAGGGTGAAACACACTTTCACCGGCTGAGGAAAAGAACGACATCTTCTAAATTTTGATCTGAAGCTTGCACAGAAATAGTGACAGCAGTTGGGGAGAAACAATATGAAGGAGGATTCTGAAACATAATAATGAAAAAAATAATTATAGTTGTCCGTAGGTAAACGGCAGCTTTGTGGTGTTTTGTTTTACTTTTTTGATGTGTCGTGTTTCAGATACTGACTGTCTCGACTGGCTGCCCTCAGAATCAGCATAATCAGATTGTGCAGTGTTTGTTTTATCTCTCTGTCCATGTTGGCAGTGGATCTGATATGGGCTGTGCTCACATGATGACATCAAAACAACTCTGTTAATAACATGAAATGACAACAAAGAGACGCCAAATAACCACAAATAGATGCTAAACAAGCACAAAGAAACACTAGACAGCCACAAAGAGACACAAATTGACCACAAGGAGATGCAAAGTGACACCAAAGACATATTAAACAACAACTGAGAGACACAAGATGACAACAAATAGACAAAACAACCACTAGTGGATGCAAAAAAATCACAAGGAAAGACAAAATGGCTATAAAAAGATGCTGTACAAACACAAAGAGACACAAAATGACAACAAATAGACATAAAGCAACCACTAGTGGATGCAAAACAATCACAAGGAAAGATAAAATAACGACAAAATGACATTAAACAACCACAAAGAGAGACAAAATGACAACAAACATAAAACAACCACTAGTGGATGCAAACCAATCACAAGGAAAGAAAATAACTACGAAAAGTCTCTGTGCAACCACAACGAGAGACAAAATGACATAATGTTAGGAGTGTGCGTGGTAGTAACCTATCAGTGCTGTCTGAATTTCCAAATGATGCAGAAGTTGCAAAATGCTGTTAAAATGTTTGTAGTTGTTGCAGCTGCCAGAGTTCAGCCTGTTGCAAAGCCACTTTCTTAATGTACAGCTGTTGTTTATGAGGCTTGGTGCTGTTGTAGAAATGAGGATGGTACAAAAATGGAAAAAAAGAATTAGCTCAACAGCACTGTGGTCTGATGGGAGGAAGCTTCTTCTGTAATTTCCCGTCTGTGGTCGCCCCTGGGACGAGTTGCTGAGCTGAATTAGCTGCTTCAGTCTCAGTGTGGATGCTGAGAGAGTCAAGATTTTGCTGCAGCAACAGATCAAACGAACGTCTGTTTCTTTTAAAATATGTTGGTAAGTTTGCTCTGAGAGTGAGGTGATGGACGGAGCAGCTCATTATTGCTTCTAATTAACACCTCTGTTTCTCCAACAGGGGATGGGAGCTTCTGAGCGAGCAGCCCCCAGCTCAGGGATGTACAAGCTGGAGATCGAGCTGAAGAGGGGACACAACCTGGCCGTCAGAGACAGAGGAGGTGAGGTCCTGTCTTTCTTCTCTCTCCTGTTCTCTTTTATGGATACATAATAGCTTTATTTGTCTCTACAGGCTCCAGTGATCCCTATGTGAAGTTCAAGATGGGAGGGAAAGAGGTGTTCAGAAGCAAAATCATCCACAAAAACCTCAACCCTGTGTGGGACGAGAAGATAACGTTAACATTGGACAGTCTGAGTGAGCCGCTGTATGTGAAGGTAAAAACCTGGATGCACTCAAAGAACTTTTCCATATGAATTCTTAATAAACAGAAGAGTGCGTTGATGCTCTCCTGTAGGTGTTTGACTACGACTTTGGCCTTCAGGACGACTTCATGGGTTCTGCTTTTCTTTACCTGGAGTCTTTGGAGCAGCAGAGGTTGGTCATGTTTCCCTTTTTCAAACACACCATCTGATAGTAGTACAATAGAATACTGTGTATCGTCTTTTTTATATAATGAAGTTACTGAAAGGTAGCCTTACAGTAATGAAGCCACTCACATATTAGATATCCAGAATACCAAATCTTCATTTGCATGTGTTGATGTTTGTTTCTTTTTTTGTGTGTGTCATATCTTGTTAGTCATTTGATGCCAGTCTGTGGCTGTTTTGTGTCTTTGTAGCATTTTTTGTGTGTTCATTTTTCATCTGTTTGTGATATCCTATGTCTTATAGTGATAAACAAAATAAAAATCAATAATACAGAAAAACACAGTCAACAAACATTCTCAAAGTAATGTGTATTAAATAAAATATAATAAATGAAATGTAATAACAATCATATCTATGTCTAGTTAAAAAATAACACAAAGAACAAATAGATAAGGAGCTAAAATAAGAAGTAAGGTAAAAACATAAAATAAAAATGAAGAAATAAATACTAGTACATTTAAAAAGATAACTCAAAATTCTCGTGGAAGAATATAATTCGATTTTTTATCACTCCAAAAATTAAACAGCTTCAGAAAGGTCAGCCAAGTTATGGTAGGTGCTGTAGTCAGGAAATTAAATTGATTATAGGCTTTGAGATAAAACTTGATTTCTGTACTGTCTACCTCAGGAATATCTCTCCTTCAATCAGCGTTCCTGATAAATATCTGGTTAAGATAATGTTAGTAGCCAGTAAAAAAGCTATCACACGAAGATGGCTATTAAAGGACCCTCCGTCAAAAGGGGAGTGGATTGGAATTGTCAAAGAAATATATGACATGGAAAGACTGACTTTCTCCTTGAACCTGTGCATGGACAAATTTAATTCGTATTGGAGGAAATGGACAGCTAATATGGAGTGACTGCCCCTTCATCACAACAAGATCCAGTAACAGCTGCTGGATAGGACTAACCTCACGTACTGCTGGATATACTCTTTAGGTACTGATTAAGTGCCTAAGTAGGGAGACCTTTGCCTCACCTCGAGGTAGTGAAGAGAATGTGATCGGAGGGAGCTGCAAGAGCTGATACACTTATCTATCTATATTCACCTGGCTCTGGACTTGGCCCTGCCTCTTAATGTGTACACATGTTGTCATCGTGACTTGTCTCACCCCACTCCTTCATCTTCCCATCTGTGCCTTTTGTGTTTTTTTGTTTTTTATATATATTGTAAAACAACTGATTCTATAAAAATAAAGTATGAAAAAAAAGATAACTTGAAAATATATTAGAATATTTAAAAAGAAAAGTGATTTTATTAATTGCATACAAATAATCAGGTTAATTTTATAGTATAAATAATAAATATACATACATGAGTGCATAGGAGAAATAAAAAATAATTTAAAAAATATCTAAAAAATTTAAATACATTTTTAAAGTTTATATAAAATACAAAATATATCATTTGCAGGTTAACAATTATTCTTAAAAAACATAAGCTTTGCATTATTTAAGATAGCAAAAGAATTTTGAAAACTTCAAAATAAAATAATTACATAAAGAAACATTTTTTTTAAAGGCTTGAAATAGAAATCTATTTAAAAATGACTGTGGCTCTCAGGTTAATTAACATAGCGTGACACAACATGACATATAGAGTAAATAAATAGATGAAGGAAAAAATAATAGTCCATGCAAAGAGAAAAATATTTTCTAAAAACCATTAAAAAAAACCTGAAATGAAATATTACACCAGTCTCGTGTTTTGTATGCCCACCATCCACCCAGACCACCTCCTGACTCCAAAGGAGTTTCACCTAAACATCATTTGTTGGAGCAGCTCTGATTCCTACCTGTGTGTTACAGAACAATACCTGTGACTCTGGTGCTGAAAGACCCTCAGTCTCCTGATGAGGACCTGGGCAGCCTGGAGCTGGCCGTCACCCTGACGCCTAAAGACAGCCCCATGGAGGAGCGACGAGACTCAACGGTATGTGATCATATATCCGCGGTCTGTCACATTTAATATGACCTACTTACAACGACACTACAGTGATGTTACTGTGAAGAAAAGTAAATTATTACAATCAGGACAGCATACACCTTTCTTTCTTATAGTCTACATTTTCTCTTACATAATTGTGTCAGACTAACCTGTAATGTCTGCTTCTATCTTTGTGATATCTGGACATTTGTAGACATGTGCAACCAGTAGTGAAGGCTCACAATTTGACCCTGCTGTGTGCTGTGATTGGCCATATATTCCCTATTCTTACACAGTTGATCGAGCTGTCAGTTATGACCACATACAACCTTTTTACAGCACCAAAAAACAAATCAATAACAAATCAATCACAAAAATAACCTCAGTTGATATAAAATTATTATGTCGGATTGTCTGAATTGCTTTTGCATTTCTACAGTGCGCAGTTGGAATACCTTAAATGTGACTTTTTAAAAGAAACTTGCTTGACTAACAAATGAAATCATCTCAGTTAACCTTCATTGCTGTGTGTCAGTCAACTCATTTATTAATCAAATAAGCAGCTTCATTTGTATATATACACTGCCGTTCAGAAGTTTGGGGTCAGCCAGATGATTTCATGTTTTCCATGAAAACTCACACTCTTATTCATGTGCTAACATAACTGCACAAGGGTTTTCTAATCACCAATTAGCCTTTCAACACCGGTAGCTAACACATTGTCGCATTAGAACACAGGAGTGATGGCTGCTGGAAATGTTCCTCTGTACCCCTATGTAGATATTCTATTAAAAATCTGCTGTTTCCAGCTAGAATAGTCATTCACCACATTACCGATGCCCAGCCTGTCTTTCTGATTCGTTTAATGTTATTTTCATTGAAAAACTGCTTTTATTTCAAAAAATATGGACATTTCTAAATGACCCTAAACTTTTGAGCGACAGTGTATGTATTTGTAAAGTCAATAAATAGTGAAACTGTCAAATAAATATAAATGGAGCTTTGCTCTAAAGTGTCTTGAAATGATGATAATGTACAAATATCTCAAATTGAAACCTGAATGCAGTACTTCAGTTAAAGTACTCAGTTAGTTTAGATTTCAGTTTTGTTTTCACACAGTAAAAATGGGTCTTTGTGTTTTCTGCAGCAGCAGAATGAGGTTAAAATGTATCGGTGGAAGCCATATGTGAAGAAAGTGAGTGTAGTGGTGATTAGGCTCCTCCTGTAGCTTCACCCTCATCTGCCCCGTTTTCTAGTCTAGTTCAAAGCTTCTTCCTTATCAGTAGCACTAGAGAGTTAATTAGTTTATTGCCATGTAATAGGCATTTATCAGGTGTCTTTGTGCTCTGTTAGATGTCCGCTACACTTCCAGTTTTGCCTCTGTTTATACACTTTTATATTGTGCTTCCTGTTTGCTGTAGAGTTTTTTCAAAGATTTGATCTGAGTATTTTTATTTATTCATCTTGCTTAAGCACTCCTTATGAATAAAATAAAGGTCAAAATGAATTATAGAAACTATTACAACATTTCCACTCACCACTACCCTTAGTACGAGATGAACTGGTTGACATTCAAAGAAAGGATGAAATCAGGACTTTCATCCAGTGGCTCACTTCAAGTGAAATCAGACTCACAAAAGATTGATTTATTTTAGAACCACAAATAGTCTGAATGAAAGCAGAGACTGAAATAGTCTGACTTTTAGTCCTAAAGTGCTCAGCAGCATCTTTTCTTTGTGTCCACTGCTTTGTAAATGCCCACATCTTTGAACCCTGTGTCCACAGACTATGCTATAGACACTTAACTATTATGTTCCTACAGTTCCTACAGTCTTTGCAAACTTTTTACTCTGCCCTCTGTGGACACGTACCGTCACTCTTTAGAAAACTATTATACAGCTGTTGCAAGCGAGACAAGAAAACTGATTTAATGTGGAAATCTAAATTCCACTAAACTGATCTAAATCACACTATTTTACTTTTTAAACCTGATTTAATGTTTTCAATTCTCTCCAGAGGCATTCCATTTCAAATTAAGCAAATCTGAAAAATGATCCCACCAGTGCCTCTCAGAATCAGCTGATTTTTAATGTGTAATAACATCAGCATATTTAATGAAACCATGCAAACTTTAACAGGGTTTCTGCAGGGCATTAAAAAGCATTAATAGTCATTAAGTTGATTTTATGAAAATTAAGGCCTTAAATAGCAATAAAAGTCATTAAATTTGATTCTCAGTGACATAAAAAATTCTTTCTGCAATTTTCAAGAAAATATTTGACAATAATAGTATATAATTGTAGACTGCCATTCGTCAGATATGTGCATCTGTGTAAACATGCCGAGTAATTGCGATAATTGTTCCGGCATTGTCGGGTATAATTGCCAAAAACTGCATGTTTTTAAAGTGGCCGGCAGGCTGGACCAGGTAGAGGGGAGCTGGGAAATGGGGAAATGCAAATTCCAGCAAAAATGGCAAGAAACCGTGGATCTCAGAGAAGAACTACAGCCCATGGGTGGTCAGGGGTGGTTTCTGGATTCAGAAATAGTGAAATGTAGGGACAGTTTTCATATAAAAATCATTTTCTACAAAAAACAAACCCATGTAACTTGTTGAGTTCACGGTCGTGGCATTAACATTTTTACAGTATAGCATTAAAATGGCATTAAAAAGCATTACATTTGACTGGCTGTTTTCTGCAGAAACCCTGTTTAATCTACTGGAAAATGATTGTGACACAAAAGGAATCTTTGCTAGGAGACCAGCCTGGTAACAAAATGTAGGTAAAAAATAGGCGTTTAATTTGCTATAGCTTGTTTCAACCAACCAGGTAATATGACCTTTGAAGGTTTATCCCAAAATGCACTTTTCAAAGTTCTCCCTGGTGAATTATCAGAAAAAAAGAAATGACATCCAATGAACTCAGGCTTGTTTCTGTTTCTATATGTCACAGACAATAGACTAGTGCAGTTTTGCTGTTAAAACTACATGTCCCATGATACTGATTTTAAAGTTGTCTTTAAAAAAGCTTTACCTATCCAAAGCGATTTGTAGCAATTTGGGGACATTTTTGCTTTTTAATCAGTGGTAGACAGCAGGAGGGAGTAGATTTTTTTGGAATTAAAATTGGGAACATATTTTGAAAGTATTGGACATTTAATCTTCAAAACAATATTTTGCAACTCAAATTATAAATATATATTAAATCAAATGAGTGTGCATAATGTGAAAGTCACAAACTTTGCAGCTTCACTCAGAGTTTTTAAGTCTCCACCATCTGCCAAGGGTGATTTTGTGAAGAATTTTCCATTATAACAGCCTCATGCTGCAACAAAACCTGCTATGAACAGTTAATATGCAAGCTAGACAGCACTACATTGTTGTTATAAAAGCATAGATTACAGCCACTTTAATCATAAATAATCTATACTGATTAAATTTCACAATTTTTATGTCTCCAGCTGCACTTACGGTTTCTGCTCAGTTTCCTTGGTTTTGATGACAGAATGGTTTCCAAATGTATCTTGAGCTCTAAGATATTAAGCACAACATGTCTCGTTCATGTTTTATTCAGTGTATAAATTAATAATAGGCCAAGTCCTAGTCTGAGCTGCAGCTCCGCTCAGAAAGATAAATAAGAGAGAAAGAGATGGAGAAATGAAGATATGGAAACAAATACCAACAGAAGAATCAACGCACTGAATCAAGTGTCTCAGATTGATCAAAGTCTCATTAAAGCTAATGAGCACACCAGAGAGGCAGTAATAATGAATGCTGAGTACTGGTGGAGAGCATTTTTCACTGTCTGAATCTATTTTTGGGTGCTTTATTCATGAGGCTTAATTGAAGTAGGGCGCATCCCCTTTAAGACGTTTTAGCTGCTAGTAGTCAGAATTCAACCTGTCCTGTAGCCTCCTCTAGTGGTGTAGAAATGATGGTATGTTGATTAAAGGAAAGAAGGTTCTGACTGCTTTCTTTTTCTTTTATTGACCCTCTGAACTCCAAACAGTTTCTGAACATGTCTTTGCTCCTTTCACATTTTTCCTCACAGTAGAGTAATTTTTCACTGCAATATAAAGTCCTGTACCTCTGTGGAAACAGCACCAATGCAGTATAACAGTTAAGGGGTACACCTCTGCGATTTTTTTAATTACTTGTTTTACAAAACAAACATACTACCTTGCAAAAGTTTGGGGTTTCCCAGGCGATTTCTTGTTTTCCATGAAAACTTACACTTTTATTCATGTGCTAACATAGCTGCACAAGGGTTTTCTAATCATCAGCTAGCCTTTCAACACCATTAGCTAACACAATGTAGCATTAGAACACAGGAGTGATGGTTGCTGGAAATGTTCCTCTGTACCTCTATGGAGATATTCCATTAAAAATCAGCTGTTTCCAGCTAGAATAGTCATTCACCACATTAACCATGTCTAGACTCTAGACGATTTTTGATTAATTTAATGTTATGTGAATTTAATGTTATCGTCATTGGAAAAAATGTTTTCTGTACAAAAATAAAGACATTTCTAAATGACCCCAGTCTTTTGAATGGTAGTGTAGATTAACCCAAGATGTTTTACTTTCCACTCAGTCTCTCTTATTGTTTACTTTCCACTCTGTGTACATACAGCCTGCAGTAACTCTGATATTTTTGTCACAACTGTTGGTCCAGAATGACTCAAAGCTTGACCAAAATGACCCAAAGATTGTCCAGAATTGCTTGCAATATGTTCTAAAAAGCTCAGACTTTGTCCAGAATGACTCAAAAATTTGGACAAATTTTGAGTCATTCTGGACAAAGTTCCAAGAAATGTCCAAAATGACTTCAAATGTTTCCAAAATTGCTAAAAAAAAATATGTACAGAATGACCCAGATATTGTCAGAGACTACTTAAAATTGGTCCAAAACTCCCCAAAAACTGTCTAGTATGAGTCAAAGTTTGTCTAGAAATACTCAAAATTTGTATTGATATTTTATTGTGTTTCCACAATCACCTTCTTTCTACTCTGTGTAAACACAGACCTGCCGGTTACCTGAAAATGTGTCTGACTGTTTGTCACAGCTGAGTCAGTCATGACTCCACAGTTGTATCGAGGAGCACAGAATTTTAGGTTTTGTACAGAACCTTTCTAATTTTTTGCCTAATTGTAGCCACAAACATTTAGCACACCTCACGCGATACTTGCACCAATCGTCTGATGGTTGAAAGCCTGTTTTTGCAGCTCCTGGCTGATAAATGGTGTCATTTTTTTTAAGATAACCTGCCTTTTAAACCCGTCAGTGGGATTTGGGGTTCAGAGGGTTAAAATGCAGACATGTAGCAGCCCTATAGTTACAGTGTTTCCCACCCTGCAGGAGCCAGTTGAAATAATGTATTTTAATGTATATTCAGACTATGCTGCTCAGGAGGTCCTGGAAACGGTCCACTAAGGTAAATAACCATCATCATTGTCGTCGTCTGTGTGCTATCGCAGCTTTTCATTAACGTCCTGATGCCTTCATGTTCATCACTGTTCAGTTTATTTTGTCTGTATTTCGGAAAGCACTTTCCATCTCGTGTCGAAGTTGTTTTCTTTTTAGAGTTCCAATACATGCTGTGGGATCCTTAAATGTTGTTTTCATGCATTGTTGCTGCTGTCATTTCTATTCACTGGCCACAAACAGGACTCTGCTCTTCAAACCAGACTAACATGATGTTATCAGGCTAAACTGATTGAGTAACTTCTTCAAATACAAGTTTTATTATTGTCAATAAATCCCTTTAGAAGTGTAACAAAAAATATGTTTTTAAAAATGATCTGTCAGGCACAATCAAAAACAACAACAGTTCAACCAAAGTGTTGTACAATTTGAATAGCTGGCCAAAAAGCGCAATACACACGTGGACAAAATTGTTGGTACCCCTCAGTTAAAGAAGGAAAAACCCACAATTCTCACTGAAATCACTTGAAACTCACAAAAGTAACAATAAATAAAAATTTATTGAAAATTAAATAATCAAAAACAGCCATTACTTTTGAATTGTTGATTAACATAATTATTTAAAAAAACAAACTAATGAAACAGGCCTGGACAAAAATGATGGTACCTCTATAAAAGATTGAAAACTATTTGACCAGAGTGACATGATTAACTCAGGTGTGTCATTTAATTGACATCACAGGTGTTTCCAAACTCATAATCAGTCAGTCTGCCTATTTAAAGGGAGACAAGTAGTCACCCTGCTGTTTGGTGAAAAGGTGTGTACCACACTGAACATGGACAACAGAAAGCGAAGGAGAGAATTGTCCCAGGACATCCGAAAAAAAATGATAGACAAACATCTTAAAGGTAAAGGCTATAAGACCATCTCTAAACAGCTTGAAGTTCCTGTGACAACAGTGGCTCATATTATTCAGAAGTTCAAGACCCACGGGACAGTAGCCAACCTCCCTGGACGTGGCCGCAAGAGGAAAACTGATGACAAATTGAAGAGACGGATCGTTCGAATTGTATCCAAAGAGCCCAGAGCAACCTCCAAAGAAATTAAAGGTGAACTCCAAGGCCAAGGTACATCAGTGTCAGATCGCACCATTCGTCGTTGTTTGAGCCAAAGTGGACTTCATGGGAGACGACCAAGGAGGACACCACTGCTGAAAAAAACTCATAAAAAAGCCAGACTGGAATTTGCAAAAATGCATGTTGACAAGCCACAAAGCTTCTGGGAGAATGTCCTTTGGACAGATGAGACCAAACTGGAGCTTTTTGGTAAGGCACATCAACTCTATGTTCATAGACTCAAAAACCAAGCATACGAAGAAAAGAACACTGTCCCTACGGTGAAACATGGAGGAGGCTCAGTAATGTTTTGGGGCTGCTTTGCTGCATCTGGCACAGGGTGTCTTGAAAGTGTGCAAGGTACGATGAAATCTGAAGACTATCAAGGCATTCTGGAGAGAAATGTGCTGCCTAGTGTCAGAAAGCTTGGTCTCAGTCGCAGGTCATGGGTCTTCCAACAGGACAACGATCCAAAACACACAGCCAAAAACACCCAAGAATGGCTGAGAGAAAAGCGTTGGACTATTCTAAAGTGGCCTTCTATGAGCCCAGATCTGAATCCCATTGAACATATGTGGAAGGAGCTGAAACATGCCATTTGGAGAAGACACCCATCAAACCTGAGACAACTGGAGCTGTTTGCTCATGAGGAGTGGGCCAAAATACCTGTTGACAGCTGCAGAACGCTCATTGACAAATACAGAAATCGTTTAATTGCAGTGATTGCCTCAAAAGGTTGTGCAACAAAATATTAAGTTATGGGTACCATCATTTTTGTCCAGCCCTATTTCATTAGTTTGTTTTTTTAAATAATTATGTTAATCAACAATTCAAAAGTGATGGCTGATTTTGATTATTTAATTTTCAATAAATTTTTATTTATTGTTACTTTTGTGAGTTTCAAGTGATTTCAGTGAGAATTGTGGGTTTTTCCTTCTTTAACTGAGGGGTACCAACAATTTTGTCCACGTGTGTATATCACAATGACTAAACAACAATCTAAATTAAAAGACAGTAAAATAGTTTGAAAAAAGAGTTACAACACAGTAAGAGATGGAGTCAGGGTGTCGAACTCGACTTGGATCTAATGCCAACAAGAAGAGGTGCTGTTTTGTGCTGGTATTAGATTGTTTTTGGACTAGTTCCAGATTGTTTTTAAAGAGATTCTGGACTTGGCTCTGCATTGCTTCCAGATGTATTTTTAGTTTGGTTTAAGACTGCTTTTGGATGTGGTTTTGGGTTTGTCTACACTGGTTTTGAAAGCGTTTTAGTTGGATTTTGGACATGGCCTTGGACTAATCTTAGACTAGTTTTGTGCTGGTTCTGAACTGGTTTTGGACTGAATCTTGGATTTATTTTAGATGAGGTTTTTTCTTGACTTTAGACTAGACTTGGACATGATTTTAGATTGGTTTTGATTGAATTGTTTAGACTGCTTTTGTACCTTGTTTGAGACTGCTTCTGAACTTGATCCTCAACTGATTTTCCACTTGTTCTAGACTGGTTTTAGACTTTTGAACTTTTGAAGTTTTTTGATAGCTTTTAGGTTTTGTCTTACACTGATTTTAGAGTACTTTTATGTTTTAGGCTGGCTTTAGACATGTTTGGAATTTGTTTAGATTTGCTTAGACTGCTTTTGAATTTGGTTTTGGGCTGGTTTTAGGACTTGGTTTTAGATTGCTTTCATACTTGGTGTTGGGCTGGTTTTAGGCTGGTGTTGGACTGATTTTTAGATTAGATTTAGACAAAATTTTTTTTGGATTGGTCTTGGACTTTGTTTGATACTTTTTTCACTACTTTCATACTTGCCTTTGGTCTTGGCCATGGTCTGATAATAAGAGTACAAAGAGATTAAATCAGAGTGTCAAGCTTTATTTGAATCAAATGAGAAGAGCTGGGCCTTAAGCAGAGACAGTTTTTACATGAAAAGGTACACAGCTCCATCACCTGTTTTTGTTCCTGGATCTCAGAACATCCAAGAACACATGGTTCCTCATTGCTCTAACCAGAGTGTGACGATGAGAGAGTCCTGCTAAATGAAGAAGATCACTGTAGGGTTTTTTTGTGTGTTTGTTTGTTTTTTGTTTTCATTTCGACTACATGAAGTCAAAGGGGCCAAGGGAGTCGGCCAAAAGGTCCAGTAACAGTAAATGCTGTACTTAGTGTTTGCATTGTATTTTTATTGGGCAGATAGATTCATATATCGTGTGCAAAACAATGAAAAGAAATTTTATGCTTCTTCAAAACCAACAATGACTGTTTCCTAGTATTGTGTGCATATCAGAGGCTGATGAATGTTATTCCTCTGTGCCACAGAGCTCCATTGTTGTCCAGAAAGCACTCAAGTCCCACACACATCATCCTACTGCAGCAAATACTCACTGTACCATCAGCTGTGGATGAATATGCAGTGGCCAATTGTTTTTATTGAACTGCAGAATCTCTATTAAAAATAAATTAAATAAATATAATTTATGTGTTTCTGAGTTTGTTTGTTGTTGTTGTTGTTTTTTTTTTAAAGATTTTGAGCTAAGAGCATCAAGCAAAGTGGAGAAGTCCCACAACGAATTGTTGGTTTGGGTCACTTGATGCAATTTATTGACAATCTAATCCTCTAAAATCACCACTTGGAAGGCAAATTTTAAGCAACTTCTTTAACTATCGATTCATTGTTGAAATGAATTAAGTACAGCAGACTTTTTTCAATATGCTGATAACACCGTGTCTGTTCGGTGTTACTCGGTTTTGGAATTTTTGGGCCTGATAACAGACAGAAGCTTTAGCGAACTGCTTCTATTTTTGTTCAGTTTCAACTCTGGATAGCTATACTGTAGATACAGGACATTATTTTGACAAATTAATTCTGACAAAGTAATTGAACATTTTTTATGTTCCTTTGAGGAACAGGAATCTAGGCTTTAGTTAAATCATTACCATTCAGATGAAGAAGAGCAGAGCCCTGCATTATGTCGTTTTTCCTACCATCTGGTGAATACATTTCAGTGTGTGTGTGTGTTTGTGTGTATCTTTGTTTGTGGACCAGAACCAGCAGTCAATACGTCTCTCAGAGCTGCATCGGAAGTCCCAGCTCTGGCGAGGGATTGTCAGCATTGCACTACTTGAGGGCCGAAACCTCATCCCCATGGACGACAACGGTCTGAGCGACCCGTACGTGAAGTTCAGACTGGGACCACAGAAGTACAAGAGCAAGGTACATCAGCTGTCTGTTTACTGGTGAGGCACTTTCATGTCTGCTTCATCTGGAAGTAATGAGATGTGTGTGTTTGAGCAGACGGTGCCAAAAACCCTGAGTCCTCAGTGGAGAGAGCAGTTCGACCTGCATCTGTATGAAGAGACCGGAGGGGTGCTGGAGATCACAGTGTGGGACAGAGACACCGGCAGGAGAGACGACTTCATTGGACGGTCAGTCAGTCTTTGTGTGTCGGGCACATTTAGTGTTTAGTGCTCCTTGTCAGAGATTCTTCACACCTTCTGAACACCATTCTTCTAAAAATGTGTTCTGTCATTTCTGCAAAGGGTCTGAATACTTATGACTATGTGATATTTCAGTTTTTCTTATTTAATAAATTTGCAAAAATTTCTACATTTCTGTTTTTTTTCTGTCAAGATGGGGTGCTGAGTGTACATTAATGAGAAATAAAATGAACTTTTTTGATTTTGGCAAATGGCTGCAATGACACAGAGAGTGAAAAATTTCAAGGGGTCTGAATACTTTCCGTACCCACTGTATGCTGAGGTTAATTGATTATTCTAATTTGTCTGTAGGTGTGAATGTGAGTGTGATTGTTTGTCTCTATGGTCTAGCCCTCTGATAGACTGGTGACCTGTCCAGGGTGTCTCCTACCTTCCCCCTAAGTCAGCTGGGATAGACTCCAGCCCCCACAACCCTAATGAGGATTAAGCGGCGTATAGAGAATGGATGGATGGACAAATGGTTTTTTCTTAATGCATACAGCCATGGCCATAGGTTTGGACACAAGTACCATGACGCTTGTGAATCTTAGAAAATACCACAAAATTGTCACTTACAATACAGTACACAACTCCTGAGAACTATATTAGGTTCATATTTAAAGAAAACATCAAAGAGTTTGGTGTCATTTTGTTGTTCTTACCAAATTCGGTTGTGAAAGTACTGCATTTTTTTTGTTATTTTCTTCTAATATTATGTTTTGGGAACAAAGTTGTTCCAATTGTTGGAATTTATTGATAATATTATATCCCTTGTTGATTTGTTGACTAATTAAACTGGTGCTGTCAAAAAATATTAGTTATGTTCTGTAATAGACATCAAAACAGACATAGTAAGTCATGCTGTGTCCAAACTTATGGCCATGGCTGTATTCTTAGCTTGATGTCAACACAAAGTATCTCCTTCCTGTTCTACAATGCTTCTAATTAGATGTTTAACATTAATTAAACAAAGTGCAGATCATTATCACTGAAATGATGCAGTTCTATGGGATAAGTTTTTTTTTTTTTTAACAAATCAGGGTGTGTGTGCTGTGTTTGTGGTCCAGCTGCCAGTTGGACCTCTCCACTCTGTCCAAGGAGCGGACTCATCACTTGGAGCTGCCGCTGGAGGAGTCCCGGGGCTTCGTGGTGCTGCTGGTCACACTGACCGCCTCGGCTGCCGTCTCCATCGCCGACCTGGCCGTGACGCCGCTGGACGACCCACAGGAGCGCAGGGAGATACTGAAGCGATACGTAAGCAGAAGTCTAATTACTATCCAGATGGAACGTCTACAAAATTTAAACCAGGATAACTTTGTGTGACCGCTCTCGTTGTCCAGGGCATGTTGAAGTCACTCTCCAACTTCAAAGATGTGGGCATCGTACAGGTGAAGGTGATGAGAGCAGAAGGACTCATGGCTGCAGATGTAAACGGTAATAAAAAAAGTTGGATTTTCTGCTGTCTTCTGCTCATCATGCTCATGTGCTTTGATGTGTTCCAGTATACAGCAACTGTCAATCTGATATTACGCATTTTAACTGGATTGCTCTCTCAGGTAAAAGCGACCCTTTCTGTGTGCTGGAACTGAATAACGACAGACTGCAGACACATACTGTTTACAAGAACCTCAATCCAGAGTGGAACAAAGTCTTCACCTTGTGAGTCAACATTTCTCTGTCTCCATGTTTTGGTAAAGGCAATAGCAGAGCAGAACTAACCATCTAAACCCCAAAAACTCAGAAATCATAAACATGATGTCATTTATCAGCCGGAAACTTTAAAAACAGAAAGAATCATCAGATTTTCAGATTTCCAACAGTCCCTTGAACAGATCATAATGTCGTCTCCAATGGAACAAATCTGAGCTTAAAGTCATGATGTTTCTTTAAATTCATATTATTCTACATGGTTCATTCAATCTCATAGACTGAGAGTAAAATAAAACATATTGGAGCAATAAAATAAATACAGCATGACTCTAAAACAGTACACAGAGGAGCAAGTTGTCAACAGGTTGTTTTAAGTTACATTCAGAAGTGGAATATTTATCTAGAGTTGATATGCAGAGTAACCTGATTTATAGAATCTGTAAAAATCTACACAGTAAAATATCTGTAGTGTGTAGAGCCACTGTTTGTTTCCACTGTTGGTAACACATGTGGGCTCTTTTGTAATGTGGATATTTCAAGAAATTCAACTTTCATTTTTATTTTTTAATGATTTGTGTAACTGTATCAGATTCCACAAAAGACATTTTTACACAGAGCTGCAGTGACGTTCTTTTTGTCATGTTGATTCTCTGCTTCCTCAGTAATGTGAAGGACATCAACTCAGTGCTGGAGGTGACGGTGATGGATGAAGACAGAGACAGAAGCGCAGACTTTCTGGGAAAAGCGGTCATTCCTTTATTAAGTGTGAGCACAACAAAAGACAATCTACAGTCTGACATGCATTTCTACGAAGCATTAGAAAGACTGTTCAGAATATGTAGGTACACTTTAAAGTGAGTAAACCCAAACTGTGACCTCCCTTCTCTTTGTTAGATCCGTAATGGTGAGCAGAAGGGCTACGTGCTGAAGAACAAGGAGCTGACGGGCCCGACCAAAGGAGCCATCTACCTGGAGATCGACGTCATCTACAACACTGTGAGCGTCACACTGTGCTGTGAAGTAAAGAAATGATTCAGTCTGTCTCCATTATGCTGAAATCAGGAGACGTTTGGTCTCCGTCATGATGGTCCATATGAAACGAAACAGCTTTAGCTACATGAAGCTTTAGCACAATACAACACATTTCTGTCTGTAGTCCCTCCTCTGTTCTTAGCTAAGCACTCTAAAGCTGTGATGTGACCTCCATGGGTGTTTTTCCTCTTCAGGTTAAAGCTGCTTTGAGGACTGTGGTCCCCGCAGAGCAGAAATACATAGAGGAAGAACCAAAAGTCTCCAAGCAGGTGTGTTTTATTACCTCCGCCAAGGAGGTTATGTGACACCCGGTGTTTGTCTGTCTGTCTGTCTGTCTATTAGCAAGATAACTCAAAAACGCCTGGGCAGATTCACATGAAATTTTGAGGGGATGTAGACTATGGTAGGAGGAAGAGCTGATTTAATTTTGGTGGCAATCCGGAAAGGATCCTGGATTCTGGATCACTTTGAATTTTTTAGTATGTTTTAGTATGTGGTCCAAAATAGGACAAAAACATCATAGGTTAGTATGTCGTCCAACAAACTGGAGCAAGGTGTCCAGATAGCTCAACTGGTTAAGAAGGTGATTCGTAAACAGAACTGTGTCGGAGACGCAGGTTTGATTCCAGCTCATGATCCTTTACTGCATGGGTTTCCTGTTTTCCTCTCTGTGGGAATGTCAATATCCTTGGCGGAGGTCTGCGCTCTCTGAGTGCTTTTCTAGTTACTCATGTGACGATCAGCGTTGTTTTGTCTGTCTGTCTGTTCGTCTGTTAGCAACATTGCTCAAAAACGGACTAACACATTTCTATGACATTTTCAGGAAAGGTCAGAAATGACATAAGGTTAAACAGATTATATTTTGGCAGTGATGCGGATTATAGTCTGGAGCCACAGATTTGTTAAAGGTTTCTATATCATTGCAAGATAACACGGTGTCACTGTAACTATGACAACAAGTGAACACTACGTCAGCTGCCTGCTGAGGATCACATGATTGCAATCTACTACAAATCGACCGCTTATCGGGAGTTATTCATCGGAAATGATTAAATTGCGGGGGTGTTTCCGAGTCCCATCAATTGTCGCCGCCCGCTACACATTTAGGTGATGTGATTCAGTATCCGTACATAACGTACGCGTGCACAACACACGCCTGTGCCCAGCGCAAGATAATTTTATCTAGATTAAATGACCACGCTATGTAGTGCCGTGATTTCTGATCATCAATAACTAATAAACAAAGGATGGATTTCTATAAAAAATGCTGCATTTCTGTCAATGCTATATGGGAGAATGAACAGCCTTGGTGAAGCACTGCGCTCTCTAAATGCTTTTCTTGTTATTTATGGACTCATCACGTGAACAATCAGTCAAAGCCCCCACCTGACAGCTTAGGAATCAGCTGTTTTTTATGTACAATATCTTTAGTATATTTAATGAAGCTTCTTTTAGTTATGTGCCCTTGAAGTACATAAGGGTGAGTTGAAATTTTTATTTTTTAATTTTATAGCATTTTTTAACTTCATTAGTGTACACTACCAGTCAAAAGTTTGGACACACCTTCTCATTCAATGCTTTTTATTTCTTTGTATTATTTTCTACGTTGCAGATTACTACTGAAGATGAATACGTGTTGATATAGTGACGTTACAGTGCAGATTATTGAGGATACATCCACTGTTGGTTTGCTTCTGCACATGTTGACAGCTGAAAATGACAGAAATGTGTTTACTTTGTGTCCTTCAGTTGCTCCAGCAGAACTTTAACCGGGTGAAGCGGTGCATCATGGTCCTGATCAGCTATGGGACATACATCAACAGCTGCTTTGAATGGGAGTCTGCACAGCGAAGCACCATCTCTTTGGTGGTAAGAAAAGCACTGATACACACTTGCATGCGCACGTGTTGTTGTGTTGTGCTTGAGTATCTTGCCTTTTTGCAGCTGTTTGTGGTGGTGGTGTGGAACTTCGAGCTCTATATGCTGCCTCTGGGCCTGCTGCTGCTGCTGGTCTGGAACTACTTCTTCTCCTCCAGCAGGGACATGACTGACATGGTGAGAAAACAAGAACAGAACACAAAGAGGCACAAAGGAACGGCAAATGTGTTGAAAAAAAGTGAAATGATTGTTGACTTCTGTGCTGCTGCAGTCCATGGAGGCCATGTTTGAATGGGAAGATGAAGACGAGGATAAGGAAGACAAGGTAGTGTTGTTATAAAACTGTTACACATCCATGTCAGAAATTTCAACTATACTCATGTTTTGGTGTTTACATACACCACCGTTCAAAAGTTTGGGCTCACCCACGCAATTTCATATAATCCATTAAAACTCACACTTTTTTCATGTAACATAATTACACAAGGGTTTTCTAATCATCAATTAGCCTTTCAGCACCATTAGCTAACACAATATAGCATTAGAAGACAGGAGTGATGGTTGCTGCTCCAAACTTTTGACTGGTAGTGTATTTGACAACAATCGCAAACCTGGACAGGATTCACACATACAACATCTTCCTGCTTTCTTTAAAAAGACTCCAGGTTTGTCAAAACCACATCCAAGATTTATCCAGGTTCTTGAAATATGGTTGCCTCCATGAATAAAACATCACACAGGCATGACTCTGATGAGTGTATGAAACACACTCGCGGATGTTTGTCCTTGTTTCTGTCAGGACTCAGAGCACAAGGGCTTCATGGATAAACTGTACGCCATCCAGGACGTGTTCATCAGCGTGCAGAGCGCTCTGGATGATGTGGCGTCCTACGGAGAGAGGATGAAGAAGTAGGTATCAGGAACATGTGCATCGTTTTTTTCCTTTGTGGTGTTTCCAGCAAGTTATCTGAACTTTAAATGAGCTGTCTGAACCTCACACTATACCAAGTTCTGCTAAGATTTCTAGTTAAGAGGACTAAAGCTTTCTTGATGTCGATTTTATGAATGAATGAAATGCTTCTTGATATTTAGTTTTTATTCATTTTTGGTGTTTTATTTGTTTCTATTACAGCACCGCTAACTGGACAGTGCCTTTTCTAAGCTGGCTGGCGATCACTGCCTTATGTTTTGCCACATTTCTGCTCTACCTCATACCTCTACGATACCTCGTGCTCGCATGGGGTGAGTTTCACACAATAACTATATAGATAGATAGATAGATAGATAGATAGATAGATAGATAGATAGATAGATAGATAGATAGATAGATAGATGTTATCTTGTGTATGTAACTGGTATAGGTTTTCTTGTATATTGCAGTTTTTGTCATCTGAAGAATAATTAAAATAAAAACACATACTGCAAGACAGGGGTGTCAAATATACGGCCAGTGGACCAAAACTGGGCTGCCAGACGGTCCAATCTGGCCCACAGAACAACTTTGCAAAGTGTAAAAATTAAAGCGACAACATCAACTCCAAATTGTAAACTTTTAAAACTGTATTTAAAATAATATCTAGACAGGGATTAAAGTTCTCCGTCTGTAGACGGATTTCCGTCAGTTGGAAAAAGAGGGAGGGAAAAAAAAGTTGCACGCGCATTTGTTGTGATTGAGTTTTGACTATGGAATTAATGACGCTGGTGTAAACCAGTAAAGCCAGTCAGAGCCTTGCTATTAGCCAATCAGAAACACAGGACGGCGGCTTCACCACTGCCCCCCAGAGAAGGATCTGGAGCTTCTCTCAGCCACTCCGCTCCAGTGATGAAAAAACAAAGCACGAACGGGTCCGCTGGTATGAGGGGACAATGTAACCAGAAAATATAAAAATAAAAAAAGCACCCCCTCCTCAGCCGGCCGGACAAGCGGGGCTGTGGTGCCGCGCTAATGCACAAATGAAACGTCCATGACGCGGTAGCGGAGGTCCAGTAGGCGTTCGGGGCTCAGGGGTCCGGTCTAGCCCAGCGCGTGTCACCAGTGGCTTCCACCACCACCTGTTATCTGTCCCGCGTCGGCTGCTTCGCTCCAACAGTGGTGAGACACTCAAGTCGCGGCCCGCGTGCGCGCTCACCCCCGCCCGTGCCTGTTTACGTCAGGTCCCGCACCGAGTTTGCCGTATTTTCCACATGCTAATGTGGACGCACTGATTCTGAAAGAAGGTTCGAACGTTTCAGAATTGATAAATATGTTAAAAAACAAATGGAGATGGGCATGGCTTAATGAGACAGGCGACGACGGAAAGCCAGTTAGCTCTTGGTGCAAAAAGCTAAAACTGCCAGGAACTTGTGTTTGTGTTGTGTGCCACAAAAATATTCCGTATGGCAGTAATGGCAAAAAAAAGTGCTTATGCGCCATCAGGCAGAAGTGCTGTTCGTTCCCTGCAGCACACTACCTCCTTGCCAGGTGCTACAACAACAAGTGAGATCTGTGCAACTATGACTGACTGTGTGTGTAACTTGAAAGTTCGCATATCGCTGAGCATGACCTGTCTTTCACCATGTCTCAGCCACTCGTTGACCTAGTCAAGTCCATTGCACAAGATCTGAGAGCACTCTTCAGATTGTCCATTTCAAATGCACATGCCTCCTATCTCTGCACACATGGCATTGCTGTTCAGCACCAAATTGAACTGTCAGCCAGCTGGAGTCGCAGCAACACCAAAGAAAACCCAGAAACGAACATCGAGTGTGCTTAAATTATTTGGTTTTACCTCTAAAAAACAAAATAAATAATTCAAACTTGTGTTTAGTTCTGGCACTATTACACTTTTGTTAATTGTTCTATTTATAATTGTTCTGTCCTGTTCCTGAGGAATAAAACCTGAACAGAAAAGATTTGTAGATGGTTACTTGTTTGACTCCAATACAAACTGAGTCAAGCCCTGCAAAAAGCATCAGTTTTAATTGAATAGAACAAAACATTTAAGTTAAAAGCAAATGACAACAATAAATAAACCTCTCAAAACAACTTAAATGCTGTATTAGAGAAACTGAGGGACTAATACAGCATTTAACCTTTTTTCTTGAAATCTTTGGGAAACTATTGCCCGAAAAAGGTGTCATTCTTAATGTGCAGTGCAGCATATTGCAGGGGAATATGAACTGGTCTGAAAAAAAAATTCAGTCAAAAAATTTTTTTTTGCTTTAATCCCTGTATCTAGACCTTGACAAGTTGTTTTGATCATAAAGTAAAATACTATGTTGTTTAGTTCCAGATATGTGCTACTAAATATTTTGTGTCTTTGTAGACATGCTGTGATCTGTAAGTTGTAATGTGTAAATGATAAACTGAGGCATAATATTGTTGAAACTGAGCTTATTTTTCTTTAGACATTTCAGGCTGATTATAATGTTTTGTGAAAAGATAATTGATTAAATGTGAACATTTTCAGAGTGTACATTTTTGCACTAAAACACAGGGAAACATTTGGCGCTGGTTGTGGTTGGTTATGTGCTATTATGCTCTGATTTTGCTGTTACGGAACACTTGAAATCAAATTGGACTGTATGTGACACCTGAACTAAAATGAGTTTGACACCCCTGCTGTAAGAAATAGACATATTATCTGTTATGCTTGTCCATCTGTTTGTGTGTGCGCAACATTACAACATTAGTGATCCTAATGGACCGCTGCAGACTTATTGGGACTTATACGTCAGAAATCACGCAACGACTGAGCAGCCTTGGTGGAGTACTGTGCACTCTGAGTGCTTTTCTACCTAATTATTGGAATATAGCATTTTTTTATCCTTGTGACTTGTACTGTTGAACTGGATAGTTACAGTGTAATAGTGTGCAGCATATCATGATGGGGGAGGGAGTCACACCCTGATCTCTTCTCTTCTGTAGGTGTGAATAAGTTTACCAAGAAGCTGCGAAATCCGTATGCGATCGACAACAACGAGCTTCTTGACTTCCTATCCAGGGTGCCCTCTGATGTTCAAGTGGTGAGTAACTGCAGACAGGAACACATGACTAGGAGCTCTGTAAGGTACACTGTATGCAGGAGCATGCGGAGTCAGTAAATTGTAACGCTGATGGCACAACATCACACTGAATCCAGTTTCTTGAGAGTTGCTGCTCACACTTCTTGCATGCACAGTTCATGCACCTTTTAATGGCAGCACTAAAAGCATGTTTAAGGGTCATCACTACACTACCATTCCAAAGTTTGGGGCCACTTAGAAATGTACTTATTATTGGAAGAAAAGCAATTTTTTTCAATGAAGATAACATTAAATGAATCAGAAATACAGTCTAGGTATTGTTGATGTAGTAAATAACTATTGTAGCTGGAAACGGCTGATGTTTAATGGAATATCTACATAGAGGTACAGAGGAACATTTCCAGCAACCATCACTCCTGTGTTCTAATGCTACATTGTGTTAGCTAATGGTGTTGAAAGGCTCACTGATGACTAGAAAAACCCTTGTGCAATTATGTTAGCACATGAATAAAAGTGTGAGTTTTCATGGAAAACATGACTGTATTTCTGATTTTTATTGTTATTGTCATTGTAAAAAATGCTTTTCTTTCAAAAATAAGGAAATTTCTAAGTGAGCCCAAACATTTGAGCACTTGTAGATGTGTTATGTTTTCTATTCTAATGTGGCTAACTGTGATTGTGTTTGTTGGTGCACAGATGCAGTATCGTGAGCTGAGGGTTGATCCTGGACAAAGTCCCAACAAGCGCCGGAGGACCAACCTGAGCTAGCTGTAAACATTTTACCTGTAAACAAAGTCAAATACGTTATTTATAAATTTCTTGTATATTCTCATTATTATGAGAACTTGTTTTTGTTTTGTTACTGTGGGAAGATTTATTTTCTAAATCTTGTAAAGGACACAATGAAGCTCTTTGAGTTTTTTTTTTAATCCTTTTTATTTCTCCACACAAACTTATAATATTATTGATAATGAATGTCACAATCTGTCTGTACGTGTGTGTTATAAAAAGTCTGCATGTGATGAAGGTGTGCTGCATGGAACCGGTGCATTTCCTTTTTTATTATTTCTTTTTTGTGCCGTGTTGAAGTGGATGTGTTGTCAGTGTGTGAAGCTATTTTAAAGATAGAGCTGCATGTTATTGCTGCTGCTGTTATTCCATGTAATCACAGTATGAACACATACTCAGTAAATAATGCCTCATATTTCATAAACTCCACACTACCACGCTGCATGTTCGATTTATGAACTGTTCCTTTATGTTCTTAGTAGCATCAGCTGGACTTCAGCCGGAATAAAGTGTTGCTATGGGGATTTAGACCAAAGAAAAAGAGGTACTCGCACCCAGTTTTACATGTAAAGTTTCGATTTATCCTGAAGAGAAAAGAGCAAACCTGGCACTGGGTCCCGAATCCACAGATATGCGAAATAATTTTATCAATCATAAATTGTCTTCCTTCTCTTTTAGCATGACTCTGTGTCAGAATTTACTTTCATGGCTGAAATTATCTAGGTTTATATATTGCTCTTTTGTTTAAATTTGTATACATGTAAAGTAACTAATTCCCATAAACAACTGATTATGCTTGTGTTATTTTGTCACATGTTTGGGACTGCAACTATCAATTATTAGACCTGTAGTGTTGAGAACAACATTTTTGAGGGTCTAAAGCTGCTTGAAAACTCATGAAACTTTGCTTCAGAAGTGGTAAAATGCTTTTTTTAAGTGTTTTTTTTTTTTCTTTTTGGGATGTCCCAATCCGATGTTAAAGATTGGGATTAGAAAGCACCAAGGCAGTTTTTAACCAGTCAGTATAGGCACAAACCTAATCCTGATCCTTTGTTTACATCTGCTGTCACACCGGTGTTGTAAAGGAAGAGCACAGTTTGTGGCAGGATGCAAATTTAGAATTATTTTCTTAGTAATCAGCAGCATTTACAATCAATAATGGATTCACAGATAACACACACTGATCACAGTGGATGTTTGTTCTGTGTGGACAAACGAGCTGCAAATGTAGCTCCATTACAAAAGTCACTGTGGTATAACAACGCTGTCCTCAGTCTCAGTTTGTTTGAAACACATGATCTCTGACTTACTGTCAAACACATACACTCCCAGTCAAAGGTTTGGACACACCTTCTCATTTATGGGGTTTTTCTTTATTTTCATGACTACTTACATTGTAGATTCTCACTGAAGGCATCAAAACTATGAATGAACACGTATGGAATTATGCAGTAAACAAAAAAGTATGAAATAAGTCAAAAGATGTTTTGTACTTTAGATTCTTCTAGATGTGTTTGGGACAACAAACACAAGGAGTGGACATTAGACCAGTGGAAATCCGTGCTTTGGTCTGATGAGTCCAAATTTGAGATCTTTGGTTCCACCTGCCGTGTCTTTACAGAAAAGGTGAACAGATGATCTCTACATGTATGGTTCCCACCATGAAGCATGGAGGAGGAGGTGTGATGGTGTGGGGGTGCTTTGCTGGTGACACTGTTGGGGATTTATTCAAATTTGGAGTCACATTGAACCAGCATGGCTACCACAGCATCCTGCAGTGACATGCCATCACATCTGGTTTGCATTTACTTGGACCATCATTTATTTTTCAACAGGACCCCAAACACACCTCCATGCTGAGTAAGGACCATCTGACCAAGAAGGAGAGTGATGAAGTGCTGCATCAGATGACCTGGTCTCCACAGTCACCTGACCTAAAACCATTTCAGGTGACGACTTCATGAAGCTCATGGAGAGAATGCCACGAGTGTGCAAAGCAGTAATCAAAGCAAAGGGTGGCTATTCTGAAGAATCTAAAATATAAAACATGGTTTGACTTATCTCACACTTTTTTGTTTACTACATAATTCCATATGTGTTCACTCACTGTTTTGATGCCTTCAGTAGGAATCTACAATGCAAATTGTTATGATAATGAAGAAAAACCATTAAATAGGGTGTGTCCAAACCTTTGACTGGCAGTGTATATTGGATTTATTTTTATTAACTTTTGAAGTGTGTATTAGCAATTAGAATGGAGTCAGATTGGGAGTGGGTTTTGGCAGATGCTAAATTTTAAATGACTGAATGGCTCAGGGGCAAAAACTTGATCAGGACATGTCTAGTTCTTTTATGGCATGACTGGGGCAAATGGCTCAATAATCTCCACTACAAAACCTTATAGTTTCAGCCTTCACATGTGGTTTTATGTACAAAAAAGCCTATTGATGCCATGCCCCAGAATGTCACAATAGTTACTCCAGTTTGAATTTGCTGTGGCATTTTGGCACATCTTTTGCATTTAGAGCCCTTCTACAAGCTCCCCTTCGAGAGTGAATCACAGCAGCTTCACATTTGGTCGGTGTCGTTTCAAGACCTTTGAGATGCAAAGTTACCACACTTATGACTTGTTATTGATGCCGAAGCTGCAGGTTTCACTCTTGTACCATGAAAGCAGAAGATCTTCAGTCCGACTTATGTTGCAGACATCATGTGATTTAAGTTCAGTTTACGCGTATGTGGGTGCAATACACAATGTGCAGCAATATAATCCACTGCCAAGCAGTCCAAGCAGGGAATAACAGCTTCATTGTTTTTGTGTGTTTAAAATCACAACACATTGAAACAGGCCAAGGTTGAGCTACTTGCTTTGATCATATAGTAAAGGATTATTTCGTATTTTGTATAGTAAAGTCATTTGATGCAGCAGTCAGAGAGTTAATGACTGAATGTTCACTCTATAAAACATCATGAGACAGTGAAAAACAACATTTCAGCAAAGGCAAGATGCTTTATTTGTCTGACCAGCAGTCAGAACTCCAAAATGTTGCTTTTACTGTTGAAGAAAATGTGTGCATATTGGGGTTGCCAGTTCAATTTCTAAGAGTCCCCTGATTAATCAGCAAATTAGCTCAGCTCTACACCATAAATGTAAAAAACAACAACACACATTTTTCATTGATTGAGGTGCAAAAAATACAGAAAAATAATGGAAAATATTCATTTGCTGGAATCAAAGTTGAGTCAGTTTTACTTGAGATCATTTGTGTTTTGGGCTTTTTAATGTTTAATGAATCATATTTACATGATTAAAAACAATGAAATTACCTATAATAATGACAATAAATGTATATGATGACCGATAGATACATGGATAGAAGACAAGTTATATGATAAAAGCTTTATTTTGAGTACCACCGCTTCTGAATAGTATGCACTGATGAAAACACTTTAATCTAACCTTTTTGGTGTGAAATCATCAGAATTACACTACCGTTCAAAAGTTTGGCATCACCTTGACAATTTCATGTCATCCATGAAAACTCACTTTATTCATGTGCTAACTTAATTGCACAAAAGGGTTTTCTCATGATCAGTTAGCCTTTCAACACAATTAGCTAACACAATGTAGCTGTTTCCAGCTAGAGTAGTCATTTACCACAAAAACAATAACTAGACTGTATTTCTGATTAATGTTATCTTTAATGGAAAAGATGCTTTTCTTTCAAAAATAAGGACATTTCTAAGTGACCCCAAACTTTTGAACGGTAGAGTGCACAAGAAATCTCTAAACAAATCTAGGAATTAAACTGACAATTTCATCTATTAAATAGCAAGAAAATAGTAATAATATTATGCATTTGTGAATATATTTTTACTACCTTGTCATGTAAAAAAAAATGCA
Source organism: Acanthochromis polyacanthus (assembly GCF_021347895.1). NCBI lineage: Eukaryota > Metazoa > Chordata > Actinopteri > Pomacentridae > Acanthochromis > Acanthochromis polyacanthus. The sequence continues at coordinate 20,749,885 of NC_067130.1, forward strand.
TTTTATGGTTTGAAGGTTATGCAAAGTTTCAACTTTTAATGTTATTTTGGACAGTCTAATTTTTTTTAAAAAATATTATTGATATTTTTGTGCATTTAAAACCTTTTTCTGTAAAAAGGGAACTTCTTCCAATAATAATAACAATAATATAAGCAGAATGAGATCTGGGATTATTGAAGGTTCTGTGAGCATAATGGGCTCTTGGTCGTGTTCCTCGAGTCATTCCTGAGCAGTTTTTGCTCAGGTGTTGTGCTGATGTCATGAATAGCAGGAGACAAGGATTCTCAGCAGAGCACTGCTTCGTTTATTAATGATTGATATTATTTACTCCACTTGTCAGTGGTTTTTAGTGTTGTAGTTGATTGGTATAAAGCCATAAGATAAGAATGAATTTTAAGAAGGAGATACAGAAATAATGACTGGTGACTGTCACGTGGAGAGGAGGTGTGACAGTTCACTGATTTTAAGCATTTAGCTCTAATTCATCGATGGATGTGTGTTTACTGACAAATGTGCCTCTCTGTGGTGTGCTTGGGAAGCTCGAGAGATTACTAGGAGTATGGATGTAAGAGTGGAGCCATGTTTTTCTTTTACCACCACCAACGACAACAACTAAGAGTGTATGGAAGATTTAAGATGCCTCAATAAAAATAAATACAAGAAATACAGTTGGTTGCTAAACACGTAAAAACCTGCACAAACAAAAGCAACACACAAAACGTTGTCCATCTACAAAGAAAATAAAGGAGATAAATGCTCAGGATTTGTTTTTGATTTTTTTTTAAGTCAACTAGTGTCAGCCATGTTTTTTATGCTGCCCGTAGTCTCTAGAAGCAGAAACAGCTGATCAGCCATGGCTTCAACAATGATTATTTTCATTATTAATACATAGGAAGTATTTTTTTCAACAATACATTTTTAAAGGACCTTTGATTGTGCTCCAAATAATTCAGTTAGTTGTTTGTGTTTTACTTCACTGAATTTGTGTACAATACCGTTGAAAAGTTTGGGGTCACTTAGAAATGTCCTTATTTTTTCAGATCAAAAAGGACTAGAAAGTATAAAAGCTGTTATGTGGAGATGGAGAAAGTGCTGATAAATTCTAAAGTAAAAGTACTGTTACTTTATTTAATTTTCACTCAAGTAAAAGCTAAATGCTTGAGTGAAAACTATCACAAAACACAAAGGTTTTCATTAATGTTTGTAAGTTATTAAACCTCTAATGACGTTATGTTCAACCAACAAACTACACTGAGTTTGAGGAATCGGTTTCAAAGTGTTGATTGCAACATATTTGATGCCTGGTAGCAAAAACACAAGTTTCAGATTGTATTACATTGTGTGTAATGTACCGCTTTCCCAAAATATGGTTAAAAACTGTAAAATACTGTGCTTCTTTCTCAGCCAAACACCAATATCTCATTGTGATTTACATCCAGCACTGGTACCAGTGCACAGAACAAAGAAAAAAGAATAGATTTCAAAAGAATATGTTTCTGAGTAATGTTGTGAACAGACAGACAGACAGACAACGGATAACTCTACCACGTTCCTTGGTGGCATAAAACTCACACACACACACACACAGACACACACACACACACACACACACACACACACAGACACACACACACACACACACGTGTGTGTGTCTTGCTATCATTGTGGGGACATACCATTGACTCCCATTCATATCTAACCCCTAACCCTTACCCTAACCCTAACCTTAACCAAACCCTAACCCTAACCAAAACAATGCCTAACCCTAAAGAAACGTTTTTGCACTTTTACGTTTTTCAGTAACAACAACATGGCCAAGAAAACACTGTTTAAACTTGTGGGGACCGAAATGAGGTCCCCACAAGTGACATAATTTTCGGTTTTCCTACAGTTGTGGGGACATTTGGTCCCCACAATGTAGCAAAAACATGGGCACACACACACACACACACACACATATATATATATATATGAATATTTTTATTTTGGCATTTTAAGTCTTCCATAAAAGGTCCCTAAAGGTTTTTCCAGGAAGCTGAGTTTATTTAATCAGAGTTAATGAACATCAACGTGTCTTTTTTTTCTTTGAATCAGTTTGTAATGATCGTGGAAGGCTTCACTGATCCTGCATGTCTGTGTAAGCAGCTGTTTGTGAGTGTTGTTGCATGACTGAACATAAACTATATGCAAGTGCATTTCTGGATACTGAATGTGAAGCTCATCTAATGAAAGCTGTGTTATCGATCTGATACGCTGTTTACTGTCTCACCACCAAATCATCACTTCTGATGCTTTGCACATGTTCTGTTTCTGTTTCGATGTGCTGCTGAAGTCAAACACAGACTGTAATGACTGAGCAGTATTTGTCTGAGTAAACATATTTCTACACAGATCCATGTGGCTTTATGTGCTGATTTAAAGTTTCAAGACGGAGGTTAGGCAAGAACATTAGAGGAGATATTTGCAGAGGTGGTACTGAAGCATAGAAGATGACTAAACAGGCCTCTGATCCAAATGAAAACAATGCAAACCATGAGGAGCACGGCTGTATTGGGATGCACCGTATTAGATTTTAGCTGATGCCCACACTCAGCCACTCCATAAAGTTTGGTGACATTCAGTTTTTATCTAAACCTGATAACTGTCAGTTGTACTGAAGACATAATACTGACTGTAAAATAATGTGAATCTCTGACTTTTGAAATGTTTAAAGCATTTGATGAAGTTAAACTGCCAAGCTCTGAATATGACTTTCTAGGTTTGCCTTGATATGTTCATTATTTTTCAATATTCTCTTTACTTTCTTTGTAGTTTATAGTGACTTGAGTTGTTGGAGTTTGTTTTATCAAATTGTTCATTTTTTTCTGTGCTTACCACAGAAAATCTTTGGTAAAAAGCCGCAACCAAAAGTTATACAGGCAGTCGTGTTCTTTGAAGAAAAAGCTGTATGATTTTTTTAAAGTGTGAATTATAACAACAGTTTTTTTTTTCTTTTTTTAAATACTTAGTGAAGAAATTCAACTCATAACAGAAACTGGTGCTAAATTGATTTTCTTTCAAGTCATTTAAATAAATATTTCCACTTTGAGGTTCTTTGTGCTTGTAGTGCCCCGGTTCAATCCAGCCATTCCAAATAGATAATATATGTTTTAAAATGTAGTTAAGTTCAATTAAATTAAATGTATTCATTTACAGATACACAGTGGGTGATTCAGTTCCTTCTAAATTCCCAAGTTATAAGTGATTCTCTGCACGATATGAATGATAAATTCTGTAGGCCAACACAGCTCTGCATTTAGCTTGTCAGAACATTGTCTCTTTTATTTATTCATTGACTAGCATGTCATTGTGGCGACGCCTTCTGATCTACTTCAATGTTGTATTTTTGACCAGCAGAGGGCTTCAAACCTAATTTTTACCTGAATCAAGAGCCTGAAACTGTACCCAGTACCGGTATTAACACTACAGTTGTGAAATATTTTATTATACATAATAAAATTGGAAGCTCATTTAAGAAAAAAATAATTTTAACAATTCACTGAAACACCTGTGTGTAATTTTACTAGTTTAGTGGTTTCCAGCATTGAGGTTGAGCCTCTTTAAAGTGACATCAGATAAATCTAAAGGGCTGTGAGATCATTCATGAGACCAAAAAAGAAAAAAAAAGAAAAGAAATTCTGCTGCAGAAATTTACATTAAACCTTAAAAGTTGTACTGTGAAAATAAGTTTGGATAAGTTGTGGAACAGCTAAAAAAATGTTTTGAAAGTTTATATAGATTTTTTTTTTAATCAGCTAACAATTGAGTAGGTCAGGTAGGAACCTTATAAAGAGATTTTATATGCAGTGACCCATGCTAGTTGGCATGTTAAAGTGTAAATAGGACGGAGAGTCAGGCAGTAATACGACAGCTCAGATCTGTTATTATCTCATGTACGATGCTTTACTATTGTACTATTTACTACAGTATCTTTTTTTCGGAGTGACGTAGTGTTTAAAATCTCTGGCTCTGTGTGTCGTCTCTAATGCTGTCTGATAAAGCGTTTCTTTTAGTGGAGGTCATTTCAGTAAGATCTCGCTCATCGTGGTTTGTTCTGTTGTCATTGTAGCCTTCTAGTTGTAGCCGCTGCAGTTGTTAGAAGGTGTCCCACTTCAGGTTTGCTCTCTTTTCTTAGACCAGGTAGGATCACAGTGAGATTTGAAATGGCCACGCAATCACACCTTCACATTAAATCAGTCTACTGGCTTAAAGGAAAAGGGTTGAATGAAATAAGAGGAGGTCATTTCTGAAGGATATTTTGATTCCACAGTTTGTCAATCCTCTGAACCCCAAAAGCCATGTTATCTTTAAAAAAAAAAACATCAAGATGACTTTCTGTCAGCCAGAAATTGTAGCAACAGAAAAAACTGTTGTGCTATCAACTGTGTCCTTGAATGTACGGTATCATCTGTGACATACAGTTCTGACAGGAAAATTGACCTAATATAAGGTTCTATGTGTTATTTTTAATTCAAATCAATGTATTTTTGTTAGGCTCTTGCTTTGGCCCCTGCCCTTCTTCCCCCTTTCTTCCTCTTTTTCCTCCTTTCTTGTCTCCTGATCTGTTTCCGTTTTGTCCTGCCTTTTTGGTTCCCTGTCTGTCACCTCTCCCTCATGTCTCTCTCTCTCCCTGCCACTCGCCCTCCTGCTCTACCTGCACTCTGCCTGCTGATTACCCCAATGACTGTCAGCTGCAATAATCAGTAAACTCAGCTCACCTTTCCACAAGCTCTCCTCACTATTTAAACCTTGCTCAGTCAGTCCATTCCCCACCAAACCTGCCCCCTCTGGACTGCTACATGGACTCTTCTACTTCCCCTCTTGGGCTCTGTTGTGCCTCTGTCTGTTTTGGATTTTCCCCAGCCCGTTTTCCCCTCGGTTGTCAGTTCCCCCATGTTGTGAGTACCTCCCTTTTGCTTAGTTGTTTCTTCAGTTTTGTAGTTCTTAGGGTTTTGCTTGTAGAGTTTTTGGTGGTTTGATTTAGTTCTGTCCCTCCGTTTATGTATTGGTTGATTATTTAGTTCAATAAATCTCCTCCCGTTATTCGCCTGTCAGCCTGTTTCTGTGTGTCTGCGTTTGGGTTCTCCTGCTCCACAGAGCGGAGAGAAGACAGTCATTAAAATGAATGTCGCATGGCTCAAAAATGGTACATAGAGGAACAAGCTGTTGGAGGATACATTCAGCGTGATGGAACATCTTTCTGGAGTTTATATGCAGTGCCAAGTGAGAAAGATTGTAGAGACTGTACAGATGTATTTAAAATGTACAAGTTAAATAGAATAAAATAAGTTTGTATTTTTGTTTGCTTGTTTTCAAATCATGGTTTGTGTGTCATTGACAGTGTGACAAACATCAACAGAGTATCAGGACAGAAGATCCTAACGCCCCTTGAGTCAGAGCTGACTTTTGAAAGGTGGCTGCATAAAAACATGTTTTAAACTGTGAGAAGCAGAATAAAAAGTTTGTTCAGTATTTATTAGAGCAGAAGGAATAAACATCTTTATCTTTATTGTTCTGTTGCATGAGTTCACATAAGGATAGAATCCAAAAACATAGACAATAAAATATTGACAAAACTTATGCAAGAAATGGAAATTCAAGTTGCAGGTCTGCAGACGGTAGATAAAGGAACTAAACATAGCTACATGTATAATCATGCAACAGCAGCCAACAATGTAATAATTTTAGCCATTTTAAATTCAATGAAGTCAAGAATGCATTAGTTTTTGATCCAAAAGTAATATTTTGATTATTACATTCATGGTCTAGCAATAAATAATTGAAAATGTAATAACTGCAGCCAACAGTGTAATAACACATAAATGGGACTGCATTTCTTCTTATAAGAGAAGTACTTGCAGAGAGCCTAGAATGAGACAGAAGATGACTTTTCTATTTGTAGTGTGAAGCTCTACAAGGCTGCTGGACCAACAGTGTCTAAGTTCACACATAAAACAGTTATTAGTTGAGAACAGCCAGTGGATGAAGCCTGGATTCTTCTCAGTAATGTGTAAAGTTAAGGACATTTACTGGAAGAAATGATGTCAATTTTATGTTGTTTTCCCCTTAGTTCACTATATACATAATCGTCTTCAGTTTTTTGGAGTCAAGTGTTATTATAATGTCAGTCCAGTTATTTAAATACCATTTTAAGTGAGGACTGAATTGTTTTTTTTCCATGTTTGAAAAGTCTTAAAAAATGTTTTCTGAGGAAAAAGTGCAGTAAGTTCATTTGACAATGCAACATCCACCAGAGATGCTGACATGGAAGTATGAATTTATATATGAGTAAATAAAAAATATTCTAAAGATTTTGTACAACAAATAATTCTCAAACTGGCTCTTACAACTAGAATTAAGGAGAGTGAGAGCTACCTTAAATCTATCTTGATGAATTAATGTGATGACTATGCCGTCCACTTTACCTATTTTTAATGAGCAAACTGCAGGAAAAATTGAAAAAAAAAAATCTTATTTACAAGAAATGCAGTCCTACTTACGTTAAATTACATAATCGGCTCCAGTTATTACATTTTCAAAGGATTTTTGAAAATATTTTTCAATGCTAGGGCATTCATGTATAACCAACCACTTGGCTGAAAATAGTATAAAAACACAGCATTGTGACAGTATATGGGTCATTCCAGAACTGGACGACATTTTAAGTCCCACACCTCTAATTTCTAAAAATCCATGTACAAAATCCTAAAACATGCAGTTGTTGTGTAAATGTAGTAGTCCTGAGACCAAATCTTAAAAAAAAGGAAAAAAATGTTTGAAAATATTTTTAAAATACCAAATAAGTCTGGAGTTCCCCTGTAAATGCCATTTTTCGTTTTTCTTGTCCCACCTCTCTGACGACCAAACTGAATCTCAAAACAGTAGAAATGAAATTTAAATCTACTTTTTTGGGGGTTTTTTTTCCCATTGATGTTTCTTGCAATTGTGGGAATATATATATATAGTCAAAATAATATCCTAAATGATTATTATGCTTAGAAGGTGTGTCCTACAACATGTTAACATAACCTTTTTAGCTGGTAAAAAGAAGAAAACGGTGAATCACATAATTCAGCTGGTCGGTTGATCTCTCTTCATTACATTACGGCACTGAGCACCAAGCTTAATTACACAAAATGACACAAATTACAGCAGCTGTCATTGTTACAAGGTGACCTGTGGTGGTTTTTCATTGTACATGAAAGGTCAAATCCCTCACACATTTAGGGGAAAACATCCACAGATACAATCATCACTACAGAAAATACTGCAAGACTTCAAGAGAAAAGTTCAAAAGAGTAAACCTGACATGATGATCTGATGAAACAAATAGCTGATCCACTGTGATAAATCACTCTAGAGACGCTCATAAGGATCCTGATGCTGCATGCATTTAATAAACTCAGAGGAAAAATGACTAAACGGCTGGAAGCGACACATTCTCTTTCAGCGGTATTTGGTTAATCAGTCAATTAAATGTCATATTCTTTTTAATGCATTTAGACAGAAAAGATTCGTCATGGCATGACAGCTCAAGAAAGCTGACTAACAATCACAAAGGAAGCTTTAACGTCTCTCTGTTAGGGAGGGAAGAGTGAGAAAACCTGATTGGACAGAACCCTGATAGCTGTCCAACCAGCTCCACTCAGAGCTCCTCACTGCTCTGAAATACCTAAAACACCTGACGCTTTACACTTACGATGATGATGATGATAAAATGATTGGTTATGTAGTGAGCAGACATGTCAGTACAGGAAAAGCTGCTCGGTGTGACCATGAGGAAATGGTACCAACACCTGCAACCACAGCTCAATGAAATGGAATGCACTAGTTCATTAAAGATATCAAACACACCTGGAGAGCACACACACTGCTGTGATAAGCCACGCTGTCGAAGGCTGGTGCGGGCAATGTCATTTTGTGTTGCGAGTTCTCGAGCTAGGAACCCGCCATCAGATGAAACATGATCGTTTCTTGAATTGAAATGAGTGTTGTGTTGGTGAGACTGAGATTTGGCAGCTGTGATGTGGGGAAGGTTTAGTCAGGGATCGGCAGCAGCTCCCTAAAGTAGAAGATAGGAAGAGGAGATGGAAGAAAAGAAGAGGGAACAAAGAAGTGCAAAGGGCAGACAGCTAGACATACAGTACTGTTGAAAAGTGTGTGGTCACTTTGAAATGTCCTTATTTTTCAAAGAAAATCAGTTTTTTTTCAATGAAGACAACATTAAATGAATTAGAAATCCAGTCTACACGTTGCTAATGCACAATTGTGTGTTGTATGCTCCTTCCTGCCCATCCTCCTCTTCTCCCGTCCCTCCCCCTCCATCTCCCCTCACCTCTCCCCCACTACCTCTACCTCTATACCTCTTCTGTCCTTCTCAACCCACCAGCCAGCAGGCAGATGGGTCCCTCCATATACAGAGCCGGGTTCTGCTCAAGGTTTCTTCCCATTAACAGGCAGTTTTTTTTTCTTGCCACTGTCGCCTTAGGGCTTGCTCTGGGGGTTCAGGTCATATGGGTTCTGTGAAGCATCTTGAGACAATTTGACCTGTAATTGCCGCTATATAAATAAACTTGAATTGAATTAATGTGGTAAATGACTATTCTAGCTGGATATAGCTGTTTTTTTAATGGAATATCTCCATAGGGGTACAGAGGAACATTTCCAGCAACCATCACTCCTGTGTTCTAATGCTACATTGTGTTAGCTAATGGTGTTGAAAGGCTAATTAATGACTAGAAAACCCTTGTGCAATTATGTTAGTACATGAATAAAAGTGAGTTTTCATGGAAAACATAAAATTGTCTTGATGACCCCAAACTTTTGAAGTAGTGTACACCGATCTGGTATAACATTATGACCACCTGTCTAATACTGTGTTGGTCCCTTTAATGCTGCTAAAACTCCTCTGACCCAGTGGGACCTCTGGGAATGTCCTATGGCAGCGGGATAGTGAAAGTGAATTCTGTGGGTCCTGTGATTTACAGGGTGGGACCTACCTAGGTCAGACTTGTCCTGGTACATCCCACAGATGCTCGGTAAGATTTGCATCTGGGGAGTGATGAACCCAGGTGAACATCTTAGCTCTGTCGTGCTCCCTGGGCCACTCCTGAGCAGTTTTTGTGGCGTGTCGGGGTGCATTGTCCTGCTGAGGGTGGCATCAAGGACTGCTGTTGTCATGGGGGGTTGTTTGACCTGCAGGGTTTAGGTGGGTGGTAGATGTCAAACATCCACATGAATGTCACGACTCAAGGTTTCTGTTGCCTTGTTTTTGTTTCACAAAAAAGATATACAAATGTTGAGTTTTCTGTATTGTTAAACTGGGAAACCAGCAAATGATCAACTTTTCCAAGCAGATGCCAAATAATTGTCATTTTTTGCTAATTAATTTTCTTTTTTCTAATTTTTTTGGTGTATAAAATGTCAGAAATAGTAAAATATCAGCTGTTTAAAGTTTAGTATCAGCAGGTTTTACACATTAAACTGAAAATGCTTGTATTTTTCAGTTCAGGCTGACAAGAACCAAACATCTGAATATCGAAAGTTGGGCTTCGGAGAACTGACATTTTATACATCGAACAATAATAAACTTGTCTTGATATGGGATTGACTGTTGACTAAAACTCTCAGGTATGATCACTTCAAAGCTGAACTGGCTTCCCAATAAGAAAATAAATTTGGTAAAAATATTCATAATTGATTATCTTTTGACTACAGTTTTTGTCTTGTTTTCATAAAATAATGTCTGGTATCAGATTTTAAAATGTAGCTAAACTCCAAATTTTCATCTTCAGACAGTAACGTTTAAATGTAAATAATTTTTACTATTTTCTGGCCCGTTACACATGAACGAGAAAATAAGTTGGTTCATTTTTTCATCATTTGTAAAAAGTTTTTTAGCATTTTTTCAAAACAAAAATGGCAAATTCTCATTTACTATATGGGTCATTCCAGAATTGGACGACATTTTATGTTCCACCCATCAAATTTCAAATAATCCATGCATAAAATGCTAACACATGCAGTTGTTGTGTAAATGTTCTGGTCCTGAGACCAAATCTAAAAAAAAACTAGGAGAAAAGAATGCTTGAAAAAATTTTTTAACATCAAATAAGTCTGGAGTTCCCCTAAAATGCCATTTTCTCTTGTCCCACCCCTCTGATGACCAAATTGAATCTGAAATAAAACAGTTAAAATGAAATTTAAATCTCCTTTTTTCATTGTATCTTGTAATTCTGGGGGTATTTTAGAAATCACCATTTTACTTTAAATAATATTATGTATTATACTACAGTATATTATGCATGGAAGGTGTGCCAATCACGCCTTTGATAGTTTATTACCTATTACTGATGAATATGTAGCAGAAAAATGTGAAAGAAGGGGTTTATTTCTCATAAATTTTGAAGTTCAAATGTCCTACAAGTCTGGAATGACTCTTTTATATTAAATGACAGAATTTGCTTCTTAATTGAAGGGCAAACTGAATATTTCTGTGGTTTTAATGCTGTTCTGACAAAAACAACACATTTGAATATGTTAAAGTTGTTTCTTTTTCTTCACAATCTTCTGATTCTTTACACAACACATAAGAAAATAAGTGCTTGACATACAGATAATAAAAAGAAATGCTGTGAGCAGCTTGGGGAGATATTTTCTGGCTTTATTGCTTGAAGATGAAAAAACATTCTTTCTTTTTTTATTGATGACAGAATTATTCAGCACATTTTTATTGTATGTAATGTGTGGTGTGATAAGGAAACCGGGCTGTAAGTGGAGACCTACCTCCTGAGTGTTTGTCAGCAGGCCGGCCGGTCTGAGCGCACATGCTCAGTGGGGTTATTTTTGCGCACGGAAGCTTTAAGAGCGCAGCGGCTGGAGGCAGACGGCAGCAGAGAGCGGAGAGTAGCTGAGGCAGCACCGGAGGAGGAGAGAGGACAGCGGAGAGCCGAGCCTACCATCAGAACCCAGATGAGCGGCCAGTGACAGCCGCAGACCCGGCTCTGCGCTGGGCACCCGGAGCGAGGCGCAGGAATCTGTGCCGCACGGCTCTACTCCCAACTCCATAGACTCTTTATTTCTCATCTTGTTTTCTCGTTAATTCACCATGGTGCTGGGCAAAGTGAGGGCCTTGGCGGTCTACTTTGACAGCCTGAATGAGAACAACCTGCCCGTGTTCTCCGGCGGAGACCTGGTGTCCGGCCGGGTGGTGGTGGAGGTGACCGGGGACGTGCGGGTGAGGAGTCTGGACATAACCGCCAGAGGAGTCGCCAAGGTCCGCTGGACGGAGTCTCGGAACGCCGGAGCGAACACGGCTTACACCCAGAACTACACGGAGGAGGTGGAATACCTGCACCACTACGACACCCTGATCGGAGAGGAGAGAGGTAAGAGCCGGCAAACTTTCCTCATGACAAACTTTATTAGCGCAGAGGGCGCAGTCATGCGTCAGCGCCGCACACATCCCAGCCTGTGGTACTGATGCAACAGCTGATCGACGGCGCACACATCCTCCCTGCCAATGAACGCATGAATTATTTAATGAACCCGTTTCATAAGCGCACATTAACGCTCCTGAGTCTCACGAAGGGGGCTTTATTTTATTTTTCTGCACACTCCGCATCCTCACATTTGCTTCGCGGAAGAAAACAAAAAAAAAAGTTCCGATCCGCGTTCGAAACGGAGAAAAACGCACCAAAATCGAAAGCAGCCGACGTGGCTTCGTGCTTTTAACGCAACATTCGTGCCAAAGTGATGCGCAACGAACATTTTTACTGATGACATCCTGAAGTAAGACCAGCTCAGGCAACTCCCTTTGTTAGAAGCGGTTCAAACCTGTTCAGAAACTGCCAGAGAGGGAGGGAGGGGAGAGGAGGAGGAGGGAGGAGGGAGGAGGGGAGGCAGACTGTGGAGTAAAGAGCTAGAGCTGCTGCTGCCGCCTCCAAAACAGTCCGCTACCTGCGCTGCTCTGCTGCGTTTCTCATGCAAATGAGTGGAGGGACAGTTGGATGGAAACGTGATGTAAATGTGTAGAGATGATCCTGCAGCGTGTTGGTCAGACAGAGCTGCTCTCAGGTCGGTTTGTCTCCCCATGAGGGCTGCTGGTAGCTGCAGTTTGGGTCAAAGGTGGTGACTTCACTGCCTCTCCACTTTCAGGGATTTTTGTTAAACCTCCAGACAATACAACAGTTAATCAGTTAGGTGTCAACTATTTATTTTTTATTAATTATTTACCTTTATTTAACCAGGAAGTCCCATTGAGATTAGAGATCTCTTTACAAGGGAGACCCAGCCAAGGCAGCAGCCACACAACTGAAAGAGTCACATAAAACAGAAACATAATAAACAAACAATAAAACAGATTCACAGCTATTCAAGGACAGAGACCTCTCAAGAAAAACACCGACATTCCTCCTTCGCTCTATTCTTAAACTCATTAATGGATATGAATGTTTCGAGTTTTTTGAAGATTATTCCATGACCATGGTGCATGATGGGAGAACGCTGTTTTGCCAAAGTCTGTCAGAGTCCCGGGAACATTCAAAAGCAACTATTTTGAGATATTTTTAATGGAAAAAAACACCCTCAGTTCTCCAGTTTCAGCTTTTTAACTCTTTGAATAACTGAGTAGTTTTTCATGTCATGTTTAAAGACAAATGTAAAACCTTTGCTCACTCTCAGTTGTTTGACAATGAAAGGTTTTCCACCTTAGAGCTGCAGCTATTACTCGATTGTTCGATTAGATGTCAACTATCAAATAATCGTCGATTATCTTAATAATCAATTAATCTCTGACGAATTGTTCAAGAAAATAGTCTAATATGCAGCTTCTTAAATGAGAATATTTTCTGGTTTCTTTCCTACTTTAGGACAGTAAACTTGCCCACAACCCAAAGATACAGGTTGTGGCCACGTTTGCTGTCATAAACCAAACATTTGTCATTTTGGTTTTCGGGTGTTGCGTCAATCATCTTTCTGTTTCTGGAGCTTTTGATTGAATCACGCGAGCTTCCTCTGCAGGTGTTCATGTTACATTTAAAGTAATAAAAGACATACACTGCCGTTCAAAAGTTTGGGGTCACCCACACAATTTCATGTTTTCCATGAAAACTCACACTTTTATTCAAGTGCTAGCATAATTAGCACAAGGGTGTTCTAATCATCAATTAGCCTTTCAACACCATTAGCTAACACAATGTAGCATTAGAACGCAGGAGTGATGGTTGCTGGAAATGTTCCTCTGTACCCCTATACAGATATTTCATTAAAAATCAGCCGTTTCCAGCTAGAATAGTCATTTACCACATTAACAATGTCTAGAATGGATTTATGATCCAGTGAATGTTTAATTCTCTTTCAAAAATGAGGATCTTTTCCCCAAGTGACCCCAAACTTTTAAACTGTAGTGTAAAAACGCCAGAAATCTGTGGTCACATTCAGGGTTCAACAAAAGTTCAGACAATAATTAAAATAGTTGCCTGTAAATTTGATGAATTGATCAATCAGCTAATAGCCTCAACGACATTTAGGTCGCTCCTTATGTCACGGTAAGTTGTTGAAAATGATGTAAACCACAAGATGGTGGAGTCCCAGGGGCTGTCCTCACATGGTATTTTGCCCTAACAACAATCCAAAACTTCAAAATGTTACATTTACAATATCATAAGAAAGATAAAACCAGCAAATTCTTTTTTGCAAACATTTGAGAGCTTTGAGACAGCAACAGTTAAACAAAACAAAACAATTGTTTATTTGATTTTTAAAGTAGCTGTGAGTTAATTCAGTTAATCAACTCATTGTTGCTCCAATGCAGATTCATTTATTCCAGCAGGTAAGTTAGAACTAAAGTAATTAGTTCATCAGAAATCATGAAAAGGTCATTTGAAAATTAAATGTGTCTCATGTCATAGGATTAAAAATGCCAAATAGTGTTTTTTTGTTGTAATATTCTGTTTTTTACAACATTTGTGCATTTATATACAGAATTTTTACACTTTAGCACAGTAATGACCAGATTTTTTGACACTTTGTGGCATTAATATCCAATTTTTATTTTATTTGTTTTGCTCTACAAAATGTAAGAGAACGGTGACAAACGGCTGTTACAATTTACAGACCTCTGGTTTTACATGAACAGCAGCAACAAAACCCATAAAAGTTCAGTTTGCAGCAACAAATACTCCCATTCAGGAAGATGTTGTCAGAGAATTGTTCACACATTAGACTTTAGCTATAAATTAGTTCAAAAAGGAAAAAAAAAATCATTTGAGCTGTGCTTCAAAAAAAAAAAAAATTGCTAATGAATGAATTTTTTGCCACAATTTATTGTTTAGTTCCGACAACTAAACTGGAGTGCAGTAGGTACAAAGGTCTTACAATTGTGTGAATGTGTGGTATGTTCAGACATGTTTCTATAGTTTATTCTGTGCCTAGTTGGTTTACTTTTGTTTTAGTGTGTTAGTACTTCTGTGGAGCTGTAAAAAGCTGTAAAAACCTCCATGGAACTGCCGTCATGCAATAAAGTATTATCTTACTTGATAGAAAGCTCAGGAATCAACTTTCTATTTATTTCTTTGTTATTATCTACAGTTGTTTCCGAGATTGAGAGTGACAACGTGAGGTTGTACAGAAAGAGAAATGAGCAAAACTCAATGCTGGTTGTGAGTTTGAACAGTTTTTAGTGTGTAGTTCTACTATTATTTCTAATGAAACTGGAAGTTTTATCTTCTGTCATCATTTCAAGTGTTTGCGTGAGAGCAGGTCTACCTGGAGTTCACTGCTGGCGGAGTACAACACCCTTCCTCTCCCCCTCCTCCCCCCCTCATGCCACACACCACATGGCTGTGCTAAATGTGGGCAGGGGCCTGTCGGCGCTGCACCAATCAGAGCGCGGCCTGTGCTGCGTGTCGCGGCGTCCTCCAATGAGAGGCCGAGTTTTAATGCATGCGTTGGAGTTTCCAGCTGGAGGAAGCTGCTCAGTCTGGTTCATACCGGTCTACTCCTGCTTGCTCTGTGTTGCCGGTGACTTGACGGGCGTGCACGCTCGCACGGGCATGGCAACACACACACACACACACACACACACACACTGATACACACACATGTATGCAGGCTGTTTATGACAGCACTCAACACACACAGGCAGCAGAGATGCAGGCTGAGGTGGCAGGAAGCTGAAGTTCAGCAGGGTCGACTGGAGACATTTACACAGAATTTAAAATACAAACAAGAACAGGAGAAATGAGGAAGTGTTTCTGCCACAGGGTGTGCTGCGCCTGTTAATGCCGTTAAATGTCTGAACCCGAGCAGCGTTATTCACACTTTCTCTCACTGTGGGCTCGTTTTCACTGAAATGTAAACTAATGAAACAGTAAAACCATGACTACAGAAGTGTCTTCTGTACAGTATGACACAGAATGAAACAAGAAAAGCACTCAAGAGAGCGCAGTACTCCATCAAGGATGTTCAGTCGTTGTATCATTTCCGACGGATAAAATCTTTAAGAAAAAAACGACTTTTCTGTGGCGTGTGTTATGCATGTGTATGTACGGATACCAAATCGCGGGACCTAAATATGTAGTGGACGGTGGGAATTGATGGGACTTGGAAACACCTCAACAGTTTAATCAGTTGTTTCTTGTCTCATTTCCAAGGGATAAGTCCGCAGCGATTGATTTGTATCAGCAGGCAGCTGACATACTATTGGCTTGTTGTCATAGTTACAGTGATGCCATGCCACTATCTCGCAACAATGCCAAAAACTTTAACAAATCATAGATCCAGACTTTGAGCTGCATCACTGCGAAAATCTAATCACTTGCTCCTTGTGTCATTTCTGACCTTCCCTGAAAATGTCATTCAAATCCGCTTGTCTGTTTTTGAGTAAAGTTGTGTACAGACAGACAAACGGATGGACAAACACCCACCGATCATCACATAACTCTGCCGCGTTTCTTGGCAGACTACAAAAGTAAAATGTTACAACATTTCTTCGATTGTTTTTTGTCAAAAATTTTAAATGTCTGAACCAACATGTCAAGCATTTTCCCAAGTGTCCACATGTTTTTCCCTAATACTGTAAAGAAAAAGAAACGGTGCTTACACATAACTTTGTATTTTTGTCCACAATCACCCAAAATGTGTCAAAAATGAAAACTAGAATGACTCAAAATGTGTCCAAAATTACTCCTAAAGCCTTACATATCTATAGGGGCAACACATGCATTGATACAGTGGAGAAAACTCAGTACTGTTTCTTTTTACACAGAATAACATAGATAGTGAAAAACTAAAAATCCAGGTGTTTGACATACTAGTGGCCTAAAACAGCATAAAGTAGAGTTGAAAATCCGAGTAGGACAAATATCAGAGGGGGAGAATATTTGGTCTTTGTTGCAGCCCTGGTCTTGTAATCTCATAACTTTTTGTCCTTCTGATAGAAACGTGTGTTTTATTTTCTCCCGACGTGCCTGTAGCAGTTCTCCGAGGTGAGGTGGAGTTGGTTGTGTAATGTGGCTGCGTGCCTGTGTGTGCTGAGAGGGTGGCGGCTGGCTGCACGGTGCAGGTGTATCAGGAAATGTGTTCTTTGTGTTTCAGATGAGGACTGTCCAGAGGAGGGGATGACTGTTCTGCACGCCGGTTTACACGAGTTTGCTTTCAGCTTCAACCTGCCGCAGATGTGAGTTACTGAGTATTTAATGCTACATACAACAAGTTCAGCTTTACATTGTGATGCTGTGAGTGGATGTAAAATGGATTTGGTTGCCATTTTTAACAGAGATCAGATGTTTTTTTAATCTTCGAAAATGTCACATGTCTATCTGCTGTACTGGTGAAGTTTTAAGGCTCAGAAAGGATTTAAAAAGTAACACAAATTGAAAGTTGTTTTGATCGACCAGCATGGACTTCAAGAGTAACTACATTGTGCATAAAAACCCACTCATTCTGAGCATGTCAGGTGGGAGGCTCAGAGGGGTTTTCATGTAAAAATAAGCCCCACCTGCTGCACCTCCAGCAGCAATTACTTTGAAACTTGAGGCACATTTTGCTGATGTTGTGACTCAGAGTGAAGTGAAGGATCTGAGTGCCCGACCACAGACCACCCACACTTCCTAATCTCCTTGCCCTTGTTTTTCCTCCTCCGGCTGTCAGGGCTCTGGCCACGTCCTTTGAAGGGAAGCACGGCAGCGTGAGGTACTGGGTGAAGGCTGAGCTGCACCGGCCGTGGCTGCTCCCCGTCAAAGTCAAGAAGGAGTTCATTGTGTTCGAGCACATCGACATCAACACGCCACTGCTGCTGGTATGCACGTTTACTCTGATAGCGCTCTGTATGGCTAATATGAAGGTCAGAAAATCAGCCCCACACGGCGCACACTGCTCTAACTAGAAGACATGAGTTTTACTGATCAAAAGTTATTTTTATCACTTATGTTAGCACACAAATAAAAATGTAAGTTTTCATGGAAAATATTAAATTGCCTGGATAACCTCAAATTTTTCAACAGTAGTTTATGTATAGTAAATGTAGCTGTGAATGAAAATAAGTTGGAGTTACAAAGAGCTTAAATAGACAGTAAGGATACAACAAGAGTCACAAACCCTCTGAACTCCAAACAGCTGAATTCCTTCTCCATTTGCTACGACCTCTTTTTTCTTTATTCAGAGCTCCTTTTTCACTGCAATATAAAGTCCTGCACCTCTGTGGAAACAGAACAAGCATGGCTGGAAGGAGGCAGAACTCAGAAATGTCCTTCGTGCTGTGTAGCCCATTACAATAACAGAAATCATGACCAAAGTTTAATTTCTTTATTTACTGTACAACAGTAAAAATTGACATTTTAAAGCCTCTACAATTGTTTTTTTTCTTCTTATTTTGTTATTATTCAGAGTTTTCTTATTTTATTGATCCAGTAGGTTTTATTTTCCTCTCAGTCGTCTCCTCTCTGCTCTGTAGAAGCACAGCCTGCAGTTAATCTGGAAACTCTGGGTTTTTGTCCAGTTTTAGCTGAATTAGTTATAGCTTCACAGTTTTAGTGCAGAGTTTTTAATTTTTTACATGACTTGATTAGAGCAAATTTTCTATTTTTGACCAAAAAAATTTCCCAGAGACATTTAGAATATACTGATTTTGACAAAATGTCATGATGTCACACCTTAGATTTGGTGGTGATTATTCAAGGGCAATCAGAAAGTAAAAATAAACAACTTCTCTTTCTGTTTTTACAGCTTCTGGCTGAGAAATAGTTTAATTTTGGCAAAGATGACATGTTATTTCCCCTTCAGAAAGCACTTTAGGTGTTGTCTGTATAAAGAAAAGAAAAGAATTGGCTCCATGTTGTTGAACTACACCATTAAAAGTTAATTTTAACTTTTCATATGTTAAGTACTGTTTTGCTGAAAGTCCTTCTTTACTTACTTACTAGTATTTTTTATTGAGAAATTTTACTGTGGTTTTTTAAAAATTTGTTGATTACTTTTTCTTTCCCTGCAGTTTTTTTTTTTAGCTAATTCCTGACAAGTATGCTGTTTTTTTTTAGTGCTGAACTCCTGTAAAGGTTCAGGAGTGGATGTGATTTCTGCAGTGTTGCTGCAGCAGTTAAACCAGATGATGTGTGTTTCCAGGCCCCTCAGGCTGGTACCAAGGAGAAGACGCTGTGCTGCTGGTTCTGTGCTTCAGGCCCGATCTCCCTCAGTGCCAAGATTGAGCGAAAGGGCTACACACCAGGTAAGCAGCGCCTCCTCCAAACTACTCCTGCTCGTCTTCCTCTTTTCTGTCTTTACTTTTCACACTTCACTCATGTTGCTTCTTCCTCAGTCTGTCAGACTGATGTCTTCTCCCCTCTCTCCAAGGTGAGTCCATCCAGATTTTCGCTGAAGTGGAGAACTGTTCGTCCCGCGTCGTAGTGCCCAAGGCAGCGCTGTACCAGACCCAGACCTTCTTTGCTAAGGGCAAGGGCAAGCAGATCCAGCAGCTGGTGTCCAACCTGCGGGGAGATCCACTGCCACAGGGCAAGAGCCAGAGCTGGGAGGGCAAACTACTGAAAATTCCTCCGGTGTCACCCTCAATCCTGGACTGCCCCATCATCAGGGTGGAATACGCCCTCGTGGTGAGTTCAGCGTGTTTCTGTGAGCTCATTCAACAATACAAGAAAAGCACTCAGAGATTGCAGTACTCCGCTAAGGCTGCCCAGTTGTTACATGATTTCCAATGAATGAATGGCCCGCAGCGGTCGATTTGTAGTAGAATCACAATCATGTGATCATCAGCAGGCAGCTGACGTAGTGTTCACTTGCAGTCATAGTTACAGTGATTCTGTGCCACTATCTTGCAATGATACAGAAATCTTTAACAAATCCATGGACCCAGACTATAAGCAGCATCACTGCCAAAATCTAATCACTAGGTCCTTGTGTTATTTGTTACCTTCCCTGAAGATTTCATCAAAGTCCGTTATTGTGCACAGACGAACAAACAGACAGACAAACCAAGGCCAGTCGTCACATAACTCCATTGCGTTCCTTGGCAGAGTAACTACTGTAATGAGTAACTGTACAACAATACATGAATTTACTAATTGGCTAAAAACTTCCTAATAACTTGCAGATGTCACACTATATATTCTATATATATTGTTTTCTTCTTCTTCTATCAGCTATAAAGGCCATGCTAACAGGGTTGTTGTAGGACACACATTCCATGCATAATAATAATTATTTAAAATATTATGTTGACTAAAAAAATGTTCCCACAATTACAAGAGACATCAATGAAAAAAATCCTAACAAAAAAAGGAGATTTAAATTTAATTTAAACTGTTTTATTTGAGATTCAATTTGGTCACTGGGAAAGTGGGTCAAGACAGAAATTACATTTTAGGGGGAACTCCAGACTAATTTGATATTTCAAAAAATGTTTTCAAACATTCTTTTCTAATTTGTTTTTAGATTTTGTCTCAGGACAAGTACATTTAAACAACAACTGCATGTTTTAGCATTTTGTACATTATTTGATTATTTGAAATTTGACGGGTGGGACGTAAAATGTCCTCCAATTCTGAAATGACCCAGAAACTACTCATAGTCTTCTAGTGACACACTAAAAACTACTAATAATTTGGATGAAAAAACACTATACAAACTACCAAAAAGCTCTTATTAACCTTCAAAGTTTGTATTTTTGAAAATGAGAACTTGTTCTCAACTAACTCACCAGATAAAATGAAGGTTCAATAAATAAATAAAATTAAAAAGTATTAACATGAATTGTTTTCGACTGCAGCTTCAGGTGAAAGGAAACAATTTTGTGTAGAAAATGCACATTAATAAAGAGTAAAGTGACTGTTTTGTCCCACAGTGTGATGTCATGAGTGAAAAAACAGATAATACAGCTGGAGGCAGGGACATGTTTCTATTTGTCATGCAGCCTTCAAAGTTTGTACATCAGCCGCCGAAAGTCATGTGAACATGAGCATACTGCTGTGAACAGGCAGAACTGGCTCCCACTAACACAAAACATGCCTGCAGGTGTACGTGGATGTTCCTGGTGGACTGAATCTGTCTCTGTCGTTGCCGTTGGTGATCGGGACCATCCCTCTTCATGCCTGCGCCACCCGCACATCCAGCATCAGCAGCAACTGCAGCAGTCTGAGCTGGCTGGGCCTGCCCGAGAGGCCTGAAGGTATGTAGTGTAAACACAGGAGCAGACATGCATGTTTTCTGTTTTTTGTCATGTGCATATAGAACACAACAATCTCTCATGCCCGTTTGTTTACCGCAGCGCCGCCGAGCTACAGCGAGCTGGCAATATCAGAGTCTCACAGGCGGGATTGTCTGCAGGGCTTTGATAGGTCTGAGGGGGAGGGAGAAGACCAGACATCTCTGCTAACATACATCACAGAGTTCAGATATCTGCCCCCACCACTCTACTCTGAGGTACAGAGAGTACACACACACACACACACACACACACACAAGAGTCGTGTTTCCAGACGACATTTAACTGACTTAACCCTTGACTTTACCTCGATCTTACACCAAGTCCTCGCCAACCTTCGTAAACAGATTTATATTCCAACATGACTAATACGAGTTTACACACAGAGTCCTAACAATAAAATGGAAAAAAGTCTAATTGAAATTAAATAGCAAAAAAATAATATAAATAAAAACATAATGAAACACAACAGCATGTCTCATCAGAAAGCTATTGAAGTATATAAAATATAATTTTATGCAATGATAAAAAAGAAAAATCTAAAATAACAATATATATCAGGACTTTAAAAATAAATTAAAATATCTTTGTAACTGTACTTTTTTTTAACAAATCACCAAAAGGATAATATATATATATATATATATATATATATATAAGATCCTTCTAATGTGCTACAAAAATCTCAAAAATCTAAATTAAATATATATATTATAAATATGTAATATTTCTCTTTAAAATTCAATAAACATATGCTGTTAAGATGTATAAATATATCAAATGTGTTCTAAGACTTCATATAAAGAAAATGAAGCATATCCTATTAGAGTTGTTTTTTTTAAGTCAACCTAAATAACTAAAATAGTAGCAGTTAGTTTCTCACTAAGAAAATATATCAAATATCTTATGATGCACTTGAACATATATCAAATATCTTTTAAAATTCAAAATATAAACATAAATATAGAATAGCTATAACATAGAACAACATCCAAAACATTCCTTTAAGATGCAAAATATAATCATATTATTATAAATATTTATTTTGTTGTATTTTATTTGATTAACTTCATTGTATCAATATAATTTTATAGAATAAAGAATTATATTTTTATTGCTGTATTATCTTTTTCTTAACTAGTCATCTGTTATTTTGTCTTAAGTTATGATCTTTAAATCTGCTTTTCAGCACCTGTGTTGTGTTGCTTGTAAAACACTGCACCGAGTTGTGTTAACGATTTGCCTCCTTGCCCCCCCAGGTGGACCCGTACCCCGACCCGGTGGAGGTGAGCGGGGCAGCCGACGTCAGGAGACCCGACATGTGTCCGTCCCGCTGAGGAGCTCTGAGGCTTCTGCTCAAACAAAGACACCGTCACTCTTGGCTGCACAACCAGCTTCTCACCAGATTGTAAAAGACCATAAATAATCCTCTTTGACCAGGGAAGAGTCCGCCGACAGAGCATTCGGTGACCATGGACCAGGGATTTCCAGCCATGCTGAATCCTCCATATCCTGTGCTCCGGACGAGGCAGAACAAACCTTCTCTGACGCCAATGTTTGACTCTGACAGATCACTGCTGGCGGTCAGAAGAAGCCTCCTCCTGCCTCACAGTAAAGTTTGCACATGCCGTAATTACTGTTTTTCTATCAGTGGTTTTATATTCTGCAGATTGCCGCAGGCCTATATGATACAGTAGATTCTGTCCACAGATGTAAACACAGATATTGTTCTTGAATGGCTTATTTACGACAGGACAAAAGCTATCTTCAAATGATAGTTTGAGCTCAGTAACCAGACTTCAGGTGGTCTCTTTTCGAGAACAAAGCTAAATAAGAGCTTAAAAAAAGACAAAAAATATATGTTTCTGATGACAAACTGCGTCAACGACCACCTCGAGCACTAAAAGTCAAGCTCAAGTTGTGTGTGAATGTGTGTATGTGTGTGTGTGAGAGAGAGACAGAGAGTGTGTGTGGATTTAAATGACCAGGTGTAGAGAAAAAGCACAACTCTGACCAACCGAGATAAAGTACCGCAAATCGCCTGTTGGTTTCTGCTCTGAACTGAAGCTCCTCTTTGCTGTAGATTTTTCCAGATTGTGGATGCTAAGAAGCTTCGCAAACACAAAGGCAAAGCATAAAAGATTAATGTTTACAGATGAATATATCAAATTGAGAATGTTATTCAAACATGACTTCTTCCACCTAAAACTTCAAATTACCAAGTGCAATATATTTTTGTATTTGTGATTTTTTTTGCACTAATTTTTCATATACTCTGTTGCTGTTTATTCCATTTCTGTGCATTATATATTATTGTCATGATCTTATTGCTGTCATGATCAACTTTTGATAAAATAAAAAGTTTATTTTATAAAATAATGAGACGAGTTGCAGTGTTTCTTTTGTTTTTAACATCTGTTGCTATGACAACCACCAGGTCAGTAGCGATGTGAAATTTACATCAAAAAGCATACGTTCTCTAATTATTAGTCAGTCATATTTAAAGTCACTAACATCACACTTCTCTTTTTAGATTCAACGTGACTTAGATTTTCTGATAGCATCATTATCTTTTTGTACACGTCCATACATATGCCTGGATATACTGGGGAAAGGGTTCCTCATTACTGCAGAACTTGCCTGATGGTATTCACATTTTTAGGTTTTCTTTTTCTTCAACACTAGTTGTCTGTACATTCATGGGTTGGCTACAGACTGGAGTTGCTAATGACTAATTCAGCAGAGTTTTATTGGTACCAGTGTGGTCAGATGTAAAATAAACATGGCTGAATCACTATTGAGAGGAGGGATCAAAACTCAGACTTCTCCTGGGAAGATTTGAATGCCAAGCAATGGAAATCAACCAGCTCACTGTTTAACTCGAAGAATATGGTCATATTCTTTATAACACCGGCTCAGAAACAGTTGAGGGAGAGAACATTTCCACATGCTATCCAGACTGCATACTGGAGAGTATGTTGAAATGTGGGGGCAAATAATTTTGGGTTTTTGGGGTGCCCGAGGATTCACAGCTTCTGGAAGGTGGTCAGAGATAGCATGGAGAAGGTTTTACGAATCAAGCTGGGTCTTTGTTTTATAGGTCTTGTAAAATGCTACCACAACTCATTGTTACCCTAAGACATACTTGTCTAGAATTCTGCTGGTTGCCAACAAAAAAGCCATTACAAAAATGATGGCTATGTCTGGACTCACCCTCAACAGAAGACTGGTTGATATTTTTGTAACAGTCCTCTCAGACTCAAAATAGATTAGTTTGATAAATGTTGGAATGGTTGGATTGAGTTTATCAGCACATCTTTTTCTTTTTCTGGTGTGTAAGTTCAACAGTCTTGAAGGAGTTCCCACAGATGCTGAGCACTTGCTGGTCTTTTGCCTTCACGCTGTGGTCCATCTCATCCCAAACTATCTGGACTGGGTTTAGGTCAGATGACTGTGGAGGGCAGGTCATCTGATGCAGCACTCCATCACTCTCCTTCTTGTCAAATAGTCCCTACACAGCCTGGAGGTATGTTTGAGGTCATTGTCCTCTTGAAAAATAAATGATGTTCCAACTAAACACAAACTGGACGAGATGGCATGTCGCTGCAGGATGCTGTGGAAGCCATGCTGGATCAGTGACTCAGCATGTGTCACCAGAACAATAATTTACATTACCGATGCCCCGATTTCTGACGTTCCTGAACGCAACTTCGTTGTCCGACTGCACCTGAATGCACCAATGACGTTAGTTTGATCTTTTGATTGTATTTTGTTTGGATTTGAAGAAGCTTTGAAGACGTTTCCTGATGCCGGAGGAGAAGACGAGCAGCTTTATACCTTTCCGGTAAGAAGACTGTGGCCGTTTCTCAGTACAGTAACTGTCCGTACCTGCGTTCTCACGTACTCATGAAACGTCATCATCGAGACTGCATTGAACCAGACTAATGTGCATAGATATGAATCAGTAGATAGATAAATATCTGTGGCTGCAGCTCCCAGTGAGGAGGATTTTATTAGAGGAAGCCAGAGACAATCACACAGAGAAACATTAGAGCTCACTTTGAAACGGAGCTACAGCTCTGTGTCTTGTAGAAGATTTATTTTCAAAGCTACATGTGTGACGGTGACGGTAATAATTTGAGCCAGAGCAGAACTCATAAGCACTTCCGCTAGGTCGGCTAACTTCCGGTCACTCCATGGATGCTGTTGTCGGTAATGTAGCCAGAATATGGATTAATTTTTCATTTGGGCTTGACAAAGACGAGAACAAAAATATTCAGAGCAAGTGGAGCAGCTAGCTAGCGCTTATTACAGTTCGTTTACATTTTCAAAGTCGCATTTTATAAATTATATATATATATATATATATATATATATATATATATCACTATGCAGACATTTTTATTGATGTCCAGTACATTTTATAGACATTTTACACACATAATGGATATCTGTTTCCTCATAATGATGGAGTTAATGCCATTAAATGTTCATCACTGACTCATCTTTAGTGTGAAACTTTTACTGTGCAGCTATATTTTTTAAAAAATGTTGATCATTTTCCGGTAAGATATTAAAGGACAGTTTTCTTAGGTAAATGAATTTAAGCTTTAATTGACTGAAATCTTTCAATCGGCACAGCATCCTGACAGCCACAGGCGAGCCACGCTCCCGATGCAGAGAGCTCCCTCAGAGGAAACACTGTAATAAGATAAAAATGATAAGAGCCAATAAAACATAAAAACATAGAACCCAAACTAAAAATAAATATTAGTTAAAAGTTTGATTAAAAAGCTGGGTCTTGAGCCTGCTTTTAAAAATATGAACATTCTCTGCATCCCTGAGCTCCTGCGGCAAGTCGTTCCAGAGTTTAGGACCATAGAACTTAAAAGATATCTCCCCCTGAGTCTTTAAACTGACATCAGGAATTTGGAGGAGAAGCTTGCCAGAGGAGCGCAGGGTCCGCGAAGGTTCGTAGGGTAAAAGCAGTTCTGAAAGATAAGAAGGCCCAAGACCATTAAGACACTTAAAAACCATTAAAAGGACCTTAAAATCGATCCTAAAAAACACGGGGAGCCAATGCAGCGATCTTAAAACAGGTGTAATGTGGGCCTGCTTTCTGGTCTTCGTCAGGACACGAGCTGCTGAATTTTGTAAAAGTTGTAACCCTCTAATACTCTGCTTCGGAAGACCAGAAAGCAGGCCATTACAGTAGTCAATACGACTGGTAATAAAAGCATGCATCAGCATCTCCGTGTTGGCCCGAGAGAGAATAGGGCGGACTCTGGCTATGTTTTTTAGATGATAAAAAACGATTTTGGTGATGTTCTTGATGTGTGGGATAAAATTCAGCTCAGAGTCAAAAATCACGCCCAGGTTTTTCACGTGTGGTGAAGGATTAAAAGAAAATTCTTGTAATTTGGGTAAAATATTCTCTCTCAGGGCCTCAGGACTGATGACTAAAACCTCAGTTATGATTATCTGGCTCGACAAGTCTAATATGTGAAAACAATAAAGGTTTGAGATCAATTCACCACTTCACCCTCCGGCACTGCCGTTCCCTCTGTCTCCAAAATGTGCTTAAGCAAGCATCAAAGTTGGCGCACCGGTGCCCACATTCTCACGCCAAGTTTGTTTTTAGAAATCACAACGTACACAGCGTACGCCACTTTCTGCGCAAAGGTTGTGATTTATGCCACTTTCTAGCCCTGTTTTGTGCGTAAGCAAGCATCAAGCATCAAGGTTGGCGCACCGGTGCGCACATTTTCACGCCAAGTTTGTTTTTATAAATCACAACCTTTGCGTAGAAAGTGGCGTACGTCACTTTCTAGCCCTGTTTTGTGCGTACGCAAGCTTTATAAATGAGGCCCCTGCTCTTCTCGTCGCTGTGAAAGTCACTCCATCCTCGCCAAGTTCAACACCTCTTCATCACAACTTGTTCTGCCTCAGACCTCGTGGAAACTCCAGAAACTTGGGAAAACCTGTCGAGACTCGAAGAACTCGTCGGGCGGGGGAAGGTGTGGTGGGCGGTGGGGGGAGATGGGGGAGTAGAGGGGGGAGGCCGCCACCCGCCTACTCTCCGCCCTGGCTCTACCCTGACTCCACCTTGGGTCTGCCCATGTAGTCACTTGGAAACTACGATGTCAAAGGGACGACGAAGTCATATCATTTTATCTGATCTGTAGCTTAGTGAGTTAAGGGTTTGGCTGTGGAGCTGCAGGTTGCTGGTTCAAGAGCAGACTCTTCTTAAATTTTATCAAAATCCTGACAAAGACAAAGGCCAGTTGTGGGTCTTGAACCTGCTACCTTCCACTTAGTAGTCTCTCTTCTTAACCCCTGAGCTACTCACTCAGAGATTAACATGTCTTTTTATTGCGCATTGTCATTTTTGAATTCTTTTTAGCTCTAGTCTCATCTCAACCATTTTTCTCAGGAGGTTGGACTTCAGCCTTTGTGCTGGAGGGTTGAACCCTCAGTTCCAAGACTTTCCATAGCCTCCAGACCTCCCGAGTCCTCAGGACCTGAGCTTTCACACAGTCTGAGGGCTGAAATTTTCGAAGTCCCACAGTAGATCTCTGTTAGCTTGAACTTTCAGACTGTCCAAGGACTGATGTCTTCTATGTTCCTGAGTAATTTTCTGTTAGTTTGAACCTTTCGACAGCCTGAGGACTGAAATCCTAAAAGTTCTTGAGTTGTTCTGTTAGTTTGAACCTTCAGACAGTCTGAGGACTGAAGTTTTAAAAGTTTCTCAGTACCTCTCTGTTAGTTTGAACTTTCTGGTTAACAGCAGTCTTAAACCTTGTGACCATGAGTCTTGATTTCACATTTAGACCATCCATCTGAGTTCTTCTCAGACCTTCACCTGTGGGTTCTTTAGAAATCCTGAACAAACTTTGATTCTCTTCACTGAACAGTGAAATTTGTGGAGATCAGAAGGTAACATTAGTTTGATCGATGCCTTCAACTACTGGTAGACTTTATCTGGAAAGCAGTTTTCTGAAATGAGCACTCAGTAAATCTGTCCACAATTAAAACAAGAACATAGAAAGAGGAAATGTTTGAAGAAACAACTTGATGTTTTCATTTCAGCCTAGAAAACGCTTTAAGACCTGTATCTGTTTTTGCTCTTTTTGATGGTTTTATTTTCTCTTCTGTTTAATTTGATCTTCTAAAATCTAACTGGTATCTTTTCAAATGTTTTGTCTTTAGTTTGACTTTTCTTAAATGTTTAGTTTTGCTCTTTTCTCGCCTTTTATTCTTTTCTAATGTCTGATTTGATTTTGAAATGTTTGGTCTTTTTAATGTTTAATTGTTGTTTTTTCAAAGGTTTTATTAGCTTGTTTTAAAAATTTTCTTTTCTTTCCCAGTGTTTAATTTTTTGATTAAGTCTTTAGGGTTTTTCTTTTTAAGTGTTTCACCACCTTTTAATGTTTAATTTTCTTTTTAAATCTTTCATTGTATTTTCTGTTTAATTACTATTTAAAGTTTTATTGTCTTTAAGATTTCATTTTCTAATTAAACATTTAATTTTTTAATTAAATGTTTTGTCTTTTTAAATGTTTAATAATCTAATTATTTTTTGTATTTTTTAAATGTTTAATATTCTTAATAGTGTTTTTTAAAACATTTATCTAAAATATTTCATCTTTAATGTTTAATATTTTTGTTTAATTTCAGAATTACATGTCTTGTATCTTCTGTTTAATTATGTAATTAAATATTGTTTGCTTAATATAATTTAATGGTATTTAATGTTCAATTTTCTTTTTAAAAGTTTTATTGTACTAAATGTTTTTTCCTTTGATTTAGTTGCTGTTTTAGTGTAGTTTATTTCTTTTATCTTTTTCCTGTCAAGATTTTAACCCCAACCTTAAAAATGAAACAAACCCTTAAATCACAATATAAATACTTCTGTTGTCACAATCATGAGTTAGTCAATTATTCAGTTTATCAATTCAACTTTATTTTTTTAGCATCTTTCACACAGATGACAAAACTAAACAAGCAAAGAAAAAAAACTCTGCTAAAACTATGATTAAAACTCAAAAACATCTTTAAAAAGATTTAACATGGTAATAAAATATGTTGTGTCCAGGGGATGGAGGGAGTTTATTGAAGTCTTCTTGGGGTCACACGGTAAATCATTTGAAAATAGAAACTTGATATACAGGGGCCATTTACACGAGGACGCTTGCAGGTAAAAACGGCAAAATATTTCAACAAAACGCCCTATCGTTTATACTAGGACGGCGTTTTGGGGGCTTGAAAACGCAAAAATTTGAAACCGGCCTCCAGAGTGGAAAAGTAGAAAATGCTCCGCCGTTACGTTTCAGTCTAAACAGCAAAATGCAAAACTTTGCCGAGATCTGACCACGTCGTGTACGCGATTACGTCACATACGTGCGCCGGTGCTTTGGTTTGCCGGCCGGTACAAGGATGTAAACAAAGATGTGTGATTATTTCCATCCTTCGTACCTTCAAGCAACTCTGGCAGTTCTATGTACACTGCAGGAGTCATACCAACAAACGTACAGATTCCATTCATGAACATTTACCGCGGCGGAGATCCGAAAAGGGAGATAGTACGCATACGCGTAGAAATGGCGGAGTTTTATCACAGTGCCACCCAGCTGCCTGGCATGCATATCCAATCGAATTCCACACACTATAGAGTCACCGTATACACGCAGATTTCCTTCAAAACCGCTCGTCTAAACGTGAAATGACAGGACACCACTTTTGCGTTTTCTGTTAGGATGGTCCTCGTGTAAACGGCCCCTTAGTCTAAGGAAACTGCACAGTGATAGAAGAACCAACAATATCTCCTGTTTTCTCCTTTAATGAGTCGACCCTTGTTGTGCCTTCAGACCAAAGAACTACAGACTCTTCACAACCTTCTCAAACTCTTGGTACAGGACCTCACCACATGGGTCAAGAACATTTCCTTCTCATTTCTATTCTGAAGCTCACCTTCTCCTGCTCAAACTGCTGACAAATGTTTCTGCTGCTCTAAAGTCTGGTTTCCAGAACTTCCTAAAAACTCTCAAAGTCTCTTCTGCTGCAGGTTGCTTTGTGGAACTGTTACAGAAAACCTCACTAAACCACATGGAGGGGCCTCAAGATAGTTGTCCAAATCAAACCACACAAAAACCAAACTAGCATAACCCAAACACTAAAGTCTCCTGCAGCCTACCAGAGAAGCTCTTTAAACAGAGAATCAGGACAGGAACTCTTACCTTCTGGACAACCAACGTTGGTTCACAAACAAGAATACAGAATGTGTCTGACCAAAAACCTCTAAAGACTCACTACAGCCAAGATAAAGACAACTCAGCTGCACCAAATCCACTAATCACTGCACACATTAGCACCATGTGCTAACTGTGGCTAAAGAACCACATTTACCAAGACAACTATCCAGTACAAAGCCCTAAAACACACCAAGAAACACATTAAAGATGATTTTAATGCTGGAAGCTGCAAGCCAACGCCTAAACAACAAACTAAAGCAACGGAGCCAAACTCTGTTCAGTGAAGAGAAGCAGAGGAAATGTTTGACTGCAGACATAAAGCAGGAAGACACCGAGCTGCTCAGGTGTTCCTGATAACACCAAGCAGCCACCTGGACAGCCAATAGGAACACAGCTTACTGGAAGTCGAGAGGGCTGGCTTAATGAAGTAAATTTAGTTTAAAGTTGAAGCAGAAAGTTCATAAAGAAAGTTGAAAACCATCTTCTGATACCTGAAATCTCTGAGTTTTCACACAAAGAATGCCTGAACATGGCAAACTGGTTTCATAGTAGAACCATCATTGTAAAAACGTCATAGCATGGTGTGTTGCTTTAAAAACATTACGACCGGCTGTCTACGGTCGCCGAGGAGCGACACAAAAACGGAACAAACGCTGGTTTCCAGAGGATTAGGAGGCTATTTATTTGAAAGAGTAAGTTTACAATAACATGACATGTGAGCAGAAAAATCACAAAGTCTGTCTTTAGTTCAGCTGAAAATATTAGTTTTTGTCTTTTTTATTGACCAAACTTTTCAGGAAGTAGATGAAGAATAATTAAATCTCTCATGTAGAAGTCCAGCTTATTTTGGATCCTTGTGGAGAGTTTAATCTTAGAGTTTGTAAAGCTGTTGAGTTTTTAGAGTCACATGGATTGCTTTGACATTTAATAACCGAGTCCTGAAATAAATTAACAGTTGTGGATTTCTGTTATTTAGTCTGGACTAAACAAATAACAGCAGCATAAATCTCAAACGTCATTATGAGGAGTTTGGATTGAGGTTACTCACTTGATAATGATCAAAACATGACATTTAGGTTGGTTTAAAGGAATATTCCACCTTAAATCTTTGAATGTTGACCTCAAAGGTTGGTTTCAGGAAGTATTCCACCTACAAGGTCCTCACACATCCACCTTAAAGGAACATTCCACCAAAAATACCTGGACATGCACGTAAAATGTTGGTTTAACCGAGTATTCCATCCAAAATCCTTAAAGAGACCTGAGGGGCTGGTTAAAAGGAATATTCCACCTAAAACCTCAACTAGGGCAGTATGTGTAGCAGCGACAGCAGAAAGAGGTCCTCTCTGGGTGGAAGAACCGCATCCGAGTGGCAGCTCCATTTCTGCTCTTATCTTACTCACTAAACTCAAATGCCATGGAGGTCTTGAGTAGTTGATGTTTCCTCCTGAAATCTTCTCTTTCTCAGCTTTCTTCCATGTCCCATCACTCCCGACCCGGTTTTTGTTGACCTTTTTGACCCTTTTTCTGAGCTTTGACGATCCGAGAACATGAAGTACATCATCTGCATCAGTGGCGTAACCAATGGAGGGAAAACCACCCTCACCATCCGCCTGATCAAGAACCTGCCCAACTGCTGCGTAGTCCATCAGAATGAGTTCTTCAAGCCCCAAGATCAGATTGAAGTTGCAAGATAGCTTTAAGCAGTACGATGTCATCACTGCTCTGGACATGGACGCCATGATGAGTAATAATAATTAATAACACTCTGGACACAGAGATTGTCCCGAAGTCTGACCACAAGAAGGAGGAGGAGACTCACATCCTCATTGTAGAGGGGTTCCTGCTTTACACCTACAGGCATTTGATGGACGTGCTAAACCAACGTTACTTTATTTCCATCCCATATGAAGAATGCAAAAAGAGACATATAATTATACAGACATATAGCTATCGCACTAATTCAGGTTTGACATTATGATGTGCCGGACATTTGCTTTAATACATTTTCTCAGACTGGACCACTTAGAATTTTAGTTGAATACCCCTGCTCTACTGGATTACAATTGAAGAGTTCATTTGCAAAAACAGATTAACACCGTTTTGTTAAATTTTCAGAAACCTTCTTTTTTTATTGTTTACTTGAGATAATATCAATCAAACTGAAGTTGAGTGTATTTGACTCAGTAGAAAAATACATGACAAAATAGAGAAGAAATAAATTATTAGTGTTATTATTATTATTATCTCAAGTAAACAATAAAAAAATGAGTTTTCTGAAAACGGAGTTACCTGTTTTTGCAAATGAACTCTTCAATTGTTTTTTTTCCAACTTGTCAACAAGTTTGTATAGGTCTCGAGGGATGTTTTTGAATTTTTGTTTTGAAAATCCGACCTCTGTCAGTTTTTTGTCATTCAAAAATTAGTGCTTGATTTAGTCAACCGATAATGTTGTGGGCCAGTCTGGGCCAAAAATGCCAGAGCTGATTTTTTGCCCCAGTCCACCCCTGATTCCTTGTGTTTCTTGGCCCAAACTAATCTCTTCTGCTTGTTTCTTTTCTTTAATAGTGGTTTCTTCGCAGCTATTTGACCATAAAGATCTGATTGGTGCAGTCTCTTCTGAACAGTTGATATAGAAATGTGTCTGCTACTAGAATTCTGTGTGGCATTTATCTGGGCTCTAATACGAGGTGCTGTTAACTTGCCTTGGATGAACTTATCCTCAGCAGCAGAGGTGACTCTTGGTCTTCCTTGGGCGGTCCTCATGTGAGCCAGTTTCATTGTTGCGCTTGATGGTTTTTGCAATTTTCCAGACTGACTGAAGTAATCATAGACTGTCGTTTCTCTTTACTTAGCTGATTTTTATTTCACATTTTTTTGTTTACTACATAATTCTATATGCGTTCATTCATAGTTTTGATGCTTTCAGTGAGAATCTACAGTGTAAATAGTCATGAAAATAAAGAAACATCGTTAAATGAGATGTGCTCAAATTTTTTGACTGGTTGTGTATGTGTTCTGTTTCTTTTTAAATTGTTTTTTATTTTGTTATGCTTGTTCCATATGTCTGTTCATTTGCAAATCTGAAACACTGTTTGCAATGTACATTTGTAAGATATGTATCTGCTGACTTTCAGAGAATTTCCAGAAAAAAATCTGACTGTCTTCATAGCTGCAGCTTTTTTTTTCTTTTTTTTTTCAAACAGGAGCTGTTGATGGCTAATTCAGCTACTGTAAGTGACACTAATTCGCCAAAACGTAAACTAGGTCGAGACTTAATGAGCTGGACTCAGGGTGTAAGTCACAGTGCTACTAAATGAAGTCATTGCAACCTAGTGAAAAATCAGGCTTGTTCTTTGAGCCGTAACTCAGTCAGATCTGAAAGCATAGACATCACACACGTATTTTCACCTTCAGTGTGTCTCACAGCTTCTGATGGTGTCATTATCTTTTATATAATTCTTTAAAATATGCCCATAAACACATTTAAATCTTATAAGGGGAAAATATTCTTCAAAACTTCAAAACTTACGTGAGAATCATTAAGGGTTCTCAATGTCATAACGATCCAGTGAGTTTTATATACACTACGAGTCAAATGTTTGGACACATCTTCTCATTCAATGCTTGTTATTTATTTGTATTATTTTCTACATTGTAGATTAATACTGAAGATTAACAGTTTTTTGTTTACAACACAATTCCATAAGTATTATGTTATAGCTTTGATGTCTTCAGCATCAATCTACAATTTATAAAATAATTAAATAAAAACCATTGAATGAGAAGGTGTGCAGACTTTTGACTGCGAGTGTACATCTATGGGTACATCCAAATAGGACCTGCTAATGGGTAATTTGGCACCGTTTTGATGGTGCCGGTGAACTGTAATATGAACAAGTCAAGACTTAATCAACAGGACTAAGGGTGTAGACAGTGATGGCAAAGCAAATCAGTAATCAGATTACCTCCCAGAGCAGTAACTTAGTCAAACTGAACCCACACACAACATCCACATATTTATAGATTCATTGCTTTCAAGCTACACTTTTTGAAAATAGCATTATTTTTTCAATCAGTTAATAAAACATGCCCATAAATCCTTTTATACATCAGGGGAAAGATTTCTTTTAACTGAAGAATCATCACATTTTTATGTTTTCCCACATGTCAAAATGCTGCAGTGATGAATGTGTACAGGAGGGAGTGCTTCACAAACTGGACCTGCTAACAGCTAATTCAGCATCTTATAATGTGCTGACTAATACAGGCCAGCTAACTCACCACTCAGAGCATTAGGAGAACTGAAGGCCGTACAATGGAAAAATGTTCCTCCCACATGGAAGTAAGACCTGATTTTGGTGCCACTGTGTAGAAGCGTCTGGATTACACCCGGAGGTGTGGCTAGCTGCTGTAGCTACTCCTTCAGCCTCATTTCAGCCTCCAGGCGACTGCAGAAACAGCTAACCAGATGTAGGACAGAGCTCACGTGAGCCGCTGACCTAATTCCCTACTGTAGACTGGCATGAATAGAAACTGTCTTTTAGAGTAAAGCTATTTTCATACAAGCTGTTTCATAACTTTTCAGTAGTAATGATGGGGGGTGTTCTCTTTGCAGTGGGTCAGAAGTCACAGATTGTCAACATGAGTGGAAGATAGAAGTACATAGATACACCAAACATGGATGAAAGTTAGTGGGACAAACTGATTTTTTTGTTTGTGTAATGGAGCAAGGAATCCTCTGGGAACACTTCTTATCATTTTGGGTCTTTTAGTTGTCATTTCAGTGTATGTGGTCATTTTTTTTGTCTCGTGTTGTACATTTACTGCCATGCTGGTATTCATATTCATAACTTTTGTGGTTTTTTTCAAACAGAAAATGTGATTTTCTGTGATTGATTCAAGCACCCAGGCATCTGTTTTGTGTCTCTGTGGTTGGTCTTTCTGGTGGTATTGTCTGACTCTGGATGGCCATTTCACATCTTTTTAAATCCATTTTGTGTCTTTTTAAAGTCATTTTGTGTGTTTTTAAACTAATTTTGTGCCTGTTTGTGGTGGTTTTGAGTGTCTTTATGGCTGTTTTATGTTGATGTGGTCATTTTGCATGTATCTTTATGGTTGTTTTATGTGTTATTGTGGTCATTGCGCATGTATTTGGATTTATGGAACACATTTTCTCTGTACTACAGGGTGTCCTTAAAGTCTGGACACATAGGAAATCTCGTTAACTCTAATTTGTTTGCCCCCACAGATTAAATGAGAACTGGTACTTCTCAGTGGACATGATGGATAGATATATCAAAAGATAGCAGATGGATTTAAAATTTCAACAAAGCCATGTTTAGCTGGGATTGACACCAGCCCCTCAATGACCCTAATGAGGATTAAGCGGTGTATAGATACGGGATGGATGGCACCTTGTGAGGAAGTGGAGCTGATTTCTTGTGCTGTTTCTAATAATGTTGCTTCTGAATTAGTGTGGAACATTTTCTCTGGTGACTGTCTCTTTGTATTGACTCACAGTTGCTCTACTTTACTCTCTCATTATGATTAAACATTTAGCTAAACTACTGATTCTCTTTAGTTATTGGAGAGATGTGACACATACAATATATAAGCATGTGTTTCTGTAAATCAGGACGGTGCATCGGGGCTCTAATGCGCTTCATGTTAATACTTCCTGAGCAGACAGCAGCTGTTTGATTTGAGGGATTATCTCTCAGCAGACTTGGATGCTCAGATTTTTTGTTTTTTTACTTTGAATGCAGGACTTTGGAGTATTTTTGCATTGCTGTGTTGGTCGTTTTCGGCTTTGAGAACATCTGCATGAGTGCACATGCATCCGTGAATGTGTAAGAGAGAAGAAAAATGGTGTTCAGATTGTTCATTATCAGACTGACCGAGCGCCTCTGTGCACGTTTTAGACCAATCTTCTGTGCTGTCACTGCACGTTCAGGATGAGCTGTTGTTGATGAATCAAAGCCGCTCAGCTCCTCTTTGTCTAATATGAAAATATACGGTGTTGATAAGGGCTTTGTGTCTCTGCTCAGCTCACTGTTACCTTGACTCATAACAACACAACACTCTCACATACCAAGACACACACACACAACACAACGATGAGAGGTCACATGGAGAGTGTTTTGGCTTCTGCTATACAGGCTGCTTCTACCCGGTTGATAAACAGAAACTGGTTTGAACTGGATGAAGAAGCTCAGCAGAGTACGTGCCAGCAGACAAACTGACAGATACACATCGTGTTTTTAGAAGGACCTGGTCATGCTGCCATGAAAGACGATGCTTTGTATTCCTCAGCTGACTGGGAAGGTTCGGTTTTTGTGTTGAATTGTTGAATAACCGCTGTGAGAGACATACAATCCTCTGGAAGGTGTTGGAATAAAGGCATCCAGTGAAATACAGAGCACAGATGTAGGTCATTCTTACCTCAGCCTGGGAATACTGAAAGGATCGCTGCACAATGTTTTCGAGACTGTTGTAAGATAAGAATCAGATGCACATATGAACACGGAAACAAATTTTCTGAGGCGTTAGCATTCCTCATGTTTATTCTGGTCATTAGGAAATCCTAATGCACTTTGAGGTAAGAGATAAGTATGGTGGCCTTGAGCTCAGTGCTGTGCAACAACACAACCAGGAAAATATCAAATATTAGGTTTTGTTTTGTTTTGTTTTACCCCCAGTCCAACCAAAGCTATTTAATATTTACTTCCTGCTGATACGGTGTCCCAATCTGACACGGTTCCCTACATAACTTCAAATACAGTGAAGTTATTCAAATCAGTCTGGTGTACACCTTTGCAAAAATCTGCATTCAAGCCATTCCCAGAAGTTACATATGTGGTCACCAAGCTTGTGATAAAGCTGTGTTAGCGTACTGTGGAGAGGATTGGGTGTACGGCATTCCACAAGCCCCCCAAAACAGTTCTGTGTTTGCAAGCAGAGAGCATTGTGAGGATAAAGCTAACAAAGGACCACCATGACAAAGACATCCATACTTCATGGTCTCTGGCCAGAGCTCTTGGCTTTGAGACGATCCAGGATGAACTACGTCGGCGTCCTTACATCCCGGTGACACATGTGACATACTGACTGCTGACTATAATCAGCTCTGGACAAATGTCTGTTGTGCTCTCAACTGATCTGTTACTGTTTTTAATGCTGCTAATTACCGATTTAGAAAAGCATTGAACATTCGCACCTCTAATGTGCAGACACAGATCAGTAAAGAAATGCCTTGATCAACCGAGTCTTCACCCCTCTGACAACACACGAACAGCATTTAGGAGAAGATACTGTTCATATGGACACCTGACCTGTTGTTGTCTAACTTGATAATTGGGATTCTTTCATTTTTAAAAGTTGCATATGTGCATAAAGCAAACAGATCCATCCCAGTGCTTGTGCACACACATCACAAACAGACACGTTCTTGCAAGGTGCCTAACAGGAATCTGGGCTGGTGTCCAGTTCACAGGCTGTCCTTGACTACTTCTAAACACAGCTCAGATTTGGGGGCTGCGCTCGCTGTGTGTGGATCGGCTGTTTCAGAACCTGCAACAGAAGCTTTATTTTAATCCATTTTAAATCGTGCATGTGTAAAATGTAGGCATGCACATGCACAGACACATATCTTATTGTTTAGTCTGTCTCTACAGTAGCTCAGTTTAATTCCACCTGATTACATCCTGCTGTAGGTGTGAGAACGGCTCAAACCTTTGCCCTTTATTTTGGTATCCTGTCCATGTGCACAGCCAGCCAACAATCTATGTACATCACTCAGACTGCCAAAAATACACACAAACAGTCAAACAGAGTTCACTTCGAAGCTGTGATGCAGAATGTATGTGAGGCTTGTGCCTCAGTAAGAAAACAGCCATAAAAAGATGAGTAATATCCTGTAATCAGCATTAGAACAGTCCTGATGAGAAGGTTTGCATAGACGTCAGATGAGAAGCAGTCATTCAAACAATGAAAAAACAGTACATTCATTGTTAAAAGATTTCCATTTTATATTGAAGGGTGGCTTAGATGACTTGGTCAAGATGGTTTGGGTTCAAATGAGGGCTACATTTAAAGTTCCAAATGATGAAATCCATTTTTATTGTGTTTTGGCATTGAGTTAAGACATTGAGTTCTACCAATCCTATCAAGCTCGCCAGCAAGACAGTCTTTCCAACTTTGCAAGTCAGCTGAAATTCGATCTGCTTAGTACAAACACAAACTAATAGTCATCCAGCTCAAGCTTTGTATAACTGCCTCCTTGCTGCTTCACAGTCCACCAGGTTGTTGTCTTTCTAGTTGCTTCTGCTATCTCTAAAATGCTTCAGGCATGAGCAAAAAGCTCACCAAATGTTTGGCTGTTGGTTCTAAGAGTGAATATAAAAGTCCTCATACACTCCCAGCATCTTAAGAAGTGACCAGCAGAGAAAAAAGGAAAATACTCAGTGATAGTGTTCCATCCATCCATTCTCTATACACCACTTTATCCTCACTAGGGTCGCAGGGGGTGCTGGAGTCTATCCCAGCTGACTTGGGCGAAGGCAGGGGACACCCTGGACAGGTCGCCAGTCTGTTGCAGGGCTACATATACAGACAAACAATCACACCTCCAGACAATTTAGAGTAATCAATTAACCTCAGCATATTTTTGGACTGTGGGAGGAAGCCGGAGTGCCCGTAGAAAACCCACGCATGCACAGGGAGAACATGCAAACTCCATGCAGAAAGATCCCAGGCCCACCCGGGGATTTGAACCGGGAATCTTCTTGCTGTAAGTCAAAAGTGCTAACCACTACGCCACTGAGCAGCCCCGGTGTTAGCTTTGCATGGCTAATTACCATTAGTTTTATGGTATGCACACAGGTCAGAGGTCTGTGGAAACGTAATGCTGAGCAAAGTTCCTTGTTGTGCTAACAGAACTCTTCCTGGAGTAGACGTGGACAGCAGTCGCTCAGCTGCATTTAAATCTACAGACAAAGAAACAGGCAATTTCCAACAGATCTAAAACCAGCAGTTATAAACTCATGTCGAAACAAACAGGCTTTGCAGCATGTTGAGCTGAGAAATTGAAGTACATACAATGTCTTCATGTGAGATTTTCAGTAATTCACTGAAAGGGGGAGCAGTATAGGACCTTTAAGCTTAGGGCACCTCAGCTGTTGTTGTTACATTGGTAAACATGTGGTTAATGTCATTTTGTTGACCCCTCCATCTGCCCAGAGCTCCTCTTTTTGTAGCCATTGCAGCTCTGTAGTTATCAGCTGTAGTAGCAGCAGATGGTTCAAATCCTGGTGAGGACACAGTTGTCCAGTGAGGACCCTTAGACAAGGTCCTCAGTGCTGCCCGGCATACTCTGCTCTCAGATGTATGTCACTTTGGTTAAAAGCATTTGCTTTTATGACATTGTAGGGTTTTTTTTCCTGCAGTGATTCCCAGAGGAAAATTTTACTGCTCAAAGCTTGCTCTTCTACAACTCAGGAGACAAATTTGAGATTCTCATGTCAGCCTCATTTTAGTTTCTATTTTGTCTAAAGGTTTCTCATATGTT
Source organism: Acanthochromis polyacanthus (assembly GCF_021347895.1). Classification (NCBI taxonomy): domain Eukaryota; kingdom Metazoa; phylum Chordata; class Actinopteri; family Pomacentridae; genus Acanthochromis; species Acanthochromis polyacanthus. The sequence continues at coordinate 20,789,456 of NC_067130.1, forward strand.
TCTCCTAAAATTCACTAGGAGAAATAGGTGAGACAGGATAATTAGAGGGAGTCATACTTGAGACTTGTGGGAGATACCCTGCTAATCTCAATACAGTGTGTTTAATGGCTCCTTTATTTCTCCTCTGGAAAAGAAAATGAACAATAGTGGAGCTTCTACAGAGCAATATGTGAGACTCACTCACACCTCCACATGAGCACGACAGACTCAGAATCAAACCCTGGTCTTCTGGGTGTCAGCCAGCCACTCTACCCACTGAGCTATGCCACCCTATGCATATATTAGTCTGCACACACACACCTTATAAATGCTGCAACAAATAAGAAGTTGCCAGGATACAGCCTAAACATCTTGAGGCACTTATAATAATATATGGTGACTTCAATCATGTCACCCTCTCCTCCCACTTGACTGGATTTATCATTCTAAACAACACGGATCATCCACTCATAATATCGTGATGGGCCTCTCTCTGGACTGCAGGACGGAAAGATATAGAAGATCTTTGTACCCACAGCGATCAGGCTTTATAATTCTATAGCAAATAGCAGATGAGCTGACAGACAAATGAATTTCCCTTTTGGGATGAATAAAGTAATCTGAATCTTTATTAATTAATTTAAAAAAATATCATGTGGATTACAATGAAGTCAACATGCTAGATGATTAAAAACAACCAAAACGTTGACCTGAGTCTGAGAATTCAGTGAGCGCTTGTGGAGATCTCTTCATTTGTTCTCTCTGAGCTTAGTATGAGATGCATGAACTGAAGCTGGGATGAGAACAGATTGAGTTCTTAGAGAGAGCTCTCTGATTTCTCTGCCTGAGATCACAAAGAGACACAAAAGTTGAGAAACTCTGAGAATTATATGAGAGCTTGTTGAGATCTCTTCTGAAACTTTAAAGGAGACTAAACTGAGATTTAATGCATCTTATTGCTCAGGAGAAAAAAATGAGACACAGGAGAAATAAGCCTTAGTCTCAGTTTGGTGTCACACAGATCTCAAAGTTGTCTAGGAGAAGTAAATGAAACATTTTTGAGATCTCTTTTTGAATTTTCTTTTCCTCTGGGTTCCTGTGACTTTTAGCGCTGAGTCTGTGTTTCCTTGAGCAGTTGTTAAAATAGCTGATGTTGATGTATTTGTTGGGAAGACGGTCAGTTTGTTTCCTCTTCAGTCAGCAGATAACACGACTAACAGTCTACAGTCTCACTAGCAGCTGTGAGAGGCTGCACTTAAGAACAGCAGTGCTTTGAGCTAAATGCTAATAAGGGAGTGTTTCTACCGGTAAATGCAATATTACCGATAAATCCTCAGCATGTGGGAAACATGTTTGCTAAAACAGCAAGATGATGCAATTATTACACAAACTGCAGTTAAAGCATGGTTGGGACCAGCTGTCAGCATTGGAGCATCAACCTTCTGAATTATAAAAGCACAGTGTCTCCAAGAAAGTGGTGAGCCTGGACATGTTCAGCAGAGCAGCCTCCCTCCCTACAGCGTTTCAGCATAAACTGAAGCAGTAAGGAGCCAGAACTGATAATAACGTTTGCCACTGCTTATGATGTATCCAAAGAAGAGCTGCCTTTGACTAACTGTAGATCCCAGATCATCCTGATGAAAAAGAACAAACATTTATCTGCTGATTTATTTCTGTTCACCTGGTGTGTCAAGACATTACCAGCGTGTCTGGGAGCTGACTGAAAAAGGTACAGTTTTTAATGTTTTATTTAGTAAAGGAAAATCTATGTAAGCATAATGATGAGTTCATACAGCTCAGAGCTGGGTGCTGCTGGTGTTGTTTTGTAGGAGTTCAGCAGTTTGCTTCTGTTTTGACTGTTCAGGTTCATATGAGTTGAATTTCTGGATCAGTAAAGTGAAAATGTGGAAATGTTTGCTTAATGTGGACGGGAACCTTCTGTTCCAGGAGACTTATCAGCAAGACGTGGTTGAAATCATGCAGGATATTGTTTAACTACAATATGTTGTATTACACTTTTCACTAATGACACCTGAACGTGTAAAATAGCGTGTGGTACACTGTCACATATGTATGCTCTGTAGATGCAGCAATATTATCCCTGTAAGAGAAGGAGAGCGACCTTGGTCCTCACTGCTGTTCTCCTCTTGAATTCTAAGGGATTACAATAACCTTCAGCTCTGTGCAATATTTTTCATGTACAATAACTACACTGTCCTCATTTGCAATATTACAGTGTCATTGTCAGACATACACTTGCTGTTTTTTTAAAAATTATTTAATTTTTCCTGATTTAATCTTTTAATTCCAGTTTATTTTTTAAATTTATTGCTGTACGCAATATTCTGTTTTACATCTCTGACATTTATATGCTCACTACTGCCTTTACTACCTCTGCAGCGACCAGTCACACTGTTACTGGCAGCAGCACAGATTTCACATCATTCAAGAGGAAAATGTGTTTGCATGTTTGTCTGATGATCTGACAGAAAATGTATCATTTTCACGCACAACGGTAGCCATCAATTCATTATCTATACACCACTTAATCCTCACTAGGGTCATGGAGGGCTGGAGTCTATCCCAGGTGAGTTAGAGTGAAGACAGGAGACACTCTGGACAGGTCACCAGTCTGTCACAGGACTACATATACAGACAAACAATCACACTCACATTCACACAAATGGACAATTTAGAGTTACCAGTTCACCTCAGCATGTTTTTGGACTATGAGAGGAAGGCAGAGTATCTGGAGAAAATCCACACATGCACAGGGAGAACATGGAAACTCCATGCAGAAAGATCCCAGGTCCAGGCCAGGACGCGAGCCGGGCATCTTCAAGGTGCCAGACAACAATGCTAACCACCGTTCCCCTGTGCAGCCTCAAAAGTGACCAGGTATAGTCATTTTATAGACTCTTTTGTGATAGAATTTGTTGTTTTTTCATTACTTAATTGGATTTTTGCACTGAAAAAAATCACTTCAGTGATATGCATTTTTATCTCTGCTTTCTAATTTTGTTTTTATATCGACAGATGAATATACAGAGAAATTTTTGTGTTACAGCAGTTAAATAGAAAAGCAGACACAACAAAACACCAAATAAAAACTATGATTCATTTATCTCATTGCATGTGAAAACTATAAAACAGACAGCTCCAGACGAGGCACTGGAATATAACTGATTTTCTGGTTTACTGATAATGAAGAGCTGCAGAGCTTAAACAAAAGTAAATGACAATTCTTGATGCTGTTGAGAAGCATTATTCGGATCAGAGGACCCTGAGGAACATGTGGATGCAGGAGCTACAGGTGTGTGGCGCCTCCTGCTGGTCAATCTGCAGCAACAGTCATGATGTGATAAGTAGAGTTATTGTTGCTCATTCCATCATTTCTTGGTGTTCTTTCTGTTCCACGTGTACATGCAGTTACACACATGTTACATGTAGATTCTACTACCACTACAAAGTACTGTAAGTGTACATTTGGGAGTTTGTTAGTTTTTAGTCCTATTTAATGCCAATATGAAGCACTGAGCAAAACCTGAACCAAATCAGTATTCAGCATCTTTACCTGTACTCCTTTGTAAACCTGCAGCGCTGCATTGCACTCTGTAAGTAAATGTTGAAGAATAGCACCAGGAAAATGTATCAAAACTAAATATATTCAATGCAGAGAACCAGTTAGATTTTTCATGCATACATCATTTTCTTGATCACAAAAAAACTCGAACTGACGTCCTCAGATGTTGTGTTTTTCAGGCAGATCTGAAAATGAACCTTTTTACTGCAATTATCACATCTGAGAAGCTGGAAACAGGAAAATCTGCATGTTTTTGTATTGGACTTTTGGAAGATCATTTGGTATAAATATTAGTATAAAATATTATAGGATGTTGGGCATAATATTTAGAACGAGTCAGGTGGTATGTAGCAAATTATCATTTATGATCTTTACCTTAAATTAGTTAGTTTGATTAGATCTAAACTTGTAAAGTGAATTTCTAACCTTCATTGTATTTCACTAAAAGCACTTTTGCTCAACATGTTTTGCTTTCAATGTTCTGTGTACATAAAGAATGTGACCTGAAAAATGGTATCAAACCACCTTAACCCTTTCTTATAACTACCAATATTTTTTTAATACAAGTTTATGTCTTCATAGTTTTCCTTCCTCTTTAATGTCACTTTTAAAAAAGAAAAAGAAAATGAAAGGATAGCATATGTGGGTGAGTGCTTTGGCAAAGAAAAGTAATAACCTAGTCTTGACTGTATCAAGTTATAACAGGTTTAAAAGAGGAATGAAACTAGTGTCAGTCAAAGCTCAGTCAAGTTCAAATTCCCCTGATCAGTAAATGCTTGTGCAATAGTGAATTTTGGGACTGATATCAGTTTTAGATACACATATTGAATTATGTAGTAAACAAAAAAGTACAAAATAAGTCAAAACATGTTTTAGATTTTAGATTCTTCAAAATAGCCAACCTTTGCTTTGATTCCTGCTTTGCACACTCTTGGCGTTCTCTGGATGAGCTTCATGAGGTCGTCACCTGAAACGGTTTTCCAACAGTCCTGGTGGAACCAAAGATCTCAAATTTGGACTCATAAGACCAAAGCACAGATTTCCATTCCGTGTCTTTATTGGCCCAAACAAATCTCTTCTGCTTGTTGTTTTTCCTTACTAATGGTTTCTTAGCAGCTATTTGTCCATACAGGTCTGATTGGAGCAGTCTCTTCTGAACAGTTGATGTAGAGATGTAGAATGATATTAAGAAAGAAAAGAAAATGTTGTTGTTTGGGTCATTTCTTATACTTCTAGCAATGCAGTACTACTTTACCATAAAAACACCACTTACTCAGCTGTGATGCATACTCTGCTACATGCGCTGCAGACAGTGCACTGTACACAACAGAGCAACTCCTCTTTGCAAACTATGTGATGACATCATCTCTACACTACCTTATGTGTTGTTTTTCTGCATTATATTCTGTAAAAAAAGTTTTCATATCAGCACATGTTGGACAACATACATTGATGTCGATACATCTGATCTAGCTCAATGTTGGCTGGTGATATCGGTTGGGCTCTACTTGAATGTGTTCTCCCTGACAGACTCAGCAGGCTGGAACATTTGACTGCAGCTGTACTTGCTGAAACATGTGCCTATTTTAGATTTTTTTTTTTTTTTTGACTTAGACAGAATCATGACTAGAAGATGAGCCTGGCATCAAAATGTAGGTGATGACGAGACCTTTCATTTGCCATAACTTGTTTTGATCAAGCACCTGTCCTACATGGTGATATGACCCTTAAAAGTTTAACAAAAGTGTACTGATTAAAATAAACACAACCCACAGGCCGCCAGCGCTTGGTTCAATGTCTTTTTGTCATAGACATTAAATTGGTGCAGCTGTGCATCAACGATATGGATGCTCAAAGTTTGTTACAGAAAAAATGGTGCCAAACAAATAAAATGATTTTGGCTTTAGACTGTGACACCTGGAGTGGATGTAGAATTGATTTGGTTGCTGCTTTATGTATCTATTCCCTGTGGTTCATTACATATATTAAAGTATTTAAACACAAAAAAATGCTTGATATTATCTGACTTTGTTGATGCCACACCGCCAACAAACTGAAATAAATTCTAATCTAGCATGAAACTGAAGAGACAATGACAACAAACCACACTGAGACATTTGTAACAGAGCCTTTATGTATATTTTTTTTTCTGCAAAATACAAATACTACCACATTTCTGAGTGAGGGATTGCTGTACATAATCTGCGACAACAGAGGTGCACTTGATTTATTTTTCATTGTCTCCAAGTGGCGACAAAGGCCAGCTTATGCCGCTAACAATCTCTTAGAATACCTAACTGGTGTTATTAGAAGCATTAGTGCATAAAGAGGGGAGAGTACAGCCCCGAGTGTACAGTTATAGTACAGAGGACATTCACTGATGTCGCCAATAACAATAAAATTAAATAAAACGTTTCATCGGGGCTTTTGAGGTACAGATTTGACAAAGTCCCAGGCAGTTACTAGTTAAAGAATCAAATCAAAAACACAAATAAACAGGGTTTTCCACATGGTGTTAGTTTACACTCCAGCTTCCCTTTTGTGTGAGCTTCACCTCCGCCTGAGGATGAGCTCCTGGCTCTCATATCCTTCAGTCGACCTTGTTATGTGGACGAGGCGGGCGTGGTGCAGTAAGAGCAGCTCGTTGAAAAGAAAAGGGGTGTGGGAGAAAACACCTCTGGGCTCTGCCCTTCTTAGCACACCTTGTGACTAAACAGCAGGGCCGCTCACACTAGAACAGCTACAGGGATCTGAATTTACTTACAGCAGACAGTGGTCAAGGGTTCAAGCTCCAAATATACAGTTTTAAAACCAAAATATTCAAATGTGAACAACCCTCAGCCACATCTGCTGCTTCAGAAATTACAAAAAACTACGTGGATTTTGCTCAGCAGGCCTTCAGCTCATCTGCTCAGTCTCTGACTGCAGCTGGTGTTGGAAACAGCTGATGAATGATTCACACAAACTAAGTCATGTCCACTCATATGCAGTGGTGGAAAGCACATTTATTCTACTCTACTACAGTTCGAAGGTATTTGTATAGTTTTGCACCTTCAAACATAGGATTATCAAATTAAGATTAAACCAGGGCTTCCCAACAATTAGGACTTTGAGCTAAATCTGCTAAAATAATTGAAATATTCTCCTTTTTATTTATTTAAAATTGTTTAACAGCTGTTACTTTACAACAAACCATGTATAATTAGCTTGTAAAACACAATTTGTGTAGTGCTGTGTTTCATGCGCCTTCAAATTAGGGTTGAATGATTTGGGGTAAACATCAACATTTTTGACAGGTACTGAGATCTAATTTGTGACTTTTTTTCTTTTTTTAAAGTAGAGCTTCAGTTCAATATTCACCCTGCAACAGATTTAAAACGTGATGAAGCATTACCACATACGACACCACTGCTCCATCTGGTGATGCAGCCAGGTACTACAGGGACAACTTGAGTGTGCATTATCTGGGAAAATAGTGTCAGTGTTGGCCGATACTAAATAACAAATGAACATTTTTAAAGTCTTGCAATTTCCATTTACTTCTTCTACTGATAATTCAAAATGGGCACAAAAATATGCTACGACTGAGTCACAGCGAACATTTTGCTGCACTCTGACTACTTTAAAGTATATTTTGCTGAAAATGCCTCAGCAGGACTTTAAATGCAAGACACTGCAGCGTTAGTAAATGACTACTTGTTCCACCATTGCAAATGTATTTGATGAGCGAGGCTGTGCTTGGAGAGACTGTTGCTGTGAGATCATGTTGCGTCCAACACCAGCTGAACAGCAGACAGGCTTTAGAAGGGAATTTAATCACTAACATTGAGCTAAATGTAAAATCTCCCTGAATGTCTAATAGAAAACTGAATGCTGCTCTTTATAGAACTGTTAATAAATAGAACTGCAGACATCCAGATATATCGATTTGATATAACAAGGAAGGACTAAAGTTCCGTTTGGAAAACCCGACACTATGAACTTTGTGCAGCAAAGCATCACCATCCCATCAGTTTATGGCTTTTAGGATCCTCATTCTGATCTGAAAAATCCTGCAAACTATCAGTACAAGATAACAGAGTCTGTGCTTAACAAGGACGTCTTCATCACGCCACTTCATTGTATGGAAGCACATAAAGGCCAGACTCGTTGTTTTAAATTATCTGGAAACCAAGTTGTGAAATGCAGCCACTACAGAATACTTCATAGTAGAACATACCCATCTGAAATAAAATGATGTGACTATAGGTCAAGGGTGTCAAACACGCGGCCCACGGGCCAAAAGTGGCCCACCAGAGGGTCCAGTCCGACTTTGTAAAAATTACAGAGAAGACATTAACAGCAATTTGTAAATTTGTAAAACTATAAATTTAAAATAATTTTTAGACCATAACAAGTTGTTTTGATCATGAAACAATCATACTGCATTGCTCATTGTTCTTTTGTCATTTTGTTTCCAATTAAAAAAAATAATTTTGTCCCCTTCTTGTTGTTTTTGTCTTTTTTTATCTGACTTTTATCGTTTGTCTCACGTTTGCCATTTTGTTTTCTCATTTTTGTGTTTCCTTTTTGTCTTGCTTGTGTTTTTTGTCTCATTTTAGTCATTCTGAGTTTTGCTTTATTCATTGTTTTGTGCATGGTTTGTCGTTTGGTTTTACGCTTTTGTCATTTGTCTCGTTTGTGTCGTTTGTTAATTTTTTTCAATCAATCAATCAAATTTTATTTATAAAGCGCCTTCCAACCGCCAAAAGGAGCACAAGGCGCTTAACAGAGTAAAATAAAATAAATAAGTAAAAGCATTATAAGAAATACACAGTTCTAAAAGGAGCCAAGCATCAAACGCTACACAGAACAAGTGCGTTTTCAGATGACATTTAAAAACATTTAGTTCAGAAATGGACTGTAAGTGCAATGGAAGAGAGTTCCAGAGCTTGGGGCCAAGAACGGCAAAAGAGCGGTCACCAAACTTTCTATATCTTCTATATCAACCAAGGAGGTGAGGCTAGACGAGCGTATTGTCCTGGCAGGTTGGTAAATTGCCAACAGCTCTGAGATGTAGGCGGGGGCACGCCTGTTTATGGCCATAAACACGAACAACAGGACCTTGTACTGGACTCGAAAGTGCACCGGAAGCCAGTGGAGCGCTTGAAGGACTGGAGTGATGTGTGAGTATTTTGAGGAGTTGGAGATGAGACGTGCTGTTGCGTTTTGAACCAACTGAAGTTTATGGAGGAGTGAGTGATTAAGTCCAGCGTAAAGGGCATTACAATAGTCAAGCCTTGAGCTGACGAGCAGCCTTTTCCAAATCTGCCCAGGACAGGAATGGCTTAACTCTGCTCAGGAGCCTTAGTTGGAAAAAGCTCGCCCTTACATTTAACTAATCTGCTTCTCAAAGTTAAGTCCCTCGTCAAAAATTACACCCAGATTCCTCACAGCAGAAGCAAATTGTGGTGTGAATGAACCAAAATCAGGGGAACTACGGGTTGGGTCAGGACTGAAGAGAATGTAATCAGTCTTTTCCTCATTAAAATGGAGGAAGTTCTGGGATAACCACTGTTTGACAGAGTGGAGACAGTTATTAAGAGGGTCTAGCACAGAGTGATCATTGTGGATAACTGGAAGATAGATTTGGATATCATCAGCGTAGAAATGAAATTGGATGTTGTGACTGGAGATGAGTTGACCAAGTGGCAACATATATAGTGAAAACAGAATGGGACCAAGAATGGAGCCTTGAGGCACTCCAGACAAGAGAGGAGCAACAGAAGAGGCAAACTCATTTATATGTACTGCAAAGGACCTGTTTGAGAGATATGAGGAGAACCAGCTGAGAACCGAACCCTTGCAGGCCTACAGTGTGTTGAAATCGGGAAATGAGGATGGTATGATCCACAGTATCAAATGCAGCGGTTAGATCTAGCAACACCAAGACGACAGAACTTCTGTTGTCCAGAGCTGCCAAGATGTCATTATGGACCCTCAACAGTGCAGACTCGGTGCTATGTCTCGACCTGAAGCCTGATTGAAATTTGTCCACAATACCATTGGAATTAAAGTGAGACAGAAGCTGTGAAAAAAACAAGCTTCTCCATCAGTTTGGAGAGGAGATATTTGTCACTTTGTAACTTTTTTGTCTCAATTTTTGTCATTTTGTTTCTCACTTTTATCATTTCATATATCATTTTTGCAATATTGTTTCTTACTCTTGTCTTGATTATGTTTTTTTTTTAAGTAAAATACTACATTGTTCAGTTCCACATACCTGTGACTAAATGTTTTGTGCCCTTGTAGACATTCTCTGATCTGTAAGTTGTAATGTGTAAATGATAAACTGAGGCATAATGCTGTAAAAAGTGAATTTATTTTCAGGGTTGTTCATAGTGTTTTGTAAAAAGATAGTTGATTAAATGTGAATATTTTCAGAACGTACTGTTTTGCACTAAAAGCAAAAAATTGGAGTTGTTGTTATTTATAGGTCATGATGCTGTGATTTTACTGCCCACTGGAGATGAAATTGGGCTGAATGTGGTCCCTGAACTAAGATGAGTTTGACACCCCTGCTATAAGTGATTTCATTTGTTTTTTTCAATTAAAAAAAATCTCCCATTGAATTTTTGTGAATTTAAAAACGAGATTTCCAAAAATGAAATTATTAGTAGTGGGTAATTTTAACAACTCAGTTTCTTGTAAGATTGAATTCTCGCAGCTTTATTGCTTCTACAGTTTTGTGTATCTGGATTGTATTCGCCGCAATTCTCACTTTTTCTAACTCGGCTCTGAAAAATATTCACTAACTCTGATAAGCATCTTCACATCAAGTGAAATTAGCCTGAAGCTTCTTTACTATGCAACCTGTTGCACAATCACTTTCCTTTTAGTCTCACTAAACCCTCCTCAGTCACAATTCCTCCATCACCTTCTCTTCCATCACTTACTCAGACACTCTTTTTCCACCTGTTTCATTTTGCCACACTTGATTTCCGTGTTTCACTGCGTCTCTATGTGCACACATGTTGAACCTGCAACGCTGCATGTGGAGCAGTGGACTGCTCTCACATGACAATAAACTCACCAGTAGCTTCATCGTTCAGAGTACCAGACTTCTTCACTTTCACCTTTTTTGTTAGTTTGCATACATGTGCACATATTCGAATGTGCGTTTTACATACGTGTTATTTACTCATATTCCCTGCCCCAACACACACACACACACAAAACAAGCAAATACATGTACACCGATGAACCCTCCAGCCGCTTCAGTACATGCCGATCTGATCCTGGACAGGTAGTGTTTGTGGAAAACTTGTAAGAATTCGTCTAAAGCTTCACTCATAGATCAAAACACTCAACACAAAGGAGGAACTTTAAATGAAAAAGCTGAACGTGACGTTTTTTGCAAATAATTTAATTTCTATATCGGACTTTTCACTCCACTGCATTTATCAAACAGGTAAAGCTATTTATGAATTAAGCTTATAAGAATTTAAGAGCTTTAACAAAAAAAGACTCAATTTTGACCTGAACAAATAATCTATTGATTAATTTAATTGTCAGAGAATTAGTCAGCAGCTGTCTGATTGAAGTTTTAAGTCATTTTTCAAATGAAAACATTTGAAAATTTTAGGATTTCAGCTCAGGTATTATGACAATTTGACATAGATTGTAGCAAACTTCATAATTCTAGAAATTTTGAGGTAGGGTATGTTGGTCGCATAAATCAAACGGCATCTCTGTTTTTTTAATCTGCTTGTATGTCCCACTTCAATTTTTGTTTCTTTTGGTAGAGACGAAAATAAACTAAGCAAGTTTGAAATTAAGTGGGTGGAATCAATGAATTCAGACATTTTTTTGTTTAAAAAAAAGACTCAAACCGATTATAAAAATATCTGCATTATTTTTCGCTTTGGTTGTTACAGAATCTATGATCTGCTGAGAGACTTATGTGTCTTTCCATTTTAGTTCAGTATGTTTAGTGATACACACTACAATTTCTATTTAAATTGTACTTTGTGACTGACAGTTATCACTTGACTGCCTGTTTCCCACACCATGACAAGATAAAGCTCCCAAATCTACCTGTGAACTGAGAATTTTTTGACATACAAGTCAAACTTTAGAACAAATTTCTTACAAGTTTTGTACACCGGCAGTAATCTCCAAAAGTCGTTCCTCTAGTGTGAAGTCTACCTACAGTACATGTAAATACAGCAGAGCATCACTGTATCCATACAAAACAGCCCCCCTCCCAATTTACATGTTACCATTACACATATAGCACACCCACTCAGTACAAGAATATGATATTAATAATAATAATAATAATAATAATAATAACACTATAAGGTAACTTTACTAACATTTCCCTCCCTTCTGGTTGCAGACTGGCTCCCATCATGTCGCCCAACCCTCCGATAACCTCATCCGTTTGACCGACGGGCTGTGGCGCTCCTCCTGATTAGGCAAAGGTCGGAGGAGGAAGGTGTCGTTCCCGTGATGATCATCGCGGTCTTCGCTGCCTTCGTACGAGCTTCCACAGCTGGACGCGCTGTCACCGGGGGAGCGGCCTGGTTCATGGGGACCCCTGCCACCGGTGGAGTATCCGGCCGTGGTGACGCCTCCTCCAAGTCCTGCACCCATCATGCCCACACACCGGTCTCTGGGAGGGGACGCTGGCTCAGACTTGATGTGGAGGTTCTGATGGCTGGAAGGTAGGTTCAGATTTGAGTTCTGGCACAAGTTCCTGTAAAATGAGAGCAAATTGTGGGAATGTCGAAAAAATGTAAATCGAATTCACATTCTTAACAGAGAGAACTGATATACGGCACCACTTATCAGGTATTACTGCTCCCTCCAGGTACAGAAGAGGAGGAGAACGAAGGATTTCTTACAAACTTGACAATTCTCCTCAAACTATTGTGACGCTACAGAAATGTATTCACCAGCCACTTTAATAGGTACATCTCTGTAATCCAAACATGCAATTGTTCTAAAAGGTGATGACTCCCCTCTCACTACTAAAGTCAAATTAGGTAGTGAGCTGGACTGAATTAATGAAATGTCTTCCTAAAATTCTGCCTGCATTATGTATGAGATTAAATATTAAAGACATTTCTAAATGTCATGCAGTCCAGTACATCCAGTATAGTCATCACATTTTTGATGTTTGAGTAAAAGTACGGCAGAGCTGATGTCCAAAATATAGTGGATGGTGACGATATTTCTCATGTAGACAAAAGATCTAATCATCTGTATCAAAATCAGTCCTACTATTAGATACACACGTGGACAAAATTGTTGGTACCCCTCAGTTAAAGAAGGAAAAACCCACAATTCTCACTGAAATCACTTGAAACTCACAAAAGTAACAATAAATAAAAATGTATTGAAAATTAAATAATCAAAATCAGCCATTACTTTTGAATTGTTGATTAACATAATTATTTAAAAAAACAAACTAATGAAACAGGGCTGGACAAAAATGATGGTACCCATAACTTAATATTTTGTTGCACAACCTTTTGAGGCAATCACTGCAATTAAACGATTTCTGTATTTGTCAATGAGCGTTCTGCAGCTGTCAACAGGTATTTTGGCCCACTCCTCATGAGCAAACAGCTCCAGTTGTCTCAGGTTTGATGGGTGTCTTCTCCAAATGGCATGTTTCAGCTCCTTCCACATATGTTCAATGGGATTCAGATCTGGGCTCATAGAAGGCCACTTTAGAATAGTCCAACGCTTTTCTCTCAGCCATTCTTGGGTGTTTTTGGCTGTGTGTTTTGGATCGTTGTCCTGTTGGAAGACCCATGACCTGCGACTGAGACCAAGCTTTCTGACACTAGGCAGCACATTTCTCTCCAGAATGCCTTGATAGTCTTCAGATTTCATCGTACCTTGCACACTTTCAAGACACCCTGTGCCAGATGCAGCAAAGCAGCCCCAAAACATTACTGAGCCTCCTCCATGTTTCACCGTAGGGACAGTGTTCTTTTCTTCGTATGCTTGGTTTTTGAGTCTATGAACATAGAGTTGATGTGCCTTACCAAAAAGCTCCAGTTTGGTCTCATCTGTCCAAAGGACATTCTCCCAGAAGCTTTGTGGCTTGTCAACATGCATTTTTGCAAATTCCAGTCTCGCTTTTTTATGAGTTTTTTTCAACAGTGGTGTCCTCCTTGGTCGTCTCCCATGAAGTCCACTTTGGCTCAAACAACGACGAATGGTGCGATCTGACACTGATGTACCTTGGCCTTGGAGTTCACCTTTAATTTCTTTGGAGGTTGCTCTGGGCTCTTTGGATACAATTCCAACGATCCGTCTCTTCAATTTGTCATCAATTTTCCTCTTGCGGCCACGTCCAGGGAGGTTGGCTACTGTCCCGTGGGTCTTGAACTTCTGAATAATATGAGCCACTGTTGTCACAGGAACTTCAAGCTGTTTAGAGATGGTCTTATAGCCTTTACCTTTAAGATGTTTGTCTATAATTTTTTTTCGGATGTCCTGGGACAATTCTCTCCTTCGCTTTCTGTTGTCCATGTTCAGTGTGGTACACACCTTTTCACCAAACAGCAGGGTGACTACTTGTCTCCCTTTAAATAGGCAGACTGACTGATTATGAGTTTGGAAACACCTGTGATGTCAATTAAATGACACACCTGAGTTAATCATGTCACTCTGGTCAAATAGTTTTCAATCTTTTATAGAGGTACCATCATTTTTGTCCAGGCCTGTTTCATTAGTTTGTTTTTTTAAATAATTATGTTAATCAACAATTCAAAAGTAATGGCTGTTTTTGATTATTTAATTTTCAATAAATGTTTATTTATTGTTACTTTTGTGAGTTTCAAGTGATTTCAGTGAGAATTGTGGGTTTTTCCTTCTTTAACTGAGGGGTACCAACAATTTTGTCCACGTGTGTATAAGCAGTCCATTAGAATATATGCTGTTTGCGCTTATTACTCCACCAAGGAACGCAGTGCAGTTATGTAACGATCGACATACTTTTGTCCGTCTGTTTGTCCGTCTGTCTGTTTGCAACATTACTCAAAAAGTGATTCACAGATTTAGATGAAATTTTCAGGGAAGGTCAGAAACGGCACAAAGACCAAGTGATTACATTTTGGCAGTGATGCTGCTGATAGTCTGGATCCACAGATTTGTGAAGGATTTCGGTATCATTGCAAGGCAGCGTCACTGTAACTATGACTACAAGTGAACACTACGTCAGCTGCCTGCTGATGATCACGATTGTGATCCTACTACAAATTGACCACTGCGGACTTATCAGGACTTATCCATTGGAAATGATACAAGGAACAATTGATTAAATTGTGGGAGTGTTTCCGAGTTCCATCAATTATAGCAGCCGGCTACATATTTAGGTGACTCGATTCGATATCCATACATAACGTACACATGTACACCTCCTGTCAAAAGTTTTGAGACGGGTTCTGATTTAAATGAATGAGAACCTGTCTCAAAAATTTTGACAGGAGGTGTATAACACACACCTGTGCTCAGCGTAAGGTCATTTTGTTTGTGGGAACATCTATATTAAATGACCACATTCTATGTTGCTGTGATTTCTGATCATTAATAACAAATAAACAAATGCTGCAGTTCTAAAAAAAAAAAGAGAGAGAAAAAGCTGCATTTCTAACAATGCCATATGGGGGAATGAGCAGCCTTGGCAGAGTACTGCGCTCTGAGTGCTTTTCTAGTTTTTCACAGTTTTTATGTCAGTAAACAAATTACGGTAATCTGAGTCATTTGTGCCTAATCTGAGGTAATGTCTTCATTTTTCATAAAAGCATGAACACTGATACACTTGTACAGTTTTGGGGGCTCTGAGAATTTTAAAAGACAAAATGTTTTGCGGCAGCCACTTTGAACAATACGTCCTACGACATGGTGACACAGACAGAGTGATGTCTGCCCACATGATTACATCATTCTTTGCAGTAGACTTTTTGAGAAGGTGTACCATTCAATTTTAAGCATATTTCATGTTCTCATATACTATTAGTTTCCTCTCACAGTGTCACTGAATTCCCTTTTAGCTTTACACTTGGACAATTTATCACGTAGCGCACAGTGTAATCGTAATCCCCGACCATCAAAAAATTTGGCCAGATATCACATTTTCTGTGTCGTCATGCAGGTTCAGCCGAGAATCGATGGTGCACGATACATAAAGTGGTTATGGCAGAAAGTAAGGAGATTTTGTGACGCTCCATGCTTGAAAAAGTTTGGGGCCTCAACCTGCCCAAAGCTTCATTCACTAACTGAAAATGTGAATAACATTTTAATATATGATTGAACTACTGGCCGCAACTTCAGATTATTTTCATTACCAATGGTTTTTATTTTTAGATAATTATTTGACTTGTAAAATCTTTAAATATTGAGAAAATGTCAGTGTAGAGGAGGTCTGGTGTTTGTTCACAGTGGGCTATAATGGGTTCTGAGACCTGATGAGATATTAAACAGCTGCTCACCCCATGTGTCCAAGTGCTGAATGCTGTAGATTCTGTATCTGCTGCTGCTGCCAGTTTGTCACGGATCCAAGACCAGAACCTCCGAACCCAGACAGAGAGGACAGGTCGGTGCCGAGGGAGAACTCTGGGAATGAACCAGACAGTTGCAGGTATTCCATCCTACATGAGGCAGCCTCCGGTCTGTTGCTGAACAGTGATAATGTTTTGTCATAATCACCTGTGCCGTAAGAGGAGGAGAGTGCAGAAGGATACCCGCCCATCCCCTGACCAGGCAGCGTGGCAGCAGAGAGGGAGACTGCAGGAGTGGACAGCGTCTGAGCGGTCTGGGAGTGATTTATTCTCTGGTTCTGCAAGGACAGAAAGAATCTGTCACACATATGCATGCACCAATTATCTAGCTATGTCTTAGAGAAAGCTCTGGGATAAAATCTAGTTTTAAAACCTTCAGTATATACATTATAGTTCAAAAGTTTGGGGTCACCCAGACAATTTCCTCTTTTCTATAAAAACTCACACTTTTATTCATGTGCTAACATACAGTAATTACACAAGGGTTTCCTACTCATCAGTTAGCCTTTCAACACCATTAGCTAACACAATGTAGCATTAGAACACAGGAGTGATGGTTGCACCACTCCTTATTTGATTAAATGTTTAACTGATACAAATTCTGCGTGGATTTTGGTGGTTACAGAAGAATTTAAATGGCCTCTGGCAGGGGGTGAGAATATAACTGGAAAACAACAGCAGCTTTCATAAACATCCAGTTTTACATATTTGTAGCATTTAAGTTGCTAATTGTTCTGGGAGCTTTATTTGTTTGACACAGTTAATTATTGTTAGCTATTTTTCCACATACAGACTCTGGTGTCCACACAACAGGAGACGCTGCTGCAGAAAAAGCTTAAACTGATTCTGTGTCAGTATCTGACCAGTACAGCTTCCCTGTTCAGCACAACATACCTGAGAGTGAAATCTGACATCTACTTACCAACATGAGGTCAAAGTCCTCACACTGCAGGGCAGCGTTAAAGCACAAACTAAAATTAGTCTCTGTGCTGAGTAACACACATGAAATAAAATAAAGTAGAATTTGAGAGAAACACTCACAACAGTTGGCATGTTGTTGCACTTGTTGGAGGGCGGCATCAGTGTTCGCAGGTCTGGTTTGCGGCTCATGCTCATCGAAGGAGGACTCTTGTCCTGCATGTTCTTGGAAACTGCTGCTGGAGACAGCAGACCAGGGGAGCTGCAGTGGTTGTAGCTGCCGTTTCCTGCAGAGATACAAAGCTTTCATTATAAACGACCACAAAAGACCCTGGAATTAGTCACAGAAATATCCATCCATCCATCCTCTATACACCGCTTTATCCTCACTAGGGTCGCGGGGGGTGCTGGAGCCTATAGTCACAGAAATATGATAATAAATATTATTGTAGGGTCTTAACCTCAATATTCAAAATATGCAGGTCAATTGGTAACATTACTTTTATTTCTCTGTTAGAAAGCACTTTTGCTTAATGTTTGTTAATAAATGACAGTGACTTATTTGATTTCATCAAGCTTCCATGTCTTTTGGTTTTCTGATTTTTGATTACTCTCCTCATATTTTATTTAATTTATAAATCTGTCTTATCCCAGAATTTATGCTCTCATTACAATAATAAAGTAATAATAATGAAATTCAAATAAAAGTTGTAAGATGGAATTTTTATTACTTTTTCTGCTAAATAATAAAACATATCACAGGTCTGTAATTGTCTAATTTGCTGATTGGAAGAAAATAACAAAGTTAAGCCTTACCAACATTGGAGACAACAGTGCCATGCAAATCTGAACCCATCAGACCTGCAGAAAACACACAAAGTCACCTACTGGCACCAAAGTTCAAATATAATGTCAATAAATTAAAAATACTAAATGTAAAATAAGAGTTTGCAGTCAGTATTTAGTAGATATGATGAAGGTCATGTACCTGCATTCCCAGTGCTGGAGGGCCGCTGAGGGGACAGGCTGTTTCTCTGCAGAGAGGAGTGTGACATGGGCAGCAGGTTGTGGTTACCCAGACCACCCCCCATGCCCTGGTGGGAGTATAGCAGCCCACCAGGGTTGCTGCCAGGGAGGGACACTCCCATGTCGTAGCTGGATGGAGGCAGACCCTGCTGGACCAACATTAGGACTTGATGAGTCGACAACACGCTGCAGCCAAATTACACATCATTAACAGAGCAGAGGTGAACTTACACAGATTCTCTGTCTGTTGATCATCAGGTCGATGTCTTCGTTGATTTTGCGATACTTGTCGTCTGACTCTGGGCTCTGGCCAGCAGAGTCGTCGGCCTCGATGTCGGGGCTGTCGCAGCCGTTTAAACCCTTCTTACGCAGCGTCTGGTAAGAAGAACATAACAGACATATCTGGATGAGTTACAGAATATAATTTCTGTTTTACTGATGTTTGCTTCATAATTTCACTTGTGAAGAAATAACGAGTAGGAGGCGACTGATATGTTGTCTTTTTAGAGCTGAAATGGAGTAATTATTAATCAAGAATGGATAAACATTTATAGTAAAAAAAATCTCTGTTAAAAAACACAAACTCTAACAGTTCTAAATAAAAACAACCAAATCTATGAAAAAGTTCTCATCTGACCACTTAAAAATCTCATGTTTATTATGTACAACAACTTTAATAGTTGAAATAAAACCATGCAAAATATTACTTTGACACCAATTACAGGTACTTGAATTACATATCAGCGGGCTGAATTTCATAGCTTTTAAATTTACTGTTTCCAGCATTTTTAAGCCTTCATAACATCATAATTACAGGAGATAGACACAAGAAATTTTCAGGACTGAAAATAAAACAGAAAACTCTAAAAAATAAAGCTCTACAAATACTCTAGAAATAAAACTCTACATAAATAGATACAACATGGCTCAACAATGGTATATAGAGGAGAAAGTCGTCAGCAGGTTGTTGGACATTACATTCAGCGTGGTGAAATATATTTACAGAGCTGATGTACAGAGTTGTCTGAAAAATTTTTTATATGTAAAAATGTAAATAGGTAAATATGTAGTATGTATATAGTATGTGGGGCCAGAATTTGATTTGAGGTTGATTCCAGGTTTGTCTACATTTTTGCAAAAATAAATAATTAAAGAAATGCATTTTTTCTTTTTTTTCTTTCTTTTTTTAAATTAATTATGGCATTTTGACTATACTATACTGCCCAAAGGATATTTCTAGTTCTCTCTACTTCTAGCCATGGTTGGGCTGCTTCCACAGAGGTGTAGGAAGTTATTTTGCAGCAAATAATGAGCAAAAATGTGACAGGACCAAATGAAACACACACAGAGACTGCTTGGAGTTCAGAGGGTTAAACAAAAAAAGCGCCGTCAACCACGGGAGGGCGCCATCTGAGCAGGGATCCGCCACAGACACTCCACATACCAGAAGTTAGTCAGACACACCACAACTGGGCCTGACAAGTTAGTTTCAATAAAGTTCAATCAGAAGAACAGAAAGTCAGCCATGTTCCTCTGACTTTTTGTTCTTTTCATGTGCAAAAAGGAGAATCAGACTGGTCACATGTGTCGTGTGTGTGACTCAAACAGTCAGTGTTGTGAAATCGTCTCTCACTCAGGTATCAGATGATGGTGGCGGTGTGTGTGTGTGTGTGTGTGTTGTACAGTATGCGGTTTGGCTCTCAGTAGCCTGCTTCAGCACTTCACAGCCCATTAGTCCCGTCTGTCACTGCACAACGTCGGCGCTATCACTCGGCGGCCGGACCAGCACAGCTATCCCACTCATCCCAGTCATGTCCACCTGTTTTGCTTTAGAGGGGAGGAGGGTGAGGCAGCTCCCACCAATGCTGGCGTGGCTGCCTGAGGGATGGCCGTAGAAGGCTATTTTTTGCTCCTGTGCGCCGCAGAGTTCCTCGTCACTCCCATCCCTCCCTCGCAATCTGTCAATCTGGCTGCTCTATTAAAACATAAGAGCGAATCCGCTAGCCTACTTTCCCCTCTTCAAACACACACAGAGTACACAGTGTTACTACACAAACACATTCCTCTTTCAATTGAAATGTGATGTAGCCAGGTGGAAAAAGCAATCAGATCGTGTACTTTAAAGCAGCAAATACTCTGAGTTAAAGTTTTGTAGTATTACTAACAAAATGGACTCAAAGTCTGCAGTCTTCAAGGTACTTTGATGACCTTCACTGTTAAGCGTGTTACTTGAACATTACAAGGACTAGCCATATGTGCTGTACCAGTCTAAACTATCCAGATCATTTCAATTTAATAATTGGAAATGTTGTACATTTGACTTTATATAAAGGAAAAAATATTTAGAAATTGTTGTTACATGTAGCTTACAATGAAAAATCAATCAGAGCCTTCCCCTCATGTCCCTCTGAATTAGCGGATTTTTTTTTATATACAATCACTTTAGTTTATTTATTGAAACCATGCAAAATCTTGCCTTCAAACTATGAATATTTTTGAAGTACATAGGGGTGGGTTGAACTGTTGGACTTTTCATTTACTTGCTTCAGCATTTTTGGAGCCTTCATAACCCCATCAGTACAGGTGATAAATAACACTAATTTTTCAGGTTCGAAAGGCACATTATAGCTCTTTTAAAAAACTGCAACCACATAAATGTTACATCCATTTCTGGTGTCATAATCTAAAGCCAAAATATGGTCCATGTTGAATGCCTGATTTTTTCTATAGCCAACCTTGGGCATTAGTATTATGGGATATAATGTTTATCACACAGAGTCGGAGAAACAAGCATCGGCTTACAGTGCAGAAAAATCTTTGTGCCTACATCAGACAATAAACTGGAGTGGATTTTTGATACTGAGACTATGATATTTTATAACTGTGTAGGGGAGGTTATCTGTAATGAATATTTAGAATTTCTGGAGTTTTAGTCACACAAAACAACATGTCTGAAGACACCAAATTTGGTTCTATAAAGCTGTGATTGCTGTATTTTGGTATTTTCTACCACTTTTTCCTTCAACCATTGAACCTCAGATGCTTTGTGTTCAAATTCACCATCTCCTGAACACCGTTACGACAAGATATCCATCCTGCCAGCTTTTTTATGGTGAGTCATGTAAAAACTGCAATTTCACAATCTTTTCCCTTAATATTTGGGCTGATTTAAAAAAAAATTCCAAGGTTTGTCCTGCAAGACCTGCATAACTAAGACTGCTCTGGTGAACAGAAAATGAAATACAGGTTATATAGCTAGTCTGTATAATTACCAGCACAAATGCTTAAAAGGAAAAGTGGTGAAAGTAGCCTGAAAACAGCCTCATAGAGCTCATAGGGTTGTTCATCCTTGAGTGTCTCCATAGAAGCATTTGGTTTGATGTGGACATTATTTGCTGTTTTGGCCTGTTTTCACGGTTAATTGAAACATCTGTGATTTTACTAGCTATCATGTGTATTTTAACAAAATAACAGTAAATTATTCAAAAACTGCTTTTAAAACAGCACTTTTGTTGCATTTTGATGTCATCAAAACTACTGTGCTAATAAAGCACATTAGGAGGCTACTGTCACTGTGGCATGTTTTGGTAAAAAAAAAAGAAAAGAAGAACAGTGTCAGAGCAGGAGAAAAATGGAAATACTTGAGTATTTGGCTCTCAGTTACTTTTAACCACAAAGCAGGAGCATGTCTTGGTGGGTGTGTGAGGCGGCAGGTGGTTTGAACAGCTCCTTGTCGAGACAGAGAGGGAGGGGGGAGACAGCTGAGGCGGAGGGGGAGGGAGGATGCCATAATATCATACCAGTCTCCCTGCTCCTCATCCTCATCCAGACCTCTTCCTCCTCCTCCTCCAGCCTCGCTGTGGTGCCTTTCCATCGATTTTGTTTTCTCTTTTCAGCTTCAGTTACTTCCACCACTCTCCTTGTCGTGGGTGGTCTCCTCCTCATCCACGTCACACGATGCTCTCAGTGTTTCTCTAATGGTGAGCGTGTGCCAGGCAACATGACATGCAGCTTTTACAACAACCCACTGTTAACCTCCTGCTCAGGCTGCACATCAACCAAAGTTCCCATTTATCAGACCCACATTATGCATAGAGACCTGAGAAACAGACGGAACGCTTCATTTTTCCTGCTCATTTCCAGGAAATTTTGTTCATAGACTCCTAAGCATTAGCTACTCTTTAGCTGTAAATGCCAAACAGAATTCCTAAAAAGTCTTGCGCAGCAGTTTGATGCTAATTCAGGGTCAATAATAAGGGCTACAATCATTTTTAACAGCAGGACATGTAATTTCTGCTCTTGATGCTTTTGCGAAGTAACCCAAAAAGCAATTGTCATGTTTAACCCTTTAAGCTTCAGTGTACCGCCGGCGGTACACCTACTAATTTGCATAGGAATTTCAAGAATGTCCGACGGGTGCAAACGCGATTATACAAACACTATACACCGATGGAAAGCTTAGATTCTCATGAATCCGCCGGTATAAACCACTTTCAGATGCGATTACCACAGCGGGTGAGAAAAACACATTTGTCCGACAAAAACAAATATTCATCCATCCGTTCTCTATACACGGCTTCAACGCACACAGCGCGACTCACATTTCCGGGTTTATTATTACACACAAAAAAAAAGATTCCACAAAAAACGGCCATAATCCAACCTTTTACATCCAGATGACACAAGCCAGTAAACTATTTTGTCCAAAACATGTCCTGAAGTGGTATAAAATCCCCGAATCGGTCGTTTTCAAGGAAATGCACCTCCCGATGCACGTCCAATATTCCCCGTATTTTTCGGAATTTTTTTTATTTAAAAATAGAATATTAGCGATTTTTTGTACTGAAAACGGCTGGAAATGACTGAAGCTTAAAGGGTTAAAAGATATATTAAGATAAGATAAATTTCAACAAAATGTCAGATGAATTTTCAACTTTGTTATAGTCGTTAAATGACCTGTCTGTGAAGTGTCAATTGATCGGCAAACTTCCTCAGATCATAAATTCACAAAAATATACATTACTTTGGCCGGATTGTGTAAAATAAATGAATAAATAGATTCAGAACTCCTCAGAACAGCAATGTAGCCATGACCGAGTTTTCAGATGAACTGCAGGCAGTGTTTACACATAGAAGAAAGGAGATGACAAAGACAGCCTGAGAGGAAAATAAAACTTAACTGGATCAATAAAATCACGGCAGCATGACTCAGAAACAGGATACAGTTGTGTGGAGACACATTCTGCATGGTGAAATGTCTTTCAGCAGCTGAAGCAGATTAGTGTGTAAAAGGACTGCAGTGGTTGTAAAAAGTTAAATAGTAAAACATCCATATATGTAAGAGCCACCATGTTCTTTCAGTGTTAGTAGAACCAGTGCACACTGATCGCTTCCAAGTTTTGTCAAATATATATTAAAAGCAGTTCAGTTTTTTTTCTGTCTTAAAAAAATATAATTAGGGCTTTCTAACTGTGTCATACTGCACAGGAGACAATTCTGAGTTCTCTCAGCTTCCAGCCATGGCTGTGCTGTTTGCATTGAGGTGCAGGACTTTATAGTGCAGTGAAACAAAAAAGCCACAGGGAGGAAAAAGTAGATAAACACCCAGAAACTGCTTGCAGTTCAGAGAGTTCACATATTTTGCAGGACACTGTAAATAAGAAATGTTATTTTAGTAAAGTTTGAACTTGTAACAAAGCACCTCTAGGCTAATGTGTTACTTCTTTTACTTAACATACGAGTGCTTTATCTGGTACTGCTGAAACTGTATTATTACAAACACTTTGTAAAGACAGACTGATTTTATATGAACAAGTTTTTACATGTTTACTCATGGGCAGAATCAAACTAAACTGGTCAGAAAAGGAAAAAGGAAGGAGGGAAGAGGCGGAGGAGGTTGTGGGTTACTCAGTCTGAAGTTGCTTCTCTTCCTTTTCTTTCTTTTCCTCCTGCGGCTCACAGCTCTACGCAAACACTCAGTCATTCACAGCAAACCACAGTCGCACACACTCACAGCCCGTCATTCCTATTCTTAGCCGTGTTCTGGGCTATTTTTAGACCACTACCGGTTTCCAGCCATTTAGCAGGGAGGGATCTCAGCCAACACAAAGGAACTGGACTGACTCTGCGAGCACATGTGAGTTTCATCTGTTTCTAATCTGAAGGCTGCCACCACACACACACACACACACACACACACACACACACACACACACACACACACACACACACACACACACACACACACACACACACACACACACACACACACACACACACACACACACACACACACACACACAGCAGGCTGAAGCAAAAATAAGGTTAACGGAGGAAAAGCGAGGAATGCAGAACTCCTCCGTCTTATAAATAGCAGCAAGGTTCCCAGGCGAAATCAGCGCAACACAATACGGCGATAGTTATCTGGCCTGTAGCCTGTAAAACACACAAACAAGCCGATGCCAACCCGCCACATGAGAACAAAAAAAAGATGACCAAAACAAAGGAGCCTCTCTTCTACTGAATTCCTGTCTGGCAGATATTTCTTTGGCCTTTTCACAGCTATGTGGGCGTACTATCATCCAACTCCCATCCAACTCACTTTTTCCCTGTTGCACTCCTCCACAAGTGAAGAAAAATTGGTTGTTATGAGCAAGACAGCAACTAACAACTATTTTTTGATTATCCAGAGAGGTTTATTTTTTCCATCTACAAAATGACAGAAAATAGTCTAAAAAACGCACAACGAGTCTCTGTTGAACAGATCAGAAAACTAAAACAGTCTTCTGATCAATGAATCCTCTGAACTCCAAGCACTTTCACGGCATTTCTTCACTTCTGTCACATTTTTATTCATTGTGGGCTTTTCGCTGCAATATAAAGTTCTGCCCCTCTATGAAAACGGCACAATCATGGCTATGAGTAGAGAGAACTCAGAAGTGTTGTCTGTACAGCATGACATAGTTACAATGCCATGAATCATAACAATAAAAATTTTCTGCGATTATTGTTTTACAGAAATGGGCAAAGTTTCTGAGTGATCGTGGGTGATACCAACACTGGAAGCTGACTCTGCCTACTGCAGATATTATTAACATTATAATATAAAGATATCCCATTTACGTCTTTAGTGCACAGTGACTCGGTGGTTAGCACTGTCGCCTTGCAGCTATCAGATCCCTGGTTCGCATCCCCGACTTCCTGGGATTTTTCTGTATGGAACTTCCATGTTCTCCCTGTGCATGTGTGGGTTTTTTCCAGGTACTCTGGCTTTCTCCCACAGTCCAACAACATGCTGAGGTTAACTGATAACTCTAAATTGTCAGTTTTTTTTGTTTGTTTCTTTTTTTTTTTTTTTTACAAAAAAAGACTAAAGACACATGACAAAAGAGATACAGAATGAAAAAGACAAAAATTTAAAAAATAAATTGAAAATGAATACCAAGAGATACAAAAAATACAGAAACCCATAATAAAGCAATAAATTAGAATAACAGGATGCAAATTAGTACAATGAGACAAAATGTTCATTTAAAAAGAGTATTTTTTTAGGCAAAACTGAGGAATTTTTTTTCCAATTTGGTGGTTTACATCAACTTCTAATGTGACACTTACTGATGTGTCTAAAAATACATTATGGAGAAATGGCGACTGTGGATTTGGAGATTTAAAAAAAGCTCACTTATTTGAAGCCTAACACAAAACAGATTTTAAATGATCACTCTGTCCAAATCTGCTGTACTCTTAATAAATATATCATTAATGTATGATTTCCCTAAAAAGTCAAAATTCTATCCTTGTGTAATATTTTTTTTTATACAGGTGACCTGTGGTTGTATTACTGACTGTGACTGTGTCACTTTGGAGATGCTCATATTCATCCTGCCGTTGTCTGATGCTGAAGATATTTCCTAAATTTACAGGAAAGACTCCTACAAACAGCTGGAAACAACAATCTATATTTCAGAAAGTTCTCGGCCATAACAAGGTGCATAACTCCTGTTTCGAGGCACAACAGCGTGTCATGATCCTTCACACTCTCCACAAAAACTCAAATGTGTAATGTCATCTCTTTGGAAAACACGCTCCAGGACATTGCGCCCGTCCAAACAGCACAGGTTCACCTGAGTAAACGTCGTAGGGCAACAGCAACATTTGGCTGATTCTGAAACCTGTGCTGTGTGGACAACACATTGTCCTGAAGCAACAGCAGCCAGCTCAAAGCTTCCCCACTCTTTTTCCTTTGATTGCTCCAAACATTTGAGTTTTCATGGACAATGATATAAGGCTTTGTCGTGTACAGCTATGCCCCAAAATGGGAGTAACAGACTTTACTTCTGGGTGAGGCCAAGAACTTTTTGAAGTAACCTCGTATGTGTATTTGTTTTCATCAACTGAAAGCCTGCAAGCTGTGTCTTCTGCTTCACCTGCTTGGTGAAGTTTATGAACCAATGTTGGCGCTGAAATGTGGAAAAATCCAGATGTTCAGACTTTGCCCTCTGTGCAGAGGAAGCCTGTTTAATCTATATAACTGTGTTTGTTTCCATGAAGGAAGGGCTCTTAGGCTTCCTCTTATTTGGGATGAGGTTTGTTGGGCAGCGTGAGAGTTGGCAGCTGTGAGTGAAGAAATACTTCTAACATAAACAGGATTTACTTTACTGGCATTGTCTGTCAGACGAGAAACTTGACATGGACTTCATGTATGTGCAGTAGAATGGGAGTCAGGTCATGGTTAGCCTTGTTTAGCAAGTAAAAACTTGAAGCTGGTAAGAACACCTAGCTTTCTTCAAAGAATTTCACACTACCTGGCAGGAAACATGTTTCCTATAAACTCTATATCCTGCTAGTGCAAGATGGTAGCTTCTCATGAATTTCATTATTTAATCACACACTTAAACTGATGCAAGGCGTTCGAAATTGCTTCTATTTGGTCGCATTTCTGTGCTTTTCAGCATCTAGTCAGAAGAACTGGACTTTCTGAATGCTATCTAACCTTTTGGACCACAAAATCTGGATCTCTGAAGTTTTCACAGAGCAGAGTGGAGACGACAAGAGAGACTGAGAAGAAAATGAAACATGCTGAATGAATAAAACACATGCAGCATGGCTTCAAAAAAGCATAACGATGAGCAAGTTGTCAACAGGTTGTTGGAAGATAGATTCAGCATGGTGAAACATCATGGTGGGAAAAATTTAGAACATGATGATTCCAGGTGACTTTTAAATGAAGAGTGAAAATTTTAGACTATATTATACTGTTTCCATAGTGGTGTAGGACTTACAGTGAAAATTATCCCACAATGAGGAAAAATATAAGACCAAATGAAAGGCCGAGAAACTGCTTAAAAGTGGGAACTTTCTCCAATATACTTTAACTTAACCTCAGACAGACACAAAGCTTTATTCCTTTAAGTGTTGAACTGTTCCTTTAAAATCAGCCCTTCCAGCTGAGAACAACCCCAACTCACTGATCTGGCACAGCAGTACTGACCTTGGCACTGCTGCAGCACCTTGCTGTGCCATGCATTGTTGCCCTATGCTGCGTGGTTGCACATGCCTCCCAAAGATTTCTATCCCCCGAATCATCCAATCAGAAAGTAGTGAGATTAAGTGAGGTGTGCTGGCCGAGTACTAAACACTATCAGCTAACACAGGAATCACACTGAAAACATGTGCATGGACAAACTACTTATTCACGCACACAGATGCTGCTTCCAGCTGCCTCTTCTTCATCAGGAAGATTAGAAAGTTGCTCCGGTGTGTGACAACATGACAACTGCTGCTAAACAGCATAAAGACAGCTGACAGCCCCACAAAAAGCTAAGAAGTGGAGCTTGAGTTACGCTTTTTTCTTTTTTTGATGTCAAAAACAAACTTTCAGAATGAAATGTTAGAACCATCTTTCAAAACTTCACTATACACAAAAACAGCATTAACATTAATTATAATGTGAAAAGTTTAATAAATTATCATTTATTACATATAATAGCAAAAGGTATCCAATTCCAACCTAAATTTCCCTTGAAGTTAACAATTAATATGCATAGTTCAAACTAATGTTTCAATAAATGCAAATACAAATGTTTATGTATGTTGTATACATACTTCATTACATTAATGGTAATTCCATTTAAATTCAACCAAATCCGAATGACTTGGTGCAGCCTCAGCAGTGATGCAGGCGTTTATCTGACTCATGATGAAGAAGGAGTTGAGGTGGAAGGAGACCTCTGAACTCTAAAACTTGCCAACAGGTTTGACAGGTGATGATACCTTTACAAACAAACATTGAAACTACAGCATTTATTAGAACTAGAAACTGTCAAAACAGAAGGAATGTTCAGATTTTGAGCTTTAGTTACACTAATTACGTGTTTGTCATTGGGAAAATCAAACCATATATAAACTGTTTTGTTTAACCACGCTCTGAAAAAACGAACAAAAAAAAAAAAACAACCTAAAACCAAGACTAAAATTTGGAAAACTTAAAAGTGTAAATAGCAAATATCTATGTGGTGTGCCTCCATTTTTTCATTGTTGGTAACACCTGTGGACACTTGGAGAAACACTGGATTTGTTGATTCCAGGATTTTTTCCATTTCTTGCAAAATAATAATAAAAAATGCTTCTTCCTTTTTTTAACGATGTATGACATAACTGTGTCATAATGCACTGAAGACATTTCTGAGTTCTTTCTACTTCTAGCATGGTCACAGTTGTGTTGCTTCCATAGAGGCGCAGGACTTAATGTTTCAGTAAAGAAGTAGCTCACAGTGAGGAAAAATGTGACAGGAGCAACAGACGCCCAAGAACCCGAACCAGAAATTCTGAAGGTTGATTACTTAATTATTCATTTTTATTATCTACAGATGGCACAGAGTAGATCAATATTTAAAATGCAGTTTTATTTTCAAAAAAAGGTAAAAATTGCTTTATGATTAAATCTTTCAGTTCTATTCTAATCAAACATCACACTTTCATTGGATGAGGGAATTCAAAACCAAAAAAAGCCAAGAGGATACAAAAAGAAGACAAGAGTGAAGAGCAGAAAGGTTTGGAATGTGAGGTGAAAGTTCAGCAGGTCCTGTGGCAGCAGTTACGGCAGTAAATAACTCAGACTGTGTGGATGCGGCGGAGATGAAGAGGGTGCCTGCATGGATTACACTAACGAGCTAAACAGGATTGTGCTAGATTACAGAGGATTACTGAAGGGTAAGCCCAGGTCTGATGGTGCTGGCCAAGAGGTCATGAGGTGGGCCGCGTGGAGGGGAGGGCTCAGGTAAACGCACATACATGTTTGTACATGTGCACACAAACAGCCCACAACAGCAGCAATTCAGCGGTGCTTGTTACAAGTCTGTTAATGTTTCTCTGAAGCTCCGCTAAAAAAATGTCTTTAAAAATTACAAATAAAAGCCCTTAAGAGTTCGGTAGATAGGAAACTATCATCTTCATTGTGCACAAATTTGTCAGTATACAGTGCCTATAAAAAGCATCCAATTGAAAATTATGTTGACCATGATTCAGTGCTGAAAAGTCATGTCATGTGGCAACAGACATCCTGCACATGGGCACTAAGCGCCACAAAGTCTCGGTCATGGCAGCCATTTCTAACAAAACTGACACAATGCTCTCAGCAGATGAACACAAAGTTAAAACTGCCTATAGACTAAGCAACTGCCTATTCAGGTCGCTACAGTATCAAACCCAACACAACCGGGTACTACAGCTAATGTACAAGACATTGTTTCACATAAATATCCACTGTCATCTGCCGTAGCGGTTAATGTATTTTTAGTAGATTCATTTACAAACGACAGTTAATCAATTATCGATTGATCATTAAAATCCTGACCTTACAGTAAAATTAATTATGAAATTAATCTAATTAATTTGGATTAATTTATAGTTGGATTAATTTGTATATAAGTTACCACCTACAGCATGGAGTTAAACCTGACGGAGTTTGAAGCTGCGACTCTAAAAACATACATTAATGCTGAACCAGTCTAAAGATTCCCTGCATCCTCAAGAGTATTATTTTTATTTTGAAATCTACAAAATTCGATGGCTACCAGCTGACAAGAGCTTTAGTTTGTTGTCTGGAAGGGCTTCAGTGGAAAAAAAACAGAATCTTGGTTGATTGAATCAATCGATTGGTTGGAATGTACTCTACATATTCATGTTTGCTATTATATATATTAAATTGTACGATGTACATGAGAGCTCAATACAACAACAGTCCATTACGGCAAAAACATTTACGTTCAAAAATGCACATGACTAAAATATTATTTGCAGTGCTGGTTTATACAATCCAAAAGGCTACATCAAGTTAAAAGGAAAAGGTTAGATTTAGGCCTTGCAGATCTTTGTTAAGGTTGGCAGAAGTCCTTAAGTCACTTAAGACTTGTTTACTAGCAGTATTCTCATTCATTTCTGTCCTCACTGCCTGTGTCAAGTGATTACACAAAGTCAGAGCAGAGAGGAGCTCAGAAACCAACAAGAGGATAGGAGATTGTAAAATGAATTCATCGACTAGCTGTTGTCTATTAAATAACCTACAAATCACTTTGAATACATTTTTAAATAAAATTAGTCTAAATTCTGTGTGTGCAGCTTCTTAAATGTGATTATTTTTTGGTTTCTTTCTTTGACAGTCAACTGAATTTGTCACTATTTTCCAAAGTCACCCTGGGCTTGGGACAATAGTGCAGGGTCTCAGCTACATCAGTGCATTATTCTCCATATTTATTATTACTGTAGTGTCTCACTATGTCATTATCAGCCTAAGTATGTATTAGAGTCGGGTTAAATTGTATTTCATATACGTATTGTAGGCATTATCACACCATGACTAACATCGTAGGCTCTTAACCCCAATATTTGAATCAGTTAGGTATATTTGTAACACTATTCATAATCTTTTTTACTAGACAGCAGGTTGGCGCAATGGCTGGTTAAGTGTTAAATGTGTTATATAAAAAAAAATTGAAGTTAGTAAATAAGTGCTTCCGGTTTTCTTGAAAGTATTCCTATAATTTGCATCAAATAGCAGAAATTACAAAATTTTGAGTATATTTTCTTGGAAACTGACTAGCTGAAAAATAGTGTGTTGTGTTGTTAACGGGTGGTCCCTAATTGGAGAAAAGTGAAGTCTTGTCATCACTGCGCTAATCAAGTTAGCGAAAATCTTCCTACAATTTGTATAAAACTGTCTCTGTAATCAGTAACATGACTTTTGGCTGATTCCAGCTCTGTCAGTGTCACAGCTCCACACTGCTGTATGCACACTTGACTTGTGGTGGCTTAAATGTGACGTTGGTGTCATGGTGCGATTAGCTGGGTGTGAGCGTGCGTTTGCATGTGTAGTACACTTGCTATTGTGTTCTCCTAACACTATTACGTAACTCAAAGCAGACTGAGGATTGCTCTAGTACACACTGTATCACTGTAAAACATACTTTCACACAAACTGTTTTGCAGTCAGTCTAACAAACATACACCTGCATTATGTTTTAGATCAAACTGCTATAACAGCAGTCAGACTTCAGACACATCTACATCCACATTTTACTGGGACAAACTTAACACAGGCTGTAACAACATAAAATGTTCTAATTGTAGCTTCCTTTACTAGACAAAAATGACTAACAAAGACCTCACTACTGTTTAAATCAATTTCTTAAAAACACTGTTGTCACTCTCCAAGACATGACAAACTACAAATTATCAGATATTTTAACCTGTTTTTTGTTTTTTTGCTATTTGGTTCATAGTAACTACAAACTAGTTTTGCCAGTTAAACACGAAAGCCTTTCGTAAAATGGTTGCTAATTACTCCGCCAAGGAAGGCAGTGGAGTTATGTGATGATCAGAATCGGTTTGTTTGTCTCTTAGCAACATTACTCAAAAACGGATCAACAGATTTGCATGGAATTTTCAGAGAAGGTCAGAAATGACACAAGGACTAATTGATTAGACTTTAACAGTGATGCAGTTTATAGATCCACAATTTAGTATCATTGATAATGGTACGGAATTACTGTAACTATGACAATATGTAAACACTACGTCAGCTGCCTGCTGACAATCACATGAGTGCAATCCTACTACAAATCCACCGCTGTGGACTTAATGGGATTTATCCATCAGAAATGGTACCAGGAATGAGCAGCCTTGGCAGAGTACTGCGCTCTCTGAGTGCTTTTCTAGTTACATCTGCTAACAGGAGTGGATTACATTTTATGGTGTGGTATCAGTATAACACAATATCATTCGACGCAAGTTACATCAGCCAACTGTTTTGGTCTTCGAACTGGTAGAAATAAAAGAACGTCCAAGTTCGGGCTCTTCTACATTTACTACTAGTGATATACTGTTTTATGGTTTACTCTGTTTGGAAGTCCTCAATGGTTTAGCTCTACAACAAGTCAAATCTAGTTCTAGTGTGCGTGCAGCATACATGTACTGTACTTACGTCCACGATGTCAGAGTTAGTCCGGCTCTCGTGTGGCTCATTGTATTCGGTGTATTTGAGCAGAACTTTGTCCATGTCGGTGCTGGCGTACTGAAACAGCTTGTTGGTGCTGTTGAAGATGATGAGGGCGATCTCGCAGTCACACAGCACGCTCAGCTCATATGCTTTCTTCATTAGGCCAAACTTACGCTTCGTAAACGTCACCTGGAGAAAAAAAAACTAACTATGAGATGTCTGTATCTGTGGATTTACCACTGCTAAATCACTCTAGGTTTACTGTGAATTAGTTCCATCTAACTCAGTTTACCCTATTAAGCAGTTTGTAAATCATGACTCTGTATTCCTAGCTAGCTGCATAGTTTGATGGTTGGTTGAACACTTTGATCCAGAAATATCTCAACAACAATTAAATTGATTATCAGAAAATTTGGTTCAGACATTCATGTTCAGTAGACGATAACTAATGGTCCTAACGATCCTCTGACTTTTCCTGTAGTGCCATTAAGTCAACATCTGAATGTGTTCAGTACTTTGGTTTAAGACCAGATACCTGCTAAGTTAATAATACTCCCATCATCCTCAGCTGCATTTTTTGTTTAGCGCAAGCAGAAAATTCAGATGAAGTGCCTTACAAGACGCTGGCTCGAAAAAACAAAAAACATCAAGCTGCATCATAGTTTCCCTAGAATTTCTGAGCCGATATATTTTCAACAAGTTGTTTTGGTCTCGATTGCTAAATTCAGTCCCTCTGATCGGTGTGCTGGTGGTCATTTTGGAAAAGATGTCGTTGTTAATTACATTCCATGGCTACTGACTGACAGTTTTGATTGGCAGTTTTGTCTTCGGTTCCTGAACTCATCCCGTCTCTGACTGTTGGAGCTTCTATTTAAAGAAAAGCTTTTTTTATTGACACGCAGCTCTATTGCATTTGTGGTTCAGGAGTTACACGTGTTACTGCCCACTGCTGAAATCAGCTCTCCTTGGAACGCAACTGAACCCAAACTATAACCATTTATGAAACTTACTTTGCTAAATCTATTTAACGCAGAAATATAAATTAAGTTTGAGTGAAGACCTACTGACCCTCAACATGTAAGCATCATGCTAACATTGCTAGCATTTAGCTCTAAGTGCCGACTGTACCGCTGCAGACCTGCTAGTATTGCTGCAGGTTTGAGGACGTCCACTGATTTTCAATTTGTTTCAGAACTTTAGCATTGAAATTATACTGCCACTGAAAATATTGTAATGACTTATAGATTACATGTTCAGAGCCTTATTGATGTTCATTTTGTAAAGAAATGAACAGAAACCAACAGCTGTATGACACTGCAGGAAAAACAGTTCAAATCGGGGATGTTCTGATCAGGTTTATTTGTCCCCAATGTTATACAAGTCATTTACTCCTTAGTGTCTGCTGTTACCCAATACCATTTTTCGAGGTAATACACACTTTGTGTATCTCTTACTGTTTAACATTATAGCTACTTGGAAAGGCCAGCAGTTCCACGTTGGCAAGCAACGAGCACTGTGGGGTTTTAGCAGCACATGAAAGTCTTCTGTGAGGTTTCATGACATCCGGTCAACATGTATGTGCTAACTTAAGCCAGTATCAGCTAGAATGATGAAATGCTGCTGTATCATGTGTTTGTAGCTTAAAACTGTGACATCAACAAAGGCCATATGTCCAATGTGTCCAGATTATGCTAAATAAATAAATAAAAACAATAAACCAATTATTAATTAATAATGTTATGTAAAGTTAATCAAATTTGTGACAGCTGTGTAACAGTGGAGATCATGCTCAGGGCCGACTGGCTGACCCTGGTGGTACATCCTAAGATAAAATATTAGTGTACTGTCTGGAGAATACACCAATCAGCCATAACACTAAAACCACTGACAGCAGAAGAGTTTAACATTAATAATGTAACTACAATGCAATGTTCTGGTGGGAAGTCTTGGGATTTGCATTTATCTGGATGTTACTTTGACACACATCTTAACTTTGTTGCAGATCAAACACACACTGAGTTGTGTTTTACAGCTCCACCTATTGATTGGTTCTGATCGCTCTGAACTCACTGAAGTCATAATATTCCTTCGTCAAAGCTATAAATATGATCAACTGGTGAAGAAACCCAAGCAGTCAGGCTGTAAACCAACAAGCAATTTATCCAGATGATCTGAACCTCGTCATTTAGAGATAAGGTAATGATCCCTAATTGCACAGGAAAACTGTTCACACTGGAATAAAATGAAGCAGTAAGATGATTTTTTTACCATCACATTCTCTTCGATGTAATTTTGACTAACCTGGAGGTTTGATCATGTGATCATTTGCTTGTGTTTGGACTATTTTTAGCACCACCGTCATTTTCCCACATCTCAGCCATTACTATCTCAGGCATTAAAATCAAACTCACATTGGATGAAACTGCAGTTTTCATACAACTATCTAAAGTTCAAGTAGTTCTTGCATGGTGTTTTTTTTTTTGTTCCTGTAATATTTTTCCTCACTGTGGGCTCATTTTTCACGGCAGTATAGTCCTGCACCCCTCTGGAAACAGCACAACCATGGACAGAAGTAAAGATACAGACACAGAAGATACGGATAGAATAACAGAAATAATAAAAAGAAAAAGCAGAATTTATTTGATTATTTAAAATTTTACAAAAATTGAATAAAGCTGGAATCAACATGCACATTATTTTTTAGAATAGATCCTTACCTATATACATTTTTACAGTGGTGGATGCATGGTGAATGGTGAATGCATCTTCCAACAAATTGCTCCTCTGTTTCTGAGTTATGCTGCATTTATTTTAATGATCCAGTAGGTTTTATTTTCCTCTCAGTCTCTCTAGTCATTTCCTCT
Source organism: Acanthochromis polyacanthus (assembly GCF_021347895.1). Lineage (NCBI taxonomy): Eukaryota > Metazoa > Chordata > Actinopteri > Pomacentridae > Acanthochromis > Acanthochromis polyacanthus. The sequence continues at coordinate 20,824,880 of NC_067130.1, forward strand.
CTGGTCTGTGGAAACACTGCCTGCAGTTCAACTGAAAATTCTGAATTTTTGACTGTAAGTCACAACTGAGTTAGCATGACTACACAGTTGTGCAGACAAATGCAGAATTATTGTTGTTAACAGAATCAGTTTACAGCAAACTGTTTATTTTAAGATTATCTTGTTGTCAACTTTCCAGATAAAACTGTCCCACATTTCTGGCTATCATGCCTCTCAAACCAACTGGTGACATTTTGGGGTTCAGAGAATTAATAAATGAATGCACACTGTGGGTATAGCCTCAGCTTTTTGTTGCTTTTTCCTGTTTATGGTCTGTGGGGTTCACAGCAACACATTTTCTCAAATCAAATGCTTCACCACCAAATCCTCAGAGTTTGGATGTTTTTTGCTGTTTTTATTTTGTCTGTCTGAGTGCAAATAGTTAGACAAAAACTAGCATTACAATGATTAATATGAACTACTAAACTAGTTGCTAATATTTTGAGAATTGTTTGAGTGATCTTTAAACAAAAGTCTTAATTCTTTGATTGTTACTTTTTCAAGGTGAAACTTTTGTGGGGGTTTTCGGCCGATGTGGCAGTAAACTGAATGTCTCTGGGTTGTGGACAAAAGACATTTGTCACATTGGACTTTAGGAAACACTGATCTATACACTTCCAAACTTTCACACTTTAGAGACCAAACAAGTAATCAGTTAATCTAGAAAATAATGGTTTTGTCAAGCCAACATGAAGAAACTGCTGTAAACAGTCATTCGCTCACTCTTTCTCCTTTTTTTTTTACACTCAAAGACAACAGCAGCTGCTAACAGTGCAGACACTCTGGCTGATATCATGTGATGCTCACACTCAGTGACTGTATGGAGAGGATCAGTACAACACAGCAGCAGAGTGACAAAGGCAAACTGTTGATGGGAGTTTTGCATGGCTGCATTGTCACACACAAGTGCACACATATGAACACACACACACAGTTCCTCTCTTCCTGTTATGTCAGGAAATGCAGGCCCATGTGCTTCCTGACCTCCGTCACAGAACTGACCTCACTGTCCTCTACTGGACCGTACGATGGTACCAACGCTTCTCTGTGAGGAGGAGGCTGCTGCTTTATCCTTTACAGGGATGGATATATATATATATTTTTATAGTTAACCATTTGAACACCACAACCTGTCGGCAGGTTTAAAAGGCATATCTTTGTAAAAAAAAAAAATCATCAAAATTACACCGCATATCAGACAGAAACTGCAAAAAGAGAAACGTCTGATTTTCAATTTTTTGACAACACATGAATTACTCATGTGTGATGTACAGATCGGAATCCAAACCAAATCTTGAATTAAAATTGTGGTAATTCGTTAAAACACTTTATTCATCACGTCTCATTCTTAAAAAATAAAACAAGTCCTGTACCAAAACTAAATGCTGAACTCTCTGTACACATTAAAACCATAAAGTTTTGACTGACTCAGTTGTGCCCAACAGTCAAAGCTGCATTCAAACAATGTAAATAGTTAAATATCTACAGCAACACCTGTGGACCCTTGGAAAAATGTTGCACATGATGATTCCAGTTTTTTTTTTTAAATTGTCAGAGAAATTTAACATTTTTTTATTTTATGATTTATAGCATTCTGATTGGGTCACACTGCACAGACAACATTAGTGCTCACTATACTGCCATGGTTGTGTTGGTTCCATAGAGGTGCAGGACTTTATATTGCATCGATCCAGCTGCTTTTAATTCAGATTTGTGCTCAACTTTTGCTGTTTACTGCTGTTGCTTGAGTCTGAGTGACTCTGAGGTTACTGTGAGTGTGTGTGTTTGCTTACATGTCTATTCCGTTCATCCATAATCCGAGCTATCTGTATCTTTTTCCTCCCCATCTTTGCAATTTTTCCTGTTCCTCTTCCTCTCTCCTTTATCACAAGTCTCTTCTGGCTTCTTCAATTAACTTCCAGGTCTTTGCGTTATTTTCACTTCTCAATCCCAAACTGCTGGCTGGCTTCTGCAGAGAAAGGAGAAAACGAAACACGACGATATTAAAAAAGAAAAACTAAGGTGAAGAACTGTTACACACTTCTGAGTGCAGGATTTTCCAAAGATAATGTCAAAAAATCACCAGCCTCTTTTATAGAAGAACCTATATGGACAGTAGATTATATTATCAATCAATGGGATGTATTAAAATGAGAAAATACATAATTTCCTGTCGCACACATGGATGAGAGAAGACCATAAACAGGTTTTTTAGATTTCTACATAGACTCATTGCCAGGGCGACACGAACAGAAAAAAAACATAAAAACAAAACAAACACAAACCTGTATGAACGCTTCATCTAATTACAAAAACTGGCTTGTGTGTGGGTGTCATGTCGTGCTTTGGTGAAGAGTTCAACCGCCATGCACGCACAGACAGGCAGCATATTGTGTGTTTTTCATGTCGCTGCTGCTGGATCCCCCTGACACACCCAGAGAGCAGCTTCCTCAGGGGGTTAACTGTATGCTCAGGAGGAAGCGAAACAACCTTGCATGTCAAAATGCAAATAATACACATGGAGCTGTCTGCCTCTGTTATACGCTGCATAAAACAACAGCTGCAGCTTCTGAGAAACCACACTTTAAGATGGGAATTTAACCGCTCGCCAGAAAACTTCCTCTGTGGGTGGAGCTGAATGAGGACAAGCTAGCGGGAAACACCTCGACTGTCACTAAAGTCTGCTCAGTCAAGATTTTTATAATCAGGATTCAGTGAGTTTGAATTTTTATAAGGATATCACATTTTGATAGATATTTTCACATGTGCATAAAAAAAGCGCTACTCAAGAAGATGTAGAGTCAGCCTCCGTCATTTGAGATGCGGACACAAAACGAAGTTCTGTAAAATATTTTAGCGGAATTTTGAGGACTTCATATGTTTTCGGAGATGGGAAGTTTTGTTATCTTCACCCTCAATAAAATGTTGTACGTGGAAAGTTTGGACACACCTTTTCATTCAATACTTTTTATTTTGTTATTTCCTGCATTGTAGATTAATACTGAAGACGTCAAAACTATAAAAGAATACACATGGAATTATGTTGGAAACAAAAAAGTGTTAAGCTTTGATATTAATCTACAATGTAGAAAATAATACAAATAAATAAAAATCATTGAATGAGAAGGTGTGTCCAAACTTTTAACAGCTTGTATATGTGCAGAACAGAAATCAGTCCTGCATGTTCTGGTTGACTTGTTTAGTGGTTATAGCACTAACCATGACGTGTTTCATTAAACATACATATTTATCACAATGTCTGTTGCATTATCATCAGTTTCTCTACTGATTTTGATGAGGCTGGGTGGAAGGCACTGATAGACTGAGGTACCTGCAGCTGCTATTCTGACCAGTCCAAACTAGATTATACTGGATATCTCTAATTATTGTTTTGACTGGTCAGTATGACGTTACAGTTATGTAATTTGAATTTCTTACAGTCAGTCTATACAACAAAGCTGGTAAATGTTAAAGCGTATTGCCACAGATGGCTTAAGGCATGACATGAAGCCATACTTGTTTGGTCAACAGGCAAAGCCAATATAATGAGGGGTCTTCTTAAAGTCAGTATAGCAGGATCTCTGTGTCTCAGTGAAAACACTCTTGTGCATGTAGTATTTGTCTGTGTGTGTGTTTATGTGTGCCATGTGACATGCGTCTCACTCCTGAAGTGCAGCTTAAGAGCTCTGCTCGCTGAGTTAACTGGATGTTCACGCGCAGTTAAATGGATGTTCACACACTCTGCGACAGACACAAACACACGACACACACACTCGGCAGGTTTTCTTGGCAGCTTTTGTGTCATCGTCACAGTCGGCAGGGCGACGACAGCAGAGCGTGACTGCTTTCAGGAGGTGGTGGCCCTCAAGCACACGGGCTGAAACCAAGAACGAAACGAGGACTCACGAAGTGACGAAGGTGTGTGCGCTCTGAACAAAGAGCAGAAAATCAATCCTTTTAAAGTTGGCACAGTTTGGTCTGATCAAGTAATTACCAGCATCGTCATTATTCATTATACAAGAGCTAAGTGGCAGCGATTGTTTTCAACATTTCTTTGGTTACATAAAAACAGACCATAGTGCTCAACCACAACCAAACCATAGCGAGTCCAAATCAAAAAATGGGTTTGCACATTGAAATCTACTGGATATTTTCTTTTGTCTACTTCAATTTTAGACTAAATGATTGGAGAAAAGTATCTAGCTGTGATCTTTGACTGACACTGTGATTTAACTTTATAAAGTCAAATTTCAGTTCAGTATTCACCATGTAACAAATGCAACACATACAGTTACATCTAAGACATGTTCAGGCACACTGGGTGTCTTTCAAGAGAAAAGCTTCTGAAAAAGTTAACTTTGATACTGAGAGATGAGATTTTTGGGGTTAAATCAACAACCAGAGAGGGGCTGAGAGCTTGATATACAACTATGTATTGAATCCAGCCAGTGGCCTGACAAGCACATCCTCTGAAATGTCGCTGCACATTGTGGCTATGCAGACTGCAGTAACTGTGACTGGTCCGCTTGGTTGTAATATGCTGTGTTTGTACAACATGATGATTTGTCTGTAGTCAAATGTGTAACAGGGTGTAACTGTATCTTTTTTCCTCATAACTTTGCTCATGATAAAGCTGAACAACTAGGGGAAAATAATAATATTCCAAATGAGATTTTTTGATTATAGTTTGATTTTAAATGTACTTTTTAAAGTCTAGTGCCAGTTTAATATTCACCGTGTAAGAGATTTAAAGTGTGATAGAACATCACCACATCAGAAATGTGACTGTCACACAAGGAGAATGACAGAAATTTGAAAAACAGTTTAAATCCTAGGGTTGACAAGTTGTGTTACATGTATCCCCACTTGTAGCCGATGATCTGCTAATAGTGTTGTTTTACATTCCAGTTCAAAGCTCTAGAAGTAAGTATCTTACAGGGTTTGTACAGGTGCAATTCCTACAGCCAAGCCCTTTTTATGTCAACGCCTACTGCAACGTAAACTCTAAAGTGTTGTGAACGCTTTGTCAGAGCACCAACTGTTGTCTATGAGTTACAGCATGCTAGCAGAGTTATCCTTTAAAGCTGCAGACACTGCAACTGGTCTGAATTGTGAATAATGTTTTTCCTCACACAAATGTTCTAATTCCTGCAGCCAGAACCTCAGGCTGTCACACCGTTTGGATCAATCGACCAGCCGCTGACAATCCTATCAACTATAATTCGAACAAGATGGCCATGTCCTCAGTGTTCACAGAAGCTGAGAAATTTGTTACTGGCAGCTCTAAAAATCAAATTGCACCTTCTGTTGTTAATGTGTCATTTCAGTTCATTCTAGGAATGATGCCCTTTTTATTTAAACTGCCTAAATCCCCTAATTTGCATCAGGTTTAAAAGAGATGCTATCTTTTTTTTAAAAAAAGAACTACTTTAAAATAAGGCCAGAAACTGTAAAACTGAGACAACTGAATTGTCCAGATGTCTAGTTACGTATGACACACGGTTCTATCTGGAAAATAACCAAATCTAAGATTACACCATGGCATTTCATCAAAATCACCTTATTCTACACATCTTGTTTAAAAATTCATCAAACAGAAACACATACTGTGAAGCAATGACTGACTTAGCTGTGACTAACACTCATGGGACAAAAATTCAGAGAGTTATCAGCTGAGCTGCAGGCTGTGTTTACACAGAGCAGAGGGGAGACGAGTATGGAAACTAATTAAAAGTGTAAACAGCAAAATATCAGTAGTATGTCAATCCACTTCATTTTTCCTGTACTAGTAACACCTGTGAATACTTTTAAAAATGTTGGACATGTTTATTGCAGGCTTTTTTTTTTAGATTTCTGTAAAATAAATAATCCAAAAAAATCTACTTTTTTAGTTGTTTTTTTTTGGTAATTTATGGCATTCTAACTGTGTCACAGTGCAGAGAAGACTTTGAGTTCTCTCTACTTCTTGCCATGCTTGTGCTGTTTACATGGAGGTGCAGGACTTTACACTACTGTTGAAAACGAGCCCACAGTGAGAAAAAACACTTGCGAGTAAACAGCTCAGAGCCTTTAGTTACCGACAGTCTCTGACCTTTTACAGTATGAATTGTGGTCAATTTGGTGTATTACTAAAGCTATTTTACATGATTTTAAAGCCAAGGTTTTTAGTTTTGCACTGCTGGTTGGACAAAACAAACTTGCAATGCATATTTGCACTCTAAGAAATAAGGAACATCAATCACTATCGACTAATGTAATAATCAGCTGCAGCCATAATGAAGCACATTGTGTAATTTTCTCCACCTCTTTTATTGTCTGGAATGCACCAACTGACAGCTTCTGACATGAAGCCATAATTGGCGTGTTTTGCCATAACAAAAACAAAAAAAAATATTACGAGCAGCGATGCAATAGTATCAAAATGATCTGCAGCAAGCAGCAACACGCTGGTGGCAGAGTGAATATCTAGTGTGTGAGTCACGCTGAGCCTTCCTCGCTTCAGGACAACACTACAAGGATCAACGCGGTTTAAATTTAGAGTGCTCACCGACAAGCACACTCAGCATGCTGCAGCAAAGAGAGGGAATTTTAGGCCGAGGAGTTGTGCTTAAAACAATAAGAATCAAGCGTTTGGAGGTGTAATTTAATGCAGAGTTTGATCTTCTGCAGCATGACGGCAATTCTCCACCCACCTCACCCTCCGCGTACAAACCTCCTCACTATTTTTAGACTCAGTGTGAAACAGAAGGACTCCAAAAATAAAAGAATGAACTTTTTACCCCAAACAACAATACGGCTGCTTTCTAATTCGTAGACTGAACAGCGAGCGGTGATGGAAATCAGTCGCCTCTCCTCAGCTGCTCCCTCACCGATTATTTCTCGACACACACACTCGGGCTGTGTCACTGAGTGTGCCTATGTGGTGTACATTTTCTGAGTGTCTACACAGCAGCTAATGGGTGACATGTGGTGGTGCCCTTGTATTCCTTGGCAGGACACTCTGCATGTCTGAGAGCCACAGAGGATGGGGGTGGGAGGAGGTTGTATGGGTGAGGACTGAGGGGGTAGGGGGGAGCTGGAGTCCATGCATAGAGGGTGGATGGACAGCTGGACCCATGTGACCCTCTAAGAGCCCGATGTTTAGCAAGTTTTTTTTTCTTAGAGCTACTGATTGATTAGAAAACAACAAAGAGCAGCTTATTAAAGTTTAATGAGCAGAGCATTAACCCTCTGAACCCTGGGTGTTTTCTGCTCTCGTCACATTTTTCCTCATTGTGGGCTCATTTGTCAGTCTACGGAAACAGGACAACCATGGCTCTCTAGTAGAGAGAAATGTCTTCTGTGCAGTAGGACACTGTAATAATGTCAAAAAACAATAAAAAGTAGGATTTCTTTGATCATTACATCCTTACCTCTTGCTCTGTGTAAACACAGCCTGTAGTTCAGCCACAAAGTCTGTGAATTTTTGTCTCCTGACTTTTGATCACAGCCGAGTCAGTCGGCACATCGAAATGCGCAGAACTGTTTTATGTTTTTTACTTAAAGGGTCAGCAAACTTACAAGGTCCACACCAAAGGAAGCTTTTCTCTCACAGAAAATGCTGTTCCTTAACTGCAGGTTTTCCTTCCATTACTTATCTACATCACCATGTAACACATCTGTATATACCCTGCTATACCCACTCTTCCCCCCCGTCCTCATTTTCACCCAACCGGTCGGGGCATTTGGCCGCCTTCCCTGAGCCTGATTCTGAGTCTGAGGATTTTTTCCCCCGTCCCCATCTCAGAGTATTTTTTGGACCCTTCCCAAAGTCACTATAGGGAACTCAAAGGCATCTTTGGATTGTTGGGTTTTCTGTTCTCTGTCTGCAATTCGCCAGGTCTGTACCCTACTTGAAATGACATATGTTGCGAATATGCACAAAAGAAGCAAAACTGAACTGAAAAATAAATTGATTGCATTGAATATTGAAATGCATAACGCCTGACTAACAGCTAGGTAAGAAAGAGCAGTTGTTGCTGTCCAACATTATTTTCTCATTCTAGCTGCTTCTGTTAGACTTATATTATCTGCCTGTACTCACAAATCTGGGGTTACTAATCAACGTTAGTCTGGGTTTGGTCTGGTCAGCGGACCATTCAATGGACTTTTCAGGAGAGAAACCTTAAAGCAACAATATCTAAAATGGAGTGTTTTGGACGGAGGCAGAGAAGAGATGTATCAATGTACAGTATGTGGAAAATGTGTTCTTGAACATTATAGCATGCAAACTAGAGCTCTGCGAAGGATCAAAAATAAAATTATAAATCTGTAAAAGCGAAGAATATAGGCTCTGCAAAGAAGTTAAAAAAAAACAGTTGATTATTTCTACATTGAGTAGCAGAGCTGAATCATATTTGTGTCCACCTACAGATTGAAAGGCCGAGCTCCATTTTTGGTTTTCACTAGCTCCTGACAAAAAAAATGCTTTTGAACATCAAAAGATGCAAGCATATTTTGGTAGACCCCTCAAAATAAAACCAGAATCCTGTAACTGTGTAGACTGTGTGATATTTAACTCCTAAAAGTACCTGCTACAGGGTGTAGTACTTTTAGAAAGACTGGGAATACCTAGGGACATCAAAATTTCTTTCTCTGCCTGGAGGTTATTAAGTATCACAGGAGTCTTTGTCATGGTTCCCCTTCACTAACTAAACCCACACAATGGGTGGCACTGTCCTTGTGGGACAGTCACATTAATCTCCTTGCTATAACAGAACTTGCTAACACGCAGTGCTAGTGACCGCCTTATCTGGTAATTTCAATACTAAACAGTCAGATGCTCCTGCCACAAACTGGGTACTATGGCTAATCTGTGTTAGTTATCTAGTATAAGGTTTTGACAGATGCTAAATAATAAATGCCTCAGGTCAAATCCAAGGCAAAAAAAAATCTTTATCGGAACGTCCCTAGTTAAGAATCAACAGTATAATTACTCTGCCAAGGAATGAGGCAGAGTTATGTGATGATTGGCATACATTTGTCCTTCTGTTTGTGTGTCTGTCTGTTCGCAACATTACTCAAAAACGGACTAACATATTTGGATGAAATGTTCAGGGAAGGTCACAAATGACATAAGGACCAAATGATTAGATTTTGGCAGTACTATAAACCGCATCGGCTTATAGTCAGGATGCACGGATTTGTTAAAGATTTCTGTATCATTGCGAGACAGTTGCACAGTGTCACTGTAACTATAACTACAAGTGAATACGACATCAGCTGTCTGCTGATGATCACATGATTGCGATCCTACTACAAATCAACTGCTGCAGACCACAAAGTGTTCAAAGATTGCACCCATCAGAAGTCATAAAATGACTGAGCAGCCTTGGCGGAGTACTGTGGTCTCTGAGTGCTTTTCTTGTTTGTGTGATTTTGTCAGACTAGTTTAGCTACTACAGTTAACACCTTACGATATTTTAAAAACATACCTTACCATTACCTGACTAAAGTAAATATTAACAATCAACAACATTATATACTCTAACAAGTAACCTGACTAATTTAAACATTTGGCTTGTGAGCCTTCAAAATTATACATGAAAGACCAAACTAGTCCAAGGATGACTAGTAACAGTGGTTGTGTTCTGTTACATCCACTGTCTGATTTGTCTATTCTTTAGACAAAAGATGGTTTAAAGGAACATGTTAGTTCTCTGGAAAGTTCCTGGGCATTAGTGTCTACTACTAAAAGTTCTAGGGACTTTCTGGGGAATTGCCACTTTGAATTTTGGTTTATGGCTTGTAGTGCTGAACATTGCAGTTTGCTGAACTACACACATATAAAACATCTTGCACTTCTAAAAACCTGAATTTACAAACTAGTTGTTTTGAGGCCGGCAATAATCAGGATGGAGCAGCCCAAGAGACTTTACAGCAATGGAGTGACAACAACCCAGAGTCTAGACTGGTTTTGTTTTTCCAATGCTGCTGGTGTACTAATTTGCTTCATCAACCTGAGGCTATGGCCATGCCATGGAAATATCACAATGTCATAGAGAATGCTTTATTGGTAGTTCTTGGAAAATGGGTCATGGAACTTTTTGTGGAAGAGTACCTGATGAGTACTCAAACAAAGGCTCCCAACTGATTTCCAAAAACTTGTGTGTTGTCATGTCATCAGTCATGTTTGGATGTGTAATAGGAGGTGGAGCAATGTGACAACAAAGTTCAAAGTGTCTCATCAACTTCAAAAAACAAACACAGCCTAAATTACTGATTAAAGCCCCATTAAAGGTCTCACATGTAGACGCAGGAAACCTGATCTAATACATGTGGTTTTCTTAGGGACACCCCTCTATAAGCAGAGAATGAGTCACTTGTGGCATAGACACTGAACCACATGCTCCTTGCTCAGCATAAGTGAATGATATCACACTGATGTTTGCAGTGTCTTTACAAGGACACAGCCTTTCCCTTTGCACAAAGAAAATTTAACTGTTTTTAATTTGATTCAAACTAAAACAGACCCCAGACTGTGAAAATCTGAGCTTTGTAGAAACGTTGTCATATCAAGTTGCTTCGTTTTGTCAGACCAACCATCAAAGAACCCTAAATTGAGAACTTAAGATCATAGAAAAACAGAATCAATGTTATAGTTAAATTTAATTTAGTTGTGAAGTTGGGTTTCATTAAATTATTTTATACATGACACCCTACATCCTTCCTGTAGTCTAAACCAATAATTTGTAAAGCTCCTAATGCAAAGTTTATTGGTAGCAGCTTCTCAAATGTGAATATTACCTAGTTTTCTGTTTTTATCTAGACCATGTCTACATTAAGCAATTTTAACAAAAAACAGCTAAAAAAAATTGAGTGTGGCACAAAAATAGCAAATTATTGCCAGAGAATTGCTGGATTTTTTTTTTGCTTAAAAAAATCACTTAAAGTATATTTATATTTATATTGTATACGTTATCTAGAAAACAAAGAGCGACTGCTGACATGATGACATTTTTAAAGTAAACATAAAGATAAAAATAATTATTAAATTACAATCATTATTATTACTATCATTATTTAATTTATGTAAAAAGCAATCTATAAGTTTTTGAATTTCTATTAGCAAAAAATTAGAAACTAGCAAATGGCAAATATTAACATTTGAGAATCTGGTTCCAGAGAATTTTGGTGATTTTATGGTAAAATTACTTAAATAAGTACTCATTTTTAGTATTGAATACTGCTACAGTTTGAAGCAGTTTAGTCATTTTATTAAGCAAAATTGGCACACACAAAAAAAAACACTTCAAGCACAAGTGTATTACTGCAAATATTTGCTAGTTTCTCAGTTTTCTATGACCATAATGTCAGACCATGTCCACACCAAGCTATTTAAATCTGTCCGAAGAGTCCAAATTTAGAGTCTACAGTGGTAAAAAAAACAACAACAAAAAAACAGAAATCTAAATATTTATTCTTGAGAAGCATTTTGGTTACAACACTGCTCAAAAATTAACCAATTTATAACTGTTAAAAATATTCTTCTTATTGTAAATATCTGTTATTGTTCTGGTTATCAACTTTTTTAAATTCTAGCCATGTCCACAGCTAGCTGGTAAAATCTGCTAAAGAAGTCAAAATATTCAGTTTATGATTGCAGAAAGTTGCAAAATTAGTAATTTGCCATTTGGAAAGTTGGTACCATTTTTTTCTTTTCTTTTTTTGCCTGAAACAACTTGTCTAATTACAACCTATTATTCAATTATGAAAATTGTTGCCATACCGGCTGTAGATAGTGGGGTTCAGGGTGTCAAGTATAACTGGGGTCCAGTTACACTAAACTTTGGCCCGGGGCCCCTCAGGAGGTCACTCCGGCCGTGCAGATCAACACCTTGTATGAACGTTTAATCCATCGTTACAAACTTTCTCCAAACACTCACCCAGAGCTGCTGCAGAAAAGTAAAACCACCGCGCTTTCATTCCTCACTGACGGGAAAAGGTCCCGAGTGTTTCCTCAGTGTCCTGCCGGAGGGAGGCGACCTGCCCGCGGCTACACACAACTCAAGAGCCGCGTCGCGCGAAAACAAGCTAAGTTGTCCAGAAAGTGCGGCGCAGCTTGTGACTTGTGAGGAGGAGGAGGAGGAGGAGGAGGAGGAGGAGGAGGATTAGCGCCGCTGTTTGTGTCCGCTTGTTTATCAGTCCAACACACATACACATATACACACACGCGCGCGCACGCCGCTTACCTCCACCTTCAGTCCCACATGTCTCCTTCCGTGTGTCCGTCCAGCGGGTCAGTCCATCCGTCCGTCTCCTCTCGGAGCACGCACTGCTCAAGCTGTCCGTGAGCACCTGGGCGTCAGGAGGCGGCACGCGCACCCACACGCACGCGCAGCAGAGACGCACAAATGAAACGAATATTGGTGAAACATTCAATTCAAACAGAAAAAAACAGAGCCTTTAATAAAACTAAAGTAAAAGGCTGACAACCTGCTTTTTAAATCAATGTTTGGTATTTATTTTTATAATAATTTTCATTTTCAACAGGTCTCCGAACTAGAAAGACTTTATGTTTGCGCTCAGGTTCACTGCTGCCACTCAGTGGAAACTATTGAAAGTGCACTTTTACCTATCAGTAATGGTCAAACCAGTGGTTGGACAATCTGGTCTTATATGCATGTTTAAAAATAGCAAAACATTATAATCGATTAATGGTTACAAACATTTTTCAATCAAAAATGGGATATTTTCCCCTGATTTTAGTCTCCAAAATACGATAGTTTGCTGTTTTTCTCTCCTATCTGAGAGTAAATTAAGTACATTTAAGCCATAATTTACTTCTCTTTAGTAGTTTCTTAAACTTTAGCTGCTATTCATCTACAGACTTCAAAGTAAATTCCCAAACATTTCTATGTAGCAATTTTAGATTTTTTTTTATTACATTTTGGACAAGGTTCAAATTATCTCAGACAATTTTTCCATCATTTTGGACAATTTTTTAAGTAATTTAGGACAGTTTTACATTCCTATGGACAAGTCTCTGTGTTTCTGTAATGGTGAGCGTGTGCCAGGCAATATGACATGCAGCTTTTATAACAACCCACTGCTAACCTAAGAATACTGTTTTATGTGCAATACTGTTTTTATGTGTTTTATGCGCTAAATTGTTTTTTTTATGTGTCTTATGTGCAATATTGTTTTCATGTGTTTTTTTGCGCAATACTGGTAGCACAGCTCTGAGTCCAAGACAAATTTCCCCAAGTAGGACAATAAAGTATATTGAATTGAATTGAATTAACCTCCTGCTCAAACTGCACTTCACCCGGATTTCCCATTTATCAGATCCATAATATGCACAGAAACATGACAGACAGATGGAACACTTTGCTTTTTTCTGCTCATATCCAGGAAACTTTCCTCACAATCGCCTAAAGATTAGCTGCCATTTAGCAGTAAAGTTTAAACTGAATTTTAAATGAGTCCTATGCAGCTAATATCTTCTAACAACTAGCTGACAACTTGCCACTCTGTATATCATTTATGAGCCGTGCTGCATTTATTTTTTTAATCCATTCTATATTAAGTATCACAAACACTCAGCCTCATTAATGTGCATACAAAAGTGCAAAAATACAAACTCCCAAGTGGAGAAAACATTACAACAAGCCATGTGAGTAATCTGCTGATAACTTGAGTCACTAACAGCGCTACAATAAACAACACAGCAAGTGAAGCGAAAACATACAAATCCGGCTTCTCCAAACTGTCCTGCCAGACCAAACAACAGTGTTTAAAGCTGCACTAATCAATATCCTCATATTAACACTGGATCTAATAACTACATGTAATGTGAGAGATGTTGAACCCACAGAGAGTTATCGTGACTCTGCAGCTCTACTCATCTTTTCAACCGGTTTCAACTCATTGTTGTAGTTGTTTTCATTCTGTTGAACTGAAAATTTATCTATATTTGAAAAATTTCCTAGCAGAATTTCCACAATACTCTATGTCTGGTGTCATTTATAGCCTCTGGTTACAGTATCCACCAGAGAGCACTGATAACCTTATGCTTTTAAACCGGTTTATGAGGTTTGTGTTTTCTGATGCTATGCTGATATATATGGAGACCGCGTCTGTCTGCTTTTGACAGACCTAATGTTTAATATGTGATCAACAGACAAGCAAAAAGACATATTTTTACTTGTATTAATGGATTTACTAATTTAATGTACTAAAAAGAACAATATTTGAAACCAGTAAACACTTTGCTTGTGTGTAGACTCAACATATGACTATATTAAGCTTTTATTTGTTTGTCTACATTGTAATAATTTGCAATATAAATTCATAAAACATAAGGTTATCCAGAAATATATGACGTAGTAAAAATTACCTTTATGCCCACCAGCTGTAACATTAAATTATTGCTTACACTTAAAGCAGTGGTAATATTACTTTAATATTATAGAACAAGATAATTTTTCCAATTTATTTTTGAGTTTTTAATTTTTAAATGTGTTTAATTATTTGTAGATTTATTGTTTTTTAGAGTTTTTGTCATTAATTTAGTTTCCAAATGCATTTTTATCATTTTACTGAAACTTTTTTGTTGATGCTTGATTATTATATTTTATTTATCGATTTATATATATATATATATATATATATATATATATTTTTTTTAACAGAGTCATTGCTTTATGTTTAGGTAGGGACAAGACAGATTTAATCAGCTTGAAAATCAAGTGAACCAAACTGCCTTTTTACCCAACAGTATATAAAGCATATATATAATATATATAATATTTGATCATTATTATTAATATGAACAATAAGCTCTTTTTAAAAAAAAGATGTCTGCATATGTCTTAGGAAGGTATAGCACTAATAATTACACTCCCGTTATATGATATATTTATATCATGATTAACTCTTTGAAAGGGACCACTCTGTCCAAAAAGCCCTTCCTGTGTTAATTTCAGTAAAATATTCAAGCACTCCTATTAAATGAAGAACATCTAGCAGCCAAAGAGGGATTTGAAGTCCAAAAACAGAGCTAAAAGACACCGAATATTGGACTCACATCCAACAACCAGAAAAATGACAACAAAAAGAATGCTGCTCTGTATTCATGTATGTATGAAATGACACTCAACTTATAGCTGCTGCCACCAGGTGGTCAGAAAATCTACTATTCCTGCTTTAATCTAACCCAGCATTCAATTTACATTTTCAGCTTCGGCTATTGTTTCGCTGTGTCATAAACAGGCTCTCCTTCTTCTCTAAAGCATTACTCAGCAATATTCCAAACCAGATCAAGCAATCACCCTTTCTTACACAAACACACATTATTTTCAGCTGACTCACCTGCTCTTTGTCTTCACCTGGAAGGTTTCCCAGCAGCTCCAGCTGTGGGTTTCAATCCCTTGTATCAAACAAGAAAGGATTAATTAGAAAACAAAAAATAAAAGAAAGACGTAAATGAAAGCAGAGATGTTAAGCCAGACCAGCTGGCTTAGAAGAGGGGGGACCCAGAACTAGTTTGGATCTGAGCTCTGTGGGCTCTGAGCAGCAGAGGCAGTCGACGCCCTCCAATGCCTCCGGCCCCCCCCCCCCTCCGTCCCACCAGCACCACCGCACACCCCCTGACCTCCTGTGTCCGAGTGTGTGGAGGAGCCCAGTCACCTGTCGCCATCGCTCGCAGTATATTTAGCTCCGAGGTGTCACTGATGCTGCCAGAGAGTGTGTTTGTGCTCGATGTGTGTGCGTTTGAGTGAGTGTGTGCGGCAGAGAAAAAATGTGTTGCTGACACTCAGGGGCCTCTGAGGGCCTCGGTGTAAGAGCCCAGGATTACTGGCCCAAAGGCCGGCGGCTCGACACATTACAGAGAGAGAGAGAGAGAGATCAAACCTGCCAGCATGTCCCAGATATCAGCACTCGGAGCATCTGCTTGGCGGAGGATTACCCTCAGCTGTCCACTCCTGTCAGGTCCGAGCACAGGGAGGAGAGGCTGGGCTGCTCGATGATCTATGAATCTGTCGGACGTCGGTGCAGTAACACGGCTGAGTAGCTGAAAGCCCAAAAACAACACCCCCCCGCTAGTTTCTAGACGTAAGAGCAGCAGAACCACTCTAACTCCTGGGAGGGTCATTCTGTATGAAATCAACCAAATCTGAAAAAAAGTTCCCACTTGATCCATTCACAAGAAGTACAATAACTTTAGTGTATGTAATGAAGTTGGGCAAAATCTTGTCATCATTCTAGTAATATTTTCAGTTACAGGCCCTTGAAGTACAGAGGTGGGTGAAACATTTTCTCATAAATACTTAATATTTTTCTGAAAAACACATTAGAGCTCTGTTAAAAATGACAACCAAATCCAGCTTTACATCCACTCTAGCTGTCACTATCTGAAGCCATGAATCAGTTTTTTGTTCCTCATCAGTTTTTCTATAAACAGCTTTGAGCGTTAGTATAACGGATATATAGTTTCAGCAGTTTAATGTCTATAAGATAGTCTCATCTGTTTTCTGATAATTCATTGCAGAAAACTTTAAAAAGTGCATTTTGGGTAATCTTTTATGGTTCTTATTACCATGTGTAGTCCTTAGTCCAAACTTAGTTACAGCAGGTGAAAGGTCATAGTCTTATCTACATTTTGACACCAGGCTCATCTTGTAGTAATGATTTTTCTTGTGTCAAAACTATTGTCTAATATAGACATATTCTGACAAACAAATGTAAACTTTGAGATTCTACTTACTGAAGGAACTTGAACTCTAATAATTCCTGTGCAGTCATTTTTCTGCCCCACATTAAGACAAATTTTGCATATCAAGATTATGCATCATAAATGTTCACAATCCTACAACAACTGATCAGAGGAGAAATTCTACGAGACTCTCAAACAAGCACTGAAACCCACAAACTACATTCACCGGTGTTTAAACATAACGGTATTTTTTTTTTAAATACAGAAATAAGCATCGTTAGAAGCAGCATCATTAATCAACAAGAAGAGCACTCAGAGAGCACAGTACTCCACCAAGGCTGCTCAGTCCTTGTATGATTCCCGATGGATGAAATCTTTAAAAAAAAATTCATGGTCCGCAGAGGTCGATTTGTAGTAGGATCACGGTCGTGTGATCGTCAGCAGGCAGCTGACGTAGTGTTCACTTGTCGTCATAGTTACAGTGACGCCATGCCTCTATCTCGCAATGATACAGAAATCTTTAACAAATCCGTGGATCCAGACTATAAGCCACATCACTGCCAAACTCTAATCAGTTGGTCCTTGTGTCGTTTCTGACCTTGCCTGAAAATTTCATTAAAATCTGTAAAACCATTTTTAAGCAACGTTGCTAACAGACAGACAAACAGACATACAAACCAATGCTGATCGTCACATACAGTGGGTACGGAAAGTATTCAGACCCCTTGAAATTTTTCACTCTCTATGTCATTGCAGCCATTTGCCAAAATTAAAAAAGTTCATTTTATTTCTCATTAATGTACACTCAGCACCCCATCTTGACAGAAAAAAACAGAAATGTAGAAATTTTTGCAAATTTATTAAAAAAGAAAAACTGAAACATCACATGGTCAAAAGTATTCAGACCCTTTGTAGCGACATTCATATTTAACTCACATGCTGTCCATTTCTTCTGATCCTCCTCGAGATGGTTCTGTTTCTTTATTGGAGTCCAGCTGTGTTTAATTAAACTGATTGGACTTGATTAGGAAAGGCACACACCTGTCTATATAAGACCTTACAGCTCACAGTGCATGTCAGAGCAAATGAGAATCATGAGGTCAAAGGAACTGTCCAAGGAGCTCAGAGACAGAATTGTGGCAAGGCACAGATCTGGCCACGGTTACAAAAGAATTTCTGCAGCATTCAAGGTTCCTCAGAGCACAGTGGCCTCCATAATCCTCAAATGGAAGAAGTTTGGGACAACCACAACTCTTCCTAGACCTGGTCGTCCAGCCAAACTGAGCAATGGTGGGAGAAGAGCCTTGGTGAGAGAGGTAAAGAAGAACCCAAAGATCACTGTGGCTGAGCTCCAGAGATGCAGTCGGGAGATAGGAGAAAGTTCCACAAAGTCAACTATCACTGCAGCCCTCCACCAGTTGGGGCTTTATGGCAGAGTGGCCCGACGGAAGCCTCTCCTCAGTGCAAGACACATGAAAGCCCGCATAGAGTTTGCCAAAAAAAACACTTGAAGGACTCCCAGACTATGAGAAATAAGATTCTCTGGTCTGATGAGACCAAGATTGAACTTTTTAGTGTTAATTCAAAGCGGTATGTGTGGAGAAAACCAGGCACTGCTCATCACCTGCCCAATACAATCCCACATGGTGGTGGGAGCATCATGTTGTGGGGGTGTTTTTCAGCTGCAGGGACAGGACGACTGGTTGCAATTGAAGGAAGGATGAATGCGGCCAAGTACAGAGATATCCTGGAGGAAAACCTCTTCCAGAGTGCTCAAGACCTCAGACTGGGCCGAAGGTTCACCTTTCAACAGGACAATGACCCTAAGCACACAGCTCAAATAACAAAGGAGTGTCTTCAGAACAACTCTGTGACCGTTCTTGACTGGCCCAGCCAGAGCCCTGACCTAAACCCAACTGAGCATCTCTGGAGAGACCTCAAATGGCTGTCCACCAACGTTCACCATCCAACCTGACAGAACTGGAGAGGATCTGCAAGGAAGAATGGCAGAGGATCCCCAAATCCAGGTGTGAAAAACTTGTTGCATCATTCCCAAGAAGACTCATGGCTGTACTAGCTGAAAAGGGTGCTTCTACTCAGTACTGAGCACAGGGCATGCTCTGACATGCGCTGTAAGGTCTTATATAGACAGGTGTGTGCCTTTCCTAATCAAGTCCGATCAGTTTAATTAAACACAGCTGGACTCCAATAAAGAAGCAGAACCATCTCGAGGAGGATCAGAAGAAATGGACAGCATGTGAGTTAAATATGAATGTCGCTGCAAAGGGTCTGAATACTTTTGACCATGTGATATTTCAGTTTTTCTTTTTTAATAAATTTGCAAAAATTTCTACATTTCTGTTTTTTCTGTCAAGATGGGGTGCTGAGTGTACATTAATGAGAAATAAAATGAACTTTTTTGGCAAATGGCTGCAATGATGATTTCAAGGGGTCTGAATACTTTCCGTACCCACTGTAACTCCGCTGTGTTCTTTGGTGGAGTAACAGTGGATAAATCAGTAACACAAACTGAGTAATGTGCACATTTGTAATGTGCTAATATTTTTGTTTTAGTCAACAGACACCTTATTTGAGTGCCTATTTTACAAATTCCACTGTGACATAGGAGAACAGACAATCTCAGCTTGTTTCAAAGGCATGAGCTCTGGCCTGAGTCCATCAACCGCCACAGAAGTCTTTGTCATAGTGTCCCATTGCTTGCTAAATCCATACAATACTGCTTGTTACTACAGAACTGTCACTAGCCCGAGTGAACATCTCCTGTGGTCACTATAGTAATAAATAGTGCCTGGTTGTTCCAGGTACTACAGCAAATTTACAAAACATTTTCTGACATGCATGTATATAATACAGGTTTTCATCATCTTTTGAAGCTTGAGGAGCCACAGTACACCCTCCTCATTGCATTTCATAGTGCTTTACTGGAGCTTTAAGAGAACGTACAAAATATTAGGAAACAGCTTGAATGCAAAAAAAAAAAAAGCATTTATACTCTGCCAAGGAATGCGGCACAGTTATGTGATGATCGGCATTGGTTTGTCTGATATTTTCTCTTTTTCGGACCAGTCTCTGTAAAGCCCAGAGATGGTTTTGCATGAAAATCCCAGCAGATCATCAGTTTTTGAAATACTCGGACACCAACAACCATGTCACGTTCAAAGTCACTTAAATCTCATTTCTTCCTCATTCTGATGCTCGGTCTGAACTTCACCAAGTTGTCTTGACCACGTCTACATGTCTACATGCATGGAGTTGTGGCCATGTAATTGGCTGATTAGCTATTTGAGTTAACAAGCAATTGAACAGGTGTACCTAATGAAGTGGTCAGTGAGTGTATGTCACCATTACATGTCACTAACTCAATGTTTCCCCTGTCCTGTGTCCTGTGCTAGTCGTCTCTGCAGAGGTCTCTGGATCTGGAGCTACGCGTCCCTGATCTGCAGCCGCTGGCCTCACCACCTGCTATCCTGCCATTCACACCCCAACACCTCCTGCTATCCCCAACCAGTTGAGGCAGGTGGCCGCCTCTCTTGAGCCTGGCTCTGTCTGAGGGATTTTTTGCTCCTTCCCACAGTCCCTCACAGGGAATCCAAAGGCATCTTTGGATTGTTGGGTAAGGTCTGTCCCTTACTATGCTAAGCGCTGTGAGATGACATATGTTGTCATCTCACAGCGCTTAGCATAGTAAGATGACATATGTTGTAAATCAGCGCTACATAAATAAAACTGAATTGAAATCGAATTGAATCTACAAAATCTCCATGTGAATTACTAGATAGAAAATAAAATTACAATAAAAGATTGACCTAGTAAGCAAAACTGCAGATTTTGTCCCATATACGTTTTACTTTTAGTCATAATTTTGACTTCATAAAGGATTTATTTTGGAAAAAATGTTGGCAATAATATAACATATAAAGTACCAGACTAAACATCTGAACTTTCAGTCTTTTTCAGTTTAGTGAGTTATAATTGTGACTTTCTCTGAAAATTTTAATCTTTGATTCCAATCATATTTTTTTGTCTCATATTTTAGAAAATGTCCAAATTTGAAGTTGATAAGTCAAAATGAGATTTTAAAAAATTGTCTTATCTCATAATTCTGTCAGAATTGTGACTTCTTAGAATTTCTATCTCTTTCATTTTTCATTGCATACTTTTGATGTTCAGAACTATATCTGATGAAGTCAGAATTAGAGGGGTTAACAGCAAGCCTAAAGCTAGCAAAACCAGCCAATCATACTTTACTTTACTTAATTTTCTAAATTCCTGTAAGCATCATGGCATATGAAGGGTGCTATACAAAGGATGTTGTACAAATAAAACCGATTTAACCTGATAGTTGGTATAATATCCAGAATGTTCTGTGTCTTCATGCCACTAAAAGAAGCTTCCACACAGTAGGTCAGTGAGTTTTACACAGTGAGGACCTGCTGATGGAGAGCAAACAGCTGGAGCGTGAAGGATTATTCCACCTGAAAATAAATTTTGTGCATGATTTCCCTCTTACAACACACAGAAAGGCAGAAGAGGGCACGTTGTCAGCATTCAGCGTCAAAGGAATGTGCAAAATGTTCCGGTGTGTTACATTTACGTGTTTTAATTTCCCCGCCGTTGGTTTGCATCCATCCTTCACCTCCTCCCAAAAAGAAATATGCTGTTCATTTTGCCCCCCTCCTCCCGCCGACCCGACGAGCTGTTTAGACTCCTGTCTGCACCATTTAGACTCAAGGAAATGAAAAGAGGTGGGAAGGAGAAAAAAAGGCCGACAGTGATTGTTTGTACTTCAGCCTGTCTTCAGGAAGCCGGTGAAACCAGGACCTGAAATTGAATTATAGCAGATTGCAGCTGTCAGAAAAATCAGTTCACCTCTGGCCGCCTTAGATGTTAAAACAAACTTGAGCCATCATCTATACATTTTTCTGACCTACAGATATTAATGTAATGCCATAAGTCATGCGTTAATATTAACAAAGAATGTAACTTTTGGTGCTGGTTGTGGTGGAGCTGCAGTTTTAAATAAATATGTGAACTCAAATCGGCAGCTTCATGTTTTCTTCTGTCAAACCAGCATTTTAAACCTCAAAATTAGGAATATTGTAAGAAAAGGCAGAAACTCACCTCACCGGAGAAGCTGAACAGTTGAAATGTTTGAATGTTTTTGCATGAAAATTGACTCCAGAGGGATAAATTGAACAAACTTGAATAAACTGATTCAATTTAAGTGCACTGCGAAACAGTTGAATTTTTTTTTCAACTGTTTCAAACTGGAATTCTTTGAACAATTAACTGTTATTTTACAGATGATCCCTTCACTGTTTAAGTATTAATATACATGTTGCCAAAACTGTACCTAATATCCAATGTCCATCCATCCATCCATTCTCTATATACCGCTTTATCCTCACTAGGGTCGCGGGAGGTGCTGGAGCCTATCCCAGTTGACTCGGGCGAAGGCAGGGGACACCCTGGACAGGTCACCAGTCTGTCGCAGGGCTACATATACAGACAGACAATCACACTCACATTCACACCTGTGGGCAATTTAGAGTGATCAATTCACCTCAGCATATTTTTTGGACTGTGGGAGGAAGCCGGAGTACCCGGAGAAAACCCACGCATGCACAGGGAGAACATGCAAACTCCATGCAGAAAGATCCCAGGCCCACCCCGGGATTTGAACCTGGGATCTTCTTGCTGAAAGACAAAAGTGCTAACCACTACCCCCACTGTGCAGCCCAATATCTAATGTAATATCAAAAATCAGTATTTTTTACTAATAGTTATCCATTATTCTGCAGTGTACGACCATAATGTAAAATCACACTGACGGCTTTTTATGCCACTAATCAAATGGTCAAAGAAAAGGCCTTCTGGAGGAAAGTTTTTTAGTCAGATGAAAAAGAAATTGAGCGCTTTGGCCACAATGACCAGAAATATATTTGAAAAGAAGAAGAAGGATTCAGCACTAAACTTACCATCAAGCATGATGGTGGTAGTGTTATGCTACAGGGCTGTATTGCTGCCAGTGGAACCAGTGCTGATTTCCTCCACATTCTTAAGGAAAACCTAAAATCATAAACCAGAAGGTTGGGTCTGGACACAGTTGGGTGTTCCAGCAGGAAAATGAACATATTAAATATAGCAAAGCTCAATTTTGAGAAATGTCCATTTCATTTTTCACATTTTTTTTCCATGTTTTGCTTATTACTCTGCCAAGGAGGCGATCAGTGTTGGTTTGTCTGTTTGTCTGTAGGTCTGTCTTTTAGCAACATTACTCAAAAATGGCCTAACAGATTTGGATTACATTTTCAGGGAAGGTCAGAAATGACACAATGACCAATTGTTCAGATTTTGGCAGTAATGCGGCTTATAGTCTGAATCCATGGATTTATTAAGGATTTCTGTATCATTACGAGATAGCGGCATGGCGTCACTGTAACTATGACAACAAATGAGCACAGCTGATGATCACGATTGCGATCCCACTGTGGACTTATCCATCGGAAATGACACAAGGAACAATTCATTAATTTGTGGGGGTGTTTCCGAGTCACATCAATTCCCGCTGCCCGGTACATATTTAGGTTACGCGATTCGGTATCCGTACATAATGTACACATGCATAGCACATGCCTGTGCTCAGCATGAGGTCATTTTGTTTGGGGGTGCATCTATATTAAATCCTCACATTCTATGTTGCCATGATTTCCGCAACGAGTTTTTTCAAGATTGCATTCATCTGAAATGATACAGCGACTGAGCAGCCTTGACGTAGGGCTGCGCTCTTCAAGTGCTTTTTTTTTTAGATTTTTTTGTAAATATAATTGATTGACAGCTGGAGGTATTTTGGAAGACCAAGAGGTACTTTTTTTCTAAGATAACAGAAATAAATTGTATTTTACACATGAAATATTTAAAATAAACCCACCTACTTTGCGCATTTACATGTAAGCAGCAGTAACGTATAACCAGTAATATATTATGCAGTAACACAACACTATTAAACCTTGCTCATATTTGAAAATATTGTTGAAATAATTTAACGTTAAGGGAACGAAAGTTAAAATTTCTGAATTTTTGACATTTGTAAAATTTCTAAAATCATATACTAGGATTCAAAAATCTTTTCTGCTGTTTTTTTTTTTTTTTTTTTTTTTTTTAAATCTGGGGTTATGTATTCTTATGTTTGTGCAGCGGCCACTTCTAAACGCTCTGACTGGTAACCAGAGTCAGAGTTTAGCTTTCATGTTCACCTGTCAGTCATTAGGTAAACTATGCTGGCCATGTGACAACACTTAACCTCTGACCCTGACCAAGACAAGGCAGCATGGCAGTGGAAATACTATTCCAGCAGGAGAAATAATATATTCATTAGAAGAAAAAAAAACAGTCATGGACAAAAGTTAAGCTGTATTTGTTACTTACAAAGCAAAATTACGATAAAAAGCCAAAACAATCTGACAAAAATTGAAAATCAAGTCAAAATTTAAACTTATCATAAGCATGACATAATTTTGAGATGGGAACTTCAAGTGTTGACAAAGTCACAAACGTAAGATAAAAAATAGCAAAAATATCAAAATCATTAGGAAAAAAATACTAAGTCAAATTATAAGATAGAAAGTCAAAATTTAGATTTTTCTTTAATTTTCATACTTTTTTTGTCACATTATCAATCTTTTTTGAAAGGAACTCCTTTCTTGTCCATAATTGTAACTGAAGAATCAGAAAAAGCTATATAATTTTACTTTTCAAATTGAAGTTGTGATCTATCTCTAATTTTGACTTTGTTGTATCCAGTTGTTCTAATCTGAACTTCGTCAAAAGCACGACATAAAAAAATCAGAGATAAAATATGAAAGTCATGAGAAAAAATTACATTTAGACTATAACATGGAAAATATTTTTTTCATATTTTTTAATTTGTAAGTAAATTAAAACCAAAAACTGAGAATTTTTTTTTACAATTTTACTATCTAAATCAAAAATAATGATCAGTGACTTTGACTATAAGTTTTATCTCATAATATTTGTACTTCACATGAATTATGTCACAAGTGTTTCATCATAAAATCAAATTTGACAAAGTCATATCTATTAAAAAAATCCTTAAAAACCAAGACTTTTCTTATGATCAAAAACTAAAATAAACAGTACATAACACTGATGGTCTGTTTTTTAATTTTTACTTCATTTAAGCCAGAATTCTGATTCATTGTGTCAGGATGATGACATAATATAGTTAATAGATAATATAGATTTTATCTGATACATTTAGATTTTGTAAGTTATTTTAATTCATATTCTTTAACACCAAGTCCACTAATAAAATTCACTAATAGTGAATGCTAAAAAAAAAAACTTCTTTATTTCTTTTTAAAAAAAATCTACGGCAGAGGTTATGTGCGATCGGTGTCTATACATCTAATGGTCACATTCTATGTTGCTGTGATTTCTGATCATCAATAACTAATAAACAAATGCTGCACTTATAAATAAAAAAGCTGCATTTCTGACAATGCCATATGGGGGAAGAACAGCCTTGGTGGAGTACTGCACTCTCTGAGTGCTTTTCTAGTTTATTATAGTGGCAGAAATGAGCTTCCATACATCTGCTCTGGCATGTTAGCAATAAGCTGATGCACCAATATCCATTTACGAAGAAACAATACATAATTGTACTTTCTGTCTCATGAAGGTGCTGTAAATGATGATTAAAAAAGTTCTGACATAGTCATGGAGTGTTTTTGTCAGCTGGACGTTTGACAGCAGTGTCAAGGTGGAGGCCGTGACCTTTGACCTCTGTGTAACAGTGACCTCAGCATGCATGGCCACCGTGAGAGGAGATACACTCTGAAAAAATGACTGGCATCCCAAGCTGCTAAACTGCACATTAAGCCGTTCGTATTAATAATATGCAATATACAACATTCACAATGGGCAAATTTTTTTCACATTGCCCCATGGTGTGTGGATGCCAGCTTCAACAGTTCATTTGCACATGCCCATTAACCAGTACATACAAAATGCAGCTCTGAAACTGCTTACTTAAAAACAGGTGAAATTAGAAGTCTAGAAGTGCTTAACCCTCTGAACCCCAAAACATGATATCTTTAATTTTAAAAACATGCCAAATTACACAAATAAGCTTGACGTACACTATTTAATTGGAATCACTTTATTCTACACATCTCATTTAAAAATTTGCTGAAGTAAAGTTGTTTGCATTACAGTTTTTCTCAGTCACTTTGGTACATTTCTCAGATCAGAATTAAAATTCTCAAAACTACTTGTTCAGTCTTCACATCATTGTGTGAAGCAGTTTCTCAGTTCTCAGTTCAACTTTGAACAAGTTGTAAATGCATTGGTATATTCATGCAAATGACTCCGTACAATTCTCTGCTGTTTCCTACATAATCAACTGCTTATGTCATGCTGATCAAAATGTATTATAATAGTCCCACCCTCCACAACATTTAGGTAGTAGTTCATTGCATAAGTCTTTCCATGCAAAATGGAAAAAGAAAACGATCCTCGGTACAGCTGGGAAGTTATTACTGGAAAATAATGACTGGATAAGGGAATGAGGCATATTGTGGAAAATATAACATACTGGATCAATAAAATAAGGTTGTTAAAAGATACATTCAGCATGGTGAAACAATTTGATGCGAAGAGTAGAGAGAAAAAGTTTGTAGAAGCTTTACAAACGTAATATCTGTAGTAGAAAGGAATGAACAGAATTCAGTCACATGCAGTCACATTTGATGTGAACACAACATAATCATGCTGTGTTTCATATTGTGTTGACAATAAACCATTATATAAATTGAATAATATGTTATATAATAGGACTCCACAGTGGCTCTAAACATCTCTCCTGAGTAAATGTACAAAGTAGTGGTAAAAAGTTGGTAGACACTGTAAGAAGTATCTGTAGGATGTGGAGCCTCCATTTTAACCAGTATTAGCAACATGTGTGGACACTTGGGAAAATGTTTGACATCAATTTGCATTGAACTTTGGGCTGCACAGTGACTTGGTAGCACTTTTACCTCACATCTAGAAGATCCCTGGTTCGTGTCCCGGCCTTCCCGAGATCTTTCTGCATTGAGTTTAGCTGCACAGTGGCAGATAAACTCAATGCATGCATGGGTTTTGTCTTTGTACTTCCTCCCACAGTCCAAAAACATGCTGAGGTTAATTGGTAACTCTAAATTGTCTGTAGGTGTGAATGTGAGTGTGATTGTTTGTCTCTATATGTGGCCCTGTGATAGACTGGTGACCTGTCCAGGGTGTCTCCTGCCTTCACTCTAAGTCAGCTGGGATAGACTCCAGCCCCCCGTGACCATAATGACGAGTAAACGGTGTATAGATGATGGATGGATGGATATTATATAATGTATTCTGTAAAATAGTCAAAGAAATTCATCATCATTCTTTTTTCTCTTTTTATGACTTATGACAATCTGTGTTATACTGCACACAACTCACTTTTCAGTTCTCTCTTCTTCTAGCCATGGTTGTGCTGCTTCCACGGCAAGAGAAAGGTGACAACAGCAAACGAAAAGAATCTACTTAACCCACAGGTTAAGTAAATGTAGCAGCACAACTCTGCACAAACCCTTGAACAGACTCAGTCTCCATCTGGATGCTTTGTGAGCCATTGACACTTACACAACTTAGAAATGTCCTTATTTTTGAAAGAAAAGTTGTTGTTTTTTTCAATGAAGAAAGCATTAAATTAATCAGAAATACAGGCTAGACATTGTTAATGTGGTAAATGACTATTCTAGCTGGAAACAGCTGATTTCTAATGGAATATCTCCATAGGGGTACAGAGGAACATTTCCAGCAACCATCACTCCTGTGTTCTAATGCTACATTGCGTTAGCTAATGGTGTTGAAAGGCTAATTGATGATCAGAAAACCCTTGTGCAATTATGTTAGCACTTGAATAAAGTGTGAGTGTTCATGTAAAACATGAAATTGTCTGGGTGACCCAAACCTTTGACTGGTAGTGTAAATGTTGCCCTTCATTGACATAAAAGCAGAACTCAGTCAGCGGTTACATTACACATTAACAGCATAATAATTTTGGTTTTCATATTTTGTTTACAATGAACTATTACATAAACTGTACTGTGCGCAATAGCAACGGTAAACAGCGATGGAGGAGTTTACAAAGCGAGCAGACACAGACATGCAGTGGGAATGCCTCGAGACATGCGCTGGATCATGGACTATGCCTGGCAGTTGGGTGAGGATGGATTAGTTTACACTCGCTCATGGCTTTCACAGTAACTTTATCTCTCGGACATCCCAGCTTCACCCAACCCACACTGCACTGTAGCGCTCGTTCTCAGAAACTGGACAAAACAAAACCCTCTTAAACACACTGAACCTTGTGTTGTATAGTTTCTGACTGAGTCCCATTACAGCGAGGCACACCTTGGTATGTTAAAATTACAGCATGCACCGAAGATTAAGAGGAGGTGGACAGAGATGAATCTTCCTGTAATAATATCTTCAGGCACACATCTGGTTCTCTTCAGAGTGAGCTTATTGCTTCTGTCGCTGCTTGTTTATGTTTCTCCAACACCTCATCCTGCCGCACCACCATCTTCCTACGCAGACAGTGAGCATGGCAACATGAGCACCAGAGGTTTGCTTTTTGTCACTTGTCTTTTTATTAGAAACTATACATACCCACCCACTCAACACAACAGCAGTCCAGACAGTCTGAGAGTCACCTGCTGGACAATCTTATTAAAATCCCCGCAGCAGGTAATAAGAAGATAAAAAATAAATTACCCTCTGAGCAGTTTCTGGGCATCTCCTGGTCCTGACACATTTTTGTGGGCTCATGTCCTGCACTTCTAAGGAAAGAGCACAACCATGGTTAAATGTAGAGAGAACAGAAATGTTTTCTGTGAAATGTGACACAATTATACTACAAATCATATAAAGGAAAAAAAGCTTCAATATTCATCCATCCATTATCTATACACCACTTCATCCTCACTAAAGTCGTAGGGAGGTGGAGTCTATCCCACCTGATGTAAGGTGAAGACAGGAGACATCCTGGCCAGGTCACCAGTCTATCACAGGGCTACATATAGAGACAAACAATCACACTCGCATTCACACCTCCAGACAATGTTCACCTTTACATGAAGTTTTTTATTTCAGAATTATTAATTCGGAATGAACTCATTCGGAATTAAAGTTCTGTGCTTCGCTTGGGCGTTGGAAAGGATTCTGATTGGACAGGGAGTGGAAGTGACGTATCCCTGTTTACCGGAAGAAAACAAATTCCATTTGCCGCAGCATTTCTTTTCCCCAACAACATGGAGGAAAAACAAAAAAGCATGCTTTTCGCTTTGCTTTTTATTGTCATTTTGAAACAGCAACTCGACAATGGCCTACTACATCTGTTGCGCCAGTAAGGTCGCAGAACGTGTACGTCGCTACATCTTCGCTACGTAAGGAGCCAAGCATGCGCAGAATGACCGGAATTAACTAAAGTGGAATTAACTGTATAGATGAATAGAATGTACACAGGGATTAGTTTAAAACGCAATTATGCGATCGCATGAATTCCCGCATTAATCACCAAAATGCTGCTGATTATGCGGGGGTCAATTAAAAGGCCGCATAATCCCCGCAAAACAGCACATAATTCCCGCAAGAATCTCACATTTCCATGGAAAAAAAAAGAGAAATATGCAGGTCTCGCTTGATTTCACAATTTCCGCATAAAATGAGAAAAGTATAACCAATATAAATGGAATTGTGAGTGAGTTTTTATGTCACGTCCGGCCTGACGTCATCAGTTCGCATATTCACACACACACTAGAAGCACGAGCTGATGCGGAGCGCGGCGCTCAGAGACGAAAAACAAGAATGGCGAATGCTCAAAGATCACACTTACCTACAAATATTTCAGCCAGAGACCGGGCAAAACAGTACCCAGATTTACTGCACGAAAATGGGGGGAAACTTTTTTGCACCCCGTGCAACATCGTTCTGGAGCACCGAAGAAAATGCTCCTTTAACCTTGGCACGTAGAGGTGGGCGTGTGTGTATGTGTGCGAGTACAGAGTGCGTAATAGGGGCCGCGGCGGGTGTGTGTCGGTAGCAGAGACGGAGATATGTCGAGCTGCACATGATGAGACAGAAGTTATTAAAAAGAAATATGAGAAGTCGATGTAAGCTCCAAGCAGTAAGTGTGGACAGTCGCTGCTGTTAAATAAAGTGCCCTGTTCTTCCCAACTGCAAAGTTTTGTTGGACTATATATTGGCTGTTACCACCAACGAGCAGGCGTAAACTAACCGTGACATCACCCGTTGGTTTCAACGCCGAGAAAATGAAGTAAGGATTTTGCTACTTCCTGGTCGCCGTTTTGGATTTTTTGGAGCCAGTGACGTAAAAAGCGTCATCAAACAGACTGGACCGGAGAGCAACTAGGGGCAGGATTGGCTAAGGACTCTCTTATCCTGCCCACATTTTACCGCAGAGGCTTCTGTTGCTGTCCATCAAGTATAGCCACGCCCCCTGGCTCCGTCAACTTTAACGATTTATTTAAAATTCAGTATTGATTTATTTTAAGATCGGTCACCTGATCTCTCATTTTGACCATGAAAACTAACGGGAAAAAAGTCCTGAGCTGTAGAAAATCAGTCTATCAAATTTTATTTTCTCCAAAAATGAATTGGGGTCTATGGAGAAAAAGCTTCTTGGAGCCAACCCTAGCGGACGGCGTGATATTGCACGTTTTTGACACTTCCGGGTTGACTTCAATTCTGGAGCCGGATGCTACGTCCACTATATATACAGTCTATGCCAACGAGCCGTGCTAAGCTAGGCGGGCTAACACTACCCGAGGCTGCCCAACCACGGTTCGGCGGCCGACAGAAACGGGTCGGTAATAACTTCTCCACGACACTGGAGCAGGTAGTTTGCTCTACCTCAAAGTATAACTAAGCAGAAAGAATCTTTTATTTCTGAGAAATTTGTGATTGAGGAATGTTTAAGTCATGCTTAAGCTGATAATAAATGAAACATTGGCAGCACTTACTGTGATGTGTCTTGCATGTAGTATGTCTGTTTATCTTTATATTGCTCTTTTCATTCAGTGGTAGCCTAGTAACAGGATGTAGGAGGAGAATCACCTTTATTTCCCAGTTCTTACATATTTCGCATATTTCACAACTATTCGCATACTTTGCAACTTTACGCAATTTCCCCGCATAAAATGTCATAAAAACCCCACATATTTATTCGCATAATCAAGGATTTTTGCCTGTGTTTTTCTGGAGGGTCTAGATATTTCTTACAGTCTCTACCAACTTTTTACCACTGCCTTGCACATTTACTCGGGAGAGATATTTCACCATGTATCTTTCAACAACTTGCTCCTCTGCATACTGTTTGAAGCCATGTTGCATTTATTTTGTTGGCCCAGTATGTTTCATTTAGCTTGGAAACACCTGAAAACTCTCAGAATTTGTTGCTCCGTGACTGCCAGTCACAGCTGAGCCACTAATGATTTCACATTTGCGCTGAGGAGGGCAGAAGTTGTTGTTTTTTTATTGTTTTTAGAGCTGGCTATGACTTATTTTTGTCTAATTTGTAAATGAGACATGTAAAATAAAGAGATTTTGATGAACAATTTTCAGCTTCGATTTGATTATTTTTCCTGACAGAACCACATGTCACACATGATTATTTTAGGAAATGTCTGAACGCTGAAAACCAGACTATTCTTTCTGTTTTTACAGCTTCTGGCTGGAAAACATACCTTTCAAGTCTGCTGGTGGGTTTAGGGGTTAACTAAAACATCTGAAAATTCCTTCCACTTACACACGTGGACAAAATTGTTGGTACCCCTCAGTTAAAGAAGGAAAAACCCACAATTCTCACTGAAATCACTTGAAACTCACAAAAGTAACAATAAATAAAAATTTATTGAAAATTAAATAATCAAAATCAGCCATCACTTTTGAATTGTTGATTAACATAATTATTTAAAAAAACAAACTAATGAAATAGGGCTGGACAAAAATGATGGTACCCATAACTTAATATTTTGCACAACCTTTTGAGGCAATCACTGCAATTAAACGATTTCTGTATTTGTCAATGAGCGTTCTGCAGCTGTCAACAGGTATTTTGGCCCACTCCTCATGAGCAAACAGCTCCAGTTGTCTCAGGTTTGATGGGTGTCTTCTCCAAATGGCATGTTTCAGCTCCTTCCACATATGTTCAATGGGATTCAGATCTGGGCTCATAGAAGGCCACTTTAGAATAGTCCAACGCTTTTCTCTCAGCCATTCTTGGGTGTTTTTGGCTGTGTGTTTTGGATCGTTGTCCTGTTGGAAGACCCATGACCTGCGACTGAGACCAAGTTTTCTGACACTAGGCAGCACATTTCTCTCCAGAATGCCTTGATAGTCTTCAGATTTCATCGTACCTTGCACACTTTCAAGACACCCTGTGCCAGATGCAGCAAAGCAGCCCCAAAACATTACTGAGCCTCCTCCATGTTTCACCGTAGGGACAGTGTTCTTTTCTTCGTATGCTTGCTTTTTGAGTCTATGAACATAGAGTTGATGTGCCTTACCAAAAAGCTCCAGTTTGGTCTCATCTGTCCAAAGGACATTCTCCCAGAAGCTTTGTGGCTTGTCAACATGCATTTTTGCAAATTCCAGTCTCGCTTTTTTATGAGTTTTTTTCAGCAGTGGTGTCCTCCTTGGTCGTCTCCCATGAAGTCCACTTTGGCTCAAACAACGACGAATGGTGCGATCTGACACTGATGTACCTTGGCCTTGGAGTTCATCTTTAATTTCTTTGGAGGTTGCTCTGGGCTCTTTGGATACAATTCCAACGATCCGTCTCTTCAATTTGTCATCAATTTTCCTCTTGCGGCCACGTCCAGGGAGGTTGGCTACTGTCCCGTGGGTCTTGAACTTCTGAATAATATGAGCCACTGTTGTCACAGGAACTTCAAGCTGTTTAGAGATGGTCTTATAGCCTTTACCTTTAAGATGTTTGTCTATCATTTTTTTCGGATGTCCTGGGACAATTCTCTCCTTCGCTTTCTGTTGTCCATGTTCAGTGTGGTACACACCTTTTCACCAAACAGCAGGGTGACTACTTGTCTCCCTTTAAATAGGCAGACTGACTGATTATGAGTTTGGAAACACCTGTGATGTCAATTAAATGACACACCTGAGTTAATCATGTCACTCTGGTCAAATAGTTTTCAATCTTTTATAGAGGTACCATCATTTTTGTCCAGGCCTGTTTCATTAGTTTGTTTTTTTAAATAATTATGTTAATCAACAATTCAAAAGTAATGGCTGTTTTTGATTATTTAATTTTCAATACATTTTTATTTATTGTTACTTTTGTGAGTTTCAAGTGATTTCAGTGAGAATTGTGGGTTTTTCCTTCTTTAACTGAGGGGTACCAACAATTTTGTCCACGTGTGTATAAAATGCTCCTTAAACAGAAATTATACATTCATATAAACTACCGTTGAAAAGTTAGGGGTCACATATCTTCTTTTACTACCAGCAACTACAACTAAGACTGTATAGAAGATTTAGGATGCCTCAATGAAAACAAATACAAGAAATACAGTTGTTTGCTAACCACTTAAAAACCTCCAAGAACAAGAAGCAGCACACAAATATTGTCCATCTACGAGGAAAATAAAGGAGACAAATGCTCAGGACTTGTTTTTGATCAAGAAAGTTGTAATTTTTCTTTAAAGTCAACTAGTGTCAGCCATGTTTTTTATACTGCCCGTAATCTCTAGAAGTAGCAACATGATCAACCATGGCTTCAATGATCATTTTCATTATCAATAGAGCTGAAGAATTTTTTCCAACAATACATGTTCAAAGAACCTTTGTTTGTGCTCCAAATAATTCAGTTGGTTGTTTGTGTTTTGCATCACTGAATTCATGTACACTACCATTGAAAAGTTTAGGGTCACTTAGAAATGTCTTTATTTTTTGAAAGTAAAGTATTTTTTTCAGTGAAGATAACATTAAATCTATCAGAAATACAGACTAGACATTGTTAATGTGGTAAATGACTATTCTAGCTGGAAACAACTGATTTTTAAAGGAATATCTCCATAGGGGTACAGAGGAACATTTCTAGCAACCATCACTCCTGTGTTCTAATGCTACATTGTGTTAGCTAATGGTGTTGAAAGGCTCATTGATGATTAGAAAACTCTAGCACATGAAAAAAAGTGTGAGTTTTCATGGAAAACATGAAATTGTCTGTCCAAACTTTTGAACGGTAGTATATGGTGTAATACAAACTCAGATTTAAAGTGTTTTGCCTTTGTTTTGCAGTGCTGTAGAGCTGTTTGTTTACAATCTTGCTCTCAGTACACATGTTGAATATTCATTATCTGGACATAGTTTCTCAATCTTTCCTACAGCAGTCATAATAACAGTAAACAGAGTCCTCAAAGTCAAACTCCTCTGAAGTAGAAACATCCATAAATGTGCCCTTATCCCTTTAACCCATCTAAATGTGGAGCTCCAGCTAATCTATGCTGTTACCCCCAAACCGTGGAGCAATCAGACGCTGGCGAGTTCCGCCGGTCTGATGTATTTTTAGAAGTCTCATCAACACAGATTACTACTAGCAATACAAAAGCCAGCGTGTCTGCGAGTGTGTGGAGTGGTTCAGTGGAAACCACAGGGGGGCGACTTTGAGGTTGTAACTGGGGAGGAACTGGGTTGGGTTATTTCTGGAGCTGCTCCGGTCCGACAGCTGAGCATGTGCCAGGACAAGGGCGAGCCGTGATCCTGCAGTAACGACCAGATGCAAGTCTGATCATCAGCGTCGGTGCTGACCTTCAGCCTGATTGTGCACACACACACATGTACAGACACATCTCAGCCTTTTATTACTGAATCACTTTCATTTGTCTCCCTCAGAAACTTCAAACCGCCGCTGAAACCACAGAGCCCTCCACTCTGTCATTGTGTGATTGACTCAACTTATTACCAAAGCAAATTGGGTTAGCGAACCGCAGCCCTCTTAATCATGCGAGCAGCAGACGGAGGCTGCAACACATGAAAAGTAAAGCAGAGGCCTTCATCTAGACCAGTATGTGAAAGCCTGAGGGAGCCAAATGACAGGGAGCTCACAAGGATCCGCCTTAAAGGGGGTTTGTGGTCACTTTCTGCATCTCAGTGTTTGACAGACTAACTGCCTTTATTATTTCAACACATATACCAGATTTCTGTGCTGTTCTTCTGTTTATACGTTTACTGACAGGAGTCTTTTAAACACAAGCTGCTCCAGTGAAACGTATCCCTTTTTTATCTCTTATATCATTTATTCATGTAATACTGCCTATTAATTAGACTGACTCCGAGCCTTTGAACTCAACTCGCTCCTTGAACTTTCACTTTGTCATAATGTTGACTAAGTCAGAATTCTGACTTTTTATCAAAATTTTGAAAGAATAGCTTTTTATATTTTAGACTTTCTGTCAGAATGACTTTGTGGTTGTTATAACTCTCACACAAAGCAAATTTTATGACGCATTTTTAATTTTGTCAGATTTTTCACTTTCGTTCTCGAATTTTGCTTTATACCTCAACTTTGACCTAAAAATGTATCAGACAACATGTCATAATTCATGAATTGAAGCATTTGAACAAACATTTGACTTTTTCTCATTATTGGAATTCGTAATATATTTATATCCATATAAACTTTGACAGAGAATATGAGACCAAAATCAAAATTGGGATTTTTCCATTTGATCTTACTAATTAAATTATTATTATTTAATAAGTTTCTATCTCAAATTTGTGTAATGAGAATGAGGTGAAAAATAAAAATATGGACTT
Source organism: Acanthochromis polyacanthus (assembly GCF_021347895.1). Lineage (NCBI taxonomy): Eukaryota > Metazoa > Chordata > Actinopteri > Pomacentridae > Acanthochromis > Acanthochromis polyacanthus. The sequence continues at coordinate 20,860,534 of NC_067130.1, forward strand.
TTTGTCAGAGACTGTACTTTTGTTGTTGATTTCAAAATTAGTGTTCTGGATTTTGATCTTAATTTTGGCATAAAAAGTATGAAGAAAAAAATTCTTGCCAAATTTTGACTCAAAACTCAGATTTTTATTTTTCTACTTGTATGTCAACTATTTCCCTTTTACCATTTCATAGCAAAACACAATTTATTGTGACAAAACACAGCTGCACTTTAAAAAAAACCTTTTAGCATTTTTACATAAAAAGGTCATTAAAAAAGGAAAATTTTAACTTTGACATGTCAGAATATTTCCCCTTTTCTATTACTGGTGATAATGTTAATATAATGTTGCTTGTTAACTAGACAGAGCGCTTGTCCTCACCTTGGCAGCAATTCTAAAATTCTTTACAAAGATGTGTGAAGAAGTTGGAACTGTCAGTCTAATCAGAAAAAAATGTCTGCTCTTAAAAGAACACAAGAACAAATGGTGTGTCGTTATAGTGACTTTTCTGATCAGCTCCCCTGTATTTAAATGTTGTCTTGAACGAATGACTCCATCTAGGGGCTGCTTTGGAGATGTCTCCAAAATCTAGTCACCTGACAGTGATGTCACCCGAGGGCTCTGAAGATGTGTTTTGTTTGTTTGTTTGTTTGTTTTTTTAAAGCAGCTTTGAGGAACAAAAATGTAACCAAGAATGAACATGAGAGTGTAAGTTCTGCGACACACTGCAAGTCCAGAGATGCAGTTAATAAGTTATCCACACACACAACAAACAGTGGGCCTGCTGTGTTTACAGTAGGACTCCAACTGCTGACTATTTCCTCGAGAATTTTCTAGCAATTAGCTGTTTGGTCAATGAAATGTCAGAAAATGGTAATAATAATAATAAGTCAGTCGGTGTTGCTTGTTTTGTCCAAAAGTATTCAGTTTCTACTCACAGAAAAAGAAAGGAATTAGAAAATAATTACTTTAAGAAAGACTGCAGACCATTTAGACGTTTTGTCTTTAAAAATTCTTTAGAAAATTGGTTTAAAAATTTGCACACACATCAGAACTGGTAAAAAAAAAAAAGAAAAAATTGACATTTTATGGGACTTCCACATGTGTCTGAGAAAATGGCTCCATAGCGCCCCCTGCAACATCTACTACAGGCAGGACATTTCACCTACATCTGTGAAATTTGGTGAGCATATGCAGCACGTCAGGGTAACCTGGCAATAGCCAGATTAATAATTGTGTAGTACTTGATAGTACTCCACAATATCAATCTGGGACCGCTCCATGTAAATCCGTTCGGAGGAAAGAGGCACGGATTGGACAATGCAACAGTATGTCCCGCCTCTGACAGGTTTGTTTTTATACAATCGCGGGATCTTCACAACGAGCGGAGCCAATTGGTAGATTAAACTCTTACCAAAACCCGTAGGTAAAAAAGCACAAACATCTTTACTATCCAGAAATGCGCAAAGCGCCTCTCGTTGTTCTTCCTTCAAAGCTAAAACTGACTTAATAGCAGCATCTACACGATCGTTGTCCTCCGTTGCCATGTTTGTTTTGATCTACTGGCGCTTGGTGTCGTCTTCACATCCGGATATCCCGCCCCACACACGAATACTGCTGCGTGATTGGCCCGTGCCAACTTGGCTCTGTACGAACAGTGAATGCGGGAGCGGTGCAAGATGGTTTCTTGAGAGATTTGTGAACTCACAAATATCGCGAGAAATCAACTTGCTGGCAAGGTTAACGTCAGGGTGCACAAAAAAAAGAGTAATCCATGTGCAAAATACTAAAACGTGCAGTTGTTGTTGAAATGTACTTATCCTGAAACCATTTTTTTTTTAAATAGGAGAAATAATATTTGAAAATATATTTTTTAAAAAACAAATAAGTCTGGAGTTCCCCTTAAAATGTCATTTTTCTCTTGTCCCATCCTCCTGATGACCAAATTGAACCTCAAGTAAAACAGTTAGTGAAATTTAAACCTCCTTTTTTTGGTATTATTTTTTAATTGATGTCTCTTTAATCATGGGAAAATGTTTTAAATCAGCATAATATTTGAATATTAATTATTATGCACCGAACATATGTCCCACAACAACCCTGGTAGCATAAACTTTTTAGCTGGTAGAAGGACAAAACAGTGAATCACATGATACACCGGAATTAGCATCATCAAACACTTTTTCAAAAGAATATGTAGAGCAAAGCTATGTCCTCTCTTCTATTTTTCATATTTTCATAACATTGTCAGCCTTGACTGAATGCCTCACTCTACCTCATGTAACCCTGTTAAGCATATTATCAGGAAAAGACATTCTTTTTACTTTTTTTTACATCAGTAAGTTTGTCTTCTTGGTCAGCAGTAACAGCTAGCTAAATATCTAGCTTGTACTCCAATTCTGGAATGATCTTTGTGTTTACTTTGATGTTTTTGCTAATTTTCAGGAGGTAAATCCTCATAGGGGTAACTCCAAGATACCTCAGATTTGGCCAGTATATACAACAAACCTTAGTGATGAAAAGTTATCAAAATCTTATGCGAGAGTCAAAGGATGTGGCCTTGGCAACCTCCTGAACTTTGATGCTTTGCTATGAAAAAGGAAGTGCTGTCTTAACTCCCATGTAAACGCTGCAGTCTCTCAAACTTTACATGTTTGATCAAAGTCCTGCCTTGGTGACATCCAGATATCAATATCCATTCACAGTCATAGCAGAACCTGATGGCAACAGGAAAGGACATGTTCTACACTTTGATGTGCTACTGTTAGCCGGTTGACCGTATTAACCTCAAATGTGGTGACGTCAGCCTGAGAACACTGATGCTGATTTGTGGTGAAAATTCCTCCAACGGCGTGTCTGTGGCGGCACATTAAACACAGTTAGCAGCTTTAATATTGATTTTGTTTAATTAATGCTGTATCTAACATCTCAAAACCTGTTGAGTCTTTTTGATGTAACTGAAAATACAAAATAAGTGGCAATGAAAAAGATTTGCTGGGAAAACAGTTTATTGTGTAAAAAATAAATAGCACATTCAAGCACTCAGGCAAACACAGCCAGTCAAATGGCCATGATGAAATGTGTGTGTGTTTCTTCTCCAACACTACAACTTCAAGAATGAACAATATAATTTCAACCTTTTCCCAACAGTTATTAGGATATGTTTAGAACAGAGTGAATATAATCACCTAGACGAACAACATCAAAGTCTGAAATGATGTTTGAGATGCTGGTGAGGTGAAGCGCCACATTTTACGAGGACAGAAACACAGAAAACTGGATGGCATTTTGCTAACTTCGAAGAGCAGCATGATATCGACACTTTACACGTCATCTTCAGGTCGAGCGATGTTGGCCGATGTTCTAACACAGTCCAGAGTTTTTGTGTAATGAATCAAGTACAAACCTCAGGGCCAATGGAATGACCTCAGAGAGAACGTCCCTGTTGACACTCAGTCACTAATGAGGACGACCGATCCCACCCAAAAGTCCTCAGCAGCAGTAAAATGTCTTATCAGGAATCTCCAGTCATGATGGACAGGAACTCGTCCTGGTTTACTGACAAAGGAAGGACAACAAGTCATTATAAAAACTATATTTTCTAAATGTCAATGCAAGGAATGCAGAAATGAATTATTGCAAGCTTGATTTGGCATGTTTTTAATTGTTAGTATCATGTGCCACATTGTGAAGCAGAACATGCTAATCTGTGTGTTTATTATCAGTATCGACTGAAATGAGCCAGATTTGAGGGACAACTCATGTGGCTCAGCTACTCACTTTCCCCGTCTCCGTCCGTGTCGAACTCGTCTATCATGCTGCGCAGCTCCTCGTCGCTGACGTTCTCTCCGAGTTCCCGAGCCACTCGCCTCAGGTTCCTCAGACTGATCTTTCCAGACTCGTCGTCATCAAACAGCTTAAAGGCCTTCATGATCTCCTCCTTCGGGTCTCGCTCCAGGATGCGATCCGTCACTGCAGAAAGACATTCAGGAGTTACTGAAGCACTTCAGCGTACAAACAGATGTGTTCCCATCCACTGTCAGGATTCGTCTCCCTTCTGTCGGGTTCAGACAAACTCACCTACTTCATTGAAATCCTCAAAGGTTATTTTGCCGTTTCCCTCTCTGTCATAGTCTTTAAGAATCTTCAGAACGTCCACTTTCTTCACTTCAAAGCCGAGTGCACGCATGGCCACCTGTTGGGATTTTTAATTTGTGATATAAATCTAAATGACGGATCAAACTAGATACCATTATGACCATGTACAAAGGAATACAAACATTCCACAAAAATGTTAACCCCCAGATATTGTAAGAAATAAGGCCACTAGAATGCATGTAAGCACAATCAATCATTAAAACATTCTCCATAGCATGTATTGACACGGCATCCCCACTTATTCATGATGTGTGCTTCCATGCTGCTTACAGGCAGTATTTTATGTCACAATATTTTTCATGCCACATAGAATACAATTTAACATTTGTGTCCCAATAATTCTGGTGACAGAATGGTGGCAAACCAGTCATTTAGATTCTGGAAACAACTGTTCCTATGGATGTGTAGCACATTGTGTTTATTAGTACGAAATGATGGATAACTGTCTTGGGAATAAAATCAAGCTCAACTACATATTCAGCAACACCTATTATTACAATCTGAGCATCAATACAAAGGACTGCTGTTGAGCATCAGGCAACTTCTCCTCCTCAAACACACTGGCGCCCTCCTTCGCTCACCTTCAACTCATGGTAATCGATTTCTTTATCTTTGTCAGTGTCAAATAACTCAAAAGCTTCTTTGATTTCGTGTTTCTGATCCTCGGTGAGCTCTCTCCTCTTCTTACGCTTGGTTTTGTCTGCTGGGAGCTCAGGTCTGTAGAGAGATGAAGGTGACAAGATGCGTTACACAAACAAAGCAGGGATCCCAGCCGTACTGACACGACTAACATTTAATTTTCGCCTGTTGCTAGACATGAAAGAATTTTGACACACGTGTAATCTCAAACTGACGTGAAATGAAAGCAGAGCTGTAACTACAGACTTAAAAAGATTTCGGACTAGAAAGCAAACTAGAAGGTGTCCAAGGCTTCCATATATATTTTATTAGGCAGATCATTTTAAAGTGGCACAGTAACTGATACACACATATAATACAATCAACAGCAGAGCAATATCAACCAACAAGCTGAAATTTTCTCAGCGCTCTGGTCAATTTTTATGATTTAAATGGATGTAAATGTGTGTTACAAACAGAAAACTTGATATTTTGGGCTAATAAATTACTAAAACAGTTCGTTAATTACCAAAACCGTGCAAATTATTTTTTGTCGATCCACAAACTGACAAATTGTTGCAGTTCTGACTCAGTCTTCAGAACTTATCTTGATTTGCCTTTAAAGGGAAGTTACAGCAAACAATATAAGCAAATACAGCGATGTGCAAGATCACTTAAAAATCAAATGAATCAAAATCATATCATAACTGAGTTCACCTGTGATTTCCAATCAACCTAACAGAATGAACATGCTTAGAAAATGATTAGCAGAGTTTTCTCAGTTTTGGAGCTGTGGGCTGTGTGGCTCCACATAGAAAGGGAAAATGTGATTGTAGTCTTAACAGAGGTGGAAAAGGATACAGGAAGATCAGAATTTGTTCGACATTTTCATTTAGCAGACACTTTTATCCTAAGCGACATACATCTGAGAGTAGATACAACACAAGCAAGGATCTAGTCAGAGAAAACAACCTGGATAAGTGCCGTAAAACACGTTCCCACAGTTGTAGCAGTAATCAGCAGGTGTAGAACAAGCCATAGTATCACTAATCATAGCTGGAGTGCTCGTCCTCCTATGATAAATGCTATAGACAGTCCACTACTTTCACAACCTAGGAGTGAAAAACAGATGGGTAAGTGCTTCATACTTGGCGTTATCATTCTGAAAGCTTAGACAGTGTGGAGGACAGTTTAGAACATCAACTTCTATGGACGTCCAGATTCACCACCATATTTTACCCAAGTACTGAGCACAAAATGGCTGTTTTCAGTCAATTGAAAAGTGCAATATATCATTGTCGAGTGTTGTTGTCATGCTTGTTCTTCTCACTGTTTTATCGGCTCATTTTGTAGATATATTTACAGTTCTATCTGTTCGGTCTTATTTGTACTTTGTAACACAAGAGTTGTCTTTAATTTTGTTGTGCATATATAACGATAATTAAAAGCATTCTATTATATTATATTCAAGAAAGAAAAAGCAGACTTCTCTCTTCAGCGCAAAACTGAAAGATGAAACTTTACTAAAGAGCATGAAAAGAAGCCTGATAAAAACATTAGGAGCACACTCTTTAGTCCATTACATCAAGATAAATTTATTCAGCTCAGATGGAGTCAAACATATTTGGTGTGAAGCTGACCAGGACCACCACAGTAAAAACATACTCCTGACAGCACTGAAGCTAGGTGTACTGATATGGGATTCCATTAGTGCAAAAGGCATCATGAAGATGACATTTAAAGATGGCACCTTGAATGTCTGTAAAATAGCTGCTGACAGAATGACTTCCTGTCTACAGAAGGTTGGCACAAGAGGAACATTCCAGTATGATAAGCATTTAAAGCACACTGCCAACATCACACTACAGAAGGACAAGATTGTCCTCTGACTTGACTCCTGTAGAACAGCTTTGGGGTGTTTTAAAGGGGTAAGGACAGCAATACTACCCTTCCAGCAAAGAGCAGCTGAAAAAAAAAAATCCCTGAAGAATGGCAGAGAATCTATCCGGGAATTTGGTTTCCTCCATACTGAGGAGAATCGAGTTTGTCATCAAAAATAAAGGTGGACATATGAAGTATGTCCTTAGAAATATATGATTTGAATCTCAGTGAAGATTTTTTTTTTTTGCCTTGTGTTCTTACTGCCAGCATCTGTGTTTTTTAATACAGTAAATATTTGCTGTGTAATGTGGTTTCTGTAACACAGAAGGTGATCCATGGCTACTGGGACTTGATCTACCACCTATCAAAGTCAATAATTATTACACCTGTTTGACTTTCATTCAAGGCTAATGATTATTATCCAGAGCTTTGCAGTCACAAATGTAACGGTAACCAAGAGATGCAACTTACTAGATAACGACATCATTTTTACACGTATATTTAACTGTTACCAAGCAAAGTAATCGGTTGTACAGTAACTGATAAAAGCCGGACATGCTAACGGCAGCTAACACAAATGAGCTAGCGCTGGTTTTGCGGTCTTACAACGACCTGTGCGGTGCAAATAACCGCAGTAAGTGCGGCAACACGGCTTACCTCAGAGACAGACTCATACTGGGAGGAATTTATGGTGTATAATGTAAAATTATTGTCCCTAAACTCACAGATATCACAGCTACCGCTAACAAAACAACAAATCCGTTTATCCGCGCTCACAGTCGAGGTTCCTATTGGCTGCTGGTCGCCAGGCAGCAGCAAACTGCCTTATGATTGGTTTATTTCTTCTTTCGCTAAAGCAACTACAACCGAGCGGCGCACTTCCGCCACCTGCTGTTCTTCTATGTTATTACTGCTTCATCTGTAATGCCAGTGATAGATACAACCTGTTGGTGACTCACATTAAGACAAAATGTTTTTGTATTACAACTTTTCTGAAATTTTAGGTTTAAATATAGAAATTACGTAGTCTATATCCAAAATGGCCTGTTTTTTTAATTATTGTATAACATCATCTTAAACATTTTTGTTTTATTTTGCTGAGATATTAGTGTCAAAGATTTTGATTTTACAGAGGGGCATGTGAATATCTTTTTATGTCGCTCCAAATCAATAACATCAGCAAATACTGTCAAAAGCCAGAGTAAAATCTTAATTTGTTTGGAATTAAATGTTGTATAAAAATTGTATAAAGTACTAAAAAACTTTAATTTGCAATAATTTCCCGGACAGAATCTGAACATTGGATAAATCCAGCATAAAACTTCTTGTTTCATTTTGTTAACTGAGTCAAAGGTTTTTAAGAGTATCTCTATATTTTTATCTTCCTTCAATCAAAAAATGCTGTCAACAGACAGGAAAAAATGTATCTTTTTCCCACCCTGTTTTTAGATATAAAATGTTCGATAAATCAGGCTGTGAAGTTTTATAAACAAGTCCCTCTATAAAAATATTAAGAATATAGAAAGGATTAAACTGTTGAATTTAGTGGATGTAAATGCTACTGCGATTTCTCATTTTTGAGAAAACAGCCCTTTAAGATGTGCATAAAACTTTGAACCTACAGACACAATGTGCAGAAAACATCCCAAAAACTCCAAATGAACTAGTGCATGGAAAAACGGCAGCATAATCATTTCAGCTCGACTTTTTATTTTAAGACATGGAACATCTGACCACAGACATGTAAATGGTCCCACAATTACAGTGACTTAGAATCAATCAATCAATCAAACTTTATTTGTATAGCACTTTTCATACAATAAAATTGCACCACAAAGTGCTTTACAACATTAAAAACATTGAATTAAAAACAAGAAAACCTTTCCCTCCTACCCTGGCTATGTACATATATATATACACAGCTGCACACACACACACACACACACACACACACACACACACACACACACACACACACACACACACACACACACACACACACACACACACACACACACACACACACACACACACACGCATACACACACTCTCACCACAGACTGTATGGAGACATGGTATGGCACTGAGGGTCATGGAAACCGTCACCACTGGGGCCATCCACACTGGGTGGAGCCACAGGCCATGACTGCCGGGGGCGCCGGCACCTGGACTCCCAGGACCCCGACAGACAGGGGGACCCCCAGACCGAGGTGGGAAGCATCCCATCCAGCCGGGGCAAAGGGACCCATAGACAGCACCCCCAGCAGCAGACAGGATACTGCCCCCAGTGAGGAGGACTCCGCTGAGCAAACACTGGAGTTAAAATAAAAAACTTTAAAGTATAAGATAAAGAAAGGAAGACATCCAGTGTACTGAAGCAGAAATATAGATTGGCATGAAAAGATACCACTAAGGTAAAGTGTAGGTATTTTGTACTTAAATCCAGAGTGGAGAGTTGGTGACATCTGCTGGCTAATGTTGAGTAATGTGATTACAATGAAAAACTCAGGAACAGACAGTAGCCCTGGTGACCCAGATATGTTACCCCGGCAGGGCGACAACAAGAGATAAATGCACATCCTATTGTACATTTTAGAAACCTAATGGATTGTTCACATCTGTTTCAACGATATTCCTCCACAATGTCCTGATTTAAAGAAGACATGTTTACCCTAGAGCCCCATTTTTTGTTGGCCTTCCCAAAAATGTGGGTGCAGTTGGATAAAAGCTGATATAAATTTTTAACAAAATATTAAACGTTTCATTTCAGATTTGCTCTTTTTTTAATCTTTGGGGAATTTATATCTTTTCTTTTTAGATTTTTAGATGATTTTGGGCACGCTACATCTGTCCATACATACATACATACATACATCCTATTATATTGACACTTACTCACTTCTGTGACTGTTTCCCCTCTCATTATAAAGTTACCTTGACATCACATAAAGAAAGCAGCATTTGAATGGTCAAAATTTAAAAGTGAATACATATTTAGTCGTTTTGATTAGGCCAGATGTGGGTTAAAAATGTACTTAGTGAAAGTGCAGATTTTGTGGTGTAAATGTTTTTTGACACTTTTGTCATTTAAAAGATTAAAATACTGAAAATAAATGCTCATTTTCTAGTAATGGTCAGGACTGGCATTGGTTTAAAAAAAATCAAACTTAGTGAAAGTAGTAAATAACATTACTATATAACAGTTTTATGACAGTACTTTTGACACAGATGTTTTTGTCCTTAAGGACCACTGTTTAAATTTTTTAATATAATGCCAAGGGGATAGAATTAACAGTTATTACATCATAAATTAGGCACAACAAAATTCCTCTCCAATAGGAAGTAAAAACTGATCTATCTTATGCCAGCTGTGAAATTTGAGGCTCTAATTTATTTGTTATCAGTTGAACCTGGAAGCACAGCAACAAACTCATGTTTAAGGCCCGTTTAAACTGAAAGAGCTGAATAGAGGCTCACACATCAGTATATCCAGTAAACCTGCACAAAGCAGAACAGAGTTCACCTCCAGCAGTCTGCTGTGGAACATCGACAGAGGCCTCTTGTGTCGATTGGCTTCAGCAGTTAGAGGCAGGAGATGAAAGCTGTTGAGTCCTTTAAAAGGCAGAAACACAGAAGAGACAAAGACAGAATGGCTTTAGTTTAGTAATATTCTAATATACACTACCATTCAAAAGTTTGGGGTCAACCAATTTCATGCTTTCCAATGAAAACTCACACTTTTATTCTTGTGCTAACACATTGCACAGTGGTTTTCTAATCATCAGTTAGTCATTTACCACATTAGCAAAGCTAGACTGTATTTTTGATCATTTTCATGTTATTGTCATTGAAAAAAAACTGCTTTTCTTTCATAAATAAGGACATTTCTTAATTGAGCCCAATTTTCTGAATGCTATAGTGTATTAGGGTTAGCCTCCGTTGGCTCACAGATGTTGAAAATCTTAATCTGAGATTCTCCTTCATGTTTAATCACACCTTTTCTGCAGACTTGTCAGATGTACATTGACGCAAAAATGAACGATAACGGGAATTAGCCTATTTTTATTGACTACTTTGAAGTGAATAAATCAGGCCTTTGACAGAAGGTGGCGCTGTATGCTGCAATACATACGGCTGTACTACACGAAGCAAATAAAAAACTGCACACAAAACCACCTGTTTGCCAACAAGGTCTTCAAGTAGCATTTTCAGGCAGGAAAGTTGTAATTATTATTTCATGTCAGAGAGAAACACAATAAAAGAAACAGCAGATCAGTCGTGTGAGTTAAATGTTTGCTACATCAGAACATATGTAGAAAAGCTGATTCCATCTCCCATGAAGCCCGTAAATGTTTTTTAAAGCCAAAAACCACCGCAAGCAAGAATTAAACCTTTTTTTTTAAAAAATCTAGTCATTTTTAAAAAAAAACTTTACCATTCCTATGACACACCTTCTCATTCAATGCTTTTGATTTAATTATTTTATACATTGTAAATTAAACTGAAGACATCAGAACTATAAAATAATACGTACGGAATTATGTTGTAAACAAAAAAGTGTTACAATGTAGACAAATAAAAAATACAAATAAATAAACAGTATTGAATGAGAAGGTGTGTCCAGACTATTGAGTGTGCGTTATGGAAACATGAGTACTGTCATTTCCTTAAAGCCGGTGCATTGTCCTTCTGAAAGCAGCTCTCAGAAGAGAGTAAATGGCTACAGGATGTTGGGATTTGGGACTGCTGTAGACGTGTTGTTGCAACCTCATTCTGCAGTACAGAATGTTCTGACCACCTCATCATTATTCTGCTGTAGGGGGACAGATGCTCGAAGTTGTTTGTATTTAAATCAATGAAAGTCCTGTTTAGCAGCGTTAAACTAAAGATGAGGCAACAGTGTTCCCTCAAAACAGTGAGAGGGGAATTGATTTGGTGGTATTTTTGCATGCAGTAGGCCATGCACTGTCACTAAAATTGCCTTTTTCACCACAAAACTAGCAGATGAAAACAAACACAAGAAAGCACACCTGTTTTTCTATTGTCTATTAATGGGAAAAATCAAATGGATAAAAGTCGGAAAAATGGCTTATTTTCACTTTGTGTTAATTTACCCTTTGTATTTTTTGGGGTATTCACTTTGGCAAAAATGACACAGCTTTTTAACTTTTGTTTCACTTCATCTTTTTATCTTAATGAGCAATCAGAAATGAACCTGTTTTCTCGTTTTTTTATTTATGGTGTTCGACCAAACAGCAGATTCTACTTTAGTACCTGGACTCTCTTCAAAAAGCTCCTCTAAGGGTGTAAGAGCTTCGGAAAAGACTGAATCGGACTCTGTCAGAGTAGAAACAGACGTTGCTTTCTGAGGCCACCTTCCTCCTCCCTGCCCCCCTCAGGCAGATTCGGTCTCTTGCATACCAGCCGGATGTTCACCACTCTGTTTACCCCACATGTACTCTGGGCGACTCACTCACATGTGGAGTCCTTAGAAAGCTGCTTCTGTGCAGCCGGCTGATGGCGGATAAGGTAAGTACTTGCTGTGGTCATGATGCCGCCCCCCTCCCTTCCTCATGTTCACCTCTGCAACAAAAACAAGGCTGGCAGAGAGAGGACGCATGAAACACGAGCTCTGTCTGAGAGCTGGAGGTCTGTGGAGTTCAAGCACAGGACAGTACCAGAGAGCTCCACTGCTTGTTTCATTTTAACATCCAGCAGATCAGGTTTTACATGCTCTAGATCACATGACTAAACAACAGAAATCACAAAAGAATATGATTAGCACTGAGGTTTTTAGCACTTTTTTTTTTTTTTAGCACTGTGGGGCTCCATTAATGGCATTGGATCAGACATTCATGTATCCCAGATGATGAAACCTCCAGACTCTGGTGATCCTCTGAACTTTCCTCCCCCACCACAGTGAAGATGGCAATTTGGAGCCTTTCCAGTAGGTTAGGTCTCAGTGGTTATTGAAAAGACTGCCTTGAAATTTACTTCAGATACAAGCTGTGATCAAAAAGCTCCAATGCTATGCCTATAAAAATGCAAAATTGGCCACCAACTCTATCAAAGCAGTCTCCTTGTCCAGTGATAGCTCTCAGTGCTTCTGTAACACTTGTAATGATCCCTGGAGGTCCCATTCTGTGAACATGTCAAACACCATGTGTGATGACCTGTGTCAAAACTGTGTCAAAACAGTGACTATTCGAAATCCATTAAATTTTGGGACAAACCACAAATCTGGTGAGTGGGGCAGGTGGAGAGCAACAATTGTGCTGTTGTGGACAAAGAACAATGTTTATCAGCACCTATATGCCATCGTGCCACAGTTCAGGTCAGCTGAATCTTCTCCCTGAGATGCCTCAAGGTGTCTCAGTTCCACTCTACATCGGCAGGCCCTGGAGGATAAATTCATGGTACACCAAGATGTGAATACTGAAAAAAAAGTGCAAGCATGCTGCAGGGGTTCCTGACTGATATCCTTCTATGGTCTTGGGAGCTACAGTTCTTCCAGTATTAAATTGTCGTCTCAGAGATGGCGCTGCAGTCTCATGAGGAACACAGAATGTGAGGTATGCTCTCTGTGTAAGTTGGAAATCCAAATGTGCACCTGGCAGACACAAAAACATCTGCTAACATCTGCTACTGTTCATACATGTTGCACATACACCATGAACGTCTCACAATTTTTTAACTACACCTTATGTCAGGTGGATAAAAGCCTGACTCAAAACATGCGGGGAGCAGGGCTGATTGGCCAACAGGTTGTGCTACACTTCAACTTAAAGTCAAATAGTCAAAAAAAAAACAAAAAGGATTTTAAAAAAACACTTGGCCTTGAAAGAAAATGTCTTAAGGTCACCCATAGTAAACAATATGCCTGCTAAACATTAGCATGATAGTTTTGTCACTGTGAGCATGTTAACATGCTGGTGTTAGCATTTAGCTTAACCCTCTGAATCCCAACAGTTTCCTGGTGTTTTCTGCCCTTGTCACTGTCAGCTACTGCAATATATGGGAACAGCATCAACCATCGCTAAAGCAGAGAGAACTCAAAAATGTCTTCTGTGCAGTTTGACACAATTACCATAGTTAAATTTCTTGAATTACTGATTTTGCTCTTTTTTGAAAATAAAAAACATGAAAACAAAATGTAAAAAAAAAAAAAATTTCCAAGTGTCCATAAGTGCTACCAACACTGGAAAAAAGTGGGGGCTCCTATACTATAGATTTTCATGAATTATACTACCGTTGAAAAGTTTTGGGTCACTTAGAAATGTTCTTATTTTTGAAAGAAAAGCAGTTTTTTTTCAATGAAGATAACATGAAAACAATCAGAAATACAGTCTAGGCAATGTTAATGTGGTAAATGACTATTCTAGCTGGAAACGGCTGATTTTTAGTAGAATATCTCCATAGGGGTACAGAGGAACATTTCCAGCAACCATCACTCCTGTGTTCTAATGCTACATTGTGTTAGCTAATGGCGTTGAAAGGCTCATTGATGATTAGAAAACCCTTGTGAAATCATGTTAGCACATAAATAAAAGTGCGAGTTTTCATGGAAAACATGAAATTGTCTGGGTGAATCCAAACTTTTGAACAGTAGTGTACATTTTTCGCAATCATTAAAGACTCAGCATCTTGAACACTACTCTGCACATCTTGTAATATCACACATAGACTACTGCAATTCCACACTGGCAGGCCTCCCTTAATGCACGGTCAAAACAGCATGTCACCTTGCTGTTCAGATTGTTTCAATGGCTTCCCATTGCTACCCACGTCAAATTCAACACTCTGACACTTGCATTCAAAACAAGAAAAGCATTCAGAGACTGCAGTACTCCACCAAGCTCCTCCTCAGTCATTGTAGGATTTTTGAAGGATGAAATCTTTAAAAAAAAAAATTGTGGTTCACAGCGGTCGAGTTGTAGTAGGATCACAATCATGCTATCGTCATCAGGCAGCTGGCATAGTGTTCACTGGACATGCCCCTATTGTCACACTTGAACTTGTTTTGTGGCTCTTATCCAGGTTGTTTTCTCCTGACTGGATCCTTGCTTGGGCTGTATCTACTCTCAGAGTGGATAAAAGCGTCTGCTAAATGAAACCGTAGAATTGTAGAATCTTCTTTGTATCTTCTCACAATTTATTCCTAGTGCAATAGTGTATTTATTTTATCAATCAAGTGTGTGTTATTTTCCTCCCAGTATCTGTAATTGTCTCCATTTTTTTAAAAATCAGACATGCAGAATGAAGTGATTTTGGTGAAATATCATGACTTCCAGCTTAGATTTGGTTGTTTATACTGACCAAACCATAAATCACACTTGATGCATTCAATAGAAGTTGAAAGTCAGAGGATTCTTTCTGTTTTTACAGTTTCTGCTTGATAAATGGTGTCATTTTGAAAGAGGGAAGGTCTTGTAAGCCACTGAAAGGTTCAGAGGGTGAAAGCATCTCTGTGGCTGCAGTAATCTCTCAGAGCTGTCAGACTGTAGATCCTCTATATCTGCCTGACGTTTCCATTTGAGAGATTTATGCCCTTACCACCATATTTTTCATTCTGCTAAATAAGTAGTGCCATTTACAAAGTTTGTACATTATCCACAGCAATGCTGACTCTTTCACTGGATCTGAAAATATTTTTTTTCAAAGCTGAAGACTCTACAAACCAAATTTGAATTCTTTTCATGATAATGGCCATAAATCTCAGAGATAAAAAGTGGTCAAATGGACTTCTAAAAGTGAAAAAAAAATATGTGTTCTCATAAATTGGATGAACCAAGATTTTAACAAATGATTACTGACCAACATATTGCATCATAAAAAAGAGAGCATATTTGTGCAACAGCAGTCACACCCAGCTCTTCTTCAGTAAAAATGCTTGAATACACTTGAGGCAGATCTTGCTTTGCAGCTGGGTGTGGTTCAGTACTATGTTGGGTTTGAAAGATTTGGACTATGTTTGTCAATACTGTCATTTTGAATGAACAAAAAGTCACCTGCCTGGTCATCTAGTACAGATACACTGCCTGTCAAAAATGCAGACACCTGGATTTCACTAAGCAAATAGGTAAGAGGCCTCTATTGAATAATTACTGCAGTGATGAATACGTTTCAGCTGCAGCAACTTATTTAACCCTAGCTGATGCAGTGAGAAGCTTCTCATTTCTTAAACAACCATGTCAGAAGACATATCCTGTGGTCATGGAAAGGATGTTAAACTGTTTCAGAAGAGTCAAATTATTGGCCTGCATCAAGCAAAGAAAGCAGTTAAGGAGATTTCTGAAACTACTAAAATCAGGTTAAGAACCGTTCAACGCATTATTAAAACCTGGAAGGATGCTGGTGAACCATCATCTTTGAGGAAGAAATGTGGTGGGAACAAACTCTTCGATGATCGTGATCGGAGATCACTTAAAGATTTGGTGAAATCATACAACACGGTCTCACGGGGATTCGTGAAACTGTTACGTAAATTTTTTGTTTCTTTTTCGTGCGCACCAACACGATTTCGTCATGTTTTTCGTGCCGCTCACCACGAAATGTTTTTCGTGTTGCTCACAACGAAACCCGCTGTGGTAATCACAGCTGAAAGTGGTTTATACCAGCGGATTCATGACGATCTAAGCTGTCCATCGGCGTATACTGCTTGTGTGATCGCGTTTGCGGCCGCCGGCCGCCGGACATTCTTTAAATTCCTATGCAAATTGGTAAGTGTACCACCGGGTTATGGTTAGGTTATGGTTAGGTTATGGTTAGGGTTATGGTTAGGGTTATGGTTAGGGACGATGTCATGCAAAATATAGCGTTGGATTCGCCATGGTTTTACATTAAAAATATAATACACACATTCGTTTGAAATACGTTCTGGGTGGCACGAAAAGTCCGCCGTTTAAAATACATTGGTGCGCATTTCGTGGTGAGCGGCACGAAAAACATGACGAAATCGTGTTGGTGCGCACGAAACCGAAACAAAAATTTACGTAACAGTTTCACGAATCCTCGTGAGATCGGGCTGAATCATACCACAAGAAATCAGCAGTAGAACTCACAACTATGTTTAATAGTGAAAGTAAGAGCATTTCCACATGAACAATATGAAGGGAACTCAAAGGATTGGGACAAAACAGGTGTGTAGCTTGAAGAAAACCACTGATGAGTGAGGCTAATCAGAAAAAAAGGCTTCAGTTTGCTACAGGGCATAAAGATTGGACTCTGGAGCAATGGAAGAAGGTCATGTGGTCTGATGAATCCAGATTTACCCTGTTCCAAAGTGATAGGCACATTACAGAAAAAAGAGAGGCCAGGATTCATTGGGCTCACATTGAGAATGAGTGGATCAGGGCGCATGAGACTTCATTTTCACTTATGAATTTTCCTCCACAGAGTCCAGACCTCAATCCCACTGAGATCTTTGGGATGTCCTGGAGAAGACCAGAGTCTTCTCCAGGACATCCAGCACACAGCGATCTGACTCTCCCATCATCTATGCAAGATCTTATCAGAAAATTAATCCAACTCTTGACAGAAATAAATGCTGTGACATTGCAGAAGCTTATTGAAACGATGCCACAGTGAATATGTGCCATGCTCAAAGCTAATGGTGGTCCAACAAAATATTAGAGTGTGGTTTTTTTTTGGGCGGGCAGTGTAATTCAACCCATCTTTACTCGCAGTGTCCCAGTGACTCAGAGGTTTGTATACCAGCCATCCAGAGCCTTTCCTGGAGAAAGATACAGCTCCTCTCTCAGCCTCTATCTCAGCAGTCACATGTGAAACAGGAGACGCTCTCTGAGATAAGCAGAGACCCAGCGGCACCTTCTTCACACAGCGCTGCCACCGCCGGTGAGAACTCTCTGTGGGAAAGACATGATAGCGGTGAAAAGGATACAGCGGGTCAACAACAGACCAAAGTCTTTGAAGAGACGGAGATGATGTGAACAGGGTGGATCAGCAGAAAGCTCTGGGAAATGTTTTTCTTGCAAATAACAGAGGTTTTAATAACAGATGTTTGGAAGAAACACAAAGATCTTCGTAAATTCTTTTGTTAAATTTGATTCAGTACAACAAAGGGCCAAAGCATTCTGACCACTCTCTGATGAAGTAATTACTGTTGATTATCTCATAGCAAGCGTGCTCACCAAGCTCTGGGAGATATTAGATAGGAAATGAAAAATCGGGTTTGTGTAGTCAATTTTTAAAGCTCTTTAATACTCTAATTTGGGCTGTTTATCATTATATTGTTGTCTATTGTTGCTTATTGTTGCTCTACTGTATGATGTATGCTGCTGTAACATGGGAAATTTCCTCGGACACGGGGAGTAATAAAGGATTATCTTATCTTATCTTATCTTATCTTAAACAGACCAGGCACCTATCTAAATTAATGGAGGGAGTTTCATAGTTGTAATTTAAAAATTGTGGTCACCAGTCAAAGCTGATAGAAGTCTTAAAAAGTTTGGTGCCTTTCCCAACAAAAAAGAGCATTTCTCCAGTGGTTATACTTCTGTTATGCGTAGCTTTACAACACTGTCCTTGAGTCAGTGCAAGAACATGACTGACTGGATGTTTCCCAGTTCAGCTTCAGCTGTTACAGAGCAACCCATTGACTTTTTGGAGGGAGGGGCAGGACCTGTGTCATACAAGTACCATCTTATGGAATTCTTTTATTCATTTCTGTACAGGGTTCTTTAGGTGGTAGCGCTCTTCCTTTAATTGTCTCTGATGTTATACCTACCTACTGATCTAAGGAGGGACAAACTACGAACAGGTTTCAAGATGTTTGGAGATGTACTGGAGCAAGCCTGATCCATGTGGTCTGGTTCACTGGACTTATGATGTGGGCACGAGTCGGCCATTGGCTGCGAAAACTACAAAAAAGCTCCTTTTCCATTGAGTTGTTCCACATCATGAATTGTGAATGGCTACTGAGAGTAATTAAGGTTGTTGGGGTGGAGCTGCAGCATGTGAAAGTCTCAGTGTGTGTTCCTGTCATTAAACTAAATTCCCCTGAACTCCACCCTGAAGCAGCACAAAGACCCCCTGTCCACACCGCCGGCACACCGGGGCGCGGCTCTACAGCTGCAGCAGACGGTGCTGGAACTGCCAGAAAATACACTATATGGCCACAAGTACGTGGACGCTCCTTTACCAAACCAAAAGGAGAAAAATACCGGTGACATCAAGGAAACATTACTGTGCTATTTCCATGGTTGTAAGCACAGTGCTGTGAACAGCCACGTTTGTAGTTTGGAGGAATCAGACAGATTACAAGTCATGCTAGGACAACTCACAGGTAGACGTCTAAAGAATCAAGACCTGATTTGGACCTGATTTGGACCCATGTCACTCAAAAGACCCAAATTTTCCCAATCGTAATCAAGTCAGCTATGGTAGGATCTCTTTTGATTGCAGCAGGTGTTAAAATATGCAAAACCTGAGAGAATCCAACAATGTAACTTGAGTGTATTTTACCTCTGACTGTGTTATACCTCACAATGAATGCAGGACTAAATGGTGTACTGAGTGTAAACATTTTCCATTATTTTGTGTTTGAGCCATGATTACTCTCCTTCTTATCATTTTACTGATACTTGTTTTCCCTGCAGCTCCCTGTCAACAGATCAAATTAACTAAAGGATGATCAGGTTGCTGCAGATGCTCTCTATCTATTCAGGTCTCTTGGCGTGATTGCATTTTTTATCAAGTCAACATCAAATTGCTGCATTTTATGCACAGATCTACCTTAACCTTGTAAGGGCCCTTGAAGGTGGGGAGAAAAGCTGAGAAAGTATAACAGCCCACAGGTTTAACACTGAAAGTCCACTCTCAGCCCTGCCTCTGTCAAACAACAACAGTCTGTTCTGACCAAAAGTCATTAAGCTCACAGTAAGATTTACTCTGACAAACCTCCTCCTCAGTGGTTGCAGCTTGCAGCCCGATTGCTGACCTTTTCAACCGTTTATTACTTTAACCTTCTGCTGGGAAAGCTCGCTGACCGCAACAATGGTGCAGTTAATGGTGCAGCTTTAGCAGACTGTGCAGCAGAAATGCATGCAGCTGAGTTGATGCTGCACTGCAAACAGGAACAAATCCAGAGATACACACACATCATTCCATTTAAACTGAATTATTATGTGCATTTATGATATTAAAGTTGTGTATTCTTGATTACGCCACAGAGCTCTGGATTTAGTTACATCATCAAGTTGTAATCAAATGTTCACTACTGTTCAAAAGTTTGGGGTCAGCCAGACAATTTCATGTTTTCCATGAAAACTCACACTTTTATTCATGTGCTTATGTGGTTTTCTAATCATCAACTGGCCTTTCAGCACCATCAGCTAACACAATGTAGCATTAGAACACAGGAGTGATGGTTGCTGGAAATGTTCCTCTGTACTCCTATGTAGATATTCCATTAAAAATCTGTCATTTCTGGCTAGAATAGTCACTTACCACATTAACAGTGTCTAGACTGTATTTCTGATTCATTTAATGTTATCTTCATTGAAAAAACTGCTGTTAATTCAAAAATAAGGACATGTCTAAGTGACCCAAAACTTTTGAATGGTAGTGTTTATATTCTAATATTATGAAAATAGTGATTTTTTTCACGTGTTTTATGATATGTAACTATCTATGTATCTATAACTACATATATCTGCAAAACAAACAGTATTTATATCAGCCTCAGCTGCACTTTGTGTTTGGTGCTAAAGTGAAAATCATCCTGCTATGTTTGGTGCTTCACTCTCTGTTTTAAGGACTTAGAGACTGAGAGCTGAATGGGATGCGTCCCAGAGAAAGGCCTTCCTCTGTTTACATGTGTGAGCTTGGTCTGTAGGCTAATTAGGAACAGTTTCTGGGTGTCTCCATGTAGAGGAACCACACTCTGTGGGAATGTTGCACAACGCACTCACCCGAGAATTAATTACATTCCCATTATCACATTCCCTCTTTCATCCATCCATCTCTGCTTATTGCTTATCTTTCTCTCCCGTCATGTAATTTACAACTCTACGCGGTCATTGTTTGGACCTCTGTTCTCTTAAACCAGTACATCTGTTGTTCTTGAGCTACAAAGCTAATTACAGTAAGAGATCATTAAAGACAGATCCAATCAAATAGTTTATGGAAGAGGTTACAATAGCAGCCACGTTTAGGGTTACAGAGGACATTATTTTAACAGTTTACAGGGAATTAAATTCAATATCTCAATGAATCTGGAATGACTTTGTCACTATTGTTGTTTGATGAATTTGTTGTTGCAAATTTCAATTAACAGACACAATGTAGACATTTTTTCATTAGACCACATTTTTAAATTGTTTTCCTGGGCGAGCACATGGAAGAAATAAAGCAGCTCTGTGAGACAGAGTCAATGCTTGATGTTACATTGTAGAAGACAGATTTGTTTTATGATGTTTTGCTTAGTGTTCAGTTTGAAGATGTCCTCTACTTGTATAGACTATACAGCTGTCTTGATGTTTCTCATCAGTTGTGGGTGGTTTTATGGTGCACAGCAGTGCGAAGCTAAGCGAACAACCACTCTGTGAAAAACAGAATAGATTATTAGTGAGTCTAAAAATCAGGCAAATATGGAGCACTATGTGAACTTTGAATTAGATTTAAAAAGACTAACAGCAATGAAGGTCCGTAATTGAAGATAAAAGTTACTGAGACCAGATTATTTGGAAA
This sequence comes from Acanthochromis polyacanthus, assembly GCF_021347895.1. NCBI lineage: Eukaryota > Metazoa > Chordata > Actinopteri > Pomacentridae > Acanthochromis > Acanthochromis polyacanthus. The sequence goes on from NC_067130.1 coordinate 20,881,879, forward strand.
AAGTGGTTTGACAAATAAAGTCAAACTAGCTTCCCTTATTAAAGCTTTAGCTTTACTTTGACAACATGAAAATGACATATTTTAGTGGACAGGATCACACCACTCTTCCAACATTTTACATCCAACAACATTTTCCTGGTACCCCTTGTGATTCCGAGCTGTTTCCAGGCCAGATGAGGTATGTAATCCCTCCAGTAAGTTGTAGGTCTAACCTAGGGTCTCCGCCCAGTTACCTAGAATGCCTCCAAACAAACCCCATTAGGGTGGGCCAAGCCACCCTACAGAGGTAGGCTTTCCATTTCAGGAACTCAGGGCAGGTGTACATTGGCGCCAACATTTACAGGTATGACCCCATAATTGGCCGTTTAAGGCTCCCTTTTTCTATTGTGGTGTAGAATCCAACAGCTTCAACCATGATGTTAACTCCAAGTGCACTGAGACAACATCAATAGTGGGTAAGTCAAATGGGTATGTTCGCTTGTATGGGAAATTATTTTTTTTGGTTGATGGCCAAAGGAAGACTGCTGCTGGAAGAGGGCATCAAAAGGGGCAGAAAAAATGGCACTCATGCTCCTGAATTTAACCAATCAGTGCTTCCTAGAAATACCTGCCCTCAGGTTTGGTATTTTTTCTCCTCTGGAAACACCCTGAAAGAGTTTCTGCAGAGGGGGTTCTTGTGATAACACAAAGGTTTGGGCCGCTCTGAAACAGCCTCATTTTTTAACAGTTAACAGTTGCTTGTTGAATCCCAACTACAATAGAAACACAAAAGATAAAAGGGAGTTTTTTCTTGTGACTGTTGCCTTAGGGCGAGCTCTGGGGATTCAGGGATATGGGTTCTGTAAAACATCTAGAGACAATTTGAATTGCAATTGGCGCTATATAAATACAATTGAACTGAACTGAATAAAAGGACCATTTAGGGGGTACACATTTCTGCATTAAGGCTACATTCACACTGCAGGGCTTAATGCTCAATTCTGATTTTTTGTGAAATCCGATTTTTTTTGCGTGTTTGTTCCCATTTCCAATTAAATGCGACTTGTATGTGATCTCCTGTGTGAACCTCACACAACCCAAAAGTGTCCCGCATGCGCAGAAGAGGACACAATAACGACACGCAGAGAGAGTGTTCAGTGTTTACGGAAGTAAACATGGACGGTAACAGTAGAGCATGTCTGGCCATTTTAAAGTTGTTGTCCAGCAGGAGCCAGCATATTGATAACTTAATCGTTTTAAGGAGAAGGTCAAGAAGGAAGAGAGCCAGAATTTTGGCCCTGGTGTTTTGTGGGGCAGTGGAAGCAACGTCTGTCCAGAGAACTGTGTGGGTGCAGAGTTGCAGCCAGGAGTGGTGGGATAGTGATGTGAGAGGCTTCACAGATGCGGACTTCACTGAGAATTTTCGAATGATAAGGGCAACCTTTACGTACATATGTGAGTGCCTCTTTTTAACACGCTCACGGCATCTTCGGCAGCCCGAAGACGTGTTTTGCTTGAACGCAATTTGTTGTGTACCAATGACGTATGGGAGACGCCAGCGTGTCGTCATTTGCTATGGTCACGTGGTACAAGACTGCTACTGGTTGGCAAGAACCGGCAGTAACATAACGGCTTGCTACGAGAACGGTATCGGGTTTGAAACAAATACGTAAAGTTATCGCTTTTCATGAATGAAATTGCACATGTATTTACCACAATGGTAATAGCGTGTGTAGCTGTTGGTTGTACGAAGCGTTTTGAGAAGGGATCAGGCTTGAAATTTCACCGAATACCAATGTTAGGAGAGAGAAGATGGCGGTGGCTTCAGCCATCAACAGGAAAAATTGTACCCCAGTAAGCAGCAGAGATCGTGTTTGTGGCTCCCACTTTTCTTCAGGTAAACTATTCAACAGTTTAGCATGTTTAGTATGTCCAACTTTGAGCTTATTTACCAAAAGATATTGATTTAGTGTCGCATCCTTCGCGTGAAGCGATCTCTACACTTTCGGTTTGGTTCAGTGTTGTCATGTGTTACCGATCGCTTTTTAGGCGATGAAAGTGCACTAAAGTCGAATGAAGCATATTCAATAACATCTCCTTAAGCCAGCAGTCTCCTATTTGTAACCATATTTGTTTCTGTATGCGTCTAGCGATCGTTTTTTAGAATTGTCCTGTTTTCGATCACCAGTGCTGTGGGTCTGTTACTGTTACATAGAAGCCATACTGGAGACAAAAAATACAGCAACTTCTTGACGTTTCTTTGACATCTTGTTGAAGATTAACAGAAGATATATTATTTTTAATTCATAATTATATATTTTTGGGTGGGTGAACTGCCCAGCGGTGTCAATCAATTAAAAACAAATGTCGGTGAAGGAAATGTCCGGCCAGAATGAAGGATCGTCAACCCGCCCAGTCTTCAAATTGTAGGGATCTGGCAAGGTTTTACTGTTTCCCTGATGTCTCAGCTTACTCACATATATTTGTCGGGCCTCAGGTGATAAGGATTGAGCATAATCGGACAATTTCACGAAAGGATAGTTCGCATTGCTATCATCAGCCATTGTTCCTCTGGTTCCTCTTGCCAACCAGCGCCGTAATCACGTGACTTCGTGACGTCACTATTTTGTAAACACTGGCGTCTCCCATAGGTCGGATAAATGTGACCTGGCCATTCAGACTGAAGTCGCATGGCAAAAGATCCGATACGTATTGGAATTAGGACCACATATCCAAGTGGCCTGGGTCGCATTCAAAAAAATCAGATCTGTGTCATTCAGACTGTCATGAAAAGATCAGATACAGGGTGCATAGGGCCAAAAAAAATAGGATTTGGGTCACTTTAGCCTGCAGTGTGAACGTAGCCTTAGGCTACATTCCTGTGAACATAGTGTAGTTCCTGCAGCAGAAAGCCAACTTGCAACAAGTTTTCAGAACTTTTTTTTCTCACTACCTAATCTTTTAATGTGATATTTCACAGTTGTGGTGTCTCTAGTTTTGTTCTACATTGTGGCAAATCAAAGATTTTATACTTCAGTCAGATAACTGTGGATTTTAATAATATTGAACTCTTTGCATTAAAGCACAACAGCTTAAACATCTACCATTGTCTCGTCCATTTTTTAACTGTAGCTCTTATTGACTGCACCACTTTGGCAGCAGATGTAGATGTTTTAATGGTGAATGTTGGATCAGAAGGTTTTACAGAGTTGGGTGGAAGCTCGGGGAGCAGTGGGAAGAACTCTAAATCAAATCTGTATCCACATATTGAGCAACAGGATCGGGTGCCTCCTTTGTTTGAGACTGTGCCTGAAATGTTTGGTAAGAGGGAAAAACAACAACCCAAAGGCTGGAGGTCCGCTTCAGGTCGCACTGCAGAGAGTGATGGGAGCGAGGAAGCTGCCAGCCTCAGCGGCACCGAGATGAGTTGATGGTTTGGTCTCCAGTTTCCAACCTGCAGAGCGCACCTCCCGCAGACATCAGCACATTTCACCTGCCCGTGTCTCCTCTCACAGCCCCACAGGAGGAGGAGTGGTCGCTGCCACTCTGCTCTCAGCTTCAGAGGAGCCGCTGTTGGAGCCGCAAACGTCCGCACCGCCTGTTTCTCCTTTACCTTGACGTGCGTAACCGTTTTGCGCTTCATTCCGCGTCTTGGCTGCCGAAGAGTTGAGACTTCAGCCGCAACGCAGCGCACCAAGCGAGGTAAAGTTCCTTTAATTTGGACATTTTTACATTCTTTACAAGCAGATGAAGGGGATGTAAGATTGCTTTTAGTGTCGTGTTCATTTTGGAGATGTGATGTGCGCACATTTCCAACGCGTTCAGAGATGTTTTTGCACTTTATTTGACAAGATCATAATATTAGGTCGTGTAACTATTGGAATAACTGTAATAAAAGGACAAATGTTTATTTAAGAGAAAATATACTTTACATAGAAATGAAGATATTAGAAACGCATTTCATTATTTTTTAAAGTACCAGTAAATATGTTTTCTATCGCCATTCCTATCATAGCAGTCCTAGAGATTGTAATCCTATGAGTTGTAAATAACAAAAAGACCAACAATGTAAGGGTTTAACAAACACTATATTACAGAAAAGCATCAATTTGTATTTCTATTCTCACATTTAGAATACTGAAGAGCAGAAAGTAGCTCCATGTGCTGCTTTACATAAGAAAACTAAATATTAAAAGTACATTTTAATCAAATCCAACATTTAATAACTATTATAATAAAGTTACTGAGTGTTTCAACCAGCTCTTTTGTTAGTGAAACCCAGACATAGGTTTGGATGTTATCAGTGTATTTCCCCCTTAAATCCCATTTATTTTTTTACATTAGGTTCTCTTTTTTTGGTGAAGGTGGAGCTGCATCACACATCTCAATATTTACACCTGGTAGAGTGTTTTCACAACATATTTTATGTACATTTTGGATTATCACATTAGATAAGGTTGCTGTAAATGGCAAGAACAGAAAAAAAGCTTTACCCGCTTGAGCAGGAAATGATGGAAAAATTCTCTGAATAATTCTGACATAACCAACATTGAACTCATATTATTTCTTCTTTCATTGGTTTTGTCTGAGGACAGCTTGACACATGATCGATACCAGCTGACACAAAAGAATACTTACAATTTTACAAATTACAAGTTTCTGTTTCTTCTTCTTTAAAGGTTTTTAGAGTTTGGCAAACAACTGTGTTTGTTTCCAGCTTCTTCTGTTCTCCTACTCTCATTAATACAGTCATGTAGCCTCTAGTGATGCTGCCAGTCCAGTTTAGATGCTCCAAAGGATTTATTGGAAAGAAGAGTAGTTCATATGTTCTTTATGGATTTTATGAAACATTAAATTTCCTTGACATTTCTATGGAAACACAGCTAATGCTACACTGCTCAGATTCAGATGAATTCAGCTGTGGGGACCCCATCGTTTTTTTTACTCTCACTGTTTCCCTGACGGAGATTGCAATGGAGAATGTGACGAGATTAATGCTGCAGGTATTAAGGAGGTTGATGGCTTTAGTATTGTTCTCCTCCACTACACTTACCTCAGTCCATTTGCAGATTAACAATTTGCTTTACTCTGGTTGGTTTTGAATGTCATGCTGCCAGTCAGAGTTGAACCTCCAAGGCCAGTGTTGTACTTGTCACATCTGTGAAGACTTGCTCTCCCACCAAGTATGAGAGAAACCGAATGAACTCCTCCACAGACGTTGGGTTGCAGCCCAAAATTTGCATTTGTGCAACAATCACTACACAACTCAACTCAACTGCTGTTGTTTGTCATATTATACATAAAGTTCTGACTTTCAGTTCATTCATTTACACAGGACTTGATCTTGTTAGCCCAAAATAGCTGCCTGTGGATATTACCAAGATGACTCATGAGTGGCATGACTTGCTTACAAGGACTCTGTCGTGGCTTAGTGCCAAGAGGAATGTTTCTCGCTTTTTCCTGACAACTGCAGCCTATATCTGCAATTCCACTTAAAAAACCTTGCTCCAAATTTAGACCTAAGGATGTTACATCTGACCAGTTCCTACTTTGGGTGGGTCACTTGTGAAAGTTGAGGAACTTTGGGAGCTGGGTTGGTAACATTTAGCTGATTACTGCAAGGATAGGGTGGCCAAAGAGATTCAACAGGCAAAGTTCAGGCTTCATTTCAAATTTTTTTACAGTCATCCGGACTGATTTGCTTGATTGTCCCAAAGATTAGTCCCTACTGCAGAAACATAAATCCCAGTGTGGTGCAGGAACTGAACCTTAGCTGTTGTTAAATTAAAGTTTCAGCTTCTGGTGGACTTTAGATATTTCTTGTTGTGCAGCTTCAGGAGTCACACTAATTTGATTTACTCCATAGATTCTCTGTATGTTCGGTGACAACTGTAAATTGCTTGAAATACTTTCATTTCAAAATCTGCTGTGCTTATGATCGATCAATCAATCTATAAGTCACTATCTGGATTTTGTCATCTGGAGAGAACTAGGCTAGGTGTTTCCTTCTGTCACTATTCTCTATGCTAAGCTATATATGCTAAGCCCAGTATGACAATCAAAAAATAATAATCATACAATACTTCACAAATAAAACAAGAAAAAAATTAATTTCTTTATTCATTTCACAAAGCATGAAAAAACATTGAATTAAGTGAGTATGGATATGTTGGCTCCACATTCTATAGATATGTACTATTTACATTTTTGATTTGTTTTCATACTTGTCTCCTCTCTGCTCTGTTTAAACACAGTAAATCACCCATAGCATTTCTGTTGCATTGAGGAGTGCAGAATTTGTTGTTTGTTTTTGATTTGATTACAGTAAATGGTTTGTTTTTGGCAAATGTTTAAATGAGGCACGTAGAATATAGACATTTTTATAAATTATTACAATTTTTGGATTAGATTTCCCAAAAACATCGCACATCACACATGATTCCTTCAAGGACTGTTGGAAAGGTGAAAATCTGAACTTTTTTCAGTTTTTATAGCTTCTGGCTCTGATAAATAATTTTGGTGACTTTAAAAAAATGTGACTGCATTACAGCATCATAATCTGGTGAAAGCAACAATGTCTTCCAGCCTCAGTAAATTTTAGTTTCCATATTGACATTTTCCAGTGTAATTGATTGGTTTGTTAGCTTTTTGCTAGTGGAATGCACTGTTGTCAGAAAACAGATAACTGGACAGCGAAATTGCCTCCGCATTGCTCTGTAAACTGAGGTTGAGTTGCTCATCCACTCATCGCCAATCATATTTGCAAGACTTGTCATAGTTGCGGTCGACCATGTTGTGCAGAAGTGATTTAGAGCCGAAAACATGAGGCCTGTGAGCGACTCTCAGCCCAACAACCCCTCTCTGTGCGCTGGCTTAGACTTGGCGGCTCCACCCTGACCCCCACCCATTACCCCTGCACCCACCCACCCAACACACGCACTCACACTGAGGCCTGCAGTGGCCCGTGTCAACCCCCCAAATGAAAAGGGGGTGTTATTCTCTGCAGAGTCGTACACACAGTCCGCTTCAATTTGTGCAAATTAGTGCTGATCAGGAAACAACAGGTTAAAGGAGTTTGTGGCTGTGCGTTGCCTCATGAATGGAACTTTCTGTTGGGTTGACTAACGTGTTTGCCATCTACTGGCTGCAGCTTAAAAGCAAAAGTTCCCCTAAATAGTCCCAGTGTGTGTGTTTGTGTCTCTGCTGTATTGCTTGCGTAGCAAACACCTTCATGAGGACATTTTCTGAACTTTTCTCTGTTCAGCTGAGTTATAAATAAAGCAAAAACATTTATTCAAAGAAGCTGTCTACAGAGCGTGTTTTCTGCTTCAACAAATGAAACGAAGTGAATCCACTGCTAGAGGCTACAGAAGACAAAGCACTGCTGTCAGACCACAACCGAAATAAATTGATTTTGTTGTGTATTTGTAGCTGTAAAATTCAATTTAGTTATTAGCCTCTATAACATTTGCTGTATTAATATTAGTTATTGGGTCTTGTTTTATATTAATTGCCTGCAGTTGTGCATACACAGTCATTTTACCAACATCCCAGCAAATTTGAAACTGAGAAATACAGCATCCTTGGAATACTGTACTGTATATGAAGTGGCCCAAGCAACGCAAGCTACACGATAAACTACCCTGTGTAGGATGTAGTTTGTAGAATGGAAGCCCAATTTTTTGTGTGCATTTGCTGTCACACATGCTGTAAATTTGAATCTTTTACACAATATTTTTTGATTGTTTATGTGCTGATACTGTTTCCATTGCTCCAGACATGTAATGTGTGCTATTCCATAACCACTGGGATTTAATAATGATGTCCTAATGCATCCCAAATGGTTTTAATACATGTGCACTGTCCAGAGGTCATTAAGTGGCACAGACAACTGTCTCATGGTGCCACTTTATTGGCTAAACCCCAACGATGTTCTCTGTTTGCTGAGACAAAACTGCATGCCAGCTCTGGTCACTACAGGATTTAGGCCAATTCATGCCTTTTCTGTCTGCAAGGGTACGTGTGATGTAAATTTCATCATCTACTAAATTATATGAGGTAAGCACAGCCTATCCACATGCAGGCCACAGTTTATGACTGAGCACAACAAACACACTGACTGCACATTTTCCAAGAAAACAAGAGCCTAAAGCAAATGGTCGGTATCCTTACTTTTATAATTCATCATTTCTCAGTCAAGGAATGCGGCGGAGTTATGTGACGATTGCCGTTGGTTTGTCTGTCTGTCCGTCTGTTCGCAAAATTACTCAAAAACAGACTGATGGAGTTTGATAAAATTTTCAGGGAAAGTCAGAAATGACACAAGGATCAACTGATTAGATTTTAGCAGTGATGTGGCTTTTAGTCTGGATCCTCGGATTTGTTAAGGGTTTCTGTATCGCTGTGTCACTGTAACTATGACAACAAGTGAACACTACGTCAGCTGCCTACTGACGATCACATTATTGCGATCCTAGTACAAATTAACTGCTGCAGACTTATCGGGACTTATCCATCGGAAATCATACAAGGAACAACGGGTTTAAATTGTATGGGTGTTTTTGAGTCCTATCAATTCCTACTGCCCGCTGCACATTAAGGTCACACGATTCAGTATTCGTACAAAACGTACACATGCATAACACACGCCCGTGCTCAGCGCAAGGTCATTTTGTTTGTGGGTACATTTATATTAAATGGCCACATTCCATATTGCTGTGATATCTGATCACCACTAACAATAGATGCTACATTTGTTTTTTTTTAAAAAAAGATTCATTTCTGACAATGTTGTATGGGGGAATGGACAGCCTTGGAGGAGTACTGCGCTCTGAGTGCTTTTCTTGTTAACAGACTAGTAACTGAAGCAGTCATTGCCAGGCTTAAGAGGAGCTTTGATTTGCACATGCTTTCTGTAGACGGAGCAAAAACACAGTGACAAGTTCTAAATTCTCCAGAAATCCTGTGCTATGTCCTTCCATTGTGCTCCACTTACCACTTGAATATTCAATAACATGGTACTACTGTAGCTAGAATATTCTGTAAGAAATCTACCGCGTTTTTATATGTTCAGTGTGAGAGGCAATGTGACCATCTGTGCATGTTTGCTGTCAGATTATCAGTTTCTGTACACAGTAAGCATTAATTGGCCTTTAACAGTAAGAGGCTCCACCTGGTGATGTAACCAGATGCTACAGCTAATCTACAAAATATGAAGTGAATATTATCTTGGAAAATGATATCAGGTATTGGATGACACTAAATGTCAAATGAATTGGATCAGACTGGAATCAAAAAAAGAATTAAAAAACAGCCCTACACTAAACCAGGTGTTGGCAGATAGTAAAACCGTATTGATTATCTCCATCAAATTTACATTTTTTAGAATCAGTTTCTGGTTCCAACATGTATGGCGGAATTACTCCAATGCTACAACTGTCCAATGTGCTGTGTAGAATAGTTTGTGCTGAGGGTACCTTGTGGTGGAGGGGTGGGAGGAGAAACTTTATAGATCTGAGAGGCAATAGTGATTCTAACCTTTAATCTAATGTGTAAGAAGAAAATGGAAGAACTTTCTTTCCCAGAGTAATAAAATGTTTGTTTTTACAGATGTCACACGTTCACTTTCTGGTAAAATAACACCCAGGAGTTCATATCACTTAGCTAATTCTCATATACATCAATGTTGTGTTGGTTCAATAACATCTTGAATGAATTTTATCCTGATTTTAGAGAACAAGAAACCCATGGAGGACAGGAAATTAGCCGTAACCTTGAAGCTCAAAGTACTAACCTGTTTCATATCACTCGGCTGTGACCAGTGCTGACCTTTGGCTTTTACCTCTGCTGTGTAAAAAAAAGAGGATATTTGTAGCTTTCAAACATGCTGGAATGAAGCCGCAGATTAACTTCGGGGTCAAGGCAGGCTGTTAACAGAGATGGAGAGAGGTAAATTATCTGTCCTCAGCGGGGTGTCTGGGTTGAGGAGAGAGGTGAGGAGCAGGAGGAGGGTTAAGGGTTGGGACTGTCAGCTCCTCAAGTGTTATAAATCCAAGAGAGGCTGTCTGGTCCCTGTGAGCTTTACAGTCAGAGGGTTTATAACCAGGACAGGAATCAGTGCATCTCTGCTGGCAAAACAAGGGCATTTACTTCAAATGAATTCCAGTCAGTAAAGAGAGAAGAAAATGCTTCATGGAGATCATCTCTTGAAATACAACAGAGTTAATGAGGTAAATAGGAGAGAAAACTTTTACGACATAAAGTCTTGCACCTCAGTGGAAGCTGCATGGCCACGGCTAGGAGAAAGAACTCAGAAGTATCTTTTGTCCAACAACACAATTAGAATGCCAAAATATTTTTAAAAAACAAATTTCTTTGATGAATAAAATAATGTCCAACATGAGTCCAACAGAGAGCACAGTACTCTGCCAAGGCTGCTCAGTCTTCTATAATTTCAGACAGATGAAATCTTTTTTTTAAAATTACCTCGTGCTGAGGGCTGCACAGTGGAGTGGTTAGCACTTTTGCCTTGCAGCAAGAAGATCCCTGGTTAGTGTCCCGGGATGTTTCTGCATGGAGTTTGCATGTTCTCTCTGTGCATACGTGGGTTTTCTCCCAGCACTCCGGCTTCCTCCCACAGCCCAACAGTATGCTTTAATTGGTTACTCTAAATTTCCCATAGGTGTGAATGTGAGTGTGATTGTTTGTCTGTATATGTAGCCCTGCAACAGACTGGCGACCTGTCCAGGGTGTCCCCTGCCTTCGCTCGAGCCAGCTGGGATAGGCTCCAGCACCCCCGCGACCCTAGTGAGGATAAAGCAGTGTATAGAGAATGGATGGACCTCGTGCTGAGCACAGGCGTGTGTTATGCATATGTACATTATGCACAGATACCGAATTGTGGGACCTAAATATGTAGTGGGCAGCAGGAATTGATGGGACTCAGAAACATCCCCACAATTGAATCAATTGTTCCTTGTATCATTTCCGACGGATATAGTCCGCAGTGGGATCGTAATCATGTGATCGTCAGTTGTGTTCATGGTTACAGTGATGCCGTACCGCTATCTTGCAATGATACAGGAATCTTTAACAAATCAGTGGATCCAGACTATAAGCCGCATCACTGCCAGAATCTAATCATTTGGTCTTTGTGTCATTTCTGACCTTCCCTGAAAATTTCTTCCAAATCCATTAGTCTGTTTTTGAGTAATGTTGCAAACAGACGGACAGACAGACCAAAGCATCTCGACAGTGTTCCTTGGCAGAGTAAAAAAGTTATTTTGATGAAATATTGGAATTATAAGTGTTGATTTTGTTTATTTGCCCAATGGAACTACATGTCCCACATGATATAGGTGAAGACCGTTCAGAAGTTGAAAATCCAATGATTCTTTCAGTTTTACAGATTCTGGTTCTATTAAATGGTGTAATTTAGCAGATGTTTTAAAGCTAGCATGGCTTTTGAACATGGCAGCGAGTTTTGAGGTTCAGAGGGTTGACTGACATTTCTGGTGCTGCGTAGTGACTTATTCCATCAGAATCAGGTGACTTTATTTACAATAATTTCAGTATATTTCATGAAGCAACTGTCACACGTGATATGAACCTTAAAAGTTTCCTCAAAATGGACTTTATAAAGGTTTCTGCAGTGATTATCACACTCAGAGTACCAATGTATATTTCTATGACTCTATGTCAACTTGTGCAGTTTTTTGTTGAAACTGACATATCCATGATATTGATGCTCAGATTTGTTACATACAAAATTAAGCTGAACAAAAATTAGATTGTGAATGTAAAACTAATTTGGTTACTAAAGATCTCAAATGCGTCATGAAAATCAGTTGATTCTGAGAGGGTTAGGTGGAAAGTTTTTCAGATTCTATATGGAGCGTCCTGATTGGTTGCTGTGGACCTTAAACCTGCCCTCACAGCTTCACTGTTCTCTGCACTGAGGCCTCTTTGTAGCAGCACGGTGGCGTGACGGTGATGTCTTATAAAAACTCTGCTGGACTGGTTTGAACCCACCACGTCAACCACTCAGGAAAATATATTTGCTGTGTAATGAGGAAACCAACGGAGCTATTTGCATGTACTGTAAATACCCCACCCATGGCTTGGTACCCCACCCACATACAAATACACAACAAGCTTCCAACAAGCTGCTTTTCCAGGGCAGGTTGCCTCACAGCTGCTCAGACACAGATGCTGCTTATAGCACGTTTCCTGCATCATTTCCCATCAGCCTGGGGGCAGGTCGCTGTGGTAACGCCCTGTGAGACGAGGAAATACCTGGACACACACTAGACATCGGGCTTACTACACTCCCAAGTTTCAGTGGTTTTTATTTGAGGAATGACGCAGAATTTCTCAGTCGTTTTAAACTTGTGCTCACAGAAAGAGTTTTTCTGTGGCTGCTTCATTAGAAGGAAGGCGCTGATTGCCTGAATCTCTGCAGAGATGCTGGAGGTGAATCTTATCTGTTGAACAGGGATCCGTGTTAGTCGGTGACCTGACATGTTGTCCAGAGCTCAAAGCATCAGCTGAGATAGTAGCACATTGAATAAGCCTGCCACTATCTGCACCACCAAACTGCACAAACACATCATTTGCCCTGTTGTTTTATCACATCGTTGTGTTTAGAGCGATGTCAGATGCAGAATTCACATCCACCCTATGAAACCGTTTTGTTTGTTTTGTGTCTCTTAGTGGTGATTTAACAAGTCATTTTACACCTCTTTTTTTGTTGTTGTGGCTGTCTGTTGTTCTCTTTGTCTGTATATTTGTATATATATATATATATCTGTAGTTTGTATTTATTTTTTGTCTTTATGTGGGCAGTTTGTCTCTTGTATTTCCTTGTTTCTTTGTGGTTGTTTTGCATCTCTATATGGTCATTTTGTGTCTCGTTGCTGTCATGTTTTGTCTCTTCATGATCATTTTGTGTCTCCTTGTGGCTGTTTTGTATTGCGTTATGGTAATTTTTATCTCTGTGGGCTTTTCGTCTCTTTGTGGCCATTTTACCTCAGTTTTGTTGCTTGTTATGTTCATTTTGTCTCTTTCTGGTCATCTTGTGTCTCTTTTTGATCATTTATGGCTCTCTATGATCATGTTGTATCTTTTCATTGTCAATTTCTTGAGAGCAAAAGAAGTACATGAAATGTGATTTTCACAAATTCTATCCAAGCCGTATTTGTTTGAATTGCCATTCAGGTTAGATTTCACTCCAAATGCTCTGGGGCTCAAATTAGATTTCAAGATATCTTCTGCATGTATCACCCAAATGAAAACATCTGCAAAATCTGCAAGTTTAAAATAATTAAAAAAAAGGTTAAAATCTGAAAAAAAAACATTGTGTCAAGGTGCATCCAGACTTTAGCACTACCAGTGTTTCTTCAGTTTTATCTATACATAAATGTATGTCTTCTTGTCTATAGTTTATTGTTTTTCTTTACATGGACCTCCTCTCCCTTACTCAGAAATGTAAAACTGAGCTTCAAGTCATGTTCTCTCTGCCTTTATCAACATAAATCAGCATTAAGACATGCGTGTAATGGGAGCCATACGTTTATGTGACCGGCTGCTCTGTCTCTAGAGCTGCTTGCATCACTGTTTCTCTGAAGAGGCCCTCACAGGTTTGTAGAAAGCAGCCGTCCAGTGAAGATAAACGGTTGCTTCACCACTTAATGTGTTTAATCTGGTTGTGCTTTTCTCATGGAGAAATGGCTGCCTGTTAACCCTGTTACAGTGTTTATGAATCACCACTACGGCTGCAGTCAATCTATAAATCAGTTATTTGCCTTAGAAAATAGTCAAAAACATCCATCACAGTGTCTTGGATCCCACTATGATGTCCTCAGTTCAACCTCAAGTCCAGCCTATTGTCACAATAATTGGTGATTAATTACATGTCGACTAATCATTTGATTAGGACCCGTTTGAGGTTTAGACATTGGGGGTGAGAATATTTGAGAGTTAAGACTGAAGTTTAGGATTCAGGTGAAATTCTGGTTCAGCTTGCGGTTTCCCCTTATGGACGACAGACTGCACTGTGCAGCTGTTTTGTCTCTGTGGATGGTAATTTTGCATTTCTTTCTTGCCGTTTTATGTCTACTCAGTTTCACTCAGTTTTTTTTATTTGAGTCTTGTTTCTCTTTTATTTTTTTGCATCTCGTTGTTGTGTCTGTTGTTTTGCATCTTTTGGTTGCATTATTGTGTCTGATTTGAATTTCTTTGTTGTTTTGTATCTTTGCTGTTTTGCGTGTCTTTGTTGTGTGTGTCTTGTTTTGCATCTACTCATAATTTGGGTTGCTTTGTGTTTCTTTTTTGTAATTTTTCTTTCTTCATGGTTTTGTATCTTTTTGTTGTAATGTTTATTTTTGTTGCTTTTTGTCTTTTTGCTATAATGTGTCTCTGTTGTTTTGTGTCTACTCATACTTTGGCCGTTTATTGTTTCTTTGTTGCAAAGATTTTCTTTTGTATCGCTTTTTGGTCGTTTTGTGCCTTTTTGATTTGTGTCTCTTTGTTGTTTTGTGTCTCTGTTGTATTGTTGTGTCTGTTTTGCATCTCTGTCGTAATGTGTCTGTTGTTTTGTGTCTCTTTGTTGAAATGTGTCTCTTTGTTGTTTCGTGTCTCTTTGTTTTGTCTCTTTGTTGTATTGTTGTGTCTGTTTTGTCTTTGTCATAATGTTGTGTGTCTGCTGTTTTGTGTCCCTTTGTTGTAATGTTGTGTGTCTGTTGTTTTGTGTCTCTTTGTTGTAATGTTGTGTCTGCCGTTTTGTGTCTCTGTTGTAATGTTGTGTCTGCCGTTTTGTGTCTCTGTTGTAATGTGTGTCTGCTGTTTTGTGTCTCTGTTGTAATGTGTGTCTGCTGTTTTGTGTCTCTGTTGTAATGTGTGTCTGCTGTTTTGTGTCTCTGTTGTAATGTTGTGTGTCTGTTGCTTTGCGTCTCTTTGTTGCAATGTTGTGTCTGTTGTTTTGTGTCTGTCGTGATGTTTTGTGTCTCTTTGTTGCAATGTTGTGTCTGTTGTTTTGTGTCTCTTTGTTGCAATGTTGTGTCTGTTGTTTTGTGTCTGTCGTAATGTTGTTTTGTGTCTCTTTGTTGCAATGTTGTGCCTGTTTTGTGCCTGTTGTAATGTATTTGTTGATTTGTGTCTACTCAGTTTTGGTTGTTTTGCGTTTCTGTATTGCAATTTTTCTTTTCTTGATTGTTTGATATCTCTTTTTGGTCATGTTGTTTCTCTTTGTTTTGTCCCTTTGTGTTTTGTGTGTCTTTGTTGTTTTGCGTCTTTTTGTTGTAATGCTGGGTCTCTATTGTTTTGTGTCTCTTTTTTATAATGTTTCTTTTTGTCTTTTTGTTGTAATGTTGTGTCTCTGTTGTTTTGCGTCTGCTCATAGTTTTGGTTGTTTTGTGTTTCTTTTTGTAATCTTTTTCTTGGTTTTGTATCTCTTTTTGGTTGTTTTATATCACTGTTGAAATGTTATTCCTCTTTGTTGTCATCATTTTGTGTCTCTTCGTGTTTGTTTCAGTGAGATGTTGCATTACAAAGCATATAAATGTTTTCTCCACTTTGCTCACTGTCGGTGCGTCAGTGGGCTCAGGGCCACATTTATGGAGGTGACACAATGACATAAATGTGGCTGAACCTGTACTAAAACCCCATACTCTACAAAAAGTTTGAAGAGGCTGTCAAAATGTAAATAGTCAAATATCTATAGTATCTGGAGCTATATTTGTTTCCAGTCTTGGTAACATACCATACAAACTTGTACAGGTTAGAACATTTTCCATCAGGTCAAAACATTCTGTGTTCAGTTTGGTTCTAGCTGAACTCAGTCCCTCTTCAGACTCAGAATATCCATCCATCCATTATCTATACCCTGCTTTATGCTCACTAGGGTCGCAGGGGGTGCTGGAGCCTATCTCAGGTGACTCAGGGGGACACCCTGGACAGGTTGCCAGTCTGTCTCAGGGCTACATATACAGACAAACAATCACAGTCACATTCACACCTACGGGCAATTTAGAGTAACCAATTAACCTCAGCATATTTTTGGACTGTGGGAGGAAGTCGGAGTACCTGGAGAAAACCCACACATGCTCAGGGAGAACATGCAAACTCCATGCAGAAAGATCCCCGGGATTTGAACCAGGGATCTTCTTGCTGCAAGGCGAAAGTGCTAACCACTACCTCCACTGTGCAGCCCTAAAAACAATACAGATACACTTAAAATTAAGAAGCAATAAAAGAAGAATGCATGGTTATACAGAAGGAAACAATGCTAGAAACTGTAGAAATGATCATACTTTATACTTTCATTAATTTCTGCCTTTGTTCATACCCTTTAATCTGTTTTACCTTTTGTCACACTTTTCTATTATTTTTCTCTTTTTTCTTACTTATACTGCGTCTGCTGTTTCTTCACTGCAAAATATTGAGATATATTTCTGGTATTATTTCCCTAGCCTCTGCTTTTATTGGGTCCATCATTTATAACATAATCATTTGAATTCTCAGGACATTTTAAGGTCCAGACTCAAATATATCATGACAATATTGGAGCGGCACTTCACTGTCCGCTCTCAGTTGTTTGTTATCTGATAATGTTGAGCCTCAGTGAATTCCTTCTTAGAGACAATAAATAACCTCCCCACCTTTCTTGTCTCCCTGTAAATGCCCTCCTGGGTCTCTATCAGACTTGAAGGCTTTTGCCGTTTCACGCCATGTCTCGTTTCCCTCTGAAGGAGGTTTTGTGAGGGTCTCATCATAAATATCTGTCGACAACAGCCCCAAATCCTGACTGTCTTTAGTATTATTGGGAAGTAAAGGTCTCTGGGGAAACATTAGTTTCATACTCATCAAACAGTAGTTTGTGAAGTGGCACTACAAATAAATCTGACATTGCAGTAAGTACAGAAACAGATGTGAGAACTGTTTGAAGTTAAAGTTGTGAAATCTAAATGGAATGACTTTCTAATGGTTTTACTGCCATGAAGAAAAGCATAACAGATATAATCAGAATGGCACTGTATGTTTAGACGATCTAGGTAAGCTCAGTGAAATAGATGTTACCAGAAATCTAATTGACTTTCCTTCATTACGAGTAGATTCAGCGGCCTTATTTATGGTTAATATTTAACGTGATTTTTAAGATCTGGAGCATCAAAATTGATTGTTTAATTACAAAAAACACTAACAGTCAGCAAATTAGCCTTAGATACGTTTAACAAAGACCGCACTCAAACTAGCAATAGTGGTTTGTTTTTTTTCTTAGAAGTTTTGTTTTTAATATAACAGTAAATAAGTACAAAAGCACTCAGAGTGCGGTACTCTGCCAACGCTGTCCATTCTCCCATATAAAAAATAAAACAGAAAAAAAACATTAAGAGATTTATAGTGCACAGAAATAATGTTAAATGTCAGACAGAAAAACTCTCCGGTAGACCGCGTCAGCTACAGTCATTAATATGGGTTTTGATAGCTTTGTTAGCCACCCTCAGTTTTTTTCACTTCATCGTGGTCAGTAACGACGGAAACCAAATTCACAGCGACACTTCATAGATTTTATTTTATTATTATTTTAATATTATTCCTATTGACAAGAATAAAGATGATAATTAGCTGCTGCCGCCTGCTGTGCATCTATAAATATGTTCAATAAAAAAAGTACCTACTGTTGTCATATTGTGCTGCCAGGCTTGGTGGTGATATATCACCCATCATTGTCACTGGAAGAAAAAAAGGTTTTGATCAATAAAACTCTTCTTTTAGTCTGGATAGAAGGATTCAAGGTTAATGAACTTGTTTGGATTTGAGGTAATGACAGCAGTGCTCAGAGGCTCCATCCTGCCTTGTGTTAATGGTACCAGCTGGTGCTGGTGGTGTCATGGAGAGATAGAGGCGGGTTTTCTCAGAATTCTAACCATCAGAGCAGGTGTGTTCCTTAGACCCTGCTATCAGAGTAATGGGTCACATCACAAACACTTGTTATCTCCAGATGATTTCCAAGAAACTGACTTCAACGTGACAGAACACTAGAGAGATGAAGAAGAACAAAGAGGTGCAGCTGTCAGGTAGAACTGCATTAAGGATTCCAGCAGTATGTTGGGTCACGCACTAAACATTAAAGAGGGCTACAGCAGGAAGAAATAGTTTAAATATTTCACTTTGAACTAAAATAAATTAACCAGCCAACACTGCTTGTCGAAGCAGAGTCATGTCTAAAGGCAAGAAACGGCAGCGTTGTTACTAAATAAAGATCAAAATGAAAGAGAAGACATGAGACATCCTGACTTTAGTCCATAGGAAGCGACGAGCTTAGAAAACACTGAATCCTAAAACTCCCATATTACAACTCAGTAGCTTCTGGAAGAAGTATTCAGGAATTTCCCTAAATAACAGTGCTAATAGAGCAAAGTAAAAATACTCTGTTCCAAGCAAAAGCCCTGCATGAAAAATCCTACTGAAGTAAAAGTACAGAGTGGGAAAATGTTGTTGAAGTGTCACAGTTAAAGTTCTGCTGCAAAAGCTGTGATGTGTTAACTAGCCAAATATGACTTGAGCTTGGTAATTTACTTGTAAGAATTGAAGTATTACTGGTTTGATCTAGGTCTGCACAGTGACTCAGTGGTTAGTACTAGAAGATCCCCGGTTTGCATCCTCGCCTTCACAGCATCTTTCTTAACCTCAACATGTTTTTGGACTGTGAGAGGAAGCCGGAGAACCTGGAGAAAAAACACACATGCACAGGGAGAACATGCAAACTCCATTAACTGATAACTCTAAATTGTCCGTAGATGTGAATGCAAGTGTGATTGTTTGTCTCTATATGTAGCCCTGTGATAGACTGGTGACCTGTGCAGGATGTCCCCTGCCTTCACCCTAAAGTCAGCTGGGATAGACTCCAGTCCCCCCACGACCTAACCTTGCCAGCAAGTTGATTTCTCGCAATATTTTTGAGTTCACAAATCTCTCAAGAAACCATCTTGCTCCGCTCCCGCCTTCACTTTTCGTACAGCACCAAGTTGGTTCGCGGCCAATCACGCAGCAGTATTCGTGTGTGGGGTGGGATAATGGGCGGGATATCCGGGTGTGACGACAACACCAAGCGCCAGTAGATCAAAACAAACATGGCAACGGAGGAGAACGATCGTGTAGATGCTGCTATTAAGTCAGTTTTAGCTGAATCTCCTATCGCTTCTTTGAAGGAAGAACAACAAGAGGCGTTTTGCGCATTTCTGGATGGTAAAGATGTTTGTGCTTTTATACCTATGGGTTTTGGTAAGAGTTTAATCTACCAATTGGCTCCGCTCGTTGTGAAGAAACTTCAAAGGGTCGCCGCGATTGGCTAAAAACAAACCTGTCAGAGGTGGGACATACTGTTGCATTGTCCAATCCGTGCCTCTTTCCTCCGAACGGATTTACATGGAGCGGTCCCAGATTGATATTGTGGAGTACTATCAAGTACTACACAATTATTAATCTGGCTATTGCCAGGTTACCAGGTTACCCACGACCCTAATGAGGATTAAGTGGTGTATAGATGATGGATGGATGGATGGTTCAGTCCAGATGGCCACTACTGTGTCAGAAAAATGACTTGATGGTAGCTATGGCTTGTCATTTGCATCATAGTTGACCATATTCTTATCATTTTTGTGATCACTTTGGATCAACTTTTTTTAAACCTGTTTTGTGGTAGTTTTATAACTCTCTGATCAATTGATGTCACATTTTGATTGTTTTACATAATCCTGTGCTTGTTTTTGGTTAAATTATGGTAACGTTAAATCTTTTTGTTTATTTACAATGCTGAAATTGTGACTTGTTAACTACTATACTACAAAAGCTGTCACATATTGACTAGTAAAATATGTTGCGTTACTGTGCTTTAATTCAACTAGTGTGAAAAACGTCTGAAGTAGTGAACTTACTCCAAAGTACCAGTACCTCTAAATTCAGTAAGTGTACTTAAAAATTTCCCTTCACTGTGTTGCAGAAGTATCCAGAGCCTTCTGTCACGTATGTTAGTAGATGAGTAATTTGTAGATGAGGTAATTGGACCATTAGATGTGTGAACTTGCTGGACATGCTTATCATTTGG
Organism: Acanthochromis polyacanthus; assembly: GCF_021347895.1. Lineage (NCBI taxonomy): Eukaryota > Metazoa > Chordata > Actinopteri > Pomacentridae > Acanthochromis > Acanthochromis polyacanthus. Next base: position 20,901,962 of record NC_067130.1, read on the forward strand.
AGAAGAGGTTAAGGAAAGGTCACATGAATGCAGTTCTGATGGACCACATCACTGCTTTTCTGCTTTTAACAGAACCTGCAGAGACTGAAAAGAAGGGCACAACCAAACAAGGAATGGAAACTTTGAGTGCTGGCGTCCAAGTCTCTGTTTTGTGATACTTTAACTCTCTTCTTGTAATTGTGAATGTTTAAAGTTTGCCAATGTGTTAGAGGTCCAGTTCTTAGAACACTTTACTCTAATATTCTGAAGCATTTGCATGATTTACAGGATTTGACCTCATTGTGTAACTACAGCCTGTAAACGATGGTTTATTAAGCTGCACTGAAAGCGGAAGAGCTTCTCATCCTGTTAGTTTTACCTCAAAGTGGCTGTTAGAAAAACATTCACACACTCATTCTGCAAAAATGACTTAGTATCTCAGCAATTTTGCCAAAATCAGCAGACATTGTGACTGTTATTTTGCATTACATTGTCCTGACTTTATGCCTTGATTAAAATTTGTTATATTCTTAGAAGTAGAGATATTTAAGATTTAATAAACCTCAGAGGAGACAAAAATAAAGCTTCTTCTATTGTGACACACTCTGAAGCTTCATCTGTAGTCTTTAAAAAATGCATTTATGGTATAAGATGGTCGAAATGCAAAACAAAGCTGCACTAAGACAGAAGAGCAAACTTTGGCCCCAAACGACGGATGGAGAATGATTACACCCAAAAGCAAAATTAAAAAGAAAATGCTACAATTAAAATAGAATATTTTCAAATGAAATCATTTTTATTACATTTTTTTCATTTAATGTTTCTCATTTTTTTTTAAAAAGACACTCAATTATAAAGTAGAACCTATTGCTGTTCTTTGTTGGAATCAACTATGAATCCAGCTGTACTTAGATACAATGTGGCATTAAGCTAAATAGTAGCATTTGCAAACAAGAAAAGTACTCAGAGAGTGCTGTACTCCACCAAGGCTGCTCACTTACATAATTTTCGATGGATGAAATCTTTAATAAGAAAAATTACCTTGCACTGAATACAGGTATGTGTTATGTATATGTACGTTATGTACAGATACAGAATCGTGTGATTTAAATATGTAGTGGGCGGTGGGAAATGATGGGACCTGAAAACACCCCCACAATTGAATCAGTTTTTTCTTGTATTATTTCCAAGGGATAAGTCCCGATAAGTCTGCAGTGATGGATTTGTAGTGATTGTCAAGTGAATGTCAGCAGGCAGCTGATGTAGTGTTTACTTGTTGTCATAGTTACAGTGACTCCATGCCGCTGTCTCGCAATACCGAAACCTTGAACAAATCCATGGATCCAGAGTATAAGCCGCATCACTGCCAAAATCTAATCACTTGGTCCTTGTGTCATTTCTGACCTTCACTGAAAATTTCATCCAAATCCGTTAGTCCGTTTTTGAGTAATGTTGCGAACAGACAGACAGACGGAATCACCACATAACTCTGCCAAGGAATGCAGTAGAGCTTGTTTTTGTTCAGAATTTAGTCTTTTTGTCCCAATGTTTTGACTTCTTGTCTCATAATTTAGACTTTTTATCTTGAAGTTTACACCTTATTTCTCATAATTTAAACTTTGTGCTGTGGAGCTCTGACTTTTTTTCTCAGAATTTCAACATTTGGTCTTACCATGAAGATCCTTTTAATCACGAACGATTATTACTACTATTATTTTCTTTTCCTTCTGAAAATGGGCCTTCGTATGACTGAAGCAGTACATGTGGCCAAAAAGGCCCAGTGAGTCCTCACAGTTTAAGGTTTCTGGCTCTTATGGCTTGTGAATGACTGAAAAGATTTCACTGAAGAACGTAGTTGTTGCATTTGCCATGTAATTATCATTACAAAAGCATTTTTTTTCCCTTTTATCTCTGTATACACAACCAGATGCCACACTCGCACACATGCCAGCTCATATATGCCTGTGCACAAACATGTCCTTGAAAATCAGTGTTTCTCAGCATGGTATTGATGCGTGTGAGAACATGTGTTTGCGTTGGCCTGTTCACAGATCCAATCACTCACTTGGCGGGCTGCAGGGACTGGGAGGAGTCCCTCTTTTCTCTCTGGGACAACAGATTCCTTCGGTTACAACTACAAAACATCTCCATCTTAACCAATCATTGGGTCTGATCTCATCCATGGATGGATTGTTTTCATGTCTGTGTTTTATTTTCTTTTAGAAATCCTTAGGGCTGAGTTTCTCGAAAATGTTTCTGCAGCATTTACCGAGTTAAATAAAAAAAAAAAAAAAAAAAAACATCTTCATTGATGGAATTTAAAGGTTGAAGATCAATGAGGTCAAAAGCAGAGAGGAAACCCAGTGTTACATGCTTTCTTACCCTCAGAATGCCTCATGTTACCTGATCTGCAAACAGTCTGGAAGTCAGGTACAGTGTCATCACACCTGAACCTTCTTCATGCTGTTTGAGGACAAACAGGTGACGACACATCTGGCCTATAAACACTCAGCCTTGTTTACCCTCCGCACAGATGGACGCTGAGGAATGCTTTACAATCTGCTGTGCGTCTGAGGCTTTTTCCAACAAATCACTCACACCAGTGATGTCTTAACCACGTGTCGGTCTGTCTGGATCAGTGAGTTCCAGACAGAAATAGTTGTACCTCAGGGGCACATTTGCTTTTTCAATGGGGTGCATGAAAAGATATGCTCAGCTAATACAAAAACAACCTTCTGTTGATTAATTGTCTTAATCTGCAGTGTCTTCGATCAATAATCAAACGGGAGAACCGCTCAAAGAGTGCAGTACTCTGACAAGGCTGCACAGTCGTAGGATTTCTGACAAATTCCGACGGATAAGTCCGCAGTGGCCGATTTGTAGTAGGATCGCAATCATGTGATCATCAGCAGGCAGCTGATGTAGTGTTCACTTGTTGTCATAGTTGCAGTGACACAGTGATACAGAAACCTTTAACAAATTCATGGATCCAGGCTATAAACCGCATCACTGCCAAAATCTAATCACTTGATCTTTTTTATCGTTTCAGATCTTCCCTGAAAATTTCATTTCAAGTGTTCGGCCGTTTTTGAGTAATGTTGCTGCCAGAAAGACGGACAGACAGACGGACAAACGTACACCGATAATCACATAATCCCACTGCATTCCTTGGCAAAGTAACAAAATGAGAACAAACATGAACATAGTGGACATTTGCCATATGCTGGCATATACTGTTCAGTCAACAGACACATTGTACTGGTCACAAAGTAAGCTCTGTTCCATACAGCACTAAGATATAAGGACTGTCATAATTCATCCCTCTGGCTGGAGGTCATTGAGCATCACAGAAGTTTGTCATGATGCCCATTGGTGGTAAAGCCCCGACAGTGCTTTCAGTTTGCTGATACAGAACTCTCTGTAATCCAAGCGACCTCTTCCTAGCATTGCTATAGTATTAAACAGTAAAGCTCCATTTGGTGTAATGACCAGGTACTACAGCTAGTCTACAATACATGTTTGGTCATGCATGTAGAGAATACAAGTTGTCACTGTGTTTTTGCGTGTGTGCTGCTACGGTACACCTTACCGTCTCAATTCTTTATTTCACACACTTCCTGATTTTGATAACTTTAATGTACTTGAAGTGTGTATTAAACACTACAAAAGTTTGGGGTCATTCAGACAATTTCATGCTTTCCATGAAAACACACTTTTATTCATGTACTAACATAATTGCACAAGGGTTTTCTAATCATCAGTTAGCCTTTCAACACCATTAGCTAACACAATGTAGCATTAGAACACAGGAGTGATGGTTGCTGGAAATGTTCCTCTGTACCCCTATGGAGATATTCTATTAAAAATCAGCCATTCCCAGCTACCACATTAACAATTTCTAGACTGTATGTCCGATTCATTTAATGCCATCTTCATTGGAAAAAACTGCTTGTCTTTCAAAAATAAGGGCATTTCAAAGGGACCCCAACCTTCGGACAGTAATGTATGCGAAAATGGTATCAGATTGGAGGTCGCCACTCAGTTCTACACGATTGCAATCAGATTGGGGGGCAAAAAAGAACTCTCCAAATACAAGATGTATCTAAGTCAATAAATAGGAATTTTTATCTTGCAATTACATATTTAAGTGGCAATAGGTCTGTAGAATTACTTTATGGAGTATACAAAACTGCCCTAAACAACCTCAACTATTTAATTGTATGATATCACCAATATTGTCTTTTATTTAAACAATAGAACATGACAGGTTTCACTGAGTCGGTGCTTGGAGCTCATCCAACAGGCCTAATGGGAATCACAGTTCACCTGCTAATGGAGCCAATGGAGCCTGAAACTTCATTCCCCTGCATCATTTCTGCTGCTGCAGAGTCCTCTCAGCCTCCTCCCTCCCTGCTTTAGCTGTATCTCCGTCTTCATCTCCCTCCATCCTCTCTATTCTCATTTCACACATCAGCTGCTCTCCTCGTGTCCTGCGGTGAAGGGCCTGACTCAAAGTTTTAAAAAGGACATTTCACATCTTTCCACACGTGCTCCACCTACTCGTGCTGCACCGCCTCCAGCAGCAGCAGCAGCACTCGTCCCGTTCCTGTAATGACTATTTTCAGGCAGGGAGGGGGGTAATAGGTGATGTGTGTGTAACTGGCACAGTGTGAGTGTGTGCTGCAGTTATTCTGCTGACTGCAGAAGCTCCACCTGGCAAAGGGGGCCGGCGCATCAGCAATTTGGGATAGAGTGAATGAAGATAAGCTCTGGAGAGGGGGGAAGAAGGGATCAATCCGAATGACTAACTGTCCACGAATACACACACGCACACACACAGTAAAGATAGGCAACCAGATTACGGAAGTCCAGAGCTGCCAATATTAAAACTAGAATCATTTGTTAGGACAATGTCCATATGGTATTTTTTTCTTCCAATATAAGACAATTTTCCCATTGAATGAAGTTCCCTATAATAATACATATAAATATAGTTGGATAGAACGACTATATATACACACACACCAACAAAATATACATTTTCACTGATTACCAGTGCTTGTAAAACAGTTTTAAAAAAACATATCCATTTAGTGTTTTTGTGGTGAAAATGTCTAATTATACAACATATCACTCATTTAACAAACAAATTATGTGAAATTACAGAAACAACACAGTTTTCTTCTGTATCTCATTTTAAAAATATATTTACAGGTTTTAAAGTTGTACTTAACTTTAAATTAAAAAAGAACATGTTTGGGAAATTGCACTAATTGTGCAAATGTATCTTAAGTGCATTTTAAACAGAATAAAATTTTTTGTGCTAGGTTTTATGATTATTCTTGCCTGGAAAATCCAGACTGACTTTATTTATGTATTAATATAAATACAAATAAAGGCAGTCTGGCATTGCGATAATACGAGACGATTTCAAAAAGGAGGGGCTAACGAATGCAGCTTGAACGAGAAAGAACCAATCAGCGTAACACGGATGTGACGCACAAACAAATCGACCTTGTAGTCCATGTAATCCAAACAACAATGGCATGCAGCTGAGAAAGCGTCGCGGTGAATGATTACTGCCGTTTTTGTCACAAAAATCTGCGAATACATGGGGTACTCTCAAGTACAACACTTATTTTTGAAAAGGCTACGCAATAAAAGACTCCTTCCGAACGATTAGCGGTGTTAGGAATAACTTTAAATCGGAGCCAAACCAATTCGGTGCGTATGTGTAAAAGTTGCTTAAATTTACTCACACGTTTGGAACGGGATTTTCCTAATGGCAAGAAGCCGAAAGTAACGAGCCATCCACTGCCTCCTCATCGTCGGAAACGTCAAGTGAAAAGAGGCAACGACTAACGCCATCCAAAACGCCAAGAGACCACAAAAAGTTTCGCTTTGGCCCCCCCTCCTCTCTCTCTCTCTCTCCCCTTGTTTTACGGCAGTGGCCCCCCTCCTCCTCCTCCGGCATCATCTTTATGGGTAATCCAGGCGCTGAAGATGACGCAGCATTAACTCCCGCCTCCTGTGCTATGATTGGTCGTACCAAACTGTACCGGGAGGGAAACGCGATTCAATTCGCACAATGCCAAACTGACTTTCCTGTATCTCCTAACATGGAGATAGGAGATTACATGGAGATTCAGTTTGGATTTTCCAAGCTATGATTATTCAGTTACAGATTTTAAATTTTGTTTTGCATTAGATATGCAAGTATCTCTGTACTTTTGTGGATATTTTTGTAAAAAATATTTTGAAAAAGACTGAAATAATAGATTTAGTGTGGCAATATCAGATATACACTGCTCAAAAAAATTAAAGGAACACTTTGAAAACAGATCATATTTCAATGCGGGGGAAAAACAAACTGGATATTTACATTGATATGGACTGGTTAATGTGTTAGGAATGAAAAGATGCCACATTGTTTGATGGAAATGAAAATTATCAACCCCCAGGAGGGCTAAATTCAAGACATTCCAAAATCAAAGTGAAAAACTGATGTGGCAGACTGGTCCATTTTCTGAAATTCGCTGGCAGCAACTCAAAACAGTACTCAGTAGTTTGCATGACCTTCATATGCTTGTATGCAGCCTGACAATATCGGGACAAGCTCTGAATGAGACGATGGATGGTGTCCTGGGGTATCTCCTCCCAGATCTGAACCAGGGCATCACTGAGCTCCTGGGCAGTCTGAGGAGCAACCTGGTGGTGTTGGATGGAACAAAACATAATGTTCCAAAGGTGTTCTATTGGATTCAGGTCAGGTGAGCATGGGGGCCAGTCAATGCTGTCAATTCCTTCATCCTCCAGGAAGTGTCTGCATCCTCTTGCCACATGAGACCAGGCATTGTCATGCACCACAAGGAACCCAGGACCACTGCACCAGTGTAGGGTTTGACAATGGATCCAAGGATTTCATCCTGATACCTAATGGCAGTCAGAGTGCCATTGTCTAGCCTGTAGAGGTCTGTGCGTCCCTCCATGGATATGCCTCCTCAGACCATCACTGACTCACCACCAAACCGGTCATGCTAAACCATGTTACAGGCAGCATAACATTCTCCATGGCTTCTCCAGACCTTTCCATGTCTGTGACATGTGCTCACGATAAGCCTGCTCTCATCTGTGAAAAGCACAGGGCACCATTGGCAGACCTGCCAATTCCTGTGTTCTATGGCAAATGCTAATCAAGCTCCATGGTGCTGGTCAGCGAGCACAGGGGCCACTAGAGGATGTCAGGCCCTCAGACCACTCTCATTACATCTCTTTCTGATTGTTTGGTCAGAGGCATTCACACCAGTGGCCTGCTAGAGGTCATTTTGTAGAGCTATTGCAGTGCTCATCCTGTTCCTCCTTGCATAAAGGAGCAGATACCTGTCCTGCTGATCGGTTGAGGACCTTCTGCAGCCCTGTCCAGCTCTCCTCGAGTAACTGCTTGTCTCCTGGAACCTCCTCCATGCTCTTGAGACTGTGCTGGGCAACACAGCAAACCTTCTGGTAATGGCACGTATTGATGTGCCATTGTGGAGGAGCTGGACTGCCTATTTATTTACAAGTTAAATTACTTTGTATGCTAAATATATTTGAAATGGTAAAAAAATATGTCAATATCTCAAACTGGAACTCTGGCTTGTAACAATATAATTCCAGACATCTTGAATTTAAACTTCAACTCTGGGCCAGCTTACTTTTTTCTTATTTTACTGTGGCACTGCAATGGTAACTACATAGAACAGCAATTTTACCGCCATGCTAGAGCAGTCTGAAACTGAAGTTCTCGTAATTTTAGACTAGTAGTCTCTGATGTACAAAGCTCTCATTCTCTACAACGTCCTAACTTGCTGTTTTACCATTTTCAAATGATCTTTTAATTCTGACTATAAAATTAAGCTAAAGATTTCCGACATCCATTTAAAGAAAACAACACAAAAGCAAAACATTGATGTCATTAAATGATTACAAATGCCACAAGAAAGTTGTGCTGTTTTCTTTTTGGAAGAAAGTTGTCTTTTTAGAACCATTAGTAATTATTTAAAAAAACAACAACATTGGCAGCACTGGGCTTCCATAAAACATTCTTAAAAGGGTGGGATGGTGAATGCCTCTGTTTGGGGTGAGCGTGTAGAGGATGGGCTGCAGTGTGTGTGTGTGTGCATGACTATCTTTGTGAGGACAATCTTGCAAGTGAGGACATTTACTCTGGGACAGACCTTTAGCAGGGTGCAGTTTAAGGGTTCAGTTAGACTCAGGATCAGATTAAGGTGAGGATACAAAGCCAGGTAAAGTCACTGAATGTCCTTACAGAGACAGACCCATGTGAGTGTGGATTAAACCGGTGGTGTGGGGGTGACACTGCACTGTGGCAGTCTGCCTCTGAAGTTGTGGACGGTGTCACCGGGACATGCTGCCTCCTCGCGCTGCTGGATGACAGAGCATTCCCTGCACTGTATGTATGGTATTCAGAGTGTGTGTTGTAGTTGCTCGTGGGAGGTCTAGTTTGTGAATCAAGAATGATGTTTCCTAGCAACTTTGCAGTGAGATTTTCACTTTGTGCCTGTCGATGTGTCCTGCACTCTTATTGTAATTACAGAGTGCTCGAGGAAGAGAAACAGCATTGCAGATAGAAACAGCTGCATGCCGACTGTGCATGAGCTTTTTCTAAATCCTGCACCTATGTGATGTAGCTACAGAAAAACTTAACGCTACTGTCCTGTAACCCCACCCTCTGCTTGTGTCTGCAGTGATCAGACCCCCTGTCCAGTGAGTGAAGATGATTCCTGTCCTGATCTGTGCGTTGGTCTCACTGAGTGTAGCAGAAACAGACTTGGACGTTCTGTATCCTGAGCTAGAGCACTCAAGAACCATCTATGTCACAGGTGAGTCTGCATGTTTCTTTGTGACAAATGTCAAACAGTTTTGCAGAGACCTTCTACAGCGTTCTTTCCTGTGTTTCGTTTGCAACACTTACCCTGCAGTGTCATTGGTTTCCTCAGTTTATCAGCACCGCTATGGCTCAGTGATAAGGCTGCTATGTGGAGGATTGTTAGCTTGCTCAGATAGGAGTTCTCATTAGACTTGCATCAGTGCTTACAGATTAAATCTTTGTGCATGTAGAGATGTCAACGTAAGAAAAACTGTTCTGTAGTTTTTGCATTCTTATTACAAATGGAATGAAGCAAAAACACAAGGTGTGGCTGCTAACTCTGAATTTTGCTCCATTTGACCTTACTTTCTACACAGTAGAGTTTTTTTTTTTTTTTTTTTTTACTGAAGGTAGTTACAGCAGACAGTTTTTTTTTTTTTTTTGCCAACGTTTTGAAATGAGACCTGTAGAATAAAGCATTAAAATGTCAGGATTTGAATCCCACAGAAAAGTTAATTTTCCAACAGAACATCAGTATGACCATTAAAGACCTTCATGGTCTTTAGAGAATGTATCCCACTGACTGTGGTTAAACATCAGGATTGTATTCAAGCAATGAAAATTCATTGGTCAAAAAAATACCAAAAAAAAAAACCAAACAGCTGGTTATTCCTTGATCAACTACAGTGGGTACGGAAAGTATTCAGACCTCTTGAAATTTTTCACTCTGTCATTGCAGCCCTTTGCCAAAATCAAAAAAGTTCATTTTATTTCTCAATGTACACTCAGCACCCCATCTTGACAAAAAAAAAAAAAAAAAAAAAACAAATGTAGAAATTTTTGAAAATTAAAAAATAAAAACTGAAATATCACATGGTCATAAGTATTCAGACCCTTTGCAGTGACATTCATATTTAACTCATATGCTGTCCATTTCTTCTGATCCTCCTCGAGATGGTTCTGCTTCTTTTTTGGAGTCCAGCTGTGTTTAATTAAACGGATTGGACTTGATTAGGAAAGGCACACACCTGTCTATATAAGACCTTACAGCTCACAGTGCATGTCAGAGCAAATGAGAATCATGAGGTCAAAGGAACTGCCCAAGGAGCTCAGAGACAGAATTGTGGCAAGGCACAGATCTGGCCAAGGTTACAAAAGAATTTCTGCAGCACTCAAGGTTCCTCAGAGCAGAGTGGCCTCCATAATCCTCAAATGGAAGAAGTTTGGGACGACCACAACTCTTCCTAGACCTGGCCGTCCAGCCAAACTGAGCAATCATGGGAGAAGAGCCTTGGTGAAGGTAGAGAAGAGCCTTGGGTTCTTCTTTAGGTAAAGAAGAACCCAAAGATCACTGTGGCTGAGCTCCAGAGATACAGTCGGGAGATGGGAGAAAGTTCCACAAAGTCAACTATCACTGTAACCCTCCACCAGTCGGGGCTTTATGGCAGAGTGGTCCGACGGAAGCCTATCCTCACTGAAAGCCCGCATAGAGTTTGCCAAAAAAACACTTGAAGGACTCCCAGATTATGAGAAATAAGATTCTCTGGTCTGATGAGACCAAGATTGAACTTTTTGGTGTTAATTCTTAGCAGTATGTGTGGCGAAAACCAGGCACTGCTCATCACTTGCCCAATACGATCCCTACAGTGAAACATGGTGGTGGGAGCATCACGTTGTGGGGGTGTTTTTCAGCTGCAGGGACAGGACGACTGGTTGCAATTGAAGGAAGGATGAATGCGGCCAAGTAGGTTGGGTTTTTGGCTTTGTAATCCAGTGACAACCGAAGCAAGAGTTCAACCTCATCGTCCATCCAGACTAACGTAGTAGCTTGCCCACTCATGTTTCCCGGCTTGGTCTCCGTTTACAACTTTTGCTGCAAGTGCGCATGCCCACTGTTTTTTTTTTTTTTTTCTGTTTGCGCGTGTTTCCGTCGTATCGTTACAGCGCCCCTAGAGGTCTGGCATGTGTTTTACAGCGTTTCCATGCGTATCGAGTGCATTCAAGTAGACACACACATTTTCTGAGACGCCTTCGTCTTTTGGGCGATCGTTTTTGAAACTGTTAACCGTTTTCTCTTCGTGTGGATGGGACCTTAGTCTTGTCAAGCTGTGCAGAGGTCCAGGTTTGCTAGATTTTATGCTAACAACCACACATTGCCTGTGTTTGAGAATACGGATGCAGATCGAGATTCTCGAGTATAATCAAGTCACTGTTTTGCAGAAAATGGCCCTCGACTCTCAGTGGTGGCAGAACAATCAAAGGTGGTGTCGAGGCGAGGGGGGAATGCTACGCTACCATGCAAGATCCAAAGGGACCAATCAATGGCACCCAATCGCAAGATGAGGATCAAATGGACCAAGCTGACATCAGACTACCTGAAAGAGGTCACCATTTATCTGATTCTAAAGATCAGTACCACATCAAAGTTGGGGAATGCCCTACTGCTTTTCTTTGGAATTAAATATGAACTTGATTGACCTGTCAAACAGTGAAGGTGGACATAGTGACTCATGTATAGTTGGTAAACAGAAACACTGCAATACACTGGTAAATATAAAATGAAAAGTACTGCAAAAAAAAGTCAGATGTCCTTTTTTGTCCACAACCCAAAGATATTCAGGTTAATATCAAAGGAGAAAAGAGCTCTAAATGAAAGACCGATAAAATAGATGCAAATTGTACACCTGCAGTGTAACGATGCAGGTTTCAGATGTGTTTTAGAGACAAACAGAGAAATGTACAACTGTAAATAATGTTTATGGTGACTGCTAATTAATCTATAATTGCTTATTAGCAATAGCTTGGTCTTTAAAATATCACCAAGAATAACTAGTATTTTCTTTTATTAATTATTAATCTTTGTCTGCATTATTTTCATGTAACACTGAATTAGCTCAGAGTAGCTGAATGTCGTGTGCTGGCGACCCCCCAAGTCACAAAAGAAGTCTAATTGTATAGAAGTCAATGAGAAAAAGACCTTCCATAAGCATTAGCCATTTCTACAATCTTTAAATGCATGCAAGTAGTGTGAAAAGTACCTCTTCTCATCTTGCTCCAGGTGGATGTGTTTGTTGCCATGGATTATCACAAAAGGAGTTACGGCAGTTTCCACGGACGTGTCCATCTACAAGGATCCTCTCCTATGGACGCTTCATTGGTCATCACGGAAATCACCTTGGAGGATTATGGGAGATATAAATGTGAAGTAATCGATGGCCTGGAAGATGGAACAGTGGTGGTGTCTCTTGACCTTGAAGGTAACAATATTAGGGTTTAATAACTCAACTATCTGAACCAATAGCAGGTTCTAGCAATTTTCTGCTTCTGTCCCATCTTTCCTCGCTGTGGGTTCATTTTTCACTGCAACGTGAAGTCCTGCACCTCTGAGGAAACAGACTGACCATGACTAGAAGTAGAGACCTCAGTACTGTCTTCTGTGCAATACAGTTAGAATGAGAGTCATTCTGAAAAGCTAGGGTTTTTTTGTTGATTTAGTTTTTAAGAAAAAGAAATTAATTTATTCAACTAGGGCATTTCACCATGTTGAAGGCATCTTCCAACAACTTGCTCCTCTGTATACCATTTCTGAGCCATGCTGCATTTATTTTATTGATCCAGTAGGTTTAATTTTCCTCTCAGTCTCTCTTGTCATCTCCTCTCTCTGCTCTGTGGAAACACTGCCTGCAGTTCATCAGAAATCTCTCTGAATGTTGGGGTGGGGGGGGGGTGGGGTGGGGGGGGGGGGGATATTAGGAAGAACTTTATTTTAACTAACAACAGCTAAGACAATACAAAGGGAACCTGAGTTGAGGGGAAAACCAAATCTAGCTAAATACAGCATATGCAAAACCAAACAACTATCAAATCCAACATTCAAACCAAACACTAACAAACAGAGTACTCACAAACCAAGGGAGAAACTGGACGGAAGGGACAGGGAAGCAAGCTCAGTGAATCCAGGGGGAGAGGAACAGAGTTGACAGCACTGTGAGGAAAAACAGGATCCAAAAAGGGGAGCAGGCTCTGAAGGGGTGTGATTGTTTGGAGGCATGTGGGTCACTGTGGAGATGAATCCCTATGATCCGGCAAGGCATAACTGAAGGAACAGGGCTTAAATAGTGAGGAGGTGAGCTTGTGGGCAGGTGAGCTGATTACTGCAATGTGTGACACCTGCAGCAATCAGCTGAGTGCAGACAGGTGAGCAGAGAGAGCAAGACACAGGGACGAGAGAGACAGGAAGGAGATAGATGACAGACAGAGGGAGCCAAATGGAGACAGATCAAAACAGAATAGACAGACACAGAAAGAGGGGGAGGAAAAATGAAAGACAGAAACAGGAGCTGGAGAAGGGGATCATAACACTGAACTTTTGTCACAGAACTGTCAGACAGTTGATTTACTAATAGCTTCAGAACTGCACCAGAATTAGTTTTTGTTTTCTTTCCATAATCTGGTATAGAAAAAAAGTTTATTTGACTTTATTTACATAAGACAAGACTTTATTTAAATAAGACAAATATTATTTTAAAGAAATAACTCAATTTGAAGGTTAGATTTGTCTGCGTTTTCACTTGAATTGCACTTCAGATGAGTAGTTTGTGACCTGTTGGATAGCTGTAAATCAAACTTTTTTTGTAATTGCCATCTTCTGGCTGTTACAAATAGTATAATTTAGCAATCTTTTAAAGACAGCATGTTTTTTCAAGCCCAAATGGGAAAGAATGAGGATGTGGTGCAAAAATAAAGCATGTATAAAATGTGTTTGTACAGTAAGAGGCTGCAGATGATCTAAATTTAGCTCCGGGAGCAGAGACTGCTTGGGGGAATGTCAGAGGCAAGTGTAAGCATAGTGTGCATCAGTGTCAGGGCAGCGTCATTATGTTTGAGGATAGCCAGAGAAACCAGCTATTACAGCCTGGGGCAAAAAAACGCTGGCAGCGCTGACAAGCAAACAGCTGTGCTTACACAGTGAGACACACTCTCAGGCATTAGGTTAAGTAACGCGATCGAATACAAAACTCAGAGGATGGATGCAAGCTTGATCTGCTAATTGTGGTTTCTGTCTTCTCCATGCAGGTGTTGTCTTCCCCTATTTCCCCCGCCTCGGTCGCTACAACCTCAACTTCTACGATGCTGAGCGGGCATGCCGTGATCAGGATGCCATTGTGGCGTCCTTTGATCAGCTGTACGACTCATGGCGAAGCGGGATGGACTGGTGCAACGCTGGCTGGCTGAGCGACGGCTCAGTGCAGTATCCCATCATCACCCCCAGAGAACCATGTGGGGGCAAGAACACTGTGCCGGGCATTCGGAATTATGGACTGAGAGACAAGGACAAGAACCACTATGATGTGTTCTGCTTCACTTCCCACTATAAAGGTGAAAGACACGATTATGCCTTTATTTAACCAGATTATTTCTGGTGGGTCGGACGTCTTTCAGTGTGCAGAAAAAAAGACATGAGTTTGCCATGAGAATTTTTGGATGTTTGATATTTGACTTTTTAGGAGTATGCTATACAGTCGAAACATAAGTGTCACTGGATTTAACAAATTGTACTTTCTTTACACCTGGTATTAAACTGCCAGTTTGCAAAGTTGATCTGGATTCGATCTAAATATTCAAATTGGTTTTGTTAATTTTGTGTGTCCCAGGTAAAGGAATGCACTGTAGCTGTATAGGTGTTATTTCTTTGTCCTTTTCTTGAGCTGACATCACTGCTGGTACTTTTAGTTTTTATCACGATTGCTTGAACTGGCATGAAGTGACAGAGTTTAGTGGCCTGTCACCTTGAGAAACAGTTTTTTCTGGCATCAAAGTTGAAGCCCCAGCTGCATTTGCAGACTGTCTTCAGGGGTGTTAAACCTTATGCATGTTCCAACTATGAGAACCATCATTGTAGAACCTCTTTTAGGAATGTTTTGAGGCAAGAAGACAGTTCATACTCCAGGACAGGTACTTCTGAGCGGCCCTGAAAAACTGCTGTAGAGGTCTCAGTGCTTATTGGTTAAACTCAAAGACAAACACAAGGATATTTTTTCTCCTTGCTCGATGACCTGGTTTAGTAGCAGTTTTCGTCTATCTAACATCACCAGATATTACTAGATGTTAATAAATGGCATAGACTATCTGAAACATGTAACAATAATGGCTCTTTAGGCTTCTTGGGCTCAATATCTATCCATCCTCTCCTGCTTGGCTGATGATGTTACTCTGAAGTGCTGATTGTTTATATTTGGCGTCGTGAATGGCTTTGAGCTCAAACTTCAGAACTGGTTTATTGCTGCTTCAGGCTTTGCTACGCTCAACCCAGATACTCAATATCAAGCTCCTAAATATGACAAATGGGCACTGTCACGTTGCACAGGTGTTGTCATTTGCTTCCAGGGTATGAAAGGGGTGGAATCAAGGGGTTACTTTTCACTGCAGGAACTCTGGTGGTGTTAACATTTACAGGAATGGCCCTATAATCATCCCTTTCAGCCTTTCTGTTTCTACAGAGTCTGTCGTGTCAGATCCATAACATTTAATGTTTGTGCCATCTGATTCTGCGCATTGACTCCCTGTGCCAAGAGAACAATCAATGTCATGTGTAGGAATGATGACCATGTAGGAAGTGAAACACTGGAGGTTTGTTGCGGTAACCTATATGGTAAATTTTTCATATGCGTGCACAGGGAGAACATGCAAACTCAACACAGAAAGATCCCGGGAAGGTCAGGATGCAAACTGGGGATCTTGTAGTTGTGAGACGATAGTGCTAACCACCGAGTCACTGTGCAGCTCTATGTACAATTTACTTCCCCAAAAACAGCCCCAAAAGAGGTTCTATGGGGGCAGTTTTGAGGTTTTAAATGAGCACAAAGTTTCGGGCCTCCCTACAATTGCCTGCAAGTTTAGTGGAAACCTGTCATTTAGCTTCAGTTCTGTGGTGCGGTCGTGTTTAGATGATGCAGTCTTAACATACAGTCTGTTATCCAGCTGAGGTAGTTTCTCTCGTTGGGTATATTCGGATATGATTGTCAATGTTTCTGGACTCACTTGCAGAGACAGGCTGAAGAATTCGGACATCCAAAGGGAATACAGCGTAGAATCACTGCCCCTGGTTGAGGCATCAGTTTGGGAACCTTCCATTGCTTGCTCTTCGGGCATATTCTACTGATATGAGAACCAGGAGTGGATCCAGTACAAACTGGGGAAATTCTATACGTATCTCATCTAGATTGGGAAGACCTTGCGACAAGGACATCTATACTAACTTTCTTAGCTTGCTAGTACCGCAACTAGACTCCAGATAAGTAACAGAAAATGGACGCATGGATGTTTGGCTACTTTACATCTTATGCTCATCTGGCTGTCTTTTGTCCTCACAGGTCGGTTCTACTACCTGATCCACCCATCGAAGTTGACCTACGATGAGGCGGTCATGGCGTGCCAAAAGGATGGCGCTCAGATTGCCAAGGTTGGTCAGATGTACGCCGCCTGGAAGCTGCTGGGCTACGATCGTTGTGATGCTGGCTGGTTGGCAGACGGCAGTGTCCGTTATCCCATCTCCCGCCCCCGACGACGCTGTAGTCCCACAGAAGCGGCCGTCAGGTTCAGTGGCTTCCCTGACAAGAAGCACAAGCTGTACGGAGTATACTGCTTCAAGGGCCACAACTGAGCTACAAACACACAACCTGCAAACACATAAATACACAAGCATGCACAAACACTCAGTGAAGGGAATCTGGAGGTATGAACACACACTTTCAAACTGTGATGCTTTATTTCATGGAAACCTTAAGACATAAAAGTCAGACAGATTCATGTTGTTGCTTTGTAATCTGGGACCTGATACTCTACGGGGGATAGTTTACACATATTTAAGGTTCATATTATTTAATCAAAGCCTTTGAGAAGGGTGGGTGGGTTATTGTGGGGGGGTGGGGGTTGGAGGATATCACAGCTACAGTCATACTGTCATTCAAGAATGGACAAGGCATTTCTGAACTGAGAACAGTTCAACAGCAAAATGTCTCATGTTGGACTGACACTTTGGGCACTTATCTTGTTTTTGTTCAAGACCTGGAACAACAACGCCATGAAAGACACCTGCAAACAAGACGAAAAGAGAGTTAGGAATACAAGCAGAGCACAACTTAAGTGATCTTTGCTGTCCATTCTTAACAAGGTGCTATGACTGGTACTTTGTACTTCATCTGACCGTCCAGTATTTTATGTTTTTATACAAATGTGTTGGACCAAACATCAGTGTCATCACCAACATGAATAAGAAATAGGAACATCCAACTGTTAGCTTGTTTAGGTTTTCTAAATATGTAGAATGTGATAATCTAGAAATGTATTTCTGTTTATGACTATTTTTTGATATACAGTAGAAATATTTTCATTATTATTTCTGTCTTTCTGGCCAAACTATCCAAGTCTCATTGGTTTACATGAAACATAGAGTAACAGTGGAAACAAAAAACTCCACAATCTTTAAAAGCAAACAAAAAAAATTGCACTGAATCTATAGAAGATGACGCCTAGAGGAGAGAAGACAAGGCAAACAGTAGTTCGCCCTTTGCAGCAATACAAAATGCTTGGCATGAATAAATACAGTGCTGAGCTAGAGTATTTTTTCAGTAATGAACAGCGAAGTAGACTTTTGTGGCTGTATCTCTGTTTGGCTTGAACTTCAGAGCATGTCTTAGCTTCGACAAGCACACAGCAAAACAGCTCCCAGAGTAGATCTACTCCTGTTGCCTATCTAGCGCCTTGATAAACTGCTATTTTTGATACAAACACTGTAGTTTCTTAAAGTGAATGAGCAGAGCCAGGCCCAGGCCCAGGCCCAGGCCGACTGGTGATCTCATCCCTCTGTACGCAACTCCACTGATTAGCCACATATCACTCAGCTATGAGTGTTTACCTGTTATTCAGGGTTGTATCTTCAAAACTGTTGTTGTGATCACATAGATGCCGCCACCCAGAATTAGTAAATGTTTGTTGTAACCAACATAAATCCAAACTATTTTCTCTTTCTTCCATTCCTCTCCGCTAGTGGTGCTAGCTGTGGCTGGCCTGGGCACTAGCCAACAGCACAAATTTTGGATTGAAATGTGGGGTTTAGCAAACAGTTTTAGTTGTCTTTAAATTCGTGAAGTTGTGATTACAATATGGGAAGTTGTGCACATAAAATGCATGCTGTATAAGTGGTAGCATTGACTGAAAGCCGTGAAAATGTGACTGCTGACCAATAGCCCGTCTAGCCCCCAAGGCTAACCATTTAGCTAATGAATGGGTAACAAATTGTAGGAAATCTAAAGCATAAAAATAGAAGATGAGGCCATAAAGGATATCAACATTTAGGCTTATCATTCACTGTTATTAGTGTTATAGCTGTTCGTAGTATCCATTAATGCTATCCAAAATAAATGAAAAGGAGCCAAATACACAGCTGAACACTCAAAAAAATAAAAATAAAGCTGCAAGTGAAATTTCATTACATCTTTATTCACATTTCTTCCTGTTATATTAAAAGCAATTCTCTTCAAAAGGAAAGTTTGACATAAGGTTAAAAAATTCCAGGTGCCTTTTCTGATTAGTCTCCAAGACTTGCAAAGTTGAAAAGTCTGCAACACTAGTTTAAAATTACTATAGCCTAGTTAATTGTGACGAAAAGTAAAACACATTTTAATCAACAGATTAGTACCTAAACAGTATTAGCAGGACTTTGATTGTTTTGGGCAGATAGTAATGCAATAAAAATGCAACCTGCTCCTGAATACCAGGTAGAAAATAAGGTATTGAGGTTAACTAAGGAAACAATTTGTGACCAAATTCTGGAGTTACGTACAGAGAGCTGAAGTCACTGATGGGACCAAGCCAGGCCCTAAGTGAGCACGGTTTTCCTGGCAGCAACTAGTTCCCTGATTGCTATCTAAGCTCTGCTAGACTCAGCTGTGAACCGGCCGACCTGCCTCTGAGCTCACCGATCAGACCCAGCGGGCCTGCAGCCAACCTGCACCAGCCTGTGGAATGAGACAGAAATACAATACATAATCAAAATACCAGTAATTCCTGCATGGAGGGCTTCTTCCATGTACAGATATCACGGTAAATGGTGCTCATTGATCACATATAAGGCCACTGTACACGGTCCCAGCTGGACCAGGCTCGGGCTTAGGTCATCAACATGGGCCTGGTTAGAGTCCTGCTTTACTTATCACTAAAGAACTGCTGGACAGACTCATAAAAATATCCTCCTGTAATGATAATGAACTTTACAGAGCAACTGTGAGGTAAACTCCTTTTGAAAAGTCCAGTCTAGTGCTGCAAAATTACATTTGTTCCTTCTGTATTATTGGTTATTATAAACAATCTGCAAACATTGTTGGAATGTTGAAGAATTATGTTGACATTGTGGGGAGTGCAAGTACCAATGCCAATCTCATTTCTGTTCATTAAATTTGAAGAAACAGCCACAAGCTTGGTAGCTTAGCTTAGGAAAAAAGATTGGAAACTCTGTGGAGCAGCTGGCTTGGTTCTGGTGTATTTAGCACAGTCCACCAATTGCTTCATCCTGTTCGTAGTCATTATTCAATGTGAAGTGGAGCTAATTGTACCCTGGCTATTCAGGACTTCAAATTTAACATAGTAAGGCTAGTGGATTCTATTTGCTATTAGCCTGTATCTACACTAGCAAGCAAGTCATCTACATTTATTACTAGCAATTATCTGTGCTAAGAGAAGTTAAATGTCCTCTCATTGTCCAGTACTTTAGATTGAGCATAGCCAAATGCTAAGCTGTTTCCCTCTGTTAGCCTTTAATTATGCTAAGTGAAGCTAGTTGTCCCCAGGCTGTCCTGTCCTCTATATTTAGTGAACATATATGAAAGTGGTATCAGTCTTGCCCGGTCACTCTTGGCAAGAAAAGTGTATTTTCAAAAATGTCAATTATTTCTTTAACGCTTTAAAAATAACAAAAATCTGTTGGCTTTTATTTTTTGTATTGTCTGTCTAATGTAAATCTGAAACCTTGTTAATTACTGCAGCATACAAGGAGGCCTTAGGGACCCAAAGATAAAAAAAAGGACAATAAAACGTTACATAAGCCATGTCTCTGCCTCCGTCTTTTTACACAGGCGTCATTGAGCTTGCCTGTTATCGGAAATACATCACGACGACTTATGAGCAGTCACACTGCAGCTGCAAAAGAAATTATAAGTCAGCAGAAGCTCACGCAGGCCGGAGCCCGGCTGTAATTGACTTTCAGATTGCTGTTTGCAGAGGTAATGCAGTAATGTGCCCGACGTGTTTCCACAGGGAGGGGAGCTGCTTACACCGAAATGTTTTCCCAGCAGACACAGCGAGGCCATTCATGGTGCGGCTTTCAGTTGATTCGTTAACTGAAAACACAGCTTGTTGCCAAAGTAAAGGACTGTTTTAGGAACTTAGTGACGGCATGTTGGTGACGTGTTGCTTTTTCATGTCAATTCTCGTGTTGGTTTCTAGGAGGCTGTTTGAGCATGAACAGGTAGTCTAGTACAGCTGTCAGGCCACAATTTATCAGTGTATTTACCTAGCCTGCCTGAAACTGAGCTTATATAATACTTTGTACACTGTTACATAGGTGACAACTGACATGAAAGCATGCAGGTCATAGTTAAAGCCACTTTTCAAGACACAGCATCTTTTAACTCAAGCTGTTGTTTTGAGTTCAGGAGGCACCATATGCTGAGTTTACTACAGAGCTTTTCTTGCCTCGACTGTAACTCAACTAAGTAACATTAATAATATAGCTTTTCTGCAGCCTAAGACTTGTAAAATTCGAATGAACTTCTGCATCCAGAGATTGCACATACACCATCCTCGCTTGGTCCAAACATTCACTAAAGCATCAAATGTGGATCTTTCCTCCTACAAATGCACTAAGTTATCCTGTTGGCCTGTGTGAGGGATTGTCCATCTTCCCTCACTGATCAGGTGTAAGCTCCCCACTTACCCCCATTATTTTGTATATTTATGTATATATTTAGGGTTTGGTATTTCACTACTGCACACATAAGTTCCATACTGATTATTATTACATTACTTATTTCCCCCATTATTCTTGTGCAACAGCTGAAGATTGGATCCTTATTTAGTTAGTTGCACATAGAAGTTTATTGGTTGATTTCCACCTTCTCATGAGTTTCTCCTTTCTTTGAGGTGATTGGCTGGGGTACTCCATGGAGGCGCACCCATGTGAGTGCAGTCCAGGTGCTGTTCATCTCCCCTGATTGGACTGAGCCAAGTGGCCTCATGGGAGGGGAGGTTGGGCTGGGAAAAATGTATTGTAGTTGGTAAATAAAGTAACTTAAAGGGGTAGTTTAAAGTGTAAATATGAATTTGTAAATTGTAATGTGTTTTGCTAACAATAAATAGGCCTATTTTGTACATAAATTGTAAGATATTGTAAATAATTCTGCTGCACCGCTCCTTGGATTCTACCTACCGATTGGGCGTAGTGGTTTAAGCCCACCTATATATTGGGTGTGAGGGGATTTTGAGGGTGTGCCTGTTCTGTGTGCTGGAGGAAATGTTGTCGGACTGCTCTGTGATGTGCTGGTGAATAAATATGAAGATCTGCATCCTCTACAAGTTTCACCTTATTCTTTCCACCATCTCAGCCGCAATAGCCATCCTGGGCAAGTAAGAGCCTCTTCTACAACCTGAATCTTACAGCCTGATAAAAAGAACAGTGAGCAGCTCTTCTAGGAAATTACTCAACCTTTTCAAAAACTAAACTTTATATTTACATGTTATCAAA
Source organism: Acanthochromis polyacanthus (assembly GCF_021347895.1). Taxonomy (NCBI): domain Eukaryota; kingdom Metazoa; phylum Chordata; class Actinopteri; family Pomacentridae; genus Acanthochromis; species Acanthochromis polyacanthus. The sequence continues at coordinate 20,923,609 of NC_067130.1, forward strand.
TAGCCCATAACCCTCTAAACTCCAAAAACCCACCAGTTGAGAGATTGAGAAAAATAAAACATACTGGAGCAAGAAAATAAATTCATGCAGAGGGAGTAGTTCTCAGTAAGGTGCATTAAATTACATGGAGAAATACCTGTCTAGAGTTGATGAGCTGAGTAGTGTGAAAAAGTTTGTAGAGGCTGTAAAAAAGTTAGATATTGATAGCATGTGGAACCCCTACCCTCCACTTTTTACTCTGCCAAGGAACACGACGGAGTTCTATGACCATCTGTGTTGGGTTGTCTGTCTGTGTCTCTGTTTGTTGTCAACATTACTCAGAAACGGACCAACGGATTTGGATGACATTTTCAGGAAAGATCAGAAATGACACAAGGACCAATTGATTAGATTCTTGTAGTGATGTGGCTTATACTCTGGATCCATGTATTTGTTGAAGATTTCTGCATCATTGTGAGATAGCAACGCGTTGTCACTGTAACTATGACTACAAGTGAACACTCAACCCGGTCTCACGAGGATTCGTGAAACTGTCACGTAAATTTTTGTTTCGGTTTCGTGCGCACCAACACGATTTCGTCATGTTTTTCGTGCTGCTCACAACGAAATGTTTTTCGTGTTGCTCACAACGAAACCCGCTGTGGTAATCACATCTGAAAGTGGTTTTTACCGGCAGATTCATGACAATCTAAGCTGTCCATCGGCGTATAGTGTTTGTGTAATCGCGTTTGCAGCCGTCGGACATTCTTAGAATCGCGTTTGCAGCCTTTGGACATTCTTTAAATTCCTATGCAAATTGGTAAGTGTACCACCGGGTTATGGTTAGGGTTATGGTTAGAGATGATGTAATGCAAAATATAGCGTTGGATTCGCAACGCTTTTACATTAAAAATATAGCATACCCATTTGTTTGAAATACGTTCTGAGTGGCACGAAAAGTCCACCGTTTAAAATACATCGGTGTGCATTTCGTTGTGAGCGGCACAAAAAACATGACGAAATCGTGTTGGTGCGCACAAAACCGAAACTAAAATTTACGTGACAGTTTCACGAATCCTCGTGAGATCGGGCTGGAACACTACATCAGCTGCCTGTTAACGATCACATGATTGTGGTCCTACTACAAATCGACCACTGCGGACCACAAATTTTTGAAAGAGTCGGATGACTGAGCAGCCTTGGTGGAGTACTGCGCTCTCTGAATGCTTATATTCTTTTAGTACTGCTATGCTTGTGTACACTTCAGCCTAGCCTGGCAACTTTAGAAAGCTGCACAAACATTTTCTTTATTTTATTTTTCTCATTTCATTCAAGAAGACTGAAACTTTCAGTGGTTAATAATGCTTGTCCACTGGTTATGTACAGAATGTGCTTCATGCATAAATGCAGACTCGTGGGACTTTCATCTTTCAGATCGTCTTTGATGGTCATACTGATGTGTCTTTCCATCGGGAAAACAAACCAAACGCAAATTTTTCATCACTATATTCTACATGTCCTATTTAAAGATGATTTTTAAATAAAAAGGTTGCTCTAACCAGGTTCAGTTTTTAAAAAAAAAACACTGAAGCTTCTGTGATCCTTCTTGCACCTGGGAGGCCATGATTGACTCAGCTGTGACCAACAGTCACTCGATACAAATTCAGAGCGCTTTACTTTGAGTTTTTTTCTGTACTTGTAGTCATGGTTGTGCTCCAAAGAGGAGAAGGACTATATGTTGCAAAGATAAACCCATGGGAGGAAAAATATTGAAAGAGCAAAAAAATAAGCCCACAAGCTGCTTGGAGTATTTTTCTATTCAGAACTGCACTAAATATGCACATACTTCACTTTTGTCACAGTTGGAGTTTTTCATAATGTTCACTACTGGAAAAAACAAAGCAGTGAGCGAAAAGATGCCATGATACTCTGTCGGGCTCAGGTTTGTCACTGTGGACGAAATCTTTCACATTAAACATTTGTTGTAGAAGGAAAGTGGGGGGGTGGGGGTGGGGGGTGGGGGTGGAGGATTTTGACAGTAAGAAAGACCACCAGACTCCTTTGAATAAAGTAAAATAAAATTGCACAAGCAGGACAGGTTGTGTTATGACAGCTATTATTGCACACACACAGCCAACAACGACATTGAAAACAGGGTGATGAACATTTTGACAATGCAACAGTGATTACATAAAAAAAGATCTTGTGCCACAGATACAGTGAACCCTATTAACCACATGGTGTAGGAAAAAAATAAAAATGCACTCTGGATGCATCGACATACCATATCTATATAAAAAAAGGGAAATGTAAGAAAAACAGAAAAAAGAACAAAGTAAAATGAATTTGAAAAAGTCTTGTGGATCATGTAGTTAGTGTCTCTATGTGCTTCTTTCACATTCCCTTAATCGTTGGATGACAGACTGATTTTAAGCACAATAAAAAGCATCAACAGCGCAACAAGCTAACTTTGCTAACGAAAAACTCTACATGACATAGAATGCGTAATGTCAGAGAAAGAAGCAACATGACAAGAGTCTGTAAACAGCAAGGAAGTCATCATTAACAGAATCATTCAGTTCCAATGACCTTTACTTAATATCACAGTCTATTCATAGTTTTAAAGTATACAATAAGTTAAATTCATATGGCTTCATATAGTATCTATATTATATCTCCTATGATTAATAGCCCCAGCACACACACCACACATTCGTAATAATCTACTGTACCATCTGTGTGCATTATGTCTTTGCTTTTAAAAGCCTTTTTTTTAAGCTAAAACATTTTGTACAAAAATCTACATGGGAAATCAACCAGCAAAACTAGGTTGTACTAATTTGAGTAGCACAAACCAAAACTGAAAATGTTCTATGATAATAATTTAAAGTGAGGAATTTTTCCTTTTTTTATTCTCCATCAATACCATTATCTGGGCTTGCTTGTGCAAAGAAAAACCACAAATATTTCAACTGCTGTTCACATGTGCCATATTACTGGAAATTAAAGGTACCCTGTGGAGTTTTAGACTACTGTTCAAGCTATGGAGCAATTTCATTGTACTGCTATTAGTTTCACGCCATTCACTAATTGGATGTTCTAGATGATGCACAAAGAAATGTAACTAGCAAACAGGAAACTCTAGGAGGAGCATTGCTACCATAGACTGTCTATAAATGATGGACATAGCCTCAGAGGTATGCTAAATCTGCATTGTTTCTGACAGCCAGCAGGAGACAATTCTTCTGGTTAGAAAAAGAAATCTATTTGTATAGATGAGAAAATGACCCTAGTTCTGATTTGTTACCTCCAAAAACATTTTCTGTGGCCTTAATTGCTAGTTTTAAGTCTTCTTCAATACAATAAGGTGTCAATGTGGTAAAGGATAGTCCCATTTAGAGGAAAAAAGATGATAAACCAGGGTATGTTAAAGGGTGGAGCAACTTTGACCATGTCAGTGACAGCAGTGTCCTCAAAAAGAAAAACTATTTGGCGATGACTAAATTCTAAATGTAAGGCTTCAAAATGGTAATCCACAAACTAACGGCTGACCATATAGTGGCTATATTCATCTGTTATATACAATTATGACCTGTCACGTGACAGATAAACGTGGTCACAGCTGTCAAAATCCTCCACAGGGCTGCTTTAAAATAACTTCACGTAAGGCACTGGGCTGACAGGCTTTATTTAGTGACAAAAAAGCTGATGAAGCTGAAGTGTCACTGACGATGTGCGGCATAAGTCTTAAAGTCATAAGTCTTTCCTTTTACGTTGCTGATATACTTGCTTTTAAATACATGTTCACACATGCATACCACACTGGGCGAGCTGGGTGAACAGGTCTTCATTAACAAATGTGTTTGTGAGATAGCACTCAACATATGACTGTCGGGACAGATCTAGATCACACCAACAATGATGGAACGTTTTGAAGATAAAGTCATAAAGCATTATCTATCTGAAGGCCAAATCTGTTTGTGTAAATGTCTGAAACTACTGAAGTTCCCAGGACTCAATACAGATTCTATCCAGACAAAACTCAAAATCTGAGGCAGCTTGGTCTCTCTGCACATTAGGGATGCCGACTGCACATCTACTGATAAACTAAACAGGAGTTGAGTCTGACTCAAGGCCAAATCTAAACGGAGTCAAATTTGAGCTGAGGTTGAGTCCAAAAGGATTAAAGTCTTGGTCAAGGCTATGTCATGACTGAGTCCAACAACATTTGAATCCTAGTCACGGCAAGTCTACAAGGAGTGAAGGCAAGTCCGAAAGGAGTCGAGGCTGACTCTAGGCCAAATCTGAAAGGTTTCAAGGCTAGGTAAAAGTAGACTCAAGACTATCTTGTAGTACCTTGAGCGCAAAAGGATTTAAATTAAAGTCAAGGCCAAGTTCAAAAGGAGTCAAGGTTACATCTGAAAGTATCTGAATCTGAATCAAGGCCAAATTTAAAGGAGTCAAGTTTGAGTTAAGGCAGAGTACAAAAGTAGGAAATACAAGTCATGCTCAAGCTCAAAAGGTATCAAAGCTGAGTCCAAAAGGACTTAAATGAGTCAAGGTGAAGTCCCAAACGAGTCGAGGTTGAGTCAAGGTCAAGTCCAAAAGGAGTCAAAGTCAAGTTCTAAAAGTGTTGAGACTGAGTCAAGGCTAAGTCTGAAGCAACCAAGTCAAAGATGAGGCAAACAAACACTGAATCAAAAAAAGAAAAAAGAAAGAAAGAAAACCAGGTTCCTTTCAGTCTGAGAAAAGCTAAAATTGTAGTACAAATAACATTTTCTTTCATAAGCTAACCATGACACATACAAGGTTTTGAAGGACACTAGTGATCTGAATTAGGCCTGACATCCTCAACTTAAATATATCAGTTAAGACCTGAAGTTTAAAAGTGCCGATGGGAGGCTGAGACCAAGTCAAAGCGTCCAAGTGTTTGTCATGTTTTTCAGTCTAGCACTACAATAAATATTAAAGGAGCTCTTCTTTTTACTGTCAAGCGATTACAAGAACATTGCGTTGTGGCACAACAAAACCAGATGGTAGTCTATGTACAAGTATCCACTGGAGGCAGTAAAAATATTGTGATCCGCACGATGATTTTTAAAAATATTGTCCAAATTCTTTGGATTGTTAGGCATGATTAAGTGCAAACCTGCCCCCGAGTGAATATACTTTTACACTCCAACACAAAGTATGCAAGTATGTGAACAATGATGACCGTTTAAGAATTTGAAATGGTAAAAAGCAAGTATATCAGTAACCTGAGCACCGTTACATAATGGAGAGACTTATATAATCAATGAGCTGACTTTACCAATGAAACTAAACTGTCACTAGCGTTATGGTTCAGATCCTGGAGTGTTTTTGGAAAATGTACTGATGAAGCGTCTCCCTCGTCCTTCTGAGAGAAATTGATAGACAGTTCAGTGCAACAACACTCCGTCTGTCTATCGATGCCTCTGGACTGACATGGCCAGCCTGCTGTGACTGGTCACCACCACACATCTGGTTTGCAAACCTACAAACCACATCAGTGTCTGATCTGATCCTGGGTGTGTGTTTGAGCCTGCAGTTGCCTCTTTTCCCTCAGCAGCTTCTGGACTCGACTTTGGAAAGGATCCCAGAGGTTTTGCAGGATGTTATAATCCTGCTGCTGCTCCTGGTTCTGATTGTGTTTCTCATGACTCTTGGAGTGATGGATGTGGTGGTTAAAGGGCCTCTGTTGTTGCTCATTCTGGTTGTTGCGGCGCTGGAGAGTAAATGACTTGTGGTAGGTTGCGGCTGCGAAGACAGATGGAAAAGAGAGTTTGAAGTAAAAACATTTTAAAACAATGTGCAGCCTTGTAATTGAGTCATTCCATTAACAATCAACCAGTGCCACCCTGTCCCCCTCAGAATCAGCTATTTTTTTAGTATTCTAACTGAAGCCATGCAAAATTTTACCTTCATACTGTGACTACTTTTAGAGTTACAGATCTATAAGTGCATAGGGGAGGGTCAAGATGTTTAATTTGCGTTACTTTTTCCAGCATTTCTGAGCCTCATAAGTTCACAAGTACAGGAGATAGACACATGACATTTGAGCTCTGTTCAAATCTACAACCAAATCAATCAGCCTATATATATGTATGTACACATTCAGTTACAGTAATCCTCATTATGAAGAGGCCTAGTTATGAAAGATAGGTTCATTGCTACCACAGAATGTTAATAGATACTATTTAATTTATATTAGTTCCAACTATATGTTATTAGTGTATTAATTATTCATAATTAGTATTGACCCAGAAAAAACACATCAGTTCATCAGTAGTTTTCACCCCACCAAAGAATGTGGTGGAGCTATGTGACAATCACCATTGGTTTGTCTGTCTGCCTGTCTGTTAGTAACATTACTGAAAAACGATTGATGGATTTACATGAAATTTTCAGGGAAGATCAGAAATGACACAAGGACCAACTGATTAGATTTTGGCAGTGATACGGCTTATAATCTGGATCCACGAATTTGTTAAGTATTTCTGTATCATTGTGAGATCTCTCCACAGCGTCACTGTAACTATGACAACAAGTGAACACTACGTCAGCTGCCTGCTGACGATCACATGATTGCAATCGTACTACAAAACTGTTTTCTGCTATAGCTGTATTTTAATCCTCATAATTGTAGCTTGTAGTTGGGAAATGAAGGAGCAAGATCAGTGTTCATATATTTTATATAAGAATTTGGACATATCTAACATTCAGTGCTTGTGTAAGAGTCTTGCAGATTCTACTCTGACAGTGATAGGCTCTTGTTCAGTTTGTTCTTTTAATGTTTTGTATTATTGTTACTGTACATTAGTTTTTCACCACTGAATGACCCAGAGCAGAGCTCCAGTGCCCTTATGTGGACACTCACGGCTGGTGCAGGTGACTTTGGGCATGTCCCATTGGCCATTGGATCGGCAGCGTATAGTCGGAGCATGTCTCTGGATGAAGCCCTGTTTACAGTGATAGCGGAGCAGCGAGTTGATCTCATAGCGAGGCTTCATGGGCCCAAACACTCGAGCATCCTTCACCACAGGGGGCTGGCCACATGACACTAGACAGTAAGAAACAGCATTTAAATATTTGATTTATGGTTCATTGTTTATCCAGTTGGTGGGTAGGGCAACAACATGTGAACACAACACACACATGTAAGCACCTGTGCAGCAACATGATCATTCACTTTGGTTAATGTTTGATGAATCTTAATCCAATCTTTGTTTTTCTTTTATCTCCATTTTTGGTCTCCACCACCTGATGAGGAAAATATCTCATTCTTAAATTGCTAAATGTTCCATTTTGTTCATCAGTTATTCTGCAGCTGTTGTTTGATATTGAGCAGGTGGTGTTTAAAAGCTTCACCAGAACTTTTTAGGTGAAAACCAAAGCTAAACTGAAATACGTGCATGTTACAGGTTGGTATAATGGTATCGTTCATTCCATTCGGTTTATTTACTTTAGAAAACAATCAAGATACAGACATAGATGTGTTGCATTAATGTAAAAACTGGCAGTGAAAGCAGTTATCTGATGAAGGACACCATGAAATCGCATTGTTTCTAAAACAGTCTCTTTAATATTAAGAGCAGATACACAACATAAACGATATGACATGAACCTTGTGTTTTAATATATGAAAATAAATCTCACCAACAACATGCTTACTATTTAAATGTCTGTAAATTGACTGGTGCCAAGTACTAAAATTAAGTGGAAACATAAAAGTTGCCAGAAATACAAGAACCTAACATGCACTTTGGTAAAAAATTGGCAGTGATATACCATACATGTGATTTATAGTTTACATTCTGAAAAAGAGTCATAATCATTGGTGACCCCTTAAAAGAGAACTCCAACTTTTACTTAAAATGCATGGTTACTGTCTTAAACTGAAGAAGATTCTTATAATTCTGATAAGCTGCACGTGTTTGACACAGACACTAGTTTTGGTCAATGAGCAGCTTATTCCGTGTGAAAAAGTGTAGACGTCGGCTACCACACACTAGAAAAAGGGGGTTAATTAATCATTTTATTAACCAGGATAAGACTTTTTTCTCTCTGTGTTCTCTAATGTAAAGAATTTTGTTGGTGGCGATAGTTTTGAAATACCTGGCTTTTATTGCTCACACAATCGCTCATGTAATTAAATTGTGTACATACCTGTTCCCTTCTTGCAGGTGAAGGTCAGGTGATAGTTGCAGGGCACATCGTTCCACTGTCCTCCCTCATGCCAAATCATCACCACACAGTCCTCTCCTGACTCGAAGAAGCTGTCGGGCTGGTTTGGCCTCCAGTGGTCGTATTGCTGTCAAAACACATAGTTTCATTTCTGACTTTGAAACATTCAGCCACCACTGAACGAACATGGAGTTATTACTTCATATCTACTAAGGACAGTACAGAAATCGGACTGCAACCCAACTGACCCAACTCTTCTCCCCACATTTCCTGTCTCTCACTCCACTGTCCTACATAACAAAGGCCAAGAAAGAAGAGGTGATATAGTCGAGTGAGAGAGGAAAACTTTATTAGACTGAGGTGTTTTTTTATACAGTAAACAGAAACAATTCATGGCTTTTTCTTCATTCTCACACAGTACTGTACATGTGTGAATAAGGACTATGAGTGATAAGGACACCAGTTTTCCTTTCAAGGAAACACTTCTTACTCATCACATGTGGCTGGATGTAATTCACAGAGAAACCAGACAGTGGAGCTGCTGAGACAACCAGCGCCACAGGCCTGAACAACAGCTTTCTGCAGCTTGTATGCAAGAAGAAATGCACAAATAAGATCCTTTAGTTTACTTTAAAATCACAAAACCTGCACTGATCATGCTGTGCGTACATACTGAGGCTGTGCACAGATTAGTCAGGGTGTGTCTGTATTCTCAGTAATAACACTTTACAACTAGAAAAGCACTCAGAGTGCAGACCTCCGCCAAGGATAGAGAGGAAAACAGGAAACCCATGCAGTAAAGGATCATGAGCTGGAATCAAACCTGCGTCTCTGACAGAGTTCTGTTTACGAATCACCTTCTTAGCCAGTTGAGCTATCTGGACACCTTGCTCCAATTTGTTGGACGACATACTAACCTATGATGTTTTAGTCATATTTTGGACAACATACTAAAACATACTAAAAAATTCAAAGTGATCCAGAATCCAGGATCCTTTCCAGATTGCCACCAAAATTAAATCAGCTCTTCCTCTTACCATAGTCTACATCCCCTCAAAATTTCATGTGAATCTGCCCAGGCGTTTTTGAGTTATCTTGCTAACAGACAAACAGACAGACAGACAGACAGACACACAAACGCCGGGTGTCACATAACCTCCTTGGCGGAGGTAACAATAGCAGCGTACTCCCTCCAGTATCACATTTCAGGATTTCTCTCTGCTGTCATCAGGCCGAGTTAATTCAGCTCACATGCTGCAACAGCAGACGCACAATGTGTGACGGGGTGTCATCACAACTGAGAGGCACAAACGAGCTGCGTCACTGCATTCAGCTGGAGGCATGTCATGAAACATTCGAAAGTTCACGTTTTTGGCACTGGTGTGACACAGTGATGCACAGTGACGTGTTTTATGTATTTTGTGTTTTAGTTGAGTTTCTGCTCTGCTTGTAGGAGTCACAGAACAGACTCTTTCAGTTTTATTTTTAGCGCTGTAACATGCAGAAAATCCACTGATTCAATTACAATTTACAATTTTCTTACAATTTCATTTTGCAGATGTTTTTATCCAAAGCGACTACATTTGAAAGTAGATACAACACAACTAAATTCAGTAAGATTAGTTGTAGTCATTTTGTGTCTTTTTGAGGTTATTCTGTGGTCGTTTTCTGTCTTTTGTGCTTATTTTGTCTTTATGTGAGGATTTTGGGATTGGGTTAGTTTTGCATTTTAAGAGAGCTTTATAACTTTTAAATAAGAAACAATAACGGTCACTTCATGCATATAATGTTTTTGTTGCATAGTCATTCAATGAAACAATTATTTCCCCAAATTTACAAGTCTTGATTATTCATGGAAAGTCAAAACATTATAATAAATCAGAACACACATCTTCAGATGTCTTCGTCAGTTCAACCAACAGCTGACAAGATTTTAAACACAGTCAGTTTCTGATATTTCTATTACAATGTGCTTTTGTGTGTAAAAGATAGCTTCCACTTTGTGTGCCTATTGAATAAATTAAATGATTGATGATTTCTTTGTGACATTCAGTCTTTGGGTCATTAGCTCTTTGTTTCAGACTTGCTGTGATGGGAATAAGTCCAGGACATTGTTACTCCGCCAAAGAACTCGGCAGCGTGATGTGACGATCAGCGTTGGTTTGTCTGTCTGTTGACAACATTACTCAAAAATGGACAAACAGATTTGGATTAAATTTTCAGGGAAGGTCAGAAATGACACAAGGACCAATTATTTAGATTTTGGCAGTGACGTGTTTTATCCATGGATTTGTTAAAGATTTCTCTATCATTGTGAGATAGCGGCACGGCGTCACTGTAACTATGACAACAAGTGAACACTATGTCAGCTGCCTGCTGATAATCAAGTGATTGAGATCCTACTACAAATCCACCACTGCAGACTTATCGAGACTTGTACGTCACAAATGAGACAAGGAACAATTGATTAAATTGTGGGAGTGTTTCCGAGTACTCATCATTTCCTGCCGCCCACTACAGATTTACGTCACACAGTTCACAATTATGTACACACGTTAAACACACGCTTGTGCTCAACGCAAGGTCATTTTGTTTGTGGGTCATATAGAGGAATGAACAGCCTAAGCGGAGTACTGTGCTCTCCGAGTCCTTTTTTACTTGTGTTATGTGTCAGTGAGTGCTGGTCTTACCATAGGTCTGCCATCGGTCCACCTGAAGTCCCTCTCAAACATCTTGTCACTGAGGCCGATCCACTGGTAGTCACTGCCCAGACCTGCAGAAGAAAAAAAACATGCAGAGTCTGAGTTCACTCATGGATGAAGGGAGGCAGCTGATGAGGATTATCACACTGCAGAGGGTTTAGGAGAGGAGTGAGGAAAGACTGAATTCAGGTCTGTTTCATCCGTCAGCAGCTTCACCAATAAACTCAGAGACATTTCGCACAAACGCTCAGTTTGATGTTCTGTGGAAACACCCTTTCTATCTTCCTGACTATCTTCATTGGACTCAGAGTGCACAGATCCACACATCATGCGTTCATCCTGCTTTATTAATAAACAGAAAGTCGTTTGTTGATGTTATCACTGCTGAGGGGAACAAACATGTCTCCATATTTAAAAGAAAACAATCACTTTTCCAGCTGTGAGTTAACCAAAAGGTCTGTTAGAGTCAGCTGACCTGTACACTTGCGTGTTCGAAGCACTGTAGGTGGTGTATTTAGTCAAAGTAAAGGAATATATCAGTTACATGACATGTAACAGATGTTTCCGACTGTCTGGGTACTTAATTTTACTGTAATTTAACCATATCAACATATCTATTTCTCAAACACTGCAATTGATAATGATAACAGATACGTTTCCACTGCAGGCACAAGGTCATCTCACATGTTTTTCTGGTCTTTTGTTGTGTCTTTTGGTCATTTTCAAGCTACTTTGTGGTCACTTTGAATAACTTTCTGGTCCCTGTTAATCATGTTGTGGTCTTTTTGTTTGCCTTTGGGGTCATTTTGAGTCACTCTGTGGCCATTTAGTCTTTTCATGGTTGTTTTGTAGCTTTTGAGATCATTTTGTGTCACTGTTGTCATATTTTGTGTTTATTTACGGTCATTTTGAATGTACTTTTTGATTGTTTTGTGTCTCTTTGTGGTCATTCTGCTGCTTTGTAGCCATCTTGGTTTCTTGAAGCCAGATGTAGTGAGTAAAGGGAAGCTGATGTCTCAATCCTAGGTTAGCCACACCCAATTTCATCTGTTTTCCTCTGTGTGGGATCATAATTTATAAAACAAACACCATGTACTTTGTAAGGAGACTTACATGAAAAAAGCACATGAAAAAGTAACAAATCAAGTGAGGTGTACTCTAACTTTCTTAGCTATATGTTCAAATTTCTTTTTGCAACCAGAAGAGTCGCCCCCTGCTGGCTACATCCAATATTTTTATATATTCTGTGGCTGACACCCAAACAGCATTGGAGTATTGGACCCACATCTCCCAGCAGAGCTCTGGAACAATATTCGGCATGACTTTTGGTTACATAGTGAAGACAACTTACGATTGACAAAGAGCTGTTCCTCATGTGACAGGATGCTGGCCAGGTGAGCTCCATGCAGCCGACACTCCCTCTCTGCAGCATCCCAGGTGCGACGGTGTGTGAAGTACTTGTAGCAGTGTGACTGAAACTTCTGCCAACCAAATCCACACACCTCTGTATCTGCACAGAGGGAAAAACATCAGATATTAAAGAACCATAAATACGCTGAGTACACTTTGTCTTCACTATTTGTATCAGGGTGAGAATTGTTTTGAACAAATTTTTGAACAGAATTACACATTCAAATATAGTGAACATTCACTGAGCACTTTCTGTGGAACACCTGCTTATTTATGCAATCATCCAATCAACCAGCTGTGTGGCAGCAGAGGTCAGGAGTTTTAGTTGATATTTACATCCAACATGAGGATGAGGGAAAATGTGATCTCGGTGACTATGGCATGATTGTTGGCAGCAGATTGTTGGTTTGAGATTCACAACACCAAAGTTGAGGAGGATGGGCTCCAACAGCAGTTTCAGCAGAGGTAAATCTTATTTCACTCAAAGCCAAATTCTGGTCTCACAGCTGTCTAATGAGCTGAAGTGGTGAGTCTCTGTGAACAGCCTCTACTGATGCATGTGAGGCATTTATGGAACATGAGCAAATGAACAGCAGACCAGCAGTCAGGATGTGTGGCATTTAGAGAATAACTGAGATCTGTAGCATCTACTGATACACATGAGACATTGAGGGGAACATCTGTAAATTGCATTTCTCAATGTGTGAGAGGCATTTAGGAGTACTAGTGATTTGTAGCGTGTCTCTACAGTCTGCAAATAATTGCCACTAGGGCAAATCAGTAAATTTTAGCGTTTTATAATGTGTGTGGCATTAAGGAAACGTTAGTGAATTATAGCATTTGCCAAAGCACATGAAGTGTTTAGGGAACATCAATAAATTGTAGTGTCTACTGATGTAAGCAAGGTATTTAGGGGACCATGTTAAATTGTAGCATCTAACGATGAACGGGAACATCTGCAAAATGCTAAGTCTTTCAGTGTGTGAGGCGTTTAGAGAACATTGGTAAATTGTCCACTAAAGGTCTGCATTTTTAGGGAGAATCGGTAAAAGTTAGCATCTACCCATGCATGTGTGGTGTTAAGGGAACATCGGTAAACAGTAGTGTCCACCAGTGCATGTGAGGCATTAATAGAACACCAATTTTCTTAACTGATGGTCGGCCATGTTATCAATCAATATTCAATTAATTCTTATGACCAGTGAAGTACAGTAGACATTTTTTCCATAAGCTGACAAATTTTTACATCTTCAACCACAAACACATAACATTTGCTGTAAAATCAGACAAGGAACGCTGTCTTGGGGAACCAACTCTTATATAAATTGGGACATCTATCAGTGTCTACCAATCTTTGTGTGATGCATTTAGGGGACATCTCTAAATTTTAGCTTTAGAATACAGTGTGTTTTACACCCTTTGCATTTACACTGCCTGAGTCTCTGCATTCACATCTGTCACGTTGTGCCACCCAACACCATAAGTCAATTCTCAGCCAATGGAAAACACTAAGATATGATCAAACAGCCAACGTGACGCATTTTTTCCTTAGAGTGAGGTCCAAGCATGGCTTTAGCTGTCGGAGCATCAAATTTAAAAAGCACAAGCACCTAAAATGTATTATTTGGTGCCAAAAGACAGGGTCAAACGACACTGAATGAAAACGTTAACGTGAAGTTTAGACCTTTCTAGTTGCTAACTCGTTTTGATGCACTCTAACTTTTCAGGTGTAACAGCTGACTAATCAAATCACAGTTTCTTTTCTCAGATCAGTCATGCTGCTCCACAATCAAAGTCCAGCTTTGCAATCTCTGATTTACTTTCAGGAAGAAGGTTTTTAACTTGATTATATGCATGAAGTTGCCCACAGCCAGTCGATTTGGACTCGTGCTGCTGCAACAATGAAGCAGCTCTGGTTTGTTTATTTCTCATCAGACTCTGTTGTTCTGCAGAGAGAGAGACTCAGAGGTCCAGCTGGGGAGTAAATCCCCCCGCTGAGTGAGTTCAGTAACACACAGTTGGGCTTCATTAACCCTCACAAATATCCAGTTGTCTGCAGGTCAAACACAGACACACACAAACACACACATTTAGCTTGATATACAACAACTTAATCAGCCCTCTGCTTTGTCGGCCTCAGTGAACAATGGCTGTTTTGTGTCAGTGGCTTGAGAATCATTTCGGTGCCAATAAAGTCGCGATGGAAAGTTGCTGTCGAGGCTTCAGGGCATAAGCCTTATATCCTAATAACTGCACTGAGCGACCACCTGCAGGGTCAGGTGAGGACTGTAATGAAGGCAGAGCTGCTGGATGGTCAGCTGGGTGAATGCAGCCTCATGCAGTACATGAAGGGCAGCCTGCTTCAGTTCGGGGCAGGACTTATTCAATGCCACACAGCTGCAAAAGCTTTCTGGCAAAATAGTGGAGCAATTATCTGTTTTTCTCCTTCTTTCCACTGGCAGAGAGCTGCGAGAGGACAGCTGTGTCTCTGAGTCGCTGTCTACTAAATTCTGCATGCATCAGGCAGGACAACTACAATGGATAGTCCAGAATTTACATCTAAGTTTGCATTCATCCTTCACATGGATACGCCCTGCAAAAGGGGAATTTTCCACTTTCTATTCCCCCACTTTCTCTGGACAAAGAACTGACAATGTGAAAAGAAGCAGTGCTTTTCTTTGCCATGTTTCAAATTTATTTTCTTCAAGGTCAAGTCATTACGCTTAAGTTGTCCTTCTACACTGAATATACATCATTGTGCTTTGGTGTGCTCTCAAGAGTCACTTCACGCACTTCAAATAATGGCAGCTAAAGCAGTGCAGATCATGTTGGAACTGGAGCTGATGAATGCTGGACAAAAGTTACTTTTACCAAAACGACTGCAGCACATAAAAGACAGAAAAGCCGAATCAGATACAGTTACAGCCTGTTGTATAGTATATTTTGTTTCAAAGAAGTATTATCTTTGCGCAAATTGATATACAAAGCAAATCAATTGCAGTTGTGCACAAGGATGCTGAAAAGATTTAATGCAAAACTATAAATCAGACTTTAGCCAGCAAATTAATGTTGTGCAGAGTCCTTGATTTAATATGATAAAATATATACATTTCACACTGCTTGTAACATACTGTTGGTATGTGTTGGTGTCAGTGTAGTTTGAACGTATTCTGCTGATGATGTATCATATGTGGTAGTTCCTCTAAATTACCATTAACTTTATTAGTCATATTAACTTTATTAGTATTTTGACAGTGGTGCGGCTTATAGTCTGGATCCACGGATTTGTTAAAGATTTCTGTGTCTCACGAGACAGCGTCATGGCATCACTGTAACAATGACTACAAGTGAACACTACATCAGCTGCCTGTTGACGATCGCATGATTGTGATCTAGCTACACAGAAGAAAAGAGAAACTGAGAGGAAAATAAAACATACTGGACATACAGATAAACAAATGCAGCATGAACAGAGAAGCAGGTTGTTGGATGGCATGTTAAAACGTCTTTCTACAGACAAAATACATCCAGAAAGTGATTGGAGGTCAGACAGTTAAATCTCATTTAATAACTGATGCCCTTGTTTAATGTTATGACTATACTATACATATACAACATAATTTTTATTTTGAAGCCCGAAACTGGATTTTCTTCATATGAATCATTTGTTTAGCATATTGACATACAGAAACAAAAATCTAAAGTTTCAAGAATGATTTCAGAATAAAGAATTTCACAAAAGAAAACAGCACCTGCCAAACACAAAGTCACAACAGTCAATACCGAGTATGGCCTCCATTTGCTTCCATGCAGGCAGCAATCCGTCGGCGCATGCTTTGGACCAGGCTTCTGATTGTGGGTTGGGAACAGCCCATACGCCTGGCTACATCACTGTAGCTCAAACCGGCCTCCACCATACCCAGTGCCCGGAGACATTGTTCATGTGATAGACGCAGCATGATGCTGTTCACTGGACTAACAATGGTGGCCTTTTTTGGGCCTTTATATAGGCCTTCAAAACCCATTCTCAAATTGTGCAGATACTCACTGAGTATTGCTTGGTGTGTATTTGGTTCACTTTTGCAAAGTGACCAACCCATGTGCAATGAATCATGACAAAATGACAATTCATCATTATCTCAACTACCAGGGCACTAGATCATCAGTAAATCCACAATGAATAATTACAACCCCCCTACAAGTAGAATTCTGCGTACATTTCTACCTCAAACTTTCTATTGACTGTCAGTATATATAAAAGAATGTGGTCTTGAAACTTGCTTCTGCTTCCACAACAACAGAACAACCATCTTAAACTTTCATCAGTGAACTCTGGTGCATGGTCATGGAAAACATTAATCCCTGGAGAGCTTTTGAGAGCCTGAATCTCGACTCGCTGCTGAGTAATGACAGAAATATTGGGCGAGAGGCTGGAACTAATCTGCTGAAGAGCCGACGCCCAGAGCTGGAGGACAGCTAAGGACCAAACGCTCGGTTTGTACACTTTATTTACCTGTTTGAATGTAGGTCAGTCTGTGTAGATCGCATATATATGAATGATAATCCCACGTTGTTGTGGCTTAAGGCTTGTTTTTGTAACATGGGGCATCATTTCCTTTAATAAAACGGATTATAGGACCATTCCGTGAAAAATCCATCAGTGCCTCCCACCTGACCCCCTCAGAATCAGCTGATTTTTGTGTACGGTAACTTAAGTAGCAGAGTTACTTGCCTTGAGTACACACAAGCAAAACAAAATTTCACTCCTGTGTTTTCCAGCCACTTTCATGTGTCTATCTCCTGTACTTATGAAGGACTCAGAAATGAGGGAGAAAATAATACAAACTAGAAAAGCACTCAGAGAGCGCAGACCTCCGCCAGGCCATCTGTCTGTCTGTCTGTCTGTCTGTCTGTTAACAGCATAACTCAAAAAGCCATGGACGGATTTTCACCAAATTTTTACAGAATGCCCGGAAGAGCAAAAGTAACAATCGATTAGATTTTGGAGGTGATCCGGATCACCGTCTGGCCGCCATCTCTCAATTGTACAGAGTCCTTCAAAAAAATCCTGGATCCAGACGGTGATCCGGATCACCTCCAAAATCTAATCGATTGTTACTTTTGCTCTTCCGGACATTCTGTAAAAATTTGGTGAAAATCCGTCCATGACTTTTTAAGTTATGCTGTTAACAGACAAACAGACAGACAGACAGACAAACAAACAAACTCTGATGATTACATAACCTCCTGGCAGAGGTAATGAAAAAGCGCAAAATTTCGACCCAACTCTGTGTACTTGAAGTGCTTTTAACTGAAACTATTCATTATGTGAAGGTAAAGTTTTAAAGAGCTTCATTAAATATATTGAAGGTATTATAGATTTTTAAAAAGTCAGCTTATTCTGGGGGTTCGAGTTGAACTTTCCTCAGATTTGGTTGATTATTACACTGCAAAGGAACGTGGTGAAGCAATGTGACACATATGTTTGTCCGTCTGTTTGTCTGTTAGCAACATCACTTAAAAATGGAATAACGGATTTGGATGAAATTTTCAGGGAACGTCAGCAATGACACAAAGACCAAGTGATAAGATTTTGGCAGTGATGCATCTTATTGTCTGGATATGTGGATTTGTTAAAGATTTCTTTATCATTGCAAGTCAATCAAACATAAAGATGAGGTGCAGTGAAGTTACTGATATTCACCACAGATTGCAGACCTAATTCATTTGTTTCATGTCTAGATAAAGGCTGTAATCACTGATTCTAACCTTGTTCACAGAGCTCTCCGGCGTAGCTGGGCAGGCAGAGGCAGGTGTAGGAGTTGACCCCATCCAGACAGGTGGCTCCATTCAGACACGGGTTGGACTGGCACTCATCGACATCTGCAACACAAGCCATCATTATTCCACGTCCTCGGTCTGTCAGTGCGGGGTCAGCGTGGTCGGCTGTGTGTGCTGCTGTACCTGTTTCACACCGCTGCCCAATGTATCCAGGTGCACAGACGCAGATGTTCTGGACTCCTCTTTTGTAGCAGGAGCCTCCATTCAGACACACACTGGTGGAACATGGCAGGAGATCTGCACAGTGAATACAACACTGTTAAAACGACATCCGCATCAAGAGCAGCATTGTCTCATGTGATCAATCTGTGCCTCTGCTCTGAATTTGTGATTCTTTGTTGGCATTTTGCAGCTTTGCGGTCATTTCGTGTTGGTTTGTGGTCACTTGTTTCACATAAAATGCCCTCTGTTTTAGTAACCTAAAAGACAATTTCAGTTGCTTATTGCTAAAGTTCTGAGGATTACCAAAACCTGAATGACTAAAAATCTACACAAAAGTCATGATATTAAAATTAGATGTGTTTTCTTTCCCTGACAGAAGAAATCTGACATTTCTGACAGTTAATGGTAGAATATAGGTGTCTTTATGCTTTGAAATCTGCTGGATGGTATTGGGTTCAGAGGTTTGATTTTATCTCACTTTGCTTCCAGATGTTTTAGCGATATATCTCACTGAACCAGGAGTGACATACCATCTCTTAGACCACTGAGTCAATTGCTCTGAGAAGCTCAGAATATTTTGTCTTAGAATTTTGGCCAATTTTTAAATAGGTGTGTAGGATAAAGGGATTTTCATGAAATATCACAATTTTAAGCTCAGATTTATTAGTGATTTTTCCACAATGGAACTGCATGTCACAGATGAGTAACTTGAGGCTATCGAAAAGCTGAAGTCTGAAGATTCTTTTTGTTTTAATGTGGAAATTTTGGCAATTTCAGCACATTTATGTCCATTGCTGTCTATATGGATGTTCAATAATGTGCACCGCCCCTATCGAATAAAGAAATAAAATAAAAATGTACCTCTGACGTTTACAGTGCTGGCCTCCACAGAATAAGCCAAGTCGGTGCCGGTCTCTGGTTCCTCTGTTGCCTCGGTCTCCTCAGGTCTCTGTGGGAGGGCCTCCACCTGGCCAGGGGCGATCTCTTTGTCGTAGTCCACAAACTCCTCATCTGGCAGAGCGGTGGCGTCCGGGTCGGGGATCAGAGCCCAGTCAGGAACTGAGCGGGTGATTTGGTCAAAGGTATACAGGGGAGATGTAGTGGAGAGCGTGGTCGGCCTGACGTCCTGTGTGGAGGTTGTAGTGGACGGATCGGTGTGTTCCCTGTAAAGTACAGTGCGGTCATCTGACGTTGTGTTTGGAGGCTCTGTGGTGACTGCTGGATGTTTCTTAGCATCTGTAGCAGCAAGGGAGGGACGTGTGGAGGGTGCTAGTGTGGTACTTTCTACAGTTGTGTGCTTTACGTCTGTGGTTTGGTCTCCCGAAGTCACAGCTGCCACTGTTGGTGAAACCGTGACCTCCTCTGACATCTCCCCATCCCCAGACAGCTGATCCACACCTGAGCCAGTTTCTGTTAGAGCATCTTCTGTGATTTCACTGTCAGCTGCAGGTGGGAGCTGCGTGGTGTGGAGGGCGGAGTGAATCGGTGGCAGTGTGCTGGTGACTGTGGGTGTTTCTGGTGGGTAAATGTCCTGCCCTGAGGCCTCGTCTTCTCCTGAGGCAGAGCCCTCTAAGTCCTCTGTCTGCACTGGTGTGGTGGTTTCCTCTGACTTTGTGTCGGGCATAAAAGTTGGAGACTCTGTCCCTCCAATTTCTGTCTCGTCTGTCATCACACCCGGCTGGCCGCCTGCAGCCGGCGTGGTCGAAGCACCGGAACTCTGAAGTGTAGCGCCAGGTACATCATCGGTGGGGTGGCTTGCAGAGCCTTCCATGTCATCATAGGTGGAGACTCCTGAGCCTGATGGTGTGGTGGACATCGGTAGTGAAACAGGTGGAGTAAATATGGTGGTCGTCGCTGTTTTATTTTGAGTTCTGAGTCCAAAGTTGGTGAACACATCAGGAAATGTGTCAGCTTCCACACTAGAGACTGAACCTCCATCTAGGTATGCATCTGTAGGATGAGAGACCTGGTCACTGCTTTCCTCAGTAGGTGTCTCCTCGGTGTGTATTTCTATGACACCATAGTCGAAGGGAGTCACTCTGGAGTCCTCCTCCCTCTCCTCCACCTCCACCTCCTCCACACGAATAGGGGTGGCCGTCTCAAACTGATCACCTCGGGCTTCCTCTGGCTGTTCTGGTGCCAGCGTCACCTGGATGCATCAGGACAGCGCATAAATTAAAAACAAAGGTTTGTAAAGCATCATGTTGTCATTTAATTCTAACTTGGGTCTCTGCTTTGGTGGGTTTGGCCATCTTACCTTTCAGCGTTAATTTCATTAGCAACAAAAGAAGGGTTTTAGCAGCTTGGAGATTAAAACGAAATTTTGCATTTGAGTCATTCCAACCAAATATAGAAAACGTTTCCACCTCACCTCCTCAGCATCAGCTGATTTTTTTTATCTACAATAACTTAAGTATATTTAATGATGCCATGCAAGATTTCACCTTCATACTATGAGTTACAGGACCTTCAGGTACAGAGGAGTGATTTTAATGCGATGTCATAATTCTAAGCACAGATTTGGTCACTTTTACTGACAGAATCTCATTTGTGTTAAAAATCTGAAGATTCTTTATGTTTTTACAGTTTCTTGTTGATGAAGCATGTCTTTTTGGCTGTTGTTTAAAAACAGCACATGGCTTTCAAAGCTGCTGTTGAGTTTTGGGGTTTAGAGGCTTAACAGTAGAAATCTGAGCCAAAACTACAAAAATCTAACTCGTGCTGGAAATCATCTGTCAGTTAAACACTCCAGTGAATAGATGGTACCTCATGTTTTCCGTTGACAAAGCTGACCATTGGCGGTAGGTTGATGGGAGATGGATCAAGGGAGTCGGCGTCCCCACTGCCTTGGATGGCTTGACTGGTCAGCTGAGTGAGGTCGGTGATCTGGGGGAAAATGGAGGCCTTCCCAGGCTGGTTTAGGATGTCCAGGACGCGGTCAACTGTAGACACATGAGAAAACCACGTTCACAAATCAGGTGAGAAAAAAAGAGACAGCAAAGCAACAGTGCCTGAATTTAATGTTTTCAAATATGAAATTGTTAAAATGTTAAAACAGATATGTGCTATGGAAAGACACCACATGCTAATTTAAAGAGTTTACTGCCACAAACAGAAGACACAAAAGCGGTTGGTGAATAATATTAAATCAGAAATCTCGAGGAAAGGAAATATTTGAGTGAAATACACAATGTCTCAGAGTCTTACTGCATTACACCTGGTTTTCCTTCACATAAATAATGCTTCCACCATAAATCACAAAAATTGCTGCATAAAATGCTGGAATTTATGGGTTTGACACCCAGACCCACCTATGTTCATGTTCTGCACCCAAGCTGTTCCTTAATATTTCGTTGGTGGTCAGGAACCATGTTGTAAGGCTCTAAGAGTGCACGTGTTTGAGACAAGCTGACCTCCATTAGGTCAGAATTCCTGTATCTCAGCATATATTATGTGCCCATTGACTAAACAACAGTATAAGCGCAGAACAAATGTCCACTGCACTTAAATTATGTTGTTAATTAATACCTTATTGATTCCTGAAGTCATTAATTATTGATTTAGATAATTAATCAGTATTTGCATCCCTAGCATCCTGCCACAACCAGGAAAACCACAAAAAAATATTGAAGTCCTCTTTCAGTCCGCTATCAATATAGCCTAGCCGCGCTAGACAACCCACGGCAATGAATTTAATTCTCTGCCAGGGTGGGTCTAGTTACCCTCGGTAAGCCTCGAGGTTGGATGCTCCTAAAACTGGCCAACGAATCACCATGAAGTGTAGAGTCAGAAGGCGGGCGTAACTAAGTGACGACAGAGGCGTGGCGATTCTGACAGAAACAACCGGAAACAACTAGCCTAGCTGCGCTAGACAACCCACGGCAACAAATTTAATTCTCTGCCAGGGTCGACAACAAAAACGACAACAGTCGTTGAGCTCCATTAGCACAGACTCTGAATAATCTTTCTGTTAAAATGTCTTTAATATACTTGAGCTTCACCCATTGACTGTATAAATAAGGCTTCACCGAACTACCGCATCCTCTGATTTCCGGCGCTCTAGGAACTACGTCAGCCTATTTGTTGTACTGATTGGTTGTATACCTATCCAATTGCTGCAGAGTGATTTGAAAGACAACCTTTTAGCCCGCCTCCCTCCCTGTCGAGAGTTCCTAGACCCTTGTGTCTTCAGACCTGGGTCTAGCGCGGCTAGGCTACCTTCAATAAGCAAATTATCCAAACTCCCTCTTTTACTCACTTAAAATCGGTATCAGCCCCAAAAAGTGTCAGTCAGGCTCTTTCTGTTTTGTGTACAGACTACAATTGGGTTCCATGCAAATGTATTGTTTTTATTTTTTCATTTTAGAGGAGGTAAGGTATTTCTTACTGTGCTGAAATTATGTAGCAACTGTAATTTCTTCACAGTTTACATTGAAAAATGTAATGAGCTTGTTTTAAAAGTTTAAAGCAGTGGTCTTCAACTTATCTGACTTGTAAAAGAAAGCCTATAAGTTGTTTGCAGTTGTACCAAACAGACATTTCGCCTCTAAACTCCTCACATGGTTTCATTTAAAGTACTGTGCAAAACCCAAAAAGGAAGAAAAATCCAAGGAAAACTAATCCAGATTTGTGAATCAGAACCTTTAATCATCTCAGCTGCAACCTCCGGGGCGGGAAATTTTATTTTTCCAAAAAATTGCAGTCCATTGTATGTCCACTTGAGGCTCCCAAAGAGCATGAATCATCATGTTAGAAGTTCCAAATTTACAGCAGAAATAAACATGTTTACAGTCTGGGATAGAAACATGTCTTGTCTCTATAGCCAGGAGTCTAATGCTACTTGTACCAGAGCACTTCTTTTATGCACTGTGACTCGTTTCTACGGTTATGTTGCTGCTAATCTTATGGTGATAAGTTTATACACATCAGACAACTCTAACTGAGCACATGATAAAATGTTAGACTGACTTCATAAATAGTTCATAACGTCACCATGTTGGAGCTCTACTACGCTGGTTAGCTTCCAGTTCAGCACTTAAAATAAACTTAACTTCCAGTGCTGAGCAACTAATTCCCAAATTTGTTCCATGTTTTCATGACGTAAAACCATTTTGACCATTTTAGGCAAACTCTTTATGCATTTGAGATAGAGAGATAGAGTTAGGGTTAGTCCAGTCTAGTCCAATCTGGTCTAGATTGTCCTTCATAGGCTCCTCGAGGATGATGAACCTGTCAATCCTCACTCAGAGCCTTGACTTTGATACATTTACTGGCATTTGACCATTTTGAGTCATTTTGAGCAATTGTTGAGCCATTTTGGACAAGTTTTTGGTAATTTAGAACAATTTCCTATTGATTTTATAGACGTTTCAAGTCTCCACTTTTAACTATGGTTGTGGTGTTTCTATAGAAGTGCAGGACTTTATACTGCAGTGAAAAATGAGCCCACAGTGGGAGAAAAAATTGTCACAGGATCATGAGAGAGTTAACCGATAACATTGCTCTACATTCTCTGCAGGTCTTTAGTGTTAACATAGTACTTCTTCAGTTGCTGCTTCAGTAAAGGATCAGACTAATGGTTGGAGATCTTACAGCAGCTCATTTCTGATATTGATTAAAATGAGCCAAACAGCCTATCTGGATGGGTAACAGTCGGGGGTCTGTGTTGCTTATGATTAAGGTCAGTTGGTGCCAGCGGCTGCTCTCAAACGATGCACGCTTGTGTGACTTCATTAGGACTTTATGGTGCACATGGAAGCTGCATCGTGGGAGTGAAATTACAACAAAAAGCTAAGTTTGGTAAATTTATGTGAGGATGAACAAAGAAACACATCACGGCTTGGCTAATCCAACTCTGTCAACGTCTAAAAAAGCCTCTGTGTGACTCAGGAAAACCTTTCATCGTGACACTTGATGCTTCAATTTTCCTGATTTCAGTGGAAACAGTGAGTCGGTGCCACTCGTGCAAACCAGCAGCTGCTTTCTGTGATGATATATTACAGATCCAACAGGACATAATGTTTCCATAATAAACACACTCCTGGAAGATGGCACCACTCTGCTGAGAGGAACAAACTCTGTAATTTGGGTGAGTGTGCAGAGGTGTGTGTGTGATTCAGGGGCCACAGGCAAATCCAGAAATGGACCCTTTATCTTTTGCAGATTACTATTAACCCTTTCCACATGTAAGATTTATGCTCCTTCATGACAAACACTGAAAAAACTGCAAGTCTCTGGAAACAATCTATCATGTAAGAAGCTGTGGACTTACTTGCTTCATTCTAAGGACTTGGTGCAGTACCTGTCAGGATAGCTTGTACTGAGACCGCATATCTGTATTCCTGGTTTTGTTCTTTGAATTATAATTACTTCCATTATTGTATTATGTTGTAACAGGACTGAGATGTTATCTGTTATTAAAACATTTTCTGTCCTTCTCTGTCCAGCTCTTTGTCTTTTTGATGAGTCAGCAGCTGGACAGGAAGTGATTACAAACACACGTGAAAGAATCATGGCTGTAAAGCAATGCAAAACTATGGCAGATACAGAACTACAAAGAGACACAAGATAACAAATGTCTGTAAAGAGACAGAAAATGATCCCAAGAAGATGCAAAACAACTGCAAAGAAATAGAAAACAGCTTGAAAGGGATGCAAAACAAATATGAAGACATGCAAAATGAGCAAAGTTATTTAGCAGATCTGTGGCTCCTTGGAAGAGGTGTAGGACCTTTAACAGGTCTCCTCATTGTCTCATAATCAAACATTAATCAGAAGATAGAGAATAACTGAAAGAAAAAAAATCATGACATCTCCACTTCTGAGCAAGTATTTGGACTTTTCCAAGAAATGTTAGTAACAAACCAGAGGCTCTGGCTGGGGGCCCTCTGAGCACTCGGGCCCCTGGGCCTGTTCTTAGTAAGTCTGTTCAGTGTAATCCATCCTTGGTAACACAACCACCACAGATGAATGTAAGTAAAGACACTGAGAAGTTGTTAGTTTCAGGCTGCTCCCTGGAGAAAAGTTAATTAAGGTCAGCTATTTGTGGTTTGTTGCCGACTCTTTCGACAGATATTCAGACGTCTGTAGACATGCCTGCTGAAGACAACAGAGACTAATCAGTCGTTCAGACCACCACTGTGTGTTTGTGTGTGAGAAACAGAAAGAAAGGCAAAGGAAAGGACTATTCATGAGGCTCTGCTGTTTTCCCAAACGAGACGCTGTGATGTGTTTACGGTATGTTTAGCTGCAAAACTGGACGCACAGAGATCACTGACTTCATCATTTCCACATCTGGCTCTGTAAATACTGAGTGTGTTTGTGTGTGAGAATCTGTCAGCATACAACACAAAGGTAACAAACCAATAGCCGTTTCCCACTGAGACAACAAACAATAGTAAATCACCTGCAACAGATTATTGTACAGTCCCTGACAGTATACCGCAACACACACGAGGTCACTCTGGAACATAAATGTTCTCACTGAAAGACCTAAACTTTGTGTCCCAAAATACTAAAAGCTTGCAAAAGACGCAGGGGGAGTTACAACTTACAGTATACAGGACAAGGGAGTACATTCCTGTGTAATATCAGTTAAATGTCCAATGATTCAAAACAGTATCACATCACACTGCATTACTTCTAAGAATCTTCTCTGATGATCTAACGGTTTGATTCACTATGCTAAACTAGAGGCTCCAAAGTAGGAACTCCATGCAAGAAAAGTCATACATTACTGAAATCCACATCTATTTTATTTTAATACCTCATTTGTCCGCTTTTATTTTTGATCACAGACTCAATTCTCCTCAGCATGGAGGAAACCAAATTTCTGGAGTCAATTGAAGCAACACACTTGTCCAGGTCATAGTTTTCACTTTGCTCTTCAAAACCCTTGTGTAATTTTGCTGATTAAATCGCTATCACGCTGGAAGATTTCTCTTGTGCCAAGTTTCTACAGACAGGGAGTCATCTTGTCTGCAAGTGTATTGGGATATCCACAGGAACTCATTGATAAATGTTATCCCCCAAACACCTTATGAACTCATTTAGCTCCATATCATCACATTTCCACCCTGTGTTTCAATGTCAGGACCATGCATTCATTAATGCATTGCATCATGGTGTCCATTGCTATATAGTTTGCCAACATGATCTGCCCTTATTCCAAGTGACTGCCTCCTTGGGTGGCTATAGCAGAAAACAATAGGAGGCTCCACCACAACCAGGTACAGCAGCTGATCTAAAATGCATTTTCTGACATGCATATAGAGAGTACAAGTTTTCACCGTATTTTGGAGCTGGTGGAGCAAAGGTACACCGTACTCTCTAACACTACATTTCAGACAAGGCCCTACCAGAGCTTTACAACAAGGTTTGTTACCTCATCCATACCATAAAAGAATACTTTGGATGCAGAAGTTCAGATGTTTCTCTAAATTAATTTCAGTTGACTTCAAGTGTGCATTATCTAGATGTTAAATTAGGACTCAGCACGAGCAGATACTAAACAATAAATGACTCAGATGGGATCAAGGGGAAAAATAGACTTGATTGAGATATCCCTAATTGTGTGTTTTTATCAGTCATAAAATCAGGAAGGTGGGGCAGAGTAAGGAGGAGTCTGAGTGTCCTCCTGGAAATTTCACTTAATTTAATGTATTCTGGTGAATTTTATGCACTAGTTTGTTCCTTTTCTGCATCAGTATATGGTTGAAATGTCATAATGTGTGTCAAGGAAAACACAAATTGATTAAAAAATATCATGAAACATAATACCGTTAATCATAATTAATTTGATGCACAACCTGGGTCAAAGGTGATCCAAATTTTGCGGAAAATGGGTATCTCCTGACCCACACTGCGCATCAAAGGGTTAACAGTGTGGCGTCTTTTAAATGGCGTATAACACTCTAGCAGTAAAATTCTAAATGATAAATGACTATGATCAGATGGGGACAAATAAACTTGATTAGGACAAACCTAGTCAACATCAACTCTGCTCCAGCTTCAACTCACCTGACTGATTTTGGCTGTGCACGTTGACGAGGATGACGTGGAACGGAGATTTGCCTGATGACTCTCCACCTGAAGACATGCCCAGAGACTCAAGGTCAAACGCTGGTGGAGCCCCGGGGGTGACGTCCTCTTTGAAAACCACGGCAGGTTGTTGCCCATCCTCTGTGGCCCCAGCTGGCTCTGGTGTGACAGTCAGTGGAATAACTGCAGTGATCTCCGTAGGGCTTAGGGTGACTTCCAGTGATGAGGTTTCCAGGCCTGCGGTGACCTCTGGAAGCCAGCTTGGTCTCAACGTGGGTCCTGGGGTCACTGCTCCCGAGCTGTCATCGCTGCTGCCTCCCTCCCCACTGCCACTGCTCTCACCCTGGCCTGATCCTGCCTGGCCTCCCTCCTGCCCCATGTGGGAGATGTCGAGGTGTTCGGGCTGCGAGCGGGAGGTGGGTAATGGAGGGAGCTGCATGGGGATCAAAGTGTCTCCTCTGATGGGGACCGACTCTACCTTGTGTAAGTTACTGAAATCTTGAACGTCAAAGTCATTGAAGGTGGTAGAGGGGATCGCTGAGGTTGAGGTGTGTGGGGAGGTGATGTCTGCCAGCGGGCTCTCTGTTGGTGAATATGCGACAGGCTCCGGTCCTGCTGTTTGGATTTCAGCTTTTTCAGGGTGTGAGGGTGCTGGAGTGTGAGGAGCAGCTGTGGGGTTGGACGCAGCTGTACTCGCCTGGGAACTCGCAGTGGTCGGTTCTGGTAGCTTAGCTGTGAGAGAGGGGAAGAGGAGAGAAGATTTAGAAAACAGACAACAATGGAACTACTAACACTGATGACCATACCATATGCTTATAGCAGGGGTGTCAAACACGTGGCCCACGGCTCAAAACTGGGTCCAATCTGGCCCGTGGGACGATTTTGTAAAGTGCAAAAATTACAGAGAACACATTTAATTGCAAATTTTTAATTTGTAAAACTATAAATTTAAAACTGTTTTTTGTCTTTTTTCTTGTTTCTGTTGTTTTGTGTTTCCATTTTGTCTCGCTTGTATTTTTTGTCTTATTTTTGTCATTGTTTGTTTTGCCTTATTCATTGTTTGTCTATTTCTTTGCTGTTTTGTTTCTCACTTTTGTCATTTTTTTGTCTCGTCTGTGTCATTTGTGAAATTTTTTTGTCTTGTTTTTGTCATTTGTCCATTTTTTTGTTGCATTATAACTTTTTTGTCTAATTTTTCGTTTCTTTTTTGTTATATTTCGTGTCATTTATCTAATTTTTTGTCATTTTGTGTCTCATTTTTGTAATCTTTTGTCTTGTTTTTGTTATTTTTTTGTCAGATTTTTGTCATTTTGGTCATAAAGTAAAATTCTATATTGTTCAGTACTGTTTTGTGCCTTTGTAGATACATTGTGATCTGTAAGTTGTAACATGCAAATGATAAACTCAGGCATAATATTGTTGAAAGTGAATTTATTTTTCTTAAGAAATTTCGGGTTGTTCATGATGTTTAGTAAAAAGATAATTACTTAAATGTAAACATTTTCAGACTGTAGTTTTTTTCCCTAAAACAAAGGAAACATTTGAAGTTGTGGTTATTTGTGTTTTTATGCAGTGGGATGAAATTGGGCTGAATTTGGCCCCTGAACTAAAATGAGTGTGACACCTCTGGCTTAAAGTATCATTCAATCAGCAGCTCTCATTAAGAAACAGGGACAGTGTTTGTCGCATCTTTCCTCACAGGTTGAGAAGACTGGTCAGCTTTGAAAAAATGTTCCGCAGCCTTATAAATTCAGCAAAATTTGTCATCAGCGGGCGAAAACGTGCAGAACGATGAGGCTGGTCATCCAGTGGTCAAGAGAATGACAGTTACATCCAAGAAAAACAGTTTACAGAATGAAATCAGTGCTGCCATGAGTCATTAAAAAGAAAACGTTGCTATCTGGAAAATGCTAATCATGCAACCGCCATGCTGCTGTTAGCCTGAAGAAGGCTATAAAAGGAAATGTAGCAGCTTTTACTTTTAAAACATAAAGTCACCTGTCAGGAATGAGCCTGACAGCCTGGAGACTGCTGTCAGAGAACAACAGTCACTACTGAAGGCCTCACTGGTGCCACAAAACACATTCAGAATCTTAAGACTTTTTAAAAATAAAATTAGTTGCACAAAACACCCTCAAGTCTTTTACTGAAAAGTTCAATGTGCAAAGCTCAGCACTACTCGATATCAAAAGAACAGCAGCTTCTCAGATCAAAACAGAAACAGAAAGAAAACTCTGAAAAGAGCATTTTGGCTAAACTCTTTAAGCTCATATCACCATGTATGGTAGATGGTTGGTCAAAACAAGCTCTAGCAGATGAAAGGGCTCATTTGTACCTACATTTTAATACCAGGTTCATCTTCTAGCCATGATTCCTTCTGTGCCAAAACAATACACACATAAATTTGCAATATAACCAAAATGGATTTGCCTTTTATATTGTGAAATCTGGAGTGGATGTAAAAAGAATTTGTTTTTTCAACAATAAAAATGTATCTATCTCCTGTACTTATGAAGTTGTGAGGCAAAGAAATCCTGAAAAGAGCGATGCAAATTAAAAAGTGTGAAATTTCAACCCACCTCTATGTACCTCAAGGGCCTGTAACTCTGAATATTTTCCTAGTGTAAAGGTAAGAATATGTATGGCTTCATTAAATATACTGAAGTTACTGTGCATAAAAAAAATCAGCTGATTCTGAAGCAGTCAGGTGGGAACTTTTCCAGATGTGGCTGATTATACGGAATGACCCGGCTGAAAAGGGGGACACTATTTAATGCTGACTTTTGCCCCAATGTTGACCCTTAAGGGTTTATGTGCAGCACCTTTAGGTCAGTCCCTAAAGTGTCTAAAGTGTCAAAAACTTAAGAAGAGAACTTGAGGTGTTTTTGGGATGCATTACCTCATCGTTTTGGGAAATTATTGCAAATCTGAGCATAGCGGTTTCTGTGAGCTAACTCTGTTCTTTTATTTGAGTTGCCTTTGCAGTGAACTGGTTTCTCTTTTTTCCTCTAAGCACACTGTGTACAACTCTGAAAACACCATGAGGCTTTTGTTGTAAAGACCTCTTCAAAACAGGCTGTGATGCTTGCTAAGATTTATATCTCATTATGATGGAACACATACCATATGAGAAAAGAGGGGAAATATGACTCCTAAACATGCATACAATGCTCTCCTTTGTGTACGGCCTATTGCTGAGTTCATATAGTTAGTGTCCTGGGAGTACGCTGCAAGCTTTGAACGTCACTGACATAATGCTTTAATAAACGGGATGTAATTGACTCTCCTCCATCCCTCCCTGCTGGCTGTCAGGGTAACGTATGGATGGATGGGAGGGGTGGCTGTTTCTCCCGTTTACTTTTCCACTCTTCCTCCCAGACCCTCCTCTTCACACTCCCCTCAAGCTCATACTCAGTGCTAACTAGAAGTACACTGCTCAAAAAAATTAAGGGAACACTTTTTAATCCAAGTATTGCATCAAATTAGTGAAACGTGTGGGATACTGATCTGGTCAAGTAAGTAACTGAGGGGCTTTTTAGTCAGTTTCAGCTGCTTTGGTGTTCATGAAATTAACAACAGATGCACTAGAGGGGTAACAATGAGACAACCCCCAAAACAAGAATGAGTTTACAGGTGAACGCCACTGACATTTATTTCCTTCCTAATATTGTCTGATTGTTTTTCACTAGTTTTGCATTTGGCTAGGGTAAGTGTCACTTCTGGTAGCATGAGGCGACATTGGACCATTTTTTTGGCGATACCTGGACCCTACAGAGGTTCCACAGACAGTCCAACTCCTCCAGGATGGCACATCAATGCGTGCCATTGCCAGAAGGTTTGCTGTGTCTCCCAGCACATGCTCAAGCGCATGGAGGAGATTCCAGGAGACAGGCAGTTAGTCTGGGAGAGCTTGACAGGGCTGTCGAAGGTCCTCAACCCATCAGCAGGACAGCTATCTGCTCCTTTGTTCAAGGAGGAACAGGATGAGCATTGCAATAGCTCTACAAAATGACCTCCAGCAGACCACTGGTGTGAATGTCTCTGATCAAACAATCAGAAAGAGAATCACCAGCTAACCTCAGCATGTTTTTGGACTGTGGGAGGAAGCCAGAGTACCCAGAGAAAACCCACACATACACAAGGAGAACATGCAAACTCCATGCAGAAAGATCCCAGGCCCAGGCCGGGATGTGAACCGGGGATTTTCTAGCAGCAAGGTGGACATGCTAACCACCAACCCACTGTGCAGCCCCAGCTTGCACATGTTTAAATACATTTTTCTGCTTAAACTTCCCTTTTAAATGAGGACTACAGCATTTCAGACGGTTTTATTGATACTCCAGCTGAAGGTGTTTACTGCCTGCAGACTGGAGGCTTTACGCTGCGGTCAGCTCTGGTGCTTCGCGCCATGAAGGAGACCCTGACTGTGTGTTCGGCCCCGCCCAGATATGATGTCATATGTTTGGCGAGTTGCAGCTGTCTGGCGGGGCCGGGGGCCAGGAGCCGGGGCCCGTCCTCATGCTGTCACTTTACTGCATGTTAACTCTCCTGCAGTTCTGCCACCTCTCTGAAGGCTTGGCAGGACACCCAGCAGAAAGTCCCGCTGCGCTGCCAGACATGTGAGCGATCACAGCTATATCAGTGTAAATCAGGGTGATGCTGCTGCTGCTGCACAGGCCCAGCTGACCTCTCCGTTTTTAAATGATGATGTTACTGAAGAGAGAGCTCCCCTTCTTTTCCACCTCCTACTCCCTCAGTCTGTCTGTCTGTCTGTCGGGGTGAGTTTGGCAGCTCCAGCTGTGAAGCATTAGGGACCTGTCCTGTTTCTGCTCTATCTGTGTTAGAGTGCATATGTTGGGTTTTCCCCTTGTAAAAAGCGTGCCCCACCATAAATGGGGCAGTGGGAGTTTATTCTTCTCCTGTTTGGGTTGGTTCTTTCTGCTTCGTCTCTGTTGCCACATCTTGACGCTTTGCTGCTTTTAAGCGGCTGCAGATTGCGGCTCGTTTGCGCTGCGACACACCTCAGAGTTTATGTAGTGAGCTACAACTTTCTGCTGATTTGGATGTTTAGGAGAAGCTCAGCAAAAAGGTGCAGTCCTGACCTCATCAGAGTTTTTTGGATAGTTTTCTGCCCTCCACTTCTCTATGAATAAACATTATTATTATAAATTTGCTGATGCTGACAGATCCCCAGCTGCATCTTAACAAACCGCTATCCTTGATAGCATTCCTCATTAAATTATTGCGATATAAGATGCAATAACTGCCTCTGTAGAACCTCTTTCAGGGTTGTTGTCAGGGCAGGAAAAAAAATTCTCCTCCTGAGTAGAAACTTCTGAGAGGAGCTGGAGATCTTCTGTTTGGTTCAATTTAGAAAGGACAACTTGAGCAATTTTTCTGCCCTCTCAATGTCATTGTCATCAATTAAGAACGTAAGACACTGTGCTGTGTTTCCTTACATCTTCTATTTCTATGTTTTGTTTATTTATTTTTATATTTTACTACAAAGGATCTCTTTGACCACCTATTATCCTGAGGTAGGTGTCTAGCAGAGGGACGAGTATTCCAAAAAGAGTCAAACAGACTCTCACGCACTGTTCTTGCAAAAATATATTTATTAGCAATGCAAGTGTATTACATTTTAAAAATATGTTTTAAATATTTATCTGATGCTTATTTGTATTTCTCAAGTATTTTATTTTTAAACCATTTATTTATTTTCTCATGTATTTGAATGTTTGTTTTAAAAACATTATCATTTATATTTTTTTAGATATTCAATTTATGAAATGATTATTATTTATTTGTCTAATGTTTGAATCTATATTTTTCTGACACTTTTATTTCTTCACCTTTGAATGTTTATGAAACTGTTAATAACATAGAAAAACCTAAATAAAACGTATGAAAACAAATTCTGAAAATTGAAAATACAACTGTTTGAAAAAATTTTATTTTTGAAAAAAATAAATTAAATAAACAGCCACAAAGTATGAATTAAATGTCAGAAAAATAATGATATGAGTCCTACAAAATGATATATCTAATAAATAAATAAATAAACAAAATATCAGGAAAATATTAATACTTGAATTTTTTCTGAATATAATATGAATAAAAACTCTGAACATTATTAACAAAATATCAGAAAATTGTCTTAAAATGTCACTTAAAATATGAATAAAATCCAGAGAGATTGTGGTGTCCTGGATGGAGATCTGGACAACTCCCAGGTGAAGTGGATGACAAACGTTCAGAGGAGTGTTCAGTGTGTATAGGTGTGTTGTGTTCCCATCTTACCCTTATAGCAGAACGCTCCATAGCGCTCACTGCGATCTGGGTATCCAGTTTGGTTTTCGTACTTGTAGAATGTGCGGACGCCCAGCAGGCCTCCTCCACACTGCGGCAGGGGGACGGTGATGGGGTAACGGGCGCTGCCGTCAGACAGCCAGCTGTAGTCGCAACGGTTCAGTCCTGCCCTCCAGGCTGCAAACAGCTGGCCGGGCGACGCCAACACAGCATCGTGCTTCTCACACTCCTCATTTGCCTGCTGCCAGGTGACCTTGTCTTTGAGGGATGGGGGGTAGAAGACATCACCTACGCACGGAGGACAAACATGTTCAAAGTCAACAAAAGGTAGCAGAGCCGTGGTCCTTTTATGTGATGTCTTAGTTGTATTTACCGTTCAGTTTGTCTACGTAGCAGTACACGTCATACGTCTCTGCAGGGTCGCGGAGACCGTACGTTCTCACACCTGGTCGACTCAGCAGATTACCCGCACAGCCTGGACGGGGCACTGTGATTGGATACCTGAAAACAATAATAAAGAACTCCTAATTTCATCAATAGCATACTTTTCAAAGTGTTTCACAGAGGGAAAACACAGAAACCCTGAAATCAATTAATCAATCTGAGATCATTAGGTCCACCCGCCCTGTCTTTGTGCGTCACAGAAAAGGTGAACAGATGGTCTCTACATTCACAGTTCCCACTGTGAAGCATGGAAGAGGCGGTATGATGGTGTGGGGGTGCTTTGCTACATGTGTAGAAAGGATATTTTAACCTCTTTCCAATGGAAATCTATTTTATTGAAGTAGTCCCTAGAAAAAAACTGTCACCATCATTAATAAAGCAGGCTAAATGAAGTGATTTTAGAAAATATCGGTGTACTTATTCTTACTGCATTGACAGCTTTTTATCACTTATTTTAAGAAACTTCCACTGCAAGAAGTTGAAGGCAAATAAAAATGGTGATTTTGTCGTAAACATAGCAGAAACATTGTGTGAATTTACCTGACTGACTGGTCGGCAAGCCAGCCGGCATCACATTGGTCGAAGCCGTCCTCGAAGGCAGCCTCCAGCTGTTCGGGGGTGGCGATGGAGGCGTCGATGGAGCGACACGCCTCCACAGCTGCAGGGAAATCTAAAGTGTAGCGGCTGGAATTTGCTCTGTAGTGGAAGACAACACCTGCAGAGAGAAAACCAGCAGTCAGTTAAACAGCAGCAACTTTTGGTAGGATTTTATTGAACCAGAATCTATTCAGAGCACAGCTTTCATCAGCTAAAGTTAGAAATAACTGCAGGTCAGAGATCCAGTTCAGGTTTGTAATCGGCCGTTTGTTGGCAAGAAGGCACAAATATCACACTCCTGTTATTGCAGATAATGAATCACATTACCAATAATGACACCTACTGAATGCTGATAAATTACGACTTTAACCTGAACATGAGCCAAACAATAGAAATGTCTAAAAATGTCAATAAAATGTCTGAAAAATATAAATAAAATGAAGGGTAAATATAATTAAAATGCCTGCAAGTATTTTATGTGTTTGACAAAAAATAAATACAATATCTACAAAAATAAATAAAATGTCTGCAAAAAATCACGTATATGAATAAAAATATAAATATAAATGTCTGGGGAAAGAAAATTAAGAAAATGTAACAAAATGTAGAAAAAATACTCAAAATCTTTAAAACAAATGTCTCAAAATATTTTTAAAAACATCTCAAAACATTATCAAAATGTGTGGAAAAAAATAACAAATATAGATAGAAAATAAAAAAAGCATAAAAAGAAAAATGTCAGAAATTTGTCAAGAAAACAAAACATTCAGAAACTATTTTTTCTTGTTTTTTTTTTGTCTGCATATCCGCTCACAAATGACACCAACCACCCATGGTGTCATTGCTTAAGCTTCATGCAATTTTTTTCTTATTTGTGACTGTGACCATCACCTGCCCTCATGGCAAAATTTACTTTTCATGTTTTTTTAAACTGTTTCCTACATTATGCCATTGAGGGCTGTGCACACCCAAGTGAAACATAAAGTAAACTCTGCTGGCGAAAACCCTGTCCTCCCGATACAACTGATGCAATATGTATCAATTTTGATCATCGTACGTATCTGCCTCCCTACTTGATCTGCTGACCTGTAACTCCACAACTGAGTAGGGGACCTTAGACTGATCTTCAGTGCCAAGTTTGATTATCCTGACTTCAGCGGTTGCAGAGATATCGGACCGGACATAGCCACATACATACATACATACATACATACATACATACATACTTACCCAGCCACTATCTATTATATAGCCTAGTCATAAAGTATTATACCATGAAAAAATATATTAATAAGCAAAATTGTATCATTTTTTATGTACCAATATAAACTCATCCTATCCCATCTGAAAAAGGAAAAATATTAGAAAAATAAAATTTCGGAAAAATATGGACGATCCCATATTGAAAATGTCACAATCCTACTAATAAAATATCAAAAAATCTAACTAAAATGTGCAAAAAGTCTAACTAACATGTGAGAAATTTGTTAATAAAACATTCAAAAATACAGACATCTTGAGTTAATTTTCAAAAAACAGAGGTCCTGATTCACCGCTCTGAGCTCTTACACTTCTTCCAGCATTACAATTGATACTACAAAGGAAAACCGTACATTTCATCAACCTGTTGACGTTACAGTTCAGTGAGATTACAATATCAGATTACAGTGCAGATCCTCTGCTGACAGAAACTGGATCGCTGCACAGATAAACGATAGCATAGAGAAACAGAAACCGGTGAATAATTACAGCTGTCATCCTCAGACTATACGTTGCTGTTGTTTTGTGTCATTAGCTCAGTTTTTTGGAGCTGGATCATCGCTCATCTGCGAGGATATCCTGGCAGAGCTACAGGACGACGTGAAAGGAGGTCTGAGCTGTTAAATGGAGAGTTGTGTGTCACTCATAGGGAGAGTCTTTGTGTGGAGCTGCTCAACAAAGAGTGCTGTTCAGGATTAATGTGGAATCTGTGGAAATGTCTGGGAAAGAGGCGAGGCGAGGTGATCGACGGATCCCAAAAGTCCTCAAGTTTTCTACAGACTTTCATATAGGAGAAAACGAGGCTGCTGCTGTGTAGCTTTATCTTATCCGGCAACATTGAACTGGAGCAAAGGCAGTTTCTAGATTCTCTGATTAGACAAACAACGAAAAATTGATCTGATAATTGTTGATATTTTTTGGCCAAAAGTCGAATGTTCTTCAGCTCCAGCTGCTCAGTGGTGAGTATTTGCTTGTTAATCTGTGAAGGAACGCAGCAGTTATGTGACAGTCTGCAATGGTTTGTCTGTCTGTCTGTCTGTCTGTTAGCAACATTACTCAAAAACGGACAGATTTGGATGAAATTTTCAGGGAAGGTCAGAAATGACAACAGGATCAACTGATTAGATTTTAGCAGTGAAGTGGGTAATAGTCTGGATCCATGGATTTGTTAAACATTTCTGTATCATTGCGAGATAGTGGCATGGCGTCACTGTAACTATGACAACAAGTGAGCACGACATCAGCTGCCTGCTGACAATCACATGATTGAGATTCTACTACAAATCGACTGCTGCAGACATATCAAGACTTATCCTATAGAAATCATACAATGAACAACTGATTAAGTTGTAATGGTGCTTCATCAATTTCCGCCGCCCGCTACATATTTTGGTCACGTGTTTTGGTATGCGTACATAGCGTAAACATGCATAACACACAAATGTGCTCAGTGCAAGGTCATTTTGTTTGTGGGTACATCTATATTAAATGGCCATATTCTATGTTACCGTGATTTCTGATCATCGATAACTAATAAACAAATGCTGTATTTCTAAAAACAAAACACAAAGCTGCATTTCTGACAGTGCCATATGGGGGAATGCACAGCCTTGATATAGTATTTTGCTCTCTGAGTGCTTTTCTGTTTCTGAATGCTTCTATGAAAGTAAACTGAACAAAGTTGTTTGGTGCTTTTCTGTGTTTCTAATTTAAAAATATTTTCATTCAACATAACTCAGCACAGAAACACAGGACCCTCCTGGACAATGTAACACTGTTCCTTTATATTATCAGCACCAGGTTCAATTATTTATTATCAAGCTAATATTCTCTTCATGAATTGTGTCATAGCTGTTTTTAATGTGACTGGTTAGTAGCAGTTCAATTAGTCTTAACCTATTAAGAATATTTGAACCATCAAAGTAGAAAATGACGGACACACAGTATCTGGTTCATCCACCAGGTGGAGCCTCTTAGTGTTTAATAATAGAGTTACTGGTGTGTTTGCTGACCAGCTGGATCCACAAAACAAGCGCACCTCCTTGCTGTCTAACTGCTAACTGTAGCAGTCCTGTTGGTTATGTCTGCAGCATCAAGTTGTCAAAAGGGGTCTGGTGGCTGTTTGCTTTTTACTAGCTGCCTAAGGTTCATGCTAAAGATGCTAAGCTACGAAGCAGAGAAGCTAACGTGGGACTGGAGCTGAGTCTAGCAGAGATGCTGCTAAACTATAAGAGCAGCACAACTCTGAATAAAAACTTTCAGCAACATTCAGACAAAATAGATGAAGTGTATCTGTGACACTCTGAGTATAAATACATTTTCAAGGTGATAGTAAATACTGATAACCTTGCCAGCAAGTTGATTTCTCGCGATATTTGTGAGTTCACAAATCTCTCAAGAAATGATCTTGCTCCGCTCCCGCCTTCACTTTTCGTACAGCACCAAGTTGGTTCGGGCCAATCACGCAGCAGTATTTGTGTCTGGGGCGGGATAATGGGCGGGATATCCAGGTGTGACGACAACACCAAGCGCCAGTAGATCAAAACAAACATGGCAACAGAGGACAACGATCATGTAGATGCTGCTATTAAGTCAGTTTTAGCTGAATCTCCTATCACTTCTTTGAAGGAAGAACAACGAGAGGCGCTTTGCGCTTTTCTGGATGGTAAAGATGTTTGTGCTTTTTTACCTACGGGTTTTGGTAAGAGTTTAATCTACCAATTGGCTCCGCTCGTTGTGAAGATTACGCGATTGGCTAAAAACAAACTTGTCAGAGGTGGGACATACTGTTGCATTGTCCAATCCGTGCCTCTTTCCTCCGAACGGATTTACATGGAGCGGTCCCAGATTGATATTGTGGAGTACTATCAAGTACTACACAATTATTAATCTGGCTATTGCCAGGTTAAAATACTGACAGATTTCCTGGCCTGATAAAGCTGCTGTGACAGTTTTTGTGGACATGTGTTCCAGTTGAGCTGCTGGACTAACTACCGTGAACAAGTCATTCTATTATATGGATCAGCTCTGTTTACTGGGGATTTTGTTGAGCCAGTTGTTAAACAGATATTTTAAATGAAGTCATTGGCTGTATTCAGAACCACCTACTAAGTATTACTGACAAATGTACTACGTACTGCATATTACGTTCCATAATAATATGTAGTATGAAACTGTCAAATCATCTTGTATTGCAGTATGCTACGGCAGGCTTAGAAAATTTCTGAATCTGAAAAGTGAAAGCAAACAACAGCACAGTGTATTGTTTTGAAACTTTTATTGCTTTGAAACTCTTTTTATGATATTTCTAAAGATGGATGTCACAAACTATGAACTACAACTGGAAAGAATCAGGTTTTTGGGCATTTTGTTGTGCTTTTATTCGTACCATAGCCTAAGTCAGTGTGGTAAGAAGAGCATTCCAGTTAAAATGTAATTGAGTTCATTTCACAAAAAAATAAGTATAGTCTGACCGGTCTGATTCCTACTGGGCATTTTTTGCACATCATCAAATCATCTTGACGACTAATTATTTTGAACACACTGCGGATTTAAACTACTTTTTTTGTACAAACAAACAAAAAATGACCCACTATATTACATTCATTGCAACAACTAATCAACTACAAATTGTTAACGTGACCATGGAGCTACAGTCTTTAAAGAAGGACAGTGAACGGCTGTTGTAATCCATTTTCCATTCATGTAGAGTCAGGAAAACATAGTTAGAGCACCATCGATATGTTGAACGCTGCATCACGCATTGTTTCTTTATTTCACAGACATAAGCTACATTTGTGAATGTTAAAATATGACTATACTAGAAGAAAATTTTGAGACAGAAGAAATCATGGCTAGAAGATGATCCTGGTATCAAAATGTGACCATCAGATTTGTCTTTAGATTGTGATAGAGTGGATGTAAGATCGATTCAGTTTGTTTTTAGCAGAGTTCAAGTGTTTCTCATCATCTGAAAATGCCATACATTTGTCTCCTGTACTTATGAGGGCTCAGATCCTGGAAACAGGAATGCACAATAAAACACACTGAGGGCAGGTAGGAACTATTTTCAGATTTGGTTGATTGCTGCTTAGAAATCCTTTACCTCATAAAAACTTGAATGTAAGGGAATGCAAATGTATTTCATGTCAACAGCTGAACTACAGGATAGAAGATGTTTGTGCATCTTTCAGGTTTCCTCTTCACCCTCATGAAAACTGCTCTTGGACTGCAACTGAGATTTTAGAGGAGCTCAGAGAAACTTCCAGAAGAAGAATTAAAAAACAGACAGTAACAACGACCACAACAGACTTCTGAGAGGAAATGACTTTAGAGAAAACAGCTTGACTTAATACTTTTGGCGGCACCTTCAGCTTTGAAGTGTCTGCCAGGTGAAGACATCTGGATGCAGTCACTGATGGAGTTTGTAGACTCCTGATACACACTGTTAATGTGACTGTAAAGTGCTGGGACCTGCCCACTTCTCTCTCTGCTGATAATGATGCAAAACTACCACATAACCATCCAAGACAACCACAAAGCTATCCAAAACTAATACACAAAGATCCAAAATGACTATAAAGCAATACAAGATTACAACATAAAGATACAAATTGACTGTAAAGAGATACAAAACTACCACATAAAAATGCACAACAATCACAAAAGATATGAAACAATCACAAAGAGATGTGAAACTACCACAAAAGATGCTACTACATTAAGATAAAAATAACTCAAAATGTGCTTAATTACTACATAAACATATGAAACCACCACAAAAGATGCAAGACTACTACAAAAACATGGACAACAAGAAAATCACTCAGAGAGTGCAGTACTCCACCAAAGCTGCTCAGTCACTGTATGATTTCTAGTGGATGAAATCTTTCAAAAATATTTGTGGTCCGCAGCAGTCGGTTTGTAGTAGGATCACAATCGTGTGATCGTCAGCAGGCAGCTGACGTAGTGTTCACTTGTTGTCATGGTAACGGTGACAACGCGATGCTATCTCACAGAGATACAGAAATCTCTAACAAATCTGTGGATACAGACTATAAGCCGCATCACTGCCAAAATCTAATCACTTGGTCATTGTGTCATTTCTGACCTTCCCTGAAAATTTCATCCAAATCTGTTCTATTTTTGAGCAATGTTGAAAACAGACAGACGAACAGACGGACAGAGAGACAAACCAAAGCAAATCATCACATAACTTCGCTGTGTTCCTTGGCAGAGTAATAAAGTTGCAAAACTACCATAAAAAGATGAATAATATCTGCAAAAAGACACTAAATCACCTCCAAAAGATGAAAAACTACCATATAAGGATTTAAAACTACTGTATAAAGTTGGAAAATTGCTACATGACACAAAATGTTCACAGAATTTTTAAAAAAATGTCCATAAAAACAAATAAACCTTCCACAAAAATATGCAGAACAGCCACTTAAAGATGCAAAACTGCCACAAAAACATGCAAAACTACTACACAGACACAAAAAAGAAAATTACCCCATTGAAATGCAAAAGCAACTAAAAAGAAATGCAAAATAACTACCAAAGACATAACGCTACTCCATAGTCATATAATCACAAAAGCACAAAAAAAGATCCAAAACTACCACAAAAGATGCAAAACTACTACGAAAACATGGAGAATAAAGCTGCAAAATTACCACAAGCCAATGGAAAATCACCATAAAAAGATGAAAAATAACTCTGGAAAGACACAAAATGACCTCCAAAAGATGCAAAACTACCACATAAGGAAATAAAACTACTGCATGAAACTGAAAAATTGTCACAGCGTCACAAAATGTTGACAAAATGATTAAAAAATGACTACAAAAAAAATTATGTAATATGTACAGCAGCCACAAAAACAGGCAAACTACCACATGGGGACACAAAAAATAACAAAAAAAGGTGCAAAAACACCACAAAAACATGCAAAATGATCATCAAAATATGCAGCATTACCACACAAAGATGCAAAATAGGCACAAAAAGATGCACAAAAACTCCACAAAGATGTAAGTGGGTGTGTTCTGCTCACCAGTGACACTGAGGCTGACGGTGTCCTGAGTGTCCTCCATCCCGTGCATCACCTCACAGCGGTATAGCCCGGCGTCGCTGGCCCTGAGCTTCACCATCATCAGCGAGGCATCCCCGACCGACAGCGGGCGGCTCGGCACCGACACCCTGCTGAGGAACCCCTGCCCCACCTTCACCACCCCTCCCTGAGCCACCAGCACCACCTTCTCGTCCGGCCCGTCCAGCTTCACCCATTTGATCCGGAGCTGCTCGTCAGGACTCGGGCTGGGAGGTGGTGCAGATGTGGGGGCATGTGTGGTCGTGGTGGGAGAAGCTGGAATTATGGAGAAGTGACAAGGAAGCACCACCTCGCCGGCCAGAGATCCAGCTGCAGGAGAGTTCTTCTCCATCGTCATCATCGTGCGTGGAGATGCTGGAAAGAGCAAATACTCGACTGAAATTTGATCATTTAAAGGTAGATATATACCCATATTGTGCCCAACTTTGTCTATGATTTAATGTTATTCGTGGCCATCAAAGATAAATGATCTGTCCAACATCAAACTGACTTTTCTTGATTTGTCTTGGTAGTTGTGTTCCCACGGAAACCTTTGAAATATCACATCATTTTTAAAAAAAAGCATCAAAACAAAATGTGATTTAGGCTTGCCTTCAAAGCAAATAACCTCGACTGCCGAGTGTTGTCAGAAGGTGGCGCTGTGAGCTACATGGCTGTCGTAAACAGAGTAGAAGAAAACAGAACCAGCTGTCTGACAGCTACTAGAAAACACCAAGAGGAAGAAGGCAAAAACTCTGCATCTCCAAGAGAAAAATGGAGAAAAGTCTTCAGGAACAGTTTACAATTGGAAAGGTTGTAATTATTCTTTGATGCCAGCTGCTAACAGACATGTTTCAAGCTGTGCAGAGACGAAACAGATCATCAGTCATGTGTGTTAAATTTTCTGTTGTTAGCAGGTTTCCAACAGTTTCAACAAACTGTTAGCAGAAAACAAGTTTCCGCATCATCTGTACAGCAGCTCCTCTTCTCAAGAGCTTTTGGTGACATCATTTCAAGAGAGAAAGCTCAATGTGATGTGCCTTTCTCTAGTCTTAATTCATCCTCCTTATCCGTCCATCATCCAAACACTCATAATGAAAAGTGCAGAAGTATTATACATAGTCTTTCTTTTTACATTACATCAGAACCAAATCTGGTACTGGTTCTGTCATTTGAGAAATGTAATGTGATATTGTATTCTAGAGCCCACAGCACTGAAGAACAAACCCTCAGCAGGATCATCCAGTTGTATTTCCCTAATAATGGGGAATACTGCTCCGCTACAAGTCCCCTGAGTTTCTGTGGGAGCTTCTAGCTGTTGCAAAAGTTGGAAGAAACTGCACATGTGAGCATCTAACTGGAGTAAAAGGCACTTTCCACTCTGTCAGACTTGGACCTGCAAGTCTGGCACTCTTGTTATTACATCAGAGTTTGGATTTAAGCTGCAATCACATCATTCCTGCTGGACTCGACTCACCTGGTTGAGCCGAACACAGACACACAAACCAGAGCAGGTGTGTGAGGATGTGTCCAATCATCTCGGCAATCTGAAAACACAAAGAGACTGAAAATCAGAGATGAACTTCACAAAAAAAAGATGACAAACGACAAGCTTTATTCTGTATTCTATGTATGCTGTAATGTGCCGTTAGCTTCAAACAGCAGTGTAAACTGCCTTGTGAAGGCAGAGGGCAGCAAACAGAGCAGCTGACAGACAATCTAAACTGTAATACACAGAAAAAGGCTGTAAAATTTTAATGTCATGTATTTTAGGCTGAATATTTTACCCCATTAAACCGGCGTCATAGAAACCTCGCAACAGTTAAAAACTGCAGACAGTGCACTCCGCCTTTAGATAATCCTCTGCTGCATCAACCAACAAAATGTAGCTTTCTCATCCATATTGTTTTAGAAAATTCACTTTAGTTTGATTATTGGCCACCCATAGCTTATAGGAATCATGACAAATCTACACATTACATTAAGCAATAGTTTAATATTGCTTAATGTAATGTGGTTAATGCATTTTAACCACCAAATCATCTAAAATTCTCTGGAGTCAAACAATGTGATGGCAGCTACTGAGATCTACTAAGCTAGCTACCGTTAGCAGGAGTTTATCTGTTTGTTCTCTTTACAACAAACTAAGTTAATCAGTGTCTCATGTAGATAAACAAATTTAGCATCCACCCGATTTATGAACTTTAAGTTTATGCTAACTTTAGCCACAGACAGCGCCGCACATAGTTTTAGGCAAGGCAAGGCAAGGCAAATTTATTTATATAGCACATTTCAACAACGAGGCGATTCAAAGTGCTTTACAAAGACATTAAGAACAGAGGATGATGATTATTAAAAGACAAACAAAAGAAAACATTTATGAAATCATTTTTTAAAAAATTGTTCAAATATTCCTACATACTAGCAGCTGCACAGCTTGATTATCATCAAAAACCATTACAAATCGTAGCAGCAAATTATTAGCTTAGACAGCTAGAGCCATTCAGTTTTAGTTTTATTTTTCATTTGCATACAACACCCAGGAGGAAAAAAATTAAATAACAACTAAAGTTAGCTTTAGCTTGTGCTAATGCCAAACACAGCTATTTCAGCAGCTAGCCTTCAGCTGAAATCAAAAAAATTTTAAATTATCAGTGATATCAAACTAAAGCAGAAAATCTTCACACTTTAAAAGTTGGACACATTTTCCTATTTACATATAAAAATTACATAAAACTAATTTTAAAAGTAAAATTAGCTTCAGTTTTAGCTTAAGCTACTAGCCACTAGCTTTCTTTTGATATCTTTAATTACATTTGCATTTTTTACTTTAGTACAAACACATGAAAGTGAGTAAATCTACTTAGTTAAAGATTTTGCAGTATTACTTGAATAACAGAA
The DNA here is from genome assembly GCF_021347895.1 of Acanthochromis polyacanthus. Taxonomy (NCBI): domain Eukaryota; kingdom Metazoa; phylum Chordata; class Actinopteri; family Pomacentridae; genus Acanthochromis; species Acanthochromis polyacanthus. The sequence continues at coordinate 20,968,552 of NC_067130.1, forward strand.
GAAGAATCATTCTGGAGGAAGTTGACAAACATTTTCCTGTTGATTGGCAAGAGACTCACTGTAAATCACAGCTTCCACCAGTGCATTCAGGCTTATTTACCCACTGTGTCTGCATGGAAATCAACTTATTATCTATACAACCGTACTGCTTCCATCTTTCTTTGCACTCATGGACTGTCTGTAACTTTAACTGTGATAATCCAGTGACAAAATCCCTACCTGACATTAGAAATAGGCATTTTGTCTTATTTTAACAATGAGTAAAACCAGTTTTGTTCATTAGTAGTTGAAGCAAAGGATATTTTTGGAATTATTACTACCTAGACTATGTATAAAGTTAACATGAGCATCTATCATTGTGGTATTTCAAAGTAATCTGGCAGCAAAGCCACATTCTGTAATTCACAAAAGCCTTTTTTTCTCTTATTGAGCAAATATGAATAACTTTTACTGTGGTAGTTTACAGCAGCAAGGTTGTATTCTCCTGAGATTAAAATACGCCTTTTATCTCATTTTGTTTTTAATTAATAAAAATCATCCTCCAAAGGAAAGTTAAGTCGCTCACTTTTTGGCAGCACTACTACCAACTATGTGCACAATCAAGATGACCAAGTTTTAATGAAGCATTTTAAGGTTTAAAGCCACCTCCATATTATTTTCTGCAACTGTCATGACAAATAAAGGTAATATTTAGACACTGCCTGCTAATTGCTGTGATTTTGCTGCAGTTTCTTTAAATTGTGGGATGTTTTAGCACTGAAAATACTGTTTTAATGCTGTTCATTTTCCATCCTCCATCGGTGCCAGTGAGCGCGAGCGCACGGCAGAGCAGATGTGCGCTAACAGCTGTGTGATAAGGCTTATCCAGTGATCAGTGCATGGAAACGGACCTAACTGGTCCCGAGAGTCACTTTTATCAATGAGTCTCTAATCACTGTGATTTATCAGTGTGGGAACATTCCTGGCCACCCATAAAGCTGCAGCTTCTCCGCTGCAGAGCGCAACATTGTGCGGAGAATTACGCTCGAACTGAACATTATCGTACCACATTTAACCGAGTCTGTCCAACACTTACAGCCGGGAAATAATATGTCATACCTTGCAAATGCGTAAAAAGTCCAAAAATCCACTTGTTTTGTGTCACTTAAAAGTTTCCAAACTGAAGTCCCGCAAGTCCCAAACCGACGTCGGCGTCTGGATGCGCGTATCTGTGCGGTTCCTTTACAACAGATGTCCTCCTCCAGCTCTCAGCTCTGGCTGCAAGTTCAAATCCACTTTACACCCGCTATTATCCGCATATTAGGAAGAGGAGGAGCGCTCAGGACCGATCATACACCGCCCAGTGCCCAGAGAGGGAGGAAGGGGAGGCGAAGAGATGGTTAGAGTGAAGGAGGTGGAGGGTGGGGAAGCCTGAATGGGAGAGAGAGGGGAGACATTTAGGGGACGCTGGTTTATATCGCTGTTGTTAAGTTAAAGAGGTCTGGTGAGGGAGGGAGGGATGTGTAAAAGGGGGATGGAACTCTGAGCAGCAGAAACTGAAATGTGATGATGAAGAATCAAAGTTTTAACAGTGTTTTTTGTTTCGTTTTTGTTGAATTGCAAAAAAATAACGAGTATTAACATTTTAACCGTTTGATGCATATCACTTTATATTCAAGCTGCTCCTCAAAAAACAAGTTTTTGACATCATTCAATGTACATTTTTAAGTTACAGTTCACACTTTTAGAGAAATTGTAATATTAGTAATACTACGGCAACCTCTGTATCACTGGTAATATCATACAAGAGGTGATGCAGTGCTCAACTAGGAGGGACAGAGAGCAGAAAATGTCTACAAAATGAATGTTGACATGCTTCTATTGCTTTTCTGTGTAACATTTTTCTTTTTTTAATTATCAAAATGTTCAAAATGTGTCAGAAAGAAAAATAAAACGTTTCAAACATGAAATCCTGCTCAAGTGCTAAAAAAGTGATTGCAATGAATTGGGACAAAAAACACAGACCAACTATTGCAAATTTGATGGAACAAATGACAAAAAATATACAGTAAAAAAAGGTGAAAGTCTGCTGTTCACTTCCATTTTAATGGCTCTATTTCAAATCCAGTTTTGGTGTATCAACAAATCTGCAAAAACTTTGTCGCTGTCTAAATGCTTACGGACTTTGCTGTATACGATAAGGAGAAGCAGCAAATCCTCACAGTTAAAGAGAAACTGAAGATAAAGATTTGGCAGCTTTTATCTAAAAAAAAAAAAAAAAAACAGATCGTAGTATCTAAATGTTTCAAATTTATATTTGACAGATTATGAATTACAGCTATCATTCTAGCCTCCTTACTTACTGCACTCACTCCTCTTCCTCACCTCATAGCTGCTCCAAGCGAGGAGGAAGAAGACAAACTTGCCAAATGAGAAAACCTTCGTTCTATCTTTGTTCATAGGACACACCTGTGTTTTCCCACTCTCTTCAGCTCTTCTAGAAGCCTCTCATCTGGAGATGCAGGGCTCAGGTCGGTCTGGGTGGCCATTAATCCATCTAGATTTGAAAAGGTGTCATTTATATATCACGTTGCATCATGTGGATTTGGCACCATGCGTCAGATTGTTCACTATCACTTTGAAGCTGGTGGACTGTGTGATTTTGCAATGCTATGATGTGAATAGAAAAATGTCTACGAGAGCAGAAAAATTTCCGTTTTTTCAAAGCTGCTACCATCTGAAAGATACACACAAGACATCTGAGCATATATTCAACATACAGAAATAGGCGTTTTTTTTTAGTTTTAACGAGTATCAGGAGGAGGTTGCAGGAGTGGTGGGCAGTGTAAAGCCTTGATTATACTCCCTGGCAGATGTGCACATGAACAGCTGTTGCTATACTGTACAGTCACAGGAACCCACATGGAGGACTTTATTCCATACAAGTGCAGTAAGTTATTTCTACAAATTCTGCACTATTTTCCTTGTAGCATACTTGCCACAAATTTAGGGCTCTACCCGGACATCAGAGGGATCCACACAGACTCTTGCAGCCTCGGGGAGATAAGGTTTACGTCACACTAGTCTGACTTAGTGGATGGAGGCTGCAGGGCTGCTGCTGGTTGCTCATTTAATGCTGCTTTCTCTTCTCTTTCCACTCTCTGCATGTTGCTGTTTTCAGTGTCCTCTTCACTGCAGGACACAACAAACTCCAAGCAGCAACCTGCCTACAGAGCAGCTTGGTTCTTTCTGAGAATTATCTATTTTAATGACTGTGCTCCCCTCGCTGCATTGCAGAAGTTACACCAAAACAATTCCTCCGTCACTATTTTGCAGGGACACATTCGGTGCGTCCTGGTTGCACCACAAAATACACGATTAGTTAAAAGCAATACAAACAAGTCACAGCATTTTTCACCGTACGTAAATGATGAGAAGATGATGTGAAGGATGACAAAGACTACATAACAGTTAAAAATCCTCTATCAGTCAGGACCACTGTGGTGAACGATCTGAAGGTGAGGCCAATATTTGGGACCATTCTGGGGGACGGGCACAAAGCTGGCGCCTGAGATAGAACCCTTCAGGAGGATGGCCAGGTGGTGGAGGATGAACCCCTCTGAAGGTGGTCATTCCTCTTGGAGGTTGATAAGCCAGATAGTCAGACCGATGTTTGTCAGGCTTGACATGTGTTGGTGGACTGACCAAAAAAAGATTACTCAGGAGCAGGGCAGACTTCAGCTGACTCAGGAATAGACTTAGAAACTGGTAAAACTCCAGCTGAGATTGACTCTGGAACAGCCTTGGTCTCAGCTGTGCATAGCAGGGACTTGGGCTTCAGGTTGACTTTGGTGAACACGCCACAACAGGAGAGATAGTAGTCCACTCATATGCAGGAAGTGAAGAGACAGTGAGTAGTGGGCGTTGGCTGGCGCAGGGGAAACATCGATCAGTATAGAACACACTTGGTGCTGGCCAACCTGAGGTGAGACGTAGACCAGGTCTCAGTCCTGGCCCTGGAGGACTGAGACTTCCAAGGTGCCTGGATGCAGGGCTCACTAACCTCAGGCTGCTGGGGAGCAGGGAATGGTGAGGAATGCCGGGAAGCAGGCAAAGAGCTCCACAACCAAAGCTCTGTGTGCCCAGTGCAAAGAGGCCTTCCCAAAACCCTAACGAGGGGCTCTGCTCCACGTCCCATACAGGCAAATAAGAATGTTGGTTATTAAAAAGGTAATCATTCATCAGGGTGTCTGCTGATGAAAAGTACAGAAAATGGCCAGCATCTTTCTTTTCTTTTTTCTAACAAGTAGAAAATAGTCACTCCATGATCAGACAGTTTGTCGGATCATGGATTGGAAAATGAAGACAACTTGTTTAAAACTCACACAAATGAACAGGTTCAGGGGTAAACAAAGGGTAGCTGTGATCCAGGTCAAAAACTAACTATTTTAATGACTATGAGAAAAGCGTGAATGACGGAATATCTCCTTACAGTCTCTCCTCATAACAAGGACATAAAAAATCGTCTCCTTTACTGAGAACCCACTTTAAATGCGAGATGTGAGCAAAATTTAACACATTTATGTAATTTAAACAAATTTACACTTGATAAGATAAAAACTAGCTAATAGTATGGCACTCATCTCTCACTGACGATGGAATTGAAGTCATTCATTAAACAATCATGGAAATATGGAGGAGAAGAAGATGGTGGGTAAGACGTCTAACTCTGTGAAAGTGGAAAATATTTTACAGACGAGGGTATTTTTGTCCTTAAGGATCTCTGTGTAACATTTTTACATTGATGTTTGAGGGTTAACTCAGAACCAAGAGGACCTGTGAAGACCTCTGGCTTTCCTTTAGTAATTCTCTCTCGACTGACATCATTGTGCTTTGAGGTGTTGCAGTTTATTGGCACAAATATTAAAATGACAAAATTATAAATATATAGAAATCTGTCCGTGAAGCATGGTACAAAAGCAAAACCTTTCCAGTGTTTAAAATACACACAGATTTTTGTTTACTAATTTTTACAGGTAAAAAAAACATTGGCCAGTCATTTATTAACTATTATTATCAATTTTAAACTTCTACCAAATATCAGACAACCCCAGTTTCACACACTTGACGCCCATTTATTGTCCTTTACTGTAATGTCACCCTGTGTTTGCACTGTTCCATATAAACAGACCCTGAATCCGTTCATTCCATCCAAAAATATGATTCCTGCCTATATAAATCCATGCTGTAGTCGTGTTCATGTGCAGCGGTCTGCAGTTAGAAGTCCTCAAACAGGTCCTCGACTGCTGAACTTGCTGCCGCAGCATCTGCAGAGCGCTGGGGAGTCAGCAGCTTACTGGATCCTGCAGAGTCGCTGCTGTGCAACACACACACACACACACACACACACACACAGAAAAAGAGGGAGAGCAGGTCAGCGGGCTAATGAGGCCAGTTTACAGCACAGTTTTCCTGTAGAGACGGGAAGTGTATCATGTGGCCCATAAGGAGCAAGACAAGAAACACATGGGCAGCTTTTATACCTGTAGGTGTGTGTGTGTGTTTGTGTGTGCATATAATTGTGTTGAAGCAGCTCCCCCACCTTAAGTGGTCCACATCAAATACAAGTGCTGACTACCTGTGTGTGTGTGTCTGTGTGTGTGTTGGTGTTACCACGTTCAAGGCTCATGTTCTCCTGCAGGCTCAGCTCTGTTGAAGCTCAAAGACAATCTAAAAACGTCTCTCTGTGGTCATTTCGTGTGTCTTTGTGGTTGCTCTGTCTCTCTTCGATGTAATTTTGGGTTTCTTTGTAGTTGTGTTGCGTCTCCGTGGTAGTTTTACCTGTCATGATCATTTTGTGTCTGTAGGTGTGCATCGTTTTTGTAGCTGCTCTCTGTTTAGTTTTCTTTCACCTCTTTCTATTTTTTTTGTGTCAGTTCAATTTTGCCTTGTATCTCTTTGTGTTTTGTTTTGTTTTTTTAAATTCTGTGGTCATTTCTGTCTTTTTGTGGTCATTTTGAGTATTTATGGTCACTTTGTGCATCTTTGGGGTTGTGTGTTGATTTTATTTTGTGAATGTTTTGTGCATTTTGTAGGTGTTTTGCATATCTTTGTAGTCATTTGGTATTACTTTGTGGTCATATGTACGTGCAGCTATTCTGTGTCTCTGTGTAGTTGTTTTACCTCTTCACATTTGCTTTTCAGTCATGTTGTGTCTTCTGCTTTGTATTGCCATGTAGTCATTTTGTGTGTCTATGGTCATATTGACTGACTTTGTGTCTACCTGTTTGTAGTTTTGCATCTTTGTAGCTGCTCTACATCTTCATGTCTTGTGTCTCTGTAGATTTTTGCAATTCTTAGTCGTTTCTTATCTCTTAGTGGTAATTTGTGCATCTTTGGGGTTGTTGTGTATCTCCTCATAGTTGTTTATCAATCATGCTGCATCTTGTCTGTTGTTTTGCATTGCTTCATTGTCAGTGTGCGTCTCTTTATGGTTATTTAGTGTCTTTTTGTGGCCATTTTACGTTGCTTTTTGGAATACTGGGATTAGTTGTGCCTGTCTTAACAGAGCTCTATGACTTTTTTTAAAAAAGAAACCTAACACCTGGCTCCTCAGGCCACTGATCACAGGTCTGGGTCCTGCTATTGATCAATTATGTCAACCAGGAATGTTAATTACTACATATAGCTGCAAAGTTCTCAAAACAATGAGATATTAATGTCAGCACAATCCTGTCATTATTAACCATTTTCAGTCTTTACTGTTTAAATCTTATCATGAAGAATGACAAAACAAACACAACTGTATGTGATACTACAGTCTTAAAAATACATTTTTTAAACCCTCCAGAAACCCTGCTGACACCATGAGTGGAGATAGAACGGATGAAGGGAGGATCAATGATGCACAGTGGGTAGCAAAAAAAGGAGGGCAAGAGGGGATCAAGGGAGAGAAACTGAGAAGGAAAACACAAATGTAGGCCAACTGGTGACCAGTGCTTTATCCTCAGAGGCTCAAGTCTTCCTCATCTTGTAAACTTCTCTGCAAAATCTCTGTTTTTATTAAAAGAGATCTCAAATTAAAGAATAGTTTGGCTGGATGGGAAATACAACTTCCTGCCAAAAGTTAGATGAGAAGGCTGATACCCCCCTGAAGTCTATGAGCCATTAGCTTAGCACAAAGACTGGAAACAGAGTGAAAGACCTGGCTTGACTCTGCCTTCAACACTTTTGTGGACTTTAGGCCATGGAAAGATGAAAAATTTGCCTTTTACAAGTGCCCATGTGCTGGGCAGTCAATTACAGCAAACAGGAATGAATACACCCCTGTACAATAAATATTTAAATGTCATAGACCTCAAAATTATATCATTCATCTCGTGGTTGTTTTGTCTCTTTGTGGTCAATTTGCATCTCCCTGTGGCAATTTTCTGTTCATGGTTGTGTTGTGTTTCTTTGTGGTAATGTTGTGTACATCTGTGATTTCCAACTAGGCTAACTGCATGAGCGTACAGAGCCCTCCATAATTATTGGCACCCCTGGTTAAGATGTGTTGAAAACCTTAAAATAAATTCAATTTTTATTGCAGAAGCACACTCTCACACTGAAAATTGTTGAAAAATGTATTATAAGAGAAGCATAGGTGCTCTTTGTTGGCAAAAGGAGGTGGTACAAAGTATTAACATCAGGGGTGCTAATAATTGTGGCACACATGATTTGATGTAAAAGAATTATTTCTTAATGTGTGATTTTTTTTCCCCCACTGAATAAATGCAGTTTAATTAAAGGTTGGATTTTCCTCTGTTTTTCCATTGTGGTCCTATATCACTTAGAAAATAACTGAATTTATTAGAAGCTAAAGAACATATCTTGACCAGGGGTGCCAATAATTATGGAGGGTGCTGTATATATTATAAAATGAGCTGGGAAAACCTGTGTCTATCTGCATGTCTACATCATGCCTCCAATTGCCCGAGGAACTGAAACATCGGATTGTGAAATTTGAAAAAAGATGGAAGAGGATACAGAAGGACTTGTTACCGACTAACGTAAAAATCAAACACAGTTGCAGCAGTAATCACGGGGTAATCAGAGCCAAAGTGGTCGTCCTCCTAAAATGACGCCACAAGCAGTGCACTACTTTCACAAAAGACACACAGGCAGCTGCTTCAGGCTTGACACAGGGATTATCAATAGAAATCAGAGTTTCTGCGACAGATCAGACGGTTCTTGATATCAACTTCTATGGACAGCATCAAGAACAAAACTGTTACTTGCTGTTTGCATAGAATTTTCAAACCTTCTAAAAAAAAAAAAACATACACATGAAAAGAACCCTGATGAATGTTGGGAGTGCAGTCTTTGGTTAGATGAGGTCAAGATAAATTTGCTCGACTTGGATGGGGTCCAGCATGTTTAGTATGAATCTGACCAGGGCTACTACAACAAATACATCGTCCTGACAGCGAAGCATGGAGGTGCGAGTGTGATGATATAAGGACAGGTCATCAATGCCTGTGGATATTCCAAAATAGTGGCGGACAAGATGACATCCAATCTACAGAAGCTTGGCAGAAAAGGAACATTCCAGCATGATAATGATTTAAAGCACAAAAAGTTTATAAAGAACAAACTGGAAACGATGACCTGGTCAAATATGTCACCTGACTTTGGGGTATTTCAGAGAAAAGTAGAAGTAGTAGAAGTAGAAGACATATAAATACTGGCGACAGACAGGTGTGAGAGTGCACGGGGGTGTACTCACTTCATATTGATGTCATTATAATCATAATGTATTATTATAATAAATCTGATTCCAAGGTGATCAGAGGACCACCCACAACCATCACAAGCATCTTGTGCTTTAAGTCTTGAACTGCTTTCTGGAGAAAAACGAGAACACAAGATTGCAAATAGTCGTCCTCCCTCCAATCCAGCCCGGCTGTGACGACGATTAGCCGAACAGGAATGAGAAGAAAAGGCCGGTGTGAGAACGGAGAGGAGAAGGGAGGCCCCGAGCTTGTTTAAATCATTACCAACTGGATGACAAACACTGCTGCACTGCTGGAACCAGTTAAGAGGAAACAGGAGACGTGTTTCAGTGAAGAGGGGAGCTGTTCTATGCCGCCACGAAGGACCACCGCAGACTCATTGGAGGGGGACGTGACGAGAGCGAGTTCAACCCTGAGAGGTGAGGTTAAGCTCAGGTGGTGGCGGGCACGCATGAGGCCCCACACAGAGCTGGTGTGGTGACGTACCAGAGCTGCAGCACGAACGCCAATTATGAGCAAGTTGTAGCTTCAAAACTGAGCTGAGCAGGAAGAAACATCCACCACAGGTCAGCAGAACTGATGTCCTTTGTGGTGCCCACGGTAAAGAAAAAATGACACTGACAACATCCATACTGCAACATCTCCAAAATCTGCATCCATGTTAAAGGTTTGAAATCATTAAAATAAAATAGAATTGTCAGATTTTCATGTTTCAGATTGCCACTGAATGTACCATGTGCGATAGTAAAATTAAAGTGTTTGCCCCAGATCCTGTAAAAAACTAAAAGTTCCTCAGCACAACTACGAAGCCGTTACTCTTGGAATTAACTCCAAATTTACTTTAAATCTATGATGAAATAAACACAGTGAGACAGAAAATAAACATGCACAAAGCTACAAAACAGCATCCCTCAGATTTTTCCAAAGTCAAAAAGAGAAAAGAACCATTTGAACCCCATCTTAACCATTTGCTTGCAAGAAACTGCAAAAAAACAAACAGATAGAAACAGTCATTGAATGCATTTTATGATACAGTTTCAGCAGAATAATTATCCAAATGTAAAATTGGCGGGATTTAATTAAAATCTTACATTTGAATTTTAATTCAAAGTGTTTGTGTAGCATTCTGTAAAAACTAAAAAATAATCTGCACTCCTCACCACAAACAATTCTCTATAAATGACTGAGCTGTAGTCAACGGTTAAAAATTCTGAATTTTCAGTTGAACTGCAGGTTGTGTTCATACAGAGCAGAGATAAGACTACACGATAGAGACTGAGAGGAAAATAAAACATACTGGGATGCAAATTTTGTTTAAAAAATGTCTCAAAACAGTATACAAAGGAGTAAGTTATTAGACGATACATTCAGCATTGTTAACATTATTTATAGTTTCAGTTCACTCAATCATAATAAAAAAAGTTTGAAAAAAATTTTAAAGTATAATTTTTGAGAGCTCTGAAAAAGTTTAAGTCTATAAATAATTACAACTCAAAATCATCATATTTGTGAAGCAACCATCATGGAACTGTCAGTGGGTTTAAGGTAGAGGTGTCAAACTCATTTTAGTTCAGGGGCCGCAAACAGCCCAATTTGATCTCGTGGGCCAGACCAGTAAAATCCTAACTAAATAACTCATAAATAACCACAATTCCCAATTTTTCCCTTTTTAGTGCAAAAAAGTACATTCTGAAAATGTTCACATTAAATGAATTATTTTTCTACCAAACATTACTAACCTGAAATTTCTTAAGAAAATAGGCTGAATTTTAGCAATACTATGACTCAGTTTGTCATTTACACATTACAGCTTACAATCTAGTATTTCACTTTATATTGAAAATGACTTCAGGTCTACAAATTATGTACCATTTACAGTTTCACAAATTTACAATTTGCAGTTAATGTCTTCTCTGTAATTGTTACACTTTGCAAAATCACCCTGCAGGCCGGACTGGACCCTCTGGCAGGCCGATTTTGGCCCACAGGCCATATGTGTGACCAAGGTAACCTCTGCTGTTTACTAAATTTATATTCATGTGATATAGTTCAGAGCCAAGTTAGATCATGAAAACCCTGTGCTGATCCACTGTAAAGCAGAATGCAAACACACTGGCAGTGCCATGTCTTGTAGTGATTATCTGCGATGGCTGGGAGCAATGTTTGATAGTTTACAGAACCAGTCCATGCGTAAAGAGGAGGGAGTGTTTCACTGTAACTTTCTTTGAGTTTCCTTTCATGGGAAAACTGTCCTCTGAGTACACAAACGCTTAACATGTTAAAAGAAAGTAAAATGAGTGAAAAAAAAGAGAATTTCAAGATCAGATGTTCACAGAACTTCTGAGGAAGTGTTAAACACACAATTCCATCAATGGAAAAAAGTTCCAAGATTGTGGCCATACTTAAAACTACAACTCTAAAAAGCCTTTATTAACATCCATCCATCCATTCTCTATACACCGCTTTGTCCTCACTAGGGTCGCAGGGGGGTGCTGGAGCCTATCCCAGCTGACTCGGGCGAAGGCAGGGGACACCCTGGACAGATCGCCAGTCTGTCTCAGGGCTACATATACAGACAAACAATCACACTCACATTCACACCTACGGGCAATTTAGAGTAACCAATTAACCTCAGCATATTTTTGGACTGTGGGAGGAAGCCGGAGTGCCCGGAGAAAAGCCATGCATGCACAGGGAGAACATGCAAACTCCATGCAGAACGATCCCAGAAAGATCCAAAAGGGGATCTTCTTGCGGCAAGGCAAAAGTGCTAACCACTACACCACTCTGCAGCCCTCCTTTATTAACATGTTGTATGTAATTTGTTATATCCATCAAGTCTTTCTGGGTAAACACCCTAAAACCACAAGCTGCTGTTTGCACACTTCTATTTTTGTACATATTAACTATCTGAACTTCAGCAATTTCTGGGTGTTTTCTGCTCCCCTTTTTCATCACTATAGGCGTATTTTTAACGGCTATATAAAGTCCTGCACCTCTATGGAAACAGCATAACAACAACTGAAAGGAGAGAATCCAGAGAGCTCTTCTGTGCGGTATGACAGTCACAATGGCACAAATCAGAACAAAAGAAAAACTAGCCGAAGTCCAATATCTTTATTTACAACAAACGAAAAGACCTGCAATCATGATACCCAACAGTTTTGTGCCTACTGGCTCCAAAAAAGAGAAAAAAGCAGAGGCTCTACATACTATAGTTATTTAATTCTTTCCATTTTTATATCCACTACAAATGTTTTCACACTACTCAACCCTACAAAGATGTTTCACTATGCTGAATGTTTTATTTTCCATCTCTCTCATGATCTCCTTTCTGTTCTATGTAAACACAGCCTGCAGTTCAACTGAAAACTCTGATTTTTTTCTTATATGAATGTTGGTGACAGTTTAGTCAGCCTTGGAGAATTAGCTGCTCTGAGGAGCTCACAATGTTTTTTGGTTGCTTTACAGGATCAGGTGCAAACATGTTATTTTTGGTTGCAAAATGTAGAACAATGTGATTTGGAAAAAATATCACAAGATTAAATGTAGGTTTTGCTTCTTTTCCTGATGCAACTTCAAAGAATTGAAAATCAGATGATTCAGAGTTTATTCTTTGTGTCTGGCAAATTAATGGTGCCATTTTAGCAAGATGTTTAAAATAAGAGACAACATTCCTTCAAACCCATTAGAGGATTTTGGAGTTCAGAGGGTTAAACAAAGTGTGAATTAATGAGCTTCTTGGCTCCTGGAATTTTAACTTTTACATCTAACTCTTGTATCTACAACCTGTAACTGTTCACCTTTTGATTATATTTTGGATTAACTGAGAGTTAGCCAGGATGAAGATGGTCAGAGCTGCCACTCTGAGCTTCAAAAACCAATGTTCAGGACACCTAAGGGTGACGTCACGGAGGGTTCAAACATCTCTATATAAAGTCTGTGGTTTGAACACAGCATTAGTTGGCTAATTTGTGGTCAAAATGCAGCAATAAAGATGCAAAATTTCATCAGCCCCCCAAATCTAAATGGGAACATGTTTAAACTGCAGATGCTTGTTTAGCTTTCACTTACAGCTATTTATCTTCTCCCCTCGTGTTTTTGTGTTCACAATCTTGTTTTGTAACTTTTACATTTTCTACACGGTTTTCTATGAAGCTGTGCTCATGATGAAATCAAAGGAGTTTCATGTGCATCCCAGCCAAACTGCTTTAACTTTGAGGCATGTATTAGGAAAAATGAATTTGTTTTACTTACAGAAGCACAAACAATCTTTTCATTTTTCTCAAAAAAAGAATAAGCACATAAGCTACGTCCCAGAATGTTGAGCAATGCCTCCTCTTTCCTTCTGCTTCTGTTCATGTGGCCTTCATTTATTTCTACTCTGGCTCCGTTAGCTTTCTGCTCCTCTGTCCTTGTAAAAAGACATTAAGGCTTGATGGAAATGGGGAAAACAATAGCTGGTGTGGGACTGCCAGCAGCCTTGAACCCCCCACGTTAACACCGGCCTCCTGCAGCCAGCTCAGAGGGGGGGCAGCGATCAAACACCCAGCCACAGCTGCTCATCAGCTCACTGCTGATTCTTGTTGCAGCAGTCGGGGCCAGTGATAAGCCCCGGTAATGGGCACCACCACAGACAGCAGCTGGGGATGGATGGCAACACTTGGGGCCATCTGCATGTGGCACAGCTCGCAGTGGCTGGCACTGGGAGAGCCCTGGACGCCGTGTATTCACCCTCTGTCGGAGAATCGCTACAGAAACAGAGTGGGATTGAGACATGTCTTTGGAGTATTTTCTAAACGGCCACATCCAAAAAGAAGCTGGCGCATGGGAGATACGGGCACAAGAGCAGTGGTATTGTGAAGTTTTGGATGCTTTGGAGCTGTGCGCTGGTCTGACTGTGAGTGTGGACACACAGAAACAACAGACGGCAAAATAGAAGAGAGTTGCATAATTGTTTCTTTGAGGCCAGTGATTGACTTTGGCTCCACAGATCATGTCCTAGACCTCCTTTAGAAATCCCCTCCTGAACTGTGTTCCCCCAGAGAATGACGGCATTCACTGATGTCCAACAAATTACAGTTATGAAAAAACACATTTTCAACTCATCTGCATCCATCTGTGAGGTCTCTTTTACGTGGATGCACACGTCTAAATCAACACGTTTAATTTGTATCAGGAGCTGATTCTACTAAATCTGCAACGGCCTGAACATCAGGCAACCCTGATTACAAAACTAACAGTTTTAACTTGTTGAACCCTCTGACCCAAACAGTTTCTGGGCATTTTCTTTTTGCTTACTGTGGACTCACAGCAATGTGAAGTAACATCTCTATGGAAACAGAACAATCATGACTAGAAGCATAGACATGTCTTATGGCAGTTATAATTCCACAAACCATACAAAGTTTCATTTCTTTGATTATCTATATTGTAAAAAAAAAATAATAATAAAAAAACTTTTCAAAATGTTGACAAGTGATAAGAATAACCATAGTGGTAGAATTTTTTTTCAGATATCATCTTAAAATTAGCCTTGAAATTGACTGGTTCCAAAAAAATATGAATTTTTAGTATTGAGTCATTTTGGTAGAATTCAGTTTTGTTAGTTTTTCTTGGAAACAATAAACAAAAGAAATATTCTTTGTATTTGTTTGTGTCTAATGCAGACACACCTTTGAAATACAAAAAAGGATTTTTCCACAAATATGTCTCATAATATTTGAGATTTAAAATACATAAAATTTTAAGGGTGTCTGAAAACTTTTTTCCACCACTGTAACAGATATTTAACCATTTACATTTTTACCACCTCTACAAACCTTTTCATACGACTCTGGTCATCAGCTGTAGAAACATGTTTCACTTTGCTGAACGTATCTTTCAAAACTTGCTCCTGTGTATTGATTTTGAGCTATGCTGCATTAAAATTGAAAATCTGATTGTTCAGTCTATCTTTGTTTTACAGTTTTGGGCTGATAAATAGTGTCATTTTGTCGAGTAAATGCGCCTTTGAAACCTGAAAACTGATTTTGGGGTTCAGAAAGTGAACTTTTCAGAGAAACATTTTCTGATAGAAAACACTTCTCTGCAATACTATTAGTCCATCACTATTTCTTTATCACTAAAGTCTTTCCATTTGTTTAACTGATACACTAAATATACTAATATGTACAACCCAGATCTGAATATCTTGCAATCAATCATAAGATGTGCTCCCATCCACCTGATTGGAAGCAAGAAAAGTTCCCCAAAACTCCTGATACACTGCAAACGTTTTCGGTTTTCGGAAAAAACGACAGTTGCCACCAAGGGAAGGTCACAACCACACCTGAAATCTCTTCTGCCACTCTGATACCCTCCTGCCTTCTTGCAGGTCAAGATGGTGTAAATGCTATGCATGCAAGACAAAGTCTCGCTCTTTGCCCTACAATTTCATAACACAAAGTGAAATATAAGATACTGGGTTTGTAAAAATGCAGCTTGTAACAGGTCAGAGCAAGAAAAGCACTCAGAGAGCACATTGCTCTGCCAAGGCTGCTCAGTCGTTGTATGATTTCTGACGGATGAAATCTTTAAAAAATTTGTGGTTGACAGCAGTCGATTTGTAGTAGGATCACAATCATGTGATCATCAGCAGGCAGCTCACATAGTGTTCACTTGTAGTCATGGATACAGTGGCGCTGTGCTGCTATCTCGCAATGGTACATAAATCTTTAATAAATCCAGGGATCCAGACTAGAAGACGCATCACTGCCAAAATGTCCTTGTGTCATTTCTGACCGTCCTTGACAATTTCATCCAAATCTGTTATTTCATGTTTGAGTAATGCTGCTAACAGACAGACAAACCAACGCTGATCGTTACATAACTCCACCTCATCCCTTAGCGGAGTAATAATGAGACTCACTAATAATGAAAGTAATCATGTTTTGACTAACAGGAGCTAAAGTTTAGTTTGTTGCTTACAGTTATTTGTAGTCGTTTTTTCTCTAACTCTATTAAATTCCTGCAACATCAAACAGCAGCAGGATCCAGCTGTTGAGACATTTAGATTTAACTGTAAAAGCCTGATTCAGGCTGAGGGATGTTTGCAACAGCGACATTACTGTGGCAAAGAGTGCTTCCCATTAAAATAACTATGGCAACAAGTAGCTGAGCCAATAAACTGTACAATAAGTAACCAATGTAAATCAGTAAACAATTACTAAAATGTCCTTGGAGCCAACATGAAGAATGTGACTTCAAATCTGCAGAAGCTTCATACTACTGAGGAGATGAATGAAAACAGCAGATCTTCACGGAATGACGCATAGATTTCACCATTACAGGTTCGCCTATGTATTCTTCTCAGCGGAAGCACTACCTGCTGTTCTATTGGTTTTAATCAACACTGTATTTTGCAGATTTTCTGGAAATCTGGTAAACGCGCAATACATTTAGGTGGAAAGCAGCTGCACTCTGTCCTGTCTTTTGAAGCTCAAAATCACTTTCGCTTTTCATTTAGCATTTTTGAGCTCAATATCTGTAACAGCTGTAATTTTTCTTGGCTCTTTGGCAGGTCCCCCCCCGCCCCGATTCGTTTTTGCAGTAAAAATGTCAGGAAACTCTTTCTCAGTCTTCATGAATTTCTTTCTTTCCGTGGCTGCAGAACATGTCACAGGAACCTCCAGAAACTCCTGTATCTTGAATTGGACTGACTGTTTCGAAAAGATTCACTATAAACACACTGAAAACATTCCTTAGCTGAGACACTTTGAGCTAAATACAAACACAGAGGTAAACTGGTACTATGTCCATTCAGGAATTCAATTCCCAGAATATATATATTGTCTTTTCAGGCAGTGGACAACAATCATTTGTGGGTACAGAACAGCAGCAGACACTGAAGGTTAGACGGACAAACACTAATGTTTTCCACTGCCTCATTAGTGGAGCTGTGTGTTCACATAAAGCCCAGAGAGGGAAAGGTCTTTTATCCTGAGGCGAACTCCACTAGTGATCAGCAGCTGATCTGCCCGAAGCCACAGTGTGCTTAAAGAGATAAAACACACACTTGCATAGAAAACACAGAATCCTGAAGCCCAGCAGCGGGAATCATAAACCTGCAGGACAGCACGGGTCTTTTATCACCTATAAACCCAAGGAGAGCTGAATTCGATATTCCTTCCCAGAGGGAGGCTGTAAATATGATAATGCCCTTAAGGTGTTCAGCTGGCCTTTCTCCCTGGATGAGAACTGCTGCTGCAGGAGCTCAAAACTGGAAAAAGGTCAAAGTGCTTCGTTTTCTGTGCTCCTGGATTTGCATATAGGAAGACGTTTTTGAGAGCGTGCGAGTTAAAATTATACGTGGTCCCATTTATGCAAGCGCTTGGTCATCAACAGGCTGTTTTGGGGTCCCTTCAGTTGGCATGGGAAGCTGCTATGTTAGCCATAGAGGTGGAAAGTGGCCCTCCTTTGCAGATTCAGTCTGTCACTACCTGACACAAGAACAGTCCATTTAGCTTATGCATTCTCTAAAGACGAAGCAATCTGTGGGTGATTATTTGAAAAAACAATGAGGGGAGAGAGAAAGAGGCTGGTGGAGATGGAGAAGTACTGACTCAGATACTCTTGAAGATGAGGGTACAGTTTGCAGTGATGTACTGACTGAGCCAGTGAAGAGGAAAATGTACGACATTCAATTACAACAGCTAAGACAGTACACAGCTGCAAAATTAAACAAATGTCAATCACGATCCTTATTTTGGTTTCGACTGCAGTATTGACATTTAAAATGCTTTCCTCTCATAGAAAACTTTGCCCAAGATAATGGTCCATGCAGATAAAATCACTTAGTTACAATTTAAGTAAATCTAACATATTGTTTTCAGTATTTTCCAACTTTTGGAATCACACCTGTCTGAGTGAACTGCACCTGTCTAGCTGCATCATAGTGTAGTTCCTCCTATCCATCTTCTACTCACCAATCATTTCTCTTGGAAAACAGCATCATTGTTCCTGGAAGATCCCAGGAAGCTCAACGTACATGTAGTCAGTGGAAAGGGTTTCAGAGCTGCAAGCAATTTAAAAGCTATTTCACTGTTCTAAGTGTCGTTGTCTGGTGTTATAATCCCAAATCTTTCTCAGAACAACTTCTCCACAAAGGGACAGTGATATTGCATGATAGGCGTATTATTTACACATTCACTCAGACTTTCACTTCCTGACTTTGGCTGCAGCAGTTGTTCTGTTTTTAGCCTATATTAGATTTTAAACTCCTCATATTAATTTAGGATTATAGTTAGTTGGACATATTTATTTGTAGCCTTCTTTACGATAGAGTTAGCCTACTTAAGGCTTTGAATAATGAGTTGAATATTAATTTTTTACTTGCTCCCAAAACTGTTTAACATTGCCAAAGGGTCAGCTGAAAGATTAAGGCTATAACTGTTTCAGAATACATCTAGGCAAAAAAATCATCATTTAATAGAATACACAATATTGTAATATTTATAAGCCTGTTAACCCACATAAAACCAGAGAGGATTTTTTTTAACAGTTTTCTCTGCGGTTTTGGCTGCCATAGCTGCATAACTTTTAGTCTGTATTGTGTGCTTAAAATCTTCATATTTCTGTAATATTATAATTTACTTGTGGTTTGTAAAATTTCTCACTCTGGTGCCAGTAGACCTGTCCATGTTTGTGGCTGGTCATCTGTTGCCATCTCTTTATGTGAAAGCGCCCACAGCCAAGTTCAGGAATCCCTGAGTTGAAAACTAGCTTCATGTGACCACTTAGCAAAACACTGGTTGTAGAGTTTAGTGAGGCCAGGCAACCAAAAGACACGCTGGGTATGTTGAATTTGCCCTCTAGTGCTGGCCTCTGGTGAGCTGAACCACAAACAAACAAAACTCTGCTTTGTATTCATAATATAAACCTTCAAGGTCTGCAACAGCAGCAAATAAACCAGCAAAGAATCATAGCTAATTCAGTTAATTTCATCATAATCAGTTGTCTTGTTTGCAGAAGTTGATTCATATAATGCAATTTAATTTTTAAACACGGAATAAAAATATAACAATATCTAACTGCTAAATGAAACAAGAGAAACATTTTTTAAAGGAGAAAAAAAAATTTCGGTTACCTTTTTAACCTTTCACACATTAAATGATCCAAATAATTGCAGTTTTAATTATTAGAGCTAAAGTTATGGCCTGCACTGTTATGACTCTCGGCCTGACTGCTTGGGTTCCTGGACTCTTTCCAGGTTTTGTGTTGTCCTCCAGACCAAGCCTTGTTTTTTGTGCCATGTTGTGCCTGTCTGTGTTGTGCTCTGGCCCAACTCTCTCTCCCATAATTAGGTCAGAGTGGTTTCAGCATCAGCTGAGGCCACTCCTCTCATCAAGGGTGCAGGGCGGGCTGAGCAGCTGTTTCAGATTCACCATCACACCTCTCTGACAATAAAAGGCCGGTTCAGACATTCATTCGACGCCGGATTGTTATACGACTACCATGTTAGTGACTCTCCAGCCAAAGCTCATGCCATACGAATCCTTGTCTAGATATTCTGAAATCGGAATTGAAAACAACGAACAGTAAATCTCTTGTCCTCTGTCTGCCTTCACAGTTCCAGTTGCTCAGCCTGAACGAATCCCGGACCCAGCACAGGCAGTCAGCCCAGAGAAATCCACAGCCACGATCACGAACCGAACCACGATTCAGGCCGAGCCTAGAACCACAGCCAAGGGAAATCTACAGCCACGACCACGACCCGAACCACGACCCAGGCCGAGCCTAGAACCACAGCCAAGAGAAATCCACAGCCACGATCACGAACCGAACCACGATTCAGGCCGAGCCTAGAACCACAGCCAAGAGACATCCACAGCCACGACCACGAACCGAACCACGCCCGAGACGGACCCCGGAACCACAGCCCAGACCAAGCCCTGAACCACAGCCAAAACCCAGCCGAGATCCCCAGCCCTGCGAACCCCCACAGCCAACCCTTCCTCCACTAAACACTCCCCTCCTTTAGCAATAAAGAACCATTAACACACCTGATCCGAGTTCTTGCACCGCTTCCTACCCCTGAGCGTGACAGAACAATCCGGCCACAATGGAAGCGGAGAACTCAGGTCCCGAAGAACCAAACCCCGCCCAGGTCCTCCAGGCTGTTGCCATCCATGGTCAACTTCTAGGACAGCACAGTAAGACCTTGAAGGATCTGGTGGAAGCGGGGAACCAGGTTTCGGCCCAACTCCAGACCCTGTCCGACCACATGACGCAGATATCCTCAGCTCCCACGGTGCTGGAACAGCACAGTCAAGCGCTTCAGGAGCTTGGAGCAACTTGTCAGCTTCTGAACAACCGATCGGGGGACATGAGTACCCAGCTGCACCAGATCACCGCCGCTCTCGCTCGACTCTCAAACCCGCAGCCCCCTCCAGCTTCCCCAGCTCCTCCGCCGAACCCCCCATCTCTCAGCAATGACCAAGCTATGTTAACCCCGAACTGGGCTCCGGAACCCAAGATACCAGACCCGGAGCGATACGCTGGGGATCAGGGAGCCTGTGGAGACTTCCTGATGCAGGTATCATTAGTTTTTAGCACTCAGCCACAGAAATTTCGCACCGACGAACAGAAAATATCTTACACTCTGAGCCTGTTGAAGGGTTCAGCGCTTCGATGGGGCTCGGCGGTCTGGCAGAATAAACGTCCCGCGTGCGCCTCATACGCGACCTTCATAGAAGAGATGAAGCGGGCATTCGATCACCCAGTACGAGGAGCGGAAGCCATGAAAAGACTGGGTAACCTGCTTCAGGGGGATCAAAGTGTGGCCACCTACGCGGTAGAGTTCCGGACGTTAGCAGCTGAGGTGGACTGGACCGACTCGACCCTCCGGTACCAGTTTCTTCGTGGTCTCTCGGAGGAATTAAAGGATGAACTGGCCCGCCGAGATGAAGCAGCGGATCTGAACACGCTTATAGATCAAGCCATCAGCTTGGATAATAGACTACGAGAGAGAAGGCGAGAAAAGAGAGTTACCCACCTGCAGGCGACGCGCTCTACCCTCGCTGCGCAACCACGACCCGGAGATTACATTCCGACGATTCCATCTACCCCACCTCCACGAAGGGTTCCGCCAGCCAGATCCGCTACAACCATGAGCGAGGAGCCCATGCAGCTCGGAAGGGCCCGCCTCTCTCCGGAGGAACGAGCGGAGCGCATCAGGAGAGGGGCATGTTTTTATTGTGGCGAGAGGGGCCACCTAGTGGCCGTTTGCCCATCCCGGCCGGGAAAAGACCCGGCTCACCTAGGTCTGGGGAGATCCGGGTGAGCCAGGCATCAGTCTCCCCTGTGCTAACACACCTTTTGGTTTCTTCCTCTCTTCACTGGGAGGGATCCCAAACACCGGTGGAAGCTCTCATTGACTCCGGAGCGGAGGGTAACTTTATTGATGTGACCTTAGTTAGACGTTTATCTTTGCCTACAGAATGCATTAAGATGCCTCTATGTGCTGTAGCTTTCAACGGTCGCCGCCTAGCCCAGGTCAGTGACAGGACCCTTCCAGTTACATTCCGGACATCAGGTAACCATGTTGAAACCTTGTCTTTTTATGTTTTATCGGGTTTGAACTCGCCCGTGGTTTTGGGGTATCCTTGGTTAAGTAAGCACAACCCTCAGATAGATTGGAAACTGGGAAAGATTTTAACATGGAGTACAGACTGCTATGCATCATGTCTGGGTTCGGCAGAGACCCCCGGTTGCCCAGAGCCTAGAACTCTGTCTTTTAACCCTGATCTATCTGGCGTACCACCGGAATACCATGATTTAGCTAATGTTTTCGATAAAGACCGAGCTAAGACCTTGCCCCCACACCGACCTTATGACTGTGCTATAGACTTGTTGGAGGGTGCACCTTTGCCGAATGGCAGGCTATATAATCTTTCGAAACCGGAAAGATCAGCCATGGAGAACTATATTAGGGAATCGTTGGCCGCAGGTTTAATACGTCCGTCTACTTCCCCAGTCGGGGCGGGGACCTTCTTTGTGGGGAAAAAAGACGGCGGACTCCGACCGTGCGTTGATTATAAAAAATTAAACGACATCACGGTTCGCAACAAGTATTCCTTACCGCTTATCGACTCCGCTTTTACTCCATTGCATGGCGCCACCGTCTTTTCCAAGCTAGACTTACGAAATGCCTATCACTTGGTGCGGGTGCGGGAGGGGGATGAATGGAAGACAGCGTTTAACACTCCATTTGGTCACTTTGAATACTGCGTTATGCCTTTCGGGTTAACGAATGCTCCGGCTGTCTTCCAGCATCTGGTGAACGACGTCCTGAGGGACTTCTTGAACCGGTGCGTCTTCGTGTATCTTGATGACATCCTGATCTTCTCCCGCGGCTTGGGGGAGCACCGGCGACACGTGAGAGAGGTTCTCGAGCGGCTGTTAGAGAACCGGCTTTTTGTCAAGGCCGAAAAATGTGTGTTTCACGTGTCGTCGGTGACCTTCTTGGGTTACATCATTGCCGCGGGGGAGGTCAGGATGGATCCTGCCAAGGTGGCGGCGGTGGCGGATTGGCCGGAGCCCGGGGACCGCAAACAGCTCCAGCGGTTCCTGGGCTTCGCCAATTTCTATCGCCGCTTCATACAGAACTACAGCCAGATTGCGTCTCCCCTCACAACACTCACGTCCAGTTCACGTCCGTTTGTTTGGTCTCCGGCAGCGAATCATGCCTTTAACACGTTGAAATCTAAGTTTGTTTCCTCTCCTGTTCTTGTTCAGCCAGATCCCACGCAACAGTTCATTGTGGAGGTCGACGCCTCGGACACCGGAGTAGGAGCGGTGCTGTCTCAGCGTGCAGGTGGAGATGGGAAGCTACACCCCTGTGCGTTCTTCTCCCGAAAACTCTCACCAGCGGAGAGAAACTATGATGTCGGTAACCGAGAGTTGTTGGCTGTAAAGATGGCACTGGAGGAGTGGCGGCACTGGCTGGAGGGTGCAGAGGTGCCGTTTCTGGTCTGGACAGACCATAAGAACCTCCAGTACTTACGGACCGCCAAGAGACTAAACCCGAGGCAAGCCAGGTGGTCTTTATTTTTTGATAGGTTTCAGTTTACTCTGGCATATCGTCCCGGTTCTAGTAATGGTAAACCCGATGCGCTGTCCCGCATCGCCTCAAAGGAGGCATTTCCTAAGAATCCAGAACCCATTCTTTCTCCTTGTCACCTGGCTTGCCTCACGTGGAATATCGAGTCAGTGGTCAAGAAAGCTCAGCAAGATCAGGTGTTCCCCGAGGCCGGTCCTCCTGGAACCTTGTTCGTTCCTGAAGCAGCCCGATCAGAAGTCCTGCAGTGGGCTCACTCCAGCCAGTTTGCCTGCCACCCAGGGGAGTTTAGAACCTTATCGAACCTTAAAAGGCGGTTTTGGTGGCCTTCCATGGCTGGAGACTGTCGCCAGTTCGTTGCCGCCTGCTCCGTCTGTGCACAAAATAAGACTTCCACCGCGTCTGCTCCAGGTCTTCTTCGGCCTTTGGTCATTCCTCGACGACCCTGGTTGCACATCGCCTTGGACTTCGTCACGGGTTTGCCTCCATCTCACGGTCAGTCGGTTATCTTGTCTATAATTGATCGATTCTCAAAGTTTGCTCATTTGATTCCTCTGCCGAAACTTCCCTCGGCCAGAGAAACCGCAGATTTATTGGTTCACCATGTTTTTCGTGCCCATGGTCTCCCGAGAGACATTGTATCTGACCGTGGGCCGCAATTTACTTCAGCGGTTTGGAAGTCTTTTTGTTCGGCCCTTGGAGCCACGGTCAGTTTATCTTCTGGTTTTCACCCCCAGAGCAATGGCCAGACGGAGCGGCTGAATCAGTCGATGGAAGCGGCCCTTAGATGCGTGTCATCAAAGGATCCGGGTTCCTGGAGCAAACAACTCCCCTGGGTGGAGTACGCCCATAATACCCTCCCCAGTGCCGCTACGGGTCTCTCTCCGTTCCAGTGTGTGTATGGATACCAACCTCCCATGTTTCCGGAACAAGAGCAGGATATTGAGGTACCCTCGGTCAGGTCCCATCTCCGCCGGTGCGCTCGCACCTGGCGTCGGGCACGTGCCGCCCTGCTCCGGTCGTCCCGCCGTACTCAGGATCTGGCGAATCGTCATCGGTCCGAGGCGCCGATCTACACCCCGGGTCAGAAGGTCTGGTTAAAAACTCAATATCTGCCTTTACGTGCCTGTCCTAGGAAGTTGTCTCTCCGGTTCATTGGTCCCTTTACCGTTTCCAAAATCGTTAATCCTGTCGCTGTTCGTTTAGATTTACCTCCGTCACTGAAAGTTCATCCCACGTTTCATGTGTCTCAAATCAAACCGGTTCGGGAAGCCCCTCTGGCCCCTCCCGTGCCCGTCCCCCCGCCTCCTCGCATGCTGGATGGCGATCCGGTGTATACGGTTTCGCGGCTGCTGGATGTCCGCCGTCGGGGTCGGGGTCTGCAGTATTTGGTGGACTGGGAGGGTTATGGACCAGAGGAGCGTTTGTGGGTACCCAAGGCCCGCATCCTGGACCCCTCCCTCATTCGGGACTTCCACCGCGCCCACCCTGACAAGCCCTGTAGGGCGCCGAGGGGCGCCCATTGAGGGGGGGGTACTGTTATGACTCTCGGCCTGACTGCTTGGGTTCCTGGACTCTTTCCAGGTTTTGTGTTGTCCTCCAGACCAAGCCTTGTTTTTTGTGCCATGTTGTGCCTGTCTGTGTTGTGCTCTGGCCCAACTCTCTCTCCCATAATTAGGTCAGAGTGGTTTCAGCATCAGCTGAGGCCACTCCTCTCATCAAGGGTGCAGGGCGGGCTGAGCAGCTGTTTCAGATTCACCATCACACCTCTCTGACAATAAAAGGCCGGTTCAGACATTCATTCGACGCCGGATTGTTATACGACTACCATGTTAGTGACTCTCCAGCCAAAGCTCATGCCATACGAATCCTTGTCTAGATATTCTGAAATCGGAATTGAAAACAACGAACAGTAAATCTCTTGTCCTCTGTCTGCCTTCACAGTTCCAGTTGCTCAGCCTGAACGAATCCCGGACCCAGCACAGGCAGTCAGCCCAGAGAAATCCACAGCCACGATCACGAACCGAACCACGATTCAGGCCGAGCCTAGAACCACAGCCAAGGGAAATCTACAGCCACGACCACGACCCGAACCACGACCCAGGCCGAGCCTAGAACCACAGCCAAGAGAAATCCACAGCCACGATCACGAACCGAACCACGATTCAGGCCGAGCCTAGAACCACAGCCAAGAGACATCCACAGCCACGACCACGAACCGAACCACGCCCGAGACGGACCCCGGAACCACAGCCCAGACCAAGCCCTGAACCACAGCCAAAACCCAGCCGAGATCCCCAGCCCTGCGAACCCCCACAGCCAACCCTTCCTCCACTAAACACTCCCCTCCTTTAGCAATAAAGAACCATTAACACACCTGATCCGAGTTCTTGCACCGCTTCCTACCCCTGAGCGTGACATGCACACTACTAGCAGTGTTTGTTTGGCTACGCAGCCCACACATTCCTTCACACACCGACATCACTGATTGCATTGTGGTTAATCTGCAGTTTACAGCCGCTATACGAAGGCTTTGTGTGTTCTTCATGTACATCTCAGGGGCAGTTTGGAGGTTTTTGTAGTTGCGAGCACTGGAGGGTCGACCTCCAGTCACGTTCAGGTCTGCGGGTCAGATTGCAGAGCGGCTCTACACACTGGGTGTAATTACCCAACATAAAGAAGATTCCCTGACAGGGAATTTTTATGATGTTTGATTTTCCCATTCAGGCGAACAGTGAGGGGTTGGAGAGAGGGGAATGAAATTTTAACAAACAAGAGGCAGTAGATTTCTATAATTTCTGTTCCACAGTAAAGTTGGGAGGTGGATTTAACGCCTGACAATAAAGAGCATTTAAACAGGCTGAGTGTCATTTTAGAGGAGATGTCGCGCCCTGCCTGCATCATCACACTGAGGCGGTTTACGAGCTGCAAACTGCAAAACAGAAACACTGTGAATGAAGATCTGCTGCTGCTCATACTGTCACACCACAGTAAGAGTGACAAACATGAACATTATAGACATACCTGGTCCTCTGAGATGTCTCTGGGTCCAGTCTCTTAACTGTGGGTCCTAAAGCCCCAAGATGACGGAAGCGACGCTTTCGAGATGGAGCCACATCTGTGATGTCACGCAGGCTGTCATCCAATGGGCTCGGAGTAGAGGACGCTGACGAGAGTAAGAGTAAGAACATGAGACACAGAGTGAAATTATACTTTAATTATAGTAATATACATGTCTTACA
Organism: Acanthochromis polyacanthus; assembly: GCF_021347895.1. Taxonomy (NCBI): domain Eukaryota; kingdom Metazoa; phylum Chordata; class Actinopteri; family Pomacentridae; genus Acanthochromis; species Acanthochromis polyacanthus. The sequence continues at coordinate 20,994,642 of NC_067130.1, forward strand.
GGCATTTTCTATGAACCTTGTACACTCAGTATCTACTGCCTGTCACTGATGGGAGAATGGAGAGGAAGAAGAAAAAGACAGAAAAGAAGAACAAGAAAAGATGATTGAAAGACTGACAAACAAAAAAGAATCACAATGAAGGAAAGAAAGATGAGAAAGAATCAAAGAATGACAAAAACAGAAAGAAAAGCAACAGAAAGAGAAAGAAAAACAAAAATAAATTCAAAAAGTCAAATATCAGAAAAAGCATGATGAAAAGAAAAGAAAAACAACTAAATGAAAGAATGAGAAGAAAACAAAAAGAAAGAATGACAGAAAAAGACTGTACAAAAAAGACAGACAGAACAACAAAAAGAAAGATGGAAAAGAAACAGAATAAACTAAGAAAAACTATGACTTAGGAAAGAACAAAGGAACAAAAAGACTTAATAAAAGACAGTCACTGAGAGTTTTGTCATTTAAAGTCAGCAGAGTTCTTCCTGCAGGGATCATGAATGTGTAGAGGAAATCTTATGTCAGAAGTGACTCGATAACACACAGTTCAGGATTCATCTTCTGGAAACCAAGAACATCTGAACTAAACATCACCACAAGCCATCCAACAACTTTCCCCATATTTAAAGAACACACTGAACAGTGTCAGTCTTGTTAGGGTCAAACTCCAACATATTGGATATTACACTTCCCACAGTACAGCTCCCTACCTGGTAAATGTCTTTGAATTTCCACCCATCCAGCGTCTCTACAGCATCATTAGTGTTACATAAAAAGCTCCCCTCAGAGCCAAAAACAGTTTCTTGGTGGAACGTCCCTTTAACGTCGGTGGTTTTAAACTTCCAGGTGTGCAGCTTTTAAAACACACCGATACAAGACGTCCATTTTCACCTCGACCACTGATGGATTTGGTTTTTTTGTACATGCTGTTCCTCAGATGAGGCAGCTGAGGTCTCACCAACATCTGCTGGTGAATCGTCTCCTCAGCCGTCATCACCTCAAACGTTCAGGATGAGTGTAAAGAACAGAGCGTCTCTGAAATCAGCCACAAATCAGCATGATGGAGGGGTCAAAGAGTGGAGGAACAAGATGTGAATGATGGTGGAAAATGTGGGAGTTACAGGCCCTTGACGGACTTAAGGTGGGTTTAAAATTTCACGTTTAAATTTGTGTTGTTTTTTCCAGCACTTTGAGCCTCATAACTTCATTAGTAGAGGTGATAGGCACATGAAATTTTCAGGTCTGGAAAACATATTTAGCTGCAACAAAATCAATATTACATGCACCCCAGATGTCGCAATCTAAAGACAAAAAATCTGTTTTTTGTTTAGGACTACTTGTTCCATAACATACTTTTAGCATCAGTCTCATGGGATATAGCTGTCCAGATAATTTTGAGCCTTTTATATTGTGGCGTTTCGTGACCTGAAACTTTTTTTTTTTTAAATCACCGACCCAAATATATAATGTCTTCCTTCACAATTCTTGTTGTGTTTTTTGTTGCTGCAGCTCCACATGTTGTTGTTACATATATATAGAACCCCTACGCTGCCTTCATTGCCAGCGGAACCACAGAAACATGAGGAGAAACACCATTTCAGGAGTTTTGCATCAAGTTCATATCAATCTCATGACATCCCAAACAGGTTTCCAAGTACGTTTGAGAACTTTCCACAGTTCTTGTATCTCTTTGTGTGACTCCATGACGCTCAGATTAGGCCTTGATCTTCTCTATGACTCTGACTGGATGTCTGAAATCACTGTTCTGCTGCAGGATGAATTTGGTACGGAACTGTATCTGGTTTCCACATCATTGTCACGGTCTGCTACCAACACACTGACTCTGAAGCCTGAAGTCTGCAAAAGCTGCCTGCTAGACTCTGCGCTGAAAAATCAAACCATAACAAAGCAGACAGGTGTCAGCAACACAAGAAAGTAGCTGCCATATAAAAAGTTTGTTTTCAGTGCTTTTAGAATTCATGAGTTTATTTTCTTAGTCAGACTGTTGTTGATGTCCAAAAAGAACTCGTCACTGCTGCTAAAGCAAAGTTTTCAGTGTTTCTCTGCTTCAACTTTCTAACCTGCTAAAACAACAGGTAGTGTCTTTCACAAAGTTTTAACATTTTAATTTTATGTTAGTTAATCACTTTGGCCTTGGTCCAAGGCCTGTATGTGGTTGAGTTTTCACAGGATATATTTTAAATGTGTTTGAAAGCAGCTCTAATCTAGTAGGGCATGAACTCCACAACTCTTGTGGGCTCCCACAAGAACTCCTCACCAGTTTCTACCAGTGCATTACAGAAAGTGTCCTGAGCCACAGATGCACGGTATGGTTCTCCAGCTGCACCTCAGAACAGAGGACAAACCAGCAACGGATTACCTGGACCGCACCAAAGATCATCGGTGCCCCTCTCCCATCCCTGAAGAAATATATTCTGCCTGGCTGAGGAACAGAGCTGAAAAGATCAGGTCAGACAACACGCACCTCGGACAATGCCTTTTTGACACCCTCCCCTCTGGCAGGCTCAGGGTCATGAGGGCACAGACAGAAAGACTTAAAAACAGCTTTTTCCCCAGGGCTATAAAAGCCACATTATAAGCCTAAGATGAACTTGCACTTTACACCCTGCATTGTTTTACATTATTGTATATCCTGCTGTGACAAAGACAACTATCAAACTAAATTTCGTTGGACAAGAATATGCACTGACAATAAACAATCAATCTATCTATCAATTTTTTTCTTCCTATCTGTTGCAGTCAGCACCATCATGCTGCCACAAATGAAACCGAAAGAAATGTAGAACAGTTAGTCCCCCGTTGTTTTTCACTGGGTGGAACCTTTAAAAAGTTCTGTACATGATTGCTATGTAATGCCTTTTCACCAGTGGCAGCAGACTCACGTACACACATAACAAAAGTACAATTTCCCCAAAACTCCCTTCACCTCGTCCCCTCCCTTCCCTCCATCTGCTGGCTGTCTGAGTCATTGTCGTGGCAACAGAAACAACACCAGTCCTGCGAGCTTCTCCTCATCAGGCGGAGGGGGAAGCCCAGCAGGGAACACCAACGTCACCTACACAGCATCAAATAAGCTCAACCTAGCTGTTAGAAAGTGGAAAAATGACAGACACAAACAGATGAGAGGAGGCTAGAAACTCCCCTAAAAACCTTCACGTTCTGCATTTCTGCCCTATACATCTACCCTCCCGCTGACGGTACATTAATCACATCCAGGCCGTCTGGGAGCAAAAAGTCTAGAGGTTGATGAAGTGTAACATCAACATTAGAAGCTGCTTGTATTTAAAGGTGTTTTGGGATGTCAAGCTCATAGGGGCCCACCGCTCTGCATTACATAACCCCACAGTGATGTCACAGTCAGTTTCTGGGCATGAAAAACACAAGCGTTGGTGCAACAGCTCCCAAAAATATCACAACCACACTCATAATGTACTAAGTCTGAGGGATTTTAATGTTAATGCAGTCACTGCCTGCTTGTCTTTAGCACTAAATATGAATTGTCCCAGTGAGAAATGTTACTGCTCTGTGACGTCTCAGCAGGTGTTTTCCATCAGTACACTAACACCTGCAGCAGCGCTACTCTGTCTTGTTCAGAGAGTTAATGTTGTGCCTAAAACAAAATAACTCACTGTCTGTAGGTGAAGCATTAAAGCTCATGTCTGAAGACTCATTATTTATCTTTCAGCATGCTCATTCATCACAATGAAAAATAACAGAAACAACATGAATGAATAATGAGACAATGAGACACCAGATGTGGAAAAGACACCACAGAAGCAAGATTCCCTTTAAAGGAGACGTAAGACGTCACTTTGTGGACATTTTGTGTCTCTTTGTGCTTATTATGTGTTGTGTTGTGGTCACTTTGTGTTTTTGTGGCATCAACGTGTCTCTTTGTAGTTGTTTTATGCCCATTTTTGGTGGTTTTGCATCTTTTTGTGGTCGTTATGTGTATTTATGTAGTTACTTTGTGTCCATTTGCGGTCGTTTTATATCTGTGTGGTCATTTTGAGTTGCTTTGTGTTTTTTTGTGCGTCCATCTCTGGTCATTTTGTTTGTCTTTGTGAACACTGCATCTCTTACGGACATTTTGTGTTTCTTTGTGGTCATTTTGTATCGCTCTCCATAGTTGGTTTGCATCTCTTTATGGTCATTTGAGGTCCTCTAAGGTCATTTTGTTTCTCTTTGTTATCACTTTAATGTCTCTGCTTTCATTTTGTGTTTTGTGGACACGTCATCTCTGTGAACATTTTGTGTTTCTTTGTGGTCATGCTGGGGTCCTCTTGTCTTAATCTGAGGACATTTTGTGTCTCTTTATACTTACTATATGTTGCTTTGTGGCAATTTTGTGTTTCTGTGGCTTTAATGCATGCCTTTGTGGTCATTTTATGCCCATTTTTGGTCATTTTGCATCTCTTTGTGGTTGTTCTACAGTCCCTGACAAAAGTCTCGTCGCTTCTCGTAAGTTGTAGGAACAACAAATAACAACTGGACTTGTAGTTGATCAATTGGAATCAGAAATGGCTCATATGAATGACAAAGCCCTCTAGATTATATTTATTATGCCAAAATAAAGTTTTGTATCATTCATTGAGTTTTATCATTTAATTAGGACAGAAAGGTTCGATTTTGCTTGGACAAAAGTCTTGTTGCATACAAAAATAATGTTGAAATTATACATATACTTTATTCTGAATACACAAATATGCTACAAAAACATCAGAACATTAAGTCATGGTGTCTTGCAAAAAAGAATTAATATTGTATATGACTTCCAGAGCTTGGAGGACCGCATCCATACGTCTCATCAATGACTCAAATAACTTATTGATAAAGTCATCTTAAATGGCAAAGAAAACAGTCTTTCAGGGCTCCCAGAGTGCATCAAGATTCTTCGGTTTCATCTTCCAAGCCTTCTCCTTCATTTTACCCCAGACATGCTCAATAATGTTCATGTCTGGTGACTGGGCTGGCCAATCCTGGAGCTCCTGGACCTTCTTTGCTTTCAGGAACTTTGATGTGGAGGCTGAAGTGTGAGAAGGAACGCCATTCTGCTGCAGAATTTGCCCTCTCTTATAGTTTGGGATGTAATGGGCAGCAAGAATTTCTTGATATTTCAGGCTGTTGATGTTTCCATCCGCTCTGCAGAGCTCTCGTACAGCCCATACCGGATGTAACCCCAAACCATGATTTTTCTTTCACCAAACTTGACTGTTTTGTTGGTGAATCTTGGGTCAGTGCGGCTTCTGCAGGATTTGCGTTGATTGGGATGCAGTTCAATGGATGATTCATCAGAAAAATCAACCTTCTGCCACTTTTCATTGTCCATCCTTCCTGCAAGCTGTGGACCTTGACAAATGCGACACGATTTTTTGTTGACTTCTGTTTAATGCTAGTTTCTACGCACTAATTTGACTATGGAGAACACCGTGTGACAGAATTTGGCAAACTGTTCTTGTAGATACAGGGATTTCTGGCGACCAGTTCATGTGCAACTCTGTTGCAGTTGCAGGGCTTGTCATAAATGTCACCAGTTTCTTCAGATCTTTTTTTATCCTCTCTACTTGACATTTGGATACATTAAAGCTGTCTCAGCAGCAGACTTGGTCTTCAGGGTCTTGCTGATCAGCACTTTGGTCTGTGGTTGGATCTTTGGCATGCTGTCGGGGTCAGGTTGGGCTTCATATGAAGGTCTTGTGTCTTGGGTTTCTTTTTATACACACCTGGGAATGTGTCAGTTACAGTATTTGTCACAGGTGAACTTCTATTCTGTGATTGGTTGAATCATTTAAAGACATGACAAGACTTTTATCCTCGCAAAAACAGATGTCATGAGCTTTACCAAGACGTGAACATCAGGACACTTTATGACGGGTTCAATTTGCACCCAGTTATTAATGTGAAAGCCCTTGACATTAAAATGAATCATTTTTTGTGAGAACTGATTGATTAGATATAAAGTTATATGCCATTTAAGGTTACTATCCTTATGCGACAAGACTTTTGTCAGGGACTGTATGTATTTATGTGGTTATTTTGTTTCCATTTGCGGTTGTTTTGTGTCTCTGTGTGGTCATTCTGTGTCCATTTGTAGTTGATTTGTGTCTCTGTGTGGTCATTTTGAGTTGCTTTGAGTCTATCTCTAGTCATTTTGTTTGTCTTTATGGTCACTCTGTGTCTCTTTGTGTCTCCTTTGTCTTAATCTAAGGACATTTTGTGTGTCTTTGTGCTTGTTATGTGTTAATTTATTACATTTTTTGTTTCTGTGGCTTTAATGCATGTCTTTGTGGCTATTTATGCCCATTTATGGTCATTTTGCATCACTCTGTGGTGATTTTGCATCTCTTTGTGATTATTATTATGTGGTCATTTTGTGTCCATTTGCAGTGGATTTATGTCTGTGTTGTCATTTTGAGTCCCTTTGTGGTTGTTTTGTGTCTATTTGTGATTGTTTTATGTCTCTGTGTGGTCATTTTGTGTCACTTTGTGATTGTTCTGCATCTCTTCATAATCATTTTGGGTCTCTCTGCGGTTGTTTTGTCTCTTTGTGATTGTTTTGTGTCTCCTTGTAATCCTTCTATAAGAAAGAAAATCACTACAAGTGTTCCTGGAAAAGTTTCAATTTTAGTGAATGTCAGCACAGCCCTGTAAATCACGTGGCAGTCAGAGATTCATATAGAATAGAATTTATATGTTTCTGCAATAAAAGGGCTCTGACTCACTGCATGGGACGTTGTGTAGAGTAACATTTGCTGCCTGTGATAATCTTTTGCCCACCTTTTAGCAGATATATGTGCAGTTTTACAATAAACTACACAGCAGTAAGCTGCAAGAGTTGGGTGAAAATCAGAGAATATCTTATGAAACCTGGAAAATATTTAGAAATTTGGGAATGCCTGTTATCTGAGAAAACATCATCCACCGCCAGATATCAAGATTAATTTATCAGATATCAGACTAATTTAGTGTTAACTAGCTACAACTTGCGTACTGTGTGCTTCATTGACAGACATCCTACCCCGGGATTGTAAATCGGAGGCTGGAGCCGGCTGCACCTCCTCTGGCTCCTCATCTGTGCTGCCTCCATATTCATCGTCCTGACCTGCTGTTTGGTCTGACTGCTCTGGATCCCTCTTCTTCTGCTTGTCCGAAGTCCTACAGAGAACACACAGGGGGTATGATTCACTCACAATATGAAGCAACAGTTTCAAAATCAGAACTAAACTTTCCTAATAAAGACAACAGAAATTCAACACCTCATGACCCTATATGACTCAGAGGATTGCTGTAATGAAGGAAATCCTTATTGAGCAACTCCAGCTGAAAATCTGCAGTCTGAAGCAGCTTCAGTGTACAGTGTCGTAACATGTGCAGTCTGTGTAAGAACAGACGTAGAACTCAGCGGGGGACACAGGGGACACGTGAGACACAACATGACCATAAATCATAAATCATTATACTCTGAATTGTGGTGCACAGATTTTGTGCTTTTCTTTGCATAAAATTCCCCAGAATGCAGGAGATGAAGTGTTTGATGCTCCAGGTTGTCCAGACGAAACCAATGTGTGGACTGATTGTGAAACTGTAAAATCAAGCGCACCTTGTGTCCTGCAGCGTGGTGACGGTTTCCTGCAGACTGCGGATCTTGGCTTTCTTCTCGTTTAGGACCAGGACAAAGCGAGAGTACAGCTCTGCCTCCAGGGCCTCTTTACCATGAGCATAACGCTTCAGCCTGAAACACACACACACAAGTCAGATACACACAGGCAGAGGCAACACAACACCACTGCCGCTGATCAGTGATGGATAGTGAAGTCAGAAGGCTGATTACAGAGCCATGAATCATAGGAGGAGAGTAGCACCGAGAATCTACTTCAAAGCAGGTTTCCCCTTTAATAATTAAACATCTAAATGTTATGATCATGCTGACGGAGATCATCTATATCTTCCTTTTTGTCATCAAACACCAGGTTATATATTTTATTACCCAGAGGAATGTTTGTGTTCAAAGTACGGAAAAAAACAGACCGACCGATTTTAAATGGGTTTTTTGTTTTTCTGTTCTTTTGTCCTCCAATTTGAGATACTGAATTTCATAAAGGGACACAAAATTACAACAGAAGACACAAATTAGAGCGACCAACAGACACAAAATTACCAAAGACACACAAAAGAAAAACATCGAGACACTAATGACCACAAAGAGAGACATTATAGTAACAAAGAGACACAAAATGACAACAAAAGTTACACACTGGTGCAACAAATAGAGACAAAACGGCCACCAAGACACAAGACACGACCACAAAGAGATATAGTAAAGAAACAAAGACACAAATGAATACAAATAAATAAATAATTGCCACATAAAGACAGAAAATGGCCACAAAGAGATGCAATACAGCAACAAAATAGACAGAAATTGACAAAATGGACAAAGCAACTACTTTTCTTCAGCACTGGGTCTTTAGTATGAGCTCAAACTGGAAAAAACAACCAAAACAAAACCATTGTGTCCTTGTGTTTGATAACTGATTGCTTTGAAATTGAAGCCACATATCTGTGCAGTAATCTGTTCAGGTTTACATTTGCACCTTTTAGGGTCTCTTTTCAGTAGGTTTGATGGTGTTTCTTTACATTTCAATGCATGATGAATCAACAGTATGTGGAGCAGTGTGAATCACAGGGGGCCCTCTGATTTTGATGGATTTAACAAACTCGCATTAAAACCGAAGTGAAATCAGCTTATTGCTCAAAGTGACGTACGACTGCAGGAAGAAGACCCCTCCCCACACTGTGACTCAGACAGAACCTGTGATGGATTTCTGGGGAACTAAACCCTGTGATTTTAACCTTTCAGTGCTGCGGATTCCCACCACAGACACAGACGTCTCCACCATTAGTATACAATTGAATATTTCTCACTGCAACTATTTCTGTTGTAGTCGGGCACCTTTTACAAGTTTGGTTAATTGTGTTTTAACATTTTGTCTTTTACTTTCTTGCAGCTTGATACAATAAGAAAACTTGCCAAGTTCTCTTTTTCCATGACTGATCAACAACAGAAGAATATCTGATAGAAAATTATTTACTCTGATTCAAGAGTTCTTCGATACACTGATTTTTTTTTTTTAACTTGATTTAAAATGGCACAGATTTTGTTGACATGCAGGCTCCACATGTGCGCAGCCAAATGAGTGACGGACTGGAAAGAAACAGTAGACAGGAAGATTGGTTTGGAAAAAGAAATCAGTTGCATGGAAATATTTCAGCCACAGAAAGGATGACAGGTGCTCTGTCAGCGGTGTATGCAGTTGTAGCCACTACAAGAGGAAACGATTAGTTTTACCGTTTACATAAGCACCACAGAGCTATTTATGACAAATGTGAAGTCAAAACTGAATGATGTTCAAAGTAAAAAACTATTTCAGATGTCTTTGCCAATGGTTCATGAGAAAGGTTAGAAAAGACTTTTTGAAATTCTCTACAAAATCACCTTATCACTTAACTTAATTGTTATTTTTTTCTGTTCATTTGTATGCTCATTGTAATATCATTTGTTTCCATTTTTGTGTAGCCTTAGTCTCTCTTTATTGAAGCTGTTGTAACCAATAAATAAATGATTAATTTTCAATGCATCAGGCATAGATAGGTAAATGAAATGAAATGCATTAATAAATAGTTTTAACGTGTTTGACAACGAGTTACTGGATTAACTGAACCATTGCAGGTCATCATCTCTCTAGGCATCATGAGTTAAGGCACATGTGGTGTTCTCCTTTTCATGCAGCTCCCAGGATTTGTGCAAACAAACATTTTATGATGAAAGATCACATTTCAACCAGCTAACTGTTGTTGCCCCAAAAGGATTTGTAGCACACACTAAATCATATTTTGGAACCACAATCCTGAGCTTTGTAACCAAAAACCCTGTCAGATGAATGCAGTGAAGTTAAAAGTATGGTTTCCTTTTTGAAATGTTGTGTATTTTAAGCCTCTGGACTCCAAGTCTCCCAAGTTTCTGGGCTTTTTATTGCCCCTGTCACTTTTCTATTCACCGTGGACTCATTTTTCACTGCAATATATAGTCTTACACCTCTATGGAAACAATGGCTAGAAATGTTGTCTGAAAACTGACTTGACATTCTACAGATATTTCACTATTCACATTTTAATTCTTTTTCCATACATACTTCCTTGTCTAAACAAAGCCTGCAGTTCAGCAGAAAACTCTGAATTCTGAGGCCTGATAAATGATTTTGGTAAAACATCAGACAGTTTCTGGCTCCATTTAGGCCCAATTTTCTCAATTTTTTTTGAAGACAACATGCCTTTTAAACACATCAGCAATTTTTAAATTAGATTTTAAACTACAGTTGGAGCTGCAGTGGCCATCTGAGGTCAAACACCAGCTGTAAACCACCATTTAATGTCATAAATAAGCTTAAAAACTACTTTATAATTCTGTGAATAAACCTAATAGCTCCCAATCCTTCAGAGAGAATAGATTTTTTCTGGAAATCATCATGCAGCCCTGCCTATTGTTGGCTCCCAGCTGCAGGAATCTTTTGGTTGTTGCTGTGCGTTTTGAGTGTTTTGTGTGTGTTTACTCTGCAGCGATGCGTTGCTGTTCTCGTCTCAGTCTCTGGTTCTCCTCCTGCAGTTTCTGGTTGTGGTGCTGCAGAGTGTTTCCTTTGTGCAGACTGTGAGTCAGTAACTCCCTCACTGCCTCCGCTGGCTCTGCAACGGCCTCCAGCATCACGCAGCCCAACCTGAACTGAGAGCACAGACACATCGACTGTTAATCATGGGTTATTCTTAAAGACTTTTGCAGTCACACATGAACAATTATATATTTTAGAGCTGCAATAATACATATTTATATTTTTTTGATTAATATGCTTGACATTTAATAATAAATTAGTTAATTGGTTGCTATTTACATTTTCAATCAATATTTTGCTGTTGGGGGCTGCACATTGGACTGGTGTTTAGCACTCCTGCCTTGCAGCGAGAAGATCCCCAGTTCGCTTCCCGGCTTGGGCCTAGGATCTTTCTGCATGGAGTTTGCATGCTCTCCCAGTGCATGTGTGGGTTTTCTACGGGTATTCTGGCTTCCTCCCACAGTCTAAAAAGATGCTGAGCTTAACTGGTGATTCGAAATTGTCCTTACGTGTGAATGTGACTACCACTATATGTAGCTCTGTGATAGACTGGTAACCTGTCCAGGGTGTCCTCTGCTTTCACCCTAAGTCAGATGGGATAGATCCCAGCCACCCACATGATGAGGATTAAGTTATAGATAATAGATAGATGGATGGATGAATGGATATTGCGGTTGTACGTCGCTGCCAACCACTCAACATTCTGTTTACATCCATCGCCCTTCTGGTCTGTTTCAGTGTTGAATAACAGCTAGAAAAGTATCGCTGGAGAAAATTATGATGCTGTCATGTAAAGCTGATCTTTGAACTTAAAATTCATCTTTACCTCCGCGAAGGAGGTTATGTGACACCCGGCGTTTGTGTCTGTCTGTCTGTCTGTCTGTCTGTTGGCAAGATAACTCAAAAACGCCTGGGCAGATTCACATGAAATTTTGAGGGGATGTAGACTATGGTAAGAGGAAGAGCTGATTTAATTTTGGTGGCAATCTGGAAAGGATCCTGGATTCTGGATCACTTTGAATTTTGTATTTAGTATGTTTCATTTACTATGTGGTCCAAAATATGACAAAAACATCATAGGTTAGTATGTCGTCCAACAAATTGGAGCAAGTTGTGCAGATAGCTCAACTGGTTAAGAAGGTGATTCATAAACAGAACTGTGTCAGAGACGCAGGTTTGATTCCAGCTCATGATCCTTTACTGCATGGGTTTCCTGTTTTCCTCTCTATCCTTGGCGGAGGTCTGCACTCTCTGAGTGCTTTTCTAGTTTGTGTGTAATTTAGTCAAAATCGTCATATGAACTCTTGATCAAGTCATCACTGGTTATTTATTGCATTTGAAACAACAGAATTTGACCATAAGTGACTGACAACCACCAAAATCTGTTGAGTTCGAACTTGAATCTTTGATGCCAAGATTGCTGAAAATCCCTTGAGTCGATCCGGAGACATCGCATTCATGACAGTGACACAGACGACCTAAAAGCACAACACTTTTGGTCACGAGTCTGACTGGCAGAGGCGTAAAACTAAGGCTGCAACTGGTGATCATCTTCATTGCTGACTTTCTTGATTATTCCATTAGTTGTCTGGTCTCTGACATTAGCGAGTTTAAAGTTAAATAATTAGTGAAAAGAAGCGAATAATTTCAGCTTTCAGAGTTCAGAGAAATGTTCTGTTTGATCAGAAAAGCAAAACATTGTCTGACATTAACCAGAATTCTGCCATAGTGATGGATATTTTCCACTGTTTTCCACTGCTGTACAGACAAAAAAAATTTAACTGCTGAATGCGACTTAATTTTCTTTCAATAAACAAAGACAAAATGGTAATGATTGCAATTTTCAACAAGAAAGAATATTACTGGTCAGCTATAAGGACGCAAACACCCATTAGGAAACTCTGTGTCTTAACTGATCCAGTTGTGAGCTTCAAGGCAGTAACTAAATCTGCACTTTTTCATGTTCAAACAAGATTGAAAGAATCTCGTTCGTGCCTCCATCTCCAGTCATTTTTTTCCCAAAAGACTATAGACTGACCCCAGTTTGTTGACAGTGCTGTTGCCGGATATCAAACCAAAGTTCAGAATCAGTTTTAAAACTGCTGGTTTAAAAGCTATGTATTCAATCTTTCTGATCTACTTGTATCTTTACTCCAATAGTGAAAACATCCAGTTAGATTCAAACAGGGTAAAGCTGCTTTTATCTGCAGCGTCACACAACCTCCAACATATTCATGCAAAATTATCGGCAGAAACATTGTATAGAAAACATTACAAACTGCAGCAGGCCAATGAAATATTTAGGCCTTAATAGGCCATTTTTGAAACAAATGCTTTAAACTGCAGATGTCCTGTGTGATGATCACAGGTTTAAAGCAAAAAAAAGTTTGTGCTTCGTTATTGGGTTCATGTTACATGATCTATATCTGACCTGAGAAGGAGCAGCGTTCCCTGGGAAAGTAAGTCCTCCTTCAAACATGTTTACACACAGATAAGAAGCCCAACTGTCATTATCAGCACTGACCTCTGCGGCCTGCAGCTCCCTAAATAACTGAGCTTTACGGGGGAGGCACAGCTGTGTACCTACACATGGGATAATGCACACAACAAAAGAGAATCTTTGAAAAGTCAAACTGTGTGAAACACAAAAATATTCAGTTTATTATCTGGAAGAACAAAAATACAAATCAACTCCTTAATCTGAGAGGAGACAACCACAAAATATGTGGACATTTTGCTTTAAAAAAAACATAATTAAATCTTACAAAATGTCAAATTTGAGTTTCTCTCTCCTGAAGGAATTAAAACCACGATAATTTCTGCTCGATAATCTTTCACATAGAAGAGACAAATTTTGGAAACCAAGATGAAACATCAACGTTCACAATCTGAGGACAGAAACAGGCCGACAGAATAAACTGACAGAACAAGAACTGAACTCTTTCAGATCAGAATCTGAAAGACTGTCATTTAAGAACTCAATGATCCAAACCAGTTCAATCCATGTGATTTGTCTACTATATAATAAAGTTTCTCAATTTAACAGTCGGAAGCTACAATTACAGTATTAAAATATGACTGCGATAGAAAATGATACTGACACAGAAAGAATCATGGCAGAACATGAACCTGAGCTCAAATGTGTTTTTCAGCCCTGAACACTTCATGTGTCTGTCTGCTGTACTGAAGTTTACATGATCCATATCTGATGAAGAGTGACATTTCCACTCCCACCTATGTAATTCCAGAGCATGTATCTCCTACAATATTCATAGTATGAAGGTAAAACTTTACATGGCGTCTTTAAATGTGATAAGGTTACTGTACAGTTAAAAAAAAAAAAAATCAGCTAATTCTGTGATCGTCAGGTGGGTTGCTCTGATTGATTTTTTTCATAAAATGACTCTACTGGCACATCAATATTCACAGTACTATCAAGTGTGCATATTCTCATTTTTTTACACTACCGTTAAACGTTAGGGGTTACCCAGACACAATTTCATGTTTTACATGAAAAGTCACACTTTGGTTCATGCACAACCATAATTACGGGTTCTCTGATCAGCAATTAGCCTTTCAACACCATTAGCTAACACAATGTAGCATTAGAACACAGGAGTGATGGCTGCTGGAAATGGACCTCTGTAGCCATATGTAGACAATCCTAAACCTATCATTTGCCACGTTAACAATGTCTACACTGTATTTCTGATGAATTTAATGTTATCTTGGAAAAAAATGCTTTTCTTTCACAAATAAGGACATTTCTAAGTGACCCCAAACTTTTGAATGGTTGAACTTCTGAATTCACCGCTACTGTAAATATTGTCGATAGTGGTACATCACAACAACCTCAATTTAAGACACAGATTTGTCTGCTGTCATGTCAATTTCTCTGCAAGTTCCTCTGAACATATTAACTGTTTTCTCAGCTTAGATGATCATATGAAAAAGAAAAGAAAGAATGACAGATGGATTTAAGGCTGCTAAGTTGTGTGTAATTCTTTACCAGTTTCATTTCCACTGAAGTCATTACCAGAGAAAGCAGCAGTTTATCCTCTCATGTCTTCCCCACTCTCTGTTCCTTCTCAGTGTCTAATATTTGCCAGCTATTACTTCACCACCTCTTAGAAATGTTAAGTAAACAGCATCCGACTGAAATACTGCTCGACATGGAAATACATCTCTTGAGCTGCTCTGGCAAACACTTCCAGTTGTTGCCTCACTGTATTCACTCAGACGGCATTAAGCTCTTAGTGGTTTCGCTGTCACCTGAGCGCTCGTGGTCGGGATCGTGAAAGTTTCTGCTCAGACTGGATGTTGTTGATGGAGGCAGCAGCAGGATGGCTGGACGGGTCGTGTTGATGTGGGCAAAGGGTCTCGTATGTCGTCATGGAGACGCTGCTGTTTCTAAAGCTGTTTCTGACTCAATGATTCACGCTAATTAACTGCTGGACACTTTTATTTGGAGAGAAACCTCTGCAAGCAGCTCCACCTTCTCTAAATTTACTGCAAAACTGGGTTTTAATTTATTTTGTTCAGTTTTTTTTTGTTAAGTAAAAAGAACCTCAGCACACCCTTACCGGACAAAAATTCAAGTCACGTTCCTCTAAATAATTCATATGAAGCACTTTTCCAAGAGCGCTGAACAATGGACAGTTTCTGAACACTCTCAGCAACTGGATTATTTGTTTCCATAAAACCAAACAGTGCAAAGCTAATTTTATAAATTTAGCAGGGGTTTTCCATACAATTATACACATTTTACATGCTAATGGCTCATTAATTTGGGGACCATTAGTCTACCACTGTTCTTAAAAACATTTTGATATTATTAGTACGAGTTATGAGCTTTGAAATATCATCGAAAAGAAATATATTTTCTTTCTGAGGACAAGTAAAATAAAAAATGAAGAAAGAAATTTCTAGAATTGGAAAAAACACAATCATTAGATTTTAAACTTTCCAACAGTTTATGAGTTAACAATGTTTGACATTTAGTTCGGTTGGTAAAGCTAACTGACCATGACAGCCTCCACTTTCCTCCAGTGTTGGTAACACCTGTGGACACTTAGAAAAAAGTTGGACATGTTGATTGCAGGTATTTTTTTAGATGTTTTTTAATTATTTATGGCATTCTGTCTTATTTCAAGGAAGACATTTGTCAGTTCTCTCTACTTATAGCCATGGTTATGCTTTGTCCAGAGTGATGCAGGACTTTTGAACAAGTTTGGACACATTTTGAATAATGCTGGACATGTTTTCCCTTTGGAGATAAATAAAGTTATTGTATTGTATCAAGTCCTCTTTCTCTCAGTATTGTTTATCTGGGGACACTTGGAAAAAATTGACAGGTAGAATCTTTTTTTTCAATTTCTGTACATCAGTAAAGAAATTCAACTTTCTTTTTCTTTTTCTGAGGATTTATGTCATTATCAAACTGCTCAGAACACATTTTTGAGTTCGGTCTACTTCTAGTTTTACCAGTCTGTCACATCTAGTGTTATTTTTTATGCTCTAGTTTGTTAGGGAGGGAGGAGAGCTGGTTCAGTGTTGGGCACAGAGCTGGACTCTTTGGTTTCAGGAGCAGAAAGAAGGGACCAGGAGAAGATTCTCTCCATCCTGGACAACACCCAGCATCCTCTGCACAGGACTGTGGTCAGGCAGAAGAGTGTGTTGAGGTCCAGGCTGCTGTCTTGCATGTTTTGGGTTTCAGGGGGTTAATAAACTTAGTGGATTCAATAATAGAAATCATTGGTGACACCATGAATATCAAAGGTTTCCAGTCAGTCACCTCTGAAGGACACGTCTAAGCTGGAAGTCAGCAGCTTACACAGAACATGGTGATGAATTCATAACCACAAACACACACGTTTGGTATGTTAACCAGCTCATGGAACACCTGCATGAGAACGTGAGTCTCCCTGCTGCTGCTGTTTTGCAGCACTGGACAGGAGCTCAGATTAGAGGGCATTACTCTGAGGCCTTTCATTATGACTCATAATGTTATGACAGATGAATGACTGTTTTTTTATTTTTACGTGCTGAGGAAGAGAAACCTCGGACACCTCCGATGACACATCGCTGCACACTTCTGTAAATTGGCCATTTCTGACTCTCGTTTTCATAAACCGCAGCATCAATTCATTTCCCTTAAAATGAAATTCAAATTTCCATTCTGTCATAACTACCATGACGACGTAGGTGTTGTGTGTAAATCATGAATGGGTGTGTTTACACAGTTCACTTCAGAACAGTGAACTATTGCTAAACTTACATTAACATCATTGCTGATCAACTTCTAAGAATTCAGAAAAAAACACAGCATTTGTATTATTATTTCAACAGCTTTTATGCTTTTCGTCTGTAAAATGTTGGAAAATTGTGCAAAACATCTTGTTTAGTTCCAACAATAGAAATATTCAGTTTACTGTCATAGAAGAGAAAACATTTACATTTGAAAAAGCTAAAATATTCTTTCCCATAAAATGACAATGAAGAGACACAAAAACACCACAAAAAGCTACAAAACACAAATCTTTATGTCTTTCTTAGTCTGGTAAAATAGTGGCTGGAATAAGCAATTTAATGTGCAAGTAATTAATGTGTTAATTTTTTGCTAAAACTAACATGTGTTGATGATTCAATGAGAACAGAACTCTGTTGGAACTGTGAAGCAAAACTAAATCTGGAAAGACAACATCTTAAGACAATGATGCTTCATTATATGATTGGTTTGCAGCAGGGGTTAAACTGATTAGATTCCAGAAAGTGTCTGTGATTATTTAGATAGTTTTACTGTGCCTCTCTACTGAGGTAATGGTCAAGTAAAGCCACGACTCTGGTTTCTACAATAACATTAAGAGCTGAAGATAAGAGCATAAGCATTTCACACTTCATTCATCACTTCAGCAAACCAAAACAAGCTAAGAGCACTTTTATCTGGAGCTTTTAAACATCCTAAGTAGATTCAGGGAAACGAGAGGTGACGACCATGATGTTATCTGCAGTGTGAGAACTCTGAAGGTGGCTGTATTATCAACAAACAGCTCTGGATTTGACTGATACTGCTGCACAGTGATGCCACATGACTGTTTAAGAAATTAAGTCCTGTCTTTACCAGTTCATTTTCAGGAAATCTCTTTTCCTAATTTGGGCTTAAAAGGTATTTCAAAGACAGGCCAACACTGTTTTGTGTTTAAAAAAGGCAGTTGCTACAGTTCTAAACAAGAAGAGCATAGTACCCCGCCAGGGCTGCTCATCGTATGCTTGTTGTATGATGTAAGACAGATGAAATCTTTAAACAATTCATGGTCCAATATGGTGGATTGCAGTCATGTGATCTTTAGCAGGCAACTGACGTAGCGTTTACTTGTTGTCATAGTTACAGTGACACCGTGCTGCTATCTCGCAATGACACAAATCTTGAACAAGTCCATGGTTACAGACTACAAGCTGCATCACTGTCAAAGTCTAATCACTTTGTCCTTGTGTCATTTCTGACCTTCCCTGAAAAATTCATCCAAATCCGTTAGTCCATTTTTGAGTAATGTTGCGCACAGACACACAGACGGACAAACCAACACCGATCGTCTCATAACTCCGTCACATTCCTTGGCGGAGTGATAATCTAAGTAGAATCCAATTTTTAACTCGAAACATCATCTAAACACCATCTAACCAGAATTTAAACATCATCTACCATCCAACGATGATCAAATTATAACATCACAGTAAATTAGCCACTAACAATAAACTAACACTAATCTAACCATGATCTAAACATGAGGTAATAATGTAACTCTTATCTAACTATGATCCAACCATAATCTGATTAAAATGGAACTAAAGACGAACCTCAATCCAATTATAATTTAACCATAACCTAGCTCTAATTTATATACTATAGTCTAATCTGACTACATTCTCAATTAACATGTTGCCACAGTTATAGAGTATCTTGTTGTTTTCTTTGAGTTTTTGAATTTTATTTTAGTTCTTTAACAAAACAATGTCATTTGTAGGGGTACATGTTGAGGAGGGCAGTAAATCTTGATGGTCTGAAATTGCCCCAGTTCTTCTACTAATTGATTGATTGTTGGACTATTATTTGGACTGAACCGATAAGAACAGACAAATGACTCTGATTGGTCACTTACTGAGAGGTCCTTCTGCATCTTCTCGTACGACAGCGTTACCGCGGAGCTGTGGGTTGGTGGACTTGGTGTCAGGCTAAAGCTGTAGGAGGTGGAGCTTTCTGCCGTCGTCAGCGCCCGTTGGAGGTCCTGGATGTAGCGCTCCATCTGCATCTCCAGCTCCTCGGCTTCACTGCACACCGCCGCCTCGCTAACTGCACAGAGACCAAGATACAGCAAAGATTAGAGACCAGACATTTAAATTCAGGGTTACTGCTGGGAAAAAAAGTGGTGGAAATATCACAATGCATCTGTGGAGCACAAATTTGTTAATGAGTGAGACAAGAGAACAACTCCCTCCAAGTCATATTGGATTTTTGCTTTGTTCAGTTCTTTATCTAGTGGTATAGCTTCACCTTTATTGCGCTTTTTAAATTACGATTAATTGTATTTTTATTGTTGTTTATTAGATATTATCTTATTGGAAGCATTACATTTATTTTTTATGGATTTTGTAAACGCATGACCTTTATATTAATGGTAAAATTGGATTAATATTCTGTTCTCTTGAAAGCTTTAGCCTTGCAAGCTATGATTTGAAATCCATCCATCCATCCTCTATACACCGCTTTATCCTCATTAGGGTCGCGGGGGGTGCTGGATCTCAGCTGACTCGGGCGAAGGCAGGGGACACCCAGGACAGGTCGCCAGTCTGTCACAGGGCTACATATACAGACGAACAATCACACTCGCATCCACACCTATGGGCAATTTAGAGTAACCAATTAACCTCAGCATATTTTTGGACTGTGGGAGGAAGCCGGAGTACCCGGAGAAAACCCACGCATGCTCAGGGAGAACAAGCAAACTCCATGCAGAAAGATCCCAGGCCCACCTCGGGATTCGAACCAGGGATCTTCTTGCTGCAAGGCGAAAGTGCTAACCACTATGCCACTGAGCAGCCCACATGATTTGAAATGTGATGCAGAAATAAAGTTCATTCTTGTCCACTTGCTTTTTTTGTCTTCTATCTTGTTCATATCCTTCAAGTTCTTCTTCCTTCTCGTTTTTCATCTTAATCCTGCACTTCATTTTCTTCTGCTTCTGTCACTTTGCTCCTGACCTTCGCATTCCCATTCTTGCCCTCCATCATTTTTCTTGCTTTTGACCTTCTTTTTGTCCTTCTCAACCATCACCTCCTCCCTCACCATGTTCTTCTTTTCCCTCCTCTACATGGTCTTCCTGTCACCCCTCCATGTGCTCCTTTTTGTCCTTCTTCCTCCACCTACTCCTGTCTACCTTCTTCTTCTTGTCCTCCATTTCCATCTTGTTCTTTTCATTATCGCCCTTTCCTTGTCTTGTCCACCTTCGTACTTCTTCTCTTCATCTTCTTCTCTTTTTTCGTCGTTTCCTGTGGTAATATTTGTTGAAGACCTATTTTTAATCAAGTCGAAAGCTGGAGCCTCATAGCTGTGCAAGGTATAAAAACATCTTCCCTTTCTGTGACCAAAATTTGGCAAAAATTAAATCCCTGAAACTAAATCAACATCAGGTTTTCAAAGAACATTGGTTTTTAGTATTGTATTCGTCCATTTTATGTATTTGTTTAAGAAAATTTTAATTTGGTTCAGATGTGTTTTTAGATGCAATATTCTTCTCTTCATATCTGATCTCATTTACAACAAATTTGCTTTGCACATTTTGTTTGTATGCTTTATTAGATCTCACCAATAATGAACTTTAACATGACCTGGTCAGAGGAATGTTTGCAACACCAACAGGCAGCTGAAAAACCTGCGGGATGTGTGTGATGTCATCGCGAAAGCATCATCCACACACACACCTGCAGGAAGGTTTCCAGCACCTTGTTGAATCCTGAGCCAAGAGGAGACCCTCATAAATCTCCAGCTGAGCGTCTCTGTCCGAGCACCTGAGGAGGTCAACGACATCGTACTCTGAAGGCTTCACAGGTGAAGTAAGGAAGGTGTGTGCGGTCAAACAGGTGAGGCCGTCCAGCATAAATCTGTCATATAAAATGGTGAAGAGGTGATGCTGGGTGACATTTTTACCTGCTCCTCTCCATGCAGCCTGTCCATCAGTCAGCGTGCACTGGAAGCCTGAAGCTAAGTCCCGCCCCTCCCAGTCCAAGCGCAAGAAGTAGGAGGAGTCAGGCTCTGAAGAGACGAGGATTTCACGCACCGATGTGTGCATCCCTGCAGAAACGCAAAACACACAATCACATTAGTCTAATGTGGTGGTAAACCAGCTCGATCTGGGCTCAATCAATGTTTGTTTGTTTTTTTTGTTTTTTTTAGTGTTGAAGCTTATACTGATTATTAATAAAGGACAATGATAGCTGATAAACTTCATTCTTGTTCAGCACAATTTATTCTGTACTCACTTCTAGTCACAATTCTTAAACGCTATAATAATAATTTTCGAACATATAGCAGACGACACATCCAGATTATCAAGCTTGTTTCCATTATTCTATGTCACAAACAAACTGGTGTAGTATTGCTATTGTAACTATGATATATTTCATGATATTGATGCCCAAAGTTAGTGACAGAGATAAATGTGCTGAACAAAACAAATCTTGGTTTATGACACCAGGAATGGACGTAAAATAGATTTGGTTGCAGTTTTTGACCCAATCCCATATGTTTCCAGAGCTTACGACTCTGAAAATGCTCATGACATGAACTGAAAGCCTCGCATGACTTCATTAATTACAGTAAAGTCATTGTTTAAAAAAAAATCTGTTAATTCTGGAGGAGTCAGATGGGAACAGATTTAGTTGATTTTATGTGGAACAACCCTTGTGTTGATGTGTGTGGCCATGTGAAGCAGAAAGTTTGGTTGCATAATGAGCATGCACTTGAAACAACAACAATAATAATGGTGGATATACAGTACATTCAGCCTTCTTCATGTCTGGTTATTACTAGCAGTCACAAGTTTACAACACAACTTTGCTGAACCACTGCATCGGCATACTAAAGCCTCCGAGTCCGTCTTTCATCATATCACTTAATCCACAGCATCTAAAAGATTAAAGTCTACAGATACTGCACATACAAGCCTGTGGTCTTGTAAAAGAGATTCGTAATCTAAATGAGCCGTTTCCTGGTGGGAAAAAAAGAAACAAAAAACAAAAGTACAATAAAAAAACAAGGCCTTGGCAAAGACACACAACAGAGCCACTGTGAGGAGCTAAGAGTTTACGCTGCAACGGATTTTCCACAAATATTATAGATGACTTTTCTCCACTCTGTGCACTGTGTCTCCCACCCTGTTCTTTCTATATTGATATGAACCTGCTCCAGTCAAAACTGAACTTGGCATTTTTTTTCAGCATCTGTTATTTCCTGTCAAATTAAAAGTGATGAATCACTAAGTTTGAGGAACATTTAAGTAGACCTAGATTATTCACATTAATCTCTTTATATATATATATATATATATATATATATATATATATATATAACTCTAAATGTTAAAATGCTGCTGGTCCGGATCACTGCAGGTGTGTTGGACCTGATGGAGGCCTGTCATAACTTACACAGCTGTTCTTACATCATTTTCTGGCATCTGTCACAACCCGATGTTTAGCTCACGTGCCAGCCAACGCTGTACCTCCACGACCAGCAGAACAGAGGCCTGAATGTGCACGGGGTTTGCTACTCTCACATGCTGTGAAACCATCTGCAGCAGCATCTGCAGGAGGCAAAGCTGTTGCTGTACAAAAGACTGGATCTGCAAATCATCAGAGACTCCACAAGGCTTGGACAAAACTAAAAGCCACCACAAGAGGAAACACACAAAAATGAATGTCAGCTTAGAGCACTGAAAAATGGAGAAAGCTCTAAATTGTTATACTACTTCCAAAACAGCCATTTTGACCATATATTGATAAGCATATAAAGGTCCCTGACAATCCCAGTTGTTAGTATTCATTCAATCATAGATAAGCTAAATTGTCAAATTTCCTGGCATCTCTGAGGTAGGCCCAATTTGGGATTTGGTCTCTCAGTTCTGTGTATTTTGATGACATTTGATTCAGGTCTTTTTTTTCTTAGTTTGGTTAACTTTAGGAAAACAGATCACGGTTTGCGTTAAAATACACATTTCCCGTCATTAATCACAAGTTACAAGGTGAACTTCTCATGAGGACACGACTGAGAACACCTGGCTACGGATTCATGGCATCTGTTTCTGACATTCACAGATTTTTATAGGTCTATTGAGCCACCCTGTGCGTTGAAAAATGGCACCCAAAGGTTTCCCAATATGTTCAACAGTGACGCCGCATGTAGCGAGTTTGGAGTGAGACCAGGTTCATTCATCGGCTCAACTAGCCTTATGAACCTGGCAGGTTTGAAAGCATTTTTTTTCCCTAAATGACATATACTACATGCCTGTATTCACTTGTTGTCATAGTTACAGTGATGCTGTGCCACTATCTCACAATGATGCAGAAATCTTTAATAAATCCGTGGATCCAGACTATACGCCACACTACTGCCAAAATCTAATCACTTGGTCCTTGTGTCATTTCTGATCTTCCCTGAAGAATTTATCCAACCCTGTTGGTCCATTTTTGAGTAATGTTGCTAACAGACAGACAAACGTAAGCGTACACCGATTGTCACATAACTCTGTTGGGTTCCTTGGAGGAGTGATAACATAATTGTATATCAGTTCAAAAATAATCAGTTATTAGTCTTTCTTGATGACCAATATTCCACCCTGAAAAACCCTTCATGGTCAACCTCTAGATTAACAATAGAAATACCCACAAGCGTTTCCTGGATGGGATCTGTAATCAATGTCTGTGCTGACTTAATGAAGCCATTTGATCCTGGTTGACTTTTCTGTGACTTCTTCACAACAGCAACAACTTTTCTGACTCATCTTTATGGAAACACCACAGCAGAAGCTCCAATACTTAGAATGCAACAAATGATACTGTGCAGCATCTCATTTTCAGCTGAGCAGTTTCTCGCCTGTGTGTCTCTTTAGCTGTGAAGCAGGTGTTTGAAGGATGTAGTTAAAGCTCTGGCTGCTGCTGGAACATGTGTCCGGCTGCGTGCTGCCGTGGCCGGTCATTAGTGTCCAGCTAACTGAGGGGCAAATTTCTCCGCTGCACTCTGCTCAGCCTGTCCTTACGCCTAATGAGAGGCTGTGGATTAGAGCATTACAGTGCTTACAGCGCTGTGATGACATGGTTGCATGAAGCCGGACTAATCATTTACAACAGTCCTGCTCTATTTGGTCATTACACGGCCAAACGGCACTAAGGAAAACCAGTGTTTAACAATTACATAACCTTCATTCTTCATGAGGGCTGTGAATATTTCAGTGAATACCTAACAAATGCCTCAGCTGTGACATATTTTAGCACACACTGATCTTTAAAACACAAAGAAAGTACTCACAAATGCATGATGAAATATTCAAATTCATATATTTGGATTTTTGTTTATGGACACAAAAAAATGACACGGTTGAGAAGCTATAAGATGATAAGGTTAATAATTTTGATATCAAATAAATTTTGAAAATGGTTGTAGGTCCTAGTTGGCTTTAAAGTTGGCCAGATAAAATCAAACCCAACAATTAATTACATCAATAGTAGTTGGAAAATGTATTAACGGTTTCACTTAAATGCATCAGATAAAAACTGTCATGATAATGTATATCAAACTGACATGGTTACTTTATTCTTTTACATCTTACTTCAGGTGTGCAAATGTAATCATTTTTGGGTACTTCATAGATTCAAGCAATTCAAGTTGTTTTCAAAAATAGCTTTTAAAAAAAAATAGTTTTCAGAGAAGACTGAAATGTAACATTTTATTGTGATACATTTTGCAGCCATATTTGACAGCTCCGATCATATCTGTATGTACTGACTCTGCAAGAACAATATGCACACTAAACGTCAGCTTTTCTGAGAGCGACAATGTTGAAAAACTAAAGCTGATCTCTAGTAGCCTCTTTGTGGTCATTTTCTAGTCATACTGTATCTCATTGTGGTCATTTTCTAGTGCTGTGTCTCTCCTGTAACACTGTGTCTTGTCATCATTTTACATCTCTCTGTGGCATTATTTCATCTTGTTGTGGTCATTCTAGGTCTCTTTGTAGTCATGTTTCAAACTTTTGTGATCGTTTTGGGAATGTGTGTGATTATTTTATGTCTCTGTAGTCATTTTCTGTGCATTTCTGGTCATCTTGTGTCTTGATTTACTGTTCAATCTATACAACAAATATGGGACTGTGTTCCTCTCTGTCACTGTAGTGTGTATGTCTGCCATAAAAAACACTAAAATTAACATATGTCTAAATGACACTTTAACAGAAGCAGCAACATTGCACGTCTGTGTCTGAAAAAGGGCTTCATAGTATATTTAGTATAAGAAAGAAAATGCAACACCAGAATGCTGTTTGATGTCTATTCAGGTATTTTCAAGTTGTCTATTGAGTAAAATTAGACTCCACCAACTCAATTGACTTTCGAATAAACTTAGGTAGATTATTAATGGTTCTGATGATGCCCACAAAACTTTAAGCCAAACATTTGTTTATGGACACTATCTGGCTAAATCAATTCTCTCGTCTCCACAGGGTTTGCTGTGACTTTCTTCACACTAGAGCTAAACCTAACAAAAGACAACAAAACAAGAGAATACCTGCCCCTAAGTCAAACAGTTTTAACCTCTCATGGCTGTAAGAGCACCCACTCATCGAGCTAACCAACAAGTTTTCTGACAGCTATTTAACCAGTGACGTTTGAAGGTCGTTTAAAATCACAAAGAGTTGTTGTGAGTGGGTTTTTGACTCCTCAAATTCTCCTCAAACCCTCCAGGCAAAAAATATTATGTACTGGACGACAGAAACAACTTTAAACTCGTTTTCAAAGTTGTGTCTATGTTTTTTAAAAAAAATCAAAATAAACGCTTGACGCGACAGAAAATGGTCGCAATGAATGAAACAGGTTAAAATGCGGGGGTTTCAAACACTGTAGTTGCGTTACTATTAACACAAACCGATAAATAGCTCATAAACATGTATGTATGTTGATAAACGAGCAGCACAGACCGCGGCTAAGCTAACTAATCTCACTGAGTTGTCTTGTAAACACTGACTGAAGTTATCACGACTAACAAAAAAAGAATAAGTTGAGGCTCGTTCACAACTGCGACAGCTTCATGTTAGAGTCTGTCTCACCTGAAGCTGCACCACCACGGTCCTCTGGTTTGTTTTCAATAAGAAATGTGATGTTTGATGTTTGGAAAAGCCGCTAGCAAAACAACACTGCACCGGGCAGCTGGGGAATACGTCATCATTCAGCGACACAGCTGAGCAGCAAATCAGAGCTAATTAAACACCTGCAGTACCATTTATTTTTGTTTGTATGTTTAAAACTACAATAATAAACACGTAATAGAACAAATGCAAACACTGAAAATAATGCAATTATTAAATATAATAGTATATTAACTATAAGTTGCATCAGATGGGGAAAAATACTACAACATATCCTTTACTTTTGTAAAAGCACCATAACCTCAAAGAGACAAATAACTGCAATGGTAATCACACATAAGTTAACTCACACAATCCCCTCTCTTTGCTGTGTCTCCAAACTGTGGTCAGGTGAATGGGTGCTGGTGCAGAGCCAAAGGGTGGCCTGGGGTGACCACAGCCTGAAGTGTGGCTCCACACAACCAATATACAGCTGGAGTTACTTCCACTAAGTACTACTTTTCTGGGAGAAGATTTTCACAGAACATTTGTTCCCATACATGTGTATTTCAACATCCTTCAACTACATGTACTAGATAACCAATATAAGACTGAACAATACAAGACTGATGTGGAACCTGCAGTCAAAAGAAACAAACTAGAGGCTGGTTGGACACAGTTTAGAGCCATACATATTTGGATACTGACACAATTTTCAGCATTTCAGCTCTGTACATCACCACAATGCATTTGAAATTATCAAGATGTGCTTTAGGTATTTATCAATATTATTATTTCAAGCTAACCCATAAAAATAAGGTGTGCAAATTAGAAGTTTCAAACAAAATAGAATATTATCCTGCAATGTGCATATAATTAGGTGGTGGGAATAGGTCCCTGATTTCAGGAAGAGCAGTATCGGTTTGTCATCAGAAGGGCACATGTGGGAATTTGTGTGTCTCATTCAAAACAGCTGACAGAGTAGCAGCGCTGCAGCTTTCTGTCAAACTCCAGCCTTGCTCATATGTTTTATTAGGCATCACCTCCATTTGAGATCTCCAGAAAAACATACAAACAGTTTAATGACTGGTAATCACTCAACACAGCTTTCATGGCAGGAAACCACAGACAATGTGCAGGAGAAAGTCATCAGATGTTGAGTAACCAAGTTCCACACAGCCAATATAAAGAGCACTTCCCGGAACAACAGAGTGCGACCACAAATCCAGCGACTGACAAAATGAAGCAACACAAAGCCTGAGAAAAGAGCGCTGTTTTACATTAATGTTATACTACACTTTGAAGCATAGTCAAATTAATACCTGGATCTCTGCTCATACAGCTGCAGCAATCACTGAAAATTCCCAATACAGTAGTAACATGATCAATTTAGCAATTTAATTAAAACATTAGAGAAAAAAAGTTAAGATTTGCTTATATAGCCATCTGGAAGCTGGCCAGGTTCACTGGTGGAGGTGGTGTCCACATCTGACTCCACCACTACCTGTAATTCAGCACAGACTCTGCAGAGCTCTGAATAGTTTTGATTTGTTTCAAAGAATACAGAGAAGAAAGAGGAAATACATGAAAATCTGATGTGTAGATCAACATTTGTGGAAAAATTCAGCCCACACTTTTTCACCACTTGAAGGCAGCACCGAGAGTACACAGCACATTTGAATTTCATATGTCAAACATTTGCTTATTTCTAGGGCTGCAATTATGAGTTAACCTATAGATATTCAATGGATCGTATCAGAAAATAGTGATTCATCACAGCTTATTTCTAGGGCTGCAATTATGAGTTAACCTATAGATATTCAATGGATCGTATCAGAAAATAGTGATTCATCACAGCTTTTCAGAGCCTGAGGGGGTGTCCTCAGATGTCATATTTATGCTGATTCAAAACAAAGACAAACAAATCCTCATTTTATTTTTTGCTAGTTTTAAGTGAAAATCACTTGCACAATAAATTTGTTGGAATACCAACTGATTTTTTTCACACTTGACTACAAATCAACGACCCTCATCACATCATTCCATCATTTTTGAAGCCTTATAACTTCATAAGTACATGAGACATGACATTTTTGCAGTAGGAAGGAAAACTTTGCATGGCTTCATTAAATATACTAAAGTTTTTGTAATTTTTAAAAAAAAAATCAGCTGAAGCTGAGGAGGTCACGTGAGGGGGCCCGATAGATTTTTCATGAAGTGCTCCAACATTGTCAGTGTTATTAATTTAAAGTTTTGTTCCAGCTTATTAGAAGTATTTGGGGAAAAGTGACTTGAACACTACATGTGCCATTCATCATTTTGTGCAACTGACAACAATGAATGACAGTTTTAAGGTAAAAATTGAACTTGTTGTATGTCAACTAGTACTAGAACATTGTAATTAAATAATGTTTTTTTTCTTTTGCTATTATTATTAAATCAGTGCTTGATGAGAAATGCAAATAGATAAACAGGAAGGAGTCACTGTTGGGGTCTTCCAGTCATCCCAGCAGTCTCCAAGTCTGCAGGGTAGGAAACACTGAGTCTAGCATGAGGGAGCAGCAGGATCAGAGGATGCAGGTCAGACTGTCTTTGTTTCTGTCCTGAAGACAAAAATACACCCAGAGATACACAACGCAGACATGTAACAAAGTCTGGGTGGCTCTTTACAGCATCAGTATGTAGATTATAACCAAGCAAGGGAAAGTAGTCATCAACGACAAAAGCTGATTCTCATTTTGAAATGGAATGTTTGTGGGTGTTTCACTGTTGTGTCAGTTCATGTTCTATACATGAATACAATATTGTGAATTGAGACAGCCAGTGCAAGTCACTATATGAATGAGCAAGAGATTTTAAAGCTTTTTAGTTCTTGCTGATTGATTTGTATCACATTTGACCATATTTTGGTCATTTTTAACCTGTTTTGTGGCAAGTTTGTGTCACATTTTTGTCATTTTTACCATTGTCCTTATTTTGCATTACATTTTGATCATTCTACATCTTTTTGTAGATGTTTTACATCACATTTTTGTAGTAGGGCTGCACAGTGGCTCGGCACTTTCACCTTGCAGCGAGAAGATCCCTGGCTCACATCCCTGCTTTCCCAGAATCATTCTGCATGGAGTTTGTAGGTTCTCCCTGTGCATGTGTGGGTTTTCTCTTGGTACTTCCTCCCACAGTCCTCCACTGAGGTTAAATGGTGATTTTAAATTGTCCGTCAGTGTGAATGTGAGTGTGATTGTTTGTCTCTATATGTAGCTCTGTGATAGACTGGTGACCTGTCCAGGGTGTCTCCTGCCTTCACCCCAAGCCAGCTGGGATAGACTCCAGCACCCCCGCAACCCTAATGAGCATTGAGTGGTGTATAGATAATGGATGAATTTTTGTTGTTTTATGGTGCTGAAATTCCTAGAAGTACATTAGTGAACTGAATCCATGATTGACTGGATAACATATCAGAGTTTTTTTTTTTTTAGTTCGCGAGTTTACAAGATGTTGCTAACTTGGTCCAGGGAGCTGGTAGTTCTTCAAAAAGCTGACTACAAGTGCGACAAGTTGCTGAAAAAGAGTGACTACTAAGAGTTTTATTCAACTAGTATGACAGAATACCAAAACAGTGCAACAAGGTAACCAACTAGTGCTGATGAAGACCTTATTAGTCAAGAAAACTGACTAAATGCTCAAATAGCTTTCCGCAGGTGTCACAAGACACAAAGGCTGAAGCTTTAGTAAATGTACTTTGTAACTTTTGACCACTGTTGTTTCCAGAAAAAATCTGAAAGGTGACCAGCAGCTTGGTTTTGCAGCAATGACTGTCTTCTTCTACAAACAAGCCACAAATTACTGCTCTGAAACTAAATATTTCCCACAGTCCCACACACATGAATTCACCTGGAAGAGCTGTGCAGGTTCCTCCAACGTGAACTCCAGTCATGCATGCTGTGCTTGAACCACGACACATGCAGTAAATCCCTGGAGAGGATCAGCTGATGAGGGCCTCAGAGTGTGTTTGGACCCAGGAGAAAGCTCTTTAATGTCCAAATGGCCTCTTAGAGCAGTTATTCTTGGAATGAGTGTCTGTTTGCAGAGGTGAAATCACAGTCCTGCAGTAATCCCTTCATTTCCCTCTGGACAACATGTGGCACTCATGTTGTTGCCTTTGCCCCTCTGACAAGGAAACCCAAACAACAGCGAAGAACGCAGAGAGGGAAGCTTATTATTACTTTCTCATCTGATGAACTGCTGTCTGTCTGGTGTTGTTCTGAATATGCAGAAGAATAGTCCCAAGAGAGACCCAAAAGCCAGTTTAGCAGGGGTTAGTGAGAAAATTATACTTTGAAAAAGAAGAGGGTGTACTGTTCATATTTCATATACACAGATCAGACATAAAATTATGACCACCTGCCTAATATTGTGTTGGTCCCAATTATGCTGCTAAAACTCCTCTAACCCAGTGGTTCATGGACACAGGACCACTGGGGATGTCCTGTGGCACTGGGATGGTGGCAGTGAATTCTGTGGGTCCTGTAGGTTACAGGGTGAGACCTACCTAGATCAGGATTATCCTGACACATCCCACAGATGCTCAGTAGGATTTGGATCTGGGGAGTGTGGAACCCGGGTGAACACATAGCTCTGTCGTGTTCTCTGGAGCGCTCTTGAGCAGTTTTTGCGGTGTGTCGGGGTGCATTGTCCTGCTAAGTGTGGCAACTGCCATCAAGGACTGATGTTGTTATGGGGGTAAAGAGGTTGCTTGATCTGCAGTGTTTAGGTGGGTGGTACATGTCAAACATCCACAGGAATGTCAGGATTCAAGGTTTCCCAGCAGAATGTTGCATTATAACAAGATGATTGATGTTATTCACTTCACCTGTCAGTGGTCATAATGTTGTGGCTGATCGGTCTACATCATCACAGTAGAATATATTTTACTTGATTTATAAATAAAAATATCAGCTCAATCTAAGAAAGATGTTTAAAGAATCTCTCAGTATCGATTGTATTATTTTTGCTTTAATGCCAACACCACTGGAGCTGAGTGAACAAAAACAGTTTGTTCAGACCTGATGAGCCATGTTACCCCCGCAAGTTCCAAAGAGCCTTTCGTCATGTCAGGAAAATGTGCCTTTCTCAGTATTTAACATGGACAGAATGATGAAGGAACCACCAGCCAGAGATTCACTGGCGAAAGAAGCCAGGGACTCCTGATATTAGCCTACAATTACACTTCATACTCCAGAAAGACATGCAAAGCAACCAAAATGAGACGCAAATGACTTGTACTTAAAGAGATGTAAATGAAGAGGGGTAAAATGGCCACCAAGTGGCAAAACAATCACAAACAAGAAAAGCACTCAGGGAGTGCAGTGCTCCACCAAGGCTGCTCAGTCTTTGTATGATTTCCGATGAATCAAATCTTGAATAAAAAATGGCCTTGCGCTTAGCACAGGTGTGTTATGCATGTGTACGTTATGTACGGATATCGAATATCGGATATCGTGTGACCTAAATATGTAGCGGACGTATTTTGGTCGGAAATTGATGGGACTCGGAAACACCTCCGCGGTGTCATCAATTGTTTCTTGTATCATTTTCAAAGGATAAGTCCTGATCGATTTGTAGTAGGATCGCAATCATGTGATTGTCAGCAAGCAGCTGATATAGTGTTCACTTGTTGTCATAGTTACAGTGATGTTGTACCGCTGTGCCACAATGAGAAATCCTTAACAAATCTGTGAATCCAGACTTTAAGCCGCATCATTGCCAAAATCTAATGAGGTGGTCCTTGTGCCATTTCTGATCTTCCCTGAAAATTTTATCCAATTATTCAATTTTTCAGTAATGTTGGCCACAGACAGATGAATTCACAGATTCACAGAAGGACAAACGTGCGCTGATCGTCACATAACTCTGTCGTGTTTCTTGACGATGTAAAAATGGGGTCAAATGTGAGCCAGCAGATATGTCACAGCAACAACAAAAAAATGGTAAAACAAGAGAAATACGATGCAAAATGACCACAAGAAAACATTATGAACAAATGCAACACGAGCATGAGACACAAAATATGACACAAAAGTGGTACAAGACAACTAAAATATGATACATAACTCTCATAAAAATATATAAAACAAACAAAATGTGACTCAAACAAATCAAAAACAACTAAAATGTAATGCACATCTAGATACATGGGGTGACAAAAAAGACATAACATGGTGACCAATATAGAGTTACAATAGGATCCCCCCAAAAAACCTAAAATGGCTACAACGATATGCAAAATGACCAAAAAGTGACACAAAATGACAATGAAAAGATGTTAATTGAGCAAAATGTGGTCAGATGTGACACAGCAACCACAAAAAATGGCAAAACAACTGAAATATAATGCAAAATGACCATAAAAAGACCAAAAAAAAAAATGGCAACAAGGACAATCTAAATGAGACATAACATTATCAAAATGGGACAAAAATGCTAAATTATCACATAGAGACACTATGAGACATGAAATGATGGAAATGGGACAAGCATGACCACAAATATAAGTGAAATGACCAAACAATTACCATAAAGAGATACAAAATTACACAAAATTTTGCGCAGATGCACAGTGTCTCAAAAGACAGATAAGATCTGAGCTTTAAAGCATCAAGACTTATTGGATAGTGAATGTTTGCTATTCTTCAGATGAACTTGGTTAGTATTTAGACCTGCAGCTGTCAATCAGTCTGCAGGTTCAACTGGTTCTCCTAATCTTCCACAGATTATCAGTCCGTCTGTGCAAACATACAATCATCTGTTAAGGACAAAGAGTTTGTTCACTCAGCTCCAGCTTCTGGTTGATCCTGACAGACATCCAAGGCTCTGGAGATAAAGATGGTCAACACAGCATCACTCTCCAGTGCTGGGGTCATTTATTTAGACTGGCACTCTGAGGAAGAGATTCTGGTCTCTGCAGTGGCAGCTGGTTAATGGAAACAGGCATCTGAATAATAGTTACATACAGTGTTTGGAAGGTGGGCAGGATTTTACACTGGAGGACACTTTAGGTTTAGTGAAACTTTTTATTTGAAGATACAACCAGTAACTAAGGTTGCATTTGTTCTGCCCTCTACAAATGCATACATATAAACTGCAACAGCAAATGCAATCTGAAGGAGATGTAATTCAGACCAGACTATGTTTTCTATTAACATAATGAGGAAACGTGCAAGTGTGTTGACGTAAATACGTTGTTTGGTAGCCACACATCAGTCCAATATTCATTTGTTGCAACTTCAGCATTATTAGCATGTTTTATGGTTCTGTTTATACTCTACGACTCTTCTCTAATTGATTTATTCTGTCCTTGAGATTAAACGGTTCAGAGTCTGTTACTGATGGAATGCGACAATAGAGTGCTTTGTGACTCTAAGAATTATGGCCATTTGGACACTGTTTTTGTTATTTTAGTCAACACTTGGACAAAAAACATGATTTAATTTAGTACAGAAAGAGTCCCCAATTACTTTAGAAACAATGCGTGCATTTATATTTAACCAAAACCACCATATTTCCCAGTTAAAATTAATTCAAAGCACTTTGATTGCCTAAGTTACAGATTTTTTGAGTTCTTGTACACCACCATCAACCCTGACCTAACTCGGTGATTCAAGTGCAGCTGATAATTGCATTAGAGGTGCAACTGTAGACAAAATGCGCAATGGTCTACATACACACGTGGACAAAATTGTTGGTACCCCTCAGTTAAAGAAGGAAAAACTCACAATTCTCACTGAAATCACTTGAAACTCACAAAAGTAACAATAAATAAAAATTTATTGAAAATTAAATAATCAAAAACAGCCATTACTTTTGAATTGTTGATTAACATACTTATTTAAAAAAACAAACTAATGAAACAGGCCTGGACAAAAATGATGGTACCTCTATAAAAGATTGAAAACTATTTGACCAGAGTGACATGATTAACTCAGGTGTGTCATTTAATTGACATCACAGGTGTTTCCAAACTCATAATCAGTCAGTCTGCCTATTTAAAGGGAGACAAGTAGTCACCCTGCTGTTTGGTGAAAAGGTGTGTACCACACTGAACATGGACAACAGAAAGCGAAGGAGAGAATTGTCCCAGGACATCCGAAAAAAAATTATAGACAAACATCTTAAAGGTAAAGGCTATAAGACCATCTCTAAACAGCTTGAAGTTCCTGTGACAACAGTGGCTCATATTATTCAGAAGTTCAAGACCCACGGGACAGTAGCCAACCTCCCTGGACGTGGCCGCAAGAGGAAAATTGATGACAAATTGAAGAGACGGATCGTTGGAATTGTATCCAAAGAGCCCAGAGCAACCTCCAAAGAAATTAAAGGTGAACTCCAAGGCCAAGGTACATCAGTGTCAGATCGCACCATTCGTCGTTGTTTGAGCCAAAGTGGACTTCATGGGAGACGACCAAGGAGGACACCACTGCTGAAAAAAACTCATAAAAAAGCGAGACTGGAATTTGCAAAAATGCATGTTGACAAGCCACAAAGCTTCTGGGAGAATGTCCTTTGGACAGATGAGACCAAACTGGAGCTTTTTGGTAAGGCACATCAACTCTATGTTCATAGACTCAAAAACCAAGCATACGAAGAAAAGAACACTGTCCCTACGGTGAAACATGGAGGAAGCTCAGTAATGTTTTGGGGCTGCGTTGCTGCATCTGGCGCAGGGTGTCTTGAAAGTGTGCAAGGTACGATGAAATCTGAAGACTATCAAGGCATTCTGGAGAGAAATGTGCTGCCTAGTGTCAGAAAGCTTGGTCTCAGTCGCAGGTCATGGGTCTTCCAACAGGACAACGATCCAAAACACACAGCCAAAAACACCCAAGAATGGCTGAGAGAAAAGCGTTGGACTATTCTAAAGTGGCCTTCTATGAGCCCAGATCTGAATCCCATTGAACATATGTGGAAGGAGTTGAAACATGCCATTTGGAGAAGACACCCATCAAACCTGAGACAACTGGAGCTGTTTGCTCATGAGGAGTGGGCCAAAATACCTGTTGACAGCTGCAGAACGCTCATTGACAAATACAGAAATCGTTTAATTGCAGTGATTGCCTCAAAAGGTTGTGCAACAAAATATTAAGTTATGGGTACCATCATTTTTGTCCAGCCCTATTTCATTAGTTTGTTTTTTTTAAATAATTATGTTAATCAACAATTCAAAAGTGATGGCTGATTTTGATTATTTAATTTTCAATAAATTTTTATTTATTGTTACTTTTGTGAGTTTCAAGTGATTTCAGTGAGAATTGTGGGTTTTTCCTTCTTTAACTGAGGGGCACCAACAATTTTGTCCACGTGTGTAGTAAAGATTAATCTGTTCAGTCATCCATCCATCCATTACCTGTACACTGCTTTATCCTCATTAGGGTTTAGGGGGGCTGGAGTCTATCCCAGCTGACTTAATGTGAAGACAGGGTGCACCAGGACAGGTCACCAGTCTATCACAGAGCTACATATACAGACAAACAATGACACTCACATTCACACTTAGACAATTTAGAGTTACCAATTAACCTCAGCATGTTTGGGAGGAAGCCAGAGAACTTGGAGAAAACCTCTGCGTGCACAGGGAACACACGCAAACTCCATGCAGAAAGATCCAGGGAAGGCAGGGACACGAACCGAGGATCTTCTTGCTGCAAGCTTACAGTGCTAACCACCAAGATACTGCACAGCTGCCGTTCAATCGTCAAATATTACAAGTGAAAGAATGTGAATACAGGCTCGTTTTTGAATTATAGAAAATCAAATGTAACAAAGTGGAAAATACAGCTAGTTTTTTTTTGCTTTAGCACAATGTTTTCAAATTTTATGTCTTAAACCGAACATGAGAAAGCAATAAAACAGGCTTGTTTATCAAGTGTTGTGATGTACATAAATACTGAAAATCTAGTGGAAAAAAGTGGGAAAACTGCCTGATCATTTCCTTTAGTGTAATGTCAATTTATTAACTTTCCTTGGTGTTTCTCGGCCTCACAAAAGTCTTATTACAGTTCAAAAAAGAAGTCAAAAACCTTGTAGCCAGAAGATCAATAGTTTGGCTTAAACCTCATAGTGCTGAGTTTGAAGTATAAAGTACATAAGCATGAAATATGTATGTGTGTGTGTGTGTGTGTGTGTGTGTGTGTGTGTGTGTGTGTGTGTGTGTGTGTGTGTGTGTGTGTGTGTGTGTGTTCTCCTGGAAGTTACCCCCCATGCTGGTTTTGTGTTGCATTCCCATGAGATGGAAGTTTGAGTCATTGTGACCCATGCTTCCTAAGATGGCATTTTCTTTTAAATAAATGTTCTATAGGGTAAATTGGCAACAGCAGCTGCTAACAGTAGATTCATTTATTATTTTTTAAAAAAATCACTTCAAGGACAAATGGGGGGTTCACCTGTTGGCGATTTAAGCAATTACAGCTTCACTGCTACAAAACCTTTCACATTAGTTGCTGCAATATGAGTCTGTGATTGGAGTCATATGTTAATTTAATCTGAACAGACAAAAAATACAATCACTTTAACAGTCAGTATGACTTACACTGCCCAAGATACCATTATCTTTTAAATAAAAGTCCACAAATCATAGAAATCATTGAAAAAAACATGTTCCTGATTGGTTATGTGGGGAGCTAGAGAACCCAGGCGCAGACACAGAGAGACTGGCAAACTTGTGAAATCAGGAGAGGATTTTATTTAACCAGAAAACTCAAACAATACATAAAGGGAGAACTGAACTCAGGGAAATCAAACTAAACCAGGCAACTACTAACAAACACCATGATAACACTATGAACTCAAAACGGAAGATCACAAAACTAAACTGAATTAACAGAACTAAGCTGAAGAAGAGAACTCACAAACCAGGGGAAAACTAGACGGAAGAGACAGGGAAGCAAGCTCAGGGAATCCAGGTGGAGAGGAGTAGAGTCCAAATCAGGGAAATGCAGGAGGCAGGGGGAAACAAAGTCCAAAAGTAAACAGAGTCTCTGAAGGGATGTAAATTGATGATCCAATGAGGTGTAACTGAACGCAGAGAGCTTAAATAGCTGGAGGTGAGGTGGAGAACAGGTGAGTTGAGTTCAGCAAATTACAGGAGCTGACACTCCCTGCAGTAATCAGCAGGTAAAGTGCAGGCAGGTGAAGCAGGGAGAGCAGGAGGGCGAGTGACAGGGAGAGAGAGAGACATGAGGGAGGGAAGACAGACCGAGGAAGCCAAAAAGAGATTGTAGTATCTGATCTGACATGTATTACTTAATAAGTTAGTAGAATGGAATCTGTTTTGTCTATTGTAGTATCTGACCGTTGACTTGTGGGAAAACATACATTTTCTCTTTCCCGATGTAAGTAGTAGTCTCTGATCTGAGATGTGTGTTTCTGGTTTGGTTTGGGAATGTTTATGTTAAAGTGGCTTCTGTGCCTGGGAGATCGTAAAGTGAAGTGGGGCCTGCCATTGAAGGGAAGCCATATGTTAGGTTTCCATAAATGAACCGATATCAGTGAGTGCCTTCTGTTATCCTGGAAGAGAAATTCTGTGTTCTGTTGATTTAGGGGTGCATCCTGTTTCTCACCACAGTTGTCAGATGTTGAGATCATATCCTTCACCAGAAGGGTATAAAATGACCACTAGCCCATCATTCTGGGAGATGTTCGTATTGGCTGTGTACCTCCACAGGCAAACCATGTGGCCTCTTCAGATGCTGTCTTTTTATAATAAAATCATATTAAAAGCAACAGTGTCACCGGATGTGTTATTCAGCATCGGCATATCTAAGAGAAACCACGACAAGATTAAAAAAGAAAGAGATCAGGAATCAAGGGAGAAAGGAGGACAACAAAAGGGATAGAGAAGGGCAGGAGCTGGAGCAGGATCCTACCATGGTTACTGCAGACCACTAAGAAATGACCACATTTTTAAGTTTTCATCAGTGTCAGACTAATTCAGTGATAGTTAGACACAAATTCATAGTTAATTAATGAACCAGAGCTGTAACGAAATAATTAAGTTTGCTTAATTTTACAAAATTAAACAAAAAACTGCTGTTTTCAAACTGTATGTCACTAAATCGATCAATAAATCCATGACAGCATTATCGTGAATTTTCTTGTTTTCATGTACATCTGTTAATGAAAGTAAAGACATTGAACTTTCGATTTAAAATAACTCAAAAAACCTTGTAAGAAAATGTAATTGGGGATACTTTGTGATGAAATCTGAGTGGATTCTCGGCTACTTTTTGACAGAGATGATGACTGAAACACTGGAAACAAAAAAATACCCACAAATAATGTGTGTTTTACTTTCCTCTCTTCTGTTGGAATAGATTTGTGTATGATGACAAAGAAAATGTAAAACAAACAGAAAACGCATGTGGATCAGTTTCCTTGTGGCATCCCCAGAGGCCCGAGCAGACAGCACAGCTGCATTAGCTCCAACAGCCTCCTCACAGATCCCTCACAGGGCCTTCAGTTTCTCATCTCCTCTCCAGCATCATTAACCGTACCTTACTTTCATGTCTCCTCCTCTGCTCGACTCAGGGATCCTTCCTTCCGCCTGTTTGTAGCATCGCCTGCACCTAATAGCCCTGAGCAGACAGATGTGCCTGAATGTGTGCATGAGTCCAGCTCTTCAGGCTAGATCCTGCAGTAATGACTTCCAGCTCAGTCTTTAGGTAACAGGCGTTTCCTGGTGGTTGTGTTTGCCTTAGGACAACAACTGCTGACCAACTTACTGATGATCAGTCCAGTGCTGGTTGACAATCAATGAGTGCAATATTTATAAAGCACTTAAATGAGCTTTTATTTATCATTATTCCTGTAAATAAGAATACAATCATTAACAAAGCCGATGAAAAGTAGCAGTTGATTCCCGCTCAGAGCACCACAGAGTGTTAGTGATTTTGTTCTGGTTAGCTTTACGGCATCAAAAAATTGCTTCAAATGTAAATCTCCGATTGCAGTTTGCCAAAAATGCTGCAGTGCTGCAGGAACTACACGGTAATTTCCTTTTATGCACAGATAAGACCTATATTTAAATCCAGCCAGAAGATCTCAGTCAATTCCTCATGCATCACAATAACTGAATTCGTGTAAGCTTATGGTTGTCTGAGAACATTTTACACTTTAACAAAGACAGAACTGAAAATTAATTTGTCAAATATAAAAAAAAATACACCCAGTAATAACATTAAACACATACACCTGTCTGGATGAGTGAAGCACTCTTTCAAAACTAAAAATCTGAGCATCACTTTCAACTTTTATTTGAAGAAGACTTCAGTAAGGTGAGATTACAAGTTGCTCTTTATGACCTACAAAACTTTTCCTTCTCCGCTTTCAGGGTTCAGGATGCTGGCTATGTAACCATCACAAAGACTAACAACAGCATCTTCACACTGACCTCCACTCTGAATGAAGTGATAAATACTGCTGGTGACACTGTTTTTAATCAGGATAAATCAGTTATATACTGTTTAATTTACTGTGCATTTGATGTTACACTTTTAAGTGTACATCCTCACTGCAATGCTACTAGTCAGCAGAGATAAATAAAATTTCCATTACGGTGCTGTGCAGTAGGTCCAGACAGGGTTGTTCAGGTCAACACAATTAACCTGTGATGTTGCTGTGAAGTTTTGCTACATTCGCAAAAGAAGTCGTTACTCTCCTGCTTCTCTCTGCTCGCAACATCACAGCGGAGGGCGTTTAAGCACAGTCCATAAATGCACTTCATTAGGGCTGGCCTAGTTTTGGAGGCAGAGGCACAAGAGAGGGGCAGAAGAGTCTGAATTTGGGTCTGTAAACATGGAAGGGATTATGGATATTTACTGTTACAGGGGCCTCTATGAGCCGCTGTCAGTGGGCCCAGAACTCTAACAGCAGACCTACATGAAGGGCTTAGTATGGGGGTGAATCTGCATCCAGGCCTGCTGAAGCAACAACATCAGGTTCACACCAGAAAATTAAAGTCAGCAAATGGAGCTACAAATATTTTCACTGTTATCGAGGAAAATTTTACACACAGATGTAGATTTACACCAATCAAGCATAACATTATGACCACCTGCCTGTTGGTCCCCGTTATGCTCTGATCTGGTGGGGCATGGACACAGGACCTCTGGGGATGTCCTGTGGCACCAAGATGGTGGCAGTGAATTCTGTGGGTCCTGTGGGTTGCAGGGTGGGACCTTCCTAGATCAGGCTTATCCTGGCACATCCTACAAATGCTCAATAAGATCTGGATCTGGGGAGTGTGGAACCCAGGTGAACACTTTAGCTCTGTCGTGTTCCCTGGGCGAGTTTTGTTTTGTGTCGGGGTGCATTGTCCTGCTGAGAGTGCTGCTGTTGTCATGAGGGGTGAGGGGTTGCTTGGCCGGCAACGTTGAGGCGGGTGGTGCATGTCTAACATCCACATGAATGTCAGGACTCAAGGTTTCCCGACAGAACGTTGTATTATAACAAGATGATTGATGTTATTCACTTCACCTGTCACTGGTCATAATGTTGTGGCTGATCTGTGTATAGTAATGTAATCATCATTTCATCCACTTTTTTCATGCAAATGTCACCTCCTACTTTATTTCTCAGGTATTTTATATAAGATGTACTCAGTTTCCGGAGTTGGATATTTTTATGCAGTAATTAATGTCAATGCTGATGTTATAGCTGAGAGTAACATGAGTGTCACAAACAAAATTCATAGAAATGCATAATTCTTGAAATATTTAATTCTGGACCAAAGTAGTTGATTAGCTATATGAAGGAGTCCACGGATGATCACTGAACAGGCAAACTGAGGACTCGCCGAGCAGACTCCTAAAAGAGACTTTGTACAAAACAATTCTGACAACACCAGACAGATGCAAACATGACCACTAAGGGCCACAAACCAGCCATAAACTGACTCAAAACTGCCACAGAGCAATACAGGGAAACAGAATGACCACAAACATATATAAAACAACCACAGACACAGAGTGAAAACTGTGGATGAAAAGAGAAACAAAACAGCCACAAACAGACACAGATTGCAAAACTCCTGCAACAAATCACAAAGTGAGTCAAAAAGATATGTAAGAGCTATAAACAGTAAAAGTTGTATACAAAGAGACACAGAAACCGCACATAAACACAGAAATATTACAAAATAACTGACTGATTGGAAACACAAAACAACCACTAATAGTTTCAAACTGTCAGGGACACATCAGCTGCAACAACAACAAAAAAAAGACTACAGAAACACAAAATTACTATGAGGAAAAATATAGCAACAACAAAGAAACACAAAGTGAGAACAGACAGACACAATGTGACTACAAAGAAGCACAAAGTGACAACAAAGAACCACAAAGTGACTACAAAGAAACACAAAGTGACTACAAAGAACCACAAATTGACTACGAAGAAATACAAGTGACTACAAAGAACCATAAAGTGACTACAAAGAAACACAAAGTGACTACAAAGAACCACAAATTGACTACGAAGAAATACAAAGTGACTACAAAGAACCACAAAGTGACTACAAAGAAACACAAAGTGACTACAAAGAAACACAAAGTGAAAACTAGCAAACACAAAGTGACTACAAAGAAACACAAAGTGAGAAATAGCAAACACAAAGTGATCACAGAGAAACACAAAGCAACTACAAAGAGACAGAAACAACTACAAAGAGATCAAAAATGACTGTAAAGTGACAAAATGCATCCACAAATAGGCATGATGCGACTGAAGGGACAGAAAGTGACCACAAAGGGACATAAAATGACTACAAATACACCTGTAACAGCCACAAGGGGTACAAAATGTCTACAAAGAAGCACAAAACCGCAACAAATAGGCGTGAAATGTCTATGACGTAACGCAAAACTGTCGTCCTGGGGTCTTGCTCCTACAGGATGAGTGAGGGCCCTCTTGTATCTCAATGCTACATGTTGTTAATCTGTCATAGAAGGTTTTCAGGGATTATTTTTCATGCCAGCCTTCGATGATGGTGGAAGAAGTAGAGATAGAACACTTCTCAACATGTCTGTACAGTAAAAACTGGATGGAGGCAGCATGTTGGGCAATCCAGCCACAGAAAGACAACAGTTGGAGGGAAAGACCCCCTCTCAGCTCGTTGTAAATTGGAACCAGGAGCCGTCGGTGAATGCTGCCTCTGTGCTTTTGTTAGGAGAACACACGCTCAGTCCTCTCCTGTGATGAGACTCTCTGGCTGATTGTGTAATCATGGCCTCAGTGGGCTGAGAGCTGGCAGAGAGCTGCAGCTGTCTGGCTGCAGTTTCACTTCCACTTCATGAAAATGCAGCACAAACCAGCATGGGGGTAACTTCCAGGAGGCAACCCCACCTCTTCTAACAAATGCTACAGCAAGTCATTTGTTTGATTTGCAGCATAAAAACGTCAATATAATAAGGCTGCTTTAGTTCTAGAGGTCGATCCAAGAGGATACGGCTGAAATATGAACAAGATGTGGAGCAAAATTATCTCCAATGAGCCAATATATCCTGTTGTTTACTGAGTGTGTGCATGTATGTCAGAGAGACAATAGCTGGAGCTTTGTGGGTTCAACCCAAACAATGGCATCATTAGTTATATCTGATTTTTACAGTAAAATTTGCATCACTTCAGTTGAAGAAATTTTAAAAATGCCCCAGACACGGTCAGAGTGTTTAAATGAATCCTATTGTTCGGTTTGAGCAGAGGATTTGTGAAGTGTTGCAGTCTTGAAGCACCAACAGTAGGCAACCATTAACACTGTTTAAAGTTCAACTTTGTATCTATAACACATTCATTTTATTACACTGAATGATCAAGACTTGGTATCTAACTTGTGACTTCAGAATCAAAAACTGTGATTTACTTTGGGACTTTGGAACTAAGACTTTGGACTTGTCACTTTATAGTCAAGACTTAAGACCTACCTTGAGCCTTTGACATTGAGACTTGATTTGAGACTTGAGATTTAACTTGAAATTTTAAAATCAAGACTTAGAACTTTATTCAGTATTTTATAGTCAAGGATTAAGACTTAAATGTCATTTCATAGTCAGGACTTAAGACCTACTGTGAGCCTTTGATGTTGAGACTTGGGACTTGATTTGAGACTTTAGAGCCAAGACTTGGGATCTGGAGTCAGGACTTCAATCTCAACTTGGGACTTTTGTTTTAAGACATGGGACTTAGCCTGAAACTTCAGATACAAGACTTACTGTGTAACTTCTAACTTTGGAGTCAAGCATTAGGACGGGGCAGCTGTGGCTCAGGTGGTAGAGCGGGTTGTCCAATGATCAAAGGGTCGGTGGTTTGATTCCTGCTCTTGCCTAGTTGTGTGCTGTTGTGTCCTTGGGCAAGACACTTTACCTGCCTTGCCTCCAGTGCTGCTCTCACACTGGTGTGTGGTGGTTGGAGGGGCTGTAGGCGTGGATTGGCAGCCATGCTTCCGTCAGTCTGCAGCTGTGGCTATAAATTTAGCTTAATGTGTGAGTGAATGAATAATGGATCCATTGTGAAGTGCTTTGTGTGCCCTGAAAAGAGCTATATAAATCCAATCCATTATTATTATTATTTAACTTGTGACTTTCGAGTAAACAGTTAGTACGTAACTTGGGACTTTATTGTCAAAATTTAAGATTTTTCTTGATGCGCCAGAGACCAAATTGTCACCTAACTTGGTAGGTAAATTGGAATTATATAATCAAGAATTGGGCCAAAATTTGGGACTTTATCGTCAAGACTTAAGATTTAACTTGAAACTTTAAAATCAAGACTTAGAACTTGATTCAGGACTTTGTAGTCAAGGATTAAGATTTAACTTGTCACTTTA
This sequence comes from Acanthochromis polyacanthus, assembly GCF_021347895.1. Lineage (NCBI taxonomy): Eukaryota > Metazoa > Chordata > Actinopteri > Pomacentridae > Acanthochromis > Acanthochromis polyacanthus. The sequence goes on from NC_067130.1 coordinate 21,038,579, forward strand.
TAGTCAGGGCTTACGCTTTACCCTGAGCTTTCAGTGTCAAGACTTGGGACCTAACTTGGGACTTTACTGTTTGATACTTGAGACTTCAGATGTTGTGGTCGGGACTTAAGATGAAATTTGGGGATTTATAGTGAAGTCCTGGCACCAAACTTAGGACTTTGATGCAACACTCTGGAGGAAGCATGTAATTTGTAAAACTACCAAAAGATATGAAGTGGAAAGTTCTTGGCCAGTATATCGTTAAAGGTCAACACCACTCTGACAGTGTCAGTATTTTCTAAAGTTCTGGAGCAGAGTTTTGTCTGCAACCGGATTTCCAAGAAACCTTTTGCATCATCAGTGATGTAAGACTTTTCTTCAGCTCTCCAGGGGAACTGACACACTTATACACAGGAACACTACAAACACAGGGATCTCTGCTGTCGCCTGGAAACAAAAAGATTCATCTTCACTAAAAAACATCTGAAGTGAACTTTTGAAAGGACTCCAAGAAAAATTGATCTGAGACTCCGTGTGAGAGTGCAAGCGCTTGAGCCTCCCCCTGATTAGCTGCTGATGCATCATATTGAGCATTATAATGAAGTCGGGGTGCTGACAGAGTTATTGATCAACCAAAGGGGCTTAGCTGTTGTCCCCCCTGCTAAGGAAACTATAAACAGACCTCCATATTATCACATTATTCACTCACGTCCAAGAGGGAAATTTATCATGCAGCTCTGAAACCTCCTAAAGAGAAGAAGATGTGTTTGTTGTTTCCACTGTAATCAGGCTTTAATGCAGAACACAGCATGAAAACCACAGCTTGGTAGTTCTGAAAGAAAATACTGAGAAATGCTTAACATACTAAGAAAATTACAAGAAATGACAAGTTTAGAAGTGTCACAACAGATAAATAACCTGGCAAAGGGTTAGCATAGAATTTATTTAAAAAAATTTTTTTACCTTGTTTTATTTTTATTCTATTTTTATTTCATTTGTCATTTCAGTTGTGTGAAGGGAACACACAAAATAATCATTTCATTACTCAGGGTAACCATTGTGTTTCTGCTGTGTATATGACAATAAAAGTTCTTGAATCTTGAAATTCAAAATCTGGAACAATACCTATGGTTGAGTCCAAAAGCATTTGGACAGTGACACACTTTTCAGAATTTAGTCTCAGTGCAATGTTGCAGTTTTCCAACTGTGGGCCTCAGAGGGTTAAAGGAATTGTGCAAAACCATGGTTATGGTGAAAAATCCCAAATAAGTGATGAAGCTGCCAGTGTGGAAAAGCTTTCCCATCTTAATGTACTTATATTATCCCAATGTACATTTTAGTACCACTTAGGTTTGGTCACCTGAGATAGTACCAGTATCTGGCTGGTCTATTTGTAACGTTAACACCTAGGAAAGCACACAGCATGCCCACGGTCATAGCAACAGTATATACTCAGCCAGTTCATGCGTTTGGGAAAACAGCTTATTACAGGCGTATGAAAACAATAAATATTAGAATTATGTAAATGTTTAAATTTAGATAGCATCAAGTTCTGTTTTGAACACAAAGGGCCATTCCAAAATGTACTCTGGAGCATTTCTGGAGATGTTCAAGACATTCTTCCCAAACTAAAGCAAGGAATAGGCTGGTAAAAGGCCCTTTTGTTCTAATGGGACATAGTCTGCGAAAAATTGCGACTTGCATAAAATAGATTAAGCTGCCACTTTGAAAGGTCTATCATACCAAATTGATATATACATGGGTAGCACAATAAGATGGTATAGGTGGCATTTTGCCCTGAGTGGTACCAACCAACCTATCTGGCTTATGGACTATTAGTCCTTTTTTTCTGTTTAATGGCAGGTTTCAGCTACAAATGCAGTGTTCAGTCTGGTTTCGGAGGAAAGTTTCCCTTTCTCTTTATAACAAGTGGTCCAGTAAGGCATGGTCTAGCATATTGTGTGATCTCTTTTCATCACCAGCGTATCCTTCCAATCACGACAACTGTGAAAGAGTGAGTTCATTTTATCCCTCATCTCTCTTGTCTTCTCATACCAGCCGTCATTGGTAGAAGTAGCACAGTGTGATAAACTCCACACCCTCACCTGAAAGTTTCCAGGACAAAATTGTCATTTTCCTCATGCTTCCTGCACTCACTATGACAAGCCAAATCACCCCTTCCAGTGTAACCGGCACGATAGTACGTACGACAGCCACCTGAAGTTTTTGCCAACCAAACTGCAGAAAACTCATCTGAACAAGGCCCAACACCACACACTCGCTTTTTTGCAGGAGAGGGTACTCTATGAGGGTAACTCATAGGGTTGGTCTACTGTAACACACCCAATCGGTGGAAGACTCCCCAATGTTTTACCTTCATCCCGTTGATACAAACACAGTTCCCTCGTCTCATACTTGAACACATAACCCCAACTACTGCGACCTCCATAAGGCTCCAAAGACCACTCCTCACAACCGTCTCACTAATCATCGGCACTCCATCCACACGCTTTTTCACAGACATGTTGGTAAGTGCACCTTCAACTAGTAGTAGTAGCAATAGTAGTAGTAGTACTAATCATTTTCTTAATTTGTGCAAATTTCTATTGAAGTCATTGGTTAATTTATGCTATTTTATAATGATTTCATTTCTTGCTTAATTTATGCTGACCTCATTGCTTGCCTAATTTATGTTAATTTTATGCTGATCTCATTTCTTCTGTGGCATCCATCAAATTTTTGACAGAAAGTATAGATCCTCTCTCTTTCAGGAGTGTACCAAGAAGCCTCTCCTATGAGCCAACATGTTTAGTATCAATCATGGACCAAGCTCACCTAAAAGGAATGCAGAAATCTTTAATGCTGGTAATTACACTTGCTATGAAAGACATCTATATTATCTGCACAAAATGAAACAAACATAATTTCAGTAATGCCATAAAAAAACGCATATTCACCAGACAGACTTGTGTGGAATAGCTACAGATATGGAAATACAACAGCGTCAATCAACACTGTCTTCTGTATTTGTATTCACACTTGAACTTGTGTTATGACACTTATCCAGGTTGCTTTCTGCTGACGAGATCATTGTTTGTGTTGTATCTACTCTGAGATATTTGTCGTTTTGGATAAAAGCATCTGCTAATGAAATTGCAGAACTGTGTTTGGCAGCAAGGCCTCATTCACATTATACCTCATATCTTCTCTTTAATTCACCAGGAAAGCATTTGTTCAGCTGCCTGTTCATTAGACATGTTCAGACTTTCAGCATTAGGCCAAGACCAAGGAATTTGACAGTGGTGTTAAGGAAAGGAAAGGGGAAGGAGCAGTGATAAGATGCTGTGATGGGCTGGAAACCACTCTGTGACTGAAAAATGGTAAAACCACCACAATGTTCCATATAATTATAGATAAACTCACTGGGGACAAAGGGCAGTCCTCAGCATTGTATGTCCCGATTTTCTCTTTATTATATAATTTTTGGATTTCTTCATTTGAAGTAACATAATGTGGCAATTTTTAAACAGTATGTAAAATGTGCAGAACTGATTATAAATACACCTGGAATTTGGTAGTGACTGACTGAGAGAACAGTTCAGGAATTTGGAAGAGCTACACTGCCCTCTGCTGTGTGAACAGTTTTGACAAGCTGAACCAGCTGTAAAAGCAAATTTATTTAAAAAAAAAACAAAACACAGTAACTCCACACTCACCAGACTGTAGCTATCCAAAGGCAAAACTTGAACTTGCATCTGCCTTCTCTGCATGATCCTCTTTGCCATGTCCTGGGCTGTACCCGTCTGGCTCCCATACAGGACGAGCAGAGAAGGACCTGACACGATGACTGAAAGAAACAGAATCACAACATGCATCATTATTTCAGAAAAACACAGACTTGGAATAGTGAATCAAAATAATAAATAAACTAAACATCTTAGAGCCACAAAACACAGTCAGTTACTTGAAGAACTAAGAAAAATATGGTCAACAGCTCACTTATGAATCAAGTGAGGCGGGCTGAGCCCATTACTCCTATAGGAATGGCACAATTAATTATCCATCCATCATTATCTATACACCGCTTAATCCTCATGGGGGCTGAAGTCTATCCCAGCTGACTTCGGGTGAAGGCAGGGGACACCCTGGACAGGTCACCAGTCTGTTGCAGGGATTTCTGAAACAAATAGTTGATTATTCATTGACACCACTGTGCAGTGGTTAGGGCTCCTTCCCTATGAATTAATGCATCAATGCAGCGTGACATAAAGACGATCAGCTTTTAGCACTGCTCAGGTGTTACTGAAGCGCAGGTTATTTGGATGGTGGCCTTCAGCTCGTCTGTGTTTTTGAGTGGAGTGTATTTCATCTTTCTATTGACAACAACACATACGGGGTTCTATGGCATTCATGTCAGCTGGTTGGCAAGTCAAGCACAGTAATATTATGATCAACAAACCACAGTCTGCTGGAATCTCTGTAAAGCTTGTCAGCTAATGGAAGTATTAAGTGCTGTGAAATCCCCTCTGGACTTGATAAAACACAGCAGATCAACCTCAGCAGATGATGTAGAACCCAAAATCATTGCAGACTGAAAACTTCACACTGGATTTCAAACTCCCTGAACTCTGTGCCTCTCCATTCTTTTTTTAGACTCTGGGACCTTGATTTCCCAATGAAATGCAAAATTTCCTTTCATCTGAAAAAATGTATTTTGGACCACTAAGCAACAGTTCAGTTCTTTATCTCCTCAGTCCAATGTTGCCTCTGGTTCAGGAGTGGCTTAATTTCAAGAATGCAACAGTTGTAGCGTCTTTCCTGGAGACGTCTGTGTTTGATGGCTTTTGATGCACACTAACCTCAGTGAAGCTTGTTGAATCTCAGTCTGCCAGATAGGAACCAGTGATGATCTGGCAACTTCATCCACCAACTTGTTCAAAAATCGCTTCTAGATCAACTATTAGTATCTCTAAAGGTCTTCAACAGAAACTCTTCAGTTTTCAGAATCTGGTGTGACTCATGTTTATTGAATATAAAAAGTTGCAAGAATAAAAATGAGCAAAGGTCTTGAGATTTTATTTTGTTTAAACAATGAGTTACAAGTTCTTACATATTTTGCAACTTCTCCAACTCTCCTCCTCCAGGAAAAGCACAACCCATACTTCTTACAATGACCAATCCAGGCATTTCTGCCACCATTTTGTTTGAATTTATTCATCTCTGAGGGTGTGATCTAATTGTGGTTAACTTCCACACGCCTCCTTTTTAAAAAAAAAAAAATCACTCTCGCTCAAGCTGCACCTGTGGCCTACTGAATGTTGAGGGAGGACCGTGCACCCTCTGTTAGCTGTCAGGAGAGCATTGCATAGACAAAAACACACACACACAAAAAAAAATCATTGAGCACCTCTACTACTCTCTAGCAATCCCACATCTGGTCAGTCATGAACCCGTCTTTACATAAACTCAGTGTGTCTGGTCCTGTTCAGATTGTAGTACGGAACTGAAGGGTGGGATCCTTCATCTTTTGTTTGTAGTCTTCATCAAACTCTTCATTCTGGGCCACGGTGAAGTGGTTCTTCCAGTCACCAACCTTCCCTACAGAACCACAGAGAATCAGTCAGGTCTTTTTGCTAAATGTGGAATGTCAGTATTTTTTCTCTTCATTTCATATATTTGTCCACCATACCTTTTCTCATGAAGGGAGAAATTTTGAAATCCATCAGTGGGAAAGTGGAATAGTTGGCCATGTCATTCTTTTTCATGTTATCGAACGCCGTTCCACCTAATATCATTCTCTTCTCTTCAGCTGAAGGAGACAAACCAAGAAAGGAGCAGAGTTTGTCGATTTCCCGTCCAGTGTCCTAGAAACAAAAGCTTGAATATCACCGCTGCATCACAGCCAAATAAAGGAGAACTTTAGAAAAGTTGCCTGAATAGAAAGAGATTCACTAAAAAACCTACCTCAATCATATCTTCGTAGAACATGTAATGAATTTTTGGATAAGTCTGCTTCTTCTTCCACCAGCCATTCACATGGTCGTACCAGGGTCCAAACACCACTGAGGCCACAGAATAAGTCAAGCAAGTAGTACTTAAAGCAATGTGGAAAAAATGGACTGAATAATATGCACCATAGTATTTCATACATACTCTTTCCTTTCATGAAATTCTGGAAGAAGGTGTTCCAGTCTCCAGGCGCTGGCTGACCATAGCTCATGCGATTAAAGTGGTAATAAGACACCATGTTGTCTTTTGCGTTGCGGGCTACATAGACAACCTACAGAAGAAAACATTCATACTTAACCAGAACCAGACATGCTTTAAATGTCAATGTTTCTTTTTGCTGTTTTTCCTTTTTTCTAGGCCAATATGTGTAAATGGGGCTAAGAATTGTGCATTTTTAGGTCCAAGCATGAAGCTTGGCATAGTTATTGTCCATGGTCCAGAGAATATTTCTGTACATGGAGCCAAAAATCTAAAGGCTCCTGTCAGCCCCTGTTCATGCTTCGTGTGAGAAAAATTTATGTCTCAGTTAATCCTGAGTGAATTTTGTTAAGCCAGGTATTGATTTTATGGCTCGTCTGGGTGTGGAATCAATTTTCAAGGTTTTAAAAACACTAAATCGTCATTGTGATCCTTAAATGCAAGATGGCGGCCATCAAAATAAAAAAATAATAATCCAAAACATCATTATTTGGCCAGGAGTTGTAATTCACATTGTTATGAAACCATGAAATATTCTCCTAGAACAGATGAGAACTTTTGAAAAGCATTTTGGCATTATTATCTTTCTACAAATTCAATATGGTGTGCATGTTAGATCTTGCTCTGGCCCCTGCCCTTCTTCCCCCTTTCTTCCTCTTTTTCCTCCTTTCTTGTCTCCTGATCTGTTTCGGTTTTGTCCTGCCTTTTTGGTTCCCTGTCTGTCACCTCTCCCTCATGTCTCTCTCTCTCCCTGCCACTCGCCCTTCCGCTCTATCTGCACTCTGCCTGCTGATTACCCCAATGACTGTCAGCTGCAGTTATCAGTAAACTCAGCTCACCTTTCCACAAGCTCTCCTCACTATTTAAATACTGCTCAGTCCCTCAGTCCTTGCTGGATCATTGATTCCCACGCCTTCAGAAACTCTGCTCACTCTTTGGACTTCGTTTCCCTCTGCCTCCTAAATTTCTCCTTTTAGGACTCTGCTCCTCTTCACCCGGATTCCCTGAGCTAGCTTCCCTATCTCTTCCGTCGAGTTTTCCCCTGGTTGTCAGTATCCGTCCTTCGCTTAGTTCTGCCATTCAGTTTAGTTTTGTGATCTTCCGTTTGAGTCCATAGTGTTTCCATAATGTTCATCAGTAGTAGCTTGATTTAGTTTGTTTCCCCAGTTCAGTTCTCTATTTATGTACTAGTTTGGATTCTTGTTTAATAAAACCCCTTCAATTATTCACTTATCTGCCAGTCTCTCTTTGTCTGCATCTAGGTTCTCCAGAGCCCCCTGTAACAGTGCAAATGTAGCTTCTGTCAAAGATTTTCAAAACATCTAAAATTGCCACAGTTTTATTCAGTGGCACAAACTTGAATTTCAAGCAGGTCAGAAAAGCAAAAAAGTCAGATTTTAGTTTTAATTATATTCTAAAAGACATTGTCTGATATTGAATTACTTTTATCAGCATATGTTGAAGATGCACACCTATTGCATAACAATGTGGGATTATTGTGCTATATTTAATTTTTATTTATTGAGGAGCAATACCTAGGTTAGGCCCAAGAGAACTTATAAAAATTCACACTTGGTTATTGTTGAAGCTCAGTCCCAATCTACCAGCAAAATAGACTACGTGTGAGATAGCTCCTGTGTGTTCACTGAATGAAGCAATGGGAGAAGGTATTTAGGTCTCACTACAAATGTTTATTTAGCAGAAGATTGAATATAACAGAACAGAATTCTGGGTCCAGACTCCTTTCCCAAACAGTAACACAGACAATGTTTTGGTATCTTCTCCCTCCGATTGGCTCCGACCTAGGTATTGCTCCTCAAGCTTCTACTAAGATGAGATTTCATTTTCAAATAAAGGAGGTCCTCGGTTTGCGATGTCTTCAACCTACAGCGTTTTGTTGTTACGTTGGAACTGGTTACGGGCCGGTCCTCGGTTTGAGGTACGGGGTTTTGTCATTATGTCAGAAGTGGTTATGTGGAACTACTTGGCGAGCGGAATATAATGTCATCACGTGGTGAGCAAAATGGACGAATACGTCGTCATGTGATGCTATTGGACAGCTTTGTTTACATTCGCTGACTATACGCAACCTTGGACTGTGCTACATTTGTTAACTTTTTGCCCTTCATTATGGCTGCCAGGCATAAGTCAGACTTCTGAGGGCAGTGCTTCGAAGAACAGGAAAACCATCTCCATGGAGGTGTAATTAGATTTTTTTTTTTTCAAGAACTCCGGGAACAGGGCAAAACACAAAACATCAGTCAAGTTGTAAAAACTGTGCAACATATTGCAGCAACCCTCTGTACCAAATGAGTGACACTTTATCCTGTTCTCTGGTTGCCTATTGAACTTTCACACAGGCTACTGTAGGCCATAGCCAACGCCAAAATACTAACTACAAAAACCTAAAACTTAGCTCCAGAATTAGCCGCTGTTCCCAGCTCTCTCTCCTTTACACACACACTACTGCTGACTCTCTGCCAATCAGAAGTGAGCTAACTAAACATGGCATGTTCACTGTCATTAGGTAAATCTCAAACTGACCAATAAACATTGAAACCTCAACAATATCAGTCTGGTACAATATTCTGTTATATTCTTGTAAAATGACTCATACTTGCATGAAAATTATTGATATTCATGACTTTTCTGAAGAACTGATTGACAATGTGATGCACGTTCCAAGTTACAGCGAAAAATGACTTTCATTGATCCAAAGGAACATAATTCCGACTTAAGTTGAGGACCCCCTGTATACAAGTTACTACCAAAAATGTGTGCAATGTAATAGCATAGATGTGGACTAGTGTAGTTTGTTTTAGTTGTTCTACAGGTAACAGCTGTAACTGTTTGCATAAACTGAAACAATGTCCAAGAGTTGTCAGCTAGTGGATCCACAGGTTCCCCATTCCTCTAGAGCAGGAGTGCCCAACCAGTCGATAGTGGTCTGCTGGTAGATGACGGACTGATCCCAAGTCCACCGCCAAGGGTGTAGGGAGAAGTGAAAAAAAATTACGTTTTTTTTGTGTAACTGTATGTTTTCATGGCTTAAAGTATTCTGGCACTGTGCTGGAATTTCGGCATGTGGCGCCAGCGTTTGGCTCGAAAAACAAAAAACAGATAGGACTACATTCCCAATGGAGTTCATCTACCAATGGAATGAGAAGTAGAGTAGGGGCGGGTCTTAGAAAGAAATTGAGATCCAGCTGCAGTTGAGTCCATATCGGCACTCAGAGAGCCGTATACTGCCAAGGCTGCTCAGTCGTGGTATATTTTCCGACTGAAAGGTCTTTAGTGGTGGATTTGTAGTAGGATCACAATCGTGATCATCAGCAGACAGCTGACGTAGTGTTCACTTGTCATAGTTACATTGACACCATGGTGCTGTCTTGCAATGACAGAAATCTGTAACAAATCCATGGATCCAGACTATAAGCTGCATCACTAGCAAAATCTAAACACTTACACTGTTAGTCAGTTTTTGAGAAATGTTGTCCATGGGCAAATAAGCAGAAGGACAAATGTACGCTGATTGCCACATAATGACACTGTGTTCCTTGGCGAAGTAAAAATAAATGGCACTTCGCTTGGTTGGAAGAGTTAAACCGAAATGGCAAGCCCTTTGCCATTTCGTTTGGTGGTGCAAAAAACTGTAGGAGCTGGGTGCTTGCTTCTGTACCACGTCACAATCAGACCCATAGAGCTGCTGTCTGCTCTGAAACCTACAACTCATTTAACAGGAGAAACATCCCCCACTGAGGTACTGGCATCAATGATTGACCGGATTTGTGATTTAGAAATATGCGAGTGCACATTTATTGCAGAATGCGGCTTGTTGCACCAGAACTTGGCACTTGTTAATCTGTGTATAAAGTTGGTCGAAAATAAAAATGCTTTGTCAAAACTGTCCGTGTCAAATCAGCATGCTGGTTACATAAATACACATGGCATAGCACCAGCATTTAAGAAAAGTCTTTCTGAACAACTTGAAAAATGTGTGTTTTCATTGAATACAACAAAGCCACTAGCCAGAGCATGGACAAAAATCTTAATGTGTTTCTTCGTTTTTTTGATGATGATGTGGCCAGAGTAACTCAACAACCAACATCATGAACATTAACTTTTCTTCTACACTTTCTTTCACCAGTGTGCATTAAACTTACATGAGCATCTTTTGGCCAAGCCGAGTGCTTTAGATATGGTTACACTAGACACCATGTACCATCCACGATGTTTGATTGCTCGTTACAAAAAGGCTGAGCTCAGGCAAGACAAGAACCAGCCGGACCAAGGTGACAAGGTTTGTCAAGGAATTGCCTTAGCAGAGCTGCTGATACACTGATGAGACTAGAATGGATGAAGATGTGGCTCCAGGTTTCAAGCTTGTTGACCTTGCAAACTTTTTCTCAACCAGACTTGAGCAATTAGGAGTACAGCATTTGAGATAATGCAAACAACTAAGAGGCTACTGTACCCGGCAGTTTTGCTCCCAGAAGGACTTCGGCACTAACTGGTATGGCAAATGGGTTTTAATGAGTCGAGGAGAGGTGGGAAGATTGTCCGCCTGCTCTGTTCCTGCATGAAGAGATGAAGATGGAGTAAGCGAAACCCTGATCGTGTGAAATGCTTATATTGTGTTGTAGAAATGTGATAAAAGGCAAATGGTATTACGATTTCAGCAATATTTAAATAAAGATGTGGTGATGATTAAATAAGTCCCAGTTTTAAATATGGTGGTTTTGGTCAACACTAACCTGACATGTTAGGTGGGAGGCAAACCTCCAAGAAAGGCACTCTCTCATGGACAGGCAGGGTTTTCTGGCGCTCTGTCTGACCAAAATACAGCAGGTCAAGAATCTGGGAGACCCACGTGGTCCCTGGTGAGAGAGAGAGAATGTTTGTTTGTTTGTTTGTTTCATTAAGATCCCCTATTATCTTTTGCAAAGCAGCAGCTATTCTTCCTGGGGTCTTCATAATTTCATTTGTGACAACACCAAAAAGCAACATGTACACAAAATGCATATAAATCAAATTACAAAATACATAAACAATATAAGAATACACGTATACAATACAAATAACATACATATACACAACTTATACTAAACCAAAAAGCATACAACACATAATACCCCCACTGTCACACTCCTCCTGTGCCAGTGCTCTGATGAGTCTGATTAGGAACAGCTGGGGAGAAACACAGCTGAGCACGATGAACAATCAATCAGCTCAGTAGAAAGCCTGGCGTTTCCCTCACTACTCTGCTGCGTCATTCCCACATACCTGCCACACACCTCCTGCATCATGTTCTTGCCAAAGATGCTCTGCACCCCGCACGTTATCTGCTACAATCTGCCGCGAGCGTTCCGCTCATCAGTCTTACAGATTACTTGTCCTGTTCACCACTCCGCCACTGCTCAGTAACCTCCGGCATCTATTCCCAGTCTGTCTGCTCCGCCGTTCGCACCACATCTCCGCCACTGGATCATCTGCTCTGCTTTCGCCCAGTCTCCCGACCCCCCTGGACAATTGTGAGTTGCCTCTTCCCGTTTTAGTTTAGTTAAAACCCTACATAACGGTCCCTTACCGTCGCCCTTAGTTTGACTTAGTTTCATTTTTCCCTCCTCCTGTTAACCTGTGCCTCCCTTATGGAGTGCTTCTTTGTTTGATTTTTGTTTAATAAATTCTTATTAACCCATCCTGCCTGTCTGATGCCTGCTGCATGGGTTCATAATACCCGCATTCATGACACCCACCTTGAATTATCATAAAAATAAATTTTGTTCTTCTTCAAAGATGCCATGACCCAACAGTAATAATAATTATAGAATAATCTACCTCAGAAACTAACCATGACATCCATCACATAAACAATGAAACCTTACTTCCTTGCTATTGATAATATTCACAATATATATGGTATAATTGAAATCTATCTTGCTGTAGTAACATTAGTCACTACATTTAAGTTGAAGATTTGATTTAATTTAATTATTGTGTTGTACAAGTTTCTATTCCCCAAGAAACCCATTGAACTAATAGCTAAAGTTTTGTGCTAAGTAATGCTCTTTCAGGTTTATTTCAAAGTTTTTTAAGTTCCTCTGTTGAGTTACATAACTGGGCAGTGAATTCCATTCTTTCATTGCTCTGTATATTATTGTACATTGAGAAAATGACTTAGATTTAGATAAGGTGAAACAATGTCCAACAGCATGTCTTGTTGAGTAATTCTGTGTTTCTTTACTAAAAGACAATTTCTTATCCAAAACATTTGGCATTTTTGTTGTGATTATATTCCTAATGAACACCATCAACAAGTATAACAATCTATTTCTCACATCTAACCAGTGGAGACTACTGTGCATTTTAGCAACATTCGCCTTAATTCCACAGGAAAGAGCAACACGTGCTGCTTTATTTTGCACCAGTTGCAGTTTTCTGATAGTACTAATGTAAGACAAAATAATAAGGTAGCAAGGTGACCATAATCCCTTATCTCTATGTCCTCCTAAGACCTGAGCTTTGTTTGTCCTTGCATTTTAGATTGCTTCTAGTTATTTAGGATAAGGAGTAACCAATAAATATAATCGGAAAATATCTCATATCAGATTATTATTATTACTGTTATCCACAGGTCTTAGGAGGATACACACCTTTTATGAGCTACAAAGCCTTTTACACATGATGGTAGACTGACCTGCTTTGGCATATGTTGCAATAAGTATATCATCCGGCCTAGCCCGGAAGTTCTCAACATTCTCCCAGTTGATAGTGAAAACTCTGGTCATTGAGATTCCTTTGAAATCAACCAGCTCTGGTCGAACGAATGCATCCAGCTTTAAAAAAAATAATAATAATAATTAATGCAAAATTATAAATATATGATTTCTGATTAGAGGAAAAAGGAAAAGTCATGTTGTCCATTGTAGATCGTGAAGTCAGATGCTTTTAACTATCATTCAATTAAAACTAAGGAAAGGAGACAACAAATATTTAACAGTCCAAAAGTACAGATGTTCAAAGACAAAATCTCATAAAACAAGCAAACATTGGTGCTGGCTGAGGAAAAGAGGGCCTTTAAAGGTTTGCAAAAGCAGTTGAAGCTCCATAGCTCTTTCATGCACTTCAATCACCTCTGCTCACAAATCGATTTTCTTTCACTCAGCATTACATGTTTACCATGATGCAAACGCCATGAAAATAAAACACACTGTTGATATCAGACACACCTTGTCTTGGTCAGACGACATTCTGATTGCTGCTGGCTTTCTGTCCGGCTTCTCTGGCTCCAGTGTTTTGATGCCCCATGTACACTCTTACTTAACTCACGTGTGCCAAAGTCCGTTCACTTTTAGATGAGAGACAGAAGTTCAGCCCCTTCCTGTCCTTATATGCCTCCTGACCACTTTTATCTCCAGTTGTATCAGAAACATACAAAGCACACACAATATGTATCATTGCGTACTTAATTTGTCGAGAAAAAATCTAGTGACCATACGTCCTCTTTTGCCCGGACATGTCCTCTTTTGAGAGGCTGTCCGGCCTGTCCGGTCGGCGTTTATAAAGTCCTTCAAATGTCCGGGTTTTTGATCTTGCCTAGCTTGAGAGCGTCACAGACCAGTGTATTTATCATTCACGTTGAATGGTTCCTTTGGAAACACGCTCTGAGAGGCGGAGTTTGAGCCGAACCCCGGAACGTTTATTAATCATTCACAAAGCAGTACAGAGGCGCTCCACACTCACTCACTCCTCGCAGGCTGACAGGCATGTAGGCACACTGCGAGAGAACACTCGAACAGAAAGAAAATGCCGAAACGCAAATGTCATTTCACTGATGAAATGCGAAAAAAGTACCCCTGTTTTCGTCCGGGTCGTGTCAAATGGGAGGCAGAATGTACAGTCTGCAAAGCTGGGACTTATGTCTCTGTGGCTAATAAGAAAAGGAAAAAGAAGGGGGAAAAAAAGGACTGTTGACTTGAGGCATTATTTCTATATATTTTTCATTTGCCATTAGACACATTATTTTTGAAGAGTGGGCTACCTGAACATTGAAGAATAGGCTACCTCTCTCTCTTTTTTTTTTTGGTTTAATATTTTGAGGCATTATTTCTATTTTTACATAATTGATAATTGGAAGGTTATTTTGAAGAATGGTACTCTACCTCACTTTTCCTAACTAAGGTGTAAGTGTCAGACTTAAGAGAGATGATTATTTCTTATTTTGTTAAACATCTGAATACATGTGTTCCAACACAACTTGAGTCAATAACTATTAAAGACTAGAGCATGCCATATTTGTATGTGACTGATTAAATTGTTTAGGAGAATTGCTTTAAATTAATAAATATATTATTTATAAAGCAACTGTTTGTGAGTGTTTTGGGCTATTTTTCTGTATATCCAGGTAAAGTGTTCTTTTCTGGGGAATTCAGAATATCTGTTTAACTGAGTTAGAAGCACAGAAAGCCCCCTGACCCACGGAAAGCCCCTAAAAATGGAGGGGGGGGGGGGGGGGGGGGGGGGACTGAAAATTTTTCGCAGAGAGCTGGAAGTGTGTCCTCTTTTCAGAGAAACAGAATATGGTCACCCTATAATTATAGATTAAGAATAGTCCAGAGAGTCACAGAGCACAGGTACTGAATTTGATTCAGTGTAGCCTTTAAATATAATGAGACTGAACTGGTGAGCAGAATAACAAGAGCAATTAGATATGTTTACTGTGGAAATTAAATATGATTTCATCATTACTTTGTAACTGGCTTGATGACAAATTACTGGATTGCACTGTGGGGTTGGCAGCTGTTTTTGCTGTACTTGAAAAAGCCAATTTTACTCACTGCGCTTCCAGAATCTGGAATATTAATATGTTAAGTTTGCCTCATTTTTGTCATTAAGGCACTTTAAATCTTTATTTCATAGTATTTAACTTCCTCCTGCTGTGTTTTAGTTGATTGATTTGTTTAAAAATAAATTTGCTTTAGTTTTGGTTTGTAACTGTGTGATGGTCTGGTACAGGTTTTTGAATAAGCTCATTTTATTATTGTTTAGCTAATTAGAAGGTGGTTGTTATTAAATTAGAAAGGTTATTTAGTTGGCATTTTAGTGATATTCAATAATTTTTTTATTAATAAGTGATTTTATTATGGAAACAATCACTTACTAATAAAAATGAGCTTATTCAAAAATTGTTTGAATTGTGCTCTTTTTTAAGTTGAGATAATATGGAAAATAACAAATTATACCTGTGTCCAAGAAATCTCTTTCCACTAAGTCACCCTTTACAAAAACACCTCTCAAGGAAGTGCGTTAATTCCAAATCACAGGGCCTGCTCCACATGAGCTCCTCGCTGTGAAATCCAGACCATTTTACCTTTAAAATCTATCAATCTATGTGTCTTATCTGATATATGTATCTGTATATCTTATCTATATCTAACATTAATGAGGACTGTCTACCTACACTGATTCTCTACAAAATACATTATCTGACACAACACTACAAAATCTCAAAGCAACTAATGGCAATGACAGCAAGGAAACCAACCTACTCTGTGGGAAAAAATAACATTAAATCAGATTTAGTCTGTGCACTAAATAGGAATCTCCAAGCTCAGAGCACACTCAATCACACCATAGACTCCAGTCTATGATCAGTACAAGATTAATTTCAGGTAACATTCAGGCGACGGTCATGCATGTCACATTACTACACCTCTACACACTCAGGCAAATTAGTCCATTCAGGCAAATTAGTCCATTCATTAATTTGTTGGACGTTTATTTTAATTCAGCATTAAACTGAGGTAGAGACCTCACCAACAAATTAACCAAGTAAAAAGACACATAACAAATACAAATAAAATACTTACAATAACAAATGGTAATAAAAAATAACGAAAAGACAAATAAGGAGAAAAATAAGACCTTAAGAACAACTAAAGCAAATGTAATTTTAAACAAATCAATCATCTAAAACACAGCAGGAGGAAGTTAAATACTTCTTCTTTTCCTTTCGGCTTTTCCCTTCAGGGGTCGCCACAGCGAATCAATTTCCTCCATCTAACCCTGTCTGCTGCATCCTCTTCTCTCACACCAACTACCTTCATGTCCTCTTTAACCACATCCATAAACCTCCTCTTTGGTCTTCCTCTAGGTCTCCTGCCTGGCAGTGGGAAACTCAGCATCCTTCTACCAATATATTCACTCTCTCTCTCCTCTGGACATGTCCGAACCATCTCAGTCTGGCCTCTCTGACTTTATCTCCAAAGCCTCTAACATGTGCTGTCCCTCTGATGTACTCATTCCTGATCCTATCCATCCTGGTCACTCCCAAAGAGAACCTCAGCATCTTCAGTTCTGCTACCTCCAGCTCTGCCTCCTGTCTTTTGGTCTCCAGACCAAACAACATGGCTGGTCTCATCACAGTTTTGTAAACCTTTCCTTTCATTTTAGCTGAAACTCTTCTATCACACATCACACCTGACACTTTTCTCCAGCCATTCCAAATACTATGAAATAAAGATTTAAAGTGCCTTAATGACAAAAATGAGGCAAACTTAACATATTAATATTCCAGATTCCAGAAGCGCAGTGAGTAAAATTGGCTTTTTCAAGTACAGCAAAAACAGCTGCCAACCCCACAGTGCAATCCAGTAATTTGTCTCCCATCTAACAGTGAACGGACTTTGGCACACGAGAGTTAAGTAATAAGAAAAGAGTGTACACAGGACATCAAAACACTGGAGCCAGAGAAGCCAGACAGAAAGCCAGCAGCAATCAGAATGTCGTCTGACCAAGACAAGGTGTGTCTGATATCAACACTGACCTTTATTTTACTCTACGGTGTGTTTTATTTTCATGGCGTTTGCATCATGTTAACTTTAAGCGTCAGTGTACCGCCGGCGGTACACCTACTAATTTGCATAGGAATTTCAGGAATGTCCGACGGCTGCAAACACGATTATACAAACACTATACACCGATGGAAAGCTTAGATTCTCATGAATCCGCCGGTATAAACCACTTTCAGATGTGATTACCACAGCGGGTGAGAAAAACACATTTGTCCGACAAAAACAAATATTCATCCATCAGTTCTCTATACACGGCTTCAACGCACACAGCGCGACTCACATTTCCGGGTTTATTATTACACACAAAAAAAGATTCCATAAAAAACGGCCATAATCCAATCTTTTACATCCAGATGACACAAGCCAGTAAACTATTTTATCCAAAACATGTCCTGAAGTCGGTATAAAATCCCCGAATCGGTCATTTTCAAGGAAATGCACCTCGCGATGCCCGTCCAATATTCCCCGTATTTTTCGTAATTTTTTTTATTTAAAAATAGAATATTAGCGATTTTTTGTACTGAAAACGGCTGGAAATGACTGAAGCTTAAAGGGTTAAATATGTAATGCTGAGTGAAAGAAAATTGATTTGTGAGCAGAGGTGATTGAAGTGCATGAAAGAGCTACGGAGCTTCAACTGCTTTTGCAAACCTTTAAAGGCCCTCTTTTCCTCAGCCAGCACCAATGTTTGCTTGTTTTATGAGATTTTGTCTCTGAACATCTGTACTTTTGGATTGTTAAATATTTGTTGTCTCCTTTCCTTAGTTTTAATTGAATGATAGTTTAAAAGCATTTGACTTCACTATCTACAACGGACAACCTTACTTTTCCTTTTTCCTCTAATCAGAAATCATATATTTATAATTTTGCATTAATTAGTTTTAAATTTTTTTTTAAAGCTGGATGCATTCGTTCGACCAGAGCTGGTTGATTTCAAAGGAATCTCAATGACCAGCGATGTCACTACCAACTGGGAGAATGTTGAGAACTTCCGGGCTAGGCCAGATGATATACTTATTGCAACATATGCCAAAGCAGGTCAGTCTACCATCATGTGTAAAAGGCTTTATAGCTCATAAAAGGTGTGTATCCTCCCAAGACAGAAGGGTGCGACTTTGCTGTAAACTGCTGCCTGTCATTTCACTTCAGAAAGAGCTAGGTCTTCAAACTTGGATTCATTTGAATCTCAGGTAAATAGTTTACAATCTGACCAAATTTCATTCTCCTAATACTTGTCGTTTGGTCGTGAGAGCGATTCGATCGTGAAAGTTTCAGGCGGATGTTTCACCTCTCCTTCACTCTAGCGAGTGACGTCACTCACTCTGACCAGAGCAGATTTTGAGAATTTTCACTTTTTTGAGGACTCACTGATCAAAAACTGTACATCTCAGCCTGACATAAAATACATCCCTGCGAAGACAAGAAAAATCACTGCGTTTTGATGGTTAAATGAAGTTTCTAGATGAACGTATGGCGAAGCAGTGGCGTTGTGAAAACAGGTGACTCTTAAGTCTGAGTGATTCATTAATCCCATTCATTGTCTATGTGGAAAATTAATGCAAGTTTTTGCTCATAACTCTAGCAAATATGAATGAATGTCTTAGAAACGTCATAGCCATCGATTCCCGATAAAACCACACAAGCTGATATATAATTTGTGTGTGATTTCTCAAAGCCCTGGGAGGAGTAGCGAGCCAAAATTTAAGGCGGAAGAAGAATTAAGGCACTTTAAATCTTTATTTCATAGTATTTGGAATGGCTGGAGAAAAGTGTCAGGTGTGATGTGTGATAGAAGAGTTTCAGCTAAAATGAAAGGAAAGGTTTACAAAACTGTGATGAGACCAGCCATGTTGTTTGGTCTGGAGACAGTGTCCCTGAGGAAAAGACAGGAGGCAGAGCTGGAGGTAGCAGAACTGAAGATGCTGAGGTTCTCTTTGGGAGTGACCAGGATAGATAGGATCAGGAATGAGTACATCAGAGGGACAGCACATGTTAGAGGCTTTGGAGATAAAGTCAGAGAGGCCAGACTGAGATGGTTCGGACATGTCCAGAGGAGAGACAGTGAATATATTGGTAGAAGGATGCTGAGTTTCCCACTGCCAGGCAGGAGACCTAGAGGAAGACCAAAGAGGAGGTTTACGGATGTGGTTAAAGAGGACATGAAGGTAGTTGGTGTGAGAGAAGAGGATGCAGCAGACAGGGTTAGATGGAGGCAATTGATTCACTGTGGCGACCCCTGAAGGGAAAAGCCGAAAGGAAAAGAAGAAGTATTTAACTTCCTCCTGCTGTGTTTTAGATGATTGATTTGTTTAAAATTACATTTGCTTTAGTTGTTCTTAAGGTCTTATTTTTCTCCTAATTTGTCTTTTCGTTATTTTTTATTACCATTTGTTATTGTAAGTATTTTATTTGTATTTGTTATGTGTCTTTTTACTTGGTTAATTTGTTGGTGAGGTCTCTACCTCAGTTTAATGCTGAATTAAAATAAACGTCCAACAAATTAATGAATGGACTAATTTGCCTGAGTGTGTAGAGGTGTAGTAATGTGACATGCATGACCGTCGCCTGAATGTTACCTGAAATTAATCTTGTACTGAGCATAGACTGGAGTCTATGGTGTGATTGAGTGTGCTCTGAGCTTGGAGATTCCTATTTAGTGCACAGACTAAATCTGATTTAATGTTATTTTTTTTCCCACAGAGTAGGTTGGTTTCCTTGCTGTCATTGCCATTAGTTGCTTTGAGATTTTGTAGTGTTGTGTCAGATAATGTATTTTGTAGAGAATCAGTGTAGGTAGACAGTCCTCATTAATGTTAGATATAGATAAGATATACAGATACATATATCAGATAAGACACATAGATTGATAGATTTTAAAGGTAAAATGGTCTGGATTTCACAGCGAGGAGCTCATGTGGAGCAGGCCCTGTGATTTGGAATTAACGCACTTCCTTGAGAGGTGTTTTTGTAAAGGGTGACTTAGTGGAAAGAGATTTCTTGGACACAGGTATAATTTGTTATTTTCCATATTATCTCAACTTAAAAAAGAGCACAATTCAAACAATTTTTGAATAAGCTCATTTTTATTAGTAAGTGATTGTTTCCATAATAAAATCACTTATTAATAAAAAAATTATTGAATATCACTAAAATGCCAACTAAATAACCTTCCTAATTTAATAACAACCACCTTCTAATTAGCTAAACAATAATAAAATGAGCTTATTCAAAAACCTGTACCAGACCATCACACAGTTACAAACCAAAACTAAAGCAAATTTATTTTTAAACAAATCAATCAACTAAAACACAGCAGGAGGAAGTTAAATACTATGAAATAAAGATTTGAAGTGCCTTAATGACAAAAATGAGGCAAACTTAACAGATTAATATTCCAGATTCTGGAAGCGCAGTGAGTAAAATTGGCTTTTTCAAGTACAGCAAAAACAGCTGCCAACCCCACAGTGCAATCCAGTAATTTGTCTCCCATCTAACAGTGAACGGACTTTGGCACACGAGAGTTAAGTAATAAGAAAAGAGTGTACACAGGACATCAAAACACTGGAGCCAGAGAAGCCAGACAGAAAGCCAGCAGCAATCAGAATGTCGTCTGACCAAGACAAGGTGTGTCTGATATCAACACTGACCTTTATTTTACTCTACGGTGTGTTTTATTTTCATGGCGTTTGCATCATGTTAAATATGTAATGCTGAGTGAAAGAAAATTGATTTGTGAGCAGAGGTGATTGAAGTGCATGAAAGAGCTACGGAGCTTCAACTGCTTTTGCAAACCTTTAAAGGCCCTCTTTTCCTCAGCCAGCACCAATGTTTGCTTGTTTTATGAGATTTTGTCTCTGAACATCTGTACTTTTGGATTGTTAAATATTTGTTGTCTCCTTTCCTTAGTTTTAATTGAATGATAGTTTAAAAGCATTTGACTTCACTATCTACAACGGACAACCTTACTTTTCCTTTTTCCTCTAATCAGAAATCATATATTTATAATTTTGCATTAATTAGTTTTAAATTTTTTTTAAAGCTGGATGCATTCGTTCGACCAGAGCTGGTTGATTTCAAAGGAATCTCAATGACCAGCGATGTCACTACCAACTGGGAGAATGTTGAGAACTTCCGGGCTAGGCCAGATGATATACTTATTGCAACATATGCCAAAGCAGGTCAGTCTACCATCATGTGTAAAAGGCTTTGTAGCTCATAAAAGGTGTGTATCCTCCCAAGACAGAAGGGTGCGACTTTGCTGTAAACTGCTGCCTGTCATTTCACTTCAGAAAGAGCTAGGTCTTCAAACTTGGATTCATTTGAATCTCAGGTAAATAGTTTACAATCTGACCAAATTTCATTCTCCTAATACTTGTCGTTTGGTCGTGAGAGCGATTCGATCGTGAAAGTTTCAGGCGGATTTTTCACCTCTCCTTCACTCTAGCGAGTGACGTCACTCACTCTGACCAGAGCAGATTTTGAGAATTTTCACTTTTTTGAGGACTCACTGATCAAAAACTGTACATCTCAGCCTGACATAAAATACATCCCTGCGAAGACAAGAAAAATCACTGCGTTTTGATGGTTAAATGAAGTTTCTAGATGAACGTATGGCGAAGCAGTGGCGTTGTGAAAACAGGTGACTCTTAAGTCTGAGTGATTCATTAATCCCATTCATTGTCTATGTGGAAAATTAATGCAAGTTTTTGCTCATAACTCTAGCAAATATGAATGAATGTCTTAGAAACGTCATAGCCATCGATTCCCGATAAAACCACACAAGCTGATATATAATTTGTGTGTGATTTCTCAAAGCCCTGGGAGGAGTAGCGAGCCAAAATTTAAGGCGGAAGAAGAAGAATAAGAAACCCCGCGGGAGAACAATAGTGGCTCTGGCATGTTTCATGCCCGAGCCCCTAATAATAATCTGATATGAGATGTTATCCAATTATATTTATTGGTTACTCCTTATCCTAAATAACTAGAAGAAATCTAAAAATCAAGGACAAACAAAGCTTAGGTCTTAGGAGGATATTCGGTGGTCTGTCGGAAATGACAATTACATCTACGTGCAGGGGTGAGTTCGAAGGTGGCTGTGGAGTCCAAGGCGGGAATGGCAAGGGCGTTCGCAGTGAGGACAGGGAAATTGGCCAGTAGGATTGGGTGCCTCTGCTGCTGCCTTCCTTCTTGCACAGGCTTCAGTGATGGCGTCGCGACGCTTTGCCTCAAAGGTTTCTGCTGCTGCATGAGTCAGTGCACGCCATGCAGAACGGTCCTGTGCACACTCCTCGAGCTGCTTCGAGGCTATTCCGATGTGGGAAATGTTGGCCTTAATGCAGTCTTTGAAGCGCTTCAGTGGCCTGCCTCGCTTCCTATTTCCCTTGCAGAGTTCCCCGTAGAGGAGCTGTTTCGGGATCCTGTCGTCCTCCAACCGGATGACATGCCCTGTCCATCTGAGCTGGGCTTTCAGGATCATGGCTTCAATGCTGGTGGTCTCTGCTCGGTCCAGGACTTCAAGGTTGGTGATCTTGTCCTGCCACTTTATGCAGATGATTGAGCGCAAGCTACGCATGTGAAAGTGCTCCAGCAGTTTGATATGCCTTCTGTACAAGGTCCAGGTCTCAGCACATAGAAAAACCTGTGCGGGAGTTTATTTATAGTGGGAGGGTCATTGCACGCGGGCGATCCCACTCTCTCGGCTTAGGAAGTCGAGTTCCAGTGGTACAAAAAGTCGTCACGACTGGGGACTTCTTCGGCTGCAGTGAATGACCATGACATCTTCTGTGTCCTTGTCATCCCCTTGGCGCTCCACGGCACCATGCTGACACCGCCTTCATGGCCGTTGGATCTCTTGATCACTTCCGCCCGTTGGGTCTCTTGATCTCTTCCGCCCACTCCACCGGGTTCAATCTTCACATGCTTGGGTAGACAATCCCAAACTCACCGAGGGTTTAAAACCCGACGGCTACTCTCACCTGGTTTAGCCCACCTGTCGAGGCGATTTAAAGGGGTGTGGCCGCTGTCGCATGCAAACAGCTACTTGGAGCCACAGATGAGAGCTGGGTGCCAGGTGGGGACCAAAGCGGGCGAACCACCCCCCGGAGAGGTGCGACATGTCCCCCCCCCCCCCCCGACAGAGGTACTACCCGTCCCTGACACCCCATACTGTAGGATATATATATATAAAGGAGGATATAGAGATAAGGGATTATGGTCCCCTTGCTACCTTATTATTTTGTCTTACATTAGTAAGTACATTAGTAGTATCAGAAAACTGCAATTGGTGCAAAATAAAGCAGCACGTGTTGCTCTTTCCTGTGGAATGAAGGCGAATGTTGCTAAAATGCACAATAGTCTTCACTGGTTAGATGTGAGAAATAGATTGTTACACTTGATGGTGTTCATTAGGAATATAATTGTTAAGAACAGGCGGTGTGAAACCAAGCAGCAGACGCAGAAAGGCAGGTGAATTACAAAAGAATTTATTAAACCGAAAATAACAGAGGGAGACACTCCTTAAGGGAGGTACGAGGAATAAACAGAACAGGGAAAACTAAACAGAACTAACTGGACGGTGGTCTGGGGCCGTGATGAAAACTAAACTAATACTAAAGAGGGAGAGGAACTCACATAGTGTCTGGAAGGTGAATCGGGAGACGAGGTGGGGAGCAGAGCTGAGGGAGATGGTGGCGGAGACGTGGTGAGAACTGAGCAGCAGGCAGACTGGGAGTAGATGGAGGAGGGGTGCAGAGTGGGCGAGGGTTGGCCTGGGTGCCGGCGGCGGTGGAACCCCTCCGGGGGCCGAGCTGGAGCCAGGATGGAGGACCCCTCCGGGGGCAGAGCTGGATCTGGGACTGGGGATTCCTCGGGGGACGGAATTGGGGACTGGACTGGGGACTCTTCGGGGGCAGGACTGGGGACAGGACTGGACTTGGAACTGGGGACCTCTCGGGGCACAGAGCTGGATCTGGGACTGGGGACTTCTTCAGAATTGGGGACCTTTCAGAGAGCAGAGCTGGGGACAGGTCGAGACTCTGGGTTGGGGGTCCCTCAGGGAGTAGGACTGGGGGCTGTACTGAATATGGGACATGAGACCCCTCAGAGGACTGGACTAGATTTGGGACTGGGGACAGGACTGGACTTGGGACTGAGGACCCCTCAGTGGGTAGGGTTAGAGCTGGGGATCTTTCGGGGAGCTGGACTGGACACGGGACTAGGGAGACCACAACTGCAGGGGAAGTAGCAGAAGCGCCACTTGGTGTTGGGGTGGCATTAGTCATTTTCAGGACTGAAGGGGAAGCGCTGAGCAACCTCTGGGCTCAGGAGGAGGCGTTAAGCTTCCTTAGAGCTTGAAGAGAGGCACTAAGCCTCTTCAGGGCTCGAAGGGAGGCGCTAAGCCTCTTCAGGGCTCAAAGGGAGGCGCTAAGCCTCTTCAGGGCTCAAAGGGAGGCGCTAAGCCTCTTCAGGGCTCGAAGGGAGACATTAAGTCTCTTCAGGACCCACGGGAAAGTACTAAACCTCTTCAGGGCTCACAGGGAGGCACTAAGCCTCCTCAGGGCTCGCAGGGAGGCGCTAAGCCTCCTCAGGGCTCGCAGGGAGGCGCTAAGCCCCTTCAGGGCTTGCAGGGAGGCGCTAAGCCCCTTCAAGAACTCAGGGGAGCGGAGAACTCACCGGTGGTGGAGACGTGGTGAGAACTGAGCAGCAGGCAGACTGGGAGTAGATGGAGGAGGGGTGCAGAGTGGGCGAGGGATTCCAGGGTGAAGTGGGAAGACGGAGCCAGCAAGGTAATCCAGAGGGAACTGAGTCCAGACAGCGAGGTGCGTATGATGGGGTGCAGCATTTATCAGGGGCAAC
The DNA here is from genome assembly GCF_021347895.1 of Acanthochromis polyacanthus. NCBI lineage: Eukaryota > Metazoa > Chordata > Actinopteri > Pomacentridae > Acanthochromis > Acanthochromis polyacanthus. The sequence continues at coordinate 21,063,472 of NC_067130.1, forward strand.
GAGCAGGCAAGGTAATCCGTGAATCCAGAGAGCGGTGTGCTCGCAGCTGAGTGCAGCGTGTATGGAACTGAGTGCGGCATGCAATGGCCCAGCGTCTGAGCTGTGGCAGAGCCAGGCTTTTATGAGCCGCTGATTGCTAATTATGAGCAGCTGGGCTTGTCCACAGCTGCCTGTAATCAGCGGAGCCAGATCACCGGAGAGGAAGAGGGCGTGACAATAATCACAACAAAAATGCCAAATGTTTTGGATAAGAAATTGTCTTAGTAAAGAAACACATAACTCAACAAGACATGCTGTTGGAAATTGTTTCACCTTTCACCATCTAAATCTAAGTCATTTTCTCAATGTACAGTAATACACAGAGCAATGAAAGAATGGAATTCGCTCCCCAGTTATGTAACTCAGAGGAACATCGAAAACTTTGAAATAAAACTAAAAGAGCATTACTTAGCACAAAATTTTAGTTATTAGTTCAATGGGTTGCTTGGGGAATAGAAACTGGTAAAATACTGTTATGATGCGGTGGGGTTTGAACCCAAAAGCAGGCACTCAGAGGCAGGCGGATATTTAATGATTTAATAATGAACTCAATGTAACACAGGAACCAAACTAAGAACACAAACCAAACAAGCCACGATAAGGCTAAACTAAACACAAGAACTAATATCACTCACAAACTGAGAGTCCAGGGACCGGGATCCGGGGCGAGGACAGTGGGGAAGTTCTGGGGACCGAGCAGGTGGCTGCCTGTATGCAGCGGGCCGGTGGCTGTAGAGCCGAGGCAGGGACAGAGCTGACGGGGATCGGTGGCAGGGTCGTGGCAGGGACAGCGGGGTGGGAGAGACTCCAGGGACAGAGCTGACAGGGAGAGCTCCAGAGCTGGGCTGGGCAGGGCAGAGCAGGCAGGAAAATCCAGAGCTGGGGGAACCGGAACAGAGTGGCTTGGTGGAGCGCCAGCAGAGACAACCGAAACAGAGCAACTCAGACAGGTGCATCTCAGGTAATGGCCCAGTGCCGAGTGGCTGGGAGAACCAGGCTTTATGCGCTGCTGATTGCCCATTTGGAGCGCCCGTGCTCCTCCGCAGCCGCTCCTAATCAGCTGGAGCTGACAGCTGGCCAGGAGCGCAGCACAGAGGAGGGAGGGGCCATGACAAATACAATAATTAAATTAAATCAAATCTTAAACTTAAATGTAGTGACTGTAATGTTACTACAGCAAGATAGAGTTTAATTATATCATATATATTGTGAATATTATCAATAGAAAGGATGTAAGGTTCGGTGTTTCATTGTTTACGTGATTGATGTCATGGTTTGTTTCTGAGATAGATTATTCTTTAATTATTATTACTGTTGGGTCATGGCATCTCTGAAGAAGAACAAAATTTATTTTTAAGATAATTCAAGGTGGGAGTATTATGTGTTGTATGCTTTTTGGTTTAGTATAAGTTGTGTATATGTATGTTATTTTTATTGTATACGTGTATACTTGTATGTGTTGTTTATGTATTTTGTAAATGGATTTGTATGCATTTTGTGTACATGTTGCTTTTTGGTGTTGTCACAAATGAAATTATGAAGACCCAATAAGAATAGCTGCTGCTTTGCAAAAGATAATAGGGGATCTTCATGAAACAAACAAACAAACATTCTCTCTCTCTCACCAGGGACCACATGGATCTCCCAGATTCTTGATCTGCTGTATTTTGGTCAGACGGAGCGCCAGAAAACCCTGCCTATCCATGAGAGAGTGCCTTTCTTGGAGATTGACCTCCCACCTAACATGTCAGGTTAGTGTTGACCAAAACCACCATATTTAAAACTGGGACTTATTTAATCATCACTACACTTTTATTTAAATATTGCTGAAATCGTAATACCATTTGCCTTTTATCACATTTCTACAACACAATATAAGCATTTCACATGATCAGGGTTTCGCTTACTCCATCTTCATGTCTTCATGCAGGAACAGAGCAGGCGGACAATCTTCCCACCTCTCCTCGACTCATTAAAACCCATTTGCCATACCAGTTAGTGCCAAAGTCCTTCTGGGAGCAAAACTGCCGGGTACAGTAGCCTCTTAGTTGTTTGCATTATCTCAAATGCTGTACTCCTAATTGCTCAAGTCTGGTTGAGAAAAAGTTTGCAAGGTCAACAAGCTTGAAACCTGGAGCCACATCTTCATCCATTCTAGTCTCATCAGTGTATCAGCAGCTCTGCTAAGGCAATTCCTTGACAAACCTTGTCACCTTGGTCCGGCTGGTTCTTGTCTTGCCTGAGCTCAGCCTTTTTGTAAAGAGCAATCAAACATCGTGGATGGTACATGGTGTCTAGTGTAACCATATCTAAAGCACTCGGCTTGGCCAAAAGATGCTCATGTAAGTTTAATGCACACTGGTGAAAGAAAGTGTAGAAGTAAAGTTAATGTTCATGATGTTGGTTGGTGAGTTACTCTGGAAAAATCATCATCAAAGAAACGAAGAAGCACATTATTGTCCATGCTCTGGCTAGTGGCTTTGTCATATTAAATGAAAACACACATTTTTCAAGTTGTTCAGAAATACTTTTCTTAAATGCTGGTGCTATTCTAGGTGTATCTATCCTTTAAGTCCCTGAGCCCTGTTTTTGAGGCACCTGCTCGAAAATGAAAAAAATAAATCAAAAGGCTATATCTCTGGAACCTCTTAGTTCCAGGGCTCGACTGCAAAATCACACTTTTAAAAACATTTGATTCCATTTTTATTGTCAGACTTTTATTTATATGTAAAGGGTACAGAATGTAAAGTAGAAATTTAAACAGCCAATCAGAGCATTCGACACGAGAAGAGTGGATTGATAGTTTTTTAGTTTTTTAAGAAAAGATAATGAAAGAGCAGATTTGTTAGTCCCTAGAGACTAACCAGTCAATAGTGGTCTGCTTGTCGAAACATATTTCATGGTTTCATAACAATGTGAATTACCACTCCTGGTCAAATAATGATGTTTTGTATTATTTTTTTATTTTTATTTTGATGGCCGTCATCTTGCATTTATGAGTCACAATGACGATTTACTGTTTTTAAAACCTACACAGATTAACGAGTGGTTGAGTTCTGGTGCAACAAGCCGCATTCTGCAATGAATGTGCACTCGCGTATTTCTAAATCACAAATCCGGTCAATCATTGATGCCAGTACCCCAGTGGGGAATGTTTCTCCTGGTAAATGAGTTGTAGGTTTCAGAGCAGACAGCAGCTCTATGGGTCTGATTTGTGACGTGGTACAGAAGCAAGCACCCAGCTCCTACAGTTTTTTGCACCACCAAACAAAGGACTTGCCGTTTCTGTTTAACTTCCAACCAAGCGAAGTGCCATTTATTTTTACTTCACCAAGGAACACGGCGTCATTATGTGGCAATCAGCGTACATTTGTCCTTCTGCTTATTTGCCCATGCACAACACTTCTCAAAAACTGACTAACAGTGTCAGTGTTTAGATTTTGCTAGTGATGCAGCTTATAGTCTGGATCCATGGATTTGTTACAGATTTCTGTGTCATTGCAAGACAGCACAATGGTGTCACTGTAACTATGACAACAAGTGAACACTATGTCAGCTGCCTGCTGACGATCACGATTGTGATCCTACTACAAATTCACCACTAAAGACCTTTCAGTCGGAAAATATACCACGACTGAGCAGCCTTGGCAGTATACAGCTCTCTGAGTGCCAATAAGGACTCAACTGCAGCTGGATCTCAATTTCTTTCTAAGACCCGCCCCTACTCTACTTCTCATTCCATTGGTAGATGAACTCCATTGGGAATGTAGTCCTATCTGTTTGTGTTTTTTTTTCGAGCCAAACGCCTATGCCACATGCCGAAATTCCAGCACAGTGCCAGAATACTTTAAGCCATGAAAACATAGTTACACAAAAAAACGTAATTTTTTTCACTTTTCCCTACACCCTTGGCGGTCGACTTGGGATCAGTCCGTGATCTACAAGCAGACCACTATCGACTGGTTGGGCACTCCTGCTCTAGAGGAATGGGGAACCCATGGATCCACTAGCTGACAACTCTTGGACATTGTTTCAGTTTCTGTAAACAGTTACAGCTGCCACCTGTAGAACAATTAAAACAATAAACTACACTAGTCTACGTCTATGCTATTACATTACACACATTTTTGGTAACAACTTGTATACAGGGGGTCCTCAACTTAAGTAGGAATTATGTTCCAATGATCAATATAAGTCATTTTTCACTGTATGTTGGAACTCCTTCAAAAATGTAAACAAAGCCATTACATGCATCACATTATCAATCAGTTCTTCAGAAAAGTCATGAATACCAATGATTTTCATGTAAGTATGAGTCATTTTAGAAGAAGATAACAGAATATTGTACCAGACTGATATTGTTAAGGTTTCAATGTTTATTGGTCAGTTTGAGATTTACCTAATGGCAGTGAGCATGCCATGTTTAGTTAGCTTACTTCTGATTGGCAGAGAGTCAGCAGTAGTGTGTGTGTAAAGGAGAGAGAGCTGGGAACAGTGGCTAATTCTGGAGCTAAGTTATAGATTTTTGTAGTTATTTTGGCGTTGGCTATGGCCTACAGTAGCCTGTGTGAAAGTTCAATAGGCAACCAGAGAACAGGATAAAGTGTCACTCATTCAGTAGAGAGGGTTGCTGCAATATGTTGCACAGTTTTTACAACTTGACTGATGTTCGGTGTTTTGCCCTGTTCCGAGCATTTAAAATTAATCTAATTTCACTTCCATGGAGATGGTTTTCCTGTTCTTCGAAGCACTGCCATCAGAGAAGTCTAACTTATGCTTGGCAGCCATAATGAAGGGCAAAAAGTTAACAAGTGTTGCACAGTCCAACGTGGCGTACAGTCAGCGAATGTAAACAAAGCCATCTAATAGCATCGCATGACGACGTATTCGTCCACTTCGCTCCTCGTCACGACACATTCTTCCGCTCGCCAAGTAGTTCCACATAACCACTTCTTACATAATGACGAAACCCCATACCTCAAACCGAGGACCGGCCCGTAACCAGTTCCGACGTAACAACGAAACGTTGTAGGCTGAGGACATCGCAAACTGAGGACCTCCTTTATTCGAAAATGAAATCTCATCTTAGAAGCTTGAGGAGCAATACCTAGGTTAGGCCCAAGAGAACTTGTTATCATAAAACACAGTTGGTTATTGTTGAAGCTCAGTCCCAATCTACCAGCAAAATAGACTGTGTGAGATCCTGTGCGTTCATTGAATGAAGCATGAGAAGGTATTTAGGTCTCACTACAAATGTTTATTTAGCAAGAGATTGAATATAACAGAACAGAATTCTGGGTCCAAACCCATTTCCCTAACAGCAACAGAGACACCGCCAGTTCATGAAGTCTGACTACGCCTAGTTTCACCCTGACCCAGACTTATATACTACTACAAAATCATGCAAGCTTTTTGGTGTCTTCTCCCTCTGATTAGCTTCTTCTCATCTTGTGTCCACTCATGCACAACTCATGACCACGCTCCTTGTTCTCCTTCTCACCTCAGGATGAGGGCAAACCTTCCCCTGAACCGTTGAGCGGGTCCCGGTTGTGTAGTCTTCAACATGAGATACCATCCTTGTTGATCTCTGGAACACAAATGTTCACACAGCCCCAGACACCCATTGCTTTCCATTGCCATCTTGCAGTTATGAGTCACAATGACGATTTACTGTTTTTAAAACCTTAAAAATTGATTCCACACCCAGACGAGCCATAAAATCAATACCTGGCTTAACAAAATTCACTCAGGATTAACTGAGACATTTCTCACACAAAGCATGAACAGGGGCTGACAGGAGCCTTTAGATTTTTGGCTCCATGTCCAGAAATATTCTCTGGTCCATGGACAATAACTATGCCAAGCTTCATGCTTGGCCCTAAAAATACACAACTTTTAGCCCCATTTACACATATTGGCCTAGAAAAAAGGAAAAACGGCAAAAAGAAACATTGACATTTAAAACATGTCTGGTTCTGGTTAAGTATGAATGTTTTCTTCTGTAGGTTGTCTATGTAGCCCGCAATGCAAAAGACAACATGGTGTCTTATTACCACTTTAATCGCATGAACTATGGTCAGCCAGCGCCTGGAGACTGGAATACCTTCTTCCAGAATTTCATGAAAGGAAAGAGTATGTATGAAATACTATGGTGCATATTATTCAGTCTATTTATTCCACATTGCTTTAAGTACTACTTGCTTGTGTTATTCTGTGGCCTCAGTGGTGTTTGGACCCTGGTACGACCATGTGAATGGCTGGTGGAAGAAGAAGCAGACTTATCCAAAAATTCATTACATGTTCTACGAAGATATGATTGAGGTAGGTTTTTTAGTGAATCTCTGTCTATTCAGGCAACTTTTCGAAAGTTCTCCTTTATTTGGCTGTGATGCAGCGGTGATATTCAAGCTTTTGTTTCTAGGACACTGGACGGGAAATCGACAAACTCTGCTCCTTTCTTGGTTTGTCTCCTTCAGCTGAAGAAAAGAGAATGATATTAGGTGGAACGGCGTTCGATAACATGAAAAAGAATGACATGGCCAACTATTCCAATTTCCCACTGATGGATTTCAAAATTTGTCCCTTCATGAGAAAAGGTATGGTGGACAAATATATGAAATGAAGAGAAAAAATACTGACATTCCACATTTAGCAAAAAGACCTGACTGATTCTCTGTGGTTCTGTAGGGAAGGTTGGTGACTGGAAGAACCACTTAACCGTGGCCCAGAACGAAGAGTTTGATGAAGACTACAAACAAAAGATGAAGGATCCCACCCTTCAGTTCCGTACTACAATCTGAACAGGACCAGACACACTGAGTGTATGTAAAGACGGGTTCATGACTGACCAGATGTGCCATTGCTAGAGTGTAGTAGAGGTGCTCAGTGATTTTGTCTGTGTCTGTGTTTTTGTGCTGATAACTTCATATTATCAGCACAAAAACATCAAAGTGAATATGTCTGTCAAACAGAGAATGTATGTGCAGTAAGTTAATTACACAAATACGCAATAAACCAAAAAAGCTGTATGATTGTAAATAGCATTGACACTAATATTTTGAAATGAAAATAACTTTAGTATGAGAGATCAATTGAAAATAAGTTAAATATATTGTCAAGTATGATGCAGATGTTGAGGTCTCAGGCTCATTATGGCCCTACGGTAACAAAGGTTTTGAAGCAGACAAATAAAGATCTTAAGAAGAAACATTATAAGTTAACCATATGATTATGCTTGCTGAAATATATATACATTTTTGAAGTGTTGAGGTGATTAAAGTAATGATGCAGATGATTATGTGTTTAACAATGAAGTATGAGTTAAGAGGTGATTCAATGTAACTGATTGTGTCTTTAAGCTGTGACATTAAGTGTTCTGAGCTGCTTGCACAGGATGGGAAAAGCAGAAGTGAGAATGGCGGAAGTCCCCTTAAAAATGAGGAACTTGGAGTTTCCGCAGGATGACAGGATGGGCTGAGGCCTGCTAGCAGAACATTGTCATAGCAACTGAGTGTGTGTTAAATGTATTTGCTGTAAAACACATGATTCTATGCAACTGTTGTGTGTGTAACAGGAAAGAGGTTGTGTCTTAAACCTATGAGTCAAGGATATGGGCGTACCAAGAGGTAGAATTGTGTGTAAAACGGTGTATGTGTTAGTAGAAGCGAGAGAGAGTATAAAAAGGGAAGCGCAGAGACATTATACGGGAGATGTTCGCCGGAGCTGCTAAGAAGAGCTGCAAAGGGAACTAGGCCGGAGTTCTGAAGAATCTTCAACTTCCTCTATTGCCCTAGAGACAGGAAGACTACGCGGGACTTAGGCTCCAGAGATCGCTGAGGACATCGTTGGAAGCAAAGTCTTTTTCTGACTTTGTTCAACAAGCGAAGACCACACTCCGCCAAACAGAGAGTCCTAAGAGGTTCTGCAGTTATCCAGAAGAAACCAATAGAGGGGAGAACCGACTACACCCGAAGAGGCAAAGGAGGCAACAGCACCGGGCTGTTCCCCTCCCCGGGGCTGGGAGATCCAGTGACCCACTACTGCCTGAACAGACGAGGGTTTTCCACCACCACCATACCACAGAGAAGACAGCTGGGGCGTAAGCACTAACGTTCCAGCCAATTCCAGAGATAACCGCCAGACCACGATTGGCTTACAGGACTCCTCCGCTCCCCCCTGCCGAGGGATAAGATCCTTTTGTCCACAAAGAAGACATCGTACCGAGTCCTCTGGACAACTGAGGGCTTTTCCCAGATGCAAGTCAAGACCGAGTGATACGGTAGTGGCCACGCTGTTCGCTCCCTCTCCTAAATTCAATAATTAGAGAAGATTGTCAGGTACGCTCAATTTAGTTACTTTAGTCTCATTTTTTAATCAGAAATAATTAATTGTTTTAATAATGAATTGATGCTGTGCTCTTGCTAAACTTGCTTAATAAAACGCTCCATTGCATTTAAAGAGAAGCCTAATGAAATTATTATAAACCACTGAAAATCTGCATAGTGGTAAAAAGTTAAGTTGATTGTGTGCATTCAATCCAATGGTTCTTAAAGCTTACTTAGTCCAAAGTGAGAGTGTTTAAACATTACCCCTGAGGTTAGTTTTTTCCAAACCTCTAAAACGAACCCAGGAATAGCACCAAGTGCATGCAAGTCCTTAGAGAGAAGCTGACCGATAACGAATGTGAATGATAGATCAATTCTACTACTTAGAAAGGCTGCTTGGTGGGATAGTATTTATCAGATAAGAGGGGTGAGACATTCGGATGCAAGGCAGTTAGAACCTGGGCGAGTGTCTCTCGATTCCAGCTTAATTTATTCTGCTGAAACCTGTTAGGTGAAATACTAATAGGCAGATAGAATCTAACCCTTTAAACGGAGAGCTGGACCAAATTTAACCTGAGGCAAGGGTTAAAAAAGGCTAGACTGGCGAACAATATCCATATTTTTCATATGTAGTATTTGCAGTGAAACAAGAGTTCATTTCTGTTGTTTGTATTGTTTTCTTCTGTGTGCTGATCAAATATCAATATCGAAATGATTTTTTTAAAATAAGCTGAAAAGAACAGAAGATGCAGACTTTTGTACTTGACTCAGTCTCCCTTTCCATCTCTGATGTGAAGATGATCAAGCATATATGAGAACTTGTGATGTTTCGTCTGCAGTCAGAACTACAGGTTATGATTGACTTTTCCAGTTTGGTCCCCATGGTTTTGTATATGATTTTGTTCAGTCTAAAGAAGAAAGAATTAGGATGAAGTTGCTATATCTAATGTTTTTCTTACTGCCAACTAATCCCATGAGAGCACCAAAACCAGCAATTAATTGACCTTGCTAAGACATCCATCCATCCGTTATCTATACACCGCTTAATCGTCATTAGGGTCTTGGGGGGAGTTTATCCCAGCTGACTTGGGGTGAAAGGCAGGAGACACCCTGGACAGGTCACCAGTCTATCACATGGCTACATATTAGGGATGTCTCGATCCGATCCGCTGGATCGATATCGAGTTCGATCCAGGCCAAAATGACTGGATCGAGCATCGGAATTTTATAATAGAACTCGTTCGATCTGATCCATAAGCCCAATCTGTCTCATATATCCTCATCTTCACTTTTCACGACATGCCATAACACAGACGAGCTGTTGCCATGGTTGCCATGTGCCCGTGTTTTCGTCATGTGAGCAGAGAGCGAACAGAAGCCTGGAGAGCTGTGGACATCTCTTTCATGTGGAATTATTATATGCGAACCGAGGAGAAAAGCAAAATAGCTTAGTGCAACGTTTGCAAAATGAGTGTCCCAAGGGGTGGCAGCAAAACCGGACATTTTAACACAACGAACTTAATAAAGCATAGTACAGCATTTGAGATGATGCAAACAACTCAGAGGCTACTGTACCCGACAGTTTTGCTCCCAGAAGGACTTCGGCACTAACTGGTATGGCAAATGGGTTTTAATGAGTCGAGGAGAGGTGGGAAGATTGTCCGCCTGCTCTGTTCCTGTATGAAGAGATGAAAATGGAGTAAGCGAAACCCTGATCATGTGAAATGCTTATATTGTGTTGTAGAAATGTGATAAAAGGCAAATGGTATTACGATTTCAGCAATATCTAAATAAAGGTGTAGTGATGATTAAATAAGTCCCAGTTTTAAATATGGTGGGAGGTAAACTTCCAAGAAAGGCACTCTCTCATGGACAGGCAGGGTTTTCTGGCGCTCCGTCTGACCAAAATACAGCAGGTCAAGAATCTGAGAGACCCATGTGGTCCCTGGTGAGAGAGAGAGAATGTCTGTTTGTTTTTTTGTTTGTTTGTTTCATGAAGATCCCCTATTATCTTTTGCAAAGCAGCAGCTATTCTTCCTGGGGTCTTCATAATTTCATTTGTGACAACACCAAAAAGCAACATGTACACAAAATGCATATAAATCAAATTACAAAATACATAAACAATACATACAAGTATACACGTATACAATAAAAATAACATACATATACACAACTTATACTAAACCAAAAGCATACAACACATAATACTCCCACCTTGAATTATCATAAAAATAAATTTTGTTCTTCTTCAGAGATGCCATGACCCAACAGTAATAATAATTAAAGAATAATCTCTCAGAAACTAACCATGACATCAATCACGTAAACAATGAAACACTGAACCTTACATCCTTTCTATTGATAATATTCACAATATATATGATATAATTAAACTCTATCTTGCTGTAGTAACATTACAGTCACTACATTTAAGTTTAAGATTTGATTTAATTATTGTATTTGTCATGGCCCCTCCCTCCTCTGTGCTGCGCTCCTGGCCAGCTGTCAGCTCCAGCTGATTAGGAGCGGCTGCGGAGGAGCATGGGCGCTCCTAATGGGCAATCAGCAGCGCATAAAGCCTGGTTCTCCCAGCCACTCGGCACTGGGCCATTACCTGTGTCAGGAATGGTGGAAGCAGAACCCAGGCGCAGATACCAACAGGCAGGCAACAGGAGTAAGTGGTGAAAATTAGGTTTATTTAACTAAAATCCAGAGTTCAGTAGCAGATCAACACACAAGGGAAACATACTCACTACAATGATAATCCTCTCCAAAAGGGAAGGAAAAAGCTTCGGCAAATCCAAAAACTCTGAGTCTTTAAAAGGAGTCGAGTCCACAAAAGAAAAACCAATTATCTCCGAAAACAGCAGAAATCCAAGGGGGACAAATCTTCAAACGTCCAGCGTTGGGGGGAAAATCAGAAGGCAAGAGGGGAAAACCGTGTATGAGATGGTCTGAATTGCGATGCTCCCACACACAGTGAGGGGAGCAGAGGACTTTTAAACAGAAAGGGGAAGGCAGGTGAATCGTGTTGGCTGATTACTCCACAGCTGAGTCTCATGCTGCAATTGTCTGTCCTTCAGCAGGTAATCAGCTGAGAGAGAGGGAGACAGGGACAAACACCAGGCAGGAGCTGAAACAGCATCCTGACAGGGGCAGAAACAAAAAACCAGTCAGGAGCCGGACGGCTTCCTGACAACCTGAGATGCACCTGTCTGAGTTGCTCTGTTTCGGTTGTCTCTGCTGGCGCTCCACCAAGCCACTCTGTTCCAGTTCCCCCAGCTCTGGATTTTCCTGCCTGCTCTGTCCTGCCCAGCCCAGCTCTGGAGCTCTCCCTGTCAGCTCTGTCCCTGGAGTCTCTCCCACCCCGCTGTCCCTGCCACGACCCTGCCACCGATCCCCGTCAGCTCTGTCCCTGCCTCGGCTCTACAGCCACCGGCCCGCTGCATACAGGCAGCCACCTGCTCGGTCCCCAGAACTTCCCCACTGTCCTCGCCCCGGATCCCGGTCCCTGGACTCTCAGTTTGTGAGTGATATTAGTTCTTGTGTTTAGTTTAGCCTTATCGTGGCTTGTTTGGTTTGTGTTCTTAGTTTGGTTCCGAGCCCTGTTTGTTTATTTTGGTGCCTCCCATGTGGAGTTGTTACATTGAGTTCATTATTAAATCATTAAATATCCGCCTGCCTCTGAGTGCCTGCTTTTGAGTTCAAACCCCCCCGCACCATAACAGTTTTTTACCAGTTTCTATTCCCCAAGCAACCCATTGAACTAATAACTAAAATTTTGTGCTAAGTAATGCTCTTTTAGTTTTATTTCAAAGTTTTTGATGTTCCTCTGAGTTACATAACTGGGAAGCGAATTCCATTCTTTCATTGCTCTGTATATTACTGTACATTGAGAAAATGACTTAGATTTAGATGGTGAAAGGTGAAACAATTTCCAACAGCATGTCTTGTTGAGTTATGTGTTCCTTTACTAGAAGACAATTTATTATACAAAACATTTGGCATTTTTGTTGTGATTATTGTCACGCCCTCTTCCTCTCCGGTGCTCTGGCTCCGCTGATTACAGGTAGCTGTGTATGAGCCCAGCTGCTCATAATTAGCAATCAGCGGCTGATGAAAGCCTGGCTCTGCCACAGATCAGACGCTGGGCCATTGCATCCCGCACCCCGTTCCCCGGCTCCTCCGGCTCCTCCGGCTCCAGCTCGGCCCTCGGAGGGGTTCCGCCGCCGCCGGCACCCAGGCCGACCCTCGCCCACTCTGCACCCCTCCTCCATCTACTCCCAGTCTGCCTGCTGCTCAGTTCTCACCACGTCTCCGCCACCATCTCCCTCAGCTCTGCTCCCCACCTCGTCTCCCGATTCCCCTCCCAGACACTATGTGAGTTCCTCTCCCTCTTTAGTATTAGTTTAGTTTTCATCACGGCCCCAGACCACCGTCCAGTTAGTTCTGTTTAGTTTTCCCTGTTCTGTTTATTCCTCGTACCTCCCTTAAGGAGTGTCTCCCTCTGTTATTTTTGGTTTAATAAATTCTTTTGTAATTCACCTGCCTTTCTGCGCCTGCTGCTTGGTTTCACACCGCCTGTTCTTAACAATTATATTCCTAATGAACACCATCAAGTATAACAATCTATTTCTCACATCTAACCAGTGAAGACTACCGTGCATTTTAGCAACATTCGCCTTAATTCCACAGGAAAGAGCAACACGTGCTGCTTTATTTTGCACCAGTTGCAGTTTTCTGATACTACTAATGTACTTACTAATGTAAGACAAAATAATAAGGTAGCAAGGGGACCATAATCCCTTATCTCTATATCCTCCTTTATATATATATATCCTACAGTATGGGGTGTCAGGGACGGGTAGTACCTCTGTCGGGGGGGGACATGTCGCACCTCTCCAGGGGGTGGTTCGCCCGCTTTGGTCCCCACCTGGCACCCAGCTCTCATCTGTGGCTCCAAGTAGCTGTTTGCATGCGACAGCGGCCACACCCCTTTAAATCGCCTCGACAAGTGGGCTAAACCAGGTGAGAGTAGCCGTCGGGTTTTAAACCCTCGATGAGTTTGGGATTGTCTACCCAAGCATGTGAAGACTGAACCTGGTGGAGTGGGCGGAAGAGATCAAGAGACCCAACGGCCATGAAGGCGATGTCAGCATGGTCCCATGGAGCGCCAAGGGCATGACAAGGACACAGAAGATGTCATGGTCATTCACTGCAGCCGAAGAAGTCCCCAGTCGTGACGACTTTTTGTACCACTGGAACTCGACTTCCTCGGCCGAGAGAGTGGGATCGCCCGCGTGTAATGACCCTCCCACTATAAATAAACTCCCGCACAGGTTTTTCTATGTGCTGAGACCTGGACCTTGTACAGAAGGCATATCAAACTGCTGGAGCGCTTTCACATGCGTAGCTTGCGCTCATTCATGGGCATAAAGCGGCAGGACAAGATCAGCAACCTTGAAGTCCTGGACCGAGCAGAGACCACCAGCATTGAAGCCATGATCCTGAAAGCCCAGCTCAGATAGACAGGGCATGTCGTCCGGATGGAGGACGACAGGATCCCGAAACAGCTCCTCTATGGAGAACTCTGCAAGGGAAAGAGAAAGCGAGGCAGGCCATTGAAGCGCTTCAAAGACTGCATTAAGGCCAACATTTCCCACATCGGAATAGCATCGAAGCAGCTCGAGGAGTGTGCACAGGACCGTTCTGCATGGCGTGCACTGACTCATGCAGCAGCAGAAACCTTTGAGGCAAAGCGTCACGACGGCATCACTGAAGCCTGTGCAAGAAGGAAGGCAGCAGCAGAGGCACCCAATCCTACTGGCCAATTTCCCTGTCCTCACTGCGAACGCCCTTGCCATTCCAGCCTTGGACTCCACAGCCACCTTCGAACTCACCCCTGCACGTAGATGTAATTGTCGTTTCCGACAGACCACCGAATATCCTCCTAAGACCTGAGCTTTGTTTGTCCTTGCATTTTAGATTGCTTCTAGTTATTTAGGATAAGGAGTAACCAATAAATATAATTGGATAACATCTCATATCAGATTATTATTATTATTGTTATCTACAGGTCTTGGGAGGATACACACCTTTTATGAGCTGTAAAGCCTTTTACACATGATGGTAGACTGACCTGCTTTGGCATATGTTGCAATAAGTATATCATCTGGCCTAGCCCGGAAGTTCTCAACATTCTCCCAGTTGATAGTGAAAACTCTGGTCATTGAGATTCCTTTGAAATCAACCAGCTCTGGTCGAACGAATGCATCCAGCTTTAAAAAAATAATAATAATAATAATTAATGCAAAATTATAAATATATGATTTCTGATTAGAGGAAAAAGGAAAAGTCATGTTGTCCATTGTAGATAGTGAAGTCAGATGCTTTTAACTATCATTCAATTACAACTAAGGAAAGGAGACAACAAATATTTAACAGTCCAAAAGTACAGATGTTCAAAGACAAAATCTCATAAAACAAGCAAACATTGGTGCTGGCTGAGGAAAAGAGGGCCTTTAAAGGTTTGCAAAAGCAGTTGAAGCTCCGTAGCTCTTTCATGCACTTCAATCACCTCTGCTCACAAATCAATTTTCTTTCACTCAGCATTACATATTTAACATGATGCAAATGCCATGAAAATAAAACACACCGTAGAGTAAAATAAAGGTCAGTGTTGATATCAGACACACCTTGTCTTGGTCAGACGACATTCTGATTGTTGCTGGCTTTCTGTCTGGCTTCTCTGGCTCCAGTGTTTTGATGTCCTGTGTACACTCTTTTCTTGTTACTAAACTCTCGTGTGCCAAAGTCCGTTCACTGTTAGATGGGAGACAAATTGCTGAAATGCACTGCGGAGTTGGCAGCTGTTTTTGCTGTACTTGAAAAAGCCAATTTTACTCACTGCGCTTCTAGAATCTAGAATATTAATAAGTTAAGTTTGCCTCATTTTTGTCAATAAGACACTTTAAATCTTTATTTCATAGTATTTAACTTCCTCCTGCTGTGTTTAGTTGATTGATTTGTTTAAAAATAAATTTGCTTTAGTTTTGGTTTGTAACTGTGTGATGGTCTGGTACAGGTTTTTGAATAAGCTCATTTTATTATTGTTTAGCTAATTAGAAGGTGGTTGTTATTAAATTAGGAAGGTTATTTAGTTGGGATTTTAGTGATATTCAATATATTTTTTTATTAATAAGTGTGAAAGGCGCCTACACCGCTGCCCCCCTCCCCCACTGGGCCGCTCTGACCACAACGTGGTTCATCTGCTCCCCCACTACACACCCAAGGTGAGAAGAGGACCTGTGCAGAAGAGAACTGTGAAGGCATGGACAGATGAGGCCAGTGAGAGACTCAGAGACTGTTTCCAGACCACAGACTGGAGCGTGCTCTACAGTCCTCATGGAGACGACATCGATGGCCTCACGCACTGCATCACAGACTGACTTCACATCAACTTCTGCGTGGACAGCACTGTGCCAACTCGGACGGTACGGTGCTTCTCCAACAACCACCCCTGGGTCACCCCTGAGCTCAAAGCCCTCCTGAACCAGAAGAAACGGGCTTTCATCTCAGGGGACAGAGAGGAGCAGAAGAGAGTGCAGCGTGAGCTCCAGTGGCGGATCAGAAGGGCCAAGAAGGACTATGGGAAGAGGCTGGAGGAGAAGCTGGTTCAGAACAACGCGCGGGACGTGTGGAGAGGACTTAAGAACATTTCTGGACATGGACAGAGTGCCAGAGGGACAGCTGATGGAGACCAGCGCAGGGCGGACGAGCTGAACTGTTACTTTGACAGATTTGACTCTCCCCCCACCCCCTCTGCCCCCTTTCCTGCTCCCCCCTCTTTACACATCCCCAGCCCAGCAGACCCTCCCCTTCCTGCGACACCTTCACCGGCCCCCAACTCACCCACACGAACTACTCCCACCCCCTGCAGCCCACCTCACTCCCCCCTCACTCCCCCTCTCCTTCACACCGGACCAGGTGAGGAGAGAGCTGAGGCGACTGAAGCAGAGGAAATCTGCTGGACCAGACGGCATCAGTCCCAGGCTGCTGAGGACCTGCGCGGACCAGCTCTGTGAGGTCCTCTGCCACCTCTACAACCTGAGCCTCAGCCTGGAGCGGGTCCCCGTCCTGTGGAAAACCTCCTGTGTGGTCCCAGTCCCTAAAACAGCTCACGCCAAGGAACTGGCCCACTACAGACCTGTCGCCCTCACCTCCCACCTCATGAAGACCATGGAGAGGCTCCTCCTCCACTACCTCCGCTCAGTGGTGAGCTCCGACCTGGACCCGCTGCAGTTTGCCTACAGGCCCAACATGGGGGTAGAAGACGCTGTCATCTACCTGCTGCAGCGAGCGCTCACTCACCTGGAGAGCGCCGGCAGCGCTGTGAGAGTCATGTTCTTTGACTTCTCCAGCGCCTTCAACACCATCAGGCCGGCGCTGCTGCGGGGGAAGCTGGTGGACGCGGGAGTTGATGGACATCTCGCTGCCTGGACCACTGACTACCTCACTGACCGTCCACAGTACGTGCGGCTGCGCGGCTGTGAGTCAGAGGTGGTAGTCTGCAGCACGGGGGCCCCCCAGGGCACCGTCCTCTCGCCCTTCCTCTTCACCATCTACACCTCGGACTTCACCTACAACACGGACAGCTGCCATCTCCAGAAGTTCTCTGATGACTCTGCCATTGTGGGCCGTGTGTCTGAGGGAACGAGCTGGAGTATCGGTCGGTCATCATGGACTTTGTGGACTGGTGTGAGCGCAACCACCTGTGCCTCAACACCAGTAAGACAAAGGAGATGGTGGTCGACTTCAGGAGAAGGACACTCCCACATCCACCAGTGAACATCCAGGGGCAGGACATTGAAACAGTGGACAGTTTCAAGTACCTGGGTGTTCACCTCAACAATAAACTGGACTGGTCCCACAACACCGATGCTCTGTACAAGAAGGGCCAGAGTCGCCTCCACCTTCTGAGGAGGCTGAGGTCCTTCGGAGTGTGCAGACCTCTACTAAGGACTTTCTACGACACTGTGGTAGCCTCTGCTTTCCTCTACGCTGTCGTCTGCTGGGCCCCGGGCAGCACAGAGCGGGACATGAAGAGACTGAACAAGCTGACCAAGAGGGCCAGCTCTGTCCTGGGCTGCCCACTGGACTCTGTGATGGATGTGGGTGAGAGGAGGATGTTGACCAAGCTCTCATCCATCATGGACAACAGCTCCCACCCACTGCACCGGACTGTAGTGGAGCTGAGCAGCTCCTTTAGCACGAGACTCAGACACCCTCAGTGCAAGAAGGAGCGCTACCGCAGGTCCTTCATCCCCACTGCCATCAGACTGTATAACACTACTGTGTAGATGTTATTATGTGCAATATTTATTATCTTGTTCTTGCACTTTCGTGACTTTTGCACTCCTGTTTTTTGTTTTTTTTTCTAAGAGCCCTGTAATGTTAAATTTCTCCTTTGTGAGATTAATAAAGTCTATCTTATCTTATCTTATCTTATTTATTATGGAAACAATCACTTATAAATAAAAATGAGCTTATTCAAAAATTGTTTGAATTGTGCTCTTTTTTAAGTTGAGATAATATGGAAAATAACAAATTATACCTGTGTCCAAGAAATCTCTTTCCACTAAGTTACCCTTTACAAAAACACTTCTCAAGGAAGTGCGTTAATTCCAAATCACAGGACCTGCTCCACATGAGCGCCTCGCTGTGAAATCCAGACCATTTTACCTTTAAAATCTATCAGTCTATGTGTCTTATCTATATATAATATATGTATCTGCATATCTTATCTATATCTAACATTAATGAGGACTGTCTACCTACACTGATTCTCTACAAAATACATTATCTGACACAACACTACAAAATCTCAAAGCAACTAACGGCAATGACAGCAAGGAAACCAACCTACTCTGTGGGAAAAAAAATAACATTAAATCAGATTTAGTCTGTGCACTAAATAGGAATCTCCAAGCTCAGAGCACACTCAATCACACCATAGACTCCAGTCTATGCTCAGTACAAGATTAATTTCAGGTAACATTCAGGCGACGGTCATGCATGTCACATTACTACACCTCTACACACTCAGGCAAATTAGTCCATTCAGGCAAATTAGTCCATTCATTAATTTGTTGGACGTTTATTTTAATTCAGCATTACACTGAGGTAGAGACCTCACCAACAAATTAATCAAGTAAAAAGACACACAACAAATACAAATAAACTTACAATAACAAATGGTAATAAAAATAACGAAAAGACAAATAAGGAGAAAAATAAGACCTTAAGAACAACTAAAGCAAATGTAATTTTAAACAAATCAATCATCTAAAACACAGCAGGAGGAAGTTAAATACTTCTTCTTTTCCTTTCGGCTTTTCCCTTCAGGGGTCGCCACAGTGAATCAATTGCCTCCATCTAACCCTGTCTGCTGCATCCTCTTCTCTCACACCAACTACCTTCATGTCCTCTTTAACCACATCCGTAAACCTCCTCTTTGGTCTTCCTCTAGGCCTCCTGCCTGGCAGTGAGAAACTCAGCATCCTTCTACCAATATATTCACTCTCTCTCTCCTCTGGACATGTCCGAACCATCTCAGTCTGGCCTCTCTGACTTTATCTCCAAAGCCTCTAACATGTGCTGTCCCTCTGATGTACTCATTCCTGAGCCTATCCATCCTAGTCACTCCCAAAGAGAACCTCAGCATCTTCAGTTCTGCTACCTCCAGCTCTGCCTCCTGTCTTTTTCTCAGGGACACTGTCTCCAGACCAAACAACATGGCTGGTCTCACCACAGTCTTATAAACATTTCCTTTCATTTTAGCTGAAACTCTTCTATCACACATCACACCTGACACTTTTCTCCAGCCATTCCAAATACTATGAAATAAAGATTTAAAGTGCCTTAATGACAAAGATGAGGCAAACTTAACATATTAATATTCCAGATTCCAGAAGTGCAGTGAGTAAAATTGGCTTTTTCAAGTACAGCAAAAAACAGCTGCCAACCCCACAGTGCAATCCAGTAATTTGTCATCAAGCCAGGAACAAAGTAATGATGAAATCATATTTAATTTCCACAGTAAACACATCTAATTGTTCTTGTTATTTTGCTCACCAGTTCAGTCTCATTATATTTAAAGGCTACACTGAATCAAATTCAGTACCTGTACTCTGTGACTCTCTGGACTATTCTTAATCTATAATTAGATTTTTTTCTCGACAAATTAAGTACACAATGATACATATTGTGTGTGCTTTGTATGTTTCTGATACAACTGGAGATAAAAGTGGTCAGGAGGCATATAAGGACAGGAAGGGGCTGAACTTCTGTCTCTCATCTAAAAGTGAACGGACTTTGGCACACGTGAGTTAAGTAAGAGTGTACATGGGGCATCAAAACACTAGAGCCAGAGAAGCCAGACAGAAAGCCAGCAGCAATCAGAATGTCGTCTGACCAAGACAAGGTGTGTCTGATATCAGCAGTGTGTTTTATTTTCATGGCGTTTGCATCATGGTAAACATGTAATGCTGAGTGAAAGAAAATCGATTTGTGAGCAGAGGTGATTGAAGTGCATGAAAGAGCTATGGAGCTTCAACTGCTTTTGCAAACCTTTAAAGGCTCTCTTTTCCTCAGCCAGCACCAATGTTTGCTTGTTTTATGAGATTTTGTCTTTGAACATCTGTACTTTTGGACTGTTAAATATTTGTTGTCTCCTTTCCTTAGTTTTAATTGAATGATAGTTTAAAAGTATCTGACTTCACTATCTACAACGGACAACATGACTTTTCCTTTTTCCTCTAATCAGAAATCATATATTTATAATTTTGCATTAATTGATTTTTTTTGTTTTGTTTTTTTTAAAGCTGGATGCATTCGTTCGACCAGAGCTGGTTGATTTCAAAGGAATCTCAATGACCAGAGTTTTCACTATCAACTGGGAGAATGTTGAGAACTTCCGGGCTAGGCCGGATGATATACTTATTGCAACATATGCCAAAGCAGGTCAGTCTACCATCATGTGTAAAAGGCTTTATAGCTCATAAAAGGTGTGTATCCTCTTAAGACCTGTGGATAACAATAATAATAATAATCTGATATGAGATATTTTCCGATTATATTTATTGGTTACTCCTTATCCTAAATAACTAGAAGCAATCTAAAATTCAAGGACAAACAAAGCTCAGGTCTTAGGAGGACATAGAGATAAGGGATTATGGTCACCTTGCTACCTTATTATTTTGTCTTACATTAGTACTATCAGAAAACTGCAACTGGTGCAAAATAAAGCAGCACGTGTTGCTCTTTCCTGTGGAATTAAGGCGAATGTTGCTAAAATGCACAGTAGTCTCCACTGGTTAGATGTGAGAAATAGATTGTTATACTTGTTGATGGTGTTCATTAGGAATATAATCACAACAAAAATGCCAAATGTTTTGGATAAGAAATTGTCTTTTAGTAAAGAAACACAGAATTACTCAACAAGACATGCTGTTGGACATTGTTTCACCTTATCTAAATCTAAGTCATTTTCTCAATGTACAATAATATACAGAGCAATGAAAGAATGGAATTCACTGCCCAGTTATGTAACTCAACAGAGGAACTTAAAAAACTTTGAAATAAACCTGAAAGAGCATTACTTAGCACAAAACTTTAGCTATTAGTTCAGTGGGTTTCTTGGGGAATAGAAACTTGTACAATACAATAATTAAATTAAATCAAATCTTCAACTTAAATGTAGTGACTCATGTTACTACAGCAAGATAGATTTCAATTATACCATATATATTGTGAATATTATCAATAGCAAGGAAGTAAGGTTCCATTGTTTATGTGATGGATGTCATGGTTAGTTTCTGAGGTAGATTATTCTATAATTATTATTACTGTTGGGTCATGGCATCTTTGAAGAAGAACAAAATTTATTTTTATGATAATTCAAGGTGGGTGTCATGAATGCGGGTATTATGAACCCATGCAGCAGGCATCAGACAGGCAGGATGGGTTAATAAGAATTTATTAAACAAAAATCAAACAAAGAAGCACTCCATAAGGGAGGCACAGGTTAACAGGAGGAGGGAAAAATGAAACTAAGTCAAACTAAGGGCGACGGTAAGGGACCGTTATGTAGGGTTTTAACTAAACTAAAACGGGAAGAGGCAACTCACAATTGTTCAGGGGGGTCGGGAGACTGGGCGAAAGCAGAGCAGATGATCCAGTGGTGGAGATGTGATGCGAACGGCGGAGCAGACAGACTGGGAATAGATGCCGGAGGTTACTGAGCAGAGGCGGAGTGGTGAACAGGAGAAGTAATCTGTAAGACTGATGAGCGGAACGCTCGCGGCAGATTGTAGCAGATGACGTGCGGGGTGCAGAGCATCTTTGGCAAGAACATGATGCAGGAGGTGTGTGGCAGGTATGTGGGAATGACGCAGCAGAGTAGTGAGGGAAACACCAGGCTTTCTACTGAGCTGATTGATTGTTCATCGTGCTCAGCTGTGTTTCTCCCCAGCTGTTCCGAATCAGACTCATCAGAGCACTGGCACTTATATTGTTTATGTATTTTGTAATTTGATTTATATGTATTTTGTGTACATGTTGCTTTTTGGTGTTGTCACAAATGAAATTATGAAGACCCCAGGAAGAATAGCTGCTGCTTTGCAAAAGATAATAGGGGATCTTCATGAAACAAACAAACAAACAAACATTTTCTCTCTCTCATCAGGGACCACATGGATCTCCCAGATTCTTGACCTGCTGTATTTTGGTCAGACAGAGCGCCAGAAAACCCTGCCTGTCCATGAGAGAGTGCCTTTCTTGGAGATTTACTTCCCACCTAACATGTCAGGTTAGTGTTGACCAAAACCACCATATTTAAAACTGGGACTTATTTAATCATCACCACATCTTTATTTAAATATTGCTGAAATCGTAATACCATTTGCCTTTTATCACATTTCTACAACACAGTATAAGCATTTCACATGATCAGGGTTTCGCTTACTCCATCTTCATCTCTTCATGCAGGAACAGAGCAGGCGGACAATCTTCCCACCTCTCCTCGACTCATTAAAACCCATTTGCCATACCAGTTAGTGCCGAAGTCCTTCTGGGAGCAAAACTGTCGGGTACAGTAGCCTCTTAGTTGTTTGCATTATCTCAAATGCTGTACTCCTAATTGCTCAAGTCTGGTTGAGAAAAAGTTTGCAAGGTCAACAAGCTTGAAACCTGGAGCCACATCTTCATCCATTCTAGTCTCATCAGTGTATCAGCAGTTCTGCGAAGGCAATTCCTTGACAAACCTTGTCACCTTGGTCCGGCTGGTTCTTGTCTTGCCTGAGCTCAGCCTTTTTGTAAAGAGCAATCAAACATCGTGGATGGTACATGGTGTCTAGTGTAACCATATCTAAAGCACTCGGCTTGGCCAAAAGATGCTCATGTAAGTTTAATGCACACTGGTGAAAGAAAGTGTAGAAGAAAAGTTAATGTTGTTCATGACGTTGGTTGTTGAGTTACTCTGGCCACATCATCATCAAAAAAACGAAGAAACACATTCAGATTTTTGTCCATGCTCTGGCTAGTGGCTTTGTTGTATTCAATGAAAACACACATTTTTCAAGTTGTTCAGAAAGACCTTTCTTAAATACTGGTGCTATGCCATGTGTATTTATGTAACCAGCATGCTGATTTGACACGGACAGTTTTGACAAAGCATTTTTATTTTCGGCCAACTTTATACACAGATTAACAAGTGCCCAAGTTCTGGTGCAACAAGCCGCATTCTGCAATAAATGTGCACTCCCATATTTCTAAATCACAAATCCGGTCAATCATTGATGCCAGTACCTCAGTGGGGAATGTTTCTCCTGGTAAATGAGTTGTAGGTTTCAGAGCAGACAGCAGCTCTATGGGTCTGATTGTGACGTGGTACAGAAGCAAGCACCCAGCTCCTACAGTTTTTTGCACCACCAAACAAAGGACTTGCCGTTTCTGTTTAACTTCCAACCAAGCGAAGTGCCATTTATTTTTACTTCGCCAAGGAACACGGCATCATTATGTGGCAATCAGCGTACATTTGTCCTTCTGCTTATTTGTCCATGGACAACATTTCTCAAAAACTGACTAACAGTGTAAGTGTTTAGATTTTACTAGTGATGCAGCTTATAGTCTGGATCCATGGATTTGTTACAGATTTCTGTGTCACTGCAAGACAGCACCATGGTGTCACTGTAACTATGACAACAAGTGAACACTATGTCAGCTGCCTGCTGACGATCACGATTGTGATCCTACTACAAATCCACCACTAAAGACCTTTCAGTCGGAAAATATACCACGACTGAGCAGCCTTGGCAGTATACGGCTCTCTGAGTGCCGATATGGACTCAACTGCAGCTGGATCTCAATTTCTTTCTAAGACCCGCCCCTACTCTACTTCTCATTCCATTGGTAGATGAACTACACTGGGAATGTGGTCCTATCTGTTTGGTTTTTTTCGAGCCAAACGCCGATGCCACATGCCGAAATTCCAGCACAGTGCCAGAATACTTTAAGCCATGAAAACATAGTTACACAAAAAAACGTAATTTTTTTTCACTTTTCCCTACACCCTTGGCGGTGGACTTGGGATCAGTCCGTCGTCTACCAGCAGAACACTATCGACTGGTTGGACACTCCTGCTCGAGAGGAATGGGGAACCTGTGGATCCACTAGCTGACAACTCTTGGACATTGTTTCAGTTTCTGTAAACAGTTACAGCTGTTACCTGTAGAACAATTAAAACAATAAACTACACTAGTCTACATCTATGCTATTACATTACACACATTTTTGGTAATAACTTGTATACAGGGGGTCCTCAACTTAAATAGGAATTCTGTTCCTATCGATCAATATGTCATTTTTCGCTGTAAGTTGGAACTCCTTCGAAAATGTGAACAAAGCCATTACATGCATCACATTGTCTATCAGTTCTTCAGAAAAGTCATGAATACCAATGATTTTCATGCAAGTATGAGTCATTTTACAAGAATATAACAGAATATTGTACCAGACTGATATTTTTGAAGTTTCAATGTTCATTGGTCAGTTTGAGATTTACCTAATGGCAGTGAACATGCCATGTTTAGTTAGCTCACTTCTGATTGGCAGTCAGCAGTAGTGTGTGTGTAAAGGAGAGAGAGCTGGGAACAGTGGCTAATTCTGGAGCTAAGTTTTAGGTTTTAGTAGTTATTTTGGCGTTGGCTATGGCCTACAGTAGCCTGTGTGAAAGTTCAATAGGCAACCAGAGAACAGGATAAAGGGTCACTCATTCGGTACAGAGGGTTGCTGCAATATGTTGCACAGTTTTTACAACTTGACTGATGTTCGGTGTTTTGCCCTGTTCCGAGCATTTAAAATTAATCTAATTTCACTTCCATGGAGATGGTTTTCCTGTTCTTCGAAGCACTGCCATCAGAGAAGTCTGACTTATGCTTGGCAGCCATAATGAAGGGCAAAAAGTTAACAAATGTAGCACAGTCCAAGGTGGCGTATAGTCAGCGAATGTAAACAAAGCCATCTAATAGCATTGCATGACGACGTATTCGTCCACTTTTCTCCGCGTCACGACACATTCTTCCGCTCACCAAGTAGTTCCACATAAACACTTCTGACATCATGACAAAACCCCATACCTCAAACCGAGGACCGGCCCGTAACCAGTTCCGACGTAACAACGAAACGTTGTAGGTTGAGGACATCGCAAACTGAGGACCTCCTTTATTCGAAAATGAAATCTCATCTTAGAAGCTTGAGGAGCAATACCTAGGTTAGGCCCAAGAGAACTTGTTATCATAAAACACAGTTGGTTATTGTTGAAGCTCAGTCCCAATCTACCAGCAAAATAGACTGTGTGAGATCCTGTGCGTTCATTGAATGAAGCAAGAGAAGGTATTTAGGTCTCACTACAAATGTTTATTTAGCAGAAGATTGAATATAACAGAATTCTGGGTCCAAACTCATTTCCCTAACAGCAACAGAGACACCGCCAGTTCATGAAGTCTGACTACGCCTAGTTTCACCCTGACCCAGACTTATATACTACTACAAAATCATGCAAGCTTTTTGGTGTCTTCTCCCTCTGATTAGCTTCTTCTCATCTTGTGTCCACTCATGCACAACTAATGACCACGCTCCTTGTTCTCCTTCTCACCTCAGGATGAGGGCAAACCTTCCCCTGAACCGTTGAGCGGGTACCGGTTGTGTAGTCTTCCACATGAGATACCATCCTTGTTGATCTCTGGAACACAAATGTTCACACAGCCCCAGACACCCATTGCTTTTCCACTACATCATACTACTCTAAGTTACAGCTATTGATATATAAGTGAACCACTCTAAACTTGTACAACAAAAGGCACACCGGTTAATAAACAAAAATTACATAAGGCACAATAATCCCACATGGTTATGCAATAGATCTGTATCATCTACATATGCTGATAAAAGTAATTCAGCATGAGACAATGTCTTTTAGAATATAATAATTCAAACTAAAATCTGACTTTTTTGCTTTTCTGACCTGCTTGAAATTCAAGTTTGTGCCACTGAATAAACAAATTATGGCAATTTTAGATGTTTTGAAAATCTTTGATGTAAGCTACATTTGCACACCATATTGAATTTGTAGTAAGATAATATTGCAAAAATGCTTGTCAAAAGTTCTCCTGTTCTAGGAGAATATTTCATGGTTTCATAACAATGTGAATTACCACTCCTGGTCAAATAATGATGTTTTGTATTATTTTTTTTATTTTATTTTGATGGCCGCCATCTTGCAGTTATGAGTCACAATGACGATTTACTGTTTTTAAAACCTTAAAAATTGATTCCACACCCAGACGAGCCATAAAATCAATACCTGGCTTAACAAAATTCACTCAGGATTAACTGAGACATAAATTTTTCTCACACAAAGCATGAACAGGGGCTGACAAGAGCCTTTAGATTTTTGGCTCCATGTCCAGAAATATTCTCTGGACCATGGACAATAACTATGCCAAGCTTCATGCTTCGACCTAAAAATGCACAATTCTTAGCCCCATTTACACATATTGGCCTAGAAAAAAAGGAAAAACGGCAAAAAGAAACATTGACATTTAAAACATGTCTGGTTCTGGTTAAGTATGAATGTTTTCTTCTGTAGGTTGTCTATGTAGCCCGCAACGCAAAAGACAACATGGTGTCTTATTACCACTTTAATCGCATGAACTATGGTCAGCCAGCGCCTGGAGACTGGAACACCTTCTTCCAGAATTTCATGAAAGGAAAGAGTATGTATGAAATACTATGGTGCATATTATTCAGTCCATTTATTCCACATTGCTTTAAGTACTACTTGCTTGTGTTATTCTGTGGCCTCAGTGGTGTTTGGACCCTGGTACGACCATGTGAATGGCTGGTGGAAGAAGAAGCAGACTTATCCAAAAATTCATTACATGTTCTACGAAGATATGATTGAGGTAGGTTTTTTAGTGAATCTCTGTCTATTCAGGCAACTTTTCTAAAGTTCTCCTTTATTTGGCTGTGATGCAGCGACGATATTCAACCTTTTGTTTCTAGGACACTGGACGGGAAATCGACAAACTCTGCTCCTTTCTTGGTTTGTCTCCTTCAGCTGAAGAGAAGAGAATGATATTAGGTGGAACGGGGTTCGATAACATGAAAAAGAATGACATGGCCAACTATTCCACTTTCCCACTGATGGATTTCAAAATTTCTCCCTTCATGAGAAAAGGTATGGTGGACAAATATATGAAATGAAGAGAAAAAATACTGACATTCCACATTAAAGCTGCTGTCCGGAGTTTGAATCGCAGCGTCTCCCAAAACACTGGTGGTCCCTCCCTCCCTCTGATTTCGCCCCTTTATTTGTGCACGCGTGCAGTACATGAGAGGAGTGCCCAGAGTGCTGCAGCATCTTGCCTGTTTTGCTGTTTTCCACTCTTCTACATATAGTGCATTTAGTAAATAATAAAGGAATTACGTTAGAATGCTGTATTGAGTCTAACTTGTCCTAATACCAAAATAACATGAATCTGCTAGGACGAACTAGTAAAGTTTCAATATGTGATTACACTCGTGTATCCCTCTCGATGATGTTGTTTATCAAACTTAGTGCATTTACGAGTGTATATGTGTTACATTGTTTATTTATTTCTATCTAGAGTTCAGAATTGCATGACTCCTCTGACGAAGAGTATGTCCCAGACGCCCCAACATCTTCCTCCATAGGTCGGGCATCTAAACGAAGCCGTCAGGCGGGCTATGGAGGGCCGTGGTCGGGGAGCGACGCGAGCACCCCGAGCCAAAAAACGTCCTGCAGTCTCTTGGCCTGACAAGCCGTGGGATTGGTAACTTTTCTGGAAGTTGCTGAGCCCTGATGCTCTCTCCTCCACAAGCAAAACAAATGTGCGCGCGGTTGCGTAGTGCGTAGCTCGCCCACCTCTGCATGGGCTTGCTTGCTGTGCACGTAACCGTTGATTGACAGCATGACAAAGCGGAAGCTCGAACTTGATTGGTTGGCAGCGACCGGCGCTTTTTGGAATAACATGGGGGTCTATGAGAGGAAGGCGGAGCTCAGGAATAAATTTTCATATCGCGTTATACTAACTTTATATTATAGTATCGAACTAGACTAACACATTTAAGCTTTGTTAAAAAAATGATACATAAATTGAAAACAAACGGAAACTCCGGACAGCAGCTTTAAGCAAAAAGACCTGACTGATTCTCTGCGGTTCTGTAGGGAAGGTTGGTGACTGGAAGAACCACTTCACCGTGGCCCAGAACGAAGAGTTTGATGAAGACTACAAACAAAAGATGAAGGATCCCACCCTTCAGTTCCGTACTACAATCTGAACAGGACCAGACACACTGAGTGTATGTAAAGACGGGTTCATGACTGACCAGATGTGCCATTGCTAGAGTGTAGTAGAGGTGCTCAATGATTTTGTCTGTGTGTGTGTTTTTGTGCTGATAACTTCATATTATCAGCACAAAAACATCAAAGTGAATATGTCTGTCAAACAGAGAATGTATGTGCAGTAAGTTAATTACACAAATACGCAATATACCAAAAAAGCTGTATGATTGTAAATAGCATTGACACTAATATTTTGAAATGAAAATAACTTTAGTATGAGAGATCAATTGAAAATAAGTTAAATATATCCATATTTTTCATATGTAGTATTTGCAGTGAAACAAGAGTTCATTTCTGTTGTTTGTATTGTTTTCTTCTACGTGCTGATCAAATATCAATATCGAAATGATTTTTTTAAACAAGCTGAAAAGAACAGAAGATGCAGACTTTTGTACTTGACTCAGTCTCCCTTTCCATCTCTGATGTGAAGATGATCAAGCATATATGAGAACTTGTGATGTTTCGTCTGCAGTCAGAACTACAGGTTATGATTGACTTTTCCAGTTTGGTCCCCATGGTTTTGTATATGATTTTGTTCAGTCTAAAGAAGAAAGAATTAGGATGAAGTTGCTATATCTAATGTTTTTCTTACTGCCAACTAATCCCATGGGAGCACCAAAACCAGCAATTAATTGACCTTGCTAAGACATCCATCCATCCGTTATCTATACACCACTTAATCCTCATTAGGGTCTTGGGGGGAGTCTATCCCAGCTGACTTGGGGTGAAAGGCAGGAGACACCCTGGACAGGTCACCAGTCTATCACATGGCTACATATTAGGGATGTCTCGATCCGATCTGCTGGATCGATATCGAGTTCGATCCAGGCCAAAATGACTGGATCAAGCATTGGAGTTTTATATTAGAACTCGTTCGATCCGATCCATAAGCCCAATCTGTCTCATATATCCTCATCTTCACTTTTCATGACATGCCGTAACACAGACGAGCTGTTGCCATGGTTGCCATGTGCCCGTGTTTTCGTCATGTGAGCAGAGAGCGAAGAGAAGCCTGCGAACGGAGGAGAAAAGTAAAATAGCTTAGTGCAACGTTTGCAAAATGAGTGTCTCAAGGGGTGGCAGCAAAACCGGACATTTTAACACAACGAACTTAATAAAGCATCTGCAGAAGCATCATGGAAAGCAGTACGGAGACTTTTTACAGGCGAGTGCAAAACAAAAAGTGACCCGCGGCAACCATCATTGCAGGAAGCACTGCAGAAGAGTAGAAAACTCGCTCCAACGTCAAAATATAACAGAGAAAATTGTTGAGTTCATTTTTCTGGATGACCAACCACCTTGTGTGGTGGAAAATGTGGATTGTTGTAGTATTTTCGCGTGAACGTGTGCACCTTACGTTTCACTCTGTGGCCACTTGACGGCTTTTCTGTTGTACGTTTACTGTTTGTTTTTTGTTTTTTTGTTCTTTTCTACTGTTTTTCGGTTTAAATGTGATTAAGTAGCGAACTGTGGACATGTTTTCGTGTTAAATATGATTAGGTGACAGGTCTCTCCTTTTCTCATCCGCACGTCCACCCACCGGTGTCTAAATGGCATCAGAGGAGATCCTACGCTGCTCTCAGCTTCACTCGCATGAGAATGTTAGGACAAGCCAAGGTTTAATCGCCAGATATTATTTATATTCCATCAGTATTGAACACGTGTCAATAAAATAGTTGTTCACTGTGTTTTACATACAGTACAACATCAGCGGCTGCATGCAAAAGAAGAAAGACACTAGATTGCACTGTCACTGTTTACCCTTGTTGTTATGTTTTTGTTTTGGTGCAGCAAATCAGGTGTATAGCCTAGATTATGAGTGTTTTGATTGTGTGTCTTGAGAAGCCATGTGCAACTTACTGAGTACTACCTACATCGTTCTAGTGGAGATGCTATTATTTTATGTTAGTTCGCAAAATTATTTATTGCAGCCTTGCAATGCCATTGAGGTATATTGTAACTTTTCTGTTTATTAGATAGTTGATAGTTGATCCAGAAGCGATTTTTGAACAAGTTGGTGGATGAAGTTGCCAGCTCATCACTGGTTCCTATCTGGCAGACTGAGATTCAACAAGCTTCACTGAGGTTAGTGTGCATCAAAAGCCATCAAACACAGACGTCGCCAGGAAAGACGCTACAACTGTTGCATTCTTGAAATTAAGCCACTCCTGAACCAGAGGCAACATTGGACTGAGGAGATAAAGAACTGAACTGTTGCTTAGTGGTCCAAAATATTTTTTTTCAGATGAAAGGAAATTTTGCATTTCATTGGGAAATCAAGGTCTCAGAGTCTAAAAGAAGAATGGAGAGGCACAGAGTCCAGGGAGTTTGAAATCCAGTGTGAAGTTTTCAGTCTGCAATGATTTTGGGTTCTACATCATCTGCTGTGTTTTATCAAGTCCATCTAAGAGGGGATTTTACAGCACTTACTTCCATTAGCTGACAAGCTTTACGGAGATTCCAGCAGACTGTGGTTTGCTGATCATAATATTGCTGTGCTTGACTTGCCAGCCTCACTAAGCTGCCCCATATGAAGGAAACGTAAGTTCACGCGAAGGGCCGGGGAGTCAGATTTTTGACGGGTAGTCGGAAGAAACTACAACACCTGTTGATACTTGGCCATAGACTGGTTTCATTACTTTCTCTCAAAATTGTGGTTTCCGTGTCATCGAGTTCACGTTCATTCTCAGCCATCTCCTCTTCTGGTGTTTCATTTTCTTCCCTGCTTTCCTCTGCAACCCTTCCATTTGCACTCTGCAGCTCAGAATCTATATCCTGTGGATAAGTCTCATCCATCTGGCAGCATGAGAGACCAGCAAGGACGCTTGTTGTTCCTCGAGGTTTGACAGTTTTTTTTTAACTCCCTGTTTTCCTCCATGAGTGCAAGACAGTTGCAGCAGTGTCTCCTCTTTGACTGAAGTCTGCGTAAACGGTAGCAGTACAGGGCTTCAGTTGCTGCAGAGTGAAAGAATGAAACGGACCAGGGATGCTCTGAAAAGTGGAATTCGTACAGTCTGTCTGTGAGACAGACTGTACAAGGATGCTTTGATCAATGCTAATCATAGGTTTTTTTGGTTGTTGTTCTTTAACTAGATGCCCTGAAAGCCATTAGCAAACAGTCACTTAATTTTTGCAGTTCTCTGCACTCCAGCTGCCACTGCCTGGACAGAGCTGAGTCAGCAGCTGGAAGGCAAGATGTCTGCAAAGGCCTTGTACACTTTTGTGAAGTTGAACAGACACAACATCTGGTCAGCTTTGGAATTCAGTCATCAGGAAAGTGATCCTGAAAATACTGTTGACGCGGAGACTCAGGTTGCATTTGTCCTGGACAAAAAGACTGTCAGACTTTTCAGCATGAAGTACCTTTTGAGGAATGGGTTAAATTCATTCCTGTAAAAGTTGAGTACAAAGACAAGTTTTCTCCATCTCAGAAAAGGTAATACACAGTTTTGAAGCCTGACACTTGGACTCGTGTCATAAATTATCTAATTTGGACGAAGATAAAAAAATTTAAAAAAAAACTCATACACATTTGTGTTCCAAAGAGCCAAGGTTTATCCAACTGTCACGAATAATTACACAGAGATTAGAGGCTACTGTAAGGAGTGTCATGGCCATTTTGAAATGGCATGTGACAGAGAGCCAGCAATTAATTGTCCAATGATGCTCCAGTGTTACATAAAAAATGCAAATATCTCCCTGCACACTGGCTGTTCCTAGCAGTTCATATCTGAAAACCTGCGTGAGCAGATTGCAAAAGAGCTGTATGAGGGCAGGATGGAACCAGCCATATGGAGATCAGTGAAGGAGGTCTACTGGATGTTGGAGATCCTGAGCCAAGCCACCTACCTAATTTGGCCACCCTTCTTTGGAAAGCCAAACAAGAGAGAAAAGATCTGGAATTGTAGGACACAGATCCTATTATACAGTGCCTTGTGAAAGTATTCGGCCCCCTTGAACTTTTCAACCTTTCGCCACATTTCAGGCTTCAAACATAAAGATATAAAATTTTAATTTTTTGTCAAGAATCAACAACAATTGGGACACAATCGTGAAGTGGAATGAAATTTATTGGATATTTTAAACTTTTTTAACAAATAAAAACCTGAAAAGTGGGGTGTGCAATATTATTCGGCCCCCTTGCATTAATACTTTGTAGCGCCACCTTTTGCTGCAATTACAGCTGCAAGTCGCTTGGGGTATGTCTATCAGTTTTTCACATCGAGAGACTGAAATTCTTGCCCATTCTTCCATGCAAAACAGTTTGAGCTCAGTGAGGTTGGATGGAGAGCGTTTGTGAACAGCAGTCTTCAGCTCTGCCCACAGATTCTGGATTGGATTCAGGTCTGGACTTTGACTTGGCCATTCTAACACCTGGATACGTTTATTTGTGAACCATTCCATTGTAGATTTGGCTTTATGTTTTGGATCATTGTCCTGTTGGAAGATAAATCTCCGTCCCAGTCTCAGGTCTTTTGCAGACTCCAACAGGTTTTCTTCCAGAATGGTCCTGTATTTGGCTCCATTCATCTTCCCATCAATTTTAACCATCTTCCCTGTCCCTGCTGAAGAAAAGCAGGCCCAAACCATGAGGCTGCCACCACCATGTTTGACAGTGGGGATGGTGTGTTCAGGGTGATGAGCTGTTTTGCCCTTACGCCAAACATATCGTTTTGCATTGTGGCCAAAAAGTTTGATTTTGGTTTCATCTGACCAGAGCACCTTCTTCCACATGTTTGGTGTGTCTCCCAGGTGGCTTGTGGCAAACTTCAAACGAGACTTTTTATGGATATCTTTGAGAAATGGCTTACTTCTTGCCACTCTTCCATAAAGGCCAGATTTGTGCAGTGTACGACTGATTGTTGTCCTATGGACAGACTCTCCCACCTCAGCTGTAGATCTCTGCAGTTCATCCAGAGTGATCATGGGCCTCTTGGCTGCATCTCTGATCAGTCTTCTCCTTGTTCGAGGTGAAAGTTTAGAGGGACGGCCGGGTCTTGGTAGATTTGCAGTGGTCTGATACTCCTTCCATTTCAATATGATTGCTTGCACAGTGCTCCTTGAGATGTTTAAAGCTTGGGAAATCTTTTTGTATCCAAATCCAGCTTTAAACTTCTCCACAACAGTATCTGGGACCTGCCTGGTGTGTTCCTTGGTCTTCATGATGCTCTCTGCACTTTAAACAGAACCCTGAGACTATCACAGAGCAGGTGCATTTATACAGAGACTTGATTACACACAGGTGGATTCTATTTATCATCATCAGTCATTTAGGACAACATTGGATCATTCAGAGATCCTCACTGAACTTCTGGAGTGAGTTTGCTGCACTGAAAGTAAAGGGGCCAAATAATATTGCACACCCCACTTTTCAGTTTTTTGTTTGTTAAAAAAGTATAAAATATGCAATAAATTTCATTCCACTTGTGTCCCACTTGTTGTTGATTCTTGACAAAAAATTAGAATTTTATATCTTTATGTTTGAAGCCTGAAATGTGGCAAAAGGTTGAAAAGTTAAAGGGGGCCGAATACTTTCACAAGGCACTGTATCTTTGCAATTATTAAAATATAGTGCACCTCACAGTGGGAGCATTAGAGATATTGGACTGGACAAGTTTTTCTGTCACTACTGGAGTCAAACTCAGCTGCATGTATACAAGACATTGTCCAAGACATCTCACCCAACACTGTGTTTTGATGTAACTGGCTCAGTAGTAAGAAAACTGGTGAGATCAAATAATACACACGTGGACAAAATTGTTGGTACCCCTCAGTTAAAGAAGGAAAAACCCACAATTCTCACTGAAATCACTTGAAACTCACAAAAGTAACAATAAATAAAAATTTATTGAAAATTAAATAATCAAAATCAGCCATCACTTTTGAATTGTTGATTAACATAATTATTTAAAAAAAACAAACTAATGAAATAGGGCTGGACAAAAATGATGGTACCCATAACTTAATATTTTGTTGCACAACCTTTTGAGGCAATCACTGCAATTAAACGATTTCTGTTTTTGTCAGTGAGCGTTCTGCAGCTGTCAACAGGTATTTTGGCCCACTCCTCATGAGCAAACAGCTCCAGTTGTCTCAGATTTGATGGGTGTCTTCTCCAAATGGCATGTTTTCAGCTCCTTCCACATATGTTCAATGGGATTCAGATCTGGGCTCATAGAAGGCCACTTTAGAATAGTCCAACGCTTTTCTCTCAGCCATTCTTGGGTGTTTTTGGCTGTGTGTTTTGGATCGTTGTCCTGTTGGAAGACCCATGACCTGCGACTGAGACCAAGCTTTCTGACACTAGGCAGCACATTTCTCTCCAGAATGCCTTGATAGTCTTCAGATTTCATCGTACCTTGCACACTTTCAAGACACCCTGTGCCAGATGCAGCAAAGCAGCCCCAAAACATTACTGAGCCTCCTCCATGTTTCACCGTAGGGACAGTGTTCTTTTCTTCGTATGCTTGGTTTTTGAGTCTATGAACATAGAGTTGATGTGCCTTACCAAAAAGCTCCAGTTTGGTCTCATCTGTCCAAAGGACATTCTCCCAGAAGCTTTGTGGCTTGTCAACGTGCATTTTTGCAAATTCCAGTCTGGCTTTTTTATGAGTTTTTTTCAGCAGTGGTGTCCTCCTTGGTCGTCTCCCATGAAGTCCACTTTGGCTCAAACAACGACGAATGGTGCGATCTGACACTGATGTACCTTGGCCTTGGAGTTCACCTTTAATTTCTTTGGAGGTTGCTCTGGGCTCTTTGGATACAATTCCAACGATCCGTCTCTTCAATTTGTCATCAATTTTCCTCTTGCGGCCACGTCCAGGGAGGTTGGCTACTGTCCCGTGGGTCTTGAACTTCTGAATAATATGAGCCACTGTTGTCACAGGAACTTCAAGCTGTTTAGAGATGGTCTTACAGCCTTTACCTTTAAGGTGTTTGTCTATAATTTTTTTTCGGATGTCCTGGGACAATTCTCTCCTTCGCTTTCTGTTGTCCATGTTCAGTGTGGTACACACCTTTTCACCAAACAGCAGGGTGACTACTTGTCTCCCTTTAAATAGGCAGACTGACTGATTATGAGTTTGGAAACACCTGTGATGTCAATTAAATGACACACCTGAGTTAATCATGTCACTCTGGTCAAATAGTTTTCAATCTTTTATAGAGGTACCATCATTTTTGTCCAGCCCTATTTCATTAGTTTGTTTTTTTAAAATAATTATGTTAATCAATAATTCAAAAGTAATGGCTGTTTTTGATTATTTAATTTTCAATAAATTTTTATTTATTGTTACTTTTGTGAGTTTCAAGTGATTTCAGTGAGAATTGTGGGTTTTTCCTTCTTTAACTGAGGGGTACCAACAATTTTGTCCACGTGTGTACATCTGGCTATTTCTTCTTGTGTCAAGGCGTTCTGACAGCACTAACTGCTCCAGTGTCCCAGTGGTGCAAATGCTGTCAGAGAGACATGATCTTAATGCCTTTGCAAATTGGCTGACAGATTAGATTTGTGCAGGTGCAACTGTTGCAAAGGAAGCTGTGAGTGATTTTTCTCTGGCCCTTCTTGGAGCTCTGGTCAAGGCTTTCACTCCTTATCGTGATCTAAAGACCTGCATTAATGAGTGCTTTCATGTCTTACGTGGGAACCAGTCTGCAAAACTTCCCCCTTGTTTTGTCAGGGCTGATGTCGCACACTGCATCAACATGATCTGCCAGTGGGACTGCCTGAAAAACAAAACACACCATGTCAAAGATTTCTTTGTCATGTCCTTAGCACAACTTCTTCAGTCGCAATCCTTGGACTACGCAAAACAGCTCTTATGTGCTATCACTGTTGTCGCCCTCAGTGAGGCAGAGGGTGACGACAGTTCTAGAGTCCCTCTCACATCAGAAAAGTGCAAGAAATATCTGAAAGCACAAATTGGAGAAGACTCCATCATCATTCCAAATGAAAAGACAGAGGAAATGGAGAAAGTGGATCTATGTGATGATATCCAGACTGACCTACAACACGGGTAACATTACGGGTAACAGAAATATGCAAGGAGAGCAGGTCACTTGCTGCAGCTAACGGGATTGAGATTATAGTCATTTCCTCCCCATATTTCCCATTCCACATTCCCAATAGAATATGACTTAGTTACTTACCACTCTGGACAGGAATAATGGTCCCAGCAAGCTCAGCCACTGTTGAAGCCGAATTCAAAATGATAAAACATGGCCTTTTCAAACATGAAAACTTGCCTGTTCGAGTTCAGCGCTTCATTGCTCGTCATCTTTCCTTCACTGAAGGAACTATGCAGATTTGTTCTGCAAAAGAAAAAAAGCAAAGATGATGCAACAATGGGATCAGTGATAGTCACAGAAGCCAATCCAGCATCCATGACTGTTCACAGTGCAGAAGACAAGAT
Source organism: Acanthochromis polyacanthus (assembly GCF_021347895.1). Taxonomy (NCBI): domain Eukaryota; kingdom Metazoa; phylum Chordata; class Actinopteri; family Pomacentridae; genus Acanthochromis; species Acanthochromis polyacanthus. Next base: position 21,100,233 of record NC_067130.1, read on the forward strand.
GAAAATGGATGCTCACCCTTTTGTGGAATCTGATGCTGCCACAAACATTCCTCCAACAGATGAAGATGCGGTTGAAAATTGAAGGGGCCTAGAGGTTCCACCCAAAAAAGGAAGAGGACTTCCTGCGTCTCTCTTTGTACTGAATGGCTCCGCGCAGATCCATCTTTTGGAGCCAAAAGAGCAAAGGTAGGATTATTAAAAAATAGAAACCTTCATCAGCCTATTAGACCTGGTAAATCGATGATCTTTGTGCTGAACACCTGTGCATTTGATGCGTTTTGTCACTGCTTGTGTTGTGCTTTCTGTGAGCTCTACATTTCAAAATGCTGCTAGTAAAGACAGTGACACAGGCATTGTCACAGATGGTGTGACCAAACAGACATACTCACGGAGGGCAGAGCTGCTTAGTGCAATGTTCGAAACAGTCCAGTTGAGGTTTGGTGCCCTCCAAGTTGATGTACAGTGCAGCATCTCTGCTGTTGTTGCAAAGACAATGAGAAATGTATCCAGTGTTTACCTCACAAAACACTGCTCTTCACAGTACTTCTATTTCAGCAACGGAATGACAAGGGAAGTACCACCTATTTCTCCTGCCATTTCTGTCCTGATGGATTCTGGTATGGCCCAGCTTCACACTGCTGTGGAAGAAGGACTCCACCTTCTTGAGTCTCCCTGCCTCAGGCCAATCCTGAATCATTCTCAGTGTCCATCAGAATTCACAACAGCCGACAGCACCCCAGGAAATGTGCTCTGTGCAAGTACAGTTACTCACAGCTACAGCTTTGGACAAGTAACATGGATTGACACGGACCTTGCAAATCAAGCAGAATTTTCCATGAGTGAATTTCTCTCCAATATGGGTCTCCAAGGAAAGACATTCACTTGGGAGCAGTCATTGCTTTCAGGTAAGCTTTTTTTATTACTGGTTTTGAGTTAAATGTGATTAAGTAGCGAACTGTAAACATGTTTTCCTGTTAAATATGACTAGATCGTGAACTGTAAACAGGTTTCTCCATCTCTTCTCATCCGTATGTCCACCACCAGTGTCTAAATGTTATCGGGGGAGATGCTCTGCCACTCTCAGCTTCACTCATATGAGGACGTCAGGAATAAAATAAAAAAAAATCCATCAACTGATCAATAACACGTCCAGAAAGCAGAAAGTTTTACTGACCACTAGATGCCCTACTCGAGCACTGTGTGTCATTGGACAGGTTGCATTTCAGACAAACTCTGATATCATGATATCTGGAATAAATACTGCACCATTTCTGTGTTTAACCTTTGTGTTGTTTGTTTGTTTCAGCTGAGTCCAAGCAACTGACAGGAGCTCTGATACTACATTGAACACTTGTCATTTAAAGATGATGGGATGAGTTCACCTATTTACTCTGATCAAACTAAGCAAAAAGAGAAAGTCTCAACTAAAAGTTCTGCTTGTTTACACCTTTCACATTATGGACCTTCTTTGATGGTGGATTTTGGAGAACCATATTTTATGGCCGGACAATGAGATGAGCCCAAAACATAATATACTCTTCTATGTGAAGCCATGGCTCCACTGCTACCAACAGTTGTGTGGCTATTAGAGGCTATTTGGAAACTGTGTCATTGTGAAAGCTAAGAAATCAAATACTGACATAGTTCCACAAAAAGTTGAAGACGGTTAGAAAAACATAGCTCCTGTTATCATTTTAAGGTGTGAGTCTGCTTGGAGACGCCTCTACAGACGGCAGGAAGTTTTTAGCAGAGGATCTTTACGGCACAACAGCTGTGCACTCTGAGCGTTTCTAGTCGGAACTATTTTCGTGACGCACCACAAGTGCCTTCGCCGGTGTTCGGAGCAACGTAGCTGTTCCAATGTTCGCTGCTGGATGTGGGTTTATCTCCCACTAAACGACTTCAGAAAATGAGGACTGCTTGCTGACACACATTACCTCAAGTACGCTGTCGTATCTGAAGTTCATAAATGAATATTTAACGACAACTAGCTTCATAACAACGAGCTAGCAACGAAGTAATGGGCAGAAGTGAGAAGAGCTGACAGGAACTCTGGTCAGCTAGTTTATATCAGAAAGTTTAACTTCTTTTTTAATCACCATGGTGCCGTTAAAGCGAAGAAAAATCGTCTCCTCGGATACTGGGAGTACTGGGAGTGACTGCAGTGGGAATCAAGCACCAACAAAGTTCCCTCAGGTGGTTTTATTTCTGCTGGAGAGGAAGATGGGAGCCAGTAGAAGAGCTTTCCTCTGTCAGCTCGGACGAACTAAAGGCTTTCATGTGCAGGAGCAGTTCAGGTAAGATGACAGGAACTGCAGTGAGAAGGGTCAAAGAGTCAGACTAATTCCTGGATAGATTTTCTGTGGGTCAGACAAGGAAGAATCTGGGGTGCCAATGAAAGCACAATGTGAGGGATGATCTCTTTAAACAGTATTCATTTTTGACAATTTGATCAATATTTGTGAAATACTTCTGTCACTGAAATGGGAAATGCTATTTTAAGATGCGTTTTTGCACTGATTTTTTGTTTGTTTTTGCACAAAGTTACTTTTTAATGTTGAGTACTGTCTTTTTTTTATGTCCAGCTCTTACTGATGTTGCGATTATTTAACAAAGGTCACAAATATTTAATTTCAATTTTACCAATTCATTGTTTTTTGACCACCTGGATTTTTTTATTATAGTTTTTAGTTAGTCTTACTTAAGCAAGATGAAACCGGGACTTTGGAGAGATTTTATTTGGGACTATTGTTGGTAGAGCTGCAACAAACAATTATTTTCATTGTGGATTACCTGCTGAAGATTTCACTGATTAACTGATCAGCTGTCTGGCCTCTAAAAGTTCAGATTTTTTAAAAAAAAAAGATTGGTGCTTCCCAAAGCCCCAGATGACAAATATCTTGTTTCGTTTAACATTCAGTTCATAGTCATAGAGAATAGAAATCAGAAAATATTCACATTCGGGAAATTTGAAAATGATCAAATTTAAGTGTCATAGCATCCTAAAATTGAAAGATTATTAATCAAATATAGGCTGCACACTTTAAACCCTGTTCTTTCAGCTTCACTGTTTCTGTCGTTCTTTCACAGTGAAAGCGTCACACATGTTATTTCTGAAACAACTCTGCTGATGAGGTCAGAGCGTGGCTGGACTCTCAGGCCAGAGGTGAAAGCCAGACAGCGGTTCACCTCCTGGACATCAGCTGGTACACAGAGAGCATGCGTGCAGGCCGCCCAGTAGAGATCCTGGAAAGACATAAACTGCAGGTAAGCTCTACCGTACACTGTAATGCATCAACCTGTGCATTAATCTAAGAATTACTAACAGAAATCTTCTAAAGAGCCAGTTTGTGAGTACAAACATTATAAGCTGAGTGAAGATGCATCATCAGGTAATTAACTGTCAGAGCAACTCTCCACTGATTAAATGATGAGTATTACCCATAGCACAGACTGTAAAAAAATGACAGAGCCGTGGAGTCTGAAAAGTGAAGCCAGAGACCTGCATTCTTTCTAACAGCCAGCAGGGGACAACTTCTGCGGTCGTACAAAAAAGCATGCAAGTTTATTTACAGTATATAGCACCTCATCTTACACAGAGGATATTCAAAGTGCTTTACTGGCAAAAGTAATCAAATGAACATGTAATAGATTAAATACAATGTTGAAGTAAATGAGTTTAATTAAATATGTAAAAAGCAGACAAGTTAGATAAAGTACACAACTTTATAGAATAATTCAAACTGATGGACAAAAATAGCAGAAACAGAAGATGTGGGAAAAAAATGTACAAAAAATAGAAATAAGGTTAAAATTAGGTGGGAAAAAAGTGCAGGAAAATTTGATAAAAGAAGATGCAATAAGTCAGATTGCATAGATGAGACATGATCCATTTCCCACTTTATCTCTAAACATCTTCCTATTGAGTTAATGGTGCTCCTTCAACACAGCATGGAGTTCAGGTTATAAATTACAGTCCTTTTTGGAGTAAAATAGATGATAAAACAGGCTATGATTTAGAGCAGAGCTACATACTAAAAATATTGTCTCTGACTGACATGTCACCCACCTTTGTGGTCTTTTACATCTTTAGAATTTGATGTGAGATAAGTTTTGTATGCCAAAGTTTGCATGTAAACCCGTTTACACCGATTTTTGTGACACTGCAAATAAGTCCACATCACCATTTTGACATGTCAATTTTTTTTTTTAATTCTATTGACTTAACAAGCCTCAAAGTTGGTAAAATCTTGAACCAAGAACTGCATTTTCGGTAGGAAATATGAATACATCCTTGTATACACCCAAACTTCTCAGGTAATGTTTCTGTGAAGATGAAAATCCAAAACTCCCCTATCTGAAAATATGAAATTCTCAAAATTCTGGCAAAATACTTTTCAGAACATGAACAGCACTCAGAGAGCGCAGTACTCCACCAAGGCTGTTCAGTAGTTGTATCATTTCCGACGGATGAAATCTTTAATAAAAATGACCTTAGACTGAGCACAGACATGTGTTACGCATGTGTATGTTATGTATGGATACTGAATTGTGTGACCTAAATGTGTAGCGGAATTGATTGGACTCGGAAACATCACCACAATCTAATCATTTGATCCTTGTATAATTTCCGACAGATAAGTCCCAATAAGTCTGCAGCAGCTGATTTGTAGTAGGATCACAGTCATGCAGCTGACGTGGTGTTCACAGTGACGCCATGCTGCTATCTTTCAATGACAGAGAAATCTGTAACAAATCCGTGTGTCCAGACTATAAGCTGCATCACTGCCAAAATCCAATCACTCTTGGTCATTGTGTCATTTCTGACCTTTCCTGAAAATTTCATCCAAATCAGTTAGTCTATTTTTGAATAATGTTGCTAACAGACAGGCGACAGGCAAACGTACGCAGATCGTCACATAACTCCGCTGCGTTCCTTGGTAGAGTAACTATATCATAAGTAAACCCTTTGGTCAGTTGTACTTGATTCACGTTTAGCTGCTTGATAGATTTGGATTTTAGTGGGAGTTGAACGTGTCTTAAATCCCTGCATGTGTTCCAGGAGCAGCAGATCAATGAAGCAGAGGTTGTTCTGTTCTCGGTGCCTAGCTATGCCTGTCAGAGAAGGACCACTCTGGACAACCACAACACCACGCTCACTGTATGTGGTGTCCCCCCAGCAAACACAAACACACACACCTCTGATTTTAGCTTGAAACATATGTCATAAAAACACACTTTATGTCTCAGGATGCTCTGTCACTGCTGGCTGAAAACGCTGAGCTCAGTGAGGAGGACGGGAGAGGTGTTGCGTTTCGACGGGCCGCCGCTGTGCTGAAGGCGCTCCCAGCTCCGGTGACAGCCATGTCTCAGCTCAGAGGGCTGCCCTGTCTGGGAGATCACTCACTCAGAGTCATCAAAGTCAGTGGAACCATTTCTACAGCTTTCTAATTGTCTTTTAGCTGCTCCACGACACCATCTAATAACCTCTTTTTTTTTTGTTCATCTGGGCTTGCAGGACATTTTGGAGAATGAAGCATCAGATGAGGTTGAATCTACCAAACAGTCTGAGCGGTTTAAAGCGCTAAAGGTATGTCAGCTCTTTCCTATCACCATGGAAATTTGAACACTGGTTCGTGAAATAGGAGTGTCATGCATACAGTAGTTGAACAACTGAAACAAAAACAGCACTCAGAGAGCGCAGTACCCTGCCAAGGCTGTTCATTGTTTATTAGTTATTGATGGTCAGAAATCACAGCAACATAGAATGTGACCATTTAATATAGATGTACCCAAAAACAAAATGACCTTTCACTGAGCGCAGACATGTGTTATGTATGTGTACGTTATGTACGGATACCGAATCACGTAACCTAAATATGTACTGGGTGGTGGGAATTGATGGGACTAGGAAACACCCCCACAGCTAAATCAGTTGTTCCTTGTATCATTTCTGATGGATAAGTACAGATAAGTTTGTAGTGGTGGATTTGTAGTAGAATCACAATCATGTGATCATCAGCAGGCACCTGATGTAGTGTTTCCCTTGTTGTCATAGTTACAATGATGACGCCTTGCAATGATAAAGAAATCTTTAACAAATTCATGGATCCAGTAGCCTAGTCATGCTATACCCATGTTTCTGACGGCACAAGGGTCTAGGGAAGCTCGACAGGGAGGGACGCGGGCTAAAAGGTTGTCTATCAAATCCCTCTGCAGCAATTGGGTAGGTATACAACCAATCAACGCAACGAATAGGCTGACGTAGTTCCGAGAGCACCGACGGATTGTGGCTAAGTCCCATTAGCTTCCCAACCAGCGGAGCCGCGGAGCCAACTGGTATATTAAGGATTTGCCATATCCCGTCGGCATAAGTCCAAATACGTCTTTCTTCTCAATGAAACACTTAAGTGCCATCCTTTGTTTTTCTTTCAAGTTGAATTTTAGCTTCAAATCTTTAAGGGCTGTGGCCAAACCCGAGTCGAAAGATAAACTGTTTATTGTGCGCCGGTTGTTTCTGTCAGAATCGTCGCGCCTCTGTCGTCACTTCGTTACGCCCGCCTTCTGACTCTACACTTCATGGTGATTGGTCCGGCCAGTTTTAGGAGAATCCAGCCTCGAGCCTTATGGAGGGTAACTAGACCCACCCTGGCAGAGAATTAAATTCGTTGCCGTGGGTTGTCTAGCGCGGCTAGGCTATGGCTCCAGACTATAGGCTGCCAAAATCTGTTCAATTGGTCCTTGTGTCATTTCTGAGCTTCCCTGAAAATGTCATGTAAATCCGTTTGTCCGCTTTTGAGTAATGTTGCTAACAGACAGACAGACAAACCGACACTGATCGTTACATAACTCTGCCAAGGAACGCAGCGGAGTTGTGTGATCTGGTGAATAAATGAATGTAAAGTCAACAAGGCAGTTAAATGAACAGTAAAGAAGTATTGTCTTTGCACAAATTGAAAGCCTGTTCTGTTTCCTTTCACTGGATGTGTTTCAGGTTTTGACGGGTATTTTTGGGGTTGGAGCAAAAACAGCAGACCGATGGATCAGAGATGGGATACACAACCTCCATCAGCTACGAGAATCAGGAGCAACACTCAATCGAGCACAACAAGCAGGTGTGTGTCTTGGGACTTGGTATGTATGAATATACTGCATTTAAAGAGCCCATAATAATCATTTAATATCCCTCCTTCTTTAGAGCTGCATTTTGGTTCCTGCTGTGTCTTGTATTGCTGGCTGTTTGTGTCTTTAAAAAGACTTACAAAGGTCAAAGTTACACAAAAGGGAGTTATGTCCCACCTTTAACTCTGCTCCTTACCTGCCTGGAACGTCTCATTTAAAGTCCAGACTTTTCTTCCATTACATTTCTACAAAGAAGCATCTCATTGTACACAAAAACACAATGACGTGAAAGCATAAAATAGTATTGTCAGGTTGGTAACACTTCATGATACGTGGCTCAGAGCTGTTTTAGGGTGACCACTCAGACTGAGGTTGTGCCAATAAGATAACAAGAAAAAATGTGAAAGGCTGCTGGTTTTCCAAAAATCGACGTTTACTTTGCAAAGGAAAACTGCAAATTGACTTACTGGCTGATGAGAAGGTCTTGTTGATGTGCAGAAAATTATTTAAATGCTGAAGAAAAATACTTTATGACTGCACAGCAAGCCAAGAATCCTCTGCTTGTAGAATATGAGTCTAAACTAAATGTAGAAATGTCACAGGAGCATTAAATTTCAGTTTGGTTCTTTTTTATAGCACTCAACAAGGTGGTTAAATCAGTAGGGAAGATTGAAGTTTTATATAAGGCAAACACAGACAACACTCAAAATGCTAAATCCAGGAGAGAAATGGAGGGAATTTTTTTACACCTCACAGTAAACATACAGTCAGGTCCATAAATGTTTGGACATTGACACAATTTTCAGCATTTCTGCTCTGTACACCAGCACGGTGGATTTGAAATGAAACAATCAAGATGTGTTTTAAGTGCAGACTTTCAGCTTTGATTAGAGGGTATTTACATCCAAATCAGGTGAACGGTGTAGGAATTGTAACAAATTTTATATGTGTCCTCCGCCTTTTTATGGGACCAAAAGTAATTGGACAAACTAACATAATCATAAATGAAACTTTAACTGTCAATATTTGGTTGCAAATCCTCTGCAGTCAATGACAGCCTGAAGTCTGGAGCCCAACGACATCACCAGACGCTGGGTTTGATTCTTGGTGATGTTCTGCCAGGCCTCTGTTGCTGCCGTCTTCACTTCCTGCTTGTGCTTGGGACATTTTCCCTGCAGTTTTGTCTTCGGCAAGTAAAATGCATGCTCAGTTGGATTCAAGTCAGGTGATTGACTTGGCCGTTGCAGAACCTTCCACTTCTTTGCCTTAAAACACTCTTCGGTTGCCTTTGCAGTGTGCTTTGGTCGTTGTCCATCTGCAGCATGAAGCACCATCCACTGAGTTCTGAAACATTTTGGCTGAATATGAGCATAAAATATTGCCCGAAACCTTTCAGAATTCGTCTTGCTGCTTTTGTCAACAGTCACGTCATCAATAAATATAAGAGAAAACCAGTTCCTTTGGCAGCCATACATGCCCACACCATTTCACTCCTACCACTGTGCTTCACTGATGAGCTGGTTTGCTTTGTATGTTGGGCATTTCCTTCCCTTCTCCTTACTCTTATCATCATTCTGGTATAAATCAGAGCTTTGCCTCATCTGTCCATAGGATGTTGTTGCAGAACTGCACAGACTCTTTTAGATGTTTTTGAAAACTAATCTGGCCTTCCTGTTTTCAGGATCACCAATGGTTTACAGCTTGCTGTGAACCCTCTGTATTCACTCTGGTGAATTCTTGTCTTTATTGTTCACCTCCTGGAAAGTGTTCTTGATCTGGCCAGCTGTTGTGAAGGGGTTTGTCTTGACCAGGGAAAGGATTCTTCGGTCATCCACCACACTTGTTTTCTGTGGTCTTCTGGGTCTTTTGGTGCTGCTGAGCTCACCAGTGCATTCTTTCTTTTTAAGAATGTACCAAACAGTTGATTTGGTCACACCTAATGTTTTTTCTAAATTGCCACCTGACCCTGACAGCAACCTTGGTACATTTAAAGAAGCCATGCAAAGGTTTACCTTCATTCTATGAATATTTTCAGAGTTTCAGGCCCTTAGTGCACATAGCACACCGGCATATGTCTATCTGCAGTACTTTTGAAGTTATGAGGATTCACACAGGCTGGAAAAACAGCACGAGTTAAAATAGCGCAAAATTTCAACCCACCTCAAATGTACTTCAAAGGACTATAATGTTGAAACTATAGTATGAAGGTAAAACTGTGCATGGCTTCATTAGATATGCTAAAGTTATTTTACATTAAAAATCAGCTGATTCTAAAGGGAGTGAGATGGGAGACACTGATTGATTGATTCATGAAAGGACTCACATAATATAAAGTGCAACTCCAGTCTAAAATAATGGAGGAAGCGGCGTCTACATAATTGAAAAGCTGATATTTTTCTTGAGGACTGTGGCCGATAATATCCACAGAAAGTGACATAAATCTCCCCAACAGAAGACCAGGACACTGCAACGTCTCAGTTTGGAAAAAATCAAGAGAAAATTGTCCACTTGCTTTGTTATTGTTTGTTTTTCCCCCCTTCCTTTGTGAAATACACTTAAATCGTAAATTGTTGTCTTTCAGGTCTGGAGCACTACGACGACCTCAAGCAGCAGGTCACTAAAGCAGAGGCTGATGCCATCACTGAGATCGTGCAGGAAGCCGTCATTTCTGTGTTACCAGGCGCTCAGGTTGTTCTAACCGGAGGATTCAGGAGGTAAAAAAGCAACATTCACAACCTGCTATGACCACCTCAGGTTTAATACAGCTTACAAAGAAATTATTAAGCCTGACAGTCAGAAAGTGTTTGAGCTTTATGTTACCTGGGACACTCTTGTGTGTACACCGATCTGCCACAACATGACCACTGACAGGTGAGGTGAATAACATCGATCATCTTGTTACAATGCAACATTCTGCTGGGAAACTTTGATTCAGCAGGACAATGCACCCCGACACACCACAAAAACTGCTCAGGAGTGTCTCGGGGAACACGACAGAGCTAAAGTTTTCACCCGGGTTGCACACTTCCCAGATCCAAATCTTACATCTGTTGGATGTGCCAGGATAAGCCTGATCTAGGTAGATCCCACCTTGCAACCCACAGGATTCATTGCCACTATCCCGGTGCCACAGGACATCCCCAGAACCACTGGGCCAGAGGAGTTTTAGCAACATTAAAGGGGCCAACACAATACTAGGCATGTGGTCATAATGTTATGTCTGATCGGTGTGTATGTGCATTTTGGAAATGTGGTTTGGAGGGTAAATGTGATACCAGAAGAAAGCATTTCAGAGAAAAACATTTTAAAAAATGTGCAGAAGGTTAATAGAAATATGTCACTGATGCTGTTTCTGCAGAGGGAAGCAGACAGGCCATGATGTAGACTTCCTAATAACACACCCAGAGGAGGGCAGAGAGGTGGGACTGATGCCTAAAATCGTTTTCTGGTTGGAATCAAAGGTAACTGTTGAGTCCCTGCCTGTTCAGTGATTTTTAATAAGGTTAAGCAACTCCAGAATCTCCAATTTATCCCTTGAAGACTCTTTAGCAATGCCCATCTATGTCAAACTAAGGGGTCCAAAATGAAGACAGATGCACTAACATTTTGCTAAATATCAGTCAGCTAGTTATTAATCAGTAACTGAGTGTGGATTCATTATATTTTTGTCGCAGTAAAAAGTGAAGATGTCTGAATACTCTTCTCCACACATCACAATGGACCTGATAGTAAGCAGTCAACAGGTGACTGATGTGTAGACTTTAGGCTTTAATTTAAAGGGTTTGGCAAATATATTGCATTAGTCATTATTTACACATATATTCTACACAATAAATTTGTGAAATGTAATATGACAGAATCATCCATTAAGGCCTCACAGTCTAGAAAAAAATATTTCGTTCCTCAACTCCTGACTGTCTCTCCAGGGTTTTCTGTTGTACCAGAAAACTACAAGGAACTCATACCTGGAGGTAAAGGACGGTCCTGGTCGACCCTCCTCCAACATGGACCGATTCGAGAGATGTTTGTCCATCTTTAAGCTGGCCGAGAAGGAAGAACGAGCAATCAAAGTGACAGAAAACACTGTAAAAACCAAGGACAGTGTCAGAGACCACACGCAGTCAGAGACGGATCAAGATCCACAATCTCATTCATATGAACGACACGAGCTGACAAACCCACCCGTCCACAGACGGTGGAGGGCTGTGAGAGTGGACCTGGTGGTGTCTCCAATCAGCCAGTTTGCTTTTGCTCTGCTGGGCTGGACCGGATCCAAAGTGAGCTGAACAAATGTCCTCTTTCTTTTGGCTCTTAGACGTGTTCCTTGCTCAGGTCACAGTGAATAACGTTGATTTGATGTTCTGCAGTTGTTTGAGAGAGAGCTGCGTCGCTGGGCAGGCCATGAGAAAGCCATGTCTCTGAGCAGTCACGCTCTGTATGACAACAAACAGGTAAATACAGAAAAAGATACCCCATTCCCATCAGAGTCATGTTTAAGATTCCTACAGACTTGCGTGGTTTCTGGGTGCTGTTTTTCTGTCACATTTTGCTTCATTGTGAAAGTTGTAAATCTGGTGATTCTTTCTGTTTTTACAGTTTCTGTTTCTGGTAAATAGTGGATTTTTTTGGCTATTCTTTAAAACAAAAACATGCCTTTTAAACCCATCTGCAAGTTTCGGGTTTTAGATACTTAAGGAAGGCAAACATTTGGATACACTCAGGCCTCAAACTGGGTCCCATTTTGTATTTATCTATCATGAACTGATTTTAAATCTAACTCCGGCACCAAGGATCAGAATCAAACTGATTCCTGCCTCGCCCTTATAATGCATTCTATACCTGGTGCACATTGTTTGCTTAAAATGAACTGAGATAGATTTATTTGAAGGAATTAGTATTTATTTTCTCTTAAAGAGTCGATATCTGAGAGCTGCATCGGAGGAGGAGATATTTGCTCATCTTGGTCTGGAGTACATCCCTCCGTCTGAGAGAAACGCCTGAAGAGACCGGATGAAGCTCAACCCACAATCCACTGAGGATTATAACCTGGAGGCAGCAGGGAAGAGGAAGAGGACTGTGTGGCTCCAGGTGCAAGTGATACATCCAGCAAATGTCTATTTATGCTTCTGCATTAAGGCCTCAGAACACACTGACTCCTTGAAAGTGAAAACAAAAATGTTGTTTATTATTCCACTTTTTCACATGCAAAAACAGACAAACAGAAATACATAATAGACACTACCTTTCAAAAGTCTGGGGTCACTTAGAAATGTCCTTATTTCTGAAAGAAAAGCATTTTATCAGTAAAGATGACATTAAATGAATCAGAAATACAGTCTCGACATTGTTAATGTGGTAAATGACTATTCTAGCAACGGCTGATTTTTAATGGAATATCTCCATAGGGGTACAGAGGAACATTTCCAGCAACCATCACTCCTGTGTTCTAATGCTACATTGTGTTAGCTAATGGTGTTGAAAGGCTCATTGATGATTAGAAAACCCTTGTGCAATTATGTTAGCACATGAATAAAAGTGCGAGTCTTCATGGAAAACATGAAATTGTCTGGGTGACCCCCAACTTTTGTTGTATGTACATCATTATATCCACTACTTTTGAATGGTAGTGAATATAATGATATGCATACAAAAATATTTCAACCTGGAAAGCTGTCAGTTGTATTCCATATTATCCACCAAGTCCAATAGGATGCACAGCACAATAACAGGGTCAGAAAACTGTCACTTCACTCTGCTCCTGTTGACATTAGCTGCCCTTAAGTGCTTCTTAAATGTCATTAAGTATTATAACTTCTTCCTCTGAGCATGAATGAAGACAACATTTCATGCTAACGGAAATATGAAGTGGTGGATTATGCTTTTTTATGTAGCATTTTAGAATAAAATAATAATCAGTGGATTTTTTTTTGCTGAGTTCTGTAGAGGAGATGTCCATCCATCCATCCTCTATACACCGCTTTATCCTCACTAGGGTAGCGGGGGGTGCTGGAGCCTATCCCAGCTGACTCGGGCGAAGGCAGGGGGACACCCTGGACAGGTCGCCAGTCTGTCACAGGGCTACATATACAGACAAACAATCACACCCACATTCACACCTATGGACAATTTAGAGTAACCAATTAACCTCAGCATATTTTTGGACTGTGGGAGGAAGCAGGAGTACCCGGAGAAAACCCACGCATGCACAGGGAGAACATGCAAACTCCATGCAGAAAGATCCCAGGCCCAGGCCGGGATTTGAACCGGGGATCGTCTTGCTACAAGGCGAAAGTGCTAACAACTACCCCACTGTGCAGCCCGTAGAGGAGATGTGAATGTATTATTTGTATTCTGCACTGTTTTCAGTGAAAAGAAGCAACCTCACACCTCCTGAATTGTTACAGACCAGTAAACAGCTGGATTTGACCAAATACAGTACAAAATGAAATGAGTTTTGTAAATTTGGGGAAAAAAATTGTCATGTGCCTAATTTTTCTCATGTTGTTAGTAATAACACATAAATAAAGGATCAATAAAGGATTATCTTAATATCACATAAAGTACTGCACTGCATAAGAAAAAAATCTGAACAGTACATAAATACAGTGAAAGTAGAAAGTCATGTAAAATACGATATGGGGCAAAATACATACTTTTCAACAATATTTTAACCTGTTAAGCTTCAGTGTCCTGCCCGCGGAACACTTTGAGATCTGCATAAGCATTTCCTTAAATGTCTGAAGCTGCAAACGCGATTATACAAACACTATACGCCGACGGAAAGCTTAGATTCTCATGAATCCGCCGGTATAAACCACTTTCAGATGTGATTACCACAGCGGGTAATATAAACACATTTGTCCGACAAACAACGAATATCCATCCATCCGTTCTCTATACACGGCTTCAACGTACACAGCGCGACTCACATTTCCGGGTTCATTATTACACACAGATGAAAATATCCATAATCCAACCTTGGACATCCAGATGAAACAAGCCAGTAACATATTTTGTCCAAAACATGTCTTGAAGTCGGTATATAATCCACGAATAGGTCATTTTCAAGGAAATGCACCTCGCGATGCGCATCCAATATTCCCTGTATTTCTCGTCATATTTTTAATTACAAATATTAGCGATTTTTTGTACTGAAAATGGCTAGAATTGACTGCAGCTTATAGGGTTAAACAAAAGCATCTAAAGGTTGTAATGTGTTTGACAGAAATGCACTATATTTTTTTAAAATATGCAAATACAGTAAAAATTAAAATACAAAAATGGTAGAAAAATATGTAAATGTGTTGCAAATAAAAACGTGTAGTAAAGTACAATGAAACAAGATGGATAAATAAAATAATTAAATATTGAAAAACTAAATGGAAAGCAAAATAAAATAGCAATAAGTCCAGATGAAAGTAGTGTGTACATTCAGGGCCCTAATTGTATTTGGCAACAAAGAACTTTGGTTGAGGTTAGTCCATATTTGGGATTTTGGTGCCTCTCACTCATCAGTGCATCAGGAATTACTGCTTAGCAACCGAAAAATGTTGCTCTCTGTAGTTAATTAATTGTTATCAGTGGAGCTGTCCTGATATTTTATTTGCTATATTTACAGTTCTCTGTTCAAATCAGAGTATTTACCAGCCAATACTGTAATAAATTTGGCCATTTTATTGTAATAAGGCCAATAACATAATAACTTAACAATACTGTAATCAGTTATTACATTATTGGTTAGTTAATAACTTTAATGGCCTAGCATTTAAACATGTTTTCAAAAATAAATTGAAAATGTAATAACTGCAGCTGATAATGTAAAAATACATAAATAGGACTGCATTTCTTGGAAATAAAATGTTTTTTTGCAGTTTTTCTGCAGTTTGCTCATCAAAGATAGGTACAGTGGACGGTATAGTCGTCATATTCATTCATCAAGAATACGTCTCATGTAGCTCTCATTCTTCTTAATTATGGCTGTAAGAACTAATGTGAGAATTATTTGTTGTATGAAATCATGATTTAGAATTTTGTTTATTTGCTTAGATTTGTACATTCTTAATTCAATATTGGATGTTGCATTGTCAAATGAATTTAGCGCATTTTTTTTTCTTGGAAAACATTTCATTAAAACTTTTTTCAAACATTTCTGAAGGAAAAATGATTCAGTCCTCACTTAGAACTGTATTTAAATAACTGGACTCGCACTATAATGACATTTAACTTGAAAAACTGAAGATTATTATGTACATAGTAAGTAGAAAACATTAACATAAAATTGACGTTACTTCTTCCAGTAAATGTCCTTAACTTTAGACTCCAGGCTTCATCCAATGGCTGTCCTCAACTAATAACTGTTTTATGTGTGAACTTAGACACTGTTGGTCCAGCAGCCTTGTAGAGCTTCACAATACTAATGGAACAGCCATGTATTATTTCATTATCGGCTGCAGTTATTACATTTTCAAATAATTTTTTTAATGCTAGGCCATTAACATTAACACAACCTGCCAATAACGTAATAACTATTACGTTATCGGCAAGTTATTGCGTTATTGGCTTTATTACATTTAAAATGGCTAAATTTATTATATTATTGGCAGAAATTACATTACTGACCATTATTACGTTACTGGATGCTACAACAACATAGCCACACTTAATAAATAAAATTCTCTCCACCAGATTCATGATAAGAAGATGCCAGTTGTCCATCTTAAACTACTGACAGTTTCTATTGTGGAGTATCAGAGGTTGCAGTTCATCGTTCTCCTGTGTTTCTCTTCAACTCGTAAAACCTCACACGGAACATTAAGTTTTACTGGATGTTTTGCGTTTCGCCACAAACACACCTGTGTAACGGTGACCTGCATTCTGCAACGTCCTCGTCCCCTTATCTGCACCTCCTCCCAACAGAAAACCACACAGCAGAGCAGAGATCATGATAAAATGTCACATCCAGGAGATCATCTCCTTAAATGCAAGTTTGAAACACTTTCCTTGAGGTGTTCCATTTCCCGCTGCTTTATGCTTCTACTACACCACATTTCAGAAGGAGTACATCTTACTGCACCACAGTTGTCTGATAAATGTTGTTACTCGTTGCTTCTCAGGGAATTATCGAACATGAACATAAAAATGCAGGTTTAGTGGTGGAAGAAGTCGACTGATCCTTTGCTTTCATCAGGATTTGGTAGACTTTTTTTTCTAATAACTCGTCATTTAAACATCATCCACTAACAGTTAATGGCTCAAATTGAAGACACTATTTAATAATGAGCATGAATTACTTAATTTCTTCAACTCCATGAAAATGTAGGACATTCACTTATACTGTTTCCTCAGAAAAAAAATATTTTTCCTTCAATGAAGCTACTAAAATGTGAATTGAATGTAAGACAGCTGTAACAGATTCCCTGCTAATATGTCAAAGTACTGAGGTTTTTATGGCGCATGTTGCACTTGCTACTTATAAAGCAGAAAGAGTTATATGTTACTTTTATTATTTACAAAGGACTTGTACCAGTACATTTCAAAGCATGTATTATCACTTGATTTGGCATTTCTGGTTGACATGTTGCAATAAAACTAATAAAACTAAAATGATGTTAGAGGATGTTTTTATTAATTCCAAAACTACATTAGCAGCTGCAAAAGTCGAACTTCACATGTTTGTATCTGAGAAGATTCTGGAAATATTTGCAATTGTTTTACTTATGAACTAATCCTAGATGCTGGCTTCCACACACAAGTGCAGAAAGAGTTTCAATACAGAAATACTTTGCGTTTGTGTCAAAATATACATGCAGTACCAAAAATTAAAGTAGTCTTTGTGGACAATATCAAATTTAAGAATCTATGGTTATATTGGATTACTGGGTTGTTAACGCTGCATTAATGTGTAAGCGTCACTCTAAAATGTTAGCTTTAGTATTTGGCAGAATTACACCACTTTTCAGCCAGAAAACCCATGACATTTCATCAAAATCACTTCATTCTGTGTGCCTCACTTAAAAATTTGCAAAAGTAAACTATTAACTTTAAAAAACTAAATATTCGTGCAACTAATAAAACACACTCAAAAAAGTAAATGCAGCACGGCTCAAAAACAGTCTTCAGAGGAGCAAGTGGGTGGAAGATGCATTCAGCATGGTGAAACATCTTACAGTAAATCGTAAAATATTTATAGAATGTGGAGCCCCTTCTCATCCAGTATTAGTATCACCTGTGGGAACTTACAAATGTTCTACATGTTGATTTTGGATTTTTTTTTTTTTTTTTGTGAAATGAAATCCGACTTTTTCTTTTTTTTTCTAATTAGTGGCATTATAACTGTATCACACTACATAGAAGACATTTTTAGTTCTCTCTCTCTCCCCCCATTTGCAAAGTTATTAATACATCAGACTCAACAATGGAAAAAAATCACATACACTACCAGTCAAAAATTTTAGAACGCCCCAATTTTTCTATTTTTTTTTTTTTAAATTGAAATTCAAGTAGTTCAAGTCCAATGAATAGCTTGAAATGTTACAAAGGTAAAGCGCTGAACTGCCAGATGTTAAAAAAAAAAAAGGTAAGGTTACCCAAAACTGAAAAATAATAAAATTGTACAAAATGATGTTTTTCAGAGAACAAGAAATCGGTGAACAACTTCAAGCTGTTCTGCAGCAATGGAGGTTGATCAAGCCTTGAAAGTTGGTGCTACCAAATCCTACAGGTGTCCCAACTTTTCTTGATTACTTACAACCCCCTCTGTCTGCGTTAGTGTTGGAACACACTTTGGCACCCTCCCCTCAAGAGCATTATTTGAACAGTACTGTACTATAGAAAATAGTGTGTTGCTGTAAAAATGGAGAGGAAACGGTAATTAACAACAGAAAAGAGATAGACCATCACAACACTTAAAAATGTACATCTTTCCTACAGAGAAATTGTGAAGAAAGTCAAGGTGTCAGTGAGTAGTTTTCTTCACCATCAAAAGACACTCAGAAACTGGATGAAACTCTGACAGGAAGCGTTCTGGAAGACCCAAAGACAGAACAGAATCAGAAGACAAGTTTCTGAGAGTCAGCAGCTTGGTGATAGGCAGCTCACAGGACAACAGCTTCAAGCACAGCTTAATGGTGATCGTCGTAAGATGTCTCACTTTCAACTGTTAAGCGAAGACTTTTGAGTTGCAGCAAGAAAGCCATTGCTAAACATCAGAATAAGAAAAGAGGCATGCCTGGGTCATGAGACACCACCAATGGACTACTGAAGACTGGAAGAAGCTATTATGGACTGATGAATCAAAACTTGAAGTCTTTGGTTCATCACGCAGGATTTTTGTACATCGTCAAGTAGGAGAAAGGATGGTTCCTCAGTATGTGACATCAGCTGTCAAACATGGAGGAGGAAGTGCGATGGTCTGGGGCTGTTTTGTTGGATTCAGTCGGTGACTTGTACAGAGTGAGAAGAACCCTGAACCAAAAACAGCTACCACAGCATTCAGCAGCACCATGCAGTACCCTCTGGTTTGTTCCTAGTTGGTCACGGGTTCATCCTACAGCAAGATAATGACCCAAAACATAACTCCACGCTTTGCCAGAACTACCTGAGGAAGAAAGAACAAGATGATAAGCTTGAAATGCCACATATTTACGGGAACTTGTGCAACAGAGCAGGGAGGAACTTTCTGAAAAATATTTGGTTTCCATTATGGAAAGAATGCCAGCTGGTTTATCTGCCAAAGGTGGCTACTTTGATGAGTCAAAGGTTTAGAATACATTCTGGTTTCTATAGAGATTTTTTTTAAACTTCATTTGTTTATTTGTTCTATGCTCTTATTTTGAGAGTACACTGAGACATTAACATGCATAATTTCCAAGAAAAAAATAAAAAAAAATTGGGGTGTTCTAAAACTTTTGACCAGTAGTGTGTGTTAATAAATCACAACAGAAGACATTTAGCTTTAAATACTTTTAGTTTGTGCAGATAATATTTATTTAATTTTGCAGTTTTAAATTAAGTATAATAACAGTGTATTATGTAGTGATTCCTGTAGTTAGAAAAAAAAGTGAACTGGTCTTGTAACTGCTTTGGTGTGAATAAACTTGGCTGTGTAATGTGGTCAGAAGGTGGCGCTGTAGGTTACATGGCTGATGAAACCATAAACAAATCCAGGAGTTTGTCAGGATGAAAAAAAAAAAAAGAAAAAACCTGGAAGAAGAAACAGAACTTCTGTCTTCTGTGAGAGAAAAGTAGAGAGAAAGTCTTCAAGAATCGTTTTCCATCTGGAAAGTTGTCATTATTTTGTCTCAACTGGTAATTATTGTTACATGCCAAATCTCTAGGGCGGGAATAAAGCACATTCATTCATGCAAAAATCACCTCAAGCAAGTGTAAAACCTTTTCTTTTTTTGACCTTTAAGAAGTTATTTTTTGTTATTTTGCTATTCACATTAAAGTGTTCTTGATGGGACAAAAATAACGCAACAGTCTGCATCATTGTTTTTTAATTATTAAAACCCCTGATGACATTATGTTTCACCAACAAACTGCACGGAGTTATGAGAATTAGCTTTTTCTATTTTAATTGACGGTCTTTGCCATCTATAATTATCCAGGCATGTTAAGATAGAAAACAAGTTCTGCAAAATTTGACTTCAAATTGCACACAGTATTAAGGTGATGCAATGTTTTTATACCAGTCCAACCCATTAATATAATGTCTGCAACTTTGAAGGTTTGTGTAAAGTAGGGGAAAAAAAGAACAAAAAATTCTTGCCACCATAAATTTACGCAGTTAAGTGGTGTGAATAGGTCGCATGAATTACTTTTTAAAATGTACATTTCGTAAAGATCACAAATCTGTCTTACTGAGGTCTGTCAGGAGGTGCCGTAATGAAATTTTGTATTTGCTTAATTTTCACTTAACTCAATATTATGTTAAATTTATTAGCAATGTGTTCAATTAACTTGACATTGGACACGTTGGGTGCATGCTCATGCAGCGACCGGCAGCAGATGTGAATTACTGGAATGCTTGTTTAAACTGCTGCGAAACAAATCGCCCTTCAAGGGACAAATAATAAAGTTGATTGATTGATTTAAAAAAATCAGCGTTGATTTACTAAACTTAAAAGAGCTGTATTTACACTAGCATTCAAAAGTTTGGGGTCACCCAAACAACTCCATGTTTTTCAAGAAAACTCACACTTTTATTCATGTGCTAACGTAACACCTGCAATCTTGGTTGCAATAAACTCAGATCAATACATTTAAAAATTAACAATATCTCAGTCACTGTGTAAGTCCCTGCATGAACAAATTAATGCTAATTTCTAATTTTCCAAAAACAAAATATTTTTCACTTGCTAACGGTCTTAGCACGCTGGATAGATTGTACCATGGGGCACTGAGATTCATTTTCAAATGGGGCCTCCTTACCCACCACTGTGTGCTCTATTCTAAAGTTAACTGGACATCTTTAAGTGCCAGACGTGTCTGTCATTGTTATGTGTTTATTTGCAGAACCACTCCGGGTATTGTTCTTTCCTATTTGTCTCGTTTTTTAACAAACAAACACGGAAGTCACAATTTCCGATCTATGGATACTCTCCAATTTGTCGTCCTCAAAGTACGATCTGCACGAGGCAAGAAAGCATGTAAGTTTTCAGCACCTAATGCTTGTAATAAATTACACTCCCCTCTTCAACTTCAAACCTGTGTTACACCAAATGAGTTTAACGCTCTAGTGAAATCATTACAGTTTGTGCGTCCTCTTGAGAAAACTGGAAGCGGTTATGCCCTACGATCTGATGACATTTTGCATCTCTCGGCTCATCGTGTTCAAACTGAAATGGGTAATAAAGCGTTCAGGTGCTCTGCTCCCTCTGCTTGGAATGCCCTCCAATCTGAACTGAAATTGTCAAAATTTCTTTCATTGGAGGCCTTCCGCTCTATTTTAAGATATCGGCAACAGAAATCCTTTCAACAGTGCCTGTGTTCTTCAATTATTACTGTAAAAATGACTCCTGTATTTTATGTAGCTAATTACTTGTATTTAATATTATAATATTTGTTGTTATTGATATCTGTCTGTTTTTTTATTTACTTTGACATTTGCTGCTGCCTCTTTCGGCCAGGTCACTCTTTTGAAAGAGGTCTCAATCACAATGATTCTTTTATCTGGTTAAATAAAGGTTAAATAAAACAGTCTGTCTTGTCTGTATGCAAATGTTATTTTGATCTCTTGTTTGCAGTTTTTAATGTGTCTATGCTGCTGCTCTCTTGGTCAGGTCTCTCTCGTAAAGGAGATCTCTGATTTCAATGGGACTAACCTGGTTCAATTAATGCTAAATACAATTTAAAAAATTAACATTTAGTCAATTACCTACTGTATAGCCGACTCCAGCAGTTCACAATCTGTATTCATTAGGGGTTGCTCATTTGTGTGTCTGTGTGTGCGTGACAGTGTGAACTTCCAGGCGTTTCCTTCACCTCTTCCTAACAGCCTCATTAACCTCTAAATACCAGTTTAACATCAAAGGCCGAGTCGCTGCTCACACCCCCATCTCCTCTCTCACATCCACCCTCAGTGATGAGTGCACACACTTATCAGCTGATATTTCTGCAAAAAAAAAAAAAAAATCAGTTCACTTTTAACTTTAAAACAGGTTAGCTGTCTGAAATGTAAACACAACACTGAGCGTGTCTGCTGCTGCAAGACCGGCACTGATAGTTTGAAAAAAAACATTTTATGTTTCAAAATCCCCGCTGACACCACAGAGTGTTTTAACACCGTATGTGTGAACCAAAAGGCGACGTCATCCTGCACTGAGGAGACCAAGAGTCTGGGCTGCTGTGAAAACAGAGAGGATGGAGTCTGTGCAAGTGTAAATGTTTTAGCTGTGGATGAGGAGCTGCCACTAATTACTACTTTCACTAGACTATTAAGCTGCAGATTGTTTTCTCAGTTAATCTGTTAATCGTTTTTTCTGTGAAATTTCATCACAGTTACCCACAATTCTATGTCTTAAAGTGTCTTGTTTCAATTTGGAATCTCCTAAATATTCCATTTATTTTCATTTCTGACACGGCAAAGCATTATATCTTCACATTGTAGGACTGGACCCAGCAGCTTTTTAGTATTTTGAGTTCAGTTATCAAGATATTTGGGTCATTTCAAAATTCAGCCATCAAATTTGAAATCATCCAAGTACAAAATACTAAAACATGCAATTGTTGTGTAAATGTACTTGTCCCAAGACCAAATCTAAAAAACAGAAAAGAAAAGAATGTTTGAAAATATTTGTAATGTACCAAATAAGTCTGGAAAAGAATGCCATTTTTCTCTTGTCCCATCCACCTGATGACCAAATTGAATCTCAATTGAAACAGTTAAAATGAAATTAAAATCTCCTTTTTTGGTATTTTTTTATTGATGTCTCCTGTAATTGTGGGAACATTTTTTTTATGAACATATTATTTTAAACAATAATTATTATTTATGGAACACGTGTCCCACGGTTAGCATGACCTTTTTAGCTGGTAGAAGAAGAAGAAACAGTGAATCACATGATACACTAGAATTAATGTCATCAAACAGTTTTCCGAAAGAATATGTAGAACAAAGCTATGTCCTCTCTTCTATTTTTCATACTTTTATAACATTGTCAGTCATGACTGAATGTCTCACTCTACCTCATGCAACCCTGTTATACATATTATCAGAAGACATTCTTTTTACTTTTTTCTATCAGTAAGTCTGTCCACTTGGTTAGCAGTAACAGCTAGCTAAATATCTTGCTTCTACTCCTGAGAAAAAGCTAACATTAGCATGGATTAGCAACCCTGTCACTGTGATTAGAGTAGGGTTAGCAAACAACAAATAAAACATGGAATAAAAATGGTACCATTGATGTGTAAGCTGAGCTAATCAAGCCTTTGATAGTTTATTACCTATTGCTGTTGAATCTGTAGCAGAAAATTGTAAAAGAAAAAGTTTATTTTTAAAAAATTTTGAAGCCCAAATGTCCTCCAATTCTGGAATGAACCATTTGCTACTTTTTTATGTTGACTAATTAAATGTTTATTGATTTGTACAATAAATCAAATTAACAGAAACATAACCACAAAAGCAAGTCATGTAGGTGAAATTACAAAAAACCCTGAAGGATCTAGAAGAGATCTCACCTTAGCATGCATTATAAATAAATACAAAAGTCAGGAACATTAAAAAATAATTGTGTTTTGTTTTACCACAGTGTAAAATTCACCAGATGCCATCATTCTTCGTACACATCACGTTACGTTTACCTGTTAAACGGACTTTGGATTGTGACTGCTTGGTAGCAGAACATCACAGAGGAAGCTGCTGAAAACCTCACTGTTGGGCTACAATTTGTCAAAGAGCACTTCAAAATGCTTTGTGGACTGATGAAACTAAATCTTATCGAGGAGGAATATGCAGCTCTATGTATGACAAATGATTTGAAACCACCGTGCCAAAAATGAAGTCCGGTGGCAGCATTACGATTTTCTGCTGCTTTGCTGCCTCTGAACCTGAACAGCTTTCCATCAGTGTCCAAGGTTTATCAGTGTAACAATGACCCCAACTTTAAGTAAACGCAATCCTCCTTTTGGAGTGGTTCAGTCTAAACCCAGCATCTTTGAACCAACCCAACTCAAACCCACAAAGTCTGCCAGAAGCTTGGGTGTCATGATGGATGACCAACAGACCTTCAAGGTTCATGTGGCCTCTGTTGCTCGGTCGTGTCGATTCGTCCTGTACAACATCAGGAAGATCAGATCTTTCCTGTCTGAACATGCAGCAGAACTTCTGGTCCAGGTTCTCGTAGTATCACACATCGACTAGTGCAGCTCCTTTCTGGCAGGCCTCCCTGCATGAACGGTCAAACCTCTGGAGATGATCCAGAATGCAGCAGTTTTCAACCAGCATGTCCCCCCGCTGTTCAGATCACTTCACTGGCTTCCAGTTTCTGCTGGCATAAAATTCAAATCTCTGAAACTTGCATACAAAACTAGAATGAAAACAGCTCTCTCCTGCCTGAACTCTCTCATTCATCTCTACACTCCCTCCCACACACAATGTTTGGCCAACAAAAGGCTCCTGATACAACCACCACAACAGGGCTGCTTCATAACTAGACTATTCTCTGTGGTTCCCCAGTTACCAAACGCTGTTCGTTCTGCAGAGTCTCTAACTTTCAGTCTTTAAGAAAAGACTAAAAACACAGTTCTTCTCAGAACACCTTTGCACTTGACAGACTACAAAAAATTTTTAAAAAAAATCCTATTACCTCTGCACTGCCTGTAGACACCACAGTGCTATTATCACACTTGAACCGTTTCATGGATCTTATCCAGGTTGTTTTCTCCTGACTAGATCCTTGCTTGTGTTGTGTCTACTCTCAAATGTACATCACTTTGGATTAAAGCTTCTGATATATAAAAATGTAGAATTGTAGAATAGAATCCAAACCTTTAACAACCAACAGAAGTTCTGTGCTGAAGCAGATCTGTCAGGAAAAATAGCTCAGCATGTTTTCTGAATGCTGGTTTGATCTGATCTACCAGAAACTCTTGTTTGAGATTGTCATGTTTGAACTTTTTTCAATGTTTATTTGACAAAAAAACAAAACTGCAATCAACATGTGCAACATTTCTGTGGGTCAGATTGAAGGAGCCTAAGACAATGTATTTGTGACTTAGATGAAGATCAAACTTTATGACCGTTTAATGCAGCAAAGCAGGTCATTTCAAAGGATTCACATACTTTGTTTTACATTTTAGGGCTGCAGGGATATTTACTACTGCCTGCCATAAAAACGTTGCAGAATGCCCTCCAGTTGTCAGATTTTTGTGAGAAATTTAAATTTCACAATCTAGCCTCACTCCCCTCTGTCCCCCATTTGACGAGAGGAGTCGCAGCGCCTGCTCATCCACCAGGACCAGTCCCACTGGCCCCATCAAAGCCCCGGGAGCCTTTGATGAGGTTGATAGGGATCAATGGGACAGGGGAAGAGGCCTTAACTGACTGTGTTACAGACGGGGCGGGCAACTGTTGGAGACTGCCAGCAATAGAGAGCAATGATTATTAGGCGTCATCACCGCCTTGATCTGCATAGAGGAATCCATTCAGCATCAAAGACACTCACATTTTAGCCTGTTTTCTAGGTTAATTTGTAGCTATGGTAAGGAGTGAGTCTTAAATTTTTCTACAACTTTCTGTTTGTTGTTGTTAACTCTCATAAAAAAGGCAAAATGGTAAATGTACTGTACTGTTTGTATCCAAAGCCTGATATATCTTATTCCTCTGATTAATAAAGCTCAATTTTTGTCCAGAAAATATTAAAAACAGCATATTTTTGAGCTATTTTTAAATATTTACACCTTCAGGAGACCACAGACAGTAGGTATTTGATTTTCTGATCTTTCTGGAATTTGCCACTAATAAATTCTAAATTCCTTTAAATAGTAGTTTAAAGGATGAAGCAGAATACCTGCTTCATCCTTTAAACCACTATTTTTAGCTAGGTATTTAAAGGTGAATTAGTCTCAAAAATGTGACGACAAGTGAAGAATCTGTGTCACAGTTTTCCTCAAACAAAAACAAAAAAACAGTACACTGAGCCTTTTAAAATGAAAGGCTCAGTGATGCAAAACGCTTTATTTTGTTAAACTTTGTGTATTCAGGGGGAACTACTGGGCTCAGAGACAAGGCAACAGACAGATGAGAGAAATCAGAGTTAAGGTGGACTGTTGCATTGCTTATTTTGGCCTTTAATAGAATTTGAGAGTGAGAAAATGTTGAATAGCAGCAGCAGGATCTTTTTAACTACTGATTTTTTTTTTTAATCAAGTGATAATAAGTGGCTAAGTCTTAATGAAAAAGTAAAAATTCTCAGTCAAAAATTTCCTGAACTCAGCAAAACCTCTGCTGTAGAAGCTGAAACCAGACAATCTGAGCATTTTGGCAAACTCATTAATTTTCAGCCGACTGCTGCTGCACCAAATCTTCACAAGAATAGCAAGTATAGATCAATCCATCTCAACAAATGCACCACCTCTTCCTGTTTTAGTACCATTTGCACAATAAAACTGCAGTGCAGTACAACAGTAAATAATTTACCAATTTTTTAAGAGTCAGAAACATATTTGTGAGCAGTGAAATTTAGTCTATATAAACACTACCATTCAAAAGTTTGGGGTCACTCGGGGAATTTCATGTTTTTCCATGAAACCTTTATTCATGTGCTAAGAGTTGCTCAAGGGTTTTCTAATCATCAATGAGCCTTTAAACACCATTAGCTAACACAATGTAGCATTAGAACACAGGAGTGATGGTTGCTGGAAATGTTCCTCTGTACCCCTATGTAGATATTCCATTAAAAATCATCCGTTTCCTGCTAGAATAGTCATTTACCTCATTAACAACGTCTGGACTGTATGTCTGATTCCTTTAATGCCATCATCATTGAAAAAATACTTTTCCTTCAAAAATAAGGACATTTCTAAATGACCCCAAACTCTTGAACAGAGGTATATATATATATATATATATATATATATATATAATTATTTTTCTTTCTTTTTTTTAAATCTTTCATAGTTTTTGAGAGTAAGAAAACAGTATACTAAACCCAGCTTTATTCTTTAAAACAGTGGGGATGTTTACTCCACTAAGGAACATGGCGGAGTTATGTGGCGGTCGGCGTACGTTTGTCTGTCCATCTGTTTTTCATCTGTGCGCAACATCACTTAAAAACAGACCAATAGATTTGGATGAAAATTTCCGGGAAGGTCAAAAATGACACAGGGACCACCTGGTTAGATTTTGACAGTGATCTGGCTTATAGTCTGGATCCCTGGATTTGTTACAGATTTCTGTCATTGCATCACTGTAACTATGACAACAAGTGAACACTACATCAGCTGCCTGCTCATGATCACATGATTGTGATCCTACTATAAATCAACCATTGCAGACTTACTGGGACTTACTCGTTGGAAATGATACAAAGAACAATTGATTAAATTGTGGTGGTGTTTCTGATTCCCATCAATTCCGGCCTACATATTTAGGCCATGTGATGCGGTATCCACACATAACATACATTTGCATAACACATGCCTGTGTTCAGCGCAAGGTCACTTTGTTTGTGGGTGCATCTATACTAATTGGCCACATTTTATGTTGAAAAAAATGCTGCATTTCTGACAGTGCCATATGTGAGAATGAACAGCCTCGGGGAGTACTGCACTCTCTCAGTCCTTTTCTTGTTTACTTAAGTGATAATAAGTTGTTTATTCTGTACATTTGTGCCATTGTTTGCCTGTTTAAGCAACATTTGCTGAAAAATACTGATCCTTTTTTTTATAGAATGAAAGTACATATTTGTGAGTTTTTAGTTAAGATTTCTGTATTCTGTAGGAATGACAGGATTTGGAGATGGATGCGAGATGAGTTTTTGCTTTTCCAAGACTTTGTCGCTGGAGACCTTTAAGCGTTCTGCTCAAGAGCAGAAGTTTGTGGATGATGAGGTGGTCTGAGCTCCAGGTCTCACTCTTACGTATGCGTACTCTCACGTATCTGTTGGGACATGTGTCTCCCTCTGGAGGAGGTCAGATGTGGGAGAGGAGGGGAGTCGAGGTGTGTTTGTGTCCATAACAGAGCAGCAAACAGGCCCATTAGAGATGAAAGGGTCTGAATGGAGCCAATCAAAGAGGAGCCCAGCAAGAGGCTGTTACCCCACAGACAGCGGCAGCCAGGACTGGGGCCAACGGAGGACCAGCGACTGTCATCGAGGATAAGCAGCATTAACACACAAACACCACACAATCACGCTCACAATCTGTGTCTGCAGCTTCAGCATGTTTCATTCGGTTAAATGCAGCATGCACCAGACGCTGAGTCCTGTGTTGAAGGACAAAAGACCAACGTAAACAAACAAAGACAGCTGAGAGGAGAGATCACAGAGACACCCTCAGAGCAAAGGGGGTGTAGTAAACAAGAAGCAGTTTAAAGGGTCGCTTCACTGAAATCACTAAAAACTATCTTATCCTTGAAAGTGGCATCGACTTCTGCAAGTCAATAGTTTGCCCACTTTTAATTCATGCTCCTTCTGACTGATTCTTGCTGTTACAGTGACTTTGTATTGTTGGGAATCTAACCTGAAACTGATCTTGTGATTCTGTCTGAGCTTCTTGTATGGTTATATGCATGATGCAGCTGAAAAATATATCAGGAAAATAGTCTAAATTTCCCGACTTATAGATAGAGAAAACCATGAATTTCTCTGTCTGTAAAGAGAATTCATGGTTTCCACATACAAAAGGGTGCATGTGAGCTAAATTTTGTCATCTGACCAAATCTGTGAGGGTCCGTGTGGACATTCGCAGTCAGTTTGCACTGCAAGCATGCCGACTACACGTTTACCATTAAAGCAGGTCGTGCTTAGAAGAAAAAGTGTTATAATTTATCATTAGCAGTTGTAATTGAAGTAGTCACTGCTGGACTTGAAGGTGCTTTTCCACAGCCTGTGCTATATCCTCTTTCTGAATAAGGATAAAGGAATGATACACATTAAAAAGGCTGAGGTTGGGGCTCTGAGGGGCTGCTGTAAACTATTAATGGGGGAGACCCTGCACCGACCTCCATACTCACCAGTGTGAAACTCATTTTAGTTCAGATGCCACATTCAGCCCAATTTGATCTTAAGTGGGCCGGACCAGTCAAATCAGAATCAGAATCAGAATCAGAATACCTTTATTTATAATTTTATTTTTTTGCTTTATTCAAATCATAACATAATAACCTTTTAATAGCGATAACTCCAAAGTTTTCCTTTTGTTTTAATGCAAAATAGTACATTCTGAAAATGTTCGCATTGAACAAACTATCTTTTTACAGACCCCGTGACCCTAGTGAGGTAAAGCGGTGTATAGAGAATGGATGGATGGATCTTTTTACAAATAATAACTACCTGAAGTTTCTTAACCAAAATAAATGAAAATTCAACAATATTATGCCTTAGTTTATCATTTGTGTATCACAACTTACAGATTACAGTGTCTGCAAGGGTACAAAACATTAAGGCTACGTTCACACTGCAGGCTAAAGTGACCCAAATCCGATTTTTTTGCCCCTATGCGACCTGTATCTGATCTTTTCATGACAGTCTGAACGAACCAGATCCGATTTTTTCAAATGTGACCCAGGCCACTTGGATATGTGGTCCTAATTCCGATAGGTATCGGATCTTTTGCCATGTGACTTCAGTCTGAACGGCCAGGCCACATTTATCCGACCTATACATCATTGGTACACGACAAACGTCACTATTCTGCGTTCAAGCAAAACAAGAATCATGGCAGTCAATACTGTGGAGTCCAGTCAATGGAGGGAAAGCGAGGAGGAGAACAAACACGGTGCCGTCGCAGTGGAGGCGCTTCACCAAGCAGGCCCTGCGCATGTTCCGCCGACTGCTGTCCGTGGAGCAGTACCGTCTCTGGACAGACGTTGCTGCCACTGCCCCACAAAACGCCAGGGCCAAAATTCTGGCTCTCTTCCTTCTTGACGTTCTCCTTAAAACGATTAAATTATAAATATGCTGGCTCCGGCTGGACAACAACTTTAAAATGGCCAGACATGCTCTACTGTTAGCGTCCATGTTTACTTCCATAAACACAGAACACGCTCTCTGCGTGTGTCGTTGTTGTGTCTTCTGCGCATGCCGGACACTTTTGGGTCGTGTGAGGTTCACACAGGAGATCACATACAAGTCGCATTTAACTGGAAATGTGAACGAACTCTCAAAAAAAATGGATTTCACCAAAAAAATTGGAATTGAGCATTAAGCCCTGCAGTCTGAACGTAGCCTTAGTCGCAGGTATCTGGAACAGAACAATATAGTATTATGCAACTTGTCAAGATCTAGAAATTATTTTAAATCTTCATTTATTTCCACATCTGTGTAGTAATCCTGACACACCACACAAACTAAAGTAGGGGCTATTAAGGAAGAAGGTGAAGTTGCCCCCCTGCCTTGTAAATGTAGAAAATTTGTACATAAAAATGCATAAAGGTTGTGACAGTGCATCAGCAATAGGGTTCAATCACACCAAACTCTGTCATACTGAAGCTGCTGACTGACATTATAATGTATGTTTAATGTTTTTAAATATTTTCACAGGAAGGATTCATTTTCATCTCTGTAATTTTTACACTTTGCAAAATAGTCCCAGACTGGACCCTCTGGCGGGCCGATTTATGCTCGGAGGCCTCATGTTTGACACCCCTGGGTGAAATGGTGGAGATGAATGGATGAAACCGAAGCAACGAGAGGCTTGTGCGGCCGCAGACTAGCGCACCTGAGGAAACCTGCACATAAGCCATGGAGCGAGCAACGGAAGGAGAAGGGGCTCCATTATCAGGGGATAAATAAAGTGTGTTTGAAGAGCAGATGTTGCACTTTTTCTATGCTGCATTTACCTTTTTTTTTTTTAAATGAGCAGATGATGAGTTTCTGAAATATCTCAGCCACAGATAAACACTGCTGTCGAGTCTCTGCTGTGTCCTTGTCTCCAGGCCTCTCGTCTGCCTCGACAGGCCTCACATCAAAGAGCTGCAGCGCTGCATGTCACAGATCAGGATGGACACGATGAGGTGAAGCCCTCCACCCTCCATCCACCCATCCAGACAGACAGACGGAGGTGATGGAGAGAAAACAAATGACCAGGACCCCTTTGAATTTTAATTGTACCAATCAACTGCAGGCCTGTTGGTTTATCTGGTTGAAATGGCTGTTATTTACTGTAAATTCTGCCCTGTTTTTTCAACAGTGGAATAATAATATCTATAAGACCGCTAGAAGGGTCATCTCTGACACTGAGTGGATAATGAGTAAGAAAAAGAAGTTTTCAATCATGTACTCTCAGAGAACAAAATGTAGAGTCGAGGGCCACACACTGAAACTGTAACATCGATTTTTACACCATGATGAAAGGCATCATCACCTGATGTAATAATAGAGGATTAATGAGAAACAGGAATATGTCTAAAGTAAAGAAATACATTCTAATAAATAATATTTAGGCTAAAAAAAATCTAGATTGAATCTTTTTTTTAAATTTTGACAATTTCTAATGAAAAACTCATATTTTAGAAACTATCCCAAGTAAATGTGCTTAGTTACATTTACTGACAAGAATATTGCTGTGAATTCACTTAAAGTAACCCTGCAAGAATATTGTAGAAATATTTATTCATATATATGTGGACTTCACCTTGTATGTTAGTTAACTGTTATTTTCAGGTCTGACATCGAGTAAAATCACAGATTAAAGGTTTTCTTTATATGCCAACTGTTTAAAACAACCATATTATCATGATTTTAAAAATATTTGCTGTTATTTCACCAATTTATTGTTGTTAAATGTTACAGTATCCAATTCTTTTTAATGAATTTGTTGTACTTTTGAACTTTGGCACTTTTCCTGTTACATTTTTTAAATTTTAATATTTTTTTTTGTTGTTGTTGTTTTGATTTGTCTTTTTGTTTGTTTATACAAGTGATAGTGGTGCACTGTAAGCCCTTTAACCCCTTCAGTCTTGGTGAAGGAAGCTCAGCTTTACACAGCTCAGAGGACTTCAGCGGGCTTCAGGTGTCCATCCTGTCGGTCTGTCTGTGCTGCTATCAAAGCTCTGAGAGCCTTTGAAGTGTCCCAGTTTCAGTAATGAGCCATTAGCTCCAGCTCTCCCCTCGGCTGCGCACACAGACAATGTGTCTGGAGGCGTGGAGAGCAGCGTGCACGGCCCTGGATCCGTCCATCCATCCATTCTCTATACACCGCTTTGTCCTCATTAGGGTCGCAGGGGGTGCTGCAGCCTATCTCAGCTGACTCGGGCGAAGGCAGGGGACACCCTGGACAGGTTGCCAGTCTGCCGCAGGGCTACATATACAGACAAACAATCACACTGACATTCACACCTACGGACAATTTAGAATAGCCAATTAACCTCAGCATATTTTTGGACTGTGGGAGGAAGCCGGAGTGCCCGGAGAAAACCCACGCATGCACAGGGAGAACATGCAAACTCCATGCAGAAAGATCCCAGGCCCAGGCCGGGACTTGAACCAAGGACCTTCTTGCTGTAAGGCGAAAGTGCTAACCACTACGCAACTGTGCAGCGCCCCGGATCCATCAGCTCATTATCTTATCAATGGCGGCGCTGCTGATTGAGCCGATTAATACTTTAAACCAGGGCAATGTGTCCGGGTCCCGCACCATTTGCATACAAAACAGCGCCCACTTGCCGGCCACTGCTGCCCTCAGACACAATCTGCTTAGTCGCAGCAAAGGTTCCCCAGCTGGATCATCATTCAGCTCCTTATCACCATATCTAGATCCAGCACCTAGAGGAACTTAAGATGGTCCAATAATCAATCATCACTCACAATAATCAATCATCACTCACTCAGTACTCTCAGTAGCGCCATTTTATGCGACTTTAAACAGTTGCAATGTGCAACGGCGCCACCAGGCGGTGGCCTACAAATCTGATGGCCACCCCACTGGCCACTCTACTGGCCAGTTACAAATATCAATTGCCAGTTACTCACACTGCACAAGGCTCAGACTGCGAACACTTAGCCAATCAGCGGCGACAAAGACGGTTCCTTCCCCCTTGATTGGGTCATTGTCTAACAGTGATGTCAATCACTCATTCATTCCATTGGTTCTGAGTAGGTTGTAAACTCTGACAGCATCACCATTGATCCCATCGATTAGCAGCACAGATCTGAACAGAGGACTATGAGTAAGTCATAATTTCTTTTGTAAAAAGAAGGGGGAGAAGTAATATTTGTCATGACGTGCTTTGTAAGTGTCAAAAGGTGCTGCTATAGCAACCTGTTAGAACTTTTTAACTTATTTGAGTTACAGGCATAGTCAGCTAACGTTAGCTGCTGCTATTATTACTCCGCCAAGGCGTGGTGGAGTTATGTGACGATGGGCGTATGTTAGTCTGTGACTCTGTTAGTCTGTGAATCTGTCTGTCCCTGTGAAACATTATTAAAAAACGGAGCAACAGATTTAGATGAAATTTTCAGGGAAAGTCAGAAATGACACAACGACCAAGTGATTAAATTTTAGCAGTGATGCGGCTTATAATGTGGATGCACGGCTTTGTTAAAGATTTCCCATTGGCAGATACAGCAGCCTGCACAGCCTCACTGTAACCATGACGTGAAAAGAATAGAATAAAAGTGAATAAAAGTGTGAATTTTCATGGGAAACATGAAATTGTCTGGGTGACCCCCAAACTTTTGAACAGTAATGTATGTAGGCTAATCGTCTATGGGACGGTGATTTACTAACATCAACTGTGATTTAAGGCCCCGTCCACACGAAGACAAAACGCTGAACAGTTTCAAAAACGATCGCCATGAAGACAAAGGCGTCTCAGAAATTGTGTGCGTCTACACGAATGCACTCGATACGCATGGAAACGTAAAACACATGCCACACCTCTAGGGGCACTGTAACGATATGACAGAAACATGCACAAACAGAAGAAAAAAACTGTGGGCATGCGCACTTGCGGCAAAAGTTGTAAACAGAGAGCTTCATCAGCACATTTGTTACACTGTACGCTGCCATTGTTGTTGTCGTGGCCGCGTGTGGCGCATGCGTGTCAATGAAGATACGAAACTATGATGAAGCGTTTCTGAAAAGCAGCGGATCGCCCGTACACACGGAGCTGCGTAAACAGCGTTTCAAAATCTTTCCACTCTGGAACCCGTTTTCAAAAATGATCGTTTACAGACCCCCAAAACGCCGTCTTCGTGTGGATGATACGCAGATTCGGCAAGAAACTTTTGCGTTTAGACCTCGTTTCGTCTTCGTGTGGACGGGGTATAAATTTACTATCATGAACCCAGTAGTAGTTTTGAGTGACCAGTCAGCATATTACTTTATCAGAGGGACATCTGTTAAAGTTACATCAAACTAAAATACTCAAGCAGTACTTATTGTTCACTATAGCCTGCTCTTGTTTGTAACTGACGGACTAAGAAAGTACAAAGTACAGAACATGGGAAGAAGTTCTGATATTGATGCTTTAGGTCACATCAAACTAAAATACTCAGGTATAGCTCACTATTCTTGAGTAAATGTACTCAGGTTTTGTACTCAGTTTAAGTCCGTTTACTGAGTAAAACTTAGCACCCTTTATTTGAAACTACTTACACTGTTACTGACAGACGACAACTAATTTTTTTATTTACTTCCGTACTTTTATTGAGTATTTTAGTTGGGTGTTTTTTTTTAACAGAACTGATCCTGCTGTCAACATACAGATCACTCAGCAGTAGTATTGAGTGCTTGGGAGGGAATTTATTTAAACCATCAACATATTTGTCCTATGCAGTGAGTAAGTAATTACATTACATTTCCTTGAGTATTTTATATCAAAGAACTTCTTACTCCAGTACGTCTTAGAGGGGGTATTGTACTCTTCCCCAATCACAGCACATTTGTGTATCAGTGTTGGTTTCACCAGAGGATCAGTTCTTTGATAAATCCTGATCACAGACCTGAAAACCTATCAGTTGAACCTTTGATGAGCCTTTAAACAGATCACCTCTAATCTCAGGATCATTCAGTGAGCTGGGGTCACATACAGTACCTCTCATGCTGAACGCTCCTTTTCAACTCAAGCTACAATGGAAAACTGAAACGTCAGTGTTTACTCTCAACAGAATTCATCAACAAAGTTATGTGAGCGTGAAATAAATATATTATCAGTCAGATTAGACTAGCTTACATATGGATATTAGGTCACCAGAACTGAAGAGAGAATGGGAGAGCCTCAATAAAAACAAGTCAGTCACGTAATTTTAGCAATATTTTCTTCTTTTGTGTTAACTTAAGCAATTGAGGAGTTAATAAATGAGGATTGTATTTGTTATAATGTTCTCTGTAATGCTTGTTTACCAAAAAACAATATTCACGTCCATATCATCTCCTTCTTGGAGACCTGATAATGATTTTTGATTGAGTAATAGAGATAAAACAATACTGTATTAAAATGTTTCATGTTGTTTTACCACAAAGCAACACACACTCTCAAAAATAATTCAAATGATTCATTCCAAACAATACAGTAATTGGATTCATAACTTAATTTTTTTCTTCTTAAGTTCACACTGTAAAAAAGAAACCTGTTATTTATACGGTAAAATTCCAGCAGCTGTGGTTGCCAGAACCCTACCACAAAATGATTGTAAAACATTTTCTTCATTTATGGTAAAGAAATGTGTTGATACTGTTGATTTTACTGTTGAAAATGTGCCTAGAAAAACAATGTAACTTTAAAAAAAATAGTTTCACTTAAAAATGTGTGTATTTAAAATTTAATATATGTATTTTTTAGGTATGACGTATATGTAAATATTCTGATTAAAGCTGTCATAAATATTAAACCATATATGTGTTAGAAACAGAAAAGTACATCAATTTGACCAGAAATAGAGTTTTCTTTTACATAAAATAACTGCAAAAATGTTGCTTGCTATAAATTTTACAGCATGTTTCCATTAACAGCACAACAGAACATATATTTAACTGTGAAAAACTGCATTCTTTCCAAGAAATAAATGCTAAAATTACAGTATTCAATATAATAGACATATTAAATAACTGTGTAAGAGTAGTAAAATGATTTTTTTTTTCAAGAGAAGAAAACTACAAATACAGTTTTCTCCTGGTAAACTTATTTACAGTGATTCAGTGTTACATACAGGGTGACCCAAAAGTTTGGAAACAAATGGAAAGTCTATAATCCAAATAATATATGTTATTTCAATAAATCAGTACCACAGATATATTCAGAAGAGTATCAGATTAGTGTAAAACAAACATATTTCGACATGTTCATGTTTGTTTCTTATACAAAGTTGTGAACGTTTCCACCAACTGGTTACACTGGCATCTTCTGAAATGTATCTTCATTCATGCTTATGAAGGTTCCTCAAACTGGCCAGTAAATGTTGCCTCATAGTACTTTTGGATGTTTAAAAAAACTTAAAACTGTCAGATACTTTACCATCAAGAGTTTTGAAATCTGACACTGATGGCCTGCATTTTGAAGTTATTCTCCAGCATACCTGGACCTTATGGTTCTATTAATTTTCTTCCGAGTTATTGCACTCGGCAAATACTATGCTTTTAAGTTATTTTATTATGGTATAACAAAAATGGGTAAAATAAGAGTGAATTCATGCACCCCCAACTGAAATAGACACTGCAGTTAAATTTTGTTTCCAAACTCTTGGGTCACCCTGTAAACTGGATCAAACTGTTATAGAGTTTACAGATGTTTACTGTCATGGTTTGACAGTTTCTCACTGTAAAAATTCAGACTTTTTTTTTACATTGCTGGACACTAATTCTTTACTGTTTCTTTCTGTGATTTTGCCTAAACTTATGTGTGATTTAACAAAACAAGGAGAATGTGTAAACCACGAGTAAACTGTTTGTAGGCAGGAAGGAGACAGGAGGGGAGGGGGGTGAGGAGGGGTGAGGGGGTGTCCCTCCCAGACTCACTGGAGCCTTGTTGTAACAGCCTCATTCTCATTCTGAATGTGACGCCTTAATTACTCCAGTTGTTAAACCTAAAGGAGGGGATGGTGGGAGGGCAGGGAGGATGTAGCTTTGATCTTCAGGCCGGTTGAGGTGGAGATGTGCTGGGCTGCCCCTATAAATACACCAGGTTGTGGAGAGACTCTGCCAGCACCACTGACCGGCTACTTCTCCTGCACTTTTCTGCACATTTCACTTCTGAAAAGGATTTACTGGTGGGGCAATGAGGTCACATTTCTCTATCGAGTGGATGGCCCAGAGCAGCCAGTCGGCAGGATCAGAGACCCCCGCCATCGCTGCCTCAGGACCTGCAGCCTGGGGGACTCATTCAGAGAGCCTCCCAGGCTTCTACTGTAGACCCAAGCCAGAAAATGTTTATGAGCAGCAGCAGCAGCAGAGCCATGAAGCCCAGAGCCAGAACTTTGTGCAGCAGCAGATCTGCCCCAAGAACCAAGGTAGGACTTTAGAAACATTTCCTCAAACTGGATTGAAATGATTTAATTTCTTATATTTTTAATTACAATTTTTTTAAAGTGCGCAAAATATTTTATTATTATTTGAGAACAGTTTTATGTACTTCAACTCAATGTTTAATATTTTTACCTGTACTTTATTTTTGTTTATTTTGGGGATTTTTTTTGTCTAATTAATTATTTGGATAATTAAATATAATTCTTAATTAATTTCTTAATGTAATAGAATCCTCTGAAATTTATAGAGAACAGTTTGGGGTGTCTGTACAAAGTATTTTATATTTTAGTGAGTTTATTTAACTTAAAATGTCTATATTTGTAAAATATTTTATTTAGCTTATTTTTTATTTATCAATTTATTAAATGTAATTCTTCATCAAGTTAGATTTTCATAATTAATATATTGTATGTTTCATATTTATTTTATTTTACATATTTTGTTTAGTTTCTGTTTTTCTCAAGTAATATTTAGTGTTATACATTTTTTTTTTACTTTTTGCATATTTTAATAGATTTTAAATAAAATACTAATAATATAAAATGTATTGAATATTTACATACTGCTTTCAGATGCTAAATTACCTACATTTAAAGCTAATAATATATAGATTGTTAGTTTTTGAAGTATGTAAGAAAAGTTTGAAGTGCAATATTTTCCAAAGAAAGGCAGTGATCAAATACATTAATAACAGAATGATGTGTTCATGATCCCAGAGAAATGTTTCTGGACAGATAAAAATGCTTTAGTAAAAATGTGTTACATTATTTCTCAGTATTTTTAAGTACAGAACATATACCTCCACTGAAGTTCAAAGGTGGCAAATCATTAAATTTAGTAAAAGTATAAAGTAGAAGTGCTTTTACTTTAGCATCTGAATGTTTCCATCAGTGATTTACTCTAAACCTGCATTAAAATCCATTTACATTTCTCCTTTCTTGTAGCAGCGACTGAGGCAGACTTCAGCAGCGGGACAGAGGAGGAGACGTCCGGGTACGAGAGTGAAGGAGGTCAGTCCCTGTCTCCCCCCTCCGAATGCCCCTCCACGTCCCCTCCATCCCCCCCGGTGGGCAGGAGGCCTCGGACAGCGTTCACTGCAGAGCAGATCAGCAGCCTGGAGACGGCCTTCAAGAGGAACCCCTACCTGGGAACACAGGACAAGGCCGAGCTGTGCAAGACGCTCAACCTGTCGGACAAACAGGTAACAGTCTTCATATAAAAAAAATATATATATAGCAAATGTATTTTTGGTAATGTGGCAAGGCTTTGAAACAGGATTTAAATGTTCATGTTGGGAAAGAAAATCAAACAGTTACCGACACACATGAAATATTCAGTTTTACTAAATTTTTAGTCATTTTTTTGACAGATTTTTTGTAATTGAAGCATGTTTGTTGAAGTAATGTAGAATTTAAAAATGTATTTTATTTATGCTTTTTTCTTTTTAACTGCTTGCTAGTTACACACTGTAGCTCTTAAACAAAATATATATTAAGTATTAGTTATGTAATTGTAATACTTTCTGTTTAACTTAAATTTTATTTCAATTAAATTTTATTATTAAATTCTGCTTGTGTTCAATGCCTTAATAATTTAAGGGGAACCAATTTTATTTCTTATTTGGAATTCATATATTTGTTAATTTCTATTGTATTCTTTAGCTGTTTTTTTATTTGTAGCATTTGCTTTTGTTTATTTAGATTTGTAAATATTTTTGTCGTATATTTTTTCATGGGGCTGCACAGTGGGTGCAGTGGTTAGCACTTTAGCCTTGCAGCAAGAAGATCCCTGGTTCACGTCTCGGCCTAGGCCTGGGATCTTTCTGCATGGTGTTTGCATGTTCTCCCTGTGCATGCGTGGGTTTTCTCCGGGCACTCCGGCTTCCTCCCACAGTCCAAAAATATGCTGAGGTTAACTGGTTACTCTAAATTGCCCGTAGGTGTGAATGTGAGTGTGAATGTTTGTCTGTATATGTAGCCCTGTGACAGACTGGCGACCTGTCCAGGGTGTCCCCTGCCTTCGCCCGAGTCAGCTGGGATAGGCTCCAGCACCCCCCACGACCCTAGTGAGGATAAAGCGGTGTATAGAGAATGGATGGATGGATGGATATTTTTACATTTCTGGACAATTCACAGTCAACAGATGGATGTAGTGGTAGCTTAGCTTTAGCTAGCTAATGTTCCTTCAGTTATTGGCTAACATTTTTTATTATTTATTTTAATTTAAATTACAAGATTTGATTTTGGTTGCTTTTTTCATTTTTAATTTATCCTTTTGATTGTTCAGAATTTATTATATCTTTCTGTCGTTTCATTTTAAGTTTATTCATTGTTTGTGAGTAATCAATAAGAGTATTTCATTTTTAAAAATCCTGACTTCAGCCTTTATGCTTTCTCCCACAGATGCATTTTTCTAGCACATATTTAATCATTGTAAAAACACATTTTCATGTTTTCTCCTCAGATCAGAAACTGGTTCCAGAACCGGCGGATGAAGCTGAAGAGGACGGCACAGGACGCTCTGGCTCACGCCTGTCAGGCCAACGTGGCCTCTCAGTTCATGCATTACCACGAGCTGCAGGCCTACAGGCTGGGGCCCTACACCAGATACCACTCAGCAGCAGGGCCAGCGGGGGCCACTGAGGGCCTGCCTGCTGCTGCCTCTTTCGCCCATCCACACAGCCTGCAGTACAGCTCAGCTCTGCCTCTGGACTCCTTCTACCAGTACAGCAGCCGCCCAGGAGTCATGCTGCCCTCAGCCACTTCGCAGCTGAGAGGATCCTACACGACGTATCCTCAGTATTACTGATCAGCCACTGATGAGGACCAGCCTCAATACTGTGTTCTGCTGTGACCAAAGGAGATCTCATCGTCTTGAACTCATCTTGTCCTGATAGCATCAATGGAAACAGAAGGTTTATATGAAATGCAGCTCAGTTACTGCTTTGAAACTTGATTCTTGGTCATGAATCAAACAGGGTGGTGTGCAATAATGTAACTGTGTGTGTATCTCTGCTTGTACCTGATGTATAGTTTGGAAATATTTAATATGAATCTATGAAGGTTTATCATATTTTTGCTGTTATGTCACTGTGAAATGAGATTGAAATAAAAAATAAATACTAATCAGATTATGTCATGTGTTTTCATCGATTATCTGGAAGTCAAATAAAACTTAATCCTGTTTAGTCCAGTTGTGCATTTACTCCAATGCTGTCATGAACTGAAACACATAGTTATTGTGGGAGGGCTTTGACCAAGCTGGACTGTTTTTGTTCTGAAAACATTCTGAGAAAGTTGTGTAAAGTTCTAGTGAAGTTTTCAGAGGGAAGTTCCCCGAATGTTCTTCCTAAAGATACAATGTTCTTTCAATGATAACATTGTTAGACCATTACACGCTAACATTTCTAAAATGCTTTCTGAATTTTAAAGAAAAATGTCCTTTCTTTGTTATCATGTAAAATTGTTATAGGTATGTTTTATAGAAAAGATGTTCTATAATGTGTCAGCTCAACAACAGCCACAGAACATTGTAGGAAAAACATTCTAACTTTGTTAATATGTCATATTGCAGGAATGTTTCATCAAAAATGGTTTTATCTTCTCAGGGCTCAATATCTTTTAAACATTTTTTCTTCCTCTGTCATGATGGAACAGAATCTGACACCATCCTCTTAATGTTCCAGTTGTAACATTATGTCTTAGTTAACCTTTATTGGAACATTTTTGAAATGTTAAATATATTTAAACCATTCTTTGAATAGTAGATGAAAAACATTTTCAAAAAAACATTTGAACTACTTGCAGTTAGATAATGACGTGGGAGCATTCCCTGCTCGCTGGGGAGTAACATTTTCAATGCAGGACTTTCATTTGTGTTGTTAAATAGAAACCACCACTGAAGTACATTGGCAATTTGGAAGCAAACACATTTACTCAAGTACTCTACATTGCTGTACTTGTAATGTCATTGTGGAAAGTCCCTAATGACTCTCTTAGTACTCATAAAGTAAATAATACCGACACTCAAAGGGCTTGATTTTCTACACAACTGATCCTTGTATTTTTGACATTTGACTCAACTATATGCTGCGCTTACTTGTGTAGGAGTATAAAAGCAGGACTTGTAGTTGTAAGAGTATTTCCACACTGATACTGTTATTCTTTCTCACATGAAGGACCATAAAGAACTCTTCTTCAGACAGTTTTGCTACAATAGTCCCATAAAATATTATATATCAGTCAGCTGGACTTTGTAATCATTTTTTCTGCAGTAAAGTTAGGCACTATAAGTACATCGTGGCTGTTTGCACTGCCCCCTAGTGTATCTACAAGATGATGACATGTGAAACAAGATAGAAAGATAGAAAGGTACATTCCATGACAATTCACCCAGATTTCAGAACTTTTCCCACTTCATGTCCTGTAGTGTTTTGAAAAAAGAAAAAATAAATCAGGCCAAAACCCAAATCATTGAACCTTGCAAAATCCTACAGTTTTACCCCAAATGCTTTTTGAGTTCTGAATTTTTGAAAATAGGCCCTCGGTGTTAAATTGTTTAACTTCAGCAATTCTTTAAAAGCCTCATCAGTTGCTACAGGATTTGGCAGATTTTTTGTTTAATTGAATATCCCAAAATCATCAAGAAAAAGTTGGAACTTCTAATCATGTCAATAGCTTATGTAAACGTTACTTTTATACATTTACTTTTATAAATATAAATTCAAATAATAAAACTCTATAATTTGTCATCACAACAAAAAATCTTTAATTTTCAAAAATGTTGATATACACTAATATTCACTCAGTTCCACCAAAAGTTTTGTTGTGGATACAAACAACTTAGTTTTGTCATTAAAACATTAAAAACTGGCTACCACAGGTCTTCCTAATATTAGCTTCAGAGCTGGAAAATCCACTTTATAAGACATTTTAACAGTATTTTTTTTCAGGAAGGGCTGTTTGATTTCTTTGAAACTTTTCGAAGGGAATGTCTTTATATTCATTGACAACATTTTTTTAAATTAAGATTTTATTTTAACCGGGATGTTTTTAGCATTGACAAACAGCTAATTTCATTTCATAGGTTTGAACAATTAATGTCTGGCAGCGATGAAAATAAATACAAAAGTATCAACTTCTTGTTTGCTTGTTGGCTTCATTCTGCTTACATTTTTTTTCTTTTTTTGAGAGGGGCAGCTGCAGTGTATGGAGTCACAGGAGTGCCACATCAAAATATAAATAAATAAATAAATAAATAAATGTGGAAATATACAGAGAAATTAATTAATTAATTAATTAATGTGGGAATATAAAGAGAAATAAATAAATAAATAAATAAATAAAAAGGAAATTTTTTCTTTGCTTTTACCTTTTCTGTTTTTTCCTTTTATTTATGTATTTATTTATTTCACTTTATATTTCCACATTTATTTATTTACTTATTTATTTCTCTTTATATTTCCATATTTATCTATTCATTTATTTATTTATTTATTTCTCTTTATATTTCCTCAGTCCACCAAGAAAAGGAAAAGTGCAAATCAGTTTGCTCTGGGCGGGGATTCTGAACACAGGATTCCTGCCTGAAGGCAGCTCCAAGGACGGCTGAAGTGAAGCCATGTCACCGTTGAGCTTCGGCTGATTCTGCCACTGATAAGAAAATAAACATTAATTTACCGAATTAGCAGCGTCCTTTCAGTGTCTGATGGCAGAATCAGCCGAAGCTCCACGGTGACACGGCTTCACTTCAGCCGTCCTTGGAGCTGCCTTCAGGCAGGAATCCTGTGTTCAGAATCCCCGCCCAGAGCAAACTGATTTGCATT
This sequence comes from Acanthochromis polyacanthus, assembly GCF_021347895.1. NCBI lineage: Eukaryota > Metazoa > Chordata > Actinopteri > Pomacentridae > Acanthochromis > Acanthochromis polyacanthus. The sequence continues at coordinate 21,143,302 of NC_067130.1, forward strand.
TTTCCTTTTCTTGGTGGACTGAGGAAATATAAAGAGAAATAAATAAATAAATAAATATGTAAATATAAAGAGAAATAAATAAATAAATAAGTAAATAAATAAATAAATAAAAGGAAAAAACAGGAAAGGTAAAAGCAAAGACAAAATTTTCCTTTATATTTATGTATTTATTTCTCTTTATATTTCCACATTTATTAATTAATTAATTTATTTATTTTTTATATTTCCACAGTTATTTATTTATTCATTTATTTATTTCTCTTTACATTTCCACATTTATTTATTTATTTATTTATTTATTCATATTTTGATGTGGCACTCCTGTGACTCCACAGAAGAAACATATTCCAGCTAAACTCTCACATGTTGCTGACATGTTGAAAGTGCAGGGAGTAGCTGTACTGCCATCTGCAGACAGAGCTGGGTAATGCAGCAACAATGGAGTCAAAGACGCACCACTGCTGAAACACACAGCCAGTGATGGAAGAGATGCATTTACCATTCTATCTCTATTCTGTAAAATTGCCTTCACTCTAAGTCAGTTGGGGTAGATTGGTTGATAACCAATGTATGCATGTGCTTGCACTTTTTATTTTTTTAGAGCATCATTTCTGGTGCCTAAAGAAACCATTTTTGGGGTGTGTCTTTTTCCTCTCAAAAAAGATTGTTTGTGGAACTCAAACTGCCTCTTTAAAGAACAGTTTGCAGAAAAGTTTTTTTTTGATACGTCTACAAAAATTTTCTTTGGTGTTAAATGTTCTTTAAAGGCCTTGTTGCGACAAGGTTCATTGTAGAGCTGAAAACTCTTCTTTAAAGAACCTGTTTTTGCTAAAGTTATTTGGAGCACCAATAACTGTACCTCAGTGACCCATTTTTGATAGGTCTTTGAGGAACCTTTAGAGATTCTTTAAAGAACAATTTTCAGAAATGCTTTTTGATAGAATATCTGCTAAAATGTTCTTTGTGGAACTAAAAACACTGATTTAAAGAATTGTTTGCTCAAGTCAAATGTATTCATAAAGTACAATTTAAAGCAACAGGAGTTGAATCAACGTGCTACAGGGTCGAAATAATGAAACACAATAAAGGCAAAGCTAAATAAAATTAATAAAATTAATAAAATAACGAGAAGAAAAAAATACAGCAGAATAAGAGATGAAGTCAGGGTGTGAGAGTATCAGTCTCCATAAAGAGGTATATCTTTAGCAGCAATTTATCATGTGGAAAAGAAACCTGCACCAGAGAATAGGGACAGCTACTTCAAAGGATTCATCATCTGTTTTCGAACCTAACCAAACAATAAAATCAGTCTTGAAGCAGACAGGAAGTCAGTGGAGAGCGGTCAGTACTGGAATTAAATGAGATGGGAAGCCAAATATCATATCAGCTGCAGATGCTGAAGGGATGCCTGCTCTATGCACACAAACATAGAATTTCATTAGTCCAGCTGTGTGGTGGTAAAACCATGAATAACTTTTTCAAAGGCTTCATCTTGGCTAAAAGTCTCAACTGAAGAAAGTTTGTTATGAGCACTGAGCTGATCTGCTTGCTCAGTCTGAAGGAGCTGTCCAAGGTTTTCAACAAAAAGAGCAACGATTTAAGGCCAAAGGGCTGGGAGTGTTCTCACCATCACACAAAAGGTCTGGTCGACCAAACATAATCATTTCTGGCTGGTTTTCATTTAGGTTAAGGAAGCTGCAATCCATTCATGTTTTAATGTCTTTTAGGCAGTCCATTAAGGGCTGGATTACTTTATATCTTCATGGGTCAATAGATCTTTATATAGTGTGCAAAACAATAGGAAGGATCAGGACCTACAATGGAGCCCTGAAGGACCCCACAAGTAAAAGCACCTACAGTGGACCTTAGTGAAAAGAGAGACACTCTTCTGTGTATGAGATATGACCTGAACCAATTGAGGACAGTTCCTTTGATGCCCACCCAAGACATGATAACAGTATATTATGATCCACAGAGTTTCCTGAATCAGCTGTTAAAAAAAAAGATCATTAGAAACATCCAAAACAGCTGTTTCAGTGCTGTGTAAAGTTTAAAACCAGACTATAACTGGTCATAGATATCATGGTTTTCTCCCTGGTTTTGCTTTTATTTATACATTTATTTTATTATTTTGTATACTATATTATTATTTCACTATTTTAGTATTTATTTTACTATCTATTTTACCATTTATTTTACTATTTATTTACTATTTTACTATTCTTTATCTTTTAGTAGCTATTTTATTCTTCAATTTTTAGTTTTACCTGTTATTTTTAACACGTCTATTTTAGATTCCAGTGTTTCCTCAGTGGGGAGCCGTCTGCATCTGGGGCTTTGGCAGGGCCTAGGCCTAATGGCCCTGGAGCTAGCTGGCCTGTTGGGCCTGCTGGGGCCTGCTGCTGCCCCGGGTGCGGGCAGCTCTCAATGATGGTGTTTCCTCTTTCTGGTGCTTCTGCTCTCAGCCAACAGACGCTATTATTTCTGTTATAAAAGTGTGTGTGTGTGTGTGTGTGTGTGTGTGTGTGTGTGTGTGTGTGTGTGTGTGTGTGCGTGCGTGCGTGCGTGGCTGTGTGACTGTCTGTGTGTGTATGTCTGTGTGTTCATAGGAAGTATGATGCAGGGCAGGATTTGGGAGGGATGTGGGGCATTGTCTTTTTATTGTTTTTTATTGTTTGTTTTTAACTTGTTAAGCACTTTGTGTTACTTTTTCTATGAAAAGTGCTATAGAAATAAACTTTGATTGATTGATTGATTGATTGATTGAAAAGGATTGTAGTTGAATGAAAGAACTTTCTCCAAAATTTTGGATGGAAATTATAAGACAGGAGTGAAGGATCAAGGTTTTTCTTTTTTTATATAAGGCTGCACCACAGTGGTGCTGTTGTCTCACAGCTAGAAGAGAGCTGGTTCACGTCTCGGCCTAGGCCTGGGATCTATCTGCATGGTTTGCATGTTCTCCCTGTGCGTGCGTGGGTTTTCTCCAGGTACTCCGGCTTCCTCCCACAGTCCAAAAACATGCTCATGTTAATTGATGATTCTAAATTATTCATAAGTGTGAATGCGATTGTGACTGTCTGTCTCTATGTGTAGCTCTGTGACAGACTGGTGACCTGTCCAGGGTGTCCCCTGCCTTCACCCTAAGTCAGCTGGGACAGACTCCAGCCCCCCGTGACCCTAAAGAGGATTCAGTTTGTATGGGTAATGGATGGATGCACCACAGCATGTTTAAAAGCAAAATTGTACTATACTGTACTACATATAGTACAGTATAGTACAATTTTGCTTTTAAACACAGTATAGTATCATAACACTATACTGTTCTATACAAGACAACACTATACTATATTATGCTATACTATACTGTCTGTAATAATTCAATACACAGCATAATTTATCGTGTGTTTATCAAAAATGTATCATAGCAAGAGCTGTAATAAGACAAGTGAAACATAAGATCAGTGTTGTCCGAAAAAGAACCAATGACACAAAAAGGTCCTCATTCCTCAGTGAATTGACATTTAATTTATTTGCAGAGAGGATATTCTCAATTCTCTGTTGGTCTTTTTTTTAAAAAATATTTTCTTTTTGCCTTTTATTTTTGATAGTAACAGTTGATACTGACAGGAAACAGGGAGAAGACATGTAGCAAAGGGCCACAGGCAGGAATTGAACCCGAGCCGCTGCATCAGAGATCAGCCCCTGGACATGGGTCACCTGCTTTACCCGATGAACTATATGGGCACCCAAGTCTCTGTTGGTCTTGATGTGAACTTTGTATTGTCTTTCCATCTTCACAGTAGTTGGAGCTGGGATGGGTGACAGAATACTGTACAGACTATGTACAATGGACTTTGCTGCATGATATTACACTATACTATTTGCATCAACAGATATCATGATCAGATGGAGGCCCTTGTATGACATAATCTATGTGGGTGATGGTAACACCTCTGACAAGGAAACTTTATGTACTCCAGTGGGCCAGCTGAGTCGTTTAAGTAGCCTCAGTCTGATGTCTGTTGGTGCCAGTAATACATCAAGTGCATTAAGCACTGGGATGAAACCCAGCTGTGGTTTCATCTTTAAACTCACAGCTGCTGCTGACTTATTGAGGAGCAGAGAGGAGCTACACTGCCATCTGTAGACTGAGCTCAGTACTACAACAACAATGTCGTCATCTGGATCTGTACAAGCAGCTAATGCTGCTGCTGAGAGGAACTGCAAGTGATGGGATAGATACTTATCATTTTCCTCTTCTTTCTGAAAAAAAAAATGTCATGGGAAATGTGGATATACAGATTGGACAAATCCCACCAGCTGTGGGAGAATAACAATAATGCACATATTAATAGTATTTTTAAGGAGATTCATTGTGGTAGAGTTACTTTTACCTAAGTAAAGGACCTAACTCTTTCTTATTCATACCATTGTTGTTGTTGTTCATTGCTGCAAGTAAATTGAGAAAGTAATAGCTTTATTATTTTTGGAACATATGACTATTAGGTTTGAATCAATAGAATCCCCTCTTCTTTCCACATTCAAAAGAAAGTACAGATGTTTTTTTCATTCTAACAGGAAGAAAGAAAACAAGGTATGTTGATACATTACTCCAGCTGAAGCCAGAAAATGTAGGAATTTACACAATGAATATTATTCACATAATATTCTGGTGCAGCTAATATTTTCTAATATTTTCCTGACCATTAAATTCCCTTAATTGCCTCCATAGTCATGGAAAACCAGTCACATGAGGAATAACCAGTGGTGGAAAGCGAAGTATGTTTACCCAAGTACTCTGCTCAAGCACTGTTTAAAACACTTCCATTTCATTATACCTTTGTGGGACTGCAATGTAGTTTATTATAATTTTATTAGGTTTTATTATATATTTGTTAATGTTTTAAATACACAACGTGCAACCAGCTTGTCAAAGATGATGCATTACTATAGGTTTAATTATCAAACAACGTATAAAGAGGATAAAATCAAATATTATTAGAAGAAGGTCAAATGTAATCTACTAAAATTTAGTCTTACATTTATTCTACGCACTTTTTTTCATAACAGCAGTAGGAACAATCAAGTCTATTGGCAAAATGTGTCAACTGAAGCCAGATAATTAGATCATTTGAATATTAAATTATTTTTTTATAGCATTGTGGTATAGCTAATAGGTAGAGTATTTTCACATCACTATATTTTGTGCTTTACTATATCTATTTGATAGCTTTAGTTATTCATTGTTTTTTACAGGCTATAACATAAGATGTATGAAAAAAAATGTATAGCAAAAAGTTGACACAAAGAATGCAATAAGCTTATTAAAGATGATGCATTGCTACATATTTATATAAACAACAGCATATAAGGAAAGACAAATGAGCTATTAGCTTTTGGTCAAAGTAATCTACTAAACGTGTGTCACAAAACTATTTTTTACATTTAAAAAAAAACTCTCTTTTCTAAAATAAAGGAAGATAAACAAAGAACGTTGACACAATTGGCCAGCTAACACCAGAAAATTAAATCATTTGAACACAGAATTTTATTGTTATATTATTATGGTGCAGCTAATATTTTCTAATATTTGCCCCAGACTCAAATGCTGTACTGAGGTAGATTGTTAAAGTAGCTATTTTTGAGTATTTCCATATCTCTGTGCTTTGCTTACTTTATTTGATAGCTTTAGTTTGTGATTTTTTTAGTCAGGTGAAATAAAAGAAAAATGTTAAAGAAAAAAAAAATACCTGCATATTAATTTCAATTCAATTCAATTCAATATACTTTATTGTCCCACTTGGGGAAATTTGTGTTGGACTTAAAGCTGTGCTACCAGTCTTGCACAAAAAACACATAAAAACAATATTGTGCATAAAAACACATAAAAGCAGTATTTCACATAAAACACATTATAAAAACAAAACAAAACAAACAAAACAAAACAAAAAAAAAACAGTATTGCACATAAAACAGTATTGCACATGTCCCAAGGTCGCACAACACAAACATACGCTATAGAAAATTAAAAATAATTGCACAATCTTCGGCCTAAGCAGCATTGTTTAGGAGTTTGACGGAGGTGGGAACAAATGAGTTCTTAAAACGGTTGAGTCTGCAGTTGGGGACTCTGTACCGTCTGCCTGAGGGAAGGAGCTTGTATTCTGAGTGAAGGATATGTGACGGTTTAGTCACTATCCTCTGAGCTTGTCTCAGAACCGTTCGCTCATAAATGGACTGCAAGGATTGGTAGTCATTTTTCCCCATCAGCTTCATGGCCGTGTGCACCAAACGAGCCAGTTTGCTTTTATATATATTAAATAGTGCTATTTAGTGCTATTTAGTTTCTAACAACATTTCACATGCACAGCTTGTTATCACCTCAATAAAGATGATCAATTGCTAAGTTTCAGTTATCCAACAGCATATCAAGAAGATAAAATGAGTTGTTATTCAGGTTAGTGACTAGAAGTGAGTCACTAAACTATTTTGCACATATAAAAAAACATGTTCCTTCATTTCTCCAGATTTTTCCCCATAAAAACAGCGAGGAGAAAAACAAAGTATGTTGAAACATTTCCCCAAATGAACACAGAAAATTTAAAAACACAATTTTCATCATATTATGTCATACAAACAGATTTCACAACCAGGATTTTAAAAAAAAAGTTCGACGGCAAGTACGTAATCGGAACCTCAGTCCGTTCAGCCAATGGCTACAGAGAAATGTTACAGGCGTGGCGGGGCTTATAAATCCACAAACCAATGGCAACGCCGTAACCGTGCGAACTTGTGTAATTGGCGGGCGGCTCGACCAATCACAGTGCTCCCCGAACGGCACCCATGGTGAACGTGAAGGGGGCGCGCGCCAGCCGAGTGCACGCAGAAAGCCGAGCGGGGCAGAAGGCGAATGGTGGAGCTGAAGATGGCGGATGGCGACAGTGGGAGTGAGCGCGGAGGTAGCAGCGGGGGAGGCGGTGGAGGCGGCTTTCAGCACTACCAGAGGGACCAGGAGACCCAGGAGCTGGCGTCCAAGCGTCTCGACATCCAAAATAAGCGCTTCTACCTGGATGTCAAGCAGAACAGCAAAGGCAGGTTCATCAAAATCGCCGAGGTAGGGGCCGGCGGCTCCAAAAGTCGCTTGACCCTCTCGCTGTCAGTGGCGGCGGAGTTCCGTGACTACCTCGGGGATTTCATCGAGCACTACGCCCAGCTGGGGCCTAGCAGCCCGGAGCAGATAGCCCAGGCCAGCGTGGGTGAGGATGGCGGGCCCAGGCGGGCTCTCAAAAGCGAGTTTCTCGTTCGGGAGAACCGTAAGTACTACCTGGACTTGAAGGAGAACCAGCGGGGGAGGTTCCTGCGGATCCGGCAGACCGTGAACCGAGGACCTGGCTTCGGAGTCGGGGGCCCAGTGGGCGGCATGCTGGCGGGCCAGACCATAGCCCTCCCGGCACAGGGCTTAATAGAGTTTAGAGACGCCCTTGCGAAGCTCATAGATGATTACGGAGGAGACGACGACGACCTGACCGGGAACGCGGCGGCCGGGGGCTACGGCGAGCTCCCTGAGGGGACCTCCATCATGGTGGACTCCAAGCGGTTCTTTTTCGACGTCGGGTCCAACAAATACGGAGTGTTCCTGCGTGTGAGCGAGGTGAAGCCCAGCTACAGGAACTCTATCACTATCCCCTTCAAAGCCTGGAGCAAATTCGGAGGAGCTTTCTGCAGATACGCCGAGGAGATGAAGGAGATCCAGGAGAGGCAGCGAGATAAGATGTACGAGAGGAGGGATGAGTCCGAGGGCGACGACGTGGATGACGACTGAGAGTGAAACGAACCAGGTGTTAGTCAGACAGATCTGCAATATAGGGGTATTTTGAAAAATAAAACAAAAAAAGCAGAAAGTGCATGACATGACAAATCGTGCTGTAATAGCCTACTAAAGTATCGTGGCGTTAAAAAGTACATGTGCAGGGATTTTTTGGTGTATTATCCTAAAGTTTGTAGGGTTGAGGGTTGGAGTGGTTGTGTGAATCTCTGAAAGTGAAAAAAAAAAGTATAAATGAGATGTCTCATTGGCTGAAAAAAAGAGTGCTTTAGTGTTTAAAAAAGAGGAAAGAGAACCTACTAAAACCAGCAGATTGGTTTTTATAACTAGAATGAAGCCAATGAATGCTTTTCTATAGTTTCTATTTAAAGAATGAGGACCTGTTTAAGATGTTTTCCTTGCTCAGTTTAAGGAGAGAGCTAGCATCCATCCTGTTCCAGTCCAGGTCTCTCCTCTGTGGGCAGTATGTGGGATTTCTTGTAAGTTAGTGAGGGGAAGCTGAGAGGAATGTACAGAAAGCTGCTGTCACTTTGTGGAGGTTGTGCATTAGATAGATCAGCAGATGGAGAGCTGTGAAACAACAGCAGCTGCAGCATCTGCAGGCCGAAAAGATTACCCAAAATGTCAGGGGGAAGTTACTGAGAGGATTATCCGTAAGCCCAAACAACAAGGGCCTCGTGGACAAAATTAAAGCTTTGACTCCAGTAGTCAATTAGAGCGCAGATCAGCTGGGTTTTATGTTATACATACAATCTTAGCAAAGCATCATTCATATTGTTTCCAGTAAGATTCACTCAGCGAGGAGGAGCAGTGTGTTTTCTCAAGCCAGAGCATCCCTGGAGTTTGAGGACGGCTGCTTGGGAAGCCAACAAGTGGGAGCCCAGCAGGGACGGAACAGATATGTTATTATGGGACTTTTACGATGCTCATTTGCTCCCACATGCCACTACAAGGGTCCAAATAACTGGCAGTAGGACCGGGAGTTTTCCCATCAGCCTCTCGGTGCTGGTCGGAGGCGTCCGGCCACAGACTACATCTTCCAACACGTGAAGACCCTGGACAGAAACGCATTGATGGATGTTTTCTTTTGTGTTTCTTTTGTTGTTTTGTTTTCAAAAGAGAACTATATTGAAATGAGATTCTACTTATAGGAAAGATATTACCAAACAAACCAGCAAAAGATATTTTCAAATACTTATAAAAGAAAATGTATTGTCTAAAGCAATTTCAAGACTAAAAATAAAAAAGAGGTTAATTTCTTAAAACAAAGTTCAAATCTCCAGATTATTTTTCACTTTGTTCTTCCTACAGTGACAGTATAACACTTCATTAATTAAAACAGCTTTAAATGTACTAACCAATGTTGTGACTGTATATTTTTAAACCCCTGTATTTGCACTTAAAGCCACTTTATTCATTCTGCAGTAGACCTGCAACGATTAATCCATTAGTTGTCAACTATTAAATTAATCGCCAACTATTTTCATTATCAATTTACTGGCTTGAGTCATTTTTTGAAGAAAAAATTCTCTGATTCCAGCTCCTTAAATGTGCATAGTTTTCCTTCTTAATGACAGTGAACTAAATATCTTTGAGTTATGGACAAAACAAGACAAACTTCAAGTTGGATTTTGGGCAAACTGATGAACATTATTATTATTTTCTGACATTTTATGGAGAATGAAAGCAATCCTTAGTTTTAGCCCTGTCCCTGACTAAATGTGGACCTCGTTATCAATCATTTTTCACATGAATTGGATATATGCGCTAGAATGTTCAAGAATGGAAATGGTTTTTGTCCAACTAAAACAAAAATATTCAAATTAAAATTATATAAAGAACAAAGAAAAGCAGCAAAATCAGCTGTTCTTATTTGATAAATTACCGTAACAGTTTACAGATTGCTCCTTACGTGTTTTTTCATTTGTTTTATATTTCGTTTTGTCATCTTGTGTGTTTTTGGCTAATATCTTCCCTAAAGTTGCGTGACACGCTGAGAAATCCCTCCAGGGAAATCCAGAAACGTCAAATCCACACCAGGATTATGGGTGCTTTCACTTCAGAGGTCAGCATGAGGATTTAAAGAGATGCCACACAGTTTTATAAGGCTCCAGCTACATTGAATTGGTCCGTTGCTGCAGCTCACGATTATTTATATTGCTGATTAAATTTGTTAGATATCAGAGTTTTCGATCATAAGACAAAGAAAACAAGACAATCCTCTTGTTTTTGCGTTGAAGAGACCTATTTGGTGAACTGATTATCGAAGCATTTCAGCTTTAAGTTGACCGGTTTATGTTACTTTGCGGTCAGATCAGGCTACATTTCACACATTCACTCAGCTCAGTTAAAACCACGTGAGACTAAGCTTTCTGATGTGTTTACCCTCAAACAACTCAGACATTTACTTCTGTAGCAGTGAGAGCTGGAAATGATACAAAAGGATCTAAAGCACAACATCATCCTCAGTGCCCTCTGACTGTTACAACAGTATTCTTGTTACATAATTTTATTATATTGGTTTGGTTCATTTTTATTGACAAATTATCTGTATTTTAATGTTGTAACTGTCTCACATGGATCTAGTTTAAACTTCTTTAGGCCTTTATATGTTTGCATGTGTCATCGTTGTAAGAAATTATCATTAATTAGGGTTGAAACAATTCTAACATTTTTTGTAATTGGTGAATAGTTTAAGCAAAAAATCAAAAATATTTTCTGGTTCCATCTTTTAAAATGAAGAATCGCTACTTTCCGTAAATATCTTCAGGTTTTGGATTAAAAATATTAAAATCTCCAGACATTTCCTGATGTGGATTTGTCGCCTTTCTTCATCATATATGACACTAAATTGAATATCTGTTTAAAAAAAAACTGTTCAAGATTTGAACTTGTATTTGGATAAAGCAAGTATTGATTATTATTTAATGATTACTGTTATTTTTTCCCATGAAAATGTCAACTATACTTTGACTCCATCTACTAAAATGTAATGATTTGCGGCTTTTCTTTGTCAAAGATGACAGTAAATTAAATATGTTTAGGTTTGGATTTAAAAAAAATATTTTGAAATAAATTCTAAAAACAAAAATGTTTTCTTGTTTTAGCTGCTAGTGTGGATATTCGTCACCTTTCTCTGTCATATACATTACCATTCAGAAGTTTGGGGTCACTTACAAATGTCCTTATTTTTTTGAAAGAAACGCAATTTTTAGTCAATGAAAATAACAATAACTGAATCAGAAATACAGTGTAGACATTGCTAATGTGATAAATGAGTATTCTAGTTGGAAACGGCTGATTTTTAATAGAATATCTCCATAGGGGTACAGAGGAACATTTCCAGCAACCATCACTCCTGTGTTCTAATGCTACATTGTGTTAGCTAATGGTGTTGAAAGGCTAACTGATGATTAGAAAGCCTTGTGCAGTTATGTTAGCACATGACTAAGTGTGAGTTTCATGAAAAACATGAACTTGTCTGGGTGACCTCAAACTTTTGAACGGTAGTGTGTGACGGTAAATTGAATACCAACATCTTTTGACTGTTTATTGGATACAATGACTTAGATTATCAGCATTGTTTATCGTTAGCTTTAGGTTTTCAATGAAAAACATACAAGAACATTTTTAAAGCAAAAGTATCAAACATTTCCAGGTTCCAGCTCCTGTATTTGTGAAGATTTGCTTCTTTTCTCTACAAATAAATACTTGTAAGATTAGTAGATAATGAAAAGAAACGTATTTTAGAAAAGAAATTTTCAAGCACACATTTTAAATATGATCTGATGTCACCTTCACAAATGTACTACTTTTGTCCATCACAAGTGACAGTAAATGAACAATCCGACCTCTTAGATGTTGCAATTTGCTGCTTCTCTTTGTCATATAAGATGGAAAATGAAATCATTTCAACCAGTTAGACCAATCAATCAGTCTGGGAAGTTTTCATCTCTCTTCTTGTTGTCGTGTCAGAAATGATTTTTGGCAGGTTATTTTATGAAATCAAAATGAGTCACAGAAAAATCATTCAAGCATAAATCTGAAAAATTCTGTTACTGCAGTTTCTCAGATGTGAATATTTGCTACTTTTCTTTGGCCGTCCGAAAGTCAGAGCGCACTTAGAAATTTGGAATTAATCATTAATTTTGAGAGTTCTGACTCTGAACATGGAACATTTCTGACTCGGTGTCCAAGTCATCAGTCAAACTGATCAAATCAGCGGCAGGGGTCATGTTAACTTCTGCATACAAAGGTCAGATGTCCTTGTGTCATATCTGTCCGTGGGCTGCACAGTGGATTGGTGGTAAGCGTTGTTGCCTTGCAGCTAGAAGATCCCTGGTTCACATGCAGGCTTTCCCCGGGACAAGATCTTTCTGTGTGAAGTTTGCATGTTCTCCCTGTACCAGGTTCTCCAGCTTCCTCCCACAGTCCAAAAACATACTGAGATTAACTGATAACTAAATTGTCCGTAGGTGTGAATGTGAGTGTGATTGTTTGTCTCTATATGTAGCCCTGTGATAGACTGGTAACCTGTCCAGGATGTCTCCTGCCTTCACCCTAAGTCAGCTAGGATAGACTCCAGTCTGTGACCGTCATGAGGATGAAGCGGTGAATAGATAATGGCTGGATGGAAATCCTTCCGTGTTATAATTCAGCTGTAGATATCTATGGAGAAACATAACGATGGCACACAAAAAACGTTCTCATATGTCCTGGAAGAATGACTATAATGATGGCTGAAATGTTCTCTTTGACAAGGAAGAATTAAAATATGGATATTTCCAAAACTTATCCAGAAATGTTCCAGCAGCTTTCCATAACGACCGGCATCACGCACATCAAATTCAGACTTGTAATAATGACATCTGAGATATCTGCAGCTGTTATTCTAACTTGTCCAAACTGAACTACAGACATCTCTAACTGTGGTTTTGACTGGTCAGACTGAGATTATATATAACTTTAATAAAATGTCCGTGGTTCACAGTGTAACTACGACTAGTGATGACATCAAAACACCTCAGTGTAAAAACTCTTGCCATAATGAGGCACATATGTTTTACAGTTGCTCTCCTTCCACGTTGTTTTTGAATAGGATTTTTTTAAAAAGCAGCTTCACACAATCTTTTGCATGTCCCTTTGTGAAGTACAGGAATTAATGTACAATCAATGGCATTTTTTAATGACCGATTATTTAATATTTGGTAGCTTGAACGCAATTTTTTAAGGAATTAAAATCTTGACCTAAAGGAGGAGGAAGAGTAAAAGAAAAAAATTATACATTAATTTACTACAACGGGCTGCATGATGTCTTGGTGGTTAGTACTGTCGCCTTGCAGCTAGAAGATCCCAGTTAAGTGGTGTGCAGATAATGTACGTATGGAATTTACCACAACTTCAATTTTGCTTCAAATTAATCAACATAAAAATGTCAGTTTGAATTGCATATGATATTAAGTTGTTGTAATTACCAACATCATTATGTCTGCATGATCATCAGAATAATGTTTGCAACTTCAATGATTTATCTAAATCATATTTTATTTGCAACCAAGTATTTATCAAAGTGGTGGTAACAGCTCCCTTGAATCAGCTCTTTGAGGGGGTTGTCAGTACACTTAACAACTAAACCACACTCACATTTATGTTTTGAAAGAATTGCTTTCTGCCTGAAAGATGAGGCTGTGATGAAGGAGGAAAGGCTTCCAGTTTGAAGGGGCCAGAGTCGACATAAAGTGTTGGTTATACACAAGTGCAGACACACACATGGACAGCTGTGGACACCACGGATGCATAGCTGTTATTATAATTTCCTGATCCCCGGGGAGGACCCTGTAATTTGTATCGACATACCCCATGCATGCACAGTACTGTTTAGTCTGTGAACCACTGCCCTCGTAGTGCTGTCGGCACGTGGCCACAAAAATAGTTTTGACACAGACGGAATCATGGCTAGAAGATGAGCTGGTAACACAATGCAGGTAAAAACCTATCACTCATGACCCTTCAAAGAATATCCAAAATATACTTTATAAAGTTTCGTCCAGTGAATTCTATATATATAATTCACTGGACGAAACATTTTTTTTCAATGAAAATATCATTAGATTAATGAAAAATACAGTCTAGACATTGTTAATGTGGTAAATAACTATTCTAGCTGTAAACGGTTGATTTTTAATAGAATATCTCCATAGGGGTACAGAGGAACATTTCCAGCAACCATCACTCCTGTGTTAGCTAATGGTGTTGAAAGGCTAATTGATGACTAGAAAACCCTTGTGCAATTATGTTAGCACATGAATAAAAGTGTGAGTTTTCATGAAAAACATGAAAGTGTCTGGTTGACCCCAAACTTTTGATATAATGTACATCCAGGTATCAATGATTGCGTCTATGGCTCTATGTCATGGACATTAAACTGATTACAGTTTTGCTCTTTAAACTGTGAAGATATGTTCTTTAGAAACGTATTTGTGATATGAACAATGTATTCCTGCAGAGCATAAGTTTCCTCAGCATAATTCCATTGCGCTTCAGTTGTGTAGAAAGAGTTTTTGGGAGACACGCTGCAGTGAAGACATGGTGTTCAGTCTGCAGCCTCATCCTTGGTGCACTCAGATGAAGGTATTGTGTGGAAGCATACGGCTGAACTTGTCTGGCTCTGGGGCGAGGAGCAGAAAGGGGGAGATCCAGGGTAATCTGACTCCCTCGCCTCCTCCTCGTCCTCTTCTCCTGTTGTCGTTTGCTGGTCGGTAACTCTGGCAGCTGTTAGGCAGCCATGCGTACGCAGGGAGGGTGTGCTGACAGAGCACGCTGGCTATTTTAATGTGGGAGGTCTCCGCAGACTTGACATTCCTGGTCCAGGAGTCAGCTGTGCCATGAGGACCTCGTCGCCTGCTACAACAGTTTGATTGTGCTGAGGTCTGCTCACATGTGGCACACACAAGATTTTCCTGCTGAAACACACTGAGCTGTGTGCAGGTAGTGCATGTGTACATGTTTTGTTGGTAGTAGTCAGCTGGTCACTTCATCCTGGTCAAAGCTGTTGCCCCCTACAAGCTCAGCACATGATTACCACCCAGTAAATAAAATGCCACAATTCTGAGAGCAGAATAGGGAGAAAACAGCACATAGCACAGCGTAGTGCAGCTGCATTTGACTGACCAAAAGTAATGCGATCATGGTCAGTGATTAATGCTGTAGGCTACATCATGAGGAAGGATTACTGAACAGGCCAAATGGTCAGGAGCCCCACGGTCATGGGTCACCAGGTCAACAGCCTCGGCTGGAAGTGGCTTTTATCTCCGCTGTTGGTAAATCAGATTGACTCAAAGTCATGACAAAGAGACAAACTGACTAAAATAGATTGCAAGCACCTCCTGAATTAATAATACAGCAGATGTATACAAATAGATGCTAAGCAATTGCAAAGAAAACCAAAAGGACCAACTGGAAGGACTTAAAACTACCTCAGACACTTAAAATGGCCACAGTCCAAACATGAGCAGAAAGAGATGCAAATATACCACAAAGAAACTGATACAACTTACAATAGACAAAAAAAATGAACACAGACAAATATAAAATGACTACAAAGACTCAAAATTATCAGTGACTATAAAGAGACCAAAATATGACTGGAAGGAGACTAAAACAACCAAAAATAGGTTTAAAATGCAACACAAATGCTTAATGAGGAAAAAAGCAAAGTGAACAAACACTGCCATGAAAAAGTGTCTGCTCCCTTCTCTAATTCCTTGTTTTTTTTAGATATTTCCCCCATTTAAATGTTTAAGACCATCAAACAAATTCAAATATTAGACAAAGATAACCAAAGCAAACACAAAATGCAGTTTTTAAATGATGATTTAGTGTTTTAAGAGGGAAAGAAAGATATCTAAACCTACCTGACCCTGTGCGATAAAGTAATTACCCCCCTTGTTAAATGATGATTTTACTGTGGCTAGCCACATTTTTTGGAAAGCAAGTTTAATTTCACTGACCACACCCAAGCCTGATTACTTCCAGACCTGTTCGATCAAGAAATCACTTAAACAGAACCTGTCTGATAAAAATGAAGATGGCCAGAAGATCTCAGAAAGCTGCAACAAAATGCTGCCATCCAAAGACATTCAAGAACAGATGAAAAAATAAAGTAATTGACAACTATCAGTCTGAAAAGGGTTACAAAGCCATTTCTAAAGCTTTAGGACTCGAGCAAACCACAGTGAGAGCCATCATCCACAAATGGAGAAAGCATGGAACAGTGGTGAACCTTCACTACCAAAATTACCCCAAGAGCACAGCCACGACTCATCCAGGAGGTCACAAAGGAACCCAGGACAACATCTAAAGAACTGCAGGGCTTCTTTGTCTCAGTTAAGATCAGTGTTCATGACTCAATAATAGGAAAGATGCTGGGCAACAATGGGATCCATGGTAGAGTTCCAAGGCCAAAACCACTGCTGACCAAAAAAGAACATAAAGGCTCGTCTTACTTTTACAAACAAACATCTGAATGATCCCCAAAATTTTGGGGATGATGTTCTATGGACTCATGAGACAAAAGTTTAACTTTTTGGAAGATATATGTCTCACTACATCTGGTGCAAACGTAACACAGTATTTTAGAAAAAGAACATCATAGCAACAGTCAAACACGGTGGTGGTAGTGTGATGGTCTGGGGCTGCTTTGCTGCTTCAGGATCTGGACGACTTGTTGTGATTGACGGAACCATGAATTCTGCTCTACCACAAAATCCTGAAGGAGAATGTTCGACCATCAGTTTGACCTCAAGTTGATGCGCATTTGGGTTCTGCAGCGGAACAATGATCCAAAACACACCAGCAGGTCGACTTCTGAATGGCTTAAAAAAAAACAAATGAAGGTTTTGGAGAGGCCTAGTCAAAGTCCAGAGTTGAATCCGATTGAAATGCTGTGGTATGACCTTAAAAAGGCCGTTCATGCTCGAAAACCCTCCACTGTTGCTGAATTAAAATCAATCCGCAAAGAGGAGTGGGCCAAAATATCTCCACAGAGATGTGAAAGACTCATTGCCGGTTATAGAAAACGCTTGATTTCAGTTGTTGCTGCTGAAGGTAGCCTAACCAGTTATTAGGTTTAGGGGCAGTTACTTTTTCACACAGGGCCAGGTAGGCTGCAATACCGTTGGCTGTTCTGTTCACAATATTTGAAGCCTGTCTTCTAACATGTTCTGCACTTTGACTGATTGCTGTAACTCATGTCAGCTGTCAAAGTTTCTTTCTGGCATTTTATCAATCAGGTTGTGTGTAATCCAGAGGCAGACTATCTGCAGACACCAGAGGAGGAGCTCAGGTGCTGGTTTGGCTTCTCCGACAGGATCAGCAGATAAGCAGCAGCACAGCAGCAGATCATGGAGGCAGACAAGGTAAGCTAATTACCGCAAAACCCTTATAACCTTAAAACCTGATTGCAGCAATTTGTGAGTCATAACTCAGTCAAATATGAACACAAATATATAAATGCTCAAAAACAAAGAAAAACAGAAAAATTGCACCTTCTTTTTGTAGAATTTCTCCTAGAACGGTCATGTTTTTAAGTTCTAATCAATGTCAAAGTGATTCGGGGATAGGTGGTTATGTATCGTCACGTATACTGCAAACACGAGGTGCTTATAGTGAATTCGGCATTCTCTTTCTTTTTTTCTTTTTTTTTACAAACTGTGTGTTAGATCACAACAAGCCTACTTTTTTAGTCATCTGTCAACCTGGGTTTCCTATTCTTACCGCTGTCATCACCAAAGTGTCAAAGCTTTGAATCATTCCGACTCAGTAAAGTCTGAACACACAGTCAGTAAACTGATATTTTTAGATGAAGAGTGACTTCAATGTTCAGAGGATAAAATAATGTCAAATAAACATCCTGAAAGATATGAGGCCTTCCGGAGTTGGAGGGCATTTGGGCTTCAAAATTTCTGAAAAATAAACTTTCTCTTTTTCAGTTTTCTGCTACATATTCATCAACAATAGGTAACAAACTATCAAAGGCTTGACTGGCTCAGCTTGCACATCAATGGTACCATTTTTATTCCACATTTTATTTGTAGTTCGCTAACCCTACTCTGATCACAGTAATAGGGTTGATAATCCATGATAATGTAGAGTAGCAGCTAGATATTTAGCCCGCTGTTACTGCTGACCAAGACGACAAACTTGCTAATGAAAAACAGTAGAATCCGTGGCTCCAGACTATAAGCCGCATCGCTGCCAAATTCAAATCACTTGGTCCTTGTGTCATTTCTGACCTTCCTTGAAAATTTCATCCAAATCTATTTGCCCGTTTTTGAGTAATGTTGCTAACAGACAGACAGACAGACAGACAGATAAACCAACACCGATCATCACATAACTCGCATAATAAGGAAGCTCCTTAGAACTCCAGAACCTAATGAGAATTCTCAGATTTATTAAGTTTTTTTTCAGTGTCAAAGCATATTTAGCTGGTAATTGTCAGTAAACCTAAAACATAGCAAACAGGAACGTATTACAGCAAATTAGACTTTTTTTTCTTTTTAAAAAAAAAAAACGTATGCTGTATCTTAATAGAGCTACTTTATTGTCGTCTTTCGACGCTGCTTCCAACTTTCCAACTTCACCATTTTTAGACGCTAGATAGCCGTGTTGTCCATCTTGTCCAAAATTCGTCCAAAAAGTCATCTTGGCTAAATTCACATATTGTAAAATATTGGGACATAAACCTTTACAGGATAAAATTATCTTTAATGTCCATCTTAAATAAAAGTCCTAAAACCTGTTTATAAATTATTGGAAAAGTCTCTCTTTATTTTTGCAGAACTTCTCTGAGAGGTATCCCCTTTCTAAGCTTCATTAGTGTCAAAGCAATTCAGTTACAAATAGTGGTAAACTTATACACAGCAAACATCAGCTTGTAATAGCAAATTCAGTTCACTTAGTATAGTATGTCAAAAATGTGTGCCATGTTGTAATTGGGCTACTTTTTGTCATTCATCTGTCAGCACTGGTTCTAGGTGTTAAGTTAGGCCACCAGATTACTTTATTATATATATAATTATACATATATTTATATACCAAATCTGATACGCATAATTTTAGAATCAGTGAGGCGTAAATGTTCACAAGATAAAATTATATCCTGATTCATTGCAAATAAACGTTCTACAACTCATGCAGAAATCATAGAAGAAAGACACTTCCTTGAACTATGGAACCTGCCTGAGAAATATCACATTTTTAACGTTTTTTTTAAACAATGTCAAAACAATTTATGGATAAATAACTGTAAATGTTATGACACAAAGCAAAATTATTTTCCTTCATAGAGAAGTCGGCTCACTTGATTTTTTTTTTTTTTTTTTCCAAATGTGTCCTTGGTGGTTATTACGCTATGTTTTCTCAGCCATCTGTTAACAGTAATTCTCTGTTGGCTAGATGGTCAGCTGAAATATGCTTCTGATATACAGTTGTGTTTAAGCTTTGGCCATTACTGCAACATGAGGTAAACACTCTGCTGCAGCATCTCAATAATAGACTGCTGTTTTTCTGCGAGGACCCAGATTGACCTACATTCGTCTGCATACATTTAACACTCAGAAGCCTCCTCATTAGCGATTCTGTCTTTTCTTTCCTGCTATATATGTGCATGGGATGTTTTTTATGTTCTTGACGATACTGTAATGTACTACCTATGAACACTTGTTCGTGTGTCTTTTCAGACAAATAATTGTTGTGGCTCTCTCTCTCTTTGACAGCTTTGGTAGAGGGCCAAGGAAAGTTGGCAACCTGCAGTTTTTCCTCCTCCAACAGACAACTGGGTTTAACCGGCCTCTGTCTCATACTGGCAGAGACTAAAAATATGATCACCTACAGTATTTAAAACAACAAAACATGAACAGGAATTTGTAAAAACATAAAAATCGTTTGCCAAACTGACCACAAGGAGACAGAAAACAACCAAAAAAGAGAAACAAAATGAACAGAAAGAGGTGCAAACAGAGAATGTAGAGACTGCTACAACTTACTATAAACACAAAGTTAGCATGAATAGATGTTAAATGACTGCAGAGACTCAAACTAGCCCAGGGGGAATACAAAAGAATCATAAATTGGGCAGAAAGACACTTAACCAACCAAAAATAGATGCAAAAATAACAAAAACAGAATGCAGAATGATGAAGGAAAAGCAAAGTAAACATAAACAGATCCTAAATGACTGTAAAGACACACAAAAGGACCAACTGCAACGACTCAAAACTAACACAAACATACTCAAAGTGACTACAATATGACCACTGCAAAGAGACAGAAAAGGTCCACTACTGGATGAAAAACCACAAAAATTTAAACCAGTAACACACTTAAATTGACCAGAAAGAAATGCAACCAAGCAAAGATTGAAGCAAAACTAACAGAAAACGACTTACTAATGAGCAAAGAGATGCAAAGTGACTCAAATCGACCGTGATTGCTGCACAACTGCAAAGAGACTCAAACAGGCCAACTGCAGTCTTTGCAAAACTTCAAGTCCTGTATCTTTGATCATGACCGGATAAACAGGATGACATACCCCATGCATGCACAGTATGACTTTTTTTTAGGATATCACTGACAGAAAGTAGAGCTCATGCAGTGTTTTTGGGAGTGACAGTGAAACCCAGCACGCTGCCCGACCAACACTTTCACTAACGAGGCCCTTGGTGCATTGTTCAGCAGATGCACGGTGTGTAATGTCACACATTACCAGACAACTTCTTTTCACAGCAGAGAGGTGAGAGGCTTAATGAGAACAGACGGCACACCTCTGTAGCCAAAGAGAAGAATCCTCCACTCTCGGTTGCTCCCACTACAATTACATGTAGAAATCATATAAAAAAGATGTGCAGCTCAGTATTGATGGATATGGTCTGTGTGTGTCTGAGCTGAACTATGCACCAGTGGAGTGACTCACTGAATTCCACAAGCATGTGGATGGCTTGTTTTAGTCTGTTTGTTTGCGGTCCAGTGTATTTTCACAGTTCGTCGAAAGCATACGAGTATAACCAGAGATATTCTTTTTGGCCTCTCGTCATATTTCCATGAAAAGAAATCAGCCGTGACCCCAGATGGCGGCAGTTTGTATCCAGTAGTCCTCATGGCCAAACAGCTTGGTGATGTTTGCCCCACTGTGAAGTTTAGGTGCGTTTCCACTAAATAACAAAAAAAAAAGTCAGGAAAAAAAGTCAGAAATGACACAAGAACCACCTCATTAGATTTTGGCAGTGATGCGGCTTGTAGTC
Organism: Acanthochromis polyacanthus; assembly: GCF_021347895.1. Taxonomy (NCBI): domain Eukaryota; kingdom Metazoa; phylum Chordata; class Actinopteri; family Pomacentridae; genus Acanthochromis; species Acanthochromis polyacanthus. Next base: position 21,164,428 of record NC_067130.1, read on the forward strand.
TGGAACCACGGATTTGTTAAAGATGTCTGTATCATTGTGAGATAGTGGCATGGCGTCACTGTAACTAAGACAGCAAGTTAACCCTACATTTCCCTGTCTTTTGTATTGTTTGTACTGTTTTTAATGTGTATTGTGTATATGTGAAAATGTCTGTTTGTACGGTGTCCTTGAGTGGTGAGAAAGGTCAAATAAAATGTATTATTGTTTATTATCATTGTGTTTTCTGATAAATGTAATTTTTAAAGAGAACATGCCTTTTAACGAGGTTAAGAATGTTTACAGCACTTGAATCATGAGGCTTTGTTACAATTTTTTAAAAATACAGTGGCAGAATTCCAATTCCACAAACCTGCTACTCATTTGAATAAGTCACAACATTCCTTTGGACCGTAACATACCATACATCAAAATAAACATTTGTCCGGTTTGCTATTTGTGCCAGTAGGTTACTGTATGAGCACACTTCAGTTAGTAAAATATTAACATTTATTCCTGTGAGGTGCAAAGTTATAAAGTATTTCACCACCATGGCTCTGAAATTACACGACCTTTACCTTTTCTTTAAACCTCTGGCATTTCACCACTTACTTTTGTACCATTTCAAGCTATTCATTGGACTTGAACTACTTGAATTTCAACTAAAAACTGGAAAAATTGGGGCGTTCTAGAACGTTTGACTGATATTGTATTTGGACAAAATTTTGAGAATCTCATATGTTTTTCGACCTGAAGCCATTTTAAAGGTTCAGTATTTCCAGAGATAGTCCCACAGCCATGAGATTTGGCGAGGACACAGACAGAATAGTTTCTAGCAGATTTGAATGACTGAATGACTCCAGCAGGACACGTTTGATTACTGGCCTTTGGAATAATGTGCTCAGTTTTCACATAGGAGTGGTATTAGACCCCAGAAAGTTCCTGTCAGTGTTGATATGGATGTTTCCTACCAAAAAATACAGGCTTTGATCAAGATTTAACGAACTTTTGATGTTCTTACGTCAGTAAAAATTCAGGCCAGTATTTTTTAGCTTCAATGCAAGAATGTTTGTAGAAATGTTCAACACAGTATACCACTAATTATTGGGAAAATTAATGAAAGGTGCTAAAGATAATGGCTACTACTTTTTATGTTCAACTTTTCAGGATCAGTCAGTAAGTTCAGTAAATAAAGTGAGGTTGGTTTCCAGCCATTCAGTGTGCCACATTGCAGTCCAGAGATTAGTCCCATAATTAGCATTAACATTTTGCCTTCTGGGGGCTGCACAGTGGGTAGTGGTTAGCACTTTCGCCTTGCAGCAAGAAGATCCCCGGTTCAAATCCCAGACTGGGATCTTTCTGCATGGAGTTTGCATGTTCTCCCTGTGCATGCGTGGGTTTTCTCCCACAGTCCAAAAACATGCTGAGGTTAATTGTTGGCTCTAAATTGTCTGTAGGTTTTAATGTGAGAGTGACTGTTTGTCTCTCTGCATAGCTGTGATACACTGGTGACCTGTCCAGGGTGTTCCCTGCCTTCGCCCTAAGTCAGCTAGGATAGACTCCAGCTCCCCCACGACCCTAATTTGGATTAAGTGGTATATATAATGAATGGATGGATGGATTTTTCCTTTTAACCCAGCAGAAAACCTCAACAGACCCACTCTCATCTCTGCACCATTCATATTTCTCCTCATTTCCAAACCGGAGAGCTTGTGTTCTGGCCACTTTCATCTCGCTCTCACCCTGTGGGCAGCAGCAGTAATGTGTGCAAGCATGCACATGTGAACAGTGGGCCTAATGCAGCCTGTGAGCAATGTAATACCTCACTCGGCACTGTGCCAAATCAAGCTAGGATTATACCACATGCTCCCAGCAGTCCATTACTATCACGCTAGGATCAGTCAGATCCAGCCCCTCTGACTCGTGTGCCCTGCTGTAGTGCAGTGGTGGAAGACCTACTTGGGAGATTTATTCAAGTAGCAATACAATATGTAGAAAATTTTGTACCTCTTTAAAAAAAATCTCAATTTATATTGATTATCACAAATAAAAGTACTGTTTCTGCAACATCTTAGACTTTATTCAGAGTTTACTTATTTGTTATTTGGGATCCAAAACCAAGTTCTGTTCAATATTTTAGGATGTTTTTGTAATTTCACCCTCAAGAGCAAAATGTCTTATCTTGGAAGCAATTTTATTGGATCATTATCTCCAGAAATATAACGTTCACAGATATGAAATTTGATGGAGACACAGAGAAAAAGTTCCAAATTATTTAATGACTCCAGCAAAGGCCACAATAGAATTTGATGTGTGACAAGTATGGCAAGCCGACATTCCAGTTTATTGCTATTATGACACAAAAAATGCGTGCATTTGGGGCCTAAGTAGTGTCATTACATGTGTAAAAGCTACACGTTTCTTTTCTGTTGTTTTCATGTTGAAATTGAACAACATATGTTCAGAGTAAGACAACATATTGCCTTTCTGCATATTTCTAAACATGGATGTGAAATAATGACTAAATAGACAGCAGATCCATTTAAATGCATTCTGTTTTTATAAAAATGAGTTAGCTCTCTGTTCCTACATGAATCAATCAGAACTGCGTTCATTCCTATGTGAGCCTCTGTGTCTGATCCAGTGTATCTGTGAAAGTAATTAATTTTTTTGTTGCTTTTTTCTGGTCCAGAAAAAATGCTGTTCAGTTGTTTGTATGTGGGCCGTCACACTGTGTAGATGCGTAATCACAAAAATCATCATTTAGCTAGTTGGACACATGCTAGCTGTGCAACATCCAGAGGACATAGACACTGTAGTTGTTCATAAGTACATCCTTTAATGAAACATTTCACTACACTGGCTTCATATGTGGCAGGATCACCTCTTCACTTATTTCCTGCTCTGTAATACTGATCCTGTTTTACTGACAGTATTGCTCCAAGTGTTTAAAACTGAACGGTAAAAACTGATTAGCCTCAGTCTGTATGTTGTATAGATTTACGGACCTGAAGCAGGCATAAAGTCAGCAGCAGCTGATTTTTTTAGCCCCTTGGGAGAAGCAAAGCCATGTTGTAACTGCAGTATTGACCTTATTATCTCTCCCCTTCTATGTTGAACTTGTTAAAGCAAGGAACACTACCACTCATTTGCAGTTATAAGTCCAATGTTCACTCTATTTTCATTGTGATTTTCATCTTCAACAACACATGAGGGAAATATCTAGGTCTATAGCTGCTGAAAGCCCTACAATATTCAACTTTTATTGTGTCTATCTGCAAATGAGCAGGCAATGTCCACAAAATATTTCGAGCTTTGTCTCTGAGAATGCTGTTCGCTGACTGGAGAGCAGTGAGAGCACAGACTGTAAATGCAAAATGGATATAACCATTGTGATGTCACCCATTGGTTTGTAGACTATCATATATTCATGCTACATATTTTGGTTCTGGGAGGAAGAAACCACATCACAAAGTAGCCCTGCAGTAGAGCATATCCAGCTTATTGTCTGTTTTCTCCTAAATGGGATGAACATGAACACCATGCTGTATGAAGGAGACTTTAGTAGTGATTGAAACCATACACTCAATAGGAAAATGTTTATTGATGTGACAAATGAAGTGAGAAGTAGGGGTATTTCCTCATAGATTGCTATGCAATTGTTCTCAGGGAAGTCGCCCCCTGCTGGCTGCTAGAAAGAATACAGGTTTAAAGCAATTCTACAGTGGTTTCACGTCAGACTCTCAAAAAACAGCTAAATCATGAACTTAAACTCGCTGTAAAGTTGAAAAGAGCTGCAGATTACCTGTGTCACAGCTGCTAACATTGTTGCTTCTCACATATGTCATAACACAAAAGATTATTAAAGCCACTTGAAGTTTAATAAATTCCTCTAAAATGTAGTGGAGCACTGATGTGGGCTTGAGATGAGCAAAGAGACAAACTGCAGCTACAAACATGAACGGAACAACACATTTTCTTCATTAAAAAAACACCTATAGCTGTAACTGTAGCTGAAATCCAGAGAGAAAAGTGTGCATGAAAACAGAATTAGAGTATCTTCAGGGAAGGAGAAAGTGTAAAAGAAAGAGGGGAGTGAAGACAAAGAGAGGCAGGGAGATGCTCCAGAGAAATCTGTGTTTGCAAGGAGCAGAGAAAGAGGGACAGCAGCACTAAGCGATCCTACGTTAGCAAGAGGAAGCATGATCCCGCTGTGAAGCCGTGCTGCTGGGGCTATATTTAGCTTCTGTTGCCATGTGCCGGGGATGTGCGTGGCAGAGGCGCACACACACACACACACTCAATCATAGCACTGCACGATTGGTTCACTACTGGTCATGCACTCTTACACATGTGCAGATCAATGAGCCCAGCGTCATCTGCATATCAGCCCCAGTTTCTTTATGTCCTCATTACATGTAATATATGCTTGTGCATGAAGGTGAATGCTGTCACACATACTGACACGTGATCTTAGCCAATCAGTAAAATCTGAGGAAGGTTTTTGAGCTGCACATGTCGATAAATCCTTCTGAGGAAAGAGTCTTGGCTGAATGAATTTGGTCATAACAGGTTACATAGGCTTAAAGAGATGCTGCACATAACGACAGATGAGGCAAGTTCATGTATTTCAGCAAGAAGGCAGTGCAAAGTGTTTCCTTAAGACGAAAGAGGCAACACAAATAGGTTTTTAAAAGGCATGCAATGAAAATATGATGAAATGAGATAAGAGAGGACAATTAAAAAGAATGCAAGACATGACTGCAGTGTCTAAAATTGTATTTAATTTTGGGTATTATGAGGCAACAGCAAGCAGAAATGTGTGAGACTGAAAGATGAAACACTACCGTCATTCATGCTTTCATATATTTTCATAACTTGTTTTGTCTGTTGAAAGTTACATGCATCATAATCTGCTTTGCGCATCCTCATAGATGCTGAGCAGTGCGGCTACAGCAGCATCACTGCTGTGTACTCAGTTGGGAAACAGCCTTAGGTGTCACCATGCAAACCCATGGAGACTGTACCAATGAGAGGAAGTTAACTCTCTCCAACTTGGCTCTGATTGGCTCACATTCCATAAGTCCTCTATTGTGGAGAGTTAAGGACAGATTGGCGTTTAATTTGGGGAGCACTGCTGAAATTCAGATTACAGGCAGTAGTGTGTGTGTGTGTGTGTGTGTGTGTGTGTGTGTGTGTGTGTGTGTGTGTGTGTGTGTGTGTGTGTGTGTGTGTGTGTGTGTGTGTGTGCCCATGTTTTTGCTACATTGTGGGGACCAAATGTCCCCACAATTGTAGGAAAACCAAAAACTATGTCACTTGTGGGGACCTCATTTCGGTCCCCACAAGTTTAAACAGTGTTTTCTTGGCCATGTTGTTGTTACTGAAAAAAGTAAAACTGCAAAAACGTTTCTTAAGGGTTAGCCATTGTTTTGGTTAGGGTTAGGGTTTGGTTAAGGTTAGGGTTAGGGTAAGGGTTGGGGGTTAGATATGAATGGGAGTCAATGGTAAGTCCCCACAATGATAGAAAATCATAGTGTGTGTGTGTGTGTGTGTTTCTTCGTACTGTAAATAAAGTAAAGCTTCAAATGCAGTAAATGAGATAACAGCAAAAAATGTGCGTCTGTTCTGGACAGAGCAGACTGAAATGAGGACACAGGTTGTCAGATGGGTTGGTTAATGCAAATGATTAATTCATGTCATTTAAAAAAATGTTAGATTTGTAAATATGAGATTTAAAGAGAAACTGCACAATCAGAAAAAAATACAACTTTCTGATACTCCCTAAATGTATCATATGTGACTTGTGGTTCTCTTAAGTTAATTGAACAAATCTAAGCTTAAAAGCGTAATGTTTCATCAAAATCACTTCGTTTTAAGTCTCATTTCACAAAATTTGCCATACAATAAATCTTTTACCTTAACCATGCTTTGTTAAAAAAAAAAAAAAAGCTAAAATTCTGCACTCCTTCGCACAACCGTGAAGCTGACTTATCTGTGATCAGCTTTCGTGGCAAAATTATTTTTTGACTGAAAGTCAGGCTGTATTTACTCAGAGCGAGAGGAGACAGGAATGGGGAAAAAAATAAGTAGTCAAATAATTGTAGTAAATACAGTCAAATTTTGTATTATTATTATCTGTTACACCTTTGGAAACAGAAGAATACTGTATATGTTATTTTTTTTTAATTTTGTAAAATAATCAAAGAAAATCAACTTTTGTGTTTTATAATATTTTTATCGATCCATGGTATTATAACTGTGTTCTGCTGCATGAAAGACATTTCTGGGTTCTCTCTACTTCTAGCCATGGTTGTGCTGATTCCATAGAGATGCCAGACTTTGTACTGCAGTGAAAAGCAAGAACATGGGAAGAACTAAGTGAAAATTGTGAAGGGAGCAAAAAACACCTTGAAACTTTTCTGTCATCTACAGAGGGACATTTTACTAATATTAGCCATAATATTAGACATAATTGTCAAGTTGTTACACTCTGTTTCCATCTTCAGTCTCCACGTTGTCTCCTCTTTAACTCATTTAGGTCTCGGTACATATCACACAATCAAAACGGTGACCTTCAACTTGTTTTTTTTTTCGGGGATGAGGAAGAAGTCGCAGGATGCCAAGTCTAGCGAATAGAGCAGGTGAAAAAAATAATTGTGTTGTCGCCAAAAAATTCAGACCAGACACAAGGTTGGAGCATCCATGTGACATTGTGCCACAGTTCTTTAGAGGAAGTCAGAAATATTAGACCTCACACTGAAACGGAGCTACAGCTCTGTGTCTTTTAGAAGATTTATTTTCAAAGCTACGTGTGTGATGGTAATAATCTGAGCCAGAGCAGACCTCATTAGCACTTCCGCTAGGTCGGCTAACTTCCGGTCACTCCATGGATGCTGTTGTCGGTAATGTAGCCAGAATAGACCCCATCAGAGCCTACGTCATCAACAAGCTGCGTGCGCATCAACGCAATGGAAGTACCGCTTCATATCATTTACCTGGCATTGTTGGCACCACACAGAGTAGCAAAACTAAAAGCTAACGCTAAACTGTCAGCATCATAATGTCAGGCTGTTGTGTTTTTGGTTGTACGAACCGCAATACTCAAGAGGGACATAAGTTCTACCGCATGCCAATGGGCTCTCGGTCGGATCACCGTCTGGATCCAGGATTTTTTTGAAGGTCGAAGGACAATTGAGAGATAGCCGCCAGACGGTGAGCCGGATCACCTCCAAAATCTAATCGATTGTTACTTTTGCTCTTCCGGACATCCTGTAAAAATTTGGTGAAAATCCGTCCTTAACTTTTTGAGTTATGCTGTTAACAGACAAACAAACAAACAGACAGACAGATAAACAGATGGCATGGCGGAGGTCTGCGCTCTCCAAGCGCTTCTCTAGTTTTTTAGTGTTATTATTTTAGGCACAATTTATTTATCAATGCCTTTGACTTGGATGAAGATCAGATCACATTTTTTGACAAATTAGTGCAAAAAACTATGAAATTCCAAAAGGCTAACATACATTTTCTTGCCTCTATATTATGGAAAATGCCCCTGATTTACTTTTGACAGAAAATGTTTACACCTGTCATGTGACACATAATCTGCAGTATCATATGAGACAAGAAAACAACAAACAAATCAGACAGTATTAATGTTTTATTTTTTTCCGCCCTTTACACGCAATATTTTACTTGTAGAACAACACTGTGATGACAGGACACAGAAATAAAGTGATATCAGTAAACGTTAGGAAAAAACAACAGACAATACTTTTGAGGAATATCCTTTTACAAATGTCTCCATCAAAGAAGACAGATATATTCTTTTATTAAGCATGTTCACGTAAAAAAAAATTATATAAAGTTAAAAGACTTCTAGTGACTTTATTAAAATGCTCATGAATATCTTGTAGCAATTGCTCTATCTAGTGGTAAAGCAGAGAAATAAAAAAAATCGGCAACACTTTCTATTTAAGTTTGAAGCTGGTGAGACGGCCGGCAGTGTCCACTTTACACATTTCCACAAGTTGGTCTTCATCCTTAGACGAGGTGCTGATGAACCAGTCGCGGTATTTAACAGACTCAAAGGTGTACAAGGCGAGTGCCGAGGCCCTCTTGAAGAAAAGGAAACGGTCCATGTTTTGGTTGTCGCTGATCTTCAAAAGCTCGTCCTTGCTACAGTTCTGACAGGGACAGATATAAAGAACATGTTTCTCATGAATTCATCCATCTAAGTGCAAGCCAAAATTATGAAATAAGAAAGCTAAAACGTGATCTGTAAATAGAAATGATTAAATACAAATCAAAAAGTATGACAGAAAAAGTCTAATTATGATCTAATACTGAAGTATCCACACTGAGACAGAACTCAAAATTATGATACAGGAAGTCAAAAAATTTTACTTTTTAATGCAAATTTCTGATTAAAAAGTCAAAATTATGATAAACCACTCAACATGCTGACATAAGTTACAGAAAAATTCAGAAAATCTTTCTTACCATCAGCAGTTAGACTATTTAATTCTAAAGTAAACAGATGAGACCCCAGACAATTGAATTTCCCTTTGGGGATTAATAAACTTATTGTATTGTATAAGTTAAAAACGTCTTGTGAAAACAATCACACTGTAAGTTATGCAATAACACTAAAATGACACAAAATGAGAAAAGTCTAACTTTAGAAGAAAAACATTACAAGACTGAAAACATTCAGATTTATTAAGAAAAAGCTCAAACTATGAAAAACTCCGAATTTAGATTTTAAATGATAAAGGCTGTCTTTTTTGCAATAAATACTCAATATTCTGACAAAGTGAGTCAAAAATTGGGACACAAAAGATTATGGGCTGAAGTTTGTACTTACAACAGCAAAAATAATGAGATAGTAAGTCAAGATCTTGGTTTTCTGTACAGGGCAAATGCGTGAGTATGTGTTGTTTTTGTGTTTACCTCCAGAGTCAGCTCAAGTTTACCATCTGTCATGGTGCAGGACATGTGAATGTTGTTGGTGATGGAGAGGAGAACCGTCTGAGCGTCAGCAGCACAGACACCGAGAGGGACGTACCTTGCCATCTTAAAATTCACTGAGGTGATAAAAACACACAGAAACACATGTTTTTAGAAGAACTGAACTCCTCCAGGACCTGCAGGTAGAAGTAGAGTAGTTGAGTAAGTGGTTGCGGTACCTTTACGCTCATAGTGTCCTCCTTTGAGTGTGATGGCCTGCAGTTTCAGGTCTCCTGACTGCTGCACAATGTCTTTCTGGACGCTGTCACACAACGAGAACTGCATGCCACTGTTGACACGCTGGAAAGTCACTCTTCCGTCTCCTGTGCTCCAGTTCCTGTCAGTCTTCACAACAGTTTCTGTGTGGACAAGAACAGAGCTGTTAGCCTGGGTGGACTACTGAACAGCACTCAAAGAGTCTGTCAGCCTCGATAAAGTGCTTCTGTTTGACTTGATAGAAAGCATTTCATGGTAGTAAGTCAAAAAACCACAAAGACGGGAGCAATAAAAGTCAAAAGGTCCAAGAAGTGAGGGCAAAATGTCTGCAAAGACAAACAGAAACAAGCAGGAAGTCGTGCAGATTGACCACAGAACGAACGGACTATAAACAGATACAGAATGAAGTCAGATGCAGCCAAACAGCAGAGACACGAAGCAAAACCATGGACAGATAAAAATCATATAGAAAGAGATGCAAACCATTGGAAAAGAGATCCAAAACAAGCACAGCACTACTTGCAAAATGACCGCAACAAGATGCAAAACAACTACAGAGTCAGAACAACTAAAAGAGAATAGAAACGCAGAAAACAACAAAATGCACCTTCTATCACGCTGTCCATGATCAAGCTGCAGAATTCATCTTCACTGAGCTCACGGCCGCATCTAGATGGGGGCTTTGCCATTCTGTTGATGGCCAGCACCAGGTTAGCTACACCCTGCAGGGTCCTCTTGCGGCGAGAAACCTCCAGTTCCAGTCCCTTATCCAGTCTAATGATCTCATCCTGAAGCTCCTGCACAGTACAAACAAAAATGACTTAATAATAATAATAGCAATAATAATAATAATAATAATGATAGCTTTTTTTATAAAGCGCTTTCTGTCAAAGTGCTATACACAGAAATAAAAACAGATAAATAAAAACAGATAAAAATAAAAATAAAAACTGATAATAATAATTGTCAGAGTGAAATGAATGGGAGAATTACCTTCATGTCGATGCAGCAGGGTTCAATTATTTCCTCATCTAATTCACTGGAGCTGAAATACAAAATGAGGAATGAATATAAAATGTGTCAAACTGACCAGAGAGAGACAAACATACATGTGTGACAAATCAAATCTGAACTGAAAAGCGCAATTAATTCATGTAAATATTCTTAAATGTATGTTCTTAGTATTCTTGTGTTCTTCCTCTTATTTATATTGTAAACACTACCGTTCAAAAGTGTGGGGTCACCCAGGCAATTTCATGTTTTCCATGAAAATTCATACTTTTATTCATGTGCTAACATAATTGTGCAAGGGTTTTATGATCATCAATTATCCTTTCTACACCATTAGCTAACACAATGTAGCATTAGAACACAGGAGTGATGGTTGCTGGAAATGTTCCTCTTTACCTCTATGTAGATATTCCATTAATAATCAGCTGTTTCCAGCTAGAATAGTCATTTACCACATTAGCAATGTCTAGACTGGATTTCTGATTCATTTAATGTTACCTTAATTTAAAAAAAAATGCTGTTCTTTTAAAAATGAGGACATTTCTAAGTGACCTCAAAGGTGTGAACGGTAGTGTGCATAGTGTGTATGCCTCACCTCTTTAAATCATAGTTGTGTTATCTTGCTTTTCTTACTGTCACTTTGTTGCTGTCATGTTTCAGATTTCCTCTTGTAGGACTAATAGAAGATATTCTATTCTTGTCTAAAAACTGTGACATTTCATTCAAATTAATGTATTCTGCATGTCACAAAGAAAAAATAGCTAAAATTGTTCTGAACAGATTATGTGGGGGGAAAAAAAACATTCTTTGCTCCACAGCGCAACTCCAAAGTCATTACTGCTTCAGGTGTGACCAGCTGTCAAGTGACAACTCTTTAGTTTTCAGCTGAACCCCAGGCAGTGTTTCCACAAAGCAGAGAAGAGACAATTATGTAAAGAAATGAAAAATGTAATTACCTAATATCTGTAGAGTTGGTAACATGTGGACACTTGGAAAAATGCTTTACACGGATTCTATTTTTTTCTTTTTTTGTAAAATAAATCATCAAAAGGTTCAAGTTTTGTTTTTTCTCGTTTCACAAATAATTTTATAGGAGTATTACTGTGTCCTACAGCAAAGCATTGTTGCATTCTGTCTCCTTCTTTATGGTTGTACTGTTTCCATACAGGTGCAGGACTTTAGATTAGAGTGAAAAATGAACCACAGTGAGTAAAAACTGCAATACGAGGCCCAGAATGTACTTTGAATTCAGAAGGATGTGGTTTTACTGCTAACATGACCTTTTCAGTATTACTGTAGTGAACAGTACATCATGTGTCTCTTTTATCCAGATCAATATGTTTTTTAAGCTGCTGAACAAATCAATCTAATCTGTGTTGAAAGTAAACTCATTTAATGAAATTGCACTTTACGTAAGATGAAACTAGTCTCCCCACAAAAAATAAAGTACTACTACTAATAATAATTTAGTTGGTAATTCAGGTAAAATTAAACTCTATATTACGTACGCGACCTGTCAAAAATTTGGACACACTTTCTCATTCAGTGGTCTTTATTTAATTATTTTACACATTGTAGATTAATACTGACGATTTTCAAACTATATAAGAACACATATGGAATTATATTGAATAGAAAAAGTGTTAATCTTAAGTATTAATCTACAATGTAGAAAACAATACAAATAAATAAAAAGCATTGAATGAGAAGGTGTGTCCAAACTTTTGACTGGTAGTGTATAAAAGGACGTGAATTTAGTCATACCTAATAGTATACACCTGCAGTGAAGCAGTCATTGAAGAATTTTCATTGTGTTTTCTGCATCATGTTTTGCTCACATACAGACCTCTGACCACATTGTCCTAAATGAGAAGCGAAACGTGTTAACAGACAAACTGACGCTGTTCCCTTTTCAGAGACAACAACTGTTGCTTTTAAGCAGACCACTGATAATTCAACACTTCTTAAGAGACTTTTTTCAACCCTTAGATGCATAAGTGGCTCAAAAATGACCCAGTGAGGTCATTTTCTTGCAATATCTTTGTAATGAAAAGTTCTTGTCATTTTATATTCCAGCTATTCCTCAAAAAACAAGTTTTTGATATCATCCCATTTAAATTTTTAAGTTCCCTTTCATACTTTAAAAAAATTTGAATATTTGTTTTACAACCCCAAACTCTTTATCACCGATAATATCATACAAGTGGGGATGAAGTGCCCGAACTTGGAGGAGAAGAGCAGAAAAATGTCAACAAAATGGATGTTGACATTCTTCTATTGTTGTTCTGTGTAATATTCCTCTTTTACAATTATCAAAATGTTCAAAATGTGTTATAAAATGAAAAATTAACATATTTCAAACATGAATTCACTCTTGTGTGGACAAAAGTATAATACAAACAATAATACAAATGATTATTCTTAATCAAAATGACAAAAATGGCATGAAAACACATTTTTGACCCACTTATGGAAGAGCGCACGGTCCAATCGCTCGTGCATTTGAAGGTCAAAAAGCTCAGAATAGTTCCTCTTAATATACTAGCATCAGTTTCAGGTTCATTCAAAACAGTAACAGAACAAAGACTCTTCGTTGAACTCACCTGGGCAGAGCTTGAGACAGGTCAAAGTCGCACATTGTTGATGACATATTGATTTCAGTTACTTCGCTGACTCTTTTCTGTCACACTGATTTCGTTGAGCTTTCCAGTTGATAGTATCTTCCCTCGTGTAAGCACTGCAGCTCCACTGATTGTCTCAGTCGGTCTTTTATGAGCAGCAGCCTCTTCTTCCTTTATGAGATCAGATGTGTGCTGTCGCTGGCAGTGACACAGGAAACCACATCAAATGGAAAACGTAACATGCAAGTCACAAATACGACATTTCCAAGTAGTTAGAATAATAAATTGAGAAAAGAAAAGCTTTTGGGATGACTCAAACACCAATAATCGGAGCATTAAATGTCTTTATTTTTGATGGAAAAATGCAGGAAGACTTAAACTGATAGATCAGGAGATTTAGTGCTACTCTCCCATGACAGAGCAAAAGAGTAACTACTCAGAACAGAGAGAACTTACATGCAGCTAAACAACATTATACTAGTGTATAAACACTGTCATCCCTTTTGTTCACTGAGCTCCTCTCCCATTATCTGCTGTTGTGTGAGATTCTGTGCACTGCCTGAATAAAGAGACGCTGACTTCAAGAAACTCACTTGTTTTTCACCCACAATTTTGGTTCATGCAAAATGTGAAAGTTTGGCTTTTATTAATTTCTGAGCTGAATCTGATTAAAACACCTCTCAGCAACTGCAAGATTTCTACGCTGAGCAGTATTTCCTCTTTTGAACAGTCAAAAACAAACAATGTATTGAAATTTCTGGCACCATAATAGAAACTCACTGTAACAAAAGGGAACTCACGTGTGATCACTGACACAAGTTAGAAAGCCTGTGATCACTGAATCTAAACTGACTACACCTGTGACTTCTAATTAACCTATTAAATGAACGTGGTTATAAAGTGACCTGTGAACATCAGAACTTTGTCAGTTTGGGACCAACGGACTAGCTCTTTGGCACAAAACGACAAGATGAAACTTGCTGAAGAGGAATGAAAAGAAGCCTGATGAACACTGGGAGCACATCCTTTAGTCAGATGAGACCAAAATGCATTAGTTCAACTCAGATGGTGTTCACCATGTTTGGTGTGAACCTGACCAGGATGACAACAGTGAATGCACAGTCCTGACAGTGAAGCATGCAGGTGGGAGTGTGGTGATATGGGGCTCATTAAGTGTAAAAGCTGTTGAGATAACATGTATAGATACACCATGAACATCTGTGGATAAACCAAAATACTGGCCAAAATGACTTTCAGGCTGCAGAAGATTGGGAGAGTCTCTACAGAAGTAAAAAGTGAAAACAATGGCCTGATTTTAATCCAGTTGAACAGCTTGGTGTATTCTAAAGGGAAAGGCAGATCAACACAGTAGTCTCTGAAGAATGATCAAACATCCTCCATGCTCAGGGAGAACAGCTTACAGTTTACAAAAACATAGGCTGACCAGTTTAACAAGCTAACTGATCCAATGTGTTTTATTTTTCTCTCAGTCTCTCTTGTTGTCTCCTCTCTGCTCTCTGGAAACACAGCCTGCAGTTCACCTGAAACCTGAATTTTTGACTGCTGGTGGCAGCTAAATCAGTCATGGCTTCTTACGTACCTCAATTTCTACAGGCTCCAGAGGAAAGTTTTTACGCTGTGGTGTCATTGTTTTTAAAGGTAGCATCCAGGTACAGTTTCTCAGCCAGGAAGGGTACAGCAGCCGCCAGATAGCCAGGAAGTGCAGATGCAGTCCAGAAATACAGACCAACCAACAGCTTGGAAGTCAAACAAAGGTCTGAGCGTCCAAGGGTTTCTTCAGCAAGAAATGACCACATCCTGATCCCCATGTACAGGAAAAACTGACAAATGATATCACAGGAGCTTCAGCAGCAGTGGTCAAACCAAACTGGTGTCCAGTGTTCCACCTGGACCGTATGTAGCCAACTTTTAGATCATGGCTTAAGGTTCTACAAGACTGTCAAGAAGCCTCTGATCAATGAGAAACAGAGGTTAGCCTCGTTGAGTCCAAGCACACAAGAAGTGGACAGCCAGGAACTGGAAGAAGATTCTGTGGTCAGATGAGTCCAGTTTCCAGCTTTATCTTCCTCCTGCTAATGTGAGGCTAAGCAGAAGGCCAGGTGAAGCATGATCTCCAGCATGTACAGTATCTACTGTCAAACATGGTGGAGACAGTATCATGGTTTGGGGATGCACGAGTGCTGCTAGTGTTGGTCATCTCACTGTCTGTGATGCCACATTGAACTCTGCCAAGTATTGTGTCATTCTCCAAACCCACAAGCTCCCTTTTGCACGTGTACTGTTTCATCCAGGTGAAAACTGGATGTTTGAACCAGATAATGCCCCTTAAACACATCCAGGACCAGTAGAACTTAGCTGTAGGAGCACAGTATCCAGGTGTTAGAGTGGTCAGCTCAATCCCTGGACATGAGCCCCATTGAAAATCTGTGGTGGATTATCAAAAAGTCTGTTTAAAAGTGTAAACCAAAGAATTTAGAAGAATTAAAAGCAGCAATTGAAGAAGAATGTGACAAGATTACCCCTGAACAGTGTGAAAGGCTTGTGGGGAACATAACCGGGATTCAAGCTCTACTGCGTGCTAATGGCAGGACTACTGAATTTTTATTTGATGATGTGATGGTTTATTTATTTTTTTGTTTGGTGTTGAACACATTCTCTGTTATTTGTTGACTTTGATACTGACAATGTTGAGAACTGACATACTGAAACTGCCAGTGCAGTCACACATTTTGAAAGACAAAAAACATTTTTCCATAAATATTTCATGATAATATTTGAGATTGTGTAAATTTAAAGGGTGTCTGGAAACTTTTTTCCACCACTGTATAGGCGCTGCTGGGCTTTTTTCACTGTGTTCAATGTCCAGCTCTGGCCAGATCTTACCTGCAGGCCCAGGAGCTTGTAGCTGTCAGCCCTCTACAACTCCCTTTGATGATGAGGGGCTATAGAGGGGGAGGATTCTTCCTGAAGTCGATTATGAATTTTTTTGGTCTTGACGATGCTGAGAATGAGGTTGTTCTCCTTGTAGTGGTTAGACCCTGTGGTTACAAAAGGCAGTCAGTAAAAACACAACTTACCATAAGGGCAACACAATGTGATTACTACTTAGTGTAATAATGTTTTAGCAATTTTGTTTCACATTCTGTAGATATTTATTCTGTCTCTTAAAAACAGCAACATTCAATAATGAAGGACAATATAGTAAAACACAGCTGCAGTGTAGCATGTAGTCTACCAAGTCCTCATTGGGGAAGTCCTGATTTAAAAACTATTGAATGACTACATAGTGCTCAGTTCCGCTGTGGACAATATGTTAATGAATGTATTGTCTGCGTTTATGAACATGTCGCTGCATGTTTAAACATGTCGCTGCATGTTTGATTGGGGCGGCTGTGATTCAGGTGATAGAGCGGGTCGTCCAATGATCAAAGGGTCGGCGGTTCGATTCCTGCTCTGACCTAGTCATGTGCTGTTGTGTCCTTGGGCAAGACACTTTACCCGCCTTGCCTTCAGTGCGGCTACTCACACTGGTGTGTGAATGTTGGTGGTGGTCGGAGGGGCTGTAGGTGCGGATTGGCAGCCATGCTTCCGTCAGTCTGCCCTACGGCAGCTGTGGCTGCAAATGTATCTTACCATCACCAGAGTGAGAATGTGTGAGTGAATGAATGATGGATTCATTGTATGCGCTTTGAGTATGCCTGAATAGAAAAGCGCTATATAAATCTAATCCATTATTATTATTATTAGTGGATAAGTTCAGAAATGTTCCTGTCTTGTGTAGGCCAATGTATTTGGTGACTTCATTTTTGTTTTTTCTGCATTTCTCTAAATTACTTTGTGGGACACTTTCTACAAGTTCAAATGTGTACAGGAAATTACATGCGGTTTTGTTGTTTGTGTGAGCCGGCTGGAAAAATGAGCTCATCATACCAAACTTTCCCCACCTGCGTTGTGTTTGAGGTGTGTGTGAGAGAGGTCAGGGTTATGAAGTTCTCTGGTAACTGAAATCAAACTGGTGTAAAGCTTTATGAAATGTATAATTGTAAATTACTTAAGTAGTTGGTTTCAGTATAATTGGTTTCAACGCTCTACATTAGAATATGTTTACTGTTTAATACTGTAACTACACTTCTCAATAATATACTGTGTTTGTATAGTGTTGCCACTATAATCAACATTATCTTTAACTGTAGGTGTGTGTAAATTACAATATGCCTTTTTAAAAAATGCATAAATTGTGAATTATACTATTAATAATAATACACTGAACGTCCAAAAAAAGTCATACATTGTAATATTTCACTGGATCGGCTTTAGCTCTGAGAACGACACACAATCACCGTGGCATAATTTACGATAAGCGTCTGCAATGTCAAAATTCCATATATCTTGCTTCATAGTTTTGTTGCATTCAGTACATATCTACCATGTAGAAAGTGGTAAAAAATAAAGAAAAAACATTGAAAGAGAAGGTGTGTCCAAACTTTTGGCAGGTAGTGTATATATCATCCAAAGGTCATAAATGGTTTTAAAAAGATCATTAAACATATTTTAGAGAGTAAGCACAATGCTGAACAACTGACAGTGTAGCTGACATTTCAGTTTCTCTCTTTCAGTAATCTTTACCACTCGCTTATCATTTTGAGATCTCGGGAGATGAAATCATGACCACATTGTCATTCATAAAAATTCCGAATTGTAGGAGTCAGTGGAAACAAATGACTACCATGTCATGCTCTTTACAGCAACTGTATGTTCAATTCACACTGCATTTCAGGACACAAACTGACTGTAGTTTTTAAATGTAAAAATAAGAGAAAAGCGTGAAAACTGTATAACAGACCTTTTAGAGCTGCCTGACCTCTATGCTGGAGACTGCTGGACGAATGTATTTAATAATGTTTTTTTTTAAACAACTATTTTAGGGACAGCTACAGTATACAACTATAAACTCAAATCAGCTACCTCGTGCAAGTATCATATTGCTAATAGCAAATGCTAATTTTGCAACACCTAACCATAACAAAGCCTTTAAACCAACTAATGGTTTGGATTACCAGGAGTGTTTTTAAACGTGAGGGGTCAGGCAGCTTCTCTTTACTTGGCAGTGCCACACCAGATGTCTGAGAGGGGCTCTTCAACAGGAAACCAAGATTTGTTTCTGAGAACAGTGAGGCGAGAAACAAGCCATCTGGCTGCTGAATCTGTCTTCCTTTTGCAATGACAACAGGTAGTTTTAAAAATTTTCTGGAAGTTCCACAGGCACTGAGTGGCAGCTGGACACCCCCGATTGCATAAAGTAGAGCAGACCTCAACTTTATGCAAATGAGGAGCAACACAACCCTACATCTCTTTAACTCATTACGATGCCATCACAATGTGTTGCACGTCTGCATACATAGACAATGAATGGGAAGTGCTGCAGTGACCGAATATAAAGTAGTTAAAAGTTGCTGAATCTGGAAGAGCTCCAGCTGTAAAATATTGTGTGATCAGTCACAGTACTTTCACTGTTGGGGTTAGCCTTGTGAGGTTAGTCCAGCAATGTTCATCTTTGGTACAAATTCAGCTCTCTACGCCCACACAGCATAGTCACACTAGAATTGTACAAATAATTATCTTTTTAATCCATAATACTATATTCATATAGTTGCAGAATCTTTTCCACATATAAACAATATTCACATCTACAGATGAGTGTGTGCAGACGTACATGTGTATTGCTACAATGAAACCTGTGTAACAATCCCAAACTCACTTAGCAAAGAGTATAGTCTGAAGTTGGAGGGGCGATTGGTTATTGTGAAATCATTTTTGAAGGCTGGCATATGATGCAATCTTTTTGTAAAACGTACAATGAAATTTTTTTTGTGCCATGACATTTAAACCTGTGACTTTATCTGTGCATGATAAAAACCACAAACTGAGGGGGGAGGTCCATTCTTGGAAACCCCAAGAAAAGATGAAAGTAGAGCAGATATAGTGCAGATACATTGCAGGGAAAGACTTATATTGCTGTAGCTTCGATCCGTACATGTGGTATTAGTATGGTGGTTAGAAGTGCTATCCTGACTGTTTGATGCCTCATCTACACTACTGTTCAAACATTCACTTAGAAATGTCCCTATTTTTGAAAGAAAAGCATTTTTTTCAATGAAGATAACATTAAATGAATCAGAAATCCAGTCTAGACATTGTTAATGTGGTAAATGACTATTCTAGCTGGAAACGGCTGATTTTTAATGGAATATCTACATAGAGGTACAGAGGAACATTTCTAGCAACCATCACTCCTGTGTTCTAATGCTACATTGTGTTAGCTAATGGTGTTGAAAGGCTCATTGATGATTAGAAAACCCTTGTGCAGTTATGTTAGCACATGAATAAAAGTGTGAGTTTTCATGGAAAACATGAAATTGTCTGGGTGACCCCAAACTTTTGAACGGTAGTGTAAATTTTTCTTAAACCTACAGTAGAAGACTGGTTGTTAGCAGGCAGTTTTCTATTTACACATTCAGCTCATACATTAAAGGCTAGTCATGATTTTTTTTGGAAAATTTAGTTTCAGCCCAACAGCAGCTGGTCTCATTAACGACACCAGTGACCTCAGTGGCTCTGGCCCTCATCCCACCATAGCTGACTCTGCGTGTTACATGAACGCAAAGGAAGTTTTTACATTCTATGTAACCTTCCACATCCTCAGGCGATTAATGTGCACATACCTGCACACTGTAAATACTTTGGACTATTTTTATTATTTTCATAAATTCTATTTGCTACATGTACTGTTCATTGGTCCTCTACCACCTGCACTACCACTGACTTGTAATTCTTGCTTTTTTGAAATCTTTGTTTCCCTTTCCAGAAATTGTCTCCATGTCGGTGTCTTTCTTTCCTGCACAAAAATGCCATGTCAAGTTTCTCGTATCCGAAAACTTTCTTGATTCTGAATGGGGTTTCAGGATAAAACTTGCAGGGCTTCCCTAAATAAACTAAAGTTATTGTACATAAAAAGCTGATTGTGTCGGTGTCAGGTGGAAGGCACAGAATGACATTTTTAATGGAATGATGCATTACCATTCATTTAAGCCCTCTTGTAGCCTAGCCGCGCTAGACAACCCACGGCAACGAATTTAATTCTCTGCCAGGGTGGGTCTAGTTACCCTCCATAAGGCTCGAGGTTAGATGCTCCTAAAACTGGCCGGACGAATCACCATGAAGTGTAGAGTCAGAAGGCGGGTGTAACTAAGTGACGACAGAGGCGCGATGATTCTGACAGAAACAACTGGAAACAACTAGCCTAGCCGCGCTAGACAACCCACGGCAACAAATTTAATTCTCTGCCAGGGTCGACAACAAAAACGACAACAGTCGTTGAGCTCCATTAGGACCAACTCTGAATAATCTTTCTGTTAACATGTCTGTAATATACTTGAGCTTCACCCATTGACTGTATAAATAAGGCTTCACCGAACTACCGCATCCTCTGATTTCCGGTGCTCTAGGAGCCTATTCGTTGCGCTGATTGGTTGCATACCTACCCAATTGCTGCAGAGTGATTTGATAGACAACCTTTTAGCCCGCCTCCCTCCCTGTCGAGCATGCCTAGACCCTTGCGTCTTCAGAGCATGGGTCTAGCGCGGCTAGGCTAGCCCTCTTGCCTTCTAACACTGAAATCATACCTACTCGTCAACCAATCACTTGGCCATGGAGAAAAAAAAATGCATGTTTTTTTGTAGATGAAGTAAATGTTCCACAGTGGACTGAGGCCTCTCTACCTGCCAGCTTTGTTAGCCTCACTGAATCTCTCAACATAACAAGCAAGTGTTTGCAGCAAATTAAATCATTTGAACCTGGTTGTTTTATGCTGAAATGATAAGAACACACAGGGAGCACACTACATATCCATATGATTTTTGAAAACAGAACTATATCAATTGTTGATACAGCACAAGAACTATTGAGGAATAAAACACAGACACGTTAGGGGTTCTTTTTAGATGATCTCCCGTGTTGGTTGTTCAGCAGTGATATATCAACTGCTGTCTGCAAAGTTTACCCTCAAGTTTTTGTCCATTAATCTGAACAAAATGGACCTTTGCAGAAATGTTGACAAGAACATTATACTATTCAATATTTATATATAAAAGAAAACTATAATCAAATGGTGTTAGATCATCACAGTTTATATATATTAATGAAAACTGTGTCAGATTCCAGTTTTGTGTTACCAGTTGCACTTGATGGATTTGATTTTTGTTGCAAAACCTCAAACGTATTTCCTTTTTTACTTAAAATCACAGAAATAAATGAAGCTATGGTATAGGAGGATGTGAAAACCACATTTACATTGACACAGGAAGGAAGTGAAAGTTGATCAAAAGAACCATAAACTCATGTTTAAGAATCCTTAGCAGGTGAATTTAAGGCCGAAAACTTCATAAACTTTTGCATGCAAAACTATGAATCTTACACTTGTGTTCACTTAAAGCTCGTGTCCGGAGTTTCCGTTTGTTTTCAATTTATGTATCATTGTTTAACAAAGCTTAAATGTGTTAGTCTAGTTCGATACTATAATATAAAGTTAGTATGACACGATTTGAAAATTTATTCATGAGCTCCGCCTTCCTCTCATAGACCCCCATGTTATTCCAAAAAGTGCCGGTCAGCAGCTAGCCAATCAAGTTTGAGCTTCCGCTTTGTCATGCTGTCAATCAATGGTTACGCGCACAGCAAGCACGCCTATGCAGAGGTGCGCAAGCTACGCACTACGCAACCGCGCGCACATTTGTTTTGCTTGTGGAGGAGAGAGCATCAGGGATCAGCAACTTCCAGAAAAGTTACCAATCCCACGGCTTGTCAGGCCAAGAGACTGCAGGACGTTTTTTGGCTCGGGGTGCTCGCGTCGCTCCCCGACCACGGCCTCCATAGCCCGCCTGACGGCTTCGTTTAGATGCCCGACCTCTGGAGGAAGATGTTGGGGCGTCTGGGACATACTCTTCGTCAGAGGAGTCATGCAATTCTGAACTCTAGATAGAAATAAATAAACAATGTCACACATATACACGCGTAAATGCACTAAGTTTGATAAACAATGTCATCGAGAGGGATACACGAGTGTAATCACATATTGAAACTTTACTCGTTCGTCCTAGCAGATTCATGTTATTTTGGTATTAGGACAAGTTAGACTCAATACAGAATTCTAACGTAATTCCTTTATTATTTACTAAATGTACTAAATGTAGAAGAGGGGAAAACAGCAAAACAGGCGAGATGCTGCAGCACTCCGGGCACTCCTCTCATGTACTGCGCGCGTGCACAAATAAAGGGGCAAAATGAGAGGGAGGGTGGGACCACCAGTGTTTTGGGAGACGCTGCGATTCAAACTCCGGACACGAGCTTTAATCAAAGATGAGTTTAATATGTCATCAGGGACAGCATTTTTCAGAGACAGAAGTTTGAAAGATTATGAGTATTCAGGGTTAAACCTGCTAAAAGTGTTGCTTTATTTTGGTTACTGCCATATCATGACCTTTAAGACTCAACAGACGTGTCCCACATTACTGACAATGCTCTTCAGTCTGTCTCGTCTCCTCAACCTCCATCCATCATCTACACCACTTAATCCTCATTAATGTCATGAGTTGACTTAGGGTGAAGGCAGAGGACACCTTGGACAGGTCACCAGTCTGTCACAGGGCTACAAAATCACACTCACAGTCACACCTATGGATATTTTAGAGTTACCAATCGACCTCAGCATGTTTTTGGACTGTGGGAGGAAGCCGGAGAACCTGGAGAAAACCCACGCATGCACAGGGAGAACATGCAAACTCCATGCAGAAAGATCCCCAGAAGGCGGGGACGCTAACAGGGGATTTTCTGGCTGCAAGAAAACAGTGCTAACCGCTGTTGTCCTCAACAGTGGATGCTATATGAGGGAATTTAATGTACAATGCCATCTGCTGGGAAAATTTTGTATTACCTATGTTTCTTTTCTTCCTTCACTCCAAATAATTTGTTAATTTTACACTTCAGTCTCGATAGTTTTGTTGTAGAAACCCTAAATATCTTATCTTCTTACTGGTTCTAACAGGCGACATTCCATCTTCTCTAATCCTGTTTTCCCTCCAGCGGCTCTTTGACTATTTTAGAATTGATTTTGGACTTCCCTCCAAGGTATGTAACAGAAATGTTGACCCCATATAAGCCAGTTTGCAGTCTCAGATCACACTTCTGGCTGTTCCAAAGTGGAGGTTTAAATCTAGGGTCTACCTGAGGAGACCAGGTTGCTGAATCAGTGTCCCCATAAAGCTTTCCAAATGTCTTTGTATCCAGCATCATTTGCTGGTCACCACTTGAACAGCCAATGGTTGAAGGCAACATGCGGCTGAACATTTCATTGCAGATTCGTGGACTGTACATGTCACACTGATAATAGCGGCGTTTGACTACTCAGAATTAAAACTACAGCTATCACCAATGTCATTTTCACTAGTCAGAGTTACACCAGTACAAACCATTCTGACCAGTCAAAACAACACTTGGAGATGAATTCAGTAGTTCAGTTTGGACTGGTCAGAATAACAGCTGCAGATATCGAAAACATTATTATCACTAGTCTGAAATGTTGTGCATGACTCTTTACATGTGAAGGCTTCCTGTAGGATACTGGTCAAACAAAGCTTTTAAACAGTGTTCATAGACATAATGGTACAAAACATTGTTAGAAAATGCAGTAACACAAAAATAACTCATTAGTGAGGATGTTAAAACTGATGGTTCAGGTGGGTTGGTGTCACCTTGGTGTGTTGGTAAGAACACCTCTGGAGTCGAACTGCAGTTTGAATGCTTTACTAATAAACGTTGACAGCACAGTCTCGCTGGCTTGGAGCCGGGCGTGGAATGCAAGCTGCGTGAGCTCCGTTTGCTGCAGAAGGAAGACAACCGTGTTCAGGCTGTTCTCAGTAGCAAACTGGAAATGCAGAGAGAACAAATGCTAAGACGTGTCGACCAGGAGATGCATTCCAAGAAGAAGCACTACGACTTGGAGTTAAACAATCTGGAGAAGCACCAGAAGCAAACTATGGAGAAAATGGAGACGGACCTCAATTTAAAACTTACTCTCGGCTCTGCATCTAGAAAACCATAGGACCTCAGAAGCAAGGCGTTATTTTTTGTTTTTTTTGTGTTTGTCACAAATGCGCACATTATTTTCTGAAATTAAGTCAAAGGTCTGCGCGCCCAGTGTTAGTTTTGGATTAGGAGACTTGTGGTCGTCATCTCCAATGACTCCTCTGAGACACTGCACTTTTACAGTCTCTTGTGAAAGTCCGGTGGTGGGGCCATGTTGACAGCAGGGTACTTGGCCTGTGTTGTCCAGTCTATTGCACTGGAAGCCTTTATGTCAAGAAAACTACACGTGACAAACTGGCATTTTCCCATGACTTATGTGGTTACTACAAAATGCATGACATATTTTTGAACTTGAAAACATCCAATCAACGTATTTTTTTTATTATATATATATATATGTGTGATCAGTTCATTCTTTTTTGAATAAGTGTGTATTCTAAATCATTGGACAATACAGGAGCCTTGGGGCCCCACAAAGGTATCTCAACGTGTTTGTGTGTGGTTCTAAAAAGAGAAAAGGAAATATCTATCCATCTCCTTCCATCACTACATAACCACACTGCGATTAACTAACAGGTAAGTTTGGAGAACACAGGTTTCACTCATCAGAGACTTGTGTCGGAAATTTACTGAAACTTGGAACACAGGCTGCTCTGGCATGCAGGTAAAACAGCTACTTGTATGTGTTTATGGTGGCAGTACGTTTGAAAAAGCAAGGTGCCTCCGATATCTGCCATGTCATTTCACAGTTTCAAAACTGATGATATCCACTATTCACACTATGGATATCTGCAGCCGATATCTGAGCACAGCCATGGCATGATGGGGCGCCATCATAACAATATGCCTGCTAACATTGCATTGAAAACACACAAGGTATTTGGCAATTGCTGTGCTCAATCCCCGCGATCCTAGTGAGGATAAAGCGGTGTAGGAATGGATGGATGGATGTGTTCAATCCTCCCCACTCACTAGATTTGACTCCCTATAACTTCTTCCTTTTCCCCAAAACCAAGTTACAGTTGAAGGGTTGTCATTATTTCTTTTTAAAAGTTCTATGTTTTTTTTCCTTTTGTTTGCTTTATTAGATAGGCCAGTCAACAGGCAGAATAACGGGGGTAGACCTGCAGCAAAGGGGCCATGAGCTGCAATTGAACCAAGGCCACTGCGTTGGGGACTGTTGACGGGTCACCCACTCAACCAGTTGAGCTACCTTGGCATCAAGGGTTGCTTTTTGACAGTTTAATACATTTCATGTAGATGGTGCTTAACATGTTAATAGAATAGAGTTTCAAAGGAGGAGCTGCACAGTGGCTTGGTGGTTAGCACCTTCACTTTACAGCTAGAAGCGCCCCGGGTTGCTTTCCCGGAATCTTTCTGCATGGAGTTTGCATGTTCTTCCTGTGCATGTGTGGGTTTTCTTTGGGTACTCTGGCTTCCTCCCAGTCTAAAAAAAAGCATGCCGAGGTTAATTGGTGATTCTAAATTGTCCATGGGTGTGAATGTTTGTCTCTGTATGTATACCTGTGACAGACTGGTGGCCTGTCCAGAGTGTCCCCTGTCTTCAGCTGGGATAGACTCCAGCTCCTCCACAACCCTTGTGTGGATTAAATGTTTTATCAATGATGGATGGATTTCATAAGGGGAGGGACAAACAATGCAGAAGCACGGGCAGCAGACTATCACTGTGCAAGGAGATGACTTTGATGAGGATATGAATCATTTCTGTGTTTTAAAGGTGCTGTCTCTTAACTTTTTGATCATACCTTGTAAAGACAACCAACCCAAGCAAGTGTACAGATTGTACTGCAACATCCACCCATTCTCTATACACCGCTTTATCCTCACTTGGGTCATGGAGGGGGCTGGAGCCTATCCCAGCTGACTCGGGCGAAGGCAGGGGACACCCTGGACAGGTCGCCAGTCTGTCACAGGGCTACATATACAGACTAACAATCACTTTCACATTCACACCTACGGGCAATTTAGAGTAACCAATTAACCTCAGCATACTCGGAGAAAACCCACGCATGCACAGGGAGAACATGCAAACTCCATGTAGAAAGATCCCAGGCCCAGGCCGGGATTTGAACCGGGGATCTCCTTGCTGCAAGTCGAAAGTGCTAACCACTACCTCACTGTGCAGCCCTGTACTGCAACATTTCAGTGAAAAACATTTAAAGTATGTCTGTGTGTGAAATATGTTTTAAGAAAAAAATGCAAATAAAACAACATGTTTAGAACAGGATTCGAGTTTATTTCCTAAGAAATTACTGAAAGTGTTAAATGCAGTGGAGTCTCGATGAACCCAAAACTGGCAGCATTCCCAAAAAAACTAGAATAAAACTGAGTTTCTATACAAATGTAACCTGGACAGAAAGAGGAGGAGCTGATTAAACTGTTTGTGGTAACAGCGGTGTTGTACCTGAAAACTGAGACCTATAAACTACATCCTGCAGTAATACTCTATGTAAGCAGTCAGTCATATATTAAAACACAGTTCTTAACATGGTCAAACGCCTCCACTCAAAACATTTCTCTCAATCCGTTTAAGAAGCACAAAGTCATGACGATCTTTTTACATTCAGTCATTTGATACCGTAGAAATGAACTTAATAAAACATAATATAAGGAAACAGCTGAAAAATATTTACTCAGAATCACATTGTCAAAATGTTTTTTCAAAAGTCCTGAAATACGGCAATATATGCAAGAGTGATAACACTGAACGACTCAACACACGAAGAGACAAACGGTGCAATGTAATAAAGCTGATGCAGAGCTGACTGCTAAACAACCCTGCTGCTTCTTAAAGGATCGTTCCGCTTTATTTAAGCTGCCGTATTACCATTAAAGTGGCTCCATGGGTCACGCAACTTTGCATTTTTAGGGTACATCATCTGTCTTTCAGTACATGCAGAAAGAAAAAAAACATTTCAGAAAGTTACTCTGCGCTCTTAAATCCAGATATCACTCATGCAGTTAGCAAAATGGTCACTAAAGCTAGCTGGAAGCAAAAAATGAAATGATTCATGTTTTTTGGAAACCTGCAGGGAGCTCTCTTGTGTTCTTCAAAGGAGGTACAGAGTGCAAAGTTACCCTGATCCATAAAAACACACAAATGGAAAATACGCCAAGCTGGAAAAAAGCAGAATTATCCTTTAGAGTTCAGGTCTGGATTATTTTCAAGTCTACCTTAACATATTAGTCCATCTCTTCACGCTGGATGTGAAGACCATCAAAGCTGCAACAATTAATCAGTTAAGCTGCAAACTATTCAATTAATCACCAATCATTTTGATAATCGATGAATTGGTCTGAGGAATTACTTCCGAAAAAAGAAGTCTAAATTGTGTGATTGCAGCTTCTTTTCTCCTCTATAACAGGAAGCTGAATATCTTTGGGCTGTGGACAAAACAAGGAATTTGTTCTTTTGCACTTTGGGACTTTCTGACATGTAATAGATCAAACACCTGAATCCAGAAAACAAACAGCAGACTAGTTGACCTTGGCAATAATTTTTCTTGCAGAGCTACAGACCATCTGCCTCGACTACGCGCTTAAACAAATCCACTGAATGAAAGGGAATAAAATCCACACTACTCTTGTTCTGTGCAAAATTTATGGTGAAGTTCAGCGAAAGTCAATGAGATGTTCAACAGGAAGATGCCTCAAACTATGTGTGCGTAGGAAGACTGAGGTATAGACAGGTGAGGGTGGTTACTTCTACCGCAGGTCCTCGAGTATAGAGATGAAGCTCTGTGAGGCAGCTGCTCATTCGTTGTTTGAGGGCCAAACTAGCTGCTAAGTGGTTAATATACAGATATGTTCCATGGTGACATCAATCAATCAATCGCCATGCCAATCAGTGTAGATCATTTCTCTCCATCTAATCTGATCTTTTGCTTTCTGAATTGTGACCGTTTCTCATTCCTTGTGTAGCCATGACGTCAGTCCGTCTATCATGCGTCTTCCCTCCAATGGCCTACAAGTCGCGCTGCTTAGCCTCCCGACCAGGGCTATGTGAAACCATGACTTGCAGGTGGATGGATGATTGCACAAGTAGATTCAGTTAAAGTGAATAAATGGTTGATATTCACAACGCTGGCCAGATGAATCCATACACCAACGGCCAGGGTTACAAGTCCAGTATGGGCACTACTGCTAGATAGATAGAAAAGACTTCAGAAGAGCACTTAGGCAGGTGAGGAGCAGAGTTTTCTGTGGGGGAGAATAAGTCCCTGTGGTTGGGCTTAGTAAGTTTTCAGAACTTACACATGCATAAAAGCAGCTACATGACACACTGAAGGGAGAAACCTAAAGGAGAAGACAGACAAAACTCTTCAGCACTGCAATGGCTTATTCATATGAAAAGTGATATAAAAAATTGAGTAATAAATGTTAAAAGCAGAAGTGGGATCAGAGAGAGAGAATATTGTGGTTGGAGAGGATTTAAGCGCTATCTAACATCTCCAAGCTGCTCAAGCACACCATAAATCCAGCTTAGATTTAAGTGATGAAACATACTTGAATGTAACACTAGCTATGTTTTCATAGCATATATCTGAATTCCATTAAGTCAATGGAAACAGCAAAATTTGAAAGAATCTTCCCAATTTTACAAGGTCTTAACACTCACTCAAGGTGTTTTCTTTGAAAAGTGTTCATGCACTTCACTGGAGATGGAAACATATTTTCCAAATAAGGAGTGACAATAAGAACATTTCACTCACACTGATCAGCCGTTTCTTTCATCGTCTTCATCTCTGGACAGTATGAAACATGGCCGATACCAGCCGACATGAGGGAATAATTCCAACTTTCCTGAAGATTTGTCTCCATTTTTCTGTCATAGATGGACAAAGTTTGTTTCTTCTTCTTCCAGGTTTTTTTAGCAGTTAGCAAACCAATAGTATTTCTGACTTCTTCTTCCGTTTATTGCAGCCATGTAGCTGATACCACCACCTTCTGATGACATTACAGTCTCATTCCTACACTCCAAAGCAGCAAACTGAAATGAGATTAGTTCAAAGAAAAGAGTTTTTTTTTCGCATCTTTTTCAGGTCCTCGCAAATCTGTAGTTAAGCCCTCCGGGAAAGATGATCCAAAAATGACTGCCCCATACCTAAACCTTTTTCTCCTGGGAGTGTTACACAGTTTGTCCTCACTTTCACTTGCAGTTCTGCACAGAACAAGCTGTAGATACGTTTTTTTCATTCCCATAAGTTTTACAGTGTAGTTAGGCTGTGATTCATCGCCAGAACAGAATGAATGATTCAGCCTTCATTTTCCATGTGAACACTTCATTAAGATGGACTTGAAACAATCCAAACCTTTCCATTAAATACTGGTTTTGTTCATCGTGACCTTTGCCTATGAATATCAGGGAACACAGAGGTTATTTAGAGGCCGTTTCTGACATTTTCCACATGTTTACGCACAAGCAACAATGACTGACAGATGATTCAAATGCACATTAGACCATACAATATGAGTAATAGAGTGAAGACTGGATTCTTGCTGATATGTACTAGTGAAGTATCATTGTGTGTTACACTCACACACACACACACATTCATAGGCAAAACAAACAGACATGAACATGCAGAGGAATGTTAAACAACTCCAATATGTAGGATAACTGATAAGGTGTGAGAATACTCTTTCCATGTAATTGTCAGGTCGATTAGAAGCCAACTTTTGCTAACGCGATACTTCAAAGTGTGCATAAAAACATGTCATGGAAACACAGCTAGTGAGTGTCTTGGTCGACGCATCCTGTTTATGTCAAAGCTGCTGGAGAGGGCAGGGCTGTAGGAAGGGGGTCTAAATTTGCTTTTAGAAAATATTTACACCGTCAAACAGGGGTCCAACCACTGGATACTTTCGCACACATAAAAAATAAGTCGATGTTTCTGCTGTAACAATCAGTAGCCTTGTTTCTGTAACGTATTTTTATTTGCTTTTTGAACTACAAAGTGATGCTTTATAGAAACTGTAAAAAAAACCCTCTAATTTATTTTCCTTAAATGAGTTTTGAAACTCGTCAGATTCTTTTTCTAAAGCAAGGGAATGAGCTTCATGGGAGATGGACATCCCTTTTCTGAATAAGCTCTGACGTAGTGAACCTTTAAGGTCACACAACTGATAAATTGTTTCTTCTGCCGTCTTGCCCGACACCATGAAACATGGCCGACACCAGCTGACATGAAAGAATGAATACAACTTTACAAGCTGAAAGTAATTCCTGAAGAAGAGTTTGTTACTCTTCACTGAATGAAAAAGGTCTTGTAATTCTTCCTAATGGCAGAACTTAAGAAAAAGACTGCATTTCAGATTGCATACTTCATCTTTTTGCTTTTGATACATACTACCTCTACCCACACAAAGTACTACCGTTTAATGCAGTATGCATACATTTGGGGCATGCTACTTTGTCAAAGTACTAAACTTTGACCACTGCGGTATTAAATAAGCTGTCATGTATCTGTGAGCTCACAGCAGTTCTAGCTTGTGTAAAATGGACATTGTGACATATCTGATGTAACTGTACAGAGGACTGTGGGTCAGAATGGCCAGAAAAGCATTCTAAATGTAGGAGGACATCCTGGTATTTTCAGCATACTGCATTTGACATCGTGTGTGTTGGGACAAACTAAATTTTATTCTGGCACACTGTGCAGTATGGTAGTATGGAGATTAGAAGTCTGAATTTACCCACAATTCACGACGAACCAGTCCGACTTCAAGAACAAGACTGCTTTGTGCTGCAGATGCATATAGGCATCTATCGGAAGTCTAACTAGCAGAACTACGACGATTAGTTAATCGATTAGTTGTCAACTAATTGAAAATTTATTTGGTTTAAGTTTTAAAAGGAGATCTTAACTATATTCTTGAATATGAATAATTTCTGGTTTCTTTCCTCTAAGATAATAAACTGATCATCTTTGCAGACAAAACAAGACAGTTGCCATCTTGTCATCATTTTATAGACTAAATATCTAATCGATTAATCAAGAAACAAATTAATAGATTACTTTGCAGAGAAAGTAATTATTAGTAGCCTCCCTGCTAGCAAGTAAAACACTGTGGAAGCAGTCCCACAGCCACTTTAAAGTCCTCTCCCTGTTTGTTTTCTAACTTACAGCATCCACACCGATCAGCCACTGATAGATCAAAGCTAAACTTTTAGTTTTTGGCAACACACACACCTGTGTGTGTGTGACAGCAATGTGAGATGAAGGCATAAAAATCTGGACGCACCTCACATCTTTTAAAATAGCTTGATACGTAATCCAAATGTGCAAATTTGCTTTGAATCAATGTTTTAGTGTCGTAAACGGACGGATGCTGTGGTACACACAAGAGAACACACACATAGAAATCACACATGTAGCTTTGGCACTCAGACAGGCAAAGGTGAGGAATGGCAATGCAATGAGTTTAATACGGAAGGTCAAGCCTAGAAGAAAGGCACCGCCAAACAAAAATAAAGCATATTTATATACAGTGGCAACAAACAGTAAGTGACCCCTTTGGAATGATCAGCATTTTAAATTTGTCTTTAAGTTACAGTAAAGAACATGAAATGCTAGAAATGTTTGTGTCTTATTAGCTGATGTTCATTTTATTTGTCTATACTTGTGATTTAGATTAAAATTATGCTAAATCTTATTAAAAATGAATGCAGAAAACCAGATCCTTTCAATGGGTTCACATACTTCCTCTTGCCATGCTATATTCCTATGTTTTTATATTATATATAAATATAGTCCAAAGAGTATAAAACAACATAAAATCATAATTCGATGGAAAGCATGTGAAGGAATGGAGATGGACATGAGAAGTGTGAGCAAAGGATCTACACAACAGACAAATAAAATCACTCTCACTCCAGTCTTACCCAATAACTACGTTCCAGCCATAGATGATTCGTCAATAAAAACAAACTAAAATCTATACTTTATCGCAGGTTTTTGCTGTTGTTGTTGTTGTTTTTACAGCGGGCAGACAGAAACTGCACTACCCATGAGCCTCCTCTTCTGTGGAGCTCTCCTGGACTCTGCTGCCACCTGTGGGACCCGACCAATGAGAGGAGAGCTGGGGTGAGTGAGGGGTGAGTCCTAAACACACACACAGGGGCTTTAACAAGGTGATGGGGGGATTTAAAGTGATGGAGGGGCTTCAATAAGGTGATGGGGGGGCTTTAAAGTGATGGGGAGTTTTTGATAAGGAGACGGAGGGGCTTTAGTAAGGTGATGGAGGGGCTTTAACAAGGTGATGCTATATGCACTCTGACAGACATTTTGGAGGTTCTCTGTTCTAACGTTTAAATCAAAATCAGTCACAATTCTCCACAACCCGAGCTGACATCCTCAGATCGATTGCTTTTAGCCAACTAGTCCCAAACATATTCATTTTACAGCAAAAAAAAAAAAAAAAAAAAGAGGAAAGCAGTGAAAGTTTCAGTCTGAGAAGCTGGAACCTGATCATTTTAGCATTCCACATCAATTATCAAGAGAGAAATTGAAATTGAAAGAGATTGCTCTTCAATGAAAAGCATTTCGACTTGTCTCAGATTCTTGGAGATGTTGAATCTCTCATCCAACTGACTGATGGGGAGTAGCATTCTCACCCCAAACTGTTTGAGGAGGAACCTCTAATCTGCATTACAAGTACCTGATAAGTGGCGTAGTAGAGCCCTTAACCATTTACACATGAACGTTCCAGTTTAATATAGATGCGTCCTTCACTCCTCTCTCAAACAAGTCATACTTCTGTCCTACATTAAGAAAGCACTAAAAATTTGTGGCTATTCCTACTGAAGTCATCAATAAGATGTTGGAAAATAACCGTGTAACAAGGAAGAAGAAAAGAAGAACAAGCAGAACAATATTATCATCCCACATGTAGCTTATGTGGCGGAGAAAATCTCTCCAAACACAACACAGGGTCAAACAACCAAACAGTGTACATGTTGTTCAGTGTTCCATATCTAGAGGACAAGACTTAGTGGTCCACCAGCATGTAAAGGATAAAGAAGAGTCTTCTGAGAACAGCATTGTGGACAGAGAAGACAGACGGTCAGAGAAAGGAGTGAAGGAAGCCATTGTTTTCCATGAAAAAAAAAAAAAAAAAATCACACTTTTATTCATGTGCTAACATAATTGAACAAGGGTTTTCTAATCATCAATTAGTCTTTCAACACCATTAGCTAACACAATGTAGCATTAGCACACAGGAGTGATGGTTGCTGGAAATGTTCCTCTGTATCCCTATAGAGATATTCCATTAAAAATCAGCCGTTTCCAGCTAGAACAGTCATTTCTAAGTGACCCCAAACTTTTGAACGGTAGTGTAACTGGTACAGCTATCTCTAAACAGAGCAGGTCGTCTAATGCACCACTTATCTGGAATTTACAACACAGTCCTGAGATCTCTCCAGACACTTTCGCCAGCATTCACACCTTCACTTATGGGAGTTATAACAAAGAATTGAAACTCTCCATCAGTCAGTCAGAACTGAGAAGTCAAGTTACCTTCTACTGAAGCACTTAAGATTACCAAGACCTGAGAATCTACACTGACTTGAACACTTTCAGGGTAATTCCAGTTTATTTCAGTCAGTTGTATTTC
This sequence comes from Acanthochromis polyacanthus, assembly GCF_021347895.1. Lineage (NCBI taxonomy): Eukaryota > Metazoa > Chordata > Actinopteri > Pomacentridae > Acanthochromis > Acanthochromis polyacanthus. The sequence goes on from NC_067130.1 coordinate 21,198,060, forward strand.
CCATTAGTGTGTCTATTGTGCCTCTATGGCTTACATTAACTTTGCACACTCTACCTCCATTATAGGAAGGAAGTCCAAAGTTAGCATGAAGCAAAACGACAATAGTCACATTAATGGAAAACACAGTAGGTTGAAATAAAGCGGAATAATCTTTTAAGATGCCTCACCTAAAACCCGTGAAACTCCAATATGGATGCCAGAGGACATAATTTATCACCTTCTTTGCATTTTTGTTATGTGACATTACAGTGACACACAGGCTGCTGTTTTTTCTTTGCTTTGTGCAGGGAAACGGAGAGTAGTGAGATGATTTCAGACAATAGCAAAAACAAAAATGAAGAAACTGAAACACTTGCACACAGAAACCCACATCCTGAAATAAATGTGTCTCGTTGGGTTGATTTGAGAAGGTAAAGAGTCAAAACGGTCCAAGAGCAAGACATTATTCATGTCTGAGTGAGTGCTGCGTTTCATTTACCTCATGCAAAATAAACTCTAACAGTAGTTCTCAATGGTATCAAAGAATGAAAAGTTTACAGGAAACTCTGGACGGGCCAGAGAAGAGAGGACACACGGAGGCACGTAAGGAAGAAAAAGAAAGAGAAAGAGAAAATTAATTTGGTTCAGCTGAATGCAAACAGAAAAGCACATTCCTAGAAACACTACAGAGTTAGTTTGGAGGTCGGTGGGGCAGCAGACCCGGCAGGTCAGACAACGTTTAGCATCTACTTACCTTGTGTGGTGTTTCTGTCGTTGAGCAGCTTGGTCTGACTGTTGGGCAGGATCTTGATCTCAGGAGGATCTGGACTCTGGCCAACGCGTGATGCCATGAGAGCGTTCAGATACTGCAGACGTGTGACCTGCAACAAACGGTGGCTTTGTGGTTAGCACTGTTCCTCACGACAGGAACCCTGGTTTGCTTCTTTCTGTGTGGAGTTTGCATGTTCTTTCTGTGCGTGGGTTCCTCCCACAGTCTAAAAACATCCATCCATCATCTATACAACGCTTAATCCTCATTAGGGTCATGGGGGGCTGGAGTCTATCCTAGCTGACTTAGGGTGAAGGCGGGGGAACACCCTAGACAGGTCACCAGTCTATCACAGGGCCACATACAGAGACAAACAATCACACTCACATTCACACCTGTGGACAATTTAGAATCACCTATTCGTCCTTGTGTTGTCCTGCGGGTCAAATTGACTCGTTTTAAAGTTTGAAAATGTGGAAAAAAATCAATACTTCCACAGTGAAACTTCTGATGTTCACATTTTCGACATTTTTGGGAGATTTTTGAACATTTTTTGGTGGAAAAAAAGAAATGTTAAAAAAGTTTCTTAAAAACATTCACCAAAAGAAATCTATTTTTTTGGTGAATGTTCTTAAATAAAATATTAGAAGTTTTACTGATATACAGTATATGTAACCAATTTAGATATTTTTAGGATTTTATTTTTGGAATATTTTTACTAATTTTTTGGAAATATTTACAGGAATTTTCTTGCCAAATTTGAGGGATTTTTTTTTCAATAAAACTTTTAAGGGAAATTATTAACAAATTATTGGAATTTTCTTCCTGAAGGTTTTGCAAATTTTCAGAAATTGGACGGGCCAGAGAAGAGAGGAGTTTTTTTGCTGGATTTTTAGATTTTTTTTTCAGACAAGGAAACAAGTTTTTGGTGTCCGTAAATGAAGACAACAGGAGGGTTAACCTCAGCATGTTTTTGGACTGGGCTGCACAGTGGAATAGTTGTTAGCACTTTCGCCTTGCAGCAAGAAAATCCCCGGTTCAAATCCCGGCCTGGGCCTGGGATCTTTCTGCATGGGGTTTGCATGTTCTCCCTGTGCATGTGTGAGTTTTCTCTGGGTACTCTGGCTTCCTCCCACAGTCCAAAAATATGCTGAGGTTAATTGGTTACTCTAAATTGTCCGTAGGTGTGAATGTGAGTGTGATTGTTTGTCTCTATATGTAGCCCTGTGATAAACTGGTGATCTGTCCAGGGTGTCCCCTGCCTTCGACCGAGTCAGCTGGTATAGGCTCCAGCCCCCCCGTGACCCTAGTGAGGATAAAGCGGTGTATAGAGAATGAATGGAAGGATGGATGTTTTTGGACTGTGGGAGGAACAGGGAGGCACAGGAAGAACCTGTAAACTCCATGCAGAAAGATCGCAGGTCCAGGCCAGGAGACGAATCGGGGATCTTCTAGCTGCAAGGTGACAGTGTTAAACACCGACCCACTGTGCAGCTCCATCTAAACAAATAAAGTCTGATTTTATGTGGTCCTTTATGGGGATGACAGCTGTAAGTGCAAACCCCAACATATGAACTCACCCGTATGAGCTGCAGGTCAGTGAGAGCTCGGACGGTGTAATCAGGACAATAGCTGGACGGGCTGGTGGCCTCTGCTGACTCGAACGGATCCCTGGGAGAGTGACGCTGGGTCGACACTGGAGACTGATGCACTGAAATCACAAACACACAGCATCAGCACATTATCTCTAACTCTAAACCTAGCCAGTTGCAGGCTACACTGCACAATTTAGATTTAATTCTAATAAATATAAAGACATTTTCTAAAATTTTAAGAAACTTTATGACCATGAGTCCATAAATGGTGTTAATTTCAGGCACTTATATCAAAAGTAACACTGGATGTTGTTCCCTTTTCCCAGTTGATCGGACAGTTTTTCGCTATACTGGACAGACAGCTGTCTCAGGACCAAACGCCCTCCTCTCTGAGGATCGTCCTGTCAGATCGTCCAGGATCTGCTTGTGCCTCGTCAGTCAGTGTCAGCTTTTAGTCTAACACGGTTTTAGAGTGGGAATGGGGTACTGAGTGACTGAAAGTCAAAATGGACAAAGGGGAGGAGTAAGTAAGCTTATGTTTCGTCTTACTATTTTTCGGATATGTTGGTTAATTATTTTTTGCTTTGTTTTGTTGTTGTTTTGAATAATGTGATTTGTGTTTGCGGCTTATTATCCATTCAGTCGTTCATCTGCAGTTCTACAAGTTCCACCTTTCTCTTTATATGTTTTATATCACCTTATTTCTTATTGGTTATTCATTTATTAAGCAGAAATATCAAATATTCGCTCTTTTAGCTTCTTAAAAGTGAAGCTTTGATGCTCTTCTTTGGAACACACAGTGGTTCCATGGATATCTTTTTATTTTAAATATCACTTTGGTTTGTGGTTAATTGTAACAGGACACACTTTTACTGATAGTCATGTGTCTCCTCGCATCTTTTTCTTGCATTTCAGTTCTTCTCAGCGAGGTTATGAGAGCGAGAGGTGAGGAAGTGGCGTTAGGATGGAAGAAGCAAAGCTGACAAATGAGAAATGATTTGATTTATAGCATCAGTTTTAGGAGCAGCAGTTGTCTGTAACGTGCTGCACAGTTGCAGACTTCATACATTGTACAACTTGACAAAAAACTTCAGAAGATACACCTGTCTTTCCTCGCAATTCACTCCTTCAGAAGCCTCTTCACTCCTCAACATGCATTTAAGCAATTGCAAGATCTTTTTTAAAAAAAAAAAAAAAAAGCAATTGCAAGATCCTTTGTGATGGATGAGAGCAAATGGTTTGTGTCACCGCAGGAGAGAGGACGTAAAGAAGAGGATAACCTAATAAAAAGAACACTGTGACCTCACCTGAAGACGGCAGCGTCAGAGCAGACACGCCGTAGTATGTGAACGCCCCATTTTCAAACTTCAGTCCCTCTTTGCCGATCTCCACCTCCACACGACCCTGTAAACACACAAACAGCACAGAGACTTTCTCAAACATTTGCCGTTAAATTACCAAAGGAAACAACAAACTAATCATGTTTGATTCACAGCAGCATTGACTGATTTCCTGGAGTTATTTCCACAGTTCTTCCCTCACACTAACAGGTTCATTCCTGTTGATGCACATAGCTGCCACTACACCTGTTAAAAACATCCCAGCTAAGGTCAGATAATACTAATCTGATAAAGGTTTGAGTCCAGCTGTTTTGAAATCTGTCTTGTAACTCTCATTTTTATCTGCTTCACTGTTATTTGTTCTGTAAAGAACTTTGTAAAAATTATTTCAAACACATATTTCTTGGATACAGTTTTTCAAATGTTCTTATTTGAACCCTTCTCTGATACAGTTTACATTTTTTTTGGTTACGTCTGTTTCACTTGGTTGACCATCCAGCTATGATGTGCTGAGTAGGCAGGATGTTGTACAGAGAGTAGAACTGTGTTAAACTGTAGCAGTTCAAAATCCTGCACCGTTTACAGCTCAACCCCAACAAAAGATATGAAACAATGATGATTCAAATGCAAAATGTCAGTTTTACTCTCTGTGATTATATTATAGAACAGATAGATCCAGCTGAGTCCATAAAATAAACCATCATTACACATTTTTCTAGTACTCGGACTAAATATGGACCAAGTACACTCTTTAACATCAACAATATAACTCATGCTGTAAACAATTTGCACATTCATCTGTATGCAGATGATACCATTGTCTACACATCTGCTTCCTCCCTCCACATTGTCCTGTCTGCGCTGGTGATTAGCTTCAATAACACACAGCACACCTTTTCCGATCTTTTGCTGTTACTAACATAAGCAAAACTAAATGTATGGTCTTCAACAGAGACCTCCCACAAACCAAATATCCAATCAGACTTCTGTCACTGAGATTCAATTTGTTTCCTGCTACAAGTTTCTGGGAATTTGGCTTGATTGTTCACTCATTTGAAACACCTATCAGTACTCTGGTCTCCAAAGTTAAATCTACAATCAGCTTTCCCTATCGTAGCAAATCTTCATTCACACACTCCGTCAAATTCCTTCTTGTTAAAATGACAGTCCTTCCATTATTTGAGTATGGTGATGTGTTACACAGACTTTGATTTTATATGTAAAGTGTCTTTAAGTGTTTTGAAAATCCCTATACAAATAAAATGTATTATTATACTATTCCTATTGACCCACTTCAAAAACCCTCCTCCAAAGATTAGACACCATCTTCCTCTCTGCCACCTGTTTTGCTACTGGAGCTCCTTACAACACCCACCGCTGCAGCTTGTACTCACTGGTGAACTGGCCCTCTCTGTACATCTACAAAACCCTCGCTGGTAAAATTCCACCATATCTGCATTCATTTCTTGCCATTCATAACTCCACCCGTACTCTTTGATCTAACAGTTTCATTAACCTCCACATTCCCAAAGTCTGCACGACTCTCACTTGATCCTCAGTTTTCTGCCATTAATGACTGGAACTCTTTGCAACAACTTCGAACTCACGTATCGCTCTCATCATTTAGAAAGTCAGTTAGAGTAAATACTTCAGCACCTGTTTTTAGCCTTTCTATTTTACAAGTCATTGCATAATTTGTTTTGTAATACTGTGTGATTTGTTGTACATGTAATCTGTTTTGTTGTTTATCTTGTTTGTGTGCTGCCTCTTGGCCAGGTCCTTATTGAAAATGAGAATCAGTTCTCAACTAACTTATCTGGCTAAATAATTTTTTAAAAAAATACAGCATAAGCCAAAAGTTTGGGCAGGCCTATTTTAGGACTCTCCTTATTTTTACTCATTTCTTCAGTATAGAATAATACTGAAATCATAAAAATGTTTAAATATCATACATTGATTTATTTAAGAAAATTTTTTAAAAAGTAAAAATTTTGATCCCAGTAATGTTTCTGGAAACTCAGGCCACAGCTTGCCACATGCTCTCGTCCCCTTTCAGTGAGACTGTGAGTACATACCTGCAGCAGCAGGATGAAGTAGTCCACTGGGTGATTGCGGGTGTACAGGTAGTGTCCTGGGCTCAGCCGGTTGCTGGGGTCAAAGTGCACCTCCTGGTTGACGCTGGGATGGCGCAGCAGGTGGAACAGCACCTTCTCAGACACTCGTAGTGGGCTGAAGTGTTCCACTTCTACAGCGGTCAGAGACACACGATATAGTAAACCTGCTGTCTGGGCAGTTAACGCATTTACTCAAGTTCAGTAACATCTGAAGGCACTTCGCAGCAGCATTTCCTTTACTTTTCCATCTCAAAGCCACTTTATTTACAAAGTTTATAAAGTGTAATGCTTACAGGTTTTTTTCTCCCATAGAATGGGCATATGTGATGTAACGGTGCAGAGGATTGTGGGTCAGAATGGTCAGAAAAAACGAATTCTTTCTTGCAAACTGCAGAATGCCCCACAGCATGCAGTAGCTCTTCAACCCTCTGAACTCCAAGCAGTTTCTGGGTGTTTTCTGCTCCGGACACATTTTTTTTTTCCCACTGCGAGTTCATTTTTAACTGCAATGCAAAGTCTTGCACCTGTATGGAAACAGCACAACTACTAATAAAAGTAAAGATACCTTAGAAATGTCTGTTGTGCAGCATTCTACAAGCTGAATTTCTTTCATTATTTGTTTAAAATAACTGAAAAAAACTGGAATTAACATTCTTCAAAGTGCCCACAGGTGCTACAAATACTGGGATATGTTCATTACTATACATTTTACTTAAATATTTAACTTGTTCCACTCTTGTCTTCTCTATGCTCTGTGTAAATAGAGCCGGCAGTGCAGCTCAAAATGAAGAGTTGTTGTCACGTGACTACTGGACACAGCAGAGTCCTTTCTGGTCTTGGTTATCCCAAGAAGTGCAGAATTTTTTGTTTTTTACAGAATCTGCTGGGAATGTTTTTTGTATACATCTACATGTAAACATGATTTACATAATGATGTAAAGCTTATATTTTATGCACGTCACGCATAAAGTTCAAGAACTGGCCGAAGTTGAAATTCTTTTCTTTGACAGTTTCTGGCAGATAAATGCTTTTATTTTCATATTTGTCAGAAGATAAGATCCCTTTCAAACCCACTAGTGGGTTTTGGAGTTCCGAGGGTTAACATTCAGGGAATCTGCCCCAGTGGTTTTCAAAACAAAAGCTTTCCCTCACAGAATAGTGAGACTAATGAATAAATGTTTGTTTCCGTCTCACTGAAATGAAGCACCAAAATTAGAACTCTGGCCCAGTGAACCAGACATTTTACTGACTAAAGTAGAACTATATTATACATGTCTATAGCAATGTAATGTTTATATGTTAAGTTAAAATGTCACAAAGTTAGATTTTGGTCAGAACTCTGTTTTGACCAAACATATAGTGTCTGTTTTCACCTTTGTAGTCTACAAAATCATTATATGAGCTGCGTTAAACTGTGTCTAGTTTATTTCTGTGTGAGGTACAAACACACACAGGCCTCTCAGTAAAGATTAACAGATAAATGAACACACCTCTGGATAGGAAGCGGTGTGTGGCCAGCAGCAGCTGTGGAGAAGTGCGGATCTTGGGTTCTCCCTCAGGAGGCTTGAACAGAGAAAACTCCTCGTGGGCGCTGCGAGGCTCCAGAGGAATCTCCAGCGGAGCAAGAGGACGCTTCACCTTCATGTCCACTGCAGGAGGAGACGGCTGTTAGTATAGATACAAGACACCGAAGCTGCTAACGCACTGACAGACACTCACGGTAGCCGTCAGACTCGTCCAGGATCTCCGACTTGATGATCTCCTCGATGACGTCCTCTAAGGTGACCAATCCCAGCACCTCGTAGAAAGGATCCCCCTCCCCCTCGTTGTTCACCTTCTGCACGATGGCCATGTGAGAGTTGCCTGATTGAAAGCAAAAAGATCAAATCATAGAAAGAACAAACAACATAATTCATCATTAAAGGGTCAGTTTGCATCTTGATGTAGCATCCTAGCTAGTCCTGATTTCAGGTTGAAGAGAAGACATTAAAGACAGTTAAAACGACCTCCTATAATAGATGCAAGTTTTAAACACTTTCTTAATTGATGGTGTGCCACAGTGATGATCAATAACCCGTTGATTGTTGAAGTGATTAAAGTACAACAGCAGCTTTCCTACGGGTTGATAAAGCCGTCTGTAAACATGGATGCTTGATGATAACCGCACTCCACACACTCAAAGAAATGCCTGAACTCCAGCTGGAAGCCATAAAACTCAACACAAGTCATGTTAGCCTGTTGCTAGCTAAACCTCCATGATGCTCAAACCACTTCAACCCACCCACAATAATCATAATTCAAACTCACAAAACTGGAACAATAATCACAAATTACTCTTGTAACAACATTCCCATAATCCTTTGTGGTCGCATCGACAGAAGTGCCTGCAGTCTAAGCAAGCGCCTCCTTGGAACACAGCAATTAAAAACACATCGTCAATAAAGCAGTAGAGACATGCATATCAGAAGGTGTTAGATTAATTGTAGTTATTGATTTGTGCCACAAGGTGGAGCCTCTGTTTAATGAGATAGACACTGCAGTTTGTTTTGTTTCCAACATCATAGGGACTAGGGAGGTGGTTGCTCAGACTAGAGACAGTTCTGTGTTGGTAATCAGAGAGCATTGTGGGAGTTTAACTACCAGTGGCTGGCTCATTGGTATGACAAAGACTTCTGTGACAGTTAATGGTTATCCGTGAATGTTTATGTATTTAAAAGCATGCAGTAGTCTACAAAGACAGACCTCGTATATCACAGGGGCACACGCAAAAAGGTGAATGCTGCAGGAAGCTGCAGTTTCAGAACCACACTTCTAGGACTGTAGTTTTTCACAACAACCCCACCTACTGAATTAGGTGACAGCAAAAGTGCACCTTTATTCCACCTAAACAATACTTTCTGTGCAAATACTGATAGTTTTAAGGGTTTATTCCACATAAATAGTGCTTTCTATCAAGCAAGTTATGATTTCAAAGATTTATTTTGCCTAAAATGCTATTTTCTGTCCTTGCAATGTTGCCTGGTTTGAAGAGTTGCATGTGAAGCATTGTGTGTAATTAGCATAATTACATAACTATCAGGTTTTAAAAAAATGCAATACTATGCTATGGTCTTTGTAGTCACAAGAAGTCAGATATTTTAAACAATGGAGAAACAAGACATGATCGCTCTTTGGCAAGTTATCAATAAATCTGTCCAACTAAAGACATGATCACGGTTTTAATGTTAAATAAATAGAACTTGACTGACAGTCAGTATTCACACTACAATTGTTGTCCCTCTTGGCCAGGAATGTGGTGCCTGATCCTAGACCTGCAATTCCTACAGCTGTGGTCCTAAAAAGGCAGTGTCAGAGCAATGAGCTGATTATTGATTGGCTGGTTAAGAAAACTGTTATCAGTTAAGGAAATTTTCTTCGACACTGGTCAATCGTGTCACCAATCAATAATCGCATCATCGGAGTGATTTAAGCCCTGTGGGTATTATTCTATGTGGACTTCCACTTTAACTGATAAGAAATGAGCTGTCTGCTGCATGACATGGTGTCCTCATCAACCACATGGCTACAACAGGGTTGTGCTGAGTAAGTCGTTCTCGCCACAAAACACTGGCCAGACATTATTAAACGATACAGAAGTCTATGCCATGGTTGCTAAAGAAAAACAGACAATGCTCTCTGCCACACAAAAACCAAAAACCACCTCAGACACCTACAACAATCAAAATTCAAACAGAACACGAAGTAGCAATGACGAACTACTCATTTAATAACATTCCCATTGTCCTTTGTTGCCTATAGTCAGAGCAACTGCCTCCTCGGTCCCTACAATATTACAACTCTTTGATGCATAACATGGGTCAAAAAGTGACCCAAATCCAATGGAAAATGGGTATCTCTTGATGCAGTTTACAAATCAAAGGGTTAAAAACAGCAAACAAGCTGCAATCTGTCATCTCATTAAATAGTAAAAGGCTCCACCTGGTGGCACAACCAGGTACTACAACCACAACCACGCATGACAGCTACTCTACTATACATTTTACAACATGTCTATTGTCCTCTGCCTTATTATTTATTATCTATCCATCCATCCATCCATCCATCATCTATACAGCACTTAATCCTGATTAGGGTCATGGGGGGGGGCTGGAGTCTATCGCAGCTGATTCAGAGTGAAGGTGGGGGACACCTTGGACAGGTTCCCATTCTATCACAAGACTACAAACAGAGACAAACAATCACACTCACATTCACACCTTAGGATGATTCAGAATTATCAATTAACCTCAGCATATTTTTGAACTGAGGGAGAAAGCAGGAGGACCCAGAGAAAACCCCCACATGCACAGGCAGGACATAAAAACTTCATGCAGAAAGATCAGTGAACCAAAGATCTTCTAGTCGTGAAGTACCAGTGCGACACCACCGTACTGCCCTGTGCTCATTTGGAATTAAACATCCTTGAATTTCCACAGAAATCACAGCACAAAGCACTTCTTGTGAATGTAGGAAGTGGCTGAAGAACTATCATGTTTCCAAATTTTCTTCAGAATCACCATGACTTCATAAAGAAGACTCGTTTCAAAAGAGATCACCCATGAATGCAGCTTCCTGGTAAATAATAGTGGGAAAATGGAAAGCAGAGATGCTAAAAAATAATTCCACTTACTATTAGCATCAATTTAGCAAAGTGTATACAAATGGGCCTAAGGTTTAAAAATGAGGTTAAATATGTAGCCTGCAATGTCCGACTTTGAAAAACAATGGCTCTATATAAACTTTAGATGTCACTACTTTTCATGTTTAAGGCTTTTCTAGCAGGCAGAAAGCCCTTTAGGCAAAATTCTTCCACATGAATGTTTTTCCAACAGTACCGTGTCTATTTTTCTCTCCACACCAGTTTTTGTGGTTCGACAAATGAGTACAAATTATCGTTTTGTCATCTGAAAACAGCAATAAACTGGAATCTTGGCTTACAATGCTTTCCACACATAAAATTCTACTGAGGTTAGAGCCTTAAAGGGTAGTGAAAAGACAGATAAAGACTGTATTTTAAGTAGGAAAAATGGGTACATCCATACATAGACGCCGACATAAACTTTGTGGGGGCTGAATGAAACCCTTGTTTGAAAATTTTTTATATTTTCAAAGGGCAATAATTTAAAATTTGTCTTCTGCTGGAAGTAGTTGACATTTTGGATCTGCTGGAAACAATTTTGTCTGTGTCCTCACCACATTTCATGGCTGAGGCATTATTTTTCTGAAGATATTGAACCATTAAAATGGCTGCCCACACAAGATGTTTTTGCATTCAAAATAGAGACATTGCCAAATAAAATAAAGAAAAAATATTTTATAGAACTCAGTTTTGGAGCCCAATGAATACAAGCCTGAATTGAGATGAACTGATCCCTACAGCGGACTGGAGCGCACCTTTCTTGAACTCCTCCAACATGGCGTCCAGTTTGGTGTCGTTGAAGACGAAGTGCAGCGGGTGGTTGTAGAACTTGGTGATGGTTGTCATGGGGGTGCAGTCGTCAGGGTCCACCAGAGCCAAGTCTTTCACATACAGGATTTCAACGATGTTGGACCTGGAAGAATCAGGAACACTTGATGATGACTGGTACCAAACCGTAAATAGAAACCAAACACTACTCTGAACTGCGCAGTATTTTAGGAAAAAGTGAACATTTTCTAACAGGATATAGCTGTATTTTTTGAAGTTTTAAAGATATGAAATGCAATGAAATGAAATTACAGAAAACACTGTCTGATGTGAAATGCACCCACCACAAATCTGTATTTTTTAAATGGTACAATATTTTACTGTATTTGCAATCACCGCTTTTACAGTTTGTTAATGCAGCAGTAGTTTCCAAACATATTTTCAGGCCCTTTTTTATCATTCCTATTTACAATTTTTAAAAAAAATAAAAATATTATGCTTTACAATGAACTCAAACTCTGTGTTTCCAAAACTTTCAGACTTAATTACTTTCAAACTAAGATGATGTTTCAGCTGATCAAAAAAAGAATGAAAAACACTGAAAGTATTATTTGAACTCCTCAGTAGGTGGGGTTGTATTCAGTCCCCAGAAAGTTTACGTAGGCGTCTATGTATGGATGAACCCACAATTCCTACTTGAAATGCAGTCTTTATCTGTGAATTTTCTAACCTTTAAGGCTCTAACCTCAGTAGAATTTTATGTGTGGAAAGCACTGTAAGCCAGGATTCCAGTTTTTTGCTGCATTCAGATGACAAAATGATAACTTGGACTCATTCGTAGAATGACAAAAACTGGTGTGTAGAGAAAAAAAATAGAGTGTTGGGAAAAAAATTCACAAGGGAGAATTTAGCCTTGAGGGTATGGTAATCAATGTACACTTGGATACATCTACAAAATTAGGATTTCTTTATTTTCTTTAGCCTCAAAACTACAAAATATCACTTCTAAAATGATGAAAAACAAGGCAAAAATATGCTTTTTGTTTCAGATTCTTCAAAGTACACCTGCTTTTCTTTGATAGCTGCAAAGTGTTGAATTCTCATGAGAAAGACTGGCTGCGTTTGTTTACATGTGAAACAAGTTGTTCATCAACCAAAACTACAGTCTGTATCAAATAATACATGCATATACAATATATGTGAAAGAGCAACCAAGGCGGCTGCTGCTCCCACCTCTCCTCCTCGTAGATGGGCACCCGGGTGTATCCGCTCTGCATGATCTCCGACATGGTGGAGAAGTCGAGGACGGCTGAGCTGGGCAGCATGAAGCAGTCCTTCAGAGGGGTCAGGATGTCCTCCACCGTCTTAGTGCGCAGCGTCCCGCGGCTGAACTCCTCCTTCACAAACTCACTGCACGTACAGGACACAGAGTTCAACATCGTGTCAGTAGTCGAATATTCTGGACAAGGCAGAGTCACATCTTTGGAACAAGTTTGAGTCGAAGTCATTAGTCTGAACCAAGTCGACATTTACACTCCCGTTCAAAAGTTTGGGACCACCCAGACAATTTCATGTTTTCCATGAAAACTCACACTTTTATTCATGCGCTAACATAACTGCACAGAGGTTTTCTGATCATCAATTAGCCTTTCAACACCATAACCTAACATAATGTAGCATTAGAACACAGGAGTGATGGTTGCTGGAAATGTTCCTCTGTACCCCTATGGAGATATTCCATTAAAAATCAGCCGTTTCCAGCTCAAAGAGTCATTTACCACATTAACAATGTTTAGACTGCATTTCTGATTAATTTAATGTTATCTTCATTGAAAAAAATGCTTTTCTTCCCAAAATATGGACAATTTCTAAGTGACTCCAAACTTTTGAACGGTAGTGTAAGTCAAGTCTCGAATCCTGTAGACCAAGTCTGAGTCATGTCTTTGGACTGAGTCCTAATCTGACTCAAGTCTCATGTCTTCTGGACCAAGTCTAAGTTAAGTCTAAGTTGAAGTCTGAGTCTGAATCAAAGACCAAATCTTTGTCAAGTCTTGTCTTTGAACCTTTTCTGAGTCAAGTCTAAAGTATTCAGAGGACTGACCTGAATAAAGTCTCAAGCCTTTTAAAAAAGGTCTGAGTCAAATCTTACAACCAAGTCAAAGTCATATTTAAAAATAAACCTCAAGTCTTCTTACTAAGTCTGAGTGATGTCTCTAGACTTTTGGACCAAGGCTGAAAGTCTAGAGATGCCAAGTCTCAAGTCTTCTGGATCAAGTTCAAGTCATGCTGTAAGTCATGAAACAGCTAGTGCAGTTTGTCAAGTCTTTGTGTGAAGTCAAATCACAGACCTCTTGGACTTAGTCTAGGTCAAGTTTTAAGTATTTAGTCCAAGTCACATCTGAAATTATTTCAGCTAAAGCTCCTAAAGTTGAGCAGCACAGAGCATGAGACTCACAATTTCAAGCATTTGTTGATTGTTTTTTCATTTACCAAATAAATGCTACAGTCTGGAGCTGTGAGAGTTTCTCTGGTTGTCTTTTTTACCTGTACGGGTCATTGACACTCGTGCGGATCATCTCCATGGCCCTCTCCCTGATCCCACACGTACTGATGTCCCTCCTCAGACCCAGGTCCAGGATCAGCCCCAGGGGGCAGGACAGGGGGCAAGTGAGAACCATGCAAACCTGGGCCAGCCAGGTCAAAGCCGGTGCCAGCTGGAAGCCATAACCAGAGCAGAGGATGTGAGGAGCCAACTCAGCCAGGAAGAAGATGAGGATGCCGCTGGTGAACACCGCAGAGACGATGGAGCCGAGCGCCCGGTAGAGGAGGACACCCAGGACAGAGTGTCCCACCGCACACAGGAACAGCAGAGAACATGTCTGAGGCAGAAAAGACATGAAGGAAACACAACAGTATTTTCACCTCTCTTCATGGGCATCGAGTTCATTTGAACATTCAAGGTCTGGAGTCTGGACGGAGAAATTCACATTTTTGCTCACGGTTAAAAATCCACAGGTTCTAAATATTGAGAGGGACATATTCATTGATGATGCTAAATGATTTCAGACACACAAGAAGTCCACTACTAGACACTAAATGACTGCAAAGCACAACCACAAAGAAACTGAGTGACAAGAGAATGATGCAGACCAACTGCAAAGAGACACAAGCAAGAATAAAGACATGCAAAATGACTCAAAACAACCACAAAGAGACTAAACTACCAAAAATAGACTCAACATTAAGACTCAAAATTACCAGAAAATTCAAAGTGACAATAGAGGGATTAAAAACAACCAGTAAGAGACTGGACCAACTAAAAACAGACACAGAATCAACACAAATAGATGCTAAACGTCCACACAAAAACATCCACTGTTAGATGCAAAACAGCTGCAAAGACTCAGAATGCCACAAGGAGACTCAGAGTAACTACAGCGAAAACAACCAGAAAGAGACTGAGATAAAAACAGATGCACAATCACTTAAAAGAGACAACAGGGACACTACAAGATGCAAAATGTCTAAACTACAATCACAAAGAACTTCAGAGTGACAACAGACATGCAAACCAACTGCAAAGAAAGACAAACAACAACAAAAAGATGCAAAATGACTAAAACTGAGACTCAACCAACTAAAAATAAAAGCAAAAAGGAACACAAACAGAAGCAAAATGGCAAGAAAAGCAACAATGGTTGCAAAGTAACAAAGCTTGCGTGAACCACTGCAAAGATATACAAAGCACTCTCTATTTAACAACACAGACTCTAGAGACAGAAAACAATCAGAAACAGACAGACCCAACGAAAAACAGACACAAAGCTTTACACAAATAGATACTGTACAACTGCAAAGACGCAAAACTATGACAAGACTCAAAGTGACAACAGAAAATAAACGCAAACTGATGCTAAACAACTGCAGGAGATATGGAAGATCCACTGCTGGGTTAGACTCACACACAGTGAGAGTCTCAAACCTACTGCTGAGAGACACAAACAATTCAAAATAAACGCTAAATTAACCCAAACAGATGCTCACTGATGAAAAAGGCAAGTGAAACAAAAAGTGCAAAGATTAAAAATGACCACAAACATGCTTTACATCATGAGGGCAGATTTTTTTTTTGACCAATCAATGCTGGAAGTGTTTTCATTTATGTGAAGGAAGCCCCTAAATTCAGACACACGGAGTAAATATTATATAGTGGATTTCATATTATGTTTTATTGGGGGCACACGTACAAGTTCTAGGAGCACGTTTTTCTTCACATCCCTCCCGCTCCACCAACTCACCAAGAAGTTCCCCCTCCTCCTGATGGGCTCCAGACGCTTAGCGGCTCGTTTCTCCTCCTCGGAGCCGCAGCTGTGGAGGACGTACAGCTCCACCGGGTCCAGCCACAGCAGGCTCAGGTTCACGGTCCTCAGCAGCCCGCAGACCAACAGCAGCAGCACGATGAGCACGGCCAGACCCCACGGAGGGATGTACTCCGCGGGGAGACACTTGTCGGTGTTTACCCGCAGTCTGTCCGGGCCCACAGATGCCCATTCCTCTCCTTTCAGCATACACAGGTGATGGTATTTCTCCTCGCCGCCAGAGATGCTCTCCCGCTGGACTTCCACCATCAGAAACCCGCTGTACTCCTCATCCTTCTCGAAACTCCCCTTCACCTGGAAGGCGGAATCCCGGCGGTTGGACTCCTTTTGACAGGGGTCCGGCGCATCGCCGATTGCCCCGGCCGCTCCGCCAGCTGCCCCTGCGAACGCCACCGACGGCCAGCTTCCATTCACAACCCCGAAGAGACGGAGCTTGAACGTGGCTCCTTCTGGCGCAGAGATTATCCGTTTCTTCATGCACACCAGGCCCGTCGGGTCTTCCAGCCGCAGCCCCAGGACCTGCGGAGCTTCCTGGCTGCAGGCGCCGTACCTGATCCCGCAGAACAACAATATCATCAACAGGAACCGTAGACCTGCCAAGCTGGCCACCATATTGGAATTGGTCAACCTGACTGTGCGCGAATCATGTGACTGTAGCCCCGCAGCGGCCCCGCCCACCCGAGCGGTGAAGCCAGCCAATGAGAAAGAGCACCGCAACTGAGCTGCCTAACGGCCATTTTGGTTCAACACAAACAAGCCGCTATGTGAATAACGGTCTGGAGGACATTGTGGATCTGGAACCTCAATGTTTTTGTTTTCAGCGGCGGATTGGAGTCGGTGAGAGTTCACCCGCCCATCTTCGTTAGATCTCCAAAAGTCCCCCATCACTTTGAGCACATTAAATATATGCATATTAATCTAAATAAGTAAATAAAGTAAAATGAATAAATAAATAAATAAACTATATATATATATATATATATATATATATATATATATATATATATATATATATATATATATATATCATATTAACATTAATGTTAATAAATATTTATATGAAATCCATCAATAAACATTTCTACGAAATAAATCTTGTCCACATATTTTTAAAAGGACATTTTTATTAAAGGATTACTTTGATTCTTTTCAGGAAACTGTTATATTACAAGACCATTTGTCTATTTCTGTAATGTTTAATGATATTCCATTCTATATCTGCTGGAGTCACTAAAAACTGCACTTTAATGCAGAGTCCCTTTCTAAATATTGGTGCCACAGTATCACTTATCTTAAAGGTAAAGCAAAATTGTTGGCTAAAGTCCCAGAGAGACTGTGAACCAACATGCTATCCATCCAGCAAGCAACATGAAAACACTATTTACACACTTTGAGCTTCTTTATGCTTTTCCTTTTTTTGCTTCATTGACTTTACCCTTGTATGTCATGTGCAGGAGTTTACATAATTTTATCAATAATAATAATAATACAGAATAGGGGCAAAGACGGAGCTAGCTTGTTAATTAATAATGGTACAGTTGCTAATGAGACAATAATTTCAGTTCATTCAAGTATTTGTGCCATCCACTTCTGTCTCATAGCTGTTTAAAATCTGTGTTTGTTAAATGGAACAAGTTATTCTCCAACTGCGGAGGTTAGACAAAACCAAAGGTTGTGAAACGGTATGGTATTATCATCTATTATAGACTTCAGAACTGGCCCATGTTAGTGTGTTAATCACAATAGTTGGGGGACAAAATTGCTGCAAAGTGTTAGAGTTTTGAAGGCATCTTTTTCTTTTTCTTACAGCCAGCAATGTCTTCTTCGATTTAGATTAAACGTGAGCATGTGAGTGCTGTTTTAAATGGGACCTATTATGCTTTTCTTTATTTTCTGTCATATAATTTATGTGTTCAGTGTTGGCTGTTCACATTAAATGTTGTGAAAATTTTCAATAATGAGGAAAACGCATGTAAAAAAGTAATTGATCGTGCCCTGATCAGGCACAAGAACATAGCATTGCTGGCTTCAACAATCTTTTAAAATGATGATTTTCTGTCATTTGGACATAGGTCATTTTAATGTTCCTCCTGGCTTCATTAAGATAACCTACCACAAAGAGACACTTATGTGGAGCAGGTATTCATCTCAGAGGAAAAACTCCCACAAACAGCTAAAACTAACAAACTAGACTTCACCTCCTGTTAATGTTTTGTCAAAACCTGGATTACATTTAGTATTATTATAGACTCTCAAAAATAACCCAACATTACTGTGTTTTCTGTCTTCATCACATCCTTCAGGTTCTAATAGATGTGAAGAAAAGTTCATAAGGAGTGTATTTTGTGATTTTGTCAGTAAATTGTCTTTTGCACTTAAATGTGTTGGGAGCAATATTAGAGAAGAAATGTTCAAAAAGTCCCCAAATTGGTTCACACAACATTAAGGACATTGTTTATGCATGCGTGTCCAATAATGTGGCTGCATGCAGTTCAGATTCGTACTGTGTTGGAAGTAATATGGAAATGTTATTAGGTCCCACTTAGTAAGATTGCCATTCCAGGTGCTTATCCAGACATTAAGATTAATGGAAAAGGGTGCATGTCCGAAAGGGACGGAACACCTCAGACTGCTGTGAACACTCCAGTGTTTTAAATGTTTGCTTTTCCACTTTCTTTGTATGATGATTTGCTCCAAACACAGCATACCCACAGGCAGTGTAGCTCACAAGCACTGGATGCAGGCTTCCAGAGTTTGGCCAATGATAAGAAAGTGGACTTTGTGAGGAAGGAATTAAAGGTGCATGAGCTAAAACAGTTAGTTCAGACAAAGGATGAACTGAGGGACTGCACAAAGGGCCAGAAAAAGATAAATGAGAATTTTTTGAACTGTAAATCATGAAGAGCAACTTTAGCAGAATCCCAGTATAAAACCTAGAGCTGAAAAAATGAGCTTTAAGACACACAGCAACTGCCCTGTACCTTTAGCACAATACATATTTTAATTCGTCTGAAGTTCATCTGTGGTGTGTAACATCTGCTGTGCATTCACATTAATGATATATTCATGCAATAAGTGTATGTTTTAATCTAGGCAGCCACAGTTTGAGAAGCTGACAACTTGCATCCTGTTCTCACATCAGAGTTAGTTTTCTGCAGGCACAGAATCAAACAGAGATCTTCTGTAGAGAAATATATCTCAGGTTTATTAACCTCATAGATTCTTCAAATGCCTTACAGTAGTTATAAAACATTATATACACATTGCTTTAAGTTACACAATCCATGTTTAGAAGTGCTCCTCCATCTCTGCTAAACCCCTGCAAAATTAAACAAACAAAAAAGCCAAGCATGTTGCAGCCGAGTATGAATATTAAAACCTGCCAAACAGGTATTCTGCATCTGCTGTGCACAGCCTGGGGAAAGGAAAAGGGAAAACAGAATTTATGAAGTCAAGGCCTGGATTTTAAGTATCGTTTTTTTGTATTTCAGGTCTGTCTCATACCACTGCAACTCTGAAACATAACAAACACTGTCTGACCTATATATCTAAACAGGATGAGAGCAGATGCGATTTTCTCTCTTCACTTTGTACAGTTCAACGCAATTTACCTGTGAATGATATACAGTATGGAAAACGCACTCTGCAGCTGAAAATATTTAACCTTCATACAGGTCTAATCATTACACCACTGCAGGCCTAAAAAACAACACTGCAGGAGTCGCTGATAAGCCCCGCTGCCCTCTTGATAACAGAAAAGGGTCTGAACAATAAAAATGCCTTAGCATATCAGACTGGCAGTCAAAGCCAGAGGAATTTCAATACTTTAACGCAGCACGAGAGGAGTCGTGACGAGGGCAGGGTGAAAAATAGATGAGGAAGAGTGAGAGGGAAGTGTG
Organism: Acanthochromis polyacanthus; assembly: GCF_021347895.1. Lineage (NCBI taxonomy): Eukaryota > Metazoa > Chordata > Actinopteri > Pomacentridae > Acanthochromis > Acanthochromis polyacanthus. The sequence continues at coordinate 21,217,581 of NC_067130.1, forward strand.
GGAGGAGAGACGAAGGAAAAGGAGAGATTTTGGCAGAGAAAAAAGCTTTAGTTATTATGTCTGATGACAAATAAAAAGAGAAGAAAGCTACAGAAGATAGCAGGAATAAATTAATAAATAGGTCAACTCTGTGCAATGTTTATTGCTATGCAATGCCTTCCTAGTAAAACAAGGGAAATAAAACACACCATCTTCTCTCATTATAAATAGAGCTATTTTTTCCAATAGATCTCTCAGCATCTATTAATGTACAGAGTATTTACAGTAATATAACACAAACAGCAATCAGGAAACTGAACACAGTGTTTTTGGGCAAAATAACCCAATAAGAGCTGCGACTCACAGCTGGAAGCCCATTTCACAGAACCGTGTGCACAAAAAAAAAACATAAATACAATGTTTACAATAAATACAGTCTTACAAAGTAAGTTTTCACATTTCCCAGTACACAAACTGGTAGTCACACAGCCAACCAGTGGCTTCACTGGAAACCAACAGAACAAATTGCTACATGAGACCTATGAACCAGCAGACAGGTCTATTTTTTTTTTTTTTTTGAAATAGAGGGTGAGGGTAAGGCTATGTCGACTATACATCTGCATTTTACACAGGTTTTCAGCTCAGTAAACTGAAACATCCTGCTGAATAAAATCTATGGTTTCACACAGTGTAAATCTTCTCCATGGCCAGATTTACCTTTTAGGTGGCCCCTGGGCAAAAATGTGCTGCCAGGCACCCCTTTGTGTCTGGTATTTCTAAGGAATGGCTACAGGTTTGCTCCACAGTTCCAAATCAGTTTTGAAATCTCAATCATGTGAGCACAAAATTGAAATAATGAAGGGAGGTAGGGGCGTAATTGTATGAAACGTTCATTTTGGGCAGAAGCCTAATTAAATTCATGTATTTACCTTCTGGAATAAAAACTCCAAAGCACCTGGAACATTTTGGCAGTGCATCAGTTGTTACTTACAACCTTATAGCAGGCTAGCTAGGGCTCCAACAAATAGTTATTTTAATTCTTGATCTTTTTTTGATCAATTGATGATAAAGGTAAGCCTTTACAGCTGCTGACACTGTGTGATTTTTAGCTTGTCCCAGTTGTTAGTCATGGTATTGCAATGAAAATAAAATCCAGTGGCCCAAAAAGCCTTTTTCTCATCTACCTCCATCATTGAAGACCTGCTGTATAACTGTAAACAAATTCGGCTTCACCCTTTTTTATTATGAATCCTTTTTGGTCATAAAAACCTCCCCAGAGCCTATAACTCCAAAATGTGCATAAAATAAGTCATGGAAACACGGTTATTGACTGTTCGCAACATTTGAGAAGAATTGGGGTCAGAAAGATTCCCAAAAACTGAACCTTAAATTTCGTTTGTCATTACACTCCTAAATGAAGCTGTTTAAGCTAGATTAACAGAAGATAATAAAGCCTTAACTGTTAGGTTTTTGTTATAACAAACTAGTGGATACACAGTGACTCTGGGGTACTTGGGGTCCCCGGGCAGGAGAAGGATTTGTCAGGTAGGTAATCCAGTACACTGAAAGTCATCCGAAAAAACGAGAGATGTTTTGAAATACTCACTTGTTCTGATTTACGCTACTTGTAAGTTTAAAGTGTTTTCAAATCAGTGCTAGCTTATACAGCAGTTATCTTTTTCAAATAAATATCCTTAACTATATCATCAACAAAATAGTTCAACTTTACAGTTAGTTTCATACGTAGGAAAAAATAGGTAGATTACATGCTAGCAGCTTTAGCATCGCGCTCAGTCCGTCACCCACAGAGGGTGAGGAGTGAGCTGCCTCAGTCTGATAATCTCTTTATCTCTTCTCCAAAGGAACACAACCAAACGTCCTCCACATGCTTTCTGAACAGATACAGCAACATTTACACACACACACGTTAAAATGTATTTCACATCGGGTCAAGTATAAGAATTAATCCCTGGTCTGGAATGTCTTAGGAGGACAAGGACTGTTTCAGCAGGAAGTGGTGTGAAGTCAAGGGAAGACATGCAGTGGAATGTTTGTAGTCCATCAAATGTCAACCAGTAATTGTGCTGTGAGTGTTTCCAACATCCTACCCTGATTTTCAGCTGTCAATCCTTAACGCAGCAGCTTAGTGTTAGCTCAAAGGTTAACAAAGCGGTGAGGTGGGGGCAGACAGTGTTGGAGCGCTTCCAGATTATGACTGACGATGTTAAAGACAAACCATCTGACAAGTAAACAAATGACTGCTTTAATGCAAAGACGCTCTGTAGCTCCTGGTTACTCTATAGATCGTTTTCCACTGCAGGAACTTGTGACTTGTTTGAAAGCAGTTGTTGCATGTTCTGAATGCAGAACCAGCCCTGCAGAACCTCATTCATGGCTGTTTTCAGATTGAGAAGAAAGAACCTACTCCAGGGCAGGTATGTCTGGGCGACCCTGAAAAACAGCCGTGTTGGTCTGAAATCCAAATCGAGCAGCAGTCTTCTACCTTCCAACATCGCCCTCATCAACATAAAATGTGCCTAATAACCCAGAAAAAAACTACCTCATCTTCCCAAAGTGGCTAATCCGATTCCAATCAACCCACCAATAGTCACAATCCATCTCAAGGCCAAAATATCAAACCTCCTCTTTGTTTTATTTCGTATGTGATCATTCAACTGGAGTTATGTTCAGTAACTACTATTCACAGTTGTTTTGCGGCACTCTGAGTTAAGTTCGCAGCAAAAGCTGTAAGATCCTACATTGCAAAGGAAAGAGAATAACTGAAACAGGCAGCTGCTGGGCCACTTATGTAAATGTTTACATCACCAGACACCCGTCTCAAATTCACGCAGTGGAAAAAACGTCTTATGTTGTCAATTGGTGAGTCCTAGAGGTGCTCAAACGTGGCCTGTTTAGAGTATTAAAGCTAAGCCAAGAGCTGCTCACTCTAGCTGTTTATTTAGCACACAGACATGAAAGTGCTCCTAAAAATTTGAGTACTGCAGACAGACTTCGTTTTTATTGTTTGGTTCAGTTTCTGTTTATCAGGCCCAGTATTACATTTGGGCAGAATATGCAGAAAAGCCCTAAATAAACTTGCAGAGCAGATGGTATGTAATTAAAAAGCAGCCAACTGTGCTGTGAACATACTTCCTGCTGAAAGCTGTGAGCACACTTGTTGCTCTGGGTTATTTGGTCTTTGTGCCACTTGTTGATTATTAAGCAGTGTCAGCCTGAACACATACTAACTTGGTGGAAATGAATAAGAAAGCTCAATGTAATTTATAACCAGGAGTTTTGACATGTCAGTGAACGCACAGTGTTGCAACCAGCTAAGATCCAGTTTGGTTAACTCCTCGTGTCTGTATGCTGGGAAGCTTTGAGCTGGAGCTGCACCAAACTGTATTCACAGTGAGGGATTTTTAGTGGAGATGCTGAGGTGGAAGACAATAAACGGCATTTGTGCAGCTTGAACTTCTGCTACAACGATTTCAAGAACCAAAGAAAGCAAAAAATAAATTAAAACTCTAAAATATAAAACAATTCAAATTTCAAATACATATAAATTAATATTAAGTAAAATAAATATTTCAACATCACTCTTGAAAATTAAATAATTTAAAACATATTGCCTTTAAGAGGTAAGCCAGGACGACAAACCACCTTCACATCCCTCGTATTATTGCATTAAAGGACCACACCACTGTTTTTGCACATTTTAACCACTTAGTTACAATTGATGTGGAATTATATTAAATGCATTGCATGCTGCTAATTTCTTTTTTTTGCTGCTAATTTCTTTTTTTTCTGTACTTTTCAGGCAGCCATTGGTTGTTAATTTCTATGAGATATAAATACTTTGTATTTTGTAATATTATTGACAATGACTAAATCGTCAAATGCCAAAAAAGCTAAGTAAAAAATATATACAAGTAAATGTTCTAATTAAATTTGATTGCTTTTGAATGATGGATTTATAATTGAGTTAAATATGCGAGAAAAAATATATTTTAAACGTGTGTACACTACAAATGTTTTTTTGTTAGTGAATTTAATAAAAACAAAATACGTGGAAGAAAATATATCTTCAAATAACCGAATTAAATTGGCCAATTAATTATTATTTTCTGTCAGTCTTCAAATAATTGACTCATAGACTTAAGTTTTAAAATGGAAGAGGGCATTTTTTTTCTAAATATTTACACTTCTACTATATTTCAATATTTTGTTAATAAATTGACATATTCAAGAATTTAAAAAATAAGAATAAAAATAGAAAATAAAATCAAAATATTCAAGTTATTCATCTATATTTACAATTTAATTGAATAGTGAACAAAATGTAAAATGTACATGTTTAACATTAACTCTGCCTTCTTTTTGTTGTGTAGTAATGCAGTTCAGGTACATACTGAGCTGTTATCTCCTACAAATATTCATATTTGGACAAAAACATACAGATGCAAGATGAACTCACGCCTAAAAACTGATTTTCCTCACATGCACAAATTAACAAAATCCAAAGGCTCCCTGAAATTTCAGAAATGTGTCCAGTATGGTTTGCAAAAGCTCAGAAATATGAAGCAATTTCATTTAAGTGGTTTAAAACATGCATCAACAGCAGTGTGGTAGTTTAACTTTCTCCTCAGCCCGCAGGAGTCACTCAGTACAGTGAATCTGGTCTTTTTTGCTGGTAGCTGAATTGACACAGACAAGTTCTTTCACATCTGTCACAACTCTGACTTATTTAAAGCCGCCTCAGTTTCAAAGAACACAAGAAACTGTCAAAGAACAGGAAACCTAAGTAAAATCAAACTTATTGAAAATGAAAACTTCATTGCCAACTTTAAAACCTTTAGAAGTTTTCCTCTTTGGTAAAATCAAATCAAACTTAGAGGTAAACTAAATAAAAACAACTGAAAACTCAACAGTAAACTGTGTAGCAGGGATACAGCGCTGATGATCGTTATCGTCTTACCAGTGATGACTTAAAGGGTCAGTTCACATAAATCACCAACAGGAAGCAGGTAGCTTCCGTTCTGTGTGCTGAGGTTGTGAGGTGTCTGCCTCCGAAATACAATGGAAGTAAAAGGGTTTTGTTGTTCTGCTAAAAACATGGAAAATTGCAGCGGATATACAGAAAGCTGAACGACAGATAGATAGATACTTTATTAACCCAGAGGGAAGTTCAAGATGATCTCAATTCTGCTCACTTTTGTCTATAGATGTGGACAAAACATCCGCAAACAAATACAAAAGAGGCTAAAGGGATTTTGCTTGCTGCACAAAAAGTGGAAAATTAGATTTTAAAAAAACATGAAGTTGAACTAAAATTTGAAAGTGTTTCACTTTTCTTCATGAATCTAGAGACTGATGTGGTGAGGACACTAAAATACATTGGAGGTAAATGGGATTTTGTTTGTGCCGTTCTAAACATTAAAAATTTGTAATGGAAAAACAAAATTGAACTTCTTTTCACTTTCGACTGAGAATGACAATACTGCATCTATAGTGCACATTATGTTCTACTTTTTCAAACATAATAAAACCCTTTTTAAGCAGAATGTTGTCGTTCTGTAGAGATCGGAGAAAGTTCAAAGACTTTACTAAATAAAAATATCTAATCTGCCCCCTGGTGGATATACTACGAACTTCACGCACTGGAGTTTACACTAATATAGCAGACGTTATCGCTGCAAATCAAAAATCATTTTTTCTTTTTGTTAATCATTGCTTTGGCCAAATTATGTTTGAGAATACAAGTTCTTGCAAAATGTTTGATTTTAACAGAAATTTGTCTCTCCAAAAACAACATCCAGTTATGTTTATGTGAACACTTTTTAGAGCAGATATTTTTATAGGATAGAAAAAGAAATACATATTTTTTTTAAAATTTAAAGTGAGCAACCAGCAGTTTTTTTTAAAAAAACTGCAATATTCCAAAACTGTGAGCACCATAAAATTAATCCCATTCACATTCATTGTACTGAGATGGAGGCAGAAATCTCAAAACCTACACAAAAAAAAGGTATCTGCAAGCAAGTATATAACTTGGGTGAACTAATTCTTTAAGAACACACACATACAGTACACAACCCGTCTTCATACTGTATCTAACCATACTCACTAGTGTTCCCCGCTTCATCGCTGTACTCTCTCCTTGGTCTTTTTCAGTGTTGGGATGGGAACATGCAGGGAGGGACACAGGAGGATCTGTGTTGGTCTCTGATGTGCTGCTGATCCTCAGCTTCCCTTAAACAGAAAAGTTCAGGAGACAACAAGCAGGAACATGAAGTAGTACCAGTGTGAGTTACATGTGAGTGAGTGCACAGGTAGTTTCGTTTCCCCACAGGGACAGTAGTTAGATGGTGCTCTCAGTGTGTGCGTGACTGATGGTGTGGACGTGGGGGTGCGGCTGGGGGTGGCTGGGCCGGCGGGGGCCCACACAGTTCTGCTGCTCACTGAGCAGAGTGGTGGTCTCTCCTGGCCCGTTCTCTGGGCCGGCAGAGGGCGGGGACTGCCGGGGTTTTGAGGGCAGGGTGGGGTGGGGGTTCAGGGAGCACGGCACTGTGCTTATAGAGGAGGGAGGGGTTTGGGAGAGGTGGGTGTGGTTGCTTGGAAGAGGGGTAGCTTGGGGCAAAGACTGGCTGGGCCTGCGACCGGAGGAAGAGGTGCCTTGAGGCAGAGCACTGCGGCCGCTAGGTGGCGTCGGCTGAGCGTTGGATGGCGGACGCTTAGCGGGAGGCGTGGCCAGCGGCAGTGGTGTGCGAATCCCTGGCGGCGTCACGGGGGGCAACGAGACAGATGTGTCCAGGCGAGTATGGCTGCCGTCTGGAGACTGTGGCGAGCTGTCCAGCCTGGAGGCCAGGAGACCGTTCTGGTACTGGTTACGAGTGATCTGAGGAGGATAAAACCACAGTAAACAGACATGGACAGTTTTTATGGAGGTTCCCATTATTCTCATCAGGCCATGATACGCTGCAGGAACCTGTGGCTGTTGGGGCCAGGCTTAGACTACGGGAGTTTTAAAATCCAAACAGATTTTAAAACCGAGTTGGAGCATAAAGAGAAACTTCACAGACACATTCTCATTCAAAAGTTTAGGGTCACCCAGACAAGTTCATTGTTTTCCATGAAAACTCACACTTTTATTCATGTGTTAACATAATTGCACAAAACTTTTCTAATCATCAATCAGCCTTTCAACACCATTAGATAACACAATGTAGCATTAGAACACAGGAGTGATGGTTGCTGGAAATGTTCCTCTGTACCCCTATGGAGATATTCCACTAAAAATCAGCCGTTTCCAGCTAGAATAGTCATTTACCACATTACCGATGTCTAGACTGTATTTCTGATTCGTTTAATGTTATCTTCATGAAAAAAATGCTTTTCTTTCAAAAATAAGGACATTTCTAAGTGAGTTCAAATTTCTGAACAGTAGTGAATGCTTTTAGATTTTTTGAAACTAAATAAACAAATTGAACTTTTGTTTTTCCTTTGCTGATTTGTGGCATTATAAGTGTGTCATACTGCACAGAAGTAATTTCTGAGCTGTCTCGCCTTCATGGTTCTGCTGTTTCCATTGAGGTGCAGGACTTTAGATTGAAGTAAAAAAAATGAACCCACAGTGAGAAAAAATGTGACAAGAACAAAAACACCCAGGTAGACTTTATGCTAAATAAGAGTCTTGCTGCTCATATCGGGTCCTTGTTAGAGTTACCTTGACAAACTGCAGGTCTGTGAGAGCTCGGACACAGAAGTCTGGGATGTACTGGAAGGGGGTGCCAGGGATCTGAGTGTTGCTCCCGCCAACAGAGCCGCTCTCCGGAGCGCGCTCAGTGCAGCTCAGAGATGCCGAGCGGTTGAGGTTGCCCCCGTGTGATGGAGAACGAAACTCTGAGGATTGAGAGAACAGAGTGAGGAAGAGGATGCAAAACATAACAATGAATAAAAAGAAATGGAAAGAAAAGCAAGCACACAGTTAAACACTGACAGAAGCAGAAATGATTGAAGGACAAATGAGACGAAAACGAGATGGCTGTCAGAAAACAGGGGAAAATGATGGCAGCAGACTGAATGTAGTGAGAGAAGTATTTGTGTTGAACACACTGCAATACACGCATCACACACGCTACATGTTAACATCATGTGCTACGAGCGACTGATGGCATGGAGATGAGTTTAATGTGCAAAGATTGCAACAAACATGCCATGCAACGAGGCAAAGTGCATTGTTTGAGCATCTTCTGGCTGCAACAGGACTTTCTGAGTACAGAGGATGGACTCCTCTCATTGGCTGGTTTTAGTGATGTCATGGAGGGGCTGTAGTCTGGTTTGAAGGGCAGAGTGGGTTTAGTAAATAACAAGGTCAAGTGGAGAGGAACAGTTGAACATCTGGGCTTAAAGGAGTCGTTTACCATTTTGGGAAATATGCTGATTTGCTTAATTAGCTTAGCATAAGGTTGGAACCCGGTAGGAACAGTTAGTCTGGCTCCACACAAAGGGAACAATACCTGATGCTAACTCTCCAAACATAGTAAGATTCTTAGCGCAATTCAAGCTTCAGTCTGAGTCCAACAGACCTTCCATTATTGGAATAACTTTCAAAATCCTTCAGTGATTGAGTCTTGTCTCTCTTGGAAAGTTTAGATGTGCGACTGAGGAGTGCAGCTGCTATTACTGAACTGGATCTAATTTTGTATATCTCGAATCCCTTGGTTGTTCAAAATTTTACTTTGTTGTCATGCTGTGGTCCCCTTCAAAAAGCTGATTTAATCTGACGGGATTTTCTGGTTAAATGAAAGTTATAAGGATAATAAAATCATATTGGTGTGGCTGCGATTTTAACATCCATTAGCTAGACTGGACATGTGCTGCAGATATCTGTGATTCACAATCCAAATATTCACATAGTCATACTTCACTTTTACCATCCAAATATCTGGAATGCCATCTGCAGATTTCTGCACTGAGTAATGACTCGGTTCTGACTCATCATAATTCTAGTTCCAGAGATCTTACATTTTTAGATTCTTAAGTTAAATAGGATGCAGCTTTTTAATTATTGAAACAGAGCTGGGCTAGCCGATTCCCTGTTTACAGGCTTTATGCTAATTACCTGCTGGCTATAGCTTCATATTTAGTGAGAGTGGCATCAGTACTCCCATTTAAAGACAGAAAGCAAATAAGCATATTTGTCAAAATTGTTAACCAGAGGTCTGTGGTCCAGCTGTTGATAAATGTCATCAGAACATCTGGCTGTTGATCAGTGGTTACAGGGAAAGAGGTGGTGACAGGGATAGAATTTAGAGTCCCATCCAGCAAGTTGTTTCTTATCCTGTAATTATGTGACTGACTGACTGAAGACGCAAACGGATGACCTGCAACTTTAGCCTTCCTTAATCCTCAGCTTCTACTGAGCATGTGCAAGCCTGCAGCTAAATACTGTATTTATTAAGAAGAGTTTGAGTAAAAAAAATCTTAACTTAAGGTCCTTTAAGCAGCTGTTCAGAGCTTTCAGTCACATCTCACAGCGTCTCCCTGCAGATACACTTATTCAGTGTGAATCCAGCTGCCAAGGAAAATCTTAGCTGTCCTTCAAAGCACCAGAAGAAGTTAGAAGGAGGACTTCAATTCAGGTTTTTGGTCTTTAAATTATTTTGTACATAATTAGTATGCAAATAATGTCAAATGAAATGATCTACTGATTTTATGGTATTTATGTAACTACAGCTTGAACATGTTTAAGTTTAAAACTGTTGATGAAACCATACGAGCAATATGATGATAGTTTCATTAAAAAGCCTAAAAGCTTATTTATTTAAAAAAAAATGCCACAATTATATAAAGATTTTTCCTAACTTCAGTATTTAAAACTGTTGATCAGAAAACATGTGCAAATGTGAAGACATAAGTTTTGATTCAGGGAAATTGTGATGGTACTTTTCACTACTTTAGGATGTCCAATGAGCTGGGTACTTGACAAAATGTCATAAAATTGTGAATAACCAGAACAAAATAAGTGCAGAAGAGTGCCAAGAGCCAAATCCGAACAGATAATTTCTGATTTTAGTCGCATTCAGGTAAAGTGCTTATGCATCTTCCTATATTTAGACACTAACATTTAAGAAAGTTGGCTTCATTAAAAATATTTAAATAGCATTAGTTTTGAACTACAAATACAGCAGTCTTGCGAACGATGATGGTTTGTAAATGGTCATACAGTTATTCTGAATGGTCAAATTTGACTAGAGTAGAGTAGTAGACTAAAAGGTTAACAAAGCGATGACATTTTCAAAACTGTAGAATGCCTTCACCCCTTGTGTTAAAGTGTCTGTTAAAGTGATACTTGCTGGAACAGGACTCTGAAGATGATGGAAAAAGAAAATGGTGAGAGAAGCGGCTCTAAGAAGACCTCCCCCCCGCCTCCCTCCCTTTCTGGCCCATGCGAGTGTTTACCTGGGAAACGAGAGAACAGAGAAAACCTCTTAAGAGAGAGGCGTCGTGGAGGGGGGGACGCCACTGACGGGGAGAGAGGAGGGGTGACGGCTGAGAGAGAGGAGGGGGAGGAGGGGCACAGAGAGACAGAGATGAGCTATAGTGTTTGTTCATGTGAGCAGAGCCTCAGTCGCTGCTCATTCATTCAGTCACACAGTCCAGAAGGTTTCTGAATCCTCCAGTGTGGTCTTCATCAAAGGAGGACGAGCTGATTCCCAAAAAACCCCATTTGGGTTTTTGAGCGCATATTGAGGGGGGAATGGCAATTTTATTGAGCTAAAATTAAACCTATAAGACAAGAAAGTGGGCAAATAGCAGGAATGACACCTGAAGGGTCTGAAAAATTCAAGTTCCACTGGATGCTTTATTAGGTGTCAGAATATTTCTCTCTATTTCTACTGTTTTATAAAGAGAGCCAAGTTGTACTTCTCAAGGAAATATCTTCAAAAAAATAACTGCACATTAAGCACCAGTAAAATAAATATAGAGATAACCCTGCTGTTCTTTTTTAGTTGAAAAATTAACACATCAATGTTCTCTGGTGTATGTGTCAGTTCAAATATACAGCGCCATGCACAAGTATTTGCCCCCCTACAGAAATCTTCTATTTTTGCAGAATTATCACACTTAAATGTGTCAGATCATCAAACTAATTTTAATGTGAGACAAAGATAATCCAAGAAATGCAGTAAATGTGCGCCAAAACACCGGTGAGCTATCGCGCGATTTCGGAACGAGATTTGCTTTGTAGCGTCCCGAAATTTGGATACAGACCACAACAAATAGCGATCGCCAGGTAATGTGGAGGTTTTCGTTCACTTCTCATCTCTAGTATGTTGTGGGACACTCATTGAGACTATCCGAGCCGGTCAGTGTGGGAAAAAAAAAGCACGTTAGGGCGGACTTTGACGCGGGGGGGGGGGCAAGTTGCCCCATACTTTTTGCTAGCTGAGCTGCGAAGCTGCCTGCCTGGCTAAATACTGGAGCTATGTCGAAAATTCATTTCTCCATCACTCACATGTATGAAATGACATATGAAAACAGACCCCAGGTTGAAAAAAACCGAAGTTCCCCTTTAAGAAGTTTCAGGTTGTTCATAATGTTTTGTAAGAAGGTAGCTCATTCAGTGTAAAAATTTTCAGAATGCACTTGTTGCATTAAATCCAAGGGGAAAATGTGGAGTTGTGGGTATTTATAAGTTATTATGCTGTGATTTTACTGGTCCAGCTCACTTGAGATCAAACTGGGCTGTATATGGCCCCCGAACAACAATGAGTTTGACACCACTGGTCTGCATGATTCCACAATAAGGAAGACACTGGACCTAAATGGCATCCATGGGAGAGTTACATGGCACAAACCACTCCTGACCAAAAATAACATGAAGTCTTGTCTAGTATTTGCAAAAAAGTTCTCTGGATGAGCCACAAGACTTTGGAGTAACATCCTGTGGACTGATGAGTCGAAGATGGAATTTTTAGAAGGCGTGGGTCCGTTACATCTGGTGTAATTCTTATACTGGATACCCCAAGAAGAACATAACACCAGCAGTGAAACGTGGAGGTGGTAGCGTGATGATTTGATGCAGCTTTGCTTCCACAGGACCTGGATGACTTGTCATCGTCGATGGAGCCATGAATTCTGCAGTCCATCAGAAAATCATCCTAGAGAATATCCACCATCAGTTCATGGTATAAAGCTCAACACAAATGGTTTGTACAGCATGACAAAGACCAAAAGCACACAAGCAAGTCCACCTGTGAATGGCTCAAAAGAACAAAAGTTTTGGAGTAGTCGAGTCAGAGTCTGGACTTCAGATGCTGTGGCAAGATCTTTACAGGCTCAGTACATTCTCAAAACTATTTGGCAGAGAAGAGTGGGCCAGAATTCCTTCTTGGTGATTGAAAAGACTGATCACAAGCTGAAACAAACTTTTAACTGCAGTTGCTGTCAAGGAACCAACCAGTTTAGGGAGGAAGTTACTTTTTCACAGGGGTGATACAGGTTTTCAATAAATCTTTCATAAATTATCAATTAAAAACTGCATTTTCAACATTTAAGTGTGAGAAATATGCAAAAATACAAGATTTTTGTAGGGGTGCAAATATTTTTTCAAGGCGCTGTATGCTACCAAATATCAGGGCTAGGACTGGCCTTCAGTCACTCCGACAGACAAACCAATCACATGAGAATAACATTACTGCCAAAACTATTTTTACTACAGCATATTACACTTCTATCTGCTCTGTTTACATCTCATTTGGTAGCATCACTGGACTGATTCTTTACTCTAAGGTTGAAGTTCAAAAACATCAAAGTCACATTTGGACACACTGAGCAGTCAGGATGAGGAATGGTCGAGTGTTTGACGCAAACATTGAACACTGCAGAGACGCACACTGAGCTGCATAATGTGCACACGCAGTACAGACAGCAGTTCATTATGGGCAAAGAGAGAAACCGAGACAGAATAACAGAAAAAAAGGAAAGAGAGAGTACAGTTGTTGGTTATTTTGGCTGCGGGACAAACAACAGATCACCACAGTTCAGACTGTATTTGTGTTGCTTTGTAAAGGAAGCAACTTCCATCGTTCATCAGAAACATTTCATCAGCAGCAATCTGCAATGCTTGGTAAGACAATATATAGGCGCAAAACAATAAGGAAATAGTGTTAAATTCACATGTATCAGTAGGTGTGGATACCCAGCCTGTTTGTCACTTAGAAAACATTTAATGCTTTTAAAACTTTAACAGGAAAACTCAATGGTTTCAACAGTTAACATTTTTTCCCAAATATTTAGATGCAAAATCCCACTTGAATTTATTTAAATATCATAGTAAAAATGTATAATGCAATTAATTTACCTTTGCTGCAATACATTTCATAGCACATGACTAAATTTAGCAGCTGTTTAGTGCAGTTCGTCTACAATTGTGGCGCAGTACTCCACCAAAGCTGCTCAGTCGTATGATTTCCAAGAGATGAAATCTTTTAAAATTCGTGGTCCGCAGCAGTCGATTAGCAGTAGGAAAGCAATCATGTGACTGTCAGTAGGCAGCTGGTGTAATGTTCACTTGTAGTCATAGTTACAGTGCCGCCATCTCACAAAGAGACTGAAATCTTTAACAAACGCGTCGATCCGGACTGTAAGTCAAAATCTAATCACTTGGTCCTTGTGTCATTGCTGACCTTCCCTAAAAATTTCATACAAATTCGTTAGCAACATTACTCAAAAACGCACTAACAGGATAGAGAGGAAAACAGGAAACCCATGCAGTAAAGGATCATGAGCTGGAATTGAACCTGCGTCTCTGACACAGCTCTGTTTACAAACCACCTTCTTAACCAGTTGAGCTATCTGGACACCTTGCCCCAATTTGTTGGACGACATACTAACCTATGATGTTTTTGTCCTATTTTGAACCACATACTAAAAAATTCAAAGTGATCCAGAATCCAGGATCCTTTCCGGATTGCCACCAAAATTAAACCAGCTCTTCCTCTTACCATAGTCTACATCCCCTCAAAATTTCATGTGAATCTGCCCAGGCGTTTTTGAGTTATCTTGCTAACAGACAGACAGACAGACAGACAGACACACAAACGCCGGGTGTCACATAACCTCCTTGGCGGAGGTAATAATAACAAAGAAATATAACATTGTAGTTTCTGTGCGTTTGTGGTTTGATGGATCCGTTCAAAGTAGAAACACATAATGCAGGTTCTTGCTGAATGTGCAGATCCTTGTCAAACTGTTGACATTTCACACCAGCTGCACTGACAGTGGTCATTTGGACAGTAAATCACATTATCTGTGCAAATACAAACTCTGAAAACAGCAAACATCTGTAGACTGACTGCTGATCCAGAGAACAAAGAAAAGCTTTCTCTAAAAGCAAAATTTCAATGCATCTCTCCTCACATGTTCAGCAGGAAATGGAAGCGAGACAAAGCCAGAGGAGCACTGCAACTTTTTTTAATCAACAGTTATAATGCTGAACCAGCAGGAGTCGCCAGTGTTTTAACCGCTGCTGCAGTAATGTGGTTTAAAGAGGCTGTTCTGGACACTGACACCACCGAGCTGCACTCTGGCCTTCTAAAGTAGGCTTACATCATCCAACACGCATGTTGGGCAGCACAAACACACACGAAACCACCCCAACTTCCCCCTGATGTAAAGTAACAAACTGCTCTCAGTCTGCACCTCAATACGTGAAGTTTACATTGTCAGACACAGAGATCAGACTGCTGTACCACCACATCACATGCAATTGGCATGATTTTATGCTAAAGAAAGTGTTATTTAAACTCGATACAAAACAGAAATCCCCACAGGGTACATGGATATTCCCTTGAAACATCTAAAGGAGACTGCACTTTCAGACAACTAGCCATTGATTCTGCTCCTTTTGATAACTTGTAACTAACCAAAGTAATCGATGCAGACAGATAAGTTGGAAACAACACAATATTCACATTACCTAACCTGCATTTCAGTGGAAAAACAAATGTAAGTTCGAGTGTGAGTGATCAGTCACTGGTTAGTAAGTCAGGATTTACTCTCCATCATGTCTGTACTCGATATCATTCATAGACATTTACACTACTGTTCAAAAATTTGGGGTCACCCAGACAATGTCATGTTTTCATGAAAACTCACACTTTTATTCATGTGCTAACATAATTGCACAAGGGTTTTCTAATCATCAATGAGCCTTTCAACACCATTGGCTAACACAATGTAGCATTAGAACACAGGAGTGATGATTGCTGGAAATGTTCCTCTGTACTCCTAAGTAGATATTCCATTAAAAATCAGCCATTTCCAGCTAGAATAGTCATTTACCACATTAGCAATGTCTAGACTGGATTTCTGATTCATTTAGTGTTATTTTCTTTGAAAAGAAATGCTCTTCTTTCAAAAATAAAGACATTTCTAAGTGAGTACAAATTTCTGAACAGTAGTGTATGTCATCATCGCTCAACTAACCATTTTAAAATGAAACCATCTTCATATGTAGCTCAAAATTATGTCTTTTCACACACATTACAAGCAGTTTTCTGCTTTCGGTCTCCATTTGTTTTCTTTTTTACAAATAAATATCTTTTATACACATGCATAAACATAATTTCCTCATGTCAATTAATTTAACAGGTTTGCAAACTCTGGAAAAACTTGTGAACATCACCTTACAAGCTTAACATCTTATTGACTTTAACCTGAAGCCACAGGCAAGATTCCAGAGAGCAGCCGCACTCCTTATCTGCAAAGTCCTGGCTCCAGTCGGGAGGATGGCACCAACCATAAGCTGCTAAACGGCTCCAGGACAAACTGATGAGTGAAGTCACACCTTGCTACATCCCCAAACCTTGTTAGGTGCCTGTAGTGTCTGCAGTTATTTAGGGAGAATGAATATATTAGCACTGAGCTACAAAAATGAAGCCTTATAGGGAATCAAGGCTCACTGCTGACAGGGCTTCCTGCAGACCCCAGAGGTATAGTTTTTGTCATATCTCATAGGTGCTTTATTCTAATATCCCAAGTTTTAATGACGTCATGAATCACTTTGTTCCTCATAACTTCACCCCACTGTACTCTGTTTCTGCTTTAATTAGAGCTTTTTAATTTCCTGAACCCCATATCCCGCCAGCAGATTTGAATAGCATATCCAAAGGATTGTTGGATTTTACTGTCATTCAACTAATCACGTGCAACGTGGTTCCGGTGGGGAAATTTACCAAATTAAATCTAAGCTTAAAATTGTGAGATTTCCTTAGAATCACTTCAATGTATCTTGTTAAAAAATTTTCACAAGACTCAGGATTCATCAGCAGCATTCTGAGTTTTCAGGTGAACTGCAGGCTGTGTTTTCACAGAGCAGAAAAGAAACGACGAGAGAGACTGAGAGGAAAATGAAACACACTGGATCAATACAATAAATGCAGCATGGCTCAACAATAGCATACAGAGGGGCAACTTGTTGAAAGATACATTCAACATGAGTGTGGAAAACATTTTGTAGAAGCTGTAAAATGTAAAAACCTAAATATCTATTAATATAGCATGTAGATATACCTTTTTTCCCCAGTATTTGTAAAATTCCAGTTTGTTTTTATTACTCCCCAAGGAAGCAGAACCTTGACAGTTATGTGATGACTGGTGTCTGTCTGTCTGTCTGTTTGTTAGCAACATTACTCAAAAACGGATGAACAGATTTGGATGAAATTTTCAGGGAAGGTCATAAATGTCACACGGACCAAGTGATTAGATTTTAGCAGTGATGCAACTTATAGTCTGCATCCATGGATTTGTTAAAGATTTCTGTGTCACTGAGAGATAGCATCACAGTGTCACTGTAGTGATGATAACAAGTAAACACTACGTCAGCCGCCTGCTGACGATCACATGATTGTGATCCTACTACAAATCGACCGCTGTGGAGCTATCAGGACTTATCCATTGGAAATGATACAAGGAACAACTGATTAAATTGTGTGGGTGTTTCTGAGTCCCATCAATTCCCGCCGCCCCCTACATATTTAGGTTATGCGATTCTGTATCTATACATAACGTACACACGCGCAACACATGAATGTGTTCAGCACAAGGTCATTCTGTTTCTGGGTACATCTATATTAAATGAACACCTTCTATAGTGCCATAATTACTCATCATCAATAACTAATAAACAAAAGCTGCATTTTTAAAAAAAATTCTGAATTTCTGACAATGCCATATGGGGGGATGAACAACCTTGGCGGAGTACTGCGGTCTCTCAGTGCTTTTCTTGTTTTTTTGTGATTTATGTTTATTCTAACTGTGTGGTACAGGACAGGGAATATTTGTGAGTTCTCTCTACGTCTAGCCATGGTTCTGTTGTTTCCACTGAGGTGCATGACTTTATATTGCAGTGATAAATGAGACCACAGTGAGGAAAAAATGTGACAGGAGCAAAACAAAATCTCGAGGGGTTCAGAAGGCTAGCGAACGTACTGAACATGTTCATTCGGCTAAATAAAATTACAGCCTTCAACTTTGCTGTGAGCTGAAAGGAGCAACCCGGAACTGTCACATATAAACTGCATGGCTCTCATGAAAATGTCAGTTCAGATCTAACTCTGTCTGAAAGCCACAAAAACGATTTTTGCTGATAATAGCTAAGTGCATCTAAAAGCAAGAACAAAATCAATAGCCTCTGTTTGTTTCTTCGTCTTGATGACAACAGCCTAATAAATCTATACAAGGCTCCAAAAAGATCTTCTATACTTTAAGGACAAAGTCCAAAATATCTTTGGCAACAGGTTGATGGAGTACGTCCAGCCTCTCTGATCGATTTCTCATTTGAACTAAGCCTATTGGATTTTCCACTCTTCTCTTCAAACACATCCCTTTACTACCAGCTCGCTGACTCAGCACTTTGTCAGAAAGCATCAGCAGCCTAAAGCAAACCGAAATCATTTTTGAGGTCAATTAAGATTATTTGTTTGTGGCGATGTGTGGCTGTCACCCTCACATAGAAATTATAACTGAGTATCTCATCACAATATGAACAGCCTTTTATATGGTAAGACATAAAAAATGAATCCATATCTATATTCTAAAGTAAAATTACACACTGCTCAAAAAAATTAAAGGAACACTTTGAAAATACATCATATTTCAATACGGGGAAAAAACAAACTGGATATTAGCATTGATATGGACTGGATAATGTGTTAGGAATGAAAAGTGCCACATTGTTTGATGTGAATGAAAATTATCAACCCCCCAGGAGGGCTAAATTCAAGACACCCCAAAATCAAAGTGAAAAACTGATGTGGCAGGCTAGTCCATCTTGCTGAAATTCCTTGGCAGCAACTCAAAATGGTATTCAGTAGTTTGTATGGCCTCCATGTGCTTGTATGCATGACTGACGATGTCGGGACAAGCTCTGAATGAGATGACAGATGGTGTCCTGGGGTATCTCCTCCCAGATCTGAACCAGGGCATCACTGAGCTCCTGGACAGTCTGAGGAGCAACCTGATGGTGTCGGATGGAACAAAACATAATGTTCCAAAGGCGTTCTATTGGATTCAGGTCAGGTGAGCATGGGGGCCAGCTTATGGTATCAGTTCCTTCATCCTCCAGGAACTGCATGAGTTCTCTTACCACATAAGACTGGGCATTGTCGTGCACCAGAAGGAATCCAGGACCACTGCACCAATGTAGGGTCTGACAATGGGTCAAAGGATTTCATCCTGATACCTAATGGCAGTCAGTGTCATTGTCCAGCCTGTAGAGGTCTGTGCGTCCCTCCATGGATATGCCTCCCCACACCATCACTGACCCACCACCAAACCGGTCATGCTGAACAATGTTACAGGCAGCATAACGTTCTCCACGGCTTCTCCAGACCCTTTCATGCCTGTCACATGCGCTCAGGGTGAACCTGCTCTCATCTGTGAAAAGCACAGGGCACCAGTGGTGGACTTTCAAATTCCTGTGTTCTATGGCAAATACCAGCCGAGCTCCACGGTGCCAGTCAGCGAGCACAGCGGGCACTAGAGGACCCTGGGCCCTCAGACCACTCTCATTACATCTCTTTCTGATTGTTTGATCAGAGACATTCACACCAGTGGTCTGCTGGAGGTCATTTTGTAGAGCTATTGCAGTGTTCATCCTGTTCCTCCTTGCACAAAGGAGCAGATACCTGTCCTGCTGATCGGTTGAGGACCTTCGACAGACCTGTCAAGCTCTCCCAGAATAACTGCCTGTCTCCTGGAATCTCCTCCATGCGCTTGAGAATGTGCTGGGAGACACAACAAACCTTCTGGCAATGGCACACATTGATGTGCCATCCTGGAGGAGTTGGACTGTCTGTAGAACCTCTGTAGGGTCCAGGTATCGCCTCATGCTACCAGAAGTGACACTTACCCTAGCCAAATGCAAAACTAGTGAAAAACAGTCAGACAATATTAGGAAGGAAAAAAATGTCAGTGGCCTTGACCTGTAAACTCATTCCTGTTTTGGGGGTTGTCTCATTGTTACCCCTCTAGTGCATCTGTTGTTAATTTTATGAACACCAAAGCAGCTGAAACTGACTAAAAAGCCCCTCAGTTACTTACTTGACCAGATCAGTATCCCACATGTTTCACTGATTTGATGCAATACTTAGATTAAAAAGTGTTCCTTTAATTTTTTTGAGCAGTATATAAAAAGACCATTTCTGAGGCACCCAGAGAGCTCAGCTGGCTGAAGCAGTGGTCATGGGTTCAAATCCAGCCCATGGCCATTTACTGCATGACATTCCTCCATTCTTCTACCCACATTTCCTGTCTCTCTCTCCACTGTCCTATATATATATATATATATTTATTTATTTATTTATATATAATGAAGGCAAAAAGGCCCAAAAAACACAGTTTCTGTAATCACAGCAACATACAGCAGACGTCCACATAACAGTCATTAACAGTGCTCCAGTGGTTTTAAACTGATCAGCAGCATAAAGTGCCACAGTCAGTGTACTGCATTTGCTAATTTAGTAGCAAAGAGGAAAATACATTTTGCATTTTGTTCATTTCTAAGTCTTGAGCTTTCCTGGCTGTGTCATGTGGTACATGTATCATTACAAGGACAATCTGAGTTCTAGAGAGTGAGGATATTTTTGGAAAGTGGGACATTTTGGCAGTGTCTCACCTCAGGACACAGCTTCAATGAGCTTTATGAGGGTTCAGATTTGGAAGCATTTCCAGAGATGAGTGTTTGTTCTTCAGCAGCCATATTTATTATAATATAGTTCTCTGTAGTTTTTCCAGCATAGCTTTTTGTGTTTTACAGCTTTTGGAACACACTTGCAGCTCGTTTCAGATGTTGTGTGGCCGTCAAATGCCAGTATAGCCGACAAATTGGTCCCCATGGACAAAGCATGTTGGAGAGTGAAAGCACAAACATTAAAGACCTCATCTTGTGCTCCTTTTCAGCAAAAGAATTCAAGTTTTACATGTCCCCACAATGTCTGTTTGGATTTTTCAGCTTATAACACTGCAAAGATGGTTCATTTCACCATGACTGTATAAGCTCTGGTTTTAGCCCTGTTTCAAATGGACTGTTACACTCTGAAAACTAATGAGCTGCTGCTCTCCACATGCCCTTCATGAAGAAAACTCTGTCTGTGACTGACAAGATAGAGAACAACAGTCAGTCATAGAGTTGCCAAGGAACGCAGTGGAGTTATGTGACGATCAGCATTAGTCTGTCTGTCTGTAGCACTACTCAAAAGTGGACTAACGGATTTGCATGAAATTTTCATGGAAGGTCAGAAATGACTCAAGGACCAAGTGATTAGATTTTGGCAGCGATGCGGCTTATCCATAGATTTGTTAATGATTTCTGTGTCATTGCGAGATAGCGGCATGGCGTCACTGTAGCTATGACAACAAGGGAACATGACGTCAACTGCCTGCTGACGATCACATGATTGTGACATAAATCCTCCACTGCAGACCTATCAGGACTTATCCGTCGGGAATAATACAAGGAACAATTGATTAAATTGTGGGAGTTCCATCAATTCCCACCTCCTGATTCGGTATCCGTACATCAAGTACACATGCATAACACACACCTGTGCTCAGTGCAAGGTCATTTTGTTTGTGGGTACATCCATATTAAATGGCCACATCCTATGTTGCCGTGATTTCTGCCACAAATTTGTTTCAGATTTCAGCCGTCGGTAATGGTACAATGACTGAGCAGCCTTGGCGGAGTACTGCGCTCTCTCACATTTACATATAGTAGGTGACTAAGAGTTGACTTTACTTGTTAAATATAAATAATTCAGTGTATTTGCTTAAATACTTGCCGCAAAGCAACTAAAATTGTTGATGAATCAAAGCAGAGAGTAGCGTTTTAAAATGCTGGCGCTAATTTTTAAGGCTTTGCATGGCCAAATACTCTTTTATATTGACTCCTTCACCCTCACGCCCCGAATAGAGCTCTAAGGTCAGGCCAACAAAAATGATTTGTTGTCCCTGTAATCTAGTATAAAACCCATGGCGAATGTGTTTTCCAAACTCTTGCACCAAAACCGTAGCATTCTCTTCCTTTACGGCTGGGATCGATCGACTCCTGTGAAGTTTTTCTGAAGCAGCTGAAATCGTTTTTATTGACACAGACTTTTGGTTGACCTGCAGCTGCTTTATTTTATTTATTGTTTTTGATGCACTGTACTTTAGCCGTTAGTCCCCTGTTTTTATCAATTTATTGTCTTCATTATTTTTGTTTTTATTTTTGTTTTTTATGACTGTAAAGCACTTTGCGATTTTGCATCTGTGAAAGGTGCTGTATAAATACATTTACTTTACTTACTTAGCAAAATTTGAAACACTCATGTAAAGTTCAAGTGCATTAGGACCATACTTAAGTACAGTACTTAAGTAGATTAACATGGTTATACTATCCCAGTGGACAGAAGTACAAACGTGTGTTCTTGCTCATGTATGTCCCGTGCTGTCTTACCCAGTGACGGCATGCTTAGAGCCATGACTCCATAGTAGGAAAATGGACCAGTTTCAAACTTCATGTTTTCATTTCCAGCTTCCACTTCCACCCGTCCCTGCAAAACAAAAACACACAGGACATTTTCTTTACCTTAAGAAGTATTTTTCCTTGACATATTATTACACAAGGGACAAGCTTCCTTTGAAATATATGAGGATATGGAAAAAAGCTGTTCCACTATGATTAGATGACGACAAAACCAACTGCTGACTGCAGAGCGGTTTATTAGTCCAGACCGAGTGTGGCACCCAAACATTGCACTAATAATATACTAAACATAACAGCCATCCACCCGTCATCTATGCTCTGCTTAACCCTCATTACGGCAGTGGGGGGCTGGAGTCTATCTCAGCTGACTTAGGGTGAAGGCAGGAGACACCCTGGACAGGACTACACATAAAGACAAGCAATCACACCCACATTCACACCTAGGGACAATTTAGAGTTACCAGTTAACCTCAGCACATTTTTGGACTGTGGGAGAAAGCCGGAGAACCCAGAGAAAACCCACACATGCACAGGGGGAACATGCAAACTCCATGCAGAAAGATCTCATGCTCAGGTCGGGACATGAACCAGGGATCTTCTAGCTGCAAGGCAACAGCGCTAACCACTAAGCGACTGTGCAGTCCATAACATAACATGACAGACAAAAAAAAAGGATCTGGAGAAACCAAGCCTGTCAGCACTGGCAGCCCTTAAAATGACTTTTACCGTGTTAAATGTGGTGTACTACTTTTTCTGGCTTCTCTCTTGCCTGTTCCAGGGACTGCAGATGGAAATGAGTGAGTGCACTATAATCCAGCAAAGAGCATCTTTACCCTGTGTTTAATGTTCTTCTGTACATGGTCCCTGTCAAACAAACTAATAAAATAAATAAATAAATGCTCTAATGGGATTGTTTGATTGTATTCAAGGAAAAAAGTACAGATTACAGATCATTTTTAAAATAAAGTTACAGGGTCCAATCAGAAAGCTTAGATTTTGTCTCCCTTGTGCATAAACAGAGCAGTCATGCGTATGCAGCCGTACGCTTCATCAGTTAGGATTCCATCTGATGACGGTCAGTATCAACACCTGTGTTACATGCATATTACTCACCACTTGTATGTGCACATTTGCGATTTTACCATAAACTTGCCAATAATGTTTGTGAGGTTCTTTGTCGATAGGATCCTCACTAGTGAAGGACATGTCTGTGGTACATTCAAGAGCCCAAACTCGGCAGGGTCTTCCAGCTCATACACTCTCATCCTGTTATCCTAACATTATCTGGCCCCTGAACATCTTTACCACCCCTCCTTCACTATTTTATCCAGGAATGAAAAAGTGAACATCTGAATGTTTCCAGGTTTTCCAGGACTCTCGTGAACTCTATTATTATGATCTGACAATGTACATGACAGTCGTGTGTCTGAGGTAGTTCGAAGGCTCTGCTGTGCAAAATCCAGAAGTCGTGTCCTGTGGCAGGTAACAGAAACACTTTGACATCCTATAAATATTGCATCCAGTGCAGGGTTCAGTGTCTCTTTACCTCAAACACACCCACACCTACATGTCTGCACTCCCATCCTTGTGAGGACTCTCATTAACATAATCCATTAGCCTTAAACATCACAACAAGCCTCACCTCTGAACCTGACTTTAATCTGAACTCTAAAGCCGACTCCAAATCTTCAAACAGCTCTCTGAGTCTGTCTCAAAGTGAGAATCACAGTAAATATCCTGACGAACAGCTCAAACTGGTCCTCACAAAGACAGACATACACGCACACACACACAGACATACACACACACACACACAGATATATGCACTTGTTTTTCTAACCTGGTGTGTGTGTGTGTGTGTGTGTGTGTGTGTGTGTGTGTGTGTGTGTGTGTGTGTGTGTGTGTGTGTGTGTGTGTGTGTGTGTGTGTGTGTGTGTGTGTGTAGCTGAGGTGTGAAACAGGAGCAGCAGTGCTCAGGTTGCAGGCTGAGTGTCTGCAGTCACTTTATCCACACCTCAGGTGTCAACAACAAAGCCTCCAAACACAAACACACACTTTCAAGCACATCTCATCACAGCAGCCACAGCATGTGTTTTTGTTCAACGTTCACATTCTGCTTTTAAATGGGAGACTCAAAGGTCAAGTGTTGCCTTTAGGGCAGTGTGTACAACCATTTTTTATCATGTCCACTGAGCTCATTCACCAAAACCTGTTTCTACTGTGTTTGTTTCATTTTAAACGTAATGTTACTGAACTCTTATTTACACCGATCAGCCACTACATTATGACCACTGAGAGGTGAAGTGAAAAACATCAATCATCTTGTTATAATGTAATTAATGTAATGTTCTCCTGGGAAACCTTGAGTTCTGACATTTATGTGGATGTTTGACACGTACCACCCACCTAAACATTGCAGGTCAAGTAGCCCCCCACACTCCATGACAACAGCAGTCCTTGATGCCAGTTACCACCATCAGCAGGACAATGTGCCCCGACACACTGCAAAAACTGTTCAGGAGTGGCCCAGGGAACACAACAGAGCGCAATATCCAGATCTTATTGAGCATCTGTGGGATGTGCCAGGATAATCCTGATCTAGGTAGGTCCCACCCTGTAACCCACAGGACCCACAGAATTCACTGCCACCATCACAGTGCCACAGGACATCCCAGAGGTCCTGTGTCCATGAACCACTGGGTCAGAGGAGTTGTAGCAGCATAAAGGGACCAACACAATGTTTGGCAGGTGGTCATAATGTTATGCCTGATTGGTGGAAGTGCCAATATAACCAGACTCCAAGGGCCAACTGATTAGATTTGGGCCATGATGCAGCTTATAGTCTGGATCCACGGATTTGTTTAAAACTTCTGTATCATTGTGAGATAGCAGCATGGTATCACTGTAACTATGACAACAAGTGAACACTACATCAGCAGCTTTAGGTCATGCAGTTCGGTATAAGTTCATAATGTACATATGCATAACACATGCCTGCGCTCACCGCTAAGTCATTTTTTAATTGAAGATTTTATCCATCGAAAATGATACAAAGCTTGAGCAGCCTTCAACGAATACTACGCTCTCCGAGTGCTTTTCCTGTTTAGTATTGTAGCTGACCATTTAATCTTTTAACTGTTAATTACTTCAAGCCATTTAAAACATTATTTTAGTCATTAATTACTTGTGGCTAACCATTTAACCTCTTCTTTCAGCCACTGTTTCATTACTATCACAGTTGATGTTAGTTTTTATTACTGATAGCTATCCACAACCATTTGTCTGTTACTGTAACCAACTGCCTAGACCAGGGATGTCAAACTCATTCCACAAAGGGCCGGTGTGGCTGCAGGTTTTTGTTCCAACTAAGCAGCATCACACCAGACCTGACTCATTTAATCAATCAATCTCAGTCTCCAGACAGGTGATTGGTCAGACTGTGTGCTCTAGGCTACAGCATTTAGTTCCAACATATCGACAGCACACAGTCCGACCAATCACCCGTCTGGAGACTGAGATCGGTTGATTAAATGAGTCACGTCTGGTGTGATGCTGCTTAGTTGGAACAAAAACCTGCAGCCACACCGGCCCTTTGTGGAATGAGTTTGACATCCCTGGCCTAGACTTTAAAAATATATATATTTAAGCTCTGGCTCTCTAAAAGCAGCTCTATTTTTAAATCCACTTGTAGATTTTTTCAGTTGTTCTGTTTTATTCAGTTGAGCTAATATTTCCTTGTACCCAGTGGAAAGTGTAAGTGGTTGTGAAACACTGCAGCAGAGTTTTTAAATATATAATACATTTAAATATATAACTGACACCCATATACTGTCTCTGTGTGTGTGTGGTGAATATTTCCATCCTGTCAGCTCGCCTCTTCTTGGTGCAGAGGAGGGATTTACTAGCAGACGGTGAATCCTCTTCTGCTCCCTTCTCCTCTACATTCATCCTTAAACTCCTCTCTGCTGTTTATTTCACACTCCATATGCTCGGCTGATTTTCGCTCACTGTCTGTTCTCATCTGCTTTTCTTTGGTTCCATCCTCCTTAACCCCTCAATCCCTTCTCTCCCTCCATTTGTCTCCATCTTACATAAGAGGATATATTAGTGAAGGTCGTGCAGAGTGAGGAGGCCCTCCGACAAACCCATGACCACCACAGCGACTGTTTAAATGCCCAGGAGAGTAGATCTATATTATAACGCATGTTTATAAGCAACTGTGCTGAGGTACGTGCTTGATCAATCTTTTATAGGGATGTTTCGTTTACAGCTTTGTTGTGTTGAATGCTAGGGAAGCACACATTCAGAACAACACCTGATTTTACAATTTACACTGGACAAATCAGACAAATAGTTTTTTAATTCTTTCACCGGTGTTCAAAACAATTATCTGCATCTATTTTGAGAACAGATTAACCATTAAAGACATTTTCAGAGGGAAAATGCCAAATATTACCTACTCTCAGCTTCTCTATGCTCGTCTTTGTCCGATAGTAAACCGAATATTTAATATCTGAGTTTTATTATTATTTTTAGTACCAAAATGATCAATATTCCGACCAAGTTAGCCAAAGGTCACTCAAAAAAAGATGAATAAGTGATCCACAAAACAAGCAGAAAATGTCAAACATTTAGTGATAACAGCTCCTCAAACCTAAATACTCACTGTTTGTTGTTGTTGTTTTACAACACTGTAAGACCTCATAATCATTACAATACAGATTAATCAATAATGAAAATGAATATTTGTTGCTCCAAAGCTGTTTTTAAAAAGCTAAAAAAAAACAAAGCTATGTTTTTAAAATTTTCCACTGTCAGTGTAAGACATAAAAAACTAATAGTGTCAGTATTTGTAATTAAATGTCAATATCTGATGTATCTGGTGTATATAACCAAATATAAACTTTAATCAAAAAATAAAAGGTGAAAGATCCGCCGTGTTTTTTAAACAACAACCTAATTACTTTAAGTAAGGTATGTCTTTAAAGTTGACTGTGTTCAGCGCCTGCATGTGTGCTAATACCCTGTCCAGACTGACGCAGGGACCTGAGATAAACCTGTTTGACCCCAGATAAAATAGGCTGACTTGTGTTATCCAATCTGACTTCACTATGAACAACCAACTACCAGCACTGCTCAGCTTTGACATGACAGTGTATTCACAAACTGCTACTTGACTGAAGCAATGAGATTAAAAGAGGGATATCCAACAACCCTTACTATTATTAATTATAAATGTTACAAAGCTCTGTGTTGAGTTTTATTGCTGCTGTTTGCTAATCGTTTAATCCACTATTTTGGAAGTCAACCAGAAGTAACTTGTTTTTATCAAGAAAACAATCTGGTAGCAGTTACAGGATACGAAATGGATTAGAATAATTCAAATTTACACATCCCACCAATATATTCTCTATTGAGATTTATGTATATTTTTATATACATTTTATTCTTATTTATTCTTTTTATATTTATTCTGTATTGTTAAAATGTTCTTGTGTGATTTACATTGTTTATCTATCTATCTATCTATCTATCTATCTATGATGTATGGCGGTGTAAGTACTTTGTTGACCTGGACCTTAAAGAGATGTTCCTCAGACAAATACTGCGAGTCATCCCCAGAAAAGTGCATCCAAATGCTGCTACATTTTCTTTGACTCTGGCGCATTTTTATGTTTTTTTTTTGTCACCAATATCTCCTCCCTGATACAGCGCTAAATGTAGCTCCAGTGCTCACACTTCTCCTCTAAGTTAGCTGCATTTTTCGCTGCGTTCACATGAATGGAGCTGCTGTGGACAAATCAAACTCGGAGATGTCATTAGTCGTTCACGTAAAAGCAGCATGGACAACTCAGATTCATGGGCCATACAGGTGACACATGAAGAAAGCGTGAGCAATCTGCACATACGAACGGCTCGCAACTGCAAACCGGTTCTCATCATTCACTTAAAAGAGCCGTTCGAACGACTGACTTTATGTACTTCCCCAGAGACCAAATCAGTGGTATTAACATTTCAGCAGTGTTTGTGTTTTACCTGCAGAATGAGCGCGAAGTAGTCTACAGGTTTGCCTCTCTGGTAGAGGAAGTGCTGCGGTGACCGTTTGTCGTTTTCGTTGAACTTGAGCTCCTGGATGACGTCTGGGTGTCTGAGGATCCTCAGCAGAACTTTCTCTGTGATCTGGAACGGGCTGAACAGGCTCACCTCTGAGGAACAATCAGAAGATCATCATTGAATTAAAAGACAGGCTTATTAATTCAATCATTGGCTTCAGTTGGACCTCAAGTATGATTTTAGTACATTTACTAAAGTGTTTTGTTTCTTACAATTAAATAATCTGCAAATATGTCAAATAGCATAAAACTAGGAAATTATTTCACTGCAAAAATGCGGACAAATCTGCACAACTATGAGTAATCAGTTGGTAATTTCAAATAGAATGCAGTATAATACTATTATTGCACCTCAGCGGAATTGTGTGACAATCAGCGTTGGCTTGTCTGTCTGTCGGTTCGCAACACTATTCAAAAACAGACTAATGGATTTGGATGAAATTTTCAGTGAAGGTCAGAAATGCCTGCTGATGATCACATGACTGTGATCCTACTCCAAATCAACTACTGTAGACTTTTTGGGACTTATGCGTTGGAAATAATACAGAGAACAACTGATTAAATTGTGGGGGTGTTTCCGAGTCCCATCAATTCCCACCGCCCTCTACATATTTAAGTTATTTGATTTGGTATCCGTACATAAACATGCATAACACGTGCCTGTGCTCAGTGCAAGGTCATTTTATTTGTGGGTATTTCTATATTAAATGACCACATTCTATAGTGCTGTGATTCTGCCACATTTTGTTTTTTGTAAGATTTCAGCCATCGGAAATGATTGGTGCCTTGGCGTAGTACTACGTTTTCTGACTGCTTTTCTTGTTTTAATCAACCATAAAAATAACAAAAAATGTGCATTTTTATTTCTACAATTATTTTAGAGAATACTTTTAGAATTATTTGCATTGTATTGTTGCTAATACTGTTATTTTAGTTTATTTGTTTTATTATTTAACTACATTATCTTTTCTATTTTGATTCTAATTGGAAAATCAAACTGCAGTGGGTTTATATTGACTGTTGTAAGGCTGAAATTCCACGTATTTCCATTTCTCCGTTGTGTGGATTCGCTGCTTTTTTGTGGTTAGCACTAAGAAGTTCAATATGTTTAGAGTTCTCACTGCGAGACATTTTTAACATTTTGTAAACATTAAACAATCAGTAGATTCACCAGTGAATGAAATAACAGGTAGTTGAGTGTAGCATCAATCGAATCCTAATGGAGAGAAACAGTCTGCTGAAGGGCTAAGAAACAAATCTCAGATTAACCATCACCAACGCTGCCTCCTCACAACTCACCTGTAGCCAAGAAACGATGAGCCGCCAGCATGAGCTGAGGAGAGATCTTCACTTTACTGTCGCTGTCGTGCTTGAAGGCTGAGAAGTCTCGCTTGTTTTTGTTGGGGTCCACCTTCTTTCTGTTTCTGTTATCGGCTGCAGAGAGAAAACATAGACATTAGTAAAAGTTTTTAAAATTAAAAACTATGCTTTCTTCATTATGTACACAGTTGTCTTCATGACAGATTTCCAAGGGTAAATGGTAGTGAGACGACTTCTGTTTGTTGTATAAGGCAACCTGTTGTGTTCAATCCCAACTTTAGTTAAATGTTTCAGTATTTTCAATAATTTTGCACAGAAGCAGTCCGAGGTTTGGATGTGCTTAGTTCATTTGTTTTAGAGCTGTCACAATATCAGGTTTTCACCATACAATTATATTGAAATACCTACACAAATTTATTTTCTATCAGTCAAATTCATTTTTTTAATGAATGTATTTTTTTTGGCCTTTTCAGCTTTTTTGACAGGACACTAGGAGAGAGAGACAGGAAAGTGGGGAGAACCCAAATGGCTATGTGCTGGAATCGAACCTATGACCACTGCATCGTTGACTATAATTACTGTTTATGCATTGCCCGCTCCACCTGTTGAGCTACCAGTGCATCCCTTTGCAGGTCATTTTATGCTAATGAATTCCACTGAAAATAAAATTGTAGGGAGGAGGAGACAGTCTGTAACTGTAAATTAACTGTATGTGATTCCTGTGATATTGTCCACCACTCTGTTTCTGGCGGTGCATCATTACGACAATGTCGTAAAAAAAAAAGTAAATGTATTAATAACATGATATCAACATTTCACTTTTTAAACATCATCAATATGGTACACAACATCCCTACCTGGCTGCATATTAACGTTCTGAAGCCCAAAACCTGCAGGCGGATGTGAAAGATAAATTTTCTTTTTTTACAAATCACCAACATTAGATCATGTTTAGGCTGCACAGTGGCGTAGTGGTTAGCACTTTCGCCTTGCAGCTAGAAGATCCCCGGTTCGAATCCTGGGGTGGGCCTCGGATCTTTCTGCATGGAGTTTGCATGTTCTCCCTGTGCATGTGTGGGTTTTCTCTGGGTACTCCTGCTTCCTCCCACAGTCCAAAAACATGCTGAGGTTAATTGGTTATTCTAAATTGTCCGTCGGTGTGAATGTGAGTGTGATTGTTTGTCTGTATATGTAGCCCTGCAGCAGGCTGGCGACCTGTCCAGGGTGTCCCCTGCCTTTGCCCGAGTCAGTTGGGATAGGCTCCAGCACCCCCCGTGACCCTAATGAGGATAAAGCGGTGTATAGACAATGGATGGATAGATCTTTTTTTTTAGAGCTAGAAACTGTAAGAGTCTGTGGTGTGTCATTCTGTGGGAAAACTTCTTGGTGCAACCATGAAGCTGTTTCCATAGAATACTGCAGAGAAAAATGAGGAAAGCATGATGAAAGCAAAAACACCCAGAAACCGCTTCGGGTTCAGAGAGCCAATGGTAAATCCATGGCTCTGTCCATGGTGCTGAAATAGCAAACATCACTGTAATCCACATTTCTTTTCATTCTGTCCTTCTGTCTTCGTAAGTTTTCCTTTAGATGTATTTTGCATCTCCACAAAACCTATAGGAGGTTGTATAAAGACATGCTGTTATAAGCCATCAGCTCCATGTCTGACTGTCTCTCCAGAGCAGCAGCATCTTTTTCCCCATTTATTCCACAACACAAAAACGTGTCCAAGCTGTCCTCTTCTTGTTCAAAAGTTTGGGGTCACCCAGACAATTTTATGTTTTCCATGAAAACTCACATTTTAATTCATGTGGTAACATAATTGCACAAGGCAGTTTTCTAATCATCAATCAGCCTTTCAACACCATTAGCTAACACAATGTAGCATTAGAACACAGGAGTGATGGTTGCTGGAAATGTTCCTCTGTACCTCTATGGAGATATTCCATTAAAAATCAGCCATTTGCAGCTAGAATAGTCATTTACCACATTAACAATGTCTAGACTGGATTTCTAAATCATTTAATGTCATCTTCATTGAAAAAAAAACTTATTTTCTCTGAAAAATAAGGGCATTTCTGAGTGACCCCAAAAGTTTGAACGGTAGGATATGTAATCTTTTAGACCCACGCCAGCCTGTTAGCTACTCATCCAATGCCATTGTGGTTCACCAGAGCAACACAAGGTCTATTCTGAAATAATGTATATGAACATGGCAGCTGTGTTAGAAATGGTCTGTATTGCAAGCATTATTATAAAATAATCTGGTGCCGTGTGAGCTGCTAATTAAAGCTTGAAGAGCTGCGAGGCTCACAAGCTGCACAGCAAACATGCAAATTTAGTTTTTGCTGACTGGCTAGCCGCTGCAGATCTCCCCAGAAGCTGTACCTCAGTGTTTTGGCACCAAGGCGATGCCAAAACCCTGAAAATATGATGCTACTTGTTTTTCTGCATTTCTGTAAGCTGTGAAGGCAGTGAGATTCTGGAGATACTGAACAACAACAACATGCGCTGCCGCAGCAATCAAAACACAGCAAGTGTTGTGTATGGAGATATTTAGTGTTCAAGTCAGTGATAAAGGACAAATCACAGATGACCAAAATCCACAATTAAAAGTCGTCACAGAGCAACAGAGGAAAACAGCTCAAACTGATCTTCCTAACACCCAAGTTGTGTGCTGTGTTTGTCGTAGTAAGGGTTCACACACAACCTCAGAATGTGGTAGCTACCATCCTTACTGTTCAGCCTGTCAAACTACAACAATGTCTGTGCTATTTTTAAATATATTAATGGATTTGTCTCAAGAACCTTTACTAGTATTTATTGATGAGATTTTTAGTTATTGTGATATCCATAATAAACTTTGCAACAGCAAGTAAAGAAACAGTCCATATGCACTGAGGAATGGAATCTTGCCCTCCGATGGTCTGACCCTAAAGCATCGTTAAAGTAGAAGACACCCTGAAGAACTCCTCCCAGAAGACCTTCGGCATTGGTTAGAGCGACAAACAAAACAGGATTCTTCCAGAATGCTGGAAAGATCACGTTAATGCACCTTAACCCAACATCTGAGGAGACACTGCATGCACTAGATAGGTCAGAAATCGAAAAAGTTGATGATTTCCTATATCTTGGAGGCTACACCAACATGATATATAAACAAGAATTGGTAAAACTAGGGGAGCATTGCACTCTCTGTCAAAAATATGGGTATCTCCAAATGAAACGACAACCAAAATGTATTCAAGGTGTCAGTGGAAAGCATCTTGCTTTATGGATCTGACTCCTGGTCATTAATGAAGACATGCTCAAAAGAGTTGATGGGACTTATGCCAGAATGTTACGTTTGACACAAAACAACTCCTGGAAATCTCACCTCACCAACAAGTCGCTACATGGCTCACATCCACGCTTGTCAATCATCATTAGGCAACGTAGACTAACCCTTACTGGACATGTGGTGAGACGCAATGAAGCAGCTGGTTGTTGTTATAAAAACTTGATGCTATCAGAAGGGTTGGCAGGCCTAACATGAAACGAAGGAAGGTGCTAGAAGAAGACACTGGTCTGGACACTGGTTTTTACTTCATATCAAGCATCAAGATTTCAGGCAAACAATACTACTGGAGGGTGACATTCTTAACATGTACTACAGTCCAGTAAAGTAGTATTTTATATCATTATTATAGGGCTTTAATCTCTAATGTGTTAAAGTTGTTATTCACACTACCAGCCATTCTTTTTAACTGGAGAACATCTTTGTGCAACGGCTGCTGTTTTAAATGTTCTGTATCAAAAATGGTGCCATGACTTGAAAGGCATGAGAGCAGCATCAGTCTTCCAATCTACAAGACAATTCCTGCTTTCTGGGTCTGCATACCTCCCTGTGCAGACATCCACACACAAGCCAAACCTTCTGACCACACACTGACCGCACTGCAACCATGTGCAGGAGAAAACAACATGCTTGTTTTAGAGGAGAGGCTGGACAAGGAGATTCTCAGTCACCCACATCTTCAGAATTCATCATTAACAGAGCTGTAAATTCAGCAGTTGCTCCCTTGATGTACATGCTTTCCATCCACTGGGCCCAAACACAGTGGGAAGTTCCGAATTCTCCACAAATCCTGTGCTCTGTTGGCATCCATGTCCTCGCCACACCTCAGGAAGAATTACTCACACAGTGCTACAGTCCACTCTATATCTAACTGCTGTATAATGTACAAAAGTGCTTTCACAGCCTTCCACAACCATCCACAAGGGCTACGAGTGTTTTCTGTGTTCAAACCACATGCACATCATTCTAGCAAAAACTATTAATTGGCCTCAACTCTGAACAAGAAAAGCTTTTGAGCCAGTTTTTTAAGTCACCATTTTCTCAACTCAGCCAGTCAGTACATTTACATTCAATCATGGTGGAATTTAGTGCAGTTCCTGCAGTATTTCTGCCGGGTTCACACACAGTGGGGAAGTGATGCTGCATGTAATTCAGCCTGTTTGTAATTTCATCTCAGTGACATCAGCCTCTATGTTTACTGCTCGCTCTTGACTCACATCGAGCACCGACTTTCACAGAAATAGAAACAGTAATAGAAATCATACAAAAATAATGCTTCTTGTAACTGCAAAACTCAACCAAGAATTGTAACATTTGTAAGCTTTTTGTCTGTATCACAGCAACCCCTTGTTTTGGTCCGTACAGCGATGAAGACACTGCAAATGAGAGCGACCAACTGACACCAGTGGCAAATTACCAATATGCAAAACTAAGTGAAGAGAGTGAAAAATTTGGCCAGCTCTGGCTTTTACTTCACACAATTTCAAAGCAAACAGAGGAAAAATCTGTTTATTTTATGCATATCCAAACGTTAGTTGTTTTAGAATGAGTTAGAGAGTTTTGCTACTTTATATATATATTTTCTACTTTATATATTTCTATGCAAAGAATGTATAAACACCTATATTTGTATGTAAAACTATGTTACCAGTACAGTGACCAACAAAGTTTTTGGTTGTCACGGTTGATGAGAATTTGAACTGGGAATCACATATAAATTATACTAAAGTATAAATATCAAAAACAATTGCTGCATTATACAAAGTAAAGGATTTGTTGGACATGAAAGCTCTGTACATGTTCTGAAATTCTCTGATCGTTCCATATCTGACCTACTGTGCTGAAGTTTGGGGAAGTGCTTGTAAGACAAACATCCAGTCAGTTTTCCTTCTACAGAAAAGAGCCATGAGAATAATCAGTCAAAAAAAAATACAGAGATTCAGCAAACCCGTTATTCCTTCAGTTAAAACTGTTGAAATTAAACAACATAGTAGATTATAGTAATCTGAAAATTATGTATAAAGCTCATAAAGAAACTTGACCAGTCAATGTCCAGAAAAGACTTGCAAAAAAGAGAAACAAAGCAGAATTTAAAAGGAACAGAGATCTTCATAAAAATCAACATTTAGGACCAAATTAATGGAACGTCACATTTTTGTAAAAGGTGAAAATTTATGGAACAATCTAGACAAGAAATCAAAAGAATCTAAATGCAATTAAAACCAACATATCATTAAAATACAAAGAAATAAGCTAAGAGGATCATAGTGTTTGTTATGAGAGAAAACTCTGGGATGAGGGAGAGAGGCTGTGCAGGCCCCTCAGACATTAGTGATTCTGTTTATTGTTTATTGTTTGTTTTTACTGCTCATTGTAAACTGATTGTTGATATAAAGTTACAGATTATATACATTTATCCTTCTTTCTGCTCCCTTTCGTTCAGAATTTTTTTTTTTGCATTGTATTGAATTGTTTTTTTTGTTTTCCATCGATTAATGAATGAAATAAAAACTAACTGACAAGAACTTAAGTGGGGCACTGGAGGTCGCCGGCTGGTGCAGCTGTGTTTGCTTTGTTGGACAGAAGGCCACCATGTTGAAAAGCTGTTCTATCAGTACATCAGCGGGTTTAACACTGTGGGTGAGTGTTTTAGTGTCATGACGACATCTATATCCGTGCCTGTCAAAAACCAGTAAATGTTGACTCACTGTAGAGATCGGACTCGTCCAGGATCTCCGACTTGATGATCTCCTCGATGACGTCCTCTAAGGTGACCAATCCCAGCACCTCATAGAAAGGATCCCCCTCGCCCTCGTTGTTCACCTTCTGGACAATGGCCAGGTGGGATTTACCTGGTGAGGACACAGATTGTCGGAATGTTACAACAAGCCTTAATAGTACTGCTGAATATCTATATCACATTTTTTCCCATTTTAGACCGCAGAAATCAGCTGTCAGTAAAGTAGGGCAGCATCAAACACGAGGGGGGAGAAGAAGTTTGAGAGCTTCACTGCAGCAGCTGGCCTTCAAACGGATTTAGATCCTGCTAGATGAAACAGCCTTTTTTGTTTTAGTGTTTCCAAACAGTCATACTGCTGTTCGATCTGTCGGTGGATTTATCTCGGCTGCTGGGAGGCCAGACTGATGCCTCATAATAGCCCAGAGTAGACTAAGAGCTTTGGAGAGAGGAGAGCTAAAGAAACTGCCAGAATGAGATAAAGATGAAGACGAAGAGGAGGAGGAGGAGGAGGAGGAAGAGGAAAAGGCTGTGAGGAGTAGAGGTAGGAAAGGCATTAATCCACTCCTGGCTCTGCTCTCCAGACTCTACTCATGTGTCCATGCAGGTCCGGCTGTGTGCTAAAGCTGACAACACGACTATGGGTGTGAGCAGTGATGGCTGCCAGCGAGAGGTGAGCGAGGGAACATC
Organism: Acanthochromis polyacanthus; assembly: GCF_021347895.1. Taxonomy (NCBI): domain Eukaryota; kingdom Metazoa; phylum Chordata; class Actinopteri; family Pomacentridae; genus Acanthochromis; species Acanthochromis polyacanthus. The sequence goes on from NC_067130.1 coordinate 21,253,793, forward strand.
ATCAGGTCAACGGGAGAGAGGCTGCCAGGACAGAAACCTGTCGCAGCTCATGGACGTCAGAACAGCAGCAGCAGCAGCTATTTTTGGTCCCTGCTGCTACGTTTGAATGTGCGCAAAGTGACAACAAAGGCTGTTTGCAGGCTAAAAGAAACACTATTAGTTTGTGTGAGTTAATGAATCATCTAATCCACTAGTGACCACTTAACCCTTTGAACCCCAAAATCTGCTGGTGGGTTTGAAAGGCATGACTTTTTGCAAAAAAATAAAAAAAAAATAAAAAATCACCCAAATCACACCATTTATCAGAAGTGAGAAACGGTAAAAACAAGAAAGTTTTGAGAATTTTCATGTTTGTGACAGCATTTGAACTACATACACTATTGTTCAAAAGTTTGGGGTCACTTAGAAATAAATGTTCTTATTTTTGACAGAAATTTTTTTTGTTTTGATGAAGATAACATTAAATGAATCAGAAATCCAGTCTAGACATTGTTAATGTGGTAAATGACTATTCTAGCTGGAAATGGCTGATTTTTAATGGAATATCTCCATAGGAACATTTCCAGCAACCATCACTCCTGTGTTCTAATGCTACATTGTGTTAGCTAATGGTGTTGAAAGGCTAATTGATGATTAGAAAACCCTTGTGCAATTACATTAGCACATCAATAAAAATGTGAGTGTTCATGGAAAACATGAAGTTGCCTGGGTGACCCCAAATTTTTGAATGCTAGTGTATGTGTGGCATATCATGTACACACGTGGACAAAATTGTTGGTACCCCTCAGTTAAAGAAGGAAAAACCCACAATTCTCACTGAAATCACTTGAAACTCACAAAAGTAACAATAAATAAAAATTTATTGAAAATTAAATAATCAAAAACAGCCATTACTTTTGAATTGTTGATTAACATAATTATTTAAAAAAACAAACTAATGAAACAGGCCTGGACAAAAATGATGGTACCTCTATAAAAGATTGAAAACTATTTGACCAGAGTGACATGATTAACTCAGGTGTGTCATTTAATTGACATCACAGGTGTTTCCAAACTCATAATCAGTCAGTCTGCCTATTTAAAGGGAGACAAGTAGTCACCCTGCTGTTTGGTGAAAAGGTGTGTACCACACTGAACATGGACAACAGAAAGCGAAGGAGAGAATTGTCCCAGGACATCCGAAAAAAAATGATAGACAAACATCTTAAAGGTAAAGGCTATAAGACCATCTCTAAACAGCTTGAAGTTCCTGTGACAACAGTGGCTCATATTATTCAGAAGTTCAAGACCCACGGGACAGTAGCCAACCTCCCTGGACATGGCCGCAAGAGGAAAATTGATGACAAATTGAAGAGACGGATCGTTGGAATTGTATCCAAAGAGCCCAGAGCAACCTCCAAAGAAATTAAAGGTGAACTCCAAGGCCAAGGTACATCAGTGTCAGATCGCACCATTCGTCGTTGTTTGAGCCAAAGTGGACTTCATGGGAGACGACCAAGGAGGACACCACTGCTGAAAAAAACTCATGAAAAAACGAGACTGGAATTTGCAAAAATGCATGTTGACAAGCCACAAAGCTTCTGGGAGAATGTCCTTTGGACAGATGAGACCAAACTGGAGCTTTTTGGTAAGGCACATCAACTCTATGTTCGTAGACTCAAAAACCAAGCATACGAAGAAAAGAACACTGTCCCTACGGTGAAACCTGGAGGAGGCTCAGTAATGTTTTGGGGCTGCTTTGCTGCATCTGGCACAGGGTGTCTTGAAAGTGTGCAAGGTACGATGAAATCTGAAGACTATCAAGGCATTCTGGAGAGAAATGTGCTGCCTAGTGTCAGAAAGCTTGGTCTCAGTCGCAGGTCATGGGTCTTCCAACAGGACAACGATCCAAAACACACAGCCAAAAACACCCAAGAATGGCTGAGAGAAAAGCGTTGGACTATTCTAAAGTGGCCTTCTATGAGCCCAGATCTGAATCCCATTGAACATATGTGGAAGGAGCTGAAACATGCCATTTGGAGAAGACACCCATCAAACCTGAGACAACTGGAGCTGTTTGCTCATGAGGAGTGGGCCAAAATACCTGTTGACAGCTGCAGAACGCTCATTGACAAATACAGAAATCGTTTAATTGCAGTCATTGCCTCAAAAGGTTGTGCAACAAAATATTAAGTTATGGGTACCATCATTTTTGTCCAGCCCTATTTCATTAGTTTGTTTTTTTAAATAATTATGTTAATCAACAATTCAAAAGTGATGGCTGATTTTGATTATTTAATTTTCAATAAATTTTTATTTATTGTTACTTTTGTGAGTTTCAAGTGATTTCAGTGAGAATTGTGGGTTTTTCCTTCTTTAACTGAGGGGTACCAACAATTTTGTCCACGTGTGTAGGTAGGAAAATTAACCAAATACAGGTAAAAATCTGTTATTTCACCAAAATCACATTATTCTGCGTGACTCATTTAAAAATTCACCAAAAAATTTACCATTTGCACTGAATAGATCCTGTAAAAAAAAACAATAATAATAATAAATATAATTTTGCACTCCTCTGCAAGAACACAAAACCATGCCGCAACCGACAGCCATGTGAGAATAAATCAGAGAGTTCTCAGGTGAGCTGCAGGCTGTGTTTACACATAGCAGAGATCAGATGAGCATAGAAAGTGTAAAGACAAAATTTGAGCAATTCTATACAAAGTTTAAGTGGTTTTGTACCCACAGTTAAATGACAAAAATTGTGAGTGTTTTCAGGTGAACTGCAGGCAGTGTTTCCACAAAACAGAGCCCAAGAGAGACAGAGAAAAATAAAAAATAGTGGATCAAATGTGATAAATGGCTATTCTAGCTGGAAACGGCTGATTTTTAACAGAATATCTACATAGGGGTACAGAGGAACATTTCCAGCAACCATCACTGCTGTGTTCTAATGCTACATTGTGTTAGCTAATGGCGTTGAAAGGCTAATTGATGATTAGAAAGCCTTGTGCAGTTCTGTTAGCACATGACTAAGAGGGAAATTATGTGGGTGACCCCAAACATTTGAACAGCAGAGTAGGCAGCATGGCTCAGAAACAGCATGCAGAGGAGCAAGTTGATGAAAGACACATTCAGCATGGTGAAACATGTTTATAGAGTTGATGTGGGAAAATATTTACAGTGGATGTGAACATGTCAAGATTTAAATGTCTATAGTTTGTGGATTTTTTACAGTGCTGGTAGCATCTGTGCACAGTTGAAAAATGTTGGACATATTGATTCCAGACGTTTTAGTTTAAAAAGATCAAAGAATCCAATGTGTGTTCCAATTTTTTGTGATTTAGGTCATACTGTTTCATACTGCACAGAAAATATTTCTGAGCTCTCTCTACTTCAAGTCATGGTTGTGCTGTTTCCATAGAGGTGCAGGACTTTATATTACAGTGATAAATGAGGCCACAGTGAGGAAAAACGAGACAGAGGGTTACATGTAAATAAAGTCCTGCAGAGAGGTGAAGGTGGACAACAACTTCCAGCAAGAAAACTGTATGGATCCAGTTAGTTCCCCAAAGTGAAACTATTCATCTAAATTCTCCTCCTGTATGAGTCATTCTGCTCCATAACAGCAGACCGTGAGCTGCACTGTCACAACCAAATGCAGTGCACAGTCCCAGCAGTGTTGTAGCCAGCGGTGCTGGACATGCTGACTCGTGCTTCAAAAAGCAAACATCATCATCATCATCAGGAGTCCCTCCCGTTCTCCCCTCTGCAGGGAGGTCAGAGGTCACGGTCAGCCAGTCTGCAGCAGAGCTTTAGTGACTAACTGCAAAAATAAATCATCAAAATGTTGATCTGTCTGAAGACAAATTATTATTTTTCCGACTCAAACACTGAAATCTGTGAAGCTGTTCTGAGGCATCCGAGTCCAGATTTTCTGCTGATGAGGCTCCACTTTATTCAGCATTATGTGTGCAGGGCTGACGCTTGCATTCTATAAAAAGCCACAGCTGCAGGTGACAGCTGAAACTCCACTTATTCACTGGCAGTTTTTTGGTTAAAGTTAGTGGATAAAGTGATCTTCATGTCTGCATAAGACAGCTTTAAAAATCTGAGCCATGTGCATGTTCAGGACATCTGGAAAACCCTCATCTGATACTATACTGTTGTGATATTAGCGTGGCATTATTAAAACAAGAAACTGAGAAAACAAGAATAGTTGAATTTTCAACTTTCCAGCAGTCCTTAAACTAACAATGTGTGACATTTAGTTCAGTCAGGAAAATGTACCAGCCCTAAGCTTTGTTATATTATGATGAAATTATGATATTTCATCAAAATCTATTTATTCTGCATGCCTCCTTCAACAAAATTAATCAAAACCCAAATGTTTGCACAAAACTGACCATGTAAAAAACAAAACAAGCTTCAGTGTTGCTTGCCTCAAGCCATGAAAAGCAATTATTGATCCAGCTGGGCTCATATGGACCCTGAACGCCTCTCATCTGGTAAAGAAAGTCCAGCAAAGACTTCATTTCTTCAGGAGGCTCAAACAGGCTGGACTCCATGCTCAGCTGCTGACAAACCACCATAGAGAGCATCTTTTGGCTCGGTATGGTGGTGTGGTATGGCAGCTGCACAGTGCAGGACAGGAAAGACTTGGCCAGGGTGGTAAAGACAGCTCAGGGGACTGTGGGATGCCTTGTGCCAAACCTGGACTCTGTTTATGCTGGTCGCCTCCAGAGAAAGGCTGGCAGCATTGATGCAGTACAGATCTGTAAGAACTTGAACCACCAGATTGAGGGTAAACTCTGTACAGCGTCACACACTTCACTTTAAAACTTTGAGACTAAACAGAGCTGAAACTGCACTTTAATCAGTCTGCTGCAAACATATTGTCTTATTTTTACTGCATTTTAACAGGGATTTTATTGGCATAAAAATGTAATATCGGTCAATATCGGGGTTTTTTTTGCCTATGAAGAAAACTGATAAAAAACTGATAAAAATAATGCCTGGATTAAAGAGGAAGGGAGAGACAAAGAGTGTGAACTGTTTGAGACCATTTAAAAAAGGCATAAATAAGGGATTTTTTCCATAGCTTAGATTGAAGTAGTTTTCTTATTTTGCACAGACAATGTTTACATTTGGAAAGCCTTGTTCCATCTGAGAATGCATCCAATGGGGCATCACAATAAAATGAGGCATTATGTGTTAATTCCATGACAGGGTATATGTAATGTTACCTAAAATTAGTTAAATGGCCCACATATATCGGTATCAGTTGATATCGGAAATTGAGAGTTGGACAATATCGGCATACAAAAAAGTCACTATCGGACCTAATTTTTAATCCACTGTATGTTTTACTGTCCACATCTTTTATTGTTGACTTTTAAACCAGTATTGCCAAAAAAGAAATTCGTTATGTGACTGGTGAAAACTAATTGCATAATGACAATAAAGATTCTTGACCTTGACCTTGAGCTGGGACCTAGAGTCGCATGACAAAGGTTTCAAGTGAACTGCAGGCTGTGCTCGCATTCAGCAAAGAGGAGGCTGGTATAAAAGCACATTAAAAATGTAAACACCACTATTTGGACAAGTGCTGGGTTGTTCTGGACAATTTTTCTGTTACTTTGGACATATTTTGTGTCATTCTACAGCGTCCTTGTCTGCATAAAACAGCTTTATAGATCTGTGTTTAAGCAGCGTGCATGTTTGTGACTCTGATATCATCATTGCCACAATAAGCTGCAGCTCTGACACTGTTGTGATATTAGGCTGGCTTTCAAGGTGTGGATGTCATGCAGAGATTTCCTCCACTAATCCTGTGCGCCTGAATGTGCAGATTTTCATCCCATCAGCTGATTTCAGTGATTAGTTGCCGCTCTCTGACTGCAGGTGATCAGCAGTGAACTCCAGATGCTTGACGGGGAGGAAAAACACGCAGCCAGATTATTACCGATGTGGCCAATGAATACAATATGATGGAGCGCAGCGGCTCGAGGACATCAAGCTGCACATCCACATGTGCTTTAGGATATTTTTAACTTCAAATCATTGTGACAGTGACATTTTTCCCCAGTCATAATTCTATTAATCATTTTGCTCCCATCACACTGAACTCTTTTCTTACTGCAATCTAAAGTCCTGCAGCTCTATGGAAACAACACAACCATGACTAGAAGGAGAGAGAACTCTTTGGTGCAGTAAGATACACATAGAATGCTATATATCATAAAAAAGTAAAAGCAGAAATCCTTTGAAAAATGTATCTGACAAAAACTGAAAAGACTTGAAATGAGCATGCCTCTTATTTTATGTTGCTGAAAAGTTTCAATTCCGATGATTTTATATGTTGCTGCAGTTGCTGCCTCTTATAAATTTGTAAAGTTGGCACTTTTTTAAAGATAGCATGCCTTGGAAACCCACTGGGAGGTTTTGGGGTTCAGTAATTCCATGACAGAGCTGCTGTGTTTTACATGTTTCACTGCTCTGAACAAATAAAGACTGCTGAAGTTTTTTCAGTCCTATATTTGAAAATGATCTATAGTCTTGCGTTTTTGCAAAAATATGTTTTGCAGTATTACTACCAAGCAGCAGAGAAGGCTGTTAATCACTGTAAATCAGTACTGCAGTGTGCACCCCCATTTAAATGTCAAATTATTTGCAGATTTCAGAATCTTAAATAAGAAGATTTGCAGCTTTACTTTGTCATATATCACTGTAAACTCAATTTTTGTCCTGTTTTCAAGAAGACTTCTAAGGATGTCGCCTTCAAATCCGCAACTTTGAATGTCTTATCAAAACTTGAAATAAAAGAAAATAATCATTAGGTGCAGCACTGATTTTGACCTCAGACTGAGAGATGTGGATATAGAATAAAAATGATTAACTGAGCAACAGAAATCTGGAGATATTTTGGTAAATGATCAAACTGTCTTGGTCATTTTTCCAACAAAAGTGGTGACAGGATGTCTCCAACAAGACATTTGCAGCTTTAGGGCTGCTTTATAGATGAACCAAATACCAAATTATGTGCAGATGAGATGCCACTTTGTGTCAGTCAGTCATTTAAAGATAAACTTCACTGATCCCTTACTGAGGAAATACAATTTCAGCTCTAAACCCAGGTTCCTCAGTCAGAGACTAAAGTCGGGGATGCAGCTAATGATTGTTTTCATGTGTTTCACAAGAATGAACTGAGTCTGTGTTCTCTCTGTTTGTGCTGAAAAATAGACTGGGATGTTCCACTCATCAATACCCTGATCGATACAAACAGAGGGGAGGGGGCGCGCTGAGCTGATGGCTGCACGTTTTACGCACCTTTCTTGAACTCCTCCAGCATGGCGTCCAGCTTCGTGTCATGGAACACGAAGTGCACCGGGTGGTTGTAGAACTTGGTGATGGTCTTCAGCGTGGTGCAGTCGTCCGGGTCCACGAATGCCAGGTCCTTCACGTACAGGATGTCCACGATGTTGGAGCGCTCGTCGTCGTACACCGGGATCCTGGTGTATCCGCTCTCCATGATCTCAGACATGGTGTTGAAGTCCAGCACCGCGTCCGCCTGGATCATGAAGCAGTTGGCCAGCGGGGTCATCACGTCCTCCACGGTCTTGGTCCGCAGCTCCAGCGCGCCCTGGATCATGTTGAGCTCCTCTTTGTCCAGGTCGTTGTAGGGCTCCGTCACTTTGAGCATCTCCACCAGCTTCTCCCGGTTGTACACGGTGCCGATCTCCTGACCCAGCAGCACGTCCAGCAGCTTGCTGACAGGGAAAGACAGCGGGAAGGTGAGCAACATGAAGAACTTAGTGACCATGATTGTGTTGGCTCCCACGGCCAATCCGTGGCGGGAGCACAGCGCCTGCGGGACGATCTCCCCGAAGATGACGATGCCGATGGTGGAGGCCACCACGGCGCCCAGCCCCGAGCCGATCAGGTCGTCCAGCAGGATGGTGAGGGTGGTGTTGACCAGCACGTTCCCCAGGAGCAGGGAGCACAGCAAGTAGTTCCCCTTGCTGCGGATCGGCTCGATCTTTCGTGCGTATTTCTTCTCCTTGTCGGTGCCGCAGCTCTGCACGATGCGCAGCTCCATGGGGTCCAGCGCCATGAGCCCCAGGTTGAGGCCACTAAACATACCGGAGAGCACCAGCAGGCAGGAGATGAGGATCACCTGCAGCCACATGGGCAGTAGCGACTTCTTCTCCTCCAGCACCAGCAGCCTGCCATCGCTGTCCCCCAGCAGCACCCAGCGGTCCCCGGCCGCGCTGAGGGTGCACACCGCGTACTCCTTCTGCAGCTCGCTCTTGCGCAGCGGCTTAATGTGCAGGCTGAGCAGCCCCGACGTGCCCCGCTGGCTCACGTTCATGAAGGTCCCGACGGTGATGTCCTTCGTGAAATCAGCACAAGTCCTGTCCGGCGCGTCCATCATGCCGCTGCCGCCCCTGACCGCTGCCGCCTCTTCCTCATCCTCCTCCTCGTCCCCGCCGCCGTCTGTCAGCTCCGTGAAGCGGATCTGCGTCCAGGCGCCCGAGTGGAGCTGCAGCCCGTAGAACCGGAGCTGCACGGAGCTCTCCTCGGTCACCTGGATGACACCGTCGTCATTGGTGCTGGCCGGCTTGTCGCTTCTCTCCAGCCGCATGCCGAGCACCTGGCTGCCGCCGCCGCTGCCCCTGCCGCCGGACCCCGCCGCCGCCGCCGTTGCCGCTGTCTCTGTGCGGCCGCCGACGGCGCTCCACAGGCAGATGATGACGGTGAGAATGTAACCCTGCTGCCCGCTCCATTCTGTCGCCATGTTGTTTCTCTGCTCGGCGACCTGGGAGCTGACGTCATTTACTCATGTCCGAGCGGCTCCGCCCCCCCGCACCCCTCCGCCGCGCACACCCCCCGGTAACACCGCCTACCGGGCAGCGGCAGGTAGGGCTAGTAAACAAACACACCCTCCTGCAGGACACCTGACAGCAGCTCAGCGGGATGCGACGTTTCTGCAGCAGCGAGGCTCCGAAGTAAACAACCCTCACCACCCTCAGCACACTGTAACCTTCAGAGAACCTTCAAAGAACACTCAGGTCACGTTCGCTGAAAGCTTGGCAAGCAGTAACATTCAGGGAACCTCTGGGTAACGTTCCTTGATGGTATATTATTTGCTGATTCCCTCAACACACGAGCAGTAACATTTAGAGAACGTTCTCTGGAGGTTCTCTGAAGGTTTGCTAGATGCCCCCTTATTATTTAGTCATTCCCTCACTTTCCCCAACAAACAGCAACGTTCTCGTAAGGTTCCCTGGAGGTTCCTACTATCTGGATCCCTCATATTATGTAGTCTGTGGACTGGAGCTGCTGCTGCCAGCGGTTTCTCATCCAATTGTATCCGGAGCCAGCTGCTGTTATGTAAAGGCACATGGCATCTGTGCACCCCCACCTCCCTCATCCTCCCCCATCCTCCTCATCCTGCACCAGCCCGCATCCTGCTGGCACCGAGCCCGGCCCGGGCTGCAGGATGCTGAGGTATTTTCTCCACAGACAGAGTCCCTGCTGCCCGGATTTACTCCGTCTGAATAACAGGAATAATGAGCTAAAGCTTCCTGTCTGTTCAGGAGGAGTATTGTTACTTTAATTACATTAATCTATGGAAAATAGTTTCATGTTTGAAATGTTTAAGCTTCACTTCACTTCATTAAAATGCCGATTTTTTTTCTGGTAATGGCACCTGAGAGCAGATTTTATTGTTTATTAGCCGTCTGTTTTTATGATTAGCCCCTAATATTCCCTGATCAGCTGTTATGTAATACAGCCAATAGTATTTGATGTCTTCTCTCACAGTGACACCTGGTGGTCACACCTGTTCTGTAAACCACATTCTCCACCTGACAGCTTAAGTCAGTCAACAAACGGAGACATGGAGGACATTGTATGTTGTATGTTCCACCCATCAAATTTCAATAATTCATGTGCAAAATATTAAAACCTGCAGTTGTCGTTATGTAGATGCACTTGTCCTGAGACCAAATCTAAAAATAAAAAAACAAGAGAAAAATATGTTTGAAAATACTTTTTAAAATACCAAATAAGTTTGGAATTTTCCCTAAAATGCAATTTTTCTCTTGTCACAACATGATGCTCCCACCACCATGTTTCACTGTAGGGATTGTATTGGGCAGGTGATGAGCAGTGCCTGGTTTTCTCCACAGATACTGTTTAGAATTAACACCAAAAAGTTCAATCTTGGTCTTATCAGACCAGAGAATCTTATTTCTTATAGTCTGGGAGTCCTTCATGTGTTTTTTTTTTTTGGCGAACTCTATGCGGGCTTTCATGTGTCTTGCACTGAGGAGAGGCTTCCGTCGGGCCACTCTGTCATAAAGCCCCGACTGGTGGAAGGCAGCAGTGATAGTTGACTTTGTGGAACTTTCTCCTATCTCCCGACTGCATCTCTGACGCTCAGCCACAGTGATCTTTGGGTTCTTCTTTACCTCTCTCACCAAGGCTCCTCTCCCACGATTGCTCAGTTTGGCTGGACGGCCAGGTCGAGGAAGAGTTGTGGTCGTCCCAAACTTCTTCCATTTGAGGATTATGGAGGCCAGTGTGCTCTGAGGAACCTTGAGTGCTGCAGAAATTCTTTTGTAACCTTGGCCAGATCTGTGCCTTGCCACAATTCTGTCTCTGAGCTCCTTGGGCAGTTCCTTCCACCTCATGATTCTCATTGTGAGCTGTAAGGTCTTATATAGACAGGTGTGTGCCTTTCCTAATCAAATCCAATCAGTTTAATTAAACACAGCTGGACTCCAATAAAGAAGCAGAACCATCTCGAGGAGGATCAGAAGAAATGGACAGCATGTGAGTTAAATATGAATGTCGCTGCAAAGGGTCTGAATACTTATGACCATGTGATATTTCAGTTTTTCTTTTTTAATAAATTTTCAAAAATTTCTACATTTCTGTTTTTTTGATTTTGGCAAATGGCTGCAATGACACAGAGAGTGAAAAATTTCAAGGGGTCTGAATACTTTCCGTACCCACTGTATTCCTATGTTGGCAATAATATTTGAAGGTTAGAAACTAGCATTTCTAGGCTAATGATTAGCTTTCTTAGGCTAATAACGAGCACCTCTTGGCTAAGTTACTAATCATAGACTGTATATATAATCTGTGGTACTAATATTCTGGAATTCACTTCCACCACCCATCAGGAACTCAGACTCACTTTTGACCTTCAAAACCCTTCTAAAAACCCACTTGTTTGATCTGGCTTTTGCTTAATTTTTTTCCCCCTTAATCTGTCTGTCTATCTCTGTCTTGTAAAGCGTCTTTGAGTGACCTAAAAAGCACTATATATTAATTTGATGTATTATTATTATTATTATTATTATTATTATTGATAATAATAATAATAACAATAACAATAATAATATTTCTGATGAGGTTCTTTGAGCTGTACAAAACAAAGAGTGATGTAAGTGTTCAAATGTTGTTCTTTTGTGCCTCACTCATTTCCCACAAACATGAGACTTGCATGAGTTCCTGAACTGATCCAATGAAATGTTCAGATGTGCCATGAAGAAATTATTAATTGGAAATGTATTTGTCAGGGTATGGAATAGTGGTTTCTAACTCTGGGGTGGGGATTCTTTTGTGCCTCAAAATTTAAGTTTTTTTTGAATCCATAAAGTTAAAATGGAAGTATGAAAACTTGTGAGATGGATGCATTGATTGTGATGAAGCATTTTTTTGTTTCTTAAAGATGTAATATGTTAATCTGATGTGGTTGCAAAAGTATATGCAACATTTGTGGTGTTTTTTTGTTTTTTTTTAGACAGTTTCATCATGCTGCTGCGCATCATTCTGAGTGAAGATGGCATTAGAAGGGTTACCCCTGAGACCATTGATGACTTCTATTCTCTTATAAAGACCAAACTTAGATTGGATGGAGACCTTGTGACCTTGACTTTGATAACAACTTTGCAATTTAAGTAGCATTTCAGAGCTTCCTGCAGATAAAAGATGAAAGTGTTGTTGATTTGGCTGCGGTGGTGTGCTGCTTTCAGTTTTTTGGTGAATACCAGGTGAGCACATGTGAAGCCACTCGTTCTCTTCAAGGGCAGTATTGATCATATTGATACTTTTTTTTGTTGTTGACACTGTCGGCAGGATGTCAAGTCATGACTGCTGACAAGACGTACACCAAAAAATGTGACATTGATTAGATGTTAGTTGGTAGTTGTCATGTGTCTCTTAAAAACTAACTTTCCCTAGTTATCTATAGGTTACTGTAACATTTTTTTTGTTGAATCAGTTTCAACTGATCTTTTTAATTAGGTTTTGCTAAACACAATTTGGAATGATTAGGTCTTTTTTTTTTCGAAATTTTGACAAAGATTTTGTCATTTAAACAACTAGAAATGGACTTGAATAAATGTACAAATTTAAACTGAATGTACTACGACAAAGTTAACACAATATACCCCTTCAGTTATGTTGAAATACGTATTTAACTTCAGTAAATTTATTAACTTAATTCAAACAAACAAACCGGTTTCAGTAATCTGGATTACATTCACCAGTTCAAATAACTACCGTAAACAGTTGAATCAGTTCACAAATCTAAAAACAAAATGAAAACAAAACTTGATAGAACTAACTTTTAAATTGGCCTAAAATGGATTTGCATGTTCAAACAATTACCCTAAAGAGTTCAATAAATTAGCAAATCCAAATTAAACTCACACAAATGGTTGACACAAGAGATACAGCACCCTCCATAATTATTGGCACCCCTGTTAAGATGTGGTGAAAGCCTTAAACTGAATTCAATTTTTATTGCAGAATCATACTCTCTCACTGAAAATTTAAGAAAAATGTATTATAGGAGAAGATTAGGTGCTGTTTTGTTGGCAAAAGATGCTTGTACAAAGTATTAACATCAGGGGTGCTAATAATTGTGGCACACATTATTTGATGTAAAAGAATTATTTCTTAATGTGTGATTTTTTTTCCCCCACTGAATAAATGCACTTTAATTAAAGGTTGGATTTTCCTCTTTTTTCATTGTGGTCCTATATTTTTTAGAAAAAAATGAATTTATTAGAAGCTAAAGAACACATCTTAACCAGGGGTGCCAATAATTATGGAGGGCACTGTATTTAATCAAGATAACAAAATAAGTTTGTTGACTTAAATCACAATTTTTAGGCAGCTCTTTCACTCATAATTTTAAGTTAAAACAACGTGTTACATTTTACAAAAATAATATCAATATATTGATGAATATGTAGCAGAAAATTGTAAAAGAGAAGTTTTAGTTTTCAAAGGTTTTGAGGCCCAAATGTCCTCCAATTCTGGAATGACCCACAAACACACAAGAAATAAAAGAAAACAGCAGTCAGTCATAGAACATGTCCGATAAAAATGGAAAACAGACACGTGCAGGACATGTAAAAAGGGGCAAGACAAACCCACATTCTTGTGCCCTTTTGTGGTCATGTTGCATGTTCTTGTGGTTTTTTTTATTGTTATCTTTTGCTTGTCAGTTTGTAACTGTGTGTGGTCATTATGTGTTTCATTTCCATCCTTCTGTGTTGTTTGTCAAACTTGTATTGTGGTCATCTTTTGTCTGTTGTGATCATTTTCTGTCTGCTTGTACACAGATGCACCTGAGGGATAGTGTATATAATGCACACACAACACACAAAACAACATTTTATGAATACACAATTTCTGTCTTTATTATATACTTACTATCAGACAAACTAAAGGTAACAGAAGTTTACATAAATTAATACAAAAAAGATAATTGTTTCATTTACAACAAAACTTCATGATGATGTTTTTATGGTTTGTAGGGCACATCAAAGATAATTATCAACATCCTTCATTTCAAAACAATATAGAGTTATAAAATGAAATAAGAAATTATATTATCATTCAGTTTGATAATGAGAGACTACAAGAATACAAGAATCAAGCAGATCTCCAATTGATAAACAACCTCAGTAAGTCCTCACAGAGTCGTTCTTTAGCTTCTCACAGTAAAGATTAAAGTACAAAAACATGGCAATGGCTCTTAAAATGTTCCTTCAACATTAAATGATGAACTTGTAGAGTTAAATGTGGTTCTGGTTTGAAATGCTGCTGAAACAAAGTCTTTCTGTGAACCTTAGTGGTCCCTGCTTGCAATGAAAACTGAGGCTGGATTAACATCAGGAGGATGAAAGAAACCAGGTTCTAGTGTTTGTGGTAATTTGAACAAATGCTCACTTGATTGGTAACACTGTACTGAGGCCTTGGGCTACGTGTTCCAACATAGCAAACAGTCTTTTCTGTGTTGAAAAGTGAATGTAGTGTCATAAATGAAAGTTCTGTTTCAAATTATGCTACCGTTCAAAAGTTTGGGATCACCCAGACAATTTCATGTTTTCAGGGAAAATTCACACTTTTATTCATGTAATCATCAATCAGCTTTTCAACACCATTAGCTAACGCAATGTAGCATTAGAACACAGGAGTGATAGTTGCTGGAAATGTTCCTCTGTACCCCTATGTAGATATTCCATTAAAAATCATCCATTTTCCAGCTAGAGTAGTCATTTACCACATTAACAATGTCTTGACTGGATTTCTGGTTCATTTAATGTTGTCTTCATTGAAAACAAAAATGCTTTTCTTTCAAAAATATGGACATTTCTAAGTGACCCCAAACTTTTGAACAGTAGTGTATATCCATTAGGCTACTTATATCATGTAACATGACAGCAATACAGGCGTTCAAATAGTGCTGGTTGTCCTGAAAAAGGGATATCATGTTTTCATAATGTCATGTTGTGGTGGAACAGCGCTCATTTCAGCCTGGTGTTCACGTATTAATCAGGCTACAACAAATTAATTACTGAGCTCAAACTAACACTAAGTGGGATGAATGGGGCCTTTAAGAAGGCAAATCCAGCCCTGATGCTGTGGTGTTGATGTTGCTGTTGGGAATCTGTGATGTGTCCTTCAGGTATGGACGTCCTACTGCAGCCTCGTGTCTCCTCCTCTGCTGCGTGGACTCTGCATCTGTCCATCTGCAGGAGGAACAACCTCCACTTTGTAGCTCACCTTCTTGGACTGAAGGATACTGTAGCTGTTGTCAAAACACAGCACATCTACACAAAGCAAAGGACACAGTTGATTAATGTAATGACTGTATGCTAAATATGAAGCTACATGTTAGGCTAAAGGTTGCAGGGAAAACAGTGTATCTGATCTTTTGTGTATATACACTATGATTTGATTCAGCAGCTGCATTTTTATGTAGCATTTATGTAAATAACAGACTACATTACCAACACTTTGGGGCATAAAAATATATATTTTTTAAATACAAGAAAAAGGGAAATATGTTAATTAGCTGGCTGTCTCAGCTAGCTAGCTGGGACGCGCCGAGGTCAATCACTGCATTTTTGTTCTTAATATATTGTTGTTTTATATATATATATATATATATATATATATATATACACACACACATAAATACATACATACACAAATTACATTTCTATGACATTAAGTTCACATGGTTAGGTAAAATGTTCAGGGAAGTAAAGACAGTAGCTGGTTAGCTTAGCTTAGCTTAGCACAGCACAGGGACTGAGAATGGGGGGGGGGGGGGGGGGGAGCCTGGCTCTGGCAACAATATCTTCTAATGTGACATAAATCATTTTAAAAGAAAAGCTGAATTTCTTTGATTATTTATTTTACAAAATTGAAAAAGATTAAACTAACTCTGGACGGCAACATTTTTCAAGTGCCCATGAATGCTACAAATATTGGAAAAAATTACGGTTGCATGATCCTAATGAGGATTAAGTGGTGTATAGATAATGGATGGATGGACATTCTGTAATCACGCCTGTATAGAACTCTATATAACATTTTTCATCATTGGAGACCATCCTCATAGGAAGTAATACAGCCCGTCCTCCATATTCCAGCTCATGTGACTTTAATGTAAACTACTGTGCAGTCACTTACAGACTCCCGGCTCTGTACAGGTGAGGCAGCTGTCTTCTGGGACCAGGTGGGCGTTGTAGCGTTCGCTGGGCAGAACCTGCAGCATCTCAGCCACCTTTTGACCGCTGCCCTCTTTAGTCCGCCGGTACACTCCAAACCCAATATCTGCTCCATCACTGGCAAACTGCCATCTGGACAGGAATGAGGCCAGAAAGTTTTTATTTTATTTCCTGTATTTGAAAGATCGTTAAACTATAAACATCCTTAAAGATAAATCTGGATACCAGCAGACTGATCAGCATGTGAAGGATCAGGTCACTTACAGTTCTTGGGTGTTTGACTACATTTAATTCATGACATGATTCGTGGTAAATTTAAAAGATCCAACTTTGTGGGGCATTCAGTGTTTCTGTTACTCTGCTGTTCTAACTTTGTGAGCTCCTTGAGCATCATTTTAGCTGCCAGCTGTCACAAAGAACTCTCAGTTTCTTCTCAGCACAAATAAACATTACTTTCCATGAGAACTTGATGGTTTTCATGATAGTTTACTGTTGTTCTAAACGTACAAATTCAAAATTAGGTCTAAAAATTTCCAGATTTTCAAGAACACACAAGTACTAGTCCTGTCACAATATCAGAATTTCATTACATGATTATCACAGTCAAATGATTTACAGTCAAAATATGAGTGTAAGCAGGTGGAGAGCCTGTAAACAAAACTATACTTTATGTTCTTACAATATTACTACATGTGTATTATTAACTTCACATCAAGATTTCATTCTCTAAATGTCACAGTTATTGTAAATAACAGCAAACTGCAATAATTGTAGAGGAAAACATGTTTCTATTGTTTGTATTGCAAATTATTGTATTTGTTTTCTTGTGCATCTAAGTCTGAAATTGTTTTCCTGTTACTGTCAGTCACCTGTAAAATCATAAAAATGTCATAAAAGGTGCCTCACAAATATAGACTAAAACAAATAAACTCATTATGTTGCTTTATTTGTTGTTTACTTTCCTTGCCTTTTTAATTTTATAGTTGTCGTGTATTTGTGTGGATTCATGACTTTTGTTTTGGATTTGATAAATACTGAGATGTATCTAAGTATATATTGATGGGGTCAGTAAGATCACAGAGAGGTGGACTCATGAGGGATGATACCAGATTCAGACACAGAACCAAAGAAGATCTGCTGTATTTATGGATTTAATGTTTTACAGCTGCATTTATGAGGCCACCAATCAAACCCTGTTATTAAATCTGTGTTTTAGGCCTCAAACAGGTCATAAAGTTAAGTAGTCGTGTACCTCAGCAGGCTGCTGGCTGCAGGAACGTCGTACTCGAGCTGGAAGACGGAGCCTCGGCTGATGGTCACACTACTGTCATACTGAACCTTCACTGAGTCCTGCACGTAGTAAGACCGGGGAACTGTGCCGCCGTATTTTATCTGCAGTCACAAACACATCCAACCGTTCATCATTTCAGTCACCGTGTTTGAGCAAAGCAGCACAGCGCTTGTTCAGTCTGTTCTCACCATGGTTCTGCAGCGAGGGTCTCCATCAGGGTCGGTCAGGGTTCCTCCATACACCACAGGGAGCTGCTCCGCGTCAATGTGTTTACGCAGAACCTCCTGCCAGTTACCTGCAAACACAGGAAATGAGTGGAAAAGTACTCAGATAATTACTTTTTATAGTGCTTAATACTTCTACTGCAGTGATTTGACAGCTTCAGTGACATTCTTGTGTAGAAAAAACATATGCTGCAAATAGCACTCCAAAGGTGGAATGATAATGTGCTGCTTTTCCATTTTACTAATTTTATTTGTAATAATTCAAGCTGTTGGTTGTACAACAAAACCATTATGATGATATGAACTTCTGGTAAATATGATGCCATTTCTTACCATCATCTAAATTATTATAACACAAAAAATCAGTGAAATAACACAAATGTAATAATCAGATGAATCCACAGCAATCATTAGCTGCAATCCTAAATAAAATATTTAACAAACTAGCACCACCTTGACTAACTATATCAGTAAAACTTTTTAAGAGCTTTTAAATATCAATGCGTTACTGATAAATCCATTCTCATTAATACTGTTATTACTATTTAGAACTGTACAATGTCACAACAACAATTTATCTTCATTCATTCAATTTTCCTGACTTTATATGACAAGTTTTTCTATTTCAAGAACTTATGTAACAAGGTCTGGTCAGATTACTACATTACAATACAATGTACATGTACATTACTAGTTACATGTTTGTAATTTGATATGTAATAAGTTGAATTACAGAAACTTATGTAAATTAATGTGAGTACTTTAAGATTACTTTGGTCACAGCTGAGCACAGAATTTACACATTTTTCTGGTAACATTCTAAATGAAACGTGATTTTGATGACATGTCTTGATTTTTAAGCTTAAATTTGTTTCATTTTCTCAACACAGCATGACATGGATGATTCATTCAAGGACAAAATCCAACTATTCTTTCTATTTATACAGTTCCTGTCTGTGACAAATGGTGTAATTTTGTTAATTTTTTTTAAAGATCTGCTATCAGATTTTGGCATTCAGGGATTTAAAAAAGACAGCCCATTAGCATGCTGATGTTACTTCAAGCCTGAACGAATAATGCAGGATTAAAAGAAAAGTGGTCTTACTTCCTAAAACAATGATCTTGCGTCGTGTTTCCTCACATAGAAAGTGTTTGATCAGGTTGTAGGCCGTAGGAAACATTCTGGGAGCTGCGGCAAAGACACAAAATCATCAATACAATCTGGACGTCAGACATACACACAACAGAGGTGCTGAGGTACCTTTGATGAGGAACACTCTCTTCAGCCCCTCAGGATAGTTGTCTTCAAACATGGTGAGGATCTACAGGACAGATGCATGTGTTTAACATGGAGCAGTGGCTGATGTGACAGATGTGTGAGAGCAGGACAAACCTCTCCGTAGGTCTCAATAGCAGGTTTCCAGATGTGCTTCAGTCCAAGTCCTTCACAGTCATAAATCAGAGTGATGGCCTCAATGTTGGTCGCCAACTGAGACACAGGAGAAGGAACTTTAGAGGAGGCAAGAGAGGAAATAAGAAAGGAGACAAGGGGAGAGGAAACAGCAAAAAGACAAGACTAGTAGGCATGGAAGGAGACAAGAGGAGAGGAGATTAGGAGACAAGAGAGCAGAGGAGACTAATGGACATGTAAAGAAAAGAGGAATCCAAAGAGGAGGGGAAACAAGAGGAAATTAGGAAACTGGAACATCCATCCATTATCTATATACCGCTTTATCCTCATAGAGTCTATCACAGTTGCCTTAGGGTGAAGGCAGGGGACACCCTGGACAGGTCACCAGTCTATCACAGGGCTACACATAGAGATAAACAGTCACACTCACATTCATACCTATGGACAATTTAGAATCTGGAGATCTTCTAACTGCAAGGTGACAGTGCTAACCACTGTCCACTGTGCAGCCCGAAATGGGAACATGATAGGATTAAAACAAGAAGCAAAACAAGAGGAGGAAGTGAAGACAGAAGCAGAAATCAGAGTCTGACCTTCTCCGACTGCCTCCTGCACTCCCTCTGCAGCATCTCTGTGTGTCTGATCTTGGTCTTCATGAAGTCCTGTTTGGTCGCCGACAGCAGCAGGCCTTTAGGATCCAGAGGACCAATCACATCATACCAGATGGGACTTCCCTCCTTGTCATAGCCGCACATCCCTCCAGACACGTACTTCTCAATCACCTGAGGGACGAAGAACAAGGATAAACTGCTGACATGAACATCACAGTGCAGGAACTGAAGCTGAAGAGTTTTTACTCGCCAGCAGGTTACCTCTGGAGGCTTCCAGTCAGATATGATGGAGTCCAATCTCATCTGTCTCCTGAAGTCCACATGCTGCAGAGACACAGGGGAGGGCCAATCTCATCTTTGTTTTTTAGCAGGAATAAAGGATCATCGCATTTCTTTTAACACGACATGGGACTCAACTAGATGCATATTTTCTGTGAGGTGCTAAAAGTCAAAAAGCTTCAGATGCACTGTTTTGCATTGTACTCTACAAACTTATCTATGCTTCTAAAGAAATGCAATGTGCAAAAACAGCAATTTGTCTTTTTAAATGTTGTGTAGGAGCAGATTACTGTACAAAAAGTCCAGTGAAGTGACCAACAAAGATCTTACCTTTCTGACCATGGCCTCGGCTTTCTGAACATTGAAGCTACGAGCTGCAAAAGAAAAACATCCCACATCATTTGGGAATATCAAAACATTTTTTGGAGCTAAAATGTGTGAAATTTTCACCTAAAGTATTTATGATGCAGAATCAAAAGCATCTGTTCTTTTATAAAGAAAAAAAAAAAGTTATTACACTTTAAAATACTGAGTGTTTAACCCTGTGAGCTTTATGATTCTATTTTCTTTACCTTCAAGCTCTCATCCCTAGTTATTTTAAGGACTTTTATTCAGAAGAGTCTGGACTATCTAGATTTCCCATCATTAGATAGAATAATACAGGCAGATTTTTTATATTAAAAATGGGATATTTGTTGTGCAGGAAATTTCCAATATGACTGTCATTCTGCTATATAATTAAATTGTAAGCAAATATATTTATATAGATATGATACATAGAAATATATATGCTATTCATTCTCTTTAAGTAGGGTTTTAGACTTGTATCTATTTTGTATTGAACTGCAATCAGTGATCGTTTTTATTAAAGGTTATTCTGCTTATTATTTTCTTTATTAATCAACTAATTACTTCATTCGTAAAAAATAAAATAAAATAAAATACTGAAAATAGTGAAAAATGTTGTTACACAGACAATTAATAAAATGGTAGCCAACTTTCTGATAGTTGTCCAATCAGTTAATCATTATAGCAGTACTTGTATAAGCTGTTGGGTAGACTGTAAAAAAAATGGGGTTGCAAGGGTTCCCAAAAAATAATTTAAAAAACTGTAGAACACTGTTTTTAAAATTTGTAAAAAATTTGCGAAAAAAGGGGATTTTACAAGCTATCTGTAATTTAAAAAAACGAAAAACAAACAGGAAACGTCAGTTAAATATCAATAAATTGTTCAAAAAATGCAATGTTCATTTTTCACAGTGTAGCTTAATTTATAACAGATATCACATTTTCTGCCTGTGTTCAGCCGAGCAAAGAAACTGGTCCAGGCTAAGAGTTAATGTAAACAATCCCAGAGTCACCATCGATCTGAGCCTCCCTGAACTGTGGACCATTAAACAAACCGGTGCACTGACACGGAGTAACCAATACCAGTGTAACTCAGCACATTTACTCAAGGAATGCACTGAAAAACCATTTTAATATACTTTAAGTGCCTCCATGGTGCACTGCTTTCTTCTTCTCCTCCACTGTATTTTGTAGGCAAATACTGTCCTTTGCATTTCACTACATTTATTGTAAAGCTTTAGCTGCAGGTTATTTTTGTAGATTCAGGCTATTTTTATTATAGATGAGGCTACAAACAGATTATAAACTTATGTACATATTAACCTTAACACCTTTTTTAAAATATAAAATCTCATTTGTAGTTTTAAAATTGTGATATCCTTTTATAGATATCTGTGTGTAAAATTTTAACTTGCACCTCTACATTTTTATACCGCGTCTTGAATAAATCTTTAACAAACCTTTGCAGCTTAACTGGACTGTCAATTTTTTCGAGTGGAAAGCAAACATTTACAGTTTGCATATGGCAGTGAGTCGATCAGTTCGACGCTTCCTGAGTAAACGTTAATCCTCTGCTGTCAAGGACATGAAGTCAGAGCAGGCAGCATTACAGGAAAGAAATCACTGATTAACCAACAAAGCCCTCAGGATTTCATTCATTATCTGGTCAAATTACTCTTGAACAAGTTCATTTCATAGGAATGCTGGCTTCTACGTTCATTGCTAGCATCTCTAGATTTGCTACTAGTACAGGGTGACACAAAAATACGGGAAAATTGAAACTATTAATTGAAGTAATTGAAACTTAAAAACATGCCATTTAAGAAACAATGATGGAATTTTCATTTTTTTAAAAATTACTTCCTGTAGATGGCGTACGAATGCGTTCTTGAAATCTGCTGTTGAGATTCCTCATTGACCGCTGCAACATCTCAGCTGGGATACTATGAATTTCATCCTGAATTCTCTGTTTTAACTCATCCAGAGTTCTTGGTCGAGTCGCGTACACTTTACTCTTGAGATAGCCCCAGGTAGATTTCAAGAATGCATTCGTACAGGAGGACGCCATCTACAGGAAGTAATTTCTAAAAAATGAAAATTCCTATGAATAACATATTTTTCTTCCATCACTCTTGGTTTTATTGGATTGTTAAAAAGTTCCCGTTTTTTTTGTGTCACCCTGTATCTCTATGACAGGAACTTGTATTCCTATGTTGGCAATAATATCCCAAGGATAGAAACTAGCATTTCTAGGCTAATTATTTACTTTCTTAGGCTAATAACCAGCATCTCTTGGCTAGTTACTAATATTCCTCTAATAACTGCTATTACTTGACTGGTTACTAGAACCTGTAGGCTCAAGATTTGCAGTCTTAGGTTGGCCACTTACAACCCAAAACTAGCAACTAGTCATAGGCTAACAACTAGCATTCCTAGGTTAGTGGCTAGTATTCCAAGGCTGAGAACTAGCATCCTGAGGGTAGAAACAAGCATTCCAAGGCCAGTCACTAGCATTTCTAGGCTAGCTCTGAGCACTTCTAGGCTATCTGATGCATTAGCATTCCTGAGGAACATTATAGAACATTCATTTACACTTTGATTTAACTCAATTATGAGCACTACATTTACTTTTCTGAATGTGGTCAGCCTCGGCACATTATACACTGAGCACTTATAAATGTTCCTTTGGAATACAGATGTTAAAGGTCTTGTTTTGCAGTTTTGATCCAGTCAGTATCTGGATCATTCCAGAATTGGAGGATATTTTATGTCCCAACCATCAAATTTCAAATAATCTGTGTACAAAATACTAAAACATGCAATTGTTGTGTAAATGTACTTGTCCTGAGATCAAATCTTTAAAAAATAGGAGAAAAAAATGTTTGAAAATACATTTTAGATACATTTTTTAAAATACCAAATGAGCCTGGACTTCCCCCTAAAATGCAATTTTTCTCTTGTCCCATCCCCTTGATGATCTAATTGAAACTCAAATAAAACAGTTAAAATGAAATTTTAGCCTTCTTTTGTTCATTGATGTCTCTGGTTGTCAGGGCTCCCTCCTCGCCCCCATCCTTCCCACCTGACATCCCCAAATGCCCCCTTTCCCATCTGCTCCTTCTCCTGCTCCTCTCCCACTCATGCTCCCCTCTCCCTCTGTCCCTTCGGTCTCCCATCTGCTTCTCTGCCTCAGTCTCTCCCTCTGTCTCCTTGGTCTCCTGTCCACTCCTCTACCCCTGTCTCTCTCTGTCTCCCATCCACTCCTCTACCCCTGTCTCTTTCTGTCTCCCATTCACTCCTCTACCCCTGTCTCTCTCTGTCTCCCATCCGCTCCTCTGCCCTGTCTCTCCCCCTACAGCTCGGTGCCTGAGTGGAGTCCAGCTTCCCAGCTGACTCCACTCAGGCAATCAACCACCTCTACGGCTCCCGGACAGCTGAAGGACATCGACCTGATTACACACCTCAGCAATAAGAACCGGCTCATCCTTTCACTCCCTGCCAGATTGTTGAACAAAGACCCCACAGTCAGTTCGTTCTCTAGCCTCCTCTAAAATCTGTTCAGCTTGCCGGTTGTCTTAAGCTGTTTTCTCCTGCCGCTCTCCTAGATTCAGCTGTCCGGGATCCCCGCTGTCCTCCTTTCCCTCCGGCTCTCCCCAGACCTCTGGATACCAGTTTTCCCCCATCACTGGACCCCCCGTTCCTGCCTGGACCCCCCTGTTCCTGCCTGGACCCCCTGACCTGCTTCCCTCCCAACCTCCCGGAACCTCCAGACCGACCTGGCCAAAACACCCCACTACATCAGCCGCTCCCCGCTCCTGCACCCTGGTTTCCCCCCACCGAGCCATTATTCATCCCCTGCAATAAATCATTCTAAATCTCCTCTGGTACTGTGGCTCTCTGCTCGGGTCCAACCCGCTGATCCTTGACACTGGTAATTGTGGGAACACTTTTTTATTAATCAACATGTTATTTAAAATTATTATGCGTGGGACATGTGTGTCCGAAAACATGCACACAACGTTGTTAGCATAACGTTTTTAGGTAGAAGAAGAAAACAGTGAATCGCATGATATGCTGGAATTAACATCATCATCAACCAGTTTTCCAAAAGAATGTATAGAGCAAAGCTGTGTCCTCTCTTCTATTTTTAATGCTTTTTTATACAACATTGTCAGCTGAGACTAAATGTCTCATTCTACCTCATGCAACCCTGTTATGCATATAATCAGGAAAAGACAAATTCTTTTTACTTTTTTCTTTACAGTTTTACATCAGTAAGTTTGTCTTCTTGGTCAGCAGTAACAGCTAGCTAAATATCTAGCTTCTACTCCTGGCAAAAAGCTAACATTAGAATGGATTAGCAACCCTATTACTGTGATTAGAGTAGGATTAGCAAGCAACAAATAAAACATGGTGAAATATGGTAGCATTGATGTGTAAGCTGAGCCAATCAAGCCTTTGGTAGTTTATTACCGATTACTGATGAATACGTAACAGAAAATTGTAATCTTTCAAAGATTTTGATGCCCAAATGCCCTCCAGTTCTGGAACATGTTGTTTGTCCTGCTTTAACTACAGAGTTTAACTACACATATTAAGGGTTAGGGTTAGGTGCACATAAGTTTTTTTTTCAAGCATATTTAGCAAAAAATTTCATTCAAGATGAAACACAAGACAAATTTGGGCTTTAATCCAACAAACGCCTCATTAACCAAAGTGTCACAATGATTATAGATAATCATTACTTTATCATTACTCTCTCTGCTTTAACTGCTGCTGTTAGACTGTTCTGAATCACTGAGACTGATTCACAAAGACACACCTCACTACCTTAAGTTATGCAAATTAAAATACCACTGACAGTATCGGTTTGTAAGAGCTGAAGTGATTTGGGCTGTCACTAGCTGTGAGGAGTTATTTTTTTGTGAAGGCTATAATGATTAATAATGTATGTAATGGGATTTAGTAGCCTCTTTTAGTATACAAGGGCTAGAAAGTTTAAATAGTAATAAAAATTGAGCTGGCTTTAATTCTTAGGACAAGAGAAAGTGAATGATAAGTCATAATTATAACACACACTCTGAATTTAAGACCAAAACTCCTAGTAGTAGAAGTTTCACCTTTTAATTAGCTTTTAAAACACTTTGTGCTGTTGAATAATAAAGTACTGACACTAATTTATCAGTGTACCTCCATGGTGTGTGAACATGTTTAAATATTTAGCAAGTTACTCATTAATCAAAATAAAAGTCTGCATTAAACCAAAACAAATCTCTAAATTATTAGCAACCAATAAGCTACAAATATTTTGAATTAGAAATGTATAGCAGCTGCATTTGTTTTATAAAGTGCTCAACCAAAAAAAAAATTGCACACTCTAATATTTGTTGGTCTGCCTTTAGCTTTGAGTATGGCACTCATACACTGTAGCATCATTTTGATAAGCTTCTGCAATGTCACAGCATTTACTTCTGTCCTGAGATGGATTAATTTTTCACCAAAATTTTATATTGATGATGGGAGAGTCGGACCACTATGCAAAATCTACTCCAATGTATCCCAAAGATTCTCAGTGGCACCGAGGTCTGGACTCTTTCGAGGCCAATCCATGTGTGAAAATGACGTCTCATGCTCCCTGAACCACTCATTCCCAATGTGAGCCCCATGAATCCTGGCATCGTCATCTTGGAACATGCCCGTGCCATCAGAGAAGAAAAACTCCATTGATGCAAAGACCTGGTCATTCAGTATATTCAGGTAGTCAGCTGACCTCATCCTTTGGGAACATAACATTGCTGAACCTGACCAACCACAGATCAAAGCCCTAACCCCCACAGGATTGTAGGCACTAGGCATGATGAGTGCATCATGTGTATCTACCTCTCTTCTTACCCTGATGCCCCCATCACTTTGGAACAGGGTAAATCTGGACTCATCGGACCACATGACCGACCACTTCAAAGATGATGGTTCACCACTATCCTTCCAGGTTTTAATAATGCGTTGGACAGTTCTTAACCTGATTTGAGTAGTTTCAGAAATCTCCCTAGTTGTTTTCTTTGCTTGATGCAGGCCAATAATTTCACCTTTTTGAGACAGATTAACATCCTTTCTATGACCACAGGATATGTCTTCCGATATGGTTGTTTAAGAACTGAGGAGCTTGTCACTGCATCAGCTAGGGTTAAATAAGTGTTTGCAGCTGAAACATATTCATCACTGCAGTAATTATCCAATAAAAGGCTCTTACCTATTTGCTTAGTGAAATCCAGATAGCGACTTTTTTTCCTTTGGCCAGGTAGTGTAATTAATAAACGTATCATCATATTGTGTAAAACCTCTGCTCTTTATTATATGAACCCTTGTGAATAAGGAATGTAACACCCAAGAAAGGGTTTTAGCATTTATATTTTAGCAGGTTTATTCATATTTTAAAATGCATTGTTTTCAGATAAAATGTGTGTATTCAGTGCCCTCTATTGCAATAAATGAATCTAATTTATGCTTCTGAATATATTGGTAACAGAGTGTTCTCAACTTCAAGCCAATAATGAAGGTTCAGCAATTACACAAAAAGTTTTTTAAGTTTAAATATAAGGACTGTAAGGGGAATAACTGTTTGATAAGCAGTTTATTGATATCAACAACTGCAACTTCTCCTATGGAGATCTGTAATTCAAGCAGGTACAGAAACAGATGATGAATGATAATGTAGTGAAATATATTTGTAGTGGGTTTTTAACTATTCAGCTTTTATGCAAAGGGTATTGAGAGTCACCAGAATAACATTGTTATGCTAAAAATGTTCATATGTTGTACCGTATATTCTTGTGCAGGACAGTGGCTTACTGATGTAGGAGTGCTTCCATTCTTTAATTACTTCTGTTGCTTATTTGTCTTACGACTTTACTTACTTTTTAGATCACAAAATGAAACTATAAATCATCTTACTTTTGTTTTAAGAACTTGAAAAACTACTTCTGGGTTCTTATCTTTCCTTATCTCCTCCCAGATTTCGTCTTTATGTGTTTTGTCCATTGTCATCAGGACCTTAAATGCAACATGAGACATGCAAAGAGGACAGAAAAGTCCAACTAAACTGTGCTGCAGTTTCTAAAAAGTTGTATACAGAGGTTTGTTTTGAGAATGGCATCATACACATAAGAGCTTTTCACTTCCTCTGACAGGTATCGATACCTCCAGGTCTGGTATTTCCCCCACTGAAACTGGATACAGTGTGGGGAACAGGTTTGTTAGTTGCTGTTAGACGTCAGAGAGAATGAGCGTAGCCTCAGGCATTAGCTTCAACAGGTATCTCAGATATTCTAAGTAGTGACAGACCGCTGTCGTCGTTCAGAGGAAAGCTAAGTGGTGTGTTCAGTTTTGATCAGTTTCTCTCAGTCAGCACCACTGTTTACACAGCCTCAGTAAAAGTATTACTCTGGTGTCTCAGCACTATCTGATTGGTTACACGTTACAAGAAAAAGCCAATCAACTGAAACATAAATGTTAAAAAAAGATTTCTTTTGATTAAACATGTAAAAAATAAATAAAGGCATTTCAAACTTTCAAGTTTTCTTCTGGAATGTGCAGTATTCAAAATTTTTACAGTAAATGAGTAAATCAACTTCCAATATCATGCATTTGTCTCCTTGAATTCTAATAATCTGTAGCAAACATTGTGGTCACCCACTATGAGGGATTATATGACTCTCAATCTAGCAGCAGCTGGAGGAAGCTGTGCTACAAGTAAAGCATGTCAAGGGAGAACACTCAGCACGCTGGGACATCCAGAATTCAGATGTTTAAAAGAATCTTTATATAATGTAAGTTTGTTAAATTATTTTTGGGAATGTAGAAATGGACAGACTAATAATCTAACAATTAAGGCAATATTTTTGGTAAATCTCTGGATCTAAAACTGAAAGTCTGAACTTCAATCACACCTTGATTATTTCAGTTGAAATCCACTGTAGTGGTGAACAGAGGCAAAATTAGAAAAACTACATATGGATATGATTGTAAATACAACATTAGCATGTTTATGTAAACATATAGTTATATTATATTTGCATATAAGTAAAATAAAATAAACCCTTTCGTCATACTTTGGAAATCACTGCCCAGAAGTGGGTGAACGGTGCTGCTTCTAGACCTTTTCTTTCCACGAAGCCTGAAGTTGTGTAACCTGTGTTGCTTTAATTGTCTATGTGACAGTGAAATGGACAAGTGAGCACATCAAAGACAAAATCTGGAAGAAGATAAAGGAACATATAGGAAACAAGAACCCTAAAGCACTTTATAATACATTAAACAGAGACAAGGTGATTTATGGTTTGGTTTCTTGTTCTGAAACATACCTGCAGCTGTCAGATAGATGTCGTGCAGTAAAAAGTAACTCAAGCTTCTATTTCTGCTAGTCCATTTAAAATATTTTCAGGTGCTTTAACCATAGAAAAGGTGTCAGTCCTCAGATGTTTCTCTAGTACATTTGGCAAATGTCCTATCTCCTCTGTCTGTTAAGCCTGTCTGGGTTTCTGTGAGTGCCGGTGGCTGCAGGTCTCACCTCGGAGCCAGCGGAGGAGGTAGTGGTCATGCTGAGCAGGCAGACTGGGAAGGATGTCCTGGATTCTCCCCCGAAACTGCAGCCAGAGAACCAGAAAGAAGACAAAATGATCAGAAAGTTTGTGTATTGTTAAAGGAACAGTTTCACACTGCTGTAAACAGACAAACAGTTAGACAAGGAGCCCGGAGACAACCAGGAGATGTGTAGCTCTGCTTAGTATAAAGACAGAAAACTGGAGGAGGCATATTTCTGTCTATTAAAAACTGTGTGCAAAAACAACAATCTCCCAAACAACGAAAACCTACTTACAATTATCTCTAAAACCTTCAAGAAGCGTTAAACCCTCTTCTATGAACCCAGGAAGTCCCAAAGAGACATCTCCAATGACTACCAGAACATTGTGATTGACCCAGGACCTCCTCAATGGCCACTAAAACCTCCTGAATTATGAACACTGAACATCTTAAAGGGCCTGTACTTTTGGAACCCCATAAAGGCCCCTTTTAATCCCCTAAAAACATCTAGAACCTCATTTATGGCACTAGAACCCCAAAACAGACATCTAAACCACATTCAATGACCTCCAGAACCTCCAATATGACCGAGAATCACCTCAGTGACCATCAGAATGAATGTCACCATAGGCTTTTTCTTGAACAGTGAACAACTTGGAGGATCTGACCTGTTGAACGCAATGAAGGACCTCAGTTACCAAGCAAACCCCCAAAGGACATCTACAGCCTCTTCCATTTCATTTAAACTGCACAAAGGACCTAATGTGTCCACTGGAATAATTCATTTTGAACTATTAACACCTTAAACAACCAGCCTAACTTCATAATGGACCTCTACAAACCAAAGAAAGATGCCAGTACCTCTAAATCCCCTGAGAGACACCAACAACCTTGTCAGTGACTACTAAAACATGTTCAATGACTATCAGAACTTTTTACACAGCCCACAACCACCTCAATAATCTCTCGCCTTTTTTTTAAACAGTAAATACCTTTAAGGATTTGTAGAACTCACAACAGACCTCTAGAACACCATGAAGGGACTCAGTTACACAGTCAGCCCCCTGAAGGACTTCTGGAATCTCCTCAGTGACTACCAGAACCTCCTTCAGAACCTAGATCCTCCTCAAGGAACATGACCAAGAACCTTTCCAAAGACTTTATAAGGCACAGTAAGTGACATGTAGAACTGCATAGTGGACCTCTATAACTCCTTAAAAGATCTCAGTCACAACTAGACCCCCTAAAGGACATGTAGAACCTAGAGCAACCCCGAGAACCCTATAACAGACATCTAGAACTTGTTCAATGACTACCAGAACCTTCTCTAAAACCTTTTGAATATTGAATACATTAAATGAACCATAAAACTTTATAATGGACCTCTAGAACTCCTTGTAGGGCCTTAGTTACCACTCAAACCCACAAAAGACTCTCTGAACCTTGTCACTGACTACTATAAGACTACTAAAGAATTGTTACATTTTCAACTGTGACAGTCCTTGAACTAATTGTGTGTAATGTGCAATCCCATCCAGATAATTAACCAAACCTAAGCTTATAATCTTAATATTAAAATCACTTCATTCTGCATGTGCCACTTCAAATAGTCCAAGAATGAACTTACCTGGAAAAACACTTGGAAGAATGTTGCACATATTGATTCCACTTTTCAGCGTTTTTTGTGAGATAAATAACCATAGAAATTGCGTTTTTATTTATTCATCCGTTTTTATGATCTTCTGTCAACGTCCAGCCATGTTTGTATTGTTTCCACAGAAGTGCAGAAAAAATGTGATGGTGACAGATGAAAGCAAACAAAAAGTCCCAGTAACTGCTTGGAGTTTAGAGCCTGGAACTGTTCTTTACGAAATACTCTTTACAGTAATCGGATCATAGAAGAAAATGTGAATCTATGTCTAATATGCTGTGTATCTTTTTTTTTAAAACTGTTTTGGGGTCATTTCAGTACATTTACCCGTTTCGGTTCCAGAAACCATTTTTGTCAAACACATCTGTATGTTACAAGCCTGTTATATGCATTTATTAATAAATATGAACCTGACCAATAACTGTTAGCTATAGTTGTTACTTAGATGTCTTCAAATACAATTACAAAGTAGATTAAATCACAACTTTCCAGTAAGCTATATTCAGATAAACTGATACTTACTGATTAGTAAAAAAAAAAATGTTTCTGACAGACGTCACAATCTGGATCTGTGAATGACGGCTCAATAAAAGCAGCTTCCTGCCTCAGATACTTCCACTTGACAACTACAAACTAAAGCCACTCAGTAGAGTGTATATCTTGTTACTGGGATAATATGATCATAATATAATTTATTACCTCAGATAAGATTTCTGCCTGCTTGGGGCTTAGGTCTCCAACTCGTCCACTCATGTCTGAGTTGTGTCGTCTCTCCAACAGAAGCAGTGTCTGTGAATGAACAGCCGAGGAGGGTGATAGAGGTGTACTAGTGAAAACACCACGCCCCCTTTACACACCTTCAAGTTGTGTGTCCATGTCTTCAGAGGACATTAAATTCATTTTCTCAAGACCTAGTCCAAACCTAACGATAAGATTTACTGTCTAAATACCTTAAAATGAGACTTTACCCTAAATGTAATGATTTGCATCATAAGGACTTGGCTTTGGTCCCAATAATGTAACTTTATAAACCGGTTTAGACCCGCCCACAGTCACAACCACACAAAGAGGGCTGGACTTTCATCTCATAGCTCCAGGCTCTGCAGAGTCTCTGTCAACTGGTGAAACCTGAGGAAACCAACAGCAATATTTCATTACAGGACTGGCATTTCAAAATTTTAATTTACGTGTTATATGTATCATTAACGCAAGTCTAAAAATTCAAGTAAATAAATTAATACAGCTGAGTAATGACTACTGGTAATGACTAGATAACCTCTGTCTCTCATTGATCAAAGGTTTCTTGACAGCCTTGTAGGGCCTGAAGCCATGATCTGAAAGTTGGACACATACAATGCAGGTGGAACACTGGACACCAGTTTGGTTTGACCACTGCTACTGAAGCTAATGTGATGTCATTTGGTGGTTTTCTTGCACATGTGGATCAGAATGTGAAGTCTTGCTGAAGAAATCCTTGGACGCCCAGATCTTGGTTTGTCTTCCAAGGTGTTGTACCAAAATGATCCAATACTCAAAATTTCTTACATATTTTTCATGAAACCAATCAATTTTAAGCTTTTAATGGCTTTTTTGGGTTTTGCTTAGCATTTTGGCTGTGACTGTACTAAAAGAAGCTGCGCTTGAAGATCTAAGTAATTCTTAATGCAATATTGCACAAACGCATGAGGTGTCTGAAAACTTTTTTCCACCACTGATGCTGAATTTTTGGTGTTTCTTTTTTGTGGTTGGTCAAATAAAACAAGATATTCTGGAAATGATTATATGTTTTTTTTTCTTTTTTACTACTTTCAAACATTGTATGTACAAACCAATAATCAATGAATGGAGAAAAGGAATCTGGAACAAAATCCAATATTTCCCTGTGAAAAGTAGCACAGCAGAAGTAGAAAGCATTTCTAAACTATACTTACCTTTCCCCACTGGAAGTAGTTTTTCCTTTTGAAAATAGAAAGGGAGATTACATACAACACATTTCTTCCATAAAAGTCTGTTTATTTTTTTAATACAGATGCTATTCAGAAACTGGTCAGGGCCCAGGACCCCAGGGTCACGGAAATAAAGCTGGTGTTATGAATAAATAGATGATTTACAAGAAACAACACTTTAAAAACAATCAGAAAGCATTAAAGTGTTTCGCATGTTGACAGAAAGATGTCTTCTAGAAAGAAAAATCCATCATTATAATCACAATAATTTACCTCAGAAAATATCACCGCCCTGATAGTGACAACGGAAAAGAGAGTTTTTCCATGATCCAAGGTTCAAAAATGAAAACAGTGTGTACTTTGTCGAGATCAATACTTTTTCTACAAACTGCTGGCTGCAGTTTGGAGCTTATTTGCACGGCAGGCGAACCATGACCAACGTTCCTCCTGTGTTGAAAATGAAAAGTCACATTTCTTCCTTCAAACAGGCTTCGTGCTTCATCCTCAGGAAAACACTCAAATAAATGAGGGAATCTTTAACCCACAGCTGACACTGATACAGGCTCAGACAGAGAAGAGAAAGTCAACGGATTATTATGAAAGCGGAAAGTTTAGTGAAGATGTGCTCTGAAAACATGAACGGATCGCTGTCAGCTGACATTAGAAGAGTTTTGATTTTTTTTCTGTGCTGTGTGGAAAAATTCAAATATTGCTGGAAGAACAGTCAGAGGAAGTTTAGCCCCGTCTCCTAGGAATTCCATTTTTTTTAAGTTTCAAAACATTTTTTTGGGCATATTTGACCTTTTTCGGACAGTGCATATTGAAATAATGGACTGGAAATATAAGGGGCAACAAAGATGCATGACGTGCTACCAGGCTGCTCCAGACGTTACACATTACGAACCGCTTCAGTCTAACAGGAGGTCAGGGTAGATGGCAGGTGCAAAAAAACACCACAGAGAATGCACATTCAGAAGTCAGGGAAAGATAAAGGTTCTGGACGAACAGAAAAAAAACATTCATTTTTTTAGCATTAAATCAAAAACTGCAATCGTTGCAAAATCCTAACCAACAGCTACAAGACTCGAAACATAAATATAAAACAGCTTAATAAAGCTGCAGTCACTATAAGTGGACAATGTATTTCAAGAGAGGAACTTTTGGCAGAATCCAGCATCAACATGTTGCCAGATATGTAATAAAACACTTCCTCATTACAGATGTCTAAATTCTTCTCGGTCTGATGGGTCAGGCAGGGTCTCAGGTCAGCATACCAATAACGTCCAGCAGCAATGAATCCAATCGTGTGCTGCATCATATAAATTTGGTCAGAACAGGTTTTATTCTTGGTGTAGGAGGTGGAAAAAGTAACTTAAAACTGATAGAAATTTGCCTTTGCAGCTCACAAACAAAGCATTTCAGCTTCATATCTGTTCATAGAGCATTGTGAACCTCAACCTCACCAAATTCTCTCATTTTGGATAGATTTTTTTTTAGGTTTTCCACATGTCCTCTGAAACCTCTTGCTCATTTTGTTAATAAAAGCACATGTATTCATTTCTTTCATATTTTCTGTTTCATATTAGTTGTATATAATAAAGTGTGACTAAGATCAGCCAATATCATTGTCTGGTGTTATATTACAGACAAATCAGCATCAGCATACCTACTGTCCAATCAGGGCCAAAAGGAAAACTTTAAAAAATAAATAAATGCATAAAGCGGAGAAAAATGCTTATGGTGATTTCAGCATTTTACATAATAATATGGATATTATTCCTCTAGTTATGGGCCTCTCATCCACATGCAAAAACTTTAAGTCACACAGACTGAAATATTGCAGATTTATATGTAACCCAGTCTACATGCAAAATGGAGAAATTGGTAACAGATAATGTCACATTATAAATTTCAACCACCCAGGGTAGCTTGATGCAATGAGCATATACCTGAAACAACAACCACAGCATAGATGTACACTACCGTTCAAAAGTTTGGGGTCAGGCAGAAAATTTCATGCTTTCCATGAAAACTCACATTTTTGTTCATATGCTAATATAATTGCATAAGGCTTTTCTAATCATCAATTAGACTTTCAACATGATTAGCTAACAAAATGTAGCATTAGAACACAGGAGTGATGGTTAGTGGAAATGTTCCTCTGTACCTCTATGCAGATATTCCATTAAAAATCAGCTGTTTCCAGCTAGAAAAGTCATTTACCACATTAACAATACCTAGACTGTATTTATGATCCATTTAATGTTGTCTTCATTAAAAAAAAAATGCTTTTCTTTCAAAAATAAGGACATTTCTAAGTGGCTGCAAACTTTTGAGCAGTAGTGTATGCTGCCTTCGGTTAGCATCAGCAGTTAGAAATTGACAACATGACAATTCGGCACCATTTCACTGACACACAAAACCCTGTGTGTCTGTATTCACAATTTAAAGTCTGCAGAAGTGATGAAATGACAGAATGATCTTCTCTGGTATTTAATGTATTGTTGATGTAGACTGGTCCAGTATAACTGTTAGGCATTTGTAGCTGTTCTTGCGCATACAGACATATTTTGCTAAACAATAGTTGCGTGTATAAAATTATTTCTTTTTTAATCCACCTAGAAGAGTATCTGTATTAGAAAGAGTGCTGTCACATAGGTTGTCCAGCAGAGGGCACTCTGGGTCCACTGTCTAGAATATTCTCAGACCTGTCTGCAGCACATGTAGCAGAGTACAGCTGAGCAGAGGGTGGCGCAAAGTCAAACAGCATCTTCACGATAAGTTGCCATCTAGTTGGTCCCTCCAGGAATCGGTGATTCCGCAGATTTCAAAGCTCTCCGTGGAAATCAAAGCTGTCCGCGGAACATAGGGCGAGGTGCAGAACATTACATTTTACATGTAGTTTTCACGGAGAAGCATACTCACATGTAACCAATTAACGATGAAGACTCCATCCAAACAACAGCAAGTAACTTAAAACTTGCAACACTTAACTAAATGATTGCAGAACATTTAAGTGAAGTGACTTACGTATAAAGTCAGATAACGCATGGATATAACTGGCTGGGTCGGTCCTGGATAGACTCGCACACAGAGAGAACGAACACAATGTGCAGCGCTCAATTAGGACAAGAAACACTGAACAAACCAAAGGTTCCCCCCAGTCTTCTTAACAGGTATTGCAAATAATTTCTTAAGAGAATTCTTCCTTCATTATTGCTTTTTTTTTTTTAGATTTTTGTAATGCCCGCGGAAAATCAACTTTCAAGCCGCAGAATCAACACTTTTTCTCTGCAGATTCCTGGGGGGTCTATCTAGTTTGTTAAATATGCTGCTGGAAACAACTCAATCACTTTTCCTTTATAATATAACAATGTTCATGTATACACAGGGGTTTATTTGTATTTTAGCCAGTGTCAAAATGACAAGAACACATTTTTGAGTCAGTTTGGTTAATTTGGGTTTCTTTTACTCTCTAGCATAGATGGCATTGTTGTTTATCAAATGGTCAGAAATAACAGGAAAATGCATCGATTTATGCAACAGATTCATTTTCTAACAAGAAAAACCCTGTATACACATTTCAAATGTCAATATCAGAGTTTTTAACTCAAAATTTGATATCGGGCCCCTCAAAAAATTCATTATCAGTTTAGCTCTAGAACGTAAGCATAATTTCCAGGAGACAGGGTTACTAGGAGTGAACCTTGGGGGATAATAAATTAAATTTTATGTCAATCTATCCAACAGTTGCTGAAATATGTCCGCCATCAGACACACCATCAGCTAAAAATCTGCAGTCAGTTGTGGCAGTTGACCCTTCCAGTGTTTAGTAAACTCAACTCATGCTGGTTAGCAAAGTCAGCTGGTAGAAAATCAACTTGACAAATTCTGTGATGGAAAGCCCTGCAAGTACACCTCCATAAACGACTGAGAACTAAACACGAAGATCAACATGGCAGAAAAACTGTTTTTTACGATGCTAAGAAGATATTTTAGTTTTGTCAGGTTAAATCGCCTAGCTGTGAGCACTAAATATCAAATCTCAACAGTACAGAACATGCAGGGCTGTGTTTGCTTGGTAAATGGCTGCTGAAGAGGTTGAAACTCAGAGGGGTCTGTGCAACTGCTTTCGTTCGGTCTTCAGTTGCATTTTGGGATTTGATATTTTCCACATTATGACACATCATTTCTGGAATTCATTGGGTTTTTTGTTCCCGTCAAATATGTGTTACACAAACTGCAAAATTAATGTAGCCTACTTTCTATCAAAAATATTATTCTGAAGTTTTTATTTTAAACTTTTATACCAATGGTTCCAAAAATAATTCTTCAATATAAAAAAACAAACAGAAAACACAAGGTTTGATACAATCTCTATGCACACAGTATATCTTTTTATACATTTAGAATGAGAAATTCCTGACTGAAAGCTGAGATGCGACTGCGTTTTGCCCTAAAAATGGAGACCTGACCTCGGGTGATGGGGGTTTCACAAAGCCACTTCAAACAGTGCATGCTAACCTGGTTGTGTTTAATCGGAGCAGAGCCTCTCTTCAGCGGTATTTTCTGATTTTAAGCAGTATTTATGAACTTTCCTCTAACCACGGCACTTACAATGAGGAGATTGGCAGTTCAGATTTGTCTGACATTAAATTTGGTGAAAAAGAAGGGCTTTGATGCACCAACACACTGAAAACCTTCAGTCTTTTTTAATGCTTCGAAGGTGTCTTAAAGCTTCTGTGAAGATATATTTAATAAGTCTGAAACACGGTCTAAAGCGCTCCCTGTGCAGTAAAATACTTCAATTGACAAACTGGGAAATATTTGCTTTCTTGCCAAGATATGGATGAAAAGGCTTACACATCTTTGTAATAAATATTCAGCTAAATCCAGGGTTAGTCGGTGGTTAGCATAGATGAGCATAAAGACAGCTAGCCTGGTTCTGTCCAAAGGTAACAAAATGCAGTACCTCAAATTAACTCATATCTTTTTCGAGAGGTTCTGTGTTTCTGAAAGTCACAACCTTTTAATTTTTAACTCTTTGAGCCACACAATCTTCCAGTGGGATTGAAAGGCATGTCAGTTTTTCTAAATTACACCATTTATAACAGCCACAAACCGTAAAGTAGGAATTGTTTTGGTCAATCTGTGGCGTGAAATTCCGTCGGCAAACACGTTTCAAATCTAAGCAGAAAATCAAGATATTTAATCAAAATCACAATGTTCTACAAGCGTCTTTTAAAATTGCCATTGACCAACAGTCATATGACAAAAATTTGGGGACTTTTTGGCTGAACTGCAGGCTGTGTTTACACAGAGCAGAGACAAAGATCGAAACAAATTAAAAAAAAAAAAAAAAAGCAGTAAAAGCATCTATAGTACGTATGTGGAATCACTATGTTTTACCTGTATTGGTAAAAGCTGAGTGCTTGGAAAAATGTTGTACATACATTTTGTTTTTGTTGTACGTACAAAAATATAAGTAATTCAGTGGAGAGAATTACTTCTTTTCTTTCATTTTTCATGATTCATGGCTTACTGTCATACTGCACAAAAGCCATGGTTGTGTTGTGTTATATTGCAGTGAAAAATGAGCCCACGGTCAGTAAAAATGTGACAGGAGCATAAAGTGCTCAATAACTGCTTGTAGTTCATAGGGTTGAAAGGCTGATTTTGTTAGCGTCAGAGAAATTCAGGCGAGCTGTCTCCCTCTGCTGTAAGTGTTTATGCTAAGCTAGGCTAACATTCTCGTGGATTCTTGAGATTGGGATCCATCTTCTTGTCCAACTCTATTCCAAAATGTACTGTAAAAAAAAACCAAAACCTGATGACTTGAAAAATGTCTCATCGGCTGTGCAAAATCTGATTAAAGTGAGACTGAAACACTGAGAGAGAGAAATCACTGGTGTTTGAGTTACAGCTGTCAAATAGTGGTCAGCAATGAAAGGAGTGTTTAGCACAAGCATTGTGGCAGAGATCAAAGATACAGAAAATGAGCCTTTTGCCCCAGTCGGACAGGATTTCTCTCTCCAGGGTAGAATGGGTGACTTTAATACCACCTGCCCTGGTTGGTGACTTAAATGTTACGTACTACAGCTGAAGTTACATCCTGATTTTTAACAAATTTGCCATTTCACCTGAAATATAAATCCCTTCTGCTGCATTTTAATCAGCTCAGTGCAAACATTTTGAAAAAAATAGAGGAATTCAGATGTTGATGAAAACATTTGCGATCAAACATTAACACTATTAAGGCCTATTTTGGAACCAATGCAGAAAAAGAAACGAAATCCATAGGGAGAGTTGAACCTGTAGGCTCAATGTGCTGTTGTAGTCAGCTACAGGAATGATGCATTATGTCCACACATTCCTCCACAGATTTAATCATCAATCTTGTCTAAACGAGGCTTTAGTTTTAAGTAAAGTTTCAGGACAAGATGTTACCTCGGTCAACCAGACCGCACAAGGGCTGAAAATACAGCAGTCTGGTTCACTTCTAACCAAAATCCTTTGTGAATGAAGTGACTAATGGACAAAAGCTCACACAAAGCCTCATGCAGGAAAAACAACACAAACAGGTTTGTTTATGAGTATATACCAGTCAGAAGGAGAACTTAGAGTTAGAATTTGATAGAATTCTAGATTAATTTATTACATTAAAAATTAGTCTTCTTTTGTCCACAACTAAAATATATTCAGTTTACTGTCATAGAGGAAAGAAATAAGAAAAAAATTCACATTTAAGAAGCTGCGATCACAGAATTTACACTTCATTTTTCCCTGAAAAATTACTGAAACGGATACATTGATTATCAAATAGTCTGGGAAAGTAATTGATTACTTGTTGCTCTAATTTTTAAACCACTTTTTAACTGCTGTGAATGTGACAGCGCCACAATCACTATGCCAAGTGTATCAAGTGTGGAAATCATATATGGATACCACATCACAAATGCTGCTATATTTTTGCCCATAGATTTTTGACAGCAGGACTCTTCACTCTTTCGCACAGCATTTTTTATAAGTCAAACTGGCCTACAAACAAAACAGAACAGGTAACCAAATGGAAGCAATGTAAGGCTGTCAGATGCTCAAATGTTTGAACTTTATATGCGTCACGTTAAGATGAGCAACAAGCTGTGCAGAGTTCAGTAAATTTGATGAAAAGTCAATGAAGGAGGTAGAAAACGATTCCTGCATGAGGCTCGTGCAGCATCATCCTAAACCACAGTACGAAATGAGAGCCGAGTATCTTCAGAGAAAGTGAGATGAGATTTCTTTCCATCTCGGGGTGTACATTTTACCGGCCAACTATGGATGTTAAGCGGCTATATAGTAGCACCTGATCCCCTCTTTGCGTTCCCTTGCTTTCACTCAATAAGCCCATGGTAAATTATAATAAATACATCCAAATGAGACGTTTCAATTGAGCGTCCGTGGGAAACATTCACTGAGGAGCTCCGAGCAGACCCGCAGGGAGCCTGGAAGGCAAAGCAGAGGAGATCGGGTTGAACAGTTTGGTTGCATTTGGTCGTGTTGTCGTATTCCTTGTTTAGTGTTTGGCTTCTTGTATTAAAGCAGCTTTGGTGAGCATGAAACACTCAGCGGTTTCTTAAGAGAAAACCAAATCAGTTCACATCCCTCGCTTCAGAGTGGGAACGTCTGCAACTGGCCGCACATCCTGCAGCTGCTGCATTAATTCGACATGTCCTGCCACAACCAGCAGCTTCCTACTGCTTGTGTTCAGTGTGTTCAGAATGTGTCATAGTCTTCATTAGATGGTGTGTGTGATGTAGAAGATGAACTCCATGTCCATGGCTGTCTGTGGTACGCTAGCACTACCTCCGTGGATGACGGGGATCAGAGCGCTGTCCATCTCGTTCATGTAGCGCTGAGGTAGCAGCCTGCCTCTAGAACCAGCCTGGTACTCCACCTGAGACACGAAACACCGAGATACTCAACACAACTAGAATAGCTCAACAAAAACATTCATATCAAGACTTTAAGATCTTTTTTTGTTACACATTTGTTGTTCATCCTGAGATGCAGATAAACGAGATAAATGTGCGTTTAGGTTTTAATGTGATCTTTAGAGTAGACTTGAATTTGTTCCATATTTCTATTGAAGAAAAGCTCCAATACATTCAAAACAGCGCTGCTAGGATCCTGATGAGAGTGCAGAAGGAAGACCACATCACACCAATACTCCATTTACTCCCCTGGCTCCCCGTCTCCTTCAGAATTCAGCACAAAATCACTCTCTTCACTCATCAATGCATTCATGGCAATGCCCCGGATTATCTGAAAAAACTCCTCTGTCACCAATCATCTACATGAAACCTCCCCACCAATAATTGTGACCTCCTCCACCTGCCCAGAACCAAGCTCCAGACCATGGGAGACAGAGCCTTCAACTCAACTGCCCGCCACATCTGGAACTCCCTTCCTTATCACCTGAGAGCTCCACAGATAGTGGATGTTTTTTGTTTTTTCCAAAAAAAAAAAAAAAGCCTAAAGAGCTTTCTTTGAAACAAATATTTAAATGTGTCCGTGAAATTTTCCTTTGTATTTTACCTGTTTGTTTTGTTTTCATTCTTTTATATCTTTAACGTAGAACAGATTTTGTTGAAATGGAAAGTGCATTACAAATAAAATGTATTCATTATTATTACATAATGATGGTTGTATGTCAAAAAGTGTACAGCTGCCATGTGTTCATGCAGTAGAACTTCTATTTCTAGCCACAGTCATTCTGTTTGCAGGGAAATGCCAAACTTTCAATGTAAATAGAGGTTACTGCCACTGGGCATATCTCCAGCTTTATGGGTACATGTGTAGCCATCAAATGTTATTCGCCTTGAGGCAAGTCATCTGTAAACACAGGACCACAAGCACATCTTGTACCTAAACAATCATCTACCGTTTGTTTACAAGTGCAACAACTCACTCATTAACCAAAACAAATGATTCTCTGAGAATTCTTGGCAACATCTAATCTACAAATACATGAAACTGAAAATTTCTAGTTTACAGCTGTTTTGTTCTTAGTAAGGTATCTTCAAACATATCAAAAGTTTGGTACTTTTACATATAAACCTGGCATTTTGGTACACTTGTGAATGAGAACTACAGAAAGGTAGAATTATAAAACTGTTTTATGATTCAAAGAGTAACTATATCCTATAAAAACAAGAATTAACTTTGTATCTTCTGTGACTTTTGTTGTGGAACTGAATTCAAAACTTCTTAAGACTTTGCTATTTACCATGTCAGCCTGTGTGGAAATGCGAAGCGAGATCGAGTTGATGCCGCTGGAGGTGAGAACAGCGAGATGAGGTGTCAGAGCACTGCAGGTTGCCAATGCTATCTCCTTCTGGAACACGCTGCAGGACGACAGCACCGACGCCAGGCTGCAATCAGGAGACTTCAGCTGGTAGAACACCTGCACAGACATGAACACATCTCTACTGTAAGACTGAAGATTCAGCCAGTGCATGTCGGTGAGAATACGAGTGTTCATTAAAATGGAAGCTTCACCTCTGTGCATCTGATGGAGCGACCGTCAGCCTCAAACTCAGCGTCCTGCTGCATCCTCACACTGTGGACTCCATCCAAAGGTTTCCCGTCGACGCCACTAGTTTTACTGTAGAAGAACATTACAGTCCTAAAATCATTTGACAGATACAATAAATTTTGAACTAATAATTACAACAATTTTCCCACCCTATTTAGGGTGGGAACAAACTTTAAAAAAAAAAAAAAAAAAAAAAAAGAATCATTAAAATTGTTAAATTTTGTTAAATGGCAAAACTGTTTGTATTAGATCTGGTAAAAAAAAACAACAAAAAACTAAAATTCGGTATTCAATGGTATAACCAAGAAGCCATTAGCAACTCAGTGGTGACCAACAGTCCTGTGACAAAAAAATCTGGGACTTTTTGGCAGAACTGCAGGCAGCGTTTCCACAGAGCAGACAGGAGATGAGTAGGGAAACACATTAAAAACATAAGTAGTAAAATATCACCATTTGTCCCAGCAGTAGCAACTCATGGGCACTAGAAAAATCTTGTACATGATGAGTCCAGGTTTTTCACATTTTTAGAAAATAATCAGTCCAGCAAAATCACATTTTGTTATTTCTTTTCTGATTTATAGTTTTACAGCTGTCATACTAAACAGAAGACATTTCAGCGTTCTCTCTACTTCTAGCCACAGTTCTGCTGCTTTTGCAGGAGGTGCAAGACTTTATATTACAGTGAAAAAGAAGCCCACAGTGAGAAAAAAAACAAACAAAAAACTTACAGTTCAGGAGGGTTAACCTCCAGTTCACTGTGAAGGCTACTGTAATGTGTAAGCTTCTACATAGGAAATAAATTCATGATGAACAGGGAGAAAATCAGCTGAAAAAGACAGTCTATGCTAATGCACCCCCTCTACGTGCAGAGAGGGCACGGAAAAAAAAACTTGGAACACAAAGCATAACCAGTAAACAGATTTCACAAGAGTGTGTAAATAGCCGTTTGTATAGTTACCCTGTGTTGACAGGTGAATTCCAGTCAACCCAGCGGACAGTGACGTTCTCTCTGAGCTCCGCGCCATCATTCCTGCCACAGGGTATGTGGAAGTCTGTCTGCTCTCTCAGAGCTGAACGCAGAGACTCCATTGTCTCTGGAGGAATCTGGACCATTAACCCATCTGATAAATAACAAAACAGTTTAGTTATGTTTTCCCGTTGTTCACAGCACTGATAAAGCAACAAATCCAATATGTTACCTTCAACAATGCTGGACTTTGCAATGAAGCCTGAGGAGGCTTTCAGCGCTCCATTGAACACCACAAAACTGGCCCCAGTAACTGTAGGAAAACACACAAGAGGGTTACTACTTCATTTGTGATGTTAATTTACCAGCTCCTCCCTCATCCTCACTATTCCACAAACGGAAACTGGAGCTGTGATCAGTGTGACTCAGGATTCTCACCTGTGCGGGTCTTTCCAGGCATGCTGCTGGCCTGCGTCTGATAATTTCCTTCCTCATTCTGGAAACACACCAGGTGAGAGTCGGCCTCCGTGCTAAAACTTGCTCCGATGCTGATGACGTGCTCGTTGGATGCATTTACCACTTTCTGCATCTGTAAAACATAGAAAGAGATCCTCCAGTTGACCTCTGTGCTGTACTGTTGTGTGTCTACATGTGTACTTTTGATACATTTATATTCTGTCGACGTGGAGACACATGATTGGTGCCATTTTTCTGCCTGTTTATAAGCAAGACTATGCAAAAAGTAGCAAGCTGAATTTCATAAAAGTTGGTGGAAAGGTGGAGCCAGAGAAAGAAAATACACAGTTTAAGCAAGTTTAGGGCATTGGCCTTGGTGGGGGATGTGCTCTCTAGAGTGTCTTTCTGGTCTGACTTATTTAGCGTTTACTCCAGACCAACTGTCACCGTGTCAAAGAGGTCAACACTGCTGCAGTTTTGCAGCCAAAAAGTTTAGTATAAACTTTGTAAACAGCAGATTGTATATCACAGTCCAACAACCAACATGGCAGATCATCTCAAATCGGCAGGTTGTCTGTGTTACATTTTTTTAATAGTACCGTATTTTCACGACTATAAGGCGCACATAAAAGTCTTAGATTTTCTTCAAATTGTGCGGCGCGCCCTATGGTGCAGTGCGTCCTGTGTGTGTTGTTGTTGTTGTAAGGCGGACGTAGACCAGGTGGTTTTTTCCACGCATCACCATCGCTGTTGATCTGTGACTCTATGCGTGCCCATCTCACAGCCGATGTGAAAAAACAAGTGAAGCAAATGAACTCTGAGCTTGCTGTCATTCCGGGAGGCCTGACAAAGGAACTCCAACTGCTGGACATCGGTGTGAACCGGCCGTTCAAAGTAAGGCTGCGAGCGGCGTGGGAGCGATGGATGACCGATGGAGACCACAGTTTCACTAAGAGTGGAAGGCAGCGCCGGGCGAGTTACGCCACAATTTGCCAATGGATTGTAGATGCTTGGGCTAACGTGTCTGCTGGCACTGTTGTTCGAGCTTTCGCAAAAGCCGGCATCATTTCCGAGGCGCCGCA
This sequence comes from Acanthochromis polyacanthus, assembly GCF_021347895.1. Classification (NCBI taxonomy): domain Eukaryota; kingdom Metazoa; phylum Chordata; class Actinopteri; family Pomacentridae; genus Acanthochromis; species Acanthochromis polyacanthus. The sequence continues at coordinate 21,298,241 of NC_067130.1, forward strand.
CGGCACGGAAAGTGACTCTGACAGTGAAGAAAGTGAGCCTGGCATGTTTGATGGAGGTTTAGCGCAGCTGTTCAATTCAGAAACAGAGGATGAGGACTTCCATGGGTTTGATTGATGACGATTACCGGTAAAAAAAAAAAATGTGAATACCAAACTCAGTTTTGCTCCCGCTCTATTTTTAAATACGCACACTTGTGTGCTTGTTTAATCCGTGTGTTTTACCATGCCCGCGACTATTGATTAAAAAAATGTTAGTACTTTGTAATCAATACTTAAATAAAGCACAACCAAACTCAGTTTTGCTCTCGCTCTATTTTTAAATACGCACACTTGTATGCTTGTGTGTGTGTTGTTGTTGTAAGACCGACGTAGTAGAGGACACTATGAGAACGTTAAAGGGGGAAGTGTGGGCGTGGATTGTATATAAAACCCTCGCCATATAATCAGGTGCGCCTTATGTGTGTGTTAAATACAGTAATGGCACACATAACTGAGACTGCGCCTTTTGGTACAGTGCGCCTTTTGGTCGTGAAAATACGGTATTTGTGCTGGATAACCAGTTGATTTCACTCTATTTTCAAAAATTCTATGAATATGTACAGTTGATCTGCTCCGAGTTTGTTCCTGTCATTTCAGTATACAATACCCAGGTTGGCATGATTAAGTATGTCGCACATAGAAGGTTTTTATGTTGATTTAGAATTCATTGAGGCTAATAAGGCTAGCAGCTAGAGTGTAGAGGAACATTTCACTCATCTAGAGATGACCTGCTTTTTTTCCCCACCATGACAAAACTATTTCTGTCGACCAAGATTTTCTTTGATACAATACAACCTTAAAAACATACAGCGTCTGCCTGGATTATTGCTCGTGTCAAAACAAATTTTGGAACTCACTTTGCAAATTTAGATGACATATTCACGTTTTTCTTTCCACTACCTGCTCCAAACCCCCCTCCTCTATTTCAGATTTTAGTTCTGAGAAAAAAGATGTTGACCATTTCATTACATCCTATAAAGTTATGAGTAGCTCAGATGTACAATGACAACCGATGGCGTGTCTTTTGTCACAACATTTGGTGCGCCTCAGCACTGACATGTTACAGTCTGACACAAACTGCAGTCAAGTTGTTGATTAAACTCAATTCTTGTCTTCAAGGAATAGTTTGACATGATTGGAAATACTTTGATTGGTGTTATTGCTGGTGCCACCAGAAAGTATTAATCTGTGAATTTACAGATATTAGAGGATGTTTATCACAAAAATGATTCTTTTAAGGCTCTCTCACCTCATTAAAACTACTTTTGGGAATGTCGATGTAGCTGTGGCCCATCTCCATGTGGATCCTCAGGCCCTCCACGACTGACAGGCTGTACTGATAGTTCCTCAGATCCTGGAGGAAAAACAGATTTAAGTTGTGAAACACATATGCAAAGAAAAACATGTAAATATTTTATGCCCATAGCTGGTGTCACAAAATGTGACTTTGTTATTGTTCCTATTTGGAAATCACTGCCTGTGTCTTATACCTCTGCCTATCTGCCTCAGATATAGAAAATGTCTACGTTTAGATGAGCGCTAGTCAAAACTACATTGTTGTGTTGTGTGCTGTATTAGACAAGGTTGTTAATGATATGTTTATCATGTGATCAACTGCATAAAATGTTCTCAGATCAAGCTGCTTCTTTCTTTTCTCAACAACAGTAACTACGGATTCAGAGAAATTAGTGGAATTTTTCAGCAGCTTTAAAATATTTACCCGTTTACAATCTGTTTTAAAAAAAGATAGCTCTGGCAGTGGTCTATAGTAACAACACAATGGTGCTGTAAAGTGATTTTCTTTTAAACCACAACAATCTTCAGCACTGTTTGAGGAGTGACCTTATTGTCGGGAATGATTAACAGCAGTCAGCTGCTTAATTAAACGTGGCTTCAGTGGGATTAAGAAAATAAGTATGTGGCTTTAGTTCTGAACATCTGGTTGTCTGGTGGTACTTACAGCCAATAAATTCATAATGGTGTGTCCTGTCTCTCGATACACAGACTCCCGAAAACGCACACTTATCAGTGCCGTGGGATAAACTAAAAAAGAGAAAAGATTTAGGTTAGTTCATCCATGCATAAACTCTAAAGAATTTATTTTCCAAAAAAGCTTGTAAGACTATTCCAAAAATAAAGCAAAAAAACATCTGATTTGTCGCTTTTTGCAAATTGTACAATCTTTTGTGTATAATTTTCCAAAAACTACTGAAAGACCACAGTAATATAGTCAGTCTAATATGATGTATGAAGACAAAAAGAAACCTAATCTTCACAACTGAGAAAACAGAACTAGACAAACCTGAGTCAGTGTATTACTTGAAAAGCTACTTACACTCCCAATCAACAGCATGAGTGTCTAACTTAGGTCAATGCACCAACACAGCAAAGTAAAATTAGTCTATTAAAAGCAAAAGTCCTATATTAAGTCAAAGTACATAAGATTTAAGTGGAAGTTCTGTTTAAGACACAGACAGGATCGACAGTAAACTACACACCGCTGTATTCAGCTCCGAGCCGGAGAAGCAGTCTGAGCGGAAAGACTTTTGCCCAGGGAACCTCCAGTTTCTGGATGAGCAGGCCGAACAGGAAAGGCTGCGAAGGCAGAGTGAGTCCATCCAATGACTGACAGGTGGAAGAGAAGAAGAGCATGCCAGCGTGATCCTTACTGCCCAAGAAACTGCTCGTGAATGTCACGTTATCCAGCTCCTCCAAAAACTTCCCTGTAATAGAAGATGATAAGTCTGTAGTTCTGTGTTTTTAATAGGAAATAAAGTTGTTTTTTTAAATACATTTATCTTCACTTTCAACCTTTTGGGTGTCTTGGTAAATGCTGAGATAGAGGTTGAAGAGGTCTTTTGGCAGAGTTTTTTCTTCTGGCAAACACTCCAACAGAAACACCACTTCTTTCTGTCCTAGAGCCTGTAGTCCGTTAGATCCAAAGCACCAGCACTGCTTGCTGGAGTCTGGAAGATAAAATGAAACAAAAAAACCCCAGACAGTTAACAGGAGCTCGGTCTTCAGGAAAACGTGACCACTGTTCATGTGTGCTAAAAACATCCAAGGATTCTTCATCTCAAGGATTTACAATTTACAATGTGATAACAAATTTTAAGACTATTTGTGGTGCATGGAGTGTGTGATGACAGGACTTTGTGTGATTTTGTGCTCTGAACATCATGACCCGTGTTTCACTTGGTTTTGTGACCACTAGCAAGGTGCGCATTTGCACTTTCTCTATAGCGCTCAAATTTTTACAGAAAGCAAATATCTTTCTGGGGATCAGTGGTGCATCTGTAGCTACCGTCAAGAGCAGACACAGCAGTTTCCACAGTGGAAAAAGTGCAGTCTCTAAAACCGGGGAAGGTTTTCTGGCCGCAACAACATTGCTGTCCCTCTCAATCCACCCTACTAATCAGATCTGGCTCCCTGCAACTTCTTCCTTCTCTCGAAAATCAAATTCAAATGGATTGGTCACTGTTTCATACATTTTAGGAAATTCAGCTCTACACAGACAGTGTTCCATAGAATTACAAAACAATATTTTCAGGTTAAATTCAACTGCTGCAGAAGCACTGCTGTGTTGCTGCATAAGGAGAGTACTTAGAAGTGAATGCCAGTCAATAATAAATCAGGTAGGATTTATAATTTCTGGAGACACAGTCCCTGAACATTTTGATTAGATCTTGTGTATTTTACTTACTTGTAACCAGTTTGACGTTGATTAGGAGGTTGGCGTTCAGAATGAATGTGAGAGGACGAGGTCCTCCCTCCTCTAGTAAGTGCAAAATCTGGCATGGGGCAGGGCTTTCCTCAACCAAAACATCTGCACAGAAAAAAAAGCAGCATTAATTGATGTTTCTTGCATACGAAACAAGTCCATCGCAGTTCAGACTATAGGAGTTATTAAATCCTGATGAATTTTGAAATTAAGCCACATCACAAATCTACACGTATTCTTTTTCTTCTAATCTCAGACGTGCACATACTACAAGATCTGACACAAAAAGTGTGTCACGCTTGACAGAATAATATTAGGATTGTCATGACAGTGGGAACAATCGGGGAGCAGGGCACCACCTCATGATCTCATAGGGAAGCAGACGGAAACAATGGCGCAACAACTTGCTGTCACACTAATACTCTGACAAAAACAACAGGAGGATGTGTCAACATGGTTTGTCAACTCTTTCGTGAGAGCTGGAGGTAAGATTTTAACTTGTAATCAATTTTGATATATGTAGCTACTCTTACTAACAAAATTATCCAGCTTTTAACTCCTAAATATCAAACGCGTTATGTATTGTCAGGGCAGCTCAGATGAGTCTGTGACTAGTTCTGGAGGTTTCAGACTGGATCTGTTAAAACTTCACATGATCAGATTTATTTTCCAAATGTCAGGAGTAGGGCTGCAGCTATTGATTATTTTAGTAACTGAGTATTCTATCGATTATTCTGGCGATTAACCGAGTAATCAGATTGCACACTTGACATGGATGTTACAGCATCAAAAGCAGAAGTGAGCAAGCTGTGCAACAGGAATAACTGTCCTGGCAGAACATGGGCAGACATACACGCTGTGTTGTACATACATAGCATAGTACAGCGGTATTCAACTAAACTCAAAATATTTAGTTGGCGATGCAAAAATCTCATAAATATGTTTTTATGTTTAGTCCGTTCACACTGTTGATACTGCAGCTGATGGACCACAAATAAGAAAACTGATAAGTTTATTACAATTTATTATATTCAATCAGTGACATTAGTTTCACTTTGATTCGGCCAAAAACTGAAATAATGTCCTTCAATATGAAACGTGTCAGACCTACATGCACTTCAATGCAATATCATGTTTGAACATATGAAGTTTGATAGTTTTACTGTGCAGCTGTCTGTTATCAATAATCAGCTGCGTTGATTGGTAAATAAATACATTACGCATGTTTAACATTTTTTTTAACCAACATTCCTGTTTTACATCATTTCCAGTCACAGCACTTTTACCATTATATATATTTTATATTCCTCATTGTTCTCCATTAAAGCAATGACTATTTGCTGCAGCACCATTTTTTCATTTTTGTGTGGAAAATTAGTCAAATGATCATTAAACGCTCCTGTGGATGAGTTTGAAGCAGAAATTCTGAGTTAAAGAAAGTCGAAAACAACCTCCATACCTGATTACTCTGAGGTTGCAGTTTTTGTCGAGCTGACTTACACAAATATAACCTGACTATGTCAATCATCTTTTAAACTATTCATTTTATCGACAACTTTTTCATACTTGCTTAATTGCTTTGAGTGGTATACTGCACAGTGACTCGGTTCTGTCTTTTCTGATCTGCTGAATGCCATAAACACTAGCAAAGCTGCGCCACTTAAAATAGAAGTGTCTTGTCAAATTTAAAATCCCCTTATAATTCATTGATGATAGGTCCGTAAAGGATGAAGTCTGGGTCCCGACTATCACACGGTCACCCATAATAGAACTGGGGAGTATTAGTAAGCAGTTATTAAACGAAGCCTCGACTCAGAGAATTTTGTCTAGGAATTTTAGTAATCGAATTACTCGAATAACTTGTGGAATCATTTCAGCCCTTGTCAGGAGGGGTAAAATGGTGGTAAACTGTCTGGAAACTCCCATAGTCTGAGCAGCAGTCTTTCAGCAGTGTTCACCAGTGGTATAAGAACAGACTGAAATTTGATGTTTGTTCCTGTAAAATTTAAATTTAGCATCAAAACAAAATGAGACAAAGGTAGAGACTGGTTTTAACTTTTACTACTCACTATATGCGTCCAAATGTTGTGATTCTAGACACTTTGATGCTTTGCACTTTTGCAAAAGTGCAAAGCTCAGTCAACAAATGAAACACATACCTCCTCCATCATCCTCCCCGGTAATGATGAGCAAAGGAGGCAGCTCATCCTCATTATCTGGCAGCAAACTAGGAACCCGCTTCACTGAAGAACCTATCCCAGAGAGCAGTGCATAGTCCCAAGGTCCAGACACCGGAGGCCGGACTACTTCTACAGACTCAGGTGCCTCAGGGGCAGACGAACCACCGACCCCAGCCTCTGGACCTGCTGAGCCAGGCTGAAATGAGAAGGTCAGTGCTGTGATACAAAGCCTAGCCTACTTCAATCCTAGATTTATTTTAATTGGTCACAGTACTTAAACATTTTTACCCAGGAAAGCCTGGTGACAAACTGCCAGTTGAGAAGTTTCTCAGCAGCTTGTGGTATTTACGCAAAGGACGTTACAATATGCCAGCTAAACTGTGCGGATAATAGTCTTACTGTTGGGTCTGCGGTGACACCACTGAACTCCTGGGAGCTCCTGCGGCTCGTCACCGACAGTCTGGTTGTGTCTGCCACCTCTCCGTTGGGCAAGATGCCATCAGCAAACCACACGCGCTTCTGCTCACGAGGGCAACCTCAAAACACACAGAAGAAGAAACTCTTTTTAAACTTGCAGCTCAGGAAAACAAACAATCAGCAAGTTACACACTGTGTACGATATATAAGAGTAACCATACTGTCGTTGTTTGGGTGTTTGAGAACAGACACTGGCACCATGACGGTCGGCGGTGGAGAGTTTAGAGTGCCGGCGGCTCGAGCCTGCTGCAGAGGGGGGATGGTGCTGCAGTACTCAGAGGGGACATTGGGGTTTGGGCTGGGACCCGTAGGACTCATCATCCGCTCCAGGGCCTGGGCTACAAGGAGAAAGATACCATTAGAGGTGGGTTCATGTTAACCCTTTAAACTCATTGAGAATACTCTGAAATTCAAAATTTCAAAGTATTTCCTTTGGTAAACATTTGGTTATACTTTAAATAGCAGCTTTCAGGGAGTGTGGATGCCATCAGTTTCCACAGAAACGTTACGCCTCCCTAAAGAATCAATTGGAATTTAAACGAAACTGGACGCATATTTGTTGGAATTGTTTATCATGCTTTATTTTGCTTTCTCATGTTTTTGTGTCATTTGGCTTGGCCTCAAAATTACACATTTATTTAATGTCAGCCGCCTTCTCCTGACACACTAAAAGCTGATCGTGCTGGTGTGTTGGCTGGACATGACAACCGTGTTAGCTGCCTGGGCGTTACTGATGATGGCATGGCAGTTGCAACAGGATCCTGGGACAGTTTTCTGAAGATCTGGATTTGAAGCTTGAAGATGTTCTTCTAAAATTCCCTATACAGGAGGCTATAGGGAATTTTTTACTTTTGTGATTTTTTCAAAATTTTTAATTTTCATGTTGAAATTCAACATCAAAGAAGTTAACATACACGGTTCCTTGCCCGTTAGCGGTAAAATAAGTAAATAAATAAAAAATTCGAAGAAATGTATATATTGTCACTTTTCTTGGAATGTTTTTACAGTTGAGTAGTTGTGTTATGTATATACTATCACTTAGCACAACTACTCAGCTGTAAAATGCGTGAGTGTCGCCAACTAACCATGGTTTGTTTTGATGTTTCAACCGAAAATATGGAAGAGAACAGAGCCACAAGTCCGTCTTTTTCCAATTTCAGAGAAAAGAGGAAGTCTGATACGTTCCAGGTCTCTGCCGATTGGTCAAATGCCACAATGTCCTGTTCTGTAATGTAGAGCGATCTTGGAAGATTGGTTGGGCAAAAACCACATGCATCTCGACCTCACTGAGAGGCAGATATTTAATGTGTGTGGAAGTTACCAAATATGATCACTTGCCCCATAAAGGGTTAATGCAAATCTGATTTAAAGAGCCCATAGTTTGCTTTTAGGATTTTGCCTTTTCATGGAAAACATTCTGGAAAAAGCTTCAGAACAGCAGGTCATTTAGAGCTTGCTGAATGAAGAATTAGTTAAGCTAAAGATTTTGTTAGTCTTTTTAGGAAATTTCCTCAAAGCACCACTATGACCAAGTGCGGCCTCACACAGCTGCAGACTCTTAGCTTTGTTTACAAGAAGGGCATGTCTTAATTTGTTATGTGCTGGAAATAAAGTGCATAGCTCCAAATAGACTGGCTTTCAGTGGGCAGATCTGTAAATAGATGGGCTAGTTTGATTCATGCTCGAAATACCAAAACCAACCAGAGCTGTAACTGAAGCTAAAGTTTATGAACGCTGCTACCTGTATGAATAATATTAGTGTAACCTAATAACTTGAAAATTTATTGAGTTGAGTAACAGATACCAAGGCCTTTTGCAGTGAAGTCGTTTTGAAATGTAATTCCTGCCCTCTGGTGGTAAAAATAGTTTAATGCACTGTGGTGGAAGCTGTATAAGGGGGTACCTGAGGTCAGTTTCTTGGACTACTATGTTTTTTATTTATGGTTAACCCTTACACGCTAAAAACAGCTTTTCAGAGACATTGGTCCATAACACACTATGTCAGAGTCCTTCATATTGTTCAGATAATCAGTCTATTAAGCTGTATTTTCATAGCACCATTGTCACAGTGTAGCGCAGTTCAGAGTGGTTTTCACATGTCTGATAACCCCTGTTTTTGGACTGTTGGAGGAAGCTGGAGTACCTGGAGAAAACCCACACATGTGCAGGGAGAACATGCAAACTCCATGAAGAAAAATCCAAGGCCCAGGCCGGGGATCTTCTAGCTGCAAGGCGACAATGCTCAGCACTGACCCACTGTGTAGCCCTATCACTCAAACCAATGTAGTAATTCTGGAAAAAGTTTTCGATAAATGAATAGTTTAAAAAAAACGACTGATTAGTATATAACTGCAATCTTGGATAGACAATATGCAACATGTGTGACTACTGTATCAGTGGTTGTACAAATTCATACCATCCTCAATGTGTGAGTCAAACTTGTGGTGGTATCTTATTTTTTTAAATCTATCACATACTGAGCTTAGGCTTGACTATAATCGAATTGCAATATCTGTTAAAAAAGTCGCAATTCGAGATTTCCCCCGAATAGATCAGTCCTACTGCAGAGGCCAGTTCTAAGTTAACATTTAGAGACTTAAACACTGAGCTGCTCTCAGGTCTTCAGACAGAATGTTAAAGAGGCTCGAAGGATAAAAGCTAAAAGCTGCTTCACCAGAGCTTTTAGTTGTGCACTTTGGAACAAGTAACAGACTCGAGGTACAACCTGAGGGGCAGTCCTAGGTCATGCTCTGTAAGCATGTGAGATAAAATCATGAAGTATTTTAAAAATAAGCAAAGGAATTTCACAATCCATGCAGATGCTGACCTACATTAAGGCTTTAAAAGAGGTGTAATGTGTCGTCTCCTACTGGTCCTGGATACAGAGTTTTGAATCAGAGTCTGGTGATACCTGGTCCTTGCCCGCCACCTAATCTCTGAGGTGTGGCGGCTTTGTCCTGGCCGCCCTCCACGTGCCTCTATGTTTTTGTTGTTTTCCTTACTTAATGTGTATCTAGGTGAGATCGCTGTTTATTCGTAACTATTTGTATTTGTTTGAGTAAATTTATTTATGTGTGCTTTTCATTGTTATACTAACCCTCTGAACCCTAAAAGCTGCCAGGAGGTTTGAGAAGAATGTTTGGGTTTTTTTAAACTCTACACCAAAAATTCTGAGATTTTTCAACCGCTTACACAGAGCAAAAGTGAGAGAACTATGGAAATGAATAACAAATGTAAGTTGTACATCATCTACACAGTATGTAGAGACACCTCTCTACTTGGAAAACTGTTGTACACGTTGATTCCATTCTTAAAATTTTTTGGTTAAATGAATAATCATGAAATTAATCAAGAAACTTTTTCTTTTTATATGTAAACCATGGCACTATTACTGTCATACTGCACAAAAGAGATTTTATATTCCGCCATACTTCAAGCCGTGGTTGTTCTGTTTCCACAGAAGTGCAGAACTTTATTTTGCAGTAAAAATGAGCCCACAGTGAGGTTCAGAGGGGAAATACTGAAATTATTATCTGTGATTTAGCTGAAGTGGCTAACTTCAAATTAAGCCTTTTTCTGCAGGTCCTACTTAAAAATAGGTCACTCAAAATGATTGATAATCATCAATATCTGCAGAAAGGCAACATTTTATCATGCCCAACTTTTCAGCTACATGGCCCAGCCTGAGTTCAGTCACAAATTTGGAAAAAAAAAGCAATTATTCCAAACAAAAATCAGACACGTAAGATTTAAATCAATCTCTGACTGCTGAAAGCTGCTGAGCTCCATCTGCAGTTCATCATTTAGTGGTTCACTTGGGGCAGATGAATAAAGGACAGGCGTGAATTGTGACTTTCAGGACGGCTGGTTATGACTGAGAGGTTTTCTGGTCGCGCTCCCGGAAAGTGCTGATGCGGCACTCGTCTACATTATATTGATTAAGCATCATAGAGCTTTATCGATCGGCTGTGTACTGACAACAACAACTACAGCGTGGCTTACAAAAGCACAGGAGCACGGTCACACCAGGCTGAAGCGGTGGCATTATTATTCAGAACCTTGTTTATAGAGAAAAGTGAAACGGCATCACCACAAGCAGAGTTGGTTCACCTTGCTGAGCAGCAAAAGGATGACAAGGCACAAAAAAGCCACCCAGGGATCGAGGCTAATTACTTTAGGCAAAGACAAAAATACACAGTGAATGACCCCCATTTTCAATGCAGCTCTAATATACACTAATATTAAAAGAAATGTCAGCACAGATTACAAACGCCACAGCAACACACAGCAGCAGCACAAAGTTGACAAAGTAAGACGCATCTTACCTCATTACCATCCTCATTCCCTCTGCTAAAACTCCACAAATCCACATTCTTTATTATCACAAGTCTACCCCTCAGACTGACTTCATCACAGCTCTTCTGAAGCTGCTCCTCGCTGGTAGCAGTGAAAGGCTGTTAGCTGTAGGCTGGGGTGTGTGCAGTCAGCCTCACATGCAGCTCAACAGAAAAAAGAGGAAGGCAAGAGGGAGGAGTGGGGTGACGGAGAGGAGAGAAGGATCGCAGCTCCAGCATCTGCAAGCCATGAAAGTGGATCTCTTCTTAATTTAGACAGCGTGTGAGCATCACATGTCTGCTGCGTTAGGCGGGTCCGGTACGACACACACACACAATCAAGGACAAACGGCAGCGTCCTGCTATAACTCTCCTCCCTCTCTTCTGTCCTCTCTATCCATCTTTCCCCCGCCCAACTCTCTCTGTATCTGTGCTGCAGTCTTTAACCACAACAAGGTGCCTCTGAACATGACATCTACCATTAAACAGGAATAAAGATTTTCAGTATTTTTTTTTTTTTTTTACACTGAATGAAATGAAAAACACCAACCTGCTATGTGTCTGCAATTCCTCATGTGAATGTAAAAAAATAAATAAATTGTTTAGGAGGACATGAGACAGAGAGCCTTCAGGCCACCTTCAGGTCACATTTTTTTGTCTTTCATGCCTTAAATATTCATCAACTGCATAATAAAAAGGTGATTAAGCTTTAATGCCATCTAGAGAGTTCAGTCTATTTTAAGGTTTTAAAGGTGATTTGTGTGTTAGGGGTGACAAAAAAAACTTAATAGCACCATGTTTAAATATTTACTGTTACTGGTAAATATTACAGGTTAGAACAGTTTTGGTTACTAGGAAGTATATATTATCATCACGTTGTATTTTAGGTTTTAGGCTGGTGTGCCAAACATTGGGCAGATACAGAACATTTGTCTTCATTAGTTACTGGAGAAATATCTGCCTCTTCTTCAGCTAAAGGCTCCACTATACAACACTTTGGTGCTGGGCAGGTCGTGTAGAGAAGGTGTCAGAGTGTTTTTATGTTGCAAACAGCTGCATGCTACATCTGGAGGTTGTAGCTGGAAAACCAAAATGAGGAGCTGAAAGCTGCTACAGCGGTACAAAGTGTGGAGAGCACTTAAAGAGTCAGGTCATGTATTAATCTGACTCACTAGGCCATTCATGCCTTTAATTCATTATGACACATAATCAGAAATCTAATACTGACAAAAAAAAATCTGAGTTTCGAAAACAAGTTTTTGGCACCCCGCCGTCTGTGATGCTTACTGGCCTCTGACCCGAACTTATGTGTTTGAGAGAAGTTGAGATTGCAGCCCTACTTCTCAGTACGACATGTAACAGAGCTGACTCTGTGGTCCAAATCGTGTGCTGGTTGACTGAAACAGCAACATCAGCACAGGGAAAACGTCGGCTGTGTTCAATTTGTGTAATTGATTAATCCAGTATTGACTGATAGTGCTGCTGATTGCTACATTTAAAAAAGAAACTATTCAAAATCGACACCCCTAGCATCCTGGTACAAATGGTGTTGGCCTTCAGGAACCTTTGTGGCAGCACATTAAACAAAGGACCAGGGTTAGGTTTGTACTGATACCCATCAGTTAAAAAAAGGCCTTGACTGACCTATGAAAGATACTGATGCACCAATAAAATGTTCAGCATATTGGTAAATCAAAGTGGGCTTTCCTTCTTTCATTATAGATTGAGTCAAATGAACTAAAAGTAGCTTTTTTTTCTTCAGTCGCTCCTACAAACCTTTTAAAAATAGATGGTGGATTTACAAAAAAATAACTGTTATACTTTGTGGTGTTGAGATAACGCAGTTGTGGGTTGTGCGTGGTTCCATACATGATTCCTTTGTTGGGTTTGACTGCTAGCTTGCAACACAATTTGGTTGAAATATTAAATTGTAAATTGAGAATTTATTACTTGTATACACTTACGAGGTTTAGAGGAACAGAGTGTTGGCCAGGTTGTTTTAATAACCTACAATTTACAGATGTCCGCCAACTGCTTCACTTGAACATGCATCACAAGCATCAGCTGTGCACAAAGAAGCCTCTAACCTCCAATCAGCTTCTGCAGTGCAGCAGATTTGACAGGGGTGTGACTAAAATTCTGTTTGTATCGAGCAAAATTAGTTGCTCCAAAGTCGCATTTCCCGAAGTTAAAAACAAAATGACTTATCTAACTGGCCGCGTCGCAACGATATACACAGACAGACCTGCTAAATGTGAGGTGCATCAGTGGAAATAATGAAAATGCTTTGTTGCACTTGACAGATTTGAAGTGTTTAGCTTAGTTTAACTAGCAAGAGTTTCTGATGGCTCCTGTAATGTGTTCTACTGTGACAGAGAAAACAAGAAAAGCACTCAAAGAGCACAGTACTCCACCAACGCTGCTCAGTCATTGTATAATTTCCGATGGATAAGTCCCAATAAGTAGGCAGCGGTTGATTTGTAGCAGGATCACAGTCATGTCATCACTAGCAAGCAGCTGGCGTAGTGTTCACTTGTTGTCATAGTCAGAGTGACGCCGTGCCGCTATTTCGCAAAGCTACAGAAATCTTTAACAAATCTGTGGATCCAGACTATAAGCCGCATCACTGCCAAAATCTAATCATTTGGTCCTTGCATCATTTCTGACCTACACTGAAAATTTCAACCAAATCTGTTATTCCATTTTTGAGTAATGTTGCACAAAGATGGAAGGACAAATGTACACTGATTGTCACATCTCCACTGCGCTCCTTGGCAGAGAAATTGTTTCACAACGAGTATAAACGAAGTAAAAGGTTCATCTGACATCTGCACAAATGACTCATGGAGAAAATCCAAATAAATCAAATCAGACACAAGAACTGAGCCATCAAAGGTGAAGAAAGAAAATGATTCAGAAGGGGAAAACGACGTGCGACAGTAATTCAGTCATCCGTTTACACATTCAGTTAAAGAAAGCAAAAGTCAAAGCTAAAGAGAAAACACTGATCATCATGCATAAACAGAGAAGCTGTCTCTCTGACTGCTTATTAGTGAGTCTGTGCAAACAACAGTGCCAACTGCTGTAAAAGTGTCATATTAAAAACACTTTTTTGATTTTAGAATAGGCTAATGAAAAATCACAATCTAAATACACACTTATGCATAAACAGATATACAGTTTTAATATATTTCAAGGGTTTGACTATATTTTACAGCAGACGAGAGAGGGGAAAAAATAAAGCATCTCTGTCATCTATTAAAAAAACTTCAAACAACTCCTGAAAGACTACTGTCAACTAATGCACTGCAGAGGTAGGGGGGCAGGGAGAAGTGTAGGGGATATTAGGATCAGTTCATCGGTTCGTATAGTAACACCTGACGGGGGGGGACAAGGTGGGCGAATGCATGAAACGAATCCTGTTTGTGTGACATCGTCCAATTGGGGGGGGGGTTATTCAGATCTCAAAATTAATATTCGGATACCACCGTCACAACCGATTATTCGGATATTCGGGTCCATTATCATTAAGAAAATGGGAAAATGCAGAGCTGTTCTAACTCCATTTGTTCAGTCAAATGGTTTGTATTGATGCTAAATTTCACTATGGTTGGCTTCTCTTTATGAAGAAAGCAGTGTTATAGATACAAATCATTCATTTTCCGAGAGACTGCACTGTCTGTGTCGAACATATAGTTAGCCCTTGTGTTTCTTAGGTAAAGATAATTTAACAGTTTTTTTACTTAAAAGTTAATTTTGCAACATTTTCAAACAAAACTTATTAAAACCTATTTAAAGCCTTTGTCGACAGATACTGATGATTTGTCGATATTATTGTGCATCCCTAATAAAAACACATCTTGGCTCAAATATAGAACTGAACATATTTAAAGCAACTTGGATGACTATTCATTTATATTTGCACTAGTTTTACTTTCAGTAATTGTTTATTAAGATGTTTTCATGTGTGTTTTTAGGATGCATTTTGAGTATCTCAGGAAGAATAGCAACCACTGTGGAGGTTGCTAATGGAGATCTAAATAAATAAACATGGAAGCATTAGTTGAGTCAGCTTTTGTATCCAGACACAAAAAAGGTCCTACCCCTGTGTATGGTATCAAAGCAGACGACACACACACGAGCCTCCTTCTCCAGATACTTCAGCTTACACTTTCTGTTGCAGCACACAGCACAGTAAACCTGCCACAAAGCAGAGAAAAGGACATGTAAGGGTGAAAAAAGACAAAACAATTCACAGCATGTCCAAATGTGTTTGTGTATCGAGTCCCTCAGACAGCATGAGCTCCTGCTGTGAACAATAACAAGTCCTAAACGGTCCACTCTAATTCTGTTTTAATCACTGGCCTTTAAAAGACTTAGCTGCAGCTTTAGGACACACGGCTCTGTGGAGATCTATAGAGAAGCTGGAAAAAGAACTGCTGACTCATGCTCTCTGCTTCCATCATTGTGCTATATTTGGTGCTGGGATGTAATCTGTCTTATTTAACTATTTCTAAAACACGCAAGTCACGTCTCATTCATTCATGTCTGCAATTATACATTCAAAAGGGCCAATGGATGTGAAACAAGGACTTGAGCGATAAGACCTATAGGATTAAAATGTATTTGAAACACTAACAGAGCTGTCAGTAAACAAAAGTATGTCTCTGTCAGTAATTTGTTTGTGCTACAAGGAATGGATTTTTTATTTTCCTGCCCAATTGTGCTTATGTACACACAGAAACGCATCTATGTATGCCCTTATTCGACCAGATTCTCATAAGTCTGACAATTATCAGTGTTACTTTAACCAGGAGAAAGGTGCAACATCTATCAAGTTTTCCAAGATTAATCCACTATTTACTGGCAGGAGGAGGAACAAATTATCAGTGAACACCGCTGTGGTTTCACAACTTGAGCTGTAACAGTTAGTGAACGTTGAAGAAATCGTTGATATGGCTGTATTTTGTTCAAAGTGATGGACAAAAAATCGATTGTAAAGTTTGCAAACAGCAGTTCAACTTGTTTGTTATATTGCTCAATAGAATGGAAGGCAGGTATGGCAAACTAATTTTTAAGTAGCAAATTATCTATGGTATACACAGTCATAATTTTGTTCTATTATTCGTAACACCTGTTGGCATTTGAAAAGACATGTTGATTTTGTGTTTTTATGGAAGATAATGACATTTTTCAATTTTTGTAAAATAAATAATCTGAGGAATTTAACTTCTTTTTTTTATGACTTACGGCGTTCTGTGTCATATTGAACAAGTGAGACTTTTGAGTTCTCTCTACTTCTAGCCATGTATATGCTGCTTCCTTTGAGGTGCAGGACTGAGAAATGAACCCACAGTAAGGACAAATGTGACAGGAGCAAGAAATGCCCAGAAATAGCTTTGAGTTTGGGAATCTTTTAAGCCGAAGCCTCAAAAATAAACTGGTTTCAGCATATTACGTTCCAGTGTTTGTCAGTTATCTTTGTTTTCCAAAATAATAAAATGAATATCTTTAAAATTGTAAATGGAAGTCAATGAAAACAAGCACTTGAGTTTGCCCCCTTTAAATATTAACTGATTATTTAAGAAAAAAATGACAGATTAATGATTAGAATTTGTATTTACAGCCAGCCTGTAATGTCCAAGGATTTTCACACATATGTCAGTGTAAAACAAAATGGATTTGGTGAGTGACATACTTTCCCACAGGCTCGACAGTGATGCCGTCTCTTGGTAAAAGTGAACCTCTGGTAACAGTTCATGCAGTTGGGAGCTTCAGAGTCTGGCACCCACGCTGGCTGTCTGCTCCCCAGCTCCTCCGCTCCTTCCCTCTTCCAGTTCACCGCCCTGGCACCGTCAGTGGGAGACTCCCCGGGGTAAGGTGGGGGCTCTGAGAGTTCATCATACCCCACACTGTACTCCTGAGTGGCATATGTGGGGCTAAAGTTTGTAGGCTCTTCTGTTACACCGGGGCTAACAGGTGTACTCTCCTCATCCTCTGTTCCTGTTGTAGAAACACTGAGTGTCTGAGCCTGCTCCTCTCCTTCTTCTCCTGCTGGTGGAGATCTGGCAGTTTGGCAGTGTAGCTGTTTAGGTCTGGCACCTCCATAGGAGGGCTGTTGATCAGGGCTACTCCTGTGCTGGGACTGGAAAGTGTTGCTGGTCAAAGAATCGCTCACCCCGGATAAGTCTTCTTGGCAAGAGTCCTGTGATACTGACGGAGCACCAGGATTTAAGCTTCCCTCTACAGATATACAAATCGTTCTGTCACTTTCTGGACAAGGCTCCTCCAGCCTTGCTTGACCACAGCTCCTCAGCTCCTGCTCCACCACCTTGTCCTCCAGAGCCCCATCTGATTCTGAAAGAGACTCAGGTTGGGTAAAATCTCCAGAGCTGCTGTAGTAAGAAATGCCTGCACCCTGCTCTGCTTCAGTGTGAGCCTGCAGGAAAGCATCCAACTCCTCGTCTGTAACCAGAAGTTCAGCCTGGTCACTCTCAGGCAGATACTCAAAGCCAAACTCAGGAGGATCCACCGGGCTGGGTTCTGAAGAGGGAAGGTCTGCAGGAGGAACAGCTGCAGCAGGTTCAGGAGAGACAGGCTGTCCCTCTGGAGACAGCCTGTCCTCTGCAATCAGCTGAGGCACAGATGAGTTACCTGGTTCCTCTAAATGTGAGCCGTCTCTCCCGGCCTCCAAAGCTGACACAGAGTCTGCTTCTGTGCTTTCAGAGACATCCGGCTCATCACACTGCTCTGCAACTTCATCTTCAGGGGTCTTTGGATTAACCAGAGCTCCACACATAGACACAGCTATGGGCAGGCATGACAAGCCCACTGGCTCACTGCACGACGCTCCTGCAGCAGACTCTGCTTCAGAGGTTTCATGCGGCTCGTCCTCTTCATTCACTGAGGTTTCTTGAGTGCTATTAACTGGCTCTGGTTCATTGTGGTCTAAAGAGTTCTCCATTATTTCACTGTCCCTCTCCTCTCTACCAGCTGGCTCACTACTTGTTGGTGATAGTGAGTCATCGGTGGGCTCGCAGCCTCTCTCCGCTGCTGCAGGAAGGATGACGTCCAGCAGACTGAGTGAGGCAGAGTATCCACCGCTCTGCTCCTGGGAGTCCAAACTCAGCTGTACATCGTTCCCTGCAGAGGCCCGTTCCTCCTGGATTTCTCTGCAGCCACCACTGTGGCTTACTCCACCTTTCTCCTCTGTCACCACAGGGCTCTCAAAGTCCACCAGCAGCGCCTCCTCCTCCTCCATTTGCTTTTCCGCCACATCCAGTTCGCTGAAAGCATCGTGGCTGTTGGCTCTGACCAGGATGGCCGAACTAGTGTCGTTTACAAGGTCGCACACTGGCTTTAGAGCTCTGTCCGGCAAGGGAGGGGCGGAGCTTTTTGCTGGCCTGCGGTCCACTGATGACAGTAGGTCAACCCCGGTGAGAGGCTGACCTTTAACCTCTCTGTCATCAGCTCCACGGTTGTGACTACTGGAGCCGTCGGGGCAGCTGGTGGCAGAGCCATAATGAAGAGAGTTCAGGTCAGGGAGACTCTGTGGGATGGACGAACCCTCTGAGGGTAAACACTGAGGGCCCAGTGAGGAGAAGGGGTATGCTGAGGGTTTCAGGAAAACAGGTTTGCACTCAAGTTCCTCTGTAATTTAAAAAAAAAAGGATCAAAGTTAAACCCATATACACTTAAAAAAATATCAGAACTAACTTCAAAATAATTTTAGGTAGTACAACTATAAGACTGCACAGATGACATTTAGAAGTTCTCTCTGCTTTTAGCAATGGTTGAGCTGTTTCTCTAAAGGCGCAGGCTTTTTACTCGGTTCAAAAAATAAGTCCACAATGAGGAAAGACGTGACAGGAGGAAAAAACGTCAGAAGCCACTTGAAGCTCTTTGGGTTTACTAAGTGTACTTTTATGCATTTCACTGACATGGCTCTGTGAACTACTCTGGATCCCATTTTACCTTCAACGGCTTTCAGATAGGTCAGGCAGACAGGAATAAATCCAAAAGTTGTTGGAAAGGTCAAAGGCTTGCTCCTTCTATGAACAATAAATACCGCCACTTTGGTCACATCAGCGCTCAAATATTGAGACTGTTAGCTGTAGAGCTACATCGACACCGCATAGGATTTTCACATGCCATCTTGGTTGTTGTTTGCATTTCCCTCTTGCTAATCCAAGAACCACATGTACCATCATCCACTCTGCACCCTAATGTTTTCTTGTAAAATTTTAGAAGTTAAACATATTTGAGCAACTGTTTACAGAGTAGTTTCCCTGTGGGCATTATCAAAGTAATTACCAGCAGCTGTTCACCGCTTCTGATCAACATGCTAATTTAGCATGGGCCTCAGATGGCTAGTTAAAACAGACAACCACCAGAGAAAAACTAAGAAATGTTTACAACTTTCTACTACAGTGTTCATCAATATGACAGGTAATGACAGGTGGCAGTTTTTCTTCCTTACGTGCCAAGAAGCATTTGCTTTACAATTTGAGGAACTCTTACATGGGGTCAGAAATACACACCTGTTAGCTCCATTTAATTAGACAGTAAGAGGCTTCGTCTGGCGGCATAATTTTGCTGTACAACAAATCAAAGACACATTCTCTAACAGACAAACCACAAAATGGTTAAACTGCTTACAGGATTTGATGGATCAACAATGAATCATCAGCTGTTAGTATGCATGTGTTTTGTGAGTGATCTTACCAGTATTGAGCTCAAAGTCATCAAGCAGTTTGTCCAGATCACATACAGCTGCTTTGAAGAAGCTGTCCATGCTGGGCTACAACAAAGGGCCCTTTACCCCCTCCGATTCCTGAGATGAAACAAAAAGGCTGGTAGTAACATTATTTTTTTTAACTGTTATTTCTAAAGCTGTAATGTATTAGGCTAATATTGTCTCCCTTGGTGTGGTAGTGTGCAAATCTACTTAAGGAGCAAGAAAGTAGGTCATTTCTTGACACATTAACCCACTGCAACATTCCTGTTTACTTATTCTACGTGTAGCGAAGCATGCTGGTCAACTTCTTAGCAAAGGCAAAATCGCACGTCAAATTATACGACCAAATCGGCAAATATGTCATTAGATTTTAAAGTACAAAGAATAATTCAGCCTTAACTACTAAATCACAAAAAGCAGCTTAACCAGGCAGCACCATTATCAGATGTCACAACTCGGACAAACTTCAGCCAGCCACACCTTAAAGCTGCATAAATGTTTACTAGGTCAACCTAGATGTAGGTGACACACACACACACACACACACACACACACACACACACACACACACACACACACACACACACACACACACACACACACACACACACACACACACACACACACACACACACACACACACACACACACACACACACACACCTGACGCCAAGCTGGCAACAGTCCAGATGATGACTTTAGGCCCAGATTACACACTGAACTTTCTGATTTGTCATGCAGCTGAACTGTGACATCATTGTGTACATATTTATCTAAACAGGTGGACTTCACTGTAACGCAAATTTCATCATCAGAAAAAGACAACTTTTAAGATGTTTTGACAAGATTAGAGTTACAATTTATTTTTTTCTGGGTATGTGTGGCCCATGTTCCACTGCTAGCTGGTAAAAAGGTCTTTCAGAACAATTGTCTCACACCAGCTTCAGAATTTCATCTATTGGCTCCTGCTTTTTAATTGCCAGATTAAGGGGCAAAGAGTTTATCATTATTAGCCATAAAGATCTTCCTCCACCCTCCTCCTCTTCACATTACAGGAGAACAACATGCTGCTTAATTTAAAAAAAATACCAGCAGGAACACAAAAACTATTCCCTGAAAAGGATGTTGGTCAATTCTGATCATTTTCTTCATTTGAATAGATTAAATTTACTCCATTAAAGTTGGAAAAACCTTCATCTTCCTCCTCTTTTGTTTAATTGCCAGCTGAATAGATGCTTCACAGGGGGCAGAACCACAAGTCAAACACATAATACGATTAAAACGCGTTGGGGCATTTAGTTACGCATCTTGTAAGGATTATTCAATTTATCGTTGACGTGAACAATTACTAGGGCTGGCCCAAATAGTGGTTTCTGGCCTCCGAATATTCGGGCCCTATTAAAGACGAATATCCGAATATTCATTCCGCCCCATAACGTCCCACAGGGGGGGCGGGGTGGAAGCGGAGCGGGGCTTGTGGCGGCGGTTGCTTGTGGCGGAGACGGTCCGAATATTCGGATCCGTTAGTCTGGTCTCGGGTCCAAATTTTGCCTTCGTTTTGTCTTCAGTTAAACTGAAGAATTCCCAAACAGCGGAGGTCTTCAGTATCTTGTCTTGTATTTATTCAACGAAGTGAAGCGTGACTGGGGGCGGGGGTCTGGGGTGGCGAATATTAGGGATACCGCCGTAGCGAACGAATATTCAGATATTCGGGATATTCGGGTCCAGTCCTAACAATTACACTGAAATAAAATTAGAGCTTTTACAGCTAGTTTGCATCACAGCTTTAACATATCTCAGAAATCTCCTGCAGATGACAATATACATATATGACTGGTGCAAAACTAAATATAGAGGATTTGCACAATCTAATGTTTGTCAACAAGGATTAAATTGGCTGCTGGCACTCTGTTAGTCTTCGCATACTGTTGGAAACATTAAAGTTGCATTTAAATACATCCACAAAACATCTACAATATGCCTATAAATGAAATAGATTTGAATCTGAATTTTGAAAAGGCAACAGTGTACACTCCCTGCATCAAAAACAACTTCACCACCATCTCCACACAAACCAGTTTCAGAGCAGGCAAATCAAGCTCCATCATGTGATTTTCTTCCATCATCAGTTAACTATTTCTGTGGGAGTTTTTGTTTGAGGTCTGCCCACATGAGACCAATGTCATGAGACTTTCTTAGTTCCACAAGTCATAGTACGAGGAAGCGTGAACCAAAAAATGAAACAGTGAAACCTAAAAACTTTCGGTTCAACTCATGTGTAACATTACAAGGAGGAAGCCTGAACAAGTAGTGGTGCAGAAGTGTGGATTGATAATACTATAATTCCCACAAAGTTCAACTTCAGTCTCACAATCAATAATAGCCACAGGACAAACAAAACCTGCATACAAGTCCAGCTTTTTATCACTTCATCACTCCTTAAGTACAAATGTTTGATCTGAAACACTGCCTGAATTCATAGAGCTGCAATATCAGGATTGGAGAATAATTACTGGGAATGAAAATGGGTCAAATTCTAAGAAAGCACATCATTAAAGTGGCTGAAAATATCTCTCACTGAGAACAGAGTGGAAGAAAAACATCAAAATATTTCTAAAAATGGGCTGCTTGATAACAAGAGTTTGAATTGTCATTTTGAAAAGGACTTGTTCTAAAGTGACAAGCAGCTATCTTCAAAAGAACCTTAAGCACACAGCAGAAGTCTGTGAGATAAGGTTCTTGATGATGCTGCAATTAGAAAATAGAGTGTTGTGCTATGAAACGAGAATAATGTGTGAACGAGGTAACTTGAGCCTAAATCCAGAGTTTTTAGTGTCACAAAAAGTGGTTCTCATTCAACCTGCTCAATCACTCATGTAACTGAAGCTGTAGCGAAAACCTCCTGCACAAAAGGGAGTGTTTAGAGTTTGGGTTTTAAATCAGCTACAAGAACTTTCACATATTCTTTTCCCGACAATATTCTCTCTGAGCGATACAGATGCTCAGCTCAGGGAATAGATTTCATCTGCAAACCTGTTGAGAATTAGTAATTCCACTAAACAAAGCGGTGCAGCTTCAGCAGCCAAACTGTAATGTGTTGCGTTGTGGTTCTACGGGAACCTATGTGCATTCAGTTGGTGATGGGGAAAATTAATAATTATGGTGGTCCTAATTTGTTACCAAGCCTGTTTTACATTTTGGTGTTACAGGTTACATGCAGCTAAAATTGATCGGGCTATTGGCTTTTATCACAGAGAATATTCCATCCAATTCAATATTAAATAACTTCACTTTTATTTGACTAAAAGTTATTTTGACATCTCTTTCATTATGGGAAAAAAAAAATCTGACTTCAATGCACTTGTTAAATATCATGGTCAAATGTCCACCCATCCATGTATTTTCTGTACGCTGCTTTATCATGTCGATGGCCACGTGGGGGTTATCCCAGCTGCCATACTGCAAAAGGCAGGGATGTTCAAATGTCTGAAATTTAAAGCTTAACAGCTCTAATGTGCTGTGTGATTTCAGGAATAGGTGGTTGCATTGAGAGTGGTAAAATAAACATCAACACTTTCAGACCAACACTTTTTTCCTCCATCTATTACAGTAAGAGTATTGTTATTTGCCATAGTAATATATGTTTTTCATGGCTCTCCATTATAATAACTTGTTCCTCTGACTCAAGTAGACATCATGCCAATGTTCCACTCTGTGCAGAGGAAGTGTCAAATTACATGTCAAATGCCACTTTTTAAGAGAGTGTGCTCTATGTCTGACCAAGAAAACCTTGACTGAAGTTTATAACCATCATCGTGATAAACTTTATCTCTAATTTGGGTTTTAGGATATTATGATAAGCAAGCAAAGAGAGCCTGTCTATGTCAAATTTGCTTAATAGTCCACTCCTCAGGTCACAAATCTTATGCATCAGATTACTTTCAAAGAGTCTGAGGTTTTAATCTAATCATACATTTGACTGTGTTTTTCTGCAATAAATGGAATTCAAACAGTTCCTACAGCCAACAAGAAAGTTGTTGCAAACACTAAATCCACAGTGATGTCTCCTTTTTCCACAGCGAGCTTTTCCATGCCTCCTGTCTGCTGCTGTGTCACTCAGTAACTAGTTACCATGGAGGATAAATATTTATGGAAGAAGGAAGTCATTATTACTAAATACATCCTTAGGGTTAATAATCAAAGTCCATTCACTTGTAGTTGTTTATAAGACTCGTCTGATGTTTCTCTGATACTTGACAATTTATGAGGTATTCTTCAAATTTTAACAAACCACTGGTACCTAAGGACAGGTAGGGTTTGGCTAAGGAAGGCAAACTGTGCAAAAACTGGGTTAACCGTGGTTGGTTATGGCTTTATGTCACTGTCAGCCAGTTCTGCTGCCCGAAATGAGTCGGTCTGTCTAAATACTGTGAGAACACCGAGTTACACAGGACAAAGACACTGACTTTTCCTATTTACAGCTGAAGTCTCACAACCTGACGGCTCACAAAAAACCCTGAAACGTCGATGGCAACCTAACCAATGTTACCCAACTATTTTTACGACTTCACCTCATTAATGAACGTTTTTATATATCACAGAAAAGCAGTTTTTACATACATGTTTTAGTGTCGGTATGAAAGCGAACTTCTCTGTGCGAAATTAGCAAACAGGCTAATCAGTCTGTATGAGAGCGTTAGCAGAAAACATTAGCAACATTTCACCTAAACAAACCCAGTTAACAGTGACCCTCGGTGCTAGTTATCTAAGTGTACGTGACGAACTGCTTACATCGATAAACAGCCCGCAGTCTGTCAGGTGGAGTTACAAAAGCAGGTGAATCTAAAGTTAGCCTGTTAGTTGTTATTGGACGCGTTAGCTGGCTAAGAGCTAGCTGTGGGTTGTTAACCTGGTTTGTTTCTGGTTCCTTACCAGTGCTGTTTTATTCCATGTCTTCCACACTTATGTTCTCCTTAAGACTTAAATCAGGAGCAGACGGTGTCGTCGTGTCATCCTCTAAGCAGACAGCTGAAGCAGTCCAGGCAGCTCACCGCTGGATTAGTTTAACTGGAGAGGAACTGTTCCACTCAGGCGGCCATCTTGCACAGACTGTTGGGAGGTCAGAGGATCTGCTGAGCCTCAAAGCTGGAGGCAGTCTCACTTTACCTGCACACAAACTGCTGATAGTGGTACTCCTGTGCTTCCTTCAGGCGGCTATGTTCATTTTCGCAATATAATATCATAATAGTATACAACACATACGAATGTACAGTTATGGAGTTTACTAAAAATCGAAATGACTATTTTGCAAGTCTTAAATACAGTAACAACAACAAATTAGATTTTACTCATTTTTTTGACAATTTCGTTAAATGGATGATTTCTTCCTTTTTTAGACTCATGAATGTACTCATGAATGGAACAATTGGTAAGCATATGGAGGTGGATGGTGCCAGCGGAATTCATCTTAAAAATATCCCCTCAGTTACAGAAGTGAAACACAAAATGACTATAAAGAGAGGCAAGACAACCAAAATAAGATGGAAATGGTCACAAAATGATGCAAGATAGTCAGACAAAATTTCTTTCAAAGGAGTAAAAAGAGAACCCCAAAAAATGATCACAAAAATACAAAATTGCCAATATAAGGTGCAAAATGACCAGAATAAACACAACATGGACACAATGAAACCTGAAGTGACCAGAAAAAGATATTAAATGATTAATCAGAGACATAAAATGACCACAGAAAGATACATGTGGCCTAAAGGTGACTTAAACTAACTGCAAAGGTATGCAAATGATCACAAAAAGCTACAAAATGACCATTATAAGGTGCAAAATGGCCAAGCAATACATAGCAAAATGACAACAAAGAGAAGCAAAACAGCAATAAAGAAATAAAGTGAGGCACAATATGACCAAAGAGATACAAAACAGCCCAACTGAGATGTAAAATGACCACACAGGATTTCAAATGACCACAAAAAAGGGAAAAAAAAGACAACAGATGCAAAGTGATGGCCACCTATTCTGTTTTAGAGATGTGACGTTCGCGAACAAGTCAGTCATTAGAACAGCTCTTTTAAGTGAACGATGACAACCAGTTCACAATTGCGACCCATTCGCTTGTGCAAATTGCCTACAATTTTTCACTTGTCACCTGTTTGCCCTATGAGTCTGAGTTGTCCATGCTGCCTTCATGTGAACGACTAATGACCTCTCCTAATCTGAGTTGTCCATAGAAGCTCAATTCACGTGAACGCAGCTATAGAGGAAGAGGAGTGTGAGTGCAGACTGAGTCTGACTGACTGGAGACTAGAGGGGAGCTACATTTACAACTTTATCAGGGAGGAGGAAATATCAATGACGGAAAAAACAGAGTCAAAGAAAACGTAGCAGCATTTGGATGCACTTTTTTGGGAACGACACGAATAGTAGAACACAATGAAATATTTGTCAGAAGAATATCTTTCAAGGTCAACAAACAACTTGCACTGCTATATATATACAGAAAAAACACAGAAGAACATTTTAACAATGCAGAAACAAAATATAAAAAGAAAAAAAAGAATAAAATGTAGAAATAAATCTGAAATATAACATATAAATATGAAGCTAAATAGAATTTAAATTAAGTTTGAATTATTCTGATCCATATCGTATCTTTTAACTGCTACCAGTGATTGTTTCCTTGATAAAAACTAGTTACCACACCCCTGGTTGACTTCTAAAACGAATAAATATAACAACGAGTCAGTCTTTTAAATGGCTCTTTTGAAAGGAAAGGCTCCTCAAGATCCGGCTCCTTTCAAAGAGCCAGAAATCACATTTCTGTTTTGATTTGGACTTTTCCTCTCGTTAGTGCCACCGGGTGGCGGCAAAATTCTCGGCAGTTCATTTGTTTGCTCGCCTCTTGCTTGAACGCACAGAGTTGAGAACATTTTTATCATAAATGTGGTTACTTTTTTGAAAGTAACCTGGGCCGAATTAGCTCTTAGCAGTTTCTTTTCATGGTGCACCATTTGGTATCCTGACAAATATTACTGAATTTCTTTGACACTAAAACCTGTCCTAAAAACGCAATGATTACAGGCAAGTTCTGATGTATTCCAATCCGTGCCTTTAATGCATACAGTGAGATGAAAGCCGTTTTACTTGAACAAAATACGCTGTTAGCTGTTCCTTTTATCGCGTGAATTACTATGACACTGGGAAAACAAATCTTAAAACTTAAGGATTATTAGGCAGGTTTGGGGGCATTACAGCTTCTGCCCTCAGTACAGACGTACGGAACTCAGACCCGTTTTTAGCCGATAGTAGTCGGCGTTTCGAAAAGTCAGCTACGCCGACATAGCTATTAACAGCTTTACTTTACTATCGATATTTAAATGTACTGACAACTATTACTGAACCATTTTGATATTCTTGAATACAGATCCTGAGCCCTGGTCTGTCGTACACCCTCCAGACCGACAGGAGGCGCTAACGCAGCAGGGCTCCGCCCCTCAGCCACTTTCACCAAACTCTAAAGAAGAAAAGGATACGACAGAAGCAGGAAGAAGAAGAAAACATCGGTATCACAATGGCTGCGACCAAGAGGCTAGTCAAGGTAAGAAGAACCCCAAAATTTATATATTTATTCCACTTTGAGGGCGTTTAATCGACTTTTTTCTGGCTATGTTCGTGTATCTACGTCGCTGTGGGCCGAGAGAAAATGTCTGGGTGTGTGTGGTTCATGTGTCCGACAAAATGAAAGCATAATGACGTCCGACTGACTGATTGAGAGGGAACCCGTTGGTGAGTTTGAGGCGGCAGTGGGCCGTGATTCAGCACTTTCAGAGGGCTGTCAGCCTACCCGGATCACCCGATGTGTCTCCAGGCAGAGGCGAGCAAACGCCGGGTTAGAGACAGCTCTTCAAGCCGTTGTCACCGTTTGAAGGCAGCTGAGACGAAAACATGGAGACTTTGGGGCTGGGGCGTCACGTCAGGCCTCGGCTGAACTTGAACAATCAGTACCTACAGCGATTGTCGATCGATCCATTAAAGAGAAAATTACCTCCCAGTTTGAGTCGTTTGTAATCCAATAGCTACCGAATGTTGTTGTATTTGCAGGATTCTTTGTTTATTTAGCCAGAGTATCATTAACCTCCTGAACTCCAAGCTGTTTTCTGGATTTTTTGTTGCTTCTGTCACAATTTTTCCTCACTGTGGGCTCAATTTTTTACTACCTGTACCTCTGTGGAAACAACATAACCATGGCTACAAGTGGATGGAACTCAGAAATGTCCTCTGAGCATTATGGCACAACTAGAATGTCCTAAATTATCTGATTTAGTAGTAATGAAAGCTAATATTTAGATTGTTACAGTTGTTATCTATGTGTGCAGGGCCAGGATAACAACCCGTATTTCTTTGTTGTGAAATTTCTGATTTCCATTTAAAGCCCTCTTTGACTCGAGTGTAATTGCTGCCAGCTATTTAACCATTTTACTTTTAGTTTTGATTTCTTGGGTATGATGTACCGAATCCTCTGTGGTCAGGAATTTACCCTCTCGTAAAAACATCTGTGACGTGTGTAGTCACAGCTTCCTGAAATCCCCTAACAATCCAATTTGACAGTTCAAGTGAATGAGGAAGAAGAAGAGAAGTTCCTGCTGGCAAGGAGAAGCAGAAAAGGCTGCTCAGATTGACTACCTGCAGTCAGTAAACAGCACAAACAAATACCAGCCACAGGAAATGGCTGGGCCTGCAACTGAATATTGATTAGTCAGTATTTAATCCCAAAATACTCAGTCCAACTTACGTCAAACTTTCTTTAACATGACTAAATTGATGTAATAATTTTGCCTTGTTTGTTAACTTCACCTTCCACATATGCAAGCATCTAGTGTTTTTCTTAAAAATATCCACCTGGTGATCTTTGAAAAAATTCAGAACAGTTGATTTAACTAATATATATATGTGTGTGTCTTCTTTTAAAATATAAAATAGTTATGGAATTCAAAATCCTTGAAGCACTGGACACTATATAAAAAGACACATTATCTTTTTTTTTTCTCGCTGTCTGACATTAAATCAGACTAAACTGTTTCCTGTTTTAAGTCGGTTAGGATTACCCAAATTATTTCTATTTGCTAAATGCCAGAATAATGAGAGAAAGAATTTGTATTATTGTCTTGGAAGTCAGAAGTTTACATATATTTTTTCACTATTTGGTAGAATTGCCTTGGAGTCAAACATTTTGTGTATCCTTCCACAAGCTTCTCACAATAGTTTGCTGGAATTTTGGCCCATTCTTCCTGACAGAACTGGTGTAACTGAGTAGGGTTTGTAGGTCACCTTGTTCACACACGCCTTTTCAGCTCTGCCCACAAATTT
Source organism: Acanthochromis polyacanthus (assembly GCF_021347895.1). NCBI lineage: Eukaryota > Metazoa > Chordata > Actinopteri > Pomacentridae > Acanthochromis > Acanthochromis polyacanthus. The sequence continues at coordinate 21,327,110 of NC_067130.1, forward strand.
TCTACAGAATTGAGAGCAGGTCTTTGTGATGGCCACTACAAAACATTGACTTTGTTATCCATAAGCCACTTTGTAACTAATTTGGTGGTGTGATGTCTGATGCCATCTGTTTTGTGGAGTGCAGTCCCTCCTGCAGCAAAGCACCCTAACAAAATTATGCTGCCACCTCTGTGCTTCACAGTCAGGAAGGTTTACTCAGGCTTCCAAGCTTCCTTCTTTTTTTCTCCAAATGTACCGATGGTCGTTATGGCCAAACAGTTCAATTTTAGTTTCATCAGACCACAGGACATGTCTTCACAAATTAAGGTCTTTGTCCCTGTGTGCATTTACAAACCGTAATCTGACCTTTTTTATGTCGCTGTTTGGAGTGATGGTTTCTTCCTCGCTGAGTAGCCCTTCAGCCCATGTTGGGACAGGACTTGTTTCCTCTAGATAATGACAATCTCTTGCCACCTTCATCCAGCATCTTCACAAGGTCTTGTGTTTTTGTTCTGGGCTTGATACACACATTTCACACCCAAACACGTTCATCTCTGGGACACAGAACCTCTCTCCTTCCTCAGTGGTATGATGGCTGGGCATTCCCATGGTGTTTATACTTGCATATAATTGTTTGAACAGATGAACGTGGAACTATCAAGCATCTAGAAATTGTACCCAACAATGAACCAGACTTGTTAACTCTAATGTTGTCAATTAACCTATCACTAGCTTTCAAAGCCATGACATCATCATCTGGGCCTTCCCAAAGAGTTTGATGACATAGTAATCTTAGTGTATGTAAACGTGTGCCCTTGAAGAAAGTAATAAAAAAAAAATCTCATTTTTCTGGCATTCAGCAAATAAAATAATTCTGATAATCCTAACTGACCTAAAACAGGAGAACATTAGTGTGATTTAATGTCAGACAGCGAGGGGGGAAAAAAGCTTATGTGTCCTTTTATACAGTGTATGTGAACTTCTAGTTTCTTTGTTTTTATGTTATTGAATTAAAACATTTTTGGTTGTAATCTTCAATATTTTTTATCACAGAGAGGTGAAACCATTAGTCGATTTAGTCAATAAGCAGCAATGTTATTACTCATTTTAAATTTTATTGTGAACATGTACTTGGTCAAACTTATTGGTTTTCCCCACTCCTTTACATTATTTATATCTATATATTAACCAAGAAAATAACCATTAGTTACAACTTTTTTATGGACACAGAGCTAAAAGCATTAGTTATCCTTATAAAGTGAACTTGTGACGGAACAGCAGAAAAATTAGCTGTAATTAGGCTGTAATGATTGGTAGTTACTGCCCTATTAATGTGTAATGCAGAAATACCAAGAGAATGTAAAGGTTAACAAACCTTTCACACCTGGTATTATTATTACGCAGGATTGTCAGGGGCTAATAAAAACATGAAACCCAGAAGAGCACAATGCAACCAGGACATCAAAACACTGATATATTATTAACGACTGGTTGAACTGTGCAGTTCGAAGGTCCTGACAGTCCTGCAATATTCATGTGAAAAGTATGGAAGCAGAAATTCATTTTGTGAGCAATAAAAGGAGCCGAGAAGGGCAGATCTGACTCATTGTGGAGAAAGTGATGTAACTGTTTGCCATCTGTCTGGACTTGGTCCATCAGGGCTGTATTACAGAGCTTCTGTAATTTACTTCTGGTGCTGTCTGGATAATAAATGTATATCTATGTTTTCATATCATGTGTATTCTCTGTGATCTCATGGTTCAATAGCTTTTCAAATTGATGGTGTTTTTGTTGCAGGAGCTCGAGGACCTTCGCAAATCTGGGATGAAGCAATTCCGCAACATTATAGTGGATGAGTCAAATCTTTTGCTCTGGCAGGGCCTTATTGTTCCTGTAAGTACTGAACTGCAACTATAGCCTACACTGTTCCCCTTCTTCCAATACATTGTAAATACGTTAAGGTTTCTTAGCTGTAATTTTTTTAATAGCAATCTTTTACCGATTTTCTGTTTCATTAAAATATAGATAATATCTAATACAAGCACAGGAAGAGTTTACTGAAGGAAAAAATGAACCAAAACTGTAAATAATGTCCACATTAAAAATCTGTTTTTACAAATGGTAATTTGTTGTTTTACAACACGTTACTACAGTATTACACCAAGGTTGAATTGTATTTTATCTGAAATCACTAGGGCTGGACCCGAATATCCAAATATTCGTTCGCTACAGCGGTATCAGGATATTAATTTTGGTATCCGAATACCACCCCACCCCCCCACTCGTCTCTTCCCTTCGCCTTCGGCACACATCGGCTCATCCCGTGGTATTCGTGTTCGGCTCATCTGGGCTCCTCCATTCGTGTTTGTTACCACCACCCGAATGGCCAGGTTGCTGCCGACTCTGACGTCACGCTTCACTTCGTTGCATAAACACAAGACAAGATGCTGAAGACCTCCACTGTTTGGGAATTCTCCCCCCTCCCCGGTCGGACGTTACGGGACGGAACGAATATTCGGATATTCGTCTTTAATAGGGCCCAAATATTCAGAGGCCAGAAACCACTATTCGGGTCAGCCCTAGAAATCACCTTATCCAGTGGCAGCTGGTGGTGAAATTTGTTGGTTGGGCTAACAAATGCATAATACCGATTAAATGGTTAACACAGCTGCAAAAGCAACATCACCTATGATACACACAGTTCCATCAATTACAGGTACACTATACTTTTTTAGTGCTCTACATCAACACTCTCACTCACACACACACACCACTACAAAACGTGTTCCAACTGCAACGACTGCCCACAGATAGCCTGCTGCAACTGTCTTATTACAACTGTTTGGCGACATGTAGTGCAAAACACGCCCTGAGTACAACAGATAACCTCAGCAAACACAAGGTGTCACAGTCCTTTAACAGGTCAACATGGGCCTACCTTATTTAAAAAGAAGCTCACATCGACGGCCGATGTGATCCCAGTCTCTTAACTTCCAGCTTTTCCTCCAAAGACATTGAGGAAAATGAACATGAAAGCAAATAATCCACCTCGTTCATGCTAACGCCCGCCATAACTTAACCTTTTCTCACTGCGTCAAAGGCCTGTGGGCTGCCTGAAGTTAGCCCAAATGATCAGTAAATCACGGGGGCGGGACATGACACCTGTCAATCACTCACAATAACGAAATGAATGAAAGCGGACTGTATCTGCTGGGGCTGTAAAAAATAAGCCCATTTAGAGATATTCTATGTTTTTCTTTTGACTGATTGGTGCTGTTGCTACTTTTGTTTTCACCTAAACTTAAAACAATGTGTTGTAAGTTATTTAAAAAATAATTTTCTTATCTTTTTTGTGTTGGCCTGGGAGGGCTTAGCCCTGTTAGCCCATTTATACCAGCCGTCCCTGACCTTATCCCTTGCTGGCTGACAGTGTCAGCTTGTTCCAGTTTTTCAATAAATCTCGTGTGTTTCTTGCATTGAGGAATTTGTAGCTCCCTGTAACAAGTTTTAGCTAGTGTGAAAGAAGAAACACCTGCAGAAAAATAAGAATTGAATGCAAAAAAAAAAACATATGTTTTTTGACCAGTTAATCTGGGTTGTATTTACTTAAACATAATGGATATTCCATGGATATTTATGTTAATGAAATGGTCTGAAATAACAGGAAAATGCTTACATTTCTGTCAAGTAAGGTAACACCGACTAGATTCCTTTACTGTATAAAGACTAAACATGAAAAAGCCTGAAATCAGTGTGGTGATTACACTGAGAGAAGGCTGACCCATCCGCAGGACATTGTTCGTTATGAAGTTGAAAGTTGCTTCTTCTTTTTTTGCCAGCAACAGAACCCATATGTGACATTCAGACCTGTCCTGTGCACAGTTAATACAGCCCATCAAATCTTGCATTAACCAATAAAATCAGAGTTGACCACTGAGCTCGAACAACAAACCAAATCATCTCCCAGGCAAATCTCTCTTTCTTGTCTGACTGAAAGCACACATCCTGTCCTGCAGCTTGTTGAACGAGTCACTATCCAACATCAAAGAGGAAATGAGCCCTGCTAACATTTTAGTGTCAGTTGCCTACTATACAAAAACACGTGAACATACCTGCAAATGTCACTCTGGTCTTTGATTAGTCAAATTTCCACCACAGGAACTTTCTCTTGAGGCTAAGTCAGCTCCTCTACCTGCGTTTTCATCAGAGAAACCAGGTGCAATGAAAATTGCAGCTTCTCAAGTGTAAATATTTCCTGAATTATTTTCTAGTCTTACGAGAGTAAACTGAATGAATATCTTTGGGTTGTGGGAAAAACGAGACATTTTTCACCACTTTCTGACATTTTAAAGACCAAATTACTAATTGACAGAAAATGATCCAAATAATTCTTTGTTTCCACCCAACTTCAGGTTGTGCCAGGTAACCTAATTTTACCAGACAAAAGAGAAAAACAAGGTAAAGTTACAATTATTTCCAGAAGATACTGAGCTGTAAACAGAACAGGCCCCTGTTTAATAGCGGGGCTGTTTGGGATGAAGCTGATAGCATCGTTCCTACACAGAACTGGAGTTACATCAAGTAGCTACTGCTTGTCATTGTATTAAATTGAATTAAATTTCAAATCAAATTTATTTGGCCCTGGGGGGCAATTCAAGGCACGCTGAGCAGTTGGAAGAAACAGTAGCACCAACAGTACAGTAGTACTAGCAGCAGCCATGTGGTAGTAAAAGTATTAGTATTAGCACACTGTTGTTGTTTTTGTTTGGGAAAAAATTATGATCGAGTCATTGTAGCAGCTCTTAGTTGGTTTAAAACTCCAGCTGACTTTTTAGAGACACACCAGCGCATGAATATAAATGCTCCGTCGACCTAAAGACACTAGTATAAGCTCAACACAGGAGAATAAATCAAGCTCTAATTCCGTAGAAAATTCCTAGAACTTAAATTTCAGGTGGAAACGCAGCTTTCTCTGCTGCTGTGTTCCTTCGATCGCACCATCAACTCGCTCTATGCTAATGACATCAAGCTACAGCACAAGTTTGTTTACTTCATCATGTGCCAGCTGCAGACAGAGGAAACTGTACCATTAACAGAACTAGGGCTGAGTACCGAACTTCGGTTCTTTAATGGCACCGACCGAAATGTTTCGGTACTAATGAGTATCGAAATAAGCCTCGTCTTTCGGTTCCATGTTCCGGTACTTATCACGTGATTATGATAAAGCAAACCTGTGATTGGCTGTAACATTACACGTGATTGCGGCAAGCCGGAAAAAAGCATGCTGCCCGTTCACAGACAGGTTTCACGTTAGGTACATTGAATTTACTGCAGTTGTGTAGCATGTCGTCGAAGTGGGAAAAGATGCCTCTGAGGTCTAAAACGTGGCTCTACTTTTGTAAAATGGACGCTGTAACAGGAGAACCTGTCTGCGGCTCTGCTCAGCACAATAACCACGGCAGTTCGGCCAATGCAGACAAAGTCTTTTATTCACTACACCGTCTCAATGTAAATAAAACGGTCTCTCTTCCTTGCCCGGCGCTACACCGGACCTCGTCCGGTAAACAGTCTCAACGTCAGCCGGCTCTCCGCCGGTTCTCCTCCGGTAAACAGTCTCGGTGTCAGCCGAATCTCCACAGGATCTCGTTCGGTAAGCTGCCCGCTCCACCGGACCTCGTCCTGTCCGCTGTCCTCCGCTCGTCCGTTCCCCCGTCCTCTCTGTCCGTCTGTCTTTTGTCCTCTGCTTCAGTCTGTTACTGCCGAGAGAATCAGGTGAGTCTAATTGGTGCCAGCTGCGCTAATTAACCTGACGCTGGTTCCACACACTCTCCTCCACACCTCTCCCCTCTGCAGCTGAGCTCTCCCACGCCCATCGCCACAGACGCCAATAGTGCGCGGTGCAGTATATGCCAAAGCGGGTGGTAAACTCCATCTAAGGCTAAATACCGGCACGAGACCGATAGTCGACAAGTACCTTAAGGGAAAGTTGACAAGAACTTTGAAGAGAGAGTTCAAGAGGGTGTGAAACCGTTAAGAGGTAAACGGGTGGGGTCCGCGCAGTCCGCCCGGGAGATTCAACTCGGCGGGCCAGGGGCGGCCGCTCGCGGGACCTCTCACCGGGTGCGGGCCGTCCCCCGCCTGGCGCATTTCCTCTGCGGCGGTGCGCTGCGACCGACTCCGGGTCGGCCAGGAAGGGTCCGGGGCCGAAGGTGGCTCAGAATGTACTGAACTGTACATTGCTTGCAAATGTTCTTTTGCACTGGAAATCACTGGAAAATTAAACTCAAGATGTGAAAAGTAATGTGTAATGCAATTTTCATTCTGTTAGAGTATATATTGTAAAACTGGTATCGAAAAAAGTATCGTTTAGGAACCGGTATCGAAGTGAAGGTATCGGAATTGGTACCGGTATCGAAACTTTTAGATTGATACCCAGCCCTAAACAGAACATTTTCCAACATTATTTGAAGTGAGAAAGGATGACTAAATTTGCACTTTTTCTGTTGTCTCCCACATCCACAACCCCTCGTCTTCTTCAAGGACTGTGCTCCATATGACAAAGGAGCTTTTCGGATTGAGATTGTCTTCCCCGGCGAGTACCCCTTCAAGCCTCCCAAGATCACCTTTAAGACAAAAATCTATCATCCCAACATTGACGAGAAGGGCCAAGTTTGCCTGCCCATCATCAGCGTGGAGAACTGGAAGCCGGCCACAAGGACCTGCCAAGGTGAGCCAAGGGAGGGAGCGTCTATGTTTCACTGCTGACGTCGGATAGTTGTCTTGAAAATGTGGCTTTTCTTGCTGGTATTTTTGATGCTTTATATTTAATGTAAATGGTTGTATTTATATAGCGCTTTTATCCAAAGCGCTTTACATGATATGTCACATTTACCCATTCACACACACATTCACACACTGATGGTGGAAGCTGCCTTGCCAACCCGGTCTCACGGGGATTCGTGAAACTGTGACGTAAGTTTTTGTTTCGGTTTCGTGCGCACCAACACGATGTCGTCATGTTTTTCGTGCAGCTCACCACGAACGAAACCCGCTGTGGTAATCACATCTGAAAGTGGTTTATACCGGCGGATTCATGATGATCTAAGCTGTCCATCGGTGTTTGCGGCAGCGGCCGCCGCTGCGGCCGCCAGACGTTCTTTAAGTTCCTATGCGAATTCGTCGGATTCATGACGATCTAAGCTGTCCATCGGCTTTTGCGGCCGCCGCCGCCGCCGGATGTCCGGCGGCGGCGGCGGCCGCAAACGCCGATGGACAGCTTAGATTCGGCGGATTCATGACGATCTAAGCTGTCCATCGGCGTTTGCGCACGAAACCGAAACAAAAACTTACGTCACAGTTTCACGAATCCCCGTGAGACCGGGTTGGCCATGCAAGGCGCTAATCACGACCCACCAGGAGCAATTATGGGTTAGCTGTCTTGCTCAGGGACACCTTGACATGAGCACGACGGGCCGAGGATCGAACCGGCAACCTTCCGGTTACAAGACGGCCACTCTACCCACTGAGCCATGCTGCCCCCCATGTATTGTAATGTATTTGCATTTTGTAACTGTTTGCTGAAGTCCTCTCCAGGAAACCACATAGACAAGTTTACTCACAGTTGAGCAGCTCTAATCTGTATATGCAGCTTTTCTGAAACCAATGAGAGCATCCACCATGCAGTATTTCTCCTGTGTGTGGAGGCCAGTACTAGATACGAAAGCCCTACAGGTTTTTTTTTCCACAATTAGTTGACTAAATGATTACTGTAAATATTGTTACCTTCACTATTCAGTACCAGAAATAAGTCAGTTAAAGTAGTAATCAATATACTATTAATTTACAGCGCTGATTAAAGGTTGTGTCTGAAGAGGAGACATGAACCTCCTCTTATCAGGATAACGTCCAGATGCTGTAAATCAGTAAGGTTACATATAACAGAACTTAGTCCTAGAAAATGATACTATACATCTGTAAGTTTGTGTTCAAATTAAAATGGTTAGGATATTAAGAATCTGATTAACTATTTACCCTCTGAAGCCCAACACACGCCTCCGGGTTTGAACGGCACGTTATCTTTAAAAGGTAGCCAAAATTACACTGCTTATCAGAGCCAAAAACTGTAAAACAGCTGAAGAAACGTATTGTCAGATTTTCAACATTGTGATGATGCTTGAACTATTCATCTCTGATGTGCTTCTTCATCAGAAGAATCAGCCACATCTAAGCTTACATGTGATATTACATCAGATGTTTTACGCGCGCGGGGGGGCGCGGTGCGGCGGAGGTGAAGTAGTGGCGGCTTGTGACACAGACGGCCCGAAAATTCGGATCCTTTTTCATTTTTAGAAAGTTCTGGCCAACATTTCCTGATGACAGATTGAACCCAGTGTAAACCGACCTTCGTTGCCTTCGTTTTGTCTTCAGCAGAGGTCTTCGGCATCTTGTCTTGTGTTTATGCAAGGAAGTGAAGCGCGACGTCAGAGTCGGCAGCCACCCAGCCATTCGGGTGGTGTTTACAAACACAAATGGAGGAGCCGAAATGAGCCGAAGAACACGGTGGGATGAGCCGAAGTGGGCCGAAGGCGCAAGGAAGAGACGAGCTCCGAATATTCTGGGGGGAGGAGGGAGTGATCACATAGACATATGTGTATATGTTTATGTGATCACATGATGAGATGAGCCGATAAGTGTCGATGTAGGCCGAAGGCGAAGGGAAGACGGTAACGCGGCATATTCTTTCCGCCCGGTAATGTCCGACGGGGGGGGGGGGGGGGCGAATATTCGGATACCAAATTAATACCCGGATAGTGCCGTAGTGAACGAATATCCGGATATTCGGGTACAGCCCTAGTTTCCACAGAGCAGACAAGACCACAAGAGGGACTGAGAGGAAAATAAAACATACTGACTGCATTTAATCTTATCAGTTAAAAACTGCTCCATTTTACTGCTATAGGAGTGTTTTGTCATTTTTAGAACAGTCAGACTTTTAATTTCCATTGTATTGACTGAGAATTCCATCATCTGTAACATCACTGGTTATGTGAACAACTATTTGTGTGTAGAAATGACTTGTGTTCTCTTGTGTCCTGCAGTGATTCAGTGTCTGATCGCTCTGGTGAACATCCCTCAGCCTGAGCATCCGCTGAGGGCCGACCTGGCAGAGGAATACGCAAAAGATCGCACCAAGTTCATGAAGAACGCAGAAGAGTTCACAAAGAAACACAGTGAAAAGCGACCTGTGGACTGACAACACAACACTGACCTGCCACCGGCCTCCTCTCTGTTCCTGTTCCAGCCTCTCTCTGTTCTTCCCCCACGACATTCACAGAGATGTACCTGCATTGTTTAGCACTCTCCAGCCACTCCTCCTTAATAGAGGCTTGTGTTTCTGTTTCACTTTGCCAAAAAAAAAGCAGGACTTTTTGGTGAATAGGCAGGCTCCGGCCTCTAGGTGTCACCTTTTGGTTCTTATTGACTTCTTTCTACTGATTTCTTTTTATAAAAAGAATAAGAAAATTGTCAGAGGTGGCATCCTGGAAAGTCAAATCAGAGAATTAAAAGTGCTGTTCTGCTTACTTATAAATGTTGAATGTTTTCTCGGATTAATCATTGGCTTATGCAGACCTGTTTACACATTTTTAGGCTTTGTTTGAAAATGAGCAGCATCTGATGCTGGTATTTGAATCTGTTGCCCCCTCCCTTTGTTTTTTCTTTAGTGTCTTTAGCTCTGCAGATACACTGTACTCTGAGGTCATGTGTTTCAGTACGTACAAATTAAAGTTTGTTACTGATGCTGAATCTAAATGTAAGCAATGAAGTTTATGAAAAGGCATCAACATTACAAGTCATTCGAATTGTTTTTGTATTTTGAAAAAAAAAATTACATTTAATTAAAATTCTTCCACCTCTGTTGGCGTCCTCGGAAAGTGCATATATTGAACATTGATGGAAAAGCAGGTGTGCTTCTGTTTCATGAGCTACTGCATGTCTGGATGGCAGACATGGTCCTACAGGCACCTATGTTAGTTTTGTCTTTTAACTCTCTGTTAAAGGTTATCCAGCTCTGCAGAAGTCAGACTTTGGCTTTAAAATTGTTTCTCTGTCAGACTTTATCCACTTTATTTCTACTCATCACAAAACTCAACAAACACTGACTGGTTCCAGTATTTCAGTGAACAGCAGTTAAACAGCTCAATGTCAGCAGCCAGTTTATGTTTCTATATCCATTCTAATTGTTGAACATAAATGCCAAGCAGAGAAAAACCAATGTAGGTGCTAAAAGGGCATCAGGGTTCAGTGAATGGGAAGTATGAAGCACCAAAGTATTTATAGCCACACAAGATCTTGATTTATAGTGCATCTATATTTGACCAATCGGCTTCTTCTGGAAATGTCATAACAGCAAACAAAGTAAGACATTGTGTTGGAGATGTTCATGATGTAATACAGCTTTTTTTTTTTTTTTTAAACAAAACAATTTCTTCTGAAATTGTTGCCAGTTTTTGAGAAAATGCAACTTCTATCACATTTCAAATGATCTTGGTAATTTCCACCATGTTTTAGAGTGTTCATGTCGTCTCCAGCCAGAAGAAACCTATTGATCAAAGAAAGATTCACTGTAAATCAAAATTTGACATTAGTAGGAGTCATTTTCGGTGTAATTACACACACACGTAGAACAACTGTAATTATATGCAATATCCAAATAAACTTTCTGAACACGACAGTTCAGACTCCCTGCATATTGCAATAACATACACTACCGGTCAGAGGTGGGTAGAGTAGCCAAAAATTGTACTGAAGCAAGAGTAACGTTACTTCAAAATAATATCACTCAAGTAGAAGTAAAAAGTAGTCATCCAAAAAATTACTCAAGACTAAAAAAGTATTTGGTGAAAAGACTACTCAAGTACTGAAAATACTGAGTAACTGATGGTAATGTCCGATTTATTTATTTTTTTTAGAAATGATGTGATCAGAGAGACGAAAATGTAAAATAATGTGCAAATTCTGGTATTTCCAAATAATAGAAAAAACTGCAAAAATAAACATCTTTACAAAATGACAAGTCACAAAAAACACAAATTTCCAAATCTCAGTTTTTCACAACATAAAGCTTTTGAAACAAACACCTGTAGTAAGGTAATGTTTGTATGTTTGAACAGTGCAAACTACTTCCAGTGATAAGATATACTGCTTGCTCATAGAGTCTATGACATAGACTGTATGTGAATGCTGTACCCCCCCCCCCTTCCCCCCAACATTTCAGTATTTTCCATAAATACCTGCATAATTGAAATAACTCCAGCAACCACTTTGTTACATTTGTCTTTGAGGATTTTAATGCACACACTCAACAGCTTCAAGTACACCACATCAGTCAATTAAACAATAAAAAGTGCTTAAGCAAAAAAAAACAACATATCGTCATAAATTATCCATTCACTGAACAGAATTACAATCAGACACTAAACTCTATTAAATGTCAAAACAATCCACGTGACTCTAAAAACTCAACAGCTTTACAAACTCTAAGATTAAACTCTCCACAAGGATCCATAATAAGCTAGACTTCTACATGACAGCTTTAATGATTCTTCATGTACTTCCTGAAAAGTTTGGTCAATAACAAAGACAAAAACTAATATTTTCAGACAGACTTTGTAATTTTTCTGTTCACATGTTGTGTTGTTGTAAACTTACTCTTTCAAATAAATACCCTCCTAACCCCCTGGAAACCAGTGTTTGTCCTGTTTTTGTGTCGCTCCTCGGCGACCCCAGACAGCCGGGTCATAATGTTTTTAGAGCAACACAGCATACTAGGACGTTTTTACAGTGAAGATTCTACTATGAAACCAGTTTGACATGTTCAGGCATTCTTTGTGTGAAAATTCCGAGATTTCAGGTATCAGAAGTGGTTTTCAGTTTTCTTTGTGAACTTTCTGCTTCCACTTTAAACTAAATTTACTTCACTAAGCCAGCCCTTTGGACTTCCAGTAAGCTGTGTTCCTATTGGCTGTCCAGGTGGCTGCTTGGTGTTATCAGAAACACCAGAGCAGCTCAGTGTCTTCCTGCTTTATGATGAGTCAAATATTTTCTCTGCTTCTCTCATGGCTTAAAGTATTCCGGCACCGTGCTGGAATTCCGGCGTGCGGTGCCGATGTTTGGCTCGAGAAAAAAAAAAAGATATTAGTTCGTCTACCAATGGAATCAGGGGAATGCAGCTTTTGCTTGCAACCAAACTAATAACACCAGCCAATGGGAAGTAGAGTGGGGGCGGGTCTTAGAAAGAAGTTGAGATCCAGCTGCGGGTGAGTCCTTTGTTGTCATGGTTACAGTGACGTCGTGGTGCGATCTTGCAGTGATACAGAAATCCTTAACAAATCCACTGATCCAGACTCAAAAAGCCACATCACTGCCAAAATCTAAACAGGTGGTCCTTGTGCAATTTCTGACCTTTCATGAAAATTTCATCCAAATTCCTTATTTCACTTTTTTGAGTAATGTTGCGCAAAGACAAATAGACGGAAGGACAAACGTACGCCGATCGGGCCCATAACTGCGCCACGTTCCTTGGTGGACTGAAAATAAATGGCGCTTCCCGTGGTTGGAAGAGTTAAACAGAGAGGGCAAGCCCTTTGGTTGCTGGTTCAAAACAATGAAGGAGCCCTGTGCTTGCTTCTGTACTATGTGCTCAAAAAAATTCATGTACGCAACTAGCGGCAAAAAGTGCTGTCAGGTCACAAGTCAGACCCTGGCCTTAGAGCTGCTGTCAGCTCTGAAGAGGCATGGCCATAGACTGTATATAAAGATATAAAAAGATTTATTTACAGTTTATGGGCATGACAAGGGGGGCTCGAGCGACTGGGAGGAAAAGGTCCGTCTATGCGGAACTAATTAGCTGAACTATTGTTTTAACATCGGCATGTTTTTCGCAGTGCACAAACTGTGCTGGACGTTCGCGTTCGTTTGGACTCGGACATACAGACTCCCGAGAACGGGAGGACACATCGTTAATGTGCAATTGGAACACCGGCGTACTTGATCACTTCACCACCTGGGTCTGTCTAACCCGGGATGACTTTACAGAGTGTAAAAAACTACAGAGAAGACATTAACTGTAAATTGTACATGTGTAAAACTGTAAATTTTAAATAATTTCTCGACCATGACAAGTTGTTTTGATAATAAGTAAAATACTAGATTGTTCAGTTCCAGATACCTGTGACTAAATGTTATATTCCTTTGTAGATCAACTCTGATCTGGCAGTTATGTAAATGATAAACTGAGGCACAATACTATTGAAATTGAACTTGCTTCTCTTATAAAATTTCGATGGGTTCAGGAATTGTTGTTGGGTTCCGGAATGTTGTTGAATTCTAGAATGTTTGAACATTGCTGTCTGGTTGAAGAATGTGACCTGAGGCCAAGATTTGAAAAGTGCGGAAGATTGGAACAATGTTGATGGTTTCCGGACTGTTGATGGGTTCCGGAATGTTGATGGGTTCCAGAATGTTGTTGGGTTCCAGAATGTTGTTGGATTCCTGAATGTTGATGGGTTCCAGAATGTTGTTGGGCTCCGGAATGTTTGTTGGATTCTAGAATGTTGAAGTATTCCGGATTGCTATCTGGTTGCAGAATGTGGCCTGAGGCCAAGATTCGAAAAGTGCGGGAGATTGGAACAATGTTGATTGTTTCCGGAATGTTGATGGGTTAAAGAATGTTGATGGGTTCCGGCATGTTGTTGGATTCTAGAATGTTGAAGCATTCCGGAATGCTGTCTGGTTGCAGAATGTGGCCTGAGGCCAAGATTCAAAAAGTGCAGGGGATTGGAAAAATGTTGATGAGTTCCGGTATGTTGATAGGTTCCAGAATGTTGTTGGGTTCCGGAATGTTGTTGGATTCCGGAATGTTGATGGGTTCCAGAATGTTGTTGGACTCCGGAATGTTTGTTGGATTCTAGAATGTTGAAGCATTCCAGATTGCTATCTGGTTGAAGAATGTGGCCTGAGGCCATGATTCGAAAAGTGCGGGAGATTGGAACAATGTTGATGGTTTATGGAATGTTGATGGGTTCCAGAATGTTAATGGGTTCCGGAATGTTGTTGGGTTCAGGAATTGTTGTTGGGTTCTGGAATGTTGTTGGATTCTAGAATGTTTGAACATTCAGGAATGCTGTCTGGTTGAAGAATGTGACCTGAGGCCAAGATTTGGAACAATGTTGATGGTTTCCAGACTGTTGATGGGTTCCGGAATGTTGATAGGTTCCGGAAGGCTGTTAGGTTCTGGAATTGTTGTTAGGTTCCGGAATGTTGATGGGTTCCAGAATGTTGTTGGGTTCCGGAATGTTGTTGGTTTCTAGAATGTTGAAGCATTCCAGAATGCTGTCTGGTTGCAGAATGTGGCCTGAGGCCATGCAGGGTTCTCACCAGGATTTTTTTACAGCATAACGGCAGGTCCTCCCGCACGCGCACACGCATGTGCACTAGCCTTCATTAAATCTCGCGAGCGGACGGCCCAGATGTCAGCCACTGAGCGTCACATAGATGCTCCAAATGCTAGTGATTTAAGTCACTATTCACCATACATGGCATCACGGAAACAACCGAAACATGCTAATTGTAACCCCGAGATTGGAAGCGACTCTTAATTTTAGACGGGAACGGGTCAATCAACAGGAAAGTACGGCTGAGGTGGGGAGACATAAATTAATCTAGATAAGCACCCAGTTGATAAAAACAAACGCACATGGCGTTATCTTTCAAAATAACAGCGTAGTGGCCCTAATCACAGCGTAATCTTTTAAACTGACAGCGTAACGGCCCGTTACGACAGCGTAATGGCCTGTTACACTGAAATGTGCTGGCGATGAACCCTGCCATGGTTCGAAAAGTGCGGGAGATTGGAACAATGTTGATGGTTTCCGGAATGTTGATGGGTTCCAGAATGTTGATGGGTTCTGGAATGTTGTTGGTTCCAGAATGTTGTTGGGTTCCGGAATGTTGTTGAATTCTAAAATGTTTGAATATTCCGGAATGCTGTCTGGTTGAAGAATGTGATCTGAGGCCAAGATTCGAAAAGTGCGGAAGATTGGAACAATGTTGATGGTTTTCCGGACTGTTGATGGGTTCCGGAAGGCTTTTAGGTTCCGGAATTGTTGTTGGGTTCCAGAATAAACAACAATAAACAACAGCCCGTCGGACGGCCGCCGGTGCCTACACGCGAAAGACATCGACCGGATTTTGTTTCCTTTTTGTCCCTTATTCATGACCATGGGACTCTCCTCAGCCACGGATAGCAGGTCACCGATAGAGGGTGCGACGACGACGACGACGACAAGGAGACGGGGATCCAGGACGAGTGGGAGGAAGAGGACAACGTGCTCCTCATGCTCACACCCCGCTCTCAGGACCCAGGGAGACCCTGAGGCTGCCGCTGCAGCTGCACAACAGCGACGACGACAAAGACAACAATGCCAACAGCGGCAACTGAGACAAGAACGACGAGAACAACAAAGAGAACAACGAGAACGCCGACAAGAAGAAGAACAGGAAGAAGAAGAACAAGAACAAGAACAACGACAACAAATAAAACCTCGAAAACCCCTTGTGAACGGGGAAAAAGTGACCGCTGCCGCCGCCACCGCCGCTGCCACTGCACAACAGCAACGACACCACCGCCGCCACCAACAATACTCACCACCACCAACAACAAGAACAAGAACCAGAATGGGAACGGGAACAACCTCAGAGTCCTAGGACCGAAACAGCCTTCTCATCCGGCCCTCCGCCAGAGTCGGATGAAGGAAGAACCACCGAGGTGCTGCGATTGACAACGCTCCAGTAGCAGCTCAATCCGCGATACGAGTACATCGGAGGAGGCGAACCAACCCCGAGGAGGAGCACTGCGCCCGACGACGACGGAGACGAGGACGAGGACGAGGGCAGCCCTCTTCTTCGCCTCCACCCGGCTCCGGGACCCACGGCCTTCGCCAAAGATGCAGCCAAAGACGTAGTCTCCATGTTCCTGGCATTCATCCGCCCCAGAGATCCAGGACACGGTCATAGAGATGACCAATCTCGGGGTGGAAGGTAGAGGCCGAGCTCCGGACGGCTGGAGAACAATGGACGGGATGTGGTTTCGAGCTTACCTGGGGCTCACTCATTTCTGTCCGCTGTGTACAGGTCCAGAGGCGAGGCCTGCGAGAGCCTCTGGGATTAGGACACCGGACGACCGCTGCTGCGCTCTGGCATGCCACTAAAAACGTTCAGGGCGTACACCAGCACGCTGCGGTTCGATGACAGAAGGACCAAAGAGTCCAGGCGATGCCTCTCTTCAGACAAGTTGGCCGCAGCGAGACAAGTGTTGGATCTGTGGCGAACCAGGTTGCCGGACATGTACGTCCCGGGCCCCAGACGTGACCGTAGACGAGAGGCTGGTCCCGTTCAGAGGTAATTGTTGTTGTTTTCTTTTCTTTTCTTATTCGTGTGTGTGTGTGTGTGTGTGTGTGTGTGTGTGTGTTACAGCTGTGTCTTTGGTAGCTCATAATGACATTTAAAATAATAATAATGACAATAATAATAATAATAATAACAATAATAATAATAATATTAATAAGCATTACTGTAATCGCTGTTTATTTTTCTTTTCCTTTCTTCTCTTTTCTCTCCTCTCCTGTGCTCTCCTCTCCTGTACTCTCCTCTCCTGTGCTCTTACTCTCTGATGACACCGCCGCCGCAGGCCAATGTCCGTTCAGGCAGTACATGCCAAGCAAACCGGCCAGGTAACAGACTCAAGATATGGGTCACCTGTGATGCCAGGTCCAGCTACGCGTGGTAGATGCAAGCGTACCTGGGAAAGCACGACAAATGGAGTCCGCCTGAGAAGAACCTGGCTTGTCGCGTCGTCATGGATCTGACTCGGGGGCGGCTGGGTCCGGGTTGGACCGTGACGTGCGACAACTTTTTCACATTGTGATCAAGCGGCTCGAGCGGTGGAAGAACAGTGGTACAAAGGCAGGCGGAGGCAGCATTTGAGTGGTCGACTTCTTTTCTTTTTTTTCCTTTTTATTTTCCAAATGTGCAAACATACAAAATATCAAAGTGCAAGTGCAAAAAGTGCAAGTGCAAAAAGTGCAGGTGCGTTGGAGGGTAGGATCAATGGCTTCTCCAGCAGCAGAACGCAGAACAACCAGACAGACAAACCGTTTTTTTCTGAATGAGGGGAACAGCCTCCTCTAATACTGGTCTGCTCAACAGGAATAAACCAATAAAACTCTGGAGGTAGATCACCTTATCCTTAGCTGTTACCACCTAAGTTAAAAACTCTCCATCATAAACCAAAACCCAGAATAAAGTAAACAAAAATGACTAATGCAAACTAACCCAACTAAACCCACCAAACTTAAACCAACAACACAATATAAAGTTAAAAGTATTGCAGCCACCCCTTCCGTATCCCTCCCCTTGGTTCAGCCCGGAACAGTCTTTTGGGCGTCTGGCTCCCTGGGGACTCTTTTGGCCAGACGCACCTGGACACAAGAGGAAACGGTAGGTTAACTGCACAGACCACTCATTCACACACACACCTCCACGACACTCAATACATTCACCGCATGCACACCACACTAAGAGAACCACCAATTTAAATTATCTCACAATATTGTACATTCCAATCTAAATTATGCTGTCACCTCCGCAGACCCGGCCGCCGCCATCACCCAAGGTGACGCCACCGGACCGGACCCACGGCCAACCTCAATAAAACTGTTTGGTTAATAAAATATTTAAAACCGACAATCGTGTACAAATTATTTACCAATTAGCTTCTCACAGTGTTGGGTGCATTAACATGCTAACTGAATGCATAAAGTGTCATGTGCAATGTGCAAACATACGTGACGGACGGCCCTGTTCGTCACACTTCCCCCTCCCTCTCCAAGGCGAAGCCTCCATCTCCATCCTCATTTCTTCTGGAGAGGCAGTCCGCTACCACATTTGACTTCCCAGGGCGGTACTGGACTGTAAAGTCGTACGGCTGAAGAGAGAGGTACCATCCAGTGATGCGACTGTTGGCATCCTTCATCTTATGCAGCCATTGAAGAGCACGATGGTCCGTCTCCAGGACAAAGTGGCGACCAAGCAGGTAGTACCTGAGAGAGTCAACAGCCCATTTTACTGCCAAGCACTCCTTTTCAACAGTTGAGTACCTGGTTTCACGGTCCAACAGCTTCCGACTGAGGAAAACAACTGGTCTCCTCTCCCCCTCCCTCTCCTGGATCAGGACGGCCCCCAGCCCACTCCGAGAAGCGTCCGTCTGAAGGATAAAGGGCTGACTGAAGTCGGGGCTGTGGAGGACTGGCTCTGAACAGATAACATCCTTAAGATCTTGAAATGCTCGCTCGCACTCCTCTGACCAGTGCACTTTATTGGGCGCTGCCTTTTTCGTCAAGTCTGTTAAAACTGCAGTTCTTTCAGAGAAGTTTGGCACAAATTTCCTGTACCAACCCGCTAGTCCGATGAATCCCCGCACCTGCCTTTTTGTGGTGGGGACCGGAAATGAGCGGATGGCATCCATCTTCTCCACCCGTGGCTTTATCTTCCCAAAGCCGATTGTGAAGCCCAGATACTGGACTTCGCGGTGGGCCACAAAGCATTTGCGGGGGTTAATGGTCAGTCCAGCTGCTCTGATCCTCTTCAAGACCTCCTGGAGGTGATACAGATGTTCTTCCCAGCAACTGCTGTACACGATCACATCGTCCAGATAGGCGGCAGCAAAATCTGTCACATCCCTCAACACGTAATCCATCAGGCGCTGGAAGGTTGCTGGAGCCCCCTGCAGACCAAATGGCATTGCTTTAAACTGGTACATACCAAATGGTGTCCTGAAAGCAGTCAGTTCCTTTGCTTCAGGGGCCAGTGCTACTTGCCAGTAGCCTTTACTGAGGTCAACGGTCGTAATATATGCTGCTCCTCCCACTCTCTCCAACAGGTCATCGATCCGTGGCATTGGGTACGGGTCGAAATTGGACACAGCATTCAGATACCTGAAATCAATGCAAAAGCGCAGAGAACCATCCTTCTTGGGCACCAGCACGATAGGACTGCACCACTCACTACTGGACACTTCTATGATTCCCAGCTCAAGCATTAGCATGATTTCTTTTTTCAGAACAGACACCAAACGTTCAGGCACCCTGTAACTCCTCTGCCGGACCGGGGCATCCTTCTTCAGCCTAACTTTGTGCTGGACCAAAGAAGTAAAGCCCGGCGTCTCTTTGAATAGAGCAGGATCAAGCAATGGCTGGAGAGCTTTCTGCTGAGAGGGGGAGAGATGGGACAGGTCAACCCCAACAGTTTCCACAGCACTGGTAGGGAAATATTTCTCAGTCACTTCTTCGTCCTGCACAGCTCGAACCAACAGCTGCTGCGCTGGCTCAGGACGAACATGAAACTCTTTCAATAAGTTCACATGAAACCCCTGATGCTTCTTTTTTCTGTCAGGCATATAGAGTTCATAGGTTACTTTCCCCACCCTTTTTGTAACCTCATAAGGACCATGCCATTTAGCTAGTAATTTGTTTTCACTAGTTGGCAGTAATAACAGTACCTTTTGGCCTGGGCTGAAGACTCTCTCTTTTGCTTTCTGGTCAAACCACACTTTCTGGTACTGCTGCGCCTCCTTGAGGTTGTCCTGCGCCAGTGCCGTCATGGCCTCAAGCCGCTCCCTCATTTTCAGGACGTAGGCTATGATGTTGTCTCCCTCGTTCTCAGTCCGCTCCCAATAGTCCTTCAGGAGGTCCAATGGCCCTCGAACCTGGCGTCCATAAAGCAGTTCAAAGGGGGAGAAACCCGTTGATGACTGGGGGACCTCCCGATAGGCGAACAGGAGATATGGCAGCCATTGGTCCCAGTCAGTGCCTGTGCTGGACACAAACTTACGCAGCATATGTTTCAGAGTCTTGTTATAACGTTCTGTGAGCCCGTCCGTTTGAGGGTGATAAGGCGTAGTTTTAATGCCCTTAACTCCCAACAGCTGATAGACCTGCTTTAGCAACTTTGACATAAAATTGGTACCACAATCTGTCAGAACTTCTTTGGCAACACCCACTCTAGAAAATAACTGCAACAGGCAATTCGCCACTTGTTTGGCTTTAATTGTGCGCAATGGAAAAGCTTCAGGATATCTTGTAGCATAATCACAAATAACCAAAATAAAGCGGTTCCCAGAGGAACTTCTCTGAAGTGGACCAACAATGTCCATGCCAATCCTTTCAAATGGGGTACCAATTATAGGCAACGGCTGTAACTGAGCCTGTGCAACTCCTTTTCCCGCTGTTAACTGACATTCTTGACATGATTTACAAAATTCTGAAATCTGTGTGTACATGCCAGGCCACACAAACCGACTACCAATACGACGCAGTGTTTTTTGAAAAGCCATGTGACCGGCCCATGGAATGGAGTGCCCCAGCTCCATGACCTGCTGTCTGAACTGGTGAGGCAATGCGAGTGCTTCAATTTTGTCATTAATTTGATACAGAATTCCATTTTTGACAATATATCTGGCTTCATCCAAACATTTAGCTTCCCCCTGATCAGTCACTTTCCCAAACCAAGCTTTAAGCGACGGGTCTGCTTTTTGCAGCACCCCAATATCTATGGGGATGTCAAACTCAACAGGGCTAAGTGGTTTCTCAACCTTGTTCTGTTCTTGTGAAGAAAACGCAAATTTTTCCTGCCTTCTCTGGGCTTTTGTTTTTCTGGGCTTCCCTGGCTGAGCCTCAAACTCTTCCTCCCAGAAAGGAAGCTCCTCAAACATGACTTTAGCTTTTTGTGGTCTAGTAAGGACATTCACAGGGTTCACTGGTTCACTTTCTGACTTTTTAGGGACAGAATCAACCTTCTCTTCCTCCAACAGGTTACTCTGGGACATCAGATCAACTAAAGTGGGAACATCATTGCCAAGAATGGCGTCATAAGGCAAGTTTTCTGCTAAGGCTACATTCAACAGGTAAGTTTGCCCTCCTACTGTCAAATAAACCTCAGCTGTGGGGTACAAATGCTCATCTCCATGAATACAGGTAAGTGGTGTTTTATCTCTGGACCACCTCTCCCCTGAAACCAAACTGGAGAGGACTACAGACTGAAAACAACCGGAGTCCAACAAAGCCTCAACTTTCTGGCCATTCACTAACACAGGCGTGGTGCACCCCTTCACCTCTACCGATGGTGACACAACTGGACGTGGGACTGCGCACAGTAAAGAGGGTTTCACCTTTTGCGCTGGACAAAACCGCTGTATATGGCCTAAGCCATTACAATTATGACACCTCAAATCCTGACCTCGCATCTTAAAGTTTGAGCACTTTTTAGCTGGACCTGGCTCAACCTGTGGAGATGGCTCATCAACATAACCCCCTGGACCAAGACCACGCCTATCACCCCCAAAGGACTTACTCTGCTTGGTGAAGCGAGGCTCCTGTCCGAAGTCCCCAACTCTAGTCCTCTTTCGCGCCGACAGAAACGCCTCTGCCAGCCGCGCTGCTTCCGCCGCGTCACGTGGAGCCCGCTCGCGGATCCACACCTCGAGCTCTGGACTGACCATGCGGAGAAACTGCTCCAGGATGAGCTTCTCCAGCATGTCGCTCTTCTTGGCCTTCTCGGGGTGGAGCCATCGATGCAGCAGGTCCTTCAACCGGACATACAGCTCCCACGGCGTCTCGTCTGGCTCGATTTTCAGCGATCTGAAACGTCTTCGATAGGTTTCATCAGTTATTTCATACTTGGCAAGAATAGCGTCCTTCACCTTCTCATAGTCATCAGAGTAACGAATATCCATTTGCACAAAAGCGCTGCGTGCTTTACCTGTCAACAACGGCACCAGACGGACGGACCACTCCTCTTCTGGCCACCGACAGACTTGGGCCATCCTCTCAAACGTGATTAAAAAGTGTTCAATATCATCATTGGCCGTCAACACAGGCAGTTTCGCCTCCCAATGGGACCTATAACCATGGCCACCATAGCCGCCTGGGTCGGGCCCTTCATCTTTAGCTTCCTCACCGTCATCAATCAAAGGCTGAACGGCTATATTTCGTCCGTGCACATTTTGCTCGTATGACTCAGACTGCTTCTGCTGCTGCTGGAGTTTCTGGAACTGCTCTTGCATAAATCGCCAACACTGCTCCTGTTTAGACAATTCTTCCTCTATTTTCTTGTCTCTTGCATTCTGGTTTTCAATTAACATCTTAACCAGCGCTGACAATTCCTCCACACCTTCTTTAGGACCAACATTAGCGGCATCGGAGTCAGACCCTGCAGCGCCCCCGTCATCTGACTCCACCTTCTTCTTGTTACGTTTAGGACTCATTTTCTTGCTCTTGTACTCACTATGGCAGGGCAGGACTTCTGACACCAAACGTACTCACTGTGGCAGGGCAGCACTTCTGACACCAAATGTACTCACTGTGGCAGGGCAGCACTTCTGACACCAAATGTACTCACTGTGGCAGGGCAGCACTTCTGACACCAAATGTGATCAAGCGGCTCGAGCGGTGGAAGAACAGTGGTACAAAGGCAGGCGGAGGCAGCATTTGAGTGGTCGACTTCTTTTCTTTTTTTTCCTTCTTTATTTTCCAAATGTGCAAAAATACAAAATATCAAAGTGCAAGTGCAAAAAGTGCAAGTGCAAAAAGTGCAGGTGCGTTGGAGGGTAGGATCAATGGCTTCTCCAGCAGCAGAACGCAGAACAACCAGACAGACAAACCGTTTTTTTCTGAATGAGGGGAACAGCCTCCTCTAATACTGGTCTGCTCAACAGGAATAAACCAATAAAACTCTGGAGGTAGATCACCTTATCCTTAGCTGTTACCACCTAAGTTAAAAACTCTCCATCATAAACCAAAACCCAGAATAAAGTAAACAAAAAAATAACTAATGCAAACTAACCCAACTAAACCCACCAAACTTAAACCAACAACACAATATAAAGTTAAAAGTATTGCAGCCACCCCTTCCGTATCCCTCCCCTTGGTTCAGCCCGGAACAGTCTTTTGGGCGTCTGGCTCCCTGGGGACTCTTTTGGCCAGACGCACCTGGACACAAGAGGAAACGGTAGGTTAACTGCACAGACCACTCATTCACACACACACCTCCACGACACTCAATACATTCACCGCATGCACACCACACTAAGAGAACCACCAATTTAAATTATCTCACAATATTGTACATTCCAATCTAAATTATGCTGTCACCTCCGCAGACCCGGCCGCCGCCATCACCCAAGGTGACGCCACCGGACCGGACCCACGGCCAACCTCAATAAAACTGTTTGGTTAATAAAATATTTAAAACCGACAATCGTGTACAAATTATTTACCAATTAGCTTCTCACAGTGTTGGGTGCATTAACACGCTAACTGAATGCATAAAGTGTCATGTGCAATGTGCAAACATACGTGACGGACGGCCCTGTTCGTCACACTGCTGGCTTGCGACCCGCCTATTCAGAGAACGAGGACTCGCCATCCTCGGCACCCATCGGCGCAACACATCCGAAATACCGCCGGAAATGCGCGATTGCAAAGGCAGGGAGGCGTCCTCCTCAATCCTCGCGATCACCACGGAGCCCGGAGCCCGGAGGAGGAAGAGGAGGAGGAGGAGGCCCTCGGCTGGGACTGATATCATATGTGGCCAAGAAGAACAAAAACATCCTCATTCTCACCACGGATCAGAGCGTCACCGTCGTCCCTCCTGCCCCCGCCCCCCCGCCCCCCGCCGCCACCAATCCACCTGGGCTCGCAGCAGGAGTAGGAGGAGGAGGAAGAGGAGGAGGAGAAGAAGGAGTAGAAGGAGGAAGAAGAGGGAAACCCGCTGCCATTCTCAAGTACAATCGTACCAAGGGAGGGGTGGACAACCTGGACAAAGTCACGGCCACCTACAGCTGTTGAAGAAAAACGTGTCACTGGCCCATGGCGTTATTCCACAACATGGTGGATGTCTCGGCCTACAATGCGTTTGTCATTTGGCGTGAACTTCACTCTGAGTGAATGAGTGGAAAACTCAACAAGCGAAGGTTGTCCCTGGAACAGCTGGGCAGAGCCCTGATCCAGCCCATGTCGGGTGCGACGAGATGACCCTCTACCATCCCCAGGGTGCCAAATGTCCGCGACCGCGTGTTCGCCACCGCCGCTGCTGCGAATATTTGGATACCAAAATTAATATCCGGAGACCGCCGTAGCGAACAAATATTTGGAAATTCTGGATATTCGGGTTCAGCCCTAATTACCACAGACCCTAAAGGTGAACACCGTTGACACCCACCTGAGGGAGATGCTGCCTAAGATCTCAGGGCTCCTTGGTCATGGCCTTCATCAACTACGTCTTCTTTTGAAGAGGCCCTCAGATGCTGCAATCTCTGACCTTAAGGAGGAACTGCGACTTTCACTCTGAAAGGAGATGGTGGTTATTTTAAAGACCCAGCTCCTGGTGGCTTTGAGTCAAAGTTAAACATCGATCAAAACGGAACTACAGACAGTTAAATCTGAGTTGTCGGTCAGTATTTCAAACATCAAATCTGACATGGATGCCCTAAAGCACGCTGTGGGTGAAATGGAAACTTCAGTCTATGGTGTCTATGGAGTGAACAGGGATTGTCTGCAAATTGCAAAACTGCTGCAACAGCAAAGACACACAAATATTCAATAACTTCACTCTGATACACTGTAGTGGTGCCAGAATCACTGCAGCCTTCAACTGGCTTCTGTTGACACCAATGTTATTCCTGCAACTTCAAAGACAGCTACTTTAGATAAAACTGGGTTTGTAGCACATTGTCTACCTTTCAACAATGGGAAAGAGACATCGTTTATGTTTTGACAACCTATATCTAATGAGTTACTGAGGCCAGAAGTCCGAACCTGTGAATATCTTTCCAACTTTACTGAACTGTGGCCCCAAGCAGCCGTGGTGGGCGTCCTTTATTTTCATTTCTGAAAGGTGACAACCCTATCTACGACTCTAACAGTTATTTATACTACTATTGCTGCTTGTACTTTTAGTATTACTACTACCGCTTGTACAGCTATGCTACAGCTACTATTAATCATCTGGTATTTGGTTGTCAAGCTGCTAGCTCCCATTAGTGTTTTGCTAGTGGCTAACTAGTTAGCTCTCATAGACTGGAAGCTCTCAACAAGAATTAATAAGGAAAAAAGAGCCAAACCTATGAAAAGTTATTACAAGTGACCTTGTCTCAATCGTATGACGTAGTGTGCAACTGTATGCAGCACAGTGAGATGGTATACTTCTTGTTTCCGTTTTCACACCGTCTACATTCACGGTATGCTCTGAAACTTTGCCCACACTAGCTTAGCCTCGCCATAGCACACAGCTCAAAGAGGTATCTACCGATTCACATTTACAGTTCCCTCTACCGATTCATATATACGGTCACATCTACCGATTCATATCTACGGTCACATCTACCGACTCTCATCTATGGTCCTATCCACTGATTCATATCTATGCTCACTAGTTTGGTCTGGGGCAGTCTCGATGATGACATTTCAGTAGGGTGACCATACGTCCTCTTTTGCCCGGACATGTCCTCTTTTGAGAGGCTGTCCGGCCTGTCCGGCCGGCGTTTATAAAATCCTTCAAATGTCCGGGTTTTTGATCTTGCCTAGCTTGAGCGCGTCACAGACCAGTGTATTTATCATTCACGTTGAATGGTTCCTTTGGAAACACGCTCTGAGAGGCGGAGTTTGAGCCGAACCCCAGAACGCTCCACACTCACTCACTCCTCGCAGGCTGACAGGCAGGTAGGCACACTGAGAGAGAACACTCGAACCGAAAGAAAATGCCGAAACGCAAATGTCATTTCACTGATGGAATGCGAAAAAAGTACCCCTGTTTTCGTCCGAGTCGTGTCAAATGGGAGGCAGAATGTACAGTCTGCAAAGCTGGGACTTATGTCTCTGTAGCTAATAAGAGAAGGAAAAAGAAGGAAAAAAGGACTGTTGACTTGAGGCATTATTTCTATATTTTTTCATTTGCCATTAGACACATTATTTTGAAGAATGGGCTAACTGAACATTGAAGAATAGGCTACCTCTCTTTTTTCTTTTTGTTTAATATTTTGAGGCATTATTTCTATTTTTACATAATTGATAATTGGGAGGTTATTTTGAAGAATGGTACTCTACCTCACTTTTCCTAACTAGGTAAGTAAACAAACACAAGACAAAAGATGGAGATAGCCATGCTAATGCTATGCCAGTGTTTTTGGACACCGAAGCAAGATGAAATTTCTCAAAAATGCCTAAGTTTTTTTCATTCCCTGTCTGCTATGTGTGAAGAGTTTGTGCTGCTATGCCGCTAATGTGACTGCACATCTTGTGAAATGGACTCACGTGATTATTGTTGCTTCGTCTGATTGGTAAACAGTCATGTGGTAGATCCACTGGGGCATCTCTCTGCAAAATAAAGCAGATCTAATGTGGTAAATAAAAAAAGTAACAGTGGAGAGTAGCCCAGTGTAACGGAGTAGGAGTAGCGTTTCTTCTTCACAAATCTACTCAAGTAAAAGTAAAAAGTAAAGCATTGAAAAACTACTCTCAGAAGTACTTTTTTTCAAAATGTTACTTAAGTAAATGTAACGGAGTAAATGTAACTCGTTACTGCCCACCTCTGCTACCAGTCAAAAGTTTCAGAACAATCAATTTTTCTATATATTTTTATTGGAAATTATACATGTTACGTCTCGTATTTTGAAATGAACCCGAAGAACCCAAAAAAAAAATTAGAAATCAAAATGTATTCTAAACTTTTGACTCATCAAAGTAGCCACCTTTGGCAGGTATAACAGCTGAACACAGTCGTGGTATTCCTCTAACAGTGGAAATCAAATATTCTTCACAAAGTTCTTCCCAACTCTTCTGTAGAAGTTCCCATAAATGTTTGGCACTTGTAGATTGCTTTGCTTTCACTCTTCTGTCCAGTTAACCCCAAACCAGCTCCATGGAGTTGAAGTCTGGTGACTGTGCTGCCACTCCATGTTTTCAAGCTCACCATCTTGTTCTTTTTCCCTAAGGTACTTCTGGCAAAGCTTGAAGTTATGCTTTGGGTCATTATCTTGCTGTTGGATGAACCCCTGACCAACTAGGAACACACCAGAGGGTGCTGCATGGTGCTGCTGAATGCTGTGGTAGCCATTTTGGTTCAGAGAATCTCTCACTCTGTACAAGTCACTGACCCTGGATCCAACAAAACAGCCCCAGACCATCACACTTTCTCCTCCATGTTTGACAGTTGATGTCACACACCGAGGAACCATCCTTTCTCTTACTCGATGGCGTACAAAAATCCTGTGTGATGAACCAAATGGATTTCAAGTTTAGATTCATTATTCCATAAAACCTTCTTCCAGTCTTCAGTAGTCCATTGGCGGTGTTTCATGACCCAGGCATGCCTCTTTTTTCTTATTCTGATGTTTTAGCAATGACTTTCTTGCTGCAACTCCACCTGTCAAACCTGCAACTCCACATCTTCTCTTCACAGATGAAACTGAGACTTCTTACTACGACCACTATTAAGCTGTGCTTGAAGCTGTTGTCCGGTGAGCCGCCTATTAAGCTGTTGACTCTCAGAAACTTGTCTTCTGATTCTGTTGTGGCTTTGGGTCTTCCAGACCTCTTCCTGTTCCAGTTTCTGAGTGCCTTTTGATGGTAAAGAAAACTCTACTCACTGGCATCTTGACCTTCTTTTGCAATTGCAAGACCTACATTTTTAAGTGTTATGTTCATTGCTTTTTCCTCACCATTTTTATAGCAGCACACTATTTTCTGCAGTACAATACTGTTCAAATAATGCTCTGGAGGGTATGGTGCCACACTGTGTTCCAGCAGTACTTTTATGCAGACAGAGAGGGTTGTAAGTAATCAAGAAAAGTTGACACACCTGTAGGATTTCGTAGTACCAATTTTCGAGGCTTGATCAACCTCCATTGCTGCAGAACCGCTTTAAGTTGCCATTTCTTGTTCCCTGAAAAAGGCCTTTTTGTAAAATTCTGAAATGCATATTATTTTTCAGTTTTGGGTAACCTTATCTTTTTTTTAAACCTCTGGCATTTCACCACTTACCTTTGTACCATTTCAAGCTATTCATTGGACTTGAACTACTTCAATCTCATTTTTAAAAAAAAGGAAAAAAGTGGGGCATTCTAAAACTTTTGACCAGTAGTGTACATGAGAAGTAATAAAGTAAATCAAAGAGTCCAAATGTTTCATATTGTTTATTTAGTGAAGTCGGGGTTTACAGTTAACTTGAGGTAGAATTTTCCCCTAAATGCAGATCATGTCTACGATTATTTTACCATAAAGATTTGTGACCTTTGTGGGAGATATTAAGAGACGGCCTCCCCTGTCGTCTGAGCTCCTCCAGCAGGCTCAGCTTACACTAATGAGTCCAGCTTTCACTTCCTGAACTGAGCGATAGGGGCTGGGACTTTAATGTCCTGACCCTTCTCCAGCCTCTTTTCACACTCGATCAGGTAGTTTACCCCATCGACCAGCAGCTGAACCAGCTCCACCTGGAAACACACACCACATCTCATTTCTGCAGCATGATGGTGGCTCAAACAGCTGTGTATTAGACTGTTTTAGTATGTGAATGTTTTTACAATAAATACAACCTCAGATTTGCCCAGACGGTCATTGTTGGAGATGTCGAAGGTGTCTCCAACAGCAGCCGTGTCGACTCCTCCTGTGCCTCTTTTCTGCAGCCGCAGGTTGTCGAGGATTTTGGTAAAGCGTGGATCCTGCAGAGCGATTTTCAATCATTTATAAAATGTGATAGTCACATTAAAAGCGTATTATCAAGAGCAGAAATAAAGAATTATTATATGTTGGTTTCGTTGCAAAATTTTTGAACAATTCTATGTGAAAAAAAATGAATGTGGTAGTAGTTTTTTTAAAGGGTGATGTAATTTCCTACACCAGCTGGCTGCTATAGTTTTTGCCATACATGACTCAAACAGGAGGCCATTTTAGCATTTAGAAGTCTACAGTAAATGCAGTGGTATATGTTACCTTGCTGAGTTTTGGCAGGCGTACGTGCACACCAGCCCTGAGGCCAGTGCCCAGGTTGGAAGGACACGTGAGGACGTAGCCCAGATGCTCGTTCCACATGAACTCCCAGCCTCTCTCCTGGATCAGATGCTCCACCTGTACCACACCATGTGCAAAAAGTTGAAATGTATGGCAAAGAAGCAGGTACTGAGTGTGATGCATCCAAAAACCTAAAATACTTTAAGTTTATCAGACAATTTTCTTCCAGCTGCAGTCAGAGCAAGTCATCACTAGATCATATATAACATTAATTCTGTCTTTTCCTGTTCATGTAAACATGCAAAGACTGTATTCTGATTTTTTTCACCAAAACATCTGATGTGAATTTGCTGTTTTTATGTGCAAATCTGGTTTTGAAAACACTATCAATCAATACTCAATGTTCACTTATTTCTTTCCTTTCCAACTAAAAGAAACACACTATTCAGCACAAGAAATTACTGTGAATCAAAGTTTGGCATCGATGTAGATAATCTGGGCCTAACTGTACATCCCCATCACTAAATGCTAGAAAAAAAGCTTGTATTGGTTCATATAAATAATCAGAATGATAAATGTGTTTACTTTATAGACTCCAGTGTACCTGTTTGAGTCCTCTGCAGAATCTCTCAAACACTCTCTTCATGTTGCCTCCCTTCTCCATGGAGATGACTCTGGTGTGGTCCTCTTCATTTACCCAGATCAGGAAGGTCTTCTCATTGTTGTGCCTGCA
Organism: Acanthochromis polyacanthus; assembly: GCF_021347895.1. NCBI lineage: Eukaryota > Metazoa > Chordata > Actinopteri > Pomacentridae > Acanthochromis > Acanthochromis polyacanthus. The sequence goes on from NC_067130.1 coordinate 21,356,939, forward strand.
AAGAATTGGTTAAAGGAACTAAATAAAGAGCTGCACAGGTAAAACTCTACTTTCATGACTTCAGATTTCACTGTGATATTCATGCAGTGTACGGTTAATTTGAACATGCTTTTGTACCACAAAAAACACACATTATTTCTGTTGTTTTAAATGCCTTTTTGCCACCAACATATATAATCATAAATGGTCACACAGTAGTGGACATGCAGCCGAGCTGAATAGATCATACCAGATGCCTCTGGCGTCTGGCCAGTCTCTGGCCATAAAGGCACATGTCAACAGTGGAGAGACGGGCTTGTCAAACAAGAAGTGGTCCTACAGGAGGGGGAGGTGACGGAGGAGACAGAGGTAGAAGGATGTCAGAGTGTAGAAAGAGGACATGACACAACATTCTTATAGTGGGAAGGACAGCAACGGGCCTCACACACTAAAAGGACAAGGGAGGATCCAACAAAGTGTCTTCTCTCTGAGATGGGATTCACTGCGCAGTAATGTCCTTACCAGATCCCTCTGGCATCAGGCCAGTCTCGGGCCATGAAAGCCGAGGTGAGTAATGGAGACACAGGCTTGTCAAACAGAAAGTGATCCTTCATGTTGTCCAGTGTGAAATGATCAAAGCAAAAACATCCATAACTGACTGGAACTCGTCTATATGCAACCACTACATTGTGTAGTCTATTTCATTTTAGTTTCTGCTAGGTGTTGTCCAACAGGTTCACTCTCTGAAACATAAAACCGGCTTTTCCAGTGTTTGTAACCCCTGTGGTCTCTGGGAGAAATGCTGTACGTATTAATCCCACATTTGTTGAGTTCTTGTAAAATAAATGAGAAGAAATTCAATTTTCTTTAAGTACCTTTAAATAATTTATTTAAATGCTTTCATTAAAGTCAAATTAACTTTTTTCAATGTAGATTAACTTTTAGCATATTTGAAACAGAAAAGAATACTGTGCTTGTGACAATAATCTACTTTAGGTGACAAATAGAGCAGTGACACAACTATGCTACAAACATGGATACATACTGGTCTAAATTAAATTAAGACCAAAATTTTACTTTGTGACATATAGTACCTTCAAATTTAAACAGCATTATGCCACAAATAAATGTAATTTCTGTCTAAATTAATAATTAGGCAACACCACATTTAAACAAAAACTGCAACTGTGCTCTGGCTGGCTAGGACTAGCGAACATAGCTAAATTGACTTTTATATGTAGCTTTAGCTACTTTTTCGTGTTTCTTGCATTTTTGTATATAACATTATTTATTTTTATGCTGAAATCTGTTGGTAAAGTGTGTTTTATATGTAACATACAATGCAACAACATTAAATTATGCAGCAACTAAATCTAATCAAAATGGAGCAAACAGTACAGATTAGTGCTGCTTAAAGCTAACTAGCCTAGCTGTGTGACAGCTGCCTTTGACTCCAGTGAAATTCACAAGAATTACTTTTATGTCATATATTTAAATATTTTGAATTAAGGGGGAATTCATTAAACTTTACCTCATTAGTTCAAATAACCTGAAAGCTCCAAAAATACATGTTTTCTCCGTGAATATTTTTCCATTTAGCTTGTGCGTCCTGAAGTATTTTTTTAGGTTTTTAAGTAATATGTGACAATAATTAATATTCACCCTCAAGAAGCATAAAATCAAGGTTTTGCAACTTATATAACTGTTATGCTGTTCAGAAAGAAAGCCTTGAAATTCAGCATTTCTGCATTTTCTCTGTATGAAAATGTTGATTTGGATCTCACTGTGTAATGAATTGACAGACTTTTGTAAAAGAACCCTATTTCAATTTTTTTAATCATTTTATTTATCCACTTATTTTTTGCCTTACTTCATTTTCATTGAAGTGCTTTCCAGCTGTAACTGATGCACAAAAAATGCTTTTATCATTTTGCATATTTCATATCAACATAAAAAATACTTGCAATAAGAGGTTAAGTATAATGTCAGGGCCTTTAAAGCTAAAAAAAATAATAATTTAAAAGTTGTCATCCATACCTAAAGTTATTTAATAAAAAAAAAGTCCAAAGCAGATTCAAATCTAAAAGTCAGTAACTCACATCAATGAGCTGCTGCTGCTCCTTCTCCGTCATGTCTCCCAGGCTGTAGTAGCGTCCAGCCAGGTCTCCCTTCAGGCCGGCCAGGGCCGTCACAACCACCCGCTCCACCTCACGACGCTCGGCCCTCGAGCAGGCCGGGGGGAGGCTCAGCCCACGGATGCTACGCCCGGTCCGGACACGGGATGACAGAACATAATTCTCATCAAAAATGCCATGGGTGAGCTGGAGATTGAGGATAAAGGTAGGAGAAAAAAATGATGATTTTATATGTGCAGGATCAACAGATGGATGGACAGTGATGGGATTGTGGTACAACCTTGGAGGCGTCCAGGTCAGTGGGATGTATCATGGTTCTGGGGTCATAGCCGTTGTGTCTGTCTTTGATGACGGGGTCAAAGAGGTCAGCAAACACCTGGTGACAATAGCAAAGTCAAGAAAGTATGTAAGTTTGTTTTCAGGAGTTAAAAATTAAACAGCACCCTTTAAAACACCCAGATATTTTTAATCGTAGAGACTCGACTTACTATTTAAGTGAATTTGCATTATATTTTATACTGTACCGACTTAACCTGAACATTTTAAATCAAATTCAGTAGTTTACAATTTTAATAATAAAATTAAACTCTGGTCTTTGTTATGCGTTACCTCGTAGCTCTCCTCGTCTCCAGCCACGCAGCCCACCGTCTTGATGAAAGGATGTCCGGGGTTGTCCACTCCAGTCTGGATGGACTGATCCAGGGTCCAGTTGTTGGGGGTGACCTTGTCCCTCAATTTGGCATAAATGGCTGGAGTCAGAGCTGAAGCCATGCAATTGTTGTGTTTCCTCAGGTCAGGGAAATCAGAGCTGCAGGAGAGGGAGAATTAAAGAGATTCCAATTCACCCAGTCCAATAATCCTGCTAATAAGGACAGCCTGTGCATCACTGATGTAGCACAGACCTACAATGCAGCCACACCCAGTGGGAATGTCAGGTGTAGGCTGAGGTTCAAAAGTTTTGTACCTTTAAAACCACAAATGCCAGTGTCGTTTTGTTTTTCTCCTTGCAAATCTTGTGTGGAGTTACTCTTTAAATGGTCACAAACAAATCTCCTGTCAGAACAGACAAGTTTTCATAACCAAACTATGCACATTATAAGGACTTAAGTCACCTTTTTTGTATAGCACATCAAAAACAGCATTAGACAAAGTGCTTTCCAGTAGAGAAATATGATTAACAATTATACATTTACTTAACACAGTCATACATTAACCCTTACAGTGTTTTCTTATATAAATTAATCCAACTAATTAAGATTTTAAGGGTAAGAACTTACAATATTATTATTATACAGAACTGCCTGATTGATTTAAATATTGAGATGAAAATCCTACAATATTATTTATTATATAAATAATCTGACTATATTAAACATAAAAGTTTAAACCCTCCAATATTAAATATAATACAGATTTACATAACATTCAAATATTAGGGTTAAAATCCTATATTATCTATCATACAAACTGAGCTGAGTAATTTAGATATCAAGAACTTACATTATTAGTATTTTACACATTTACCTGGCTAACAATTACAGTTAAAACCCTACAAAATTATACATGGAAAACCTAACACATCAAAAGATTGGAAACAGTCTATCATCAGTTATTGAAGGTATGTCACTATACAAGGTCTTTGGTACTTTATTTTCTGTGGATTTTAACAGGTGAAAATTTAAAAGAGGGAGTCCAGTCTAAGGAAAGTCTCAGGTCCACACCTAATATTGATTGAGACTTTTTCTTGTTGGCTCTGCTCTATGTGACATTAAACAGTTAATAGAAACTTTTCACAGCATTTTTTTTTGTCCAGCACTGTTTCTATATACAGCATATATATAGCAGTGAAGACTGAAAGAGAGAGGGAAACACAGTGTGTGAAGTGGAAAAGAGAGTGAGTCAAAGGTAACTCAGATGTAACTTGAGAGCCTGGCTGATCCTCCCGGATGTTGCCTGTCTATCCACCTCTCATACTCTCAGAAGTTCAGTGGCAGTGAGCTGATGAAAACCACACAGTCACACTGATCCACAAATGTGATTAATGCTGTAGCCTTCATGGAGGCATAGCACTGTACTTTGACCACATGAATTAGTTCATGAACATCACCTTTCACTTCTGTTCAGGAAAACATAGCAGTGAGTCATTCTTCTGAAATGTGCATGTGAAGCATGTATTCAGATTCTGTGTTGTCAAGCCTGATAATTATAGTGAGGACCGTTCACTGGCTAGTCCAGACTGTCCATCCACTGCACTCACAGCTTTCTGTGTAGTCCTGTGTTATTTTTAATGAAATGAAACCATTACATTTTTTCACCATTGTCCAGTATCAGCTGTGTTGCCCTGTCTTACCTGGGAGGATAGAGCTTCTTCTTGGCCTCAGCAGCCAGAGAGCTGTTTTCGCTCAACAAGAATCCGGTGGCCATCGTTCCTACACCCAAACTGGCCAACGCCACAGCTGTGTTGCGGCCAGAGAACAGGCGTGTGAAAGAGCTCGCCATCTTTCTGCTAGCTGGGTAACTCCTCGGTATCTCAGTAGCAAAAGAACTGAAAATAAAAATGACAGAAGAAGATTTGTTTATGAACTATGAATGAATAGAAACATTTCACGTCTCGCTCAGGCTTTACAGTCACAGGTGCATTCAAGTACTTATCTCGTCATAGCAAACAGAGCCTCCACTATAGTCTTCTTGATGCAGGCCACGGCACTATTTAATATGCCAAAATTTAGCAACATAACCAAACATAATTATTGAAAAACGTTTCAGGGGTGAAGTAAATCCAGAAAGGAATAACATATCAAGCTCTAACTTGGTGAACTCTGGTAGGAAACTTTGTGTCATTGACCAATGGCTAACTGTCTTAACAGTGTTGACCTTTGAGGAAGCACAGAACTGGATATGGCTGTTCTACCCTATGTCACAGAACGATGCAAAACAGATGAGGAACTTCTAAAATCTTAATTTTTTGCTTCAAACTAAACTAAAAAGGATTAAATACTACACTACTACACAAATTGCACTTGGATGGTTTTTGACCTATTAGCTTTAGCCTAAACTAATTTAGCTACACTTTGGCAATGACTAAGGGTACACTAGAACCTCAAAAACAAAAATTTGCTGTATTGTATAAATAATAGACAAAATAGCAACAGCAGATTGAGTACTCCTGCTAAAATCTAACTAACCTAGCTCAGCAGAGCAGCAATAGCTGTTTTACTCTTCATTCATTTATTATTTACATCAATTAAAATGAACTAGAAAATATGGGAACTTGATATGAACAGCTAAAATTGCTAGAAACTACAATAATTATCTCTTGAAACAAGTTTACATGAATTAGAAATATAATTAATGCAATATTAAAGCAATATTACCCTACAATATTACATATTATCCCAACTAATTTGACATTGGTGGATCCCAACCCCTTAACAAGACTCAGACCTGCTGCTCTGACGACCCCCACTACCTCCCCTGCAGGTTTTGGTTCAGTACAGTAACAAGCTTAGAGCAGGAGGGGAACAGCAGAGGCTCTTAGCGTCTTAGCATGATCACAGTCTCCCAGCCACAGGACGAGTGGTTTCATATGACTGCTAATGCTTTGGGAATTAACTATTACCCAAAGAAGTGCTAATGAAATTTGTCCAAATGTTCATCAAAAAAGATAAATCTGGTTAAATAAAGCAGTTGTTAGATGTAAGGTTCTAGCTTGTCCTTCTCAGACAATGTCCAACAGACTGTCTTAATATTGAGGGAAACTGCGAGGACATCAGCACTCCTGGTAATCCTAGTCAGAGGTGAAAGATGGCTGATGAGTCCTGTGCAATACATTGATAACGGAGGAGTGACATGATTTTCATCTGCTGCTATTATCCTGCTCTGTGACGTTTTTCCTCTTACAGTGCGCTCTGTGGGTCAATGGTAACTTTATTTATAGATCAGTGGAGGGCACTAGTGGTGCCAGGATCTACTGCCAAGACCCAAGCCATGTCTGGCTCAGATACACTGTGACATTCTGAACTGATCACAAGATCAAGGCCACATGAGGCCAAGGCAGAAGGAGACAGGAGAAGGAGGGAAATTAAATGGAAATGTAAGGTTATCAGAGAAATCAGTCCTTGAGAAGCCTCTTCTGCTAACTGACGCTAAGGATCATGTGGTCTTATGGTTGTGATTATACCAAACTCACTCCAGACCCATTATCAGCCGGCCCTCCCCAGGCCGATGTGACCTTTTAACTCTGCAAGAGCAGCTTTGTCCTCTCCAGAGGACACAGGAGATATAATGCCACCACAGATATCAAGTACTTTAAGTAAAATATTCAAGAAAGGACTGAAAAAAGTGCTTTCTTTTAGTCTTTAATCCTAGTTGTATCACCTTGAAATATCATCTCATTCCCATAGCTTCCATCTACCTTTCCTAATTATATATTGAGACTTTTGAAACTCAGATACACCCTGACACATGATCTGTAAATGTGAAAAGCATGCAGAAAGCATATTAAAATTCAAGATGTACACACACTGCATCTTTATACTAGCTCTGAAGGTTTAATAGGTACTGGATTTTAAAGGAGGCTAATTTCGGATCAGAGAATGAAGAAGAGGAGCTACAGTACCTGTAGAGAAGCTGCTGCTTTCTTGCTGAAGGTCTCTGGTTAAAGAGCTTTTCACTCTCCTCTCTCAGGGGGCTCCACCCCCTCATGTGGGATTAAAAACTGGAGACCAATCATAAGTTCAGAGACAGTCCATTAGAAGCCAATAGAGGAGCTGCAGAGCTATGATTAACCATGACTACTAAGGGTCCAATATCACCGTCCAGTTTGACCTTGATATTTTGCATGATCTCCTCTTACTGCTGCAAATCTCACACAGTCTGACCCTGAGAGCTCTGCAGACTGCAGCTGAAGAAAAAAATGGAAAAAAGGCAAAATCCAAGGCAGGGAAGAAAGCAGGTTTACAGCATAAAACAAAGTTGAGTTAGAACAGAACTTTAGTGGTTCTGTGATTCACACGTTCAAGTGTCCTTGACAAAGATCCTGAGTGCTGAGGTGCTTTGGATAAAAGCTTTAAATAAAATATAATTACAGTTTGTTATTAGCAAAGCTAGCAAATTTTATTCAGTTAAAGTTTTCAGGAGGAAGATAAGTTTGGCTCATCCTAAAGCTGACAGCCCATCACTGATGACTGATAATCATTACATGACAATATTGTAGCTTTCTGCTACACAACTAGTACCAGCCAACTGTCAGCTCACTTGCAAAATCTTTGTTTGAAAGATCATTTTATTTTATTTATTTTGTTTGTATTGTATTGCCTTATTTTATAGTAACAACAGTACAGAGACACTGTAGATGGTAAGCTAACAGAGAAGAAGACATGTCCAGTGAAGCCAACCAAGAATCAGTGCCAAGGGTAACTGCACCTGTGTGATTATCACGATGTTATATAGTTCTGGCACATATCATCATAATCCATCTATTCATTATCTATACACCCACTTAATCCTCATTAGGGTTCCAGGGGGGCTGGAGTCTGTCCCAGCTGACATTGGGTGAAGGCAGGGGACACCCTGGACAGGTCACCAGTCTGTCACAGAGCTACATATAGAGACAGGTAATCACACTCACATTCACAGCTACGGACAATTTAGAATCCCCAGTTATCCTCGGCATCTTTTTGGACTGTGGGAGGAAGCCAAAGTATCTGGAGAAAACCCACTCATGCACAGGGAGAACATGGAAACTCCACGCATAAAGATCCCGGGAAGGCCAGTATGCAAACCAAGGACCTGCTAGATGCAAGGCAGAAATGCTAACCACCAAGTGCAGCCCTGTCATCATAGTACATCATAATATTATCATGTATATAGTATTATATCTGTGTTAAAGTAAAAACTAAGTACCAAACAGGGATGTCTTGGAACAACATCTCATCTTTGGATTGGACTGTTGTGTCCCAGATCTGGTCAAAACATATGGTGTCACAGAAGTCTTTGCCATGGTTGGCTAAAACCCAAGAGTGCTCTCTGCATGGTCACTCCTCAGGTCTCTGCACCATTAAAGAGTAAGTGGCTCCACCTGTTGGAACCACCGGGTACTACAGCTAACCTATGATACATTTTCTAACAAGCATGTAGAGAATACAGGTTTTCACCAGGTTTTGAAACCCTCTCTGACAATGTTGAGAACTAACATATTGAAACTGTCAATAATTTAAATTTGTTAGTTTTTCTTGCAAACAAAAAAAATATAATTTGTATTTGTTTGTGTCTGTCTAATGCAGCTACACCTTTTGAAACACATAAAAGATTTGTCCACAAATATTTCATGATATTTGAGATTTTGTAAAATTTTAAGGGTTTTTCCACCACTGTAGCTGTGTTTTCTCAAGCTGCTTTGTTTGCTCTTTCTACCTGCTACAACAACAATTTCACAAACAATATTACAGTTCAGACTTTTTGCTTTTATTTTTAAGTCTGGAGTGTGTAAATATCTGTACATTACACAGAGAAATGCATGGAAAACAAAACAGCAAAAAGTGGAATTACAAAGTATACAGCAGTGTAAGAAAGCAAGGGTCTGTAACACTAATGCATTTAAACGTTAGAAGATTCCAAAAAAAAAAACCTTTCCTACAAGGATCATTTAAAGGACAGAGGATGACGATCATGCTATATTCATGCTATAAACAATTTTAGAGTCTAATCACATTCTTTATAAATCAATAGTGCAAAGATACTATTTTACTAATAGAGTCAGTGAGGTTAAAAACATGATGAAATGATCACATTGACAAGAATTAACAATAATAACAATAATGGTGAAACATGTAAAAGAAGTGTTTTTAAATGTATGATTTTGTGGCATGTAAGAAAACCTTTCAGGCTGATTCTCTTTTAAAAAATGACACTTCTGTGTACAAAATTATTAAAAAACTGAAAAGATTGATTGTTTGTCAAGCAAGACAAGAAGGTTTTTAATTTGAAATTAGTATTTTTAAAGATTTGAAATGTGCATAAACTACAAAGATTTTTGCTGTGACATGCAAATGCAATACAACATAATCTGCAATGACATACACCTTCAGTTTTATGAGATGATATAAAAAGTGAAGCCCGAACCGATGTCTCCTGTGAGCCCAACGACGACAGACAAATCAGTTAGCATTAAGGTAGACAAAATATTTAAACTGTACTTCAGCTGTTTAGGAAACCCAGGGTGTCACTTCACACACATGCACACACACAGACACACATCATCACACGGCTTGATTATCAGCTCGGTAAAAGTACCTGCAACAGGAACCTTAACAACCCCAGGTTCACTGTGTGGCATTTGGTTTGTTGCAATATTACTGTAAATTTATTTGGGAATGTTGGTGATCTCTTAGCTAAATAAAACTGATGCTGTTTATTGCTGTAGCAGCTGATCATCAGGTCCTGACTCACCTCATCTGTCATGCTTTCCACTAAGTGTGCATATCTGCACACAGTCCAAACTTTGTGTCCATATGTACTGCTACATGCATACATGTGTTCAAAAAAATAGTGGTCAAAGCAAATGTTTGTCATGAGGTGAGATTGTATGAGGAGATTCTCTTTCATCTAAACGGCTGATTTTTAATAGAATATCTACATAGGGGTACAGAGGAACATTTCCAGCAACCATCACTCCTGTGTTTTAATGCTACATTGTGTTAGCTAATGGTGTTGAAAGGCTAATCGATGATTAGAAAACCCTTTTGCAATAGCTCAGTGGGTAGAGTGGCCGTCTCGCAACCGGAGCGTTGTGGTTCGATCCTCGGCCCGTCGTGCTCATGTCGAGGTGTCCCTGAGCAAGACACCTAACCCCTAATTGCTCCTGATGAAGTGTGGTAGCTTCCGCCATCAGTGTGTGAATGTGAGTGTGAATGGGTGAATGGGTGTGCTCCAGGGGCGCTGTACCGCGGCTGACCCTGTGCTCTGACCCCCCCAGATGGGGGGATATGCGAAAATCAGAATTTCCCCTCGTGGGATTAATAAGGGATATAAAATAAAAAATTTAAAAAAAATAAAAATGTAGCATTAGAACACAGGAGTGATGGTTGCTGGAAATGTTCCTCTGTACCCCTATGTAGATATTTCATTAAAAATCAGCCGTTTCCAGCTAGAATAGTCATTTACCACATTAACAATGTCTAGACTGGATTTCTGTTTCATCCAAAAAAAAAAAAAAAAATCTGCCTTTCTTTCTAAAATAAGGACATTTCTAAGTGACCTCAAATTTTTTGAACAGTATTGTATATTTCATTTGGTTTGTGCATTCCTTAATTCCAGAAAAAAAACAACTTTTTATTTAGTCAGAACTGAATACCAGAATCTGACTTTGAAATTTTACCTTTAATATTTTTTTTTAATATTTTTCTATAATCTATTTATAAGAAGCATCAAATTTCACAATGGTTACACAAACAATTCTTCTGCTTGTCTCCATTTTATTCTCATTTTCTCTGGGTATACAACCCATTTAGATCCTAAATTAACCTGCAAACTCCCACACAGCAACCCTGTGGCTTTGTATTTGTACACAGTGCACAGAGAGCAGGTGAAACTGGGGTCAGCAGAGGCCCAGAGCAGGTTCATTCAGCCATGATCATAGAAATAATGTAAAACTGATCTGACAGTGTTTATGTGCAAGACTACAGAGGCAGATTGTTTGTCATATACAGTGTGATAGCAGCAACTGGATCATTAGCTAACAGGATGGTACTACAGTCATTTCTGTTCGATTGTATGGCAAAGAGTCGCATCTTATACAGTCTGTTCATTAATTATACACTTCAGATATTCATTCAACAAGGCACATTTTCTCCTGAGTTTCCTAAGAACAATGACTGCTTTATGAAAAATGAAGCTTTGTTGTGTTAGTATTGTAAAAACATGTATATACATGTGTGTATAAGTGTGTGTGTGTGATGTGTTTGTGCATGAAATAAAGTTAGAACTATCCAGGTGGAACTCGGGGTTCAATTTTGAGTGAGAGCTCATAGAGAGTATCTTCGTCCATCACCAGGGTTTTATCCAGCAGGAACTGAGTCACCTGGAAGGAAACACAGGATATTTTAGGTTAAATTCTAAAACTTTACATTTCACAAACAGGTCAATAGTGAATTTGAAGGCATCTCATCACACTCACTTTGGGTTGGTGCTCTATCCTGTAAGGTGCTTGCTGAAACTGACGGATCTCTCGGATGATGTGAGAAATCTGACGGACCAGAGAGAGTTAAGCAACAATCAGCGAGGGGAGGTAGAGTGACTTTTACTATTACCTGCCCTGGCCAATGTGTTTTCTGTCCAGTTATAGTTAAAGTAGAAATATTTTACCAAACGTTTTTCAGTTGCACTGGGCAGATCTAACACGATCTGCATAAGTGTCTTTCCAGAATTGGAGGACATCTTACGTCCCACCCATCAAATTTCAAATAATCCATTTTCAAAATGCTAAAACATGCAGTTGTTGTGTAAATTTACTTCTCCTGAGACCAAATCTAAAAAAAAAACTAGGAGAAAATAATGTTTGAAAATATTTTTTAAAATGCCAAATAAGTCTGGAGTTCCCCCTAAAATGTCATTTTTGCAACCTCTCAGCTGGGATACAGACTGTGAATTTCATCCTGAATTCTCTGTTTTAACTTATCCAGAGTTCTTGGTCGAGTCGTGTACACTTTACTGTTGAGGTAGCCCCACAAGAAAAAATCAGGGAAGAACTCCCCTGGCCCCCTAGATCGCCAGATTTGTTCGTTTGTGATTTTTCTTGTGGGGCTATCACAAGAGTAAAGTGTACACGAGCAATTCTGGAATGACCTATATAACAGCACACCACTTTAGGCACATTTTCTTATCATATTTACACATTTTAAACTTTTCAGAAGTCATTTTTCAGTGTTAAAATAACATGCATGATGGTTAGGGTTAGGGTAAGAGTCATTTATGCAACAACATGCCATGCAATGAAATGCTAAATGCAAAAAAATGTGCTCTGAAAACACGCTTTTTCACGACACTGGCAGATCTGCTCAGTGTGAAATGTCGAAAATGTTTTGGCTAATTTGAGTTCAACATGTACATCAATTTGGGAATCAGTAGAATGCTGTTAATTTGTTGTCCTTGGCTTAAGGGTTGAAACAGACTCCCACACTCTAACTTGCAAAGACACACTTATTGGTGGTTCATTGCCAGGTCTCACACTGAAATGTTGCCCCAATAAATATATATTTGCAAGTTAGATAGTTTGCGGGAGTCCGTTTGAACTTTTTGGATATGCTTGTCTCTCTATGCATCTGCTCATGAAATAGACGTGCGAAGATCTCTTTAGGAAAGTCCTTTGCATAGACAGTAATGTTTGATTACTGTTGGTTGTGAACGTGTTAGCTGGAAAGCTAACCCGTTTAAATTGCAGCTAAATTACAGCAGATGACTTCCTCATGCTTTTGCTCTTGTGATTTTAAAAAGGCATTAAAAACAAAACACTACGGTCCAAACAAGTCATAAAAGACTGCGCTGCCTCCAGGAAATAACCATATCAGCTTTTATTCTAGCAAACTACCATCCAGTTATAAAAATTAAGGAATTGCTTCCTAAAAATGTTAACAATGAAACAATAATCACGTGACTGATGTGTGTTACTTCTAAGAGTATCCCCTACCATCCTCATCTTGGAGAAGTTGACCAGGCCCTCCTCAGTGAAGTTGGGCGTCCCCTCCTCGATGAAGGCCAGGTCAGTGAGGTACATGCCCAGGTACGGGACACATGGAGGATTACAGCTGCACACACAGGGCATCACATTACACAGCTGTTGTAAACAGATTCACACATTTATCATATCCTTTCTTCAGAAGTATTTACTTTTTTAGTGTCTCTCTGAGATTCTTGAACCTCCCCTCTGATGACACTGTCTTCTGCAGCCTGTCCATCAGCGCTTTTGTCTAGAAATGGAGAGAAATGTTAGAAAAGTCTGGTGCACAGAAGAGGATTTATTTTTAAGCAGGGGATACAAACCTGTTTGCAGACTTTGGCCCAGGTCTTCTTCAGCCGGTAGATGGCACTGCGGTTGAGGGCGGAGGTGATCTCCAGAACACCGTTGTAGTTGTTGAGACAGCGGCAGATGTCAGCCACTGCCAGCCACTTCTCTATGGAGCTGGCCCTGGAGCCTACATCCGTGTGGGTCATGATCTGAGACGCCACCAGGTTACTCATCTGAGGAGGGAGACTCATTCTAGTTTCTGGATGTTTGTGCTGCTGTTCAGATTGATCACTTTGTATTGAAAGTTGTTTCTAGTAAATCATCTCAGCGATATAAACTATGTGAACAAACATCTGTCGGCAACAGAATTAAACAGTATCACGAACAACTCTCTCCAAAATGACCCAAAGTTAAAGTGACACGTCTCACAAACTCAGTTTAACTACATGACTTTTGTGCTTAATTTGAAAACAGTTTTATATGGAATATAATTAAGTACATTTACTCAATAGCGACATTTATTTCACATCTTTAGCTACAGTTTTCAGCAAAAATTAAGATTTTGCAAACAAGGGACTTGTTGAGCTGATGTAACTGTTCCCATTGGACACTTAAAACTCAAAATGTCAAAATCTAGAATTTGTCCTCTTGGGAAGCAATGCCAAATTACCCTTTTTTATCCTTGACGGTCATAAATTGGTAAGAAACGCCAGTCAAAATAGGCACCTTGTGTTACGTAGTGGAACAGTTGAGACTCTGCACTGAATCCTACAATATGATGGACCAAAAACAGGATCTTTCTCTGCACACTGCGGTACAGTAGGTGGTGCTATGAACTTAAAAGTAGATGTTCGCTGGAAGTAGTGCCGCACATGCTCATAGCTGAACTCTGCATTTTGATCTGTGATATAATTAAAGTGTTTCTTGTGACAATTTATATGTTTGTTTGTTTTTTAATCAATTTTGAAGCATTGTGGCAGAAGACGTAGCATTACCGGTGTTGTGCTCTGTGTCATGAGAGAGCCATAAGTGAAAGCTGACAAAGTTTAAAGAAGCACTGATGTGTTGTATTCGTATCTGTGTTTGTGTGAACATTGAGGCCTGGTGGGTTATGGAACCACAAAGGAAGTGCGGCCTTAACCCAAAATGAACACCCTCTACAGATCAGACGGTCGGGAGAATTTGGAAATACAATAAATCTCCTCATCAGCAGGTCAGAGTGAGACCTGAAAAACTTACTTCTGTCTTATCAGTACTGTACATTAGAGAGTAAACTACAGACTTGTATCAGTGAGTCAGTGACAATGATGTCATTGAATTTGTTCTAAAAATTCGCAGTGGAAATGAACACAACACATGCTGCATCTATCTTAATCACAGTAGTGCCAGATAGCCTCTTCATCAAATGTACTGCGCTTTGCAAACGTCTAAAAATGGGATTTAATAACAGATACAGCCTGTCAGCCTGATACAGGGACCTCCGGGGTGGGAGGGGTTGAGCAGTACTTCTACCTATATTTGGTGCAGTTTTATCAGCCTTATGTCACCTGGGAGGAAGTTCTGCCTTAAAGGCTGAAGTCAGGGAACAGCGTTTGCACAGTAGACACCACAGGTTACATGAAAGACTGTAACACGCCTGATGCAGTCTTCCTCTATGTACCAGAGGGTGTTTTTAGATCAAAGTTTGCTGCTCTGGGTTCAGTGGGATACTGCTTGGACTCCATCAACACAAACCACTTTCCAAGAGCAGCTTCTATGCAGGGACACCAGTGAGTAGCTTTACTCATGTAGAACTTGAAAAAGCATGAAATGCATATAAGGACTGTGCAGCTCCTAATGTGGCTGTTTCTTGCCAACCTACCTAGCATGTGCTGTTCTTGTGAGACACGCTAAAGGTGGTGAGGTTAACCACACCCATGATAATCAAGAAAATTTTCAAACCAGATGTTTCAGAAGCTCATAACCCAAAAGCAGAAGAGACAGCAGCAGCTTAGCGTTTACACCTGCACTACATTAACTGAGATTCAATATAGATAGAAATTAAACATGCACTACTGTTCAAAAGTTTGGGGTCACCCAAACAATTGAATGTTTTCCATGGAAACTCACACTTTTATTCATGTGCTAACATAATTGCATAAAGGTTTTCTGATCATCAATTAGCCTTTCAACACCATTAGCTAACACAATGTAGCATTAGAACACAGGAGTGATGGTTGCTGAAAATGTTCCTCTGTACCCCTATGGAGATATTCCATTAAAAATCAGCTGTTTCCAGCTAGAATAGTCATTTACCACATTAACAATGTCTAGACTGTGTTTCTGATTCGTTTAATTTTATCTTCATCGAAAAAAAATGCTGTTCTTTCAAAAACAGCACTGGTGGCTGCTTCAGTTTCTGGACTACTAATCTGAAGGTCAAAGGTTCAAACCTTGATGCAGCCACTGTTGGGCCCTTAACCCTTTGTGCTCCATAACTGGGGATATGTGAAAAACAACATTTTACAGTGCTGTAAAATATATTTGTGACAATAAAGGCTTCTTTTTTTTCTTTCTAAAATAAGGGTATCTCTAAGTGACCCCAAACTTTTGAATGGTAGTGTATATTTATACACACAGCACTTAAATTGTGCATGAAATTTGCAAAGTGACATCAAATTTCTTTATACCTCACATTTTGCAACTATCTAAGGTGACTCAAGTGTTGTCGATATAGACAGGCAACAACAAATCTATAGTCAAAAAGCTACAAAAAGAACAAAATACATTTTTAAAACCAGGTTGTATAGTAAAATAGAGCACTACAAAAGAAAGAGAGAGCAGGATATTAATTGGTAAGATCAGTTTCCATCCATTATCCATTATCCATTCACAGTTTTATCCTCATTACAGTCGCAGGGGGCTGAAATATATCACAGCTGACTTAGGGCGAAGGTAGGGGACACCCTAGACAGGTCACCAGTTGTGAAATCAATTTGTAGAACAGAAAAAAATATAAAATTCTAAAATGTTAGGAACATAAAGAGCAACCAAAAGCCATTGAAAACATGTATGCCTAGTGATTTAAAAAAAAAAAAGGTTAATGAAGGAGAAACATTTGATTAAATCAGCCTCGTTTGTGGACCAGCTAAAAGGAGTTGTTTTTCCATCTCACATGGTCTCTGGACATGAGATGAAAGTATCAAGCAGCATTTGCTGTTAGAAAGTGGTTTATGTTGGTGGAGCACATGTCATTGTATGTAGCAGTGACATTTGCTGCTGAACCAGTAGGGAAACAACATCAGTCCCTCCAGACCTATCGAACATGAATCACTACACCTGAGCTCAGGAAGAAAGCCACGGTTTAGTCTTACATCGTTAAAGTGCTGGCTGGTCTTCATGATGTATGGAGTCCTCTCAGTTTTGTCGACCTTCATCCAGCCCTGACCCAGAAACTCCCTGCAGGACAGAAATCACACACACTGTATGTACAATGTCATTATCTATTCTGTATAAACTCTCATCTTAACCTGAGTTACATTAAATCACTATCGGGAAGTTACTTTTCTAAAACACTGTCTGACTGATTTTATAATGTACACATTTCTGTGGTCAAAAATGTTAATTGTCTCACTACACTTTCTTGACAGTGCACTGGGCTGCTGTGTAATATCAATATTGGATCAGATTTTGTACTGGCAGGTATTAATAAACCTGATCATGTCAAACAACTCTGTGAGTGCTGATACTGACTCATAGGGAATACTTCTGAACACGATGTGATCCAGCAGTGTGATCTGTTCTGCCAGCTCCATCGCCGAGAGCGACTCGAAACACTCTGCCTTTGGACTCTCTGCCTAAAAGCACACAGACACACACTAAATGTACACGAGTGCATTTTAACTGAGACTGAATCACTAAAAGCTGCAGCACACAAACACCTAATGACTCCACATGTTGGGAATCCAGCAGTTGGATGAGGGAGAATTCACCTCGACACACAGAAACTACACGTTCTCATTAAGGAGGGAGCTCTTCACAACAATAGCACGATTCTTACCACGATGAAGTGCAGAAGAGGGCAGCTTTTCTGTTCCACAATCAGGAGATAAATTATTTCAACAACTGTTTCAAATCTTTTCCTTCATGAGTAAATTTCCTACAGTGTGTAAATACTGACCATCTGTAAAATGTCCTCTATCCTCAGCTGAGTGTCGTCTTGTTCCTCTTGAGAAAGGGCACTGGAGAGAAAGAAAGTGCATTTAAACATTTTTTAACGATTTTCTAGGAGAAAGATTTCATTCATTATTAAGTATATTTATATAGCTACAGAACCAAACTGATGACTAAAATGTATATAAAGTAAGTTGTAGGATACTTTTCATCATCTAAAGTTTGGAGGCTTTCCATAGACCAAGTACATTTACTCAAGTACCATACTTAACCCTCAGTTTTGAGGTACTTGTACTTTGTATAATTTTCTGCTACTGTCGTCTTCCACTATAAGCTTTACAAATTACAACACATTACGAAAGATGACACCTTTAAGGCTTCTTCCAAAGAACAGTGAGTAGTCAAGCGCACATTTGAGATGTCTAAAGTTGTTAATAGTTCCACATAATAGTGATTTTTAACCTCTAAACTTCTCATATTTGGGTTTGGATAAATGTTTCGATGAACCAACCTGCATTCACCCCAAGTCAACTGGGATAGACCAAAGCCCCCCCACAACCCTATTGAGGATTAGGCGGTGTACAGAAAATGGATAGATGGACCAAAACTTCCATCCATCCATTCTCTATACACCGCTTTATCCTCACTAGGGTCGCAGGGGGTGCTGGAGTCTATCTCAGCTGACTCGGGCAAAGGCAGGGGACACCCTGGACAGGTCACCAGTCTGTCACAGGGCTACATATACAGACAAACAATCACACTCACATTCAAACCTACGGGCAATTTAGTGTAATCGATTAACCTCAGCATATTTTTGGACTGTGGGCGGAAGCCGGAGTGCCCGGATAAAACCCAAGCATGCACAGGGAGAACATGCAAACTCCATGCAGAAAGACCCCAGGCCCACCCCGGGATTTGAAGCAGGGATCTTCTTGCTGCAAGGCAAAAGTGGTAACCACTACACCACTGTGCAGCCCAGACCAAAACTTCAAAAAACAAAATTCAAAACAGATTTGTGGGTCAGAACCTGTTTTTCCTACTTATTTCACTTCCATTAACCATGTTTAAAGCCCTCAGATTTACCTTCTGTCCCTGTTCTGCCCTGCACAAGAATTTTGTGTGCAGCTGTGCCCCTTACTGATTTCTCCATAGAAAATGCTGTTAAAGCAGGGGATTTTCGAATAGAATTTTAGTGTTGGTCAGGCCATGAGCAGAGCCAGGTGCTGCTGCTTCTCCTGCTGTTTTTATTTCAGTGTTGTGGACTTGGACAGTACTTGTCTGAAAGTACCTAATTTGTTACCCTTTTCTGCTGTGTGCTTATGAATTGGTTATGTTCTGATTTCTATTTGCAATCTGTGCTTTGTTACAGATTTACGGTGAAAATGAAGTGATCTTCAATAACAAGAAAAGTTACGCCTTGGGTTTTAGGAATCACACCGTTAGCTAGCTGTCTTACCTATCATGTCAGAAAACTTGGGAGGATATAAAGTAGTTTAGACCTGCAGCAGCTGGTCTTATTATATGATACATATAATAATATATCAGTCACAGCAACCAAACCAAGACTTTTACTGTTGTACTTTACCTACATTTTGCTACTATGCTTACACTATCATTCAAAAGTTTGGGGTCACCCAGGCAATTGCATGTTTTCCATGAAAATTCATCAATTAGCCTTTCTACACCATTAGCTAACACAATGTAGCATTAGAACACAGGAGTGATGGTTGCTGGAAATGTTCCTCTGTACCCCTATGTAGATATTCAATTAAAAATCAGCCGTTTCCAGCTAGAACAGCCATTTACCACATTAATGTCTTTGCTAATGTGGATTTCTGATTCATTTAATGATATCGTCATTGAAAAAAACTGCTGTCACCCAAGTGTAAGTAAGTTTTTGAAATGCAACTACTTGTAATAGAGAATTTTTCTACTGTTGTATTGGTACTTATACTTAACTAAAGGATATGAATCAATGATTTCCATCACTGGCTATGACTTGCAACAGCTGGATCATGTGACCAATCAGCTATGTTAGCACTGGACATAGGTACTACTAATGTGTTGTTTACCCTCAGATAGCTCAGAAAGACGTCTTTGTGACAGTATGGAGATAAGAACAAGAACCTAAAGATGCTTTCAAACGCACACAGGCTGCTTTTCAGGATTGTAACTTATGCTTCCTTGTGTCCCCCCTCTGCCAGCATTGAGGATCTTCTTGGACACTTCTGGAGGAGCTTATAGTGAGACAAATCAGATGTGTCCTCCAAGGAAAATATTCATGAAGTAGTTTGATGCATAAATGCAGTCCCTTCAACAGTGTTGATTTGATACAGAGAGCTGATACAACATAGTATAAGCAACTGCTGTCGGATTTTTTCATTTGACAACTTTGACTCCTCCATTCTCACTGGGAGGACACAAGACGTGCTACACAAGGAAGCACGTCAGCATTATAATAAGCAGCCATGCTGTGTACCTTAGTATGTTTGTCGTTGCTTTCCTCTCTTGTGGCAGCAGATCTGGGTCTCGCAGCACCTCCTCCAGCAGGCTGATCACCCCCATCTTCAGCTCACTGTTCATGTCAAAGTCCTGAGGAGAAAACATAGTAATACACATTTACAGAGCAGCGTAGAGTTGGAGTTAAATGAGGATGGTGCAGATGTGAGGTGTATCCAATATCTGGATCTGGTCCCATTCACCCTCTGATACCTAGAACCCAACTTTCAGACAGGCCTGAGAAGAATAATGTCTGAATTTGAGCTTAAAATTGTGATATTTCTTTAAAATCAGTATTTTACATGTCACACTCAAACATTTGCCAAAAATAATCAGTTTGGACTAGATTCTGTGAAAACATAAACTCTGATTTGCTCAGCACAACTGAGAAGTAATGACTTACTCATCTGTGACCAACAGTCAGACCAAAAAATATGTTTTTAGGTGAATTGCAGGCTGTTTCCACAAAGCTGAGAGAAGACACAGAGAGAGACTAAGAGGGGAAAAATAACTGAATCAATAGAATAAATGCAGCATGGATTAAAAAACAGTACACAGAAGAGCAAGTTCTTGGACGATACATTCAGCATGGTGAAATATCTTAGAGTTGATGGGCATAGTAGTGGAAAAAGATTGTAGAGGCTGCAAAATGTAGATATTTAAACATCTTGCCATTTTCCCTGTATTGGTGACACCTGTGGACTCTTGTCCACAAATGTTCAGTAAGTTTGTTTCAAGTTTTTTTTTAAATTTTGTAAAATACATTCAACTTCTGCTTTTGTTTTTTTATGTATATATATATATAATTTATGGCATATATAGCTGTGTCACACTGAACAGAAGAATCTGAGTTCTCTCTACTTGGTTTGTGTTGTTTCCATAGAGGTAGAGGACTTTATATTGCAGTGAAAAATGAGCCCACAATGAGGGGAAATGTGACAGTAGAAAAAAACTGAAACTGACTGAAGTTCAGACACTAAAATATAACTGCAATACAGATATGATTTCTAGAATTTCTCCAACTGCCCCAAACTTTGCTCCTTATTTGTGTACATGAAAACAGTGCCCTCTAGAGGACAATAAGCCAGTGTATAAGCACGATAACAAGTTCAACCTGAAAACAGAAATGGAACTAAAGAATCATAGTGCATAACAACTGTATTTACTCTGAAAATGAATGAGACATCTGATTATAAATCACAATCAGAGTACATTTTATCTTATACCACCCTGCAGCTACATACACACGTGGACAAAATTGTTGGTACCCCTCAGTTAAAGAAGGAAAAACCCACAATTCTCACTGAAATCACTTGAAACTCACAAAAGTAACAATAAATAAAAATGTATTGAAAATTAAATAATCAAAATCAGCCATCACTTTTGAATTGTTGATTAACATAATTATTTAAAAAAACAAACTAATGAAATAGGGCTGGACAAAAGTGATGGTACCCATAACTTAATATTTTGTTGCACAACCTTTTGAGGCAATCACTGCAATTAAACGATTTCTGTATTTGTCAATGAGCGTTCTGCAGCTGTCAACAGGTATTTTGGCCCACTCCTCATGAGCAAACAGCTCCAGTTGTCTCAGGTTTGATGGGTGTCTTCTCCAAATGGCATGTTTCAGCTCCTTCCACATATGTTCAATGGGATTCAGATCTGGGCTCATAGAAGGCCACTTTAGAATAGTCCAACGCTTTTCTCTCAGCCATTCTTGGGTGTTTTTGGCTGTGTGTTTTGGATCGTTGTCCTGTTGGAAGACCCATGACCTGCGACTGAGACCAAGCTTTCTGACACTAGGCAGCACATTTCTCTCCAGAATGCCTTGATAGTCTTCAGATTTCATCGTACCTTGCACACTTTCAAGACACCCTGTGCCAGATGCAGCAAAGCAGCCCCAAAACATTACTGAGCCTCCTCCATGTTTCACCGTAGGGACAGTGTTCTTTTCTTCGTATGCTTGGTTTTTGAGTCTATGAACATAGAGTTGATGTGCCTTACCAAAAAGCTCCAGTTTGGTCTCATCTGTCCAAAGGACATTCTCCCAGAAGCTTTGTGGCTTGTCAACATGCATTTTTGCAAATTCCAGTCTGGCTTTTTTATGAGTTTTTTTCAGCAGTGGTGTCCTCCTTGGTCGTCTCCCATGAAGTCCACTTTGGCTCAAACAACGACGAATGGTGCGATCTGACACTGATGTACCTTGGCCTTGGAGTTCACCTTTAATTTCTTTGGAGGTTGCTCTGGGCTCTTTGGATACAATTCCAACGATCCGTCTCTTCAATTTGTCATCAATTTTCCTCTTGCGGCCACGTCCAGGGAGGTTGGCTACTGTCCCGTGGGTCTTGAACTTCTGAATAATATGAGCCACTGTTGTCACAGGAACTTCAAGCTGTTTAGAGATGGTCTTATAGCCTTTACCTTTAAGATGTTTGTCTATCATTTTTTTTCGGATGTCCTGGGACAATTCTCTCCTTCGCTTTCTGTTGTCCATGTTCAGTGTGGTACACACCTTTTCACCAAACAGCAGGGTGACTACTTGTCTCCCTTTAAATAGGCAGACTGACTGATTATGAGTTTGGAAACACCTGTGATGTCAATTAAATGACACACCTGAGTTAATCATGTCACTCTGGTCAAATAGTTTTCAATCTTTTATAGAGGTACCATCATTTTTGTCCAGGCCTGTTTCATTAGTTTGTTTTTTTAAATAATTATGTTAATCAACAATTCAAAAGTAATGGCTGTTCTTGATTATTTAATTTTCAATAAATTTTTATTTATTGTTACTTTTGTGAGTTTCAAGTGATTTCAGTGAGAATTGTGGGTTTTTCCTTCTTTAACTGAGGGGTACCAACAATTTTGTCCACGTGTGTAATAAGCCTTTCATTTGTATCATGTACACTACCGTACAGAAGTTTGGGATCACGTAGAAATGTCCTTATTTTGAAAGAAAAGCAATTTTTTTCAATGAAGATAACATTAAATGAGTCAGAAGTACAGTGTAGACATTTTTAATGGGGTAAATAACTATTCTAGCTGGAAATGGCTGATGTTTAATGAAATATCTACATAGCTGTACAGAGGAACATTTTCAGCAACCATCTCTCCTGTGTTCTAATGTAACATTGTGTTAGCTAATGGTGTTGAAAGGCTAATTGATGATCATAAAACCCTTGTGTAATTATGTTAGCACATGAATAAATGTGTGAGTTTTCATGGAAAACATGACATTGCCTGGGTGACCCCAAACTTTTGAACGGTAGTGTATGTAGTTTGCAGGCAGTTAACTAACTGTGAACATTATTTTGTCTTATATAATTTGCTGACAACCAGAAAATTAGACTAGAAATGGAGTATCAAGAAAGTAGGGGATGATAAAAAGAGAAAAACCAAATTCACTGTTTTTATAGAGTTAAATTTTTTTCCACTTTGTAGAACGATGGAGATTTTATTTTAAATATGTCTGTATTTTTGGAAAGTTGCAGCCACCTAATGCTCATCCTCCAGAAGTGTGTTCATCAATAAGTCCAGCATAAAAAAGTTCACTTTTAGACAACAGCATGCAGCTACAAAAATAGCATCTTATATAATCTTAAAAGAAAATGAGAGTCCTTTGAGTTTCCCCGGGGAGGAGGCTGACCTTTCTGCAAGCTTCCTGGGTGGGAGAAAAGACACGCAGAGCAAAGAGCAGCTCCGTCAGGGGAAAGAGTGACAGAGCGGAGACACGATGAAACAGACAACGGCACACTCTTTCAGGTGGTCTCCACAACGGTGCTGTCGTCTCCAGCTGCTGAGGCCACGTTCACATCGCAGCCCTCACAGTCTTAGTCAGGATCAGAGATTTGCTTCACTCATGCTGATGTAATGACACATTGTAAATCCAGGTGTAGTGTGAAGACTGTAGAGTTACTTGGGAGCTGTCTGCACATGAAAACATCATTTGTGTAGCAGTCAGGTGTTCAGGATTACTCATTGCATAAACTTTTTCTTCATTCTGACCGAATAATGTTGAATCAAAGGTCAAAATTTTGCTTATATCTTCTTAATGACAAAGGAAATGATACTGGATAATTGTTTAAGCCATCGCTGAGCCATCATCTGTTTCTCCTGTGTTTTCTGTTTTTGAAAGATCAATTCCAATAGTTTCCAGCAACATGTCCCAACCTAGTGTGTAAGAAAACACCTTCATTTTAGCTCTGTGGTGACAAAGTGTTTAGTTTATGGATCCAAAATGCTTCACGCTTCAAAATGTCCAGTCTTACTGTAGTTCACTTTCACCTTGAAAGACTAGAAATGATGTGGCCAAGGTCCAGAAAAACTTAAGCTCCAGGAGAAGTTAAATCCTGTCTCCTGATGCTGTCATTAGGTTCTTCAATTATCCAGTCAACAATTTTTCAATGTAGCAGAGTGAGAAAACAAATAAACATGTCAACTTGGATAAGATAAAAAAAATTACACCAATTCAATTACCTCAAATAATAACAGCTGTACATAAAATAGGATGACATTAGAAGATAAATTGCTCTAACTGATAAAAATTGGTGAGTGAAATGAATTTTCCAAGCTCAGTAAAAACAGCTGGCACCTGCTAGCTAATGCAGTCATCTGTTGAGTTATTTGAAATATGCACCTTTACATTAAAAGTCTGTTCCAAATTGGGAGTCAGATCTGAGGAGATGACCATTCTGTTAAAGTTTTACCTCTTACATACAAAAAACAGGCAGATGTGGTGGTGTGTTTTGATGTGTTGTTTCCCCATTAAAGTGTCTCTGAATCTCTTCCTTTAAATAAAAGCTTCTTCATAAACATCCAATAAATATAAATCTTCTTCATCTGTCCATGAACAATGGTTGCTGGTGTTGCTCTCTGTCATGGCTATTTTTATGGGGCTGTGAGGAGGCGATACCAAATGATGAAATATGCACAGAGATGCGAGACGTGAACATCTATGTCTATGTGTCAGATCCAGGACCATGTATTTAAGTGACCCATTGTTTGACCCGCTTGGGATTTGGGAAACTTCAACATGTTGACTTACCTGGGAGTGTTTGGAAACCCAGTGTCGCAGTACATTCAGAACTCTGTTGGTTGCAGCTCTGCGAATGATGAATTCTTTGTCACAGGCTTTCTCTGAATTACTAAAGCCTAGAAGGGTGAAAAATGTCAAGATTAATTCAGGAGACACATTTAAGATCAAGAACAGAACCTATTCCAGACAAACAAAGCAGCATCCCTGCAGCAGGAAACATACTGAAAGGCCAAAGAGCAGCAAATGTGAAAGTTCAAACAGTCCAGACATTATGTACACTACCAAAAAAAGTTTGGGGTCACGTAGAAATGTAATTATTTTTGAAAGAAAAGCAGTTTTCTTCAATGAAGATAACAATAAATTAATCAGAAATCCAGTCTAGACATTGTTAATGTGGTAAATGACTATTCTAGCTGGAAGCGGCTGATTATTAATGGAATATCTCCATAGAGGTACAGAGGAACATTTCCAGCAACCATCACTCCTGTGTTCTAATGCTACATTGTGTTAGCTAATGATGTTGAAAGGCTAATTGATGATTAGAAAACCCTTGTGCAGTTATGTTAGCACATGAATAAAAGTGAGTTTTCATGGAAAACATGAAATTGTCTGGCAGACCCCAAACTTTGTAACGGTAGTGTATACATGAATAAATGCATTTAGGTGCTGCTGTTGAACTTTCTGATATGTGCTTTGGTCCAAAAGGTAAAATCTTGTATTCAGACTGGACAATGTGAGTCGGACAGATGACTTTGCTTCAACTTTAACTGACGATTTAATGCCCCTCCCTCCATTTAACTGCAGCTTTACAGTAATGCAATTAACAGAAAAACAACAGTTCCCTCCCTCTGCTGTGAGCTTTGTGACCTTCATGTCTTGATGTGCTCACCCTGGGAGCTGCTGTGCCCAGCAGCAGCAGTGGCGATTGCGAATGCTGAAGCTGGTGACATGGTGCAGCGAGCGTTCTCCCCTGATGTGACTGAAAGGAAGCAGAGACATTAGAAATGGCATGAAACCCCAAGCCTGCTCCCCAGGTTACTAGAATGTGTGAGTCTGGTACGCTGTGTACCTCCTGACTGTCGGTAGCGGAGATGCCTCGGCGTGGAAGGAGAGCGGCAGGGAGACATGTCGCCCGGCTCGCTGCTGGCTGGTGATTCAGGAATAAACTTGTCCAGTGATACTGACTCCAGGACAGCTGTCAGGGGACAAAGTCACACCTCAGACATGAGTAACGGCGACTTTATGAGGGTTGAAGAAGAACCAGAATAACTGAGAGCTTTAGAGAAAACACACAAAAGGGTGGAAAGTATCATTAGAAACATCCAATTTAACCCTGAATTAACTGTTAGTTGTTTCTTTAGGGTCACAGTGTTACAGTGAGCATACGTTTGTGAGACCCTTGACTGACAGCTGAGAAGCAGATTTATGGAAGAGACAGAAAATGCATCAGTTTAACACAGTTTATAATCCGTTGACCACTGCTCCTCAGAGAGTTCACTGTAACTCAAAAAATATTTCTTTTTGTGTGAAACATAAAATTGGTGGAAACAACCCTTTTGCCTGTTGTTGACTATGGAGATGTGCTGTATATGATGCCTTCTGCTAACTGTCTTGGCACGCTGGATAGTGTGTATTACGGGACACTGAGATTCATTATCAAATGTGCCCCCCTTAGTCACCACTGTGTGCTCTATTCTAAAGTTAACTGGACATTTTTAAGTGCCAGACGTCTCAGTCATTGGTATGAGTTTATTTACAAAACCATTCTGGGTATTGTTCCTTCCTACTTCTCTTGTCTTTTAACAAGGAAACATGGAAGTCACAATCTCCGATCTCTGGATATAACCAGGCGTAAACTAACCGTGACGTCACCCGTTGGTTTCAACGGCGAGAAAATGAAGCCCGGATTTTGCTACTTCCTGGTCGCCGTTTTGGATTTTTTGGAGCCAGTGACGTAAAAAGCGTCATCAAACAGACTGGACCGGAGAGCAACTAGGGGCAGGATTGGCTGAGAACTCTCTTATCCCGCCCACGTTTTGCCGCAGAGGCTTCTGTTGCTGTCTATCAAGTATAGCCACGCCCCCTGGCTCCGCCAACTTTAACGATTTATTTAAAATTCAGTGTTGATTTATTTTAAGATCGGCCACCTGATCTCTCATTTTGACCATGAAAACTAACGGGGAAAAAATCCTGAGCTGTAGAACATCAGTCTATCAAATTTTATTTTTTCCAAAAATGAATTGGGGTCTATGGAGAAAAAGCTTTTTGGAGCCAGCCCTAGCGGACGGTGTGATATTGCAAGTTTTTGACACTTCCAGGTTTGCTTCAATTCTGGAGCCAGATGCTACGTCCACTATTTATACAGTCTATGGATATAACTTGTCGTCCCCAAAGTACGATCTGAACTGGGCAAGAAAGCATTTAGGTTTTCTGCATCAATGCTTGGATTAAATTAGAAACTCAACTTCAACTTCAAGCCCTTGTTACATTGAATGGGTTTAAAGTTCCAGTGAAATCATTACAGTCTACCTGGTCTGTGTGCAAGTGTTATATGTGGGCAAGTTTTAATGTTAATTTTATCTGCTGCTTACTGTTTTTAATGTGACTGTGCTGCTGCCCTCTTGGCGAGGTCTCCCTTGTAAAGGAGATCTCTGATCTTAATGGGACTAACCTGGTTAAATAAATGCTAAATAAATAAAAAGTTGGGAGGAGCATTTGAACTTAGACTTCACACCCACATAATATAACTCCTGTTTAACCATTACAATAACAACATATTAGTAAATGAACACACTTTCTCTACTGTGCACAAAGATTAAACATCTAGAAACAACAGTAACAAAAAGAAAGATCATTTCCCAAAGACATTTAAATTTATCTTTCCTTGGTAAAAGAAAAAGAAAAACTATGCACTGGAAAAGACAAAAACAAACAAAAATACTAGTTTTACTGAAAATCTGTCACATTTTCACATAAACTTGTAAATAATCAGAGAGTTTGAGGATCTATAAGCATTTTAAAGCATTCAATATAGTCAGACAGCTGTTTAGCTCATTCACTCATTTATTTTTTGAATTATCAAACTGTCATGTCCAAATACACAAGTGCAAGTGCAATGCATTTGTTTAAATATTGCTAAATTTGTGTTATTAGTATCCTTGTGTTCTCCAGTTTTTCTTATTTATGTTGTATATATAGTGTATATATCTTTGCCTTTAATTTATAGATGTGTTCTCTTGATTTTTCTTACTGTCATTTTGCTGCGGTCACATTGCAAAGTTCCTCTTGTAGGAATGATAAAGGATATTTTGCATTTTATTCTATTCTATTCCATTCTATTCTATGGAATTCTGTTGTAAACAAAAAGTGTTGAACACATCAGAATATGTTTTATATTTGAGATTCTTTTAAGTAGCCCTATTTGACAACTGCTAGAATCCATATTATGACATGAACCACTCAACTCAGTAAAGAGAAACGACAGTCCATCATTACTTTAAGAACTGAAGTTCAGTCGATCTGGAAAATTCCAATAACTTTGAATGCATCCCCAAGTGCAGTCGCAAAAACCATCAAATGCTACGATGAAACTGGCTCACATGAGGGCCACCCCAGGAAAGGAAGACCAAGAAATCGCAAGTTAAGAGCACCTCAGATTAGAGCCCAGATAAATGCCACACACAGTTCTAGTAGCAGAACCATCGGAGCATGTATTTGGAGCATGCTAATGTAGGCTGGTGGATCCTACACTTTTTATGGGGTCGTTAATGTAGCAGCATCTTGTAGCTACTTCCAGTTCCTGCAGCAGCAAACATGAATAATAATAATGTTCTTTATAATAATGACAGGTGACAAATTAAAAAAGTGCTGAAGCTGTTTAGGCAGCACATGGCACCTTATGACACTGATTGGTTGGTTTTGCCTTTCATTCGTCGCTCATCAGCGTTTGGGCTGACCTAGGTATTAGGAGTGTCTGCTTTGTGCTGCATTTCTGTTACATCCACATTGTGCTTTTTTCCCAGGACGATGAATATAAATCTTATTTTCAATCATAAATATTTAATCTAAAAATTCAGTCTGGATTAAAATAATCTCTCTTCAAATGAGCATGCATACAGACGGTGTGTCGTTCACGTGTCTCTGTGAACTTGCAGGTCAAAAGCTGTTATATTTGGTGCTATTGGAGGGCTCTCCATTTCACCCATTCACTGTCATTTTCCTCTTCGACGGCACTTCTACTGCCATGTAAGAGGCTCTGCTCGACTCTTCATTTTCTTCCTCTCCAGTTTGTTGTCAGTGGTTTTCTGACCTAGTGCTCCGCCGCTGTTTTTATGGCGAACAAGCTGTCTGCTGGAGCCAGATGGTGATCTAAGAGCACGATTATTCCTCTGTTGGGTAATGGTGACCCATTTATGTCTGCCTGTTTAGGCTGGCAGGCCACAACTAAAGATGCGTCTCGGTCTAGTGTAATAGTAGTAATAAATAATTCGAATGAGGAGAAATTAAAGCCATTTCTGCAGCAGATGGTAGAAATGTTGGAGCTATTCCCTGTTTTTAACTTCATAACAGTAAATCGACTCTCAGGCGTGTGCCCACACATGTGCTGATGTTCATATGGGACTGACAGAGAGTGAATCATATGCTTTTGTGTTGCAGCCACTCACCCCTGCGGATGCTGCGCCTCAGCTTCCCACAGAAGGCGTCGATGCGAGGCAGCTCTCCGCTGACGTCCTCCCCTGCAGCTGGACTCAGCTCTGGAGAGCTGGGACCACGGCTCAGGTCCAGCGGGGCCTTGGTGGAGATGGGGGGCGGCGAGGAGACCCCAGAGGCTTGGGGGAGGGTGGGAGAGCGTGTGGCAGTGGGCGGAGGTGAGGAGAAGCCCGAGGGGGGTCTGGTTAAGCCGGGAGGAGGAGAGGAGATGGAGGGGCTGTGGCTGGAGGTGGGGGAGTTGGCTGCTGAGGAGGAGGGGGTGGTGGAGAGGTCCAAAGCTCCTGCTTTCATACCGATCGGCGAGCTGAGGGAGAGCTTGCGGCAGTGGACGGGGGAGGAGGTGCGAGGGGGGATGGAGAGTGGAGGTGGGGAAGAGAACTTGCGACACAGCCTTGGTGATTTGTTGTTCAACGGGTCGGTTCCCCACACGCCCTGGTTGGTGGCGAAGAAGAGTTCCAGAGACCTGAGAGGAAAGGGACGAGTTGATCTGTTGCTCTGAGGAGAATCGGGCCAGGCTCTGACGTCAAGAGATCCAGGTCGATTTAGCCCTATCTTATACCAACAGTCAGAGAAGAAATCTGGTCTGAGATCTTGGTGTGAATGGGGGTGAAATGAGAGTGGTAATGTATCAATCTAATGATCAACAATAGAATGACATCCATTAAAATCCAAATATCTATTGTCATCGCACTTTGTCATTTTAAGTTAGCTATCCCGCAGCACTACACTCAGACCATGTGAGTTTGTTTACATTTGCTTTGTTCTGAACTTTCTTATTTTGATATGGATCAATATTGTGTTTCTTCGTCAAGTTCACCGTCAGAGAGACAAATATGGACAGCCAACCTCTGATTCCACAAGACTGTACTGCAGTTACACTTACAAGTACAGGTTAAGTGGTTACTTTGTTAGTTGTTAGTAAGTTGGCTCTAACTGACAAAAATAATTTGTTAAAATATATTGTTTAATAACTAAACATGTCTGAAATTTACTAAAAAAAATCCTGCTGTAAAGAGAAAGTTTTCAGTTTTGTTTCAGACATGCTTATCAGTAATAACAGCAAAATTACAGCTAGTACATTGCATTCATAAGAATTAGTCATGCTACACTGTTAAAACCTGCTTTGTTCTTTTTAGCTTCGTGTGTTGACTTTATCCTTTTAGTTGTGTTAAATCAGGGGATCTACAGGTTCTTTTTTGACCAGCTGCTGCTGTGAGATTAGTGTTGGGTCTTTTAGGATCCTAATCCAAGTGCAGCGCTCTGATATCAAACATATTTATCAGTTACGATTTGGATTATCACGCTACTGCCTGGAGTATCGGACACTGTTTTCAGTCCTTGAGGGTGATGTCAGCTACAGATATTAAAATTGATATATTTCACATCCAGTTCTCGCTAAAGAATACACCAACCACACTGACCGCATCTTCCACACATTTTCTCATTCAGACTTCTTTAGCCTTCTAACCCTAACCCTGCAGTGTGTGATGAACTGCTTCTTTCAGATACTGTTGTGTTTGCATATCTGATATTATAGAGAATATCTGTCAAGTTTCTTGTTATGATGCAACTTGATTTCAAAATCTGTCTCCTGTAGTCTGAGCCAGGCTTTAGTGGAATATATCAGCAGTGATGGTATTTACTTGGACTGGTCCAGTGCAAGCTGTGTGATCTTCAGACTGTAGTCAGGACAGAGGGACATGATGGACAGACGGTCACATGAATGCTGCTCGATCCTGGATGAGGGTGCGTGGGAGGATGAGAGGAGCACGTAGAAACAGAAAGGTAGACAAATGAAGTGAAGGCAGCCATGTGAGGGGACACACAGCGGGGATGGATGATTAGTAAGATGTCTGCAGCCACTGTTGTTACAAACGCACACGTACCTGACCGGTATGGAGGTGAACGGCTTCTTGTAGATGTCAGCCAGCTTGTCAATGACCACGGCTGCTGTGGTGAAGATCCTGTAGGTGTGGAGGAAGGTGTTGAGGAAATCTATGGAGAGGAAACGCAGGTCGGTCAGACGCTCCAGCAGGCGCTCCACACTGGCGTATCGGATCTGAGGGACCTTGCAGGAATTGAGCGTCTTGCTAAAGCAAATGTCGACGTCGTCCTTATGCAGCCTGGCATCAGACCTTTATGAGACAAACACAGTGTTCAGTTAAAACGGATTAGTACAAATCAATACAGATTTTATGTTACTATAAGCTGCTTAACCTCTTGATGATTGAATTTATTTACAAATAAATTTCAAAAAATACTTTGCGAGTTTTTGCTTTCCAGGTGGTGCTAAAATAAGTGGAGATTGTTAATTTGTCTACTACACATAGAACAGATATATAATAATAATAATAATAGATATATAATAATTAGGTCCCACTTCCACCGATCCTACAAGAAACCAGTACTTGGAAAAGGTTCTGAGGTACGTACTGAATATGCACAAGCTGGCATTGGGGGAATGGATGTGCTATTTCAGCTGAAGTCTGAATGAAAGTGTATGTTAAGAATTTGCGACAAATTATCATCACATATGGACAGAATTTGCAACATTTAATAAAAGGAATTGGTCAGCTACACATTTAGACAATTTGGACTGATGACCATTATTTCTTTAGGGTACTAGTGTTTCATTTGACTTGGAGGGTAAATTTGGCTACTTGGCTGCTACTAGACAGCTGCACCAGAGGAAATATTCCCAGGTAGAACAGCTGTAAACTTAGTATGAGATTTACTATCAGTACAATTTTGTCATTTTGGATACTTTGGATAAACAGATTTTATACAATCAATTTTGAGGTATTTACTGCTGCTTATTGTAGTGTGCATGTCCATTTCTGATGATGGGATTTACATGTAAGGGGTTAGATGTGCACAGTCTGAAGGATTATATCTGTCTGGCATGTTCGTTTTTACTCAGTTGTATCTGACGAAGGTTTAAGGACTGAAACATTGTATTCCTGGACTAACCTATTACCATAACAATTAAAAAATATGTATTTTAAAAGTATAATTATCTTCTTTCTTAACAGAATGTTGTGATTGTGTAGCTATATGCGTCAACAGTTAATCCCAAATTCTCTTTTCATACTTGATCATGTGCGGGACAGAAACTTTGGAGTTCTCCTCAAACACGCTGGTCATCAGGCCATTACACCGAATGTTATCGATGCACTGAAACAGAAAGCAGACAAACAGAAAAACATGACACCTGGTTTCAGGAGGTTTTATTTAAAATTTGTCATTGGATCTTTGACCTCCTACCTGGCTGATGTCGCTGGTCCAGGCAGCTTTCTCCTGACGAGACGGAGCCAAGAGGACGACGGAGAAGCTCTGACCATCAGGAGGCTCCACCACAATTTTAAACTCCAGATGGTTGAAGCCTTGACCTGCTGCATTGTCTGTGGGGGGAAAAAATAAAAAATCATGGATGGATGGATGGCCACATCTTAGGAAATTTAAGGGTGGTACAAATAAATAAAGACTGTAGGAAGATACTCACAGTCTTCATCATTGGCATCTAGTTCCTCAATCAGAGTGCACTCTATTAGAGACAGTGTTCCTCCCTGCTGTTACAGGGGGAAAATGACACATTTTTGTCATTTGTCTGTCAGTAAAGGGGTAGGGAAAAGCAAAGAACAAAACTAACATCCTTGACTTAACCAAACTTAGATTAAACAACACTTTCCTAAAGAAAACGTTCTTTCAAGCAACATGTAAAAACCTTTAGTTAAGTTTTTGAGATGTATTTTAGACAAGTCCTGTTTTTCTTACAAAGCCAGAAAAAGATTAATTCCTGCCACTTTTTAACTGCTTAGCGTTTACTGCAACTTGTTATACATGAATGCAACAGCACGTCTTCATCTGTCTGTTTAACACCATTAGCCACCAATTTTACTTTAAGATACTTTTAATCTGATCTTGGTCAATGGTCATACGCCTCCCCACTATTTAGCGTTTGCAAAATAGAAGATACATTTGTGACCCTGGATGAGTGTTAGATATTTGTAATAATCTGTCACACAAACAAATGCCAGAGCTTCTGCACCACATTAGAAGGCATGGACATCACAACATTGCTGTTTTGAATGTTACACTTCATGACGACATTGCTCAAACAAGGTGAGGATAGCAGATGTAACTATGTACTCTAAACTAATGTTCTGTTACACTTAGTGGCAGACTTCTTTTTCCCGTCCCCTTCCCTCTCTCTCCTCAGGTGGGTGGGTGTACGGTGTGTGGTGTGGGGACGGGTGCTGTCAATGAAAATCAGAAGAATTGGTGGGCGAGTAGGTGGTAGCGATAATCAATTTGCACTCCCTTACCGTCACTTCCCGGCATTACTCATGGCCAGATCATTGATCTATCTAGTCGGCACAAACCATAGTTCTCTCCAACTGCCTTGTTACTCTTGCAACTCATTGTTTTCTCCCTTGTTCTCACTCTGGATTTCTGCTCGACCGTCTACCCGGAGTCTCGTTCCACACCATGGTCTGCCTGAATCCCTCCGGCTTCTGTCAGCCCTCCACCTTCACTCCACCAAGACGGTCCCAGTCCAAGCGGCTCCTTCCGTTCCTGCAGCACCTGTCCGAATTTGTATCCCTTCCAAGCCACACACCAGTGCACCAACCACCCAGCTTCTACAGTTCCCCGCTATCCAAGTCTGCATACAGCTAAGTTCCCTGCTTGCCTTGAAGAGCCGTTCAGTTAGTTTTTGTGCTTTTCTGCTCTGTTACTCTGAGTTGTTGCTCTGCTACTAGCTTCAGCCAGTCCTGGTTAGTGTGTGTTTCCTGTTTCAGAGTTACTGGTGAACTTTTGCCTAGCACCAAATTCTTCAGTGTCCTGCCTTAGTTTATCTGGGTTATTCTTGTGGTTGCGGTGTTACTGTATTCTGGGGACAACTTGTTAAATTCTGTGTTTAGGAAACCAAGATTGGTAAATGTTTCCCATCGCTTGTCCTGCCCCCGAGTCTCTGAGCCCCGGTATCCGTAACATGTTCAAAAAAAATGAACCAATGTTACCAACGCAAAGCAGCCACTGACGAATGTTACTATACTGTAATGTAACACAACATTATCAAAGTTCAGACACTCAACATGACACCTGTCCTGCTTTCTGCTCTCCACTGGATGTCCTCACAACACTAAACAAATTGTCACTGATGGTCATTATTTCTCTTAATCCTCATCTGTTCCTGGACTCTGCAACAGCCTGCAGGCTTATATTTATAAAGCTGTGCATATCCGTATCAATTCTCAACTTCATTTTTAAAACCCAGCTTCGGTTTCATTTTCCAACACATCCGCTGGGGGACCAGTGTGCAGGCTGCTCTTTAACAGTTCATCACATTTTGCAACATATTTCTAATTTAGGAAGAGCAAATTAAGTTTCAAATATGATTACACTAGGTGCGTTTGGGGCTCACACAGTTGAAGACGAGCAACTCCATGTCTGAGACATCTAAGAAGTGCTATGCTCACCATCATTCCCACCACAGAAAATCATATTCCACCACATAAAAAAATCCCTTTAACTAGCAACTAACGTAAATGTCCAATCTTCTTCTCATACGAGCATGGACGATGGTCTAAGTCTGTACAGCCTCTGTATTATACTACGTGGTTGGTGAAATTTAAGGTTGAGAATTCAAACAGAACTACAAAATGGCTAATTGACTACATATTGGATGATATTGTGGGCAAGTGGATGATCCAAACAGTGAACAGATCTCCTTTCACAAAGAAGTTTCAAACCTCAATGGGACCATTAAGGTTGAGTTGATAATGAAATATTTGCGGACACATCAGGCGGACCTTGAGTAAGTGAAGCTTCCCTCCAGATGTTCGTGTACAGATGAGGAAGTGCTTGGTAAACAAGAAACACTGCCGCTCGCCTTCCTTCCTCAGGGACAGGGAGCCCAGGCGGACCTTACTGAGCATGCCCCGTTCACTGCTGGACGGCAGCTGGATGAGAGAGCCTGTTCACAGAGAGAGGCAGTCAGAAGTGAAATGATGGAGAACTAACACACAGCGTTGGTAGTTCATAAACACAGAGATAGAAGCTCACCTTGTCTGACAAAGGTCTGACTTGTGTCTAAAAGGATGTCACAGCCCTCCACGATCATCCGCTCAATGGCCAGGTTCTTCCTAATGTTCTCTGTGTCACTCACTTCATCGTGCATCATCCTGACAACACGGCCAAACATCAGGGAGTGAGCTCACACTCAAGCATCTCTAGTCATGATCAAGTTCTTGACATCACCTGGTTTTGTATTTGCACAGGTAAACATTACATGTAGATTTCAGAAGTTTGGACGAACTTTGACTGAATGATTTGGGGAAAATATCTAACTACGATATTTCTGACAGATACTGCAATTTGATTTAAGATATAACTGTTTAGTGCCCTCCCTCAGCTCAATATTTAGCGAGTAATACATCTAAAATGGGATGAAACAGTAGCAGGAGATATCATCAAAAGCCTGAATGTCAAACAGGACAAGTGCTTTATAAAAACACTGAAACAACAGTTCAACATTTTGGTCTTAGGTGATGCTACAGTTATTTCAATGCATTTCCAGGACTTTCAGCTAATTTCATGACCAAACATTCTGTGGTTTCTGTGTATATGTGAAAAAAATATCCAAAACAAATTCCATTTCTGTTGAGTCAGGATTCCACACAATGTTGCATCATCAACATCAGGACCTTTGATGCCTGTGTCTTTGTGACCACTAGCAGGTATGCAATTTCATTTGAACTTACAGAAAAAGCACCACAGCAAAGTTTGAGAGGATTTCCATTAACAGGTCCACCCTTCATGTGAAGGATTAGGACCGGTAACAAGACGTTCGTTTGCGGCTACCATCCAGAGACTAAACAACATTTTTAAGAGAAGAAGAAGTCACATTGTGCAAGAATGCAAAGTAAGCGTCAGGAGCACCTCGAGTATGCTCTTCAACACTCACACTATTTTGCATTTGTCGCCCAGGTACTGAATGTCAAGGCTACTGTAACGTCTTGACATGTCTAAAGGAAAACATTCAGTTGTGGTGCCATGATGTGGGGGCTTCAATATGACAACATACCCACTCACAGTGCAATAAAGGCAAGCACATTTCTTGGCCACACCAACAAAAGTGCAGTTCTCCACTAGCACTACTTGACCGATTGGCTTCTTGTGATTTCTTCCTCTTCTACAAAATGAAATTGAAGTTGAAAGGACACAATTGTGGGACAGTTTAGACATTGACCACTCATCACAGATGGTGGTTGACATATTTTTGTATATAATAGGATTTTGAGGGATCATTCCGCACATTGCAGGACCACTTGGAACAGTGTAGGGAGACTTGACTCTAACAGTGACAGTGGCCAAATTTAAACCAGGCACAATTTTGCGTTGGAGAAATTAGTAGTAGACCAATTACAATGGTTTGAGATCATTAGCCATATTACTTTAACTGTACCAGGAATATCATTCAAAACTGCCAGTTTGTGTTTGGAAGCATTACAGCCCTCTGCACAAATAGACTTCAGGCATATGGGTTCTGTAAAGCGTTTTGAGACAATCTGACCTGTAATTGGCGCTATATAAATAAAATTGAAATTGAATTGAATTAATAACTGCTAGACTCACATAGACAAGGCCGTGAATAACACCATCATTACTGCTTGGTATGTATCATAAAAATGGTGGGCTCACTCACTTTGACAGCTCCTCCAGTTTGGATTTGGCAAACTCCAGGCTCTTGCGCTCCACATGTTCATGAGGTGTGTGCGCCAGCAGCTCGTGGAGAGTTATGATGTATCGTGGGATCTAAAATATCAACGTAACATATAAATGGACATGCACAATAGATTTAAGCTTAGAGAGACATTTGTGTCTGAATATATGGTATATAAAACAAAAAAATAGGATGACCATCATTAGGTTAACCAAACAAATGTTGCTAACAGTATATTTAACAGTAGTTATTCTAAAAGTAGTAAGACCTGGGACTGAAGGATTTGTTTAAATAATAATTTTGACAGTCTGATAAAATAACAACCAATGAATTCAATCATTGAGACATACCTGCACATAGGTATTTTCTAAAACAAAATTTTTGCTCTTCCAATCTAAAAAAAAACTTCTGTCAATGCACAAGCAGGCAGATTTTTGAGTTACTGCATTTGTCATTAGTATAGTTATGCCTCAGTGTGCCTGTGTGTACCATTTACTGAAGAATAGTAAATACATCTCTCCATGAAGAGTAGTTACTGTCTAAGCATCGGTGTGTAGTACCTGGAACATGGGATAAGTGAGGAATGTCTCCAACATGCGGCCTTCACAAGCAGCGTTGGACTCGTACTGTTTGAGTAGTTTGTCGAAGTCTCTGTTCTGCTTACAGTTTGCCAGCACCTGCAGACTGTACTGGTGGTTTCGCACAAACTCCTGGTAGATGTTCAACATGGGCAGCAGGATGTCAAACAGGTCCGCTGGGTGGGAATAAGAAAACACAACTTATCAGCACTCAGCTTGAGATCAAAGGCATCATAGTAAAGCAGCCAACAGCAAAGTGATGGGTGCTGAATGCGTTTTTAGATGGATTTCCTTCCTTTAAGGCAGTCAGAGATTTATCTTAGATAAGGTTTAATTGTTCGTTAATGTAAGGCGCATGGAGGTTGTAAGTAATGGGCGAAAACATGCATTAAATGCTCTGTATGATTTCAAACTACTGTAGAACTGTGTGACTGTGAGCTCATATAACCCAATGTACCCAGTAAATTTATATGATTCCCTTTGGCCATGAAAATATAACAAGCTGATCCTGCAAGCAGGCAGTTGAAGCTGGTTGTGCAGAAGCTGATAACACCAATGTAACTTGTTCCTGTGCCTGCTTAAAAATCAAACTGTTTCCACCTATTGCCAGTCACTCGTTCAGACTCTGCTGTGTTCAAGTGATTCCTTGCACAAGTAAAACTTTGCTTTGACTTGAGAGGCAACTCTGAGTATTAATTTGGAGAAGTCAAGACTCCACTGAAGACTGTATTAACAGAATTTTACAATACTCACCCAGAACCAGAGTGGGCCAGTTAGCGATCCGAGCCTTTAGACCTTGGTGGAAGATCTCATGCAGAAACATGATGGTCTCACTGAAGAGAGAAAAAGGTTGTCAGTTTACTCTGAATGAGGTTAGTAGTCTAGCTCTGAGGACTGTAATTTTTTATTTGAAATTTGAACACCATGCGAGACATTGTTGACTTTATTCTTGGCCAAGGAATAATTCAAATTTTGTTTCTAAGAAATTTAACTGATTACTTTGGCAGAGAGGTCTAAATAAGACAATGTCTATGAGCTGTTACCACAGAGAAGAAGCCAGCCAGAGATGTGGTTGGGAACAAAAATGCTCTGCAGTTGCTGTTATAAAAGCAAACACACAAAAATGTTCACCACAGTTATTAAAACTGAGGCAGAATCGAGCTGATCCCTGCTGTAGATTACAATATCCTTTTTTGACAATAAAGACTAAAATTTTGTTATGCATGACAACAAAATATTTAAGAAGTACTGAGTTGACGTTTTTGTATTTTCACCACGGACACAGTCCAGTGGTCTGTGTCCAGGCTTGTCTGGAAGAGGTGTACTCAGGTATGGTATGCATCAGCTGAGAAGTTAGCTGTATCAAAATCACAAAGCATACCATTGATAAGGACATGATGTCTGTGTCAATTGACCACAAAAGAATCACTCTAGTCTCACAATGAAACTGAATGTCAGCCATAAATTAAGTTAGACAACAGATCAAAAATCACTTAGATTGAAGTCGTAACATTTTTGTCCTCCTCATCTGAACATGTAAAACAAATATGAAGTAATACTTTATTGTAAAGTTAGCCATAGGAATTGCTTTAACTCCATTTGGCACATGATGACGACACAAGTGTACGTTCCAGGTGTGAACTAACCATGACGTCACCCGTTGGTTTCAACGCCGAGAAAATGAAGCCCAGATTTTGCTACTTCCTGGTCACCATTTTGGATTTTTTGGAGCAAGTGACGTAAAAAGCGTCATCAAACAGGCTGGACCGGAGAGCAACTCAGGGCAGGACCAGTCAATGGGACTGTCAATCAAGTATTGCCAATATAGCTCCACCAACTTTAACGATTTATTTAAAATTCAGTATTGATTTATTTTAAGATCGGCCACCTGATCTCTCATTTTGATCATGAAAACTAACGGGAAAACATCCTGAGCTGTAGAAAGTCAGTCTATCAAATTTTATTTTTTCCAAAAATGAATTGGGGTCTATGGAGCACAAGCTTTTTGGAGCCAACCCTAGCGGACGGCGTGATATTGCGAGTTTTTGACACTTCCGAGTGGGTTTCATTTTTGGAGCCAGATGCTACGTCCATCTTTATATACAGTCTATGGTACGTTCTGAGCATTAGTAGGAACCTTGACCAGCAGGGGGAGTTGGGAGCACAGGTCAACTAGTTACATGTTAAACATGACTTTTAAGTGCCCTTAGTCTACAACCACAACAATCAGGGCAAACAAAACAAATGGAGAAAGGTCGACTCTACAACTTTGTCTGCTCACTTTTTTCCATACTAACCTTTAGGAGTCTCACCAGAAGCTCATAAAAAAGGCCACCAGCAGTGAGACACAAGCACCAATAAGATAGCACAATATATATGCAGAGACATGCCCAGTTATCTGGTTGTATATAAAGCTGGATGAAACCACCATGACATCACCAATAGACTTCCTCATTGTTGGTTTTGAAACTCAGTGTGACGTCTCCTGCCATCACCATCTTGACAGTGCCTGACTCCCCCCAACTCCTAGCTAATCCAAAACAAGGGTGGAGCATTAGTGCCACTGGCTTATGACATGAACTGTTTTGTGACTGCACCTACCTGTCACTCAAAGCAGTCAGGTCCTTAAATCTGCAGAACTCTATTTGGACTCTCAGCATTTGATGAACTGAAAACCCAGTGGATTACTTTTACTTTTGATGGTAATGTCCCCACAACAATAAGAAAATCCTTAGTGATAGTGGCTAATGTGGCTAATGTTACTGTTGACTTTGATAGTGTGCAACCAGGTCAGAGCTCTGTGAAAAGCTGAAAGACATTCAGAGATGGTGAAACTTTAATTTGAAGCCAATAAACAAGGACTCGGTGGGTTATTGTGTTTTCATGTTGCTTGCTGTGTTTCAGTGAAACCCAAGCGCAGGCGGTGTTTACATCTGTTTGTTTCTCTGTATTCTGTATTTTAATACAGCCAGATTCCTAATAAAGCCGTTTTCCTATGCTTCCCTGTTTCTGTTGTCAGACGAGAAAGAGATTTGAGCAACTG
This sequence comes from Acanthochromis polyacanthus, assembly GCF_021347895.1. Classification (NCBI taxonomy): domain Eukaryota; kingdom Metazoa; phylum Chordata; class Actinopteri; family Pomacentridae; genus Acanthochromis; species Acanthochromis polyacanthus. Next base: position 21,397,798 of record NC_067130.1, read on the forward strand.
CAGTGTGTGGCACATCATAATGACTGAAGGAGTTTAAAATAGTTTGAACCTGTGACAGCCCTTGTGATTGTAAACAGGAAGCAAAAATATTAGTGTGAAAAGCTGATACTGGCACCTGTTGAGGAAGATGCTACTGACGTCATCATGGCTGATTGGAGGCTTCTTGGAGCTGGCTGCCATGCGGAGCGGCCGGAGGAAACAGTTGACCAGGATAGAGAGCTGGTGGACGTACTCTGTCTCAGCCTCCACCATGTTGAACACAATCTGGTTCCTCTTCCTCATGCTCTCGGCGTGAGGAGAGCAGATGTAGTCTTGGACAATGATCTTCCACTTCCTCCGGCAAAGCCAGCCACGCATGAAACTCTGCACCTGCATGGCCATAGCACATTAGGTGTCTCCCTTTATTCATTTTACTTAGCTTCTCTACACTTTGTAATGTGATTAAAACAGTTTACCTTTTTAATCTTTTTAATATCTGGATCTTCCTCCTCTTGGTTGTTCTGGTTAGGCCTCATCCTCTCCTTGGATTTATTCAGCACTACGATCTAAAACAACAGTCTGCATGTGAATATACTGGCACAGAGGATGAAATATTCATGGCACCACTTTAGAGGTTCAAAAAAAACAAATATCTCTTGCATGATAAGGAAGTAATGGGTCTCATCATGTCAGATGGATTTGCACGCTTTGATCTGCATATGCTCTGTGTGTGTGTGCCTGTGCACATGCGTGTGCGTGGATTTATGTATGCATGTGCACGCAGATGTGGATGCATTCATGCATACCTCAGCTTTAAGCCTCTCGATCTCTGTGTCCTGGTCCTCCAGCTGAGTGCGAAGCTGATTGGCTGCAATCTTCTCAGTCTCCATGATCTGGACCAGGTGGATATACTTCTGCATCAGGATCTCACGCTCGATGATGATGTCAGAGTAGCTAAAAGGAGCATGGGAAAAGGACAAGTGGATGATCATCTAACATGGGCAGGTATGTGACAATTACAAGCTGAAGCGACTTTGAAAAATCAGAAGCCATGTGCAAAGATGCAGGTGGCTTTCATTTTCCTGAGTTCCACATTAAAAATAGGAGAGACAGTCAGAGAGAGGCAGAGCAGCGAGAAATAGAGGTCGAGTGGCGAGATCAAGTCTGTGATGTAACCAGTGTAGCAATACAGCACCAGTGTGACCTAAATGTGAACCGCTGCGAGCGGAAAGCACACACACACACAAACACACACACGTTAAACAAATATGGAATAACACGTGGTAGCTGTGTCAAATGTGCATCAGCACAAAGAAACAGCAGGAAGAAGTTTGAATCTCTGGCAAGTTATTTAGCAGCCATCCTAACCTTCTGAACTCCAAGCAGTTTCTGGTCATTTCTATGCTCCTGTCACATGTTTACCCACTGTGGGCTCATTCTATATTGCAGTATAAAGCCTTGCAACTCAAAGGAATCAAAACAATCAAGACTAGAAGTACAGAGAACTCACAAATGTCCTCTGTACAGTATAAAATACATTTAAGGCCATAAATCAAAAAGTGCCCACAGGTGTTACCAATACTGAAAAATGGAGGCTCCACATACTAAAGATATTTAACATTTTCACAACTTTTAGAAACTTTTACTCTGTACAAAAATTCTAGAAAGATGTTTCACCATTATGAATGTATCTTATAAGAACTGTTAGAATGCCAAAATGTAGTGGAGGTAACAAGTAACATGTGGATGAAAATGTTTCCTAAATTGAGCAACATATTCATTCTCAAATAAATGCTGCAAATTAAACATTAACATTTGTAAATTGTTGATTTTCATACCTGGCCTGCTGGATGCACTCCACCCACTCGTTGCAGTCTGACTCTTCTTCTGTCCGCAGCTCCAAAGGTTTCTGTCCATCGTGGCCAAAAATGACCAAGAAGTAGTGCTGTGTGAGACACAACAGACACAACATTATCAAAAGGCTCTTTAAAAGACTTAACCCTAGCTGTTAGGTTTTTCAATGGCCTGCACATGGAAAAATGGCTGCTGTCTCTTGATTATGTTATTATTTTTATGAGATGGCGGTCATACTTTAACTTGTGTCTTAACCTGAAGTGATGTTTGAGCTGAAGTCACATAGAGCAGTGATCAGTCCAGTGCAACACACTGTATTTTTCATGATATACGCTACCATTCAAAAGTTTGGGGTCACCAAGGCAATTTCATGTTTTCCATGAAAACTCACACTTTAATTCATGCGCTAACATAATTGCACAAAGGTTTTCTAATCATTCAACATCATTAGCTAACATAATGTACCAGCTAGAATAGTCATTTACCACATTAACAATGTCAAGACTGTATGTCTGAGTCATTAAATGCTATCTTCAATGAAATAACTGCTTTGTTTTCCAAAATAAGGACAATTCTAAGTGACCCCAAACTTTTGAATGGCAGAGTAGGAAAGTATATTTTTGTTGACCAGTGACTTAAATAAACTTGAATAGGACATAGACTGTTTCACAACCCCTGGTACACTACAAAAATAGTATTTTCAGTCACTTTTCAAGTAAATTGCTGGATCTCAAATGTAAGAATATATTGTTTCCTATACTGCAGGATACCAACAGTGACTATCTTTTGGTTTTGGGTGAACATAAAATGCATTGTGTTAGTTGTAGCCCTACAGACCATCTCAGCGCTGTTCATATCTCCACCTCAGGCCTCCTTGTGTCAGAGTTCTTACTCTCAAACTCAGCCAGGAAGCACTAAAATAGCACAGAGACAAACAACAGTCCTGCTATCTTATAAGCAGCGGTAATTAGACTTTTATCCAAATGAGGTTCAGTTCATATATGTCTTTGTTAAGCTCAAAAGAGCAAGAAAATACTGCCACAGACTATTCAAGTATTAAAACTTCATTTAAGTACAACTTCATATATGATGTTTTATTTAACAGTCATACATTTTAAATACTCTGATTTAAATATGGTGTGTACAGCAATCTGAGAAGAACTATGTCTCAGCAGCTCGACTGATTTAACAAGAGGCGCTTAACCTGCATTAATAAATTATTTGGTCCATTTCAAGCAAAAACCTCAGTGAAACATTATTGCCTTGTAACTTTCCTACTCTATGGCTGACATGTTAGAAAAAAGTTTATTGTGAAAAGTTATGCACTCTATCGCACTACCCTAGCATGTACTGTTTATAAGCAGAACTATTTGCCCTAAACGGGAAAAGGTGCAAAAGGCTCAGAGTTTGTTTGGGATCCTGAATTGCGAGGCATGTGGAGGCTTAAGACATAAAATGGCTGTTATGTTCTGATACTATTATTATATTCTTGATCCCAACAACACCAGCTGTGACTGATGAACATTCCGTGTATTGTTTTAAAGAAAACAACAAATTATTTATGTCACTGCTGTAATATTTAGGTTCAACAGGGACTGCAGTCTTTTTAATCATACATACTGTACACGTATTTACTATATCCTGTTCAGGGTCAGGGGGACATTATAATCAGGATATACATACTTTATAAAGTACATGAATGCATGTGTAAATCCAATGAACATGCAAACTTTTGGCTTCCATGTGTTCATGCATGAATTCTTTCCTAATGCCTTGAAATTGCGGGAACAATATCACACTTTCAACACCGTGTCAGTTAGTGTTTTATTTACAAATTTAACCATGACAGAAACATGAAGGAGAATGAACCCTTCAAGCATTCAAACATTGACCCAGTAGCACCATAAATATTCTTTTATGTATTTCACTTCAATAATTTGATGACTTGCTAAATCAATACAGCTTAACATCCTAAACAAGCTTTGACAGACAGGCCTGTCAACGTTTGAGATTGTTTACATGTTAAAGTTGTGTACATGTGAAATTTCAAAGTATGTTACACAATGCAGGAGCAAAAGGGAAAGTATGTATTTGTCACCCTTGTATAATTTTCGACGGGTAAGTCCCAATAAGTCCGCAGCAGTCAATTTGTAGTACGATCGCAATCATGTGATCGTCAGCAGAAAGCTGACATAGTGCTCCCTTGTAGTCATAGTTACAGTGACACTGTGCTGCTATCTCGCAATGATACAGAAATCTTTAACAAATCCATGGATCCAGACTATAAGCTATATCTCTGCCAAAATCTAATCACTTGGTCATTGTTTTATTTCTGACCTTTCCTGAAAATTTCATCCAAATCTGTTAGTCCACTTTTGAGTAATGTTTCAAACAGACAGACAACAAACGCACGCCGATGGTAACTCCACCGCGTTCTTTGACGGAGTAATAAATAGGAGGCTGTTCTTACCAAATGCTCTCTTACTTAAGACATTTTTACATTTAAAATCAGAGAGTCTCAGATATTTTTTGAACTGCTGACTAATATTAAGTTATAAGTGGCAGGGCAGTGAATATTTTCAGATTTTCTACATTTTTTAACCTATTTAATTTTTCCATTTTTTTGTAGAATCTTAATCGAGTAAATAATCATCTGATGAATCAATAACCAAAAAAATTGTTAGTTGCAGTCCTATAATGAATTCTTATGAATGTTTATATTCATTACGCAACTCAGTAACAAAGAGATTTGTCTGTTTTAGTAGTCACTGCCTCCAATTATCCAAATAAATCCTAAGCTACACATTGCTGGCAGGACTTTGCTGCGTATTTCCATGATCTGACAGTGTAGTTTGCTGTGAGGCCGCTGCAGAGGGAAGCAGTTCTGTATAGTAATGATGTAACGATAAGCGGGTGAGAGACACTTGCTAGCGTGTGCCGCTACGGACCAGAGAGGCTTAAGGGCTTGTTTGTGTGTGTGTGTGTTGGGGGGAGGGAGGGTTTACATAACCAGCAAGGCTTGTACAGCTCCTTGCATTGCTAATGCCGCTTCCCCAACCACGAGCCTGCTTTAAGCTCAGGATAACAATGAGGGAGACGGACAGACAGAGAGACAGACAGAAACAGGGAGGTTTAAGCTGCCTCGCCCTGCACCCAGCATCACCAACGTCCAGTCACAAAAATCAGATCACCGTCTGCTCTGCACAGACAAAAATACAGTGGTGGAAAAACTTTTTGGACACCCTAAAAACTATTCACAATCTCAAATATTATCATGAAATATTTGTGGAAAAAATCTTGTTTGTGATTCAAAAGGTGTGGATGCATTAGACAGACAAGCAAATACCACAGATATTTTTTTGTTTATTGTTTCCAAGAAAAACTAACAAAATTAAACTCTTGACAGTTTCAGTATGTCAGTTCTCAACATATTCAGTACCAAGGTCAACAAATTACAGAGAATGTCTTCAAAACTGAACAAAACATAAATAGACCGTCAGATCATCAAATTAATATTCAGTAATTCTGCCATTAGCTCTAATTCTTGGCTGACATGTTCCCTACAAGCCTTTCACACTATTCTGGGGTAATCTTGTCCCATTCTTCTTGAATTACTGCTTTTATTTCCTCTGAATTCTTTGGTTTACGCTTTGAAACAGACCTTTTGATAATCTACCACAGATTTTCAGTGGGGCTCATGTCTGGGGATTGAGCTGGTCACTCTAAGAGCTGGATACTGTGCTTCTGCAGCCAAGTTCTACTGGATGTGTGGCAAGAAGCATTATCTTGTTGACACATCCACTATTGACCTGAACGGAACAGTGTCCGTGCAGAAGGGAGCATGTGGGTTTGGAGAATGGCAGAATGGCAGAGTTCAATGTGGCATCACAGACGGTGAGATGACCAACACCAGCAGCACTCGTGCATCCCCAAACCATCATACTGCTTCCATCATGCTTGACAGTAGGTACTTTACATGCTGGAGATCATGCTTCACCTGGCCTTCTGCGTACCCTCACAGTAGCAGGAGGAAGATAAAGCTGGAAATTGGACTCATCTGACCACAGAATCTTCTTCCAGTTCCTGGCTGTCCACTTCTTGTGTGCTTGGGCCCAACAACGCCGGGCTAACCTCTGTCTCTCACTGATCAGGGGCTTCTTGACAGCCTTATAGGACCTCAAGCCATGATCTAAAAGTCGGCCACGTACAGTGCAGGTGGAACACTGGACACCAGTTTGGTTTGACCACTGCTGCTGAAACTCCTGTGTTTTCCCTGCACATGTGGATCAGGTTGTGGTCATTTCTTGCTGAAGAAACCTTTGGATGCCCAGATCTTGGTTTGTCTTCCAAGCTCTTGGTTGGTCTGTATATCTTCCTCTATATCTTCCTGGCTATCTGGCGGCAGCTCTTTCAGGCGTGTTTCCTGTGTTAGGTTCCTTTTTTACCCATTTTTGTCTCTGAAGAACTTTCAAATGTGCCAGCTTTATATAGACACGAAGCACGGCAACAACACTGTCAATGTTTTTTAATAAAAAGCACAACCTGAATTAGTGGCTCACTGGTACCAAAATGACCCATTAGTCATAATTTCTTATGTATTTTTATGGAACCAACCAAATTTAAGTTTTTAATGGTTTTTTTAGGATTTGTTTAGTATTTTGGCTGTGACAGTGCTAAACAACATTGCACTTGAAGACCTAAGAGTGATTCTGACTCCAGTATTTCACAACTGCATGTAGTGTCCGAAAACTTTTTTTCCACCACTGTATGAGAACTACAGCTTGTAGACAATTTGTTGCTTCACTTACAACACAACAAGACCTGCTGTGTTCCACACGTCATCTCTGCAGCGAGCAGCAAACTGATACTGAACACTCTCACTCAGGTGTACAACTCTTCTAACTGTACAACAAATTTTACAACAAAGTTAACAAACTGAAGTTGATGAGATACATTTTCTTAAAAGAGTTTCATTAAGTATAAGAACTGCAAATGGCAAAAACTGTGCCAAAATGTCACAGCTTGTTCAATGGGCAGTTAACCTGTGGGACTGTTTCACACGTCCAGACATGAAACATTGCATGCGTGTAGATGTGGCCTATTCTGGCCATTAGTTGAAGTTTGGTGAAGGTCACTGTTGAGCAATTTTACAGAACCTGTGACAGATAACCTAAAAAATCTGCCTGAATCTGCCTCTGAAAATAGTTCCTAAAATGAACCATTCATTCCAGTTTAAGTAACTTTTACTAAAAGAAAGTCAGACAAAGTACACAACACAAATGAAGAAAGTAAAGTCCAAGGCTATACAACTTTTACAGGTGAGGCTGTGCTACATCCAACTATTCTGGCTGTTTCAACATGATTTTATGCAAGGTATCAAACAAATAGAACAAATATGTTCAATACTTTATACCTTTTCCTGAGACTGTGTGAAGAAATATGTTTTGTCGCCCAGTTTGATGACGAACATAGAAGTTGCTCCAATTTTGTGTGGCCACTACCACCAAAATATTTTTTATCATTTTCATTGTAAATACATTTTTTTTGATTGTTTAGCATTTAGTCAATTACCTGTATAGTCCATAAAATGTAAGAAAAATGGTAAAAAAAAAAAAAAGAAAAGAAAAGAAAATAAAAAAGAATGTCACCAAGATGATAAAAAGAGAAAAAAACATCAGAAAAACACTGAATTCTCATATCTGAGAAGCTAAAAGTTTACTGAGATTTATTTTAAGGATGTAGGCTGCTTTTTAAATCAAGAAAACATCTTTTTATCAATTTATCGTGCCCATTTGTTCAAAAAATTATATTCTCTTTACAATCATAAAGAGAAACAAAACATAAATTTGTCATATCTGAGAAGCTACAAGTGGCAAATCTTCCAACCTTCTGTGAATTTATTTTAGTCTTTCTGAAAATCATCATTCCCCCTCTTTCGCAACTTACCAGGAATACCAGGAATTCAAAGTACAGAAAAATGCCACATGCACTTTTAAAAAGAAGCTGCACTCAGAGACTTTATTATTTTCTTTAAAAATGACTCCACCTCAAAGAAATGAATTATGGAATATTTGGCTTGATTACGTTATTAGCTGACAACATATCAATTGACCGTTACAGAGTCCGGAACCAAAACATGAAATTATAGCAGCATGTTTCTCCTGCAACAATCATTCATACATTACATTTTAGGTAAGGCTGATATAAGATGTCCGATCAATATCAGTTTCATTTCAGATCTTTTCTTGACAGGTAGTGACCTTACTAATCTTTAAATAGTACTAAAATCGTTTGCTGGTGTGAAGGAATCTATAGAATTAGTTTTGAGGTATCTGACAGTATGAAATAAGCCTCTGTGGTTTTTATAAGAATATACAGATTCAAATTGTTCTTACTGTTACCATGAGTGTCACAAGGAGGACTTTTCATTCATTTGAACAACAAATAAAACTTTCTTCCGTAATATATGAAATATGTGCCCCTTCTGATATGGGTAAAGAAGCCCCCAATAGACATGAATGCTTTTCAAAACTCTAGTCCTGATTTGTGATAAATATTGTACACTAAACCAATCAGCCACAACATTATGACCATTAACAGGTGAAGTGAACAACATCGAGCATCTTGTTATAAAGCAGTGTTCTGCTGGGAAACTTTGAGTCCTGACATTCATGGGGATGTTTGACATGTACCACCCACCTAAACACTGCAGAATAGAATGCTAGAATGCAATCAAATGTGACAATAAAGCTAATCTAATACATAAGTACCAAGTTAGTTAAACTGCTGTGAATGCATTTTCATAATTGCATTATTCTTATGTAACTGGAGAGCAATGTAGGAGCTGCAGGATTTTAACTGCTAGTTGAAGCTTTCTTAAGACAATGGTACCACCACAGTTTAAGTCATGCACTGATGCATGAACACACACACTGGGCAGCTGCAGAATTTCACATATCTATGTGGCTTTGGGGTGTTTCCACACCTGAACTGTCTTTGCTGACTTACAGCTTGGAGAAGCAGAAATTAGGCCACTTTGGCTTTTTGTTCGGTGCACTTAAAGAAAGACAGACAGGTACACACATCCACTCACAGGACTGTAAAAGGTAAGCTACAAATAGCACAGGTACCAGCAGTGTGTGTTGGAGTCTGTGTGTGAGGTGCATTTATGTTGACTTGGTATTCAGACAGTGACTGCAGGCAAAAGGACCAGCAAGGATGCTATTCTTAGTCAAGCACAGCAGCATCCCACAGCAGCACCACATGTTAGATACAACCTCAAACTCAGACAGTACTACAGAAAAAAAATGAGAATCAAATGTGAACTTTGAATACCATTATAATGTGATTTAACATATTAGAGTCTCAATTTTATACGCAAAACACTGGACTCTCATTTTCATTTTCACATCTCTCAACTTCCTGTACGTGCCACAGCACATAAGCCACTTCAACTATCAACCCTTATCACCATGGAAACACTAAGTCAGGTGGTGCATGGGTGAGTAGCCTACAGTGGGCAGCAACATTAGCATAATGCTACAGTTTCAGATCTGTTTTTTTTGCAAAGTGCTTGAGGTACCCCAGAATAAGCTGAGAATTTGAAAAAAGTTTTCACTTCATCAGTATCTTCAAAACAAAAGATGACTCTTTGTGGCAACTCACAGCTCTTCAGAGCATTTTTGCCTCCTTCAGCTCATTGTTTTAGGTTTCACAACCCACAACTCTTATAATGCAGAAGACAACACAATAACAGTGATGCCAGGAGACACTGCAGTAAACAAAGAGTCGATTCAAATAATGCTGCTGTTTGTTGTTATTTGCTGCTTTGCAAATGGGATTAACCCTGAAATAGAGACAAGCATTTGCAGCAAAGCAAATCACAAACCTTTCCAAATGCTAGACTTCTCGGAACCTTTCAAACATGCACTCAGCCTAACTAGTTTGGACCTAGTAACATTTCCGCATCACTTTCAACATGACTGAAATCTAAACTGCACTCAGTCACATTAATAATCAGACATGTGCGACAAAAAATCACACTCACATTCAGAGCTATGGACAATTTACAATCGTCAGTTAACCTGAACATGTTTTTGGACTGTGGCAGGAAGTCGGAGAACCTGGAGATAACCCACACATGCACAGGGAGAACATGCCAACTCCATGCAGAAAGATCCCGGGAAGGTGAGAACCGGGGATCTTCTTACTGCAAGGCAAGAGTGATAACCACCAAGATACTGTGCAGTCCCCAAATGAAACAGTTGGGCACATTAATGTAGATGTATACTTCAGATATCTTCTGTTGTTGAGTGACTGATGAATGCTGCATGCATATCATGACTCTCTGCCTCACTTTGTGTCACCAAAGCCTGCCATGACACACATGCGCTCAATAACCACAGAGACAATTTCAGGGCACTTCCCATAGAAAGTTTAAGACCTTAGAATTTTATTGTGCACTGAGAAACCTAACAAATCCAATGATTTTCTTTGATCAGCACAAGGCGATAAACAAACAGGAAGCAGGAAACAGGAATTAAAGCTGTTAGAAGTCAAAAACTATACAGGGAACCGTTACTTGTGCTCATTTGAAGTTGAGCATTGCAGTCTTTCTTACTGTAAATGCCATTTTTTTAGATCAGAATCTGAAAAACTTTATTAATCCCTGAGGGGAAATTGCATATTGTAGACAAACTGGAGAAGATTTTTTCACAGACCATTCAGTGGTTAAGATAACCAGTAAAACATAGTGCAAACCTGGGCAGTTAATTCCTCTTGTGAGTTGTTGCTCTCTGAAACAAACAGCTGCGCATGATACAAGCAAACACACAGAAACACTCACACAACAATCCTTCAATTAGTTACCTCAGCTTTTAGCCTGGCTTATATGTTTCCACTTCATTAGGCTGCAATCACAACAGGGAATTTAATTCTCACTGACTGTTGTTCACATTTATTTGCCTGTTCACTTCCTCTTGTACTAATCCATTTAAGTCTCTGTGTTTATCGGGCAAACACTGGTCCAGCCTGTTCCTATCATTCCTATCATCAACACCTGAACTCAGAACATTCTTTATATTTCTCTCAGCTTAATGTGTAAATACTGTAGGATTTATATGACATTTCTGTGCATTAGTAAGCTAGCTTATTGCATTTTTAAAAGTGTCATGCACAGACAAGATGCTCACAAATTTCGAAGACATCAAAAGTATATTGGACAGGCAAAACAGTTCTTACATATAATATTACACTGGACACAAAGATTGTTCCTCCTCTCTCATGCTCTGCAAATAAAATCTGCCACAGGGAAGGTTCTGCTTTCAAAGTCTATTGAAAGTCAATGTAAGATGTTTCATCCTAATAACAAAGAAATGGACTTGTCTGCAAAGAAATACAGATAAAGCAGCTATTACTGAAAACATGAAGTAAAGACCAGTGGCATTCCAGGAAGTGTAAATCAAATCAGGTTTCATTCTCATATGAAATGTCTACTCCCAGCAATAATCCCTTGTGTTCAAGTCTAATGAATAGCTTGAGGTGGTACAAAGGTAAGTGATGAACTGCCACAGGTTAAAAAAGGTAAGTTTGCCCAAAACAGAAAAATAATGTACATTGCACAATTATACAAAAAGGTCTTTTCAGGGAACAAGAAATGGGTTAACAACTTAAAGCTTGTTCTGCAGCAATGGAGGCTGATCAAGCCTTGAAAGTTGGTGCTACCAAATCCTACAGGTATCCCAACTTTTCTTGATTACTTACAACTCCCTCTGTCTGCATTAAAGTAGTGCTGGATCACACTGTGGCGCCATACCCTCCAGAGCATTATTTGAACAGTACTATACAGCAGAAAGCAGTGTGTTGCTATAAAAATGGTGAGAAAAAGACAATTAACAATAGAAAAGAGACAGATCACTTAAAAATGTACATCTTCCCTACAGAGAAATTGCAAAGAAAGTCAAGGTGTCAGTGAGAACAGTTTTCTTCACCATCAAAAGACACTCAGAAACTGGGGAAGATTCTGACAGGAACAGATCTGGAAGACCCAAAGCTACAACAGAATCGGAAGACTCACAGGACAACAGCTTCAAGCACACCTCAACGGTGGTTGTAGTAAAAAGTCTCAGTTTCAACTGTAAAGAGAAGACATGGAGTTGCAGCAAGAAAGCCATTGATAAGACATCAGAATTAGAAAAAGAGGCTTTCCTGGGCCATGAAACACCACCAATGGTCCGCTGAAGACTGGAAGAAGGTATTACGGACTGATGAGTCAAAATTTGAAATCTTTGGTTCATCATGCAGGATTCTTGTAAACTGTTGAGCAGGAGAAAGGATGGTTCCTCAGTGTGGGACATCAACTGTTAAACGTGGAGGAGGAAGCTTGATGGTCTGGGGCTGTTCTGCTGGACCCAAGGTCAGTGGCTTCTACAGAGTGAGAGGTACTCAGAACCAAAACGGCTACCATAGCATTCTGTAGCGCCATCCAGTACCCTCTAGTATGTGCCTCTTCTTTTCCCGCTTCTCATTTTTCCCCAGGTGGGTGTGAGGGAGGTGTGTGAGTGTGGAATGTGTGCAGGTGCAATCACTGGATGATCACCTGAGCGGTCCACCCGTAACCCATCTGTGTCTGCCATAAAAGCCTGACTCAGACCACTACTCGATGCTGGACTGTTGAATAAGTCCAGTTAGTTACACCCAGGCCTTTGTTCTGCTTTTTTCCGTGTAAATATCCTGCATGTTAACTCATTGTCTCTTGTGCCTCATTTTTCAACCAACTCTGTCTGCGCCACCGGGATTCTGTCTGCACCATCAGCCCAACAACCACAGGTAAACTTGGCTTTCTCGATACTCATTCTGGATTCCTACCTCCTGGACCCTGCACCTGCCCTAGATGCCATTCCAACACACCACACTTCTGTTCTAGCCCAGCTCACTTTCCTAGCTCGATGTTACTGAGTCCTGGTTGGTTTTCTGCCACACTAAAATATTATCAGCTTTCTTAAGATTAAGTCTGTCTAGGTTTGTATTTGGAACCAGTGGACATCTGGTTAACTTTGTGGGCTAAACCCAGCTAACACTGAGCAACAATCATTCATGTTCATGCTGACACCTACAGACAACTTAGAATCACCATTTAACCTGCCAGGCCTTCTGCTGACCCAAAACACCTGCAGGGAGCTCAACAGGTATGAGGACATGCAAACCACTGCAGCGGGCACCATTCTCTAACACTGAAACACGTCATTCATGGCTCTGGAGCAGAAGCTAAATATCGCACTTTCTGCAAAGAAGGTAAATAAAATAATTTCAATAAAATATAAACTTTATGGCTATCCAAAGTTGCAGCCTTCAGAAATTGCTAATTGCATTGTTTTAAACTAAGACCCATGGAAATTTCGTAAAATATGAAAACTGCTGCATAGGTTTTCAACAAAGTTATCCAAAAGTTCTTTGTTTGCCACAGATCTAGTTTGAATATAGTAATTTGACCCTGTTGCAAGTTTGCAAAAACATTGCCAAAGTTTAATTACAACAGTCTACCAGATCACATCGATGAAAAATTTGCCACTAGAAGTTTGCCGCTAGCAAGCATCTTATTGTTGCCAGAATGTGGCTGGATCTTTGCCTCTAGTGAACGATTCAGTCTTTTTTTTTTTTTGCTGCAAACCAACCACAAGCTTCCCACAAATCTGCGGCAAACATTTTTGCCTTTTATGGGGGCTGTCCCTGACAAATGCACGCTGAAATTTAATGTTTCAAACATGCAATGATCAACACGCTGATCACAGCTTTGCTAATGAACATGGTTATTAGTAACAGCTGATTGTATGTATAATGTTGCTAGCAGAGTGTCTGTAAGGAGAGTGGACATCAAAAGAGCTTTGATGCTCTCTGATGTTTTGTATGACTTTAATGTTGCTCCATCAAAAACCTGCCTGATTCGTATCAGAGTGGCCTTCATTAACTGGACATCAAACAATGACCGTTTGTCATCAATCTTTTAGTCTGGGTTGCTTCCTCTCAGTGGCACTGCATCTCAACACAAAGAACACAATATCAGTGGCACCAATCTAAAATACGGAGGCGGTTACAACTTTATTGTTCCTACTAAACTGAGTCATGCACAGCTACAATAGTTGATTAGTCTATTTCCAGAGAATTAATCAGTAACTATTCTGATCGTCAATTAATTATAGAAGCCACTTTTAAGGAGGAAATGTGTTTCTAAAAAATCTTCTGGTACAGAAGAACCTTGTGGCTTAGTGGCAAGTATTTAAGCTCCTTTCAAATATCAGACAAAGTACTGATTCTGAACACTGGAAAATGAAGAATATCAGTTCAGACAGGACCAGGTTCACACTTTCTCTGGCCGGAATTCCTTTCAATTTGCTGCAGCGATCGACTGGAATTCCCTCCAAAAATCTCTGAAACTGCCATGACTTTCATCACCCTACATTTTTAAACAGAAGCAGCAGCAGACCCTTGTTGACCACTGCACATGCTGAGTGTTTTCACTGAATTTCTAGCATTAATTTAGGGTGTTTGTAATCTCTGTTTAAACACTTGTGTGTAATTTTTTGTATATGTACTTGTTTATTTGTTATCTTTCTTCCTGCTGGGGCCTCTTGCCAGGTCATCATTGTAAAAGAGAAATTGTTCTCGACTGAGCTTACCTGGTAAAATAAAGAATAAAAAACAAAAATAGATTTTTAGCTATTCCTTACTGTAAGCATTATATTCTTTTCTTCAACTTTCCAAAACCAAAAACACTCACACCCCTTCACAGAATGACTGGCCAGCAGCATCTGAACATTCTTTACACAATTGTCAATCACTTTCTTATTTATCCCTATAATTTCCAAGCAGTTTCTGGGCGTTTTGTTGTAATTCTGTCACATTTTTCCCACTGCTGGCTCATTTTCACTGCAATATAAAGTCCTGCACCTCTATGGAAACAGCATGACCATGGCTGAGCTTGTCATCAAGGAGTGCACAATTGTTTGCTTTACAGAATCTTGTACAAATTGTTTATTTGTAGCACAATTTTTAATGAAACATGTCGAATAAAGTTTCTTTTCATGAAGTATCATGACTTTAAGTTTAGATTTGGGTCATTTTTCAATAGAACTGCATATTATATGTGATCAAAGTCTGCTGGAATGTTGAAATCTCATTATTTGTTTCTGTTTGTGCAGACAACCAGTATCATTTTGACATTTTTTTTAAAGATAAATGCTTTCAAACCAGCCAGCAGGTTTTGGGTTCAGGAGGTCAAACCTAATCCCATCTCATCTCTCCATCTGATGACAGGCCTTTTATGCTACTGTCCAAGATGATCAGGCAACATGCAGTTTGAACTAGCTCTTCTCTAGAACCAAACACTGTCTTGTCAGCTGCCTGCTTCAGAGGGTGTTGAATGCAGCTCAATGGTACAAAAGCTGGACAAAGCTGAGGGTCAGTGGCTGCATTCAGTCAGGAGTAAACAGCAGCTACAGTGCAGACAGGTAGACAGACAGACAGGTAGACAGACAGACAGCCCCCTGTGACTCTAATGCCAGGCTGCCACACTGCAGGGAGGCAGCTTAACAGACTGTCCTCCTCCACTGTCCTTACCTGACAGTAGTGAGACACAACGCTTTGTTGATAAATATCAGATGACTGAATAAAACGTGAAGTTCCTGTTTGTTTGTCACCTCTTTTTGCCCTTAAGGCCAGTTCACTGTTTCATCACAGACGTCTGTATACAGACATTCCACACTGTAAGCATGATGACCGAAAACTGGATTCTCATTTCATATATCATATGTGGCGGTTTTACTGTATTCCACTTCCTCTGCCTTCTTCATCTTTGCACACTGTTTCCTATTTTGACTTGTTTCATGTTATTGACACTCTAAAAAAAATAAGAAAAGCACTCGGAGTACTCCACCAAGGCTATTCATTTCCCCATATGGCATTGTCAGAAATGCAGCATATTGTTTTTTAAAAATGGAGCATTTGTTTATTAGTTACTGATGATCAGAAATCACAGCAACATAGAATGTGGCCATTTAATATAGAGGTACCCACAAACAAAATGACCTTATGCTGAATACAGGCGTGTGTTATGCATGTGTATGTTATGTACACATATGTTATGTACGGACACCGAATCATGTGACCAAAAAATTGTAGCGGGCGTCAGGAATTGATGGGACTCAGAAACACGCCCACAATTTAATCAATTCTTCTTTGTATTATTTCCAATGGATATGTCCCAATAAGTCCGCAGCAGTTGATTTGTAGTTGGAACGCAATCATGTGATCGTCAGCAGGCAGCTGATGTAGCGTTCACTTGTTGTCGTAGTTACGATGATGCAATGCTACTATCTCACAATGATACAGAAAGCTTTAATAAATCTGTGGATCCAGACCGCATCACTGCCAAAATTAATCACTTGGTCCTTGTGTCATTTTTGACGTTTACTGAAAATTTTATCCAAATCTATCAGTCCATTTTTGAGTGATGTTGCTAACAGGCAGACAAACCAACACCGATCGTCACAAACACTATTACTCGGCTGTGTTCCTTGTTGGAGTAATAATGTTTTGACTCAAAAAAGCCACAACAGTTTGAATCAGTTTCTTTAAGTTTAGAAAACGTCTAGTGAAGTTACGGTCATCCAACAAACTACTTTGAGATAGGGCAATGAATTCCACAATCCAAAGTATTTTTCATTATCAGCCTGTCCAGTTCATCCCAAGTCCCATGTTCTGGGTCATTATCTTGCTGTAAGATGAACCCCTGACCAACTAGGAACAAACCAGAGGGTACTGCATGGTGCTGCAGAATGCTGTGGTAGCTGTTTTGGTTCAGGGTTTCTCTCACTCTGTACAAGTCAGCGACCGTGGATCCAGAAAAACAGCCCCAGACCATCACGCTTCCTCCTCCATGTTTGACAGTTGATGTCACACACCGAGGAACCATCCTTTCTCCTGCTCAACAGTGTACAAGAATCCTGCATGATGAATCAAAGATTTCAAATTTTCATTTATCAGTTCATAATCTTCCAGTCTTCAGTGGTGCATTAGCGGTGTTTCATGGCCCATCCAAGTGTATTTTTCTAATTCTGATGTATTAACAATGGCTTTCTTGCTGCAGCTCCACCTGTCAAACCAGCAACTCCACATCTTCTCTTCACAGTTGAAACTGAAACTTCTTACTATGACTGCTATTAAGCTGTGCTTAAAGCTGTTGTCCTGTGAGCCGCCTATCACCAAGCTGCCGACCCTCAGAAACGTGTCTTCTGATTCTGTTGTGGATTCTGAACTGTGTCTCACTATGTCTTTCAGTGTTTCAGCTCAAAATACTGCAAAAATAGTTAATTTCACCATGGCTGCATAACCTCTGGTTTTAGAGCCCTGCTCTTACCCTGATATTTCACTCTGAAAACCAACTGCTGACCCCGTGCCCTTCAGGAAGAAAACTCCCTCTCTCTGCATCTGCGATTGACAGTGCAGATCAAAACACAGGTGGGAATGTCTGAGGATTTTCTATTGCTACAAGGAAACATCACTGAATTCACAGCACAGCGTGTGCATTAAAACATGAATTATGTGAGATCATACAGCCTCAATATGAAAAAAACAAGGGGAACCTTTTCAAATGAGTGAAATTTTGTTTGAAATACTTGGTGACAGTGTCAAAATATTTCCCAGAAGGATCACAACACACAGCTCTCTATTGTCTCATTATTATATTTCAAGGTTTTTATGGGTAGCACTTCATTACCTAAAGAACAGACGGTGTTGCATGTAATACAGGGGTTGAAGTTAAACAATAAAATTGACTTCATAGTACTTGGTAAGTTCTTTTAAGCTTCAAACACAAGCTGTTCTGTAAATAACATATTGTAAAGTACATCCTTGTCTGTGTCCTCCTACCAGTACTTCCGTGTATGATAATAGGATTCAAAGCACAGGTTAGGTGTTAGTATAAGTACTTTAAAAGATCAGCAATACCACTAAAATATTTATTCTGCATATCCAGCTTACTTGTTGGTTAAACTCATGAGTACACTACATATACCTTTTTTTTTTTTGTGAGATGGTTGTTCTTCTGGAGCTTCCCTACTCAAGTGAAGACTTAATTATCTGTAATTAAACAGGGATTGTGAGCATCTCTGCAGGAAAAAGGACTCAGGTGTTTGTAGGGAAACTGCACAAGCAATGAATGCATACTGTCAATAGTACAGTGACTATTATCAAGAGGGAGAACAAGGGAGTCACAGGTGAGAGAAACAGACTCATCTGGACATTTCTAAAGCAGAAGGACAGGTTCCACAAATTTGCCTGTTTGCACTGCAAACTGTTTTAATGTCATGCAGTCATGGAAAAAATATTAGATTTAATTCTGAAAAAAATTATTAGATTTAATTTAGATAAATTATTAGATTATTATTATTTTATTGTATTTTGATTGTATATATTTTTCTAAGCACCAAATGGGGCAGTGCTCCCAATTTCATTGTATATCTGTCATACAATGACAATGATGGATTTCTATTTCTATTTCTAGACCACCCCTGTTTTCTTCAATTTCTTCTTCATTTCAATGCCTGGTACCACCAAAGGTATATTGCCTGAAGAATACAATGTACATGACAAAAAATGTAGCTGATTACATAATACTTTGTGTCCTATTTGGCATGCTTAAGCTAAATTGTATTCTTAGGGTATAAAAGAGGCCATTTCATGTCAAAAGCAGCACTGCACAGGCAAAGGCCTAAAGTGGTTTCCTGCTTACGTTCAAGTCGTAGCACAACTTCTGAGTTGTGGTACGGCGCATAATGCCTAAAACCAAAGAATTATGTGAAGCCACAAAAGCAACCATCTTGGCACTGCTGGAAATTAGCATGAGAGATGAACAGGTAACAAAAAAACTGAAGATCTCCAAGACAGCCTTTCATTACACCAAGAAAAAACAAGCCCAACATGATACTTCCAAACTGCTAGCTGGTCGCAGCAGGAAACGTCTTTCAACCCCACGAGATGACCATGCACTCATCCGTTTCGGTGTCAGGAATCGTCGTCAGACCTCCAGGGACCTTAAAAATGAGTGAACACTGTCCAGAAATGTGACATGTTTGGCCTGTTTGTGCCTTCTTGAAGCTGGTCAGAAGTCACACAGGGCACAGAAGAAGCCCTTCATCAAGGAAAGGCAGAGGAAAGCCCAGTTACTCTTTCCTGTCTCCAATGACTGGATTTTCCAACAAGACAATGCCCCGTGCCACACAACAAGGTCAGTAAAGCCTGGATGGAGAACCAGAACACTGGAACCATGTCTTGGGCTGCTCAATCACCAGTTCTAAATCCAACTGAAAACCTGTGGAAAATCATCAAACACAAAATGGAGAACCACAAGCCCAAAAAAAAAGCAAATTTGTTAGAATTTGTGCAACAAGAATGGGCTGCTCTGACAGCAGAACAATGTCAGAAGCTGGTGGAGAGCATGCCAAGATGCATAGCTGCAGTCATCAAAAACAATGATTATGCAATCAAGTATTAACTCCTGTGTGTGTCATGTGACTAAAACAGACAGAAAAGAAAACAATGGAATGCCTAAAAGCACTATTTTTGGCAGTACAATGCCATAGCAATTGATGTCAAACTGAAGTGATTTTGGTTAATATCAAGCAAACCATGGAAAATGGCTAGATATCAGCTCTGAAATTAAGCTCTTATGAGGTATTTTTGTTGTTATCATTATATTTGTCCAAACAAATGTACCTTTAGTTGTACCAGTCAATAAATTAATAAGAAATTGAAGAAAACAAGGGTGGTCTAATCATTTTTTCCATGACATTGAGCATTTTAAAAAGACTTATTTGATCAAAAGGTTTCATACACATTGCTTTTTGTTAACTACACAAATATACAGAGATGATATCATCAAGACTATGGGTATTAGTGAGCTTTTTGACCATCAGACTAGATGCTACACTTGGCAGAGACCAAACATTATACAACAAGAAAAGCAGACCATCCCCACTGTTCAGCATGGTGGTGGCAGCATCATGATACGAAGATGCTACTCTGTAGCAGGCCCTGGAGGGCTTTTAAAGGTAGAGGGTAAAATGAATGCAGCAAAGTATAGGGAGGACAACCCGATGCAGTCTGAAGAGAACTGCAACTTGGGAGCAGCTTTGTACAGCACGACAACAACTCAAAGCATACAGCTAAAACTACACAGAGGTTTCAAGGCAACATGGTGAATGTTCTGGAATGACCAAGTCAGAGGCTAGACCTAAAAACAGCTATTCACTCAGGTTCCCCGTGCAACCTGACAGAGTTTGAAAAGTTTTGCATAGAAGAATGAGGTAAAATTGCAGCGTCCAGATGTGCAAGGCTGATTGAGATCTATCCACACAGGTTCAATGCTGTAATTGTGGCCAAAGGTGTAACTACTAAACACTGACTTGAAGCTGGAGAATGCTACGCGATCACTTCCAGTGAGTTTTATACTTTTAAATAATTGACACGACTTTAACACTATACTGTAGAAATCAGTTTTCACTTTGTCAAAGTCAAATTAAATTTACCATGATGCAATGCTGAGACACAATAAAAGGAGAAAATTTCCAAGGTCCTAACCCCAACCCTACTTTTCATATGCACTGTATATAATAAGGTTCATCACATCTTGAATCTTTAGTACCACACTGCCTGATCACTCTCCTCATTATTTAGGGAGAAAAACACTCTGGCATGTTTGCATTTCTTTTGAGTGATTGATAGAGATATTTATTTCAAATAAGTAAAGAGTACCAAGTAAAAAGCATCAAGGTACCAAGTACCAAAAGCACCAAGAAAACAAGGAATTATAATTATATATACACTACTGTTGAAAAGTTTGAGGTCACCCAGGCAATTTCATGCTTTCCTTGAAAACTCACACTTTTATTCATGTGCTAACATAATTGCACAAGGGTTTTCTAACCATCAATCAGCCTTTCTACACCATTAGCTAGCACAATGTAGCATTAGAACGCAGCAGTGATGGTTGCTGGAAATGTTCCTCTCTACCCCTATGGAGATATTCCATTAAAAATCAGCCGTTTCCAACTAGAATACTCATTTACTGCATTTCTGATTCATTTAATGTTATCTTCATTGAAAAATACTGCTTTTCTTTCAAAAATAAGGACATTTCTAAGTGACCCCAAACTTTTGAACACTAGTGTATATACATACATACATACATATACAATTGTCTTGGGTGGAGCTAAGCAAAGGATGCAGCAATATGTTCCCCTTAAAATAGTTACAGGACAGTTGCTTTGGTGGAACATTTGAATGCTGATAGACAAATACTGTCATTAAACTTACTGCACTATCCAAATCCTTGTCAAAACTTGAATTTCTCAGCATTGTAGGGTACTGCTTGGAGGTTGTGTTGTTGTTTCCCAAAGTAAAACAAATTCTGTAAACAGTAACATGCAAAAAAGCTGTACATGAAAGCACCATATGAAATGTGTGGCCTGTGACAGTCTTATATCCACAGCCTACATTCAGTGAGCTGGAATATCTTCACTTAAACAGACCATTAGAGCCCATCAGACTGTTGGTATATTGCAGTGGGGTCACGATATTAATATTTATATTATTTAGACCTCTGCCTTTGATGTACGGTCAATAAATCTATAAGCCTCTAAATGTATGATAAGCAACATGTCGAAGTTTGTGCTTTTTCATAAGAGATTACTTGTCATACTCTAATGTCTCTAATGTTAAAGACTTTACTACATCTTTGCTGCATTTCACTAGTTTATCAGCAATCCATCTTTTAGTATGGATGTCCTCATATCTAGTTTAATTGCACAAAAACAGTTCCTCTATCATGTATTTGCATGCTGACAGCTAATGTTGAAAGAAATAATTCTGGTTTATTTCAAGACTCATGCAAAACAGTATTTAACTGGCAGGAACTCCTCACAACTTTTTGAAAAAGCAGATTTTTTACATGAATCCATCATGTTTGTTTTCAGTCTCATTCAAAGTAAACACAGAAATTTGATGCTCGGAATAGACAGTTAGCTAAATGCTTTGAGGATCTCCATCTTCTTTTCACTTATTGGGTGTTAGTGCTGCAGAGGATATAGCAAATGAGATATCCAGCCCACAAAATGAACTTTTTACTTATTCCAACTCAAGCTGAAACAGTTACATCAGTTGTCAACTGTTAAATTAAATCCGGACACTTTTCATAGTTCATAGATGAAAGAAAAAGTCTAAAATTTCTCATTGCAGCTTCTTAAACGTGAATATTTTCTAGTTTTCTTCCTTCCTCCATGACAGTAGGCTGAATATCTTTGGGTTTTGGACAAAACAAGATATGATGCATTGATTTATGAGACCCCTTATTTCCTTGAATCTCAACAACAGAGGACATTTCTAAGTGAATGGTAGTGTATAGGTTCACTTTCCCAATCAAGCATCTGAATGTATTATTTAATTTCTGTAGGAGTACAGGTCTTGTAAATTGAGGGAAGATCTTGTGTGTTTTTTATCACCTGTCAAGGCTGCAATAAATGGAGAGCACCTCCAAAAAAAGGTCGATGTCTCGACTCAATAAACACAACACAGAGAAGAGAAACCACCGGTCACATGAGCAAATACACCGTTTACACACCGAAGCTGTGAACAAACTGCTTCACGTCTGCTCTGTTTGCCTCTATAAGGTAGGCAAGGCAAGGCAAGTTTATTTGTATAGCACCCTTCATGTCCAAGACAAGGTAGAAGAGTTACGTCTAACAAGTTGGAGAAGGTGAGGAGATCAGCTGGTATCATCTAGATTATGTCTAAATATTAGAATAAACTGTAGAAACACATTGCCAGTAGACAACAATATGCCTTTTCTTAGAGTTTACAGAGAATAATCTATATTATGGCAGCTGCTGATGGGATGAAAACATCTTGATACCTCGTCGCAACAGAAAAGGGAATGTGGGTCATTTAAGATTAGCTGTCATAGATCAAATATTATAAGAACAAATTCTGCAAACAATGAACTGAGCCATAGTGCTGAGCTCTGTTTGTCTGCCTCATTGTTGTCACATATTAGGCTATATTATTAAAGTCATTTTAAAAACAAGCTCCATCCTCAAACTAAATCTAGATAAGCATTTAACTTCTCAGATATGACAATTCGTTTTTATTCATCTAATAGTAAACTGAAGCTTTTTGGCACAAATGCGCACATTAAAGTCACAACATCATATTTCTTGATTGAACAAGCAGGCTTCATCCGAAGACTAAAGCATTTTAGCTTCTCAAATATGAGATGTTTTTCTTTCTCTTTGTGCCAGTAAACTGAAGATTTTGTCATAAAAGTGCATATTAACTATTGTTACCTTGGTGGAAAAGTGAAAACATAAAAAACTTAAAATGCGGGAAACTTTGAGCTTCTCAAATGTAAGAATTGGACGTTTTTCTTTCTCTTCTTGATAATAAACTAAATATTTCTGGTAAATTAGCACATATTAAAGTGAAATCATTGTATTATAATACAGGTGAACTTGAAGCTTCAGCAGGGGTTTCTGTCTCTCTATGATAAATATTTTTGGCAAAAATGTGAATAATGAAGTGTAAATATGATAGTTAACAGATTCTTGCATCCTTAAATTAAATGTAAATAAACTTTTAGCTTCTCAATGATGAGATTTTGATGTTTTTCTTTCTCTTTATGGTAGTAAATTAAATGTTTGGGGCACAAATGTGCATGTTAACTACTACCACCTTCATGTCAAAGTAACACTGTGACATTTCTTAATTGAAAAAGCAGCTTGCATCCTAAAATTAAAATATGGGTAGACTTCTACCTTCTCAAACAAGAAATTTAGATGTTTTTATTTCACGTCTTGATAGGAAACTGAATATCTCTGGCATATTTGAACATAATAAAGTCACTTCCTTGATCATAATGCAGCCCACATTTTTATAAATTATGTGGGTGAACTTTAAGCCTCTTTCATGCTTTTCTTTTTCTTTATGACAATAAATGTCATATTTTTTGGCAAAAATGTGTATATTAAAAGTTTCTGCATCTTTAAACTAAATATAAGTAAACTTCTGGCCTCTTAAATGTGAGAATATGATGTACATATTTCATATCTTGATAATAAACTAAAGATCTTTGGCAAATTTGAACATATTAAAATAAAGTAATGTCCCTGACTATAATGCAGCCTGCATTTTTAAACCAATATGTCGGTCAATTTTAAGCCCCTTTCATGGTTTTCTTTCTCTTTATGACAGTAAATGTAATATTTTGGGCAAAAATGTGTATAATAAAGTGAAAACATGATATTTAACAAATCCCTGCATCTTAAAACTAAATGTAAATAAACTTTTAGTTTCTCAAATATGATATTTCGATGTTTCTTTTTTCTTTATGGTAGTAAAGTAAATGTTACACTACTACCACCTTCATGTCAAAGTAATACTGTGACATTTCTTAAAACATGGGTAAACTTTTAGCTTCTCAAACAAGAAATTATGATGTTTTTATTTTGCTTCTTGATAGTAAACTGAATATCTTTGGCAAAGTCATTACCTTGATTGTAATGCAGCCTGCATTCTTATTAATTATGTGGGTGAACTTTAAGCCTCTTTCATGTTTTCTTTCTGACAGTAAATGTAATATTTTTTTGGAGGGGGGTGTATATTAAAGTGAAATTTTGATATTTAAAAGTTTCCTGCATCTGTTAACTAAATGTAAGTAAACTTTTGACCTCTTAGCCTGCATCCTGAAATTAAAATGTAAGTAAACTTAAACTGTTTCTCTTAATGGTAGTAAACTGAATAATTCTGGCACCATTGTGCACATTACAGTGAAAACCAGACACCTCTCTCATTTTAAAGTAACCTGAATCTTCATCCTACAGAGCAGGTCAACAAGGAGGGACTCACCTGCTGCTTCTCCAGGGGCTCCTTGCTGATTCCGGACACTTTGGGTGCCGGTGCCCGCTCGCACGTACATCCTTCCAGCAGGTAGATACCAGAGGGTCTCGCGCTCTGGTCGTTCTCGAAGTAGAAGAGCACGTTCTGGTGGAGGGCGAAGTACTTCTCCGTCCAGCGGCTGTTCTCTGTGGTCTTCTTGCTCAAGAAGCCGCGTTTGCTCCCCTCTTTACGCGCCACCACCGACAGATACAGAGCGTGGCCCTCATTGTACCGCACGCTCTTCTGCATTTTATGCACACACGGAGTTCAGCGTTTATTTCGGTGCCAACTTCAAACAGCGACCCGGGGCGTCACATCACACCGCAGCACCCGATGCGCGGCCACCGCCGTTATTTTTAGACGTCAAAGAGAACGCGGTTAATATCTCCGTCTGCAGGAAAAGGTAATCCAGGCTTACCATGGTATAAAAAGTTGGAGCGTCCGCGGCGCAGCGCGCATCAGCCTCAGTAGCTTCCAGACCGGGGCTCTGATGCGGGTCTTTTCTGGCAGGTTGAACCTCACTTCAGCGCGTCTGCATGCTGGAAACTTTGGAGCTTTTCTGTCGGCACACTAAAAAATATGAAAAAAACAACAACTAGTAAATTCATGTGTGGGAAAAGCGAACCTCACCGTCAGCGACGCAAACAAAAATAGACTGAGGGAACAGACGGTGAAAACAGAATCACGACGGAGATCAGCGGTAATCGGCTTTGACACCAACTTAAAGAGACAGGTCGCTGCTGCGCCGCGCGCCGCGCTCTGCCGCTGCGGCGCACAGGAGCGCAGGTGCGGTGGGAGCGCGTCAATGATCGGACCGAAAGTTGAACAGAACAGAGAGAACAGAGCTCCTGCTTTACCATGAAGAGCGCAGGTGTCAATGACTCGCTGCTTCACTGGAACACTGACAGGAGCTGAGCCAGTTCACCTGTGAGGCAGCTCCATATCTACTCACATTGCAGACTTCCTGCTGTCAGTTTCAACTGACAGGTCGATATATGTGTGTATATATATATATATATATATATATATATATATATATATATATATGTGTGTGTGTGTGTGTGTGTGTGTGTGTGTGTGTGTGTGTGTGTGTGTGTGTGTGTGTGTATGTATGTATAGTTAAAAATGTCAAATCAACCTAAACAACTGCAGTTCATCTCATCTGCGACTCATTAAATCTCATCCGACTGCATTTTTCATCTATGAACATGGTTTATGTGAAGATTAGGCAAGGCTACATCCATCCATCCATTCTCTATACACTGCTTTATCCTCACTAGGGTCGTGGGGGGTCCTGGAGCCTATCCCAGCTGACTCGGGCGAAGGCAGGGGACACCCTGAACAGGTTGCAAGGCTACATTATAGATATAATAGCAAAACTTTCAAACTTAGTGCTCCAAAATGAAGACATGTTGGCCGTTTTCTCACCAACACACTTTGGTGAACAGTTTTCGCAGTATAGGAAAAAATGTCCAAACAAGCCACCATGTTGTTCTGGTTTGAATCCAACAGGAGCAGCCGGTGTTTTTGATTGTAGGAGGTTGTGGCCCACATTAAACATGAAGGAAAATGCCATTAGACATCAAAACGTCACGTTTTTTACATCACACCTCATAATAGCAGCCTACACTGTAGTCCATGAACCAGTGGGTTAGATCATGGTTGCTGCCCCCATATTTTCTACAGTTGCAGGGTCAGACACACTAAATTGTAGATGCCTGTTTTTATTTGTAGTTGTTTTTGCTTACTAGATGTAATTGTGTGTGTGTTATTTTTCCATAATAATTTCTGCATTAATCTTTCAAATACCTTTTCATTCACAGACTAATTCTGTTTGTAAATCATTATTTCTGCCCAACTGAGATACTGACCGATAAATAGTCTGTTTCTGGTGATTACTTCCAACGAATGTTAGCGCTGTTCACATTGTTGTGTGTGTGTGTGTGTGTGTGTGTGTGTGTGTGTGTGTGTGTGTGTGTAGCCCCCAAAACAGACAGTTGTGAGGTGGACAAAAGCAGAAGTGTCTATTTTTGTAAAGTGGTGATATGCATCAGAAGATGGGTGTTTGTTTTGAATCTCCCATTCAGCCTGAAAGGACAAACAGATAAACAGATGTGCTGCTTTAGCGTGTGTGTGTGTGTGTGTGTGTGTGTGTGTGTGTGTGTGTGTGTGTGTGTGTGTGTGTGTGTGGATGCATGGAGACAGATGTTAAGTGTGTACGTGTGCAGATATTTGTGTGTTGCTGAGTTAAGCTGCCACAGACGTTGCCTTTCACTTTACATGATGCAGCTTCTGCTTCACTGTAAAATTTAACTTGTTGTTTCAACTTGAAAATATGAGTGAAGGTGCCAAATGCTATTCTTAATAACTGTCATGGTCAGACTATGAAGCACTGGGTTCAGACATGACAAAGGTCCCCAACTCGTCCCACAGAAGTACCACACACCCAAACTGAAAGCAACACTGACGCTGTAGTTGTTTTCAATTTCCAACTGTAGCTTGCAGATGTTTTACATCATTTCACATCTCCTTTGTGATTGTTTTGTGCCGTTTTTTGCTCACATTGCATCTATGACTGTTTTGTGTCATATTTTGACCATTGTGCACCATTAGGTGGTCATTTTAAGTCACTATTTGGTCGGTTTACATCTCTTTGTATCTTTCTTTTGTTGCATTTTGGTCATTTTCTGACACATCCAACAGATTTTGTGTCACATTTGGGTCATTTTATACCCCATTGTGGCACATTTTGATTGTTTTGTATCTCTTTGTATCAATGTTATGTATCTCGGAGTTATTTTGTGTCACATTTTGATCACTGTGTGTCACTTTAGGGTTGGTTGTGTTGCATGTTGTTTGTTTTGCATGTCTTTTTGGAGTCATTTTGTGTCACATATAAGAACACTTTAACAGTGTTTGTGTGATTGCTCTCTCTGGCACAAGGAGGAGAAAAAAGCTCTGTGCTAGAAGTTTAATACTCATGGATGGCAATTTTCCGCGGATCCGCGGATTTCCGGCGATTTAATTTCAAATTTGAACATTTCTGTGAATCGTCTAAATCCTTTGAGAAAATTTTAGGGGGGTTAGGTACTTCCTGAAGCTAGATTTTCACTGAAGCTATCGTTCGATTGTAAATGGCCCAGCGATTGGATAGCTTCAAGCTTGGACCAATCAAATTGCTCATAGCATTCTTTGTCACAAATTCATGGCGGGGCTGCTCGAGTCGGATATTTGGAGATTTGGTATCGTCTTCAGCGGAATAATGAGATTTTTAACGAAGGATCAGGAATCATCAGTCACAGAAATTGACCAAAGTGTCAAAAATAAGTTCCGATGGGAATGGCTTGAGAGAAAAGTCACTGTGAAGGTGAAAATTGGCTCAAAGATCGACGAGGTAACAGAAACACTTGGACAATTTTTGAAGAAACCAGACGTGGCCGGAAAAGTTTTTTGTGTGTATTGTAAAGATTTGATTAATTACGGATCCCGTGGATGTGTAGCACTGTCAGACCACACATCAAAAGTGAAGAAACATGCCGAAACACTTGCCATCCGGCGGAGCAACTATTCATTGGGATCGGCGTTTTCAAAACAAACTTCGACAGTGGACAAGATGCAGAAAGAAGACTCGGCAAAAGCTTCAGCCAACAAGAGGAAACGCTTGGAGACAGTTACACTAGCAGCATCAACAACTACTTCAAGTGCCAAGGCAAAAGATACATTGAAAGAGAAGGAAATGGCTGCAAGAAAAGCCCACCAGCAGGAGTTGAAAAGGAAGGCTGTCCAGAGACTTACACAGCTTACTGCAAATAGAAGAAAATTGGCAAAATAGGAGTGTTGCAGTGAACTGACTTGTATATAGTGTACATAGTAGTATAGAACTCTTATAGATTTGTGAAATATTTTGAACTGAAGATAGTGACAAAAGATTGAAGAACAAGTAAGTTAACTTTTCATTAAATTTGCTGACTTATTTAAGTCTAGTATTATTATGTTTTTGATCATTTTTATCAGTCTAAATGACTTCTATTTTACTATAAATCCCTCAGCTTCAGTCAGTAATTTTCAGCTGAAATCAGAATTTCCTGTTGCCATCCCTGAATACTAATGATAGTGATACAGCTAGTAAGATAAGATCACAGCCATTATTATTCAGCTAACTAGTTAGACAGCTAGCAGCTGCTAATAATTTAAAATAGTAGTAATACACATATGAGTGTGACAGTCTAAGACAGTCAAGATGGCGGCTTTGTGAAGTTCATGTTTTACAGTGCTGGAAGGCATGGTGAAGGAGTGTTAAACCCTGAGAGAACTCTCTGTGACCTCCACCATCACTTATAGAGCTTTTTACATGGATCACACTCACACTTACACACAGATCACACCATCAAAAGACACAATGAACCACACAGTCTAATCTGTTAGGCAGCTTAGTATCAGTTTATTGCAATGAAGTCTGACTCCACTCCATGCTGCGCTGACCTGTTTCATACTATCAGACTGTGACAAAGATACACACAGAAACACTTTCTGCTGCAGCCAGAGTCTATCTTTCCCAGTGCAGCTGCCGCCCACATCAGCAGGGCTCATGGAGAATAATGAAACTTATGCTGGTGTCGATCTGAGCCCACTGGGATGGTAAAACAGAACTGCCTGGTAGGGGACCACTCCTTAACTCCTACCACACCCTGTTCCTCAAACACATCTGCACACACACATACGCTCACGTGTAAATGGTGCACTGTGAGGGGAAGACAAAACACGAGAGGATAGAATACTTTTCATCTCAATGAAAGTAAATTAGTACACACTTGTAATATTATTGAAATGTCAAATGACTGAAAATTGTATCAGTGCTCTGTGCTAGAGAGGTTGTGTTGCTCTAAATTACGCTTTAAAATACCCTGAAAATGTTCATTTGGATTCAAATCAGCCCCATATGATCACACTCTCACCTCTGTGCTTCACAGTCAGGACCATGCATTCACTGTGGTAGTCCTGACTAGGCTGGCACCAAATATGTTGGACCCCGTCTGAGTCAAACTAATTTATCTTGATCTCGTCTGTCCAAAGAATGTGTTACCAATATTCAGCAGGGTTTTTATTCATGTTTGATGTTATGAACTGTCTGAGTTGTCACAGAAACCATGCTTTCATTTGATAACTGTTGTATCCAGGCTGAAGCAGCTGCCAATCTGTTTTCAGAGCTAGCTGGTGCAAACTAGTAGACTGTCATCGTTTTAGAAGCCTGACTTCTGGCTAGTGGTACTGTGACTCATTCTTTATCTCCTGATTAGTGCTGCTACTGTGTTTCCACATTTTTTGTTGATCACTGATCTACCTTCATGTAAATTTTTGTGAAGTCTCACACTCATCCATTCTTCCATTACACTATCTATACACAGCTTCTTCATCATTAAGGTCATAGGGGGCTGGAGTCTATCCCAGCTGACTTATGGTGAAGGGAGGGAAAAGCCTGGACAGGTCACAGTTTATCACAGGGCTACACATAGAGACAAACAATCACACTCACATTCACACCTACAGACAAGTTAGAGTCAGCATTTAACCTCAGCATGTTTTTGGATTGTGGGAGGAAGCTGGAGTACCCGGAGAAACCCCACACATGCACAGGGAGAACAAGCAAACTCCATGCAGAAAGATCCCAGGAAGGCCGGGACCAGGCGTGAACTAACCGTGACGTCACCCGTTGGTTTCAACGCTGAGAAAATGAAGCCCGGATTTTGCTACTTCCTGGTCGCCATTTTGGATTTTTTGGAGCCAGTGATGTAAAAAGCGTCATCAAACAGGCTGGACCGGAGAGCAACTCGGGGCAGGACCAGTCAATGGGACTGTCAATCAAGTATAGCCACGCCCCCTGGCTCCGCCAACTTTAATGATTTATTTAAAATTCAGTATTGATTTATTTTAAGATCGGCCACCTGATCTCTCATTTTGACCATGAAAACTAACTGGAAAAAAATCCTGAGCTGTAGAAAATCAGTCTATCAAATTTTATTTTTTCCCAAAATCAATTGGGGTCTATCGAGCAAAAACTTTTTGGAACCAACTCTAGCGGATGGCGTGATATTGCACGTTTTTGACACTTCCGGGTGGGCTTCAAATTTGGAGCCAGATGCTACGTCCATCTTTATATACAGTCTATGGCCGGGACGTAACCCAGGAATCTTCTACCTCCAGTATTATATTATATTCCTCATGGTATCAGCTCGTTCCAAATCTAATAATTTCATGAATAGCTGAGTCTTTCTTTGTGTGGGGCACAGCAAAAACTGAAGTGTTTTAGTGACCATATAGTCTTTCTCTAGTTTACCTACATAATTTTAGTAATGAACTAACTAGAAAGTGAAACTGTTAGGAATGAATGTAAAAGGCACTGTGCATACGTAATCCAATCTTTTGTAGGTAAACACTATGAAGTCTTCGAGAGGCAGCCCATTAACTCCTGTGGTAGATTAACCTCATCCTGTCGCATCTGATCAGCTCCAGAGCATTAAAGGCCACATCTGACCGCTGTGTCCACAGGCAAACTGTGGCGACACTGACAAATGAAAAAAAGTCCCTTTGCAGCTTAGTATCATGAGCAGAGCTGCATGGGGAGGAGCAGAGAGAGAAACAATCCCTCTGAGGTTAAAGGAGAGGGCAAGGACACGCACACGTTGCAGCACAGCCAGCCGTCAGCCGACACTCGCTGCTCAGTTTCAACTGGTTTTTATGCTCTGTAAGCTTAAAACACAAAATATTCATCCCACCAACTATCAGAAACGTAGCCTGTACCCGACACCTCAGCTGTTCGTCCTAACATCGCTCAAGCATTATTACTTCTACTCCGTTGCATTTCAGAGGAGTTCTGTCATTCATAATGTGGTTCATATGATACATTACAATATAAACTACAGTTGAGCAGCTAAACGTGTAGCAGCACCTGCAACATTACTTCAACATTCAACTTATAAAATCTAACAATGGTCAGATTTTTTAAAATCTCTTGTCAGTATCTTATCTCATTATTTTATACACTTAATTTATTAGACAAACATGACAGGTGGAGTTCACATAATAAAATACTGACAGCTTAAGCGTAAAAGCCCTCACACACATCTCAGATAGAAGGCCTCATCGATTCCTACATTAGAGTCACAGATTTGTTCTTGGTCTCTTTGGTTGTTTGTGTTTTTCGTGGTTGCATTCTACATCTTTGTGGTCAGTTTGTGTTTCTGCGTGATTATTTTGCATTACTTTGTGGCCATTCTGGGTCACTTAAGGATTATTTTGGGGGTATTGTGTGTCTTTATGGTCAATTTGCATGTCTTTGGGGTCATTTTGTGTGTCTTTGTGGTATTTGATGTGTCATGGTCATTATTTTGCATCGCTTTGTGGTTTTTCTCTTTTCTCTTCTGTCTCTTTGTGATTGTCTTTGGGGTAATTTTGCTTCTTGCTGCAGTTTTAAATTGTCGCTGGATAAAAATGTTTTATTTGAATAAGAGCAGGCAGCAGGGCATGCTGGGTGGTCTTGGGTGGGGCCATAAGGGGTTTTAATATGACACTCTCATCTGTAGATATAGCCAGCAAGGATTATGGGAGATTACTATTACTGCGCTTTGCCACCATGTCTGCTACACACGAATCACCAAATATTACTGATCATCAAGTGCATTGTTTAAACTGCATGCTACTGCCTTTCTCTGCTGCTGTGTGCAGTGAAGATCAGCGTTTAGCTTTCTTTTTCACTTCTTCATTCACAGGTGCCTCTGCATCTGTTCCATGTGAGCTAATGTGTTATTTTTTTACTATGACTAACGAGAGGCAGCTGAGACCCTCTGCATCGCTACTCTTTAGTGTAGTGGACTGATGCTAATACATGATCTCTGCAGATCTTTATATGACTACAAACAGAGTTGATGCTCTTTGAGGGCTTTGTAGTTGTTTGTGCCTCTTTGCTGTTGCTCACATCTCTGGTTTTCTATCTGTTTATTTTGAAACTTGTTTGGTTTCAGAATGAACAGAAACGGTCTCTTTGGTCTTTTGTGTGTTTTTGCAGTTGCTCTACATCTAGTTGTGTTGAATTTGCACCTATTTCTCTGTGTTTGTCTTGATAGTTGTTTTGTATCTATTGTTGTCCATGATAATTTTGTGAATCTCTTTGTTTGTTGAATTACATCTCATACTGATTTTGTGCGTCTTTTTCAGTTGCTTTTACATCTATTTGTGCTCATTCTGCATTCTATTCTTTGCTATTTTGCATCTCTCTCTTGTCTTTTTGTATTGCCTTCTAGTCATTGGCATCTGCTTGTGTTTATTTTTTATTTATTTTACTCAGTTTTAATCTCTTTCATGTCTTTTTGTGGCTTTGTGGTAATTTTACACCATCCATCCATTCTCTATACACCGCTTTGTCCTCACTAGGGTCGCGGGGGGTGCTGGAGTCTATCCCAGCTGACTCGGGTGAAGGCAGGGAGGGGACACCCTGGACAGGTCGCCAGTCTGTCGCAGGGCTACATATATAGACAAACAATCACACTCACATTCACACCTACGGGCAATTTAGAATAATCAATTAACCTCAGCATATTTTTGGACTGTGGGAGGAAGCCGGAGTACCCGGAGAAAACCCACGCATGCACAGGGAGAACATGCAAACTCCATGCAGAAAGATCCCAGGCCCAAGCTGGGATTTGAACCGGGGATTTTCTTGCTGCAAGGCAAAAGTGCTAACCACTATACTACTGTGCAGCCCTGATTTTACACCAATTTGTGTTGTCTTTATCTTGCTTTGTGTATCTTTATAGCTGTGATATGTCTTTTTGTGTTCATTTTGCATGTATTTTTGTCACTTTTTAGTCCTTCTGGTCTTTTTGTTGTCACTGCATAGTTTTACAAGTATATGTGTTCATTTAGGGTCTGTCTTTTATTGGTTTACATCTCTTCGTCATCATTTCTATTGAGTTGAAAACAAGAAATGTTAACCATTATGTGAAACAGAGGCTCTGGACTAGTTCCCTGCCTCTTTAGGCTCCTGTGCCCATTTAATAATCTGTCTGTGCATATCATAAATATATCCTTTTTAAACTTGACAGCCAACTGTGGACTTTACACTCTTATGTATTTTGAACGTAATTGAACACGTATTGTAAATTTCTGAAAATATGTGTGTAAACATCCTCCAGCTCTTCTCTCTTACAAGGCAGGATCCCAGTTTTAGACCTGCACTGCATGGAAGTTATATGAAAAATCTCCAAATAAAAAGTGTGTTCTTTCCCTAAGAGGGCAATCAAGCAGGTGCCTGGTTAGTCATGATGGCTAAACATACAGTGTCGTGGGTGTCTCCTGCTTCCAGCTGAGAGTACTTGTTCACAGTGGTGATTTCCATCAGAACAGGGCACAGAAAGAGCAGGTAATTGTTTTGCTGCTGTACAGGACTCAAACCATGCAGTTTTGTACTTTTTGAACCACAGAGGATCTTCACATACTGTATGAATTTAGCCTTGAATATGAAACAAAGTACAAAAATGGAATCCTTGTCAAAAGTTTTGAAAGCCAAGCTCTTTATAGTCTCCAAATTGAGAAATTGAGACTTTTAGATTTTTCTTGACATGATCAGCACCTTAATTTAGAAATCACTGGTTGACTTACACAGGCTGTTTTGAGCTAGTGTTTAATTTTTTTATATCACTGAACTAAAATCGTATTATTTTGAAAATTTCACGAATCCTACAATATTATATACTCCACCAAATTCCATCCATCCGTTATCTATACACCACTTAATCATCATTTGGGTCTTTGAGGGGCTGGAGTCTATCTAGCTGACTTAGGGTGAAGGCAGGGGACACCGTGGACAGGTCACTTGTCCATCACAGGACTACACATAGATACAAACAATCACACTCACATTCACACCTAGGGACAATTTAGAGTTATCAATTAACCTCAGCCTATTTTTGGACTGTGGGAGGAAGCCAGAGAACCAGGAGAAAACCCACACATTTACAGGGAGAACATGCAAACTCCATGCAGAAAGATCCCAGGAAGACCAGAACACTAGCGAGGATCTTCCAAGTGCTAACCACTAAGCCACTGTGCAGCCACCTCCACTGAACTATCAGACAACTTTAAAAAAATTACTATCAAATCTTTTTGAACCCTACACAATTAGTTAAGGAAAACCCAGCAAATGTTTCCATTATTGTGTAAATAATTCAATGTATGAAATAAAGAATTCCATGTTGAATTACAATGCTACCATCTTGTGGTTAATTTAAAAACTGCACTGTGAATTCACAGTGTTTCTATGGCTACAGCAAAGTGATGACAACCCTGCAGCCTGGTCTGGACAATTACTGTAACAGCTGGGTTAGTAATAGTCTGGGCAGAAGATACAAAGGAGAATATTGTCCAAAGAAAAGATTATGCAGCATGGCACATTTTGTAACACTGTGTTCAAAATGTTTTGTATTTGCTAATGTAGTATTAAAGGATAACTCCAGTTTACATTCCCATTTAATGTGGCTGTAATGGCTCTGCGCTAGCAACACTCTCTGTTGTAGAGATTTAGGGAAACCAGGAGTCGCACACAATGATGTATACTGGGGCAAATAGCTTGATCTCTTTGCAGCATTCCTAAAAAAAAATGTAAACGGTTGTTTTATGAGTCTGATGAAGAGCAGCCACGGACGTTAGGCAGCCAGAATATTCACGCACACACGGTGGTCTGTTTACACGTCTGAGGCTGTGGATAGTGTCCTCTTTAGTGCGTATCCGTGCTGGAAAGGTCACAGTGAACAAGATATCCAGCACATATACTTTACATGCAGCCCACAGATCCACAACAACCACACTGATGTTAAAGGCACCAGACTGATGCTACACCATTTCTCACTTCCTCTCTACTTGTTCTTTCTTTAGTCCCTACCAGTAATTCTCAGAATTTTTTTGATATCACAATAATTGCAGTAAAAGCGCAGGATCTGGTTGTCACACAGGTGCACACACACTCCCACACACACACACACACACACACACACACACACACACACACACACACACACACACACACACACACACACACACACACACACACACACACACACACACACACTCACACAAAGAACAGTTCTTTCAGCACAATTACAACATGTGCCGTCATTCGGCCTCCTTGATGGTTGTCATGGAGATGTCATTGATAAGGTGGGCAAAATAATTTCCCATTCTGCAAAGAAAGTCCTGCGTGGTTAGTTTCACAATTAAAAAGCCTTTGCTGAATCAGACCTCCTTTAATGAAAAGACAAATCAGACATGCTGCAGGTTGCTATAGTGCTTCACCTTGTGTGTTCATCTCTGTCAACCTTTCTTGTTCTGCCTCCCTGTAACTCTCCTGAGCTGCTGCGGCTGCTGCTGCTGTTGCTGCTGCTGTGGTGATGGATTAACCGTTTCTTAGACCTGCCTGACGACAAGCCTGCATCTCTCTCTCTCATCACATACTTTGTCCGAGGAGCAAACACAATCTGGGAAACCTTGACTACTGCAGCTCCTCTCACTTATTGTGACACACACATACATCATCACGTCAGTCGCAGCTCTGCAACAGGAGAGTAGATGACTGCAGGAGAGGACTGATCCTGACTGACTGAAGCCTGGTGAGTCCAGCAGACATACAACAATGTAGCAGCAATTCCTGATAAAGTTTGCAGCTGAATTTTGCCTTTTTGCGACCTCTTACGAGAATCTGGTGAGTGGAATTTAATGCACAAATGATGTTAAGCTTTGAGGTAGTGAAAACATAATATTTAACCATGTTGCGTAATGCAGTGTTTAATTATCACTGACTAAAACATGGGCATTAAGAGTGGCTCTAACGTGTGCAGCGATTTGAGCACACACAGTGGTGTCAGTGGGCTCTTCTGCAGGATGAGTGTTAAGCT
The DNA here is from genome assembly GCF_021347895.1 of Acanthochromis polyacanthus. Classification (NCBI taxonomy): domain Eukaryota; kingdom Metazoa; phylum Chordata; class Actinopteri; family Pomacentridae; genus Acanthochromis; species Acanthochromis polyacanthus. The sequence goes on from NC_067130.1 coordinate 21,434,553, forward strand.
CATCCTGTTCAGGTGAAGTGGAGTTTCTATTCTCTATCTGTGAAACTGTACAGGAAAACAAAAGGCTGCAATACAGTAGTGAATGTGCAGTTTGTAAGTACGCTTTTTAAAGGGAAACTAAGCACAGCGTGAGAATACAGTGTAGACTTTCAGCCTGATTATAGCCTTTTTAAACACTATTTATGTATTATATATTTCTATATATAATATTATAAAGTTTTAACCATAATATTTAAACCTGTTAGGTGAATTATTTACCAAATCTTAGCAGCTGTTGTTTAAATGTGCTATATAAATAAGAATGACTTGACATAGTACCTCATTTTTACCTGGGATCCCAAACCAGGAACAGCTGAACAACTGGCCGCTTCATTGCTCCCAGACGTAGCATGATATAATAGCTTCTGATTCTGTTGTTGCCCATCACATTTTATTTTTGCATTGTGTTATGGTTTCATTATTAAACTAGATCTTTGGTACAAATGGGGCTGCACAGTTGCTTGGTGGTTAGCACTGTTGCCTTGCAGCTAGAAGATCCCTGATTCACGTCCCGGCCTTCCTGTGATCTTTCTGCATGGAGTTTGTATGTTCTTCCCGTGCATGTGTGTGATTTCTTTGGGTACTCTGGCTTCCTGCCACTGTCCAAAAACATGCTCAGTCTAAATTGTCCATAAGTGAGAAAGTGAGTGTGATTGTTTGTCTCTATGTGTAGCCCTGTGATAGACTGGTCATCCGTCCAGGGTGTTTCCTACTTTCACTCTAAGTCTACTGGGATAGACTTCAGCCCCCTGTGACTCTAATGAGGATAAAGTGGTTCACAGAAAATGGATCTTTGGTACAAATGGTCAAGAGAAAAGAAGAAAAGGAGAAAATTAACGAAACTAGTACCTCTAACAGCTCATTAGCTAAAAAACAAAAATCTTAGCAGGGTAGCCTTGATTTTGGTGTTCTTATGCTTGCTCTTCTTGTGTTTTTGCTTGGTTAAGTTTCCATTAAATCAAAAACGTAACATATTTCATTTATGGTTAAATCAGCTAAAATGGTGCAATTCATTTAGAGAGAGAAAAGTAACAAATCTGGAAGTTTTAAAGTTCACTCCTGGTGATGGTTATTCATGGTTATTTTTCAAAAGAAGGTCCATCGTATAAATGGTCAAGAGAGCTGAAGAGCAGAAAAATGAAAGAAAACTTGTTATTCTAAAAGCTGCCTAGCTAAACACTAAGTGGTCTAGCATAGCAAAGTAGCCTCTAACTCTCTGGGATTTTCAAAAAATGATACAGATTTTGATGTATTCCATCATAGTTAAATTGCTAAACATGATACACATGATAGAAATTAGGTAAAATAAGCTCCACCTCAACCAACAACAACAATCCATCCATCCATCCATTCTCTATGCAGCGCTTTATCTTCACTGGGGTTGCGGGGGGTGCTGGAGCCTATCCCAGCTGACTCGGGTGAAGGCAGGGGACACCCTGGACAGGTCACAACAACAACAATCTCTTGCTTTAAAAAAGAAAGCATGATTATCCAATATTATACCCGCATATGTCTGACAGCATTTTTACAATCTTTTTTTTTTTACTAAATGGTACCTTCAAATGTGCTTATAATTGCATATATTTACAGATTTGCAGTTACAAGTTCTACTTTTAGGTTGAGGCAGTATAGCTTGTTGCCAGTGCCACCATGATTCTATCACACATGCAACTGAGCCTTATTCTCGCCACAATATTTTGTTAAGTGCTGTTTGGGCTGATCTTCCCCAGCGTTGCCGTTGCCTTTGTGTTAATAAATTATAAAAGAGCATTAAACAAAGATCTTCTGTATGGCTTTCCTATTAGGAGAGGGCTTTGTGCTGACATGTGGCCATGAGATTTTAAGTTGCATCATTAAATAGAAATTCAATGACAATGTGTTTCAGGCAGCATTGCTAAGAAATACAAAAGTAATGTAACGAGTTGTGTAAGAATTACTTTCTACAAAGAATAAATAGCTAAAGTGGTCATGGCATGTGCACCCCTAAAATAAACCACTAAAATGTACCATCAAGACAAGCATACACTTGCAAAGCCTCAGAAATCACCAAGACACAAGTGCCTAGTAATCCTAAGAGGCCTGCAGGAAACAATACCAGCATGTATAATTGTGGAGCAAAGTGCTTTAATAAGTATCTGACCTGTACAACAGTGAAGGGAAGATTTAAGTGTTGACCAAATAAGGAGCAGCCTGACTGAAGGCAAACCTCCTCCACCTCGTCTGTCAAATCAAGTGCAGGTGGTGTTCTGTCTCTGACGCGTATGACTGCCAGCAGGAAGACTTCACTGCTGACGCCAGCAGCCGGATGAAAACATGTCGTCTGACTATATCAAGACAGTGCGTTTAACTGGATGTGATCAAGAAGCGACGATGGTTTCATCCAAATGTGGCAGAACACAAACAACATTCTGCTGATGTCTGCTGCCACACATCAGAGATCTGAATTGTTCCATTAAAGTAACACACCACAAAAATAACGTTGATTTTTGAGGGGGAAAAAAATCTGAAAAACCAGAAAACAAAGGTCAAATCCAAATGACTGCACTCCCAGATTGTGAAATATACACTACTCACCCACACAACTTCATGTTTTCCATGAAAACTCACACTTTTATTCATGTGCTAGCATAACTGCACAAGAATTTTCTAATCATTAAGTAACCTTTCAACACGATAAATGGGTCTCTGTACCCTTATGTAGTTAAAAATCAGCCATTAGCTAGAATAGTCATTTGCCACATTAACAATGTCTAGACAGTATTTGTGATTCATTTAATGTTATCTTCAATTTAAAAAATGCTTTTCTTTCAAAAATAAGACCAAATTTTTGAGCAGTAGTGTCAGTGTCTAGACCCCACCAGAAGTGCTCCACTAATGCCACGTCGTTTTCTTTTTTGTTACTTTCACTTCTGTATTACCACTTTTCTAATGTTTTTTTAAAATCATATCTTATTTTTATTGTTCAATTTGTGGAACAGTCACTTTCCATTACACTGTCCGTACTGTATGAGCACGAGATAAATACAAATTTTGAATGTTGAGTTTAGCTTGGCTCAATTTACCAACATTCTCCTGTTTAACACAATTTGATAAGAAGGATTTTATGTAACTACTTTAAGAAAACCTTTCTGAATGTGTGGAGCTGGTTTGGTTTATTAAACGCAATGCAAATGGTAAAGAGAGCTACATAAAAGTGACAACACTAGCTCTTAAGTTCTCCTAAAATCTCGCTCACTAATCCTAGGTAAGAGTTAACTATCCTAGCATAGTTTTAACAGCTCCTGACCAGTGTATTTCATGCATTTTTATGTGGTTAATCTTCTATAAAATCACATATTGAGCTCATGATTCATTTAACAACCTACAAAGAGAAATGAATCAGAAAAAAATGAAGCTAGTGTAGATTAATGCTAACTAGCCTAGCTTAACAGAGTGGTCTCTGGTGCAACGGTCGAGAGCAAACTAGTTCCTAATTCTAAAGCGTTCCTTCTTAAAGCTAAATAGGTAAACGCTAGCTAGCCTAGCAGAATAGTCCCTACAATCTTATGTGGTTAAATCTGCCTTTAGATCTAATATTTTAGTGTAATTAATTCATGGTTAATTTATCAAACTAGCTCCTCGGTAAATGTGATCAGGAGAGGTGAATAAGAAAAAAGTAAAGTTTGTCCTTTTTAAAGCTTTACTACCTGACTCCAGGAGATTTAATGTAGTTTGTGTGCTTAAGCTGCATTTAAATGATATGTATTTAACTCATGATTAATTTATTAAACTGGCTCCTTGGGACAAATGATATAAAGACCAACATATGGCTCTTGTGGATTTTATGTATTTTATGTGGTTAAGCTGCCTTAAAATAACGTTATAATGCATTTCATTCATTGTTAATTTATTAAACTTGGAACAAATGTCTAAGAGAGCTGCTTAGGAGAAAATAAACTGACCCTTGCCTTCTAAAGGACAAGCCAAAGGATAGCTAGCCTACTTTATCAGGATGTCCTCTGATTCTAGTGAGACATTAATGCATCTAAATGTATTGAACTCATGAACAATTCATTATATTCACTTCTTGGTACAAATGTTCTAGAGAGCTGATGGGAGCACAATAAGGAAACTAGTCCTTCTACAAGTTCCTTCAAAACATTTATTGTATTTAATTCATGTGGAATTTGTTAAAGTACTTTTTTGGCACAAAGAACATCAAAAAAGAGACAGAAGAGATATAAATATGGTTCGCTGGAGCTCTTCTGTTGGTTAATACATCTGTGTATTGAATAATGTGGAATTACCAGCACATACATTTTATATACACTACCAGTCAAAAGTTTGGACACCTTCTCATTCAACGCTTTTTATTTATTTGAATTTTTTCAAATTGTACATTAATACTGAAGATTCACACTTTTTTCCTTACAACATAATTCCATATGTATTCTTTTATAGTTTTGATGTCTTCAGTATTAATCTACAATGTATAAAATAATTAAATAGTGTATACTGCTGAATAACATAATGCGGGGCAATTGTGTCACACACATATATAAACTAGCACCTAGATATACAGTTTGTGATGCTTCTAAACACATGATGCAACACACTGATAGAGAATTTAGCCACGGGTTTTTGTGGTAATTTTAGAGTTACTCCTATTTTTGTACCAACCTTTAATTCTTTGCATGCTATGGTATCAACGATTTTTTAATTTAAAAAAACCACCTACCAAGGCATGTTTTTCTCTTTACATAAATCTGTCTTTTCTTTTGATACTTACCATTTAAGGTGTCAACACTGTCACAGCTCATGTTACAGCTTATGTTTGATCAACTGGGCTTCCATAGGCCTCAAACAAAGACACATGACATGGCTGCTGCTACTTTGCATACATACAAAATAATTTCTGTCCTTTACAGATGTAAATCCCTGCAGTGTTTCAGTGTCGGTGACTCATACGGGAAAATGTTATGTTCCTGTCTGAGACGCTGCCACCTTATCTGGCCTATTAGAGAGAAGCAAGGACAAACAGCACAAAAGCTGATAGAAAGTGGCTGCTTCTGCTGGTGCTGCAGAAAAGGAACAGCTGAAAGGATTCTGTCTGCAGAAAATAAAGACAAGAATCTCCTATGTTTTGCTTTTCTGTGTTGTACATATTGGCAAATAAAATGGAATATATATTCATTCAGTTTGAAATTACCACTTAAATCAAACATTTTATTTTATCAGTATTCACCCACCTAACAAGCCTCCCCAGGTGCCTGTGAGGCATTAAGTATACACTTCTGTATACATTATACCTCAGCATGTTTCTTTAGGGCTTCACAGCCTCATTTAAGTCATCTTTTAAAGGCATTAGAGGAGATTTAATTTCCTACGACTTTGAACGTAGCATGCGCATGCCCACATACAACCTCTCCCTCACCCCCCTCTAACCTCCCCCCTCTTAACATTTATGAAGAAACGCCCCCCTCCAGAAACTTGCGTAGGACTCATGAAGTTGTCTTTTACGGCTGGGTCCCCCTGGATCTTTATCTGCCATTATGTAAAAAAAGATGAGCAAAACAAGTCGCCAGCTAACTACGAAGCTATACCAAAGCAACACATACAAAAAACACATAAGTCCAAGGCGTACGTAATCTACGTAACTAGGCCTGAGCCGGAAGATTTTTGATTGACAGGAAAGGGAGCAAACCAAACGCCTCGGTCCGAGCGCATTGATTGGCTGATGTTTTTCAGGTCCTGCCATGTCCACAGTTTTTTTTTTTTTTAATTTTTTTTTAGAAACCATACATACAAGTCCACTAAAGGTCAGTATATTCATTTTATGTGAATCAGACAAATTAAACAAAAAAAACCATCCTCCATAATGCCTTTAATGAATCTGCCCCATCCACGTTATTTGGCCTAGTTTTAGCGTACACTGTAAAATAAAAAAAGAAAAACATAAAATAACTGTAAAAACACGGCAGCGAGAATGCCAGAAAAAATGCCAGAAAAAAAGTTAAACACACTAAACAGTGAAAAAAAACAGCATATTGCTTTAAAATAATGATATTTTAGCCAATTTAAATACATTAAATAGGCGTAATTTTATGATTGCACACTGTGAAAGAGCAAATTATTATTTTCAGATTTTTCATTTAGACATTATGTACAGTTTTTATCCCCCGCCGGCCGTAGGCACGGAGGGGGATATCGGCGTGGGCACGTCCATCCGTATGTCCGTGTGGACGTACGTCCACATTTAGTTTCCGGAGCATATCTCGGAAACTACTTGAGGGATTTCATTCATATTGCACCCAGGCCATCTCTATATAGTATAGATGTGCCTTTTGGGGTGCATGACCTTGACCTGATTTTCAAGGTCATAGTGAGGCACTTCAAATATTTTTTGGTTTCCGGATCATATCTCAGAAACGACTTGAGGGATTTCACTCATATTGCACCCAGGCCATCTCTATATAGTATAGATGTGCCCTTTGGGGTGTATGACTTTGACCTGATTTTCAAGGTTATTGTGAGGCACTTCAAATATTTTTTGACTCTGTTTCTGGAGCATATGTCAGAAACTACCTGAAGTATTTCATGCATATTGCACCAACGCCACCTGTGCAGAATGTATATCTGCCTTTTTGGGTGTATGACCTTGACCTGATTTTCAAGGTCATTGTGAGGCACTTCAAATATTTTTTTGTTTCCGGAGCATACCTGAGAAACCAGTTGAATGTTTTCCTTCATATTGTACACACTAAGCCTGTTATTAATGTAGATGTGCTTTTTTGGGTGCATGACCTTGACCTTATTTTCAAGGTCATTGTGAGGCACTTCAAATGTTTTTTGATTCTGTTTCTGGAGCATATGTCAGAAACTACCTGAAGGATTTTATGCATATTGCACCAACACCACCTGTGCAGAATGTAGATCTGCCTTTTTTGGTGTATGACCTTGACCTATTTAGACCTATTGTTTTTATTGTAGTGAAGATGTATCATTTTGTAGGTGTATCGTCCAGTATATATTATTATTACTTGCACTTAGAGGCACTATATATAAGGCGGGGGATGTTTTAAGCGGAGCGTGATTTTTTGCTGTTGTTTTACAGCCAACATGTAAATTAATCTTAATTACTTTTACAGTCAAATATTGTAAAAGAATGAATTACTATCTGTAATTTTTTATTATGTGGACACTATATATAGTTTGGGCCTTTTTTCACAGTTAATATGTAAATTAATACTTTGGTTTGCTGTGATTTTACTAGTTCAGATTTAACAGATTATTTGTAATCTAACTAAACAGGGAAACTCTGTAGAACAGGAGAAAGAAGGAGAAGAAAAGAGAAAATAAAACTAAATGATAAAAATGGACAAAATTTAAATTAAATAAATGGATAAATATATAATGTACACACGTGGACAAAATTGTTGGTACCCCTCAGTTAAAGAAGGAAAAACCCACAATTCTCACTGAAATCACTTGAAACTCACAAAAGTAACAATCAATAAAAATTTATTGAAAATTAAATAATCAAAAACAGCCATTACTTTTGAATTGTTGATTAACATAATTATTTAAAAAAACAAACTAATGAAAGAGGCCTGGACAAAAATGATGGTACCTCTATAAAAGATTGAAAACTATTTGACCAGAGTGACATGATTAACTCAGGTGTTGCATTTAATTGACATCACAGGTGTTTCCAAACTCATAATCAGTCAGTCTGCCTATTTAAAGGGAGACAAGTAGTCACCCTGCTGTTTGGTGAAAAGGTGTGTACCACACTGAACATGGACAACAGAAAGCGAAGGAGAGAATTGTCCCAGGACATCCGAAAAAAAATGATAGACAAACATCTTAAAGGTAAAGGCTATAAGACCATCTCTAAACAGCTTGAAGTTCCTGTGACAACAGTGGCTCATATTATTCAGAAGTTCAAGACCCACGGGACAGTAGCCAACCTCCCTGGACGTGGCCGCAAGAGGAAAATTGATGACAAATTGAAGAGACGGATCGTTGGAATTGTATCCAAAGAGCCCAGAGCAACCTCCAAAGAAATTAAAGGTGAACTCCAAGGCCAAGGTACATCAGTGTCAGATCGCACCATTCGTCGTTGTTTGAGCCAAAGTGGACTTCATGGGAGACGACCAAGGAGGACACCACTGCTGAAAAAAACTCATAAAAAAGCCAGACTGGAATTTGCAAAAATGCATGTTGACAAGCCACAAAGCTTCTGGGAGAATGTCCTTTGGACAGATGAGACCAAACTGGAGCTTTTTGGTAAGGCACATCAACTCTATGTTCATAGACTCAAAAACCAAGCATACGAAGAAAAGAACACTGTCCCTACGGTGAAACATGGAGGAGGCTCAGTAATGTTTTGGGGCTGCTTTGCTGCATCTGGCACAGGGTGTCTTGAAAGTGTGCAAGGTACGATGAAATCTGAAGACTATCAAGGCATTCTGGAGAGAAATGTGCTGCCTAGTGTCAGAAAGCTTGGTCTCAGTCGCAGGTCATGGGTCTTCCAACAGGACAACGATCCAAAACACACAGCCAAAAACACCCAAGAATGGCTGAGAGAAAAGCGTTGGACTATTCTAAAGTGGCCTTCTATGAGCCCAGATCTGAATCCCATTGAACATATGTGGAAGGAGCTGAAACATGCCATTTGGAGAAGACACCCATCAAACCTGAGACAACTGGAGCTGTTTGCTCATGAGGAGTGGGCCAAAATACCTGTTGACAGCTGCAGAACGCTCATTGACAAATACAGAAATCGTTTAATTGCAGTGATTGCCTCAAAAGGTTGTGCAACAAAATATTAAGTTATGGGTACCATCATTTTTGTCCAGCCCTATTTCATTAGTTTGTTTTTTTTAAATAATTATGTTAATCAACAATTCAAAAGTGATGGCTGATTTTGATTATTTAATTTTCAATACATTTTTATTTATTGTTACTTTTGTGAGTTTCAAGTGATTTCAGTGAAAATTGTGGGTTTTTCCTTCTTTAACTGAGGGGTACCAACAATTTTGTCCACGTGTGTAAATAAAGGGGAAGATGTCCGATGTGTCTGAGCCATGAATGCCTGTGTGCCTGTTGCACATGTGTGATTGGTTCTGTCTATGAAAATCCTTCGTGTGCAGCTGCTCTACTTTCAATCACTGTTTAAAATTGCTTTGTTATTACCCACAGAAATCTGTCAGACTACATCTCCAAAACCACCATCTGGGACTAACAGGGATGGAGGGAGAAGGCTGTAATCCTGGAGTAGCTATGGATTCAGGTAATCCGCTGCTGAGAGCAGTGTTCCTTCGTCGTCTGAGGCTCACCCGACTACTTCTTGAAGGCGGCGCTTACATCAATGAGAGCGACAGCCAAGGGCAGACACCCCTCATGGTGGCCTGCAGGACCCAGCACACCGACACCCAGAGTGCCAGCCGGGTCAAGCTCATTCAGTTTCTTCTGGAGAAAGGAGCAGACCCCAACATTCAGGACAAAGAGGGTCGCTCTGCACTGATTCATGCCTGCCGGGAGCTGGCCGATCCTGAGGTGGTGTCTCTGCTCCTGGCCAATGGGGCGGACATTAGCCTGGAGGACCAGACCGGGACATCAGCGTTAGTCTATGCAGTCATGGCTGGAGACTGGAAAGTGCTTAAGCTGTTGCTCGACACATGTAAGGCGAAGGGGAAGGAGGTGATCATCATAACAACAGACAAATTCCCGTGTGGGAAACTGCAGGCAAAGCAATATCTCAGCATGGCTCCCCTTGGTCCTCTCGATCAGCCAGACAAAATGACACCAACGGCTCCTGCATCACCATCTGAAGTCCAGCTCATCACCTCTCCCCAGTGCACTTCCTCCTCCTTATGCCCCCCTAAAATCTTTTCCTTTAAAGAAGGGCAGATCTGCGGTGTAAGCTCCCATCCATGTTCCCCGTCACGGCTTCGAGGGCTCGGCCAAGCAGCACTAAATGGACTGCAGCAGCCTCTGCTAAGGCTGAACTCCGAGCCCTGGTTAAAGATCCCGACATCTCTGCTCACCCAGCAAACTCATGCAGCTTTGTCCTCAGAGATGGGCCCAGGCTTTAACCTGACTGATGAACTCTCTTTTAGAGTTTGTAACCTAGATGGAGGCAACAGTACACACAGCTTCAACTGGTGTGAAGGAAAATTTGCAAGGGACAAAGGAGATGGAAAGACTGACTGTGCCAAACATGCAGGGCAAAAGATATCCTTACCAGGTCTTCTATCATCCCACTCTGCCTCCCACCCCAATTTGCATTCTGAAAACCTTAGTACAGATTCATCCACCTCCTCTTCTTCCCTTTCCGGTGGCAAAAACCTCAGCACACCCCTTCACAGCATGGCCTCCTCCAGCCTTCACAGCGTCATCCAGAGGCGCAAGTTAGGGACAGACATCTACAGCTCTGACCCCCAGCTAGCTGTAGACATTCAAACTCTCCCTGAAGAGCAAAGAGCTAGAGACCCAACAGATGGTAAAAGGCTGGCGCCAATACGCTGCTCCAGCACTCTGGGCTCCAGGGATTTACTGTCGGGCCCCAACAAGAGAGTCCTCTCTGGGTATGAGCGCAGAGGGTCCGGTGCCTTTTTGTTGGACCACAGCTCCCAGGCCAGGCCTCGATCTCTGCCACCTCTAATCAACACCCCCATCCTGAATGGTTATAACCTCAGCTCTGGCAGTGGAGGTAGTTTCTCTGAGAAACATTTCCTGCCCTCTGCTCCTCCTGGGCAGCCCAAAGAGTTGACAAGAAGGATGTTAATGAGGAGACACTCGATGCAGACCGAACAGTTCAAAAGTACAGCTTGAAATTCAGAGAAAAAGTTCAGCAGTGTGTTTAAATGTTTAGAACTCTGTTGTCATGTGATGCAGTGTCTGTGTAGTGAAATTCATTCAGAAAAAACGAAGAGGAACACAGTTTCTAATTAGCGTGACAACATTTATTCCTCTGCTTCAGCGTGCTGTGTTGTCTCGTAGCTTTAGTATGTAGTTTAGATCTTTCGGGCCACTTAGTAGCAGTGAATCAAGCTGAAAACACCACATCTTCTGTAATTTCACTTTATAAAGTTGAAGGTGTTAGCAGTCAACATCCAGGAGACTCAAGGGGTGTACTGCAAGACTAATAAGTTGGTGAGTTTTCAGTGTCAGTAAAGCGGCTCTCTTTTAACCTGCTAACGGATGCTGCACAGCTAACCTGCTCCAGAGGAGGTTCTGTTCAAAGTTTGAGATTTAAATCGGCTGTAAGAAGCATTTCCCCATCACCAACACTTTTCCTGACAATCCTCTCTGAGTGTTACAGATTCTCAGATAAGGGATGTTATTACTTCAAATCTGATTAACTGTAAATAAGCAATCCCAGTGAGCAAAGTACAGTGCCTATCATAAGTATTCACCCACTTTGATGTTTTACCCTTTTATTGCTTTCATAAATCAATCATGGTCAATAAAATGCAGCTTTTTTAACAAAAAAATTATTGGAAAAAAATCTTTAATGTCAAAGTGAAAACAGATTTCTATAAAGTAATGTTAATGAAAAAAATTATATAAATGAAAATAATTGTTTGCATAATTATTCACCCCCTTCAAGTCAGTATTCAGTAGATGCACCTTTGGCTGCAATCACAGCAGTGAGTCTGTGTGGATAGGTCTCAGTCAGTCTTGCACATCTGCCCACTGCAATTTTGCTCCATTCTTCTTTGCAAAACTGTTCAAGCTCTGTCAGGTTGTGCGGGTATCGGGCATGAACAGCCCTTTTCAAGTCCAGCCACAAATTCTCTATAGGATTGAGGTCTGGGCTTTGACTCGGCCACTCCAGAACATTTACCTGGTTCTTTTTTAACCATTCCTGTGTAGCTTTTGCAGTATGTTTTGGATCATTGTCTTGCTGGAAAATAAATCTTCTCCCAAGACGTAGTTCTCTTGCAGACTGAAAAAGATTGTCCCCCAGGATTTCAGTGTATTTTGCAGCATTCATTCTGCCCTCTATCTTTACAAGCCTTCCAGGTCCAGTTGCTGAGAAACATCCCCACAGCATGATGCTGCCACCACCATGCTTTACAGTGGGGATGGTGTGTTTTTGGTGATGTGCAGTGTTTGGTTTCCGCCAAACATGACGTCTTGTCTGATGGCCAAAAACTCAATTTTGGTCTCATCAGACCAAAGAATCTTCTTCCACTTGACCATGGAGTCTTCCACATGCTTTTTGGCAAACTCGAGTCGAGATCTAACATGACTTTTCTTCAACAGTGGCTTTCTCATTGCCACTCTCCCATAAAGCTTTGACCGGTGAAGAACCCGGGCAGCAGTTGCTACATGCACAGTCTCTCCCATCTCAGCAGCTGAAGCTTGTAACTCCTTCAGAGTAGTTGTAGGGGTCTTGGTGGCTTCTCTCACTAGTCTCCTACTTGCACGGTCACTCAGTTTACGAGGGCAGTCTGATCTTGGCAGATTCACACAAGTGTCACATTCCTTCCATTTCTTGATAATTGATTTCACTGAACTCTGGGGGATGTTCAGTGCCTTGGAAATTTTTTGTAACCATCCCCTGAATTGTACTTCTCAATAACCCTTTCCCTGAGTTGCTTAGAGTGTTCTTCTGTCTTCATGGTGTAATGGTAGCCAGGAATACTGATCAACCACTCTCTGGACCCTTCAGACACAGGTGTTTTACAACTCAATCACTTGAAACACACCCACACCACTCAGGTGATCTTCATTTCACTAATTGTGAGACTATTGGCAACAATTTGATGGACCTCTATTGAATTAGACCATTAAATTAAAAAGGGGGTGAATAATTATACAAACAATTGTTTTTATTTATATAATTTTCTTTCATTAACATTACTTTATAGAAATCTGTTTTCACTTTGACATTGAAGAGTTTTTTCCAATATTTTTTTTGTTAAAAAAGCTAAATTTTATTGAACATGATTGATTTATGAAAGCAATAAAAAGGTGTAACATCAAAGTGGCTGAATACTTATGATAGGCACTGTAGTGAAGTTACAGTACTGCAACCTGTATGTGTTGCTTTGCCATCAGAACTTACGTGCATTTAACTGGTGATGTAGGAAATGACTAAAAGAATTTTTAGGTCCTGATTTGCTGCAGAGAATATTTTAGATTTGCTGGAAGAGGCTCTGAGAGTTTCCCATTCAAATCAGCTGTAAGAAGTGTCTGATGAGTTTCTGTGAGTGATACAGATTCTCAGCTGATGTTCTGTGTGCAAACCTGTTGAGCTGTACATTAGTAATTCCACTGAGCAAAGCCATGTAGTTACAATAGCACAAACTGTATGCGTCCCATTGCTATGGAAACCTACATGAATTCAGTTGGTGACGTAGGAAATGCACAAAACTAAACATCAGTGGTTTCCACATTTCCTTCATTATGGGACAGTGTCAAACCAAAATGTACTTCTTCAATGTCATGTTGAAATGAATGAAGTTAAAATTGTCAGCGCTCTAGAGTGCACCTGTCATGTTTGAAATCAGCAGCTGCATTGAGATTTACTTAGTGATGTTTTTGAGAGCTTTAGCTTTTTCTTGAGCTGGCTAACACAAAGAAAGCCTGGCTATGATGAGCCTGCTTTGTACTAAACCTCACTGCAGTAATGTTAGCTTTAACTTGCAGGTATGTTTTAGGTTACTTTCTTTTACCTGAGATTTGATCCCAGTCAATGCCTGAGAAAAATATCTGTCTCTCCATCTGTGAGAAGTCTCACTTTCTTCATCAGTAAGTTTAACTTTGTATGTCTGTTGTCTATGGCTACATGTGATTGTGTTTATCAGAACTTCTTTCTGGAAAATAGACTTAATTAAACTGGAAACATCACAACGAGGAGCTGAAACATGCTAAAAAGCCACTTAGAACACATTGGATTAGCCGCAGTGAGCCAAATCTTTGAGATCATCCATGATCATTTCATTTCTTAATATAAATAAACCTCAGTGCAAATTTAAAGTCAATACATGTGAACGTAGTCACTCATTTTTTTAAAACTTCATTCATCAAATAGCTGGCTGTTTAGCTACTAATGGTTCCACTTTCTTCACAAGCTAATTGATAGCTTGTTCTGTCTGCTGTTTATTGCTACCTTTAGATGAATAAAACATCTTTTTGGTAAACAGAGTGGATGAGACTCAAAGGTTCGGAATCAAAACAATAAGCTTATAGATGCTAAAAAGCCATGTTGAGCTCCACTGAAGCGTCACTGTGAGCAAGATGTTTTAGATTATGTGCAGTTATTTGATTCTTTAATATAAAAATCTAAACTAGTGCAGCTTTAAAGTCATTATGTGCAAAACTAGTAAAATAACAATTGGCACATCCCACTGGTAAAATGAAAGTTATTGAAGGCAACAGCATACATGGATTCATTTTTCTACAAATGTTCCATCAGAATAATTTCAAATACATTATAATCACGCTAAAACTCCTCACATAGTGGCTTTGAATCAGCAGTAGTAGACTTTTTTCCACACTTATTTGCTAAAGCTGTAGTCAGTTGCAACTCTTTAAAGAAAACACCTCCCACTGGGGCTGTAAAATGTGTCATAAATGATTTTATTATAATAAAACTGCTTTACAAATCATTGTCCAGGTACATCGCTATACATTCAATATGCATGATGATTTTCAAGTGCCTGTCTGGTCAACCCTCCATGAATAAAAACACAGACAAACACACATGTGAACTTACTTCTACAAACTCCTAAAAACATCCCACGTATTCACAGGTTCATAAAAAATAGAATGGATTAAAAATGTGAATTAAAAGGCAGTACAAAAAGAGTAAAACCAATAAAAACTGGGATTAGGTATGAATTCCTATTCACTCCATAGTCTAGTAGCAGAACTCTGCTACTCGACTTTTATATTCAGATTCAATCAGAAAAATAAATAAACACAACAGTAACACGGTAGGTGATAATCATAATACAAACAGTGGCAAAATACATCCCAGAATAGTTGTTTTCTGTGCTACTAAGGTACAAATGAGCAGACCGATATGGCTGCGATGTGCTCATTGTAAATTGTTGTGGCTCCGTCCTCTACAGTTATGCTGAGAGTGTCGAGCCTGAGCGAGTCCCCTCTGTCCCGTCTTGGACTGACATCTGATCCTCACGTTTTGTTCAAGCTCTGCGATTGTAATCGCTCACCATCTTCTTGATATGGTTCAGTTTGGACTTCAGATACTTACTCCTGCGCTTCTTCACCTGATAATCTGAAGACTGTGGGGACGAGTGAAAAACAGTTGAGTTCGAGTTGACTGCACGTAGTGAAGAAACACATATACCACACTGCTAGTAGTTTTACCTCATTGAAAGGAAATCTTATGCACCAAGGCACACTGAAATTTAATCAAATGAGCTCATTTCTGTCATGCAGTACTGGGTCATTTTCAATTGCAGGAATTTGTGGGCTGTTTTGCGATGGCCTAATCTGTTGTACATCTTCCAACTGCAGGAACCGGCCCTTTAGAACCTCCTACAGGGATGTTTTTGTGGGAATGACACATATCTACTCCAGTGTAAGAATTTGCTGCGTGACCCTGAAAACTGCTCTGTACGTCCTAGTGACGTGTGATCTCTTTGTCCTTGTCAACTAGCAGTTTTCTCTTCTCCAACAGAGAAAATGTAAAATTACCATACAGGCTGAGATAACAAGCCTCTATTTTTCTATGCAATACATGCTTATAGAATTGGAATTATAACCTGTAACTACTATTGGTCATTGCTTCAGCGAACTTGGAGGTAACAGTGCAACATCAACAACCAAATCAGGGAAATTTGTGATGTTATACTAGGCATCGAAAAACAAGGACAGATAGAGGGGGCTTCTCTGAATTTCACCAAAAAGTGTTAAGAACCCCATGGCAGCGGGCCCTTGTGAAATACCACCCCAGAGTAGTTACTTTTTCAGAGAGATTCTTGTGGTCAGAAAATCCTGAAGGTCAGAGCTGCCCTAAAACATCCTGCAGTGGAAAATGGCATTTTTTTTTCCCCCTAATTTTGCTAAGTAGTCTTTTAACAAGACCTTTCATCCAAAAAAGGCTACATACCAAGCATCAGTTTCAACTTGCTAGTTTAAAATGCTCTAAGAGTTTCTGGGACATCAATTACCTCATTAACGTGTACATTTATGAGAGGTGCTCCAGAATCTAGTCTATCCTCTACTCCATAGAGTGTTGGTACGAGTATTAAGTTTGAACTATGCATCATTCCTCAGCTATTGTCTTCACAAGAATGTGTCTACTAATAAAGAAACATTTGTCTGCATGGCGACATTACATCCAGCTTAAGAAGTACAGGGACATGCTGACATGTTGAATGTAAGTTGTAAAGTTTTCAAAATTGCTGTAGATCCCCTAAATAACCCCACATACCTTTTTAATATCCTTTATCCTGTTGTACTCATCCAGAGCATCCTGTTGGAAAAACAAAAACAGTTCAGACTCACATTTCAAATTGAATTTGGTCTAGAAAATCTCAAATTTGACAATGCTTTGATGGACACACAGGCTTTCTTTTGCTGCTTTTCTCAAGTAATTTTTCTTAAACCTGAATGAGCTTCGCTTGTGGTCTCCACCAGTTCTTGAGGGAAATATCTGTTCTGTTTTTTTCCTTTTCTATCAGACACTGTTTCATGATCTCACCAGGTACTGCGGACTTCCCTCCTCCAGCTGATCCAGCTCCTTGTCGATGTCCGACAGGTCCTTGTTGATGGCGTCCAGCTCTGCCTGCAGGTCTTTGTACTCCTGATGGTCACGGTCAAATTCACGCTTGTAGTCGTTGCGCTGCTGCTCATCAGAGATTGGAGGAAATTCACTGGAATAAAAACAGGGTAGAAATTTAAATTACAGGGAAAACCCATGCCAAACACAGAAGAAGACTCTCTGAGGTAGCTGATATGGAAAAGTGTCACAGTTCTGCTGGACATATGGTCGGATGATACTTCCAGCTAATTACAAAACTAAACCAAAAAAGCAGCTAAAATTTCTAAGTGCACAGATTTGTAGCATAGAAGTTGACAATAATCTTGAGACGTGCACATTTGTATGATACAGACTTTAGTTGTTAATGTGAAAATTTTTTTTACAGGGAAAGAAAATATTCATACTAGCCTCTGCAAAACCCGGGACCCTACACGATCAGGTTAAAGAACTCCTTTTTCCCCCTGGACTGTCAAACTAAAAAGTCAGAGTCTGAATGAAGGTCGCAACCACATTATTACATTTTCAAACTTATATTTTCTACTACGTTTAATGTAAACATCCACAGTATTCTGAATTTATAGGACCCTAAAATTGATAATTCAGCAATTTCAGCCTCTGCTATTACTTTTGATGCTCACCAAAAAAAAAAAAAAACAAACAAACAGTGAAGCATATTACTTAAAAAAATCTGACTGTGTGAGGCTCACCAAGCGACCAGTGACAGAAAGCCAATACTTTGTGTTCTTAGATGGGGAAGAATTGGAGATAACTCACTTTAAGTACCTTGGGGTTGTGTTGGTCTCTAATCTCACTTTTAAAAAACATATCAAAAAGGTAGCCAATATAATACAATTTTAGTAACAAAATTCAAACAAATTCAGCCTTTCATTACAACAGAAGCCGTTAAATCCTACCTCCACTGCATGATCCTTTCTTAGCACTGCTTCACAACCTAGTCATTCACTAGTGTCATTGGGCTAAAACTACTGAACAGCTTTATTAAAAAAAAAAAAAGCAGCAATCAAAGCCACAATCATTCAATCATTGTGCAATCTTAAGGAAATATAAATTCCTAAGCCTTCAGAATTTCAAATCATTTAAAAATGCCTGCTTAATATATAAGTCTATGAATAGGAGGGCCCCACTGCCCCGGGGGATTTTATCCAAAAGAGAAATACTGTTACTAATACAAGGTCAGCCACCAGGGATGATTGTGAAGTAAAATTTAGAAAGTCCTCCTTTGCACAGAATGCCTCAAAGAAATGCAAATAAAGTCCAAAGTATTAAACACAACAAACGAGCTACAAGTTTCCACAGTGAATAACCTGTCTAGTAATTCCACTCTTTACAGCGTTTTGATATGAAAATAATCCTTATATTGGATCTACATAATGGAGTGACGTGTTCACTATAGTTAATGTCAGTCCAGCTGCTGGAAACGGCTGCTCAGCAGGAACAAATGTCCAGAAAAACAAATGGAGCAACTTTATCAGTTCTGGAAATGTGCCTGTTTTTATTACCACCTCTAAAATGAATTTATACTCAGAGCAACTTGAGAGTTCATTAACACGACCACAGCCAAACAGCAGGGAGGTGAACTCAATTTTTTGCGGTCAGCAAACACACCTGTAACTTCATCTTAATAAACAGTAAGAAGCTCCACTTCATTGCACGACCTAACCTGGCACTACAGCTAGTCTGCAATATATTTTCTGACATGCATTGCCATGTCTTGCGTCTTTTTCCTTATTGTTCAATACATCCATCCATCCATTATCTATACACCATTTAATCCTCATTAGGGTCACGAAGGGCTGGAATCTATCCCAGCTGACTTAGGGCGAAGACAGGGGACACACCAGTCTATCACAGGGCTACACATTGAGATGAACAATCACACTCACATTCACACTTAAGGACAATTTAGAATCACTGCTTAACCGCAGCATGTTTTTGGACTGTGGGAGGAAGAGTGAGAAGCTGTATGCGCAGGGAGAACATACAAACTCTGTGCAGCCCTGGTCAATACATCTTTTATTTAAATTGACAGCTACAATAAATAAATTAACATCCCTTCTTTGTACCTGTCAAAGTCGTTGTCATCCAGCTCATCTCCAGAGGAGTTATAGTCGGTGTCGTAGTCCTGTCCGTCGGCGCGGCGTGGCCGACCTGGACGCCTCCTTTTGGGCCGTCCAGCTGAACTTGCTACCTCTGAGTTACTGCTGTAAGGAATCTCATTCCGCAAAGACTCAACTGCAGGCCTGTGGGACGAATAACAATTAGTGACAGTTATTTCAAATGTATGATAAAGTTGGTTCATAAAGCAAAATAATGCCAGTGGAATCAGGTAATTATTTCAGCAGGTGCTCTGTCATGTGATGGAGGAGGAAATAAACAGCCATCTTGATTTATAATCTGCCAGTTCCTTGCCTATGAGTAAACAGGTTAACAATAACTTCTTGTTTCCTACATGGTATGCGCACATTGTCAGCACAAAAGTATGTCACATAGTTTCAGTGTTGCAATCATGTGTGATACACGAAACTGCTTTAGAGGTCACTTTCATTTAAACAGCTCTATCGTTTACACTAAGCAGCTATTAGAATTAGATTATTTTTAAGTAGAAATTCCCAGTTAATCTGCTTTCAGCTTTCCAGAGTGAGGATTTGCTATGTAATAATAATAACCATCATCGCCATTTTTCACTGTATTCTGACATTTTATAGACGATGCACTGAAAGTGGAGTGAAAGTTCAGACAGTTGTGGTGCTTTTGTATTTTGATTTCTTTACAGAAAAAAAAACATGACAGCCTGCTTCACATTTTTGCAAAAACATGAGTTTTCCAACACGACAATCACAGACTGAAGATATGAGGCTGAGGCCTAAACCCACATCAGTACAACACAGAAAAACCATTCAGTATGGGAAGGCTGGGTTTTGTTGTCTTCCCATGTGCACGTTCACTCTAAGAGCATGGTAGTGGCATTATGCCGGGGCTGTTGGACTGAGGAAGTAAGGTAAGGTGTAGCAAACACAGGTCATTATTTGAATTTATATTTACAAAATACATTGTGGAAGTGCTATTTTCACCTAGCAAGAGATGGCCGGCAAGAATGGTCACATAAATATATCCACATCCTCATTCTGACTCCATCTGGGAATGTTTAACAGCTTGCTTCTCCTTACTCCTACTGTTACAGTTAGTAAAACATAAAGGACAAACATTGACAGATTCTATGTAGTATTGAATTGGGACTGTTGTTGCCACTTTGTCAGTACACTCACGGCGGGGTGTAGTTGTAGGGGGGTTTGTCGTAGTTGCTCTCGTCATCCAGGTAACTCCTGGATCCCCTCAGCTTCTCGGGGTAGTCTGAAAGAGGAGCCGCTTCAGGGGGAACAGACACGTTGTTTACCTGCCGACAGATTCACACAGACAAGCAACGTAAAAATGTGTATACATAAAACACTATGGTTTATCCAAAAATAAACATTTTAGTTAAATATATTAAAGTATGGATTTTTCGCTGTTGTTTAATATGCATTTTGTCCATTTATCAAACACCTTTGGTAATGTAGCTCTGGGTAACTGTGATGGGCATTTCTCATCAATTTGTCAATATTTAGAAACTACATAATCAGTCAATAGACAAATAATCGCTAAATGCAAGCCTCTGCAGTTTAAAAGGATCTCTGTATTGGCCAACTGCACATTCTACATATTAGTGCTGATAATGTGATATATATGTTTTAATTTTTAAAAAAAAGCACATTTTCATCATAATGCATACTTACTCTGACATCAGTAGCAATTTCAATTCAAGTTTTTTACTCATATCTTACAGTGTGGTATCAATTTCCTTTGGTTTGCAGTGGTGGAAAGTAAGCAAGTAGACTTGGGGAATATGGTCATTTCCTCAACTATTATAAAATTGTAAAATGTAGTTCTATCAAAAAAAATACTGAAAAATTCATAGATATTCCATTTGGAAAGATATTAAGCAGAAATGCCTGCTGAAATCAGAAATTGTTCTGCACTTTAACCTTTTGTACTTTAAGTATATTTTACTACTGATACTTCTACATTGAGGTGTTATTACCTTTAGTTTAATAGTAGATCTTAGCACTTCTTCTACCTCTTTTTGGTAAGTTTTCACACATTTAATTGCACATCATAGAAGTCAAGCTGGTATGATTTTAGCTTGTTAGCTCACAGATTGTTTTGATCTGTTACACTTGTCTTGTTCTGCTGTTTTTAAACGAATACCAAGCAGTTACTTTAACATATGAAGTATAAATTAAATATACTGCACATGGACCTAAAGACAGCTTCACCAAATAACAATATTCTAAAAACAGAGGCTACACTGCTGACCGTGGCTAAATAGCGCTTAGCTTGTCAGCTAATTTATTTAACATGCAAATTTGATTTAAATGGCACAGCAAACTCAGCTACTAAGATACTGAAACATCTTAGTAATCACAGATTTTTAAATTCAATCAGTCAGCAAAAAGACTAAACCTGCTGCGTATATAGAACCATAATTGTTATTTTTTGGCTCTTCACTTTCCTCATTTATATGGCAGCTTATTGTTATAGTGAAGTCAAATGTCAAAAAGTAATCTAGTTATTCTTATTGCACTGTCACACATACTATGCCTTAAAATGTTTTGGAATCAAATTGTAGTTTGTTTTCTTCAGTGACCGTGGTTGGGAACCATAGAGCAACAGTAAACTGTGCTTTCTGACAGTTTGATGGGTGTCTTCATCCAGAAAACACACTGGATCTCTACCAGCTCTGGTATGACACACATGCATGAACTTGTCCTGTGAAAATATGTGCTGTAATTTAGCTACACCCAGCTGAACCCAGCAAAACATCAGTCTACATGTGTGCAGGTCGCTGCTGTCACACCGTCTCAGCACTTTCAGGCAGGTTCCCACAAGCTGTGATAAAATACATGCCTCTGGTTCCCAGCATCAAGTTGCTGTTGTGTTGTTTTGCACTGCTAACTGGTGGGTTTATGGCTCAGAGTTATAGTCCAACCTGTTCTTCCTGTTCACCGCTCTGCTGCAAGGACTGAATGTCATGATGACTTCCAACAAAGTGACTCATCTACTCATCGCTACTCTGTTACAAAATAGCTGCAGAAAGGATGATTCATCGCTAAATGTAAATACTCATTTTTAAATTCTTCGACGCACTGACAGCAATAAGCCCAAGAGCTCCTCTTACTATACGAGGTAAGATTGAAACTGTCATCCAGGAGCGTGCCACACCTTGAAACCAAGCATGCTGCTATAGATAGAAGGAGCTTATTACTGCGCTCCCCTCCCCCCGCTGATAAACAGGTGACTGTCGCCAAACTGGTTTCCCCGCCTCGGCTAATACACTCACTTTATTGCACCAGAACGCAAAGGCAGGCAGAGGTGTAGGATCAGCTCCTTCTCAACTTATTATTTACCAAGGATTTTCTGTTTTACATCAGTGTAAACCAAATATTTTGAGGCATTAGTTGGTTGGATTGAATATAATCATTCAGTGTCTGAAATATTATAAAGTTGAAAAAGAAAAACTGTTCTGCAAATTTAGTTTTGTAAAGACAACACTTTAAAAGTCAATTATATTCAGTTTACAAGGACATAAAACAGAAATGCCACAAATGCACCATGGCTTAAAGACAGTACACCGAGCAGCACGTTGTTGGAAGATACATTCAGCATGGTGAATTATAGTTGATGTGCAAACTAATGAAATGGTGTGTAAACAGTTAAGCCACCATTTAATTCAGTTTGGGAACGCCTATGGGCTGTTGAAAAAATGTTTTAGAAAAAAAATCTACTTATCCAGCATTTTAACATTTTAATTTATCAGACAACACAGAAGACATTTTTGGGTCTCTTCTCATCATGGTTGTGCAGTTTCCATAGAAATACAGAACTTTATGTTGTGAAAAAATTAAGCGTTCAGAGGGTTAGTTGTTGTCATCAAACAGCCACTCACCCACGCCTCCACGTCCTGAGGTGGAGCCAGGTCATCGATCTCCTTCACTTTCTTCCACAAAATGTTGCTCTTGCCATAGTTTCTGATTTTCTGGCGAGTCTTCAGGGCGAAGACAAGCATGATGATGAGAGCGGCGGTGACCAAGAAGCCAAACACCACAGCAATGGCCTGAAGGGAGAGTTAAAACACAGAGTTACCAACACAAGAAATCTTCCTGAGCAGATACCGGCAGTAGGATGGTAAAATCCAAAGTGTTCACCTCCTGCGGCTCCACCACACAGTAGTGGTAGAGGTACTGATTGACAAACACTCCTTGTGTCTGTGGTTGCTGGTACTGAGCACACAGGCCAGCAATCTGGTTGCTGTAGGCCGACCCAGAGGACTGAGCCATGGGGTTCACTGCCATCAGGTACACTATGGAGGCTATGAGCATGAGCAGCGCCAGGATGGCACAGATGATCACCACAGCCAGGTAGAACCTCCTGCTCTCTGACAGGCTCTGGTGGGAGACGACGATGATAAAGACGACCAGGGCGAAGATGAAGACGATTGCCGCCATGGCAATCATGAACCCTTTGCCTGAACGTGGGTCGTTGTAGTTCCCTCCGATGCCGCCGTAGCCATAATTGTTTCCAGCTCCATAGCCGCCACCTCCAAAGCTGCCAAACCCGCCCCCATAGGCTCCACCACCATAGGCTCCGCCACCGTAGGCCCCACCATAGCCGCCCCCGATGCCCCCAAAGCCAGTCAGGCCTCCCTGAGTGTCCCAAGCCAGCGTGGAGGCCACACAAGCAAATATGGCCACGCACAGCACAATGACGATGATTGCCATGATTTTGAGGATGCCCGGCGGAGATGCCCAGCGGTAGAAATGCTGGAACTCGTCATCCGGGTAGTAAGAATAGGCTGGCTCTGGAGGGCCATTGCTGTAAAGAGATGGAAAATATAATGTAATGAAATGGATTACCAATAACAAGTATCTCATTTTTTTATTCCCCTAAGATGCAGACAGAAGATTTACATTTAATTAATCTCATCAAAAACCCAAGACACCTGAATTTCTCTTACTGGATCAGTGAGAAATACAAAATGATATGCTGCTTCAAACATCAATTGATAAACAACCGAACAACATGTAACTAATGTTTGGCTCCTGGATTATAACAAACACCATGCTCTACAATTAAAATTATGTTGCCTGTTTTAAAAAATAAGAATAATGTTGGATACAGATCTCAAAAATATCACACCATCTCCCTGAAGGAACTCAGTCTGGTATAAATAATGGAAACATCTAAATTGAAAGTATGTCTTTAGAATTTGTCTACCCTACTACAGATTTCTGTTACAGCACAAAGATTAATATTACTGAAATATTTTTCATATTTTTATTTCAAAGCGACACCTTAAAAAGTTTTTTCTTGTCTAAGATTTTTTGGGTGTATGTGTCCAAAAGAAAAATACCAAACGTAGAAACACAAGTATACATCTGTCCTTATACACATGATACTTGTACACCATTTCTAAGGAGCTCTACTGAACCTATAAACCTCATAAATACGTGTAAATTTGACCTTCTCAACACACCTCTGTAAAAGTATATGTAGCTTGATAAACAATCCTCTCATGGTTCTAATGTTTCTCCATCATATTGATGCATCTTCCGCTAAAAAATATAACTGCATGTACAATCTGAGGTAAGGATATTAAAAAGAGCTGATTGAATTGACCTGGGATAGTCCGCGCTGGCCTCTGTGAATAGCTGAAACTGATAAAGTGATCGATAGCAGGAAATGAAGTGCTGAATAGAAAAGACACTCACTATCCCTCTGACTCATAGGGAGGAGGACTGCCATTGGGCCTTGAAGACATGACTGATGGATCCACTGACTGCTGATCTGCAAAAACAAACTACAAGAACATTCTACAGTCAGGATAGATCGATTATTCTCACTATATTTTCATCAAAATTTCCTGAAACACAAACATACTGAGTTTACTTTGACATGGATCAAACAAAAACATTAAAAACCAGCAACCTATTACATTTGACAGGTAGAAGTTGGAGGATATTTGCCATTTTAAAAAAGATTTTCTATCAATCAGCCAATCGATTAATTGATGAATCGTTGAAGTTCACACATTCAGAGTGACTTTAAGCAGTCATTTTCAGTGCTACTCTTAAAACATCACATCATGAATAAACAGCTATAAAAACACAAATACTCCCATTTCTTGTCAACAAAATTACAATTGGGATATTAAAACTATTGACAGCTGCTTGATTATTAATAATCCTTCACTTTAATGTTGCTTTAACTTTAAGTGTTTACAGCAGCACAGACACTGTTAATGAAATGTTTGAAAACAGCAGTATTCAACAAAAACATATTTCTCTGATGTAATTATTAGAGATTTAAAAGTAAAAGAAGAAAATTCCTCATAGTGAATTCCTCACACTCACCTGTCGCTGTGACACTCCTCACCTGAAACGCTTCAACTGAAACTGCAGCTGCTGATAAAAACACTTGGACCACACCTAAGGAAGCTCTGCTCTCAGCCAGTTTGGCCCCGCCCCCCCACAGGTGTCACATTACACCTGACAGGTAGTTTACCTCACTGCCCTGCAAGTAAACACCAGGAGGGGATTCGGGATGTGAGAGGAGCAGAGTCACTGTCAACTGATCAGTGTCAAAACATCTCAGAAAATACAAAGATAAATTAATATATGAAATTAAAGTTATCATTAAATTTATATGCAACCAGTGTGACAACGCAGAAATATAACTGTCAATACATTCATGACAAGAAACCACCAATTAGTTACTAAATTTGCACATTTTTTTGTACCTTTTAAAATTTATTTTGTCAACTGAAAAACAAAATTGAGAAGGGAAAATTAAGAAATTCAACATAAATTTTAAAAATAATGTTAAAAAATTTAAACTTATAAAATATAAAATACGTATATAAAAAGGAAAATTCAGGAAAATGTCAAATAAAAAGTTAACTCAATAAAATCTAAATAAAATGTAAACAAAAATAAAAAATAGCATTAGAATGGGGAATTTAAAATCAATTAAAGTAATTTAAGAAATAGAATTTTAAAATATAATAAACCAAAAAATGAAAAATGCAAAACCTAGGTGTTAAAAAAATGTAAAATATAACAAAACATGAAAAGAATAAAAATAAACAACAACTTTTAAACAGAGTGATAGAAACAAACTAAATAAATAAAGTGTAATTATACAAAACAAACCATTTTTATTATTCAATAAAATTATCTAAAAAATAACACAAACAGGTCAGAGTTAAACAGGTCAAACACATTAATTTATTAAATCAAACGATCTTTACTTTCCTGTTACAAACTTTCTGGAGGTGAAAAGCATATTATTCTTATATTGTTTCTTTATATTATTGGGAATTATTGTCTGATAACCTTTCACATTATCTTCTCAGTTTTGGGACTCACAAAATAATGCAAACAACTCATGTCCAAGAAAGAGGCTCACTCAGATTTTAGTATCAAATTCTGCTACAGAGGACATCATAAGCTGAATATAACGATCAATATGTAATTGTTGAGGTGCAGTAAGCAGCAAAAAATTATAGTCATTAATTATTAATTTTATATTTTGTCTCAAAAATTGCCCAATTACTCAAGCAGCGTGTGAAAAAAATATATATACATATGAACATACAAGAAAAAGTTAGACTGACCATTTTTGAATTGCTGCTTGAAAAATGCCTCTATTATGAAAATTTATATTACATTTGTTACTTTGATTAGATCAGCTGCTGGTTTCACCTCTAATTTAGTGTTTTTATTTCACATATCCACTACTGATGAACAAAGAAAACGAACCACATTGTCAGTGCATAAGCAGAACTGTATTCTGAGAGCAGAAAGCACCGATTGATCCCTTCAATTATGAAAGAAAACGGACTTTTACAGCAACATGTTTCCAATCACAGAGAAACACAAACCTCGTGACCAAATTTCCATTCAATTGAGACATTTATAGGGCAAATAAAGGGCGATATACAGGCACTTCTGGTATTTAAGTGCCTATAAAATACAAAGTGTTTATTCTATGAAATGGTCGACCAAAGTGTTAAAAAAAACCCCGACATTTTCAAAACTACTAAAAGTATTCTTTTCAGATTGAGAGTCACAGATACATAAAAGACAGCGTGCAAATAAAACAATCCAAACAGTCGGGACAGCAGTTTAAAGAAGCAGCTCAAAGTGGATTTAGTGGGATAAGCAGTGGTTTCATGAGGCTGAAAAGTTGCGACATCTATGTTAGAAAAAAAAAAGACTGTCAGGCAGACTGACAGGAGGTAAATCTGTACAGAAATAATGCAGCACTTATATTTTATGTTTCATTTTCATGCAAACATTTAAATTCAGTGTCATTTGTGAAATTAAACGGACAGTCTCAGCTACAATTACAGTCACAGTATCAGATATACATTATGTTTAGAGTTAATTGCATATTCAGACCATCTTAAAGAAATAATTTGACATTTTGGAGGTTTTATACAGCCACACATGTCTGCTACACTATGAAGCTGCAGCCAGGAAACAGTTAGCTTCACATAAAGACTGGAAGCAGTTAGCCAGTTAGCTTGGCTCTGTCCGAAAAAAGCAGCTCTACAACTCACAGTATTTCTAATAACACAAAGGGTCATGTGTAACTATTTCTAAGCAAACACTCTCCTACAGAAAGTGCATAACCTAAAGCGTTTAGTGGTTATTTTAACATTAGAACAAGCTGTAATGTGTTAATTAGTGACCTTTAGAGCTGCTCATATCTGAAATTTGTTATAGGTTCCCCTGTTTTAAATCTTATTTCAGACTCGACTGACTCTTTTCCCCCACTGTTGAAGATACCTGGTACATTTTTTTGGTACCATCCAATTTGAGCTGAGCTGACAGCAAAAGGGGACGTGAAAACACTGCAGACCATTGATTAGTCAGAGGAAATGGTCACTAGCTCACATGTGCAACATGAGGTGGTTTGTCATAAATCAAGAATTGAGTGGTTCTGAAAACAGCTGGTTCCACTACTGAGCACTGCAAATGTGGGTGTGCTCAACAGGATTCTCAGGATAATCCACTGATTGCCTGTTTTGTGGGGGTCTATATTTTCTCTAGACTCTAGGCGGCTTTCCAATGCAGAAACTCGGGTCAGGCACAAGGTGTTATGAATGTTTAAGGCAGGAGTCCTATAATCTACCTTTTCAGCGTTCCTGTTCCATTGCAATTTAGGATCCAACAGCTTCGACCACAACATTAACTCTGAGTGTATCAAAACAAGAACAAATGGTAGGTAGTGGATGTAACTCTCATTCTATGTAGGAAATAGAACAACAGAGGTTTGCTATGGTTTATGTTGAAGATGGCGACACTGGAGAGAACAGGACTGCTACTGGAAGAGGACAGAAAATTGGTGCTTTTCTTAATTCTGACAATCTGCAATGAGCCCCACACAGAAATTTTTTAAAGCTGATCAGAAGCACCTACCCTAGAACAGGTACTAGTTTCCATCCTCAAAGTGGCCCTGACAGAGGGTCTACTGGGTCCCTGCAGTCCCACAAACATCCAGGATGCCTGCAGGGTCCCAACATTTTAAATAGTCACGCTACCCACAAAAGCAATTAAGTTCTTTGACCTGTTTATTTTGTTTAATCACTTGACCCAGTGTATGAAAAAAGGAACCCTGCAGAACCACAGGTTGGTCAACTGATCCAGGGCACATGTTCCTCTGTATGGTTGCTGACAAAACTATACAAGACTACATCATGAACAACCATAACAGCTGGAGTGGTGCAGCCAGATGGACAAAGTACACGTCAGCAGACTGGAGAGCAGCTGAAGGGAAGGTGGCATTGATGTGGCAATAGTGTTGTTGGTGCGATCCACCTCCTAAGTTAAGCTAAGCTAACTGGCTACATATGAGAGCAGATCATCATGTCATCTAACACTCCTTTGGAAACTCCTCCAAAATGTTAAATTATTCCTCCAAGTATAAAACATTCTACCTCTTTGGGCTTAAACAAACACAAACATAGAAATATAAAACTGCCGATAGAGGTGCTTCTCCCGGATGACTGCTGTACAGATCCCAAAACAGTCTGAAATCCCAGATGTGGTTCTGTCTGGGTTTCACTCTCCACATTAAGCTGGTCATTTCCACCAGCACTGTGGCCAGCTGGTCAAAGTAGTTCAGTAACTGTGTTGCAGCATACGGACATCTCGGAGGTTCAGCTGTATCCGTCGTTCCACTCCATGACTTTATCATATTCCTGGATCCTCTGCTTGATGTGTGACAGTTTGCTCTTGAGATACTCACAGCGCTCCTTCTTCTCCAGGAAAGTGGGTTCCTGGGAGGGGAAAGACCAGATACATTCTGTATATACACAACCATGTTCTATGTTTTCTCTGTTGTCAACAAACTTCATGAAAGAATGTTTGTGTTTGGTGTCACATCAGCCTCATCTATTCATCTGTTACTGTGCTATAAACTCCTGTGTGGAGGAAAATTTAGCTGAGTGGCACTGTGCCTCCACTGATGTGAATGTGTGAAAAAAATTGTTGCCATTAAAAGAACAGAAGAAAACCAGACAAATCTCTGGAACGTAAACAAACGCAGGAACACAAGAAAATAAGCTCACCTTCTTCTTCCTCTGGTAGTCCTGCAGGATTCTGTTGATGCGATCCACCTCCTACAAACAGAGACAAATTCAGGATTAAAGACAGAAACTCAGTATGAAAATCAGGTGCAGCAATGTGAGTGGAGCTGATGAGGAATGTGAGCGTGGAGGGAACAGGAAGGGCAAACGGGAACTCACAGGACGGGGAAATGAGGCGCGTTTTTACAACAAAAACACTGACTGTAATATTTCAGATGCACAATCAGACCACTTCCTGAATGAAGTCACTGCTGAGCTGATGTGACGCACTGAATCAGACTGAAAGGGGGTAAATGTGACTGCAGATGTAAAGCACAGCGTAGTGTGCTGCTGTCCTGAAGCTAACGGTAAGTTTGTTAAAGGCGTAGCAGCTTGGAGCTTACAAACCGATTAGACACAGCATTAAAACTGGGGAAGTGAATGAAAAGTACATCCGGTTATAACAGCTCCTGTCAGCGAGTAGGACGCATTAGGCAGCAAGTCAAGAATCAGTTTTTGAAGTTGTGTTGGAAGCAGCATCACACCACAGCTTACTGTGTTTGAGTGTGCAAAGCTGCAAATCAGTCAGAGTGTTCATGCTGACTCCTGTTCATCACTGAAAGTCCCTTCAGTGGTCTTCAAAACTTTACTATGGGCGAATGAAAGAAAGTGTGTCGGTGTGATGACTTTCTTTCTTCCGTGGACAGTTTGGCTCATTGTTCACTTGGGGAAGAGATGGCAGCAGGATGGAATAAAGGCGAGCAGGTGGAGTCGGTGTGATGCTCTAACTGTTTGAGCATAAGACGACTCCTGTGCAGTGGTGGTTTTGGTGAAAATGCTCTGCTGTCTGTGAATTTTCCCTTTTAGGTCAGCGACGATAGTGGCTCCAGTGTATTTTTTCATATTTCTCTTTGCTTGTGCTGTTGTCGTTGTGACTTAAATTGAAATCTTTCATGGCTGATTTTGTTTCAAGACACACTAAACACATTGGTTGGCCTTTGAACTCTATGAAGAGGAAACATGCTTCCCATCTTGCCCAAAAGATGTGGTTTTCCTTGTCAAATTTCTGTTTTTGCGCAGATATCTCCGTTGCTTGAATGAATAGATTAGCTACCTCCTGTGTTCAATGAAGAACAGAGCAGCTACTTGCAGTTGGAGGCAAAATTACACCTGTGGTCGAGACAGTCTGCTGCTTCAAAAGCAGTGAAGACAGCGATTAAAAATGAGATACGAGTTAGAAATGAATTTGCAGGCTGCACCAACTGATGCTGTGGGCCGCGGGCCACCAGTTGCTTATCCTTACGCTAACATTTGAACACCTTATTTCACTCTTTTCAAAGTAATTTTTGGTCACACACCTGTCTGACTGAACCGCATCCATCTAACAGCATCTACCTTAACCAGCAGGTGAGTTGTTTATGAAACAACAGTAAATTGTAGTGTAGAGTTTAGCTTGTTCACCCTCACTAAAAGACTGATGTATTGGTGTGTTTTCTAATTTAAGTATTTTGCAAATATCAAGTCTGAAGTCACTATCAGTGCTTACATCAATGCAGAACTAGTGTATGAAATGACAGCTATTCATCAGCATGTAAGGTTGATTAATCCATGCTGTACCAATAGAGGGGTGGAGAGCTGCAACTAAATCATGTGCTGCTGCTGCAGTTGCAACAGTGATTAAGTTAGTCTGGAGTCTCTGTGAATCAGAGCTGTTAAAGCAACATGAAGGGGTATTTCACAATATCTGGCAGCTGATTTAAATGTTGCTCACTGGTGTATGTGTATTATATACATGTGTATACATGTATATAATACACATAGAGGAAACACCTGTACAAATATCCAATCAGCCAATTACATGGCAGCAGTGCAGCATATAACCCTACTGGTCAGGAGCTTCAGTTAATATTCATATCAAGCATAGGGATGAGGAAAACTGTAATCGCAGTTTAAAGTGAAAAACAGCATTCTCTCAGCCTTGAGAGAATGTGCCATATTTGTGTCAAACCGAAATTTTTTTCTGTCATTTCAAATGGTTTTGTCATAAGCTCGTAAATTATTTGTAAAATATTTTCAATCACTTCACGCTACACAAAAGGTGTTTTACTACAACCCCATAAATGACAACATAAAAAAAGATTTGGAGAGGTGGTCGACATACCCATTGGATTTTAGTAGCAGAATAAATGTAATAAAAATTAATACATTGCCAAGGCTATTGTATTTATTCCAATCTCTTCCATTAGAAATACCAACTAAACAATTTGTACTTTGGGATAAAATGGTGTCAAGATTCATTTGGGGGGGTAGACGACCTAGAATATGTTTCTCTACTTTGCAACTGCCAAAAGAGAAAGGTGGAATGGCTTTACCGAACCTAAAACTCTACTTTCTGGCTGCACAACTACGACCTTTGTGTCTTTGGAGTGATAACTTTTATTATGCAAGATGGAAAGACATTGAGACATCTGTAGCCAATTGCAATGTCCAAACTCTGTTGGGAGAGGAGGGTTTAGATGACACTCTTGGAGTCGTCTCAATCCCATCATTATATTCTCACTAGAAACATGGTTCTCTCTGGTTAAGCAATTTAAACTGAAAAATGAGCAAAAATTATTGAGATGGATAGCTCTTGACAAGAGTTTTAAACCAGCTAACTACGACTGTGTCTTTAAAGACTGGATGAATAAGGGTCTGACAGCTTTCTGTATAGTTACCAAAAATAACAAAATGAAGAGTTTTACGGAACTGAAGGATACATTTGATCTGAAGAACCAGGATTTATTCAGGTACTTCCAGTTGAGAGACTTTTACAATAAGGAAATAAAGGGGATGTACCCTGGTGAGGTGGTTAACCCACTCATTGAAATATGTATGAAATATATAAATAATGTGTGGTGCTTATCAACAGAAGATTACTAAGGTTGTTTCACAATTCTATCATGGTTTGTTAAAAAATTTGAAAAACACCTCACTGTATGTAAAAGAAAAATGGGAGTGTGAATTGAAGGTTAATATCACAGATGATGAATGGTATCAGATATGCAGCTTACTTCAGTGTTCCACCAGCTCCCAACAGTGGAGAGAATTCAATTGGGAATGTTTTATTAGGTTCTTTATCTCCCCTCATGTGAAAAGTAAAGAGCTTGGGATCCCACAAGCCTGTTGGAGGAACTGTGGTAGTATGGACGCAAACCACTCGCACATTTTCTGGACTTGTTCTAAAATTCAGCTGTTTTGGACAATTGTCAACAATACATTACAAAAGGTGTTGGGATACAATATCCCAAAGGAATTTAAGGTTCTGCACTTGGGGAACATCACAGAAAGTGTACAGAAGGAGGACCATTATTTGTCCAAGATTCTACTGACTGCAGCTCGAAAGGCCATTACTAGACTTTGGCTCAAACCTAATACCCCAGATCAACATCAATGGACAAAGTTAATTCAGAATATCTTTTACACGGAAAAATTAACCTACACAATAAGGTTAAAGGAACCGGCATTTCAGAAAAGATGGGAAAAATGGAATATATTTCTATCTTTAGACAAAGCTTAACCTCTTATGTTGTTTTGGTTTTTTTGTCTTTGTTTTTTTTCCATACAGCTGGAAACTGTTTGGTTAGTTTGACAAACTGTATTATCGCTGAAATGTAATGCAATTTTAATTTTAAGCTGACATTGCATCCTTAAAGAGTCTGTACAATCATTGACTTTGATATACAAGATGTAAAGAACTGTAACCGGGATTTTTTTATTGACTTTTTTGCTTTTATATGGTTACAGGATGTTTGAAGTGACTCACCCCTGCACACACTGAAACACTAAGCTAATATTTTTGAAGTTACACATTTGAACACAAGGAGAGAATCTAGCAAGGCTAATGTAGCTTTACTGAGTGTTATATGTAGAAGTGTGAGAGGTATGTGTAACCATTCACCATCTGGCTCGTCGGGTGCTGAGGCAGAGTGCGCATCATGCCGTCCATCTCGTCAAACTTCTTAAGGGTTGCCTGCACATCTGCGTGCAGCTCTTTGTACTCTGCGTACTGGTCGTTGAACACAGCTCGGTACTGGTCCCGCTCGTCATCTGTTCGGATCGCTGGGTACTTACTGCAGGATGGAGGTGGATTAGTATTAGTATTTATTACAGAGAATATTTAATCCGTAACATTAGTTTCACTTTTATTCACAAAAATCTAATTTGCCTACTGAAGTCTCTGTTAAAACTCCGAAAGCTTTTCTCTTTGTCAAAGCTTTTACAACTGAATGATTAATGGTGTTCCTGTAGTTTATTTTCATTTGATCTTACTCATTTTACTGGTTTTACTTCCTCTGTGCATATGTCCCTTCTCTTATTTTATCTCCATATTCTGGTTTTATTTTTGTAATTTAGTGAAGCATGTTGTAATGCTGTTATTAAAAGTGTTATAGAAATAAAGTTGTTATTATGAGGATCCATACCTTGATAATGATTTTGTTGATGCAGGACAGAAGACTTTAAAAGAGACTTTAAAAAAATCAGCCAAATGATCACCAGAAAAATAACTGCAGACTGTTCACAAAAAACAGACAAATTCTTCACACTCTCAGGTTCTGGTTGCTCAAACAGAAGAATTTGCTGGTGATCTATGTTAACGTATTATTGCAAACTGAAAACCTTTCAATTCTGGACTTCTTGAAGATGTCATTTTGGGTTCTGCAATGGTTCAGCATAATCTTTTAAATACATCTTATTCGAAACGATTAAAAAAAAAAACAACTGGTCTGTATAAAATCAATGTAAACATGAACAAGACCAGAACTAAAACTTAACCAGATGTTAGATATAAATCTTTGTACAAATCTTGACCAAACAATGTGAAATACAGGTGTGAATTTACCCTGAGTCTTCTGTGACATTAAACTGAGTCTCTTTGACATTTTAAAGATCAAACAAAATTTCTACAAAACGACTGGCAGACTGGTTTGCAGCCCTACTCTGTACTGTGTTTTATTTCTCTTCACTTCTGTATTTTCAGTGGTACTTACGCAATGTAGTCTGGGACAATAACAGGCTTTGGAATGTGTCCTGATGGTATAGTTCCCTGTAAAACCTTGGCAGGAGCAGCTTTTGGTGCAGCTTGGATGGGAATGACTGAGGAGCCCTGAACCTGCTCCGGAGTTCTGGGAGCTGGATCAGACACTGGGACCATCTGCAGAGACACAGCAACACATGACATGAGCTACCTCATAAAATACAAAGAGCGAGTGTGCTTTATCAGTCCAGACATGGGCTATTAAATCTGGCATGTACAGAATGCTTACCAATGACCGTTCAGCTCGAATGTCAGACGGCTGCATCTGTACACAGACACAGAAATATAAAAATATCAGTCTATTAATATGGAGAAAATAGCTATGATTTCTATTTTCTTAGATCGTGCACATCAAACTCCCAGCTGTGCTGTAGGTGTTGCTGCATTACATAAAGTCATGTGTGTACTTATGGGCATTCACGCGATACCAATACCCATTTATGGTTGTTTTGCACTTTAAATCTTAAGGTTTTTGTCCTTTTGTTGGCTTTATCTGATAGGCACAGGCAAGAGGCAGACAGGAAAGCAGGGAGAAGAATGGGGGCAGTAAAGGGCCGTGAACTGGAATCAAACCCAGGCCGCTGTGTACATGGGTGACACACGCTCAACCAGTTGAGCTATCCTTGCACTTTAAATCCTAAATCACATTATTTTCCTTGTAATAGTCCAATAAATACAATGCTTCAAAGCATGACTTTACTGCTTTAGTAAAAATAAAATAAATAAAATTTAAAAGGGGGGTGTCATTGGATAAACATGCTATATCTCAAACAAGAAACTGGAAAGAATTCAAAAATAGATCAATTCAAGACACAGAAAGTCTAGCTGCAGTCTGTGCGCTTGGCTAGGCTAAATGACTCCTGCCTGTGGTCATTAAAGTCAGTAGAATGATCTGACTCTCAACAAAGCAAATAATCGTACAAGTTGTGACCAAAAGGTTCTGAGGCTGTTCATGGTGTGTGTGCTCACACAACAGCAGATCCTCTGCTACACATGTTTTTGTGACTGGGAGCTGTGCATTTGTGATTTCAACATGGATCTCAGTCTTCTACAGAAAGAAAACACAACATTCTGTGTCATTTAGTAGCTGAGACGATCCGGCATTCACTGATGACCAGAGGTGGGTCTACAACTACCATCAAGAGAAGAAACAGCAGTTTTCACTGTTGAAGAGTCGCAGTCTCAGGCCAGAAGCACCAAGAGCACGCTCGTTGTTTTCTACAACATTCACATGGTTGTGCACCAGGAACACATCCCCCTCAAGGTAATTTTGTAACGTCTTGCGGCCACAACAACACAATTGGTGCTCTCCATCAGCCCTACTCATCATATTTGTCTCCCTGTGACTCTTTCAGGTTTTCGGTTTAGGAGACTGAGTGCTCACTGCACATGATGCTTGCCATTTTTTACAAAACAGGGCTTCCAAGGAGTGTTACTAACATTGCAAGAACACTGGCAACAATGTATTGCTCCACAAGGAGACACCCAAAATTAAATAAGGTCCAATTTTAGATTTTTTAGGCAGTCTGTGAGCTTTTTTGGTATTTAACAAAATGTTGGACAATATATGAGACTGCTGTATAAACAAAGAAATATACACCAAAAGAGGAGTTAATAGTGCACCAACATAAGGCATTTTGTTACAGCTAGACTGCATGCTCCTTTTCCTCTGCAGCACATGCTACCTAACCTGACGAGGCAGATACTTTGTTTCACAGAACCATCTGAAAAGTTGCTGGCATACCACATCAGTGCAAATGCCTTCAAGCAGTGCGTCTCTGCTGTTTTCTCACATCCTGTCCATCTACAGTGCTACTTACTAGTAAATGATAAAAATTACAAATACTGTAACTAAGGAAAAGAAATGCAAAGGCGCTTACAAAAAGTCCTCATCCATCTACTATAGGCTAACTCATGCCTAAAACACAGCTATAGCTCCAAGTGGTTTCTCAGTGGGGATGATTAATCATCAATTAGCTGTATCAATCAATAATCGATTTATCATCAACATGAAATAAACTCAGTTAATGGACTTCATTCCGTGTGTGTCACATGACATGGCTGCTCAAAGGCGTACATTATACGTTACATAGCCACGAGGAAACAGTAACGCTGTCTAAGTGTACTTCATCTCACATACAAAAGGAGAACTCTGGTCAGAAGGTATTAGGTGTCACGGAAGACCTTCTCATGGTGATGTTTCAATAGCTAAACCCCACAATGCTCTAAGCTGGAACTGTCAGTAGTGTGACTGAGTGCCTCTTCTGGTTGCTACAGTGTGACTCAGTGGGAGGCTCCATCTGGTAGCACAGCCAGGTATTACAGCTAATGCACAACACATTTTCTGACATGCATGTCTTTATTGACACATATATTGACAATCAATTAAATCCCTAAAAGGGTAACACACTGCCAGCTCTCAGGTAAGATTCACAGACTCCACCTTCTCACGCCTCCACAACTTTAAGCTTGTGTGCAAACTATGTGGTTTGTTGCTGAATTATAGCAACAAACACCCTGTTTTGAAGCAATCAAGGTGACATAGTGTGGAAACGATTTAAGCTAAAGAAAGACTGCTCAGAAATCTCTGGACACAACCTAACAAACAACGTGAAGCTGGCTGATATCTCCTCACCTCCTGACCGTACTGTTCTCGGTATCTGCGAGCAGCTTCGTGCCTCCACAGCTTGAGACACACGATGGCTCCGATCAGATACACAACCATGGTGACGAACAGGAAGATAATAGCAGCCGTCTGGCCTGCTTCCGTCCTGCAGAACGCTCCATTGATGCCGTTGTTGAAGACTGGGTAGGAGCAGAGCCCTCCGCGAGTCGTGTCTCGGACATAGACGATGCCTGGCAGACAAAACACAGACAAGCTCAACTTGAAGTGACTGACAATAAAAGTTTCAAAAACATTATATTTATTGACATCAAGCCAAGAGGTTTTGGTGCTTTTAGATTAAATTTCTTCAGCGATAAAATGTGAGTATATTTACAAAATTTTGAGGTACCTTTACTTTCCATTTCATACTCTTTGACACTTCTACTCCACTACAATTGAAAGGTAAATACTGTACTTTTGACTTCCCTGCTTTCAATTGACAGCTGTAGTTTCTAGTTATGTAGCAGACAAAAATTTCACATCACTTATTTAATGTTTAAATGAACAGGGGCCACTAAATT
This sequence comes from Acanthochromis polyacanthus, assembly GCF_021347895.1. NCBI lineage: Eukaryota > Metazoa > Chordata > Actinopteri > Pomacentridae > Acanthochromis > Acanthochromis polyacanthus. Next base: position 21,472,272 of record NC_067130.1, read on the forward strand.
GAAATGTTTCATATTAGATACAGCTGGTATACTGCAGTCAAAGAAGAATATAAGGCGATATTAAGTGACCAAATTTCAAATTATAGTCAAAGACCCTTTGAGAAATAGCCAGCTTTATTCAGTGAACAAGAATCTTTAATTGTACTGCTTGTTTTATTCTTTTGTGGTCAAAAAGTTCGCTTGTTTTAATTCAAGCAGTTCATGTGGCAACGTAAGAAAAAGCTACACCGCTGTTGTTTGTGTATATGTTAAACAACAAGCTGGTATTAGAATTTGTTTTGCATAAGGCTGTTGGTGACGTATACAAGTGAAAATTAGACACCTTAAAGTGAGTGACTGTGTAATCTGTGTTCCTCATCAAAGGGTTGTGGGACTTTGAATAGAAACAGTGAGAACAAAGAAAATCCCACAGTTCTTCAACTACTTATCTCTGCAGTTTAGTCAGGAAAATTATTTAAATTACAGCTAAAAATTGTGATATTTCATCAAGATCACATTATTCAACTTGTTTCATGTGAAAAAAAATTCAAAACAAGCTGTTTGATGCTGTAAAAAAAATCTGTGCACTGAGATTGAGAAGAAAATAAAACATACTGGATGAGTTAAATAAATGCAGCAAGGCTCATTAACAGTATACAGAAGAGAAAATGATCAGCTTTTTGAAACATCTTTCTAGAGTTAATGTGCACAGTTATGTTAAAAGTGCCAAGTTTGTAGAGGTTGTAAAACTGTAAATGACTAAATAACTAACACATGTGGAACCATCACTTTCTTCTAGTATTGGTAACAATTATTAGTCAGAATAAACTAACTTACTCATTTACAGATTTTCTATTGCAATTACGTTTCCATGTAACACATTTTATGCAACTGAATATAATGAACTGCTTATTTAATTATTTTAGCCTTAATAATTCACAACATAACTTAAGTACAAAACACTGTGAATGGGAGTTTGCTCAGTGGGACCAGTTATGGACTCTGGCTCGCAGCACTGGAAAAAACTTTTTAAAACACACAGATTCTGTTGATAATCTGAAGATCAACAGTTTTGGAGATGCACCTTGGTTACCTACCTGCTGCCATGTAGAGCACTGCCAGAGCCAGGTTAATGACGAACTCAGTCAGAGGCCACCAAGAGGAGTCCAGCAGGATGGTGCGGTAGTACATGGTCATTCCCAGCACTAATACTATAACAGTCACTAGCCAGGCCAGGCCTGCCACCACCAGCACAAACGGTGTTTTGGGGCCAGAGTAGTAGTATCCACCTGTGTTGGCGCCGTAGAAACCTCCTCCATACGCTCCTCCAGGAGACGAGTATCCAAACATATTGAACCACTCGTTGTCTTTGTGGATGTACGCACAGACGCAGGCGAACACAGCTGCTCCCAGCAGCAGCTCCACGCAGCCCAGAATCCTCAGCAGCCCCGGCCACGACTTCATGTAGGCGTAGCGTTGATGGTACTCCTCCACCCGCTCGCTGTAGGTCAGACCGGTGTGATGGGTGCGTCCTGACACGGACTCATGGCCATCTCGTGCTTCCAGAAGCTCCTTGCGTGAGTTGTAGCTGCCACCCGAGCCGCCATAGTGATCCCGGTATGATCCGGGAATGGAGGGGGAGTGTGGGGGGGAGCAGCGCACTCCCTCGGTGGTGCTGTTGTTGTTGTTGTATGAGGAGGCAGGCATGGACCACGTCTTGTTGCTGCTGCGGTTGCTTCCTCTGAAGAAGTTCTTCCAGGAGTCGGGGATGAAGCGGTGGACCGGTTTGATGTCGATAGCAGGGTCGGGCTCCGGGTCTACGTCATCCTCGCTGTCACTGGGATCAAACTCAGGGCCCACGGGAGGCTGGTCGGGCAGCGGCGGAGGTGGAAGAGGGTCAGCGCTCTGAGCGAGATGAGGCGTTCGCTGCTCTCTCAGTGGCTGCAGGCCGTAGGAATCTGCTCGGGGTAGCGAGCCTTGGGGAACCTGGTCATAGTGGGGCGCCTGGCGGTCACGCTCAGTGCGTCCGTAAAAGCCTCCTCCATAGGACATGAGGATGGTGATGGTCCCTGTAAATATTCACACATGCTATCATAACATATTGTTAATGTGGTACTTAGACAATTTATCTACTGGAAAACAACACTAATAATTCTGATATTTTAGTGATTGGTAAAGTCTTTCATCAAGTAAAAATACCAAACCGAGATTCTTTTGGGACAAACGCAAGTTGTCTCCAGTTGTCTAAGTACTTACAGTCCTGTTGCATTTACCTGCCAGTGAGTACTTAGCATTTTTGCTTGTTAAAAGACAGAAAAAATGATAGATGAACTATAAAATTGCTGTTCTTTCAGTCAATAAAATGAAAAGATTAACTGGTTAAACCCTTTTCTATTGATTTGCTCCTTGCTGGTTTTATAATCATTGAGGCCATCACATAATTCTGAAGTTACATATGATAGCATAGTCATTTGCTGTGATTTTGCATAATTCTATATATCTTTAAATGTGGTTTATATTTCTTTGTGGTCATTTTGTGTCTGTTTTTGGTTGTTAAGAAACTCATTGTAGTCATTTTATGTCTCTTTTTGGTTGTTATAAAATGTTTGTGGACATTTTGTGTCTCCTTGTGGTAGTTTTGCACCTGTTTGCAGCTGTTGTGCATCGAGAGGTGGTCCTTTAGTGTCTCTTTCCACTCATTTTGTCTGTTAGGAGTAAATCTGCATCAGTTTTCTGTCTCTTTTAAGTTGGCTTATGTCATTTTTCATCTCTCTACAGTTGTTTTGAGCCATTATGCTCATTGCGGTGTAAATTTACAGACATTTTGATTGTAACAATGGTTCTTTTCAATGTGTCTGTCTGTGTTAATACGGATTCTCTTTTTGGTCAGTTCCATGTTTTTAATGGCAAGTTTGTGTCTTTGTAGTAATGAGCACTTTTGTGGTTGTTTTGCATCCGCTTACAGTCGTTTGGATAACAGACTTTTTATGTGCATTTGTAGTCAATAGTTCTACATCCTTTTCTGTGTATTTTGCATCCCTGTTGAGTTGGTTTGCATCTCCGTATGACAATTTTGTGTCAGTTTTCATCTCTCTGTAGCTTTTTGAGTCTTTGTGTGCATTCTTAGTCTATTTGCAGCTGTTTTGTGTGTAAAAATGGTCCTTTTTGAAATGTCTGTAGTGGTTACGAATCTATTGGTATAAACCAGGAATACATTTTTTATGATCCGTTTGTGCCATTCTAATTACTGTGAGTGTCTTTGTGGTCATTGTGTATTTTTTAGGGCTGGACCCGAATATCCCGAATATCCGAATATTCGTTCGCTACGGCACTATCCGGATATTAATTTGGTATCCGAATACTCGCCCTGTCTCCGCTGCCGCTGCCGCACGAACCACACGAATGAATATCCGGATATTCGTCTTTAATAGGGCCCGAATATTCAGAGGCCAGAAACCACTATTCGGGCCAGCCCTAGTATTTTTGCAGTAGTTTTGCATCAACTTTGGATCTGTTTTAGTTGTTTGCATCTCTCTCATCTTGTGCCATTTTTTAGGGTTAGGGTTATTCCTTTAGTCTTTTCAAGTCTGTCATTGCGGTCATTTTTTGTCTGTTTTGAATAGAGATTTTGGGCCATGGGGCCTCTGGACCCCTTGATCCATTGGGCATGGGCCTGACAGGCCTGCTCCGTAATTTGTCAATTGCAAGTAAATGAATGTTTGGTACTTTTACTTGGATGACCTGTTTATTCAATGATTGCTAGTTAATTTTCAGTCTATCCACCAACATTATTTCTTCAGCTCTAACCATGATATTAGCAAATCAATTCAGTAACAGAAGAGAGCAGTCAGAGAACAGAAAGAAAAAGCAAAAATGAAAAAAAATATATAAAAGAAATTGTCCCAGACTGATAAGAACTTCATATTAGACATTCAAGCCCCACATTCATGCAAATGTATCGAGGAGCACTGAAGTAATAAAAGCAAACCCTCGGTATCTGACGCCAGCAGAGAAAACACCCTTCAGCCCGAGCCGTCATGAGTGAAGATCCCAGCATCATTCATGCAAGCCGAGTCAAGAATGCATTTTTGTGCTGCAACCAAACACGGTCCCTGAATGCTGCTGTTGTTGTAATAACCACTGGTGTGTTCAGACCGCACAAAAATACATTCTTGACCAGCAGTCAGCCCCTGAAAGCCAACGTCTTTGAGAGGATTGGACCTCGAGAGGTTGAAAAAATATGAACTGTGCTTGAATACCTCTTTCACACGCAGTCACTCAGCACAACTTACATTGGCTTGCAGGTCAGAATGCAAACCTTGTATGAACATACAGTGTGCTGAAGAATCACCTGCAGAGACAAGATAAAGGAGATAAACAAAACAACAAAAAAAACATAGTCTTGCAAGAAATCCTTTGTTCATGAGGGTTCAAATGTTTGTTTTAGTGTTTAAACTGTTAAGTAAGTGTTCATTCAATGTATAGAGTCATTTCAGATCCTGTAGTTTGTGGTGCTGTTGAACATTGTACTATATTATGTATAAAATAATACAGTTCAACACATACAATTAGCAGAAACACGCATCTGCAGATAAAATAATGAATATTTAATATTCCTAATATTTTGGATATACAGAAAGTTTGGGACTTTTCAAAACAAAAGTAGATGTTTGAGGAAAACATTACGCATCCAGGATACTGTGCTGGTCATTATCCACCATTTTCCACTCATGTTTTATTGGCCAAATGATTTACTGTAACAATAACTGACTGATTCATCAATAATAAAAATAATTTAGTTGTAGCTGTAGGATATGGATACCTCCACCCTCACTGATATTATCTCAGCTCAAATCAGCTGCTTGATCAATTTTCTGGAACTTTAAAAAATTAATGGTGAGCCACTTAAGCACTAGATTGTATAACGTGAAATATGTTTACATCTGGATGGATTTCCTTTAATAATTGGTGGATTTTTGCTAAATAAAGTGTGAGAAAACAGTGAAGAGTTGCTAATGATTAATCATCACAGAAGCCCATGTTTTTAAATTTAAATAGCTTTTACTGTCTGAACAACTATTAAAAACTTTCATAGAAAACCAAGAAATGACTGTGGATTAATGGTTAGTTCATTATTATAGTTTTACGGGGCTTATTCTCATTGTAACCGCCTAAACTTTTGTCATTTTCTATTTTCTTTAAGCACATTGCTAAGAATATACTATAGCCTATAACAAAATTGTATTATTATAATTCAATTAATTAGTTGATGAACACAAAGATGTCTTAATGATGGCATCATCGCTTAAGTCAACTTTCAAGAAAACTAAGCAATGGAGTGTCCTAATTTGTGACAACTTAACACATTCTGTGCCTTACAGTAAATTGCACATTTGAAAGTTTGGGGCTCGGTTGCATGAAACAAGATATTTGAAGACTTCACAGGGTCCCTGTAAGAGTTTTAACATTTATGAAAACAAATTAAATAGAGTTGCAATTCAACATTTTTGCTTTTAGTGGATCAAGACAAGTGATATCCTCAAAATAAGATATTTAAGGATATCATTGTGCATCCAGGATGCTGTGATGAGCTCTTTTCACCAGTCAGCTGTTTAAATAATCATTGAGGACCTTGTTTAGAAAGCAGCACATTGATCTCAATGTGAGGACAAGGCAGCTTACTGTGCTTTAAATGACTGGAAATGGAATATTTGGAGCTTGTTTTGGTGGCACAGCATTGGACATTAAAGGACTTCACTTTGCATCCAGGATGCTGTAATGAGTTGTTCCTAATTTTAATCATGTTAAATTGACCAAATGATTTATCGTAACAATAACTGTCACCTTAAAATGTTATTCAGTAGTGGCTCAGGTAATAACAGTTGTTTAACCAGAGTTAAGGACCTGAATACCAGAGATACGATCAAACAGTGGCTCCAACCCAACAGGACCGTGACTATGAATTCTGTATGTAGCTACTACATCAGCAGGCTGAGTCTGTTATAATCATCCAAACAGGGAATATCTGCTTCTTTACTGTCTTCATGTCTGCATACTCAGACTGTGAGTTCAGGAGGCCTGATAACAACCTGCGGACCTTCAGCTGGCTCTCAGCCAGAGACTCGGTCAGCGGGAAAACTCACTTAACACTTCACTTTAACTCCATGTTCAGCTCACGTCGTGTTTCCTGGAGGGTTTTCTGCAGTAAATCTGTGTTTCTGTGTCTTAAAACGACTGGTCGTGCAGCTTTTATCCGGTCAGATAACGTAAACGCAAACTTCCCTCGGAGTGTCCATGAAGTTGACGCAGCGTCAAGTTTACCGCATTAAAACTTTAATTTACAGATAATAAAGTGCTGCTGGGTAACATTGAGCTCCTTACATACACCCGTACTGTAAAAGCTGAGATATGAGAGCAGACTGCAGGGCTCCTACCTTGTTCGCTCGGCTTCCTTCTCTTCCTCTTCTGTCTCCCATTTCAGTAATGTGAAACCACAGGTTTCCCCCGGAGTCGACCACGTGACCCGCCCATCCCTTTGACGTCAGCACAGAGCAGCTGTGTACCTGTGTTCAGGGTTCAGGGTTCAGTAACACACCTGAGACACACCGATACTGTGACTCACTGTCTCACCTACAGCCGCTGGAAGACTGCTGTCTGATCGCTAATCAATAATCTATCAGTGCCTTAGCCAAAAAGAAGGTGTCTTCAGCAAATTAAAACTCTGGATCAACATTTACTGAGAAAACTCTGGTCCTCAGTAGCAGCTACATGCACTGTTTCCACACGAATAGAATAGAATAGAATAATACCTTATTGATATTTGCAGGAAACTACTATGTAACAGCAGCATGTTAAGACGCGGACAACCCACAAACTTGGCAGAACACTAGTCATCAAGTATAATCATTTGCATAGCATTTAAATTAGAAAAATGTACATGCTATTCAAATAAGCACAGATGCATAGCTTATCCATCATTAACCCTTAGATGCACCAGTGACTGGACCCTACACTCTTCCATGAGTGGATCAAAAATGACTCGTAAAAGAATCAATGTGTTTTTACGTCACTTTTCTAATTTTGGTTAGGAATAATCATTTGTATTATATTTTGGTCCACACAAGAATGATTTCATGTTGGAAATATGTTTTTTTCACCTTCTAACACATTTTGGGCATTTTGATAATTGAAAAAGAAGAAGATAACACAGAACAGCAATAGAAGAATGTCAACCTCCATTTTGTTGACATTTTCTCAACCTTTCCTCCTGTTGTTGTTGCTTTCTGTCCCTCTAAGTTTACGCGCTTCATCATCTCTTGTATGATATTATCAGTGATAAAGAGCTTGGGGGTGTAATACAAATATTACAATGTCAATACCAGTTGTGGAGCTGACTTTCTTGATCAGTTTATTCAGACTGTTTCTGTCCCTGGAGCGAGTCCCCTCCCCCCCCAACACACAACCCCAAAGAACAAAGCAATGGCTACCACAGTCTGGTAAAATGTACATAGAAGAGGCCTGCTGATGTTAAAAGACATTAACCTTCGGAGGAAGTAAAGTCTGCTCTGGCCCTTCTTGTACACTAAAAGTTTGGTTCGACTACTGAGAGGCCAGACAGCAGAGGCCTTGGGCCCCGCGGTCTGATGTGACTGTGGACATTTCCACTCACAAAATGACCAGAGAGACACAAATCAAACACAAAGAGACATAAATTGACCACATAGAGACACAAAATGACCACAAGAAGATTTAAAAGAATCCCAAAGAGACACAAAATGACCTGAGAGAGATGCACAAGAACCACAGAGACACATGACTGCAAAGAGGTGTACAGCGACTACACAGAGATAAAAAAAAATAGTCACAAATCGACATTACACTACTACTGAGAAAGACAAAACAGTAATACAAAATGACAGTTAAATTACACAAAAGATAATAAACTACAACAAAGAGGCAAAACATGACAGAGACTAAGTTATGATCATGCAGAGACACAAAACAGCCAAAACAGAATCAAAACAAATATAAAATGACTAGAAATTTCAAATTTACAGTGTCAGCTATACTTGTACTGCACTGTTGTATAGAGGAAAATACTGCACTATTTACATTCATGTAAGTGAACATGTGATTTCACGAATACATTTTAAGTGCAGTCTGCATCCTGACATAACAGTGACTGAAACATCTGCAGGGAATTTCAGTGTGAGCACTAGATGTCACTCTGTAGTTACACAACTATGAGCACTGACAGTTCTATCAGTTTATAGTTACAAAAATCTACAAATACCCTTGGTTTTATTCAGATATTTTAAATGCTACACACCTTATGTTAACTTCTTTACCTGTATGAAAACAGGTAATAATTTATTTGAAGTATTTAATCAGAACAGAGCGCAGGGGTCATTAAATGGGGATTATAGAAAAAAAGAGAAAACTAAAAAGAAAGATGCAAAAAAAAAGTCAGCACTAACAGTAATATTATGCATTAAATATGCTATGTTAGAATACATATTGTGTATTTTAATTCTTGAGAGGCCAAAGTTCTGGATATGGACTCATTTTCAAGTTTCAAGTCTCCTTTATTACACAGTGACGTTCACTTGGTAAGTCATGCTGCTCAAGTCTCAACGATGATTAGCTAATTGCAATTCCACAATTTCATCTCGCAGATGTTTTATCCAAAGTGACATACATCTGAGAGTAGATACAACACAAGCAAGGATCTAGTCAGGAGAAAACAACCTGGATAAGAGCCATAAAACAAGTTCAAGTATGATAATAGGACCATGGTGTCTACAGGTAGTACAAACATAATGGGGTTTTTTTCTTTCTTTCTTTTTCTTTTTTTTTTTGCAGTCTGTCATGTGCTAAGGTGTTCAGTGAAGATATGGGTTTTTAGTCTTTACTTAAAGACTGAGAGAGACTCTGCAGATGGAACAGTCTGGTAACTCATTCCACCACTGGGGAACCACAAAGGAGAAGAATCTAGCTATCGACCGGCCCTGTTGTGGTGGTTATATCTGCCGTCTTTTGTTGGCCGAACATAGTGGCCAACAAAAGTGGCGAGTTGTTTTCATTGACACAGAAACACAGAAAAGTGGCAGAAGTATTAGATTTTGTATTAACAAAAGCATCAGATATTTCTCCTGTTAATGATTCAATTGTCAATTGCAAAGAGAGACATTCATGATAGCCTTTGAGGTGTACTTACTGTGATAAGGCAAATCCAACATGTTGAGCAGTAGAATATTGTGAGCTACATATGTGGACAAAATTGTTGGTATCCCTCAGTTAATGAAAGAAAAATCCACAATGGTCACAGAAATAATTTGAATCTGACAAAAGTAATAATAAATACAAATTCTATGAAAATTAACCAATTAAAACCAGACATTGCTTTTGGACTGTGGTTCAACAGAATTATTTTTAAAAATAAATTCATGACTAAATAATAGCTATTTCAAGTGAAAAGAGCTGCTGAGAAAGCCACCCTTAGCCTTAGCTAAAATTAAATTAGTTACTGATTTTCCCCTATTCTTCTCTGTAAAAGAAAATTATACATTTTGATAAAGTTACATTAGTTTTCCACTTTAATTTGACATAACCAAATAAAGCAGTAGCTAAATCATTCATAATGGAGAAAGACAAGAACAACTACACTCCTGCTAGCGGTGCAGATCTCACTGGCCGTTATCCTACTTTTTGGCTCAAGTTTAAAATGTAAATTAACATATATTACTTTGTGTATTATGCTTAAAGTTAGAAATTATTTTAAAACATTATTTTTAGGGAATCTCTGCCGAAAACCATCTCACTAAGGACAAAGAGGATGCCTCACTGTGGGTTTGGCCTCACAGCTGTGAACTTAGAGGTCCTTTGTGGACAAATTGTCCTCCCACCTCCATCTTCTGTTATTGGTATAAATCACTGAGCTTTCATGGCTATCTTGCCTTGTTGACAAACCCTTGACATTTTGCTACCTCCTATTATAGACTGATTGAAGACTACAACTAGACAAAATAAAAAAATAATAATTTTGTAGTATTAAATTAGCATCATTAAATTAAATTTTAGTGCTCACTTCACTCAGTCTCATTCCTCTTAAATCTGAAGCAGCACTGCTCAGCCTCCTATTGTCCAGTTTGTTTTGTAAGAAGCTTGTCTATGTTAATTCAGCGGTCAGAGGTCACCACTGCTGGCTGTATTCTCATATAACTCTTCTTTCCTGCATTATCTCCATTAAATGGCTGCCAGTAGGTTAGCAAACAGCCTGCAATTAAAGTTATGTATAACCTGTAAATTTATACAAGAGATTTGGTGTTATCCCAGTCATGCAAATTCTGTGATGTCTCTTTTACTTAAATTTTCTATCATGCTGCTTGCTGCTGCATTTTGTTTGCTCTGAACATATTCAAAGTATGGAGTAGGGGTTGTCACTAAGCTCCATTTTTACTGTTATTGTTTAGTTTGTTTTTGTCTTTACATTTTATTTTTTTTCTTTTCTGCAAAATGGTTTCTAGATCAACCGAGACCCAGTGTTTTTCACTGCCCTGCTGTTTGTCCTAGTGATGAAAACAGAAGGTGAAACGGCAAGGAAAATATGAAAAAAGAATACATAAAAAGAAGTAAAGAGAAACAGAGACTCAAATGATGTAAAATAAGGCAAACAAAAACAGAACAATAATTGATTGTTTTTATTTAAATAAGGAGAAAATTTATAAAGAATAACAAGTAAAGCACTCGCGCAATACTCCGCCAAGGCTACTCAGTCGTATGATTTCTGACGGATAAGTCCCGATAAATCCACAGCGGTCGATTTGTAGAAGGATCTCAATCATGTGATTGTCAGCAGGCAGCTGATGCAGTGTTCACTTGTTGTCATAGTTACAGTGACACCATGTTGCTATCTCGCAATGACACGTAAATCTTTAACAAATCTGTGGATCCAGACTACAAGCAGCATCACTGTCAAAATCTAATCACTTAGTCCTCGTGTCCTTTCCGACTACCTGAAAATGTCATCCAAATCTGTTAGTATATTTTTGAGCAAAGTTGTGTTCAGAGCTGGATGCTTTAGATCTGCGGTTGATGTTCCACCAGCGGGTCCAGTCTCCATCATGTCCACTGTGGGATGCTGCTGCTGACCTTCCTCCAGCCCTCTGCTTCCAACTCCCCTTTTCCACCAGTCAACTCTGCATTGCCTTCACTATACTGTTATGCTAACTTACATACTGTTTGAATTTTACTGCTAGTTATATATGGAGTATGTTTTATGTCAGAGCCATACATCATAAGAGTAAATTATGAGTCAGTTTTCAATGTTAGCTTATACTTTGCTTGTGTCACATATCCTGTCATGCATGTATCCAAATGTGTGTTGCGTTTTCCTTGCTTTCCCACCCCTCCCTCTTCTCCCATCCCTCCCCCTTGCCCTCCTCTGTCCTTCTCAACCTGCCCGGCCAGCAGGCAGATGGGTCCCCCCTATATAGAGCCGGGTTCTGCTCGAGGTTTCTTCCCTGTTAAAAGGGTGTTTTCCTTGCCACTGTCGCCTTTGGGCTTGCTCTGGGGGTCAGGCATATGGGTTCTGTAAAGCGTCTTGAGACGATTTGACTGTAATTGACGCTATATAAATAAAATTGAATTGAATTGAATAAACTGACAAACCAATGCTGATTGTCACATAACTCCACCGTGTTACTTGGCAGAGCAATAATAAACAAAAAAATAACAATAGGGTAAAACAAAAAACGAGAACAGACCAAAGTAAAAAACTAAAACTAGAAAAACGAAGGAAATAAAGAAATGGGAGAAAAGAAAATAGAAGAAAGGGAAGCTAATAAATCAAAAGGAGGAAGAGAAATGAACAGAGAACACAAAACAAGGAAAAAATATTTAAGAAAGGGAGCAAAGAGAAGAAATAGAGAAAGAAGAAGAAAGGCAGAAGAAATAACCAAACGCTGATCTGATTCTGGTGAAATGTTCACATTTAATCTGGAAATGAGAGTATCCATCAGAAAAACAGATTTTCAACAGTGAAACAACATCCCTACAAACTGAGCAAATAGACACACCTTTATATGGATATCTTTATGAGGACATTAATTGATATATTTACCTTAACTTAATACCTGAACCCTAAAACCACGTCGGAACCCTAAACAGCCCTTTAAAGGTCACTCAAGCAATGAGAACCAGACAAAACGTCCTCATTTTCCCAAAATGTTTGAAAGCGGTCCTCAGAGATAGCCATACAAACACACACATACACACACAAGTTGAACAGCATTTGTGGTTCACAGATAACGACAGGCATGAGGGATGATTATTACATTTAAATTACAGCAACTGAATGAAACCCACCACAATAAAAGTGGCTATCTGATCATTACAGCTCCTCATTTTCCAGACTCATTTACATCCACTGAAATTGAAAGACTTGAGGTTTACAACTCAGTGATGCACAGTAACAGGAAGACATCGCTGCAGCATTTCTCATATGAGGACTGGGATGGAAGGAATGACAGCAACGTCGTTTGATAAACACAACATACAGATATAGCATCAATATACATGAATATATTGCATAAAGTTAGTTATCTTTGTCAAGTATTACTACAGTTGTGTTTCTACCAAGGGTAGGAGAAATGGCTTTTTAGGTATAATCATCATCTGCATTGGTAACACGAGAGGTTCCATCTGATGCAAAGGACTAATAAGGACGACAGCAGGAGGAATGTTTCCAAACAGGGTTCTGCAGACATGTTTCATGTTTCAACATGTATTCTGATACACTTTATTAATCTGGACACAATTACATTTCCAATAGCCAATCAATCCTGGACCAGCCTATATGCAGGCATTCATTGGAAAAAATGAGTAAAAAAGAGATGAAGGGAAAAAGAACAAAAATTACAACAAAATATAGAAAAAACAAGGAAGAAGGAAGTAAAGAGAGAAAAGAAAAGGAAGCAAAGAGAAGAGCACAACTGAGATAAAGAGGGAAATGAGAAAGACATAAGGGAAAGAAAAAGCATGGAAGACACAAAGAAAAACAAATGGCAAAGGAAAATGTGAAAAAAACAGGAGAAGGAAAAACAAACAAACAAAACCTCATGCTGTCACTGAGTCCAGAATGTGTGCTGCATTCAGACCTTTACCACTGCAAGAATCAGCTGGTTTTTCCACTGTTCTCCAACCGCAAACACATTTCGGTGCAGTGCTGTTTAGCTTTTAATATTAAATCTAAGTTCTGTCAGGAGGACAAAGGGCAACAGCTTCAGCACAGCAGCTAGTTAAATTAGGCTGCGGGTTTAGGTAGCAATCAGAACTGCAAGGAAAGCATTTGGCATGTGTTTCAATATTTATTTTCATTCCCCTGTAACACCATTGTAGCTAGCTAATATCTCCAGTAGTTTCACCAAAATCTATATTATTTCTCATGACAAAAATGCAAGAATCTTAAATTATTGCTCTGTTCTCCATCAGATTCTGGATGATGTAGGAAGGATTTCAACCAGTGGGCTGATTTAATGGTACAGAGTAGAGACAGTCAGAACCAGAAGGTTGTGTAAAACAGTGTTTTTAGAATCCCTATTGAACATGTCCAACTACAGCATGATAAAGAAATAGTTTTGACCTGTTACCTAAGTTGTTATGGAATTGCACTGCATTCACAAAAGAAAAATAATAAGACCTTAACCTAACTTATTAGTAAACAAACTCATAATTACAAGATAAAGTACAACAGACTGAAAAGGAACTTGAATACTCCAGATGTTTGCCTGAGAATCACTAGATTTTCAAGACATCTTCAGCATCACAGAGTAACTGTTTAATACATCATACTGGATTTCCAAAAGTGTAAACAAATATAGTCAGAAACTAAAAACAGAACATGCTACAGCTACCTGAAGTCAGGTAGAGCCATTGTTTCTGTTCCTCAAGCAGTCATAACTGAGAAATTACACCAAGTTCAAGTTAACAATGCAAATGTAATTATAAGATGGTTAAATCATAACTACAGGAAGGTCTCCATTTTTGGTATTTTGTGAATGCAGTGTACTGAGGTCTGCCCCTTCTGTTCTTAAAATGTGATTAGCTGTAATCCAATAGACCAGGAGGCATTTTAAAGCAAGTGCAGCCAGACACCCACATGTTCTTACACAACTGGCACAACGGGAATTCGAAGTTTGGTTATATATTAATTTACTGCCAAAACTGTAGATCTAATAAAGATTGAAGTCTAGTTGTTTTTTTGTATGAACAGATTATCTAGTGCTGCACAACTAGACTTTACTAAACTGGGCTGCACAGTGACTCAGTGGTTAGCACTGTTGCCTTGCAGCTAAAAGATCACCGGTTCGGGTCCCTGCCTTCCTGGGATCTTTCTGTGTAGAGTTTGCATCTTCGCTGGATTTCTCCCAAAAACATGCTGAGGTTAATTGGTGATTCTAAATTGTCCGTCGGTGTGAATGTGAGTGTGATTGTTTGTCTCCATGTGTAGCCCTGTGATAGACTGGTGGCCTGTCCAGGATGTCACCTACCTTCACCCTAAATCAGCTGGAATAGACTCCAGTCCCTTGAGACCCAAGGTGGTGTATAGATAATGGATGGACTTTACCAAATTGCTTTGAATTTGTGCATTTGATCTTATTACAAGACATCTTATCAAGTAAAACTCACCAACTGCACTGACAGCCATATTTGATTGTAAGTGTCAGCATGCTTTCAGGTGTGGCAACAAATTAGAAAGGGAAGTTTTGTAGTGGTCCAGCTATAACAGGTTAAAAATAGTTTCTATCATCTAGTAGACATAATATTGAGTATATTTCATCTGCACTGCCGTTCAAAAGTTTGGGACCACCCAGACAATTTCATGTTTTCCATGAAAACTCACACTTTCAATTATGTGCTAACATAACTGCACAAGGGTTTTCTAATCATCAATTAGCCTGTCAACACCATTAGCTAACACAATGTAGCATTAGAAGACAGGAGTGATGGTTTCTGGAAATGTTCCTCTGTACCCCTATGGAGATATTCCATTAAAATCAGCTGTTTCCAGCTAGAATTTACCACATTAACAATGTCTAGACTGTATTTTTGATTCATTTAATGTTATCTTCACTGAAAAAACGGCTTTTCTTTCAAAAATAAAGATATTACTAAGTTATCCCAAACTTGTCAACGATAGTGTATATGAGCAGAAGAGTCGATGATAAGTCTTGAAATAACTGTTACTAAGCAAATTTCTGAGAGTGTATTCCTCAGAAAACTAACAGCTTTGCTCTGTGACATGTTAGACCCTCCATTTTCATTGTCGTCTGTTTACAGCTGCACTCAATGCATAAAAATGACTTTTTGGTCTGTTTTGTCTTTATCGAACATCCAACACATTCAGGTTAGTAAAACAGTGGAAAGACAAAGTTTAGAAATTCAGATTAAGTTCCTGTAGTGGAGTAATGCCTCTACATAACAGATTTCACTTTAAGACTGACATGAAGAGGTGTGACGTGAAGATAAGTATCATATTAGCACAGTTAAAGGTTTTTAAAATCCTCTGATAAATATGTTTTTCACATGTAACTCACAGATAAAACGCCTGTGATCTCAATCTACATAAATAATTCTACAGTACAGATGACAGTATAATTACCTTTGATTCTCTAAATACGTCTACATTTCTACTTTTATTAGATTAAATGCTGATTGATTCCTGCATTGATTTTTGATCTATTTGACAACATCTATATTTGTAAATCAAAAATACTGAAAATCAGTTGATCAGGTGAGTAAACTGCAGATTGTTTTAATCTCTATATGTGACCTTTAATCTCTGTGTTAGCGTTTGATCGTAGGCAGGTGAAGCTGATGAAATACTGCGATCTATAAAGTGCTTCAAAGTGGATAACAGCATAGCAACAAATGATAGCAATGATAAGAAGTGCTCTGACAAACACTGTAAATATGGCTCCCTTTATGCCCATCCTCCTCTAGTGTGACACTTCACTTAGTGTTTGCTGAGGAACGAAGAACAGCATTGTGGAAATACTTAAAGGGTGATTCAGATACCACTTTTGGTATAAGTCACACAACATTTTGTAACTGCCACGTTAAATAACGAAATACTACAGGTGTACATTATAAAAACTTACAGTAAGCGGAATAAAAGTGGAGAATTAGCATTAAAGTGCCCCGCTGTTGCCTGACTGAGTGTCAGCACGGGCTGGTGAGGTGCATCCATCACCTCATGCCTCGGGTTTGCGTCGGACGTACAGCACAAGATCCTCAGTAGGGAATCTGATTCTGGTAATACTGCAGCATGTCGTATGTTTTGCTCCTGTTGAAATAAAGTCAACAAAAATCTGTTACTGCAAAAACATCTGAAGTTTATATCATATCAGTACTTGTACTTTGATGAAGAACTTAGCAGGTTATATTCTTTAAGTTCCTCTTCAGTCATTGATTTAACCCCTAAAAGCTCATTTCTGTGTATTAGAGTTACATATTTTGAAGATTTTTTTATGAAAGCTTTAAAATGGCTAAAATAAAATTCCAAAACTCAAGGTTTCACCCTGCAGGATTGGCTCCTTAGATGTTTTTATGGATAAAACCGAAGTCTGAACTTCAGCCTTTATTATATAGGACAGTGGAGAGAGATAGACGGGAAACATAGAGAGAAGAGTGAGGGAAAGACATGCGGGTCATTCCATATCATTTCAACCAGTGGTCCCCACCTGACCCTCTCAGATTTTGCTAAGTTTTTACATACATTTAGTACATTATATATGATGGGAAAATTCAAAATTTGAATGCTTTATTGTCATTAGTTTAAGGTTAAGTAGGTAGGGGGTACCCTAAAATTGCGGCTAAAATTAAGTCTTGAAATTTTCGACCATTTTCAGACTTCTATAACTTCTGAACAACAAAAGATAGAGATCTGAAATTTTCAGAATCATTTCACAGTGACCTATAGTCCTCAGAAATTTGAGAATATTTACTTTATATTTATAATTGCATGTTACAGAGAATGACAAAGTTGCGATTTTATCCATCACAAACTTCTAAACTGCTACATTTGGCCACCCATTACACAAAAACTAATCATCATATCCATTACAAATTTTATGTAGTATAATTTGGCTATCTAAGGATTGGATTTGTATAAAATGAAAGTGCTATAGTATGTAATGCATGAAATATGAACCCAACCCAAAAATATCTATAAGCCCACATCAGTTTATATCGGCTCATCCCGTCCTGTGATCACATAAACATACACATATGTCTATGACATATATAAATATGTCTATGTGATCTCTCCTTCCTCTCCCGAGACGAAAATATTCAGAGCTTGTCTCTTCCGTTCGCCTTCGGCCCACATCGGCTCATCCCGGCTCGGTTCATCCATTCGTGTTTGTTACCACCACCCGAATGGTCGGGTGGCTGCCGACTCTGATGTCACGCTTCACTTCGTTGCGTAAACACAAGACAAGATGCTGAAGACCTCCACTGTTTGGGAATTCTTCAGTTTAACTGAAGACAAAACGAAGGGAAAATTTGGACCCGGGAGACCAGACGAACGGATCTGAATATTCGGGCCGTCTCCGTCACAAGCCGCAACCACCGGCAAAATCTGAGAGGGTCAGGTGGGAAGTTTTCTTAAAATTGGTTATTTCATATGGAATGACCCATGCAGTAAGTGGCCGTGGGCTGGTTTCGAACCCGTGACCGCTGCATCGGAGACTATAGCCCATGTTTATGGGTCGCCCACTGAACCAGTTCACTACCTAAACCTGTGTTTTTGAGAGTACCATCAGTACAAAGCAGTTTCAAGGTGGAAATTCTTAACCATGGTAATGACTGCTTATATTGCTCATTCTAGTACACCATTTGGATGTGGCAACAAGGTAAAAAAAAACTTTATTTTCACAAGTGGGTCTTTCATTATTAACTACATGTATATTGATTTTTTTTTATCCAATCATACTTCGATTTACCTAAAGAGCTCATTTTATGCTATGATGTATAAAAATCTTGAAACATATTATTCTCTGTGCTGCAGAGCTCCAAAAACTATTAAAAGCACATGAATGAGCCACATTGTTTTCACTGGGTGACATGTTCCATCAATTCCAAAAACACACACTATGGTTTATTTTAACTCAGTCCCACATGCACACACTGTTCTGTTGTAACAAATACTCACAAGGCGCCAAATATGGATGCTGTAAACTAACAAATACACTATTTCCGGCTGTTTGACTCATGCTCGTTTAAAATGATAGTACCAAGCTGTTCTAGGAAATTACACTTTTGTGAAGTCTTTTTAAAGACCAACATCTCTGATGCAAAACTTATTTTAAGGCTGAGGGCCAAAAACTAAAACATTCTTGGTTTTGCTGTCAATTTTTGGAGATTAGTAACAGCACAGGGTGAGACCAGGCTTATTTCCTTTAACAGTTGTTCAAACTACAGCACAGATCATGTGTGTTTTTCTCACCTGCTACTGAGGAAACAGCTTTGGATGACTTTGATCATGAACGCTGCAGCTTCTTTCTCACTCATTTGTGGATTAAAACGTCCTCTGGAGAAAAAAGAAACATGCTGATGTTTAAAGTAGAAGCAACACTGAGCCATAAAATGGAATCATCTTGGTCTGATATTTCTGATATTGCCTTCAAAGTCATTAGCTTGACCATTTTCATGACAATGCTGTGCCAACATAAAATAGCTTTGTTTTTAAAAATCTGTGTACTAAATCATTGTTAAGTGACTTCCTGTCTACTACATCCTTTGACTTTGACATGGCAAACCAGTGTTGTCTCCTGTTTGTGAACTAAATTACTCAATAAATGATAATATGACAGAAACAACATGAGTACAGTGCTTTTTCTATACAAATACAGCTAATATTGTTCATCAGCGTGATCATCAACGTTCCAAATTCGAGGCTTAAATCTAAGGGTGACCGAGCTTTCTCCGTACCCCTCCGCTTTGGAACGACCTGCCTGAGGAGATAAGGCTTGCAGAGTCAGTAACTTCTTATAAATGACTTCTTAAAACCCACTTTTTATAGACTTACTTTTATGTGAAGTTCACTTTAACTTCATTTAGTGTTAGTGTTCTATTTTGGATCATGTCCTGTTTAATTTAAATGGTGTCTCTTGTTATATTTTACTTTTAGCTGACTGGTTCTTCAGTGTGATGTCGTCTCTCCAATTCTTTAAGTCTACAATTTTTATTTTTAATTTTAATTTATAACTTTACCCCAATCTTATTCTTCAATTTTCAAACTTCCTAGTTCCCCTGTTTCATATGAGTGCTAATGTAGCTAATTAGTCTTTTAATTTATTACTATTTTTACAATTTATTTTAATTGACTGCTGATTTGTCTCCTATGTCTTGCTTGATTGTCTGTGTTGCATGTTTTGACTGTCATAGCACCTTGTGGATGCTGTTCTTCAAGGTGCTATCTAAATATAGTTATTATTATCATCATTTAAATTCAGTAAAACCATTACAGAACAAGTGAACAGCAAACACCATGTTTAAGTGAAATAAAATGTAATTTCTGTTTCTATTCTCATGACAATATTTCTCTGCATGTCCTTTGTCCCATGCATAAAATACTTTTCATTGTATAGTTGAAATAATTTTAGTTTTAACACAGTATTTTGCTAAAACATTTGACACTCAGACATGCTTCTGTTAGACTTACTTGAGGAGTTTGATGGTTTGTCCTCTGAAGCAGGGTAATCCAGTGTCCAGCATGAGAGTCACAAGAGACACCACTGCATCCATGTAGGGCCTGTTGGTTTTAGTGAAGAATCAAAAATGAGAAACCAGCAGTATCTGCAACATCATCCCACTCCTCTCTTCACCAACGACTCCTGTGGAGGATAAAAAGTCATCGGCAGAAATCTTTGAACAGCACAGAAAGATCTTTACAGTTTCTTACCGTACAGCCAGATATCCTCTGACACACATCTCCATGAACCATTTGAAAGGCGTAGCCTCCATCTTGCCTCCCATGATCATCACCATCTCGTCTGTCAGCTTGATGTCTGGCTCCCAGCCCAGGTTACCACCAGGAGAGCTCTCGAACATGAAGCCGAAATCTGGACAAAAACAGCTTGATGTCACTTTTGCTTTGTAGAGAAACTGTCCTCTAGTGTCATATAGGTTTCGCTACTGCAGTGTAACATGACAGAACAAGAGTACAAACTGTGGAGACGTCTCACCTATGTGGATGAGGTGGCCCTTGCTGTCCAGCATGATGTTGCCGTTGTGTCTGTCTTTGATCTGCAGCAGGAACAGCAGGAGGCTGTAGGCAGCCATACTGCGGATGAAGTTATATCGAGCCTGCAGAAAGTGGATGATAACATGTTGATGATGAAGACAAATTCAGCTTGTGTTTGTTTACAAGATGTGCCGTCTAATTTTTAGGAAACATCAATTATCCTTGGCTGTAGCCTGCAGAACAGGTCAAGGTTAAACAACACGTTCATAAAATGAAAAGGAACTCCTGGTATACGCCGCTTACCTAACAATGTCACTACTTGTCCTCCACTTTTTCTAATGCAATAACAATGCAGACTCCTGTTACGAGACTGTCTACACTCGACAGTGGTTGAACGTAACTAAAAAAACAATTACTCAAATACAGAACTTCAGCACAAACTTGAGGCTCTAGTCATTACATATCTCAACATTTTGTGAAGTTTGTGATAAACTGAAGCCATAAATATTCTTTGAAAGGTGAGGAAAAACTGCTACTTGTGAAGCTAAATTTGACACATTGCTATAGATTAAACTAGACAATAGCAGCAACCTTTAACATCTCCAGCAGTAAAATGCAACATACACATTTATACTGAAGCAAGATTATAAACATCATGTATTTTAGTAAAGCATTCGCAGGGAACACTGTTTTGAAGGATAAATATGGTAATTTTTTAGGTTATTATTATCTATACTCAAATATTAACTTACATTTTAAATGTGGGACTGTTTTAGTTTAAACCACATATGTTTTGGTCTCCATTCAGCAGCTATCAGTGACACCCTACCATCACAAACTGAGAGTTAACTCACATGACAGTACTGTGTTTGTGCAACTTCAATTTTTTTTATTCTTGGAACTACACACGTGGACAAAATTGTTGGTACCCCTCAGTTAAAGAAGGAAAAACCCACAATTCTCACCGAAATCACTTGAAACTCACAAAAGTAACAATAAATAAAAATTTATTGAAAATTAAATAATCAAAATCAGCCATCACTTTTGAATTGTTGATTAACATAATTATTTAAAAAAACAAACTAATGAAATAGGGCTGGACAAAAATGATGGTACCCATAACTTAATATTTTGTTGCACAACCTTTTGAGGCAATCACTGCAATTAAACGATTTCTGTATTTGTCAATGAGCGTTCTGCAGCTGTCAACAGGTATTTTGGCCCACTCCTCATGAGCAAACAGCTCCAGTTGTCTCAGGTTTGATGGGTGTCTTCTCCAAATGGCATGTTTCAGCTCCTTCCACATATGTTCAATGGGATTCAGATCTGGGCTCATAGAAGGCCACTTTAGAATAGTCCAACGCTTTTCTCTCAGCCATTCTTGGGTGTTTTTGGCTGTGTGTTTTGGATCGTTGTCCTGTTGGAAGACCCATGACCTGCGACTGAGACCAAGCTTTCTGACACTAGGCAGCACATTTCTCTCCAGAATGCCTTGATAGTCTTCAGATTTCATCGTACCTTGCACACTTTCAAGACACCCTGTGCCAGATGCAGCAAAGCAGCCCCAAAACATTACTGAGCCTCCTCCATGTTTCACCGTAGGGACAGTGTTCTTTTCTTCGTATGCTTGGTTTTTGAGTCTATGAACATAGAGTTGATGTGCCTTACCAAAAAGCTCCAGTTTGGTCTCATCTGTCCAAAGGACATTCTCCCAGAAGCTTTGTGGCTTGTCAACATGCAGTTTTGCAAATTCCAGTCTGGCTTTTTTATGAGTTTTTTTCAGCAGTGGTGTCCTCCTTGGTCGTCTCCCATGAAGTCCACTTTGGCTCAAACAACGACGAATGGTGTGATCTGACACTGATGTACCTTGGCCTTGGAGTTCACCTTTAATTTCTTTGGAGGTTGCTCTGGGCTCTTTGGATACAATTCCAACGATCCGTCTCTTCAATTTGTCATCAATTTTCCTCTTGCGGCCACGTCCAGGGAGGTTGGCTACTGTCCCGTGGGTCTTGAACTTCTGAATAATATGAGCCACTGTTGTCACAGGAACTTCAAGCTGTTTAGAGATGGTCTTATAGCCTTTACCTTTAAGATGTTTGTCTATCATTTTTTTTCGGATGTCCTGGGACAATTCTCTCCTTCGCTTTCTGTTGTCCATGTTCAGTGTGGTACACACCTTTTCACCAAACAGCAGGGTGACTACTTGTCTCCCTTTAAATAGGCAGACTGACTGATTATGAGTTTGGAAACACCTGTGATGTCAATTAAATGACACACCTGAGTTAATCATGTCACTCTGGTCAAATAGTTTTCAATCTTTTATAGAGGTACCATCATTTTTGTCCAGGCCTGTTTCATTAGTTTGTTTTTTTAAATAATTATGTTAATCAACAATTCAAAAGTGATGGCTGATTTTGATTATTTAATTTTCAATAAATTTTTATTTATTGTTACTTTTGTGAGTTTCAAGTGATTTCAGTGAGAATTGTGGGTTTTTCCTTCTTTAACTGAGGGGTACCAACAATTTTGTCCACGTGTGTAAATGTTGATGTTAGGCACACACAAAAAACATCCAAGAGAGCCTTACACGTAATGAGAACCTAGAAACTGTCAACTCTGACAAGGGCATGTGTGCCGTTTTGGTCAAACAGAAGACAATAAAATATGTTAACTATCATAGAAAATTATGAAAATAGTAAATGCTTTACACTGCAGAAGCTAGTACCTGTAAATTACTAACAGCTTCAGAGTTTCTCTATTTAAACTGATTAGCATCACTAGAAAACTCATAGCCGTTAGCTTGTTTTGTTACTGCTAATAGCTAAAATGCTGTTCTTGTCAACAACAAAACTAACTTATCGTTTCAGCTCTAGAGTATAGGCTGGTTTACAGAGAAACAACAAAACAGACATTCAAAGGAACATTTTTGCCTCTGAGGAGGTTGATCTGGTCAAAGCCACGACACAGTTTCCCCTAATGTTTCTATCCATTATTAGTAAGCTTTAAACCTGTAACAGGAGTGATAAGGTTTTAAAGTTTTATACCTTCTGGAAGGCCAGTGTGGATTCGTCGCCGTACTGGTTACGGAAGTAATCATACATGCCAAAGTCTGTTTGTCTGCCAAGCTGGTCTCTAGACTTGCAGTCTGGGATGCACTCGATCACGCCGCACTGGGGAAATGAAGAAAAATGATTGATCACCAGATTATGACACCCAAATCTAATTTTTAACAACTTGATTGTCACAATTTGGCTGCTACACCTCAGCAACAACACTGCAATAGTCCATTAAGGGCTCCCAGGGACTGTGCAATTGTCTGGGGTCTACCAGAACTCAGGACCCTTTATTTATACTTTATTAGCATCTTTTAAAAATATTTTCACCTGTAACGTGTGCAACATACAGAAAATGCTTGGCAGTTTTCCCCTTTAATTGCTTTTCAACATTGGATTATGGTCAATACATGACCAATAGCTAAAATATAAGATAAAACTTTACTAAACCCTAGATTCTTTTTTTTCTTTTTTTCCATAATGTACAAAAAAAGAGTCTTGGCCCTTTGCTGCAAGTCCTTCCCCCATTGTTCTCCCTACCTTCCTGTCTTCCTCTCGCTACTATCCTATCAATAAAGCCAAAAGGAGGGAAAAGTGTCTTTTTTGTCAATGTATTAATTGAAGGATTTTGTAAATTCTTGTCAAAAAAGCCAAATTAAAACATGAAGTAACAGGAGTGAAGCGATATAGATTAGGGAATACAGGACTGGGATGTAATAATAAGGCATAGTGTGTTACCCCTGGTGCAGTGGCCACCACTCTGTAGGGGAAGACAAACAGATCCAGACCAACCAGCTGAAAGATGTTCTTAAAAAGCCCAATGATCTGGAGAGCGAGCATATCCTGGAGAAAAGAGTGGATCACAGGATGGTTATCAAAGGAGTTTAGTCCTCCCCTGATATAAATGTGCCCCACAATGAGTGAAAGCAAAGCAGGTCACCTGTCTGCAGTCATCTCCCACTTTAAAGATGGCCGCCTGCCAGCAGACTCTGCGTGATCCATCTGGATTCTCCTCTCCATCCTCCAGAGAGTCTGAGGGGCAGCGGAGACCCTCCCTCTCCAGCTCGCTCACCCCACAGCGCTTCACCTTAAACTTGGCCAAGTAGGGTGCCTTGGCAGCACTGTGAACACAGAAAACACATGAGAAACACACAGACAACACAGGATCAATGTATCAGTGAAAACCCTCCATGACTTTACCTCTGCATGGGCGTTCCAGACTTGTAGTCAATGTCAAGCACTATGGCTTCAGGATTACTGGGAAGGTAACAGCCTAGGAAACACAAAGAGGAGGAGAAACAGTAAGGTGGACTCAGGGAATCACACTGACAATCTGTTTTCATTATAGCACTTCCATATATTACATAAACAAGTATGGCAGCTGCATCTGTTGTAGCAAAACTCAAGAATCACATATCAAGAATCACTGGAATTTTAATAGTGCAAATATTGACAACCAAACTGGTGCTGTGACATCCCTAATCTGGGGCATAGACACCTGATCCATACATATTCTATGATTAAGAACAGGGCGTATCCAGGATGTATCCATGTTAACTGTGTACTTCCCATTTCATCAAGCCACACAAACGTTTCTGTTAAGAGTTACATTTTTACTTCAGCAACTGTTGAAAGAGTACATGTAGACCACTACTGTCCAAAACAAAACTAATCACATTTAGAACATATTTCTGACACACATTAGGGACTTTAGGCATCAAGCACTTTAGAAAGGGTTTATATTTTAACTTCTGAACTCCAAAAGTCGCTAGTACATTTGAAAGAAAATTTTCAACTTTCCAACAGTCATTGATTCTAGGATTTTTTCATTTTTGTAGAGTAAAAACTCAAAGAAATACAACTTTCATTTTTCGTTTGTGATCGTTTTTTTATATATATAATTTTGTCATACAGCATTAAAGAGATTTCTGAGTTCTCTCTACTTTTAGCCATGTTTGTACTGTTTCCATGGAGATTCAGGTCTTCAAATTGCCGTAAAAATGAACCCACAGTGAGGAAAAATGGGACTGAAGCAATAAACACCCAGAAACTGCTTTGAGTTCAGGGGGTGAAATAGGAATAAAACCTGTTTTTATACATCAATCCAGACAAACAGATTGTTACCTGGTTGCACTTTGATATCTGACAGAGCTTTGAGACAGGCTCTTTTTCTTTCCTCTCCCTTTGGAACTGGCCTGAAAAATAAAAACACACCAGTCTTACCTCTGGTTGTGGCATAAAGGAGAAGCTGACACGCCGCAAATTACAAGCTATGAAATTTACTTGATGATGGCGGAGACATTGGTGATCTTGTTGAAGAAGTCAAACTCTCTCTGGTAGAAATCTTTGGCTGGACCTGACAGAGAACCGGTGATTTCCTCCACCATCTGCTCCAACAACTCCCCGATGTCAGCTGCGTACACACATTAATGAGCAACTAATTAACATAACTTAAGTTAATCAGACCTAATGATACTTTTCCCATTAGCTCAACAACTTAATTACACATTAACAGAGAATGATATCACATTAACACGGAGGAAGGAATCCACCGCAAGAAGGAAAAATGCAACAGGAAATCCGTCAATGTGATGTATGGCAATCAAACTTATAAGACTGCTTAAAATGAATATCAAATACAAATGCAACACAAATGAGACTGGAGAGGACCAACTGCAGTCAGTGTTACACTACAGGCTGATTGATTAATTATTTGATTATTTTGAGCAAGTTTGGCTTTATATCTATTTGTCTGATCTAGCAATTAAAATATCTAAAATCTTATATTGTTTAAAATATACAGTTCCATCGTTCTGTATTTAGTGTAAGAAATATGCTGGTTGCACTTACAACTGAGGTTCACTCTGAAATAGAGTTCCTACTCACGGTCTTTCTGGTGTCCCTCCTCATCCATGAAAATGTTGGTCTTCATGTTCCAGATGAACTGATGGGCGAGAAGCTGTGACTTCTGGGCCGCCCACAAGATGTACTCTCTAACATAACCCATCTGAGCAGGTCAGAGAGTCAGAAAAGGTTACCACCACTCTTCAATTTAGCATTTAAAACATCTTGAAAATTAATCACTTCAGGTGACTAGCTCGTCCATTAAGCTTCTGCTTTACAAAGCATACTGACCACACCTCTTCTCCATTGGCTGCTGATCCTTAAGGTGCAAAATTGTTAACTAAATATGATGGATCTCTCATAAAGAAAAAGATCTTACAGCTTATTAGCATATCTTTTCTCTACTTTTGTATGAAGCTAGTGAAGGAAGACCTGTTAACGTGTACCTTATCATAACGGAGAGCCTGTACAATCTGAGGAATGTAGAACAAGATGGCATCCTAAGAGGAAAGCAAACAACGGTATTATTCAGAAAGCTTTGGTTGTATCCTCGCTACTGCTGAGGAAACCAAACAAACTAATTCCTATGAGTCTGCAGAAATTCACAAATGTGTGACCTACTGGAGGGAAGGAGCGAAGCACTTTAACTCCGTACTGAGCAGTGAGAGGATGAGGAGGGTACATGCTGCTGAAGTAGGACAGACCGGTGGGCGGGTCGGCTGGAGCCCAACACAAGATGTGGCTCAGCTCAGGAGAGTCAGCATCGATAGTGTGCCATGTGACCAGGAACTGGTGCAAGAGTGAAAGAAATCATTCAGCATTTACACACAAACAACAACACAGTTAAGTTTTACTGCACAATTTATCTGAATAGTATCACATCCACCATAACATCTTAAAATGCCCATTTGTATGCAGATGATACATTTCTGTATTGCTTTTCTAATATGCAGTGGTTAGCGCTGTCGTCTCACAGCTGAACACTCCTAGGTTCAATCTATCTGTGTGGAGTTTGCGTGTTTTAACTCCATGGGTTTTCACCACGTACTCTGGCTTCCTCCCACAGTCCAAAGACACGCTGAGGTTAAATAGTGATTGTAAAGTGCCTGCATTTGTAAGTGTGAGTGTGCTTGGTTGTCTTTCTCTGTGTGGCCCTGTGATGGACTGGTGACCTACCCCTTACCCTATCAATCTACCAGCTGGGATAGGATCCAGATCCCCCTGCATGATCAAGTGGTATATAGATAATGTATTGAAAGATTTTCTAATGCTACACAATCAGACACTAAAATCCTGACAAAACCAAATATACGCTCTTCTGCAGAGCCAGAGATACTGTGGATGGCAGTTTGCATATCACCACTCTAAGTGGACGGAGTATTGAGAGGGTCCTGGAGTTCAAATATCTTAATACCTAGTTAGATGAAAAAAATTGGGCAGCACAGTGGATCAGTGGTTAGCACTGGTGCCTCATGGCTAGAAGATCACTGAGATCTTACTGTGTGGAGTTTGCATTTTCTCCCCGCGGTGGCGTGCTGCACCTGGTGTGCTGGTGTTTTCCCACAGTCCAAAAACATGAGGTTAATTGGTGATTTGTCCATGGCTATGAATGTGAGTGTGATTGGCTGTCTCTCTGTGTAGCCCTGTAATAGATGGGTGGCCTGTTCAGGTAACCCCTGCCTTTACCCTAAGTCAGCTGGGATAGACTCCAGGCCCCTCATGACCCGACAGAGAATTAAACGACGTATGGACAATGGATGGACAGATGAAAAATTTCTAGTAAAATTTGATAATGAAACACTAATCAGCAAGCTACATAAAATTTCACCATGTTCAGTAGAAATGACAATAACTGAAGGTATTTTGTCTGCTTTAGATTAGATCACTGCCATGACCTCCATTCTGAAAGCCCTTGTTTTGGTGTACCATTCTGAGATTCATTAAATGTGACAGTTATTCTTCTTATTACAGCATATTGTATGAAAAATCTGGCTGGCCATCTTGAACAGTCAAGTGGTTTTTAACAGTGTTCTGTTGTTTTTTTTGTTAACTATTCTCCAGTGTATCGATATTTGATTGTGCTCTCCATATCACTTAAAGTCAAGGCATGCTCTTAAACATTCCGTGACATTTGGATAAAAGCTGAATGAATAAATGAATGAATGAAAAATAATCATACTTTGACAGCTTCAGGTACGTCGCTGACTGCTCCAGGGTCCAGTCTCACCAGTCGGGTCACTTCAGCGACGATGGCATCATTCTTAAACCTGCAAATCAAGAAAATAAATAGAAATAATTTTTCTTTAAAAAAAACGGGGACATTGATGCACATTTTGAGATACAAGCTAAAATATACAATAAAAACAGCACAATCAGTCCTAAAATTATCAAACTGATCATATTGTCAAGCTAGACAGCAGGATATAAAGCAAACTTGACCTGAACATGACTTGATATTGACTGTATCCGAAGTAAAATTAGCCACTTCAAGCTATCAGACCTGTTGACATGTATAGTAGTGCAGTAGAGAGTACTGAACTGTGTAAGGATGCAATGTAGTGTTCAGAAAGTCAACGCTTGCTATGGCTCATTTATTCAGTAAAAGTTTCACAAGGTATCTTAGTCTGTTTTTGGGAAACAAAAGAGATTGCTTGTACATTTTTTATGACAAAGTGTGGAGAGTGCTCAGTCAGACATGAAGCCAATGTGTTCGGTTGATGCCAAATTAACAGAACGGAGTTGATGTCTAAGAACAACTAAACAGAAAATGAGTGTCCACCTCGTTGGCAGCTGCATAGCCAGGTAAGGTGCGATGCTCCACGCCAGATTGACGTTGTCCTTCCACTGTTTCTCAGTCAGACTGATGTACTTGGACCTCCAGTTGGCGATGCTGGTCTCCACTGACTGCTCTGTGGCGATGGCCAGCTCCTGAGTGGACAGTGGGTTGTACCACGTTGTCAGCCGCTCAATCTCACTGGCCTGCAAGAACAGGAGGAGGAGGGGAAGAGTCAGAGCATGAAGAATGGCTGCTGATGGACAGTAAGCCCATGAGAGGTTCAAACCATTCTCACCAGCAGTGCCAGCAGCAGAGTCCTGCGTTTCATATAGTATTTGTGAAGCTGCGTCCCTCTGTTACTCTTCTTGGATGTGCCTAGAAAGAAACAGTCCATAAGTCTTCAGGTATTTCTCATCTGGATTCTTGTCTGAAACATTAGTTATTTATTGAAGAACATGAATCATTTGGATAAACTTAGATTAACCTTGTGAACTCCAAAACTGTTGGGTTTCAAAGGCATGTTAGCTTCAAAAAAATAAACATACAAATGGTAAAAAGAGAGTGAAACATCAGATTTTCAACTTTCAAACGGTCCCTTGAACTAATCATGGGTGTGTTGCTGCACCTGGAAAATTCCCTAAATCTAAGCTAAAATCACTATAATTCAGTAAATCAATTTATTTGTCTTGTCTCATTTAAAATATTGCCAAAAATGAACTGTTTGCTTTAGACAGATTCTGTGAAAAATAAATATTCTGCACTAATCAGTGCTATTGAGAAACCATGATTGACTCAACTGGGACTACAAGTTCTGTTCTGTTGATTGCAGGTTTTTACAGTTTTGTAAGATGAGTAATGGAAGATATATAACTTTGGCTTTTTTTTTTCCTTCTTCATGAATTCTGGCATTCTAACTGTGTCAGAAAAGACATTTCTGAGTTCTCTCTACTTCTAGCCATGGCTCTACTGATTCCAAAGAGGTGCCGGACTTTAGACTGCAGTGAAAAATGAGCCAACAGTCTAAAAAAAAGATGACAGAAACGAAAACACCCTAACCCCAATTCTACAATACAATTTATCGTGAGGATAGAAAAGTGTAGGATATGACTGTCTCCTGAGTTTAACTTACTCTGTACAGAGTATTGCTGTTGTCCAAATATGAAAGATACGTGCTACCTGATTTCTTGGATGCGGTGGACATGCCACTCGACAGAGGGTAGGTATTGATCCATCCCTGGCTGCTCTGCTGGGAGCGAGCGCTGGAGTCCATGTTGCTCCTGAGGTCAGCAGCGTTCATCACTGACAGACTATTCAAAGATGCGTCCTGATTATCTGTTCATATACAAACATGTTCAGTATCGCCAAGGACATGCAAAGCAGTTTTCTCACATTGTCTCTCAGTTTATGTAATTCAACTGGTACAATCTGTCTCAAAAAAGATAGAAGATAAACTTTAGAGTTTCTTACACTGTATGTGATCCTGAGTCTAAACAGTAAAAAAACCA
Organism: Acanthochromis polyacanthus; assembly: GCF_021347895.1. Lineage (NCBI taxonomy): Eukaryota > Metazoa > Chordata > Actinopteri > Pomacentridae > Acanthochromis > Acanthochromis polyacanthus. The sequence continues at coordinate 21,502,677 of NC_067130.1, forward strand.
TCAACAATATGATCGATGATGAGGGAGTTTCTGAAGAGCGAGATGAACGTGTCCGTTATGATGGACATGCATTTGAAAGCGGGGGAATTCAGCGCAAATGTCGGCAGAAGCTGCCTCGAACCACTGATACTGTGTCAGATGTGAACAGGTTTATCTGATCCAGGATCTGCGCTTGGAGGACGATTTGAAGCGGTTCGATGTGTATGAGAATGAGATCATGTCTTTTCTTGGGGTCGTCGGGGATGAAGAAGAGGAGGATTTTCTGGGATGGAAGAAAAACCATTTTTCAATTTGAGGTTTCTTCTTAAACTGATCAGTTTGAGGAGAGGGGCAGACGGGTAGGCTGACATGATGAATTATCATGCATCTTGACGCAGCTGACAAATTTGTGCTTTTCCTCACAGCTGCTAAACAATGAAGATAAATAACAGGCTGACTGTAAGAGTATAAAGACTAAGATCATTAAAAGTAGGAGAAAGTGGAAAAGAAACGGTAAGAAGAAAATAGGAGAAGCCAAAATAAGAAAGTTTAGGAGCCATAAAATCCTGGATCTGTATTGTAGTAGATACCAGGCAGCACTGTGAGGAGAAGCAGCATCAAATTTGACCCGCGTAAAAGCATGCCCCTGTTGCAGTGCAGTCCGAGCTGCGCCGCTTTAGGCTTACTTAAGATAGATATCGGAGAAGTGCTGGACACGATAAGCGATCCAAATATCCCAGCAGAGAGTGTGCTCGGGGCTGGGGTAGTACCAAGCTCACCGGGTGGGACCAGGTGGCACGCTGCCAGGTACTTCTTGTCCGACAGGATGCTGGCATAGAAACGGATCATGATGCTGATGTCCTCGCGGAGACGCTTGTCACCCTGGGTGGGGAACTTTGGAGACACACTGGAAGGACAAAAAAAATTTGAGACTTAGGTTATCAGGTTATTTATTTGTCAGTCATTTCAATAAGTCTTCTATTAGCCAAGCTAACAGTGCAAAGGGGCGTCTCTGAATTTTTCGATCACACAACATAATAGAGTTTATCTATAAATTACCTTTCAAAAACAAAGTTATCAAGCTATGTCTCTTGTCTGTTACATGTGATTGCAAACTCTGGTTTTTGGACTGTTTGGACCAAAAAGGTAAAAGGAAGAAATCACTGTATTTTCTGACATTTACAGACCAAAATAACATATAACTAATACAAAAAGAAGACATATTGATGGATTGGTACCTGAAGTAATCAAAGGCTGTAGAATAGATCTTCTCCCGCAGCACATTTCTTACAGTTGCATTGGTGACGACGTCAGAGTGGAGCAGAGCCAGACCCAGAGTCAGCAGCCTACAGCACAGAGAAACATGCTCACTGTAAACACTTCTACCTCCACAATTCTGCACAGAGTGACTTATATATGCGGTTTTATTTTTTTGAAATTTTAAATTCAGGCACATAGAATTTCTGTAGGAGTAAACAGCCATCAAATGAAAGACAGATGCTGACGGATTTAACACAAGAACCATAAAAAATGCCATTTATGTTCTGCAAACTTTGTTATGTACCTGAAACGAGGTCCGATGGCCGCTACGTGGCGGTTGAGACTGCTCTTAGCTCCACCGACATTCAGAGACAGCGAGCGCTGCATCAAACTGCCAAAGATCTCCACTTGATCTGCACTGGAATACTTTGCTATCTCAAACCTCTGAACTAGAAACTAGAGAAAAAAACAAAACAAAAAACACAACACAATAAGTGAAAAAGCAGAGCCTTAATGAGAAAACTAAAGCAGCTTGACTTTAATCCGACCTCGATCCAGATGTGGTGCGGGGTGACATTTGGAGGGCAGGGGATCGGCTGACTTTCCTCTGAAGCAGCCAGAGGATCAGCCTCCACCTGAGCGTCTGAGAACAAGCCCATCTTCAGCTCCACTGTCATCTGCCACGCTCCTGCCATCTCTCGCATGAACTACGCAGCCAGAGAGGAGACGGATATTGTGCACACGATGCAAAAATACTGACAAGACAAGGACACAAAAACAATGAAACATATATATGTACCGGTACTTCCACTCCTACACGTGCTGCCAGCAGCCACTCCCAGCAAGCGATAGCAGTCTCCATGCCGTGCTCCGTAAACATCTTGAGAGGAGACCAGCAGAGGTGGTGCAGAAGCTGAGGATCACAGTCTAGACAAAGAACACAAAACTCAGTAGTTGGACAGCAAAAAAGAGCATTTCTGCACGCAGTCAAACATTTGGTATAAAGAAACAGAAACGGAGACCAACCTCTGGTGCTGATGAGCAAGGCAGCCAATTTGAACATGGCCTCAGTGAAAGCCTCAGGCTGTGCAGAGTCTAACGCCTCTCCCATCTGCTTGATCATTAGCCGGTTGAGATCGGACTGTCCCCGGACTGCCTGGGCGAAGTGGATCATACCTGATACCTACGGGCAAAGAGAAAGCATATAAGCAGAAAACAATGATGTGGAAGAAAATATATTAGCTATCAACCCTGTGAACCCAAAAAGTCATGAGCAGGTTTGAGAGGCATTTGTCTGAGAAAAAAATGCTGAGATCTAAATGAGCACAAAAAGAATCTGAGGATTTCGATGGTCCATAAGTTGGTGTTTTTTTTCAGAAAAACTAAATCTAAATTGAAAATCTTGATATTTGACTGTACCTCGCCAGCATATCTGTTTCTGAGGTTGAGGGAGGCCATGAAGTTGGAGTAGTCTTTCTTCACACAGGCTGGCCTCTCAGTCAGCTGAGTGGACTAAAGGAAGAGAACAACAGAGAAGACATCACGTGTCAGATAAAGTTTACCCATTGTTACTGATTGTGTCAAATATGATAGTGAACCGTAACGGTGTAAAATAGCTAAAACACAGACTGATAAACACAATGGTCTCTTATGGATGCTGGCTGTGTATCACAACCTCTTGGGCAAATACTTAATAAATAGAATTATGTAGAACGTTACAAGCTATAAAGTCACAAAACAGTCTTGCACAGCCAGTTTTATTGTTAATCCATTCATTGTTTGGCTTCACAGCAGGACGAAGGATCGCGGTGAATTGGCGAATGAAAAGAACACGTCTTTCTTCTATTTTTTAGACATAAGAGAACAGGAGATGGTGGGAGGAGAACAAGGAAGTAAAAACGATGGAACAACAAATGTGATTGGTGGGCGCTTCCCATCGTCACTGCAGTATTTAAAGTTAAGGGCCAATTCAACTCTAATTGACGTGTCGGGCAGTTCATATCGCTGAAAATGGCGTGTAGCTAGCTGCATTTTAAGCAGTAGTCTGAACACTTCATCATCTATGATCATGTGGTGTTTCACAGGGCCTTGTTCTCATGCCCTTTCAAGCAGGTAAGGAGCATAGTTTTCTGTCTAATTTTTCAGACAATTTATATGCACAAAAAATATATCGTATTTTTTGTAGATATTGCATATATATATTATTACAGTACTGGAAAAATGGGGGAAAAAAAACAGATTTCTTGCTTGATAAATGTTATCATACATACTTTGTTTCACCGATTTTTTTTTCTAATTTGAGTATGGCATTTTTTATTATTCCTAATCCAGAACCAGAGCTCTCTCTCAGTGGGCGAAGAACCACTCTGTTACCTAATTGCAACCATTAACACAGCACAAACGTACTGTCAGAAAGTATTTTCATTTAAAAGAAAGAGAGGAAATTTATGTTAAAATCTGAACACAACCCTTCTCTGGCTATATGACACACTAAATGAAAGGAGGAAAGGGCTAATAGTAGAAGATAAACTCCAATTAACGGTTGACGTACCCCCAGTGTGGTGCTCTGTCTGTTGTAACCAGCAAAGTGCAGGATGCTTTCTGTGGCCATGGCCAGGCCTGTATGCTGGGAAAGACCCGACACCCAGTTCTGATGTTTGTTCAGATACTCCTGAAAAAGACCATATAAAGTGCAGTGGTTAAAATCAGGTTCATGGCCACAATACAAACATATCTGTTTTTCATGCTCAACATTTTGAGGTTCTATGGTAAATAAATATTACCTGAAGGTGGGATTTGGTCACAGATGGAGCCCACTTCATCGCCTCTTTAAGGATCTCTCCACATCGTGCAGCAAAATCTTTCACAATGCTCTGTAATCAGAGATTTTTTTTTTATTTTTTTTTGTAGATTATACATGCAAATGGAGAACTATTGCGTGTCAACAGCAAAATGGTGAATCCTGAATAAATAACATCACCTCTCTGGCTTCATATGTATCGGGGACAGTGATTCTGTACGGTGTATCTGGGATGTCATAATAAGGCTGGTCTTTATGAATGTCCTGCAATAAAACATGAACATTATTATTTAGGTCATGTACACAAACATATTACAGACTGACAGAGGGATGTTACATGCTGACCACTTACAGCGCTGAGTGAAAGTGAGAGTGTCTGCAGGATGTCCAACATGGTCTTCAGCACACGGCCGCTCCACAACAAATGGGGGAAACTGAGGAGACAGATGAAACTGTTGCCACTGCTGCATTTGAAATACTTTATAGAAGAGTTACAGAGGTTTTGCGAGTATGTTCTGAACATGTATCTCACGTTTCAGCCAGGCCAGACAGATATTTGTCAGCCACTCTGCGGATCCTCTTGTGGATGTGGTTGAAGTTGACCAGCAGGAACTGAGCGTGACGTTCCAGCTCCTCCTCGTGGGCTTTGGTTTTTGGCTAAGGATATGACATTTTATTTTCATTAATGATTAATCTGAAGATTAGTTTTCCAATTCATGTGAAGGAGTGGTGCAGAGGGCCAACACAATTAAAGTCTAAGCCGATGATGGGGAATAGTGGTGGCAAGCATCTTGCTATTCTCACAGGTTATATTTTACACCTCCAAGCTTATAAACCATAGGAACACTTTTTACCATAGGGGAGCTTTATGTGAAAGCATCTAACTTACCTTTTCCGCCATCATTTGCAGGAAGACCTCAAAAACCTTGTCGCTAACCGCAATCACACACTGCATCATGCCTGCAAAAGCATATTAAATATTAATCCATACAACAACCGAGTGACAGTAGATGTAGTTTTTAACAAAATGTGATGTCTGCTTTTTGGTTGTGTTTACCAGATTTATCCTTCTGTATTGCTCTGTCTTCAAAGTATCGAAACATGACCTGAAAGCGGTCAGAGTCCAGAGAGTGCAGCATCCTGACAGATGTAGAGAACCCAACAAAATAAACTTTACACTTATAATAACTGCACACATCAAGCTGGTATAAACTATGTAGGTATGCTGTTGGTGTACCTCATGTACTCCAGTCTGTAAACAGACAGCAAGTATGTGGACATGGCAAAGTCCAGCTTGTTGATGAGAGCAGCCACCTCAGGAGGAGGATCCAGCAGGTTGATGATGGTGCTACGCAGATCATTCAGCTCCGCCTGGAATTTAATAACAAATGGTACACTGGTGTCAGAAGGTGTCCTGTTTGGTATGTGTGCGTTGTGCATGTGTATGCTCTCATACCGGAGTGACCGTGTCATTCTTCAGGGCAGAGTTATACTGCAGCTCTGAGCGTAGAGGTTCTCCACTGGGGAACGTGAGCAGTGGCGATTTGGTCGCTATCTCACAAACTCCTTCATACCACTCCTCTGGCCACAGACCTGAAAATTTCAAAAGCAACAAATATCAGATGACTGAAAATGGAGGCGTTTGGGAAAAGGAAGAGAGCCGAAGAGTTTCTAAACTCTTACAGGAATTAACCCTTTAAGCTTCAGTCAATTCCAGCCGTATTCAGTACAAAAAAATCGCTAATATTCTATTTTTAAATAAAAAAAATTACGAAAAATACGGGGAATATTGGACGGGCATCACGAGGTGCATTTCCTTGAAAATGACCGATTCGGGGATTTTATACGACTTCAGGACATGTTTTGGACAAAACAGTTTACTGGCTTGTGTCGTCTGGATGTAAAAGGTTGGATTATGGCCGTTTTTTGTGGAATCTTTTTTTTGTGTGTAGTAATGAACCCGGAAATGTGAGTCGCGCTGTGTGCGTTGAAGCCGTGTATAGAGAACGGATGGATGAATATTCGTTTTTGTCGGACAAATGTGTTTTTCTCACCCGCTGTGGTAATCGCATCTGAAAGTGGTTTATACCGGCGGATTCATGAGAATCTAAGCTTTCCATCGGCGTATAGTGTTTGTATAATCGTGTTTGCAGCCGTCGGACATTCCTGAAATTCCTATGCAAATTAGTAGGTGTACCGCCGGCGGTACACCTACGACGCACTGAAGCGTAAAGGGTTAAGAAATGAGGGAAATTCTTCAGAGAACAGTGATGAGTATTATAGTAACACCATGGACCACACATCCATTCATTCACACACCTGGAATATTCCTAGAAAAATCTGATTCACTTCTGTGTCACAGCAAAAATGCAAAGTGTTACAGACTGTACCAGTCAAAAGTTTGGACACACTTCTCATTCAATAGTTTCTATTAGTTTTAATTATTTTCAGCATTGTAGATTAATACTGAAGACATCAAAACTATGAAAGAATACGTATGGAATTATGTTGTAAACAAAAAAGTGTTAAACGAATCAGAATATGTTTTATATGTTACATTCTTCAAAGTAGTCCCCTTTTGCTTGGTGTGCCCAAACATTTGACTGCTATTTTAGATGTGTTTGGAAATGTCTGAAAATAAGTGTGCTTAGGGATACAACTTCAGTGTGAGGTGTATGGCACAGTATCTGTGTAATCGCTGTAAAGATAGTATGAAGGTAAGCTATAGATATTTGAGAACATTAATAACAGCATAAATAGGATGCTACAAAAAGTTGGGGAAGAAAACAAAGAAGTAGTAGTAGTAGTGTCTGGAAATCTTCCTCCTAAAAAACTGACGTGTTGAAAATGTATGAAGAATGAGTGAGAAACAAATTGACAAGTTGAAATTTTATATTTTATTTTATAAGACAGCGAGATGTCCCCAAATGTTTTTTAACATTATTTTTAATGTAGTATAGTAACATTTCAATGACGATTTAGGTGAAAGAAAATATTCCTAGGGATGAATAAGTCGAACAAACTCCTCCTACCTGAACCCTCCACAGCAAATCCCATGACCACAGAGTAGAGCCAGAAGTCCCTGAAGAGTTTCTGCAGACGTGGCTTTGCTTCTTTAATTGGCGGCAACCTCTTAGTCAGCTAACAGCACAAGAAGATGGAAGGGGAAAAAAAACCCACTCAGGTTATTAAGGTAGTCTAGCTAACTAGTTAAAAAGGATATCATGTATTTCAGATAATAATGAAGTGGACTTGTGGAAGATTTCCATGTGCAAGACCTCTAGTGATCAAGACAAGTAGACATGTTCAATAACTGAGAGCAATTAATTAAAAGGGAAATAAACTACCAGTGATGAAAACTGAAAATATTCAAACCACTTACCACTGCAATAACTGGAATTAGGACACCAAGGTTTCCAGCACTGCTTGACGCCTGGAGAAATAGAGATTTTTTTTTTTTTTTTAAGTTTTGTAATAATGCAGTTTGGCTACTTTCAAATGTATTTCATTTCTTCAACATGCAAAAAAGAAAAGAAAGAACAAATAAAAATCCTAAGAAGCAGCAATGGGGGATCTGGAGCAATGCCTCTTTCAGTCACCAAAAACAGCATTTACAAAAAAGAGCCAAACTGTTCTATTTCTGGTGAAGAGCAAAACATTTGATTTAACATATATGAAGTGTATTTTCCTACAAAGAGGAATGTTTGGTGTGTCTCAAAGAGATTTAAGCGACCACCAAAGGAAAGTCTGTCAAGCTAAGTGTTAAGAGTTGAGAGTAAAATGACAAATGCTTTCATCCACTTCTTAAAATTGGCGTTTCATTTATTCAGCATCACAAACATTTTTGTCAATCAAATGATCCAATGTTACTGGAAAACACAGATTTGCATTAAACAAGGTAGCACAGACTCACTGTCTTTATGGCGCACCGTCATCTCCAAAAGCCAATTCTGAGCCTGATCACTTGTGTTTGTAACCAGCTTGCTCAATTTTAGTCAAGTACATGAAGAAGTGAAACTAAATCTATCCAATAACAAACATTTAACATTCCTCAGCAAATTCCTCCCGCCTGTTGCGATGTGAAGCCGCAGGCTCTCAGAGGTCATCTAAGATCATAGCATGTTGATAGATATTTCTGATATCTGATATATTTGAGCTGCTATGTCCACTTGTTCGGCTCACACAGTGCATTTCCATGTGAACTTTAAGCCGGGATCATCTTCTAGCCTGTTAGTATTTACATGCACTGTGCATATATGTACTATACCTTTAGAGCTGGTCCTTTGTCTGAGGCCCTCTCACTGGCTCTCTTCCCCTCTAAGCCCAGTTGGACAAAAAGCTCCAGCAGGTTGACCAGCAGCTCATCGACCATGTGCTCGGCCTGAAGGTTGGCTGCTATATTACCCAGTGCATTTATCACAGCCAAGGAACAGTGTCTGCACAGAGGAGGGAACGTTCATTAAGGAGATGCTCATGAATAACTAAGTGAAGAGCAGTTCATGCTTTATGCGTCCACAAGAGGTCCCACAAGTCCACATGACATACGTTTAGTCACCTGTCCACATCTATGAGCTGCTGAAATCCACATCACGCCCAAAATTTGTGACAACTTGAGTTATATGCATAACACGCCTGCTGTCTGGACATAGACTGTGAAAACAAGCTGAGTGACTGTTTTGAGGTATGGCTGCACAAGCAGATCTCCTGTCATCAACACTTTTATAATTCAAGCCTAACACCATTTATTTATCGTCAGATTTTCCCTAAACTAATCACATATGATGTGCAGTTCTATTGGGACACTTCACCAAATCAGAGTTTAAAATGGTTGTGTTTCAGCAAAATCACTTGTTTCTGCATGCAAAATAAACAAATGTTACAAAACAGATCCTGTGAAATCTACCCGTTCTGCTCTCCTAAGAGCAACTGAGATGCCATGACTGACTCAGCTGTGATTCTGAGATTTTTCACATGAATTGCAGGCGGTGTTTACACAGAGCTGGGAGAAGTTCTCCCCACTTCTAGCCATAAGAAGTGAAGGGCTTTATACTGTACGTGAAGAATGAATCTGTGGTGAGAAAATAAACATTTAAAATTGTATTGGGGGTTAGAGGGTTAAAAAGTTGTAACTGAAGAGATCACAATCAGTTGACCACATACAGTTTTTTCGATGGTGTGCTCACCTGTATCCGTGGTCTTTGTAGTCTTTGGTGGAGTAAACCATGGAGCTCGCTTTGACACTGATCTGCTGGAACAGATTCCACACCTCCTGGTAGATGTATTGCTAAAGAGGAAAAAATGTGAAGTTTTTAAAGATGTACTTCAAAAATGTTTTAAACCTGCAGTGTGGAACTTTTGTTTATGCCCCTTTAACTACAACAAACATTGTCAGTGCAAACTTTTAGTGCCTTAATGTAGGTCATTTTCTTTTTGAATTTGTAGTGGTTTCCCCTCAATGCAGAGTTTCCTTTTTCTCTGAGGCAGAAACTCATTAGATGTTTTCTAAATGCCCCCCTATACTCCTAGTTGCTGTTGCCTACTCTGTCTCCATCATCAGTGGTAAAAGGTACATTTATTCTTTAGCTGTACTAATATTCTATTTTGTATTACCAGTTCATGCTACTTGATACTTTCACCTTGCTACATTTCAGAGGGAATTGTTGTACTCTTTACTCCACTACATTTACCTGACAGCTGGAGATGACAATTACCCATGAAAGATAATATAACAAGCTCTACAAATGCAATACATGACATAGTTAAAGATTAAACCAGTGGTTTTCCATCTTTTTGGCTTTTTCCAAAGCACAGAGTGTAGTCAGGTTCACATTTCAGATGTCTATGAGTTGTTAACAGCTCCACCAAATAGCGATTTGTCCCTTTAAACTTCTCACATGATTTCATTTAACTAGAATGATTCAAAATCTCAGCAATAATTAAAGATTAGAGAAAATCTGAAGACAGATTTGTGTAGCAAAACTTTTTCCTCTCTCTTCTCCCATAAATCATGTTTGGAGCTCAAACACTGATCTGCTGTCCCTGTATATAGAATTGGATATAAAGTAGTTTAAAGTTTAAACTAGCTCAAATTCAGCATGCTGCTGACACACTGATGTTTCACTGTTCATAATCTAATGATGATACCTATAATGATATATCAGTCACAGGAACCAAAGCAGGACTTTTACTGCAATACTTCACCTATATTTTAGATACCTATTTACCTAAGTAGGATTTTTAATGCCAGACTCTACCTTGTAATGCAGTATTTTTATATTGGTAGTGTCTACAGATACGGACCCGTACCCGTAGCCTGTGGCCAACGGATACGGCACTTTACCATAAATATTAATGAGACGTACATGAATATTAATGAGCCGGCTGATGAACGCGCTTTGTGATTGGCTGGTAATCCGACGTACATAAATATTAATGAGCCGGCTTGGTAATCCGAGTGATGACGGCGCTTCCGTGATTCGAGGTGAATCTGCGTGCGGAGCCTGTCATGTCAGTCATCTGCTGTTCTCTTTTCTATCATGCATAATGTCTTATAAATATAACTATCTGACTTTTTCACGGACAGCGATTTGGGGGCTGAAATCAGCACTACTATTAAAAATAGCAAAAAATTTTATTCACGTGACCCTGTTCTAATAAAGCACAAACAGCAAACAAAACAAATGGCGGAACTAACAGCCAGCAAACTACAAGTATTTTTTTACCTTCAAAAGTAGCGACAGACTATTACATAATAACAACCTAAACAAAACCCTGACGTATTTTCTACGTCTGTCAACACAGACACTGCACGTCAGTCACTTTAATGTTAGCGGACTCTGTTGAATGGCTAAGTTACATAACCACAAACAAATCTCACAATATCACAGTAAATCGAGTTTGTGGGTTTTTTTAATTCATGCCGAATTAAAGAGCTACTCCTCACCATTCACCAGTGTTTGTTTCATATTCGACATCCTTAACTTTATCTTGTAAATTAGCGTCCGAAATTAAATGGGAACATTTGCAATGGAGTTCGTCAGCCGCTTCCACCACCCACTGAACGCGGTAAACTACTTAATAGGAGCTGGACTTCAAACAATTTATACACGGCGTCTAAAAGCGTAAAAACTGCAATGTCTAAAGTGTGAGAGGAGACGGTGTATTTTTGGTTAAATTATACAATGTTCGCCGTCAAAGTCATTCATATAAACTGCCTGTAATGTGCAGCAAATAGTAGTTAACCGGCGCCAGCTCTTCAGTGACCTTAACGGGTCCGTACCGCTAGTACAGATGCTACAGGTACGGGTCCTTTTATATTTCTGTAATATTATTTTTACTTACATGAAGGATTTGAGTATCTTTGTCGAAGAGATTTTACCTTGGACCTGAGAGGCTTAATCAGCAAAAACGGTGTTTTGGCGTGAGCTCTCGTGTGATTTCTGAACGAGATTTGCTTTCTAGCGTCCTGAGATTTGGATACAGACCACAACAAAGAGCGATCGCCAGGTAATGTGGAGGTTTTCGTTCACTTCTCATCTCTAGTATGATGTGGGACACTCATTGAGACTATCCGAGCCGGTCAGTGTGGGGAAAAAAAGCACGTTAGGGCGGACTTTGACATGGGGGGGGGGGGGGGGGGGGGGGGGCAAGTTGCCCCATACTTTTCGCTAGCTGAGCTGCTAAGCTGCCTGCCTGGCTAAATACTGGAGCTATGTCGAAAATTAATTTCTCCATCACTCACATGTATGAAATGACAAATGAAAACAGACCCCAGGTTGAAAAAAACGAAGTTTCCCTTTAAGAACAGCTTCCAAACTACAGTAAACTATTTCTTTTCTCAAATTTAGTAGATCAGTGTCTAGTGTGTCAAACAAACACACCACAAGTGAAAAAATAATAACACTAATGACTGAACAGAGACAGAGAAAGGTGAAACATAAACACTCACATTGCCTGTGATGACCATGCAGCCGAGCTGGTCTATGATGAGAACATCCAGCTGAGAAGGAGGCTGGCAGAACTTCTGTTGCAGAATCTGCAGGATTGGCTCCATGACTCTGGGAGTGTCACGTAAGGCCACAGCAATGTGACCCAAAGCCCTGATGGTGTGGTCTGGGATCAGGTGAGCATCCCTGGGGAGGAGAGCAGAACAGATTTAAGCACTTCTCTTTTTCCAGTTTAGAGTCGATGATCATTTCTGTGTTTGACTTACTTGTCATTTTCCTGATAGATGTAGAGACGATTAGACAGACTGGCGAGAAAAGCTTCCACAATAACATTATCCATCGTGAGGCCGGCTTTCAGGCACCTAAGAGGAGATGGTGAGACAGGGAGTAAGGGTTGAGTAAGGGTTGATATGTCGGAAAAGGCCGAACAACAGGGCTCAGAGAGAAAACGCAAACTCCTTCATTTTGTTTTTGAGATTGGAGTCTATTTATTAGCTACAAGGACAAAATTACTAAAAAGCTCACAGAAACAGCAATTTGGCAAAAAGAGGTTGATTTAAGGATCAATTAAAGTTCTGTGGTTACCACAAATCAGAAATATTAAAAATATTATTCACCTTTCAGCAACATGTGCCTGCCTCTCTTCATATGGGGATAGTATTTAACTTTCACATTAGCGTTTTTGTTTAAACTGCTCGGTGGTGAACTGAAAAATGGAAAGCTTAAGGGCCTAATGTTTTTGTAAACGATATGCATGTGAAGTCACCTGCAGATGTTATCGATGGAGATGTCGCGCAGCTGTTCATACATGGACGGCTGGCTCTTCTTGCTCGAGTGTGTGCTGAGGGTTGACTGAGAATGCTCGTTGGTCACATGAATCTTTATCTCACCGCCTCCTTGTAAAGATTATTACATGGTAAAATAATAAAAGTAGAAATAAGCTGATTAAATATTCAGAGAGAGAAGGAGCTGCAGAAAGTGCTGCCGTTACCTGGAGTGTACTGGCTGTGATATTTGTACAGCTTCACCAGAACAGGAGACGGCACCACCAAGAAGTCTCTCAGTGACATTGTGACAGAGTGGGCGACCACAGGAAAGCGCTCACACAGACGACCTAAACCCTGCAAACAAAGATGCACATACAAGAGTATCTGTAAGTATACATTGCGAATTAGGGCTGAATTCTACAAGTTTTACCAGTCTCTGAGAAAGGCAGTAGCAGCTGCCAACTGTGTTACTAATCACACGCCTGGTTTTCTATGGTTCCAACAGGTCAAAAATCTCAGCACTAGAAAAGGTTTTTAGTGAAGTACTTAGTGCGGTTTTTGGTGGCATTTAAATTGATGTGAAATAAGACTACATAATAAAGGAGTAAGTCTTATGTTCACACATAGAAGTTCCACATAGAAAATAACAGGTGCCTGAAAAGCATGTCCCCCAGGTCCGTATTCAGTTAATATGACATTGGTTTGTGTGGGATCTCATCAAACCTGGTTTTCTGCTTCCCAACACTCATATTACAGAAAGAGAAAGAAAAATCACAAAAATTAAATCACTTATAAAGAATATAAAGAAACTGTAGAAACAGAAACTTGAACCAACCATGTGTGACTTGCAGAGTTACCAGAAAAACAACAAAACCGAAGCTTAAAATCACAGTATTTAATACAAACTACTTTTATTTATATGTCTCATATAAAATTGTGTGCCAAAAATAAAGTGTTTGCACAAGATTTTGTTAAAAAAAACAAACAAACAAAAAAAAAACACGGAGCTCTTTGGTACAACTGAGAAGTCATGACTGACTCAGCTGTGACCAAAAGTCACATGAATAAAAAGAGGTGCTTTTTAGCTGAACTTGAGGTCACATACAGAGCAGATAAGAGGCAACAAGAGAGACTGAGAGGAAACAAAAACTTACAGGATCATTACTGAGTTCTCTCTCCTCTAGCCATGGTTGTGCCGTTTCCATTAAGATGCATGACTTCACCGATCAGCCACAACATTATGAACACTGACAGGTGAAGTGAACAAAACCCGTCATCTTGTTATAATGCAATATTCTGCTGGGAAACCTTGAGTCCTGACATTCATGCGGGTGTTTGACATGTACAACCCACCTAAACATTGCAGGTCAAGCAACTGCCTAACCCCATGGCAACAGCAGTCCTTGATAACAGTTCACCCTCAGCAGGACAATGTACCCCGACACACCACAAAAACTACTCAGGAGTGTCCCGGGGAGCACAACAGAGTTAAGATGTTCACTCAGGTTCCACACTCCCCAGATCCAGATCTTATTGAGCATCTGTGGGATGTGCCAAGATAATCCTGATCTAGGCAGGTACCACCCTGCAACCCATAAGACCCACAGAATTCACTGCCACACGACATCCTCAAAGGTCCTGTGTCCATGCCCCACTGGTTCAGAGGAGTTTTAGCAGCATAAAGGGGACCAACACAATATTAGGCAAGTGGTCATAATGTTATGTCTGATCGGTGTATGTTGCAGTGAAAAATCCCGAAAGTAAGAAAAACGTGACGAAGCAAAAATGCTCTGAAACTGTTTGGGGTTCAGTGTGAACTATTAGTTTTACTATCTGTAGGTCACACTAGCCCATGCAAACCTCACACATGTCCAAATAATCAAACGATGAAGAAAATAGCACACCTTGGCTCAGTGGGTAAAGTGGCCGTCTTGTAACTGGAAGGTTGCTGGTTCGATCCTCAGCCCGTCCAGCTCATGTCGAGGTGTCCCTGAGCAAGACACCGAACCCCTAATTGCTCCTGGTGGGTCGTGGTTAGCGCCTTGCATGGCAGCTTTCGCCATCAGTGTGTGAATGGGTGAATGTGATGTATCATGTAAAGCGCTATATAAATACAACCATTTACCTTATTGCGGCTAACTTTTAAAGAAAAAAAGCAATCGGCCGCAGTGGGCTGAACACGGGAGAAAAAGTTGTTGACGCGCACTCCACGTTTCCGTTTTAATTTCTCTAATCTTTATTTCAATTTCAAATCCATCGCTAACGGTAAAAACATAAAACAACACAATAAAATTGCGGCCAACGAAAGCTTTCGCTCCCGCTGCTCACCCCACACCATGTGCCACAAACGCCACCTGAGGAGACCAGCTGAGTGCCATCGTAATCAACACTGATCACACCGAAAGTGACCCGCGCCTCACCTGTCTGTCAATGAGAGGTGCATACACATACCACAGCACTCACATATGGCTCCTACATACCTTTTGGTACTAGTGTCACCCCCTTCATTCCATTTCCCATGGCTATCCACAATTCTTTTATCTTTGTTATTTGGTACTGTCTCTCAGACACCCTCCTCTTACCTTTTGTTGTCACATCTTTGCCATTTGCAACTGTGTGCTAGATCCTTTGACTGAACTACTCTTTGTTCTTTTTGTCTTACCCTCTGTCACTGATTAGCAACCATACGCAAATTAACCACTCTTTACCTTTGTATTAACATACAGCCCCCTCTCTACCCTCTGGCCCGCTCTCTGACCAGCCCTATAAAATGGGTACTCTCCAAATGCTTGGGGTCGGGTTACCTTCACAGACTCTCTGTGTTGGTAAGCCCACCTTATGCCGAAGTACCAGTAAACACCCCACTACAGCAAACTTCGAAGGACTAAGAGTGAAAATTCTTTCAACAAACATCAGTTCAGCCCACGATCCCAGACCAGATTTCTCCTGCGATCACAGGGAGGGGTCAAATGGGGGGTAAATAAGCCCAAAACTCTTGTATTTTGCCTGGTAAAGTGTTACCTGTAAGCAGCAGATCAGAAGCGGCATGTGGGCGATGATGACTTTACTGGATGTTTTCGACTGCAACTTTTCCGACAGTTTGGTACAAAGATTTTCAGCTCCTGGTGAAAAACAATAACAGCAATGTAGTGAAAAATACTAAGACCAATGACTGACTGTTAGACTCATGAGCGATGCCTCACCCTGCTCCTCAGTGACAGCCCACACCATGAGGTCCACACAGGCAGCGTTGGCCTGACAGCGCAGCTTGAGTGGACTTAGTTCACTCTGCAGGTACTCTACATCATGGAGGATCCTCTGCAGCTCTGACTGGCTGCTGCTGAACTGCTCCAGGACAAAGTCATGAACCTCCTTCACATAGTCTGTCTGAAGGTCTGTTGAAGAATACATTGTTATTTATTCAGGCAAATTAGCAAACAAGAACTGGTGGCTTCAACTAAGAAGGTAACAGAGATTCCCCTACCCTTCAGATTGTACAGGGTGTCTCTCAGCATTTTAAAAATGGCGACATATAGAGGATCGCTGAAGGTTTTGTAGTAGAGGTGAATACCAGGATTCATCTGTGGAGAAAGTGACATAGGTAGAACAATTAACTTTGGGGTAAAAAGAAAAAGGAAGAAAAACCTCTGTGAGGGGTTTGAGTCATACCTCTACAAGTTCTGCCAAAGTGTCGTCTAGCGATTTCAAGAACGACTCAGAAACAAATTGCTCGACCTGTTCAAGAGAGAAAAAAAAAGTCATACAATGTTCACTATTTGTACAACTGCAAAGACAATTGCACTTGTATCAGTGTTATTATTGCTGACCATGTGAAGGAGCTGTCTGAGCATATCCAGAGGGACATGAAACTCTCCAGAGCTGCTTCCAGTGAAAAGAGGAGAGACAGAGAAGCTGGAGCTGATGGTGGAGAAGTAGTAGTCAGGGTCCACAGCACTGCCATCAGGGAGGTATGAGCCTGAGCAGCAGAGAGAGAGAATGTGAAGCTTTTGGACATTTTCTGTTGAGAAGTCAGTGTTCTTTATGGTCAAAGTTCTAAAACTGGAGGTGAATGTACTCTGACTGACTTGTTAGCAATGTTTAGTTTACTGTCTTCAGCTTATTCATGCATGTCCTCAGACCTCACTCTGCAGCCTTTGTTGCTAAGGTTGTTCAGCATTAGAAATGTTTGCTTGTATATTTCAGACTTGTGTCAGGGAGTTTTCTATATCCCATATTTGATGCAAGTGTGCAGACGGACAGCTATTCAGAAAATAGTGGACTCAACAAGATGGAGGGATTAAAGAGCCAGGAGGTAAAATGGCATGTTTCAAAGCAGTAGCACAGGGTGTAGAGTGGACCAGTCCCAGTGTCCACACTCAGACTCATGGACTTCGAGGCATATTCCAATTAAATGCAGAAAAGCTCACATTGCTCACTGTCAATTTGTCAAGTGCATGAGGGCTCTGATGCAGACTTTTCAGCACTGTCATGTGTTCTCTCTGTGAGTCCACATATATGGTCTAAAGAGACTTGCCTATAGTTCATTGCAAAATTAGTGACATAAGAGATAGGTGTTCTAATTTACACATTTATGACTAAACGAGGGTCATTGTGATCTTCTCCTCATGTCTACAAGAATCTGCATGGGCTCCTTCATGGACATCCATGCCCAAAATTTTGAGTATGCTACATGGGCAAAGAAGTGTGTATGTTTGGCATGAGTATGTATGTGTGAAATATGCAGATATTAGACCCTCCAGAAAAACGTGATTATGCGATCGCATGAATTCCCGCACTAATCACCAAAATGTTGCTGATTATGCGGGGGTCAATTATTTCCCAAAAGGCCACATAATCCCCACAAAACAGCGCATAATTCCCGCAAGAATCTCACATTTCCCCGAAAAAAAAAAGAAATTTTCGGGTCCCGCTTGAGTTCACAATTCCCGCATAAAATGAGAAAAATATAACCAATATAAATTGAGTTGTGAGTGAGTTTATGTGACGCCCGGCCTGACTTCATCAGTTCGCGCATTCACACACACACGACAAGGACGAGCTGATGCGGAGCGCGGCGCTCAGAGACGAAAACCAAGAATGGCGAATGATCAAAGATCACATTTACCTATGTATATTTCAGCCAGAGACCGGGCAAAACAGTACCTAGATTCACTGCACGAAAGTGGGGGGAACTTTTTTGCACCCCATGCAACATCATTCTGGAGCACTGAAGAAAATCAACCGTGTTCCAGCACTTCTCCACGACTTCTCCAGGGAGTGTGCTGTGTGGGTGGGTGTGTGTGTGAGTGAAGGAGCGCACCGGGTTGTGTATGCGTGTGTGTGGTTAAACCCCAATTACAATTTCTTAAAAAATGAATAGGAAAGCGTTTTAACCTGATTAAGGGATGTGTGTGTCCTAGTAATAGGATGTAGGAGAAGAATCACCTTTTTTCCCAATTACATATTTCGCATCTTTTTGCATATTTCACAACTATTTGCATACTTTGCAACTTTCCACATTTTCCCTGCTTAAAATGGCATAAAAACCCTGCATATTTATTCACATAATCAAGGATTTTTGCCCGCGTTTTTCTGGAGGGCCTAAGATACAGTATGACCTACTGCATATGTAGGGAACGCCATCCTCCAAGCAGACCACACAAGTAGTAGAAAAACAATAATGTAACTCTTGTTTCTGCAACTGTCTGTGGGTGCATTCACAAGGAAGTATTATCAAGGCTTAATGTGGTTGTCCAATACACGGCAAAATGTACACATCAAGCATGGATGGTGTGGCCAAGAAATCTTCTATGAATTTTATCTTCTAAGTGACAGCATCAGGCTACTCGTATTTGTGGTTATTTATTAAACATTTGTAGAGCTGTTTATATGTTCAGTCAAACATAAGATAAGAAAAGTTGACATAAGAAAGTTGCTAGTAAAACAGTGGAAATCTAAATTTACACCATCAATTTCAGACTGGTACAGCTCATTATCCATGGTTGCTGCCTATGAGCATATTTCTCCCCTCTACAGAGGAGGAAAACATAAATTGAAATGGGATGTCTTCCTACAGCATATATATGGAAACTAAATATGTAACCTTATATGATTTTTTTTCCTTTCTTGTCTTGTCCCTTGTTTTATGTTTTGTCATTTAATGTTGTTTTAATGTTGTCATTTATTGTTGTATTGTTTGTTGTTTCTGTTGTATCTATTTATTGTTGATTTAGTTTTTTTTTTTGAGCATGTATAAGACAAAATAAAAATTACAAGTATCAAAAAAACAAAGTATGCAGTCAGCCTCCAATACAACTCTGGTTGCAAATAACTTCATCAGTGCAAGATAAGTGACCAGTTCTTCATTTTTATACAGCCGGAGGACATGGTGATGCTCCATCCATTTTAGATACAGTATCCCAGACCCAGAATAAAAATGTAGACCTGGAAATGTGCATGCTTTAAAACTTATTGAGCCACTGACATGTACTGAAAGCCAACAGGCCCTACTTCATCTGCTGAAGCACTCACCTTCAAAGTACTGAGCAGATGGATCAGCAGGGGAGCTGGGCGTCAGGCCTGCTCTCTCTGGACTGGCCTAAAAACAAAAGAGAAGCAGCGAAAATAAATGAATCCTCACTTTTAAATGAGTCATTTGGTTTGTCATCTCATCTGCTTAACTTCCACGTGGTTATTACCTGCTGTGACACGCTGGACACGGAGGAGCCTTTACGTTTCAGAGTGTCTCCCTGACACACTGTAAGCAAAGAACTCGGCAAGATGGAACGAAAGTCATTGAAGGATCGTCGGCGGACAGCATCACTATCGTCACCCGAAGACGACACAGGAGCAACCGGCCGAGGAAACAGCTTAGAAAGTAACGACTCATCGGTGTTGCTGTATCGACCAAATGCTCGGGCAACACCCAGCAGGGTGGGTACAGTGTACCTGCACAGGTATTCTGTATAGGAAGCACAGAGTGTAGAAGATAATGATAACTGCGATGACTAGGTAACATATCAGAGAAGCAAGAGATGTGTTATGTTAGTACCTTTATCATGACCCTCTGGACTTTTGCAGATATCTAGCAGGACCTGCATGATGTCCATGATCGCCTCCAGAATCTGATAAAGTTTATTAAGAGTATTTGTGTGAACACACTGACTGCCTAAAACTCTGCCTCATCTCAAAATAAAGACAACCAAAACATGTCAATGAATGCAGTTAGACATATAAATGCATACTGTTACTGACAGAGTATCTAAGGAATAATTTCACTGTGCATTGTCAAAAACAGTCTGCACAGATATCATCACAGCAACCAGACGTTTTGCCTCACAGAGCATTTATTCTTTTGCAACTACAAACCTGTCCTCGTAAGGTCTCATCACATTGGGCGACATCTGAGAGTAACGTTACAAGACAAAAACTGAAGTTCTCTGCAACCGGAAGTGTTTCTGGAAATAATATGAAACAGCATCATAAATAAGACTAGAGCACAACACTGACACAATCAGAATAGCAGTAACATCTCAGTAAACATAAAATACACTGCTACCAACCCCTTCCTTTGCGTTCTGAGCTTTCTTCAATCCACTGGACTTTAGGAAGCCCCTTAAGCAGACCAAGAAGGTACGGGACAATGGCATCTTTGTGCTGTAACACAAGTATTCCATGGCAGGCTAGCATTAGCAAACCAACTACTTTAAATTAGTACAAAAATATAATGAAGTGGAGGGTTGCCATAAGAAGCTTACCTGCAGGTTTGACTCTACTAGAAAAATACCCAGAGCAATTACAGCATCTCTCCTCCTCTCGTCCAGCTGAAACACTCCTCTGAAGTCCACAGGGCACATACATTGTAGCTTCTGGACCTGCAGGGTGAATAAGGCAAACTGTCAACATAATCTGTACTGTCTCCTGACTTTTATAATCTATTTGGATGAGATGATCTTTTTTTCAAAGTAGAGAGTTTTCCTGCCCACAGGGATTAAGCAGACACTGTTTAGTTCCATTAGTCATAATGATTTTGTCAGGATAAATGGGCTATGGCAACCGAGCCAAAAACCTGCTTCTGGCTTTAATTAGCCTCATACTAACAGGCCAGACTAAAGCTCAAAGAGGGATTAACTGCCTTTTAAACACAGAGTTTCTACATGTTTTTATCTGCGACTACGTGCAGAGGATCTTGTTGAAGGATAAGGGAGCACAAAGGGGATTTTCATAAGTCCTCTGGTCACATTTGGCCCAGAAAAATATTAAGATTTAATTTCAACTGTTAAACATCACCTCAGCTCTCACACTTGTCTGTGCCAAAACCACAACAAAAAGCAAAAGCACAGGGGATTGGGGATTTAACCTCAGCAGGCGGTATGCCAAAAATCCACCTGCTGTGCCGCCTTACACACAATCTAATTCTCTCATCAAGAACTGACTTCTGGAAACATTTTAAAGAAAACGTTTGTATGAATTAAACCAACATATTCAAGCAAATAAAGTACAACAGGAGGAGGTTTGTTGCTGACTCACACAAGTCACAATTTTTCTATATTTCTAGCATTTTAGCGGATTAATGTTTACCGCTTTTCAATTATTGAACAAACACAAAAATGAGAGAAAGAATTATTTACAAAACTTATTGATAAAACATATCTATACTATTGTTTTAAAAGTGCATTTGCAAAGTTTTGTTCTTCGTTTTTCCTTAATGTTGATAGCTGAATTCAAAGAATATGTGAGCCTTTCCCCATCATATGTGTCTCAGAGTAGAAGCACTGTCAATACTTTGCTGCTAGCTGAACTTTAACAAGGCATTTAGGTCCTTATGTCGTATATTTTGCCGCATCAGATTGCCAAAACATAGAACCACAGTTAGCTTGTAGTGTAATACCAGTGTTAACTCTGACAGTTCAACATCCCAGTCAATATTTTCCCACTTTCAGAAAGTCCCAGAAAACAGGAGTGTGAGCTGCATTTTTCTCACCACACCTCCTCCAGCATGATGGTTGTGTGAAGAAATAATTCCTTCCACATCCTGGAGATTGAAAAAAAATGCCACACATTTGCTAATGGCAGATATTCATGTGTGGAAATCTCCTGTCACATTTGATATACAAATATGCATTTGGTGGTTATATACTCCTATAATAAAACAAAAATAATTGTAAATAATAATAAAGATAATAAATTGAAAAACAGGAGTAGTAGCTAAAGTACAGTACATAAAAACAATAAATAAAAATTTGGAAAAAAGCCAATAAAATAAAGCGGCTACAAGCCAATCAAAAGCCCGCCTGAATACAAACGTTTTCAGCTGCCTCAAAAGCTTCACAGGAGTCGACCAATCTCAGCGACGGACGGACGGACGGACGGACGGACGGACGGACGGACGGACGGACAGACAGACAATCCAGAGGGAATTTCAAAGTAGAGCTTTGGTGCGAGAATGTGGAAAGCACACCAGGTTTTATGCTTGGTCTGTGGAACAACAAGTAATTTTGGTAGTCTCTGCTTGAGAGACTTTTCAGAGAACAAATTCAATGCACTACTTCAGGTGTGGTGTAACCACACCTGAAGTAGTGCATTAAATTTGTCAATACTTGGTCAATAAAAATACTAATACCGATAATCACAAAAATGTCAAATATTGGCCACAATAATCGGCCAGGCTGATAATCGGTCTATCCTTGTCCCAGAAATTGAGACTTCTCTTCTCTCACTGAACCAATGTTCATTTTCTCCACTGACAAGTCCAATAAAGGTTATTAAAACTATCTGGCTGAGTCTTCAGTGAGTAAAAAGGAGCATTACCTCCTGCATTTCTAAAGTTGAAACCACTTAGCTGGCTTTAATGGTTAAGTTAATGAATTACTGTATATGCCACTAAAATATTATGTATACATTTAGTATGCATATTATTTATGTAATAAATGTGTTTGCTGCAGTTGTCTTAGTGGATATTTATATTTCATTTATTTTGTATTTGATAGCTCTCCAATTGCACACTTTCAAACGTTGACAATTTTGAAAATAACTTATGTTAATTTATGCATCAATTTTGTAACATGAAATATAGTGCAACCTTGAAAAACAGCCAAACGTGTGTCAGATTTTAAACGTTTCAACATGAGACGACAGCAGAAATAAACCAAACTACATTGACCACTCCTCTCACAACTTCCACAAACTGCTTACACAGAAATACAAAGGGCTGATGGCTCATTGATAGCACAGCTCTTTCAGCATAGGGTGTTCTTCCTTTTTAACATTTCCCTATTTTGAATCTCAGTGGTTTTCTAATCACTTCAACTTCTGCCTTTGAAAGTTTTCTTCCTGAACTGCCCAGTGGCTTAAACACCAACTATAAATCCTCACAATCCTGAGTGAGTAGTAGAGTAGTAGCATTATTCCAACAACTTAGGTGACGTTTAGGCTGTGTTTTGGCATCAAGGACTGCTTGTACATAACACTGGTACTGCAGAGAATACACTTTAATTCTGAATGAATTCTTGTCTTGACTTGATTTGTTCCTTCTTTGTTATACATCTCCCTGTCTGCCTGGATTATGAAAAGAATATGTTTTAGATTTATTTCATTTTACACAAAAAACAACTTGTAGTGCTGAACTTTGATCAAACAACTTTGCTGTGTTTTAAAGAGAAAGATGGAGCCACACAACCCTTAGAGCAATGAGCAGCTAAACAAACGTCATCAACGACAGAACATCTCCCCAGAAATTTAGTATCCCTTATGCTAAGGAGGACCGAGTCAAAAATAAAGTTGGACATATTAGGTATTGACAAAATATATCTATATCTGAATCTCAGTAATATACTTTTGTTGTCACTGAGTTTCTATTGTGAGCCATGCATTTTGATTACAGTAAATCTAAACTGTTCTACATCAGATCAACAATTCTACTGTTCAACTTAGCAGTAATTTAATTACTATTAGATAACACAATTTTTAATAATTTGATTTTTTAATCATTTGACACTGAAGCGGTTTCGAACAGTGGTGTATTCACTTCTGTTTACTAATGTGAACCCTCATTTGGCATCAAGTAAGAACAGAATAAAGGATAATTAAAACACCATTACAGTGCTGCTGAAATATTTAATCAGTTTTAGTTTCTCGTATCCCCATTTATATATTAAAAATAAAAAAGTCTATTCACTTTAAGGAGAAAGTCGTAGCCATTTGGGAAGTGATGGCAGATAGCTTCCATTTCAGGGAAGATTAACTAACGGCTAAAAACAGCTAACGTTAGCCGATGTTCGCTATCTTTAAACTCTGTTGCAAATGCTGCTGGGTCGCACCGTTAAGTGTTTAAATGATATAATTTCATATACTGGCAAAGTGAAGTGGTGGTAACTGTCTTTTCGGATTCAAAACACTGGACAAACCTGCACACAAGTACAGGACGGGCCTCACAGTCAAACACTCTTGACAGGTATTAGCTTGTCGCTGCTTGCTAGATATACGGTTACCTTTTCTATCGGAGCCTGCCGGTGAGCTGCCAGAGACCGAGCCAAAGACAAGACGGTGTTGAAGTAAAACCCTCTGCTACCTCCTCCATTCAGAGACATGTTTAACGACGCCTTGGCAGCGCTACACAAACACAAGCATCTTCTGTCATTCGTCCACACTGCTAGCTACACTGACAACTACGGCGGCCGCATGGTCCAAAAAAGCGCAAAGCAAGGTCACAGTCTGTACTAGGTACTAGTACACTGTCTGCCCTTTCAATGCAACATCCCAAGATCAATACAAGTGTTAAATCTTAAAGTTCAAATTTAATGCTAAAGCAGACAGGTAGCGAGTGCAGCGACTTTAAAACAGTTGTAATATGTGTCTGTCCACATAATCTAATCAATGACACTGTAAAATATATGAGGGGGCATTTAGTTGCCTTTTCTTCTTTTGCGGTCTTTCTTCAAACCAAATTTTAGGATCTGATTTATTTAGCTTAATACAGTTTAAAATGTGAAAATATTTAATGCATTTTTTAATCAAATTGCTTAATTTTGTTCCAGATTAAGCAAAAAATGTTAAATTAAATAAAAATGTACTGTAGATGGACATTTTGGATTATTTTTTCTAATAACTATGACTGTTGGTGTGTTTATTGTTACTACATGTGGATTCACTTTAAGGCAAAGGACGAAAGATACTAGAAAATACCCACGTTTAAGATTTAATAAAATAAAGCTGCAGTCTGTAATGATTTCTATTTAAAGCTGCTGTCCGGAGTTTGAATCGCAGCGTCTCCCAAAACACTGTTGGTCCCACCCTCCCTCCCTCTGATTTCGCCCCTTTATTTGTGCACGCGCGCAGTACGTGAGAGAAGTGCCCGGAGTGCTGCAGCATCTCGCCTGTTTTGCTGTTTTCCCCTCTTCTACATTTAGTACATTTAGTAAATAATAAAGGAATTACGTTAGAATGCTGTATTGAGTCTAACTTGTCCTAATACCAAAATAACATGAATCTGCTAGGACGAACTAGTAAAGTTTCAATATGTGATTACACTCGTGTATCCCTCTCGATGACGTTGTTTATCAAACTTAGTGCATTTACGCGTGTATATGTGTTACATTGTTTATTTATTTCTATCTAGAGTTCAGAATTGCATGACTCCTCTGACGAAGAGTATGTCCCAGACGCCCCAACATCTTCCTCCAGAGGTCGGGCATCTAAACGAAGCCGTCAGGCGGGCTATGGAGGCCGTGGTCGGGGAGCGAGGCGAGCACCCCGACCACGGCATCTAAACGAAGCCGTCAGGCGGGCTATGGAGGCCGTGGTCGGGGAGCGACGTGAGCACCCCGAGCCAAAAAACGTCCTGCAGTCTCTTGGCCTGACAAGCCGTGGGATTGGTAACTTTTCTGGAAGTTGCTGATCCCTGATGCTCTCTCCTCCACAAGCAAAACAAATGTGCGCGCGGTTGCGTAGTGCGTAGCTCGCCCACCTCTGCATGGGCTTGCTTGCTGTGCGCGTAACCGTTGATTGACAGCATGACAAAGCGGAAGCTCGAACTTGATTGGTCGGCAGCAACCGGCGCTTTTTGGAATAACATGGGGGTCTATGAGAGGAAGGCGGAGCTCAGGAATAAATTTTCATATCGCGTTATACTAACTTTATATTATAGTATCGAACTAGACTAACACATTTAAGCTTTGTTAAAAAATGATACATAAATTGAAAACAAACGGAAACTCCGGACAGCAGCTTTAAGCATGCTAAAGAATTTAGCATTGGACTTGAAGAGCTCCTGCACTTAAGGTGTTTCAATTTTAGATTATCTTTAATATTTACTGTGCACCTTCACTTGGGTTCTATAATCTGTGCCCGAACAGAGGTATGCCCTTTGGATTGCTGTTTCCGACATAACATTTGTAGGAATCAGAGGGTGTGGCTCTTTTCAGTAAAAGAAACTAAACTGTAGGTTACAAACAGAAAAAAAAACTAGCTTGGGAGACTGCAGTTAATTTTTGCACATCCTGTCATGGAAATCTCTGCCCATCAATCCATTACTTATACACCACTTAATCCTCTGTAAGGTTGCGGGGGAGCTGGAGCCAGCTGACTTGGGACCCCGTAAATTTCGTTCCACTTCACGATTGTGTCCCACTTGTTGTTGATTCTTGACAAAAAATTAAAATTTTATATCTTTATGTTTGAAGCCTGAAATGTGGCGAAAGTTTGAAAAGTTCAAGGGGGCCGAATACTTTTGCAAGGCACTGTATATATATATATATATATATATGTATGTCAGGGTAGAGACTGCGATTTGGTAGAATTGGAGTTTCTACCAGTAGAGTTTGCGATTGTAATCTCTACCAGTAGAGATGGAACTTTAAATCTGACCCCTGCCCTGACCCTAACCTTAAAAGTCTAACCTTAGCCCTGACAAATCTCTACTGGTAGAATTGGAGTTTCTACTGGTAGAGACTCCAATCGCAATCTCTACGGGTAGAAACTCCAACTCTACCAAATCGCAGTCTCTACCATGACATATATATGAAGAGTTCATTTGCAAAAAACGGATAATCCGTTTTGATAAATTGTCAGAAAACCTTATATTTTATTGTTTACTTGAGATAACATCAATCAAACTGAAGATTTGACTCAGTAGAAAAATACATGACAAAATATAGAATAAATATACTATTAGTGTTATTATTATTATCTAAAGTAAACAATAAAAATGAGATTTCTGAAAATTTATAAAACGGAGTTACCTGTTTTTGCAAATGAACTCTTCATATATATATATATATATATATATATATATATAAAACCGGCACCTTAAAGCTTAATTTAAGTTTGCTGCTATTCACATGGACAAATGAAAGACTTTGTAAAGGAAAGTTCTGTGGTCAGATGAAACTAAAACTGGCCTATTCAGCCACAATAACCAGAGAAGATAAGGCCCCTACCCTCAAGAACACCAAACCTACTGTCAAGCACGTAGTGGTTATTATTCTCATGCCACTTTCTTAAGGCATCTCATTCACATTAGAGGAGAAAAACACAATCAGCTGTCCTAAGGTCAATGTCAAGAGACTGTTCTCTTCAATGAATGTCTTGAAATCAAAAGCTTTTAGATCATCATATTCTCACTTCTACTTCCTACTACTTACATGCAGAAAGATCCTGGGAAGGCTGGGACATGAATCAGAGATCAAGCTGCAAGGCTAAAGTGCTAACCATCAGCCCTGTCCTTTACTTCTCTGTATGATAATTTGCTCTTGTGTTTACTCATTTTTAGAAAAACAAGGTGTCAGATAAATGTTTAAAGAAACTGAGCTCTCTGAGCTGTTGCGGACTTGCCAGAAAAATTGAAATACTCAAGTAAAATATAAGAGTAAACAGCAGGGTGACAGCTGAAATGAACACGACAACATTAACAGTCTGATCCATGTTTATTTGTGAGCATACATATTGGAATTAATTAGACTGAAGGCACAATATGTAGTTTTAACTACTGACAGAATTCTCATCTGTTAATATGAAACCCCCATTTAAATAACTGTGACATGTCTGCTAGGTGAGGTTAAATATGAAGCTGAAAAAGGCAACTCACCGTAAACACTGTGTGTCCTACACAAAGATTGTGTGTTAAGCAAAACAATTAATTGCACTGCATGTAAACATGCCGGATTTGCAAGCTAAAAAGTTCAGTCTAAGACACGGCATTATATATATTTAAGAGCAGCAGTTGGCACATTGGGTTGTCAGTTGACATAAAAAGTAAAGGAAATTAATACATCGTTAAAAATTAAAAAAAGAGAATCCGCACTAAAAGTTAAGCCACTTGTCATCCATGGAATGAGATGGAAGGCACTGTTAACGGAGTTTCCCCAACAAGTATGTCCACACCGCAAAGGCAGTTTAAAAGTTAGAAGCAGAAAAACGGTCACAATAATCAGAGAGGATACGAGTCACTCAGAAATGCCGCCTGGAATAAACATCTGGAAGTGTGTGTGCAACTGAGTGGGTCATTATAATCTGTAGTGAGGAACATTCAATCATTCTTAATCTCAAAATATCTCAAAATGAATCACAATAATACATAGGCACTTTTTATGGCGTCACTCTCGGAAGATAATTTTAAAAATCTCTGCAACTTAAAAGTGAACCTTTTTCACACCAACTGCATTTTTATGGATGTACAATTTTGTCAGTCCTAATTTAAGGCATTTATTGTACCTGTGAATATTAATTATTTCATCCGGTAGCATATGAAATAACAGTTTTTAATCTCTCTGAATAGTTGCAATAAAATAGAGTTTTAAAATGTTTGATTTCTGGTATTATTTGCCTTTTTCAAGTATAATTTCTTTGTCTATACTTTCTAAATCACATTATGTTGGGTCAGGGCATTGGTTTCTCTTTGATTAAGTATATACAGCATTAGTTTGTGCTGACAGCGCTCCCATTTTTCTTGTCGAGCAGGTCTAAATAAATGCCCTTTCCCTGAGCTCTGAAAGAATCTTCCCCATCTCTCTCCAAAGGAAAAACGGCAACAGTAAGCAGCGATTCTGCAACCTGGAGCTTTTTTATGCAGATAATGCTTCTGCTTGTAATTGCTGTCCTATAAATAAAATCAAAAACATACCAATCCCTATCTTTCTTTCTGTCTTTCTGATAAACGTCTTGGAGGTAGATATTAGAACCGATAAGTAGGTTTTAGGGAGATTGGCTTTGGACAAGGCCTCGTTAGTAAAAAGGACGGCCCGTCCCAAGGCTCCTGCTCATGTAGCACCGAGGGGCTGCTTCAGTCCGTCTTCCAAACAATGTTCAGCACCTTCACAACCTCCTCATAGATGATGAAGACTATTGCCACGTCCATACACACTCGACCCAGTCGAGGCACAGTACCCTTGTAGAACCTGAAGACGAAAGAGAAAATGCTGCTTCAAGGCAATAACAGTCATCAGAAGTGATAAATTAGCCACTTAGAAATGTTACTCAAAATCACAGCAAGAACTGAGCTTGAAAACTGATTGACTGATTTAACAGGCATGTTATCTTTTAAAAAATTATCAAAATTCCACCACTTATACGCCAGCAACTGTAAAAGCAGATAGAGGCGTCAAATTTTGTACTATCAGACAATTTACAATTACTCCTCTGTGACTTGCCCTTAAATCTAAGCCTAAAATCGTGATTTCTTAAAAATCCCTTTATTTGACGTGTTGTTAAAAAATGATTCCAACATATATAAACTACATCCTCTAAAAATCAAAAAAATTTGGTGTTCATCAGGGAGACCGTGAAGTCATTGTTGACTGAAGCATGCCGCCAGTCATGACAAAAATTCATGGATCTGTCAGCTAAAGTCAGCTGAACTGCAGGCTGTGTATGGGTCATTCCAGAATTAGAGGACATTTTACGTCCCACCCATTAAATTTCAAATAATCCATGTACAAAATACTAAAACATGCAGTTATGTGAATGCACTTGTCCTGAGACCAAATCTAAAAAAAAAATAGGAGAAAAGAATGTTTGAACATATTTTTAAAATAACAAATAATTGTGGAGTTCCCCCTAAAAAGCCATTTTCCTGAAACAAACATCTACAAAATCTAAGTAAATCCAAGAAAATCAACTTTCTTTGGTCTGTCTTTCATTTTAATCGTGTCGTTCGGCACAGACGACACTTCTGAGTTCTCTCTCCTTCTAGAATCTGCTCTGACTCCTCATGATATTAATCAGCAAGCCCAACCAAGTCAATCAGCACTTTGTCCACAAAGTAGCACAAAGCTCAATGATTAACACATACCATGCCTGATAAGTCCATACAATAACTACAATGCTATTTCCCAAAATGTAAAACTATACTTCACACTCACTAGAATTAATAAAGATGGTTTCCTTCCAGTGTCTAGTTGTCTCCCACAGTTTAAAAATATTCATTTATTATGAAGACTGTGTCGATATGATCAGGTTCTTTTCAGATACACTGAGCTGCAAACTCTTATACGACTAAGTCTCTAAATCATCACTCTGTCGCCATTAAACACATCAAGCTGCACATGAACTTACGCCATCGGTCCCTCATGTCTCATGATCTTGACGGCACAGTCCAATGTGTTTTTGTACTTATGAGCTTCAAGGCCCTGTAGAATCACATACATATGTACAATTAGCCATAAAGTTGTGGGTCAGATTACCAGTGGAACATGTTGCTGAACTCACCTGCATTCTGGTCTTAATAACGTCGAGAGGAGTGTTTCCGAACACGCTGGCAGCACCGGCGACAGCTCCAAACAGTCCAGTTATCAAAGGGTTAATGGTTTTGTTGGGGTCGTCGCCTTAAAACACAACACAAGCGGGATTTTTTTTTAGGGCTGCATTTTTGGTTGCAAGTGGTAATTTGAAGGTAATATTTGCTCTCGTACCTTTATACCAGTTCCTCAGTGAAGTCATGACGTAGAAGCGGATAGCCTGGTTGGAGCCTTGTTTCAGTACAGTAGCTGTTAAACCCTGGTAGGTCCCCTTTAGTCCTGCACATACATTCGGATTAGTATACCACAGTCTCCTAATTCATTACTGAAAATGTCCAGAGAAACTCCTGTAGTGGAGAAGATGGAACAGTGGGTGGCAGCATTACGTCTTACCTTCAGCTCTAATGATCTCCCTCACCCCATGGAAGAAGCCCTTGTACTTTGGATTTGCTGATGTCTGATCGTGGATGAACTTCACCTGCAATGGCATAATAACAGTGATTATGGAATGGATTGAATGCAGAATCCAATAAATTTGAAGGCTGCGTGTTCAAACCAGAATAAGAGCATAATCTTTTGTGGAAATACTACTGAGGTCATGGAATTTTACCTTAGTTTATCAATCAATCTGACTCCTAATTTATGTTCATTAGGTGACAGATTCCAATAAAAAAACACTTGAATTTTTGATAGTTATAACAGCAGGTGTGATTAGAGTCTCCACAATTACCATTACTAGAAATTGCAGCTTCTGTGTCAAATCTCAGGAGAAATTTTCTTAAAAATATCTACTTCTGTAACTGTGAAACAATTAGAAGGTGTTCTAACTGCTGTGTTGCAACATAAAAAAAAAAAATTTACTTTTGATTGACATGGAAGCACAACAGATTTGTAACTTGTTACCTTCACTGTCTCCATAGGACAGACTACAAACACGGCCTCTGCCACTCCAGCTCCAAGGCCACAGAAGAATCCTCGCTTGCTGTCCAGTTTACCGGTCTCATCACGCATCTTATTACTGAGAAACTCAAACACCCCAAATCTGCAAAAGTGACAGCGAATAAAAAAGATTAATGACTTGAAATAGAAAATAATGATCTGCACCCTGATGAAATCTTCACAAGCTGCAACTAGTAAATGAGCGGCTTTGCAAATCGTGCCTGCTTCTGAATTCAACAAAAATTGTGTGTATGATGTTCACAAAGCAACCATCACACATCAGACATTCCAGAGTCTGTTTGGGAGGACAGGAACTAGAAACTGTCCCTGAATTCTGATATCTTGGTGAGACTCTTGGCTCCACCCCGTGTTTCCAGAGTCACATTAAAATACAGTGAAATTCAACCTGAAAAATATTAAACAAATTAGACCTTTCATAACATATGGTGCTGCTAGAATGTTTCTACATTCCGTGATATTATCACACATTGAATACTGCGTACCATGTTGGTCGTTAACCGGTGTAAATACATGCAAGATTACAGAATAGTTTTTTTTAAAAAAATCGTTAAAAGCATTCGACAGAAAACCAATGTCATATCATGTCTGAGAGGATCACAACCTATTGAGCTTTGAGAATTTAAAATTTTTTAAATGTGCTTGTTTGATCTACAAGGTGTTCCATTGACTCGCTCCGCCCCCCATGTCTGACTTCATGAAAAGAAGGACTCACAGCGGTCTCAGGACCAGAGCCTCCTCTAGAGGGGACCGTGAGGTCCCAAACAGTAAAACAGCCTTTGGACAAAATTCTCTTTCTGTAAAGGCCAATAAGATCTGGAACAGTCTTCCACTCTCCATAACGGAGTGTCCCATATTATCAACTTTCAAATTTCACCTAAAACAGTGACTGAAAGTGAACCGATCCTGTGACCGTTGACCTGTAACTTCTTTGTGTACACTTTGTAATGTCCTTTTATTGCGACCTACTGTCTTTATATTAAAACCGAAAATCCTATGTTTTATTGTATGTTTAATTGCTATGTTTTCTTTGTGTACTTTTTGCAAAGAGCTTTTATTGTGACTTATTGTTTTATGTATCACTGTTGTGTCTTTTTTTCTTTGGGACTGCAGATGTAAATTAGCATTGTGCTATAATCCGGGGACACCCTGGACAGGTCGCCAGTCTGTTGCAGGGCTTAAATAAAATAAAACTAGTGGGTTTAAGTGCTCAGTTATAAGCCATTAGGCTCTCCTCTGCTTCTCCATGTCTCAAACCATCTCAGCTGGGTTTAGATTGGGTGGTGATGCAGTGCACCATCACTCTGCTTCCTGGTCAGACAGTCCTTACAGATCCAAGAGGTGTTTTTGGCTCATTATTCTGCTGAAAAACCGAGACGGTTTCGCTATAGATGGCGTCACTCTGCAGGATGCCATAGTAGACATGCTGGTTACCGCGAATTCTAAATAAATGAAACAATGTCTGTCACACATGCATTTGACATTAATTCATCTTCTCCGTGTCTCATAAAAACAAAGCAGCTTCAAAATTCTCACAGCGTCAGACCAAAGTCCAGATTTTCGACTAGTCCTGTGTTTCTGGGTCTCAGCAGTTCTTCTTCTGGGACTCAAAAAGAAGTGTTTTATTTGCAACACTTTGAACATGAACTACAGGAAGCACTGATGTGGCCTCTAATCTGACCAGCTGTTCACTGTTAACTACTCCGCCAAGGAACGCAGCGGAGTTATGTGATGATGGGCACTGGTTTGTCCGTCCGTCTGTCTGTTAGCTACATTACTCAAAAACAGAATAACGGATTGGATAAAATTTTCAAGGAAGGTCAAAAATGACACAAGGACCAACTGATTAGATTTGGCAGTGATGCGGTTTATAGTCTGGATCCACCGATTTGTTAGGGATTTCTGTATCATTACGACATAGGGTAAGTATGACTACAAGTGAACACAAAAAAAATCATATTGATCACATGATTGTGATCCTACTACAAATCAACCTCTGTGGACCATGAATTTTTTAAAGATTTTATCCGTCGGAAATCATACAACAACTGAGCAGCATTGGCAGAGTGCTGTGCTCTCTGAGTGTTCTTCTTGTTTCTTATTTGATGTTTATGGAGGACACTTCTGGACTGACCTTCATGTCTTACAGTAATGAGATGTTGTTTCTCTTTGCTTTGGATAGTAGTTGAACAGGACTGTTTTCTGTTAACCAGCTCTACCTTAACTCCATACAACTGGTGTTCCCATGAAGAAGAAAGAAACTTGAGCTATTCAACTTCAAGAATCCATTCCAAATAACGACTTCATGAAGCTTGTTGTGGGAGCCTAAATGCGTTTAAGTTCATGTTTAATGGTTAAAGTGCGGTAACTTGAGTTATGGGAACAGTGGGTGTGGATAGGTAGTCAGCTGTCAGGCATGGAGAGGGGAGCCACGCAGTTTTTTTGACCTATGTTTCTTTTCTTTTGATTGCCTTGGAATATTTTCTGGGTTTTGGAATAAGAAGAATTGTTTTTGTACACTGTATTTTTTTGGTTTGGAATTTTAAGTAAACCGTACAACTTTCAGAAGTGGTCTACTAGATTTTTTTGGCCGGAATGTGGTTTGTAGGGAGGAAAATTTTCAGAGCATCAAGCTGTCAGCTTCTTTAATTGGAACCTACACTTGATATATTATATTACATTGACAAATACATGCTTGTATGTGTGTCAGTTTGCAGTGTTACAATACCTGACAGCTGCTTTAGGTATGGAGCCGTAGAGCAGCGAGCTCAGACCTCTGTACAGACCTCTCACCCCATGACCGTTTACCGTCTGCTTCACGCAATCGACTGTCGCAGAAACAGAAAGGAGGACGATTGATAGCAGGTGTTATCTTCACAAGTGATATGAGTGAAGAGGCAAATGTTACACTCACAAGTTTCATAATTAACCAAATAGTTCAGATTACATAAAAAAACAGATTTTAAGCATCAACCCACCGATGCCTCTGTATTTGGGAGGATTGGCTTTCTCATCGAGCTGCAGTTGTGTTTTAACATACTCTGTTGGGAAGGTGATGCAGATCTCTATACCTCCTGCAATTCCACCTGAAATAACAGAAAAACATTCCATAAAGAACAGACTAGTATAAACAGAAGAGCCTAAAAAAATTCACATGAGAACGTTTTATCTGTCAAGCCCACACAAGTGCATTTCAGGGAGAAAGAAAGATTAATTTGCAAAACTTCATCAACACACCAAGCAGACACAATAGTTTGCGGATTGTAAACATACAGTTAGAGAGTTATCAGAATACTGCATGTCCTGTTTAGCCACAATCTGTAAAAACACAAAGATTAGTTGGATTTCAACTTCCTGACAGCTCTTGAATGTGAGAGAAATTGCCAAAAATGGGCTTAAACTTTGGATGTCTCATTGGAATCTTGCCAAAATACAGTGTTTACAGTAAACAGATCCTGTAAAAATAAATAATGTAATGATGTCAAATAATTCCATCAAAATTCCTTTATCCTACATGTTTCTTTTTAAAAATTTCTACAGACAGTCTGAAAAAAACAAAACAAAGAAAAAAGCACTGCACACCTTGGCACAAGTGGAAATGCATAAATGACTCATCTGCAGCCAACAGTCATTTGTCAGAAACACAGGGACTTTGTGGTTGAAGTGAACTGAACTGCAGGTTGCGATAACACAGAACAGAGAGGAAAAAAAAAATATGAAGGCAAATTAAAAATGCAAGTAGTGAAATATCTGTAGCACATGGAGCCACAATTTGTTCCCCAGTATTCAAAACACCTGTGGGTACGTGACAAAATATTATACACCATGATTCCATGTGTTTAAAATTTTTGTTGCATTTTTTCAGATCATTTTGAAGATGCATGGCAGTCTATAACAGTGTCATATTACACAGAAGACATTTATGAAATCCTCTAGGAAAGACTTTATGTTACAGTGAAACATGTGAAAACGGTCACAGGGGTCACAGGGTCACAGGGCAAAACAAACAATCCAACAAACCAAAAAAAATTATTAAACAACAAAAAAAATAAAACAAAAAACTTGCTTTTACTTCAAGATGTGGGTGAGGAAAAATACAGTTTCTATGTAAAAGCAAGTTGGTAAAGTTTCGAAAGCACTGCTGAACGCTTGCTCTTTGTAGTTCTGGCCAGTATAGACCAGTTCCACCTTAAATACCCGGCTGTCACACATCTGCCGTTCAACAGCAAACATGCAGCCTGCAGCTGATTGGCTCGGCTGATCTCAGAGTGATTCCACTGCTGATACTCCCCTTGGCCCTGTTCCAAGTCAAGGGGGTGTGTTGCCTCCAGAGCACAAACTGTTCATCACATTACTGCACAACAACATGGATTTAGGAGGCTGACAGCAGTCCCATTCCTCTAATGCACTCAGAACTGACAAGTTCACATAAAATGTGGCAAAGGAAACAGTCAAAACTTTCAGTGCAACAGTTGAAACAGGTTCTCAGCAGTTTAACACCAAGCTGTACAAAGAAATTCCTGGATTCAATGAAGGCCTTCAGCAGAGAGGGTGAGTTCCAAAGCGACATTTTGGCAGCAGCGTGTGCTGTAGCTTGAATCCATCCTCACACAATATAAAAAGGGGCTTTTGTTGTTGCTTTAACATTCATTCTTTCCACCAAAGTGTCATGCAGAGAAATCCAACACAGCAGCAGTAGCTCTGGTCTGCACACAGACAAACAAGTCATCCTGCTTGTGCATAAACAATCCCAAGATTACAGCTTCACAAACCTCTGTTTTCACTAAAACATCAAATGAAGTTCAGCCAGCGCCAACAGTGGTGGTTACGACACACCCAGGCATTTCTTTGGTTAGATGCCGGCTATAAAGCTGCAGCCAGACCTACAAATTAAGCTTGAGTCAAAAACACACACAGTCCACATCATTATCGGAGAACGAGTCTCTGTGCAGTACCTGCAGCACGTTCCTGTGTTCACGCTGGAAAAAGACACAGAACCAGCTTAGCTGGTCCAACGTGTATGGAGAGACTTAAACAAGAATTCAGAATTCCTTTTAAAGATACACTGTAAAACAAATCCCACACAAAAACAATAAAAAAAAATGTAAAAATAACAGCACATCTTTAAAATGAATATAGTAAAACAGTGTAATTTTATGGTTACACATTGTACAAGCACACAAACAAGGAAAGCGCAGTGCAGCACTCTGCCAAGGCTGCTCAGTCTTTGTATTATTTCCAGCGGATAGGTCCTGATAAGTCCATAGCGGTGGATTTGTAGTAGGACTGCAATCATGTGATCATCAGCAGGCCGCTGACGTTGTGTTCACTTGTAGTCATAGTTACAGTGACACCGTGCCGCTATCTCACAATGATGCAGAAATCTTTAACAAATCCGTGGATCCTGACTATAAGCCGTATCACTGGCAAAATCTAAACACTAGGTCCTTGTGTCATTTCTGACCTTCCTTGAAAAATTCATCCAAATCCGTTTTGAGTAATGTTGCAAACAGATAGACTAACAGACGGACAAATGCTCGTCACATAACTATTTCTAAATATACAGATTTTTGGATTCGGAAGTTATGCATGTTTAGTTTTTCCCCATTGTTTTCTGATTACCATGTAAAGGAATACTTCCTTCATGTAATTTTACAAAATACTATCTGCAATTTGACAAAATATAGAAATTATGTAAACTAACAGTTAAAAACTTTATTTTTTACAGTATACTTGCAGCAATAACACACAGTTCAACAAAATTTGTCTGTGGTTCTGAGACTCAATTACAAACGGCTGTCGAATCTGTCTCTGACATCAGTGGACTGGTACTGATCTTCCTATTAACCCTCACCTCTATCAGGGTCCACAAGGTGCAGTGAAGGTGACTGTAGGCAAACTCTCCACAGACAAGTTTAATGAATGTAAAGTCAAAGATATTATTCAGTGGAAAACAGAGAGGGGGTAAAGAATGCGTGTGCTCCGATTTAGAGCCTTCCTGAGCTGAATTTCTAGCAGGCGTGTTGTAATCCTGCTGAATGTGAGTGCAGGCTGACGGAGCAATGTGCTTCGTCATTGTGGCTCATGAACATGGAGGGCCTCTGAGCACACAGTTTAGGGGCAGTATGTCAGTAGAAAACAGCCACTGAACTGCAGATAGTGATGTGCAGAAAGTTACAGGAATCAGCTAGGCTTTACGTTTGAACTTTAACATTCAAACATGACTAACAGCTCAGTAAACGTAGAATCTCCGAGCAAGCTGTTGATGTTGCAATGTGACCAGTAATGATTGTCCTGCAGTACACAGAGTTCTGTGAAGTTTGATCATCTGTCACTGATTGACTAATGGTAGAAAATCATCTTAGTTGTGTGTTTTTCAAAGAAGAAAAAGCATTTGTGCTAAAGCCTACTGTCCTTTTAGCTGAGTAACAGGTTTTACTGCTGTAGGCTCAGTCCAGCCAGTAATAAATGGTCCGGACACTTGTAGAGAAGGTCAGTCATGGATTTCCACTTAATGCCATAAATGAAGGGGACAAAGTCCAAAGCCCTGCTTTAAAATATATGTCAGCGTTTATCTGAAGCTAATATGATAGGTTCTAGGTGCTGACTGATGAACGGATCTGACTGTCAACAATTTTGTGATTTTAAAAAAAATAAAGTTGAAGTGCTATTTTGGCACTGATGAGGTTGCCCCTCTCAGCCAGTAGTCATCCCTCTGAGGTGTCGAAAAAGGTCCCACTCACAATACTTTCTGATTGGTTACATATCAACAGTAATAACCTATCAACACTAAACTATGAATATTTAAAAGTTGACATTATTGAAACATAAACAAACAAAGCATTCTATGAAGTTCTGTGTTGGACCTTGTGTTATTTTGGTTTTGCATAACTGGACTCTTTTTCACAGCACTGGTTGTAGAATGGTCTGCTGCATCTCATTATTGTCTTTTATGGAGAGAAAGTGCTCTGGCTTGTTTGTATTTCTTTAAACCAATCACCATAATCTTGTTCAGTGCCAAGCCCAAGATGTAGTAACGTTGGTTCTGCAAGGGGAACTGTGTTGTTGGAACATTCGCAAACAGGAAGGCGAGAAAAAGAATAATCTGCTGAGAAAAAAACAAGTGGGCTGCCTTACTGAACGAACCAAATTTTTGGTGAAACTTGCAGCAAAGTTTTAATGTGTAGGTTGCTGCACTGGGGTTGTTGTTTCGTAAAGTAAACTGGCTTTTATCCCTTATCGAATCATTGACTATTAATAATTTATATCTGCATCAGTTGACACCTAATATGTTCACACATTACTAACTTTTTTAGCATGAAATTCCCTCATTGTTTTACCTGCTGGAGATCAGGAACAGGAAGATACACTACAGCAAGTAAAACTAGTTTTCATGTTCCCACATCTCTACAACTGTCTTCTGTCTAGTGTCTCTCCCTATGTATTTTATATCACTACGATTGTAGGATGAATGCTGCTGAGGCCACATTGTGGTATAAGCAGCTGGAAACACAAACAAGCTAACAGGATATTCAGTTATTTGACTACGCACACATCATGGATACTACGTACTACGTACCTGGCAGGTGTCTGCTCATTTATTTCTGTTTTCTGTCAAACTTGATTGGACGAACACTTCGCTTAAGGGTTGTCTGCTCCCAAATTTTAAACAAGATCAACATGGCTGCTTGGATAATGTCTTTATATTACAAAAATAGTTCCCTGAAATGTGTTTCTGAAAACGTGTGGTGAGAAATAGGCCATCTAGCTGCTGAATCTGTCTTTTTCCAGGTTAGTTTATAAGTTTTTCCGGAGCATTCAGTTACGAGTCCTCTCCGAGTCCTCTCCTGAAAGAGGCCTGGACTTCAACTTTATGTAAATACCTTGTCCCTTCAATGAATTCTGCAAGTGTAAACCTAGTATTTCAAGTAGACTGCTGTATCGGTGGTGTCTGCTGAGAATGTGAACATCAACACCGGAGGATAATCAAGTCTTGGTTGTATTCTATGCATGCACACGATTGTCCTTGTAGAGTAATCACTATGTTGACACAACTTCTGGGCTACACAAACTTGAAGGGTATAATCAGTATAACAAAAGCTAAAGTTTTATCTATTTATTCCATGCATACGCACTACTTACCAGGCAGGCAAACTATTGTAATTAAATACATACACTGCCCTTGATATATACTTTGAGTATGGGAGGATCCATGCCACGCAAATTTCATCATCTCTCCAAGTCCTCAAGAGTCAGCATGATGACTACACGATAAAGGCAAATACTTTACAGTGCTGTGTATGTGTGGAATACAAAGATCTGACCTACTGTCTGTCTGGAACAGAATCCTCCAAGTGGACTAGAAAAGCTGTATAATAGAACAACTATGTGTCTGTGGTGTTTGCAACTGCACAAGACTATAATCCAGGCCTCAGACTGCAGCCTACAGTAAATAAGACTAACAATTATTACTCTGTCAAGGAACGCGTCAGTTATGCGACGATCAGCGTTGGTTTGTCTGTCTGTTAGCAACAACACTCAACAACGGAATAACAGATTTGGATGCAATTTTCAGGGAAGGTCAGAAATAACACAAGAACCAGCTGATTAGATTTTGGCAGTGATGTGGATAATAGTCAGGAACCACAGACTTGTTAAAGAGTTCTGCATCATTGTGAGATAGCGGCACGGCGTCACTGTAACGATAAATCATTGTAAACGATTGCGATCCTACTATTAATCGACTGCTGCAGACTCATCAGGACTTATCCATGGGATATAATACCAGGAACAATTGATTAAACTATATATATATATATATATATATATATATATATATATATATATATATATAAAATGTTGCATTTCTGACAGTCATATGGGGAAATGAACAGCCTTGGCAGAGTACTGTGTTGTCTGAGTGCTTTTCTCGTTGATAATGGATTGATGATCAGTGTATGAATTGTCAGAAAATATGCCCTGTTGCTTGCATTAAATTGTTACAGCTTAATTTGGGTTGACCAACAAGGAACTTTCACCAAATGTTAAGTTTACTGCAACAGAAAAGTAGTTTTGGTGTTTCAAACAGGGGGCCTCAGTGACAGATGTTTTCCCCGGACCCTGGAGACCTCTGCTCCAGTCCTGCTCCCTCTGCAGACAGAACTTCACTACAAAAACTTAGAAACTTCTCGCAGCTCCTCTGCTCGGTCATTCTCAAACTTTCTTACCTGCCAGGATGGCCTTTCCCGGGTGTGTAAGTTTGGCTTTCCCCGCCGGAGCTGCAGCGGCCAAAGACTGCGGTCTGTGGAACGGACTCACAAATCTATTCTGCCCAGACATGACTGCGATGCCCTGGCCTAACTTTTTCTTTTCTGTCGCTCTCGGTATCCACAGTCAGTCCGTGTTCACCTCGTCATGCAGTCTGGGCGCTGAGTGCAGCAGCCGCGGGGCCAACACGCAGGGACAGGGGGGAGCTGCCGACCATTGGACTTTAGGAGTGGACCCGGAGCTGATAATGATGTCTGTGTACTTTTGACAGTGAAGTTCCCTCCGCGGTACACGCAGCCTGATAACGTCGAGTCAGTGTTCAGTTAAGGCGGGGCAGGACGTGACACTCTTCCCCGACACGGGGAAACGCCATGTTTGTCACAAACTGTTAAGGAGGACCGGAGGAGTATGCAGTGTGAAGCTGCGCCTGTCGAGGGCGCTGTTTGTCTCTCAGTTACACCGAACACTTTCGAGAAGTACAGCCATGGCCATAAGTTTGGACACAGCATGACTTACTATGTCTGTTTTGATGTCTATTACAGAACATAACTAATATTTTTTGACAGCACCAGTTTAATTAGTCAACAAATCAACAAGGGATATAATATTATCAATAAATTCCAACAATTGGAACAACTTTGTTCCCAAAACATAATATTAGAAGAAAATAACAAAAAATGCAGTACTTTCACAACACCGAACTCTTTTGATGTTTTTTTTAAATATGAAACTTAATATAGTTCTCAGGAGTTGTGTACTGTATTGTAAGTGACAATTTTGTGGTATTTTCTAAGATTCACAAGCGTCATGGTACTTGTGTCCAAACTTATGGCCATGGCTGTATAATAAAAAAAAAAGTTAGATTTGTAGTGGATTTTTGTTTGACCAACAAGTTTCTTCTGACTCAGAATGGCACAAACAAGTGACAAAAGGCAGTAAGACCCTTTATATTATAGATATCTTGACCTATAGAGGAGGTAGATATAAATTGCAGAGGGCAAAATGCATTTCTTTGCCATTGTAAAGCACCTTGAATTACTCAGAATTACTCATATCCTTCAAATTGTTGCATTTTTCTTTTGAAAAAGAAAAGAAAATGCAGCTTCTGTCTTATTTTCATTGGTTCTGGTAATTTCTATTCTGATACACTAACACTGGGAACAGATGATGCACTGGTTCTCTAGTCAGATGCATGTCAAGATTAAAACCGAAGATCACACAGAGAGCTTGTTATAAGGGTCCATCACTGAGAGAATTGCACACTGTATCTGCTTACAAGATGGGGAGGACTTTGAAGTGTTAGCCAAGTGTGTTCAGGTTCAAGTAGCCACAGTGCAAGCATCATCAAAAAGTACCAGAGACTCAACCTTGAAAAGTCTGGCAAGGACGGTAGAGACCTTAAAGAATCCAAGGATCAGTAGTAAGATCAAAACATCAGGCAGCATGAAGCATTTTAGATGTACATTCTGTCTTGTTAATCTGACAACAGCTGAGCATCTTTCCTGTCTGAATGAACATCCTGTTCACTTTAATGTAAGTCATGCCAGCGACCATGATACGATTAAGTAAGATAAACTTTTTTGATCCCTTATCAGAGAAACAGACATGTTACAGCAGTTAGATACATGGAAAAAGTAAGACCAGAAATGCAAAATGTACAATAAAACAAACAAACAAAAAATACTGAGACATAATGAAATCTGCACTACTCAGTCACACCATTATGACCACTGACAGGTGAAGTGACGGACATCGATCATCTTGTTAGAATGTAATTAATGCAAGGTTCTGCTGGAAAACCTTGAGTCTTGACATGTATCACCCACATAAACATTGCAGGTCAAGTAACCCCCTACCCTGCATGGCAACAGTGGTCTTTGATGCCAGTTGCCACCCTCAACAGGACAATGCACCCCGACACACTGCAAAAATTGCTCAGGAGTGGCACGGAGAACATGACAGAGCTAAGGTATTCACCCGGGTTCCACACTCCCAGATCTGAATCTTATTGAGCATCTGTGAGATGTACCAGGATAAGCCTGATCGAGGTAGATCCCACTCTGCAACCCGTAGGACCCACAGAATTCACTGCCACCATCACAGTGCCACAGGACGTCCCCAGAGATCCTGTGTCCATGAACCACTGGGTCAGAGGAGTTTTAGCAGCATGAAGGAGACCAACACAATATTAGGCAAGTGGTCATAATGTTATACCTGATCGGTGTATGTACACCTTTCACATGTACAGATGACACATGATGAAAATACATATAAATTTCAACAGGTGTCACATGATGGATCATGCATTAAATTGTAGGACACATATGCTGAACAGATTGTTACTTTTATACAGCATTGTGCCACATTTCTGTTGCTGCCTTCAAAAAGTTATCAAGAGAAAAGACCAGTGCATATGAAGAGCTGTTAGAAAACAGTGTTACATTTTCTTGTTGATTAGGAAGAGCTATTTGGAGGTAAATAGTGTTGCATAAATATTGTTGCATTTCAAGGCAATAAAGAGAAAAATGTGTGCACTGGAAGAAGAATAAAGGGATGAAAGGGGTTACATAATGAAAAACTGCACCTGAAGGGTTGTGAAGACAAAACAGTGTTACATTCCATTAATGCACTTGATAAAGTTGTAAGGAGAACTGGGTTACATGATGGTACTACATTTGGAAAGCTATAAGGAGAACAGTGTTAAAATATGTAGTTACACAGGAGTAGCACTGTTAGTCATGGACATGTTAAACAGTCTGTCTGCAGAAGGAACAAAGGACCAATGGCAACATTCCTTCTTGCATTGTGGATGCAGTAGTCTGTTGCTGAAGGAGCTGCTTCACACAGTTTCACACAGGGGGTGATGTCCATGATGGATGTCAGCTTGGCTAGCATCCTCCTCAATGGAGTCCAGAGGGCAGTGTTGGACAGAGCTGGACCTTCTGGTCAACATCCACTGAAAACTACTGCATAGATGATTGCTAATGCAACCACAGTTTCATATAAGGTTTTCAACAATGAACTTGTAACATTTCACTGTCAATGCAGCACCAATCTGAACTGAAAATTCACATTAAATAACAGGCACGAACAAGCAACTGCTGACTTGTGTGTGTGTGTGTGTGTGTGTGTGTGTGTGTGTGTGTGTGTGTGTGTG
Organism: Acanthochromis polyacanthus; assembly: GCF_021347895.1. Taxonomy (NCBI): domain Eukaryota; kingdom Metazoa; phylum Chordata; class Actinopteri; family Pomacentridae; genus Acanthochromis; species Acanthochromis polyacanthus. The sequence goes on from NC_067130.1 coordinate 21,546,539, forward strand.
TGTGTGTGTGTGTGTGTGTGTGTGTGTGTGTACTTGTACTTGCTACATGGTGAGTACCATTTTCTGCATTTAACTATCAAAGTGAGGACATTTTTACAAAGTGAGGACATTTTGGCCGGTCCTCACTTTGAAACAGCCATGTTTGAGGGTGAAGACTTGTTTTTAGAGAACAGGTATGAATTGAGGTTTGGTTAGGGTTAGGGTAAGGATTAAGTTTAGGCAATCAGTTGTGATGGTTAAGGTTAGGGTAAGGCTCTAGGAAATGCATTACGCCTATGGATGTCCTCACTAAGACAGAAGTACAAACATGTGTGTGTGTGTGTGTGTGTGTGTGTGTGTGTGTGTGTGTGTGTGTGTGTGTGTGTGTGTGTGTGTGTGTGTGTGTGTGTGTGTGTGTGTGTGTGTGTGTGTGTGTGATTTGCTGAAGAATTTTTCCAAGCTTCAGCATCAATGTTAGTCCAAAACATCACAGAGAGAAAAGACAAAGATGTGTGCCAAAATCACAAAACACCTTTCTAACTCACTTGGCACTAGAATTAAAAAAAATATTAGGCTAAAAAATTAATTAACTATAATAACAAAACTTTACTGCCGTAAAAACGGCAGTAAGCCCATTTATCAGTTATAGAGACTGATGGAGTTAATACAGTAGAACATGTCACATTGTGTATTTTTCTTCACACCAGACGGGTGAGCTGTCACACCAGAGTCACAGTTTATCAGTTGCAGGTAAATATGTTGTCACAGCTGTCCTCAGTTTTCACTGTTTTTTGGGGGTTTTTTTTAGAAATGAACTGGGCTATTTTTGTTTTTTAGTACATCATTATGTACTATACATCACTTGGTGTATTTTTTAATCTAGTGTAAATGACCTGCTTGAGTGCAGCGGCTCAGTCAATCACTGCAGTGGGTTTTTCTAAAAGAAGTCATTAGGAACATTAATGGAAAAGTGACCTCTGTCTGACAAGATGGCATCATTTTAATGGAGGGATGATGTAGCAACGATGCAAATCCGATGTCTAAAAGGGCTTTGATCAATTTCATTTGACCAGTAGGTTTCTTCTAGCTGAAAATGGCATGAGTAAGTAATAGCGTGCGTGCCAGTGTGTTGAACATTAAACATATCCAGAATATTTGATTGGTAATATGAGAGTCATGTCGAGGGGTATCCAGTAGTTTGAACCAAAAATAACAAAACCTTTTCTGTGGTTGTGGTAATATAACAGTGAGACTTTTTGAGTAAAGACAACATTTGAAATGTTGTCGACTCGTCTCTGTATCTAAATTAAACCGTCGTGGCTATAAATCCAGGTGGGATTATTCTCTCACATCGACTCTCTGCTGGCGCTTCTCAGTGACACCGCGCATGCTCCGTAGTAGTCTCCTTCATCGTGCCCTGTCCCCGTTATATTGAGCACTAAGCTAGGCTAACTGTCAATCTGCTCCGCAGCATCACACTCCAGGGACGTTCCGGGCTTTGCACACTCCCTTTGCAGACACCTTAGCTCCTTTGGTAAGTAGCCTTTTGTTTATTCTTCTTAAAAAAAGCTTACTGCTGAGCTCTGTAATACTTGTGCAATTATCCTTTTACGTTACTTTTCTATCCAAGGTTAGCTGGATTCCTAGCTAGCGTGTTTTAGCGATTGAGCTAACGGTGTGTGTTATGTAATGATGTTTAGCCTTGTAATGCACAGTTTAATCCCAGGATGATAGGTTTCCTGTGATACAGGGTATAGCTATAGAGCTGTAACGCAACTTTAGGAGCTGGGTTCAGTGTATGTGACTGTATGAGGGTGTGTGTGCGTGTTTAGGGGCAGTCTGACGATTATGAGCTTTAACTAACTAGTCTCTCAGTTGTATCATTTTGTTGCTAGTTAGCCAGCTAGCTGTCAAGCCCCCACACCTCTTTCAGTGGCCCATCTGTTGTCCTTTGTCCCAGAGTGGAGATGCAGCACCAGCTCTTTGTTAACAGCTGCAAAAACCAGCACTGTTTTACCGTTTTTTCTTTTTCAGTTAATGTGAACCAGCCGACCATACGTAAAGAATGCGGATTTAACTGCCATATCTCCAAAGATGAAGCATGTAGCCCCTTTTTCGATGCAGCCATGAGCTCAGATTTATTACCTAGAAAGCATGAGGGCCTTTTGTTCTGCTGCTGGTGCACCTGCCCCCTAAGCTGCTCCATGTGTGTCTGTGCACACTTGTGCAAATGTACAGAATGAAATTTATTTTTATTCGTGGCACTTCTTACTAGAACTTTGTAGTTTCTTAATTTAGTCATGATACAGAGCTCATTTGTTGTTAGCTTCCCAGCAGCCTCTTAAGGAACAGCTTGTTCTCTTCTGCTGGACCTCACTGGCAGAGATGGAGCTAAGGGGTGTCCAGGGGTGGCCATGACCTCCTCAGACTAAAGTGTCGTCCCCACACAACATAGAAGTGTTGTTAGAGGGCCACACGTGTAGAACTGGCATTACATCCAGTGACTAGTATTTTTCTGGCAGAACCATCTTGTTGAAGCATTGCCCTACAGCTGTTGTTCTGACACAGGTGCATTTTAACCTTCCACCTTGTGCAGTTTCTGGGTGTTTATTCTACTGTCAACCTATTTCTCACAGGAAATGTGAAGGCTACATAGCCTACGTACGTTTCAGAGCTGTTGCAGGGGCCAGTCAATTTCAGTTTTCCCTGTGTTATAGATCTGCAATATTTTCTATAAACTACTAAGAACACGTCATTTAGCAACACTGTTGTGTGATGCTGTTGTAGAAATGCTCATTAACCTTCTGAACCCACTACAGTTTCTGTGGTTTTATTTGATGAAATATCACAGTTTTAAGTTGAGCTGTTGTAAAGTTTTCTGACAGAATGACATGTCACAGAACAGCTCTTGATGGACCATTGGAAAATTGGAAACCTGATAATTCTTTTTTTTTGTGGCTTTGACAAATTGTGTTTTAATTACATTTAAAAAAAAAAAAAAAAAAAAGATGACATGCCTTTATAACCCATGGATTGGCTTTGGAGTTCAGATGGTTAACAGCGCCACCACCCCTATTCAGTCACAGTAGTAGTCAGAAAATGTTAACACCGATTTGAAGCAATTCAAAGATTTCATGTTATTGCCACTGAAAAGTGTGTATGCCATGTAAAATTGATTTGCTTTTATATTTAAGTTAAGAAAAAGTTTGTGCTTGTCTGTGTTAAAGTGTATGTGATTTACGTTTAGCAAACAATTAAAATAAAACGTAAAGAGACATTGTCCTACCCAAATGTGAGTAATGATCTCAGCCCGGACACCCCGTTGAAAACTGGCTGCGCTGCCGTTTACGCTGCCGTTTAATCGTGTCACAGATACTTGCATTGTTTGGACAAAACTGCTGTGACTTCTGTTAACTGCTCATTCACAGTTAATTTTGCTGCTAGTGTACCATCATGGATGATGCAAATGGAAAACTCTTCATACATTGCAATGATGAATGCTAACTCCTTTGTAAAATAGTGAAATATTCTGTTTCTTTGTGAAATCTGTGACTCAACATTAAAGTTAGACTTTATCTTCTGCAGCACAATGGCCGTCCCCCCATCATACTCAGACCTGGGCAAGGCTGCCAAGGATATATTCAGCAAGGGCTATGGTGAGTACTATTTTAGCCCCAGGAGTAAATTATTAACTGTAAGGAATTCCTGAAATATACTGCTTGTTCAAATCTGCTGACTAAATGTGAGACTTTTATCCACTGTACTACAAATGGTTGAAACTCACTGATGAAAACAAAAGAAACAGTTCAGCAGATATCGAATCCAGTAGCTATCTTTGAAAAAGTAGATATGACATGTCTGAACTGGCATCCAGAGGGTAGGTGTTACTTTTTGTAATGTTTTGAAGATGCAATATGGACAATTCAAAAGATACGAAACACAGTGTCTGTTTACAGTATATGCACATGTATTGCAGTAAATAAAATTTAAATAAAAAAGCAAGGGAAAAATCTGACAAATCAAATTACTTCATCACATAGATGGAAAATATATGTAAAAAAAATCAAATATTATTATCAATCAGTTCTTCTGGTTAATTTGCAGGATGATTGCTATTAGAGGGACATCTATTGAGGGCCAGCGATTTGTCAACCAAATGATGGCTTGTTTGACATCGAATTGGCAGCTATATTGATCAAATAATGTTATTGATGTTATTATTTTTCTCCAAGCAAGAATTCCAAAATAATACATTGTTCTAGATTCTCTGAATAAGAATATGTAGCTTTTCTTTTTTTTGTCATGAATAACTGATGAGGTTTGAGGTTTTGATGCAGATCTTTTGAATTTTAGTAAATGGACTTATTTACTTTCTTGCTCATCCCTCATACATGGTTTCAGCCAGCTAGCTTAGCTTAGCATGAAGACAAGTGTACAAATCTGCATCAAAGTCTTCAGAGCATCTTCTAGACACAAAATAAGAATAAAATTGTTCTCAATTGCTGACATGTGCTTATTAATAGAAACTACAATTTTCCTATGTTCCCAAAACGCCTCACATACAGGCAGTCATGCTCTATGCTGTGCATAGAGAATTCTCTAGTTTCCACACAGTTTTTGCAGAGCAGCAGCTCAGGCAGGTTTGAGACCAAAGAATAGATTTAAACTTTTAAGTAAGGAAGAAGAAACTAGGTGATTTTATCTGCAGGGGCTGGGTTGTAGGAGCAGAGCATTTTCAACATCTTTATCACAGTCGATCATGTTAATTTATTTGACAGAAGCCAAGTGTGTGTTTAGTACTTGAGTCATTCTCTTCACATTTAACCTAAATTCTGGAATCCTACAGGCTTTGGTGTTGTGAAGCTGGACCTCAAGACCAAGTCGCAAAGCGGAGTGGTGAGAGTACCCTTTTCTTTTTACCTGCCGTTCCTATAAGTCCATATGTCCCGCCTTGCACTTTCCTGCTGCTCTCTAAACCCCCAAATTGTACTGCGTGTAGCACATTCCAACTAAAGCCCCTTTCAGACATCCCCTCTGTTCCGACAGTAACAGACCATGTCAGCTTCATGTCTGACTGAGCACCCTGCTCACTTTTCTGTAAAAGTTGCAATGGCAATCCTCCTAGGTCAGGCCTTGTAGCATTTAACTTTCAATTTCATAAGTCTGAATTGCTCCCAGCTTCATCAATGGAAATGAATGGAAACGACTGTCTTAATCACTTTGCTCTACAATTTCCTAATCTTCTCAGCTGCAAACTTAATTTATCCATAATGATAAAACTTTACTACAATTAAAAATAGACACTAGCAGCTTATATTAATGATACTCACTTATATGGAATGTGATCCAAGTTTTATTTATTCCGTCAACAGGCACTATAATTGCTTGAAGGAGTTTTTCCTCTCAGTTTAAAAAATGCTTGCTATATCGGATGACGGCAGGTGAACTTTCTTTGACCTCAGACAGGTGAGCTGTCACACACAAAAATATCAAACATCGGCTCTGTCCGTCACTGAACGAAGCAGTGGTGAACAGTAATGTAGAAGAGACCGAAGTTTGAATGCTGTCACTTAAATGGTGCAGTGAGGCCAGCAATGTTACAGATCCCATGTCTGAAAATGGCTAACGACAGCAGAATAATCACACTTGTTACGCTCCTGCTGTACCTCGGAGCCTGAAGGTTTCTAGGTGCTGACCTGCTTGGAGAAACGCGACAGGCCTCCAGTTGTCTGTGTGGCCTGTCAGTGTCTCTTCTGCCTTTCCTAACCCTGCTCTGTCTCCATGCTGCTGCCCTGGACTGCTCTCATGTAGATGGTAAGATCAGTGTCAGAGCCCGATGCTCTGCCTGTCTGTGTCAGTGCAAAGAGATAATAATCCATGGCTTTCTGTCCCGTTCGTTACACCTCACCCTCTGCTTAGTTGCACATGTTTTTCTGTAAATATTATAGTTGAATTGTTTTTCATTTTCATAATTGTCATTTCTGCAGCATGGAAATCTGTGCAGTTTCTGTCACATCACTCTCACGTTTCCTTGTGATTGTCATTTCTTTGTGGTCTTTGAGTTGGTCTCACTCATTAATTTTTGGTTGCATTTTTATCATCAATCAATCAAGCTTTTGGTTTTGACTAATCAGTTCATCTTTCTTGTAATTAATGTTGCAAAATAGAGAAATATTTCTGTGACTGTTTCCTAAAGTCTAAAAATTCTGATTTTAAATCTGGTGTGTAGTGTTTGTTTACAGGCCAAACTAGTTACTGAAATAAAAGCCCAGCCTCATATCATAGAAACAGCTCTCAAATTAATGAGCAACTTTTCAGCTACTAATATGTGAAATCAGAAGTTATACGTGCTTGAGTTGTTTTGTAATTAACATAGTTTTTACGGGAGTTTATCATGTGACATTAGCATCAACCTGAATACATGCAATTTTTTTCTGGTTCAAAAAACTAAATTCAGTGTCTGTTATTTTCATGCAGATCAATACAGAAAGTGTCTTTTGGTTCTGTATGTTCCTCAGTTTAAGACATTAACTCTGGTTGTATGATGCTCACATTTGGACTGCAACTACCAATTAGTTTCATTATTGGGTAATTTATTACTTTCTTGAAAATATCAACTAGTTCCTCACAAAGCCCAAGATGTTACTTTGATAGATAGCTGGTTAGTTTACTATGATAGAAGAGAAAACAAACCAGAAAATAAGAAAATTTGAGAAGCTCTTCAAATTGGTAAATTGATGACATTTATCCATATACTGTAGGAGCAAATATCTCAATAAGTGCTAGATGGATTTCTGTGAAATTCTGGACAAACATTCGTGTAACTTCTCTTATTCAGTAACTATGTCAAAATCATGTTGAAGGGGTGCCCGTATAGCTCATCGGGTTAAGCAGGCGATTCATGTACAGGGCTGGTCTCCGACGCAGAGGCCCGGGTTCGATTCCTGCCTGCAGCCCTTTGCTGCATGTCTTCCCCCTACTCTTCTCCCCATTTCCTGTCACTCTTCACTGCAACTATCAAAAAAAAAAAAAAATCATGTCGAAGGATTGGCTCAAAAATTGGTGCCTAGACAGTGTTTACTGTTTCCTTCAATGCCACTATGTGATAAGTTAATTATTTTATTGAACACATTCATGGTCGTCAGAGGATGAACTCTAAGAACTTGCATTTCCCACTACTTCGACTTTTTCATCCAGCAGCACCAGCAATTCAAAACTTGAACTTTTCCACTACCTAATTTATGAAAATACCTGCAAAGGTCATTATATCCTGCCCGCCTCAGCTGCACTTTGCTTTTAGAGCTACAGTTTACAGTTTCATTTTGCAGACGCTTTTATCCAAATCAACATACATCTGAGAGTAGATGCAAGAGGTAGGTAGGTGGCCCTTATGTCTAAGAGTCCTGACTGAACTATTGCACCGTCATCAGGATTTAGAACCACTGATCTCCAGTGCCAAAGTCAGGGATGTTAATTACTGGTAAGTAAGGCCCACAAAATGATTTCATGGGGTTCCTTGTAGTTGCAGATTTTCAGTCTAGTTTTAATGTGGATTTAATAATGCTGCCTGGCAAAGGGACTGCAGCTGCTGTATGGAAAGTTGAAGATTCATAGTTTAATTTGCAGATACTCAGTGTTTGTGTCTGTGTGTTTTTTTTTAAACACACTCTCTAATACTGCAACGGTGACATTTTAGATGCTGTCCTGGTTGTATTCATGAGGTTTATCATTCTTATTTTCTGTCCATTTTCTGTCGATGTCTCGTGTTACTGGTGTCCTGCATGGATTCCTGTTAGCGGCTGTCTGCTCATCTCAATGTAACTTTAATGTAACTGTACTTGTCTTTCTTTTTGAAATGAATAACTAAGTTTGCTTGCAGCTCTTGTCAAGTTCTTTTCATCCCCTCTGTTCTTTATTAGTGATGCTTTGTCCATGGAAAGTCTGTGACTTTTGCTTCGCACTGATTTTCTCTCTGCTGTCAGGAGTTCAACACATCTGGCTCCAGCAACACAGACACGGGGAAGGCCTCAGGAAACCTGGAGACCAAATACAAGATGAAGGAGCTGGGCCTGAGCGTCAACCAGAAGTGGAACACAGACAACACGCTGGCTACTGAGGTCACTGTGGAGGACCAGGTGTGTGCTGGGGCTTTAAAATCTGATCACAGTTCAGTGTGTGAGTCCCTCAAACTGTTGACACTAAATTTTATTCTCCTTCCAGCTGGCTCAGGGGCTGAAGGTGGCTCTGGATACCTCTTTTGTACCAAACACAGGGTGAGACTACAGTTATTTGTTTAAATGTCTGATACTGTGCACTGTGGGGTTATAAGAAATATTTTGTTATAAGTTTAAACTTTGGGTCAGGCCTGGTTGAATCAAGTTTTCAATGTCTTTTTGTTCACTCAGTTAGTAATTAGCTGCCACTTCCTCCTACAGCCTATAAAGGATCAGAAATAAATTCTGCCCATTTTGAATCATACTTCATTACATTTGTTATATTTAACCTAAGCCAAATTTTGCTTTGTTTATCACTATCCATTTTAGGAAATATTCTTGCAATATACAATATTTTCTTCATTGCTGAGTCTCTAAAAATGATCAAACCAACAATAGGTGAGTTTATTTCTCAATTTTTAGAATTGTTTTTGATTTGGAAAAGCAAAAACTGTAAAACAAATACACAGAATAAAAAACACAGGCAACAGATTAAGCTTATACAGTTCACATGGTCACAATCATGAAGTTTTTGTTGCCGATGGCTGTCAGAAAAATATTTGAGATTAACAATTTAATTGTCTTGTTCTGATCATTTTATTCATCTGTTAGTTTTAGATTAGTGATATTATCACTTTTGAATACCACCTCTGCTGGAGATTCAACAAACACCTTCTCCAAGTTATTGGATTCTCTTTTTTCATTTGGCTTACAACCAAAACGTTCCCATGTTACGTTAATGTCAGTCGATGGTCATCAAAATGCAGTCGGATGAATATTAAATATTAAACACCTTGAGGTAAACATGACATTATAGCAGCAAAACAAACAGTGGAAAATGATGGTGAAACATTCCTGTTAGTCTCATCCAGCTATTTCACACAGATGAATAGAAATGATTATATTACTTAACTGCATTCAGCTCAAAGAATTCTGACAAGTCTAGTCTACATACAAAACTGCTTTGTGTTCAGGGAAACATGTCAAGTTTTCTGTTAATCAAGAAGTCAAATTTCATGGTTCGCCATTTTTGCAAGACTACCAGGAAAAGCACTCCCAGAGCGCAGCACTGTGCTAAGGCCACTCAGTTGTATAATTTCTGATGGATAAGTTCCAAAACATCCTCAGCCGTCGATTTGTAATTTGATCGCAATCATGTGATTGTCAGCAGGCAGCTGATGTAGTTACAATGACCTCATGACCTTATCTTGCAGTGATACAGAAATCTTTAACAAATCCATGCATCCAGACTCATCACTGCTAAAATCGAATCACTTCATCCTTGTATCATTTCAGACCACCTCTGAAAATTTCATCCAAATCCATTAGTCCGTTTTTGAGTAATGTTGTGAACAAACAGACAAACATATGCCGATCATCACCTAACTCCGCCGTGTTCCCTGGCGGAGTAATAAGCTAAACAATTAAAAACACAATTAAATAAAAAGAAAAGAAGTTTCTTGCAGCCTCCAAAAGTAATCCAGTTTTTGCATGGCACGTGGTATTTACTCTGTAGAAGGAAGAAATAACCGTAAATAACGGCTGTTATTCTTCCCTTTTGTATAATATCTGTATTCATTTACAATAACTGTTTTCGTCCAATATAATCAGTACACAGTTTTAAAGAACATGCCAATCTCTCAGTATCATATGCTGCTCTTATGCTTGTTATCTGCTCTACTTTTGCTGCCGATTCCTCATCAAACCGTTTGTTCTGTGTCTTAGTATTTCGCTGCTCCGTCTGTGGCCGCAGACTATTGATTCTCCTGAAGGTGTAAACCACTAAAAAGTGGCCTCAGTAATTTCCCATAACAGATGCTCACAAGAGAATGTTACCTATACAGGATATTCACATTTGGTGTTGTCTAGTGAGTATTTAGAGAAGCAGGAAGGTGTTGGTGGTGTTGAGTGAGTGGTACTGAAAGGATATGTTCCCTCATTCATGTGTGTTTAATAGACAACATATTTGCTTTTGGCTCTTTCATTGATTGAACAGCAGAAATGTAGACTGTCACTACTAAGCCGACCTGTTTTTCAGGAAGAAGAGCGGCAAGCTGAAGACTGGCTACAAGCGTGACTACGTGAACCTGGGCTGTGACGTGGACTTCGAGGGTCCCATCATCCACGCTACTGCTGTGTTGGGCTATGAAGGCTGGTTGGCCGGCTACCAGATGGCCTTCGACACGGCCAAATCCAAACTGGCCCAGAACAACTTCGCCCTCGGATACAGGGCTGGAGACTTCCAGCTTCACACCAACGTGTGAGTGATTTACTGAAGTCTTTAGAGACAAGTCATCTTGGTAACCCTTCCAGACAGAGACACAACTCTAATTTTAACTGCATGTATAGAATCACTAGTCAAATCAAATAACACAGTGTTTGGTGACCCTAAAATTACACACATCTTCTGGTAAACACACATCTCTGCTGTTACAGAACTCTCCCACAGATTTCTGTTCAGATTCCATCCATCCATCCATCCATTATCTATACACAACTTAATCCTCATTAGGGTTGCATGGGGGGGCGGCATATAGACAAACAATCACACTCACATTCACACCTATTGACAATTTAGAATCACCAATTAACCTCAGCATCTTTTTGGACTGTGGGAGGAAGCTGGAGAAACCCGGAAAAAACCCACGCATGCACAGGGAGAACATGCTAACTCCATGTAGAAAGATCCCAGGCCCCAAGCTGGGATGCAAACCAGGTATCTTCTAGCTGCAAGGCAGCAGTGCTAACCACCAATCCACTGTGCAGCCCGTCTGTTCACATTCAGTTTACTAAATATGTTTTATGAGAAGTCCAGATGCCTCGATCTCTGTTGCTCTCAAAACATACATTTTAAAATCTCTCTCCTTCAAGTGTTGGAGCGTTATCACATGAGACGCCATCAAAATGGTGACTCTCACACGAGGAGGACAGTATGAACAGTTTAAACTCTGGGCCAGGTATTCTATACAGCATTTAAGTCCTACGCTGCAGCTTTTCCTGTGTGCTAATTGCAATGTTCCAAATCATGATTTCATTTTGAAGTCAAGTAATCGTTCAACCCTCTGTGGCTGCAACCAGTTTTGGCTCCTTAAAACTGTCATTTCTGCTTGTTTCCTACTGCCTCTGTTTGTACGTGTCCACTCTTTATTTAGAGGTTTCTAAAAATGTGTATTCATTTTTAAAAGACCAGCAGAAGAGAATAGAAAAATCTAAAGTATAAACATTAAAACAGACATAAAAGGAAACAAAAATTGAGACATTATCTCAAAATTGTGACTCATCTCATACTTACAAGCTTTAACATCAATATACACCCCCTGTCAAAAGTTTTAGTACGCTTTCTCATTCAAATAAAGTAGAACCTGTCCTACAACTTTTGACAGGGGGTGTATCTACCAAATTTGGTACACATATGCAGCACATCAGGCTGAACAAAAAAGTCAGTGACAGCCACATTCCAAACCCAACAGGAAGTGAGCTATTTTGCATTGAATGTCAGATTTTGCCCATTTTTCATTTTTTTCTAGAGCAAACTCCTCCTAGGGGGAAACTTCAATTCACCTCAAATTCGGCCAGTACATACAGGAGGCCTTAATGATCCAAAGTTATTAAAATCTTTTTCCACAGTCAAAGGGCGTGTCCGTGGCGGCCTCTGGAATTTTGATCCTTCGCCATGAAATTTCAAATGCTGTGTAAATGCCCTGAACATGCTCCAATCTGCCTGAAACTTTACATGTATGATCAGAGTCCTGTCCTGATCACATCCATATGATGAAATACACCCCCTGTCAAAAGTTGTAGGACAGGTTCTACTTTATTTGAATGAGACAGTGTCCTAAAACTTTTGACAGGGGGTGTATGTGTTTTATTTCTGAGGTATTTTGGAGAATGTCACTGAAAGGTCTTTTTGTGGGAACAGATTAGTTTTCACAAGAGGTACAAAATATAATGTTGCCAGTAATTCACTTAGTCACACTTTTGGCTGTAATGTGAGCCCAGTATTTTACCCTGTATTTGTTTACTTGTGAAAAAATGAAGTCTGCCAAATTACCTATTAATACTTCCTTTTTGCTGTGTCCTGTTGGATACACTGGAAAATATCAATGAATTATTTTGATAATGATGAAGATATGATAAAAACCTGATGATTTTCAGGCAACTTCTGACTGTCCAAGTGCTTGCACAGTCAGTCTATTCATTATTTTTTAGCTGTGATATCTTTTCTCGGGCTGCACAGTGACTTGGTGGCTAGTACTGTCACTTCACAGCTAGAAGATCCCTGGTTCGCATCCTGTCCTGGACCTGGGATCTTTCTACATGGAGTTTCCATGTTCTCCCTGTGCATGCGTGGGTTTTCTCCGGGTACTCCGGCTTCCTCCCACAGTCTAAAAACATGCTGAGGTTAACTGATTACTCAAAATTGCCCGTAGGTGTGAATGCGAGTGTGATTGTGTGTCTGTATATGTACCCTGCGACAGACTGGCGACTTGTCCAGGATGTACCCTGCCTTCGCCCGAGTCAGCTGGGATAGACTCCAGCCCCCCATGACCCTAGTGAGGATTAAGCGGGGTATAGATGATGGATGGATATCTTTTCTCTTCAAAATGTTTTAGCTTTTGTGAATTCAATTCTCTTCTTTATTATTAATTTCAAATATCAGGGCTCAGTCAAAACATCACTGTGGATGAATGCATTTCCACTTTCTGTGCACATAAATGAATCTGTGTTTTTTCTATCTCAGTAATGACGGCACTGAGTTTGGTGGCTCCATCTACCAGAAGGTGAATGATGAGCTGGAGACGGCGGTCACTCTGGCATGGACCGCTGGCAGCAACAACACCCGCTTCGGCATCGCCGCCAAATACAAACTGGACAAAGATGCCTCTCTGTCTGTAAGTGTAAGCAGCACTACTATTGAAGCCAATTCCGTTGTGTTGTCGTGTCGTTGTGTTTCACATGTTGTTTCACCCCACAGGCCAAAGTGAACAATGCCAGTCTGATTGGAGTCGGCTACACCCAGAGCCTTCGGCCAGGTAGGCTCCTGTCCAACCCACTGTTCTCATCCACGCAAATACTTAATTTAGAGTCACACAACCACATCTGGTTAATTAAAAACTTGGGCTGAAAGCTCACGAAGCTACTGAGAGAATTTCTAAACATGTCATCAAATACTGTCTGCATGTTGATATTTTTTGTTCCTTTTGTCAACATAATTCTACACATAGAACTTGTTTTATCCAGAAATGGCCATGAAATTGTCTTTTCCAGTCTTTGAAGGTGATTATCTAATCAGCAGTTAATAAAAGATAGAGTTTGCTCTGCAAACAGCTCCACTGTCCACATGGTGGAAGTCATGATTGTTATTACCCCATTAAAAGTAGTTGTTCTTCCTGCTGAATAACCTGATTTTCTAATTCAAGGAGCTTAAAATGGTGAAAAATGATGATCAGCGTTTTTCAAAGCCCAAAATGACAAATGTCTGATTTTTCAGTTGACTGTCTTAAGCCCTATTTGCGCGGGAGTAGTATTACCTGGGGACCTCTGGTGATTTGTAATAATTGCCAAGGAGGTCAGTGATCTTAATCCCGTGAGAATGCACCATGTCAGTAATTTGTATTGTAATAATTCCCCCGAAAATTACCTACTATATTTTGCCAAACACCGACGTCCTGGGATAATACTAGTCCTGTGCGAATCTCCATCTCAGTGATTGGGGGGTATTTTAGTTGTTGTTGTTTTTTATTGTGCGTATTTTTCTACATCTTTCTCGGTTGAATTATGGAGGCTGCGGTGGAAATTATTGACAGCATTTAGGAGCAAATACAGGAGTAGGCTGATACATAACAGGCCTAAGGAGCATTCACAGAACTGGCAAAATAAGATCCACCAGAAGAGGGGAATTTGGGAAGATATTGAGATGGATGACATGCATAGCAGCATGCGTTAAGCATATCATTCAACAGGCTGAATCCAAATGCCCTGACGGCCCGTAATCCTGACAGCGCTGCCCGCTGTTCTTAAGTTGCTGCTGTGACATGTTTACTGTTGCCATGACAACTACATACCACGTTAAAAGTGGTCATTTTAACCCGAGCCACAAGCTTTCCATGAACCTAACCTAGTGGTTTTGGTGCCTAAACCTAACGAAACAATAACAATAGTGCTGTTACAACATAGGTTTGTAATGTATTTAAAGTTCAGTCACGGGGGACTTCCAGCAAGATGGCGCAGAGAGAGGCTGAATAGTTCTGAGCTCCTCTAAGTCGGTTAAAATAGCTCCACTAAAACTACCTAACTCAATATACAAATATACGAAATTTAGTAATGAGTGGAGATAGTAGAAAAAGCCGCAAAAATAACAAGAAAACAACACGGGAACAGAGAGCAATGGAAGAAGTCCCCGAACGCAACCGAGCTGAACCTGGCGACATGATGGTGGGGAAAGTTGACCAGGACCACGCTGAGGCCCTCCGGACTGGGCTAGCAAACATTAGCCGAGACATAAAAGACCTCCATCAAAATCTCCACAATGAACTACAAACATTAAAGAATGATATAAAAAGGGAAATGAAACAAGAATTGAACTTGCTCCGAGAAGATATTGACAGCAAGCTCAGAGAGAGTAACGGAGAACTACAAGAACAAAAGACAAAGCTAACTGAAGCTCAGGGCCGTGTAGCGGAACTGGAGGAGTGGAATACCAAGGCTAACAAAGCGCTGCTGCATCTGCTCAACCCGGACCGGTCATATGCAAAACAAAATAACTGACTTGGAGGCGAGATCACGAAGAAATAATATCCGCATATTCAGTCTACCAGAAGAAGCAGAAGGAAGCTCTTTTTTTATTTTTTCTTAATTTGTTTATTGAAACATTTATCATTACTTGCATGACAATTACACATATGTGTTTTGTTTTTTTTAAACCACAAACAAACAAACAACAGCAAATTAACAATGCAAAGCAACCCCCCTACCCCCCCACAGGTCTTCCATGTCTAAACAGTCATTCCAATTCTAACATTCATCTTAAGGTAAGAGTACAGCTAGGTTCACATAAAATAAAATAAATAAATTTAAAAAAGAAGAAAAAAGCATCTGAGTGCATTATTCAGTCCTGCTCCACAGAAGTTGTAATTTCATTATCAAAATATAAGATAAGAGGCTGCCATGTAGTATAAAATTTATCAGTCGATCTTCGAAGTGAAAATTTGATTTTCTCCAACTTAAGAAATGACATTAGGTCAGTCTGCCAGGACTGTTCTCCTGGAGGTTTAGCCAACTTCCAGTGTAGAAGGATACGTCTGCGAGCAATCAGTGAGGCAAATGCTAAAATATTCAGTATCTTGTTACTAAAATCTGCATAATTGGGGGGGACTCCAAAGATTGCAATGAGAGGGCAAGGGGTGATAGCTTTACCTGTAACCTCTGAGATAATCTTGAAAAAACTCTTCCAAAACCCTGTCAGTCTTGAGCATGACCAGAAAGTATGGGCCAAGTCCGCTGGGACAAAGGCACATCTATTGCAGGCCGCACTAGTGTCAGGAAAGATTCTAGCTAGTCGTGCCTTGCTGAAATGAATCCGATGTAGCACTTTAAATTGTATTAAATTAAAGCTGCTGTCCGGAGTTTCCGTTTGTTTTCAATTTATGTATCATTTTTTAACAAAGCTTAAATGTGTTAGTCTAGTTCGATACTATAATATAAAGTTAGTATAACGCGATATGAAAATGTATTCCTGAGCTCCGCCTTCCTCTCATAGACCCCCATGTTATTCCAAAAAGCGCCGGTTGCTGCCGACCAATCAAGTTCGAGCTTCAGCTTTGTCATGCTGTCAATCAACGGTTACGCGCACAGCAAGCAAGCCCATGCAGAGGTGGGCGAGCTACGCACTACGGAACCGCGCGCACATTTGTTTTGCTTGTGGAGGAGAGAGCATCAGGGATCAGCAACTTCCAGAAAAGTTACCAATCCCACGGCTTGTCAGGCCAAGAGACTGCAGGACGTTTTTTGGCTCGGGGTGCTCGCGTCGCTCCCCGACCACGGCCTCCATAGCCCGCCTGACGGCTTCGTTTAGATGCCCGACCTCTGGAGGAAGATGTTGGGGCGTCTGGGACATACTCTTCGTCAGAGGAGTCATGCAATTCTGAACTCTAGATAGAAATAAATAATGTAACACATATACACGCGTAAATGCACTAAGTTTGATAAACAACGTCATCGAGAGGGATACACGAGTGTAATCACATATTGAAACTTTACTAGTTCGTCCTAGCAGATTCATGTTATTTTGGTATTAGGACAAGTTAGACTCAATACAGCATTCTAACGTAATTCCTTTATTATTTACTAAATGTACTAAATGTAGAAGAGGGGAAAACAGCAAAACAGGCGAGATGCTGCAGCATTCCGGGCACTTCTCTCATGTACTGTGCGCGTGCACAAATAAAGGGGCGAAATCAGAGGGAGGGAGGGTGGGACCAACAGTGTTTTGGGAGACGCTGCGATTCAAACTCCGGACAGCAGCTTTAAGACGGGCACAGGATGAGGAGCTACACACGTGGACAAAATTGTTGGTACCCCTCAGTTAAAGAAGGAAAAACCCACAATTCTCACTGAAATCACTTGAAACTCACAAAAGTAACAATAAATAAAAATTTATTGAAAATTAAATAATCAAAATCAGCCATCACTTTTGAATTGTTGATTAACATAATTATTTAAAAAAACAAACTAATGAAATAGGGCTGGACAAAAATGATGGTACCCATAACTTAATGTTTTGTTGCACAACCTTTTGAGGCAATCACTGCAATTAAACGATTTCTGTATTTGTCAATGAGCGTTCTGCAGCTGTCAACAGGTATTTTGGCCCACTCCTCATGAGCAAACAGCTCCAGTTGTCTCAGGTTTGATGGGTGTCTTCTCCAAATGGCATGTTTCAGCTCCTTCCACATATGTTCAATGGGATTCAGATCTGGGCTCATAGAAGGCCACTTTAGAATAGTCCAACGCTTTTCTCTCAGCCATTCTTGGGTGTTTTTGGCTGTGTGTTTTGGATGGTTGTCCTGTTGGAAGACCCATGACCTGCGACTGAGACCAAGCTTTCTGACACAAGGCAGCACATTTCTCTCCAGAATGCCTTGATAGTCTTCAGATTTCATCGTACCTTGCACACTTTCAAGACACCCTGTGCCAGATGCAGCAAAGCAGCCCCAAAACATTACTGAGCCTCCTCCATGTTTCACCGTAGGGACAGTGTTCTTTTCTTCGTATGCTTGGTTTTTGAGTCTATGAACATAGAGTTGATGTGCCTTACCAAAAAGCTCCAGTTTGGTCTCATCTGTCCAAAGGACATTCTCCCAGAAGCTTTGTGGCTTGTCAACATGCATTTTTGCAAATTCCAGTCTCGCTTTTTTATGAGTTTTTTTCAGCAGTGGTGTCCTCCTTGGTCGTCTCCCATGAAGTCCACTTTGGCTCAAACAACGACGAATGGTGCGATCTGACACTGATGTACCTTGGCCTTGGAGTTCACCTTTAATTTCTTTGGAGGTTGCTCTGGGCTCTTTGGATACAATTCGAACGATCCGTCTCTTCAATTTGTCATCAATTTTCCTCTTGCGGCCATGTCCAGGGAGGTTGGCTACTGTCCCGTGGGTCTTGAACTTCTGAATAATATGAGCCACTGTTGTCACAGGAACTTCAAGCTGTTTAGAGATGGTCTTATAGCCTTTACCTTTAAGATGTTTGTCTATCATTTTTTTTCGGATGTCCTGGGACAATTCTCTCCTTCGCTTTCTGTTGTCCATGTTCAGTGTGGTACACACCTTTTCACCAAACAGCAGGGTGACTACTTGTCTCCCTTTAAATAGGCAGACTGACTGATTATGAGTTTGGAAACACCTGTGATGTCAATTAAATGACACACCTGAGTTAATCATGTCACTCTGGTCAAATAGTTTTCAATCTTTTATAGAGGTACCATCATTTTTGTCCAGGCCTGTTTCATTAGTTTGTTTTTTTAAATAATTATGTTAATCAACAATTCAAAAGTAATGGCTGTTTTTGATTATTTAATTTTCAATAAATTTTTATTTATTGTTACTTTTGTGAGTTTCAAGTGATTTCAGTGAGAATTGTGGGTTTTTCCTTCTTTAACTGAGGGGTACCAACAATTTTGTCCACGTGTGTATTCACTTGTAATTTGGCTCTCTCCCACCAAAGATCATGAAGTTGAATTCCCAATTCTTTTTCCCACTCCTGTTTAGTTGTGGACCGTGATGAAGGGTTTGCCATGAGAAGTCCTGTATACAGTTTTGATATCATTTTTGTCCAAGACTCTGGTCTGACAAGAATTTTAGGCAGGTCTCCTGGCAACTGCGGAAATGTACTGCAATGATCCTTAACAAAACTGCGCACCTGGAGATAACGAAAAAAGTTAGTCTGAGGCAAACCATGTCTTCGAGACACGTCTTCAAAATCAACAAATGTGCCATTTAAAAACAAGTCTTGGAACAAAATTATACCCTTCTTTTTCCAAAATGCAAATACAGAGTCAAATTTAGAAGGTAAAAATACATGGTTGTTGCATAGTGGACCTAAGAGGACAAGATCAGCCAAGTTAAAATGTTCACGGAACTGTGTCCATATCTTCAGGGTCAACAGAGTCACAGGGTTTGAGGTAAAATTCGAAAAAGAGAGTGGCAGAGGAGAACATGTCAGGGCCATTAATGATGAGGTGTGGCAGGAGAGAGACTCCATTCTGCACCAAACCAAGTCACTCTGATACCACCAGCTGAGTACCTTTTGTATATTTGCTGCCCAGTAATATAACATACAGTCAGGTAGGCCTAGTCCTCCCTTTGGCTTTGCCATCTGTAAAGTGCTTTTCTTAATTCTTGCTACTTTGCCTGCCCACACAAAGGAAAGGATAATTTGATCAAGTTTTTTAAAGAATGCTTTTGTGTGGAAGAGAGGTAAACACTGAAAAAGGAACAGAAACCTTGGTAAAATATTCATCTTTATACACTGAACCCTGCCTGTCAATGATAGTGGCAGCTTGGACCATCTCTCCAGGTTGATTTTGACTTTATCTATCAGTTTATCAAAGTTATTCTTATACAGGCCCTTAAGAGTGTGGGTGATATTGATTCCTAAATATTGAAAGCCCTCTCGGGAGAGATTGAAAGGAAACAGTCCCTGCGTGAGTGCCCTAGCTTTTGAGTTAACTGGGAAGCATACTGTTTTTTGAAAGTTGATCTTATAGCCTGAAAATGCACCAAAATCATTTAGCATCTGCATCCGGTTGTTGACACATTTAGCCGGATCAGTTATATAGATTAATAAATCATCTGCGTACAATGAAACACGATGCTCCATGTTTCCCCGCTTAATACCTTGCAGATGTGCAGAAGATCTCAGCCATATAGCAAGCGGTTCGATAGCAAGAGCAAAAAGTAATGGTGACATTGGACAGCCTTGACGAGTACCACGGGACAGGGGGAAATATGAAGAGTATTGCCTATTTGTATTAACACTGGCAAGAGGTGAGGTGTAAAGAAGGCGTATCCATGCAATAAAGTTATCCCCAAAATCAAATTTTTCAAGCACTTTGAATAGGTACCCCCATTCCACCCTATCAAAGGCTTTCTCTGCATCTAAGGAAAGCACTATTTCAGGCTTTATTTCGTTAGACGGGGAAAGAATAATATTTAATAGCCGTCTGATATTTGAGGATAACTGACGAGTTCCAATGAAGCCAGTTTGATCGTCGGAGATTATTGAAGGGAGACATGTTTCCAGTCTCTTCACCAAAACTTTTGCTAAAATTTTTACATCCACATTTAAAAGAGATATTGGCCGATACGAACTGCAATCAGCAGGGTCCTTATCCTTCTTGAGAATAACAGAAATAGTCGCCTCAGTTAAAGTTTTTGGTAAAGCACCTACACGCAGGGAATGATTAAACATATCTAACAATAATGGGGCTAACTCAGTAGAAAAGCTTTTATGAAATTCAGATGGCAGGCCATCAGGTCCTGGTGTTTTAGAGTTATTCATCTCCTTAATGCCCATAAGTATTTCCTCTAACGTTATTGAACGATTTAATGACATCTGTGTTGCTGTATCTATAGTGGGTATTTCTATGCTATCAAAGAAAACATTCATGTTCAGGTTTGTTTGAGGGGGCTCAGAAGTATATAGATTGGGATAGAAGGATTTAAAAGCTGCATTTGTCTCCACAGGAGTTGTCATGAGACCAGCAAACTGGGTGGTGATTTGAGGAATGTGTCTTAATGTTGCTTGCTGCTTGAGCTGAAAAGCCAGCAGCCGGCTGGCCTTGTTGCCATATTCATACCATCTGCCCTTAGATCTCAGTATAGCACGTTCAGCTGTCACTGTCGAAGACAGGTCAAATTGAGTTTGGAAATGTACTTTTTGTTGGTACAGTTCAAGAGTTGGATTTAAAGCATACTGTCCGTCACATTTGGTCAATTTGTCCATTATATCTGTTTGCCTCTGTCTGCGCAACCTATTAGAATGCGACGAGTAAGAAATTATCTGTCCTCTAATTGTGGCCTTAAAGCTTTCCCAAAGTAATGATGGAGAAATCTCTTCTGCGCGGTTAAAACACAAAAAGTCTTCAAGTGCTTTTTTTTATAAAAGAACAGAAGGCATCTCTAGACAACAACAATGTATTGAGCCTCCATTGTGGAACCCCTGCTGAAGGGGAGTCAAATCTGAAATCAAGCAAGACCGGAGAGTGATCTGATCTAACTATAGCAGAGTATTCAATAGCATGCACAGACGGTAATAGTACCTTATCTACGAAAAAATAATCTATCCTTGAATAAGCATGGTGCACATGAGAATAAAAAGAATAAGTTCTACTATCTTTATGTAGGGATCTCCAGGGGTCACAGCTTCCATAATCTGTCATGAAAGATTTTAGTGTCATAGCCATCTTTGATAATCTGTTCGCTGTCGGGCTTGAACGATCTAATTGAGTGTCCATTACACAATTTAGGTCTCCTCCTAAAATTAAATAATGTGTGTCCATACTTGAAGTGAAGATAAAAGCGTTGTCATGAACTGGTTGTCGTCAAAATTAGGAGCATATACATAGACCAAAATAACAGGTAAATGGAACAATCTGCCTGCGACTATGATATAGCGCCCATTAGAGTCGGGCATTATGCTCTCTGGAAAAAACTGAATCTTTTTTGAAATTAAAATGGCTGACCCCCTGGCCCTTGAGTCAAATACAGAATGAAATACCTGTCCTAACCACGGTTGCCGAAGACTTGTGTGATCTCTTACTCTAAGGTGGGTTTCCTGGAGAAAAACAATGTCAGCCCTGAGGAGTTTAAGATGTTGAAAGACCTTTGCTCTCTTAACAGGGCCGTTTAGTCCTCTCACATTCCATGAAATAAATTTAAGTCGTAGCATATGTGTTCTACTCGAAATAGTCTCTACACTCATGTAAGCCTATTAATATAAAACATGAAACTTAAAAGAATGTAACCAAAGCAATAATGTATGTGAAGCCAGCTGCACTTAAAACAACAAACATCCATCATGTCTGTATTCTGAAAATCTGACCCACCTTCCCACCCCCCCCCCCCCAAAAAAAAAGAAAGAAAGAAGGAAAAACCAGGCAAAAACAAAACAAAAAAAAAACACAAAAAAAATCAAGAAGAAAACAACTCAGCAGCATTAGAACAGTCTGCTGTTGTTATTAAAGCCTATGCTCGACCCTCAGTCGAAGTGAGCAGCAGGTCTACAAAAACGGTTATGCTCCCGACCTCAAAGCAGGGTGTGTGTCTTAACTACCAAACTAACATGAGAAGCGACAGGAACTTACTCCCAATATTGAACCCATACACAACCTTGCACATGTAAACCATAATGAAACATCATGTGAATTAAGACGTTTACCCATATCCACTCAGTCGTTTCCAGCGTCGACGACAAAAGTCTCCTGCCGGACATTTCAGCTAACTGGCGTTGGTTCACCTCGTTCTTCACCACTGCCTGAAGCAATCTTGACATAGAATCCCTCTGCAGCAGCAGGAGTGTCAAAGACATGTTTGTTGCCATTGACTGTGATGCAGAGACGAGCCGGATAGCGCAGGGAGAAAGAGATTCCAGACGCATGAAGTTTAGCTTTGATGTCCTTGAACGCTGCTCGCTGCTTGGCTAGACTCGCATTCATGTCAGGGAAGAACAGAATCTTGTTACCGTTGAACTTGATATCATCTCGCTGCGATCTTGCCCAACGGAGGACACGTTCCTTATCTTGATACCGAAGGAATCTGACCAAAATGGCACAGGGACGTTGTCCCGCTGCGGGCTTAAGAGCGAGTGTACGGTGCGCTCTGTCCAGCTCTGGTGGTTCTGGGAAGATGTCGCTGCCGATAACTGTCTGGAGAAGCCGCGAGATGAATTCCACAGGCGAACCTCCCTCCAGTCCGTCCGGCAAGCCAATGATTCTCAGGTTTTGGCGCCTGCAGCGATTTTCAAGGTCCTCAGTTTTGGTTATCAGCGCCGCGTTACTTTTCTCCAACTGCCCAACTCTTGTCGCTAGCACAGCTAGCTTGTCACTATGGTTGGTAAGCGTGTTCTCGATTATCGTTATCTTCTGGCTCTGAGAATTCAGTAGGGCGCCGATGGAATCAAGCGACGATCTTATGGGCATGAGAGAGGTCTCTAGCGACATAGAGAGATTCTTTTCCAGTTCCGCAGACAAGCTTGCCCTGTGTTTCTCGAGTTCTTGTACGAGGCTAGCGAGGGTTAGCGGGTCTGCATTAGCCATTGTTGCTATCTGAGTTGGAGAAGAGGTTTCCTCTGCTTGCTGCTGCTTTTTCCTCGGCATCACCTAGCAGCCGAATCGGTTAAAGAAGAGCGAACCAACTTTCCTTGAGTAATTACCAGAGTGAAAAGGGGCAAACGTCTAACTATTGCATATTAGATAAAGAAAATACAGGAGCTGATCTGCCGCGTGACCTTCCCCTACATTGCTCCACCGGAAGTCCAGAAGGAAGCTCTATGATCGACTACTTAGACCAACTATTGAGAACAGAGCTGGAGCTTCCCGGAGAAATGAATCTACAGATTCAGCGCGCACACAGAGCATCACCACAGAAGCCGAGCGCAGGTAACCCTCCGAGATCAGTTATA
Source organism: Acanthochromis polyacanthus (assembly GCF_021347895.1). Taxonomy (NCBI): domain Eukaryota; kingdom Metazoa; phylum Chordata; class Actinopteri; family Pomacentridae; genus Acanthochromis; species Acanthochromis polyacanthus. The sequence continues at coordinate 21,569,908 of NC_067130.1, forward strand.
GTCAACTGTCTTCAGCTCGAAACCAAAGAAATGATCCTGAGATAAGTATGGCAGAAGAACATTAAAGTGGGAGAAAAGATAATTCAGATCACGACTACCCATCAGAAATAGTTCAGACACGCAGAACATACCTGGACATAAAGAGAGCTCTGAGGGAGAAGGGAATCCGTTTCCAGACCACGTATACGAAAATACGAATCCACTGCAACGACGGAGTAAAAACTTACGATAACGCCAGAGAGGCCACACGGGATATGAAAACAAGAGGATTCACACTGGATATGCCGAAAGACGCCGACGAACGAGAGGGGAGACTCCGCGGAACGCCGGGATGGCAGCGGGGGAGAGGCAGCGGCTTGAATCGGGACACGGCACAGCGAGCGAGGGAGAAACTACAGGGATACCAGAGGAAACTCCAGAGATCATAAATCATCGGGAATAAGACACAAAATGCTTTCTTTAAAAGCAGCTTGTGGTAAGACAAAGAAAAACAAAGGCTGTAGTAGTTAAAATGTGACTGTCATACAGCAGGGGCCACTTTATGTAACTTTAAATTCATGTTAAGTAGAAATCAAAAGTACAATATAGGAGATTAACACAACTCAGTGCAGTGGTAGTGCTGGACCCCGAATATCCTAATATTCGTTTGCTACGGCGGTATCTGGATATTAATTTTGGTATCCGAATATTCGGTCGGACATTACCGGGCAGAAAGAATATGCGGCGTTACTGTCTTCCCTCGGCCCACATTGGCACATATCGGCTCATCTCGTCGTGTGATCACATAAACATATACACATGTGTCTATAACATATACACATTTGTCTATGTAATCACCCCCTCCTCCCCCCAGACGAAAATATTTGGAGCTTGTCTCTCCCCTGCGCATTCGGCCCACTTCGGCTAATCCCGCCGTGTTCTTTGGCTCATCTTGGCTCCTCATAGACGGGAACGGGTCAATCGACAGGAAAGTACGGCTGAGGTGGGGAGACATAAATTAACCTAGATAGGCACCCAGTTGATAAAAACAAACGCACATGGCGTTATCTGTCAAAATAACAGCGTAGCGGCCCTAATCACAGTGTTAACCCTTCCTGTTCGGCCCCCGACCGTGATCAGGAAGCCCGGGGTTAACCCCATTCACTTCCTCAGCAGCCGTACAGGCAAAGACACAGGAGCCCAGCCGTATCGAAGAACACTGCAGCCTTTTTCTATCAACAGTGGCTGAACCGCACAGTACCGCCAACCCAGCAACTACACACCTTCTCTTCTCCTCTAGCGAACCGACTGCCGTCTCTCTCGCTCGCGCTGCATTCAGGGTCGCACCGACATCTCGCTCTCCCTCTCTCTCACACACACACACACACGCTGCTCTCTCTCCCTCTCTCATGCCAGAGCCACACACTCTCATTACAACAGCGTAATCTTTGAAATACGCTGGTGAGAACCCTGATCTGTCAAAATAACAGCGCAGTGGCCCTAATCACAGCATAATCTTTTAAACTGACAGCGTAACGGGCCATTACACTCAAATGCGCTGGCGAGAACCCTGCAGCTCAACATAATGGTACTTAACAGTCTGGAGGTGCTGTCGCTAAATGTTAATGGTTTGAATTCACCTATGAAGAGAAGAAAAACCATAACAAAACTGAAAAAAGAAAAGGTACAAATTATATTTCTACAAGAGACCCATTTATCACAGACAGATCATGAAAAGTTAAAAAAATATGGTTTCAGGAATTCATACTACAGTTCATGTAAACAAGGACATAGAAGAGGAGTGATATTAATCCCAAATTCAATTAAATTCTTATGTGAGAAACAAATCCAAGATAAAGAGGGAAGATATGTTCCAGTGAAGGGAAGACTAGAAAATGAACCTGTTACCTTAGTGAATGTATACGCACCCCCAGAAGGTGATAAGCACTTTTTCAAATCCATGTTCAATACAATAGCATCAGAAGCAGAGGGCATACTAATCTGTGGAGGGGATTTCAACATAGAAATAAATCATAGTCTAGATACAAGCACAAGGAAGAACAAAAGACAATTGGCAAAATTTGTAAAGCTCTCCCTAAAAGAGATGGGAATGATTGACGTATGGAGAAATCTTAGTTCTTCTAAAAAAACTTTACTCATTCATCAACTCATGGGGTCTACTCAAGGATTGACTACTTCTTCATGAACATGGATGACAGACATAGAGTTGAAGAATGTGAAATTGGAACTGCAGATCTTTCAGACCATAATGTAGTTTATCTACGAATATACTTAAATACCAGGAAAAGACACACAATCTGGAGGCTCAATGTAGGAATATTAAATAATAAAGATCTTGTAGAAGACATAAAAAAGAAATTAAACAATATATAGAGGAAAATAATAACGAGGAAGTTGACCCAACAATAGTATGAGATGCTTTGAAAGCAGTTGTCCGGGGAAAGCTTATAGCAAGGAGCACATTAATAAAAAAAGTCAAACAGCTAAGTACAAGAACTGCACTGAAAGGTTAAGAGAATTAGAGCAACATCAAATTACGAAAGAACAGGGAGTATATCAACAAATACAGGATACTAAAAATGAATTAAACAATCTCTTAAGAGAAATGGAAAAAGATGTTTGTTTCTAAAACAAAGCTATTATGAAATGGGTCCCAGATCAACAATATTATTAGCAAAACGCATAAGAAAACAACAGGCAATAAATATTGTATATAAAATTAGAGACCCGGAAACCAATGAGGTCACCTACGAACCAGAAGATATAGAGAGTATTCCAAAAATTTTATGAAAAATTATACACACAACCACAAGCTGCAGATGAGAAAGAAATGGAAACTTTTCTAAATCAATTAGACCTACCTTCAGTTGGAATCTTTCAAAATGACATTCTAACAGCTGCTATCACCAATGAAGAAATACAGGAAGCCATAAATTCATTAAAAAATAACAAATCCCCAGGTAGCGATGGCTACCCTGCAGAATGGTACAAAACTTTTAAGGCAGAGCTGATACCAATACTCCAAACATCTTTCAATTGGACTCTAAAAGAAAACAACATTCCACCAACGTGGACAGAAGCAATCGTCTCAGTTATTCCAAAACCAGGGAAAAATAAAGAAGAATGTGCAAACTATAGGCCAATTTCAATATTTAACATTGACTACAAAATATATACATCTATTATTTCCCAAAGATTAAATTCCTTTCTATCAGATCTCATCGATGAAGACCAATCAGGCTTCATAAAAGGTCGCCAAACTCAAGACAACATTTGGAGAACACTCACATTATAGTACAAGCATGAAAGGAAAAACAAAGCACTGTCTTGGTGAGTATCTATGCCGAAAAAACCTTTGACTGTGTAAATTGGAATTTTCTCTATAAAGTATTAGAACGACTAGAATTTAACGAGAAATCAGTACAGTTAATAAAAACAATATACAAAGAACCCTCAGCCAGAAATAAATAGAAATCTGACTGATAAAATTAGGTTGAAAAGATCTACAAGATGCCGCTTATCACCAGCCCTCTTTGCTATTTTCATTGAACCTTTGGCGCAGGCAGTTCGGCAAAACAAAGACATAAAGGGGGTCACAGTAAAGGATGTAGAACACAAAATTGGACTGTTTGCCGATGACGTAATAGCCTTCCTCGGACAACCAAACATAGCACTACCAGCACTCATGAAGCTTCTGGAATCATATGGCCATTTATCAGGAGGATACAAAATTAATATCTCTAAGACACAGATCCGCACAATTAACTATACTCCAACAAAAGTAATCCGGGAAACTTACAAATTTAATTGGAACCTTAAATCTATTAAATATTTGGGTGTGACTATCACTCAAGACCCATCAAAACTTTATGAAGAAAATTACAAAACACTAAATCAGGATATACGAAAAGACATAGAAAGATGGTCCACTTTACCACTAGATTTCAACTCAAGAATTGAGATAATAAAAATTAATATGTTACCCAGATATTTGTACCTGTTCCAATCACTACCTGTGGATGTTCCTCAAAGTCAATTCATAATGTGGGACAAAATCATTTCTAGATTTATTTGGGGTGGCAAAAGACCTAGAATAAGATATGAAACCGACTGCCCAAAGATAGAGGTGGAATGGCTCTGCCAAGATTAAAAGAATACTTTTATGCAGCTCAACTGAGACCTCTTTATTGTTGGTGCAAACCAGACTACGAGGCGAAGTGGAAAGATATTGAGAAAGAAATAAACCAACAACCAATTCAAAACATAATTGGAGATAAGGAAATGTACAGAAAATTCAGGAAAAATATGGATCCAAAAACAGGTTATACACTAGACTTATGGTTTAGAATATTAAAGTCCAACAAATTTCTCAATGAATCCAAAATATTAAAATGGGTTGCTTATGATAGCAACTTTAAACCAGCCCAATACGACCAACGATTTAAACAATGGGCAGCAAAAGGGATGACAGCTTGGTGTGTTTTAGAAAATGAAGGGCAGCTGGAGAGTTTCCAAAACTTGAAAGGGAGGTTTGATCTGGCGACGCATGACTTCTACAGATATCTTCATTTAAGAGATTACCACAGAAAAGAAGTCCAGGTCGGTCCCTTCAGAAAAGTGAATGGTGTGATACAAACTATAATCAAAGCTTACAGGGAAAGTAATATGAGAATAATTTCAGCAATATATCAAGCACTAAATCTACAAGATAAACATACAACTAACTATATAAAACATAACTCGGAGGGTGCCACGAGGGTGGCATAGCTCAGTGGGTAGAGTGGCCATCTTGCAACCGGAGGGTTGCGGTTTGATCCCCTGGCCTGTCGTGCTTATGTCGAGGTGTGAGCAAGACACCTAACCCCTAATTGCTCCTGATAGGTTGTGGTTAGCACCTTGCATGGCAGCTCCCGGCTTCAGTGTGTGTGTGAATGTGATGTGTCATGTAAAGTGCTATATAAATACAACCATTTACACTCTAGTTTATCTTTGTCCTCTTTGGGAATAGTTGAGATAATTGCCTCCCTCCAAGAAGGTGGTATTTCTCCACCCAATTAAAAGTATTCAGTAATAATGGAGACAATTGTGCCTTAAAATATTTGTACCACTCAGTGGTAAAGCCATCTGAGCCTGGGGACTTTCCGGCTTTTAATTTAGTAATAGCTATGTTTAACTCTTGAGCTGATATTGGCCGTATTAAGCGTTCATTCTGCATGTCAGTAAGTGCTGGTAGTTTCAAAGTTTTTAAGAAAGTGTGCGGATTCATCAGAAGCTAGAGGTTTTGAGTACAACTTTCTGTAATAGGTTTCAAAACTTTCTTGTATTCTATTGATTTCACATTCAATCCTTTTTGTTTTGGGATTCCTTATTTTATAGATTGTACTTTCCACTTGCTGTTTACGCAACTTATATGCAAGATGGTCAACAATATTTGCTCCCCCATAAACCAACAATATAAACAGTTTAACCCAACACTCTTAACCTTCTGAAAATAAGAAGAATGAATAACTTCAAAGGCTTCAAACCGTAAAGCCCGATCACTTACTCCCCTAAACATTAAGGGATAGCCTCCGTTAACCCGTTGGGCAGGAGGGCCCTCTGGAGAGTCATATGGAACAGAAAAGAAAAAAAAGACATTCTCTGTCTCGGCTCTCACATTATTACTCGTTATCCCGTCAAATTCAAGATTATATATCTCCGAGCTGAATACAAAGTCTGGAATCTGATGTTATTTTCCTTTAGGACTTTCCGTGTTTCCGCGTAGGCCCGCCGTCTCACCATAATATCAGGCGTGTAGCCATGATCGAGGTAGATTTTAGTTATTCCAGGTGAAGCCCTTTCTCTGCCACGCCAGTTTTATCACCTCTTCCTTCCTCCTAAAGCTGAGAAACTTGACGAGGATCGATCTAGGTTGTGCTCCTACCGGTGGCCGTGGCTCCAAGGCGCGGTGCCCTCTCAATCTGTAGCTCCATTGTAGCCGGGATATCGAGGTTTTTCTCTGGGTAGTTTCTCCACAATAGGAGTAATCTCTCTGGCTTCACCCTCTGCGCCCTCAGGCACCCCGTATATCCGTACATTCTCCCTCCTCAAGCGCCCTTCCTGATCTGTTAGCTTAGCGTGTAGCTGTTCTTGTAGCTTTATCATTTCTGCCATCACCTCTGTGTTTTGTAGCCTTTCTTCGGTCTCTAAAATTCTCATCTCAGCCACTTCCACTCTTGCATTGGTCTTAGCAATCTCCGTCTTTATATCTCGCATTTGCTTCTTGTTATCTTGCCTGAAATCGTGTATTTCTCTGAGGATAAGAGTCAGATTCATAGGTCCTTCCCCTCCGTCCATTTCAGCGTCATTCAGGCTAGTAGCAGATATGCTAACTTTGGCACCCTCCTGTTGCTGCGTTTTGTTGTTTTTCTCTGTATTTTGGCCCAGTTTTCTGCTTAGATGACATCTCCGCCCCCTTGTTTATTCTCTTATTGTCCTTTATTGTTTCTTCATATATTCTTATGGGGCAAAATAACACTCCGATGCCGAGAGACCTCGCTCCATGCTGCCATCTCCCTCACGACCCGGAAGTGACCCCTTGATGATTCATTTAATTGTTGTCATGACAAAAATTTGGAAAATACGTGGCTGAACTGCAGGCTGTGTTTACACAGAGCAGGGAGGAGATAAACATGTAAAGAAATTAAATATGTAAGTAATAAAATATCTGTAGTATGTGGAGCCACCATTACTCCCGTATTATAAACACTTGTTGAAGCTGTTGATTCCATTTTTCTTCTATATTTTTGTAAAAATCAAATAAATGTAAGTTTTCTTGCATTGCATTGCAGCTGTCCCACTGCACAAAACACATTTCTGGGTTCTCTCTACTTCTAGCTATTGTGGTGTTGTTCCCATGGAGCTGCAGGACTTTGTATTGCAGTGAAAAATTAGCCTACAGTGATAAAAACGTGACAGAAGCTAAAGACACCCAGAAACTGCTTGGTATTAAAAACAGTAAATAGTATAACCATGGATGCCTGTGTGTTTTGTGTCTCTGCAGGCGTCAAGGTCACCCTCTCAGCCCTCATCGATGGGAAGAACTTCAACGCCGGCGGACACAAAGTCGGAATGGGCTTCGAGCTCGAGGCATAAACAGGAGAGCCACCAACAAAGAAAAAAGCCCAAATCAGCACTCACTCCTCTACCCCCACCCGTCCATCACTACCGCTACCTTCATGTAGCTCCTCCTCTCTGGACTACCCCCCCCCCCCCTTCACACCTCCAACAAGCGTTTCTGACAGAAATACTCAAGCCTCACCTCAAAGATCCCCGAGAGGAGTCGTGATCCTGAAACTGGAGGTGTGTCGTCGTGGATAAATTTTTCTGGCTATTGAAGTGACACTATTTATTTCCCTGTAGGATGAAGTAGTCGTTGATGTAAACGTGTAGCTCGTCACAGCTTCAGTTGCTCCTAAAAGCATGTAAGAATGAAAAATGTGGATGCAGAGCTTAAAGCTTATTCGCTGATTGTCTGTTTTGTCTTTTTCTTTATCAGTTTAAACACTTTCGGCTGCGACCCGTGGACTTTTTAATCGTGTCAGTGTTTTGATACGACACATTTCATGACTGAATCGCTGGTTAAAATTGCGAGGCACGGGCTGATTGGTGCATTTGGCTTTTAGCACAGCCTTACAGGATCATTAGAAGTCAGTGCAGATGCTCTGGAATGATCTTTAAATCCTTCGTGATGTTCATTTCGGTAGGTGAGATCGATGTTGCAGAATCTTCTGGTAGGTCATGTAGTTAGTTTGCATTTCTACAATGTTGTTTTCATCTATCTGTCACAAAGAGGATAGTCTACATCTGCTTGTAGGTGTCTCAGTAACAGCAAAGGCCAGCTGCTTCCTCATGTCGCTTGGGGTCTGCTTGCAGTGAAAGCCTCTCAAAAAATAAACAGCTTCTCAGACCTGAACATAAAGGTACTTGTCATCTGAGTGGTTCAAGTCCAAAGGATAATACGAGGGTGATGTTTCCCCACATGACTCTCCTGTCTCTTTCTTTGCTAAATGTGTTTTGTTTTCCGATCTGTCATCACGACCATAAGGCTCGTTTTTCTTTCTCACTTAGACACAGTACCTCATTTTTTCCAATGTATACTAAAGGAATTCTAATATAATAAAAAGATTTGGAAAAACAATGTCTTTTCTCTCTAAATGTGGTGTCAGGGCAGGGCCGGAGTGGGACTCCTTTTCAGCCCTGGACTTTCATGCCTCAGACCAGCCCACTTTAGATCACGACCTATTACTATTAAAATCATGTAATTCTAGCCTTGTCTTGTAATTCAGTGTGTTTTTCTACAATATTTCCGATTCAGTGCAAGTAAGGGTTGCTTCACAATGTAGATTTATTCCAACATGAGTGCACATCTCCAACATTATTCTTTACAACAATATCAGAATCTATGTTCTGTTCAAATAGGTGTTCAAGGATATACAAACCTTAAAAATGAAATAAAAGAATAAATAAAAATATTAAATTTAAAAAATCAAAAAAAGGTGTTGCACTTTCTAATAACACTATCATCTCTTTTTCCTCTGCAAGGAAACAGTTTTATCACAACTTAAATTTCACAAATATGAGAAAATCAGTTAAAGGCTAATCTCCAACACTACTCTTTACAACATCACAGTGTCCTTTTTTACAATATCAAGTAAATCAGTGTTCACAGATATCTAATCCTCATGAATAAAGAATAATTATTGCACTGTTGTGTGCAAGTTTGTTATTCACAGTAGAACATAACTTGCTAATGAAATTTTAAAAATGCTTTGATTTTTTTTTTTCTATTTACAATAACAAGAAAATAAAATCAGTTAGAGACAAACGAAAAAAGGCCCGTTTTTCATTTTCTGAGACCGGAAGTGGTCATCAGCGTGTGGTCATCAAGTGTGGAGCCAAACAGAGCACGGTGTATAGACTGTTTATTATTTTTTTAGTTAGTTTTCATGGTCAAAATGAGAGATCAGGTGGCCAAACTTAAAATAAATCAATATTAAATTTTTTATAGAGTGTTAAAGTTTTTGCGAAGCCAGGGGGCAGGGCTACTTGTTTGACAGTCTACGGCTGAATCCCAAACCGCCCCCTACACACTCCCCCTCCACTACCGAGTGTCACTCCAAAAGAAGTCACACTCGCAGCTGTGGAGGGCACCTACTATTGAAGGGGGAGGGTATAAATACGATCGTCAGGAATGGGATGCCCTGTCGCCTCACCGGAAAACGGAAGACGTCATTGCCATGGTAACACAAAGACGCCTACTGTGCATGGCTGTAGCGCTGTGGCACAGGTTGCAACTAACAAGGATCGCTGCTGCTTCCAGAAGACAAAAGCGTCCCACTTTTTTTCACTCACGTTTTCCAATCCTATTATCTGGCATTTCAAATCCAACAAATGAATGAATATATGAATTCTGTCAGTTGTGTTCAAATTTTAAGGTGTCAGGGGGTGCACAATTAAATCAAACGTCAGCAGAGAAGAAGATTTGTTTCTTTTGATTTATCTTTTTTCACCACTCTTTTTGTGATGTTCTGTCAGTGTGAAAAAGGCGTGGGAGAAATAATGGACGCATGTGGAACTTACATCGATATGTTGTTTCCTCCTCCAGTTGGACGTTGCACTTCCTGAAAAAGTTGTCCAGACTGAGCATCGATGCAGACTCGCTATTTAAGGGCTGAACAGTCCACTCTCCCTCCGCACTACGCGGTTTGGGACGGCCCTTAATATGGAGGACCCTCCGCGGGAACGCGCAAACGGAGGGGTAGTGTGTAGGGATAGTGTGTAGGGGGCGGTTTGGGATTCAGCCTACTTGTTTGACAACCTGAACGTTGGAGTTGCATTGTGGGTAGAGTTTCAAGACGGCTGCTGCTGTGATTCTTTGAATTGACAGTGGATTTCATCCAACAATTATCTGTTGAATCCTACTTGGAACTTAAAGTTTTTGCTGTTGTTTAAATTAAGAAGAGCTTAATCAACCATCTGAAGCAAAATTGTGGACAATTTTAACATCCTGTGGAGTTTTTTTGGCTTTTGGGCCTAGTAGGCCTTGGCTGAAGACCAAACCATGCCACCCAAAGCTTCAAACAACACCAATGAGGAATATGTCACCATGGCTCAAGTGCGTGAATTGTTGTATCAGCAAAAAGACTTCTACAGAACATTGATTGAACAACAGGAAAAAAGTTTTAAGACGTGTGTACAGATCATCGTTGACTCCTCAAACAAGAGGATTGATGATCTGTCAAAGCAAATCTATGATTTCAGGGTGAGTCTGGAAATCACTCAAAAGGAGTTTGATGATTTTAAAATCTCATGTAAAACTTGGTCCAAGAACTACAGTGATACCAGAGCAGATATGGACACAATTTGCAAGAGCTTGATATCAATCACAGACAAGACAGAATATCTGGAGGGCCAGTCTAAATGCCATAATATTGTAGTGGATGGTATTAAGGAGTCTATGAGAGAAAAAGCTTAGATCCAGTGGATCCAGTGAAGTCGGAGGAAGGGATTGTTGAATGACGACATCAACAGTTCCTCTGCTTCTATTGGTCGACACAGACATGTCGGCGTTTGGAGATGACACTGCAGCAGAGCAGAAAGCTCCGCTTCAAGCAGTTCAACATTAATCATTTTAAAATGTTTAATGTAGCTTTTTGCGTTCACTACCGCACTACATGACCAAAAGATCAGCTAAGCTGTTGAAACGTTTTTTTGATTTTGTAAACAACGACGCTATCACGTCGTTACAGAAAAATGTAGTTAAACTACTAACGACGCTATTTGTAGTGACGTTACTGCCCAACACTGCAAATAACAAGTCAAAGGAAAGAGACATACATTGTAGAATTGTAGTAATTGTGGGCTGACTGATTTACTGATTATTAGTATTTTAGTTTTTACTGATTTACGGTAATAAATCCATTTAAAAATGGTGCTACTTTGGCTTTGAACCTTTATCTACCTGTGGTTGTTCTGTCTTCTGGAGTGATTTGATTAGACACGTCACAAATGAAACTTCTGTAACTTAACATCTGTAAACAAAACAAAAACGTATCAACAAAGTTTTCTGTTAGAGTTTGTGTTCTTCTAAGTTTAACTCCAAGATTTTAAATACTTTCATTTACTGCAAATGAATATCTGCTCCAAATATCTCACTAATAATCATTATCAGCCTTAAAAACCCACAAAACACCCCTCTATAATCGACCACACTTAGTGCAGTCCGGTTCCCCCTTCTATAAATCTGCTTGGAATCTTCCACTTCCTGTTTGTCAAAGTGGCCTTCTACCTGGACAGGTTTTGTTGGAGCTCATGCAGCAAACATTTTGGGTAACTGCACTTTAATATGGATGGATGACACTGAATTAGAGTCTGTTTCAATGAGACTGAGTTCAGATGTGTAGCTCTGTCATTAAATAAGAAGTTATTTCTCAGAATTCACAGAGAAAAGTCTGAAATGTTTGCTAGGTTAGCGTCCCACATGTTCTTTGGCTCAGCTAAAGCTAACTCTCTCCGACCTTTGGATCTCTTTAGTTGCTTGTTGTTAGTGATGGTGAGATGAAGCTTCATGAGGCATTGAACCACTTGAGCCAATTGGTTCGAGAAAGTAAAATATATTTTCATGTATTCTGTGTGTGTAAATTTTCCCCAAAATGGTAGTATCATATAATGTAGCAGTTTGTGTAATGTCTTTCTGTCACTTTGGGAAAATGGCATGGCCTTTTGCAGGCAGAGGACAGTGAAAGTGTTTGTGGAACTAGGAAGATTTTACTGAATATGCTTGTCTAACTTAGACAAGGATGTACAGGAAAGGGGAGATTTTATTCATTTTATTCAAAAGTAACAGGTTTTCAACAGTTTCTGGTTTTAAATGATTCCTTTTTTGACACACACAATAAACACCTCACCTTTGAATAAAATAAGAAATGGTGAAAAATACAGTTCTTGACAATAATGTTAGATTTAGCTTACCTTATTAGAAGTTATAAAAATCAAAATGTTCCCACACAGGGGAAATTTTCCACTTCCTGGTTGGTTCCATCCTATCGCCTATCTTTTGCTCCTCACTCTCCTAAATCTCCAAACTATCTCTCTCTCTAAACTCTCCAAACCATATCCAGACTATATAAACACTATCCAAACTCTAGTATCCAGACTATCAAAACTCTCGACTGACCACAACTCTCTATCAAAAACCCACATTTTAAATGGAGCCTGAGGAGTTTATTCTGCTGTCAGACCTCGCGGTAGCCTAGCCACGCTAGACAACCCACGGCAACGAATTTAATTCTCTGCCAGGGTCGGTCTAGTTACCCTCAGTAAGCCTCGAGGTTGGATGCTCCTAAAACTGGCCGACGAATCACCATGAAGTGTAGAGTCAGAAGGCGGGCGTAACTATGTGACGACAGAGGCGCAACAATTCTGACAGAAACAACCGGAAACAACCATAGAAACAAGGACAGACAAGAAGATGGCTGCGCACAATAAACAGTTATCTTTCGACTCGGCTTTGACCACAGCCCTTAAAGATTTGAAGCTAAAATTCAACTTGAAAGATAAACACAGGACGGCACTGAAGTGTTTCATTGAGAAGAAAGACGTATTTGGACTTATGCCGATGGGATATGGCAAATCCTTAATATACCAGTTGGCTCCACTGGTTGGGAAGCTAATGGGACTTAGCCACAATCCAATGGTGATTGTAGTCTAGGGGCGGCATGGCTCAGTGGGTAGAGTGGCCGTCTTGTTGCCGGTTCGATCCTCGGCCCGTCGTGCTCATGTCGAGGTGTCCCTGAGCAAGACACCTAACCCCTAATTGCTCCTGATGGGTTGTGGTTAGCGCCTTGCATGGCAGCTTCCGCCATCAGTGTGTGTGTGTGAATGGGTGAACGTGACGTATCATGTAAAGTGCTTTGGGTACCTTGCAGGTGGAAAAGCGCTATATAAATACAGACCATTTACCATTTTCCATTTTTAGTCTCACCACTGTTGGCACTAATGGAGGACCAGGTGAAAGAGGCGGAAAACCTTGGCCTTAAAGCCATGCAACTCGGCAAGGACGACAAGAAGGAAATTCGAAGTGGAGTTGTCAGTTGATTTTTGGGAGTCCCGAATCCTGGCTCCTTCAGAAGGATTGGCGAGATATGTTGGCTACTAAGGTTTTTCAAGATAACATTTTGGGAATTGTGGTGGATTTGTAGGGATAAAGTAGATAATATGACAAATAATCTGAACTGAGGCTACGTTTATACGAGGACCATCTTAACAGAAAACGCAAAAGTGGCGTCTTGTCATTTCACGTTTAGACGAGCGGTTTTGAAGGAAATCTGCGTATATACGGTGACTCTATAGTGTGTGGAATTCGATTGGATATGCATGCCAGGCAGCTGGGTGGCGCTGTGATAAAACTCCGCCATGTCTACGTGCATGCATACTATCTCCCTTTTCGGATCTCCGCCACGGTAAATGTTCATGAATGGAATCTGTACAGATTCTGCACATTTGTTGGTACGACTCCTGTAGTGTACATAGAGCTGCCAGAGTTGCTTGAAGGTACGAAGGATGGAAATAATCACACATTTTTGTTTACCTCCTTGTACCGGCCGGCAAACCAAAGCACTGGCGCATGTATGTGACGTAATCGCGTACGCGACGTGGTCAGATCTCGGCAAAGTTTTGCGTTTTGCTGTTTAGACGGAAACGTAACGGCGGAGAGTTTTCAACTTTTCCACTCTGGAGGCCGGTTTCAAATTTTTGCATTTTTAAGCCCCCAAAACGCCGTCCTCATATAAACGATAGGGTGTTTTGTTGAAATATTTTGACGTTTTTACCTGCAAGCGTTCTCGTGTAAACGGCCCCTAAGTGATGTTGGGGAAAACCTAGGCTAACATGAAGGCTACAGTAAATTCATTAAGTAAAAAAACGGATGTTGTAAGAGTTTGCTTCCACTATAATCAATGGAACTGGCTACATTGGACGAGACAGTCCAGCAAAACATTCTTTTCAATGTACTTTTGACACAAATTAACGTAACGTTATGCATCCAGTGTAGCCCTCGGTTAATGTTAAATTTATAAGATCACAACGAACTTATTGGGTCAGGGGTGACTACAGCAGTGACATATCCCGTTTGGGTTTAAGGTAGGCTAATTAACGTTAATGGAAAGTTTAATCAGACCTTAACATTTGTGTAGGCTTAGAATGTTTTGTGGTATGTCCATTCTTTATGTTGCCACATTGGTAATGTATTTATATTTAAGTGTACTCTGATTTGTTTGCCAGGGGAAAAGCTTCTAGAGGGGAGAAGGCCTTCAGAGAGAATTTTGCCAGGCTGGGAGAATTGAGATACATCGTAAAACAGGGTGAGCAACGTGTTAATTCTGTCAATGCCAAATAATCTTGTGTCTACTCAGAAACTGGTCTGATAACCTTGTGTCATACTTTTTTTTGGGATGTTTTCAATGGCATACCCCGGAAACATATTATCAGATTTCTGCAACAGCAGAAATCCATTTTTAGAACTTCATCTTGTAAGTAGGAATAGATCAGGATTATTGTCTTAAATGTACAGTGCAGAAATTTATAAGGAGAATAATAATATCAGTTTACTTTTTTTTGTTCCTCAGGTACACCTATTCTGGCACTAACAGCAACTGCGGACCTTGAATCCCGAGCAATTGTGAAAAGGCAGCTGAATTTGGACAATGCCACACACATCACCATCAGCCGATCAGGATGAATGTTAGGCTTGGATTGACTACAGTGTCTTCAGAGAATATGGAATGTCTGAACTGGGTTGTAAGAAACTTAAAGAGGAAGGCCCGAGAATGTTGCCAGTAATCATCTACTGCCGTACACTGACAGAGTGCAGTGCTAGCTTCATTAAGTGGGGATGGTGCTTGCACAGTGGTTGTAGCCACCACTGCTCTTGGGATGGGACTGAACTTTCCCAACATATCTCATGTAATTATGTATGGCTTGCCGGAAGATGTGGAGGTGATTACACAGGAGATTGGCCGGGCTGGGCGAGATGGCTTTTCTGCAAATGCCGTTATTTACAGACTAAAGCATGACACAAGAGTGGATGAGGAAGTCAAAAATGTAATGGAAAAGGGCCTGACAAGCTGCCTCAGAAAAGCCTTGTACTCACACTTCGAGCACAATACCGAAAGTGTTCTACCAGGACATGAGTGCTGCTTGTACTGCCACTCTGTTTGTACATGCAGCTCAACTGGTTGTGAAGTGGCAATCCCTGAATCTGAGCTGTCTCAACAACTTATTCAGACCACAGCAAAATGCAGGGAAGTTTCAGAGGACCAACTAAACATGATTAGAGAGCTTTTGTACAGGTACAAGGTCAGCCTAGTTCAGAACAGGCATCTGTACAGCAATAGCAGTGATTGTACTGGATTTAGTAACGAGCTGATCGAGTGTGTTCTTCAACACAGTGCAGAAATATTTGATCTTCCTTTCATAATGGATAATCTACCTGTGTTTAGCAAAACACACAGGCAGAATATTCTCAGGGTCTTTTCGATGTCTTTGGGGATTTTGAATACAACAAAGTTGTTAATTCTGCAAAAGACTTTGTGGTGCCGGACCAAGACTACACAGGCTGCTTTGATGCTGAATCTGGGCCAGACACTCAAACACTAAGTAGCAGCTTAGAGTCTGGATTTTCGCTTCTGAGTGTTTCAGATTGATGTTTCAAAGAACTATGACAAAATTTCTAAATAACCTTCTTATGTCCACTAACCTTTTTTTAAGTACTGTGTGTGAATTCTACCAAAAACTTGTGTCAGATAGGCATATGTAAACAAACTTGGATGTTGTTCAGAATGTGAAATATGTCAAAGTCACACTTTCATTCAACATTGTACAGAATTGAAAAGTAAAATAAAATATATATAATAAAAATAAAAATGTACAAGCTTAACTGTTTCTGGTCCAGTAATTAAAGTATTAACTATGTACAGATTACTTTCAAAGGGTCTGTGTAAAAAAAAAATGACAAAAAAGTTATGTTTCAAAGCAATCCACTACATTTTTTACTCTCATCTACTGACAGATCCGATTGTGGATTTTCAGCATTAACCTTGAACTAAATGTAACTGTACAGATTAGGCACAATGGGTCTGTAGACAAGATAGAAAAACGCACAAATATGTACAATTTACTTTTTGAGTTTCTGCCACTCAGTCAGTTTGAGCTTCATCCACTGCCACATGGCTTTGTACTTGATTTTGCACAGCAGATTCTTGTCAAATTTAGGGTAGGCCTGAAATTCCCTGCCAGGTATTTTTGTGAACAGTCGACCCTCCCTGAAAAGTACGATGGGTGCCACTTGGCCTATTGAGACCCAATTCCCCATCCACCTTATCCATCATTTCCTTCAAAACACTGATTGACCGGCTGACACGGCATGCTGAGTTTTCTGACAGGTTTGGACCCAGACCCTTCAAGAAAGACTTCAGGAAATTGTTCAGATGTTCTAAATGAAGGTCTAGGGGGATGTTTCCCCCATTCCCTCCCCTACTGCTCCAAAACCTGTTCCAGGTCACACTGTGTAAAATTCGAGAACTCAGACAAACATTCACCTGTAGTGTCATGAGTAGAGTACTATAAGCATAGTGGCTGTGCCCATAGGCTTTGTAAAACAGCATGGCAATTTTGTACAGCCTCATGAGTCTCTTGCCATCACCCTCTTTCACAGCATCGAGCATGTCCAAAATCAAGAAACTGTAGCTTAGCCGTGCCAAGGTGTGTTCTTGTCTGTGGTCTCTGTTGCTCTCAGGCAACATTTCTGAAGAAATGTCCAAGTTGTGCTTGTTGAGTTCGTGGCTGTCTCTGGCTTTTAGATATGTATATACCTCCTGACATCCGGGTGCTCGGCAAGGATACTGCTTTCTCTTAGTCGATGTTGCAGAAGCTTCGCCAAGAGCAGTAATGGCCTCCACCACATCCCCAAGCAGGATGCACTTGTCTACCACCTCAGCAGATTTTGTATGCAACCATGTTCGCCTCATGTCTGGTGTTCCAGATGCAACTTCGTCTGGAACAAACGATTCTGGTATTTCTAAACCCCAAGACAAAAACAAAACACAAAAAAGAAATATGTAAGCTTATCAATCATCCATCCATCCGTTGGAAAATGGCTTGAATGCAGATAGGTAGCTTGTGAGCATTCGACTGGTGAGAACAATGTATTCCCTTCTCATTTCCATTTGTTCACTTTCTCCAGGGAGTGACAAATTTAGGTCATAGTCCAGAAGATTGCCAAGTGGTTTGTCATTAGCCAGGTGATACATAGGGATACGGTCTTTGACCGCTATGTGGTGTATCCAGTGTATTGACTGGTTGCTGTGTAGGGTGGACTGGTGGTGTGCGTGCATATAGAAATCCAAATTATCAAAACTGATTGAGTACGTGTAAGGTGGATTTGGCCTTCTCTCCGCCAACGACTGGGTTCTGATCTCCACATTGTCTTGTGCAGAAACCTGTTCCTTGCAACTGCCTTCAGCCACTTCTAAGGTGATCTCCACCTCTTCATCAGGTGAAGCCTGCTCCACGGCAATGTTTTCTACCACCTCCTCTGTCATAAATGAAAGACACTACACATAAGACAACATAACCTCATAAAGATTATATAGAATACATAATCTGTGTGTGTGTGTGTGTGTGTGTGTGTGTGTGTGTGTGCGCGTGTGTGCGTGCGTGTATGTGTGTGCATTCAAGAATGTGTGCTACTGCTGACCTGATAATTGAAGGTCCTCCATACTTCGGAAGACATCAGAGAGTAGCAGCTCAGAATCAGGATTGGGCTCGACAGAGGTTTCATCCTGAATGTCAGAATGAAACCCAGCCTCCTGAGCTAGGAATTGCTCATTTTCTCTCTTCAGTGTCCAAAGACCAGATCCATATTTGTTAGCAAATTCCTTCTGCTTGCCAATGGTGTTTTTGTGCGACGTAGAAATGGTAAATCTGCTCAGCCTTTCAAAAACTGCCTTCTTGCCCCCATACTGGAGAATGCAGTTTATGTAGTATGCAAAAGCCGACAAACGTGTCTCTCTAGCTCTCAATGCAATTGCTGCAGCAGCACAGCTGACAGGGCGGGAGTGATTTGTGATTGTTGAAAAAACAGACAAGAGGAGTGGTGAGAGGCGCTGGAGGTCTGACTCGAGGCTTTCAAACGAGAAAGAAGTCAAATCTTCTGGAGAAGACCTCCACAATATGAAATTATTTCTGGGATTACAGAGTGCTTTGCATTCACCTTCAATGACTTTGGTGATGAGAATCTTGACTTCCCGGGAAAGGTCCTCATGTTGCATGATAACTTTGGCTGCTGCTTTCCACTTCTTATTGTAAATGTGTCTGACTAACAAAGCATCCTGGGTCTCGCACACCTATTCTGTCACAGATTTGGTGATTACCTGAAAGAAGTCCAATACGTTGTACTGTGAACAGTTTTTATTTTGTTCATAATAGGCTTTAAGGTAATGCATTCAAAAGGTGATAACTGAGTTGACAAGCGTGCTAGTGAAGTGATTAATAGTTTTACAGCAAATCATTAATCTATTCTTTTCAGTTAAGATGTAAATACGCTGGTAAACAACTGTAAGCTATCAAGCAAAATCTACTTCGAAAAACAAAGGTCACTATCACACAGTGTGTAATAACGTTGCATGGCATGGCAAGGAAATCTTAAAATCAAAGCCATTTACAGAGACAAAACGGATGGATATTAAGACGTATGAATGCAAAGAACCTACCCCAGTGATGCTTTGATGAATGGAAGCTCTGCCCAGACTAGCACAGTTAGAGCAGAACTTTTTCAAGTCCCTGGGTGTCTTCGATGGTGTCGGTTCGCGATCTCGTTTATCTAAACGAGCTGTGGGGGTATCTACTGCGGAGGCTTTCTCTTTTTTTCCATCCTTCACCCGTCTCCAGTATACCAGCAGGTCTCGTTCTATGCGACCAAAAAGCGTGACACACCGCTGACAAATCCTCGTTGATTTCGCCGGCGTTTGCACAACCGCTACTCCTAACTGCCGCAATCTTTCGGCAATGGATGGCGATTTCCTTTTGTCGTAGATGATCGACGAATGGGATAAAATGCCAACAATTCTTAAATTCTCACAACAAAAACGACAACAGTCATTGAGCTCCATTAGCACCGACTCTGAATAATCCTTCTGTTAACATGTCTGTAATATACTTGAGCTTCACCCATTGACTGAAAAATAAGGCTTCACCGAACTCCTGCATCCTCTGATTTCCGGCGCTCTAGGAACTACGTCAGCCTATTCGTTGCGCTGATTGGTTGTATACCTACCCAGTTGCTGCAGAATAATTTGAAAGACAACCTTTTAGCCCGCCTCCCTCCCTGTTGAGAGTTCCTAGACCCTTGCTTCTTAAGACCTGGGTCTAGCGCGGCTAGGCTAACCTCGCGGCAAAATCTGAATCACTTTCCGAAGCTGTCACTTGGTTCAGCCAGGCAGCGAGGCTTCGGACGTTATCATTTTTGGCTCCTCCCCTAAATGAAGCAAGCCTCAATACGCGCTTTGTGGAAACGCCCCCTCCATTACTTGATACACGCTTCGAAGCCTCGGCACATCTCGTAACGTCACTACTTAATGTTAAAATATCTTGCTAGAGGTGCTGAAGCTCAAAGTCTGAGATGTTTGGTCAAAATAAGCTCATTCTCAAGTCTTATCTGAACTGTCCTCTTTTGTTTGAACTTTCCCTAAACTGATATGGCAGGACGGCCCAGTCTGTCTGCACCTATGTTAAGTGTATTGGATCAGGTGATGTAGTTTTCAAGTGCTCCCGGCCATTGAATGCAGCTGGGCTGGGAGCAATCATCCCATTGCACCTTAATTACTGGGCGTTGCTACAATGCAGTATATCTGTGAGAGGGCTGCACATTTTTCCACATGCGTCCTCTACCTGGAGCTGGGGTGTTCACTCAGCCGCGTGGTTTGCCGTGGCAGTCTCGAGATGCTGGCGGAGTATTTCTCTACCTACCTGTCAGGTATGTTCCGACGCGGTCACTGCGTCTCCAAGCGACGTTTGTGCTGTGTCTGATCTGCTCGTTGCTTTTAGTAGAATTCGGCTGGTACCTTGGCCGAAGGCTGGGAGCCGGGTGTGTGTGGCCTCAGAGCTGGGCATAACCTATGCATCGCGTTGGATTTTTGAGGTAGGCTGGCTCATTCCTGTCATTTTGAATGTGTTTGCTGGGTTGCCTGTGAACTGACTGTTTCTGACTGCTGTTGGCAGTGATCATGTGGCTGTTTCCCCTGGTGCCTGAGGAGCTGCGGCTCTATGTCTGAAGCAAGCTGCTGCTGTTTTGTTTTCATGTTCTGTCTCCCTGTTCATTGCAGCAAGTCCTCTGCCATCGGGAATTGCTGCAGATGTCTTATTATATAGTGTTTCAAAGACAATCTTGGTGTGCGTGTGCTCATCGCCTGGCACATTATTATGTTATTGTTTGTGTTAAAATTTATTAGCTTTGGTGGTGACCTCCAGGGTCAGTATAGTGTGGTGTCAGGGTAGTTCTAGAGATCTCTGTTCCTGTGGCTAACCGTATTTCTTTTTTCTGTGGACAGGAGCTGTTGGGCTGTATGACGAGTGGCTGGCTGATTCTTCCCCCCCCCCCGAGGTGGTGGTCCCCTCACTCCCTGTACAGTAGAGCACTTGGGTGTCCATTAGTGGTTTTGTTTTTTTGCACGTGTGGTGTGTCGCATCTGGACCTTCCCCTTCCCTTTTCAGTCAGTCATTCCGGTCTGGTAAGCCCTGAGTTCAGTGTATAGATGTTCGGTGGCTGCACTTTGGAGGTCCTAAAGGACTGCATCTATTGTGCCACTCACTATTGAGCTGTGTTGTGGCACCGCCACTAAGATATTTTTTTTTTTATGGAAATATTGTCATTTTAACAAAAAGCATATTGTTAATAAATTCCGCAGTAACAGACTCTATGACTTGAATCTGGTCACCAGCAGGTTTATCTCAGAAAACCTCGAGTTTCTCTCTGTCTTCGCCCTCTTTCAGCCACACACCATGTTTGATTTCCTCATTCATTCAGTCAGTAAGCGGGCGAGTTTTGGCGTAGAACAGCTTTTATTAACGATCCAGTGGATAAAGGAGCAGCATTACTACACAGATAATTAAATATTTGTCTGTAGATTATCAGACCGAGCATTTTATTCGCATTTCCAGACAATTATCTGTTTGAGCAGTACTGTTTCATAATCGTTTCAAGTCAATCTACATAAACAACCTAATCCATCCTTATATTTACATTACCAGCCGCAGTCATGCTCTCACATCCAGCAGATAGTGTGTGTGTGTTGCGCTGCAGTTCTTTGCAAATGAAAGTTTTTATATAATGTCGGAGATGCAGAGCACTTCAGTAAGACAACTGTATGCAGGAAGGTCAGAAAAGTGTTCCTGAACCCGAAACGACTTTTACCATCTTTGTGGTTTTCCCTGGACATAAACCTGTCGGAGCCATCAAGGAGGAGTTCCACAGGATTGCAGGTGAATGATGTAGAGATCTGTTAAATTCATTTTAAATCATATTCTGTTAATGACATTGTGCTGCAACCTCAGACTGGGATTAGTCATTTTAATTTCTTTTAGGATTTCCCAGTGTGATTGGCTGCATATATGCACACACATCCCCATTCACAGCTCCCTCACATCATGAATAGGAAGTCCATTCACAACATAAATGTTCAGGTAGGCTAACCTGAGCAACAGACTGCAGCGTGGTCAGCAGCCTAAAGATTTTCACAATGGAATTCTCTTGTCTCTCTCCTTTAATATACTTCAATGTATCCACTGTACATTACAGGAGAGTTTGATGGCCTTCTGCTGGGTGACAGGGGTTACCATGACAACCCAGGCTGATGATCTCATACCCTGACCCTGAACCAGGCCCCCAACAGAACTTCAACCAGACTCACTGCAGGACCAGAGCCTGGGTGGAGATGACATAGGCCTGCTGAAAGCCCGTTTCCAGAGCCTACGTCACTTCAGGGTGACCCCTGAGAGGGCGTGTGATATTACTGTGGCATGTGCTGTTCTTCATAATATTACCACTATTAGAGAAGGCCATAATCCAACCTTTTACATCCAGATGACACAAGCCAGTAAACGATTTTATCCAAAACATGTCCTAAAGTCGGTATAAAATCCCTGAATCGGTCATTATCAAGGAAATGGACCTCGCGATGCCCGTCCAATATTCCCTGTATTTTTCGTAATTTTTTTATTTAAAAATAGAATATTAGCGATTTTTTTTTTTTTTTTTTGTACTGAAAACGGCTGGAATTGACTGAAGCTTAAAGGGTTAAACATTTACAGCAGTAGAATGCAAGTTAGATATTAGTTCAGGAGTAAAAATAATCTAAATACAGTAAGAAAAAAAATACTGCAAAATAAGTACACTGGATACTTAAATTTCGCAGACCTTCCATTTGTAGTGGAGTATTTTGATTTGTTTACTTAAGTGAAGGATTTCAATCACTTAATTCTTCAACCACTTCATCCAAAAGTATCTCTGGACTAAATAAATTTGTCAGAGATGAAGATGTAACCCCCTGGTTCAAATCCCGGGGTGGGCCTGGGATCTTTCTGCATGGGGTTTGCATGTTCTCCCTGAGCATGCGTGGGTTTTCTCCGGGCACTCCGGCTTCCTCCCACAGTCCAAAAATATGCTGAGGTTAATTGAGTACTCTAAATTGCCCGTAGGTGTGAATGTGAGTGTGATTGTTTGTCTGTCTATGTAGCCCTGCAACAGACTGGCGACCTGTCCAGGGTGTCCCCTGCCTTCGCCCGAGTCAGCTGGGATAGGCTCCAGCACCCCCCGCGACCCTAATGAGGATAAAGCAGTGTATAGAGGATGGATGGATGAAGAACCTCTTTCTTGCAAAACATGAAAGGCTTGCTGCTGTTACCAACTTCTTCTGCCTTGCACTAGCACTAATAAAGGCCATGCTGCAATAAGAGAAAAGGATGTCTGGAAACATCCTCAAGCACATATTAGTAACCGGTGCTTTAGAAATATCTGAACTTCCCCTTATAAATGATTGGTTTTAGTCATCTGTTGTGTCTTATCTTCTCCAGGAGGTTCTTCTTTTCCTCTCTGATACCACAAAATGACCAGCAAAGAGTCCTTCAGTCTTTTTTTCCTTTCCAGCGTTAATGCCTGGTTGAGCTGCTTCATAAAGTTGCTGTAAAATATGTTTTGTTTGAGAGGCGTTAAAGGATCGGTTCACCCAAATCACAGGTAAACATATTTTCACCGATTTCTAGTGGTTTGTAATCATGCAGGTTATCATTTATCCATCTCCTTGTACTCTGTGAAGCAACAAAAATCCTTTGAAAAAATAATGTTGAAAAAAGGCTAAGCGATGCTATACTACATGATAATGTCAGCATGCTTTAAGTGACCATTAAAACATGATGATGTTCAGCAGGTATAAAGTTATTCATACTAAACATGTAAGTGTGGCTAGATGGATTACGTTCATTTTGTCATTTATTACTTTAGAAAAGTGTTACTTTTTAACCGACATGTCAGCAAAGTTGAAACCATCTTTTCCTTACTCAGTTGTCAGTTAAAAAGTAACGCAATTCTAACTTAAGTCTAGCTTGTCAGCATGCTAACACTTGACATTTAGCACTAAACCCAGAGTTATTTCTACACAGAGCAATTCTTAGTTCCTCCCAAAGAGACTTAAACCAGCAACAAGTAAAAAATCAGAGGGGAAAAAAGAAACCAAAAATTCTTAAACCAGTTTTGTTAAATGACTTTCATTTATTCAAGCATAATCATTAAATAAATGAACTACTGAACAGTAGGCTGGTTCACTGAATAAAGTTGAATAAATAGTTAATAATTGTTTGTCAAGTGGTCAGAAACAGCAGGACAGTGTGTTTTTATCTGTCAAACAAGGTAGCAGATTGATTTACTGTACACAGACCAACTATACTTACTGTTATGTGTAGTCACCACTCAAAGACCCGTTGTGGGCCCTGAAGCATCCTGACAAAGCAATGCTGGAGCTGGTGGGAATGGGATGGCAGGTATTTGGTCATAAACCAAATTAAGGATTAATCGCATTTTTTTGATAATGGCACAAATAAAAAGTACTCAAATAAATATGGTCAAATAAATTCACATTAATGATGACAGCACTACTGTTGAATACATGCCTGTAGATAGTATGTTTTATCTCTTTGTTGGCAAATTAATTAAGGTAGGATGGTAAAGAGAGAGTCTGTAACCATAACTGTACTGTATGCTGTTTCTAAATTAGTTTTCTAGGCTCACGGTTATCATATCGTGACACCCAGGAGTAGATTTTGCTTGAAATGGGGAGATGCATTAACCAATTTATGGTGAAAATGTCTCTGTGTAAAGAAAAAAAAAACACCACAAAATCCATACTCCTGTAGAAGTCCTTTGTTTTATTAGGGATAGAACTGTATTGTAAATACTTAAGTTAATGTATGCCCTACATTGTCCCCCTCGAAAAAAAAATAAAACTAAAGTGACATCCCTTTCTTGGACTGACATGGGTGGCTATAATGTACACTACTGTTTGAAAGTTTGGGGTCACCTCGGCAGTTCTATGATTTCCATGAAAACTCAGACTTTTCTTCATGTGCTAACATAATTGCACAAGGGATTTCTAATCCTTAATTAGCCTTTTAACACCATTAGCTAACACAATATACCATTAGAACGCAGGACTCGTGTTCTAATTTCCAAGTCCACATATATCGATATCGGTTAATATCGTAATCGGAAGTTGAGAGTTACATTATCGGCATATCGGTTTTCGGCAAAAATGCTAATATCAGACATCCCTACACAGGAGTGATGGTTGCTGGAAATGTTCCTCTCTACCTCTGTGTAGATATTCCATTAAAAATCAGCCGTTTCCAGCTGGAAAAGTCATTTACTACTTTAACAATGTCTAGAGTGTATTTCTGATTCATTTATTGTGATCTTCATTGAAAAAAATTGCTTTTCTTTCAAAAACAAGGACATTTGTAAGTGACCCCAACAGCTGAATGGTAGTGTAGGTGGTAGACCAGGTAGTCCACTACTTTGATCTCTGGCCCCTCTATGAGTCAAAGTGTCTCTGGGTAAGACGCTGAACCCTACTTGCCCCTAATGGCAGGTGATCACCATGCATGACAGCTCTGGGACCACTGGTGTGTGTGAGTGTGTGAATAAGCAACACATTGTAAAGCGTCTTGTAGAACCTAGCTCAGGTTAAAAAGGCACTCTATAAATGTGTACCGTTTAACTTTTACCTTTAAAGAGAAAATAGCCTGACTTAACAGCACGACTTAACATGAACATACATGTATAAAGCATCTGTAGAGATATTATTAAAAGTTAGTAAGAAGGTTTTTTTCTGGGTGAACTGACCCTTCAATAAGTGTTAGTTCTTCACAGGTTTTATTGAATGTCCTCACTATCATTTTTCTGTGAATGAACTACTTCTTTTTTTCCACTCTTTACAAAAGCTTCGGCTTTGAGTTGTGCCATTCAAGTTTTGTCACCTCCATCCCTTCAAACGCACGTTTTCTTCATGGCTAAAACAAGCTTCCAAAACAGTTCAGAGTAGGTTCACCTTTGCCACAACCTGCTTGCAGCCTGTTTGGGAATATTCACGCCCCCCTACTGCAGGGTAATATTCGATCTCACCCGCGAGGCGCTCGATGTTGGTACGATCGGGGTAGAACCCCTCCCGGGCCATCTCGTCCAGGAAACACTCCATCACGTGACCTTTCTCCAGAAGGCCCAGAGCTAAGATGTCTACCTCTGCCCACAGCGGGTGAAGCTTCTCCAGAGTGCTGCGTAAAATTGGAGTCAGCTCTTTTACTAGGTTGCTATGGCGACCAGATGCTGTCATCCCCATGGAGATACTTGAGGAGTTGTGCAGCACGTGCTTGGTGATGTGTGCATGTCCCAGATTGCTCAGGAACAGGTAGATGGCGTTCAGGTACTCGTTGGACCGCTTTGAGGTGACGAGCTGCCACAGTGCGTCCAGGATGTCGCTGTGCATGTGCTCAGCCTCGTCAAAGATGAAGAGCGGGATCTTCTCCTCCTCCTCGGCTCGTTCCACTATTGCAGAGATGAGGTTGGTGAGGTCGCGGCCACACTGCAGGGCGTCCGCCTCCTGAGGGCAGTGATGAAGGACGTAGTACTGCAGCACCAGCGCCTCACCCACCACCGAGCGAAAGTGTCCAGCCAACAGCCGTCCCAAGTGGCTCTTGCCTACGCCACTGGGGCCGTGCAGGGACACAACCAGGGGCTTGTTGTGGACATAAGTGGACAGGTAGTCCTTCAGGTGGCACAGCAAACCCTCCACCGCCCCCTGCTGCCCAAACACCTCCCTCCTTAGCGTCTTCTCAAGCCCCTCTAGGTCGTATCGGAGAACATGGTCATCCAGGTTCTCTATGGCGTTGTACACCTGCATATAAACATATAAAGTTTAAAAGCATTTTCACACTCCGCAATGACTGAACATGAAGAGTATGATGCAATATGCTCAGAGTTTGCTACAAGAAACTGTTTTCTGAAAGATTATTTGAACTCAAATAAAACATGATCTTAGATGTTGGATTTTTCAGTGGGAAGGGAGGCGTAGACATTATTTGAACAATTTCTAACAGATTAAATCAACTTTTCAATTTTAAAAAACAAGCAAAAAAGAAAACAAAGCACTTATTTATTTATATCTTTCAACATGTCCGGAGGTAGGCTTGAACTGTTCTATATGAACATTTTGTAACTGTGACGGTAAAATACCAAAAGACACAAAAATATTTGTTTGCAACTTCCTGAAGCTGTTTCACAACCATCTACAATTTAAATCTTTTCCCAACTATGATTTCTTCATACGCTGCAAACAGAGTACTTTGTGTCGAAAAGCTTGAATTTCTCTTTTTTAAAACTAAACTTTAAATTCACCCAATGTATATTGCATTTTTTTGTTTTATATTTTATAATTTTTAACATCCATTGTTTTCCATTGGGGCTGCACAGTTGTCTAGTGGTTAGCACTTTCACCTTGCAGCAAGAAGATCCCGGTTCAAATCTCAGGGTGGGCCTGGGATCTTTCTGCATGGAGTTTGCATGTTCTCCCTGTGCATGCGTGGGTTTTCTCCGGGCACTCTGGCTTCCTCCCACAGTCCAAAAATATACTGAGGTTAATTGGTTACTCTAAATTGCCCGTAGGTGTGAATGTGAGTGTGATTGTTTGTCTGTCTATGTAGCCCTGTGACAGACTGGCGACCTGTCCAGGGTGTCCCCTGCCTTCGCCCGAGTCAGCTGGGATAGGCTCCAGCCCCCCCACGACCCTAGTGAGGATGAAGCGGTGTATAGAGAATGGATGGATGTTTTCCAATGTATTTCTCTTTTACAGGACTGAGTAGGTCATTTTGTATGTTTTTTCTTTTTCTAATAGATACTAACTGGAGCTACCATGTTTTCACATAGTTTGAGGATATAGAGGCTAATCAGAGCTCATGATAGCTAACCAGAGCCAAGCCTCTTTAGAAAAATCTTCATAATGTGTTATAGTCTTTAGTTCAGAGAGGAGCTTATTACATTCCGCTATGGCTTTGTAGGAAAAAGCAGATTGTCCAAAGGCAGTTTTAAATAAAGGGATGCCACAATACCTCCTAGAAAAAGCCCTTGTTGTCCTGGTAGTATTTCTAGAAGTGCAATGAATACAAAATTTGAGAGGTGAGGGCTCGTAACCATGAACAAACTTAAAAACCAATTGTACATTTGCATACATTTAACATCCCATGATTATCCAATACAAAAGTGGTGATACTGTCATGTCTTCTTATCCAGTATTTTAATGGCTGGTTTATGTAAGGATTTGAGAGGTTCCAAAGTTGTTCTTTTGGCTTGTGACCAGCATGAGATGCAATATGTGAAATGTGACATAATTGAAACATAAAAAAAGATTTTTGCACCTTCAAAAGTAATAGAGTTGGAAATGAGAGAAGTCATATCTCAGTGTCCGGCTCATCTGTTAAACGTGCTTTTTAAAGCTGAGCATGGAGTCGAAAATAGCACCGAGATATTTATAACATGTGACATTATGTATGGCTTTTCCATTAAGTGCGATGTGAGAACAGTCCATTTGTTTTTGTTTATTACGAAAAACATTGTGGCAGTTTTTCTGACAATTAAGGTGAGACATGATTCATTCAGCAATTTTGTCACTTTCACCATTGCATCTGCTAATCTGTCAACAACCTGTGTAGCATCCTTCCTATCAGTGTGGATAACAGTTTTATCTGCATGCATCTGGATTTTTATATCATCTTCACTGATGGGAGGTCATTTATGTACAAAGTGAAAAAACAGAAGGCCCAAAATTGTACCCTGTGGTATTCCCATGGAGCAGTTCATTGTTTGAGATTCGGTGCTACAACAGAGATGAGATTGAAGTCAGCCAAGGGTATTCTGGAGGTAACGCTAGCTTACAGGAGCCAGCTAGAGCTAACACAAGCTATTTGAAACTCAAAGGCACTAAGTGGTGTTAAAGAAGCTTTCTGTAGCTAACTGGAGATATTAGGAGTAGTTAGCAAGAGCCGTGAGAGTGCGACAAGGTGTGAATTGAAAGTAAAAGAACTTATTAAAATCTAACAGAAGCTAAAAAGAATAATCTGGAGCTAAAATGCACTACCAGGAGCTAACCAGAGCCATCCAGAACTTTCTTAAGCTAACAGTAGCTAATAGGAGACATCAGGAGCTCATGAGCTATCAGAAGATAACTAGACTTCACACAAACCAGGTGCTAACAGCCAAATGACATACTGAAAATTTATGTCAGAAAGTTTTTAATCGATAGTAACCGACTGACGGCACATCACAGTAAACTCAAATAAGTCGTTTTTAGTTTCTTAATTTTGGAGTTTGAACATGTTGCAACAGGACTCTGCTGAGTAGTGTTTAAAGACTATTTAAAGATGCAGGACCCACCCTAAGCCTGAATGACAGTATACTGGATATCCTACAGTGAACTGTACTGTACTCTGAATTAACACTGACATGTCTATACAAGAACAGTTGAGTCTAAATTTAAACCTAATATACTAACACAAGAGCTACTGGTAATACTGCATAATTCCTCACTCTCACTATTTACAGTAGAGCTGGAGGCAGAGGAGGCAGGCTAACAGAGAAGAGTAATAATACCAAACTTAAATATGAAGATAATCATCAGAGTTGTAGTCCAATGAGAACGCAGTCTGCTTGTCCAAGGAATGCACTGTACGTGTATTTACAAGATGATCATGATACTGAGACGGTAGTTCTTTGAGTGAAATGTGAACAGTACAATGCTGACATTCTTATAGTTGGAAAGTAATGTATATCTACCTTAACTTAGCATTATAGCATGCTAACATTTGTCCGATGTACTAAGCAGGAAGTGTTTTGTTTGTTGTTATTTTCTATCTCTTTGCAGTATTTTGTTTCTGTTTGTGATTCCTTAACAACATTCTGTGGACATTTTGCATCACTTTTTGGTCAATTTCTGTCACTTGGTAAACTTTTTTATGTCTTTGTGGTCAATTTGCATCCTCACCAACTTTTGTCTCTTTTGCAAGATAATTTTGTGCCTATTTGTAATCTTCTGACTCTATTTGTGGTTGTTTACCATCCCTTTGTGGTCATTGTAGTCCTTTAAGTTCCTTTCACATCATATTTAACACTATAGGGTCGTAACCCGGGCACTTAGTTCATTTGTTACGTCAATTATTTTTCGTTATACTGGGAAGCACTTTGGTGCAACAGTTGTGGTTTTAAATGTGCTGTATAAATAATCGTACTGTGATGGTCACTTTATGATTCTTTGTGGTCTTTTCATCATTGTGGTAATTTTGCATCATATTGTAGTCATTTTCTGTTTCTTTGTTTTTGTTTTGTCTATATTTCTAGTCACTTTATAGTAAATTTGCATTTTGCTTGCATTTCATTTAGTTTCTCTTTGTAGTTGTTGGACTGACTTCCTAAAAAGAAATGTTGAAAGCTGTAGCTCAGGAGCCTTCAGATATGTTAGGCTATTGGGCCACTGCTTTGTAAATGGACTACACTTATATAGCGCCTTTGTACCTTAGTGGTACTCAAAGTGCTTTCAAAGTGTTTCACATTCACCCATTTACACACACATGCACACACCAATGGCAACAGATTGAACCATCAACCTTGTGATCAGGACAACCTGCTCTAACATCTGAGCCACAGCCAGCCTTTGTCTTACTACAAGTATTTTAAGACATCAGATGACCAAAATCTACCTGGGAGAATAAGTACATTTATAGCAGACCCCCACTTGAAGAAGCACCTTGGTTTCACTAGGTGTTTTGATTAATGTACCTGGACAAAGACGATTCCAAACAGAAGGTACAGGCAGTACTGGGCTCGGCTGTGCTCCTGCCTCGGCGGAGCCCTGCGGCCCCCTCTGTTGGGAAACAACACCCGCTTCCTCCTCCTCCTCTTCTTCTTCTGAGGGACAGAGGACGACAAGCTGGGGAGTGAGTTGGGGGTGAGTCCATCGAAGGTGAAGATTTTGGGGCTGGTGCGTGACGGGGCTCCAGTGAGGGCCCCTGCTCCTCCCAGGGCCAGGGCCATTTCCTGCCGCCGCTTCTTCATGGCCTGATACTTCTGTTTGATGCGTATGACGGCACGCAGAGAGGAGGAGAAGCTGGAGAGACTGGGGACTGGGCTGCTCCTCAGTTTCTCCTCTTTGCTCTCCATCTCTCCATCTAGCCCTTCATCCACTTCTCCCTCTGTCTGGGAGGCAGAGCTGCTGCTGTCCTGGTCACTCATCTGCAGACAGGAAGATTTTAAAGTAGCTACAATCAGTGTGTTAATATAAACAACTGATAACAGGACTGTGTGTGAAAGATGTTACTAGTTGATTAGTCTGTATATTTAGTTGTGTGCTTGTGTGGACATTTGGTGTCCTGTTTAAGTTGTTACACATGATTTTGTAGACATTTTGCATACATTTGTAGTAATTTTGCTCTCTTTTTTAGCCTCCTGAATCTAGCTACAAATTTAACATAAAGACAAAAAAGCAGTATTGATCTTTCTGTTCAAGTCTGTTCAATAAAGCATAATTCCTAAAACGTTGAATGACTCTCCTAAATATTGTTATAATTCAGTGATTTATGTAATGTATCATTTTATATAGCTACTGAATTATTTATTGTGTTTTGTGGTTGTTATGAACTTAGAGGTGTAAAATAAAAGTTGTTCATGAATGAAGATCTTTACTTCTGCCATTCCGAAAGCCTCCCTACAACGAGACAGACTCTCAGCTTTACCAACCAGAAACAGTTAGAGCTAGGTACTGCCTCACAACTACATAGCCAATAGTTATCCAGCTCAAACTGTGACTGACAGTTGCAGACAGCTTGTTGTTCCTGAAGGGGCCAAGAACAGCAACAGCTCATTGGCTTTCAGAGCAAAACAGCCTTAAAATCAGGGGTCATGCAGTCTTAGTGAAAACAAGCATCCTAGCAATATTTTGAGATGAAAAGGTGAAGAGATATGCGACACCTGCAATCATTTGGTGAAGCGAGGTACAATATAAGACATGAGAGACTTTATTGTCATTGTGCAGGAGTACAATGAGATTTGTCTGGAAGAACACGACATTTAGCAGCAGCACAAATAAGAATAAAAATAGATAAAAATACTCATAAAAAATAAAAAGAATCAAAATACTATACACAAAGTAAAGTGGTCCGTGTTGATAAAGTGGTCAAGTGTTGCAGGACTAGAGTTCTTACTGCACAGATGAGCCGGGAAGGGGGAATGTCTGGATGGTGGGGCAATGGGTGGGGGGTGTGATGGCGGCAACAGCTCTGGGGGAGAAGCTGTTCCGCGGTCTGCTGGTTCTTGTTTGTTATGGCCGAAACCTTTTCCCTGATGGAAGGGGGACAAACAGCCTGTGTCCAGGATGTGTGGGATCTCTGGCAATGCTGCTGGCCTTTTTCCTCAGCCGGCTAGCATAGACAGAGTCCAGGCTGGGAAGCTGTGTCCCATATGGGACCTTTATTACCAAGAAATGCAGTTTGGCTCTCTGCAGCTGAACAGAAAAAATGTTTCACCACTAGTCAGCCCTCCCATCCATTACCCAACCATGTGTTGCTCAATGAGGCTAGTGTCTGTAGCCACACAGTGATAATACATACTAAGTTACACTAAACTGACAGCAGGTACAAGACATTAACTCTTCAACTTTTTGTATATTTTGAGGCATATTGTAAGTCATGGCTGCAGAAAATCTGCTAAAATGATTACTGACGAAGGCAGTGAGTGTGAGAAACAGCTGTACTCACAATGCTGCTCTCACTTTTTCCTTTTGTGTGAAAACACTGAGGCAGAATTGGCAAATACCTGCAGCTGAAAGTTTCCGCACAGACACCTGATACATAAAGACTGCAACAAACACCTTCCTTTTGACAGTGACTGTCCATCTATCCATTTTCTATACACCACTTAATCCTGATTAGGATTGCGGGCGGCTGGAGTTTATCCCAGCTGACTTAGGGTGAAGACAAACAATCACACCTACGAACAATTTAGAATCACCAATTAATCTCAGCATGTTTTTGGACTGTGGGAGGAAGCCAGAGTACCCAGAGAAAGCCCACACATACACAGGGAAAACATGCAAAGTCCATGCAGAAAGATCCTAAGAGGGTCGGGATGTGAATCAGGGATCTTCCAGCTGCAAGGTAGAAGTACTAACCACCACGCTACTGTGCAGCCCTTTCAAAGTGTCTATACTATTGCATTTATCTATTTATCATGTGATATATTTATGTGTGTGTTATACACACGTGGACAAAATTGTTGGTACCCCTCAGTTAAAGAAGGAAAAACCCACAATTCTCACTGAAATCACTTGAAACTCACAAAAGTAACAATAAATAAAAATGTATTGAAAATTAAATAATCAAAATCAGCCATCACTTTTGAATTGTTGATTAACATATTTATTTAAAAAAAAACAAACTAATGAAATAGGGCTGGACAAAAATGATGGTACCCATAACTTAATATTTTGTTGCACAACCTTTTGAGACAATCACTGCAATTAAACGATTTCTGTATTTGTCAATGAGCGTTCTGCAGCTGTCAACAGGTATTTTGGCCCACTCCTCATGAGCAAACAGCTCCAGTTGTCTCAGGTTTGATGGGTGTCTTCTCCAAATGGCATGTTTCAGCTCCTTCCACATATGTTCAATGGGATTCAGATCTGGGCTCATAGAAGGCCACTTTAGAATAGTCCAACGCTTTTCTCTCAGCCATTCTTGGGTGTTTTTGGCTGTGTGTTTTGGATCGTTGTCCTGTTGGAAGACCCATGACCTGCGACTGAGACCAAGCTTTCTGACACTAGGCAGCACATTTCTCTCCAGAATGCCTTGATAGTCTTCAGATTTCATCGTACCTTGCACACTTTCAAGACACCCTGTGCCAGATGCAGCAAAGCAGCCCCAAAACATTACTGAGCCTCCTCCATGTTTCACCGTAGGGACAGTGTTCTTTTCTTCGTATGCTTGGTTTTTGAGTCTATGAACATAGAGTTGATGTGCCTTACCAAAAAGCTCCAGTTTGGTCTCATCTGTCCAAAGGACATTCTCCCAGAAGCTTTGTGGCTTGTCAACATGCATTTTTGCAAATTCCAGTCTGGCTTTTTTATGACTTTTTTTCAGCAGTGGTGTCCTCCTTGGTCGTCTCCCATGAAGTCCACTTTGGCTCAAACAACGACGAATGGTGCGATCTGACACTGATGTACCTTGGCCTTGGAGTTCACCTTTAATTTCTTTGGAGGTTGCTCTGGGCTCTTTGGATACAATTCCAACGATCCGTCTCTTCAATTTGTCATCAATTTTCCTCTTGCGGCCACGTCCAGGGAGGTTGGCTACTGTCCCGTGGGTCTTGAACTTCTGAATAATATGAGCCACTGTTGTCACAGGAACTTCAAGCTGTTTAGAGATGGTCTTATAGCCTTTACCTTTAAGATGTTTGTCTATCATTTTTTTTCGGATGTCCTGGGACAATTCTCTCCTTCGCTTTCTGTTGTCCATGTTCAGTGTGGTACACACCTTTTCACCAAACAGCAGGGTGACTACTTGTCTCCCTTTAAATAGGCAGACTGACTGATTATGAGTTTGGAAACACCTGTGATGTCAATTAAATGACACACCTGAGTTAATCATGTCACTCTGGTCAAATAGTTTTCAATCTTTTATAGAGGTACCATCATTTTTGTCCAGGCCTGTTTCATTAGTTTGTTTTTTTAAATAATTATGTTAATCAACAATTCAAAAGTAATGGCTGTTTTTGATTATTTAATTTTCAATACATTTTTATTTATTGTTACTTTTGTGAGTTTCAAGTGATTTCAGTGAGAATTGTGAGTTTTTCCTTCTTTAACTGAGGGGTACCAACAATTTTGTCCACGTGTGTACTTTATGTGATTTCACATAGGCAGTTGTTTTTATGTAAAGGGCTTCTTTTTTTTTTTTTCTTCAAACATGTGTTTCAAATCAGCTACTTACATTATATTGGAAATGTTCCTGCACAAAGAGGGAAGTGCAGTCCATTCAGGAACTTCTGGCCAACAGGATAAAAAAGCAAACAAGGGAGCTGTGTGACAGGTTTTGCATGTGTTATACACTGAATATAAGCTTCTGCAAAAATGCATTTGGTTTTGATGGTTCAAAGTGATCACCCCTCAAATAATTCACATTCTTTATGTGAATCTGCAAAAACTGTCACTTCAAACCACAGTCTGTCTGCAGGGCTGCAAGACGCTCTTATCTCGGTGTTTAACAGCACACAGCATGACTTTCTGTATTTTTTTTAGCCTTACAGGAAAGGAGGAACTATCAGTTACACCCAGAGTAGGTCAAGTCAACAGCAAGAAGTCATGCAATAATATAGTAAACTCTGAGAAGTTGGGTTTTTGTTTGAAGAGTGTGGTGTGACTGTGATCAAAGTCCGATGTTATTCTTGGCACAGAAGTGGAAAAGTTTCTGGTAAAGTGATAGAAGTCATGCGTCCAAGACTCTTTTACATCAACACAAAAGAATTTTGGCAAAGCCTAGGGGAAGGACAATATCAGCTCTTTATCTGCCTCTCTCTTGTCTTTTCACATGCAGAGACCTGAAAGGCCAGACTGCATACCAGAGAGTTCAAAGATCTACAGCACAAAATGTTTACTATGTCAAAATATTAGACTTTCTGCGTTGAATGTTGTGTGAGTTCTGCGTGTAAAAACATGCAATGAGCTAAAGCTGACATAACATGTACACAAATGCACAGGTTGTGTGCTAGTAGCTTTGATAAAATGTGTGTTTTTGCACTGAAAACTGCTAATAGACAACCTAAACTTCAGCCTCTAAAACTGTGCAAGCAAAGAGGGTAAAAATGTGGTAATGACAGAATAATAATAATAAAAAAGCTTTCTTTTTACCTTAAAATATGGCTCCAAACCGTGCAAAGAGAAGGAAGGGCTAGTCCATAGTTTGTTAGAGTGCAGAAAGCAGAGAAAAACCTCCACACAGCCAACAGCTCTGTTCAGGAAGTGCCCTCCGATTTGCTTGTCTTACCTCTAAACCCTGCTCTCAACAATCTGCTAACTCCTCCTCTTTCTTCCTCGTTTATTCACTGATTCTTTTTTTTTCTTTCAAAGGGTTTGACATAGTACACCGAACTGGCTCCAAATAAATCATCACCTTTCACTTAAACTTTTAAAACAGCCAGAGTACTTCACTTCTTGCCTTTTTCCATCATTTTAACCCTGCACTCCAAGCAGCATCTATATGTTTTATGCTTGTGTCCCATTGCATTTCTTTGAAGAATTCTTAGACAAAAAACCCGCAAAACAAACAAAAGTGGAATGAACGTACAGTATTTTTCCATGTGCCCACAAGTGTTACCAGTACTGGGAAAATACTGACTCTACATGCTATAGATAACTTAAAACTTACTTTATTAATTAGCATCCACGCTTTTCTCCTTTCCATTATATGCAAAGACAGCCTGCAGGTCAGTCGCAAAGTCCATGAATTTTTGTCACATAAGTGTTGGTTACAGCTGAGATATTAATGGCTTCTCAGATGTGGCAAGGAACAGAGAATACACAGAGTTTTTAAAAATAAGACATAACGCGTTTTTGATAAAGTGTCATGATTTTAAGCTTAGCGCTGGTTAAGTTCACTGAAGTAACAGCTTGACGCAGGTGGGTCAGATGAGGAAGAATCTGGGGTTCCAATGGAATCACAATGTGAGGGATGACCTCCTTAAACAGCGTTCATTTTTGACAGTTTGATGAATATTTGTGCAATACTTCTATCACTGAAATACGAAATGCTCTTTTCAGATGCATTTTTACATATATTTTTTGCACAAAGTTACTTTTTTAAAGTTGAGTACAATCTTTTTATTTTTTTCCCCTTATGGTTGTTGTCTCTAAGCCAGTGTTGTCTATCTATTTGATGTTGTAGTTTAAATTGCAACTTCTGAGGATGTACTGGTCAAACTTTTCTTTTATCTCACTGATGGGTTTATGAACTGTCAGGAAGATTAAAATCTGATGACAGACTGTGTTTCTGATGGTTGATGGGTGGAAATAAAAGAAGAACATCATCTTCTTCAGTCATCCTATTCTAAGCTCTAACTTAGAGGAGTTTCATTTGTACTTGGTTGAGTAAATGTTGTTTTCAGTGTCTGTCAGTTTTGGCTTATTTGTTATTGTGTCTCATGCATCACTACTGAGTTATATAGGAAATGTGAGTCAGCTCAAAAGATACCAAGAACCACATTTCACTTGACCTCTCATTACCAATCAGTCCTATCATGGTGTAATTTTTATGACCTCAGTGGTGGAAATGACTCACATACTGTGTGGAAAGGAATTTTGTTTTAGGATTATCAGTTATTCTGTTGAGTAATTTTTAAAGAAAGATCTGTAAATTCTGAGACTGCGGCCTCGGAAATGTTTTTTTGGTTTGGCGTATGACAGTAAACTGAATATCTTTGGGTTGTGAAGACCAAACGACTAATCGGTTAGTGCAGAAAACAATCAACGCAGCACCATTACATTTCAAAGAGAACTGTGCTACTTACACATGACTTTGACATTAAATGAGGCCTTTTTGCAACGTTGTACTCCTACTAGACTAGCTGTATGATTATGTGAAACTACAGTGGCAAATTCAGTGAAGATCAGTGGGTGTTTCTGTTGAAAAATGAATGCTCTGTAGGAGTAGCTCCTCAAATGTATTTTTTCAGTTTTTTTTTTCTTCTGCTCGCATGATATTTCCTTCAATATTTGGGGAAAAATTTGGGAACTGTGGATAACTCACTTTTATAGACTTCCTTTTATGTGAAGCTTACTTTAAGCTTTAATTAGTTTTAGTGTTTCATTCTGTAGTATGTCTGGATTCTTGGTGTGATGTTACCTCTAATTCTTTGATTCTGTAACTTTTTGGATTTTTAATTTCTAACTTTTAA
The DNA here is from genome assembly GCF_021347895.1 of Acanthochromis polyacanthus. Taxonomy (NCBI): domain Eukaryota; kingdom Metazoa; phylum Chordata; class Actinopteri; family Pomacentridae; genus Acanthochromis; species Acanthochromis polyacanthus. Next base: position 21,607,532 of record NC_067130.1, read on the forward strand.
CCTTCCATCATACTCGTACTTTTTCAGCTGCCCAGTTTCCTTGCTTGATATGTGCTAATCAAGCTAATTATTCATTTATTATCATTTCTACTATTTATTTTAATTGACTGCTCTCCCTTGTCTTCTTATGGTTTAACTGTTGAACCACTTTGTATTCATTAGAGTGCTTTATAAATAAAGCTATTATCGTTACCATTATTATATTTTGAGCTTGTCAGTTTTTGTGTTCTGCATTTGTAAACAAAAGATTAGTCGCTAACGTTAAAGACAGTTGTGTAGTTACAGGCGAGTAGCTGTATGGCTGCAGCAGGCGTGGATATAAATAGGACACCTAGTTATTGGGAGTATTTGCATACTAAAACATTTGCTTACGATTATAGGTGTAAAAATACACACTGCTACATGCTGCACTGCACATACACTACCAGTCAAAAGTTGGGACACACCTTCTCATTCAATGCTTTTGTTTATTTGTATTATTTTCTATATTGTAGATTAATATTGAAGACTAACACCTTTTTGTTGACAACATAGTTCTGTGTGTATTCTTTTATAGTTTTGATGTCTTCAGTATTAATATACAATGTAGGAAATAATCAAATAAAAACCACTGAATGAGAAGGTGTGTCCAAACCTTTGACTGGTCGTGTACGTGATTGAAGTGATGTTTAACCAGCTTGTCAACATTGTGTTCGTGAGTTGGTGGATGCCACATTCATGAATCTGACTGTTTGTTGGTCACAGTTGGTAGCTAATACCTCACAAAGAGAGTGTGAGAATTTCTGCAAAGATGGTGTTACCGTCTCAGGAAGTCGGCTATGTTTGTGTGTGCAGCTACATCCAGGCTCTGTACACAGTTTACTTTGAACAAGGTGGTGTGAGTAAACTGTTAATGTAGTAGTAGGACATGGGGGGATTAGTCAGATACCACAGCATTTTTCTCAGGGCAGATTGCTGCAACAGATTTTTACTTGTGCAGAAAGTTTATTTTAAGCACGTGTGTCCGTGTTGCTTCCCATCTGACAAGTATCTGTTTCAGTTCATTGCTTCTTCAGAACAGTGAGAAGCCATTAGTGATTCAATGCAACTTTTAAACACATTTTACTGAACATCGGTGCACAATTTTAGACCCAACGACCACAAAATGGAAATGTGGCTTTTATGACAAAGGATGCATTCAGAGCAAAGTTTTCTTGAACTGAAATTGTGCTGGCAAGTTAAGATGTTTATCAAAAGCCACATCCTGTTTAATTAATGTAACAGCACAGAAGAGGCTAAAAAACACAAATCAGTTCTGTCTCTGAAAACATGATGGAAATCCCAGCTCTGTTTTCCCTGTTAATGAAGTAACTTGGGAAATGTAGTTGTTAATATTTTTGCTGAAAGTGAGCTGAGTAGATGAATACCACTTTCATGTCTGTACGGTAAATATGAAGCTGCAGCCGGTAGACTGTTAGAAGAGGGGGTCTGTGGCTACCACCAAGTAAAAAAGAGCAATTCTCACAGTGAAAGAGTTGTAGTTTCCAAGAATGAAAAAGAAACATCTGGTCAAGAGCACAGTTGTTTTTCATCAACATTTACATGTTTCTATACTGTGAATTTATCTCTCAGGGTTGGACTGTCAAAGCAGAGTTCTGCTCTAATGTCCTGAGGTGCCTGAAGAAGTGATTAAACATGGGTTAACCACAACATCACAATAGTGACTTTTCACCTGCACTATTCGCTAGATTTATCTCCCTGTGACTTCCTTCTCTTCCCCAAAAGGAAACTGAAGTTGCAGGGTGACTGTTTTGAAACAACTCAGTGCTCATTGTAGATGGTGCTCACCACATTTACAGGTTGTCACCTTCCCGGAGTGTTACAGGCGCCCTGCTAGCAGAGTATCGCCTTTCATCTTTGTTGAGGATGGTGGCCAAATTCAAATTTGGTACATTTCTTATTTATTTTTTGACTGCGCTTCGTATCTTGCATTTCCCATACGAGATATGGGAGTGGTATTATTCATGGCGAACTATTCCTTTACTGGCTCTCATGTACGACAAAAACAAATTCTTGCACAGAAATGATCTTTGTCTACTTGAGTACAAATGTCTAATGAGCATACTGTTAATACAAGTAAGCATAAATAACTAAAAACACAAGTGTGCTTTCTACATCACTGCTCTTACTTAAGGCGTTTTGAATCAATCTAAAGCTTTAACATGAACATTCTGCAAGTTATACTCTTTAAACTAAGCACTGAATCAAACAAAAATCCTTCTTGAAACACTTCATCGCCTCAGTTGTTTCCTCATTTGCACACCGACACCTTTTCAGGGTCGTAGCTTTACGAGGACAGGTCCTGCTAATGTTTCCACAATAAGCTCTGTGATCAGTGCTGTGTAAACAGGACAGATGTACAGACTCACACTTCTAGCACTGCATGTCAGAGAACACTCAGATCAGTGGTTCCCAACCTTTTAGGCGACTTGTTGATAGTGATGGCAGAAGCACGTAAATGTTACTTAAATGTGACAACAGAGGATACAAAAAGGACTTTAGCAAAACATAACAGCACCTTCCAGGATGTCAGATTATACCTTCATTTATTCATATTGATGTGTCAGCATGTTGCAGCTGGTCAAGTGGATTTAATCATATTTTTATAACCATAATAACAACAGGGGCTCCAACTAGTGGTTGTTTTTATAACTGTTTAAACTGTAGATTTTTAAAAATGAACTCTCCAAACTCTGAAACACAGGACAGATTTGAAAAGCATAGATCAAAAACAGTATACAGATTCACAACCTGTTGGAGCATACATCCAGCATGGTGAAACATCTTTCTAGACTACATGTGCACAATCGTGTGAAAAACACTGAGTCTGTACAGCTTTTCTAGTGTTGGTAACACCACTGGACCCTTAAAAATGTGTTGGATTTTGAAACTATACCATAAAAAAAAGGATAAAGAGAAGAAATGAGATTCAAATTATGCTCTATATGCTAAATATTTATGAAAAGCTAGTTTGAATGTACTTGAAATGTATATTGTTATCCTTTGAAAATAAAGAACTGAAAAACAATATTTTGTATATGTTGATTCCTGTTTTTGTAATACAAGTAATCAAAGGAGCGTAACTTTTGTTTTTCTCATTTATGATTAATGGCACTACATTTTTTTTATACTCCACAAAAGACACTGGCTGAGTGAAAATGTGATAGGAGCAGAGCGCTTGAGGTTCACGGGGCTAACTAATAATCAGGAATATTAAAAGTGCTCCATAATTTCTTAAAACCTAAAGGCCCACTCTCAATGCATGTGACATTCATGATGTACAATCGCAGGCAAATGAAAAACTACGGCAGCCAGCTGCATTTTGTGAACCTTAAACAACTGTATTTGCGTTTCTAAATCGAAAACAGCCTTTAAACCTCGACTAACCGATTAATCAGCTAATTGCAACAGTTCTAATTATACGTATCAATCATATTCTAGAAGATTAATGTATGTTTTGTATGTAAAGAAACTACAGCTGTCAAAAAAAGTGGCGGAGTGTGCAACTCCTAATTTTACAAAATTTTTTTCCAGCTATTTTGGTGGAAATTTTCACAGTAAAATTTGGAAAGAATTACAGCAAAGTTCTCAATGGTCTGGTAATAACTATAAGGTAAAAGGAGTAAGTGTTCATTTGTAGAGTGTTCTGGGTTTTTCTGCTCAAAATGCACCTTTGAGAGGCGACAATGCACAACAGGAAGCACAATCAGTCTGCATACAAGAAAGACAATATGTCTGCATCGCCTTATTTGACAGAAATCTATGCATTTTTGTTTTTTTCTGAACATTTAATAAAAAAGGGGCAGTGGTGGTGGTGCAGCGGTTAAGTTCTGGAAAACTGATCCGAAGGTCAGAGACTCAAACCCCGATGTGGCCACTGTAAGGCCCTTGAGCAAAACCCTTAATCCTTCTTCCTACTCCAAGGGAGTCGTACCATGGTTGACTCTGCACCCTGACCCCCCAGTTAGGAGGATATGAGAAAAACAGAATTTCCCCTGTGGGGACTATTAAAGGTAGAGAGGGGAAAGTAAAGAAAATCCAATTAATGAAAATGGATTTAAAAAAAACATTTTTATTTTGGTGCTGGCTAAACTCTCTTTGCAAAACACAAGAAAAACGCTGAGTACCCACTCATTCTAGTCTAATTTTGATAGTCAGTATGGTCAAAAAAAAGTGAGTGAAAAGCACTTTTGGTGGTCTGTATAATTAACACCAAATTGTGAATGACTTTCTTGGAAACATACAGCAAGTTTTTTTTTATTTTACAAAATTAGCTGAAAAATATTAGACTTGTAAAATAAAGCATTACTGTACAGTACAAAGTATTCTTCTATGTGAAATGTAATGAGTATAAGAAAAAATGGAGTATCTCAAAATTGCACAAATACAGTACTTGGGTTGGTGGTGAGGTGGGGGCAAGTCTCCTTTGCAATGATGGTTTATTGGGTACTGTGAAAAGTAAAAAAAAAAAAAATATATATATATAGTATATTTTCACTTTAGCTGAACTACTCTCTCTTTCTTCCTGGTATAGCAGTACTCACACTTCTGGTTGGGAATCACTGACCTACACAGTGAAAACATGCCTCGTGCTCCGTACATAAAGCTGGGGAAGCTCTGACTCCTGTCCGTGGAATTTCAACACCAATAAACTGCACTGTTGAGAAAAGACAACAGCAGCTCAGAATCTCTCTCTTTCTTCTGTCTGTCTTTGGAAACAACTGAAAAATTATGTTCAACTTTAGTCAAGAAAAGACAAAAAAAAGTCTAACAATGAAAAGAGGCGGTCATTATTTTCCTTTACACAAAGCAAACATTGATGTGGAAGTTATCTTTACTCAGCTCTCAGCTTTATATTTGAAAGAAATGCCAAACTTTGATAAGATTACATGGTACGAAACAAAGAAACATATTTTTGATCAAATAAATACTGATTATGATCAAAATAGATACTCTTAGGGTTTGAAAACAGCAGAATGTACATACATCACATCACTGATGTCTAAAATGACTGAGCGATCTTCCCACATGCTCCACTTTTCTTCTTGCAGGAGTGGGAAGTTGTGCAGATAAATATCTCACTATTTACTCTTTCTTCATGAAGTCGTCCTGTCTGAGTGCTTTCTGAGGAGCCACAACCATGTGGATACGTTAACAAAAGTACAGTCGTAAACATGTCCACCCTGAGGGGCTGCTGTACAGTTTCTGCCCTACTTTCTCTTCCTGCCCCGGCCTCTTCTGCCCCTGCTGGAGGAGGGGCCCGCCCCCGCTGAGCCCAGACCGCTGTCTGGCGGACCGGCTGGGATGTTGATCTGTCCCTCCTGGATTTCACTGCGAGCCTCCGGAGGCAGGTGTTCGATCTGCTGCTGGGTCTCCAGGTAAAACATCACATCTCTGAGCTGCTCCTGCAGCTCTGATATCGTCACGTCCTTACGGTCTCCTTCAGAAGGAACGGCAGACAATAAAACAGATGCTAAATATACTGTAAGAATAGACACACCATCAGTGCACTACAACTTAAATACGATATAACTTTTTTTTTTTTCTTTTCAAATTTAAGGCCAGCTCATGGTTTCTACATAGCCTAGCTTAGCTAGACTGTATTCCCGTTATAAGGGATATACGGGAATACGGTCTAGCCCTCCTCCATTGACACATTTTGACAGGTTTTCAAGCTCCGAGCAGATCAGACCGAACCAATCAGAGCACCAGAGGCGGGAGTTAACGATGCGACCGCAACAGAGCGAGGTTTCTCTCGTGCGCTTTCCTCTGTTTTGCACGGGCTGAATTTGTCCTTAAAACCTCAACAAGAAGCAGCTCTTAAAGCTTTTCTTTTTAAAAAGGATGTATTTTTAATTCCGGCAGGCTGTACGATAGAATGCGTAATGCTGCCCTCCACTGTTGAAAGGGAGAGCTTAGATTTTCCTCAGGACCCCTGTACGGCGAAGGAAGCTGTTAAAACTACAAAACATCATGGCGGAAAGGCAATTGTTAGGTCGCTTAGTGATTGCGTCACACATGTGTTACGCTGATTGGCTCTCTCCAATTCAAGCTGTGATCAGTAGTCCCGCCTCTGGGCTAGATTTGGTTCAATGGAGCAGTTCCAGACTGACTTTATGTGTATTTGTAATACACAATATAAAGGCTGTCTGGTCCCCAGGCAAGTTTCTACATCCTGTATCGTGTGGTTGCATTTATTCTCTTATGGAACACAGAAAAGGGTAGGTATGTTTTTGGAACGCTGTGACATCTGAGTTTTTACAGAATATAGCAGATTTAGCAGTTACAGATTGAGCTATAATACCATGTCATGTCATTATCCCTGAAGTGTGCCGAGCAAAGCAGCTGGAAACTGAATTTCTGGAGAATTTAGAAGCTCCTTTTGTGTTCAAGCAGCACCTACAGATCACCATCCTGTAGGAACTACTTCCATGACAATTTTTTTTAACCTTCTAAACGCCAAGCAGTTTCTAGGCATCGTTTTTGCTCCTGTCACATTTTTCCTCACTGAGGGCTCATTTTCACAAATTTATGGGCCCTTCAGACACAAGGGGACCAGCACCTGTAAACACACCGCTGCAGATCATCACCTTTTAAGTTGAAATGTCAGAAAACTGTTTCATTTGAACACATTCAGCATTTATGGAGCCACATTTTCATTCATTTAAAGTTGTATTTGAGCCCAGCATTCACTTTAGCTCTCTGAAGGTGAGCACTTCATTAGACAAGTTCCCATCACGACCCCAGAACTGAAAATACTGACAAAGAAATGAAAAATAGAAGAGAAAATATTGATGTGAAATTTTAATGGGTATCTGGATACTGTTATCACTTATACACCTTTTAATACATCAACTCTCTCAGCATTGTCTTTCCAGTGCAACACCTCAGAAACACCATGAATACGTTTACACAGGTGTCCGTTTAGTTTGAGTCACCTAACTGAGGGAGCTAGCAAGACTCAAATGAGTGTATCCCTCCAAAACATGCCCTCACTGAACTGACTAAAATCATGTTACTACACATGAACTGGACAACCATGGTTACTATATTCTTATTTGACTCCAACTGAGTAGCAGATATATTGCAAAGACTATATTTTAAACTCATCAAAACAAGTCAAATGGCAGAAAGTGTATTTTCCTTTCGCATAAACAGAGAGGACATGCACTATTCGACATTTGTTTAAACATTCCTCATCCTCAGAGCTAAATGCCAAAGTAAAAATACAGGTATGCCCAAACTGTGGATGTAAAATTTCCATTCAGACTTCTAACCTCACATTTACGTTACCCTCAGGCAAAGTAGTGACGAAATCCTTTAAGTGCTAAATGTCACTCTGTACACAGGGCAAGCTGGTGTTCCTATAATAATAAAAAAAGTGCACAGTTACTTGGGAAGGTTTGTAAAATACCTCTTTTACGGCAGTAAACAGGATTATGATTTTTATTTATTTTTTAAATCAGTGAGGATTTGTACGAGATGATTTACAGGAAGACTTAGTTTAGCCTTTCACTTTGTCCGCCTGCTTAGTGTCCTTACTTATGCAACTCCTGTCCACCTTCACAGTGAAACTACACTCATCTACACCATCAGCTTCACGTGTAGCAGCAATTTGTTTGTGATTTGCAAATATAACTGTGTAAAGAGGAAGTATTTATTTGCCTGCAGGTGCAATAACAAAAATAACTTGTCTTGCTTCAAGCTTGTATGAGCTTTTCTCAGTGTGTGTATAACCATATTTGAACATTTTATACAATCCTGTTAGTCATTCCTCCACAGCATTTTCCTGTCACTCTGGAGTCTTTACATACTTGTGTCTGGAGCAATAACTTATAGAAAGACGATGATTTGGAACCAGCAGCAGATGAGCTAACAATGGCTCCGTAACGAGTAAAACAAACCAGATTAATTATCTAAATCTACTGCCTTTTGTTCCCCTTTACAACTCAAAAATCAAGAAGTCACACCTGTACAACTAAGTTCACATACAGCAGATGTCAAAATGCTGACAAATATGATATTGGTCCTTTCCTTTATTTGCAAAAAGTAATAAACAAACACTGCAGTAGCAGGTTCTCATTTTAGCTGGTTGCAGATTAACCCTCTGAACTCCAAACACTTTTTGGGCTTTTTTTTTTTTTTTTTTGTCTTTGGCGTCACTGCGATATACACACGTGGACAAAATTGTTGGTACCCCTCAGTTAAAGAAGGAAAAACCCACAATTCTCACTGAAATCACTTGAAACTCACAAAAGTAACAATAAATAAAAATTTATTGAAAATTAAATAATCAAAAACAGCCATTACTTTTGAATTGTTGATTAACATAATTATTTAAAAAAAACAAACTAATGAAACAGGCCTGGACAAAAATGATGGTACCTCTATAAAAGATTGAAAACTATTTGACCAGAGTGACATGATTAACTCAGGTGTGTCATTTAATTGACATCACAGGTGTTTCCAAACTCATAATCAGTCAGTCTGCCTATTTAAAGGGAGACAAGTAGTCACCCTGCTGTTTGGTGAAAAGGTGTGTACCACACTGAACATGGACAACAGAAAGCGAAGGAGAGAATTGTCCCAGGACATCCGAAAAAAAATGATAGACAAACATCTTAAAGGTAAAGGCTATAAGACCATCTCTAAACAGCTTGAAGTTCCTGTGACAACAGTGGCTCATATTATTCAGAAGTTCAAGACCCACGGGACAGTAGCCAACCTCCCTGGACGTGGCCGCAAGAGGAAAATTGATGACAAATTGAAGAGACGGATCGTTGGAATTGTATCCAAAGAGCCCAGAGCAACCTCCAAAGAAATTAAAGGTGAACTCCAAGGCCAAGGTACATCAGTGTCAGATCGCACCATTCGTCGTTGTTTGAGCCAAAGTGGACTTCATGGGAGACGACCAAGGAGGACACCACTGCTGAAAAAAAGTCATAAAAAAGCCAGACTGGAATTTGCAAAAATGCATGTTGACAAGCCACAAAGCTTCTGGGAGAATGTCCTTTGGACAGATGAGACCAAACTGGAGCTTTTTGGTAAGGCACATCAACTCTATGTTCATAGGCTCAAAAACCAAGCATACGAAGAAAAGAACACTGTCCCTACGGTGAAACATGGAGGAGGCTCAGTAATGTTTTGGGGCTGCTTTGCTGCATCTGGCACAGGGTGTCTTGAAAGTGTGCAAGGTACGATGAAATCTGAAGACTATCAAGGCATTCTGGAGAGAAATGTGCTGCCTAGTGTCAGAAAGCTTGGTCTCAGTCGCAGGTCATGGGTCTTCCAACAGGACAACGATCCAAAACACACAGCCAAAAACACCCAAGAATGGCTGAGAGAAAAGCGTTGGACTATTCTAAAGTGGCCTTCTATGAGCCCAGATCTGAATCCCATTGAACATATGTGGAAGGAGCTGAAACATGCCATTTGGAGAAGACACCCATCAAACCTGAGACAACTGGAGCTGTTTGCTCATGAGGAGTGGGCCAAAATACCTGTTGACAGCTGCAGAACGCTCATTGACAAATACAGAAATCGTTTAATTGCAGTGATTGCCTCAAAAGGTTGTGCAACAAAATATTAAGTTATGGGTACCATCATTTTTGTCCAGCCCTATTTCATTAGTTTGTTTTTTTAAATAATTATGTTAATCAACAATTCAAAAGTAATGGCTGTTTTTGATTATTTAATTTTCAATAAATTTTTATTTATTGTTACTTTTGTGAGTTTCAAGTGATTTCAGTGAGAATTGTGGGTTTTTCCTTCTTTAACTGAGGGGTACCAACAATTTTGTCCACGTGTGTAAAGCCCTGCACCTCTATGGAAACAGCACAACCATACATATCACTAGAGATAACTCAGTAGGACATGGTTTTACAGCCATAAATCAAAATTTTAGAAAAAGAAAGCTGAATTTCTTTGAATATTCAAAATATCCAAAAACTAAAAAAATAACAGAATCAATGTCTTCAACATTTTTCCATGTGTGTACAGGTGTTAGCAATACTGGAAAAATAGCTAAAACCTACGAGAGATATTAGATATAGATATTATTACAACCTTCACAAACTCAGTGTTTTTCACATGACACTGCACATCAGCTCTGGACAAATATTTCACCGTGCTCAACGTGTCTTCTAACAACTAGCTCCTCTATGTAGTGTATTTGAACCATGTTGCATCAATCCATTTTATTTATCCAGTGTATTTTACTTTTCTGTCTCTAATTTGTTTCTGCGTAAAAATAACCTGCAGTCCAGATGAAAAAGCACAGAATTTTGTTCACCTGGCTGTTGGTCTCAGGTGGGTCAGTAATGACTTACTGGTTGTGCTGAGGAGCATGGAATTTTTTTTTAAAAAAACTCTAAATTTGTTTTTATTTTGGAGAATATGGTTAATACAGACTGGATGTCTTTGGTCAAATTTGAAACAAACCTGTAGAATGAAGTGATTTTGATGAAATAGCCCAATTTTAGGCTTAGATTGGTTTAATTGTGACAGTTTCTGACTGATGCATAGTGTCACTGGTGATTTTTAAACCTGCCAGAAGGAGCAGTCTGGAGTTCAAGAGGCTAATAGAACAATTTCATGTTAATTCTGGGAGAAAGTTTATGACAGACAGCTCGTCATTAAGTTAAAGTGCTCTCAGCAAACTGGTATTTGTATTCAACCAAAACTTATTTGTGAATGAAGACGGTCCACTCTTTAACATTCCTGTGTATGCTTGAGTGTACTGGTAGTGCTTTCGTAATTCCCAGTAAAACAATTAAAAGGGTCACGCTGACTCTGGGCCAGCATGTTGGCTTGGTTGTTAGCACCATCGCCTTACAGGAAGAAGATCCCCATTTTATGTCCTGGAGTCTGTCTATGTTGAATCTGCATGTTCTCCCTGTGCATATGTGGGTTTTCTCCAGGTACACAGTCCAAAAACATGCTGAGGTTAACTGGTCATTCTAAACTGCCCGTAGGTGTGAATGTGAGTGTGCTTGGTTGTCTGTCTCTATGTGTAGCTCTGTGATGACTGGTGACCTGTCCAAAGTGAACCCTGAGTTGGCTGGGATAGACTCCAGCCCCCCGTGACCCTACAGAGGATTAAGTGGTGTATAGATAATGGATGGATTGATGCTGACTCTGGACAGCTGATAAACAAAACATTTTGTTGCCATAGTTTTCCTTCACTAACGAATCAACATCCTTTCAATCAAATCTGTTTGTAAAGCCAGTTCAGTCCAGGTTGTGCTTTCCCCACCTTTCACTGTGATAACAACGTGATCCAATTTTTGTATTATATTTGCTGTGATGGCACTTGGAAAATCATTTGAAGACTCTGGAAAATTTAGAAACCATGTTGGGATAGTTTGATCACAAACTCTCTCTCCCCTCTTCACTCACCATTTTCCTTTCCTTTGCGTTCCTCCTCTGTCAGTTGTGACTGCAGCTCCATCTGATTGGCTCTCAGACAGCGGTTCATCTCCTGCTCCTCCTTCAGCTCCTGGCTCAGCTTCAGCACTCGACTGTTCAACTGAGTGCACCTGAAATACAGTGGTGCTGCATGTCACTGACTTCACTACAAAAACAACTCCTGTAGTCTCTTTCATGTAGAGCCTTAAAATACATTAGTATTTATCGTTTCATTACTTACTTCATACCACAGGAGCCAAATTATAATAAACCATAGTTTTTCTTTATTTAACTTATTTCCCTTGACATAGCAGGAAAAGCCATAACAATAATAATGTGAGTCAGCATGTAAAAATCAAGACCAACAAACCTAATTATTGTTTATTTTAGTTACAGCAGAACTTGTTCTGTCATGACATATCAAATGTCTGCAAGGAAAAGGATGCACTGTGGCACTACAGAACTTAAAATATATTTTTCAAACCCCACTTGCTTTACTGTCCCAGTTACTACTTCAGGATGTCAGATCTGGTTGAATTTGAAGGGGAAAAAACCTGAGCTATTTTTGGGAAAATAGGTGTGTTCTTGATTGCACCTTGATTATTGCTCAACTCCTCTTTGACCATGTACTAAAACATTCTAGTTGTTTTCTTTAGTAAAGCATTTTGAGCTGAATTTAGAGTACCAAAGGTGATATGTATATAAACAGATGAAGTACATAACTTCAGAGACGCCAAAAACTGATACACCAAACTACTGTAGTTGAACTGAGGAGTCCACAATATGTGTGACTGAACACCTACTTTTTCTCCATGCTTTGCTTGTCTTTGGTTATTTCTCCCAGTCGTTGCTCCAAGTTGTCACAGCGCTCCAGCGTCTCTTTAAATTTTGCCTTCATGTTGTTAATCTGAAAGACGGACATATAGACAGGACGTTATACAAGCACAGATAGAAAAACACTCTGAGAGCGCAGTACTCTGCCGAGGCTGTTCATTCCCCCATACGGCAGTTATTGATGATCAGAAATCACGGCAACATAAAATGTGTCCATTTAATATAGATGTACTCATAAACAAAATGACCTTGCGCTGAGCATATGCGTGTGATCTGCATGTGTATGTTATGTACGGATACCGAATCACATGACCTAAATATGTAGAGGGCGGCGGGAATTGATGGGACTTGGAAACACTCCCACAATTTAATCAGTTCTTCCTCGTATCATTTCCCGATAAGTCCGCAGCAGTCATTTTGTAGTAGGATGCAATCATATGATCATCAGCAGGCATCTGACGTAGTGTTCACTTGTTGTCATGGTTACAGTGACACCGTGTCGCTATCTCACATTGATACAGAAATCTTTTAACAAATCTGTGAATCCAGACTTCAATCCGCATCACTGCCAAACTCTAATTACTTAGTCCTTGCACCATTTCTTCTTTTTTTAAAAGTTATCTTTTGGTGTTTTGTTGACTTTATTTGATAGGTAAGTAGACAGAGAGGCAGACAGAAGAATGGGGGGGGAGAACTGCAGTGAAGAGCCGTGAGCTGGAATCGAACCCAGGCCACTGTGTCAGGGACTATAGTACCTGTTCATAGGTCGCCTGCTCAACCTGCTGAGCTATCTGTGCACCTAGTCCTTGTGTCATTTCTGACCTTCCCTGAAAATTTTATCCAAACCCATTTCTCCATTTTTAGGTCATGTCGCTAACAGACAGACAGACAGACAAACCAACGCTGATCATCACATGACTCCACCGCGTTCCTTGGCGAAGTAATTACGAGCAAAGAGTCTCACATTAGCTAACAAACACACTTAAACCTATTCATAGACTTCAAAGCCAGCACTTCATGTGTCCTTCAGTACCTCCTCGGCTGTCTCCTTTTCCAGATGAACAATCTTATTCTCCCAGTAAATCCTCTGAGACTCCAACTGACTCGTCAGGAGGTATGAGTACTGCACACAGGGAGAATTTATTAGAACATTTCTACACTCATTTTGCAAACAAACTGACTAAAGAAAACACTTACCTCTAGTTGGAGTGCATCAATTTTCTCAGCTTGGCAGGTGTCTCCTTCACATTCATACTGCACCATCTTCCCATCAGTCTTACTGGCCACGAGCCGATGCACATAATTATCTAAGCAACACGCAAAAGGAGTTAATTAACTGATAAATAGAAAATCAACTGATAACTATTTATGGCAGCAGATTCATCATGCTAACCAGGTCTCAAGCTACTCATTTGTGACTTACCATTTCACTGCAGATTTAACAGAAACTAATTTTTGCTCCAAACAAACTTACATCGCAATGCACTGTCACCATCCACAACTAGCAACAGGTGTCTATTTACACCAGCACAAATTCAGTACCTCCTGCGTAGTCCCAGACACGGTGGTTGGTGAGCTGCATAGCGTAAGTATGCTGTGTTTCCTCAAAGTGCTTGTAGGCATGCCGACTAACGTAGCGGCCACAACCAATGTGACCGCAGATCAAACAAATCCACAGGTTCTACAGAGAAAATGGCAAAAAAAAAGGTTAAATATAAGACTAGAATGAGAGATACAGTGATACTGTGACAGAGAGTGATATTAGTTACCTCCTGTACTCCACACTCAAAACATTTGTTCTCTTCAACTGGCTCTGGTGTTTGACAGTACCTACATACGGGACACCTGAAAACAAGCAGACATTCAGCTGATGTCACAACTGTGTACAGAGGTCCTTTGTGAAATAAATGAAAAGAGTAGGATGAAAACAAACAACACATGACATGAAGACTGGAGAAACAACCAGCGGACTGACGATCTGGTGGAGAGCATGTGACTCTGCCATTAGTGAGAAGGTTCTTTTATTTACCTTTGTGCTAACACATGCAGAGAGGCACTGATTAGAAAAATCTTGTTTACTTCTAAGGTAAAAATACTATTGATATCCACACATATCAAGTATTATAAATAGCAAGGATACTGAATACTTGACAACATGGTAAAATATCTTAGTATGTAGGAAACAGAGGGATATGTGGGTGTCCGAAACTCACGAGGCATCTTCCCACCGCTGGAGACACTGGCTGTGAAAGCTGTGGTTGCAGAGAGTGGTGAGGATGCCGTTGACAGACTCATCCATTCTCTCCAGGCACACAGTGCACTTTGGCAGTTCGGTCAGCTCCATCACAGGTAGGCTGGCCCCCTGAGGAGAGAGAGAGAGGTGGAGGAAAGAGGGGGAGACAGAATGGGACGGGAGGAACCTGTGAGAGATGTCAGGTAAAAAGCTTGCAGTCCTGAACAAACACTCATTTCTGTCTTTTTTCTGGCTGCAATGTTTGTTTAATATACACCCCAAGTGTACCACTAGTGCGTCCACAGTCCAGTGGGACATCTTCATGAGTCTGTTTTGTTCAAGCACAGTCCAATGTTTACCCTTATACAAAACTCAAAAAAGTGGGAAATCAGCAGGAAACTAACTAGGACAAAGCTGTACATTCTTTAAATTTTTTTTTAAAAAGGACTAGTTGATCATTGATATAGTAGCTTACAATTTTTTGACTGAGCTGAATTTTTTTATTCCAAGCAGAGTGAGCATGCACTGAGT
This sequence comes from Acanthochromis polyacanthus, assembly GCF_021347895.1. Taxonomy (NCBI): domain Eukaryota; kingdom Metazoa; phylum Chordata; class Actinopteri; family Pomacentridae; genus Acanthochromis; species Acanthochromis polyacanthus. The sequence continues at coordinate 21,622,575 of NC_067130.1, forward strand.
GCATCTGCTAGCCTTACTAGCGTAACATAAAATACAAACATTTGCAGCACAATACATTAGTTGAGCCTTGTTATTACTCCGCCAAGGAACACGGTGGAGTTACGTGATGATCAGCGCACATTTATTTGTCTGTCTGTCTGTTTGTCTTTTTGCAACATTACTCAAAACCGGACTAACGGATTTGAATGAAATTTTCGGGAAGGTCAGTCAAGTGATTAGATTTTGGCAGTAATGCAGCTTATAGGGTGGAGCCACGGATTTGTGAAAAATTTCTGTATTGTTGTGAGACAGCAGCATGGCGTCACTGTTACTATGACAACAAGTGAACACTACTTCATCTGTCTACTGACGATCACGCAATTGTGATCCTACTACAAATCGGCCGCTGTGGACTTGTCAGGACTTCTTATCCATCGGAAATGACACAAGGAACAATTGATTAAATTGTGGGGGTGTTTCTGAGTCCCATCAATTCCTGCCACCCACTACATATTCAGGTATTTAGGGATGGTAGTTTCTGTCAGTTGGAAACAATTCAACAACTGAGCAGGCTTGGCGGTGTACTGTGCTCTCTGAGTGCTTTTCTTGTTTGAAATGATAAGAACTGAATGCGGCCAGACTAGCACGAACCTGCGCATATTCATGTGATATCCAAAAAAACAATGGCGCTTAAGATGGTTCTCAAAAGAAAATGGTACAGGAGAAAGAGGGTTTTTGCATTATTTTTCAACAAATTCCCTTTAAATTCAATGCACTTGCTTTTACTGATGTTCAGGCTTCACTATTACTTCACAGCAAGGTCCCATCTGAAGCTTCCAGATACTCCTCAGTTATGACTCTTCGCTGACCTCCTGTGGTTTCACTTCTTACCTGTCTGCACTTATGTACCGATGTGCTGCAGGACCATCGCTGTTGAGTGTAGTTAACGACCACAATCATGCCCGACAGTGATGCTGGATGAGGTCACAGGTGCTACACAGAGGGCAGTGCAATGCTACATTTTTGCCTTTTGTTTAGTTACTCAGTTAGAGAACCTGTTCCTGCAGGCTGAATGATGAAGTAATGAGAGGTTCAATTTACCTCTTCAGACTTTATAACCTCTGCCCGCTCCACATACACCAGTTGGCACACCGCTTCTTCTATGGAGTTGAACTGGCGGCCATTACAGGCTGTGTAAAAACTGTCTGCATCTGCCTGAAAAAGACAGCAGAGGTAAATCACACAGTGAATAAAATGTCAAACTCTGTGTTGTATTTGAAACATTTTTTTCTGCTGCACCTTTTCTAGAGTATCAAAAACTCTACTGTTATGTCAACTTGAGCCAGGCCATGAGCTGACAGAGAAACTATTAAGTGGCTTTTACAAAGTTTAATACACTCTGAATTCAAGGCTATTTCAGCTATTTTTTTTACATCCACTTTACAATACTCCTTCTAAACTACATAAAGAAGCACAAACCTCTCAACCTTTTATTAAATTCATCATAAACATGGCACTAAACTTGTTTATGTTCAATCCACCTGCACCGTCAACTATTTATTAGTTGATCCAACTGCTCTACATTCCCTCAATTGCCCTTAAGGGACAGGTCAAGGTTTTTGTATTGCATTCAGTCAAAAATTGTATAACATTAAAATGAAGAAATAACATATTTCCAGCTTCATTTGCAAATGACTGGGATTGTGTAGAGAACGTACCTGTGTACAGAACTTAATGAGAACCATGTACTGGTTGGGGGTGGAGTCCCGTATGATCTTCATATGTTCCATGACATCATTAAATGGCGCCATGAGTTTCATGAGGTCATGACTGGTCATGGTGGCTGGGACAGTCAGGATGCACACCATCGCACTGCGTCTGACATCTTCAGTCAGGGAAGTCATTTTGCTTCAAAATGACAAAATAAAATATAAATATACCACATTAAAAAAACAGAATACTTCGAGAGCAACAAATAAAAGGAATGTCCCAATCCAAAGCAGTCATCTTTTATGACATTATCTAATATTTATATTTACCTGAATGTTGATTAATTACACCTCTGACATTGTGAAATCACAGCTGTTGTCTCCCAATCTCTAAACACCTTATTTTTCACAAGGCATTTTATCTGAATGTAGACTTAAAACTATTGAGCTGATCAATTTTACATTAGTACCATTAAAAGGAAAAAAACGAACTCCTAAAACTGACAAGTCTCTGGGTTACAAAAACACTGGTGCTTCTTCAGCAGAATGCAGACTGTAGAGCTACACTAACCCAATACTAGGCAAGCATTGATTAGTCCAGTTATCAAAAGTTACTTGTGGAATTACAGAAGGGGATGTTTGATTAGTGGCAATCTTAATCTGACATATGATCTGCTCTCCAGAGGAATCAAACAGAACGCATCACTAAAGGTGCCATGTACTCCCCCCATCCCCACCTTCTCTACTTTCTGGTATCTGCCGAGGTTCAATCTGGCAGCGTTTTATAAATGAACACCAACTGCTCATGTGGATCGGAAGGAATAATAATGTCAGACACGACTTACTTGGTCTTGTAGAGGTGCATGATACCGTGGATGATTTCCACTGAGGGGTTCCCGCTGAAGAAGGAGATCTGGTCAGGCAGCTGCTTGGAGGGGGAGTCTGGAGTGGTGGATGTTGGAGTGCTGCTGTCCTGGGAACCCTCTGTACCTTCCTGACTTTCTGCTTCAGTCTTAGCATCCTGAAATTCACTGTTTGACTCTTCACCTCCTCCCTTATCTAAAAGGGAAACACAGTAATGTCACATCAGTGTCTTTAAAAGCACAGGGCCAGTGGTAGATTCCACATTTTTGAAAAGACACTAAAAAAAACACCAAATAAATTAATTATGGTAACATCTTTATTGATGAATAAATGTATGAACTTTCACACTGCATCAGCTGTGGTTAGGATGCTGCTACATCCAACAGCAACTTTTCTCAAAGGATAACAACTTGTTTATCTTAATAACATGCATGTGCTTACCTGGGCTGGGTTCAAAGGTTTCTATAACCATGTCCCCCATTGCTCTGCTGCCAATGTGCTGGTGCAGGACGGCTGCTCTCTCCAGGTCAGTCTTTCCGCTCAGCGTGTGTTTGGCTAAACCCAGAGCTTTCTCCTGCAGCTCCTTCTCTGACATGCCTTCAACTGCACATATGACCAGAGAAATAGTCAATTTTTCAAGTTTTCTCAGAGTTCCAGTGATCTGTAATGGACAAGCTGAAGCATCTCCATATCAGAGCCATACATACTCGGCCTCAACATCCAAGGTCTGAGTGTTTTAAAAATAATCGGATCTAAATTTTTTTTGTTTACAAAAGTAAAAAAGAAAACCCTCTGGACCATTCTAATCATGTGCTAACGACCTTGAAAATAATCACACAGCTGATCGATAAGACTGGGATTCATTTTACTGTTAATAAGAGACTGATCTTCTTGCTAAAGTGAAAATATACAATGTAATATTCTGTCTTGTCATGTGTTTTTTTGTGAAGACTGTCTCATAGCAGGGCATCTACAGCAGTGACATAGTTGTGTGTACTAGGGTTAAAGCATTAATCAATGTCTAGTTCAATTTCAAACGAAGCCATTAACAAGTCATAAATGCTGCAGTTTACAATATAGATCAAGCAGTGTGTTTGACCCAAAAGTTATTCTTTATTATGACTTTGCAGAACAAGTTGTTCCTGAGTCCTGAATAGACTGCTTGTTTCTATGACACAGATTGTTTACAGAGGTCCTAATATTTGCTTATTGGAATTGCTATACTTTGATTATTACTTTATTTATTCAACTTTATGCAGTCACAACTTGTGGTAATTGTTACATAAACAATATACATGTGAATCAAATTACATCTTTACATTCTCATCTGTGTAGTAAAATTTAGAGCAGTTAGTATTTTGATGGTGTCCCATGAGATAATGATCAACATGTTTTAAATCTATTATTCTACTACTCAAAAATATTTAACAATATACAGCTTCAGGTAGTCAAGCAGCAAACATAAAGCCAATTTTGTTGGCTACTGTAGTTTTCTGTGATTAGATACATTATAATAAGGTATTGGACAGATTTTTTGCTAGCAACAAAGACAGTAGATCTGATTTGTTTTTACAAGTATAGTTATATAGGATACTATGATATGGGACTTTGTTCTGGGCTGCACAGAAGATCCCCGGTTCGGGTCCTGGCCTGGGCCTGGGATCTTTCTGCATGGAGTTTGCATGTTCTCCCTGTGGATGCGGGGGCTTCCTCCCACAGTCCAAAAACATGCTGAGGTTAATTGGTGATTCTCAATTGCCCATAGGTGTGAATGTGAATGTGAGTGTTTGTGTCTATATGTAGCCCTGTGATAGACTGGTGATCTGTCCAGGGTGTCCTCTGTCTTCACCCGAGGTCAGCTGGGATCGACTCCAGCCCCCAACGACCCTAATTAGGATTAAGGGGTGTATGGATAATGGATGGATGGACTTTGTTCCCTCACTGATAGCTGCAGTTCCTCTCCTAGACTATTGGCATGGCCAGGTACCCTAATCACTGTAAAACTATAATAACTTCATTGACATAGTACCTTTGAAATCAAGGGTGTTGACAGTCAAAGCAAAGGCAGGATACCCAGAAATCAAGTGAATAACAAGCTCATTTGTACATATGGTTATAGCCTTATGATGTAAATCCTCATAAATAAGAATAATATCGAGGCCTACATTTAGAGAACAACTGGTCTAGCTATCCTGCACTTACTGTGATATTAATATGGAACATGGGCTAAACATAGCAAGAAAGTGTGATGACTCTTTTGCCTAAAGCAGTGTCTCACACTTGCTCTGTAATAACATAAAATGGTTTATCAGGTTACATCTAAAGATTTTGCAGCTTGGCTCAGCCTCTAATGTTACAACGCCTCTGGCCATACATTATGCACATAGGTTACATTTTGAAGCACTTAGGCTAGTTCAATCAATAATGGCACTTTGTGACAACAACACAAAAGCTAGCAGCTGCCTGGCTAACTTTAAGCGTTTTGAGAACTCACCAGCGGAGTACTGGAAACCTTGTGGACAAGGTGACTGATCGGCTAATTCCAGACGGATAACGACCAGCGACACACTCATGTGTTATAGAACAAGGTGCCACTTTTACAGAGAACAAAACAACCTGGCTAAACCGGCTAACACGGCTAGCTGTGTGACTAGCAAGCTACTAGGCGAAATATAACTAGTGCGTCAGGCCGGCAAGGCAGCCGAAGCAAATGCGTATCAGTTCATTTAGAAAACGAGCAAGTTAGTCTTGATGTCCTTGTCTTCTCCGATTATAAATACAAAATAAAATCTGTTTTTGATAGCTAACGCACTGTAGCTGTACTAAACTTCAGCTAGCCGCTCAGTCGCTGTTCACAGCTGTTTTCTCGCATGTTGCTCTTCGTCATAGCACAAAATGAAGCAGCACAATTTAACCGCAGGCGCTTTGCTGCCACCGGCTGGAAGTAAGTTTGAACTGCAGCCTTACTGATGTAGACTAAAAAAATCCATCCATCCATGATCTATACACCACTTCATCCTCTGTTGGGTCATGGGAGCTGCATCCTATCTCAGCTATATATATGTATAGCATATTTGGACTTATTTCATACTTTTTTGTTTACATGCGGGTTCATTCTTCATAGTTTTGATGCCTTCAGTGAGAATCTACAATGTAAATAGTCATGAAAATAAAGAAAAACCATTAAATGAGAAGGTGTGTCCGAACGTTTGACTGGTAGTGCAAGTGAAAACCTCATGTATTTATTGCCACTTTAATAAAGCTTTGTATGGGGCTATTGCCACACCTATGCAAAAGAATAATAAAAAAATAAAAATGGTCACCTCTTTTAAGACAAAGTTTTGTCCCTTTCTGCACACTTTCAGCCCCTCAAAATGTCATTCCAAAGTAATTTTAAAAAACAATAGTCTTACAAGAGCACTACTCAGTACTAAAAAAGAATCAATACACAACATAGCAAAAGTGTCACATTTACCTTTTTTTATTTAAAAAGCTTTGACATTCCAGTGTTTCTGTTTTCCATTTTCTAACAAAAGAAGGTGGTGAAATGACACTCCAGATTGTCAACCATTATTCTGACCGTCAACAACAACACATGTAGTCAGATCACAAACATCTTCTCTTCAGCCGTGGGTCCATTCAAACAGATGGGCTTGAGTCTTCAAAAAAGGCATTTATTAGCAGATGCATATACAAGACTTACAGGGAGGAGAGGAATTCACTTAAATTTCTACACTGCTCTGCCAAATTCTGGATAAAACAGTAACACAAAAATACCAATAGGACACTACTTGCAGTGCCACCAGTCGTCCATCAGTGCTTGTAAACCACCGTCTGCTTCTTTTCTCGGAGTGACCTCTCATTGGTGATTTATAATAAACTGAGAAGATGCTGCAGCTGATGACGCTGTTTTGGTTCACGAGTCGCGTTTTTTGGGATGGGTGACTAAAGTGGGAATGACAAAATCATTAACACAGGACAAAAATCTCATGGTATCTACTGCAGCTGCTTTTAAAACACACTCAAGTTCCTTGCACCACTGTACTCTGAAAAGGCTGCCTCGACTTTTATTTACAAATTAGGTCCAATGTTTGAAACACATCTTGCTGGGTTTGAGACAAAAGAGGAGGATTTCTAAAAAGCTGCAATTGGGCTAAAAATAACAGAGTCAAAGTCCTGCTGCTCTCGGCCTGAACACAGACTCGCATCACATTAATCGGTGCATTTGTAAATTTGTTGTGACAAAAAGTATACAACAGAAGTGAGAACACCTCTGTGTAATCTCACTTTAAAGGCAAATTATATCAGCTCTTAATAACTGCATTGTTTGACAAGAGGTGTATTACCTCCAATGAACAATTAAAAACAAATACTTAAAAAACATGTTGAAAATACAGGCACAAAATTAGAAACTCAATGCAACAAAGTAGAATACACTCGTAAATACTGAAATAAGCTGAGCACACCTGTGATTTCCAATTAGCCTTACTAGATAATTGTGGTTTAAGAATTTCCTCAGTTTTGGACCTTTGGGCTAGTCTGCATCATGGCTCCACACGGAAAAGAATTGCCAGGGGAACTGAAAAATCTGACTGTGAAAACACAATTGCAGCAGTAATCCGGAGTGAAAATAAGAGTTTTTGTGACGCGGCAGACAGTGCAGATGACAGTTTCTAACATTAGCATCTAAGCCTTGCTTCCTGTTTGGGATAAAACCACAGAATCAAACTTTTCTCACGAACATGGAAAGACGACTGAGGAATTTTTGGGATGCATTCTCTCATCAGATAAGCCTGTGATAAATTTGTTGGGCTCAGATGGTGTCCAATATGATAGGTGTGAACTTGGCCAAAACCACCACAGTGAATGCATAGTCCTAACAGTAAAGCACAAAGGTAAGAGTGTGATAATATGGGGATAGATGAGTGTAAAAGGTGTTAAATAACATCAATAGACAGCACCATTCGTATCTGTGAATATACCATCATAGTGGCTGACAAGAACATTTCCAGTCTGAAGAGGCTTGAATTAAGCGGAATAGTCCAGCATGATAACCATCGAAAAATCAGAGTTTCTACAAGAACAACAAAGTGAAAACAAAGATCTGGAGAAGTACATTGCCTGAGTTCAATTTCCTAGAAGACCTTCAGAATATTTTAAAGAGAGAAATAGAGCGACATAAACCCCCCAGCAAAGAGCAGCTTAAAGAACTGAAGAACAATAGAACATCCCTCCACAAATTTAGTGTCCAAAATAAAGGTGAACTCACAAAAAAAATGAAAAAAAGTCAACGATTTGAATCAGTAATGAAAAGTGTACTTACTTTTGTTGCATTGAGTTACCACTGTGATGCTTGTATTTTAAATAGTCAATGTAAAAACTGTTCATTTTTAATTCCACACAACAGCAAATATCTACTGTTCAACTCAAAAATAAGCCCATTATCGAGAGGTGATAAAATTAGAATCATTTGACAATTAAGGGAGATTATACAAGGGTGTAATCACCTCTGTTATATACTGTATGTCAGTATTTATGAAAGTTGCAGTGATGATTTTAACTGGAATTCAAGTGGTTGCATACTGATACAGACCTTACATGCTTGTAGCATCAGTAGGAGTCATGTTTGTGAAGAACATTCATGTTCAGAACGTCGCACATGGTCTCTTAAATAATTCAGTCCAGCCTTAAAGTATGGGCAATGCCCGATTTCTTCTCTGTGTCGATTCCACAATGTTTACAAGCATCATGTCTACCGGTATTATAAAAAAAAAAAAAAGAAGAAAAAAAAGCATCAGACAATTCAACTTTAAAAAAAGAAGTCCTGGTTATTTAACTCATCCCAACATTGCTCTTTATAATACTTCAACTACAGAGGTGGTTCGGCACCAAAGCCACACGCGAGATACACGGGAAAAGAAAGAAAAAAGATAAACGGTAGAAGTGACAAAATGAGTCTCACATGGGAAATGTCAGTCCGAAGGCTTTCTGCTGGTAGCCAGGTGTCCATATTTCCAGAGTGCATAAGTTTAATGTGAAATTGTGCATGTTTCCTCTTGAAGGAGGAAAACAGCTGGAAAAGCAGCACATTAAAACAACCTTTCCTCCTCAGAGTTTAGAGTGTGTCACTTCGATTGTTCTTGTTGGAAGAAAGTAAGGAATAAAGTTGAAACATAACTGACCAACAAACAGCATAGTGGTTTATTGTGTCTTATATTCTCAAGGAGCTGTGGTAGTTGCTCTTCACTATGTACAATAATTTATTAGATTAGTTTCTTCTAAAACTGCGTATTGACTTTTCCTAATTTGATCTATATATACTTTTTTTAAAGGAGCGTGTCTTTTTTCCTCATTTTCACTTATAACTGCGGTATAAATTCATGACTTTACTTACAAGCTTATGTGCTATAAGAGTTGCAAATGTTCCAGAGGTGTATGTGGAAGAGAAAAAAAAAAAAAAAAAGAAAAATCCAGACTGAGAGCTCACAAACGTTGAGTGAGAAAGAGGAGGGAGGTCAGAAATGATTGAGAGCACAGGAGGGTTGGGTCGGTGGGACTTGTAGGTTAGCTGGTGGGCCGACAGTAGGTGGTGGTGTGGGGTATTTGGGCTGATGGTGGGACTACAGTCATGTTATTCTGGGGTGAGTGATGCTGTTTAGATCTTGAGGTTTTTTATAGTTTCTGCTCTCTTCTTAAGCAGATCTCCCACCTCCTGTAGCGAACGCAGATAACTGCTCTGCACCTTGTCCATAGCAGCCTTCGTAAACGACACCTCCTCCTGAAATACAAGTAAAAAAGAGACAACTTCAAGTCCCAGCTGGAAATCACGCACAACAGAACCTCCTTATAAGATGATGATCAGGTACATGTGTTCTTTCAGCAGTGTCCACAGGATCTATCATTTCTACACGTCACATTCATTGCTCTGCCAAGGAACACGGCCGAGTTATGTGACGATTGGCGTAGGTTTGTCTGTGAAATTTTCAGGGAAGTTCAAAAATGACACAGGGACCAAGTGATTAGATTTTGGTAGTGATGCGGCTTATAGTGTGGATCTACAAATTTGTTAAAGATTTGTGTATCATTGTGAGATAGCGGCACGGTGCCACTGTAACTATGACAACAAGTGAACATTATGTCAGCTGCCTGCTGAGGATCACATGATTGTGATCCTACTACAAATCGCCCTGTGGACTTATCCGTCAGAAATCATACAAGGACTGAGCAGCCTTGGCAGAGTACTGCACTCTCTCAGTGCTTTTGTTGTTATCGCTGTAAGTAGCTGTGGAAAGCATTCTGGTGGTGCTACATTGTGTTTTGGGAGACATGACAGGAAGCATGACCTGCCATTTCTGGAAATTTCTGAAAAAGCCATTGTCAATTTAAAACAGAGGCAGATCCAGCAGCTGCACAATGTTTTTGTAACCTCAAATGTTTACACAAAGTCATTGTGCTGAACTACAGGCTACATGCTACTGCAGCAATTGGACAAACACGTCACTCGTAGGCCGTCTGCTCCTGGATTTCAAACTGGACCAACATGGCAGTTTGCTGGGAAACTTTCTCTTATATTCCAAAGAAAGTTAACCAAAAGTGAAAACATCAGCTGTGGCCAGGGAACATTCAGTGTCACAGAAGTCAGCAGACCAGGGTTCCCACTGAAAACTGAAAACTAAATTCCAGGACTTTTCCAGGATATTCCAGGATAAAAATCATCCAATTTCCAGGACTTTGAACGGAATTTCTGAAACAATTTTCTCATACAAACTAATCTTTCTGGCCTCCTCCACCCCTTACAGCCAGCCGATTCCACCCACTTTATTATACTATACAGTCTACCTGTGTTAGATAACAACATTAAAGTGTCAGTTAAAATACCAACTACAAAAATTCAACAAAATTATTGTGCACACTACTAGGCTATAGATGCTATTTCAGCAGAACAGAAAGCAGACCACCACCTTAAAGGGGAACTTCAGTTTTTTTCAACCTGGGGTCTGTTTTCATATGTCATTTCATACATGTGAGTGATGGAGAAATGAATTTTCGACATAGCTCCAGTATTTAGCCAGGCAGGCAGCTCAGCAGCTCAGCTAGCAGCTCAGCTAGCGAAAAGTATGGGGCAACTTGCCCCCCCGCGTCAAAGTCCGCCCTAACGTGCTTTTTTGCCCAACACTGACCGGCTCAGATAGTCTCAATGAGTGTCCCACAACATACTAGAGATGAGAATTGAACGAAAACCTCCACATTAACTGGCGATCGCTCTTTGTTGTGGTCTGTATCCAAATCTCAGGACGCTAGAAAGCAAATCTCGTTCCGAAATCGCGCGCTATTGTGGAGGTTTTCGTTCACTTCTCATCTCTAGTATGTTGTGGGACACTCATTGAGACTATCCAAGCCGGTCAGTGTGGGGGAAAAAAAGCACGTTAGGGTGGACTTTGACGCGGGGGGGCAAGTTGCCCCATACTTTTCGCTAGCTGAGCTGCGAAGCTGCCTGCCTGGCTAAATACTGGAGCTATGTCGAAAATTCATTTCTCCATCACTCACATGTATGAAATGACATATGAAAACAGACCCCAGGTTGAAAAAAAACAAAGTTCCCCTTTAAGGGAACGTTTCTACAACTACGTAACAATGCACCAATCTTTCCAGAGTCATGGCCACATAAAATTGTACATGATACTATTATAGCCTACTAATATATGTAATGTAATAGCCTACTAATATACATTATGTAACATAATACAAAGTGAACAAGACGACATGGTCATCAATATCCCCCGCCACAAGTGATGTCTATGAGTCTATATCCAAAATAGTGATAAAGGGCCATAACTCTGTTAAATATTATCGCACAGGTCTCATTTTCGAACTTGATCAAGGTGTCCATGGTGTGAAGCTACACACTAAATTTCATAATCCTAGCTGTAATAGTTTCCGAGAAAAGCTGTCCCCTTCATCTCGGACGGACGGACGGACGGAAGCACGGACAGACGGAGGCCAAACCTATATCCCCCTTTCCACTTCGTGGTGGCGGGGGATAATAATGGGACATTCATAATCAGTAACCACATAGAATTCATCTTTTGATCTTTCTTGAAAATAGTCACTCCGGTGATTTCAGTTTCTGCTTGAGGTCTTCTAGTTTCTTTTCCAGTTTCAGATTTTCATCTGCCTTCTCAGACACTTTTTCAGACCCCGAATTACAACAAAATACCGAGGGGGACAGTTTTTTTTTGTGCAGTTGTATTAATGCAGTGCGCATTATTTTATATATATATATATATATATATATATATATATATATTTAAAAGGGGCAAAAGAGGGCACTTTTCAATACGAGGCAAAAAGGGCAGGGGCTGAAGCCCCCCTTTAGGTCTATGTGTGCACGTGCATGGCTGCCATAGTCATGTGATAGGTGCAGACATGACACACTGTAGAATATTGAGCACAACAGTTTTTGTTTCGTTCAAACAGAAAGGTTAGCAAGAAGCTAATTATCCTTCTGTCTGTACATTCACCTGTGTGTACCCTTCCAGGGTTAAACTGGCCAGTTTCAGGGCTGTCATGCCAGTTTCCTGCCCCTTTATATGCTCCAAAGCCTGGTTGAGTAGGTCCTGTAAGCTCCCTGTCAGCTCCTGGAAGCCACACACCACCACTGGCTGCAGAGACAATTGCCAGGGAAGAAATATCATTAAAGAGCACTGATCAATTCTTCAGGTGGATGTATCAGAGGATTAAAAAGGGTCAACTGTACCAGAGCTGTGTTTGCATCCTTTTTCTTCTTTTTCTTCTTCTGTAGACTTGTCTTCAGAGGTCGAAGGATCTTGGCACAGTAACTAGCCATCCACAAGACTATGCACACCGTCTGTGCAGGACAATATGTTAAAACATGGTTATATTAGATTTGGGAGAGATTAAAAACAAAAAAACAAACAGAAACTGAAGCAGAGATGTCTCACCTCAACAAAGAAAATTAGGTTTTCTAATAAGGAGGGCCTGGTTTTTAATGTGCTTTCTTTCATTTCCAATAAATCCCCTTTGCATTTATTCAGTATTTCTGTGGACAGAAAAGGGAAAACATGAAACACAACAGAAGTCAATTAACTGCTGACTAAAAAATACTATTAACTCACCTTGAAGCTGAACTACTAATGATTTGAAACCGTTACAGATCTGTGTCTGAAGCTCTGACGAGTCATCTAAGCAGGCAAAGAGAGAGAGCAGTGAGTACAAAAGCATCAGACGGCATCGGTAGTTGTACAATTCATCTGGATTCAGTCTTCTTACCAAGTCCAGCCGTCTCAAGCTCCTGCAGGTGGACAGACAGCTGTAGGGCTGCAGCTTGACACTGACAGCTTCCACTGGACAGAGCTTGAGTCAGGCGAGTGGAGGGTGGTCCCAAGAATGGATACTGTAACAGCAAGAACATCATTACATCAAACTGATCCACTTTCTAACACTAAAGCATGTTTTATATGTTCCTGCAGGGCTTGGCCTAAAACTTCAGTCTCCTAAAGTTGAAGGTGTGACGTGACCCCTCACTTCTAAAAACTAAGCCTGATAAAAGCTACCAGAGGAGTAGAAGAATGCTAGACCCAGCTCTGAAGACACAAGGGTCTAGGAACTCGCGACAGGGAGGGAGGCGGGCTAAAAGGTTGTCTTTCAAATCACTCTGCAGCAGTTGGGTAGGTATACAACCAATCAGCACAACGAATAGGCTGACGTAGTTCCTAGAGCGCCGGAAATCAGAAGATGCGGGAGTTCGGTGAAGCCTTATTTATTTATACAGTCAATGGGTGAAGCTCAAGTATATTACAGACATGTTAACAGAAAGATTATTCAGAGTCGGTGCTAATGGAGCTCAACGACTGTTGTCGTTTTTGTTGTCGACCCTGGCAGAGAATTAAATTCGTTGCCGTGGGTTGTCTAGCGCGGCTAGGCTAGTTGTTTCCGGTTGTTTCTGTCAGAATCGTCGCGCCTCTGTCGTCAGTTACGCCCGCCTTCCGACTCTACACTTCATGGTGATTCGTCGGCCAGTTTTAGGAGCATCCAACCTCGAGGCTTACCGAGGGTAACTAGACCCACCCTGGCAGAGAATTAAATTCGTTGCCATGGGTTGTCTAGCGTGGCTAGGCTAGAAGAATGTCAGAACACTGACACACTGCAAAGGGTGCAGATCTGCTTTTAGACAAGACGTTTCATACAGCGGCAGCTTCTTACTTCGACGACACTAAGCACTAATGGGATGAGGAAAAGGGCCCAGAAATTTAGCTTTGGATCATTCCTTGTCAATATGAAGAGTCAGGCCACAACAGGCTCCATCTGACCACCAGCAAACTGGCAACAGTTTCTAGAGATGAGTAGATATGGGCATGATGCAGGGCCCACCAACCATATGCTTTGTCATATTCACAGCTATGATTTCTGTTCAGTATCTTAGATACTCCCTCAAATGTATTTTTTGATACTGAATCTGTGTCTACACAAAGTGATTCGCAGTTGTGTTTTTTTAATCATCTGTCTCACATCAGTCTGATTGAGGACAAGTATTACATGGCAAAATGATACTAGAAAAGTACCACATTATCGTTTCATAAATCTTCTTGACAGCTGGGCAGTGTGGAAATGCAGCACTCTTAATTTGCTCTCTGCGGGAATAGTGGGAGTGCCAACTGCGTTTTTCTCTCACAAGCTACTTTGAAAGTGACAAAACGAGAGATATGGCTGCAACAACATGTCTCCTGGTTACCGTTCATGGACGCACACAAAGCAAAATAAGGCATTATTTTACCTACAGTTCACTCAGGACGTTCAAAAAGACGTTCTATAAAAGATGTTTTACCAGTGTAAACTGAGGGATCCAACATTTCCAACTTGGCAAAGCATCATGACATGATGGTTTCTTCAAAAGACTCAGAACAACAGGCTAGCAAACGTGACAGATGCTACTAATTATATCATGGACAAAAATATAAGGCAAACAAGTGATTAATTTCTAACAAGGGAACTTTTTTCACCATCTGATTCCGACAAGGTGATTAGGAGCAGCGATAATATTTTGATTTTGGCTTCATCTTTTTAATCTATATGCAAATTAAGTGTTAACACTGGTAATGTTAAATAACAGTACTACAACCTGTTTATAATCAGGGCGTCAGTTTCAGATCAACACCACCAGCTACAAACGATAAACCTAATTCTTGCAACAGAAATGTGCAATGAATTCCTCTTGCACTGATTTCTGCAATGAATGAACTTTTGATAAGAAGCAGTGCGACATGAGAAGGTGGAGAGACGTGAACATGTAGAGTTCCTCCAGTTCTGGTTGGACATGAAATATATGAACACACTGTGGTTCCATAATTTACTTTGGTTGTTTTATGCCTTATTTTAGCATCCTTCGCTGCCGTGCACTAATGCTGCTAAAACAAAAAACAAATTTAAACTCAACGTTCTACTATTTACGTTCAGTGGAAAACACACCTGTATGTGTTTTTCTGCTATCTGAGCCGCTGTCTGCAGGGTCTGGCTGAGCTCGGACAGCAGACTGCTGAGGACTGACGTCTTGTCTCCGACTCCGTTCTCGTTAGATATCTCAGAGTTTTGTTGCGACGACGTGTGTCCCAGTGCAGCCAACGAGGCGAGAAGGCGAAGCGTCAGAGAACGTATCCTCAGCCACACAGACTCTTCCTCGAGAGACTGACGCCGATGCTCATCAGTCAATTGTCTTTAAGAAGAAGAGATATATGGGTTCATTTGGGAGTACAGCATCTCTCCAGCAAAAAAAAAAAAATCCTGTAAATGATGATATACCTCTCTTTAGGGTCCCAGTTGGTAAAAACAGTAAGGTCCCTGTTGTCCCTCATATTATCCCAGGGGATGTCGTCCTCTGCAGACAAAGACATGGCCTTCACACTCTCCTCCAGACTTAACACACTGAAACACAAACCAAAAAACAATATGTCTAAATGGAGAATTCAGCTCTGCAGCATGAGATTCTAAAATTCGGATACTCAGTGAATACTTACATATCTGCCTCCAGGAACAGGTCCAGCAGCATCCTCTCAGTGCGGACCTGTGCAAAGTGCAGCGACTGGTTCAACCTGTTTCTCAAAGCAATGAACTCTGGGATTTTCTCAAATGCTCCATACTTGTACGCCTGGATGATATACTCTGAGGTCTGGTGGAAAGAAAAGGCAGAAGAAGGCAATATAAGAGTGTCAGATCCTGGATTTAAAAGTGTCTTTAATTAGATTGAAGTGGGTCACACTTACATCTTTCTGGTTAGAATGGAAAAACCTGAGGGAGAAATTACAGGACTGGGAGGCAGCAGCAAACTGACCCAACGACTCAGCATACCGTGTTAACAGAAACCTGAAAAAGAACAACAAGCATTTTTACACTCAGGCGCCTTGCTAAGAAATGCACATCAGGGTTTGTATTCATCAAGCACCTGAGAATAGATGTTTTTGGTCATACTTAAGGCTTTAATATTTCTAAAAACTTCAGGGGTGTTCTAAGTTTTTAGGACCCTGCAGATGGTATGCCCCAGACTGACACATAAATGCACCAATCTTGGAGGATGAGCTGTTCATTAATCTGTTTTTTCAACAGTCCTTGCACAGGATGCAAAACAGAACACATACTGTAAATCACATGGAGGATCTGCACTGATGGTCAAAGGCGAGTCTGCAGCTACCATCAAGAGACTAAACCACAGTTTTCACAATGGGATAGGAGTAATGATGTCCTGAGGTGTCTGAGGAAGAACATCTGGCACAAATGATCTTAGCTGTGGCGTGATGGCTCCTGGATGGTCACAGTGCAGTAATCACTAACTGTGTCTTTTTGGCTACAACAACACGATTGTGGCCCTCCATTCACTCTACCTGCAACATCTGACTCTGTGACATGATTACAAAAAATAAACCCAAGTTGTAGGGCTGGCATTTCATCACAGTTTTGGAGATTCAGCTCATCACAGATGATGCCCGACATGTTTATATAACAGCACTTCCAGCCAGCAGAAGCAGATGGCTGTATGACTGCACAGAGACTACTTTGACGGAGATGGCAACTGATTTAAATCAGATACAATTTGGGATTTTCAGAGCTACAGTCTCTGAAGTTTTTACATGCTACTCATATGTTCATTATTATGATACACTTACCAACAGTGCAGAGGATAATATAGCAGACACAAATAATTCCCCCATTTTATTCACTATTTTAATATGTATGTACATGTATTCTTTAAGTCACACCTGCCAGTGCTGCTTGACCTGCAGTATTACCGTTTAACTGTCAAGTCCCTTAATCCCTTTCTGTTACCTACTGTACATATATATTCTGAAATATGGCCCCAAAGGGAACACTGGACAAGATGGGTGGGCATTCACACAGAGCTATATTTTGCTGAAAACATGTTTCTATTACATTTCATCAAACTGCCAAAAAACTACCACCATTTCCTCATAAAAGCCATTACAAACACTCCGAGTCACTCTCAGCAGGAAAATCTGCGGTGCTTAAATAAATACAAGCAGAGATGTCACTAAAGGTAACTGTGTTCAAGCACTGACCCTATGGTGTCGTGCTGTACATGCTTGGCGTCCAGGCTGGAGTAAAGGTCCACAACAGGCTCAAAGGCTCCCAGGTGACAGTAGAGGAGCAGAAGCAGCAGCTTGAACTGGGCGTTAGAAGAGCTGTGAGACAGACCCTCCTGAAGGATGCCCAAACACTGCCACGCCATGTTCTCATCGCCTACAAAACACGCAGGGCAACACATCTATAATCCACATTGCTTCAAGAGAGACAGATCTGGAATAAAGATCTCAGAAAGAACCTTACCAGTCTCTGTCCACAGGTCAATGTATACATGAGCTGCCATGAGACAATACATATCAGAGAACTGCAGCTCCGTCTTCAGTGCGTGTTTCCCTGTAATACAGATGTCAACAAATTTGAACCAGCTGAGGCACTCACCGTTTACAGAATAACATCAGTAAACACTTTCGTGTTTATACCAGTTCCAGTATAAAGTCTTGCTTGACATGTGAACTGATTATCAATTGTGCTCATTATTTACAGGTACAATCATCTACATTGTTTCTATCCTTCAGCCAAAACCTTTTCTGTCATTGCACATAACGTGAATATTTACAAACAACTCAATATATATAGATGTACATGTGCAAACAGTATAAATAGCATTCAATGACAACTCTTGATTCTTGTTAATATGTCTGTCAGTACTCATAATGCTACCCAGTGCTAAACAATTACGCTGAAACATGATAATAAACATGCTTACAACTTAAAACAAATATCTTGTGTTACACTGCAGCCATCTAGATGCAAACAAACCAGAAACTGGATTCTATCTTGTTGTACGCTAACAGATGCTGAAAGCCTGTCCTAATATTTCCCATAAACTGAATCATGCCTGTTACCTTTTAGAGTTCATTGCAAAACTATGCTCTAAAAATTTGTCAATTTATTGAGGTGATGTAAATCTTTGCTTTTGTAAACAAGGCTTTTCGCTGTGTATTATCCTTCCAATTATTTGTCATCTTGTTCAAAGTCAGAAAAATATCAGACAAATAAAGGCAACAAAAATCCAAAATGTCATTTGAAAGAAAAGATTAGTCACAAAGATGCCCAACACCTACATCAAACTTAGACTACACCTTCATAGACTGTATAAAGTCAAATTGTTTCTATATATAGAAGAATCTGTGCAATAGCAGTATTTCAGTATCAACATTTGCTACTCATGGAAGGATCTGTGTTTTACTATTTATTGAATAACTCTGTGCAACATAATTTCCCACATTCAGAGAGCAACACCAAAATGTTCTACATGTAGAAGAATCTGTACAATTCCAACAGTACCGATGCATACTTCTTGTTTATTTTTTTCACTGCTTGCAAACACAGCTACTTACATCCAGTGTTTGGAACCAGGTTAAAAATCTTATGTCAAGTTCCACATAGTGATCACACACACAAAAAATACTACTGAGCAAAACAGCGCTACTGCACCTGCTTCCAAATGCAAATGTTTCAACATTTCATTTGCATGGGACTGGCTTACTAAGAAAAAATATATATATTGATTTTGGCTGCCAGGATGATCAGAAGTTAAACAGAGAACTATGTATCATGACAATACATTCGGTGGACATACACTACTGTTCAAAAGTTTAGGGTCACCCAGACAATTTCATGTTTTCCATGAAAACTCACATTTTTATTCATGTGCTAACATAACAGCACAAGGGTTTTCTAATGATCATTTAGCCTCTAAACACCATTAACTCACACAATGTAGCATTAGAACACAGGAGTGATGGTTGCTGGAAATGTTCCTCTGTACCCCTATGTGGATATTCTATTAAAAATCAGCTGTTTTCAGCTAGAATAGTCATTTACCACATTCACAAAGTCTAGACTGGATATCTGATTCATTTAATGTTATCTTCATTGAAACAAAATGCTTTTCTATCAAAAATAAGGACATTTGTAAGTGACCCCAAACTTTTGAACAGTAGTGTATATAATAAACAAATTGTGTGCATACTGTTTGTGATTACTCTTTATACCAGTTCCATTATTACAACTAGGGACTGACCAATATGTGTTTTTTTTCTCTCCCTCTTTCAGGGCCAATATCAATGCTGATTACTGTCATCATCAATAACAGTCAACCAATGTACAAAAAATGTTATATATGAACAGCATGTTATAGTAACATGTTAATATATAAATAAGGATTACTATAGCTAAATTTGCATAATAACAATAGAAGTGATGGTATCAGAGCATCACATAATGCTCAGATGCTCTCCTCCATTTACTGTAAGATCCTCTGATTAACAGTGAACGGTTCATCCTCTCTTGTTTTTTGCAGAGTTCTTGAGGTGGAAAAGCAGGTTTGCATAAGCTGATTAATGTGTGGATGAAAGTTTAGATTTTGGTCAAAGATTTCACTCAGGTTTAGGAAATGAAAAATAGAGGTCTAACTCCAGACTTGGCTCCTCACATTCTAAAAGGCTCTGTTTTCCTGCCTACGTTCTTTTGGCCCAGGAGTAATAAACAGGTCTTTGCAACTTTTGTGCAGAACTCATTCACACTGTACAGAAGCAGCAACTGCCAGCAGTAACAATAAAGGAAAGTAACATTTATTGATATCGAAACTCCTGTGACAGAATTCAATTAGTCTTAAACTAACAAAAGAGAAAACATTGATGTTGAGACAAACCATAGGAGAAACAAACTGAGGAAGGAAAACTCAGCAGATTATCACTATTTTGCAGAAAAAATTATCCATCTGTATGGCGTTGTAGTATTCCTTCCCACGTCTGCATTTCTCATATCAAATGTCTACTGAAGCACAGGATACGCAACAGTTTATTAAGTGCATGCTGACTGTGCTGCTGTGTTACCATGACCCCCCCCCCCCAAAAAAAAAGCTCCTTCTGCCAGAATACTTCATATTTCTATTGAAATGATAATATTAATCTGGAAGGAGACCAGCTGCTCAGATTCATATTACATCAACTGGTGATCCAGCACAAGAACTGCTGAGGAATATAACACAGACGAATTAGCCTGCACTAAGGTGAATAACTGGTGATAATCATAATACTCATCACTGCGAGCTGTATGCTAAAATGTGTGCTGGAGAGCCATCACTCTCTAAAGGCTGGGTTAACCAATGAGCTGCGCAGAAATCTGTGTGAGAGAACGTGTGTGTTCTGAGTATGCCAGAAAAAGGTATCATATCTACTGATACAGAGTACGGCAAAAAATTCCAGGTTGTATTACTCAGGGCTCCAGACTGCGACTAAATGGTCACATTTTGTAACCAAAATTTGAGCGAGTACGAGTAAATTTTTCTTCTACTCGTGCATGTGCGACCAGTAAATTTGCCGATTTCTTTTTAAATTATTATTGAATATTTTTTTGTTATCAACAAATGTCTGCTCCACACTTCCGCCCAGTAGAGAGTCATGCGCAAATAAGCTGTTTGCCAACCAACATTAACTCCAAAAGAAGACAGGAGTCGAACACCTAAGAAGACGAAGGCGGGCCAATGTGTGTGAGAGCGGGGACGGATGACGGTGAAGCTCCTGATGCTTCACAAAGCCTTTATTTACGTTCAGCCTTATTTTGAACACAAATTCACCTTTTTGTCCTTCACTCCTTTCTTGTCTCCATTCCAGCTGCTTCTAAGTTTAGACACATCCTTTGCTAGACAGCAAAAGCGTGGAACCGTTTTCTTTCATCTTTACGTGAATTTTCTGACTTTTCGGCAGCATCTTTGTCATTTCAAGAAACCTCGTCTAAGAGAAACACTTCCTGTGCCGCTGGAATGGTTACAAAATAAAAGCCCGTAGCATTAAAAATACGCCTTCAAAATAAAAACTCGGAGAGAACCGTTATTTTAACACTACGTTAGCCTAATAGCATAATTGCTTAAGTCATTTTTTGGCCTTCATGACTTAGGCAACTATGCTATTAGGCTAACGACTAGCAAAACAAAGGCTTTCCAAAATTGATGAACTGATCAACAGACCTTTGTTAGAGTAATTTACACGTGATTTGGTATAAATACATAACGTGCACATGCATAACACATGCCTGTACTCAGCACAAGCTCATTTTTATTTGTTTTCATCTGCCGGAAATTATACATCAACCGAGCAGCCTTGGTGGAGTACTGTGCTCTCTGAGTGATATTCTTGTTATGTTGTATCAACTGCTGCACTATAAAATGTGAATTGAAAACATAGTTTCTGCATTTATTGTGCAAGTATTTATCAGTAATACAGTAAAATACAGGAGGAAATGAGAGGAAATGTGAATATTTACTTTGCATGTCGATTTTGGTGTCCGCCTCTAAATTTTCTGCTTGCGCTCCTAAAATTTTAAGTTAGGGGCCACTGTGCTCCTAGGAAAAAAATTAGTCTGGAGCCCTGTTACTACAACCAGTCAGATTGTGTGGTTTGCAAGCCCGCATGTTTTCTGGTCAATCTGACCCACAATCCTCTGTATAGTCACGTCACATATGTCACAATGTCTCATCCTAGTACAAACAAGCTTAGCTGCTGAGATCACAGACAGATAACATCTCATTTCAGACTATGGACAGTGACAGTCAGAGATTCAGGCGTACTATTATAAAAGGCAGAATGCGGCACAGTGGAGCCGTGGTTAGGACTGTTGCTTCACAGCTAGAAGGCCCTTTGAATCTGGGCCTGGACTATTCTAAAATAACACCATTACACATATACTGCAGTGGTGTTCATCATCATGGTGCTGCTGTTATCAGAGCAAATGTGTCGATGATCAAGAAATGTATTCACACTTTGCTGTTAGTAATATCTCAGATCTGTCTGTTTCAGTTGAATGGATCAGCCTGTTCTATGCACAATCTGATCATTCTAAACAAATGTTAATGCAGAGATGCTGCGTTTAAGTGATGCTCTTACCAAACTTCAGCCCGTGACGGTAGTGAGCCTTGAGCTCAGTGATGAGCCGCAGTTTTCCATCCATGTCAAGTGAGTGATGCAGGCCGAGTGCTCGACTCAGCTGACACACACACAAATGTCTCTGCAGCGCTTTGGTGTCCTCCGGAAAAGCAAAGCCTTCTTCTCCCTGTTCGCCCAATGGCACCGCTTCACTCAGACGATTAATGAACTGAAACGTTAAAGAGAGGAAGGCGTTTCACAGTCAAGTCCTTCACTTCACCAGAGGCAGTTCTACAGTGCTGCTGTGACTCTGTCTTACCTGAATGTGCTGTTCAGGAGAGAGAAGATGCAGGTATATTTTCAGGTCGGTGATGCAGCAGGGCTTGTCTCCAAACTTCCCAAAGAACTGCACCATCAGCTCTAAAGGGTCACCTGTTTAAAGCCAGACAAAAGATGGTCACACACAAGTCAACAGTCAGCAGCACCTGGTGTGTTTACACTATTTGCACAAACTTACCGAGCAGGCTTTCTTCAGGACAGCCTCGTTCTCTCAGTCTGTGCATTAATTCGAGCCGAGCTAAATACGGCCCTCTGAGCGAACGAGAATCTTTGCCATCCTCACCCTTAATTCTCTCCTCCACAAACCTCACCACTTCGGCCACAGTGTGATGTACCAAACCCTCTGAGCAGCTGGAGATACAGAAAAACACAGATCAGGATAATATATGCATCTGTTATTGTCTCTTGTTGCCCCCCAAAATCAGGAGAACAGCACAGCTGGAGCTTACAGAGATTCAACAAATGCACTCATTCGACATTTGCAAGATCAAGGTGTTTATAAATTCTAATTGTGTAATTGAACAATATGTTTTTTTTAATCACAATTACTACATAAGTGGTTGATAGCAATTATTTGGGCTAACTGATTATTTTTCATAGCAGTAGGAGTTTGTCTTTTTTATGATTTATGGCATTATAATGTTGCCATACTGCACAGAAAACATTTCTGAGTCCCCTTTCCCTCTAGCCAGGTTTGTGCCGTTTCTATAGAGATGCAGAACTTTATATCTTAGAGAAAATTTTTAAAAAATTAATTGCATGACAATAACTGTCAAGTACAATTTCATGTTCCTGACAGGCCTAATTATTCAGTCATCTTTATCATCCTGCAGGAAATAAGAATTAAAACCAACTACTTGTCAGGGATTTATTTACATTTCGCTGTCACCAAGAGGTTGCGTTGCAGTAATGACACAGAGGCACATTTCTATGCATTCATACTTTCAAACACTTGCACTCACTGTTCGCCTTCTTCTGGCGGGCTCCACGACTGATCCATCAGGTGAAAGAGCGAGTCGAAGTAGGAGGGATAAAACTGCCAATCATCAGGACTAGAAACAGAAACATGGTAGTTTGCTACTGCTGTCTGACATCTGTAGTTCATTTCATTTTCTAAATAACTCCAATAAATTCTGAGCTGCAATCTGTGTCAGACTGAATTACATTTTCAGCAGTTAGTGCTCAGTGAATTACAGCACTGTGATCAAAGTATCAGCAGGTACATTAGGTCGCTACATCCATCTCTGGCACTCTTATTTCATTCATTTTAACAAGAAGATGAAAGTACTGACAATCAAATATATTATGAGTTGAGTACAGATATAGATTACCTTCTTTGTTTTTCTAATAGTGTTCTGGTTTGTATGTGTGCTCATGGAAGCTTTTCAGCATAATTTAATTTCATATTCTGATTAGTTAGCTTTGGGCTTTCAAATTTCAACTGCTAGCTGTAATCTCAGACAGATCAGGCGCATTGAAAGACAATAATGCGTACACTTGTACTCACTTTTTGAGTAGCAGCTTGTGAGCCAAGGCGTTACACTCTGGCCAGCGCTGCAGTCGCTGGTAGAGCATCATACACTTGTTTTCTCTGCTCTGCAGTTCACTAGTCAGCTTGTCTGTGGAGGAATAACAACAAAATTGAATGTTATTCATACAGCACCTTTCAAAGTTACAAAGTGCTTTATGACAAAACCACGTAATTAACCATTATAAACAAGAGCTTAAGTTGTAACAAGATCAAATCATTTAAAGGAAAACAACATTTACCATCTATTAGGAAGAAGTCAAATGACAAAAGTGAGTTTTAAGAAGAGGTGTAAAGGACGATAGTGAGTTTGCTGTGGAGCTGATGGCTTCAGGCAGCAAAGGCCCAATACATGAATTTAAAGTGATGAGATATTTAAACTTTACTGCTTAGATTTCTGTTGATTGTACGATATCATGTTTTCACTAAGTTCAGACTAATTCTGATAACATTTCTATGCTTGCACTAGGAATTTGAAATGAAGAGCCACTGTGGCTCACTCATAAGAAAAACAATGAGCCACAAAAAGCCACAAATATCTGTGTCAGTGAGAGCGGAAAAAATGGAGTCATTTTCCTGCATTCTGGTGCATTTTGAGGTAAAAAAAAAACTCAATTAAACAGTTCTATTTTATTTCTACTTATATGTATGTATGTTATTTCAGATCCAAATTTAATGTACTTTTCGTAAAAACAGGCAGTCAGGGGTGAAGACACATTCCCATGTATATATGCAGTTGGCCATTTAAAAACCTGTACCTGAAACATGTTCATGATCATAACTTTTTGACCCATAAAAATATTAATTTCATGTCCAATTTACCTTCTTTTCCTCCTATGTCCAATTCATCAACCCTCACTATGTACCATATCTCACAACTGTAGCATAAACTCAACAAAAGCCTCCTCTTTCTCGCTTTTCCCGATCGCAAATGACTCGCCTTGTGGCACACCGTTCAGAGATTTCACGCAGTAAAAATAGCATGCTTTTCTGTGATTGGCCAAGAGCGGGTCATGACCCGGGCGCGTGATCAAGATTCAGGTGGCTCCGACCATTTCCGACGCCTGCTGAGAGAAAAAGTTTGTTTTTATTATATTATCGCTCGGGCGTTTCGAAGAAAAAGTAAGTCGGACCCTTTTTTGTTGCTTTTTACAAGAAAAATAGAGCGCCACTGTGGCTCACACGGTTCAGAATGACTGCGCCATCCAGCAAAACAATGCGCCAATGGTGCTGTGGCGATCGGCTAGCGCAAGCCTAGCATTTCATTAAGGACATTATAAGTAGCAAACTTTGTGCTTCATTCAACTTACTAAAAATACCAATCATGAATAAAACATTGATGCAGTTCTGCATATCATGAAAGATACTGCCTAAAATTATTAGTCACTTCAGCAGTTTAAGAACACCTTGCCAAAAGCCTGCAGCTGAGACGCAAGCAGCTGGCCAACACTGGCACATTTCCATATAAATGTATTAATATGTTTTTGTGTTGTATATGATTTTCAATAACACATCCTGTGTGTCAAGGAAAATAAAGACATTTTTCAGTCGTTCACATCGTATAAGTAGAGGAACAGAAGAGAAATAAAACACACATCCACATACCCCCAAGTGGACCCCTGATCACTTCGAGAGCCTCAACACATTTTCCTAAACGCTCCAGGATCATAAAATACAGCTGCACCTGCACACATAAAGGCAAAAACATCTGTAAATATGATCACAGCAAAGGTAAAAATAAATAAATAAAAATTACATGCTCTCTATTGCCACAAATATGAGGACCTACATTTTTGTAGAGGTTACGTTAGACCAAGTGAGGGTCATATTATATTTTAGACATTTGCCTTTTCCCAACGTGTGATCTTCTGAACGGAGACAGTATTGATTTAACACAGTTTAAAGGAGAGTAAATGGATTATGGGTCTTCTCCAGTGAGAAAATATGTCAGATACGGACCAGGGAGGAAATCATTTTTTAACAATTACTGCTGTTGCAGGATGTCGAGATGAGATTCTTAAAAAGACAGATAAAAATCACTGATTGTTTCAACAGCATAAAAGGAGAGAGGCTGTATTCCATGTTTTGGTTTGCATACAGCAACGAGTCAGTGCTACCTCCTTTGACAGAAATGTAGTAGGTTGTGCTGGACTACACACAGACATTAAAAAGTGCAACTTCAAATCAGCTATAACAGCATCCACAACAACCTTACAAAGAAAAAGCAGCACAGCTCCACCCAGAACCACAAATGTGGAGGCAGAAAACAGTAGTCACGTTCATGTAAGAAATACTTCCAAAGCTGCATGTTTGACAAAATCAAATGTGAGTGGATATGAATTTAGGGCTGAACAATTAATCAATTTCAAAATAAAGTTTGAAACAATGCAGTTAGTAAAACCAAAAGGCTGCCATTTAAGATATACATGATGCAGCGTGTCTGTGGTTTGACACATTCATGCTGTCCTCCCATACAAAAGGCACATTTTGGGGGAATGCCTAATCACATATTTTAAACCTCTCTATATGCATGAAATATCTGGATGAAGGTTAGGACCATCTTCACTTTGTAGTGTCAACATCTCTGAGACACTTTCCCAACAGGATTCATCTGAATGTGTTTTGCATTCTTAAGTTTTCCAAATGAAAACAGCCGCTGGAAAAGAAATGGGTCATCTTATAATCAGTATAGTCTTATAGTCACACACCTATGAAAACTGCCAAAATTTAAAGAGGAAGAAAATTAAACAAAACGTAGAGACACCTGTATTCTTAGGCATCAAAAGCTGACCTTTGCCAGTGTTTAGATGCAGTTAGGTACAGTGGTGAATGTGGAGAGAAAGAACGAGCGTGAAATCCAGGAAAGGCTCAGCTCGTCAGTTGAGCTCACTTGGCCATTAGGTCACCCCTTTAGCACAGTTTTCACGAGAGCAGTGGAGATAACATGTTCACACTCCAGGGTGTACAGCCAACCGTATTCACCTCTGCTTCTGCTTCAATCTTCTCTTCCTTTACCATTTTCTCCACCATGCGCTCAGCCAGAGGCAGGAACATGGTTTGGGCCAGTTTTTCATCTCGTGCCGAGATCGCCTTAGCAACAAACAACACAGCATTTTTAGTTTATTTCTAGATTAGTGAAAACATTTCAAGAATCTGTGTCATGAAAATCTGCCTGTACCTGCATCACCAGACTCATGACAGACCAGAAGTAATATGGATTCTTGGGGACGATTTTATACAAGGCCATCCCTGCCTGTAAAATGCAAAAACGCAGTCAACAACCGTTTTGTTATTTTAATTATGTGTCCATCTTATTACTTACAGATGAGCATAGAACTCCACTATCAGCTTGCTCACCTGCTGCATCTTCTTGTATTCTCCCACCCGAGCGTAAGCCATGAAGAGGTGTGAGTGGTACTCCTCGCTGAGAGGAACCTTCTTCACTGCAGCCTCATAGAGCTTAGTGACCAACTCGGCTGCAAACAAAACACAAGACTTTTAAAACAACATCGCTCCAGTATGTTTACCAGCCTCCGTGTGTGTGCGTATATCATAGACTGTATATATAGTGGACGTAGCATCTGGCTCCAGAATTGAAGCCAACCCGGAAGTGTCAAAAACTTGCAATATCACGCTGTCCGCTAGGGTTGGCTCCAAAAAGCTTTTGCTCCATAGACCCCAATTCATTTTTGGAAAAAATAAAATTTGATAGACAGATTTTCTACAGCTCAGGATTTTTTTCCCGTTAGTTTTCATGGTCAAAATGAGAGATCAGGGGGCCGATCTTAAAATAAATCAATACTGAATTTTAAATAAATTGTTAAAGTTGGCGGAGCCAGGGGGCGTGGCTATACTTGATAGACAGCAACAGAAGCCTCTGCGGTAAAATGTGGGCGGGATAAGAGAGTCCTCAGCCAATCCTGCCCCTAGTTGCTCTCCGGTCCAGTCTGTTTGTTGACGCTTTTTTCGTCACTGGCTCCAAAAAATCCAAAACGGCGACCAGGAAGTAGCAAAATCCGGGCTTCATTTTCTCGGCATTGAAACCAACGGGTGACGTCACGGTTAGTTTACGCCTGGCGTATATACTCACGACGATGCATCTCTCTGTACAGTATGGTCAGAGCTTGAAGTGAGTTGTCGTCAGTAGGTTCTAGAGTGGCCACCTCCTGGGCCAAACTGAAAGCTTCATCCTGCTTTCCAGTCCTCTGGAGACCGATCGCCTTTAGCACCTGGAAGACAAGAAAAAGGAGTTATAGATGGAGCTGTGGAGGGAGGTAACATTAGTGTGTAAGGTGATGTTTATAAGTATCTACAGAGAATGCCTGACTGCATACATAACCTTACGAACTTCTGGCTAATTTTTCACTGCAATATAAAGTCCTGCATCTCTATGGAAACAACATAATCATGGCTACAAGTGGACAAAACTCAAATGTCGTCTGTATCGTATAATACAGCTAGAATTTGTTAAATAATTAAAGACAAACTAAAATGAAGCTTGAATTTCTTTTTATTTGCTTTGAGGGACGCGAGAAAAGACGCGAGTATCATACCTGCTGGAAAATTAAATAACGGCTTCACATGTTATAGATTTTTAACCATTTACATTTTTACAACCTCTATAAACTGAGCGTTTTTCACACTACTTGACATATACTTGAGAGAGATATTCCACTAAGCTAAATGTATCTTTAAAAAAATACTTGCTGAGGATCTGCAGGATTAGCAGCAAATTTTAAGCTTATTTTTCCAGGCTGAACCACAGGTCATACACGTTTGCTTACTGTCAGAAAATTAAAAAGCTGACAATTCTCTCAGTCACTAAATTCTAGCTCTGAAATGTTTTATTTTTTATGTTTAGATTGTTGGCATTTTTTTAAGAATACAAACCTTTCAAACCTGCTAGTGGGTTTAGGAGTTCAGAGGGTTAATAATAACAATTTAAAAAAAAAATCTGTCGTTTATTCAGTTATGAAAACAACAAAGAGTTTCAGCTCTAATTACGATTATATAATTTTGATTAGCTCCACTCGACCAGCTGCAGTATTAAAATGGTCCCAAACACAAAGTAATAGCCTAGAAGGGTACAGCACCAGTTAACTGCTCACATTGTGGTATGATTGTTTTTCTAGTGTAGTACAGCTACTTACATAAAGGATCTAAATACTGCTAGAATTGCTAATACCAAGCCAGCTAAAAGGTTGGGAACTGCGGGAGTCTGTACATCTGTCCTGTTTACAAAGTATTGGTCACAGAAATCTGCAGTTTATTAGATCCATGCAGATCAAAGCTAGCAGTGAAGCAGTCCTCAGAAAGCAAACCTCAACACAGTCATTTAGTCACCCACCTTGGCACAGTGCAGATCCTTATGTTTTTTCAGCAGCTTATCCGCCTGCTGTATTGCCATTTTATTGTTGCCATTATCAAGGTAATCTGTAAAAAAAAAAAAAAAAGAACAAGCCACAACAGTCAACTGACAGAAAGTTATTCGAGAGTGATTTTATTTAAAACAAATTGAAATCTTGCTTTGAAACAATGCAATTCAGCACCAGGATGTGTTTTTAATCATTATTATTAGTTTAACATTGCAGAATGTGCAACACTTCGATGCCACTCCTGTAACAGAAGTAAAGAGCTCATCTGTTTCAATGTCAGAGATCATTTACAGAAAGGATGTAATATTTTCTTAATGCCATTGCTTTTTTTTTTAAAAATCACTAACAATACTCATTCAATTTAACATAGTTACAACTTTGTTGTTGCAGGTTTAGTGGTTCTGTCAGATTATTTTTATTGACAATTAATCTGTCAATGATTTTTTGGACTATTCGTTATTCAGTCTGTAAAATGTCAAAAAAAAAAGTTGATCAGTGTTTCCCAAAATGACAAATGTCTTGTTTTGCCCACAAAAAGATAAAAATATATTTATTTCAGTCACAGGCAAAGACAGAAACCTGAAAATACACAAATTTAAGAAGGTGCAATTACAGAATTCAGATTTTGTTTATTAAAAATACTTAAATTGAATTTCTAAAAACACCAAAACAGTAAAATATTAACTGAATATTTGTCAGCAGTTGACTATTAAATGAATTATTGCAGCTTTAGTTGAAAGCAATTCATATCTTTCAGTTCTTATCCTTGTATGAGGATATAGTGCAGTTAATATTTTTGATGTTATCTCATGTGGTAATGCTCCAGCACACGTTTTAAATCTATTCAAAAGAGAATATTCAATTAAAGCTTGACTTTAGAAAATGATAGGTCAAATGAAATCACAATTTGATATTTTACCCAAATTACTCAGCCCGAGAATAGATAGCTGTCAGTTTATAGGACAAAAAAGAGATTAATATAAAAAAACGAGAAAAGCACTCGGAGATCGCAGTACTCCGCTTAGGTCTACTAGATAATAATTAAAAAAACATGCTACCTGAAGTGCCAGTACAGTTGCCAAAATAATTGTCTGTGAATAGTTGTTGTTCGGTGAAGTATGTGGATGCACACACTCCCACAGAGATACCTCAGTTCAGCCTTTTCAGAACAGCTGGGCGCCAAAATTAACTGTGCCAGACAGCGCACTGTGATTATGTCATCTCTATTCTCTCTGTTCAAATTGTCATCACACCAGACAAAAGTTGTCTAAAGAAGCCAACACAATGTGGAGGAACCCTGACATATCATTAGGAGCCGCAGTCAAACTGCACAGCACTGAAGCTGCAAAGAATAGATCAGAAAGATGTTCAGTTTTCAAACATTTTATGTCTTTAAAAAAACTGAGTTAAAATTCACAGCAAATAAAAGTAATATTTCAAAACCTGCTAATTATCAGCTCAGCTCCTTGAATCCCTGCATTTTTTCAATAAGTACAAAGCAAATTGTAAAGCTGACACTGATTTAGAAACACTGTCAAACATCTGATACTTAGAGACACGCAGTGTACAGTCCCTTTAAAAACAAGACAAAATGCAAAAACTACATTTCAGTTCCTCTATGCATCATTCAAGCATCAGATAAGACTTTATACTACTCTGTACTTGCATATTTTGTTAATTTATTCATCAAAACATGTGCCAGGGAGTAATATCCACCATTAATAAGTTAACTGACACAGACAGCAGATTTTTTTTTTACATGTAGTATAGTAAAGCTACGGCAACTTATTGGCAAAATCAATGACGCAGCAATTGATATTTCTAAATAGCACATTTTTTCCTTCACTTCATAATAAATGTTGTTCTTCAGCATCACCGCGTAATTGTTGCACCATGATGTCATTCATTTTTGGCTCCACTCATTGGTCAGCTGCAGGCAGCGCATCAGTTTTAGATGAGTTTGACCCGTTTCAGTGAAAGTTTCCAAAAACTCAAAGCTTCCAAAGTCTGGGAGTAATTTATATTACCACAGAACAAGAAGGTAGTTTGTACACATGCAGAATTCAGATCGTAAAATGCATGAACTGAAGTGAAGAGAAAACCCAGACGAGGAATCAGTTTGTATCCCTCCTGCTTTCTGTGCTGACATTCACAGTTTTTAACAGCTGAATTCCAAATAAAGTTGTTCTCATTTACAAATTTTTCTGTTGTCAGACGACAGGCTGTGCTGCGAATTTGGCAATATTTTTGTGGAATTCAAAGCCACTACCAAGTTAGAGAAAGGTAGTTGCTTCAGCTGCTACATACTTGTAAAATATCCAGCCTGTTTAACTTTTATTTTCACTTTTGACATGTAAACCTCCCCCCCCCCCCATTTTGTACTTTGATGCATATACAGAGGAGCCATTAGTCACAGTCAGGAAGGTATTTCCTTTAAGTCTCAAGTGTGATTCCTGTTGCTAATTGTCCTCCTTCTGTCTCAGCTGTTTCTCTGAGTGTATTTTAGAAAAAAATATGAAAATCATATCACATGAACCCTAACTCTGAAATAAGAATCAGAAATTCGTCTGCTGAGTTATAGAAGAGCACGATTTAAGCAGAAAAGCTTTCCTCTGGGATGTATCGTAAAGAAAGTACAATTTGTGACAGGAGGATAGGGTGACTTCTTAATCAATAATCTGCTGCATGGTTAATCAATAGATGATTAATTGGTAAAATAAATTGAGTACATTTGCAACTATGCTGTTTCAGTCAACAGACATGATTCGGGTGGAAATGTAACAGTGATATATATATATATATATATATATATATATATATATACCACTGAGATGCAGAGATGCTGTCATAGTTGATTTGCACATGTACATGAAGTGTGTACTACGTAGGAAAATGGTACCGGATTAGGAATCTGTAACGGCAGGTATTAAATATCAAATGACTCTGATCAGATCAAGAGCAAAAATACTTGAAGACATCTCCTAATAACCTGCAACATAAACCAATCTCACTTCCGCTGGTAACCAAAACTGGCAGCTAGTGTCTGGCACAGTGGTTCGCAAACCACTCAAATGGACACATTTACATATGACATGATAGTTGTGATAAATAGGACTAATTCCATGGCATCGAATTTGGTCTAGGGAGCCTGCACGCATTTTTATACCCATGTGGATCACGTGAAAAGCACAGAAAAAAGTGAGATGACCTTTTATTACCAGTTTCGCACACAAGATTTTTTGACTGGACCAAGCCTGAAACCATCACCTCGGGTACAGCCTTTATTTAAAAGTCCGTGAGCTGTGACAGCTTCACACCAGCTAGCAGCCTAGCATCGTATGTACAGGAGTTAGCTTAAGCATTGTCCTTAAAACTATTATGAACATAATGCTAGCTGGAAGCTTACCGTGTAACATTTAACTACCTCCAAGCAGCCGTCACCTGATTTGACGCTAACATCAAAATCTTAAATACCTTTAGACATGAAGCACCCAAACCACACACACATTTTACTTTTAATCCAGCTGCAGCTTTTCAATGAGTTAGCTGGTTAGCTGATAAATTAGCATGCTAGGCTAGCTGTCAAACCGTTAGCAGAAGGAGAAAGCTCTTCGACTTTGAGAAGCGGACGACAAAAATCTCCCCACCGTGCAGCAATGTAACACCACCGAGACTGTAGACATGTATAACTCTGGAAAACACGGTTTCATCCAGACACCCGCCATATTGTCTCACCCCGGCTGGGTGGTTGACCGGGTAAGGTGCACTGTCATTGGGCGCTGCAGGCAGCACAGTCCGCGGCTGGAGCTGGAGGGGCCTCACCGCTGCCCCTCTGGCTCCAGCAGTAACTAGTTTACACATATGCACCGGTACAGAGCTCACCTGTCTTCACCAAACCTCCGAACATGCACAGATATCTGGCTTCCCATTGAGACCT
This sequence comes from Acanthochromis polyacanthus, assembly GCF_021347895.1. Lineage (NCBI taxonomy): Eukaryota > Metazoa > Chordata > Actinopteri > Pomacentridae > Acanthochromis > Acanthochromis polyacanthus. The sequence goes on from NC_067130.1 coordinate 21,655,784, forward strand.
TACCGTATATGGGTCTCAGCCTCCTATCGTTGGGGTCCTGCACATGGCCTCTCGCCGCCATGGTGGAGTTTACCTGCTGGGTAAATGTCCACGCATGCGTAGTCTGAGCCGACTCCAGAGCGATTAAAGGATTTTTTTCTTGCAGAGAGCACAAAGGTATGGAAGCCCAGTAGTGCCAGGAAAATAACAAGCATGCTAACAGCATGCACGGAAGGTCACTTTTAACTTATTTATTTATTAGCACATTGTACTATAGAGATAGAGATATAGATATACAGTGCCTTGTGAAAGTATTCGGCCCCCTTGAACTTTTCAACCTTTCGCCACATTTCAGGCTTCAAACATTAAGATATAAAATTTTAATTTTTTGTCAAGAATCAACAACAAGTGGGACACAATCGTGAAGTGGAATGAAATTTATTGGATATTTTATACTTTTTTAACAAATGAAAAACTGAAAAGTGGGGCGTGCAATATTATTCGGCCCCTTTACTTTCAGTGCAGCAAACTCACTCCAGAAGTTCAGTGAGGATCTCTGAATGATCCAATGTTGTCCTCAATGAATGATGATGATAAATAGAATCCACCTGTGTGTAATCAAGTCTCCGTATAAATGCACCTGCTCTGTGATAGTCTCAGGGTTCTGTTTAAAGTGCAGAGAGCATCATGAAGACCAAGGAACACACCAGGCAGGTATGAGATACTGTTGTGGAGAAGTTTAAAGCCGGATTTGGATACAAAAAGATTTCCCAAGCTTTAAACATCTCAAGGAGCACTGTGCAAGCAATCATATTGAAATGGAAGGAGTATCAGACCACTGCAAATCTACCATGACCCGGTCGTCCCTCTAAACTTTCACCTCCAACAAGGAGAAGACTGATCAGAGATGCAGCCAAGAGGCCCATGATCACTCTGGATGAACTGCAGAGATCTACAGCTGAGGTGGGAGAGTCTGTCCATAAGACAACAATCAGTCGTACACTGCACAAATCTGGCCTTTATGGAAGAGTGGCAAGAAGAAAGCCATTTCTCAAAGATATCCATAAAAAGTCTCGTCTGAAGTTTGCCACAAGCCACCTGGGAGACACACCAAACATGTGGAAGAAGGTGCTCTGGTCAGATGAAACCAAAATGGAAATTTTTGGCCACAATGCAAAACGATATGTTTGACGTAAAAGCAACACAGCTCATCACCCTGAACACACCATCTCCACTGTCAAACGTGGTGGTGGCAGCCTCATGGTTTGGGCCTGCTTTTCTTCAGCAGGGACAGGGAAGATGGTTAAAATTGGTGGGAAGATGAATGGAGCCAAATACAGGACCATTCTGGAAGAAAACCTGTTGGAGTCTGCAAAAGACCTGAGACTGGGACGGAGATTTATCTTCCAACGGGACAATGATCCAAAACATAAAGCCAAATCTACAATGGAATGGTTCACAAATAAACGTATCCAGGTGTTAGAATGGCCAAGTCAAAGTCCAGACCTGAATCCAATCGAGAATCTGTGGGCAGAGCTGAAGACTGCTGTTCACAAACGCTCTCCATCCAACCTCACTGAGCTCGAGCTGTTTTGCAAGGAAGAATGGGCAAGAATTTCAGTCTCTGGATGTGCAAAACTGATAAGAGACATACCCCAAGCGACTTGCAGCTGTAATTGCAGCAAAAGGTGGCGCTACAAAGTATTAATGCAAGGGGGCCGAATAATATTGCACGCCCCACTTTTCAGGTTTTTATTTGTTAAAGTTTAAAATATCCAATAAATTTCATTCCACTTCACGATTGTGTCCCACTTGTTGTTGATTCTTGACAAAAAATTACAAATTTATATCTTTATGTTTGAAGCCTGAAATGTGGCGAAAGGTTGAAAAGTTCAAGGGGGCCGAATACTTTCACAAGGCACTGTAAATAGAGAGTCTGTTTGTTGTAATATTATGAATAAATGTCAAACTGGATTTTAGTCTCTATTTCAGTGGGGTAAGAACTGCTCTGACACTTGGGATGTAGGTATAAGTCTCCTAGTTGCTTCTCATTTCAAGTGGCTATCTTTTGTCCTTCTGCTATCCACGTTATCATTTTAAAATATATATGTATACACGCACATATATATATATACACTCAACAAAAATATAAATGCAATACTTTTGTTTTTGGTCCCATTATTTATGAGATGAACTCAAACATCTAAAGCTTTTTCCACAAACACAATATCACCATTTCTCTCAAATATTGTTCACAAATCTGTTTAAATCTGTGATAGTGAGCACTTCTCCTTTGCTGAGATAATCCATCCCACCTCACAGGTGTGCCATATCAAGATGCTGATTAGACACCATGATTAGTGCACAGGTGTGCCTTAGACTGCCCACAATAAAAGGCCACTCTGAAAGGTGCAGTTTTGTTTTATGGGGGGGGGGGTCACTCCACTTCAATAGCTGTGCGAAGTTGCTGGATATTGGTGGGAACTGGTACATGCTGTGGTAGACGCCGATCCAGAGCATCCCAAGCATGCTCAATGGGTGACATGTCCGGTGAGTATGCTGGCCATGCAAGAACTGGGACATTTTCAGCTTTCAACAACTGTATACAGATCCTTGCAACATGGGGCCGTGCATTATCCTGCTGCAACATGAGGTGATGTTCTTGGATGTATGGCACAACAATGGGCCTCAGGATCTCGTCACGGTATCTCTGTGCATTCAAAATGCCATCAATAAAATCACCTGTGTTCTTTGTCCATAACAGACACCTGCCCATACCATAACCCCACCGCCACCATGGGCCACTCCATCCACAACACTGACATCAGAAAACTGCTTGCGCACACGACGGAACACACGCTGTCTGCCATCTGCCCTGAACAGTGTAAACCGGGATTCATCCGTGAAGAGAACACCTCTCCAACGTGCCAGACACCATTGAATGTGAGCATTTGCCCACTCAAGTCGGTGACGAACTGGTGTCAGGTCGAGACCCCGATGAGGATGACGAGCATGCAGATGAGCTTCCCTGAGATGTTTTCTGACAGTTTGTGCAGAAATTCTTTGGTTATGCAAGCCCATTGTTTCAGCAGCTGTCCAAGTGGCTAGTCTCAGACCATCTTGGACGTGAACATGCTGGATGTGGAGGTCCTGGGCTGGTGTGGTTACACGTGGTCTGCGGTTGTGAGGCTGGTTGGATGTACTGCCAAATTCTCTGAAACGCCTTTGGAGACGGCTTATGGTAGAGGAATGAACATTCAATACACCAGCAACAGCTCTGGTTGACATTCCTGCTGTCAGCATGCCAATTGCACGCTCCCTCAAATCTTGCCACATCTGTGGCATTGTGCTGTGTGATAGAATTGCACATTTCAGAGTGTCCTTTTATTGTGGGCAGTCTAAGACACACCTGTGCACTGATCATGGTGTCTAATCAGCATCTTGATATGGCACACCTGTGAGGTGGGATGGATTATCTCAGCAAAGGAGAAGTGCTCACTATCACAGATTTAGACAGATTTGTAAACAATATACGAGAGAAATGGTGATACTGTGTATGTGGAAAAAGTTTTAGATTTTTGAGTTCATCTCATAAAAAATGGGAGCGAAAACAAAAGTGTTGTTTATATTTTGTTGTGTGTGTGTATATATATATATATATATATATATACACACACACACACGTGTGTGTGTGTGTTTTAGTTACATGATACACACAAGAATAAGTACTTGATTGCATAACCATTGTTTTTGATGACTGCAGCCATGTTTCTTGGCATGCTCTCCACCAGCTTTTGACATTGTTCTGCTGTCAGAGCAGCCCATTCCTGTTGCACAACTTCAAACAAATTTTCTTAGTGTTTTGGGCTTGTCATTCTCCATTTTGCGTTTGATTTTCCACAGGTTTGGATTTAGATCTGGTCATTGAACAGGCCAAGACATGGTTCCAGTGTTCTGGTTCTCCATCCAGGCTTTACTGACTTTGCTGTGTGGCAAGGGGCATTGTCTTATTGGAAAAATCCAGTCATTGCAGGCAGGAATGAGTTTTCCATCTGATGGAAGAAGACTTTTCAAGAGTAGCCCAGTACATGACCTGGTTCATTCGCCTTTCACACAACTGCTTTTGCCCTGTTCCACCTGTACTGAAAGAACCCCAGCTCGTCACTGATCAACCCCTATGTTTTACTGTATGGGCAAGACAGTCTGGTTTGTAGGCTTCTCCAGGCTTCCTCCTAACCAGTAAATTGGTCGGAGTGGGAATCAACTGAAAATTGGAATCATCACTGAAGAGAACCTTAGTACAATCATCAACAGTCCAACCCTTGCGATCCCAGCAAAGAGTAACTGGGCTTTCCTCTGCCTTTCATGTTTAAAGGGCTTCTTCTGTGCCTTGTGTGACTTCAGACCAGCTTCAAGAAGTCAGTTTGGAATTGTCCTTGCTAAACAAGTCGCATTTCTGGACAGTGCCCATTCATTTTTAAGGTCCCTGGAGGTCTGAGGACAATTCTTGACACAGGAACGGATGAGTGTACGGTCATCTCGTGGGGCTGAAAGACGTTTCCTGCCATGACCAGCTAGCAGTTTGGTAGTATCATGCTGGGCTTGTTTTTTCTTGGTGTAATGAACCGCTGTCTTGGAGATCTTCAGTTTTTTTTCCACTATCTGTCTCTCACTCATGCCAATTTCCAGGACTGGCAGGATGACTACTTTTGTTTCTTCACATAACTCTTTTGTTTTAGGTATTATGTGAGAGCTGACAACTTCTGAGTTGTGCTACGGCTTGAATGTAAGCAGGAAACCACTTTAAGCCTTTGCATGTGCAGTGCTGCTTTTGACATGAAATTTCCTCTTATATACCCTGGGAATACAATTAAGCTTCAGCATGTCAAATAGGACAAAGTATTATGCAATCAGCTGCATTTTTGTTGTCATGTTCATTGTATTCTTCAAGTAATATGCCTTGAAATAAACAAGAAAATGAAGAAAACAGGGGTGGTGTAATACTTTTTTTGCATGACTGTAATTAAGTATTTGCAATAATGTCAGGGTTGTACTTACTTTTTTAAGATGTGTTGCATTGCGAGATCCATCTTACAATGCAACATTCCGCTAGTCAACCTTGATTCCTGACATTCATGTGGATATTTGACATGTACCACCCACCTAAACATTGTAGGCCAAGCAACCTCCTAACCCCCATGGCAACAGCAGTCCTTGATGCCAGATTCCACCCTCAGCAGGACAATGCACCCGACACATCACTAAAACTGCTCAGGAGTGGCCCGGGGAACACGACAGAGCTAAGGTGTTCACCCAGGTTCCACACTCCCCAGATCCAAATCAAAATCTTTGAGATATGCCAGGATAAGCCTGATCTAGGTAGGACCCACAAGCACTCAGAGGTAGTTAAAAATAGGAGAAAGTCACCATTGCTTAAGAGGAATACACATGTGCATCTACTCTATATCTAAGGGGTGGATTTGTAACCTGCTGTGTGACACCTTGTCACTATCTGATAAGTTCATTGTGTGTTCTAAAAAAATGATAAATTCCAAGTCTGCATTTTCATGCCATGGTTTTTGTGTTTTCATTTAAAGAACTAAATTCCTAATTCCTTATTAGAAATAGTTTCATATCTCCAAAAACTAAAGGTATTTGTATAAGCAAGGGGATTCAGAAGGTATTTAGATCCTTTCACTTTTGCACCTTTCACATTTTACTTCAAAACCAATGAAATTGAAAGTTAGTCTACACTAAATATCCCATGACTACTTTTTTAAAGTTAAAATTTCAGACTTACACAAATATTCATACTCTTTGTTTCAAAATGCCGCGTGATGTTTCATGTTTAATTATCCTAGAGTTTTGTCTGAACGTAGTACAGCTACCTCCGAGATCCAACACTTGCTGAGAGTACATTGAAAAAGTTAATGCACAGAAAAATTATACTCATCCTGACAGCCGACACACAAAATAGTCATTAGTCAGAAATCAGTGAGCCACTTCTCTTATTTGTTCAAATTTATTAGATATTCTGTTATGTTCCATTGTCTAGACCTTCTGTCACAGCTGGAAAGCCGTGAAAAAGAAAAAAGGAACTAATTGTATTACATTCACTACTAATTCCCCTGAATGTTGCCTTATCAGAAAAGAGAAAATTGAATACACTGTAAATCTTTGTCTTTCAAAAACAAACAAAAAAAAGAGAAAACATAAAAGAAAATAAAACAGTAGATTTTGCAAGTGCTTATTCATGATTACATAAAGAAAACAGTATTTTGGACTCCATCTGTTCCCTAAGCTTCTATCCCTCCCCTCACAGTCTGGCTGGCATCACTGGTAATGCTACAAATCTGTACATCACACAGCCTGCAGGGTGACTCTCCATCAGCATCAAACTCACTCAGGCTTTTCACTCCTCGTCAGTGAAACTGAGGTCGAGCTTAGTCCAGCTTGATGTTGAGGAGAAGCCGACCATGTAAAGGACATTTCCCTTCTTGTCTGAGAGCTGCTCTAAAGCTCAGCTCAAACATGATCAGAGAAGAAAATGTAAAGAATTAAAGAAAATGCTGAGCATGCAAATCTAGTGTTTTAGTAAATCCATTTGTCCTCATGTACTGGTGATAAAATGGGTCCATGTCATGCTTGTACAGTTGTGACACGTCCTGCAACATCTGTCAGCTCATCTGTGCAGCTGTACATTCATAAGCATGGATGAGGTACAGTTAAACCAACACAGCACACTGTCCATTACCTGCTTTCACAACAGTATAACCTTCTTAGAATTAGCAGTACAGTATTGAATGACAAACCTGTGAATATCCCATTCAAGTCAGTGTGTGTATGTACAGTTTGTCCACTTCTATAATGGGCCTATCATCATAAAGTACACTTATAACTCTCTTTTCAACGCACATAGGTTATGACACAAACCTAAGAATTTTGGAGACACGCACCTGATCCAAAGTCTTAACAAAGCTACGTCATGATCATATAAAACATCACTAAATATCTTTTTTCCTAGAATTCGACAGGATCTGCGCTAAGCTCAAGACAAAGAGCTTCTGCTGTGATAAAACCTCAAGTCAATGCAGCCACAAAAAAAAAAAAGCCTAAATGGAAAACAAAAAAATCAAAATGAAACAAAGTAGAGAGCTGGATAAAGATGCTCAAACTAGATCACCCAACACTGATCTTAACTGCAGTTTATTTAACCGAAGCAATTTCATCCTTAAATAGAAACAGTCCACAAAAGTCCAGACTGATCTCATATTTTCTTGTGGATGAAAAGCTTTAAAAAAAATTCACTATACATGGTGAAAATAAAAAAAAAACTAAACACCCAGAATGCAACAAACCTGGCAGATCTGCCTGGACCCATTTGTTCTGTCAGTTGAGAGAGGAAACAGTAGTTTGAGAAAGTTATAAAAAAAAAAAACTACCTGGATTCATGCACGCAGCAACGCACAGACTCTCATCCTTATTTGTGTTTTTTTTTTTTTAAAAAGAAAAAAGAAAAAGAAAAAGCTTCCGTGGAGGCTGTGGGAGCGCTCCACTTAAAGCCCTAGCCAAGGAGGAAGGCCATGCAGCAACAGCATGAGGCAAAGTTCAGGAGGCTGAGTTTACAAGCCTCGATTTTAAGCTGAACGTTATCCATCTCAGTCCCAAGAGTGACAGTCCTTTGAGAGTGAAGGCAGTTGAAAACACAAACAAGCACACATATGCACACGAGTGTATTGTACAGACTCTCCTACAGGGCGCTAACCCGCTCTCTTGTCGAGACATACAGTCCACTTGAGCGAAGCTGCATTGCAGCGACCATGCAATGACAGTTTAAGTGAGGAGTCGCTGTTGTCCACATGCACTTGTGACGGAGAAGGAAGAGGAGGAGGAAGATGAGGAGAAGGAGGGTCGGTGTGCATGTGTGGGGAAAACAATTGCAAAGAATTATCTATCATGCATGAGCTTTATATCTGCTTGGATCCGCCTTGAAATCATAACAGAAATATTCCCAACCAACTGCCAGACAGAGGGACAGTGAGACAAAGGGGGAAGGATTTGAGACAAACTTTTCCCAGGACAAGAGTACAGACAATACTGAAGGGCGAGACAAGGACTAAAGTAGAGACAAACAGTTATAATACAAGGGAGGGGAGGGATAAATGGTCCAATACCGGCTGAAGTCGTACTAATTTTTATGGGAGCTAAAAACAACATTCTAATGAATTTAAAAGGCTTGACTGTCTGAGTCACGGTGTACACACCTGAATAAAAACAAAGCCCATTGTAATGATCAACTAACAATTACATATCAGGCAATTTATGTTCTGTGCAAAGAGTTTTTTTTTTCTTTTATATGTATGCAAAACTGTTGAATGTTTTTTTTTGTTGTTTTCTGAGTGAACAGGAGGTGTGTGATTGGGGGAGGATCTGTACAGTACTGTTAACCAATCGTGTCAAACCCCCCAATGAATCATGTGAGACAGAAGAGACAGAAGAGGCGACGTCGGGGGCCACTTCCTCAGCGTGGTGGGCGTGTCTCCGATGACATCATCATGACAGGGTTTGGTTGATTTGCCTCATTGCTCATGAGCAGCACTGGTGCCTCGAATCGGACCTGTTTTACGCAGCTGAGGGGCAGAGAGAAGAGAGAGCAGTCAGGTTCTGTGTTCAGGTTGGTGTTAAAGGTGTTTAAACTGGGTTTCTGCGGGTTTCCCCAAATTTAAATGATCTCTGAAGACCTTTTTACCACCACATAAAATGTAGCTTGATAACATTTTAACAGCTGTAGCAATCAAAGAGTGATGGAAAATTGAAAGGGACAATGAGGCGACTAACATCTAATAAATACACAAATGGATTGACATTTACATCTTATTTTTGTTTATTTACATGCTCAATTAAAATTGCCAGACCCAGATAACGGGCTGCAAACGGATCATTACAGCTTTCTAATACTTTCTGAAGTCTTTTTAAATATACTGAATTTAGTGTTTTGAAAGATTTTAAGACCAGCAGATGCCCTGTCCAATCTGTTTACAGCAATGTGCATGCAGTTAAATTCCAATAAACTTAAAGAGAAAACATTTCAGTAAGGTTAATTTGATTCCCACAATCACAAAACATGAGGAGGAAAATGAACAGAGCAAAGAGAAGCGTGCAGGACAAAAGAGCTGCAAGAAAATGTTAAAAACTTAATGAAATTAAAAACATGAGTTGATGAACAGCAGGCAGGAAAAAACAATTACAACAGAATCTGATCCTATTCTTCGTGCATGGATCAATAAGGTGGCTTCATAAATAATAAGGAATGGGTGTTGTTCAAATTTTGCAGACACTGCTTATCCTGTACTTTAATGATACTCTCAAAGTACAATATTTTGTTTACATTTGCAACTCAAAATATTGAGACTTAGGATCAAATCTTCATGTTTTGTATTTTCGCCTCTAAAAATATTACTAAAACAATTATTTCTCAGATTAGTTGAATTGACTAATGATGGCAAGTGTCGCCCTGGTTTAGCTGATCCACATTTGAAGAAAAGGGTGCACGAGATGAAAACAGAGAAAGTTCAGAATGGAAAGAACATCAAAAAGATCTGAAAACAAAAGGTGACTGTCCCAAAAAGTGATGGAAAAGTTCAACAGCAGGCAAACAGCGGTATGAAAGAGTGGAGAATGATCCATGCAGCAGCGCCACCACCTCTCCTGTGTTGAAACTTACTCAGCCTGCCTCTAGTGTCTGACCTACAGCGACGAGCTTCTACTCGTCTGTTGCAGAGGTGCCTCGCACATCTCCTTTCTGACGCATCTGATGTGAAATTCAGGAGTAAAGGGTTAAAGCACGTATGTTCAGTGTGATCGGCAGTCTCTCCAGCAGTCTGATCAAAACATTATCATTTCAAACACTGCCAAAGAAGCAACTGTAAACCTTAATAACCACACCAAGAGGAGGGCAGGATGGTCCAGTGAAGGTCTAAGCAGATAGTTGTCGAGTTAATTACCTCTTCCAGCTCTTTCTGAGTCTCCTCTTCCATCCTCCTGATGTCCTCCATGGTCAAACCCACCCATTTGTCAATCCAGCAGAACAGCTGGCGGTGGAAGTTGGTGAAAATGCGCTTTTCTTGCTACGGAAAGAAGAACAAGAAACAAAACAGATTTTGGAAAGGCATACTGTTTTTTTTTTTAAAAACATACACAATTTATCAGAGCTAGAAAATACAAATAATAATTCTAATCAGAGTTTTCAGTTAAAGTGCAACAAGACAGACTGAGAAAAAAATTAAATATACTAGATTAACAACAGCACACAGAGGAGTGAACTGTCAGAAAGTTGTTGGGATGATACATGAAATATCTTTCTACAGTTAATGTACAGAATAGTGGGGGGAAATGCTTAGTTTATAGAGGCTATAAAAGTGTAAAAACTTAAATATCCAATGCATGTGGAGCCCCCATCAGTTCCAGAATCCTGTACTGCACAGAAGACATTAATAAGTTCAGCTGGCTGTGCTGTTTCTTCTAGAAGTGCACGACTTTTTATTGTAGGGAAAATGAGCCCACAGTGAGGGTAAGTGTTGTAGGACCAATAAAAACACCCAGAAACTGCTTGGGGTTCAGAGGGTTAATATTACAGAATATTACAGAAGAGTAGCAGCAAAAATGTGAAGGCACAAGTACATGCCTGCTTTTCTACTGAAATAATTATACTTGGTAATCTTTTCACTCTCATCTCTTCCCTGACCCTTTCTCAGTTTATTGTTTCTTTTTTTATTTCCAACATGAGCAGAGATTTAAAAACAAAAAACATAGCTTTACAAAGCTATGTCCTCCCCCTGCTGGGCGATGTAGAAACAACACCCATGACTGGAATTAATAATCATGACTGTGTGACCAAGACTGTGCAGATCAATCGGACAATGAACACGGCAAAAACGTTAGATAAATAAGATAAATATAACGGAAAAAGGGCTTAAAATTAAGCACAAATACTTCTGATGTGAGAGGACAGTATTTATTACCCTGTGAATGAAGTTTTCCACTTTGGTCTGCAGACCCCACCATCTGAACTTGACAGTAACCAGTTTGTATGCACACATGTAGGGACAATCTGCCTTCAGCTCATTCTGCGAAGGAAGTAAAAGGAAAGCAGTGATCTTTAATTACAGATGTAAAAGAATATAATATGAACACAGTGAAGTTCTGTGTCCATGTCAGGTACCTTCCATTCAGGGCCTAGAGGTCCTCTGCCTGTCTTGGCAGAGTGGAAAAGAGCAGGATCTTCCTCTGGCTTGTAGTCCTGAAAAAGAACAAAAAGAAACAAAATGTTAAAATGCTAAATAAAACAACAACAAAAAAACGAAGCTGTCTACTCGAGATAGACCGATTATTGGCCCAACTGGTTTCTGGCATTTTCTCGATTACTACTGTTCTGTTTTTGCCAGAGAACGCCAAAAGTGTGCAAAGCTGTCATTAAAGCAATAGGGGGCTACTTTGAAGAATCTATATTATGAAACATGTTCTGTTTTTTTTTTTTTGATGTTCCACCAGCTGGTCCAGTCTCCACCATGTCCACTGTGGGATGCTGCTGCTGACCTTCCTCCAGCCCTCCGCTTCCAGCTCCCCTTTTCCACCAGTCAACTCTGCATCGCCTTCACTATACTTGTTATGCTAATCTACATACTGTTTGAATTTTACTGCTAGCTATATATGTAGTATATAGCCGTACATCATAAGAGTAAACTATGAGTCAGTTTTCAATGTTAGCTTATACTTTGTTTGTGTCACATATCTTGTCATACATGTATCCAAATCTGGTTGACATTCCTGCTGTCAGCATGCCAATTGCACGCTCCCTCAAATCTTGCCACATCTGTGGCATTGTGCTGTGTGATAAAACTGCACCTTTCAGAGTGGCCTTTTATTGTGGGCAGTCTAAGGCACACCTGTGCACTAATCATGGTGTCTAATCAGCATCTTGATATGGCACACCTGTGAGGTGGGATGGATTATCTCAGCAAAGGAGAAGCGCTCACTATCACAGATTTAGGGGCCGTTTACACGAGGACGCTTGCAGGTAAAAACGTCAAAATATTTCAACAAAACACCCTATTGTTTATACGAGGACGACGTTTTGGAGGCTTAAAAACGCAAAAATTTGAAACCAGCCTCCAGAGTGGAAAACTTGAAAACTCTCCGCCGTTACATTTCCGTCTAAACAGCAAAATGCAAAACTTTGCCGAGATCTGACCACGTCGCGTACGCGATTACGTCACATGCGTGCGCCGGTGCTTTGGTTTGCCGGCCGGTACAAGGAAGTAAACAAAGATGTGTGATTATTTCCATCCTTCGTACCTTCAAGCAACTCTGGCAGCTCTATGTACACTACAGGAGTCGTACCAACAAACGTGCAGAATCTGTACAGATTCCATTCATGAACATTTACCGCGGCGGAGATCCGAAAAGGGAGATAGTATGCATGTGCGTAGACATGACGGAGTTTTATCACAGCGCCACCCAGCTGCCTGGCATACATATCCAATCGTATTCCACACACTATAGAGTCACCGTATATACGCAGATTTCCTTCAAAACCGCTCGTCTAAATGTGAAATGACAAGACGCCACTTTTGCGTTTTCTGTTAAGATGGTCCTCGTATAAACGCTAAGACAGATCTGTGAACAATATTTGAGAGAAATGGTGATATTGTGTGTGTGGAAAAAGTTTTAGATCTTTGAGTTCATCTTATAAAAAATGGGAGCAAAAACAAAGTGTTGCGTTTATATTTTTGTTGAGTGTATGAATGACAAGTTTTCTACTATCACATGCTGTCAAAAACATTGCATGCATTGTATATCGGGTCCAAATATTGGCCTTTCTTGATTAGCAACAATCAACACTGTTATCGGCCCTGGAAAACCCATACTGGTCAATCCGTAATCCTCAATCATCCCAAAGCTGATCTGAAGGTAATATGAGTTGTTAGTAGTCCTAATTAGTCCAGTTAAGATTTGAGGAAATCCTTCTAATTCTTAAGCTAAATAGGCAAATAAGTCACTGTAAATCTGAAAAAAAAACCTTAATTAAAACTAGATTAACAAAGCATTTTGGGGAAATGTGGCTTCATTGTGCATAAAAGCCAAACAATCACCAAATTTGTTCATGAAACACTCTCCCTGTGTGTCTCCCAAAGAGAACAACTTTGCACCAGTCAGTCTCACTGAAGACCCTTGAACACTGAACTATCATCAAGCGCAAATTGTATTTTTCTGCACGCCCCCAAATCCCAACCCCCAACCTCAAGACTCAGTGTGCTGTTTTAATCCATCAGCTGTGCAGGGGAAGCATGGTGAATACCTGGGGCAGATGGACATTCAGATTAAGCCTCGACCTCGACACTGATCCACTTAAGTCATTATTGTAAAGGAGGTAGTGTAAGAAACACTGAGACAACTGTGACCCACCTGGATGAAAAAGGCTTAATGCCTCCTTTTAGATTTTAAACCATGGTTAACATGAGGGTTTAGGTATTACTGGCTAACCCCGGTGGACTAAGAAGATGTTTTAAAGACAGTTGTGATTTTGATTTATGTGTTTTCATGTTATTTCACATAACACATGCAGACAAAGTACTGATAATCCATAATGGTGTTTCTTCTTTGGCTTAGAATAAAGTGGTCTTATTCCACAGCCTAATTTTAGTGTCTTAATTTGCTGAGCAGCATCACTCATTCAAGCCTTAACGGTGCCATTTCCAGCTGAGGAAGTCAATTTTCTGAATAACAAGTAGAATAAAAATGTTTTATTTCCATTGACAAAAAATGCTGAAGGCAGGCAGCAAACTTGGAGACAGATCAAGTGGGATGGTGTGTAGACTTTTACAGGGATGCTGTTACTATATGATATTAGCAGCCAACTGATGGTAATTAACAACTGCAGAAAACCCTGTAGGAATGCTACGATCAACAATTATTTTCAACTGTATATAATCACTCTATGCTGCCCTGACAGTTTTAAGAAAGTGTGTGTGTGACCAAATATCTATAATCTCATAAGAAACTAACAGGGGTTAACAGATTATCCTTTTGTGTGTGTGTGTGCATTTTTCCAATTGTCAGTATTGTCATGTTTGTTAGTTTGTTTGTTTATAACTTAATTCCTGATAAATACACCAATTTAAAAAATCACTACTGTGGCTGTGGTGCAGCTGCCTACCTCCATCTGTTATGTCCCACCCACAGCACTCTCCAATAGTTTACAGGTCACAATCATTAAGCCAATCAACAGTGAATACTAAGAAAGTCTTCTTTTAATCAAATGTGTAAAACATGAATTAACAATTATGAGTTGGTGCTATTCGAAATGTGGACAATTTTTCAGCAATTTTCATTTGTCCTGCAAAAATAAATCTGCTCCAAATATTGGTAATCTGTATCCCTGATCACTAATAATCTGGGGGGACTGGGTTTGACCCACATCTCATTTCAAAGGTGGAGGAGAATTATGGATGTCAATAATAACTTGCTGATCAATTAATTGCTGATAATAATTTGACTAATTAAAAACATACATGGGAGTTTAGCCCATAAAGTAGAACTATCTGAAGCCTTCCTGTGCCTCTTAATGGTTACCAGCCAGAGCGCTCGTGTGAAGGAAAAATGAAAGTGTGCTAAGACAGTGTTACTTCGAGCAGATCACTGATTATCAGTGTCAATCAGGAAATATTACACGACATATAACATCAGAGTGAGTAAAGTCACATGATCGCGGTCAAAGTGCATTCAACAGTACATGTAGTGAAGTCCACCATCCTTATATCATTTTATGGGTTCATTCACTGTTAAATAATAGAACTGCTGACAATCAGTTTGGAAAAAGTTTATATTTTGCCTAGGAGGAAAACTATTATTAACAAACTGTCCAACTGTCATCTGTACAGAAGAGCAAAATGAAAAAAAAAAGAGCGAGAAGAAACAAAAAAATAAATGTTTGAACTGTTTAAAAAAAAAGTCCTAAAGTCTCATTATTTGATTATATTCCAATTACTGATGTCTATTCAGAATAGATTTTTTTTATTTAAAACTCTTTAATTCAATAAGCGTACAAAAGGCTCCTGTGTAATGGTTCTTACCATCAATCACTGTGAGCTAAAGCACAGACCCTGCCCTTTGCCCACCAAGGTACTACTGAAACATAGTTGACAGTTGAACTAGCAGGCTTTGATGAGAGTCACCGAGTAAGAGAAAAGGACAAGAAAATGCTGCGGTTGTTATTAATGTAAAATCTCCAGCAGCAGAGAATCGAGCAAAACTCTTATTTTGTAAAGACCTGAGTTATCCTATTACTTTTTTCCATGTTGTAACCTTATATACATATTTATGCAATAAACAACAACAACAGCCAGTTTGTATCTTCACACATACCTCAAGCTTGTCACTGCAGTCAGCATATTTCATTCTGTTCGGTAAGGTGTTTTATACTTGGATGCATCTGCACAGCTATTTGGGCTCTTTTGAGGCCTCCAGTGAACCTGTGTGACCACAGTCTTCCTCATGGTGGAGACATCCAGCTTTAAATCAGTGATGTCAGTTAGCCAAACCGACTCATCAGGTTGGGTGTTGTGGTGACACTGATCCACTTATCTAATACCGTAAAGGCCCAAATATAGGATGGCCCTGACCTTCTTTTTCAGCGTTTGCTGGAAAAGTTTCCTTGAGATCTCACTAATCCAAGAACAGAGTTCCTCATCAGTGAAGTGTTCTATCAATCACAGACTCACACTTTCCCTTCACTGTTGAAGCTCAGGACGTGAGAATTTCAGATTGATCTTTTGACTTCATCACCTGTTCAGCTGCAATCATACCCATTTCACAGATTCCCCCCTGGCTTAATGAAACATACTGAAACAATAAAATAAATGCAGTATGGCTGAAATACAGCATACAGAGGAACAGGCTGCCTGCAAGTTGTTGGAAGATACATTCAACATGGTGAAATATCTTTCTACAGTTGTGGGCCTGAAGCAATGCTATACCTGGTGATTCTAGCTTTTTTGTTTTGTAAAACAAATAACCAAAAAAATCCTACACTTTTGGGTTTCTTTTTTCTCTTTTTATGATTTATGATATTTTCACTGTGGCATACAGCACAGAGGGCATTTCTTAATTCTCTCAACTTCTAGCCATGTTTGTACTGTTTTTGAATGTGTCGGACTAAAAAGTGCACTGTAGTCTGACACAACCTGTGAGCTAAAAAATGAGGCTACATGTAGGAAAAATGGGAAAGGAGGAACAAAAACATCTCAAAATGCGACTATTTTAGAGATGACTGACTCTGAAAACTCACTTTAATTAAACATAAAAGTCTCTCCAGCCTTGCAGCATTAAGGATAATAAATCATATTTCAACACTTTATTGAGGAGCATGTGAGAAATAGCTGTGAATGCAGAACTGTTAAACTCCTGAAAACAAGACTCCACTTTTAAAGACCCTTTTCCAGGACAAAATAAAGTTGAATAAAGACCCTCAGTGTAAAAACTCACCCCAGAGGCTACTTCGTCTTTGCTCGCAATATCTATGGGCACCACCTCCACAGTTGGCCACGTCTGCTCGTCCAGGTCATGGACCTGGCACAAGAAGAAAAACTTAAGTGAGGCTTCATTCAAATCAGTTCTGAAGTGTGAATCAAATCAGATTCAAATTCAGACTCACACTGATGCACTGTGACTAGGACCTTTCCGTACTGTCATGGCAGTCACTCTAGTCCACTGCATTCACATGCACAAATATAGAAAATGGGAGTTTGCTGTGTCTGCTTCAAGGGGCACTCTACAGATTGTACACAAGGTAGACCCGTTGAATTGGATTATGTCTTTTGTGGTTCTGGAGGGCATTTAGAGGACTAATGAACAAAATGACAGTACTGCCAGGCTTGTAAACTGAGGACACTGTGTTTGAAACATGGAATTATGAGGCACTGAGGGTTGAATAATACATTCTCTCATGGGATTTAGTCATTTTGTGGTGACTCTGATTAGGAGTCAACAGTCAGGAAACCTCTACTTCTGTAATTATTACTTTATCCCATGACTTGACATGAGTGTAAAATATCTAATAAATTTCTGTATTATTACTTAACACTAGCATGTCTCCACTTGGTGTCTTCTTCCCACTTACATTTTCTACTGTTCCCATGTCAGGTTTGTGCCACGTCTCAATCTTTATCATAAAGTCGTCCTTCATGTACTCATTCTGAAAAGTAGGAGAGAAAACACGGAAGTCTTAGCAAGGATAATGAAGTCAATCTATGCCAAGCTGTTACACAGGAATCCAGTACCACTGTTAAACTGACAGGTGCAGCTGATCTTAGCCAGTACGAACTGTACACCATGAATGGAGGGTTGTGAGAGATGTACGTAAACCCCACTGCTAAATCCAATTAGCCAATCAGACGTTAGGACTAAACTAGTGATGCTGCAGTGCTCAGTTCCTGTCTATTTTTAATCCTAGCAACAGTAGTTAGCTTATAGGTGATACATAGCAATATTAGGCTGTGAAGACATTTATCAAAGGACAGACAGTGGCATCAAATATCTACATGTAAAGCAATTAAACACTAAATCTAAAGTCCTGGTTAAACCAGCATTTGAAACAATAATAATTTTCAAGATACAATCAGACGATTTTCATGGAATTGAATTTTTTTTGCATCAAATTCAACTTCATGGAA
The DNA here is from genome assembly GCF_021347895.1 of Acanthochromis polyacanthus. Lineage (NCBI taxonomy): Eukaryota > Metazoa > Chordata > Actinopteri > Pomacentridae > Acanthochromis > Acanthochromis polyacanthus. The sequence goes on from NC_067130.1 coordinate 21,673,492, forward strand.
CCTTAAAGGGGAACTTGGGTTTTTTTTCAACCTGAGGTCTGTTTTCATATGTCTTTTCATACATGTGAGTGATGGAGAAATGAATTTTCGACATAGCTCCAGTATTTAGCCAGGCAGGCAGCTTCGCAGGTCAGCTAGCAAAAAGTATGGGGCAACTTGCCCCCCCGCGTCAAAGTCCGCCCCAAAGTGCTTTTTTTCCCCCACACTGACCGGCTCGGATAGTCTCAACGAGTGTCCCACAACAAACTACAGTAAAGATGAGAAGTGAATGAAAACCTCCACATTACTTTGCGATCGCTATTTGTTGTGGACTGTATCCAAATCTCGGTTTTGGAGCAAGCTATCGCACGATTTCGGAACGAGATTTGCTTTCTAGCGTCCTGAGATTTGGATATAGTCCACAACAAGAAGCGATCGCAAAGTAATGTGGAGGTTTTCGTTCACTTCTCATCTGTAGTATGTTGTGGGACACTCGTTGAGACTATCCGAGCCGGTCAGTGTGGGGAAAAAAAGCACGTAAGGGCGGACTTTGACGCAGGGGGGCAAGTTGCCCCATACTTTTCGCTAGCTGAGCTGCGAGCTGAGCTGCGAAGCTGCCTGCCTGGCTAAATACTGGAGCTATGTCGAAAATTCATTTCTCCATCACTCACATGTATGAAATGACATATGAAAACAGACCCCAGGTTGAAAAAAACCGAAGTTCCCCTTTAACATGCATATCTGTTCACAAATCTCCATCCACATGAAAATACAAAACTGTTGTCAAGTGTGAGGGTGCAATTAATGATCATTTTTCAAAGTTGTTTTTTTCGGGATTGACTGATTGATTAGTTGTTTGAGCTATGAAATGTCAGAAAATGAAAAATACATCAAACAGTGTGTTTCAAGATCCACAACGTCATATTTTTTCCACACCCTGCAAATATTCAGTTTATCATCACAGAAGAGAAAAGAAACCAGGAAATATTCACATTTAGGAAGCTGAAAGTAAAAAAAATATAGATTTTTTTCATTAACCCTTTAAGCTTCAGTCAATTCCAGCCGTTTTCAGTACAAAAAAATCGCTAATATTCTATTTTTAAATAAAAAAAAATTACGAAAAATACAGGGAATATTGGACGGACATCGCGAGGTGCATTTCCTTGAAAATGACCGATTCGGGGATTTTATACCAACTTCAGGACATGTTTTGGATAAAACAGTTTACTGGCTTGTGTCGTCTGGATGTAAAAGGTCGGATTATGACCGTTTTTTGTGGAATCTTTTTTTTTGTGTGTAATAATAAACCCGGAAATGTGAGTCGCGCTGTGTGCGTTGAAGCCGTGTATAGAGAACGGATGGATGAATATTCGTTTTTGTCGGACAAATGTGTTTTTCTCACCCGCTGTGGTAATCGCATCTGAAAGTGGTTTATACCGGCGGATTCATGAGAATCTAAGCTTTCCATCGGCATATAGTGTTTGTATAATCGTGTTTGCAGCCGTCGGACATTCTTGAAATTCCTATGCAAATTAGTAGGTGTACCGCCGGCAGTACACTGAAGCTTAAGGGGTTAAAAAAACACTCAAATAAATAAACTATAACAACAAGAATAAATATCTCACAAATAAGTATTTAATCGAGGTGTGATAGTCATTCTCTATATACTGTGACTGGAAAACAATGTCAGCTGGGATAGACTTCAGACCTCACAAGCATCAAGCATAAGCAGGTATAATTAACCATTTGGTGTGACACAGCATAAAAAAAGAAAAAAGAAAATGACAAAGTTTACTAACAACTTACCGTCACAACTGCAGAGGGTACAGGTAAAAGGAAAGAAGCAGAAGGAGAACAAGGAGAAGGAAAAAGACAAAATCAGTATCAAATATCAATCACTGAAAGCCATCAAAGTACATGGTTGTATGCAACTGTGAAATCATTGACGTTAATCGAATCATGTTAGCTTGCTGTAATGAAAGAACACTAAGCATGAACCTACTGGTGCGACAGTATGGGTAGGCGTTCCAAGCCTTTTCGTGAAAAACTAACGCTCCCTCTGGTGCAATCATCTTCACATACCCCGGGACTTTACTACAAGGACAAAAAAAAACAAAAAACAGTCAGACAACCAGTTGAGTCTTAAAGTGAAATCAAACCTCAAAGTTGAAGCAGGGCATATCCTTAAAATCAAAAATGAGCCTGGAGCTAACAATTTTAAATATTTCATCAATTCTACAACTCCAATTGCAATGAATCCTTTTGTGTCTTGTCAAGCATGCCACAAGTTCTGACTCAAACTCTTACACCTTTTTCCTGCAATATCAAAGGAGCAGGAAAAAAATATAGAAGGGGCAGACAAAATTAGAGGAAACACCTGACATCAACAAGGATGAGGGTTTGTCTTTAGAAAAGCTTTTGTTCAGTTGCACCACATTTTCTGTCTTTATGCAGCAAAACATGTTTGACTTTTGATTAGGATGAAAGGTCTAAAATTGCTAAAGAGATGGAGATGGATGACTGTGTTCAACAGGCAGTTTGTTCCCCTGATGATGTTTAAGATCCTGTGATTGGTGATTGATGCATCTGGCAGCGTGTATGGAGACATGATCTTGAAATATGTATGACATCATGAGGGAGTGCTGTGAGGTGCTTATTCTGGCTATTTCCCAAGAATTCAGAGCTGTCATTAAACCTAGTATCTCTTTTCAGGTGGATGCCAACAACGCTGCACTATCAGATTTAAGAGTGCCTTACCTACTGAGGTTTGGGGATGTGGGACAGAAATAATTGGTAGTTTTCCACAGCAGAAACTCAGAGCAGGCATGAGGTGGTGTGATTGTTTTCACAAACAGCACCACAATAGGACTGTATTGACACAGAAAACCGACCACATTGTACCATTTTCAATTTGCTTGAAGGGTGGTACAACCAGATGATTGACAGGTTCTCTTCAATATGAGACCAATATGGCCACACCCCCTACAACAAACACTGGCTGCACCTGATTGGATGAACGCTTCACTTGTGGCCTGTCTGCTCCTAGATTGCAGACATAACTAATGCACCGGCTAATTTGGAAGCTTTTGCTTAAATTAAAAAAGCAAACGCCACAAAGGTGTTTGTGGAAACATTTGAGGTGGGACAAAAAGCTGCGCAGTCACAGAATCTGTCTTTAATTTTGATCGACAACTGTTATTTTAGAAGTTTTCCGTAGGCTTTTAGAGGCGGTGAGTGGTGGCTAGATGCCCCTGATTTCTACAAAGTACCCAAGACCTCAAATTTATACAAATCAGGAACAGCAAACATGACATATCATAAAATGCAAGGTGCTACTACCAGAATTCATTGCACAGCTGCCTAGATGGGAGAGCACAGGAAAAGTAGAAAGGATCTATCCTTTGGACATGTATTGGAACATTTTGGCCCTGTTTTAGTGAAAAGGTCGTTTACGCCTAGATGGTACAACTGGTGAAATTTGGTAGTTGGTTGGAATTCAAAGTTATGACCGACTTAGGGGAAGACCAAACGTAAGCCCTGTGGGTGCAATCTGCTCCAGATGTTCACCAGTCTCTCCATCCTCAACAGTGTTTTGAGTTGCAACCACTACTTAACATATGTTATACCAATCAGAGAGTACAGGCACTCTTAGAAATTAGGTCACACAGACGTGCAAATTCTCTACTACAGAGAACCTTTTAAAAAGCAACTTCATTTCACAGACTTGCCTCTTTAGATGGTATATTTTATGTGTGTATTGTCCCTTCTCCCCATCCTTCTCATAGGGCTCATTCTTCAGCACCTCAATGCCTTCTCCTCCTCCTGTCTCATTCTTGCTGGCCTCAGCCACAGAGTACAGCTGCCCTACTTGATACTGTAAAAAAATTGCAACAGAAACAGAAGACACAGAGTGAATATGCAGACCTAACTACATTGGGAAATCTTCAGATTAATTGCAAGAAAAGGCAAAGGCCAAGCATGTCCCTGAAGTCTGTGCAGGCGCTTCAATGTTGTAGTGCCACTAACAGCCACTAGATACAGCACAGAAATTTAAGACTGAATTAAAATCTAACAAAAAAACAACAAAAAACAAAACTGACAGACAGGCACACTTAATTGCCCCTTTATCCAATATATCTGAATGTATTGTTATCCTCAAGGCCATCTACGCTTGCTTATAGACTGCAGTTTGGTGATAGAATGTAAATAAGAAAACTGATTAGTTTATTAATATTTAATACAGAGAATTTTCTATCAGTAACATTAGTTTCACTTTGATTTCCTTCATAATGAGACAGTGTCAGACCTACAGGTACTTCAACACAATATCATGCTTGAAAGTTTGATAGTCTTATTGTGCAGCTGTCTCTTAGAAATAATCAGCTGCATTGATCGATAAAATAAATACACTACGCACATTTAACGGTTTCCTACTAGCATTACTGTCTTACATAATTTCAAGTCGCAGCTTTTAACTGTCATAAATTTTTATGTTCCTCATTGAACTCTATTAAAGCAACCTGTTCACAATCGGTTCATTTTGGGCAGAAAACAAGTTCAATGAAGCGTTAAACACTCCTATTTGTGTGGATGAGTTTGAGGCAGAAAGTCTGAGTTAACAAAGAAAGTTGAAAACCACCTTGAGACCTGTTAACTAGACAGGTTTTAGCTTTTGTCGAGTCAACTTAAAGAAAGTCTATGTCAAACTGTCTTCGCAGTTTAGCCATCTGATCTGCTAAATGCTGTAAACACTAGAAAAACTGCGGCAGTTAAAATTAAAAAAAGTCTGGACTCTAACCGCGGTCCACCAGTTAGTGACCTGGAGTCTAGTATGTAGTGGATTAAACAAAGCCTCGATTCAGAGAATTTTGCCTCGAGTAATTATAGAAATCAAATTTCTCAAATAACTCGAGGAATCGTTTCAGCCCTACTTCATTCTTAAGGTTAAAAATCGCTTAAATATGTGATTGCTGTTATTATGATGAGCAGTTTTTAGTTTAAACATCAAGCCCACATCACCAGCCCAGTTCCTCTCTCTGGGACCATCCTGTCACAGTAACACCAGTGCACTGGAACAAAGGCTATTATGTCTTAGTATTAGCCCCAGATTGAAGTCTGAGTAGATGAGTGTTTTGTGTGAATTGAAATAGTTGCTCATGTAATATTAAAAAGTATATGGAGGTAATAGTACTCACCTCTTCCACAGAGACTGGCAACACTACACGGCTGAGAGGACAAAAAAGGGAGAGGTAGGGCAGGGAATGGAGAGAGAAACAAACACTTTAGGAAAAATAAATTGAAGATATTTAAACGTCTCACACAATTCTGGAGACTGGGCACTCCTGTGACTGTAACTGTTTCAGATATGACCATTACTATAAATGCTTGAGTACTGAAAACATCACAGTCCTTAAATGCACCATGTGCATGGAGTGTCAAAACAAAGACAGAAAAACATCAACTATAAAGATCTGTTTGTGCAAACTCTGGTTCTGTGCTAAAAGAAGAAAATCTGTCCCCCAGCTGAACTTATTATGAAGCAACAACATTTCTAGGGCTGTAATTTCCAAGTTGACTGGTCAGTTGGTTGGTTAACATGCTTTTGTCCAACCAAATTCACATTGCTCAGACAATCCTTTGTGCGACTTTCATAGGGAGAAAAGTGTTACATCAACAGCCTTCAAAGATGAATTCATTGTATTTGGTGGCTGCAGGAAAAAGCTACCTGCGAACACCCCAATGTTATGTAATTTAAACTGGCTTAACCTAATGGTAACTGTTAGGTCTAACTTATTTAAACTCAAGGGAACTCTTTGCACATCTGTTAGATGAGGCAGGTGTGTCGGAGAGGGAAGAGCATATCCAACAGGTGCACAAACGTGTGGGAGTCCATTTTTGTACTGGTCTAACATATTTAACCCTTACAATTACTCAGAGTCAGCTCCAAACTAACTGTCATTGTGTCAAAGAAGTCACTGACGTGGCTGCCCTTTGTTCAAACTGATGGACAAAAAGTTGAGTGTAAACTTTGCAAACAGCAATTTGTACATCACAGCTCAACTCAACAACCAACATGGCAGATCAGATCATCTGTTAGCTTGCCTGTGTTTTATTCCTCAATAGTTCTTGTGCTGGACCACCAGTTGATATAGTTTTATTTTCAGAAATCATATGAATAAGGCCAGTTGCATGCTGGTCTGCTACCAAACTGTTATCATTTCAGTCTAAAATAACTAGATTCAAATGATTAAATATGCTGCAAATATTCCATGTAGGTTAGTAAGGCTAGCAGCTGAAGTATCATGTAGTGTTTCCTAAATCCCAAGATGACAGATGTCCTGTTTTGTCTACTACCAAAACGCATTTACCTTGCTGTTATAGAAGAATAAAGATACCAGACAACATTTAAAGTTATGAAGTTGGAGCAGGAGAATTCAGACTTTAAATTAAAAAAAAAAAAAAAAAAATCAAACCACTTAATCGATGATCTGAATAGTTGATAATTTAACAGTTGACACGCAGTGTCGATTTAGTTTATCTACAGGTAAGGTACACATTTTTTTCCGCTGCGGCCAGTCATTTAGTTGCAGGTATGTTAGGTATTCTCTAAGACTTTCACTGGGTAAGGACAGCCCTCATAATTTTGATGATATAACTGAGAGGCATTATAAAAGTAAGACAGTAACTTTGTCTTTACTGCAAGACCCAAAAATTATTAATGTGAAAATATTACTTTCCATAGCACTGCTTGTGTTTATAGTGTCAGAGGAAAATCGATCATTTACAACAGACAGTCCTCAAAAATGCTCAGTATTGAATGTTTCTGTAGTTATGTGATGATAATGTTTTTACATGCATTATGCATGTATACTATTAAATAAGTCCAATTTTTGCAATGAAAATAGAGTCATGTGATTGCTGGATGGACAGTGTAACCAGGAATCGTTTATTCACAGCTTGACAATGGAATGAAGACACTGACTGAACAGGCACACAATTAAAAAGGGACTTTCTTGTCCTCTCAGGCAGCACTTCTTCCTCCTCTCCAAATTCATTCCAACCTTCTACTAAAATTAGCAGACACAGCACCCCACCCTAAACCTAAAGACACACTGACTGACTGCTGGAGGCGGCACACAGGCTGAGAATATGCAGTCAATTTAGGGCAGAAAGTCCCTTAACCAAAACATTCACTTAAACAACTTATAGCTATTATGTGACATGGATTTCTTCTTCCCTGACCCTGTCCCGTGGGACTACAGATGGAAATTAGCCTGAAGGCTATAATCTGGCATGTTTACTTTCATGTTTTTTTTTTTCATGTCTGTTCATTAACATGCATTGTCCCAATCAAATAAATAAAGAAAATAAAAAAAATTTAGCCAAGAGAACAAGACTGTAATAGAGAATATATCACATCTATAACCTGGATGCAACATAGAATCTACATAAATTGCCATGATGCACACAATTTTCAATTAGATTTTTAGAATTGTTTAACCACAGGAAAAATATTGGACAACTGGAAACATAAAGGCAGAGTGTGTTGCTTTTGGTTTTGGCTCACACTAGTATGTACTGCAGCTTTTGTAATGGAGAGAAATCAACACTGCGGTCCTGACAAAATCACAAAAGCATCTACAACATGAGATTTTGAAGCAGATCCGTCAAGCAAAGTAACCATGTTACACCAGCAGGGATTTAATCTAGTGCCATGAAGAGTGAGAACTTTCACTTTTGACTCAGTTTTGCACACCTCTTACTTTCCCTGAACAGCAGTTGTCGGTATAAGATGAGTAAATAATCAGTAAAACCACCATTAATACACTAGCTTTTATTGTTTTCCTGTGACAATCAATATTGTTCTCTGTGCATTCAGGGCTTTTCCTGGGTCAGAACAGGCCTTTCGGGAATGACTATGACTGTTGGCTTAAAAGATTCTGTGTTAATTGATCTGGCAGATGAAAAGTTTTTGTATTATTCTTGATCCTTTCATAGACAACATTGTTTATTACCTTAATTAACTGAAACCCCGATTCAATCTAATTATTAGGCATCAAAATTACTTTATACAGAGAAAACCTTGAAACTCAATTGAATTGTGGCATCCGTTTCATTGTACTACGTAAAAAGGGAAGGAAAAATCAATCAATCCTATTTGTGTTTTGCCTCAATACATCAAACACAAACTTCAATTTAAATATAGCTGATGATCTGATTGGGTACATGTCATGACTACTGGCCAACCAAGATGGAAGAATAAACGTGAAAAACATCTCTTTTAATTAAAAATACATAAATATAAATAAATAATGGCATTTTAATCAAGTCTTGTCTGGGAGGTCTGGTATTCTACATTTTTTTGTTAATTGGATTGGTCCTGCTAGGAAAAAATATTGGTCGACTTCTGAGGTGCATCATATTTCTAAACTGTGTTCACATTTACCAACACTCCTTTTCAATACTAATAACAGCAAGGATAATAGACCCTCCAGAAAAAAGGCGATTATGCGATCGCGTGAATTCCTGCATTAATCACCAAAATGCCGCTGATTATGCGGGGGTCAATTATTTCCCAAAAGGCCGCATAATCCCCGCAAAACAGCGCATAATTCCCGCAAGAATCTCACATTTCCACGAAAAAAAACAAGAGATATGCGGTCCCGCTTGATTTCACAATTTCCGCATAAAATGAGAAAACTATAACCAATATATATGGAGTTGTGAGTTTTTATGTGACGTCCAGCCTGACGTCATCAGTTCACGCATTCACACACACACTAGAAGCATGAGCTGATGCGGAGCGTGGCACTCAGAGACGAAAAACAAGAATGGCAAATGCTCAAAGATCACATTTACCTACGAATATTTCAGCCAGAGACTGGGCAAAACAGTACCCAGATTTACTGCACGTAAGTGGGGGGAAGCTTTTTTGCACCCCGTGCAACATCGTTCTGGAGCACCGAAGAAAATCAACCTGAGAAATTTGTGATTGAGGAACGTTTAAGTCATGCTTAAGTTGATAAATGAAACATTGGCAGCACTTACTGTGATGTGTCTTGCATGTAGTATTTCTGTTTATCTTTATATTGCTCTTTTTCATTCAGTGGTAGCCTAGTAACAGGATGTAGGAGAAGAATCACCTTTTTTCCCAGTTCTTACATATTTCCCATCTTTTTGCATATTTCACAACTATTCGCATACTTTGCAACTTTCCACAATTTCCCCGCATAAAATGGCATAAAAACCCTGCATATTTATTCGCATAATCAAGGATTTTAGCCTGCGGAATCAAGGATTTTTGCCCACGTTTTTCTGGAGAGTCTAGGATAAGGTCTGCATTGGAAAACACTTTGTTGGATTAAGAAGGGCCAAACTCTGAGAATTTGAATGATTTAGCAGTCACAGTTCAAATGATCTTGTAGTTAAGTTAACTTGCAGTTATGTAAGCTCCAGTCCAAGTTCTCTGTGTGTCTATACAGACATCATGGGCAACGGCAGCACCTGTACTATGATGCTTTGGCACACAGAGCTGCAGCCTTTTGAAAAATCTTAATTATGACTAGTTTTATTATAATCTCTTTAAACTTTACAAAACCACCATTTTGCTAATTTATAGCTGCAGTGATCTGTCAGTTAACAAGTCAGTAGGAGTATTAATAAGGGCTGAAAGACTACAAGATTCCATAAATTGATCAATCAGTATAATAAGCAAAGGTTGCAATTTAGGATATTATGCAGTGTGTGTGACCTAGAGCTTAAACTGTTATGACAATAGCTTTACAAATTCAAGTTGTCCTCCTTGTGTGACAGTCTTTTGATGCCACCTTATGCTTCAACACTCCACCACATGTATTACACATCAATGTAATACACACAGAATAAAGAAATGAAGCTTGACTTAAAAAAACATATTGGAATTAAAATTATCATTCTCCCTAAATTTTTCAGCCCAAGTCACTATTTCAATAATGAGGTAGACATTCAATGTATTTTTGCGCAAAAATGCCAAACACTCACTTATTCCAGCTTCCCAAATGTGATGATTAGAAGTTATAATAATCTGGACAAGTAAGTACAAGTCATTTAAGGCTCTAGAAGAAAAAGTTCATAATTTTGTCACAGTTTATCGACCAAACAATTATTGAATAAAGTATTTCACAGAATAATTGAAAAGAATTATCCACAGTTGCAGCTCTAAATTACTCAAAAACTAGCAGAGTCACAATGCAGTTACAAACATTCCACCATTTGTTGACCTAATGGACCTAAATGTATGGCACAGCATTTCTCTGTCAATCATGAACAAAACTGGATTGCACAAGATTGATAACAGCTCTTTTCAACATTATTATGCAAGCTGTCAATTTTACAGTACAGGTTAGTCAGTTAGGATGGTTACCTTGGTAAATCTGTGTTTAGTGCATTTTATGTTGTGTTGAATGGGTGGCACATGTCTACGCTCCCAAACGCTTCCTAAAACACACTGAACAGCGTTAAAATTGCAACAAAGTTTAATCTAGCAGTAAACAAAAACACTTCACACTACTCCACAGCTCTTTATAGAGTCCTCTCATGTAAGGAAAAGACAGGAAAGTTGTAAACAGTGTATCGACATAACAGAACCACAGCCATCACCATGGAGGTTTGACAGAGCTAATACACTTAGAGTATTCATCTTCATTTGGGTGCTGTAAGAAATGCATGTTCTAGAATTTGTTGCTAGAATCAGAGAACTTACCCTTATTTTAAAAAAAATCACTCAAACTAGTTAATCAATTATCAAAATAGTTGGAGATCAGTGTATTTTGCCAGAACATGCACAAACCAGATCTGATAGACCTGTCAGTTTGCTTCCATATTGATGCTGTAACTGTGTTGTAACGTGCTATTCAAATAAATGCATTATTATTAATATTGTTGTCATTAATATTTTAAGGATATGCTCCAGAGATACATCATCTCTGTTACAGCTAGCTTTAGTAGACACAATTTGTTCAGGCATGTATATCTTACAAAGTACAATAAATGACATTTATTACAGCTGCAATGACTTGTACATAAAAGTAAAGACACCAAAAATCTATATCAAGTCAATAAACGTGATGATTTTCTGTTGTTTTCTGTCATATGTGATAGTAAATTAAATATATTTGGCTGAGGAAAGTTTCAGCTCGAGGTAGTCCATTTTTCTACATTTCTTTTTCATTTTATTAACCAAAACAATTAACATGGAAAAATAATTGTTAGTTGAATGAGCTGCAGCCTTCATGTTAAAATAATTACACCTTAGCTAAAACTCTGCTGCATCTATCTACTGGACAATTATCTAGTATTCAGCAGACTTTCCCTGCTATAACTCAAGCTGACATAAAGATTTCAATACTACTGATATAAAACCGTTCTGAGTACAGCGTCAATAGAATCAATTCCACAAAAATGCATAAATCATCTTAAGTCTCGGACTGCAACTAATGCATTTTTTGAGTATCACCATTTTACTACAGATTAAATGTTTTTTAAACTGGTTCAGCTCTAGCTAGATAAAACCACGTGCTCTCTTCTTAGTACTCCAACATTTACAGCTCTGCTGCGGTTGTGTGCATGTGTGAGGTGATCGTCTCTTTAGTTCAGACTAGGTCTACAACTAACAATTATTTTCAATGTCGATTAATCTGTTGATTATTTTCTTGATTGATTTCTTGGTCTATAAAAATTAAATAAATTAATAAAAAATGTCTGTGTTTCCCAGTACCTAAGATGACATTCTCAAATGTCTTGTTTTGTCCATAACTCAAAGATATTCAGTGTATCACTATGGAGGAGGACATTTTAAGAAGTTGCATTCAGTGACTTTTTATTTAAAATAATACTCAAGCCAATTACTAGATTATCTTAATATTCAGCAAAGAATTAAATAGCTGATAGCTAATCAAGTCTACAACTGACAGGATTAGTCGCAAAAATCAATGACACTGATACCGTAAAACGGGGCTGTAAGGGACAGCGGGGTAATAAGGGACACTTTTCCGGAAAATGTTTTAAATGTAATTCTGCGGTTTTTATGTTAAGCAGGATGCGGTTTTGTGTTGTTTTTATCAATTATCCATGAATTCTTAAAGAAATCTAGGTAAAAATCGCAGAATTACATTTAAAACATTTTCCGGAAAAGTGTCCCTTATTACCCCGCTGTCCCTTATAGCCCCGTTTTACGGTAATGAAAAATGCATAAACATCAATATTTTTAAGTGATAAATGTTTTTAGTATTTTATATTAATTCAGTTCATTACAACAAATGTTTTTTTTTGAGTATCACTACATAATTATTGTGTCATGACACACTTTTAGGCTCCAGTCACTTCAAAGTTGCAGTGAGTGCTATAGTTTTAGACATTAGCGGCTGCAGCAGAGCCTGACTCTGTTCAGTGCGAAAGTTTCCAAATTCCCAAAGCTTTCAAAGTATGACAGTACTTCAAACTACCACAGAACAAAAAGGTGGTTCCTATACTGTGCAGAGTTTCAAAGGCATACTGCAGCAACTATGACTATTGACTTAAATAAGCTCTCTTTTCAACATATTTTTTTCCAGTTATTCTTGTGTTGCAGTTTCCAGTTTGACCCTACAGTTTTGCACTGTATATATAAACGTTTGTTTACATTTTGCATTGTGATGCATTAGACAATGACACACAGCTTGTCATAAAAAAAATCACTTGAATTACACAGTTATTTTGCTATTTAATTGCAGTTTAATTAATCAATAGAAAAACAGCCATTACTGCCAGTCCTCATCAAGTTACTGATTAGTCTTGCAACTGTATTATTAACACTCCATTACAATTACTAAGAAAAAAAAGCCACGTTCTGTAGCAATTGCAATACATTTGGAAGTAAAGTACTTATAATGGATTCATTTTAGCTATTGTGATGTTTCTCTCCCTTCCCGGATAGTAAATTTCATGCCTTTCGAATATAGATATTGTATTGATGTTGATGATCCTTGATCTTGTATTACTTAGTATTAAATTCTGTGTTATCGCCCACTCCAAACAACAGGTACCGTTATATGTAGCGAGACAGGCTAGCCACACAGCAAAGCTAATTTTACTAAGAATATAATAGATACAATTACCACTGCACAGCTAAAGAAAACAGATTTTTTGCAGCCGAATGATTAATTGCATTAACTAAGCAACAAATTACTGTTATATGGGTATTAGCCGCCCAGTTAAAGAGCTAACTCTACATAGCTAACGCCAACAAAGTAACAGTGAAGTAGTCATGTCCCCACAAGCTAAACTGCTACATAATATGCGTTAAATCTTGTAGAAACATATATCAGCGTTACGTCTGCTTTGACTATGAGCAACAGCTTCGCGATTAGATGTGCGCTTTCCAGATGAACTCGGTTGTCAGGGAATTGTCATGCTAGCAGCTAGCCGGCTAACTTAGCCAGCTAGCATTAATGGTAAATCCGACGGAGAAGGAACCTTAATCTGTCACTCACGGGACTAAAGCTTAATATTACGGCACTTCACAGATATAACACTCTGCTCAATGGTTAACTGGCAATATATCCAAACACCAAAGTCATGTTAAGTAACTGAACGTGGTTGTGTGTAACCAGCGAAGCATTTTTATGTAACTCGTTTTCATTAAGAAGCTAATTATCTTCTCGGCTGCTACAACTCAGAAGCTAACGTTAGCTCGCACTAGCAACGCCTAAAAAAGACCGGTGCGTCCCGTTATCCACGTCCTGATCCACCCCGCTTAAAGCTGCCTTTTTACCGGCTGCTGTGTCGGGAAACACAGCAAACGACAGCAAGAAACGACACATACATGTTTACTCCTCACTAACACACACCGGGGTAGATGGAAATTCCCCAGTAAATGCGCCAAAAGACATTTTTTAAAAAACACTTCAGACTCACTATTCCTTGATGAGCACCATCTTCGTCACCCGGGCTGCGGCTGCGCACTGGGAGTCGACACCAGAGAGAATTATCAACAAGTTGGTTCCGCCCTCCAGGTTAAATCTGATTGGCTGAAACATCCACACCATTCAAGTGTTACTAAAATCACTGTAACTGGCTGCTTACTGTCTTCATTTTGTTGTGTATTCCCTGTAACAATAGGGCTACGGTATCATCCATGCTGTATATTCACCATAATAGTGTGTTTGCTGAAAAAGCCATGTGTATATCCACCACAGCAGTATACATGCTGTGATAAGCATATTCACTACTGTATTCACGTTTACTTTATTATACGTGTGTTCAGTGTATTCAATGAAACAGTATCTTCACTATACTTTAATGTACTATACTCCTTATACCAGCATACTCACTGTGTTAACCATGTACTATATTCATTATAACAGCATATTTACTGTGGTAACCATGTACTATAATCATTATAACAGCATATTTACTGCATTAACCATGTACTATAGTCACATCAGCTGTGCTAACCGTGAATTATCACAAAGTGTCTAACACAATGAATGGCAGATTTACTGATATTGACAGTAATGGAAAGTAATGGTATGTTTTTAACAGCAAACTAGTCTGGCTTTGAAGTGAGTTTGATTTATTTATCTTAATTCAAATGTGTCTCCTTGTTTATTGGCTGGCTATTACTGTGTTACCTTTCTATTGTCTCTTGCTTATTTTCCATTGTGTTGAGTTAGGCACTTTTTATTGGTACCTTGTCTTTCTACAAAAATGCAACACCACAGAAACTACAGGAACTGCACTTAGTTAAATAGTTAAAGTTAAATGCTAATTTCGCCATTTTTGTAGTTTTCTGAAATTTGAAAAGTCTGTTTTTTCTGTTCCAGCACCCGAAGAATTGTCTCCATTATACCACATAAATGACACAAAAAAAGCATAAGACACCAGCAAAAGTAGCACTGCTAAAAGCTAACTAGATTATTACGAATGTATCAGTATCTGCCGTTTTTTTTTTTTTGTTTTTTTGGTGGAATATGCACAGTATACTGTGGTTGCACATGTTTCAATCATTTTATGTGTAAATTTAGAGCTTAATTTAAGGGAGCCTCAAACTGCACAGCAGGATATAAAATGACTAAAGATAACAAAACCTTCATTTGGTGTACCATTAGCATGATATGCATATTCATCAATAATTAGAATCATTAATACATATAAATCATTGCTGTTATCAATCTTTCCTGAATTTTGAGTACTTTTGCTTTTTGGCTTTTGGATGTAAATATTTGAATACTTTTAAATAACTAAACTTTTGAATGGTGGACTTTAACTTGTAACAGTGTATTTCTTTATTGCCACTTTTACTTCAGTAAAATAACTGTGTGCTGTGTTTGACAACAATAAAGTGATCTGCTATCACAGTAGGTCACACTGATAATAAAATACGAGTTCTACATTTGCCATGAATAAAAGTGATTATCAATGTAGAATTGTAAATATAAACTGAAATTGTGAAGGGCTTTACATCTGAGTTTATAGGATTAAGAAAGTACAACTAATTATCATGACAGTGCTTATTTTGAATGTCAGCCTCCCATTTCAAGAGAAATTATTCATTCAATTTATGCGAATTCTTGACATACAAATTTTAGAAAGTAAAATCTACATATTTCAGAGTTTTTTTTTTCAAATTATTGTGCCTGAACCCATAGAAATGATGTTCTTATTTTTGTGCATATAAATAGTGACTATAACAATTACAACTAATAATAACAAACATAGTTACATAGAGAACATAAAGGTGCAATTATGATAAAAACTGTCAAGTGTACAATGATATATTTTATAGAGAAAAGACAAAAATACAGTGTGGCAGACATAAGGGGATTAAAAGAGCACAGTTCTATATAAAAAATGTTTTTCATATAATTTCTGTAAATATTTACTGTACTCTAGTATTGGGTTAAAATTAAAGCTAGGGAGGGGAGTTATTTAATGCCACACTCTTATATATACAACTAGTGAAAGCCCTACCATAAAAAGGCCTGAGTAAAAGTAAGTATTTCAACCAAAATGCCATGATTTACTGTATTGAAGTGCAGCTAATCTTCGGTGTTTGTGCTCTTAGATTGTTAAGTACTTAAAAATGCGATCTAAAAACTAACAACAGCTGTTAATTAAATGTGTAACAGAATAAGAAGTATGATATTATTCTCCCAAAACACATGTGGGAATACATGCAAGTATCAGAAAAGGCCTATCTTTGAGTTTTTGAGAAGAACGAAATAAACACTGTAACTGCTGATATCTAATTTAAGATTAGCTGTTTTATGGTTTTTAGAAATAAAAATAGTGAGTAAAGAATCTTGAGCTTAATTATGTCACTAAAGGAAGGCAAGGAAAAAAAGAACATTTTTATTTTTCAACTCCTTAAGAATGGAGATTATTCTGAATAGTAGTCTATCAGAGCTGTAAAATTGTACATTATAAAGTTAATGAAACACTCAACAGCAAGAAGTACAATGCTGACATTCACAAATATAACCAAACCTGCATAAAAAATGTCAAAACGTTTTCTTTACTTCTTCCTCTTTTTTTAATTGTCTTTATAAAATGTGTAATAATGCCTGGAAAACACAGTTTACTTAACAAATAAATGACAATAATAACCATTGTTAACAATAATGATTACACAATAAATCAATTCAGGTCGGCTTACACAAATATAGCGAGCGTTCAGGTTGACATAAAAGGTTCATTCAGTCAACTGACTGTAAGTCAAGACATTTCTTTTCAGTGTACACGGAGGCATCGAGACACATGCTCTCAAGTCAGTCATGAAAACATTAATTAAAGCCAGAGACTCAACATTTCTCTCAGTTATTTTGTCCTTCCAGCTCTATCCAGAAGAAGGCACAGTCATCACATTCAAAACATTTACATCCCTTCACAGAAACATGTAAAATCAGTATGAAACTGTACTTTTTTTAATCCTCGACTTCAGCAGAGGTTGCTAAAATTGTGTTTCACTGAAAAATGGACAGTCGTGGTACACAAACAGAAAATGAGCCAGAGGATTGGTCGACTGGCTCCTGGGTCAGCAGGGCAAACATCCAGACTCTCAACATTTAGAAGATGGGAAAAAGTGTCCAGGTGAGTGAAACTTGTAGCCGTTCCCAGAAGGAAGTCTAATGCCTCCTTTAGAGTTTGTGGAAAGACTGGCAGATGGAGGCGGAGGTGGTTTACCCTCCAGTTTTTGGTGACCATTTGGTCTGTCGTCAGTGTTGTGATTCTCAGGATCCTCTGCGTTTTTCCTGACAGACTCATGTCTAGGTGAGAGATTCAGCAAACCCAGAACATCTTTCTGAACTGTACTCATTTTCTTATTCCCGCCCCGGAGCAAGCTGGCTGGGCAGGGCCCCTCATGTTTCTGGCTAGCGTTGGCCCAGAATGTTTTTAAGCTGTGCATCGCCTGACCTTTGTTCTCCTGTTTCATCTGGTTCAGCTCGGGGTGTTTGCAGGGCTGGAGGAGGCTGAGATGGATCCGGTGGAAGAATAGGAAAGGGCTGGTGATGGGGCGCTGTCGGCAGTCGAGTGTGAAGGCGAGATGTGGGTGGTGTAAGGCAAGCTGGGATATTTCAGTTTGAGCTGCACACCTGGAGAAGCCACAGGGAGAGGTGAACTCTGCTCCTTCACAGACAGGGATGGAGAGGAATGAGCTGGGCTGTTGTAGCCTGAGCTGATTTTCTGTAGTGAGGAGGAGCGGGAAGGAGGTTTAGGACGAGTAGGGGGAGGTGTTGAGATGGAAGCAGAGAGGGATGACGGATGACTAGACAGAGGAGAGGAACAAGCCTTCAGACTGGCCCTGCTGGGTGGTCGGCTGAATGCACTGGTCTCAGAGGGCTGAAACCCTCGAGCTCCACCAGTGGGGGTCAGAGTTGGGGTTGTGGGAGTTGACAGAGATTGCTGTCTGGCCTCTTCTCTCTCTTCAGCTCCCCGCAGAGTCTTTGCTCTGATGTTTGCTTTCTGCAGGCTCTCCACAGCATGCATGTGGCTCTGGGTTTCCTCCAGGATCTTCTGGGCCAGTTCCTGGGGATCCATTTGTCCCGCGGGTCCCGTCCTCTCCTCTTGGGATTTCACTGTGCTGTCTGTCTCAGTGCTCGACTGGTCCGACTCAGAGCTGCTAACCTTTCCCTTCCCAGTCCGCTGAGGAGATGAGCTGGAAAACAAAAGAACATAAAGAGTTATATATAAATTAAATATGTGTCTATTGTCACTGTTGTTTTTCATCCTGATATAATAGGAGAGAAGCTGAAATATCGTTCCTCATCTCTTTTAGTAAAGATACATTTATCCAACCTTTACAAAAAGAAAGGATATAATGTTCCACAGTTTCTTGTGAGAACATCATTCAAAGCTAGAAAAGTATAAGTCATTTAATATGTACCCACAAATAAAATGACAAGTGAGCACAGTTATGCTTGTGTACGTTATGTACGGATACAGAATCATGTGACCTAAATATGTAACTTGAGGCGGGAATTGATAGGACTTGGAAACACCCTCACAATTTAATCAATTGTTCCTTATATCATTTCTGGCAGAAAAGTCCCGATAAGTCTGTAGCGATGGATTTGTAGTAGGATCACAATCGTGATCATCAGCAGGCAGCTGACGTAGTGTTCACTTGTTTTCATAGATACAGTGATGGCGGGCCGCTATCTTGCAATGATACACAAATCTTAACAAATCCGTGGATCCAGACTATAACTGCCAAAATCTAATCACTTGGTCCTTGTGTCATTTCTCAACTTCCCTGAAAATGACATCCAAATCCGTTGGTCTGTTTTAGAGTAACGTTGCTAACAGACAGACAGATGGATAAACATAAGCTGATCGCCACATAACTCCGCCGCAGACTCAATGTAAACAGCATCATCCTCGTGTAAACACAGTCGGATTGAGCAAAGATCTTCCTCAAGTGTATCCAGATGTATGTTGATTAGTCTTTGATTTTTAGCCATGCACAATTGAAAGAAGAAGCTCGAGCCAAACTGACAGCTACAGTGAGAGAAGTGTCAGGTTGGCTCGATAATTCATGCTTGATTCTTAGCTCTTTGAACTGTGAGCAGCTTCTGGGTGTCATATTTTTACTCACTGTGGGTTCATTTTTCACTGTAATATAAACACAACTATGGCTAGAAGCAGAGAAAACTCTGAAATGTCTTTTGTGCCGTACAACTGTTACAATTATTCATAATACCATGAATCACAGAAACATTGAATTTCTTTATTATTTTACAAAAAAATTAAGAAAACTTGTAATTCTTGTGCATCATTTTTCCACTTGGTCAAGTCTGTGGCTATAAATATTAACTATTTACATTTTGTCTTATGTTTACGTTTTATTTTCCTCTCAGTCTGTCAGTCGTCTTCTCTTTACTCTGTGGAAACAGCCTACAGTTCATTGAAAAACTCCGAATTTTGTCACATGACCGTTGACTACAGCTCAGTCTTGGCTTCTCAGTTACACCAGTTTGGTTTATGCAATTTTTGCAGTCTTGAAACATCACAAATTTAAGCTTGTTTTTTGGTTATTTTGTCTAACAAAACCATGCCACAAATGATCGGTTCAAGGACTGTCTGAAACTTAATCATTCAAAGATTCTGTCTGTATTTACATTTGTGTGGCTCTGATAAGAGGTGTAATTTTTGGTAATTTTTTCAAAGATAACATGTTTTAAAGTTGCTGGTAGATTTAAAAGTTCAGAGAGTTCAAGCTCATGCATTACAAACAGTACATAACAGTAGTAACTCCTTTCTGACTGGCTTACATTTCTGACTTTATTTTGGGGCTGGCAGGAGCTGTCAGTGGCAGTGACGGAGCTTTGATAGGAGATGTAGGTGTACTGATGCTTCCCTTGGAAGAAACAGTAAGAGGATATCCATGACTCCCAGCAGCTCCTCTCCCAGCACCACTCCTGCCGTGTCGGTGTCCTGTGGGCAGCGGCAGAGTGTCACACTCCCTCCCTCCTCGCCCCAATGGCTCACTGCTGATAATGGAGAAGCCCTCATACTCCTCGTCCTCTCCCTCTCCTGCCAATCCCCCTCCTTGATTGGTCAATCGGCCTCTCGACAAGCCGCCTGTGTGGCGCTGTGAGGTGTAGAGA
The DNA here is from genome assembly GCF_021347895.1 of Acanthochromis polyacanthus. Classification (NCBI taxonomy): domain Eukaryota; kingdom Metazoa; phylum Chordata; class Actinopteri; family Pomacentridae; genus Acanthochromis; species Acanthochromis polyacanthus. The sequence goes on from NC_067130.1 coordinate 21,693,594, forward strand.
CTGCCTCCTCCTCGAGCTCTCTCCGGCTCCTGCTGGTGTGAACGTTGGCTGATGATGTCGCTGCCGGCAGGCTCAGGTCGAGACAGGAAGCTGAGAGAGGAGGCAAGGGAGCTGAGGCTGTAGACAGAGATGGCGTCGCAGGAGAGGTTGTCCGGGCAGACGGGGGGTAAGAAGGAGGGCTGAGGGGGGTAGCAGCTAAAGGAGAGGGGTAAAGAGTGCGGCTGGGAGGCTGACTGAGAAGAGGACAGAGACTCCAAGGAGGAGGAGCTGTCCATGCTCAGACGCTTGGGAAGCTCTGTGGAGTCTAAAAAAAGCAGAGCATTAGTGTGAATATAGAAAAAGATTCAATTTGAATTAAAGTTAAGTTATGAATGACTCTCACCAAACAGTGCAAGAAGAGACTGAAGGGCGAAATGCATGGTGCGTCTGCTGGCCTGTTTTCCTGTCTTCAGCACCACCTCCTCCTGACCGACTTCACAAAGATCAAAACCTGACAGAGACAAAGCAAGTTCATTTGTGCTGCACATGTGAGACACCAAGAAAGCTGCATTATGTAGTGCATGTTTGAAAAAAAATAAAAACTGCAAATTGAAAGAACAGAAAAATAGAATAATAAATAAAAAAAGACTTTCATTTGAAGTTCTCACTTTACTTACTCATATCACCATGTTTTTAATTAATATTTTCACTATATTACTGGGCAACATCTTCAATAAAACAGGAAATGTTCATGTTTATATTTGACCTTCTGAACCCCAAATCCTCAAAGGTTTGAAAGTCATGTTGTCTTTGTAAAACAATCACCAAAAGGCTGCAAACTGTACAAAACAAATAGAATAATAGGACTCTCTAACAGTCCTGAAAACTATCCTGTCTAACGTGGTGTTTCATCTGGAAAAATGATGAACCAGTTCGAAGCTTAAATTTGTGATCCCAAATTTACTTCATTCTATGTCTCATTCAAAAATGATCCAACAATAAACTGTTCACAGTACCACATTCCATAAAAACAGCTAAAAATGTTGCACTCCTCCACACACCTGGGAAGCGACGAGTGACTCAACAGTGAGTGACAGTCACAAGGAAAAAAAATCAGGAGAATACACAGAGCAGAGAGGAAGCAGCAAGACAGACTGAGAGGGAAAAAATGAATGCAGCATGGCTCAAAAACAGTTTACACAGGAGGAGGTTGTCAGCAAGTAGTTGGAAGATAATCCAGCTTGGTGAAATCTTTCTACAGTTAATGAGTAAAGTAGTGTGTAAAGCAGTAATTACAGTAAAATATCTTTAACTTGTATAGTCATGTATTTTTATTTAGTACGTCTGTGTTGGAGCAGATAGCAGACACATGAAAATAAACAAATAAAATAAAATTTAAATATTGGTAGCACCTGTGGGCACTTAGAAAAATGGTGTACATGTTAATTTCATTTTTCTATTTTTGTAAGAAATTCAACTTTCATTTTTTCTTTTCTTTTTCATTCCTTCTTCTAGCATTCAAACTGCACAAAACACATTTCTGAGTTAAGTGCTGTTTCCACTGATGTGAAGGTAAATGTGACAAGACCAAAGGGCCCATTCTTATTTAGTTTATCTCTTTATTTTTTATTATCTTTGGCTTTCTTTTTTCCCCTTTGCTTTTAATTTTTATTTTTTTTTGCAATATCTTAGAACTATTAATAAAGGCCGAATGACTGAACTTCACTTTAGTTGACCTTACTTGAGTTCTCCTCTTGATCATGTGCTATTTACTCCTATCCATGTATTAAAAGCTGCTGTAATGAGGCATTTTGAATATTAAGCTTTACATACTCAAAATATGAAGAACAAAAAGCATTTATGATCCTAAAATGTTGCCACTTTCTTATGAAGTTTTAATGAACTGTTGATCTCCTATCGGGTCCTGATAAGGTAAAAGGCTAAAGCATTAAAATGAGTAATGCTGGAAGAGTTTGTTTAAAACTGATTTCTTTTTAAATCTGGCGATAACGTCTGATTAATCTATGATGTAATACTATGATTTATTAACCAAGAAACACATTTTTGGTAAATTATTATAACTTAGAATCCTTGATCTGACCAGCCTCCATGCTGATTTCATGATAGATTTCAAAGGGATAACTTGTTTTCACCTGCTTTATAGATACCTAAACAGTACGTAAGCCAGCAATATATTTCTGACTGATACATTTGTTTATTTAGGTGTCTTTAGAAACCCATGTCAGCATCTAAGACTAATTAGAATCATGAAGGAAACTACCTCTGAGTGATCTGATCTGTTTACAAGATTGGCTACATGGCTACTTAAGGTGAAATCATGTAAAATGATATATCCAGGTAAATGCAGATGGCTGGATGTCTAATAATGCTCCTGTCTTTAAAGAAGTTCTTATAGTTTTGTCTCTGTGTAACATCTCTTTGTTTTTTCTGACTCTATTCAGTTTTAAGACAATCCTTTTCTCTTTTTTTGTACAATTACGTATATTCCTTTCATGCACTTTTATACCTACAGTTGACATCCATTCATTATCCATACACCGCTTATTCCTCATTAGGGTCATGGGGGGCTGGAGTCTATCCCAACTGACTTAGGGTGAAGACAGGGGACACCCTGGACAGGTCACCAGTCTATCACAGGGCTACACATAGAGACAAACAATCACACTCACATTCACACCTACAGACAATTTAGAATCACCAATTAACCTCAGCGTATTTTTGGACTTTGGGAGGAAGCCGGAGCACCCGGAGAAAACCCACGCATGCACAGGGAGAACATGCAAACTCCATGCAGAAAGATCCCGGGAAGGCCGGGACGCAAACCAGGATGTACAGCTGACATCACTCTGAAAATCAATAAATTACAACAAAGCATGAAAAATGAACATGAATCATCAAAAGATGACTCACCGAGGGCAGCCAGGAACTCATGGCAGCCTGGGAGCCTCCAGAGCTGCACACTTATTGACACTTGAATGGGAGCCAGTGGAAAGTCCTGTTCTTTGTCACCTGACTGCAACTGCACCAGCACTTGGTGAAGCTTTGGAGAGAAAAGAGGAGTTAATGGCTGGATAGATGGAAAAGAAAGGAAGGAGAAGGCTGGTTTGCTGCCCTTAACTACAGTACCGTTCAAAAGTTTGGGGGCACTTGGAAATGTCCTTGTTTTTGAAAGAAATGCATTTTTTTTTTCAATGAAGATAACTTTAACTTAATCAGAAATACAGTCTAGACTTTGTTAATGTGGTAAATGACTATTCTAGCTGGAAACAAATATCCACACAGTGGTACAGAGGAACATTTCCAGCATCCATCACTCCTGTGTTCTAATGCTACATTGTGTTAGCTAATGGTGTTGAAAGGCTAACTGATGATTAGAAAACCCTTGCGCAGGAATGTTAGCGCAGGAATCAGGAATTCTGTTTAAAGCAACACTGATGCAGCGCCCACATCACAATGATCTTTCATATAACAGCTCTACATACAGCAACCTAATGTGTCTGTGTGTGTCTGAAGTCGCAGGTTTCATCGTGAAACACTTACCATTCCCACCATGCTTTTAACCGCCTTTGTGAAGTGGGTATGAGAGAAGAGGAGACACAACTTTAGCGGTTAACTCCTGTGTAAAGTTTGGGTTTGAGTCACTCCACACTCAGCCATGCATGACAGATGACTTGCTTATGCTGATGATGCCTGACGATACCGAAAGGAGAGCTACGGCAAGCAAACACGTGATGCAACTAGCTGCCTGTCACTAATATACATGTAGCTGCATATGAGGGATGAAGAGTGGTGTCCTCTGAATAATGCTCCTCTACCTGCTGCATGGTGGATCTGACTGACAGCTCGTTAGGAGCAAGAAAAAGGTGGAGAACAGATGCACACCAGGAAAAAAAAAGCAACAACACCACATGCAATATGTTGGCACAAGTCAGTGATGGAAAGAAACAAAGTATATTTGCTCAAACACTGCACCAGAGCATACTTACAGTAATGAACAGAAGTGAGTACACTGCTCTGATAGATCATTTAGCACCTTACAGTAATCACATTACTTATTTATTTATTTATTTATTTAACCTTTTTTTAACCAGGTAAGAGAGAAGTTTGATTGGATATTCGATTTGTCGGAGGTTTCTGTTGAAGACCACGCATTTAGTTTTGCTTATGTTTTGCGACAGAAGAAAATCGGAAAAAGCATGTTGTATGTTATTAAAACTAATAGTGCAGACAGGGGTGTGGAGGGAGGAACTAGATTTACAGACAATGGTGTCACCGGCATACAGGTGGATGTACAAATTGTTTACAGCATGAGTTATATTGTTGATGTAAATGTTTTAGAGTATTGGACTAAGTATTGAACCTTGCAGGTCTGAGAAGAGACCCTCCACGTACTCAATTTAGTTTCAGTAATTGCAGGTTTATTCATTTTTGTTGCAATGAGTTTCCAGGGTATGTATTTGAAATAGTAATTTTGTAAAGTGGCTTTTATTGTTCATTAGAGGAAATACTCTACCGTTCAGGTTAGAAATTACACATTTATTGAGAGGTAATACAATTCAGAATCATTTGACAGTTATCATGATGTGTGATTGTGTGAAAATGTGGAATCATTATATCAGCACCTCTGTTCTATACTATATATTGTACTAAGAACAAGTGTTTGCCACTAACGTGTCTATGTCCCCCGCCGCAGACAAGAATTTGAAAGTCAAAGTCAACAAACGCTCGGTGTGACCTTGAAAATTATGTGAAGGTCACCCAAATTGACTGGTGTCGGGGGATCATCCTAATACATGTTGACATCAAGTTTGACGAAGATCCGACAATTCCTTCATGAGATATCGCGCAGACAAGGATGCGGGACGTACGTACGGACGGAGGCGAATACTAGGGTCCCCCTCTTCGCGCGTTCGCGCGGCGGGGGACAATAAAGTCATGTACAAGTTTGCTGTCTGTGTTTAGGATCAGTAGTGGTCTGGGTACTGAAGTGCAGAAATGATGAATTTGCCTTAACTGTATATAATGTAGCTCAGACTAGTTCCACTTCAAACAGTTATGACATTAAGATGTTTCTTATATACACTACCATTCAAAAGTTTGGCATCACATAGAAATGTCCTTGTTTTTGAAAGAAAATCTGTTTTTTTTCAATGAAGATAACATTAAATTAATCAGAAATACAGTCATTGTTAATGTGGTAATGACTATTCTAGCTGGAAACAGCTGATTTTTAATGGAATATCTCCATAGAGGTACAAAGGAACATTTCCAGCAACCATCACTCCTGTGTTCTAATGCTACATTGTGTTAGCTAATGGTGTTGAAAGGCTAATTGATAATTAGAAAGCCCTTGTGCAGTTATGTTAGCACGTGAAAAGAAGTGTGAGTTTTCATGGAAAACATGAAATTGTCTGGGTGACCCTAAAGTTTTGAAAGGTAGTGCATTAATCCAATAATGACAAATATATTAATATACGATACCAGCCAGAGCAGAATTTCTGAAAACTTTTGATCCTTTTAAAAAAGTGTACTTCGTTGATAATTAAATTTTTTACGTAGTCAAGTACTTTTACTTCAGAACAGTATTTGAGTACTTCCTCCACCACTGTCATGAACATTTATACTTTACAACATGGCAGTACCTTATGAATGAGCTGCTCTCCGGCCTCAGACGCTGTGACCAGTTTGCAGAGAGCCTGCAGCGCCGGAGGAGTCAGACCTGGAGGAGCACAGGAGCACACTTAGACTTTGACAAAGAAGCTTAGTATCTCAACTGTGAACAGTCAATGTGGTCAGGTTTCACTTTTTACAGCTGATCCTTTGAAGAGCTTGATTTTAACAAGAGATCTACACTGTAAAAAAAATGTAAAGAAAATGCAAAAAATCTGATGGCAAGGATGCCAGAAAAAATTCGTAGAAAAAATAGGTTGCAAACCTGTAAATAATGGTAAGTACCTTTTTTTTTTTTTTTGGCTGATTTGAATACAGACGTAATCATTTTATGGCCACACATTTTAAAAGAGCAAAATAAAAAATGCACAGTTGTTGAATGTGGACATTATGTCCAATTATGGCCTGTTTTTTGTAGGGTTAATGTGTAAATTTATACTTCTTTCTGTGATTACACTTCATTGGTAATTAAACAAAACAGGGAAAACCTGTAAAAGAGGAGCAATATATTATAGTTTTTCAATTCTTAATGTACGTTTCCATTCAAGCAAAAGCTAATATCTGTAAAATAATGTTTTTTTTTTTGCTGATTGTCAAAATTGTGTAATTTTGCTGTTGTAAAAGAACAAATGACTGTTTATAAAGATACAGATTTTTGATGTGGACATTATTTACGTTTTGGCCTATTTGTTTTACAGTTTGACTTTTCTTTGTATTAAAACATGGAGAATCTGCAAACTAAGTAACAGTAAATTACTAAAAAAAATACAGTTAAAATTGTTTTAAAAAATTGAATACAGAAGTGTCTACAAGTGGAAATAAAAACATAATCATTCTCTAGCTGATGTAATATACACGCTTTAAATCTAATTCCACAGCAGATGTGTGAAGCTCAGGACCAACAGGTTATTTTATTAGTATGACTGACATGAGCAATGTTTTAAATAATGGAGTAGCTTTGTTACCGAGCAGTGACTGCAGGGTGGTGCTGCACTGTTGTAGCCGATCCCCAGGGTCTGATGTGGGGAAGAAAACTGCCGCAGGGAGTCCAGCACCGCTACCGGAGAAGTCCAACCGGAAACCCACAGCAGACAGGAGGGCCTGCCACCCAGGCACCCCGCCGACCTGACCCATAGAAGAGAGGACATGTGGACATGAGTGGAGAAAACAAAGATGCTGACATTTAAAGACATCAGCACACAGACCTTGTTCTCTACGCTCTGCTGCGATGTGTACATCGGGTTACACTGGCCACTCTGAATGCGCTGCAGAGATTTCTCAACCTGTGGAAACAAAAAGGCACAGCTCAAGTTGATTCATCATGTTTTTCTATTCATTTGCCATAAATTTATGATTCTAATCAAAAAGCCTCATCCTCCTCCAACAGATCTGAATACACCGCTGCTATTACAAATTCAGGACAAACAACCATTAAATATGTTGATTGTCACATCTCATGCAAACCCTCATCAACCAACCCAGGAACAATAACCAAGTACAAGACGCCAAGCTTCCTCAACACCACAGAACAACAACTGGACAAAAAAAAAAAGAAAAAAAAGAAAAAGAACAACAACCAGTTCTTACACATTAACTGAACTTTTTTTTTCTTAAATTATTGAGAATCCAGTACATAAAAGGATGATAGATATGTCATTATACCATATTTTAAAAGGAATGAGCTCAGCCTCAAATCATTTGAATCAGAGCTGCCATTCTACAGGACAATAATGAGTCAGTAACAAGGCCAGAATACCACAATCTGCACTACAGAGTACAGGCTCCCCCTCTGAGAACAGACCTGTAACGCAGCTGTATTATTTATGCCACCAGTGGGACTGCTTTTTTGTAGTTTTCAAATTTTTTCTTCTTAACCTATTGAACTACAAGTAGTTTCTCTGCACTTTTTGTTCCTGCTACACTTTTAGTCACTCGGTGGGTTCCTTTTTTACTGCAATATGAAGTCCTGCACCTCTATGGAAACATGACAACAATGAGTAGAAGGAGAGAGAACTCAGAGGTATTACTGACATTGGAAAAAATGATTTATCTAAATACTATAGATATTCATCTACTTACATTTTTACATTTTAATTTGGTTCTATACCTATGTGTCTACTTCTTCTAAGTGCAGGCTGTATAACTAACTCTTAAGTTCAGTTGAAAAGTCCCTAAAATTTTGTCATGTGACTGTTGGTCACAGCTGATTTAGACTCCTATGGGTGACCATATTCTGGTGGCCGTACACGGTAACAACATGAAACAGGTCACCTTTTTTAAATACCAAGGTGTGCACATTGATAGTGACCTCAGCTGGCACATGCAGGTGGCTAGTGTTTGTGACAGAATACATCAGCGCCTCCACTTTCTCAGACGACTCACGCTTTTTGTTTTCTGTGGCGAAATCGTGTTGATTTTTACTCCACCAAGGAACATGACGGAGTTATGTGACGATTGGTGTACGTCTGTCCGTCTGTCCATTTGCAACGTTACTTAAAAACAGACTAGCAGATTTGAATGAAATTTTCAGGGAAAGTCAGAAATGGAATGAAAAGGACCACCTGATCAGATTTTGGCAGTAAGGTGGCTTATAGTCTGGAACCACGGATTTGTTGAAGATTTCTGTATCATTGTAAGATAGCGGCACACCGTCACTGTAACTGTGACTACAAGTGAACACTACGTCAGCTACCTGCTGACGATCACATGATTGTAGTCCTACTACAAGTCTACCATTGTGGACTTATCGGGACTTAAAAATGATACAAGGAACAATTGATTAAATTGTGGGGGTGTTTCCAAGTCCCATCAATTCCTGACGCCTGCAACAAATTTATACAATTCAGTATTCGTACATAAAGTACACATGCATAACACACACCTGTGCTCAAGGTCCTTTTGTTTGTGGGTACATCTATATTTAATGGCTGATTCTGATTATCAATAACTAATAAATAAACAAATGCTGCATTTAAAAAAATGCTGCCTTTCTGACAATGCCATATGGGGGAATGAACAGCCTTGGCAGATACTGCACTCTCTGAGTGCCTTTCTAGTTTACTGTATGATCATAGAATCCATACTTAGATACAGGATCACCTGCTGCTTTGGGGCTCTACCCCTGCTCCATTCATGCCACAAGACCTGTTTGTGCAGACAAAATTTGTGCAAGCATTTCATGTGTTTTTAGTTGCATGTGTTGTAGTGCAGCTTGCTTTTGCCTTTGTCTAAGACAAGATTCTCCCACAGGAGACAATAAAGCAAACTTGAACTTAAACTTGAGTTTTAATAGCTTCATGTTTGCACCAACAAGTGCAGATTTTTTTGTATTTGACATAATATGGTTGTGCCTGTAGCAAAATGTTTTCTCTAAAATGGCCATGCTATTTCTATTCCACACTTTCAAGGCACTGACAAAGTAAATTGCAGTAGGTGAGGTGGTGATGTGGATGTGAAGTAATCTAGTTAATCAACATACCATTGTCACATGGGCTAAACAAAAACAGAACTGAGGTTCCTCCTTACAGGCCAAGTTTAACTGTTAAGAAATTAGACTGCAAGTAAACAAGAAGTTTATGAAATAAGCCGTTAACAGTTTTCAGTTGTGCGAGGAGAGCAGCATAAATCTGAGATGCTTCTTCACTTCATAACTGAACCACTCAGCCATATGTTTTGATGGAGGTCTGAACAGACACGCCACCAGATTTGCATTGATCTTTGTGAGAGCTGAGCTTAGTGTTTTCTCTAATCTGTCTCCCTAACATTTAGTATATTTAAATCATTTTCAGCAGATGGTGGCGAAGTAATGCACCAAAACCATCATAAAAGCCGAAATGAGAGAAACTGCTGATAAAAAGCATTTCACAGCCATTGTGGGTCATCATCTTACCATAGAAGTGGGATTGAAACTGAAGATATTTTCCACTATTCAGTGATTTGATCTATAAAATGTCTGAAAATTGTGAAAATAATTTTTCCGAACCCAAAGTGAGATATCCAAGTTTGTCTAATCAGCAGCCCAAAACTCAAAGACATTAAATTTACAAACACAGAACACAACAAAAATGAAGAGATGTTCACATTTAAGCTTGTAGCAGTGACTGAGGATTAAAGGGATATTAAAAGGTCATGTTCATAGCAGGTTTTGCAGTGATACTGGTGGCAAATCAGGCCTCTGTTGTGTTAAACTGAATATAACTGGTGCACACTGGAAGTGTTTGCTGTCTCACCAGGTGCAGCAGCACTCTCAGGGCGTCCCTGGCCCTCTCTGGGTACTGCAGGATCTCTGCCAGCGCTTGTCCAACCAGAGACATGGGACTGTTCAGCTTCACATCATTCCCGATCAGCATGTAACCTGAAGGGAAACACATAGCAGGAAATTAAAATCACTTTCCTTCGTTCAGACAGTGCAAGGATTTTTAAAAGCTGCAATAACTCATTTGACCACTTGGGGGCATCCGTAACAAACTGGGACAACAACACTAACCAACATTGATGAGACAAATTCTGACCACCACTGCTTAATATGTTGAGTTTTGATCAGCGACAACATTATGACCACTGACAGGTGAAGTGAATAACCTTCATCATCATCATCATCATCATCTTGTTATAATGGAATGCTCTGCTGGGAAACCTTGATTCTTGACATTCATGAGGATGTTTGACATGTACCACCCACCTAAACATTGCAGGTCGAGCAACCCCCCAACCGCCCACCTCTTATGGCAGCAGTCCTTGTTGCCAGTTGTCACCCTCGGCAGGACAATGCACCCCGGCATGTCACAAAAACTGCTCAGGAGTGGCCCAGGGAACATGGCAGAGCTAAGGGGTTCACCCGGGTTCCACACTCCCCAGATCCAAATCTAATGTAGAATCTGTGGGATGTACCAGGATAAGCCTGATCTAGGCAGGTCCCACCCTGTAACCCACAGAATTCACTGTCACCATCCCAGTGCCACAGGACATCCCCATCCTGTGTCTATACCCCACTGGGTCAGAGGAGAAATGTCCTTATTTTTGAAAGAAAAACATTTTTTTCAATGAAGATAACATTAAATTAATCGGAAATACAGCCTAGACATTGTTAATGCGGTAAATGACTATTCCAGCTGGAAACGGCTGATTTCTAATGGAATATCTACACAGGGGTACAGACGCTTGTTTCTAGCAACCATCATTCCTGTCTTCTAATGCTACATTGTGTTAGCTAATGGTGTTGAAAGGTTAATTGCTGAAAGCACATGAATAAAGGTATGAGTTTTCATGTAAAACATGAAATTACCTGGGTGATCCCAAACTTTTGATCCATAGCATACATTTGGGGGTGTGTGTATATTTTCATTTTTATATTTTAGATAAGATAAGATAATCCTTTATTACTCCCCGTGTCTGGGGAAAATTCCCATGTTACAACAGCATACATCATACAACAATAGGAACAATAAACAACAATATAATGTTAATCATAATAACAATCACAATATGTCCAGGAGTGTAGGATGGGAAAGGTGGCTTATGGAATGATGTGAAGTACGAGAGAACTGTGCAGATTATGTGGTAAGGGATTGTGTGACAGAGTCCAGTTTTGTGTAAACATCAGCCAGTGATGCTGATGTTATAAAGTCTTATAGCAGATGGAATGAATGACTTGCGATAGCGTTCCGTCTTGTAGGTTAGGTGTCTCAGTCTATAGCTGAAATTGCTACTTTGAGACTTCACAGTGTCATACAGTGGGTGAGAGGGGTTGTCCCTGATGGATGTGAGCTTTGCCAACATCCTCCTCTCTCCCACCTCCTCTATGGAGTCCAGGGAACAGTCCAACACAGAACTGGCCCTTATTAGTAGTATTTAATATTATTATTATTTTTACTATTTTTTTCTTGCATACTTGTCTTATTTCTGCTCTTTCTCAACACACATTACAGCTAAAAAGTCAATGGAAAGCGTTTTTCATCCAAGTGTTGGTCATGGTGGAGGCAATAATGGCTTCATGGTTGCACCAAGAAGTGCAAAACTTTTAATTTTTGACAGTAGCTACTGACAGTCAGTGGTTTATTTTTGGTAGGTTTTTACATGAGACATGTAGGATAAAAAGGTTTTGATGAAGTATTCAAATTTTAAGCCTAGATTTGGTTACATGTGTCACAGATGAGTCGTTTAAGGACCAGTTGCATGACCCAAATCCCTGGCAAAACCTGAACATATTGCTACCCAGCGGTAGTTTCCTGTAGTGAAGGGGATTTTGAAAACGGTAGCATATAGATAGTTTGACTGTTGACAGTGGCAGGCTTGTGAGGCCAGTGAGTCACACTAGTGTTTGTCTCATGTTTGTTGACAGGTAGTGTACAGTGTTTTTTTTTTTTTACTAAAAACAGTTACCCATTGTATTTGACAGTGAGTGTGTGGTCCTTTTTAGTCAGAATAAGTCTCAGTGTTTAGGTCCAGTGCAGTTTGCTCACCCGCCCAGTTAGAAGGGTGAGAGAAGTGCTTGCTGCTCTGCAGCGTCTTCATGGCCTCGGTCAGAGCTGCACTGGCTTTGGTCCCATTGAGCAGCGCTGTGTAGAAGGTGTGTGTGAACAGTTTGGAGGCAGCTATTGGTACAGGCCACAGAGAGATGCACACACACTGCACCCCTGCAGCCAGGAAGGCTCGAGTCAGTCCCACCACCCCATCAGCAGTCACCCTGTTGTTGGACTCCGGGTACAACCTGGGGACACAAAGACTCAGAGGTCACAAAGATCCATCAGACCCAACATGCTTGTTGAGTGTGAAGATGCACCTGAGAACCACCAGTTTGACGGCCAGACAGAGGTCCAGTATATCAGCAGCAGTGAGGAGAAAGTCGTGAAGTGCTGGACTGTCACACACACTCTCCACGTCACACACACTTTCCCCATCATCACTCCGTTCATCTGCTGTTCGGAGTCTTTCTGGGCTGCTGTGACTTTTCGAAAACAATCCCTTAACCTTCCCATCCCGATCCATAGCTTCATCCGGCGCTCCGCACGGTGATTTCTCTTTGGGTCGGCCGCCTGTCAGCTCCCCTCCGCCATGCTCCTGGCCAGGAGCGAGGACCAGAGCAGCGAGCTTCCATGATATATGAGTTGCAAAGTGAACACACTCTGCCTGAGTCAGAGCTGCTAAAACTCGCTCTTTTGTAGCTTTCGCTCCAGTTAGGGGGTGACATCCCAGCTGCTCTCCCAGCCAAAGAGCTTCATCCTGGGCTGATGGTAGGGGCCCCCACAGCCAGCGGTCCATGACGCTGGGGGGCAGGCGAGGGGCCCCAACCACAGCAGCCACTGAGCCTCCATCTGGGCAGAACGAAGGGCCACTGCGGCGAGGATGAGGCTGTGGGTTGAAAGACAGAACCAAAAACACCCTCATAACACTGGTACACATTGTAACAAAAAAAAAAAATCAACTTATAAAATGGGTGTCAGAAAAAATATGTGGAAAAACAGTGGAATACTGCAACGATCAAAATTTGTCTAATCGCTGAAAGTAATGGTAAGTATCAGCAAAAATAATGGTATTGCAGTGGACTTAAATACAGTAATGCACAGTCATTTTACAGTCATATTGTAAAATAACAAATGACTACTTGTAAAAATACCAAGTTTTGAAGTTTTACAGCTTTGGCCAGTGTGTGTATGTGTGTTTTTTACTCGCAACATATAAATGAATACTTTTTAAAAATAATTTTATCAGGTATTGTCTGAAATTTACCAAAACAGAAAAATCTGTAAAATAGCAGTTGCAAATTATTTGCCAGTTTTCAATCAATCATCCATCCATCCCTCCTCCCATTTTCTATACACTGCTTAATCCTCACTAGGGTCATGGGGGTCTGGAACCTATTCCAGCTGACTTAGGGTGAAGGCAGGGGACACTCTGGACAGGTCACCAGTCTATCACAGAGTTACATATAGAGACAAACAATCACACTCACATTCACACCTACGGACAATTTAGAGCTACCAGTTAACCTCAGCATGTTTTTGGACTGTGGGAGGAAGCTGTAGTACCTGGAGATAACCCACTCATGCACAGGGAGAACATGCAAACTCCATGCAGAAAGATCTTGGGAATCGAGGATTTTCTAGCTGCGAGGTAAAAGTGTTAACCACCAAGCCATTGTGCAGACCCCTCAATCTATCATATATAAAAAAATGGTTAAAATACAAATTTTAGAACCCTGACAATTCTTTTGGTTTTGACAGTTTCCTGCGCTCATAAATGGTGTCATTTTAGCAATTTTTTTGAAACATATGATGTCTTTTGAACTCACTGGCAGGTTTTGGAGTTTATGAGGTTAAAGAGGTGATTGAACTCTGATCTGCTGAATAATTAATCTATCAGACACTGTTCATAAGTTTTAAAATGATCTGTAAGTAAAATCCAGATAGTTTAGATACTGCCTTGAAATTAAAAAAAAACTTCTGCATTTACATGAAGTCAACAAGAAAAGATGAGTTAACTCCATCAAAATTCTGTTTGATGTTTCCCAACACAGTGTTCATGACAAATACATCATTAAAATATGAGCTGCCTACCTTGATTGTGGCTCCCAGGCTGGCTAACGAAGGAACAGAGATGAGAGTGAACCTCTCATACAGGTACTCATTAGAGGAGCTGCCTTTCAGCAAGGCAAATGGAATCAGGTACAGTTCTCCTTCCAGAACTAATACTAGCTGTCTGTGTCGGCCTACAGGACCACTACTGTGCATCAGGCCCTGGAGAGAGAAATGATACAAACATTTAGGAAAGTAAAAAGCATAAAAAAAAATGTAAATCTGCAGCTGATTGTGAAAAACTAGTTCTTTCCCAGGACACACACATACATACCCCTTCCATTGGAGCGATGAGTAAGTCATAGAGGGCACGCAGAGGAGGTTTGCTGATGTTACTTGGACGGCAAGGAGGAGATAATAAACTGTCCTTTACTGGAGATACTGTGGTGCTGTACAGGCTTGTCATGCTCTGACAGCTTCTGTTTGAGGTGTAAATACACACATAGGTCAGAAAATACACACGTTTACCCTGTTTGAAATCAATGAACTCCATAAACTCCATGAACACACCTGCGTCACAAGTCCCCTCCACTTTCTTTCTTTCAGATTTTCTCAATAAGCATAGACATATTTGGTCACAGCACTCAGGAAGTCATTGCACTCCCAAAAATAGCATTTAATTTCTTTAATTTCTTACTTACTTTTTTAAAAGCAGCTGTAACACACACTGTCCCAAGTCACACGGGTTACTGTAAGTCCAATTTTGCCGAACTTTGACTCGGAAAATTACAGGATTACAAATTATATATATATATAAATTTTTATAGTGAAAAATATACAGGTCCTATTTTAGGCAGTCAAACAATAAAATTTGTACTGGCTTCAAAGGCAAAGTGAAAACTATGGGCAGCTGGCGTTGCTAAAGTCATAACAGCCCAGAAGTTAGGGGTATTCATCCTACGGAGACGATAAATGTTCATGGCAGCAGAAAGAAGATTTTTTTGAGATATTTCAATAATTGATAAAAAATCAGACCTGTTAAAGAGGTTGTTTCTGGACACCATGCGGAGATAGCCTGTGGGGTCTGTGGCAGAGGTGATTTTGTTATTCAGCTCCTCAAACTGTTGCTCCAATAAATCTCCTGCTTCACTCTCCGTCTCACTGCTGGAGCAAACTCTGCAAAGCAAATGGCAACACGGACAGAGGACATTATTTAGTGGCAACACTTAAATCTGTATTCAAAGAAGCATTTCATTCAACACATTTCACAACAAAAATACATAGTAACATTGTTGGTCATTTTTTCTTCGTCGTGACATCCACAATTAAAGTTTAGTATTCAAAAGCCTACATTACCCCTACATTTACCCCTTTAGTTTTTTATGAGAAGTTGCTGTTGTGGCATTTTAAGATTGAACAAATATTGAAGAGTAGGCGAATAGGATGTGTAAATCAGATTTTTGTACAAACAATGATAAGACTGGAAAACCTAACGTGTCAACCAAATTTACAGCGCCCTCCATAATTATTGGCACCCCTGGTTAAGATGTGTTCTTTAGCTTCTAATATTTTTTTTTTCTGAATAATATAGGATCACAATGAAAAAAAAAACAGGAAAATTCAAGTGCATTTATTCAGTGGGGAAAAAAATCACACATTAAGAAACAATTCTTGGTCAGTTAAAATCTCAATATTTTACTCATGTTTATTCTTACAGTCCTGTATTGAATAAACACTATTAACATCAGACTCTGAAGACTGCTTGAAGACTCTTTATTGAGAATGTTTTGGTTGCTCCAACTTTTGATCCAGAATTGATTTTTGACTACATGTTTGATAAAGCAGCCTGATCATCACTGGCCTTTGGCGGGCAGATTGAGTCACAACATTGCGAGCTGCACAATGACTCGGGGGTTAGCACTGTCACCTCACAGCTAGAAGATCCCTGGTTCACATCTTTCTCTGTGGAGTTTGCATGTTCTCTATGTGCAGTGTAAGCTTTCTCCAGGTACTCCGGCTTCTTCCCACAGTCCAAAAACATCCATCCATCAATTCTCTATACACCACTTTATCCTCACTAGGGTCGCGGAGGGTGTTGGAGTCTATCCCAGCTGACTCGGGCGAAGGCCGGGGACACCCTGGACAGGTCGCCAGTCTGTTGCAGGGCTACATATACAGCTAATCACACTTACATTCACATCTACGGGCAATTTAGAGTAACCAACTAACCTCAGCATATTTTTGGACTGTGGGAGGAAGCTGGAGTACCCGGAGAAAACCCACGCATGCACAGGGAGAACATGCAAACTCCATGCAGAAAGATCCCAGGCCCAGGCCGGGATTTGAACCAGGGATCTTCTTGCTGCAAGGCGAAAGTGCTAACCACTAGGTCACTGTGCAGCCCAGTCCAAAAACATGCTCACGTTAATTGGTGATTCTAAATTGTCCGTAGGTGTGAATATGAGTGTGATTGTTTGCCCTGTGACATACTGGTGATCTATCCAGAGTGTCCCCTGCCTTCACCCTAAGTCAGCTGGGATAGACTCCCCCCCCATGACCCTAATGAGGATTAAGTGGTATATAGATAATGGATGGATGGATGGATGGATGGATGGATGGATGGATGGATGGATGGATGGATGAGAAGTCACTGTCCCCCAGAAACTCAGTTTGGATCATTTGTGCTTATCAACTTCGACTCTGGAACTTCTTGCTGATCTGTCACCTCTGTGGCCATGACTGATCAGATTTTTGGTCTGTAATGTTTGCTGAACAGCAATGTGACAGTCTAGGGTTTACTAACATTAGCCACAATTAGTAACTTCAAAAACCCTGAGCACATCTTATTGCATATATGTTCAAGTTTGTATTTTGGAGAGGTATGTGCAAATATTACTTTTTATAAAAATAACATGAGCTTACTTTAAATGTAAGTGGTGCTTTGAGGAATCATTTGGAATTTGAGGATGCAGAAAGCAAGCAAATGTTAAAAAAAGTATTCTTGGTAGTCTTTTGGCAGTTCAGCTCTGGCAGGTCAAGAGTCCTTTTTTTAAAACAAAAAAGAGAAAAGGGAGTGTTTTTTCACAGGAGCTTGTGTGCTGGACTGATGGCTTGCCATTAGCAAACACCATTACTTTTTATGGAATCCTCTGGCTGTGCATTTTACACGCTCAGGGAGATTTAATCTGTGTTAGAATAGCAGTTTTTAGTGCCTGGATACATGCTGGAAGGCAGTAAAACTCCACTGGTTGGTTGGAAAACATTTTATTATGACATATGTGCAAATACTTCTCATGCTGTGGATGATCAGGATTCACAGTCATCACACACAAATGGAGGGAGGCTCTAGACTCACCACAACTCTAACACACAGACTCATGACAGATGCAGTGAATGCTGCTGGCAACACTAAACCCAATGTGTGGCTTTACAGAAAGTTGAGACTGAGTTTGTGTGGGGGAACATTTGCTGACATGACACATGGTAGTGATTTACAGATCCATGACTTCTGCCAAGCAAGGCCTGGAAGTTGTGGGTATGATGACGGTCAGGAAATACAGTATAAGGAACCTTAGAGTTATTTTTGATCAGGTCATGCCAATTACCTATTACATAAAACAAGTTTCGAGGCTGCATGGTGGTTGATAGGACTTTCGCCATGCAGCAAGATGATCCCCAGTTCATGTCCTGGCTTTCCCGGGGTCTTTCTGCATGGAGTTTCCATGTTCTCCCAATGTATGCGTGGGTTTTCTTTGGGCTTCCTCCCACAGTCCAAAAAGATGCTGAGGTTAATTGACAACTCTAAATTGTCTGTAGGTGTGAATGCAAGTGTGATTGTTTGTCTGTATATGTAGCCCTGTGATAGGCTGGTGACTTGTCCAGGGTGTCTCCTGCCTTCACCCTAAGCCAGCTGGGATAGACTCCAGACCTCCATGACCCTAATAAGGATTAAGTGGTGTATAGATAATGGATGAATGGAAGTTTTGAGGATAACCTGCTTTCATCAGCACTATTGTAAAATAAGGAACATCCTGTCTCAGAGTGTCCTGAAAAACTAACTAATGCATTTGTTACTTCTACTTCTACTTCTTCTGCTGCAGCCAGACTACTGACTGGGAACGAGCAGAAGCGATCAGATTTTTTCAATATTAAGTTTTTTTCATACAAGAGGCTGTAAACATATTAATTTGAAATGTAAGGTTATACATTTTATCATGGGGTCAATGGAGAGGACTGGCTTGCTTTTGGAGCCAAACTCAAGAGGGCTTTAAAGGAGCGGCAGTTTTTGTCTTCATTTTTCAGCCCGAGCTGTTGCCATGTTGTCTGTACCAAACTTCATGGAAATCAATCAAGTCAAGACATTTCACTTGAAGCCTTAAATGGCAACCTCATATTGATGCTGTTGGAAAAGTTACAGGATAATGATAGTCAGTAAAATCCTCTGGATACCATTAAAAGTCTGCACAAAAGGCACGGTAGCCTTTCTAATTAAAGTTGCCAGTACAAAACAACGGAAAATTGTTACGTCATTGTGTTAGAAGGCGCTCTCAAAAATCTGACATTGCCCCCAACAATAGATCTGACTGTATCACCATTGAAATCACTGCAGCAATCAGTACCTGCTATAATGGCTGTCCACACCCAGAGCCTCTCTAGCGTTGGAGATGTACTGCTCCAGAGACAGAGGACCTCCTCCTCCTCCCTGTGGGCTCCCACCACCATCCTGGAACTCTGTCGCCTCCAGTCCAGCCTCTCCAAGATACACCTCATTAAACTTTACGATACCTGTAGTATCAGAAGAACATGAGTGAGTAATGTACTGTATGTGGTGGTATGTGGGCACAGACTACAGCAGATTTACTCAAGCAACTGGAAAAACTGGTATTTGTGCAGCACTTTAAAGCATTGTATGCAAAATGCTCCAAAGTTAATGGCAGATAAAGGTCTAAAACTCTGATAGAAATCATCATATTTGGTCGAAGTGTTGAATGGAAGTAACTAGTAAATGGGGTAAAAACATTTCAATGGCTTTTGAGGAAAGGCCATTCATCCACAGAGTGATTAAAATCCAATGGTTTACCATACAAATATCATCAGATATGTGCAGATACTGTTGACATTTCACCCTAAAGGCGGCACCAGAGGAAGCATTAAAGTGTTCATCCTCTGAGGAGAACGAGCGTGCAGAGAAAATGTCACCCTGTCTCTTTGAGGACTTTAAGGGCGCTTTTCATTCTGGTTCACAGAGGATGGAATCAGGACAACTTCTGCACTGCATAGACCACTGTGGCTCAGGCGGGTTGTCCACTAATCACAAGGCACTGAACTTGAAGTTTCTCTCGATGGCAGGCAGGCACCTTGTATGGCAGGTCTGTCGCCACTGGTGTGTGGATGTGTGTGTGAATGAGAAACACATGGCAAAGTGCTTTGAGTAGAAAATATAAGTGCAGATCATTCACATCTTAACACTCATCACTGAGGTAGTCAAATCCTGTTTAACAACTTAAAAACATTACTAATATATGACTAATGCTTCATTTTAGTGACATTGAATGTATGATACATTGTGATATCTCATGGGTAGGACGGTGAAATGTATTAATCCTTCCCGGTAGCAGCTGTTTCACTGCTATTCCCATCTGATTGTATAAACTTCTACTTAAAACGTAATAATTTCTCAATAAATAAAACATCACAGAACTGCAGTTAATGGCTTCAATTTAAAAGCATTCTTTTGACAAACAAGTCATGGATGGAATTGCAAATGGCTCCAGCATGCACAGCAGCACAAAGAGTAAAGGATCCTGGACACTGTTTGAAATGTCAATCAGACAACCACAAAGAAACAAAAGAATTACTCAAAACAACAACCAAGAGTCACAAAACAGTGACAAAGAGAGGGAAACAAATATAAAGAGAATCAAAACGAAAAGAAAGAGATGCAAACCAATGAAAAATAGATGCAAAATTAAGACAAACAGACATAAAACAACTGCAGACATCAAAAACACCAGAAAGATATCTAAGCCATTAAAAAAGAGATGTGAAATTTACACAAATAGACATAAAATCACTATAAAGATACACATAAAGATCAGAAAGAGACTGCAATTAACCACAAGAGATGCAAAATGATCACAAATATACATAAAATGACTGAAAAGACAAACAAATGACCAGCAAGAAACAAAAGAAAGAGATACAAAATAAACACAAATATGTGTTAAACAACTGTAAAGAGACACATAGGTGAGATAAAAATACAAACCAGTGGAAAAGAGATGCTAAATAAACACAATTAGATGTAAACCATTGCAAACACACAAAAAGACAGAAGTGCAAAACAAGAAAAGGAGACTAAAAATAATTACAAATACACATAACACTGTTGCAAATACACACAAAAGAACGGAGAGAGATCAGAACTGTCTAAAAGAGATACAAAATCAACACAAAATGGGAAACCACTGTAAACAGCAAAGCCACACAAAAGACAAACAAACATGCAAGACATCAGTGACATTTGTAGTTCAGTGTCTCCTTCAGTCTGGATGTCTTGTTTCTATGTAGAACAGATGGGAGACCTTTTACAGGTCTTTGCCCAGGGGCTGCTGTCTCATAATCCATTCATGAACCAAGTGCACCACATGGACATTAAAGCCCATTTAAACATATAAACACTCATGGAACATTTTCTTTCACCACACACACACACACACACACACACACACACACACACACACACACACACACACACACACACACACACACACACACACAACACACACACACACACACACACACACACACAAAACAACTAAACATTTACTATCATAGCTGAAAAAACTGTTTTCACCCTGAATACTGCCAACAAAATGTTTCATTAAAGACTGTTTTTCTTTGTTTCCCGTGGCATTTTTATAGAAACCTATGCTGTAGGTGTATGGTCGCAACACAGGAAAGGTCTGATATCATGAATAATGCCATTTCTACAGCTTTATTTACAGGACAAATGTGGACAAACTATCTGTCGTGCTTTAGCGCTAGCGTGGCTGTGTACCTGCTCCTGGAGACATCAGCCAGCTGTACAGAAAGCCTCCTGCTAGCGAATAGTAGAGTACCATGGCCCTCTGACCGTTGACCGTCTCCAGGATGTGCTCCACAGTGACCGGGATGTAAGGGTCAGTGCTCGCTGTTTGTTGATTTCCTCTCTGGCGTTCAACCAGAAGGTCAGCAAAGGCACGTGTTCGGCCTCGTTCAGCGATGGCCAGAGCCTCATCATGCCGGCCTGAGAAGGAACAACACAACAAGACATGAAGCTGAAGTGGGGGATTTAAGAGAGCAGACTGTTAAAGAAGCTGTTTAACCCTCTGAACCCTGAAACTTGCCGACATGTTTGAAAAGACATTTTTTCTTTAAAATGAAGTTAAAAAAAAGCTTTCACTTTCGGATGGCCCTTGAATAAACTGTGTGGCATGCAGCTTGCTCAGCAACATCAACCAGATTTATGCTAAAAATCATAATATTTCCTTAAAATAATTTTATACCTCAAGTGTGTTTAAAAGTATTCCATAAGTGAACTGTTTGCATTAAAACCATGTCAAAATATTCTGCACTCCTTTGGCTAAGCTATAGCTAACAGAAATCTGACAAAATTCAGGGACTAGGCTGAACTGCAGGCTGTGCTTACACAGAGCAGAGAGGTGACCGACATGAAGACAAATTTAATGTTGTATATATGGAATTACAATATTTTAGATAAAAAAAAATAATCAAAGAAATAAATAAAAAGATTTTGAGCATTATAACTGTAATTCAGCACAGAGCACATTTGTAGCTTCTCTACTCCAAGTCATGGTTTTGCAAGATTTTATATTGCTGTGAAAAAATGAGCCTAGTGAGGAAAAAAATGTGACAGGAGCAAAAAGCACCCAGAAACTCCTCAGACTTTAGAAAGCGACATGCACAGAAGATATGAGGTGATCATATCGCTAACAGGCACTCAGAGTGACATCAAGAAGAGAAGAACAAAGCAAAGCACAGAAATTTACACTGAAAGGCAACAACACAAAAAGAGGAAAGGCCAGTTAGTTTACCTAGGCTGACAAGGACTCTCTGGAGAGCCTGGTATGAGCTGGTCTGGAGATCAAACAGGGAGAGCTTGTAATCTGTGCTGTGCTGCGTCTCATGACGAATGGCCTCAAATAGCACAGATGCTCTGTACAACTGTAACACACAGCAAACAAACAGGTTCATATTACATGTACAAATATATACATTTACACATTACCCATAGGTCAGTTCCTCACAAGTAAGCCTTCATTCCTGGTAGGGAATCATCAGCATTTGTTGCGCTTCTGCTCTTACTTTAACAGATTATTATAGAGCAGAAAAAGTTGTATTTAATTGTCAGTAGTTCTTTCAAATCTGAACACACATGCAGTTCCAGTGTTAACCACCAGGTGACACTACAAACACACAAGAGGACAATGTAAAGCCTCACTAGGAATTGATCTGAAGCATGGAAGCCATTCAGAAACTCAGTGCTACAATGCAACTAAATACATTTAATCAAGTACTTAATTACATTCTTGAGGTACCTGTTCTTCACTTTTTCAGATTATTTCAAACATTTTACTTCACTACAGTTATTTGACAGCTTTAGTTACTGGCTAGATCACAAATACTTTAAGATTTTTGCAAACAAAATACAGTAAGAACACAATAGTTAACTTACTCAATAGTATATACAAGCGGATTTTATGAGGAGTCCATGAACAGAAAAATTATTGGCAAATTTTTAAATAAATGTTATTTTTCAAGCAAAAATGTTTAACATTTCATGGTCCCTGCTTTTCAAACATGAGAATTTTCTGCTTTTCTTTTTAAACATTCAATAATTTGCTGTTTTTCTTCATCATATTGTAGTTTCAGCTGAATCCAGCACATAGATAAGCACTATGAAAATGCTACTTTGGGCTCAAAGTGGTTGTTCTCAAAATGGGAAATTATTTTATGATTTGACAAAAACAAATAATTCAATTGAGAAAATAATCAGACGATTATTTAAAAAAATAATTAGCTTCACCCAAATTATTTAAAGTGGTAAAATACTGCTTGCATAAGTAATAATTTCATGGTAGAATATTATGACACAGTTACTCACAGTTATTCTCAAGTATTTAGAATTATAATATTAAGCACTATTTATTTGACATAGATACTTTCACAAATGCTGCATTGTCTGTGCAGAGCTCTTATGCAAATAATACGGAACAAGTTTGCCATTTAGAGACTTCTGTAAATGCCCGGATGGACTATTTAATACTGTGATGCTTTTTAATTGATCCAGTTTGTTTTATTTTCCTCTCAGTTTCTGTTGTTGTGGAAACACTGCCTGCAGTTCAGTTGAAAATTGTAATAATTCATGTTTTTTTAACGGGAAATATTAATTGTAAACAGCTTATTTTTCGCAAGAAGGTGAAGAAATAATCTGTAAATGTTAGCTCACAGAAACTGTTTTTGAATAGAAAACTCTTCGAAAATAACTTGAAATGAGTTTAAAATGACAAATTTTGAGTAATTTCTGGATGTGTTAGTGTAGTGTTAATACAGTGTGCTGTTCATACATTTACTTAAGTAAAGGTTCTGGATACTTCCTCTGTCATTATCAGATATAATAGCATGGTTATTGTATATAAATATGGTTGTAAACTACTTCAGAAGAGTCATAAGTGTCTTGGTGGCACCCTCAATAATCTCTTTCTTGCACATTCATTCAATTTTTAAGGACACTGCTCTCAGTGGGTTTACACATACACCATATTCCTTTTAGTTTTTAATGATGGCTTTAACTCTATTTAATGATGTGAAATTTTCTTGTATCCATCACTGACTTATGTTTTTCAACAACCTTTGAAGTGAGTGGCTTTGATTTTTTTATTGTATTTTTTGTCTTTATGGTGCAGCTGTAGCCTGAACTACTGAGTTACCAGCAGATACTTGTCATGAAATGCTTGTTTTAGTCTGAAAGTTAATGAGGATCATTAACATCAGTTAGTGCTACTACAATGTCTCAATAGGATGGCTTGTTTGTCTCAGTATAAGGCAAAATTATATTCACAAAAATGCCAGAGTTGTTTAAATCAATCCACTGGACTTTAAGAAAGTTCCTTGAAGACGTTTCACCTCTCATCCAAGAGTCTTCTTCAGTTCTGGTGGTGGTTGGTGTTGCCTCAGCTTTTAAACCTCTGTGAGGCAACACCAACCACCACCAGAACTGAAGAAGCCTCTTGGATGAGAGGTGAAACGTCTTCAAGGAACTTTCTTAAAGTCCAGTGGATTGATTTAAACTACTGTCTGGATAACCATGACCTGGATGAATGAGAACCTACACAGACAAAAATGCCAGACATGAGTAAACAGAAAGGGTTCAGGCTACATGATGTTTCCACAGCAAAGTCTTAGAGCAAAGACTACAGAATATCCCAGAATGCATACAGCAGGTGATACTACAGTGTTACAGCTGCAGCAGAGGATGACACTGGACAATGACCTGCAGAAGCCTTGTTATATTAACTGTAGATATTTTTTAACTAAATGAACCAGTGCATCATATTTGAACTCATTCATTCAAATGAAACCACTACAAGTCAATAAAGTGTATTTCCCTTTTGAGAAAAAGCAATCATATCCCTTCATAAACTACTGCTTAACCTGACATTTTCTACATCCCCAGGCTGTAACTGCTATGTAACTCTTGGAATCCTCCTTCGATGCTTTTTCGGCTGCAGATACTCTTCTACACAAACACCCCAGCACCCGACATTCACTGATGCCAAACTACTTGTCACAGCTGCTGAAAGCTAACCAGAGCTTATAAGACAAGTGGAGGAGTTGTTTTTGATGAGAGGAAGCGTAATTCTGTAAAGGAGACAGCTGGTGCTGTTCCAAAGATGGGATCCAAACATCCAGAACATTCCAGCATACCTGAAGGAATTTACTGCCAGACAAAAACAAGCTAAATATCTGGCTGAAGCAGAGTTATGACCAGAATCTGATGTTTATCCCATCCAGCCATAAAAATGTTATACCACTGATATCATGCGAAATTTAGGGTGAAAGAAGCATGGGAAAACCAGACTGCATGGACTGCACTTGGGCCAGTTAAGGCTAACAGTAAAATTAATTTAATCACTTTTTCCCTGAAATTTGAAAACAAAACTTTGTTGACCGAAGTAGTCCTGCTGTCTCTGCAGACTTAGACTCCGGTGGAATTTATGTGAATTGTTGATGTTCAGCAACTTTAAATAAAATATTAAAATGTACATATTTAAATATGTATAAATTACTGCAGTGCATATAGGTCTAGACATTAAATGTTTAAACAGCTTGCCATCACATAAATACTCTGATCGAGCATCCATGTGATGCACGACAACAAAATTGATCCACAGAGGCTCCACCCCACAACCCACAGGACCCAGAAGTGTTCCTCACCACAGAGGACCTGTATTCATGGCCCCATGGTTCAGAGCTGTTTTGGCAGCACAAAATGAACCCACATAGTATTAGGTAGTTGGTTTTAATGATGTTGAAGATTAATGTATATCTGTTACACAGCTTCCAAAACTACAACAGCTTCACTGTTTGTGTAGTGTCTGTTAGTCAGAATAACTCCCTGATTCTCTTCACTCTACTTGTTCAGCAGTTTGTGAAGCAAGAGAAAGTTACAGCTGGGGTAGGCAGTACTTTTTTGGGCATCATTGGGCAAAAATTCCACACTGATCTTTCTAGATATTGTAATTCATGTAGTCTGAGAGGAACCTAGACTTCTGCACCCCTACTTGCTTGTAATGAGAGATTTAACTAGTAAGAGGCAGCAGTTGCTTCCAGTTGCTGCCCGCATAAAATTCAAAACTCAGACACTTGCGTACAAAACTACAATGAAAACAGCTCCCTCCGACCTGAACTTTCTCATTCAAGTCAACACTCCCTCCCTCTCACTACGCTCGGCCAACAAAAGGCGCCTGATCCAACCACCACAACAGGGCCGGTCGATAGCTAGACTCTTCTCCTCTGTGGTTCCCCGGTGGTGGAATGAGTTACCAAACTCTGCAGAATTTCTCTCAAGTCTTTAAGAACAGATTAAAAACCCTGCTCTTCACTGAACACCTTTGCAGTTGACAGACTGCAAAAAAAACCCAAGAAAAAATCCTATTACATCTGCACTGCCTGTAGACACCATGGTCCTATTATCACCATGGAATTTGTCTTTTGACTCTTATCCAGGTTTTTTTTTGCTGACTAGATCCTTGCTTGTTTTGTATCTACTCTCAGATGTATGTCGCTTTGGACAAAAGTGTCTGCTAAATGAAACTGTAGAACTGTAGAAGAGATCTTTTTACCAATTGGATGAGAAGAGTTGGAAGACCAGAGAGGGGAGAGATGCAGGCGTTTTTCTGCCTTTTCCAGACTTCTGCCAGTTGCAGCTTTGCCAGAGACCCGCAATGACACTGCCTGCCTCAATCGACCCTCCACCATAGACACTGGCTCGGTTTGTTACATTAACGAACTGCATTTTAAATAGGATTATTATTATCATCTGCACATCTCAGGCTGTTTACACCATACACTGTGTAATTTCACACATTCTCAAGTGGAAAAGTTACACATTCCTGCACACTGTAAATATTTCTACCACTTTTTATTGCTTAAAATTCCTTGTTGTTTACTTGATTTGCAACACCTGCTTTCTTGTGAGATCTTTTATCTTTCTTAGCTTTTATGATAATGCACCCAATCACCACATCCAACTCCTCGTATATGAAAACGGATTCATTAAGAAACTATAGATAGGAAGCTGTGGATGCGCGCGCGCACACAC
This sequence comes from Acanthochromis polyacanthus, assembly GCF_021347895.1. NCBI lineage: Eukaryota > Metazoa > Chordata > Actinopteri > Pomacentridae > Acanthochromis > Acanthochromis polyacanthus. The sequence continues at coordinate 21,720,663 of NC_067130.1, forward strand.
ACACACACACACACACACACACACACACACACACACACACACACACACACACACACACACACACACACACACACACACACACACACACACACACACACACACACACACACACCTGGTGTTGGGCCTCTTCCAGGTTTCCACCAGCCCACAGAGAAAGACCCAGTCGATGGCGTATCTTCGCTTCATCTTCTCTCCGACCTAACTGCTCTGCCAGACGCAGACCTGAGGAGAAACACAGCAGAGGAGATCAGATACTGCTTCCACAGGCTGATCTGAAAGTCATCTCCTTAAAAGTCCTGCCACCTCCACGCTAATGACAACTGTTGCTCACTGAGCCCACGGCGCTCGCATTTGCCATTCTTTCTCTATCATTGCTCCTTTTGTCTTTTCATTCAAATTCAAAGTTCTGGCTTCCTCTCTGTTCCTCGGTTTGTCTCAGATTTGTTTCTTCTCCCCTGCTGCGAAAGTGCAGACAGTTGGGGCAGGCTGTGTTTAGTTCTCATTAGGCTAGATTGAACCAAATCTCATCAAACATCAAGTTTTCATACACGCCTCTTCGCCTGCTTTGTCTCTGTCTGCCACTGTGATGTTGTGTATCTGTGTTTTGTTGGGGAGGTTAATTGGAGACACACATGCACATGCTTCTTCAGCTTTGTCCTCACCTCAACTCCGGGCCCAAATCCTTGCTGCTTGTTGAATTAATGGTCAATTAAAATCTGGAGGAACTGTGAGTTAGTTGACAAACCGTGACTGCGTCTTACAGGCCCAGTGGAGCCTGGAGGAGTTCTTAAATTAACACAACCACTCAGTTTAAATATCCATTACAATTAGGTTGCATTTTAATTGATTTCAGTCTTAAAAATGATTAAAAACAAGGATGCTGTTAAAACTAGAGGAGTGTTTCAAAGAGTCATCTAGTTAAATCAAACAGGATTATTGACAACAAGCTGCCTGAAGAAAACCACACGCTGGGATAAACAGCTGAGAGCTGATCCTCTATTAGCCAGTGCCATGAATACTTTCATGCTTTTTTGGGGTTTCTGAAATGCACCTCACAATGTTCTCAGGCCTAAACAGCTCTGACTTTAAAGAAGATCAAAGTCAGCGCTAAGAGCCAGAGCCTCTCTAAATGGGGCCTCCATGACTGCAGGGGGAAAACTGTGGCTAACTTTCTGCTCGCATTTCATTACAAGTTGGGAGTGTGTTGATACATGTCAAAAACAGACTGCCTTTGAAGACAGTGGAAACGTTCGGTTAAGGACCACTGCAGAAGTGCCTGTTGTTCAATGGCGCATTCAGGTCATTAAGGTCACTTGTGTCCAGTAAGTTGGAAATATCATGTCAAAATTATCAGAAAGTCCTTTTCAGACATGGGATACATAACACTGTGGCTTCACCGACCTGTCAAAGTGATGTCATTCTGACAAAAACATTGCTTGTTTGGTTGATGAATTATAACTTACCTTCCTGCAGGTACATGACAGCCTGAGCATAGTTTTGCAGTGCGTGGTGTATCCTGCCCAGGCTGCTGTAGGCCAGAGTTTTAGCTATCAGATCGTTGGTCTGTGCTGCCACGCTCAGGTGCTGCTCCTGGAAGACCACGGCCCGCTCATAGTTTCCCAGAGCTTCGAATGTCAGACCCAGGTTGCCATAGGCGCGACCCTGGCTCCTCACACAGCCGGTTTGCTCTGCAATATCCAGCGCCCTTTGGTGCCACTGCAGCAGGAGACCTCAGTTACTTAAAGGACTGGTTTGACAATGTATTAAATACTCTGGAAATACAGTTTGAGGAGAAGACTGATATACAAGTTTCACCTCTAATGCTACACTATTGGTCAAATGTTTTAGAACACTACAATTTTTCCAGTTTTAATTATGCATGTTAATGTCTCATTGTACTCTGAAAGAAAAGCATAAAATAAATAAACAAATGAAGTAAAAAAAAAAATCAATTTAGAAACTCAAATGTATTCTAAATTTTTGACTCATCAAAGTAGCCACCTTTGGCAGATATAACAGCTGAACACACTCGTGGCATTCTTTCCACAATGGAAATCAAATATTCTTTACAAAGTTCTTCCCAAGTCTGATGCAGAAGTTCCCATAAATATGTCGCAGTTGTAGGTTGCTTTGATTTCACTCTTCTGAACAGTTCATCCCAAACCAGCTCCATGAGGTTGAAGTCTGGAGACTGTGCTAGCCATTCCATGGTTTCAAGCTTACCACTTGCCATCTTGTTTTCCCTAAGGTAGTTCTGGCATAGCTTTGAGTAATGTTTTGGGTCATTATCTTGCTGTAGGATGAACCCCTGACCAACTAGGAACATACCAGAGAGGTACCTCTCATTCTGTACAAGTCACTGACCCTGGATCCAGAAAAACAGGCCCAGACCATCACGCTTCCTCTTCCATGTTTGACAGCTGATGTCACACACTGAGGAACCATCCTTTCTTCTACTTGACGGCATAAAAAAATCCTGCGTGATGGACCAAAGACTTCAAGTTTTGATTCATCAGTCCATAATAGCTTCCTCCAGTCTTCAGTAGTCCATTGGCAGTATTTTATGGCCCAGGAAAGCCTCTTTTTCTTATTCTGGTGTCTTAGCAATGACTTTCTTGCTGCAACTCCACCTGTCAAACCTGCAACTCCAAGTCTTCTCTTCACAGTTGAAACTGAGATTTCTTAATACGACCACCATTAAGCTGTGCTTAAAGCTGTTGTCCTGTGAGCTATTATGCAAGTGGCTGACTCTCAGAAACCTGTCTTCTGGTTCTGTTTTGTCTTTGGGTCTTTCAGACCTCTTCCTGTCAGAGTTTCCTCCAGTTTCTGAGTGCCTTTTGATGGTTAAGAAAACTGTACTCATTGACACCTTGACCTTCTTTGCAATTTCTCTGTAGGAAATACCTACATTTTTAAGTGTTATGATGGTCTATCTCTTTTCTGTTGTTAATTACCTTTTCCTCTCCATTTTTATAGCAACACACTACTTCTATAGTACAATACTGTTAAAATAATGCTCTCGAGGGTAGGGTGCCCAAGTGTGTTCCAACACTACTTTGATGCAGAGAGAGAGGGTTGTAAGTCATCAAGAAAAGTTGGGACACCTGTAGGATTTGGTAGTACCAACTTTCAAGACTTGATCAACCTCCATTGCTGCAGAACAGCTTTAAGTTGTTGAGCCACTTATTGTTCTCTGATAAAGGCCTTTTTGTATTTTACCATTTCAAGCTATAGCTCGGACTATTTGAATTTCAATGGAAAAGTAGGGCATTCTAAAACTTTTGACCGATAGTGTAAGCAATCAATACATTGTCACAAATTAAACATGTTACCATGGTATGCAAACTAAGCATATCATCTGCTTGTTGTAGGTTGACATGTACTATTTAGTGTACAGACAAGAGAGTGGCATTGTTAATGAGCATATTTCACCCAGTGTCAGACTATTCCTTTTACCCTTGAACCCCAAAACACACCAGCAGATTTGAAAGGCATTTGAAAGGCGTTTTCTTTAAAAAGAAAAATCAGCAACATGACACTTATCAGAACCAGAAACTGTAAAAAAAAAAATTTTTTAATCACTGATGACGTTCTATCAGAAGACTTTCTGAATTCTCTTTACTTCTAGTCATGGTTGTGCTGTTTTTACAGAAGTGCAGGACTTTATACTTCAGTTAAAAATGACCCCACTGCAAGAATGAAAATGTGACAGGAGGAAACAAAACAGAAACTGCTCAGGGTTCTGGGGGTTAAACACTGTACTATGAATCTATACAAACCTGTAAAGCCGTCTCGTTGTCTGCCATCAGCTGATAAATGCCTCCGAGTGTGTCGCTCGCCTCTGCTTCCAGGGATTTATCCTGACAGTTAAAGCAGGATTTACTACATTATCTGTGCATAAGTTGCTTTTTATAAAAATGATAATTCATCACATTCAGCATTTGAAGTAGAGAAATCCGCCCTTGAGACAAGAACGTTGTGCAGGTAAAGCCTCACCCCTGCGGTATGTGCGATGTTGAGCTGGTGCTCCAGGCAGGACAGGGCCTGCTCGTAGTTGCCAAGCTGGCTGTGCAGGGTTCCCAGTTCCCCATAGGCCTGAGCCTTGCCCCCTCCTTCACCACCGAGCTCATGTGCCACCACCAACCGCTTCTCAAAGCACACCAGTGCCTGCTGGAGACTCCCCAAGGACCTGACGAGGGACAAAGGAAAGAAAAACGCAAAGTTTGATTATTTGTTTTTATTGGAGAGGCTCTCATGAACAACATAATAGTTGGACATTTCTTGCATCCTCTCAGAGAAAGAATTCAAGAAGAGGCATCTACAAAGGAGTTCATAGAGATACATCAGTGACTCTTCTCTCATTAATAACTAATTCACACTGCAGAGAGCAGAAACAACAGATGGATAAAAGAAACCCATCATTAAGCCTTGTTCATCTGTCAGTGAACAGAACTGTGGGGATATGCTGTCTGAACAGGAGCTGCACATCATCACTATAGCTGATTGGTACTATTATTACTCCAACTAAATTATGAGTATTCTCATTACCATCATGACTCTAATTAAAAATATGTAAGTACGCAGAATGCTCGAGGCAAGACAAGCTTGTTTATGATTGTTTCAAGGATGCTGTTCTGTAGTAGACAACAAACTAATGGGAAGGACCAGAAGTAGAAACATCAGTTAAGTATTTAAAACAAATGTAAACAGATGTCTGCAGCGCTGAAATCCAGCAGCTACAAGATAGAGTTACTGCAAGATAGTCTTTAAAAATTTTGTTGAGATCATTTTGAAGAAGCCAAACCTATATCATTCTCCAAGCTTTATGTATTCAAGTGTGTAATCCATTTTTCTCCATTCAAAAATGTAAAAAAAAATAACTGGAATACACAATTTTCTACAGCTACAAGTCACAAAAGAAATGCTGAAGGCAATATAACACTTATTAAAATATACTTGTACATCCCTTTGCAATGAGTTAGATGAGAGGGACAATAGCTAAATACAGTCCACATCTGGTTATCTTAGCTTAGCATAAAGGCTAATGTTCATAACTAAGAAAAAATAATGCATAATACCCACTCCCCCCCACCTGTCATACAGTTCCTAAAAAGTCAGGGAGCTTCTACTTTTTCAATAAATGCCGCTTGAGGTGACTCTTCATTTCCCTGAATCTTTAGATCAGTTTCACCTACCTGTGTGCATTGCCAAGTCCTCTGTAGGCTTTCTCTTGGTCTTGGACATGGTTGAGACTCTGAGCCACTGTCAGGTACTTCTCATAGTACTGGATTGCCTCCTCATAGTCTCCCAGAGCGTCATAGCAGTCAGCCAGGTTCCCATAGGCCCTGCCTCTGTCCAGCATACTCTCAGTTCCACTCAGCTGCTGCAGCATGGCCAGCTGCTGCTCAAAATAGCCGATAGCTTCTTCAAACACCCCCATGTTCATTTTAGTGATGCCCATGTTTCCGTGGACCTGGGCCTCCAGGCGGGCGTCCCTGAGCCCCTGTGCCAGGCCCAGCTGGGTCTCGTAACACTGGAAGGTTGTGGCGTAGTCTCCCAGGGCCATGTGCACCGCTGCCAGGTGACCAAGGGTGCGACACTCCCCCTGCTGATCACACAGATCTTTTCTGACGGTCAGCTCCTGGCTGTGGAAGGACAAGGCTGTATCCAGCTGGCGGAGCAGCCTACAGTGGGAGGAAAAGGTGAGGTGAGGAGGAGGGAGGAGAAAAGAATCCCACAGCTGAAAACTGTTTTTTGACATTACACAGGTGACACTGTTTGGATCCCTGAGCAGTGAGGTTTAACCCTCTGAGCTCTAGGAGGCTATCTTCAGGGTAATTTCACTGCCATTACTTTGCTCTCACCTTGTTATTATAAAGATTGGCCATACATGTTGGTGCTGCTTTTTTTCAAAACCCTCTAGTCTGTCCAGATCTTCCATCATTTGTTGTGACAAAATTTGTAGATTTTTTTATATCAGCCTTTCTATCACGGGGGAAAAAAATTGTATAACTCTGTAAGACTTCCATCCATCCATTCTCTGCACACCGCTTTATCCTCACTAGGGTCACGGGCGGTGCTGGAGTCTATCCCAGCTGACTCGGGCGAAGGCCGGGGACACCCTGGACAGGTCGCCAGTCTGTCGCAGGGCTACATATACAGACAAACAATCACACTCACATTCACACCTACGGACAATTTAGAGTTATCAATTAACCTCAGCATATTTTTTGACTGTGGGAGGAAGCCGGAGTGCCCGGAGAAAACCCACACATGCACAGGGAGAACATGCAAACTCCATGCAGAAAGATCCCAGGCCCACCCCGGGATTTGAACCAGGGATCTTCTTGCTGCAAGGCAAAAGTGCTAACAACTATACCACTGTGCAGCCCTCTGTAAGACTTATATATTGAAAAAAAAAAGCTGAATAAATAAATAAATATTTAAATAAATAAATAAAAATACACTAGTCTCAACTGGATGCTTGGTTGTGTAGTATATATATAAAACACAAATATAGAAGCAGAGAGTGAAAAATTTCAAGGGGTCTAAATACTTTCCGTACCCACTGTGTATATATATATATATATATATATATATATATATATATCATCATCATCAAACTTTATTACAGACACAGGGTCCAGACAAATAAAAACAACAAAACAACACAGAAAAAAACACTACAGCAGACAACTGTACCAGTGACGCCACAGTTCAGACTGGTAGCGTGTGGCACTTTTTTGATGTCTGTCAGGCAAATGATTATAGAGTTCTCACAATTGTTGAGCCGACAAATAAATTTGAACATCAGGTTTCTCAACATAGCCTGAAATGTCCTAATTCCAGCACAAACAAACAATGAACTGGCACTCTCCCATCGTGGTCTTTTCAAAAGAGTTCTTAAACAGTCATTGTATGCAACATTGAGTTTACGAATAGTAGCTCGTTTGTAGTTTGACCACAGGTGGGCAGTATACAATGGTGTACAATATGCTTTAAATAGTGTCTTTTTTACAGCATCTGTACAAGCACCAAACCTGCGCAAAAGCATATTGGCCTGAGCACACATCATACGGCATTGCCGAAATACATCATCATCATCATCTGACAAATCATCATTTGTAATATGACCCAAATATTTATATTTACCACAAACCTTCAGAATGACGTTACATAACTTAAACTGAGAGAATGTCAGGTCTTTGTCCTCTCTGGTTCTGCAAATCATTATGACACTCTTACTTGCATTATATTTGATGTCATAATCCAATCCATAAGAGGAACACAGATTTAAAAGCTCCTGGATCCCAACACTACTTGGACTCAAAACAACAAGGTCATCAGCATACATTAGATGGTTTACAAGAGTGGAACCTATCATACAACCAGTCTTACAAGCCTTTAATTGTAGTGACAGTTCGTCCATATACAAATTAAAAAGCACAGGAGAAAGAATTCCACCTTGCCTCACACCATTTGAAACACCAAATGGGGCAGAAATACTGTTGCCCCACCTTACCTGCATCACCTGGTGAGCATACCAGTATGCTAATATTCTTAATATGTATTCTGGGACCCCTCGCTGACGCATTTTGATGAACAACTTTAGATGGTTAACACGGTCAAATGCTTTAGAAGCATCAATAAAGCATATCAAAACAGATGAGTTTTTACTTTTGCACTTTCTTAAAATTTCCTTTAAGGCAAAAATACATAAATCTGTGCCATGTTTTGACTTAAAACCAAATTGATTGTCTGATGATGAGATGATATGCTGAATTCTACTTAACAACACCTTTTCAACTACTTTTGATACAATGCTGGCTAGTGCAATGGGCCTGTAATTATCTAAATTTCCCAATCTACCTGCTTTGTCCTTTATAACAGGGACCAATATGACAGATAAGAGAGCATCTGGCAAAATACCATGGGTCATGCAAGTGGTAAAACAAATAGACAGAAGGGGAGATAGCCTACAGCTGGCATATTTTAGATGCTCTGCATATATACCATCTGCCCCACAGGTCTTCTTATCAGGCAGCTCTTTTATGGCTTCATACACCTCATGTGCAGTGATACTCATACACTCATTCTTGTCAATCGCTTCTACATTGATGTATTCACTGTGAATACAGTTAAAGAGTGTTACATAATGCTGTCTCCAGTGCTCTGCTATGTTATCTGACCCAGAAATGCCATCCACCGTACATGTCAGTGGAGTCTTGTTACTGTTAAGAATCCGCACCTCTTTCCAGAAATCCATAACATTGTTTGTTAAGAGCTTTCCTGCCATGGAATCTGATCTCATGCTATGCTCATTTTTTGTGATGAATCTAATGGCATATTTGTATCTTGCATTTGTGAGTTTCTTATTTTCATAAACGGGTCCCTGCCTAGGTCTTCCAGCCAGAGCCCACTCTCTTGTTGCCTCACGAGCCATTTCATAGTAGCCAGCAACAAACCTATTCCAACCTGGACGCTTTGTATAATTCTTATTTTGTAGTTTACAATGTTTTGCACTACTTTTATCAAGTGCACATATTATATCATTATAAAATGTACAAATATTACTTATGTGGCGCTCATCTGCGCAATTTGGATCAGTACATCTTATTGCGTCATAAGGTCGATTAACTTTGCAAAATAGAGTATCAGTGTGGAAAAAATAGGACATTAGATCATCCTTAGTGAAGGCAGACCAATCCAGCTTTCCACAGAACACATCATTGCTGGTTACAGACAATGCAGGCAATATATCATAATAAAACCAAAACAACCTGATGTCATATTTTTTCATTACAGGGATAATGAAATACTGTTTTGACATGTATCTCAGTATTTAATGCTGGCAGTAGATATATATATATATATATATATTCATAATTGTGCAGAGTAGAGTGTCTGGAATATGGTAATATCAGACCCATGGTGGTAAGACACTGTATGACTTGGGAAATAATGTCGTCATTATATTCACTCAAGTGCTCACCTACAGCAGCCAACTGGCAGAGATAAAGCCAAGAACAAGTTCTGTTTAAACTGACTTACGCTATACTCCGCTGAAATAAATAAAAAAAATGCAGTTCAAATGGGAAGAATGGATGTGAATTTGGTGCATCTGTTCATTTCTAAGGGTTGAAAGAAACAACAATTGCCGCAGGTGCCCTGAAATGGAGATCTTTGAAATTATCACTTAAAAAAGATAATTCCCAAAAACATTCCAGCATTGTCAACTGTGCACAAAGTGTGCACAATTTTTAGAGAGGAATGAGAAAACTGGCTGTTAACGGATCACTCATGACACTCAACTTAAATGAGCCCACACTGGACTCAGCTTGGTTGTGTAGTATTGGCTATTTGTGGATGACACAGTGGTTTACCACTTTATTACCTGTGAACTGATCCAAGAGCTGAGTAGGCATCAGCTTCCATCTTCTGATCGCTGACTTTCTGTGCAAGAGTTAGCTGCTGCTGGTAGAACTTCACAGCTCCTGGAAGATCTCCACGACACACACACACATCACCGAGGTTTCCGAAAGCCCTGAAAACTGCCTGATTACAAATACAACCACACAAACAATGATTAGCAACAGCTTCCTACATTATAGACATGATTTTACAGTTTGGAGTGAACGCAGCATTGACCTGTGTGTTATCCAAGGTCTGTGCTAGAGAGAGAAGGTATCTCTGACACTCCTCTGCCTTGCTGTTCTCCCCCAGTGCTTTGTGGGCCAGACCAAGGTTACAGTAGGCTTTTGCCTGTGCTAGTTTGTCTTGGAGGTCCTTCGCCAAGGCCAGATCCTGCTCATAATACCTAGAAAATGGATAAAAATGCAAATCATGCCTTTGATATTTCCACTTTATATCAGTATGATGAAAGTTTGATTAAATGAACATGCAAATTTGTGTGCAAATGCATTTTCGTGTATAAAGCACAGTAAATGTATGAGTCATGCCCCGTTTTCCTTTTCTCCTGCACCATTAAGGTTAGAAAAATCACTCTGGTTGGCTGCATAGCACATGACACAGTGGCGTTTGAGAGTTTTTAACAAGGAAAACTAGACAATTGTTCATCCTATTAAGCTGAATTCTGAGAGAATAATCTTCTCTCTGACCTGACAGCGTCTCTGTACTGTCCGAGGCAGTAGTGAGCATAGCCGAGGTTGTGGCAAACTTTGCCTTCTCCCTCCAAGTCCTGCAGACCTGGAGCCAAAGTCAGGTACTGCTGGTAGTAAGGCAATGCCTGAGCATATTCTCCCCTCCAGCTGTGGAAATTACCCAAGTTTGCTGAAAAGGGAAGATGAGAAGATCAGATTATAAGGTTTTCATGTTTCATTCAGTAAAAAGTGCATCTGTCACTGTTGTCTGGCTTGCCTAGGGCTCTTGCTTCACTCTGAGTGTCCTGCAGCTCCCGGGCAATGGTCAGATGGTGAAGGTAGTGCTGGAGAGCCCGATCATGAGCACCCAGAGCCTGGTAGGCCACAGCCAGGTTCCCATGTGTGGAGGCCTGTGATGGACGATCATTCACCTGAAACACAAGCACACTTTTAGTTGTGTTTCACCACATGAGTGTTGAGATGTTGCCTGTGAAGTGTCAGGGCTTCACCTCCAGAGAGATCTGCAGTTCTTGCCGGTGATATCTAACTGCTTGGTCATAGACGCCCAGTGCATGATAGGCATTTCCCATGTTACCGTAGGCTCGTCCCTGGGCAGCATAGTCACCGAGGTCCTGGGCAAAGGACAGGTGGGCTTTGTGGAGCTTCAGGGCTTTTTCATACTCACCCTTCATCTGGTGTATGATGCCTGAGAAAAGAGGTGACACAAGGACAGAGATAAATTGTTTGTTAAACTAACCAAGATATTAAGATGCTGGTAAGCAACAAGTCCAGTTGCAATCTCAAAAGCAATCCAATTGAAGTGTAAAGTCCATTTCCCCATCCCTCTCCCCCTCTACCTCTCAACCCCTACCCCTCTACCTCTCTACCTCTTCTGTCCCTGTCAACCCGCCATCCAGCAGGCAGATGGGTTCCTCCACATTAAAGAGCCGGGTTCTGCTCAAGGTTTCTTCTTGTTAAAAGGGAACTTTTTCTTGCCACTGTCACCTTATGGCTTGCTATGGGGGTTCAGGCACATGGGTTCTGCAAAGCGTCTTGAGACAATTTGACCTGTTATTGATGCTATATAAATAAAATTGAATTGAACTGAACCTTTAAATCTTGTTGCAGAGCACAATTCAAATCATGTAAAAACCTGAGTCACTTGAAACTAAAGATGCACGATGTTGGATTTATATCCAAAAGACTGATCATTTTTACTTTGGAACGAGTGAAAGTTCATTTGAACCATGTATCCTTATAAGACCTGAGCTTTGGTTGGGCTTGCATTTTTAGATTTCTTCTAGATTTGTGGGATAAAGAGTAACCAATAAATGTACTAACTGGGTAATATCTAATATCTGATTATTATATATATTATATTTTATCATATTTATGTTGTTTTTATTATTGCTATTTAAGGAATGCATGACAATTTATGTACCTCTTGTCCATCATTTTGTCTGTCTGTCTGTTTGTCTGTCTGCAACATTATTCAAAAACGGATTTGGATGAAAATTTCAGAGAAGGTCAGAAATGACAGAAGGACCAAGTGATTAGATTTTGGCAGTGATGCAGCTTATAGTCTAGACCCACTGATTTGTTAAAGATTTCTGTATCATTGTGAGATAGCGGCATGGCATCACTTAAACTATGACACCAAGTGAACACTACGTCAACTACCTACTGACGATCACAGGATTGCGATTCTACTACAAATCAACCGCTGCAGACTTATCTCTGAGTGCTTTTCTTGTTACTTTTGTTGTTGTTGTAGTTATTATTATGAATAATACGGTTTTTATTGAAAGGAAAAAAGCTGTCCACATACGTGGATGCCAGGTCTTAGGTAAGGATAACATGGATGTTTGTCTGTCAACAAAATGAGGCAGGTCAAATCAAGTGTCTAGTTGTAACAAATTCAAGTCAATTTAAGTTGTTAAATCCAATTGATACAAAAATTATCAACAAATGCTTTTAAGTCATGTGAGGTGGGCTAAATTAGATCCTAGTCTCTGGTGTACATCTTTGTTGATCAGTGTACCCAGTAGTGATTTGATCAACTGTGAACATGAAACATTGAACATGGTAAATTCACAAAATGACAGAGAGGAGATATAAATATTCTACATGTGTGTGCATGTGAATATAAATGGCTTTCAGAGCTGTAAAACGGCTGTGAGTACAGAGCAGTACATAATTTAAAAGCAACAGTGAGAAGATCCAACGAATCTAATAATATCTGCTGCCGTGGCTCTTCAAACTTTACTGCTGCATATATGCAGAGACGTGTCTATCCGGGGAAAACCAACTGGAGAAGCTGGTTCCCAGTGGCCGGTTCAACTTATTTTGTGATGATGTGTTTTATCCACTGTCAACAACCTAGTTTACAGAGCCACGGCAGACCAAAGCTGAAGGAGAGAATTCAAGTCAAGGATGGAGCTCGGGAAACAAGAGGAAGGCACATATTTACATACTAGATATTGACAGGAATACATTTACTTTTTATTTGGCTAAATTTCAACTGACAGCTACACACTTGATGTATTTGCTATTTAACACTTTATAGAACAGAATAGAATCACTTTATTCATCCCCGAAGGGAAATTCAGTACAGCACAAATTACTGCACAAATGTCAGACTTAGCAGGTAATTTCTGTATAATCTTAAGTTCATTAAGTCACATTTAGAAAGAAATCTGCCAGAATTTTACTTTTTTTAGAGAGAGAGAGAAGAAACTCATTTAAAACTGGACATACTAGGTTTTTCCCTTAACCCGTTGATCCGCCACATGGGTCAAAAGTGACCCAAAGCCAACGGAAAATGACCCACACTGCAGATATGTGTCTTGAACGTGCAGAAAGATTTGAATAGGAGATATTAAAATCCAGGGATAAATAAATTAAATAACGCTCTGAACCCTAATACCCACTGATTGGATGGAAACACAAGATATTTTTGTAAAATTGTAAAAATTACATTGTTTTTCAGTCACAAACTATTTCAAATTCCCGCAGTCCTTGATCTACTCAGTACTTTTCAGAAAGCTGCAGATTGAAATGAATAATTTTTTAAATGACGTGAAAAGGCTTACTGATGGAAACAAACGATACAATCACATTTGCGTGTGTTGAGTCAGTAGGGGCAATTTTAAATTAGAAAAGCTGATCTACAGGAGAATAATTATTTCAAAGAAACACAGAATGCCTTGGAGCCTTACTGCATCGCATGCCATTATATTTTCAATTAACCCCTGAATTTTGTGCTTTCCTTTAGACAAATAAACACATTTCCACGATAAGATTAAGACCAAAACGATACACAAAAATTCATCACAGGGCAAAAACTAAGAGCTTAACACTCCAATTTTCCCCAAATCTCTTGTTTAACGTCATTTCATGGCTTTCCAAATGTGTTAAATATTTTTTTCATTTATCACAAAAATTAGTGCATTAATTTTGACTGCGCTCTAAATTATTGAACACATATATCACACCAGCCGCCCCAACTCTAGCAATATCGTAATTTCTGGGGGCCACATTCACAGTCAGGTGTCATGTTAAAAGAGCTTAAAAATGTACCAGTATGCACGGTTGTCACCCTATCTACTGCACTGCAGGTGGGACCTCAATATCTAATAAATAATCACCGTTGTAAGATGCAGATCTACACACTCATAAACATAAATGTTCACCATTCAGCTGCACAGGAATGGGTTATGGTTAGTTACACCTCTGGAAAGGCCAATAAATGCACAGTTTTTGTTTATCTGTACATCAGTAACATTTGAAACCACTGACTTGAAGATTTACATGGTGGGTATTTTTAGCTTATTTTTTAGCAGCACTTTGCACTAAAGAATCTCAGCAACACACAAACACAACACTTTTTATCTCCCCTCCTGCTGTTAGTGAGGTTTTTTATTGTCTTAACCCTGAGTTACAACTGGGTTATTTCCCTGAAGCTAGGGTCTAATTCAATGTAAACATACGTAGATTAACAGGATTTGATTTTACAGGAATTGTTTTCATAGTACTGCTGTGAATATACACATTTTCGGTCTGATTTCTTTTCATGGAAAGGTCTTTGGGGGGTGAACTAAACACTGCACAGTGATCTTGAGAAAAAAAGTCCTTTTGCTATAGTTTCTGTACAATTTTCAGGACAATAAAGCTAGAGTAGGCAATGCGCTCCAGAAGAACCTGCTGTATTTCTTAAAAAGTGTCTTTTCATTTTGACAGCAAACAATAAATCAAATGCTCCAATTACAAAAAGAAAACAATCTGCCCTGTATAGCAGTCGCAGGTCTGGAGGAAGCTGTCCAATCAATGCATTTGTTCTGCTTGAGATGACTGGACTGCCTGCTTTCCTGTCTAACTGTGCTTCCCTGCACACTTGGCCTGAGCAGATTTAACAGTTCCACATAAACGAACAGCATCCTCCACTACTACACCAACCAGATGATGGCATCCATTTATCTATTTGTGCGTGTTTTAGTGCTCTTTGTGATCCTCATGACAAAACATAGACACTGTTGGTAAAAATGACCGGATCCTTGCAAAAGACAGGTGTTGTGCTTTAATGTAAGAGTTAGCTCCCACTAGCTTTGTTAAAATTGTACATACATTTAGGATTTGTTAGTTTTTTGTTGTAAGTTATTTATTGTGCGCCACTCCAGTGACCCCACACTCACCTTTTACATACACTGAGAGATCTGAATTTGTCAGACAGATATTCTAAAACCGTCCATAAGAAACATTGTCTTGATTTTGGTCCTGCTTCAGTAAAATCTGTCCTTTGTTAAGTCATATTGCTGACTGCTCTGAGAAACGTTGAGATGAGAGAACACACAGTGAATAAAATATATGATATTTAACAATGAGGACACAGTGGAGGACAGATGAGAGCGGGGTGAGAGAGGGGAAGCAGGGATATGGGGGGTGTCGAGACACCAGATGGAAGAGGTTACGTGTGGTTTCCATGTCAGACTGTGGTCTGATTCACTGAGTGTAAACTGTGGCTGATTCTTCCAAAATCTCTGGCACAGGTCCAGCTCTGTCTGCACGTTTCTGAGTGTCAACAAATCCCAGAAAAAGGTTAAAACCAACTACGAATTTATTCTACTTACCACCAGTGTATCTAATGTGTCGCTGCACACCAGTGAGCTGAACAAATGAACCGGGCTAAACAGTCCTTCCATACCATCAACAGACACTGTCGTCTATTGTTGATATTGTCTTTCAGATGTTGAGGTAAACAGAGCACTAAACGTGTGTTCATCGGTGCACCCACTATGCCCTCTTTATTAAAAACAACAGTACCGAGATGCATTATGAAATAAAATTATTATTGAAAAATTAATTTAGTCTATTGAAATCTGATTGTTTTTTTTTTAGACAAACTGACTGTCTTAGTGACACTAACAAAAATGCAGACTAATATCAGCCACATGGATGCATAAACCTGACTAAATGGTTGAGAGGAGAACGGAGTTTGAGACAGTCTGTATTATACTAGGCTGCTGGCCACTGCAGGAACTCAGTGCAGGCTAAAATTTACATGGACTGCCCTGCACTGGGCTCTTTCACCGTTTCTCTTTCCATTGTGGTGTTCCAAGAATGCAGCAACAACAAGTGCTAGCTACTGGACATAACTTCAATTCTATGATCACAGAGACGACACAGCAGTGTGTTCAGGTGTGTTATGCTAGTCAGTATGGTGAATTACATGTTGTTGATGGAGATGTTACAAAAGATAAGACTGCTACTGGATGGCGACTCTGACAAAACAGGAGTCAGCTCCAAACGGTGCGTTGCTGTGCGGGAAAATCGCATCTCGTGGACACGCGGCTTTAGTGTTGGTGTTGGTTGCCAGCAAAAGCTGTGTGCCCCTTATTCCATTGGTAGACGAACACGACTGGCAATGTAGTTCTATTTTTTTTTCTTGAGCCAAACACCGGCACCATACACCGGAATTCCAGCATGGTGCTGGAATATTTTAAGCCATGAATTTCTCTATTTAGATTAATAAGGCTAGCTGGTGGGTGCTCAGTGCACTGCTGAACATTTACTGTTAGTTAAAACTTGCTGATTTTTTCACTATGACCAACTGATTTTAAAAAAATGTTAGTACAATGTCAGTCCACCAAGATTTGTTTTTGATTCATTGCAACCTTACACTGTAAATAATGCATTTTTTGACAATTTTTAACTATAATTTTTAAAAATTATAAATTCACCTGTGTTGTTTACAGTTACCATTTACAAATAGTAAGTTGTAGAATTACACGAATAAAGCCTTTACCTAAATGTTAACCTTAAAAAAAATATACCAAAACTGAAAAAAGACAAGAAAAGCACTCAGAGACTGTTCAGTCTCCCATATTTCACTGTCAGAAATGCATCTTTTTTTTTCTTTTTTAAGAAATGCAGCATTTGTTTGTTAGTTTTAATGATCAGAAATCACAGCAACATAGAATGTGGCCATTTAATATAGATGTACCCACAAACAAAATGACCTTTCGCTGAGCACAGGCATGTGTTATGCATGTATACTTTATGTACAGATACCGAATCGTGTGACGGAGAATTGATGGCACTCTGAAACACCCCCACAATTTAATCAATTGTTCCTTGTATCATTTCCGATAAATAAAGCCTGATAAGTCCACAGCAATCAATTTCTAGTAGGATCACAATCATGTGATCATCAGTAGGCAGCTGACGTAGTGTTCACTTGTTGTCATAGTTACAGTGATGCCATGCTGTGCATCTCGCAATGATACAGAAATATTTAACAAATTTATGCATCCAGGCCATAAGCTGTATCGCTGCCAAAATGTAATTTGTCATTTCTGACCTTCCCTGAAAATGTTAACAAAATCTGTTAGTCAGTTTTTGAGTAATGTTACTAACAGACAAACAGACAAACCAACGCCAATCATCACATAACTCTGTTGTGTTCTTTAGCCGACTAATAATTGCTACTATTTGGAAGACAAATTATGTGCATTTGCGATTGAAAAATTATAGATATTGCTGTTTTTTCACCATTTTTACAGTGTGTGAACGTTGCAGAATTCTATTGTTTTTTTAAACAGTTTTTCTACCTTCTTTTGATATTTTTTATCGGAATTAGTTTTGCAGTGGAGAATAAACTCGATCCAAACCACCAGCCTTTAAACAAGTCTATGAAAAGAACTGCACTACTCCCCCATATGTTTTTGTTGAATTTAAGTCCTCAAAAAATAAGCCCTTACACAGGATACAATACAAACGCTATCATGATATAGATTACATTTTTCCACCACACAGCATCACTGGCTATGATATCTCATCAAGATTCAGAGAGGTAACCAATGCTGACTCAGTTTACACCACGAGAAAACACAAAGCACATCACACTAAAGACTGAGGAACAAAGTGGAAAAAAACAAAGGAGAGTAAAATTTAATTTAAAACAATTAAAACCAAAAAAATGAAAAAGAATGATAAAGTTGAGTGCACAAAATAACGAGGAATTCAAATGAAGTTTGCATCTTTAATTGGCATATTATTGCCCCGTGTGTAACTGCACGAAAGAGCCATTCACACTGTGTGAAACTGACTAACAACCTGAAAGACTTGAAATATGCATGAGGTGATTACATTATCCCAACAGACACATGAAACATGCACATGAGCACACATTAAATGGCTGGGCTGAGGGTCCTCCATCAAGGAAATCTGAGCATCAAGTCCTTCAATTCCTGCATTCTAGTGAATTCTTATGCACCAATTTGTTCCTTTTCTGCATCAGATTATGGTGGAAATGTGTACAAAGAAAAAAAAAAGCAGGATCCAGATGACAATTCAAAATATAGTGGAACAAATATGGAACTGGCTTGGTGGTTAGCACTGTTGCCTTGCAGCTAGAATATTCCCAGTTTGCATCCTGGCCTTCCTAGGATCTTTCTGCATGGAGTTTACTGTATATATTCTCCCTGTGCATGCGTGGATTTTCTCCAGGTATTCTGGCTTCCTCCCACTAATTTTTATTTATTTATTTATTTATTTATTTATTTATTTTTTACAACAGATTTAGTGGCTGTACGAGCTCATTTCTAATTATATCTCTGGGAGTAAAAAGACCAAGTGCTGAACAAAAAAACTCACATCTTATAGAGACTGTGACTGAGTCATTACACTGTGAAGGTATAACACAGAGTGGTACATTTAGAGAAATAATTTAAACAGGAGGGGACCCACATAAGCCCCTTCTGCAACAATAAGTATGAAACAGGGTTAGATGAGGAAGAGGAGGAGGCTGCTGATAAGGAAAGGGAGACCTCGTTCGTCAGGGTCTCGGGCTAAGAGGATTACAGCAAAGCCTGCAGAGTTGGCTGGAATAGCTGGTTACAGTTACACACCTCCTCCTAAACTCTGAAACACACGTGTCAACACACACACACACACATACAGAGTATAAGGTGTGCAGGTGCGGAGGTCTGTGGATATTCTGCAGGACGGTGGGATTCCCCGGCATGGACGGGACACAGTGTGAGCTCGGGGGATTAGAGGTGTGGAAAATTAGCAGAGATCTGATGACAGGGTTTTCAGCTGAGACAGCATGCAGAGATTAGAGGAGGAGAGTGGTGGTCTACGGTTACTTTTCTCCACGGTGCATTGGAAAATGCTCACTCATCAATGAAGGAAACTGGGTGTGGCCAACTTGTGTCTTTCTGACTGGAAAGCTCCTTTTCAGACAGTTGGCAAAACTTTGGGTGTCCTCTTCTCATTCTTTTTTCAAAAATACAATGCTGATTGTATAGCAGGGTGAAGGGTCAGAACAGGCCAGCTACATACACTACTGTTCAAAAGTTTGGGGTTACCCAGGCAATTTCATGTTTTCAATGAAAACTCACACTCGTATTCATGTGCTAACATACTGGCACAAGGATTTTCTAATCATCAATGAACCTTTCAACACCACTAGCTAACGCAACGTACCTTTAGAACACAGGAGTGATGGTTGCTGGAAATGTTCCTCTGTACCTCGATGTAGATATTCCAATAAAAATCAACAGTTTCCAGCTAGAATAGTCATTTACCACATTGACCATGTCTAGACTGTATTTCTGATTCATTTAATGCTATCGTCATTGAAAAAAACTGCTTTTCTTTCAAAAAATAAGGACATTTCTATGTGACCCCAAACTTTTGAATGGTAATATAAGTAGTGGGACATCGAAACCACAGCACTGGTTCTCTGCATATATTCAACGCAGAGTTTATCTGAAACTAAAATGAGGCTTCAGGTTCTCTTTCTGTGTTTGTCCTGCTGTATCACATCAGCTTCGGCAGCACACATCATCACATTTACAAGATAAAAAAAAGAGATTGTTCTACACACATCTCCCTGAGGGAAATTGAAAAATTTTGCAAAATTCTATACTGACGCTGTTGTCTATGTTTGGGTCCTGTTAAGCTTGTGAATCATCTTTTTCCTCTTCTGAAAGACATGAAACACAGTGATTTACTCACTGAATGTGAAGTGAATGTTTTTTCCAATTAACAATAATGGAACAGAAGTCAGATTTTGAAAAGATTATTTGAAAACAAGGAAAACCAGAAGTCCCAAAGCATCTGAATGAAGGTAAGAAGAATGCCCATGAAGCTGGTGGTGTGCTGCCATTTTAAGAAAAGAGGTAATTAGGATTTAAATGGTGCCATCACAAATCACAGAGGAGCTCTGCTGGGCAGCAAGACAATGGCTTGGTTCAGATTGTTTGGATTTAGAGATTACATCGTAGTTGACTGTTGGATTTAGGCTGATATACTTACTCTGGTTTCTATAGAGGGGAGGATGAAACAAAAGGAGGGAAGAAAAAAGGGAAGAGAAGAGGAAACAAACAGGGGAAGAAGATGAGAGAAAAGGGGTAACAAGGTAGGAGTTGACAGCTAAAAGAAAGGAATAAATGAAAGGTGAAGAGGATAAGAATAAACAAGGGAGGAGAAAGGAGAGAAAAGAAGACAAAGAGGAAGCAAACGAAGAGAGAAGGAAAGAAGACATGAGAGATGAGAGGAGAGGACGAACCAAGTGAGAGGATAGACGAGAGGAAAGGACACAAGAGGACGAGGGGGAACGAAGGAAAATAAGGTAGGAAGTGGAGGAGAAGAGGAATAAAGACAAAACAAAGAGAAAAGAAAGGAGAGGTGGAAACAGAGTAGAGAAAGAGACAGAAGAAGAAAAGGAGAGGAGGAGAAAGACAAGGAAGGGGAAAACAAGGGTGGAGATGAGAAATGGAAACAGAAGCAAAGGAAAGATACAGAAGATAAGGCGATCAAGGGGGGAAGGAGTGGAGAGGAGGAAACAAGACGAGATCAAATTATTAAGAGACTAGAGAAGAGGAAACACCTGAAAAGAGTAAAGGAAAGAAAAGGGGTGAAGGGACAGGAAGAGAGACATAAACAAGTGAGAGGAGTAGAAGAAGAAAAAAGGCAAAAAGTGAAAAGAGAAGGAAAGGGGTCTAGAGAAGGGGAGAGTAGAAAACGAGTGAAAGAAAGTGATGAGGAGAAAACAAAGGGAGGAAAATGGGTGAATGGGTAATAATGAAAGAATGGAGAGTATGAGGAAACAAAGGAGGACAGGAGGAGAAGAAACAAAGAAAAAGGAGGAGGAGAAGGGAAAAAGAAAACAGGAGGGATCAAGGAAGACAAGGACAGGAGGATACGAAGAACAGAAGGAGATGAGAAGAAGAAACAAAGCAACAGGAAATAGGAAGAAAGGAAGAAGATCAGAAAGGAAGAGACTTGAGAAGAGGAAAGTAGAGGAGGAAGAGAGTGAAAGAAGAAGAGGAAGGGAGAGGAGATGAGGAAAAGACAAAAAATGACATGAAGAATCAAAGAAAAGGGGATGAGAATGAAACAAAGGCAGAGAGGAAATAAGACAAAAGGAGGAAACAAGCAAGAGAAAGAGAGAAGGAAAGAATAAGAGACTAGAGAGGGAAACAAAGGAGGAAAGGAGAGGAAGGGAAAATATGCAGAAAATGGATGAAGAGAGAAGCAGAAGAAAGAGGAGAATGAAGGGAAGTCAAGTCAGCATTCAGAGTGAAAGGGGCGTAATCATCCATAAATGATGATGTGAATCATTGATCTGAACCACAGACTGAAGCTCGTCTGTCAGGAGAGCGTCAGCCACTTCAGCAATCGCCTATTAGTCACACATCAAAGCATACACTGAACCACCGCTGTCCCACTGATTTCCTTTTACTCACTTCAGACGGTTAATATGCCACTTCTCTGTGGGTGAACACAAACGTGGCTCTACAGTGACATTTGCTGAGAAGGTGAGTGAAAACAGCACAAAAACAAGGATGCTACAAACTGTCAGCATTTCACATCTGTACCAAAATGAACTCTCAGTGCCTGGAATGGGTTTTGTACCAGGATTTAATGGAGGAAATTTTTGAACTACCATTCTAAAACACCAACAAGGGTTCTGATCAGTCTTAAATTTATGCAGCAGTATAATACCAGAAGCAAAACAAGTGCAGTCTTTTATTAAGCGACCACTGTTTCGACCCTGGTGACGTATACCGAGATGTGACACAACACAGTTTTGCCACGGACCAAAAGCTGGAGCAGCTTGCCTTTTTCCCCAGAAGTTCTCCGGATAGAGGTCCTGAACCCTCAGAGAAGCCTCCAGGTAGAGAATTTTGACGCCGCCCCCAGATAGGGGACGTGGATACCCAACTGCTCAGGTCGACTCGAGCCCCAATACCCGAAGAGGACCCGCGGGTTCAAAGCTCCCAGGCCTATAACAAGTTTGCACCATACAGCATTTCAACATCACTTGATTGTTTCTTAAATAATTGTATATTATAATTCTTGTGTTCCTACAATACTTTGTTGTGTGTTGCCATCTCTGCAAGTACGCTGCTTTAAGTAAGTATTCTAGTGAAAAAAAAAGATATTTTGTAGACATGTTCTGATGCAGTTTCAAAGATCAAAGTCACTCTTTGACTTTGAGCATTTTTAACTGACTGGTACTGACACAAACCTAAACCAGAAACTTTGTTTACTGTCATACAGGTGTCATCTGTTCTGGAGGTCACTGAGCATCACAGAAGTCTTTGTCATGTTGGCTTATTGCTAGCTAAGCCTCTCTGATGCTTTCTGCTTGCCAACATGGAACTGCCCGTGGTCCAAGGGTCACTGGGGAGCTAGTCATTACCAAGTAACTAATTCATTACTACCAGATTGATTCTAATAACTGTACTTTAAGTGTATATTGAGGTAAATGGTATCAGACTAGGACACATACGTGGGTCAGATCAGGAGCAAATAAACTTGACATCCCGATCTATTTCTGTTAGGCACTAAGCATGTGTTTTATCCATTTATTGCTTGATTCCAAACAACCTCCTCTACATAGTTAAGATATGTTGACTTTATGATGAGATACAATAAACTGTACATAAAACCAGTGGGTGACATGGACTACAGCTACGAAACCTCGAGCCTGGAATTCAGTCATCATCATCTTGGCCTTTCTAAACCAGATATAACAAGTGAGGGATGGACCTCACTGAGGACCTAACGACACAACGCATGTTGATATAGAAGCAATCACACGTTAGCCCTGCCCTGAAGCACATTCTGTTTTATCATATATTTTCATTAAAACAGGAGCATAAGTTTCAATATTACCATCATGCTGTTGTGAGACTTTAATCTAGTGATAGACACCAGAAATTCATTACGAAAAGGTTCACCGAGGTAACTGATCACATGAGAAGTGGATCATTTTCTCACAGACTTATGTACAATTAGACTTCCTATTTCCAGCCTGAAGAGTCACCTCCTGCTGGCTCTTAGAATTAATGCAGGTTGAAGGCTTCATTTTTTATCCGCAGAAGCGACATTCATCTTTTATGTACACTGTATGCAAAATACATATAAAATATATTCATTTAAAAGAAATGTAAAAGAATAAACAAGAAAAGCACCCAGACTGTTGTACTGTCATATGATTTCCGATGGACAAAAATTTGTAGTAAGATAGCAATCATGTGATAGATACAGTGATGCCGTGCTGCTATCCCGAATGCTATGGAAAGCCTGAAAAAATCTGTGGATACAGACTGTTCAATGTCAATCGTCATGCCAAGGAACATGATGGAGTTATGTGATGATCTGCATACGTTTGTCTGTCTGTTCGTAACACTACTCAAAAACAGATCAACAGATTTGGATGAAATTTTCAGGGAAGGTCAGAAATGACACAAGGACCACTTGATTAGATTTTGGCAGTGATGTGGCTTATAGTCTGGATCCACGGATTTCTGTATCACTCATAACAGCACAGAGTCACTGTAACTATGACAACAAGCGAACACTGTGTCAGCTGCCTGCTGATGATGACATGATCCTACTAAAAATCGACCGCTGTGAACTTATTGGTACTTATCCGTCAGAAACAAAACATGGAATGAGAAGTCCTGGCAGAGTACTGCACTGTCTGACTGCTTTTCTAGAATTATCTTTTTTTACAAGGTTTTTTTTTAAATAGCCTTTTGCTGGCTTTATTAGACAGATTTGTTTAGAGGCAGACAGGGAAGTAAAGAGAAGAATGGAGGAAAGACCTGCAGCACAGAGCTGTGAGCTGGAATCGAACCTATGCCGCTGTATCAGGGACTATAGCCCTGTTAATGGGTCGCCTCCTAGAACCATCTTTCATGTACGAAAGATACGTAATAAGACATATTAGTGCAATAAAAATGTAACTGAATAAATCACTTGATTCGTGATGCGACTGGGGGACTGTAGGTCTTCGGCAGCAGGGGAATGTACTTTCTCTGGTCCTGTTCACCCTGTACACATCAGACTTTAAAAACAACTCAGAGTCCTGCTATGTGCAAAAGTTTTTGGACGACACTCCTATTGTGGGCTGTATAAGGAGTGGACAGGAGGAGGAGAACAAGAAATTGATCCAGGACTCTGCCACATGGTGTGACTCCAACCATCTGCACCTCATGCACCACCAAAACCAAGGAGATGGTGGTGGACTTTAGGAGGCCCAGGCCACACCCGGAGCCTGTAACAATCCCTGGGGACTGTGTAGAGCTTGTCAGACCTACAAATACCTGGGAGTGCAGTTGGATAATAAACTGGACTGGACTATGAACACAGATGCTCTGTGCAGGAGAGGACAGAGTTGGCTGTGCTCTCCAGAAGACTGGCATCCTTCAACATCTGCAAAAAGCTGCTGCAGATGTTCTACCAGAATGTGGTGGCGGACGCCCTCTTTTATGTGGCAGTGTGCTGTGGAGGAGGTCAGCATTAAGAAGAGGGATGCCGCATGTCTGGAAAAACTGGTGAGGAAGGCAGGCTCTGTTGTGGGCTCAGAACTGGACAGTCTGACAGCTGTGTCAGAACGATGGGCGCTAAGCAGGCTCCTGTCAATCATGGACAACCCACTGCATCCACTGCACAGCATCATCTCCATGCAGAGGAGCAGCTTCAGTGAAAGGCTGCTGTCACTGTCCTGCTTCACTGACAGACTGAGGAGATCCATCCTCCCCCGAGCCACGTGGGTCTTCAACTTCACCAGGAAGAGGGTAATGGGGCCAGGAACTGTTTCATACTGATCACTGTACACCTTAAATTAAATATCCTGCACTATACAGAACTTTAAATTTATGTTCTTTTTACTTTATTTTTGCAAGCCTTTTATCTTTCATGTGTGAACACTGATGGAACCTGTGAATTTCCCTATGGGGAGAAATAAAGTATCTATTTAATCTAATTTAATGTAATCTGATTCATATAAAGGCTAATATAACAAATGTGAAAGTAAAATGATGGAAGATCTGGTTAGTCTAGCCTGCTGTGAAAAACAACAAGATACAGAATAAATGACAAGTTCTTAAAATGACTACAATAGGAACACTTTAACAAATTGTAAAGACGGTTAACTTTTTTTAAATAAATAACCCAGGACTAATATGGTCAGTAACTGTCAAATGAAGCCAAGACAAGATCAGTCAAGTCAAGGCGAATTTGAGTCAATTCAAGGCAGCTAAATATCACACTGAGAATCTCTCTGGGCTTTGCAGAGCAGTAACAGTCACTGTTCCCTACACAGCTTCAGCTCTGTTTGAAGACAAGGAAAATATAACGTCAGCCTCCATCACATTAAAAAAAAAAAAAAATCCTGGAGTCACTGTAGGACAACGTGAAGAGACGGAAGCTTTGAGGAAAATTCTTCACATTTCTGGGAATTGTCCCTTTGTATTGCCGTGCATTATTCACACGTTTGCAAGTATCACATATAATCTTGTCTAAAATTGTGAAGGCATGTTAAGATAGGATAGAGAACCAGACATTTTTAACTCAAGGGGAAGAAAAAATAAGTTATCAAGTGAATTTCATTAAGCTACCTCAACTTGAGGACGGCTGCACAGTGGCCTAGTGGTTAGCACTTTCGCCTTGCAGCAAGAAGATCCCCGGTTCACATCCCGGGGTGGGCCTGGGATCTTTCTGCATGGAGTTTGCATGTTCTCCCTGTGTATGCGTGGGTTTTCTCTGGGTACTCCGGCTTCCTCCCACAGTCCAAAAACATGCCGAGGTTTATTGATAACTCTAAATTGCCCGTAGGCGTGAATGTGAGTGTGATTGTTTGTCTATATATGTAGCCCTGTGACAGACTGGCGACCTGTCCAGGGTGTCCCCGGCCCGCGCCCGAGTCAGCTGGGATAGGCTCCAGCACCCCCGTGACCCTAGTGAGAATAAAGTGGTGTATAGAGAATTGATGGATAAACTTGAGGACGTGGAAGAAATTTCACTTTCAATCCCACATTTTTTCATTCTACAATTTTAATGTTGAAATCATGCATATAATAGGTGGGAATAGTTCCTTATAGAGACAGCTTAAATCCACAGACAACTCAGGCAAATAAAGGTAATGTCACTGTGTTTAAATGTATCCTCACTTTCTTTTCATGCCTAACACTTTTGCACACTGCTATACATACAATCACAAAGAGTGGCGAGTTGTCCACTCAGCTGTGGAGTCGGGTTCACTGCTTCTCGGATATCCCTGCGGCCGCAGAAACCAAAGCCTGTTTAATAAAACATGAGTGTTGATTGTCCAGAGAGGCACTGCTGCAGTCATGTGATAGGGCCTCAAAAAGCCAGAAAAGATGATGCAAACACCAGACCATCACATGATCTAAGGCTCTCGAATTTGGTTAACGAGCTGTCTGAGTTGCAGCACCCATTAGGACTCACACAGGTTCAAAATACAGCAAAAAAAGAGTTCTTTGTTTGTAATGCTGCAGATCGATGCGGATTGAGTTGTCCAGGTCCAGGACAACAGCCCAGTCAGTCTATTGAGTCACCGTGGCGACAGCAGTGACAGAGCGGGTCAATGGTTAACAAAGGAACAGCTCACGAGGCTGCTGCACACAAACCATGTCAAAGCTTCAATCAGGTGGAAATAAAGACTTCTGCTCCTGCTGGTTTATCATTTGGAGTTGAAACTTCAACAGTGTTTATCTAAAATTGCATCACTGTCCACCTTTTGAAATAGAAATTTACACAGAATACTAAATGTCTAAAATAAACACAAGTCAGTGTTTGTTGTAAAGATGCAAGGGTCAATGATTGGCTTCAGGAAAAGTCTGAGATTCCTCAACAAAGAAAGTGAGAACAAATTCAGAATGTAAATGATGGATGTGACAGAATTGGTTATTCTGCTTTTCATAATAATGTATCCGGTAAATAGTGGAGTATTAAATACACATTGTACCAGTTTGGTTCACTTGATTTTTAACTTTAAGGCATTTTTAAAATGGAACTTAAAGTTTTTCAAGACTTTTCAAGACTTTCCAAGACTTGCAGATACTGTGCTGACAGAGAGAGATCTCATACATAGTGATAATTAAGCTGAATGCCCATCTTCTTACAAATCATTGTCTTTATCTTTGATGGATGTGCATATCTAGCATCACTTCAGAAAAATAATTTAAAATACATCGATGAAGTTACAAGCTTTCAGGCTGCATACATCTTTTGTTCCGAAGGCATTTTCTGTGAAATGAGCACAGCTCTGGTATCTGAATATTTCAGAGAGCTACTAAACTGTGTAATTCAGCAACAAACGTGCACTCTTGCCTAGTAAAATGTAAATGGAATGCATTTAAAAGTATATCCTTTTGCATCCTGTACATTTCAGCTTCTTAGGCGAATCTTGGGGTGAATGTTGTAAATTAGTATTTACTATAAGCACTATGATACTGGCACTGGATTGCTATTTTCAGTCTATCTTTGTGCACTGCGTTAGTCTCTATCAAATAGACCATAAATAAATACAACTAACAACATCCAGAAAAGAGACATTCTCTATATGGCCTGTGAGCTGAAATCCAGGGAAAAAGAAACAAGTTCAAAGTCCACTCCCTGCTGCTCTTTTAGCTTGTCTCAGAGCTTTCAAACAACAATAACAACATGTAATATCATTTTTATCAGCTCCGGTCTTCTTTTATCTGGTTTTCAGCAGACATTTTAGACAGATTTTAGTGAAGAAACAAAATTGAAAGTATTAAACTTTAGCAGATCTTAAAAGTGAGAGGAACATGTCAACCCATCGCCAGTGGATATTTTACTCCTGTTAGTTGGCAAACTTTGTGTTGCCAAATACTACTTCTACCTTCAACTATCCCTTTGTGTGAAGTGTACATTGTTTGTTATAAACTTCTAGTGAACGAACAGCAAAGTTCTGTGTTTGTGGTTATTTGAGTCATCATGCTGCATTTTATTGAAACTTTCAAATAATACAATATACTGTCAGCTCAGATCATGGACTGAACTGAATATGAACCAGTAATTTAAAGTCAGTATGCTGTAGACTAACAAAAATCCTTTCTTCTTTTATTCAGCAGATGCACGATCCTCAACTTTCTTTCTTCTTTCTCCTTTTCAATACCACAAAACATGCATTTTTCTATCCTCTTCCTACTTGTTGTTATCTATCCGTTGTCCAGGATGACAGTGCAGCTTGCCTATAAATCTCCTGAACCTTTGTTGTCTTTATCCGATCATTTTCATTCTTCTCCTTTTTCTCATTCTGCATGTTTTTTGTAGATAAAAAAACAACTAAATGATGCAAAACCACTTCAAACTGCTATTTCATATGTCCCTTTTCCTGTGGTTTTGTCACCTCTTTGAAGTTGGCTAGTTAGAACCAGGCGTAAAATTTATGGCTGGATGACTGTTAAACAATGAGAGGTCAAACCACAACACAATCTCCACTATTCTACAATGAAACTACTCAAAAATCTGTCTGAATCCTCACACATTTATGGTGCAATCAAAACGTTCTGGGACTGTTCATGTGCAACTATCATGAGCAGCAACTGTCACTGGTCAGGATGACATGTTACATGGTGCTATCCACACCAACAACAGAAGATTTTGTGACCACTGGTAGGTGCGTTGATTACATCATGAAATCACGATCTAGCTCAGTCAGTAGCTAGGATGATCCAACCTTTATGTGAAGGATTATTGCTTTTGACCTGAGGAGGGTCTGCATTAACCAACAAGAGTTCTTCTCACAGCAGTTGTGACAGTGAAAGAGCCACAATCTCTGAGAACTGAGAATGGGCAGAAGCATCATTAGGATGCTCACTGTGCTGTGCACACAGCACTCTATAGATTTGTCACCCTGTGACTTTGTCCACTTCTCCAAAATCCATCCATTATCTATACATCGCTTAATCCTCATTAGGATCGTGGGGAACTGGAGTCTATCCCAGCAGACTTAGGGTGAAGGCAGGAGACACCCTGGCCAGGTCACCAGTCTATCACAGGGCTACACATAGGGACAAACAATCACACTCACATTCACACCTATAGACAAATCAGTCACCAATTAACCTCAGCATGTTTTTGGACTGTGGGATGACACCAGAGTACCCAGAGAAAACTCATGCATGCACAGGAAGAACATGCAAACTCCATGCAGAAAGATCTGGGGATGTGAACCGGGAATCTTCTAGTAAGGCAAAAGTGCTAACCACCAAGCCACTGTGCAGCCCTCATGTCCTCAAAAATGAAATCATTAATTAATAAACAAACAAGAAACTTAATGCTTGCAGAATGGAATAAAACTAGTATCTTCAACAGTGATAACATTTAGCTTCATGACTTAACCATAGCCATTTCATCATAATTTTGGAGAATAACTAATAAAAATACCTCCTGAAATGCTTGAATAGATTCTTATTACAGAGTCTGAAATATAATATTTCAGTGTAAAAAAACTACCTGTAGTTTTATCCGTTTCCGTAAACCATTTGAAATTTTTCCTCAGTTAACTCCTACATTACATTTCATCAAGAAACAGAGAGTCATGTGAGCAGCTAGCAGCAGAAAAAATAAAAATTAAACATGTTGATAAAATCTGCACCTTAAATCGGCTCACCTCCCCTTTCTTAGTCAGATCTGATTGAATCCAGCCACTGTGCCACCATGTTTTTTAACCTACTGTCTTAAACATCTGTGCCAATCACAAAGCAACAAGACATATCATCAAACCAGACATCTGCAAAAATACATTATTTAAGTTAGCGTTTTAATGCATCAGTCTGACACTGTAGCAGTCATCTGTAACTCATTTTTTAAGAGGTCACATCATATTGTAATTGTTGAACAGTGTCAGAAAAAAAAAATGTGTGTGTGTGTAATACCTAATGTTGAATATTGTAGTATTCACCGATGCTTTGATTGTATTTTTGTGTGTAGGAAGGAAAAAAGGAAGAAATTAAAGATGTGTGTGTCAAAGGAAGAATGTCTGGAAAGTTAGGGGGACATCACAAAGTATAACCTGTTACTTTGGTGTGGAGATAAATCATATGATTTTTTAGGAGATGAAATGTGAAGTGCTCAAAACACAATGATGTATACGTAAGGTATTATAACTGTTAAAATATATTAGAAACATAAGAACACATAATGGTGTAACAAGCATGAAATCTGTCACAAATTGATAGGGCTAAGTCTGAACATGTCTGCACATGTCCTCTGTAAAACATGACTTAATTAGACCCTCCAGAAAAACGCGATTATGCGATCGCATGAATTCCCGCATTAATCACCAAAATGCCGCTGATTATGCGGGGGTCAATTATTTCCCAAAAGTCCACATAATCCCCGCAAAACAGCGCATAATTCCCGCAAGAATCTCACATTTCCACAAAAAAAAGAGAAATATGCGGGTCCCGCTTGATTTCACAATTTCCGCATAAAATGAGAAAACTATAACCAATATAAATGGAGTTGTGAGTTTTATGTGACGCCCGGCCTGACGTCATCAGTTCACGCATTCACACACAGACACATTAGAAGCACGAGCTGATGCGGAGCGCTGCGCCAGTGTTGCCAACTTAGCGACTTTCTCGCTAAATCTAGCGACTTTCCAAAGCGTCCTAGCGACTTTTTTTTTTGTCAAAAGCGACTAGCCACAAATCTAGCGACTTTTTCTGCCGTTTTGGAAACTGACAGGAAAACTCGGCTCATTCTGCAGTTACTGTCCTCAACAAGCAGCAGGTGCTGCTGTGAGCTTCTCCCCCTCCCAAAGCACAGGCTGTCAGTCCAGTAACCCCGCAGCAGTCCCAGTGTCTGATTAGAGGACACATCCCTCTGTGGCCAGACGACAGGTGAATCGTGCATATTTTTGCATATTTGACAACTATTCGCATACTTTGCAACTTTCCGCAATTTTCCGCATAAAATGACATAAAAACCCCGCATATTTGTTTGCATAATCAAGGATTTTAGCCCGCATAATCAATGATTTTTGCCCGCGTTTTTCTGGAGGTTCTAACTTAATGATGACCTAAAGTATGGCCTCTGTAGGGTGTAATCGAAGGGTGAAATATGATAATCTGATGTCAAGATCTGACCAATGGATGTAGAAAAGTATCATGGTGTCCGAACTGCCTATCAGAAAATACATCCTTTAGGGGTGGAAAAACGATCAACTCTCACAGCAAAAAGACGATGCACAGCTCAGTATCTGTTTTTTCTTGTGGTGTTATCACTGCTAAGAAGTGCTCCTGGATTTCCTGTTGACAATAAATAGTGCTACCCATAAATGCTGACTTCAGGTGATTTTTTGAAGATCTTTAAAGGAACTTTCTTGGACATTTTAACATGGTCAAGTCTTAGACTCTGACCCATAATTTGGGACTCAGTTTCTACATCATCACTAACCCGCATATGACCCTCATTTGAACCTACCCAGTGTTGCCAACTTGGCGACTTTCTTGCTAAATCTGGTGACTTTCCAAATTCTCCTGGTAACTTTTTTTGTCAAAAGGGACTAGCGACAAATTTAGCAACTTTTCTGTTGCTTTGGAGACTCTGACAGGAAAGCATGCATTGTTGTGCAGTTACTGTCCTCAACGAGCAGCAGGGGCTGCTGTGAGCTACTCCTCGTCCCAAAGCACTCACAAGTGGTCAGTCTAGTAACCCCACAACAGTCTCAGCTTCACTCTGTTTAGAGGAGACCCACATCACTCCGCATCCAGAATCGCGTGTGCACAAAGCCGCTGCAGTCCTGGCTTACAGAGCGGGATGCAAATAAAAAGGTTTCTTCACTGTCACACTTAAATAAATCACTGCATTTGACTCACACAGTCTCTAGTTCTAAACATATTTTGGGTGTTTTTTTTTGTCTCTCCCACAATGTTGTTCCTCTGTTCTAAAACGTCCATTAAAATTATATTCAAATAGAAAAATATGCAAATTAGGCATTGACATCATTGAGCGACTTCTAGTGACTTTTAGGACAGTCAGTAGCTACTTTCTTTACTGAGGAGTTGACAACACTGAACCTACCCAGGTTGGAAGAGGCTCGGCCCTGTGCTGCT
Organism: Acanthochromis polyacanthus; assembly: GCF_021347895.1. NCBI lineage: Eukaryota > Metazoa > Chordata > Actinopteri > Pomacentridae > Acanthochromis > Acanthochromis polyacanthus. Next base: position 21,752,677 of record NC_067130.1, read on the forward strand.
CTGTCCTGCAGCTCCTGAGCAATTTCTAGCTGGTTCTGGTGGTACTGACGTGCCCTCTCCAGGTCCTGAGGATCATTATTACATTCATTCACATCAATTTAATGAATGAGAAAAGCTTGTTCATCAGTTAAACCCATCTTTAGATGGCTATATACCAACCTGCATGCATCTGGCAGCGTGCCCCAGACCAGCATATGCCCTCATCTCAATGGCCCTGTCGGCCTGCTCCTGTGCCAGCTCCAGCACTTTTGAGTGGTACGATATGGCCTTGTCAAAGTCCCGTTGAGAGTGGTAGGCACTGCCCAGGTTGCTGTATGCTCGCGCCTCCTCACGCCGGTTCTCCAAAGTCTACCAAAGACATCAGACAGACTCAGATATGGAGCTATTTGACATGGTGCATTTCAGTTTCTGCTAAGAACATGAGAACTTTTCCATTTTCTGTTCCCTGGTCCTCAGAGATCAGATACCACTCAAGGTATTCTTTCTGTAAAAAAAAATCTTCAAAAGTGACTTGCCTTCCAGTAATGCAAAAAAAAAAAAAAAAGGATTAAGATGACTGTTTGCATTGAAGCCCTGAAGCAGATTGTCATGTTAATCTCAGAATAAGAATTTCACTTTGAAAAGAGATGCATTCTTGCAAATGGCTGAGTAGCTAAAGACAAAATATCAAACAGATGGCTACATTTCAAGCTAAAGAGTATCAAAATGTCAAAGCAACATTATAAACTTTCATCAGTCTGAAGATATTACTTGAGGGAACATTTATTGAAATGCACATCTAATTCCACAATCAACAGATGGTCCCTTTATATGTTAGGAGAGAAAGCTCCATAAAGTGAGATGATTGCAGTTTTATGGTCACCCTCTTCATCCAATGAACAAATGTAAAGTGTGAAACGTGCAGATTTGTGTCTGTGCGGTGCCGTTATGTAACATCTGCAGGAAATACAAATGTTATATAACAGTTTACAGGCTTAACAGCCAGTGTCATTATATTTGTGGTGAAATATACAATAACACTGCAATAAAAGATACATCCACAGACTGAATGAACTTCTCTCCATAATAACCCAAAATCCAGTTATTGGATGTAACTGATGTCTATATTTTTAATATGTGACTATTTGTCAAACTGTGACATCTCCAAAAACCCATAATCCACATTACATGAAGACAATAAAACAGAATTTTCTGCTTTATATAAAAACACATAGACAGACACTATATGGTTCTTCAGCTTTGCTATCATAATCATCATTTGCTATCATTCCAGCCTGTAGATTAAGATAAGGATAGGGTAACAAATCCCACCGACAGTCCAAACCAACAACTTTTACTTTTACTTTTACCATTTCTGTGGCACTGAACACAAGTCTGCTGGTTCTTTCCTTATAAAGACATCCAAAATATTAAGTTTCATCTGAAAAAATGTGCAATACTTTCTCAGACAGTAGTATCACTAAAATGTCGTTACAAGCAGCATTGTTACTAGTTTGACAATATTTTTCAATAGTGTGGAGGTAACACCAGTGTTTGCTAAATCCAACAGCTTTTTTGTAGCAAAATTCTTTTATGGATTAAACTGTGCAGAAGGCAGCATCTACACGTTATATTTTCCTGAGCATTTCTGAAGCAACAAGCAGAGCTTCCTGCTGCAATCTGCAAGAAAACTCGGGATCTGCTCTAGGATGCACAATATACCTGTTCAGTATGGATATTGATATGCACAACAGTCACACTGCAAGAAGTGCAACATTAAGTAAGGCAAGTAACTCAAACACATCTCACTATAACTTTTTACAGCTTGATAAAAAAAAAACTCAGGTTCCTTTTTTCAATAAACAATCTGCAGGAAAAAAACTATTTATTCCAATTTATGGGTTCTTGGATTCAAAGATTTTTTAATTATTTTTTACAGGCACAGCATTTGTTTTAGTGCACAATAATCAACAACAACAATAGGCTGGAGCAGCAGAGAAACACTAAAAAGGATGATTTGGTTACAAAAAGAAACAGAAATGGAAGGTCAGTTGTTGGGAAATATTTTGGGTGCAGAAAGGATGATGTTGACCCAAAACAAGCACTGTGTTGACAATCAGCTTTTTAAAAATTAATTCAAAAAATTAAAATTACTCCTGCAAAGTCAACCCCATCATTGTAGAATGATTGGATTTCCAAATTTCAAATAGAGGTATTCAAGTCAAAAAAACCATATATTTTTTATTGCATCCTTGTATTTGTGGTATTGCGCTATATATTGCAGAAAACTAATTAAAACAATGCCTTTTTTATGTCATACATGCATCAGTCTGTAACACCACTGATATACATGGACACGCATGTGTTACCAAAAAAAAAAGCATCTCGGTACAACTGTGACATCAGCAGTCCTTACTGTAGTTTGCAAACACCAGCTAGCTGCTAGTCAGCGGCAACCTACAAGCTACCTATGCGTTTTAAATCAAACAAATAAAATAAATGTTCATAAATGAATAAATTAAGTACTTTCTGATGTAGTAAAGTACTTGCCATGTTAATGTGACTTAGCTCACTGTACTTTCCAAGTACTTTTCGCACCACTGGTAATTTCTTAGAACAACACCTGACCACTGTTGCTTTCAGCAAATGCTGCAGAGAAAATTGCTTTTATTGGGGGCCACAAGTGGTGCTTTAGTAAGTAATGTGTCAGTAGGAATGGGTCAAAAAATACTAAATCCTGTAAGTTTGATCAATATGAAGTTATGAAATCCACTGTAATCAATCAACAGATGAAAACATGATACAAAACTGCATTATATTATCAGTCTACCTTTGCAATGTCCAGGTGCTGCTCGTGGCACTGGACAGCGTTGGTGAAATCTCCCAGAGCTGTGTACACGGCGCCCATATTGCCCAGCTGGCGAGCCTCGGAGAGCTGGCACTGAGTTTGTCGCGCCAGCAGCACACACTGTTTATGGCTGGCCAGTGCGTTGGGGTAGTCACCGATAGCTGTGTATACATGGCCCAGACTGCTGAGAGCGTCAGACGCTGCCTGAAAGCACATACATAGACAATGTGCACGGGTTAGTATCCAGAGAGCTGAAAAAAAGGCGCACAACCATCCACACACAGAAACAAACTGGTTGACAAATCTGTACTAAAAAGATCTTATAAAGCTGAAGTTAAGGTGTACTAGAAATTACATTCATTCACAACTAATGTGCAACAGCAAATACTTTTTGAAGGAAATGTAACCAGAAACATGGCGATGGAGATGTTCTATATTTACATACTATATGGCTGGCTGAGACAGGCAGTGAGCACAAATGTGAACGAGGCAAATATAATAATCACCTCTCAGTCACTGTGGACTTTAATTAAGTTCTGCCAGGATCTAAACATAACTACAACAATCCTTTTGATATTGTACTGCAAGATCAGATATTTTGGTGGAAAACAAACATGTCAACAAACCAATCATATTTCTAGGGCTGAAATTTCCAGGTCAGTTAGTTCAGTTGGTTGGTCATTGGGGTAGCTGTACTTTGTCCAAATGGATGGGCAAAAAGGTTGAATGTAAACTTTGAAAACAACAGTTTGCAGCTGCCTATTTTATCAGCACGTTTAATGGCCACTATCATCACACATCCCTTTACACTTCTCCACCTTCTAGTAGGCTCAGCAGCTCATTGTCACCTTTTTGAGTGGTGCTGAAGCTGTGACTTTGCTTTTATGATGAAGAACAAAATTCTACATTTGGAGGTCAAGTTTGACCCAGCGGACTCGAGTCAAGTCCCATCTCAGACCATTATTATAGGATTATTTTTTGAATTGCTGTCACTTGCTGTTTAATGCTCAGTGCTTCCTTGTGTTTTCTGTCAATAATTGGTTTGGTTTAAGCACCAAAAGTACTAGGCTGAGTTTGGTCACCAGAAGTACTTGTTTAAGTTAAAAATCAAACTGACTTGGTGAAATTTGGACATTAAAACAACTTAAGTTATGGCACAAAGTATATCCTGACTGCTTGAATCCTTGATTCCATAACTTGCTTGGTAGAGTGGTAGGTATGTAGGTGCATATTGGTCTGCTCTGTGTATGTTCTTAAAATTTCAGTATAAAATATGAAAAATGTTTATTATGCAGGTAGAGTGCACTCAGTGCACTGTGGAACATTTAGCTCAGCTACAAATAACATGTAGATGATATTTTTCCTTGTGATAACTGGTTAAAGAGCAGGTACAATTTCAGCTCAGCAAGATTGTCTTTGATTGATTGCAGTTGTAAAGATTTCCTCATAACTCTGATACAAAATATAATCTTGTCTGTGACAATATGTTTCTTTCAAAAATATATATTCTGATGCTAATCAGTTGTATATAAATGTAATTTCTATGAGACATTGCTGGTTTAGAGATGATGAAAAAAGAGGGAGGACAAACATAAATTAGTGAATGTGACATCACCTCCTCCCATTCCAAACTAGAAATTCCCCCTGCGACACGTCTTGAAGGCTCCATAAGTAAAATCTCATCTTTCACATCCTATTTAAACTCTCTGCCACCACCACTTCTGCAGCGCTGCATCAGGTTTTATTATTCCTCTGTTATAGCACATGAGACACTTTTATGGCACTTTGAACCATCTAATGATTTCTAGCAGTGCTCGTCCTGCTAATTACAGGCTCTCCTCAGGCAGAACACCATGCAAGTCATGATGAGTGTTTCAGCTTAACTTCCCACTGCTGTTGTCTTCACATGTGCATGAAAAGAAGATTACGAACTCAAACCAACACACACACACACACAGAGGGAGAGAGGAGAGACATATCACTCCTGTGCACGCTCTCTGATTAGAGAGAGAGAACTGAGAAATAGTTCCTGCTCCTGTTTCAGTAATTTGAAACCTGCCCACTCATTTGCTAACTAATCTGCAGGTTATTGGTATTAATCAGCTTGTGTCAGTGGAGTCATGGGAAATACTGGTGAGGTCTGAGGAACTGTTTGTTTCAAATTAACCAGAAAAATAAAGATAAGTGCACCAGAGTCTGTTTGACACATCTTCTGTTAATCACTGTGTCTATATAGTAAACGTGTACACACTTAACACACTGACACAAGAATTTCTAATATATACACACAAATTTTACTTCTTTACATTGCTGAATTGCTGTTGCTTTTACAATGTTATGCGTCACAATATTGCATCTTTTTCTACTACATATTCAGTGTGGATTGCTGTATAATATTCTGTATAATGTTGGCACACTGTTTGACTAGTGTAGTCAAGTGGACACAATATTTTTTTTATCCAGTTGGTCAAAAGAGTATTCCAGGATTAAGAAAATAACTTCGATCCAAGGAAAAGTGTTTTCAACTGACTTTGTGTCTGTCAAACATCCTTAGTTAATTATCTTTTTAGATACTAATGAGAAATTATTCTAATACAAAATAACATCAACTTGTGAGTAAGTCTCAAACATCTCACAAGCACTGGCTCACAGTATATTCCTAAATGTACAATTAAGTGTTCTTGTCCAAAATCTCCATTTACACGTGGTTTAAAGAACACTCCAAGCAACTACGTGAAAGGGTTATTAAAAAGCCTAAGTCAGGGCATGGATAAAAGAAATTTCCAAAGGAGGTTAAATCCATCATTAACAAATGCAAGGAATATGGCACATCTGCAAAATCTGTCTAGAGCAGGCCGTAGTCAAAAACTGAGTCATTGTGCAATCAAGAAACTAGTCATGGTGGCCACCCAGACACCTATGACTTCCCTGAAGGAGTTACAAGCTTCAGCAGCTGAGATGGGACGGACAGTTAAAGCTTTATGGGAGAATGGCAAAAAGAAAGCCACTGTTGGAAAAAGTTAATACTAAATCTCGACCAGAGTTTGCCCAAAGGCTTGTGGGAAACTCTGAAGTCAACTGGTTGAAGGTTCTTTGATTTGATGAGACCAAAGTTGAGCTTTTTGGCTATCAGCATAGACACAATGTTTGGCAGACACAACAACATTGCACATCCCCACAAACACACCATTCCCATTGTGAAGCATGGTGGTGGCAGCATCATGATGTTGGGATGATTCTCAACATAGATCCTGGAGAGCTTGCAAAGGCAGAGGGCAAAATGAATGCAGCAAAGTATAGGGAGAACAACCTGATGCAGTCTGAAGGGAAATGTGACTTGGGAGAACATTTATTTTACAGCAATGACCCAAAGCATACAGCCAAAGCTACACAGAAAAGGTTTCAAGACAACAAAGTACATGTTCTAGAGTGACTGAGTCAGAACCCAGACCTCGATCAAATTGACATTTTATGGCTAGACTTAAAAAGGGTTGTTCACTCTTGATCCCTGTATAACCTGACGGAGCTTGAGCAACTTTGCGAAGAACAATGAGGTAAAATTCCAGTGTCCAAATGTCCTAGGCTGATTGACATCTATCAAGCCTATGACATCACGGTGTGACCAAAAGCACAGTTTTCAGAACAAAAGTTTTCAGACACCCTTAAAACTTTACACAATCTCAAATATTATCATGAAATATGTGTGGAAAAATCTTTTTCTGTGTGTTTCAAAGGGTGTGTCAGCATCAGACAGACACAAACAAATATAAATTAGATATTTTTTTGTTTATTCTTTACAAAAAACTAACAAAGCTAAATTATTAACAGTTTCAATAAGTCAGTTCTCAGCATTGTCAGTATCAATCAATCAATCAATCAATCAATCAATCAAAAACAGAGAATGTGTTCAAAACTGAAAAAAAAATAAATAAACCATCACATGATCAAATTAATATTTAGTGGTCCTGACATTTGCATGCAATAGAGCTCTAATCCTGGCTGGTATGTTCCCCACAAGCCTTTCACACTGTTGAGAAGAATTCTTGTTCCATTCTTCTTGAAGTACTGTTTTTAATTCTTCTAAATTTTTGTTTTGTTCTTGTTTTAGTCATTTTTGTCTCTGAAGAACTTTCAGATGTGCTGGCTTTATATAGACATGAAGCACAGCAACAGAAATTGTGTCTTTTAATAAAAAACGCAACCTTCATCAGTGGCTCACTGGTACCAAAATGACCCAAGACTAAAAATTTTGTATGTATTTTTATGGAACCAATCAATTTCTAGTTTTTAATGGCTTTTTCAGTATTTCTTTTTTAGTATTTTGGCTGTGAATGTACTAAAAGAAATTGCACTTGAAGACCTAAGAGTGATTCCTAATGCAGTATGTTTCCACCACTGTATATCTAGTGAATATTGACTTGAGGGGGGTGAACATAGTCACTAATCCATTAATTGATATTACTTTGTAGAAATTTGTAACTTTGACATGAAAAAGGCTTTTTCTTTGAAATTCTTGTCCAAAAAGCCAAATTAAATTGATTATTTAATGATGGAAAGCAAAAAAAAAAGAGGTAAAACTACAATGGAGGATGAATACTTTTCATAGGCACTGTAAATGTAGACTTTAAAGCAGTCCAGTCCACTTATCAAGTGGACTGGACTTCAGAGAAAAACCCTGCAGCATTGAATCTTGTCACAGAAACACTGAATCAATGTGCTGGTTGAAACAACACCTCCAACAGCCTGTACCAACAGTGTTATTGGTGATAACGACTCCAATCTGTTGAACCCAAACACATCTGTGAACACAGAGCATGATGTAATTATCAATAAACCATGTCTTGAGGTATACACTCTCACTGTACGAATAACCTCTCTCTGATGCAATCACAGTAACAGTAATTAGGTTAGAGGCCTTCGGAACACCAGCAGCAGCACACACACAAAAATTAAAGCATGAATTTGACCTTTCAGGGCAAACAATGAGGAACAGACAGGGGGAAAGAATAAGTCAGAGGCTATAATGAAATGTTTGCAAGTTTAAAGAACATGAGAGAGAGAAGGAGTAGGAGCTCTGAATTATTCAACAGGAGTTATTAGCATCAACACAAGTACTCTCTTTCTCTCTGTCCTTGTTCGAAAGGGTTTAGAGGAGTGTTCAACATGAATGACCATTCAGTTTTCAATTTATGTCTTGTCGAAATTACTTTTATATACAAGAAAACTGCAACAGCTAATGCATTTGAAGGAAACACAACTCCAACTGGATACAATTTTCAGTCAGTGTAAAGAGCAGTAACTCACAGTATTGATTTAACCCTTTGAACTCAAAAACCTGACCTGATTTGTAAACCAGTGCTTATATATTAGACCATCACCCCATGTAAAGTGTTTGCCACTGCTGCCTTAAATTAACAATATTGCTTATTACCAACAGTTTTTGTAATGATTAATCTGTCAGTATGTGTAAGTTCTTTTATCAAAATGATATCTTTAATGCTAAAATATAATTGCTGTTGTTATCCATGAATTTTCATATTTACAGTTTTACAAAAAGGAGAAAAAACAGTAAAGCACATTACTATGTTTTGATTGAGATGCCAAATCACAATTATTTGCCTGCATTCCTGAAATGAAATTTGGTTTTGTGGTTGTATGTTCCATCCATCCATTCTCTATGCACCATTTTATCCTCACTAGGGTTGCGGGGATTGCTGGAGCCTATGTCAGGTAATCGGGCAAAGGCAGGGGACACCCTGGACAGGTCGCCAGTCTGTCGCAGGGCTACATGTACAGACAAACAATCACACTCACATTCACACCTACGGACAATTTACAGTATGGTTGTATGTTAATCTTGATTAATATGTGACTTCTCAGAGAATTCCAGTGTATTGACTCAAATCCGGACATAAAAACAAAATTCCTCACTCCAGTTCAGAACGGTGAAGCGTAGGGAACTCACTGAGAAAGACAGAATCCGAATTACAGCACTTCACGATGCTGGATGGTCTTTGAGACAAACAGGGCAAGACATTAAGTGTTCTTAATGTGTGGTCAAGTATGCCTTGGACTTGATTGAGAAGACTGATACTTAGAAAATGCGCCAATGAAAATGAAAGCTAACTGAAACAGATGTCAGGCACCTCAAGATTTGAAGTACTAGAGACAGAAGGAAGACCACTGCTGATCTTCAGGCAGAGATTAATCCTTCTAGATCACAATCTGATTAAGTCTCCAGAATGACCATGAGCAGAAGTCTGAAGGAACAAGGCTGAAAGGGAAGAATAGCTGCTAAGAAGCCATTATTGAGACTTGCAAACATTCAAAAATGCCTATAATTTGCCAGGAAGCACAAACACTGGACTGTAGATTGGAAGAAGGTACTCTGGACGGAAGAGTCCAAGTTTGAACTCTGTAGTCATCATCGTTGTGTTTATGTCCACAGAAAAGCTGCAGAACATTCTGATGCTAGATGTATTGCACCCACAGTGAAACATAGCTGAGACTCCATTATGGTATGGGGTTCCTTTTGTGGAAATGGCATTGGCAAATTAGTAAAAATAGATGGTATCAAGAACAAAAAGTCTACCACAACAAATTGGTGCATCATGGAATCTCTTCAGAATTGAACCTGAGTGATGGGGGTTCATAAACCAAGAAGACAATGACCCCAAGCAATCTTCAAAGCTGTGCAGAGACGACTGAACCAAGAAAAGGGAACTGATGGACTGGCCAAGTCCAGACTTGAATCCTAATGAACAGATCTGGGGTTTACTGAATTCAAAAATAGATGGCACAAAACTTTCATCCAAAGCAAGTCTCTGGGAACAGCTGGAAACTATTTGGAACTCAATAACAAAAAGAGACTGTGGAAAAGTCCATTAAAAAAAACAATGTCAGCAAGAATGCAAGCTGTTATCAGGGCCAAAGGATGTCATACAAAATATTATGATATCTGGTTCATGTATGTGAATAAGGACTATTTAGTTGTTCCAGTTTGTTATTTGTCTAATAAACAACAATAAAATTTTAGTTTGAAAGAAGTTTTGACAGATTTCTGAAATATTTGTGTTTTCTTGTTTTGTCTAATAAATTTGTAATACATACTACTTAGATAGCACTTTCAAGACACTCAAAGATGCTTTACAAAGTAGGTAGGAACACACACACACACACACACACACACACACACACACACACACACACACACACACACACACACACACCTAATTATATAAATAGAATTCAGTGGGAAGATGAGCATATAGAAAAGAGGGATATATGAGGTGTTGGCAGTGTTGAAAATATATGAAAGATGTGTCTTTATGGATTTCTTAACTATGAAGAGTGAGGAGGATTGTCTGATACTTTTAGAAAGTGAGTTCCAGAGAGTGACGATGGAGAAAGCCTTGCCACCCCACATCCAGTATTTGCTCTGGATGGGGGTAGATAGAAGGCTAGCATCAGCAGGGCAGAGGGTGGAAGTGTGCCAGTGGGGGAGTTCAGTCCAGTAGGTTCAGTCAGTGGAGGTTCTAAAGGATGGGGGTAATGTGATCATGGGTGTGGGAGAGGGTGAGCAGGCGGGCAGAAAAATTCTGGAAGTATTGAACTTTCTTGAGTGTTTTGTACGATGTTCCGTAGAGAAGATCTGGATGCAATGAATGCGTACATGAGAGCTTCTGCAGCTGAAAGGGGGAGGGGTGGATGAAGGCAAGCAATGTTTTTGAGGTGTAAGAAGGCTGTTCTAGTGATGTGCTTGATGTGCTTGATGTGCTCGGAGGAAGAGAGGGTTTGGTCAAAGATGACGCCTAGATATCTGATGTGAGGGGAAGTGAGTACAGTGAAGTCATCGATGGTGAGGGAGAAGTTGTAGGTGGATTTGGAGAGTGATTTCGGATTGATTATGATTATTTCTGATACAGAGCTGGATGTCATCAGCAAAACAGTGAAACTGGAGTCCATGATGGCAGATTAAGGGGCCAAGGGGAGCATGTAGAGGATGAAGTGGAGGAGACCAATAATCAAAGCCTGGAAAACACCTTTGGAAAGTGGAGCAGTGGAGGAGCAATTATTAATGCTGATGAAGTGGTGTCAATCACAAAGGTTGAACCAGGAGAGGGCAGTGCCAATGATGTTGAAGACTGTTTCAAGGTGGGTGAGAAGGATGGAATGGTTGGTTGTGTCGAAGGCAGTGCAGTCCATCAAGGAGGATGAGAATGTTTACATTTCCGGCATCAGAGGAGAGAAGAAGATCATTGCTAACTTTGAGGAGGGCTGTTTCAGTGCTATCATTAGAGCGGAATCCAAATCTGGAAAGATTCACACAGGTTACTGACAGAGAGATGAGCTTTGAGTTGTGATGCAACAGCATGTTCCAGTATTTTAGGCAAAAAGGGGAGGCTGGAGAACAGTCTGTGGATAGTTGGGATGTCAGGATTTAGTCCAGGTTTTTTAAGAATGGGGTCAACAGGGCTGCACAGTGGTTTGGTCGTTAGCACTTTCGCCATGTAGTTAGAAGATCCCTGGTTTGCATCCCGGCCTTCCCGGGATCTTTCTGCATGGAGTTTGCATGTTCTCCCTGTACATGCATGGGTTTACTCCAGGTTCTTCAGCTTCCTCCCACAGTCCAAAAATATACTGAGGTTAATTAGTGATTCTAAATTGTCTGTAGGTGTGAATGTGAGTGTGATTATTTGTCTGTATATGCAGCCCTTTGATAGACTGGTGACCTGTCCAGGGTGTCCCCTGCCTTCACCCTAAGTCAGCAAATCAGCTGACCCTAATGAGGATTAAGTGGTGCCTGAATAATGGATGGATGGATGGGTGACAGCAGCAAGTTTGAGACAGAGTAACAACATTACTTCTGAAGGCAAGAAACTGAACAAACAGAATCACTCAATTTTTAAACTTTCCTATGGTGTGTGACTGTATAATGTGTAATGCCCAATTCTGTCTACTTCTAGTCATGGTTGTGTTGTTTCCTTAGAGGTGAAGGAATTTATATAGCAGTGAAAAATGAACCTACAGTGAGTAAAAATATGACAGGAGTAGAAACACACAGGAATTGCTCAGAGTTCAGATAGTTAACATGCATTTAAACAATGTTGTTCAAGCTTTTAATGGTTTTTGTTCAGCATTTGCAGCTTGTGGTTAAAGAGAGCAGTGTGCTCTTTAGCAGTCATCTGAGCAGTTCCTTCTTTGTGTTTTGTGCAGGTTGGTAGTAGGCAAGAATTATCAATTATACCAGTGGCCCAGGTGTGATAAGGAAAAGGGGTCACCAGTTAAAGAAACACAGTTTTAGTCTTGTCTTATTATACTTTAAGTTAAAAATAATATATTTTTTTAAATGAATGATGGAGTATCAGAGCCAAATGATGGAGTATCAGAGCCATTTTTACCACTTTTTTTTTTACATTTTATGGACAAACATAGAAATACTAGACATACTAGACACACTAGAAATAACAGTTGCAGCCTTTGTGGTGTTTATGAGGAAAAACTGATCCTTCATTTCAAATGCAGTCTGTGCACAGATAATACACATCCTCTTCCTTTAAATCAGAGCCTTAATGAGTGCTACAAACTGTCACTGAAAACAGCCAAACTGACCTTTAGTGGAATTTATTTCTTCTAAATTAACACAAAGACACCCTGCTCTTTTCATTTCTCTTCATGTGTGTGTGCCATGAGAAGATGACAGCACACATCTACTCAAATCCCAATTCCCAGCAAAGTGATGAGTGTAAACACGTAAAATCCAGCTGACACCTCTCCGGCAGAGTTCTGGGCAGGAAAGGGAGATTTAATAAATGACGAGGAGGCCTCTGTGTGTACAGTCAACCGGGCAGACGAGTGTTTGATTTCCCTCAAGGACACAATGTTTCCCCTGCAAAGTCCAATCATGTTGTGTCTGGGACTGAGAGCACCACACAGTATGTCTGCACTGTCTGTCCATTTATCCATCTATTCATCTATCCAGCTATCTATTCCAGGTAAAACCTTGTGAGTAAAACGATGCAGGAAGATGGTGTCTACATCTAATGCAGTGGAGCAGAGAGACAGATAGAGACAGAGAAAGATTAGTGCTGGCACCAAATCCTATGCGAGCTGCTGAGTTCGATAAACTGGCCGGCAGAGATGCAGGAGGTTTTGAAAACGATGCTCTATCACCCAAGAAATACAAGACTTTGACCCTCAGCGTGGGACAAAGTGAGAAATTACTTCTCTTGATATGTTGGGACAAAACGATGGACCAGAGTCAACTTGCTGGTCTGACTGTGTCAATACATTGAGGAGAGACAGAGATGTTGGAGGTAAGAAGAGAAGAATTTTTTAGAATTTTTAACTGTGATTTTTGGAATGATTGGCTGTTAATTTACAGATTTTCTCTGTACAGATAGTAACAAGTAAAATCACAGGAGAAAATAGATATTTACATGTTAACTGTAAAAGCACAAGATATAATTTATCAAAGTTTTACAAAGGTAATTTGTTCCTTTACAGTAATTTGTCGTAAAAAAAACACTGTTTTTCAAAGTATATTTAAATGAGCAAAAGTTTTAGAATTTTCCAGATGTGCTGTTAAAAAACTGTCTATTAAAGACTCCTGCATTGCTGAAACTCCGTAAAACTTACACACTGCTTGTCAAAAATGAAGTCAGATTCAGCAGCTGCATAGTTTATTTCTCACCTCAAATGTTTTCAAAAACACATTTTGCAAAAATGCTTTGTTTATAAAAGAAAAGGTTTCTGAGCGAATTGACATTTTAAATGGTTTGGAATCCAGACAGCCTCCCAGTTAAGCATTGTCCCATCAGATGCAGCTAATGTTTGAGCGACTGTAGGTGGTGAATCCAGTGACGATTCCAGTTGAAGAGCATCAAGTGTCAAATGTGGGGAAGCGGCCTGATGTCTTGCATGTAAAAATGCCCACATGGACAGGTATTATCGCGTTCACTTTAAAATAACAACAGTTTAGCTTTTCAGGAGTTTCAAGAAGTAGTGAGTGTCGTCTGGATGTGCCCGATTTGCAGAAAGTAGCCAAGACCTCAACTGTATGCCAACAAGGAGCGGGCAACATGATGCGCCGTTTATTTATATGCATCGTGATGTTAACCAGAATGATATACGCCTCCTTCCTCTTTTCCTTACGTGTCTCTTTCAAACTGGAAACCTTTGCTACTGCTCCACAGTCTTACTTTTCAGTGAGAAATACATTTCTTTCAAATTGTAACTGAGATGTTTAATTGTTTATATGCTGTGTAGGTGTTGCATTTGTTGTAGCCATATCAGCTCTCTGCAGGTGATGTCTTTGTTTGGAAGCATGCTGTCCGGAAACACTCACCCAGCACACAAATAAACACATGTACCCTATCAAAGCAAACACACAGTGGGAGATATGGATTTCTGTTGATGACCATGTCTGAGTCGCCTTAGGCTGTGCACCTGTGGTGGAGAAGCTCAATAATCGTCTGTCAACATCACACACAGTCTGTGCTGCGTTCACAGCTCCCATCACACAACATGCTCAGATAGAGAAACAACTGTGTCTGCTTTCGATCCTGTGAGCTCAAGACAAACCTACGAACTGTACGTGTGTGCAAAATTAATGTGATAAAGTTGGCAGCCAGCCAGATGCCTTAACCAACTGTCAACACAAAGGAGCATGGAAAAAAACACATCCAGACACACTGTACCCTTGTTTGCCGTCTCCATTGAAATAAACTTGCTCGAACCCTCATTCGTCTTGTTGACAGCTCTTCAGTTGGGCTTTCTAGATCCAGGATGCAATCACATGCTATTAAGTGTGTGTGAGTCCAAGAGTGTTTGTTCAATTGTAATATTGAGCTTCCAGTGGATTCTCAAAAACATTACAGCAGCTGCAGCACAGTTATAGTAAAATTGTACATTACAAGCATTTTGTACATAACTACTGGAAGATATGTACAATAATCCACTGACGCTGAGTGCAATTTTATATTTCAGAGGAGGTCTGTGAAACTGTGCTGAAGGAAAGCAGAGATAAATTCAAGGTTAAGTAAATTTAGCTTAAGCAAAATCAGAGAGAGATGCTGCCAGGACTTAAACCCTCTGTAACCCCAAAACTTCTAATGGGTATGAAAGGCATGCTATTTTTTTTTAAAATCGCTAAAGTTACACCATTTATCAGAGCCAAATTTATAAAAATAAAAAGAATCTTTAGCTTTTCAGCTTTCAGTTGGTCCTTGAATGTGTTGTATAAATTACAGTTGTCAGGAAAATCTAAGCTTAAAATCATCAAAATCACTTTATTCTACATGTCCATCCATCCACTACCTATACACCGCTTAATCTTCATTAGGGTCGCGGGGGCTGGAGTCTATCCCAGCTGACTCGGGTGAAGGCAGGGGACATCCTGGACAGGTCGCCAGTCTGTTGCAGGGCTACATATACAGACATCAATCACACTCGCATTCACACCTACAGGCAAATTAGAATAATCAATTAACCTCAGCATGTTTTTGGACTGTGGGAAGAAGCCGGAGTATCCAGAGTAAACCCATGCATGCACAGGGATAACATACAAACTCCATGTAGAAAGATCTCGGGAAAGTTGGGACGCAAACCAAGGATCTTCTTGCTGCAAGGCGAAAGTACTAACCACTACCTCACTGTGGAGCCCTTTATTCTACATGTGTCATTTACAAATTTACCAAAACTAAACCACACTAAACAGATTCTGCTGTTTATGGTATTTCCCCTGCAGATACCTCAGGGAGAAAATCATGTCGGCAGTGGACTAAGCGGATTGAGACTCTGGATAGATCTCATCAGCAAGTTGCTGCAAGTGCACAAGAAGCAAATGTGCGAAAGTCTTGCCAGCGTAACTCAGAAGGTTCATGCCTCTGTAGCTGATGCAGCTGCTTTTGTCTCCCTTGTTCTTATAGAGGGTGATAATGCTGTAGTCATGCATGTCTTGTGGCACTAAATCCGCAGCCCAACACTGGAAAAGAAGTTGGTGCAAAGGTTTGAGGATGGTAATCTTTGCACACTTCAACACTTCTTGCAGAATTCCATCCAATTCTGGTGTCTTGCCACAAGGTAGCATGTTGATGACATCACTGAGTTCTTCCAAGGATGGGACACTGTCCAGCTCCTCCGTGACTGGAAGATGCTTGAGTGAATCCAGAGCAGCAACATTGATGTAACGTTCTATGGAATACAGATCTGAGTAGTGCTTCACCCACCATTCCAGTTGTTCATCCTTTTCCTTCAGTAGGTCACCACTTTTGAATTTTAGAGCTGCCGCTTTTTGCAGTGAAGAACCAACAGCCATCTTGATACCCTGCTAGACACCTTGAATGTTGCCAGAGCCAGCAGCTTTTTGATGTTACTGCAGAGCTCGTTCCACTATTCCTTTACATGTGATCTCATGGTTCTTTGAGCCAGAGCTTTTGCAGCACGCAAGACTTGCAGTACTGATCGGGTTGGACAGTTATTCTACTTCAACAGTGCTTGGCTTTTGTTCTCCAGAACTCCGGACAGTGTTTGAGAATGGGTTTCAAACCAGTTGTTGGAGTGTTTTTTTTTTCATGCCAAGTGTTGCCATGGATGTGTTGTAAATGGCATCTCTCAGTCATCTACATTGCTTCTGGGCAACACCTTGAGCATGTTCTGCTGATGGGGCCACATCTTTTGTGCATTAGCCGGACTTGCTTCTGATCGCACTGACATTTATTTGTGCTTTGCTGAGAGGTTTGGCAAGATGGCATGGTTTTGGCTGCAGTCTAAGTGTGCTGCAGACAAGTGAGTGGTCGGTGTTGCAGTCAACTCTGTTATAGGGAGTGAGTCAGCAGCCTTGTAACAGTCAGATCTAATTGGTGTCACACTTTTGAGCATGGATGTCTTCAGGACACTTTTTGGCGAGGTTTGGCCTGAAAGCAGCTTTTTGTTATGTACAAGATGGCGAGAATGAATAGCTCAAGCAGATGTTCCAAACTGAATCCAAACTTTCCGATGCGGACAGGCTATGGCTGAAAGTCATCGCCAACTCCGGCGTTGAAATCACCAAACAACAGAAGTTGCTTGCTTGATGGGACAGCTCAGATGACTTTAAGAATTTGTTTGTAGAAATTGTTTTTGAAATCAGCAGGAGCATAGAATGTTGGAGCTTAAATGCTCACCAGTCCCTCAGTACCTGCAGCTAGAGAATCAAATGTGTTTAGCTGGCTGTTGTTCACAGGGAAGCTGACACCATGCTCCCGTGTATCTTCAGAGCGTTTCCATCTCACCTGAAAAACACACAATTGTCTTCACGAATCTTGTCAAAGTCTGCAAGTGGGTTGATTACTGCTATTTTGCGACCATTGTCAATTTTGTCAATGTTGTCACTCAGTACAGTAGTCATGGTCTATACGCTCTAGCATCCTAGTGTGGGGACAAGATTTACTGTCTGTCTGTCCGGATGAATCCGAAAGCCGCATGCACCCAACAAGGCAAGTGAAACTGGTGAGACAGCACCTTATTGAGCAGGGGCTGCCTGACTTAGCCAGGCAGTAGCTGTCTAGTAAGACTTCGACGACCTCTACCACTGTTGAGAGTTAGCCTCTGGCGTCACACTCAAGTGTCAGTCCAGTGTAAGCTTGTAATCAGTGACTGCTATCTTTCCCTGCAGTTTCCACTGCAATGTTGTGGCAAAGCTGAAGTGTCTTCTCCAGTACCCACTTATATGCAGGCCTGGGCAAACTATTCAGGGGCTAGTAACTTGCCCAATATTTATAACCCTTCTCTCCTCGGCGCTAGTGTTCTTTGAGATACTGGCAAGGGCCAATGCAGTCACTCTTAGTGAAGTCACCAGTATATAGTAATTGCTATATCCACCTATGGGCCCCGGCTCCTGATTTTTCCCCGAGGTTTACTCCTGAAACCTTTCTTGCAACGGTTGTGAGAGTATCCGCAAGGCAGTGGAGATTTGTGATGAGTTTTCCTTCTCCTAAGTAGGTTGCCTGTCAAGGCTAACGAACATACTGCTTTGTAATAATCTTGCATCTTAAACTCTGATCATCACATCTTGGAGTTTGAAATGAGCTGTCATCTGTCTGTGTGCTGTTGGTGCAGCTTAAACTTGTTTTTGCCTGAGATACCATTATATATGTGATGTAGCTTCTACTGTGCAGAGGATTGTGGGTTAGAAAGGCCACAACAGCATGCTGGCTCGCAACAGCATGAAAGACTGGATTTAGCAGGACACCCTGGTATTTTAAGCTACTATGTTTGAAATATTATATTTTGGGACAAACTAAATCTTGTTCTGGCATACTGTATGGTGTAGCAGTACAGATATTGGAATTCACCCAGTGGTAAAGAGTTGCAGACAGTCAGTAAACCTCCCTCTGACAATGCTGTTAAGGACCAGACGGGGGAATCAGTCAGCACGTCAGTCAGTAATCCACCTGACAACAGAGCTCTGTTCTGCCATACACAGCACTCAGATATTTATTTACAAACTCAAACTCTGGCACACATGAAACTATTTGCACATACAGCAGAGACCCAGCAAAATCGAACAATAGCTGACATCAAACATTATTGATCAGCACACACGTGAGGCTGTTTAAACTTCTCCTGGAATATTAAAGAAGCAATAAAACATTGCAGAAAACGCGCCACAGGCACAGAGTCATGAGATGAAGTAAAATATTAAATCCAGCGAGACATAATTGGATCTGCCCTCATACAATGTTGTATATTCACGCTGCATCACAAGTTGGCAAAAGGTTAGAAAAGAAAAGAAAAGGAGCACACAAACTTACATGCACACACACAAACATATGGGAGTAGTTAAACGAAGGTAAACACACACAAACAACCTCACAGTTTTGCTCTGTGCTTTGAGACATGAAAGGGCCAAAGTCTAATCTGTAACAGCAATCTAATTAACTATGGTTATCACAACTGTCCAAAGTGCTTCGGAAGAAAGCTAATGAGTTGAGCTGCAGCCTGAGGCAAAGAACAACTGCTTTACAGAAAGCACGAGACAGTGACAGAATGGTTAGAAGAGAACACTGAGGTGTTCCAAACAAGCAGAGCTATGTGAGCAAATCTGAAGTTTGTTCTTTGTTTTCATTTGGGTTGTCGTGGAGATGTTATCTTGGCAAAGGTGAGAAGTGTACAGTCTGCTAACATTGTCATATCATATATTCTTTAACAGCCATGACTGAAAAATTGCAGTTATCAAGTAAGTTTCCTGAACAAAGAATCAAGGCTATGTCAGCACTACATGTAGACTCTAAGCAGACTCTCTACACTATGCTGTAAGTTTCTCAAAGTAGATCATGACAGTCATCATCACTGCTACAAGTTAAACCATTAGATAGACCTTCCTATGTCACACTGTGATTCTCTTCTTGATAGACAAGAGGTGTGATCAAGAAGTTTCAGTACTACGTCCATAGTACTGAAACTACCGGGCTTTGCAAAAGTTCTGTTACACTCGGTTTCATAATCTTTAGAGATGTTTACATGTCGGAGTGAAAAATTCCATTAAATAAACTGAAATTTCTACCTTATAGGCAGGTGTCATTAATACAAATTTGTTGTATCAAGATGGAAGTGAAAAGAGTTGAGATATCTGCTCTCCTTCGTGCTGGCCACAACAAGTCTGACATAGCCAAACAGCTGAACAACAGCCGGATGACCGTCCACGGAGTTGCGGAGAGACTCAAGAATGGTGACGACCTGAAAGATCTTCACCATTCTTGAGCCTTTCTATCTATCTATCTATCTATCTATCTATGTATCTATCTATCTATCTAAATATAAATATATATACCTATATACAGTGCCTTGTGAAAGTATTCGGCCCCCTTGAACTTTTCAACCTTTCGCCACATTTCAGGCTTCAAACATAAAGATATAAAATTCTATTTTTTTGTCAAGAATCAACAACAATTGGGACACAATCGGGAAGTGGAATGAAATTTATTGGATATTTTATACTTTTTTAACAAATAAAAACCTGAAAAGTGGGGCGTGCAATATTATTCGGCCCCCTTGCATTAATACTTTGTAGCGCCACCTTTTGCTGCAATTACAGCTGCAAGTCGCTTGGGGTATGTCTCTATCAGTTTTGCACATCCAGAGACTGAAATTCTTGCCCATTCTTCCTTGCAAAACAGTTCAAGCTCAGTGAGGTTGGATGGAGAGCGTTTGTGAACAGCAGTCTTCAGCTCTGCCCACAGATTCGCCATTGGATTCAGGTCTGGACTTTGACTTGGCCATTCTAACACCTGGATACGTTTACTTGTGAACCATTCCATTGTAGATTTGGCTTTATGTTTTGGATCATTGTCCTGTTGGAAGATAAATCTCCGTCCCAGTCTCAGGTCTTTTGCAGACTCCAACAGGTTTTCTTCCAGAATGCTCCTGTATTTGGCTCCATTCATCTTCCCATCAATTTTAACCATCTTCCCTGTCCCTGCTGAAGAAAAGCAGGCCCAAACCATGAGGCTGCCACCACCATGTTTGACAGTGGGGATGGTGTGTTCAGGGTGATGAGCTGTGTTGCTTTTACGCCAAACAGATCGTTTTGCATTGTGGCCAAAAAG
The DNA here is from genome assembly GCF_021347895.1 of Acanthochromis polyacanthus. Taxonomy (NCBI): domain Eukaryota; kingdom Metazoa; phylum Chordata; class Actinopteri; family Pomacentridae; genus Acanthochromis; species Acanthochromis polyacanthus. Next base: position 21,773,092 of record NC_067130.1, read on the forward strand.
TGCCATTTTGGTCTCATCTGACCAGAGCACCTTCTTCCACATGTTTGGTGTGTCTCCCAGGTGGCTTGTGGCAAACTTTAAACGAGACTTTTCATGGATATCTTTGAGAAATGGCTTTCTTCTTGCCACTCTTCCATAAAGGCCAGATTTGTGCAGTGTACGACTGATTGTTGTCCTATGGACAGACTCTCCTACCTCACCTGTAGATCTCTGCAGTTCATCCAGAGTGATCATGGGCCTCTTGGCTGCATCTCTGATCAGTCTTCTCCTTGTTGGAGGTGAAAGTTTAGAGGGACGGCCGGGTCTTGGTAGATTTGCAGTGGTCTGATACTCCTTCCATTTCAATATGATTGCTTGCACAGTGCTCCTTGAGATGTTTAAAGCTTGGGAAATCTTTTTGTATCCAAATCCGGCTTTAAACTTCTCCACAACAGTATCTCAGACCTGCCTGGTGTGTTCCTTGGTCTTCATGATGCTCTCTGCACTTTAAACACAACCCTGAGACTATCACAGAGCAGGTGCATTTATACAGAGACTTGATTACACACAGGTGGATTCTATTTATCATCATCAGTCATTTAGGACAACATTGGATCATTCAGAGATCCTCACTGAACTTCTGGAGTGAGTTTGCTGCACTGAAAGTAAAGGGGTCGAATAATATTGCACACCCCACTTTTCAGTTTTTTATTTGTTAAAAAAGTTTAAAATATCCAATAAATTTCGTTCCACTTCACGATTGTGTCCCACTTGTTGTTGATTCTTGACAAAAAATAAAATTTTTATATCTTTATGTTTGAAGCCTGAAATGTGGCGAAAGGTTGAAAAGTTCAAGGGGGCCGAATACTTTCACAAGGCACTGTATATATAGGGTGTCCCAAAAAAATGTATACACCTTTTAGCAGCTGATAACTAAACTAACCTCACACCACTAGACTTCTTTTTATGGGGATGCCTAAAAGACAAAAGTCTACGCAATGAGACCTGGAACAGTCACTGAATTAACAGCAACCATTCAATGTGAATGCACACAAATACCAAGGGAATTGTTACATGATGTGTGCTATTCCATCGCTTCACGTTGTCGGCAGTGTCTGGACTAGAACGTTTGAGAACAGGCAGTGACAAAACAATAGAATGATGTTTGTAAATTCTTTTACATGTTGAAAATTAAATGAATTATAATAAACACCTAGTTCACAATTATTTAAATTCTGTATACTTTTTTTGGGACACCCTATATATATACCGGGCTTTGCAAAAGTTCTGTTACACTCGTTTTCATGATCTTTAGAGACGTTTACATGTCGGAGTGAAAAATTCCATTGAATAAACTGAAAGTTCTACCTTATAGGCAGGTGTCCTTAATAGAATTTTTTTCTCCGGTGAAGTTGTATCAAGATGGAAGTCAAAAGAGTTGAGATATCTGCTCTCCTTTGTGCTGAACCTCAGCCGGATGACCGTCCACAGAGTCGCGGAGAGGCTAAAGAATGGTGAAGATCTTTCAGGTCTTCACCATTCTTGAAAGATCGCTGAAAGATCTTCACCATTCTTGAGCCTCTCCGCGACTCTGTGGACGGTCATCTGGCTGATGTTCAGCTGCTTGGCTCTGTCAGACTTGTTGTGGCCAGCATGAAGGAGAGCAGATATCTCAACTCTTTTGACTTCCATCTTGATACAACTTCACCGGAGAAAAAAATTGTATTAAGGACACCTGCCTATAAGGTACAACTTTCAGTTTATTTAATGGAATTTTTCACTCCGACATGTAAACGTCTCTAAAGATCATGAAACCGTGTAACAGAACTTTTGCAAAGCCCGGTATGTATGTATGTATGTATATATATATATATATATATATATATATATGTATATATATATATATATATATAAATTCCCCTCAGGAAACAAAATGTTTTGAATTGAACTGAATGAAAAGCAAAAACTGCAATCTAAAATTTGGCCACCAGCCTGTTGAAAGCGATGCCCTGCTCCCAGTGCTCCTGTCAAAATGTGCATTTCGAGGTTTTCATCAAAAGAAAAACTGTAACTAGATTTTAAGTTTAAAAAATCCCTATTTCCCATCCCTATTTTTATGTACTAGCTGACATTATGTAAAAATGAGAGGTCGTTTTTTTGAAATGAAGACATAAATTCCATATTTGGTACCATTAAACCACTGTAAAAGACAAGGGTGCAACAATATGACAAATCAAGACCAGTTAAACTGAAACAAGCGTAATAACCACTTTTAAGACTTTTTTATCTGTGATTAAAATAATTAAGATAATAGTACGACTGATTTAAATTCCTTTTTTTGCGTCTCAGATGTGTTTGTAAAAGAAGACCCTGTTGACTCAAATGATGGTCTTGGTAATATTCCATCCGTGCTGCAGAGTAAGCTGCAGATGTATGTCAACTGTAACTTTCTTTACCCTCATTTTGTGAACATGTACTGTATGATGCACTAAAGTCTGACTGCCAGCTTTTAGTAGAGACTGGCAGCAGATCTGTACACCATGCTTTTGAACATACTTCTCTGTCCTTTAGCTTCATGGCCAGCACCAACTGGTTTCTGTGATTAGCCAGCGCTTCTCTGTAGTTGCTTTTGGAGAAGAGTGCAGAGCCAAGGTTCCCATGAGCACGGCATTCACCTGATTGGTCACCTGTGGATAAAACATGTAGTAGATTCAGCGACGTTCACTGCAGTTGTCTTTTCACAAGATGCATCTTACTGCACTGTCTTTCTCGTACCTAAAGTCTTGGTGACCTCAAGGTCCTGCTGCATGTAGGCCATGCTCTTCTCCACGTTGCCTAAAGACCAGTACGCAGAGCTCAATGCAGAGAAAACAGATCCTCGCAGCTTTAATGAGCACGTGCCAATTTTGAGCCCCGCCTCAAGCACCACAACCGAGGCTCCATGGAAGCCATGAGTCAACAGCTCCTGGCCGATAACAGAGACAACCACAAATGGGCTCTTGTCCAGCTTCATCTTCTGCAGCTGCTGGTAGGTGGGTTCAAGTGAGTCTGTAAACAAAGGTGGTAAGCACACACATTAACACACTGTTTAGCAAAGGAATGAGAATCAATAGTCCTTTATCATGTTGCAATCACAAAAATGGTTCTCTAATTAGAAAGGTTTTCATATTCCATTTACATCGGTCAGCTCTGCAGATGTTTTGCAGGCGATGGGTCATTTATCCTCCAGCAGTGGTCCTGGTCCTGATGACATTGAGGGTAAATTTCTTAAACTTGCTTCTCATGTCCTCTCCTCTCCATTGGCTGAGCTCTTTAACTTGTTGTTTACAACTTGTGAAGTGCCCAGCGCATGGAAGTCTATGAAAGTTATTCAATTGCATAAAGAGGGAGATACTCAAAATATTAACAATTATAGACCTATTTCTATAATTAATATCATTGTGAAACTATTTGAGAAAATAATTTTCAATCAATTGTCCAACTATCTCTTAAGTAACAATTTACTGTCTCAATGCCAATCAGGTTTCAGGAAAAACTTTTCTACTACTTCTGCTCTTTTAAAATTTACAAATGATATAACTGATGGTTTAGACAATAACGTGTAATGGAGCTGTTTCCTTAGATCTTCGACCTGGTTGATCATTACTTGCTTCTGGATAAACTGCAAGCAATAGGCCTCTCTCATCTTTACTTTGGTTTAACTTCTATCTTCACCACCGTCGCCAATGTGTGTCCTTTAGGGGCAGTCTGTCGAATTTCATTGGTATTGATAAAGGCATTCCTCAAGGTTCCTCTCTTGGCCCTTTACTATTTTCTATTTTTATTAACGACTTGCCACTGTGCTGTACAGAGTGTAATATTCATCTTTATGCCGATGATACAATTATTTATTGCTCTAAACTGAGCATTTCGGATATTGATGACTCGTTACAATCTGATTTTGACTCAATTCAGCACTGGCTGTCTCCTAATACACTTCTGCTTCATAAAACTAAATCATATTCTATGTTGTTTCAGAGAAGACTTTGGTCTACATGGACAACTAATCTTTCTTTGTATTTTTTGGATTCCTCTCCCCTACTGCCAACTGACACTGTTAAATACCTCAGTGTTTGGCTAGAAACAGACCTTTCCTTTAAAACGCATGTACATGCAACTACCAATAAGCTTAATTATCGCCTAAGAACACTTTATCAGTCTGTAAGCTGTTTTAATTATCATGTAAGGAAAAGAATAGCCACTCAGTTATTGCTACCTATTCTGGATTATGCAGATATTGTTTATTTGAATGCTACTGCCTCCTGTCTACATTCTCTATATGTGGTCTATTACAGACTCTGTCGTTTCATTCTTCAATGCCCTTATTGGACACACTACTGTGTTCTATATGAACGGTTGTCTTGGCTCTCACCTTCTGCCAGAAGACATTATCGTTGGCTGCTGTTTATTTTTAAGTGAATTTACTTTAGATATCCAGAATACTTACAGCAATAGCTAGTGCCTTGTAGTTCTCCTTATAGCTTACGTGACACCAACCATCTTTTCTTTATGGTACCTAGAACTAACAACGAATATGGGAAATCAGCTTTTTGTGTTGAGGCTCCTCAAGACTGGAACAGCCTTCCTATTAATGTTCGAACTATAATTTCATTTCCAATGATCCGGAATGCTATTTTAGAGCATCTTAGGACGTTTGTTTTTGTTTTTAGTTTCTACACAAATTAGTTTTTAATTGATTGATCATAAATGAGGACATGGTCTGTCTTGTTTGTTATGCCTATTGTTTGTAATTTTTGTGGTGAAAAATGCATCATTCAATTTGTATATGCCATGAATATATATGCAATTGTTTCACTTTTCTACTTGTTGCATAAGAATTTATAGCATTGTGTGCTTAGTGATATGTAAACAGTAAGTGGGAGAATGGTTGAATATTCAGAGCTGGTCTGTGTGGGTGTGCTGTCATTATTGTTGTGCTTTTTTTGTGTGTGGGATTTTGTCTTGTTAAGTATACTCTGCTCCTCTTTTCATTTATATAGAGGATCCCCTTGAAAACGAGATGGTTCATCTCAAGGGGGTATACCTCTGTAAATAAATGTAAATAAATAAATAAAGCGGCTAAATCAGGTGCTTCTTAGATTTGAGAGAAAACACAGGAAAAGCAGAAGAAAGATTTTGCTTCACTACCTTTGGTGGTGGTTCAGGAGACATCACAGGTAAATAATATATATATTAAAGGGTTTTTGTTGTTGTTTGTTTTTACCAGAAGAGCAAAGAGGCTGCATAAAAGCTTATATACATACAATTTTCAGTCACAACATTAAAACCACCTTCCTAATATATTGTAGGTCTCTCCTGTGCAGCAGATCCTTAAAGTTCTGGAAGATGTGAGGTGAGGGCTACATGAATTCTATAATTCATGTATAATTCATTCATAAAAATAGCCCACAGATACTTGATCAGATTTAGACCTGGGGAATTTGGAGGCCAAGTCAACACCTTGAGCTCTTGTCATGTTCCTAAATCCATTCCTGAACAATGTTTGCAGTGGGGCAGGGAACATTCTGGGGATCAGGGAAAATGGCTACCATTAAGAAGTGTTTATGGTCTGTGGCAATGCTTACATTAGGCTCAAAATAACATCTATATGAGCGCAGAACCCAGAGTTTCCTAACAAAACACTGATCAGAGCATCATGCTGGCTCCACCGGCTTGCCATCTTCCCTTCCTACTACCATCTCTTTTCCAAGTAAATAATACACAAGGCCATCCACACAATGGAAAAGAAAGTCATCACAGTAGGCTAATTTCTTCCATTGCATAATGATCCAGTTCTGATGTTCACGTGACATGTCTATGTGTTCTATTACAGCAGCATTGAGGTGTTCAGCGATTTGTGTTACTGTAGCTCTTCTCCAGGCAGGCCTTAACTCCTCATTGGCATCAATGATCAGCATGTTCTTCACTTCACCTGTTGTGGCTGATCGATGGACACGCACAAAATACTGACAAAGCTTGGGGCTGGTTCTCATTAGGCTCATTACTCATAACTGCAGTGCAACAGGTGAAGAAGAATTTTGAGAAGCATATTAACATTTGTATCATTACAGATGTTCTCTCATCTGGTACTTGACAGCTGGACAAATTGAAACAGCACAAGGAGGAGGGCAAAACCAGAATTTATCATTATGATTTGATAGAACAAACACTGAAAGTTTACAGTATTTTAGTATATAAGCCAATAATATTCCCTCTCTCTCCAAAATGCAACACTCCTAGTTCTAGGAAACCCAAGTTCATGGTGTCGGTAATCTATGGATGATTGCAAGGAGAATTAGTGTTAATGTTGGATCCAGAGGGGGTTTCAGTGATGTAGAACAGAGAGAACAGAAATGTGACCTCTGGATTTCACCACCTCTGCTGCTGTGTTTCTGATTTACACTCAAATCTTTTGATTGGAATAACCAGTTAAAGTCAAATACTTTAGCATGTCAGGCTGACTTTGCACCCTCCACCTCCAGTGTAAAATGAGAAATCGTATAAAACAGCATGTATTGAGAAGTCTGGCACTAGCTACTTTCAAAAGAAATATTTATGTATGAAGTTTCTCTTAGTAATTTTATCATGTTTGAGGAATAAGTCCAAATAACCTCGTTACTTTGTTACGACTTTGAATTTGCTACATTACACTACCAGCTCGTCTGGTTGCTAAATGATTAGCCTTGTTGGCTCCTGGACCCTGAAAGTAGAATCCATGTTGCTGGTGTTTCACAACATGTTCAAAAGGCTAAGTTAAGATTTGGTGTACAGACTTTCTACAAAGTACGACCTCATGAAGCTCATTGAGAGAATGCCAAGAGTGTCCAGTTGTTCATGAGAAGGTGTGCCCAAACTTTTGACTGGTAGCGTAAATATAATAAAATGTATTGAATCAGAATCACTGACGCCACCTTTAATGGAAATGACATGGTTCAGTTACACTCAAAACATTCATGTACAAAAACAGGTACTGCAGCTTGTGGTGAGCACACAATGTCTCTGTGTTAGTGCATACATCAAATCTAAAATCAAACTCCTTTTCTGTCTCTGCTGTGGTACACAGTCTTAGTTCTTCCACCAGTTCAGCTGAGGGTGATGATCCTGTAGTTAAACTGTGTGAAGTGCTGCATGCTGTGCTATCTAAAAAGCAGAGTGTAGGTGGAGATAATCCAGCAGCTGCTTTACATAGAAGCAACTCCAGCTCACCAATTAGACTACAGTGCATTATTTGAGGTTATTTGTCTTTTTACTACAGGGCTGTACCGTTGGCTGTGTACATGGAAAATGGCAGAAAAGCAGAAGTGTTTAATTTTTTATCTCTTGTTTCATGCATATACATATAAGAATAACAATATATAAATTATATAATAATAAAAAGAATTAATAAGACATTGACTGTTACAAATAAAGAGCTGCATTAACAAGGAATTAAATGCAGTCTGACTCTGAGGTTGTTCGGTCTGACCAATTTCAGCTTTTGTTCCAAACTTTAAAAATACATTGCTGTGTAATTCACTTCAGACTTCATGACTTTATGTGCTTGTCTTACTATGATGAAGACGTTCCTGTTCAGAGTTGCAGAATAAACACAACCAAAAATAGCTACTGCACCTGATTTATCACTGCTGACTGATCACAACTGTATGTGAAATGTAATGTCTGAGAAAAGCAGGTAGAAAATGTGTGACTCTGTTTTATAGGGAGAGACATTTGAAATATTTTTATAGTAAAATGTGATTTGTCTTAACTATACTGTTCACTAATCTTTTTGTTGAGCTGACAGCATCAGGTTATTTAACCCTCTCTGCAGTGTGTGCACACCCACATCTACTATTTTGTTGAAACAAGTTCCTCATTGCCCAAAATAAATGTCTTTATCAAACAAATACAGCTCTCAACATGTGTAGCATCTCATAGACTATATGCATTGAATTAAAAATTAGATATACACTACTGTTCAAAAGTTTGGGGTCCCTTAGAAATGTCTTTAGTTTGAAAGAAAGGTTTATTTTTTAATGAGGATAACGTTAAATAAATCAGAAATCCAGTCTAGACATCGCTAATGTGGTAAATGACTATTCTAGCTGGAAACCAGAATATTTTTAATGAAATATCGACATAGAGGAACATTTCCAGCAACCATCACTTCTGTATTCTAATGCTACATTGTGTTAGCTAATGGTGTTGAAAGACTAGTTGATGATTAGAAAACCCTTGTGCAGTTATGTTAGTGTTAGTTAGAGTATTCATGGAAAACATAAAACTGTCTGGGGGACCCAAAACTTTTGAACGGTAGTGTAGGCACTTGCAACTGTTGTTCCTTCATTAGCCTGTTAGCACTCACTGGGTTGAGTGACAATTTTGTAGATGAATTTTGAGTGGCATCTACCTATTCTGGCATCCAGTGGCTTGGTGGTTAGCACTTCCACCTTGCATCTAGAAGATCCCCTGTTGATGTCCCGGCCTTCCCGAGATCTTTCTGTATGGAGTGTGCATGTTGTCCCTGTGCATGTGTGGGTTTTCTCCGGGTACTCTCACTTCCTTCCACAGTCCAAAAACATGCTCACATTGATTGGTAACTCTAAATTGTCCGTAGGTGTTAATGTAATTGTTTGTCTCTACTGTATATGCAAGCCTGTGATAGACTGGACAACCTGTCCAGGGTGTCCCCTTCTTTCACCCTAAGTCAGCTGTAATAGATTCCAGCCCCCTGCGACCCTAATGAGGATTAGGTGGTATACAGATAATGGATACATGGATCTGCTCATTGTGATCTGATCATATTTGATAAATAATACTGTGTTTGAAAGCCCAAAACCTCACAATTCAAATGTAGGTAAACGCTTCAAGATACCACCAGCACAGCAAAAGTAGTTCCATATTCTGTAAAGAGCCTACTCACAACTAATTTTCTTACATTTTCTGCCATCTGTAGGGGTGTTCTGCACTATGTTTTCACTGTGATGGTCGAACAAACAAAGTATTTAAGTCTGGTTTTAAGGGGCACTATTGAATTTCATTTAACCCTCTGAATCCCAAACAGTTTCTTGGTGTTTTCTTTGCTCTTTTCACATTTTTCCTCATGTTTCCAAACTTTTTATTTTAGTTAAATTTTTAAATGAGATATGTAGAATAAAGTGATTTTGATGAAACATCACAATTTCAAGCATAGATTTGATTTTTCCCAGCAGAACCACGTCACATGATTCGTTCAAAGGTCATTGAAAAGATTTAAAACAGAGCATTTTGCTTTCATAACTGCTTTAAATTGGGTGATTTTTCTAAATTACATACTTCTCAAAAACACTGGTAGCTTTTTGGGATACAGAACGCAAGAAAAAACAAACCTCACCTTGAAAATTAAGCCAACAAATGCTTTTAATTAAATAATAGTTTTTCAATTTCCGAAAAATGTGACTCAGTTTAAGTCATTCATCATGGTTCTGTGATGTTACTATGAAAAAATGGTTAAGATTTAAATATATTTGTGTTTATAAAATCAGACGGAAACAGCTGCAGAGAAGGGGTGAACTGATATTTTCTTAGACAGACACACTCCAAGATCAGCAGCAGAACACATTTTCTGAAGCTAACATCAGATCATATTTAGCTGCACTTGAGATGAACTGCAGCCGCCCTTGTTTGCACTTGTAGTCTAAAGTAAATATGTTGGTGAAATAAAAACCTTTGTGCCTCACTGGCTAATATGAGGCATCCTTCTGTAAGAATCACCTCTACTTAAAAAAAAAACAACTTTCCCCACAACACATTACCCTGTAGAAAAGACATAAGGACTGACAGAGAACCCAGCGAAGGCCTCCCTCTCCATGCTGTTGACATTGCAGCTTCCTACTGTGCTCACTGTTGAGTCTATGGGCCTTCTCTGTGGTCCAACATGTTGCCCTGCCTACTGCTTACTCAAGTATCGCAACTCCCAGTAATACTTGCAAGCTTGTTTGCTTTGAAGATCAAGTTTTGAAAGTTGTTGCCCCTGGATGACAGAAAACCTCCTGTGGCGCCTCAGATCCGCAGCAAAGCTCTGCACTAGTTGAGGCAGGACTCTTACATACTGCATGTCATAGCTGCTGCCACTGATCACAACATGGCCACATCATTCTTTAAAAGTGAGCGGTTTCTGTTCCATCGACTGCATTCTTGTGACAAACCTGATGCCTATTGTTTGCTGCCTATAAATGTGTAAAAAAAAAGAAGAAACACTTTCTTTGGTCGATTAACTTTGGCCTTGTGCTTGATACTACCATCTGGATCCACATTCTCCACCTCCAGGGGAAATATTGTGAATACTCAACAAGGTTTGCTCTCCGCTGTAAGAACAGATGCAAAATTGCAAGTTCATAGGTATTTGGCAAGTAGAAGGCTATTCCCAAGAAGCGCTGCTTTCATTTTGATAGTGCTGAAGGGTAAAAACATAATCCTGAGCCAATTCAAGCCTGCAAACCATCCTTGATTGTCCACGCTTTGCCTTCATCTTCGACCTGCACATAAAAGTGGGGACTGCTGCAGGGCGGATAGATCAATGACGCACCAGAATCTAACTCGTAAATATTTCATCACGAGTTCCACGAGAAGCTAATTCAGGCTAATAAACATGGCAGCAACACCCCTTCACAGTGTTCAGCTGTTTACAACAAGCATGTGTGCAAAGTCCTTGAATCTGAAAATGAATCAGTGAGAACAACAAGAGTTCTGGTCTCTTTTAAGTTAAGCACATTCATGCAGTATACTCACTCACATATTGAACTTTTAAATCTTGTAAGAAACTAATGCAGCACAAATGAGAAACCATTAGTGACTCAGCCATTAACAACCATCAAATTACAGAATCTATAAGACTTTGGGCTGAACTGCAGGTAGTGTTTTCAGAGAGCAGAGAGGATACAAGCATGGATACCAAAATAAGAGAGATTGAGAAAATAAAACATACTGGATCAATTAAAGTAAGTGCAAAACTGTATATTATCAGCAAGTTAATGGAAGATACATCCATCCATACATCATCTATACACTGCTTAATCCTCATTAGGGTTACGGGGGGCTGGAGTCTATCCCAGCTGACTTAAGGTGAAGGCAGGAGACACCCTTGACCGGTCACCAGTCTATCACAGGACTACATATAGAGACAAACAATTACACTCGGATTCACGCCTACAGACAATTTAGAGTTTTTGGACTGTGGGAGGTACCTGCAGAAAACCCACGCATGCACAGGGAGAACATGCAAACATGCAGAAAGATACCAAGAAGGGATCGTCTAGCTGCAAGGCGAAAGTGCTAATAATAATAATAATTAAATAAATTCAACTTTTGTTTTATTTCACTCTCTGTTTTGTTTTAGAAAATCCTATCCAAAATAGATTTCACCATCCCAATCAAGTCAGAAACTGCATTCTAAATGTCACAGTTTTTCTTTTTCCTCTCTGTATGTACCGTTTGTACAGTCTGCATATAAATGCAACTTCAGTGCAACTGGTGAGTTTTGCTGGACGCCTGATAAAGAAGCCTAGACTTCAACTTTATACAAATGCTGAGCGCCTGACATGATGCACTGTCTCTTGAAACGCAAAATGGTGTAACCAGACTGCACTGCACGTCTGTTTTCATGGACAGTGAATGGCAAGAATTAAAATACTGTAGTCTGTCTCCTTGGCAGTAGATGTGAGCCCTGTCAGCTCATTGTCAAAAGGAAAACTCACCTGACAGTGGACACAGAACAGCCGATGCTAAGGTTGGAGCAGCAGCAGATGTGAGTTATGATGCAGATGGTGTCTTATCTTCTTTATTCAAATTTAATTTGTACATGTTTCTGTTTTTGTTCCGTCTAACTTGCTTGTTTTGTTCATTTTCTACATCTCACTTTTCTCTCAGTGTCTGTTTCCTCTCATCTGCTTCTCTCTCACATCAAATGTGCATCTATTTCTTTGTGTGGTCTGAATCATCTGATGTGTCTTTTTACTGTCTCACATGGCGCTCCCAGAGGACGGCTACTAAATAAAAGAACAAAAGAAAAAACTTGACAGTTTCCCCAGTGCCTCTCTTCCCCTGCAACTTTCAAAAACAAAGTTGTAGTTTGCTGCTTATGCTGTTCATTTGTTTGATTGCCTGTGTCTGCAGGAATCTGAGTCCTGCTGTTGCAGACATGTTGGTATAACGTAGAGACAGACAGGCAGAGGAAGGAGGTTTGTTGTTAGCTGAACTTACCTCTGAGGGGTGATTTCATGGCAGCCTCCACCATGCCGACGAGCAGCTGGAGACTCTTGGGGTCCTGGGCGAGGCCAGAGGCAAACGCTGCCAGGGCATCGGCATGACGACCCAAGTACTGCAGGGCAACCCCCTGACGAAAGTAAGCCTGCAGACAGAAGAAGACTCATTGTCATGTTGCTTTATATATTTTTTTGCTGAGGCTTTCATCTTCAGTATTTTGACATGTTCAACCACTCCTGCTTTCATTCTCTACAGTTTGAAAAAGCGACTGTGACAATTATGTAATAGAGCAGCAATAGAGCTAAATGGATCTGCGCAGGGAAGGAAGAAAGCCGAAGGGAATTCAATCTGACACAGTGGTTAAAGTACACTTACTCAGGTAATGAGTTAAGGACAATTTTCATATATTTGTACTTTATATGACTATTTCAATTTAACGCTTCTTTATACTTTGCTGCTCCAAAACATTTCAGAGGGAGACATTGCACAGTGGCTTGGTGGTTAGCACGTTTGACTTGAAGCTAGAATATCCTCGTTTCATGTCCCGGCCTTCCCGGGATCTTTCTGTATGGAGTTTACATGTTCTCTGGGTTCTCTAGCTTCCTCCCACAGTCCAAAAACATACTTAGGTCACTTGTTAATTCTATATTGTTCATAAGTGTGAATGTGAGTGTGATTGGTTGTCTCTATATGTGGCCCTGTGACAGACTGGTGATCTGTCCAGGGTGTCCCCTGTCTTCACCCTAAGTCAGCTGGGATAGATTCCAGACCCCCATGGCCCTAATGAGGATGAAGTGTTGTACAGATAATGGATGGATGGAATAGTGCACTAACTTTTTATGTTGCAGATAGGGATTGTACACACAATATAAACTTAGAAAATTGGAATGATTGGTGTAGATTAAATATAAAAAAAGCAGTTGACCAGTATGGGTTGTTCAGTGTTTGGAGAGCAGGGTGGCCCATGCCAATATTATGTTGTTGTTTTTGCATCAGAAATACAACCGTTTAACTAGCTGAACACTCAAATCCAGCAGCTTTGAAAGGCACAGTTTCTCTAAAAGTTTCCCACAATAACACAGCTAATCAGAGATAGAAACTGTAAAAACAGAAGAAAAAAAATAAAATCACTGGATTTTGGACATTTCAGTCTTTACTAACCAGTAACCCTGTTTTAAAATAATTTTCTCATTGGAAAATAGAACATTTTCCTGTCACTTTTTTTTTGTAACTCTGGAAGTTTTACAAAACACAGCTTTGTGTAAAACGCTTTGTGTCTCCAAAGGGAGCCACGGACAGGTTTGAAATGCATGTTATCTTTTTAAAAAACACTCAAAATACCCCATTTACCAGAGTAAAAAACAGAAAGAATCACCAGATTTTCAGCTTTTTAACACTCCTTGAACTAATTCTCTGTGACATGCAGTTCTGTTGAAAAAAATAACCAAATCTCATCTTAAAATTGTGGTATTTCTTCAAAATCACATTATTCTACATGTCACATTCACAAATTTGCCAAAAATAAAACAATCCAACAATAAACAAATTATGCAAAAGAAATACATTTGAAAAAAATGATAAAATTCTCATTGCAACTAAGAAGCCATTGCAGCAAATCATGAACTCTTTGGCTGAACTGCAGGTTGTGTTTACATGGAGCAGACAGAAGACAAGGATGGAAACAACTTAGATAGGTTGAGAGGAAAATAAAACACACTGGATCAATAAAAGAAATGAAAAATGCAACATGGCTCAGAAATGGAGGAGCAAACTGTCAGCAAGTGATAGTGGATACATTCAGCATGGTGAAATATCTTTTAGAACTGATGTGCAGAGTAGTAAAAAAAATGTATAGGTTGTAAAAATGTAAATAGTTAAGTATCAATATGGATTCATCATTTATTATAGTGTTGGTAACACATCTGCACTTAATGTACTCATTGCAGGTTTTTGTAATTTTTTGTTAATTTTTAATGTTTGTACTACTATTTTTGGCATTTTCACTGTGCTATAGGACTTAACATGGCTAAAAGAATGAGCCCACAGTGAGTAAAATGTTACAGAAGCAAAAAATACCCAGCTTAGGGTTCAGAGGGTTAATACTGGAGCGCTTCTAGTAGAGTCGGGTGAGGTATTCCAGCAGCCAAAATACCAAAAGCTGCTTTTCTCGGAACAATTACAAGACCTGAGCCCGAAGGCCTGAGAGTCCTGGTAGGTTCAAATCTAGTGAGCCGGCCTGACCTTTATAAACAATTCTGAAAATAACCAATGCAGGGCTCTGATATGATCGGATATATGCAATCAAATTTGTTCTTTCTTGATAGGACTCTCGCAGCAGCATTTAGGATTAACTGCAGTCTGCCAGCAGTGCAGTGAACAGGACACTGTAAAGGTCGAAATAGCCACTGGCGGGCTTTAGGGTTTAAAAGGTTACAACTGTTCAGAAGAGAGAACAGAAAGAACAGAAAATCTGCTTGTTTTTCTATGTAGTGGATCAGTTTCATAATTTGGCTTCATCTACTTGGTTGTATACATTCACATGTATATTTTACAAGCATATACTTTATGTATTTGCCAGACATGAACACAATATATGCTTTGTTTTTAATGTGAGGACAGCTAATTTCACGTAGAATGAAAGCTTCTACATGAATACATTTTGCTTTGCTATTTAGTCATAAAACAAGGTAAGAAATAGTTTTGCTTAGTCACTCTATTCTGTAAAACAGTGGTGTCAAAGCCATTCTAGTTCAGGGGCCACACTCATCCCAGTTTGATGTCAAGTGGGCCGGACCAGTAAAATCACAGCATAATAATCTATAAATAACGTCAACTTCAAATGTTTCCCTTTGCTTTAGTGCAAAAAAAAAAAATGTGTTCTGAAAATGTTCACATTTAATGAGCAACCTGAAATTTCTGAAGAAAAATAAGTTCAATTTCAACAATATTATGCCTCAGTTTATCATTCACACACTTACAGATCAGTGTATCTACAAAGACACGAAATATTCAGTCATCTGGAACTGAACAATGTAGCATTTTACTTCATGATAAAAACAACTTGTGAAGGCCTAGAAATTATCTTAAATTTACATTCATTTACACATCTGCGTAGTAATCCTGAGCAACACACCACACAGTGGAAATTAAAAATGGGAACTATAAAGAAAGAAGGTTAAGTTATGCCCTTGCCTTGCAAATGTACTAAATTTATACATAAAAAAGACATACAAGTTGTGGCAGTACAGTGGACAATTTTAATACAGCAGTTACTTTTACTGAAAAATTGCAATTGATGTCGTCTCTGTAGTTTTTACACTTCTCAAAGTCATCCTGCATGCCGTTTTGGCCTGCGGGCTTTATGTCTGACACTCCTGCTGCAGACAATTTTGGTCTGTCTGCACTACTCTATTATTCTGCTATAGGCGGAAACTAATTTTGCTGTATTTGTGTTTCATTAAACTGCTCACAGTTATCTTGTTCAGAGCTTAAAACATGTTGCTGTGATTATTTCTCTTCAAAATCATGACTTCTTTTTAACAGTTTCATGTTCGGAGACAAAAACTTCATCATTACAATGGCTAATACTCTGTATAAGAACACATGAAGCCTGGCTGTACTTTATGTCTGTTATTCACTCACTGGACTCATTAAACCACTGACAATTTGCTAGTTCTTGCAGAACTTTATTGAACTGATACCACAGAGGTTCAAATAAGGTGTGAAAGAACAAAATACCGTTTATAAAAACTACCATTTATGAAAATACAGATTTGTGATGTATAATTTGTTGACAGTTTGTTAATGGTTAACTTGCATTTTTTTCTGTAAGTAACAGTTAATTGTTAAAAAAAAAACATTTTAACTGTATGCCTTAGAAGGTGTGATGGGTAAGCAAAACTCCACAAATATTCAGTGATATCCACAAACACAACCGTTCAAACGTTTGGGGTCACTTAGAAATGTTCTTATTTTTGAAAGAAAAGCAGTTTTTTTCAATGAAGATAACATTAAACTAATCAGAAATACAGTTTAGACATTGCTAATGTGGTAAATGAATATTCTAGCTGGAAACGGCTGATTTTTAATGAAATATCTACAAAGGGTACAGAGAAGAAAGTTTCCAGCAACCATCACTCCTGTGTTCTGATGCTACATTGTGTTAGCTAATGGTGTTGAAAGGCTAATTGATGATTAGAAAATCTTTGTGCAGTTATGTTAGCACATGAATAAAGGCATGAGTTTTCATGAAAAACATGAAATTGTCAGGGTGATCCCAAACTTTTGAACGGTTGTGTATGTACTTGGAGCTGTTGCTCCTTAATTAACCTGTTAACACTCACTGAATAATAATTAATAATTAATTTATAGGCTGAGCATGTACACACTGTGTACACTCTTTCCGTGTCGTACACAAACACAGTCCGTGCTCACTTCATTAGCTCCCTCGTGTATTTCCCGGCCAGAATAGAGACAATGAATCCTGACACTGAGTTCATGAGGATGACTGAGGAGACGACACCACAAACACTCTTCTTCTCCTCTCACTGCGGACCACACTGTAACTTAATTGTCTCATCTCTCTTCGCCTTCATTCCTTCTCCTTTTCTTCCTCTCATTCATCATCCTGCCCTGACTCTCTCCTTGTAAGCATAATCTGTCATGACAGTGAGTGAATGAAGACAAAAAGGAGACGAATTAGATTACATGGGTGCTCCTGTCCTGCTGACACTTTCTGCACCCGCGCTGTCTTTCCCCAACCTCGTCTTCAGACAGCTTCATTGAAACGAATGGTGATGAGGTCAAGTCTAATCTAATGCATTAAACCCCCAGTGGTCGGAGTAGAATGTGAACCGGCTGCAGCGTCATTTCACTGTTGATTAACACAAAAGTGGGATAAATGGTTGGTAATTACAGCTGGGACCATATGCCTTCAAATAGTAATCACAAAAAAGCCTCAGTTAGTCAAAGCAACGCTGATAATATAATAATCTCTCTTTATAGAGCATTTTTTTAAAAACCAAAAGTCAAAAGTTTAGGAGTGACTCACACAAGTCAAATTTAAATGTGGAGATATTCTCTGACACAGGCGCGTTTTAGGAAGAATGTTGGAAAGGTCGAAAAGATTAGATATGTTGTTTCTAATGTTGAAATGTTATACAACAAAACAACTGACTCTATTTTAATATTATAACATCACAAAAGGTCATGTAGAGACCTCATCATTCAAGGTCAGTGCCAAACAAGAAGGCTGTCATCAGTATCACAGACATGAGAACCAAACCAGTTCATTGATAGTTATCTATTAAAACAAAACTATTGAAAACTTCCTTAATAAATGTTGAGAACCACAGTAAGCAGTTGTTCAATTCATTTTTTGAAAAAAAAAAAAAGGCTCAGATTCACTGGACTGGACTGTTGGTCATAAAAATTAGATATTTCAATGTGTCATTTAAAACTCTCGGGCACTGTGATGTGGATTTATCACTATTTACACACTATTCATTGAATGTTTTTATAAATACTTTTTTATATTTTTTCTCTATGGATGGTCTTACATGTAATGTGTTTTTTTTAATTTATTTTAATTTATTTATATACCTTAATAATTGCACTTTCAAATTTTCTGTTCTCATACCACGACAATAAAGACATTCTGATTCTGATTTCAAGACTTTCTGACAGGAGAAAATGTACTCATTTGTGGAAAATGTCAGTCATGCAGACAGCCGTATTTCTTTGTCTGCAGATAATGTACAAGCAGCTAAAACAGGTCTTTAAAGTTCCTCTCCTTGCATTGATTAATTCCTTAAAAAAATCTTCTATGTGTGTCAAAAATACACATTTCTTTTAAAAATGTTTTGACTAGGTTCACACTGACTAAACATCCTGTACCTGTACGAACAATGTCAAACACAATAAGCTAAAAGTGACAGAACATCCAGCTACATTCAGTTGCATGTTGTTGTTGTCAAGCCTTCATGCTTTGCAGGTCATTCTGACCCACAATCATCTGTACATCACTATATCTTGAGTTGCTGAGAGCACAGACAGATGACAGCTCATTCAACAGATGACAGAGGCCACAATGAAAGATGACAGTGGTGTCGTCCTGCGTCTCAAAGCACACACATTTTCTGCTACTGACTGTGACAGATACACTACTGTTACAAAGTTTGGGATCACCCAGACAATTTCATGTTTTCCATGAAAACTCACACTTTTATACATGTGCTAACATAACTGCACGAGGGTTTTCTAATCATCAATTAGCCTTTCAACACCATTAGCTAACACAATGTAGCATTAGAAGACAGGAGTGATGGTTGCTGGAAATGTTCCTCTGTACCCCTATGGAGATATTCCATTAAAAATCAGCCGTTTCCAGCTAGAATAATCATTTACCACATTGGCACACTGTATTTCTGATTAGTTTAATGGTATCTTCATTGAAAAAAACTGCTTTTCTTTCAAAAATAAGAACATTTCTAAGTGAGTCCAAACTCTTGAATGGTCGTGTATAAGAGCAAGAGGGTTAGAATTCAAGGCACAATGTGGCGTGCACCAGTATGTACATAATATGCAACACAGGGATTGTCTTTTCTATTCCACACATTCTTCTTCCTTCTCAGCACCATGTGCCTGCTTTATCTACAATGCAACTCAAACCAAGAGTACAGACAAAGAAGTAAGTGTGCCATCAACTAATGAGGTGAGGAGCAGCTTCAGAGGGTCACTTCTCTTAACTCCCCACATTCAGATCGTTCTCATGTGACATTACTCAGGGACATTTATGAACTCTCTGAACCATAAGTAGTCACTGTGGGCTAATTTTTCACTGCAATATAAAGTTGTGCTCCCCTATGGAAACAGCACAACCATGACTAGAAGTAGACAGAACTCAAATATCATTTCTACAACATGACATAATCAGAACGACATAAATGATAAAAAAATCAAAGTTGAATTTCTTATTTCCTCTTAATTTTACAAAAGTTTCAAAAGCCCGGAATTGAAACTTTCTTTCTTTCTTTCTTTCTTTCTTTCTTTCTTTCTCAAAATCTGATTAGAGTAGTCTAGTTTAGTAGTTTTAATGAGATATGTAGAATAAAGGGATTTTTGATAAAAACTGGATTTAAAGCTTAGATTTCACTAATCTTCCAGGAACCGTACATCACGTGACCAGTTCAAGGACCATCAGAAAGTTGAAAATCTAATGATTCTTTCTGTTTTCACAGTTTCTGACGGCATTTTTGATGATTTTTTAAATCATAACACGTCTTTCAAAGCTGCTGGAGGCTCCCTCTGGAGTCACAAAGAGCTTCATCAACATTACAAGTTCCAGATAAAAAGTGAGACAGAATCTTGTTTGCCATTGAGGAAACCATTTTAAAGCAGATATTCTGGTCAATAAAGGCCAAAATGTAAAAGAGCCACTGTGTTTTAGCTGGCAGCACTGATGCCAAGTGCCCATGCTGAGGAGAGAGAGACAGCAGCCTGCCCTCTGACCCGGGTCCAGGCTGGAGAGGAGAGCAGCAGGGCTGGATGGGGATGAGGAGTCGCGTCGGTAGCTGGGTGACATATGGACGCCCCACCTGTCTGCCTACCTCTACTTAGCACTGTCCCTCAAATCTGCTGCCTTCATGCTGATTTGGCTGCAGCAGTGTTTCACATTTAGACATTCATTCTGCAGCTTCAAGGGATAATTTCAATCAAATGAGGACAATTATATCGGAGGAGGAAAAGTTATAATCAAAGCATGGAGGCTATTATCTCAGTGTGCGAGCGGACGTGCAGCACAATAAGGCTGAGGTTGGGTGTGTGCAGGTGTGTGTGTCAGAGCTTTTTACTTCCATCAAGGATGTAAACATGCCAGAGGCAGACAGAAAGTGACAGCAGGAAGAGTCTGCTGCTCCACCAGCTCCAGCCTGCTGCTCACACACATCCTGCCTATTAGCTCAGCCTGGCTATGCTGCCTGCTAAGCACATACAGAGGGTGCACACACACACACACACAAACACACACACACCCCACCGCCGCTTCTAATAAACACACTCTCCGTCTCGTGTTTTTCCCTCCATCTCACAGCGGTGTTCTGGAGCATCTCTGAAGAACCTTGTCAGATTATAGAGTCTCTTCACTAACTGCTGTGGTCGTGTCTGGCTTGTCTGGTTTGCAGGTATTTCACACTGAGTCCCAGTCGAGCACTTAGACAGGCCCTTCAACATGAGCTGACAGCTCAGTGTCACTTAAAGTGAAGGGGTCGATAAAAGGGACAGCACTAATTCTGCTGCTGATTTCTGTGATCGCTCTGGGAAGCTCTTTGGGCATCGCTAAATGGAGGAAATCAAACTATTTTAAAGGTGGAATGCTTGCATATTAATTTATCAAATGACACTGTCAAAACTGTCTCTCACAGTGGTCAACCATCAGAGAATTATAATCTGAATGTGCCTTTCTGAAGCTTTACAGTGTAGCATTCATTTCGATAAAAAAAAAACCCTTAACGTGAAATAGTCCTTGTTTTTACACGCTGTTCACAACTTCAACAAGAAAAGTACTAAGAGAGCGCAGTATTCCACTAAGGCTGCTCAGTCATTGTATAATTTCCAACGGATGAAGTCTTTCATAAAAAAATTACCTTGCGGTGAGCACAGGCATGTTATGCATGTGTACATTATGGATGGACACTGAATCACATGACCTAAATATGTAGTGGGCGGCAAGAACTGATAGGACACGGAAACACCCCTACAATGTAATCAATTGTTCCTTGTATCATTTCTAATGGGTAAGTCCCAATAAGTCTACAGTGGTCAATGTGTCGTAGGATCACAATCATGTGATTGTCAGCAGGCAGCTGATGTAGCATTCACTTGCTGTCACAGTTACAGTGATGTTGTGACGCTGTCCTACAATGATATGAAATCTGTAATAAATCCGTGGAGCCAGACTATAAGCCACATCACTGGCAAAAATCTAATCACTTGGTCCTTGTGTCACTTCTGACCTTTCTTGAAAGTTTCATCCAAATTCATTGGTCTGTTTTTGAGTAATGTTGCTAACAGACAGACAGACAAACAAACAGACAAATGCACACCGATCGTCACAGAACTCCGCCGCGCTTCTTGTCGGAGTAACTAAACAAAAAGCAACATTTCAAGACAAGAACCACAACATCTTTTACTCTTCAGCAAATGAATAAAGACTGAACAATAATGCTCAAGACAGACAACTGGACAACTGAACCAATGTGTGTTTAGATGCAAAGTGTTGTTCAGCATCTGTAGAATCACACACTATTGCTACTCCTTGTCAAAGCTTTGCTCAGTAGGTTTATCAGTTTGATGAGTTGTTCTGCAGTTAACTAAGAAGCTCCTTATGCTTGGTTTCTGACAGTAATGTTATCTGATGTTACCGTTTCTTGTTCATTAAAAAAAAACAAGGGGGGGGGGGGGGCGCACTAGCGTTTAACCGACTAGTAAAATACTAACCGTTTAATAAATGAGTCGACAATTAACCGATTAAACAACTCGTCCGCACATCCCTAATTCAAATAAGTGAATATAGCTGCTGCAGAATCTACAAACTTATTACATGCATTCACACAAAGAACGCAAACATTCAGTCAGCGTTATGAAGAAGCATCTTCAGTCACAAGTAAAATAGGGAGTCCTGCAGCAGATGGTCTGACCCCCACAGAGCCCTGATCAACATCATGGAGTCAGTCTGGGATTATATGAAGAGGTAGAAGATGCTGAGAGACTCTGAATCCACAAGAGAACTGTGGTGGGTTCTCCAAGATGCTGAACAATAACCTGTAATATGTCTCGAAAAACTGCAAGTGTACAACAGAGAACTGTTAAAAAGCGCCTTAGTATGAAGTTAGTTGGTAAATAAAATGCGGTAGCTTCTCAACAAAATTCTTTCTGAAAGCCTCTTTATTTTAGTCAGTGTTCATCATTTAACGTAATGTTCAGAATCCTAAAACCTGTCATTTTGTTGATTTTATAAAATCACCAAAATGCTTACACAAACAGAGAGGGGAGAACTATGGAAAAAAAATCTAATTGTAAGTAGTTAAACTGATACACTATATTTAGTTTTTCTTTTCCAGTACCAGTGACACCAATGGACACCTGGGAAAATGTAGAACATGTTGATTCTAGGCTTTTTCAATTTTTGCAAACCAAGTGTGGCAAATAATTAAACTTTCATTTCTGTTTTTATTTTAAATTTCTGTTTTTACTCTGCCAAGGAGATGGAGCCTCGGCGGAGCTATGTGACAATCAGCATTGATCTGTCTGTCTGTCTGTCTGCCTGTCTGTCTGTCTGTCTGTTAGCTACATTTCTCAAAAACGGATGAACAGATTTGGATGAAATTTTTTTAGGGAAGGTCAGAAATGACACGAGGACCAAGCGATTAGATTTTAGCAGTGATGCGGCTTATAGTCTGGATCCATGCATTTTTGAAAAATTTTAGCTGTTCAAAATAATACAACTGCTTTTCTAGTTCTAATTATGATATTGTGCACAGAAGACATTTTATAGTTCTCTCTCTTCTAGTCACGGTTGTGCTGTTTCCGTCGAGTTGCAGGACTTCATATTTTAGTGAAAAATGAGTCCACAGTGATTAACAAGAAAAGCACTCAAAGAGTGCAATACTTTGCCAAGGATGCTCAGTAGTTGTATGATTTCCAACGGGTAAGTCCCAGTAAGTCTGCAGCGGTTGATTTGTAGAAGAATCGCAATCACGTTATTGTCAGCAGGCAGCTGAAGTAGTGTTCACTTGTCATAGTTACAGTGACGCTGTGCACAATGAAACAGAAATCTTTAACAAATCCATGGCTCCAGACTATAAGCCACATCACTGCCAAAATCTAATCACTTGGTCCGTGTGCCATTTCTGACCTTCCCTGAAAATTTCATCAAAATCCAGTATTCCGTTTTTGAGGAATGTTGCGTCAGATTAACAGACAAATGTACGCTGATTGTCACAAAACTCCGTCACATTCCTTGGCGGAGTAAAAAGGAGACAGAGCTAAATAAATCCAAAACTCCCCTGTTCCCTCTGCTTCCCTCCTCCTCCCTCCTCTCCTGCCCGCCTGCTCCTCCTCGCCCCTCTCCCTCCCCTGGGGGGGCTTGGGGCCCTCCACGGCCGAGGGGTCTGGCGTGGGGGCTGGGTTGTCTCTCTGGGGGGGTGGCTTTGGCTCATCTAGGCACAGGCCTTGTCCTGGCTTGCGTGCTGCCACTGGAGTCCAGTTTCTGCTGGCTGGAGGCCTCCGTCTGGGCCTGGTGCTGTCCTGGGGTGTGGTGGGGTGGGTGGGGTCTCGGGGGCGCTGCGGGGTGAGCGCCCCGCATCCTTGGCATGCCGGCTCCTGGGTGGGCATGGCGACTTGTGGCCCTCGCTTCCTTGTGGCTCGGCCTGGTCCCCCTTCGGGGTGGGGTGCTGCATGCAGCTGGCCCGTGTTGGGGCTATGGTGTCTGCCGGGGCGCTGCTCTGATCTGCAGCTCCCAGGGGTTGTTGTGCTGGCTGGGCCAGTTGGTTCGTGTGGGTCCTCCCTGGCCACTTGCCTCTTGGCTCTGGGGGCCTTCTGCATCAGTACCGGTGGTCTTACTACCCATCTCCCCCACTGCTCTGTCCTCTTGGGCCAGATCCACACCAGACTGCCTCTTATTGTGCATTTCACATTTTTCACACCTCACTGTAAATAGCAAACCTTTAGGCACATATAGGGTCACAACAGTTAGGGCGCCGAGGGCAGGTGGGGGCGGGAATGATGGGCACTGTGGTGGGGCGGGTGGCAAGGCTATACGGCCCTGTTTCCCCCTCATCACCCTTTTGCCTGCCTCCCCTGCTCTCCAATCTTTTTTTTAATGCACCACACACACTCACCTTGGGAGTAGGTCTGGGATGGCTGATGCCTTGCACAGCCTGCCCACTTTTAATGCACCACATGACACTCAGGGTTACACTATCACGGTGCTGGGATAATGTTTCCCGTCAGGGATCGGGAAACGCATTTATAGGGGAGTAATGGGTGGGTTTCACAGTTATGGCCTCGCTGGTGGGATCCGGCCCCCTTATGGCTATGGGGCGGCGGGGTGTACCATCATCCGTGTCGCTATGGTTGGGGGTCCCTGGGGCTGGGGGTTGTGGTCTGTGGGGGTTCTCCTGCGGGCCCGACGGGTCCCGGCTGGTGCGGTGGCTCTTGGTGGGCTGCGGGGTCTGGATTGGCTGTCCTGGAGGGCGCTGTGGCTGTGGCGCGGGCTGGTGGTGTGTGGTGGCTCTGTCCTGGTGGGGGGTCAGGTCGTGTCACGGGATGTGGGGGCCTTGTGTGTGCTGTACTCACCTGGGGGCTGGTTCGGGCGGGTATGCGGGGTGCCTCCCCGTTGGCGTCGCCGGGCCCCACCGCTCTGTCCATTTTTGCCCTCTGGACTCGCATTGGGACCCGGCTCCGGTTCCCTCTGGCCAGCCTCCGGTGGCGGCCTGCCCAGTGATGGGCTGGTTGCTGTCCCTTCGGTGGGGTGCTCTGCCCCTGTGTCTGGCTTTCTGGCTGCGTGGGACCGTCGGCCCCCTTGGGGGTGGGGTGGTGAGGTGCGGGGTCCTGGTGGGGGCTGGGGCGGGCGGGGTTGGGGCATGGGTGGCGGGTTAGTCCTCTTGTCCCGGGCTGCCTGGGTCGGTTCTGGTGTGCTGGGAGTGTCGGTAGCTGCTCCCTCTTGTCTTCAGGGTCTGTGTGGTAAACAGTGGCCCCGGTTGCTCTCTGGGGGTGCCGCCCCGTGGCTCCTGTGGCCTGTGGGTGGGGTGGGTGGGGGGGTGGGGGGGGGTGGGGTGGGGTGGGTGGGGGGGCATCCTGTCAGCATGGCCCTGCCTTGCCCTGATAGCTGTTCTGGGCTTCGGCGTCCTTCACACTTGCATGTGCATGTTTGTTCAGGTCCCACCAGCTCCTGTCGAGTTCCGCTGTTGAGAAGTGATGGGACCCGCCAGAATGTGCTGAGACTCTCTCCAGAGTCGAAACTCACACTAAACCCACTCTCCTTTTCTCTAGTATCTTCTTCTGTCCTATTCCACACTATACTGAAATGACACCCACAACTATGGTGTTCAGTACAGTTTGGTTATTTATTAATTTGTTTTTTTTTGTTTGTTTGGTTTTTCTGTTTTTTTTTTTGTGTTGTTTGTTTGTTTGTCTTATTGATGGGTAATTAATAGTCGGGAATAACACAGTACCGGATATTCTTCAGATGTAATAGCACCGCTAGCTAGTCCCTGTCCATCCTGTCCACCCTTTGTTTCCCTTCACGTCACCACTGAGGTGTAGCACTGCCCTCCCTGGCTCTTAACAGGGAATTGTAATAAAGAATGTCAGCTTAGCTCTCAGGGAGGGGTGGTGATGGTCACACGCATGCACTAAATAATAAAATATTTGGCTGCAAGACTAAAATATGCATTAATCTCATAAAGTGTTGACACCCCTTCCGTGGAGTTAAACAATGAGAATAAATGCAGACAAAAAATAATAATAAAAAAAAATCCAAAACTGTTTGAAGTATTGAGGAATAAGCACATTATCAAGCTGACAATTGCTAATTTACTGAGGCACAGACTAGCTGAGGCTAAGTTGTGTCAGTTGTAAACAATGCTATTGGGAAAAACTGAAGGTTTGATTGATGATGATGCCAAATGAAGTGAAGCAATTAAGTAAGAATTCCTGAAGCATGCCATTTCAATGAGGCTGCTAAAGAAAAGCAAGGAGACTATCAAAGTCGGATACATTGAAAACGTTGACTTTCTGATGGTGTCATGTAAAGTCAGAGAGTCACCATATGTCAACATCAAACATTATGCTGAACCACCTAACAGTTGTTGAGATATTTCTATCTGGTCCAAAGTGGTGAAGCTATTGAAAATTATAATAAATGAGTTCAAGGAGAGACAATGGCACACAAACTGAGTGAGAGCTACAGTGAGAGAGGTGTCATGTGTTGGTGTGTCAGAGCAAAGGATGCACACCGGATGAACAGATGCTTCAATTACTGCTCGTAACTCACATTAATCGAGAACAGATGGCAACACAAGTGGTGTTAGAGAGAGAGTGCAAGCACAGGCGAGAGGAGATCACATAAACCAGACGTGATAGAGATTGATGTCTTTGGAAATCAGAGAATCTGCCGGAAAACACACAGAACAAACATTCACTCTCATTTGGTCTGGACTCAAAGTGAATTTAACCTCTTTTTTCATCATGTTGCAGAATAGATTTAGCAGTTTAGAGGAGGTGGAGGAGAGAACTGTTGCCTTGAGTACTTTGATAAAGATGGCAGACACACAACAGGAAGACAAATAATAGCCAGGAAACCTTGAGAAAACAATCGACAAATGAATAAGTGTTTGCTCAGAGTAAAGCATCCTAATAGGATGGTGTCATCAGCGCAACCTTAGTATTTTAATTAATGTTTGATCATAGTTTATTAGAAGTTGTATTATATTGAACCGATAATGGTGAAGCTGAACTCACCAAACCTTTAACAGAGGACTGAAAAAAATCAGGCAAGCACTGGATTCATCATAGAATTGTAATACATATCACAGAAATATCTACAAAAAACTAAAATCTGATGTAAAAGACACATAAATGAAGAGACAATAGACACCAGTCAAAATGAGAACAAGGAGACCAAAGGCATGAAACAAATGCCCAAAATGCGAGACAGAACAGAAACAAAATCAACAAAATGACACAAAACAACCCAAATGTGACATCACAGAGACAAAGAGCTACCACATAAAGATGATGAATGACCGAAATCAGACACAAAATCACCTCAAACACATGCAAATGAGCAAAAAGAGATGAAATACGATCAAAATGACCAACATTATACAAAAGGCAACCTTAGATATGCCCAATGATAACACATAAAACAACCACTAAAAGAAAAATGGCATCAAGGAGATTCAAACAACAAAACAACCACTGACATACAAAAGGACTGCAAAGAGACATAGAATGCCTACAAAGAAATGTGGAATGAACAAAATACTCTCAGTTATGTCACAAAATTACTTAAATGCAAATGCTTAAATGCTGGAGTCTATCCCAGTTAACTTCGGGTGAAGACAGGGGACACCCTGGACAGGTTATCAGCCTATCACAGAGCTACATATACAGACAGTCACACTCACATTCACACCTACTGACAATTTAGAATCACCAATTAACCTCAGAACCCAGAGAAAACCCACACATGCACAGAAAGAACATGCAAACTCCATGCAGAAAAATCCCAGGAAAGCTGGGATGCGAATCAGGGATCTTCCAGCTGTAAGGCGAAAGTGCTAACCACCAATCCATCGTGCAGCATCACAAAGTAATGTCAGTCACTTTAAAATGTAAAATGAGCTACTGCATAAGTATTCATCACATTCAGTCATATTTAGTAATTTAGTAAAGCATTTAGCCTGTGTTGATAGGACTCAATCACTCTTGCACATCTGGGCATTGCAATTTTATCTCATTCTTCTTTGCAAAACTGATCAAATGCCGTCAGGTTGCACGGGGAAAATGAACAGTGTGAAAAGCCCTTTTAAAGGCTAGACACAAAATCTCATTTTGACTTAGATCTGGGTTGTGACTCAGTCACTCTAGAACATCCACCTTCATAGTTTCTAATCTGATGGTCAAAAAACTCAATTTAAGTCTTATCAGATCAATGAGTCTTCTTTTAGTTGACTTCAGAGTCTCCCACTTGTCTGTTGGTGAACTTTAGTCGAGGTTTAATACAAGTTTTTTTCAACAGTGTCTTTCTCTTCACCCTTTGACTGGTGAAGAACAGTCTCTACTGCCTCAGTCACTAAAGCTTGTAATGCCTTCAGACAAGTCATAGCTGTCTTGATGGCCTCCAGTAGTCTCTTTTTGTGTAATATCCTATCAATTTCTCAATGATGGATTTACTATATTCCTGTCTTAATACTACAATCACTTGAGACTTATTCACTGCACTTCGATAACCTTCATTTTACAAATTGTGTGATTTCGAGCAGTAACTTGGATGCACCTGTGTTGAAATACATCAGTCACTTTAAAGGGGGTAAATATTTATGCAATAGTTTCTTTTACATTTGACCTTTTTCATTAATTGACTTTACTTTGAAGAAATCTGTTTTCACTTTGACATGAAAGTCTTTTTTTGCTAATTCTTGTCAAACCAGTCAAATTAAATCGACAGTGACTCAATGTTGAAAAGACATAAAAGCAGAAAACCTCCATGAGGTGAATACTTTTAATGAGCACTGTATGATTAGTTGTCTGGAAAGCACCAACAGAGAAAGGTTGATTCGGGTTTCATGGTGTCAATTTCAGATATTGAAGAACTTCCATAGACAGACAGACAGACAGACAGACAGACAGACAGACAGATAGACAGATAGATAGACAGACAGATAGATAGATAGATAGATAGATAGATAGATAGATAGATAGATAGATAGAATTTATAAGTGCAAATTAATAAGTACAAGTGTGCATGTGCAAGTGGGGGAGCTATGAGGAGTTATGTAGTCTGATGGCTGAAGGGATGAAGGATCGCCTGAAGCGCTCCGTCCTGCAGCGCATTGAAGGCAGACGTTCACTGCGGCTGCTCTTTTGTCCGGAGACAGTACTGTACAGAGGATGATTGGGATTTGTCAGGATGCTCTGCACCTTGCCCCTTATGCGTCTCTCAACTACTGTCCCCACATCGTCCAGACCTCTCCCGACCACTGAACCAGCTCTCTTAATAAGCTTGTCCAGCCGCCTCCTGTCCTTGTCCATCTGGTTGCCACCCCAGCAGACAGCAGCATACAGCAGGGCACTCCACCACTGATTTGTAGAACATGTGCAGCATGTCACTGCACACATTGAACGAGCGCAGCCTGCGAAGGAAGTGAAGCCGACTCTGTCCCTTCTTGTAAATGGCAGTTGTGTTGAAGGACCAGTCTAGCTTTTCATCCAGGTGGACACCCAGGTACCTATAACTAGACAGCACCTCAATGTCAGCACCATCTATGTTAACAGGCAGGGGGTGAGATTTGGATTTACGGGGATCAATGACCATCTCCTTTGTCTTGGCGGTGTTAAGGAGGAGGTGGTTTTTTACACTCCACTGACTGAAGGCCCTCACCAGCTCCCTGTATTCCCCCTCGCCATCCTTCCTGATACATGCCATAAGTGCCGTGTCATCAGAGTACTTCTGAACATGACAGGACTTAGAGTGGTATTGAAAGTCTGACGTGTACAGTGTAAAAAGGAATGGTGCCAGTACTGTCCCTTGTGGGGCTCCCGTACTACTCAGGACTGTCTCCAACACACAGTTCTCAAGCCTGACATACTGTGGTCGTCCCATAAGGTAGTCAGAGACCCAGGTGGTGAGATAGCTGTCCACCCCCATCTTTTCAAGTTTGCCCCGGAGTATGAGTGGTTGGATGGTGTTGAACGCACTCGAGAAGTCGAAGAACATTATTCTGACATATCCTCCCGGTTCATCTCGATGTGATTGAGCCTGGTGAAGCATGTACAGAACAGCGTCTTCTACTCCAATGTTCTCACGGTAGGCAAATTGCAGCTTGTCTTGTGCATGTTCCACCTGAGGCCTCAGGTGACAGAGTAGCAGCCTCTCCAGTGTCTTCATAACATGTGATGTTAAAGCCACCGGTCTATAGTCATTCATCTGTACCCGGCGCCCTACTTTAGGGACAGGCACAAGGCAGGACGTCTTCCATAGGACCGGTACTTTCCTCTGCTGAAGGCTCATGTTGAATAGACACTGGAGAGGTTTGGCTAGCTTTCCTGCACAGTCCATGAGCAGTCTTGGACAAACACCGTCCGGCCCCACCGCCTTACCTGGATGCAGCCTCTTGAGCTCCGTCCTCACCTCTTCTGTTGTGAGGAACAGGGAATGGTTTGCCACTGCCCCAAGTAGAGGTGGAGGTGTCAAAGGTAAAGGTGGAGGTGCCACTGCAACAGGTGAAGATGGTGGTGCTACAGATGGGGACACCGCTGCTGCAGGTGAGGGTGCCACTGCCATCGATGAAGGTGGAGGAGCCACTGCCACTTCTGCAGATGGAGGAAGAGATACCGCTGCCGCCGGTGTAGGTGGGGGTACCAATGTCGCAGGTGGGGGCGCCACTGCCTCTGCCGCGGATGGAGGTGGAGAGGTTGCTGCTGCAGGTGGAGATGCTGCTGCCGTTGGTGGAGGTGGAGATGACACTGCCACGGGTGGAGGTGCCACTGCTGCAGATCCTGCTGCCTCAGGTGGACATGAAGGTGCAAGAGGTGGGGAAGTCACCACTGCTGCAGGTGAGGGCACCACTGCCGCAGATGAAGGTGGAGGAGCCACTGCCACTGCTGCAGATGGAGGAAGAGATACCACTGCTGCCAGTGGAGGTGGGGGTACCAGTGTCACAGGTGGGGTGCCACTGCTTCTGCCGCAGATGGAGTTGGAGAGGTTGCTGCTGCAGATGGAAATACCGCTGCCATAGATGGAGGTGGAGGTGCCCCTGCCACGTTCAGAGGATTAGGTGCCACTGTAACAGGTATTGCTGCCTCAGGTGGAAGTGAAGGTGCCACAGGTGGGGAAGCCGCTGCTGCAGGTGAAGCAGGTGAAGGTGTCACTGTTGCAGATGGAGGTGCTTCTGCCACAGGTGGAGATGCCACAGCAGCAGTTTGAAATGATGTTGGTGGCACAACAAGTGGAGCAGGTGGGGGCAGAGGGGGGCTAAACCAGTTGGGGCCAGAGCAGGGGATGTGCCCTGTCAAACCTATTGATAAACAGATTGACCTCGTTGGCCCTGTCAACACCACCTGCTATTACCTGGCTGCTCTTCTTATAGACCCATTCAGAGCCTACGTCATCAACAAGCTGCGTGCGCATCATGGAGCCGGAAGTACTGCTTCATATCATTTACCTGGCATTGTTCACACCACATGAAGTAGCAAAACTAAAAGCTAACACTGAACTATCGGCATCATAATGTTAGGTTGTTGTGTTTTTGGTTGTATGAACCGAAATACTAAAGAAGGACTTAAGTTCTACCGCATACCAAGGTGCTCTCGGCTAGGGTTGCCAACTTTCTCACAACTAAATAAGGGACAGGTGCACAGTGCCACTAAAAAACATCCTCTCAACTCTCTATCGTAACTATCAGGTAGCGATACTCCTTCCTGTTCAGTGCTAAAGTTACTGATCTGCATAAGCAGCACATGGCTAATTGAATATTCATGAGATAAGCACGGTGGAGCCAGTTAGCATTCTAAAGGCTATCCAGGCTAGCAGCGGTGAAGACGTAAAGATGATGGAGGAATAAAAAACAAAGGGACAGCACAAAACTACCAACAAACGGAGGACAACACCTAACTATTACTGGACCAGAGGACAACACCTAACTATTACTGGACCGGAGGAGCCATTTTAAGCCAGTTTAAGATGAACAGTGGCTGCAGCTAAATTCATTGGCTTATGAAGATCGTAAGATCGTCAATGGGTGAGCGACACAGTTCATTTAAAATGCAGTTTGTGTTGGTGTTTTGTTTGGAGGATATGTGGCTGTGAGCTGCTAATCAGAGTTTAAAGGCTATGGGCTAACTGGGAGTTTACTCAGGCTTGGTTACTTAATGTGTGAAATGAAACCAAAGACAGATATGAAGCAGATTGTCATGCTGAATGATCTATTCTATCCAACTTGCAAGCAAATAGATGGAATTATGACTTTTCCAGTCATTTTGGAGTTGTGTTTGTGTGTGATCTGTGTTCACAGACGGGCTGTAGAAACAGGACGGTCAGCTCAGGCTGAGGTTTGGTTTGTTATCGTCTTAAACTCTGGTAAACTAAAATATGTGGCTCCAGCCTTGTTTTTGTGAGACATGATGCTGGATCAGTGTTCGTGTTTCTGTTTTGTTGCTGTTGATTATGCCCGGTAGTTGTTATTGACTGAATTCTGAAGTGTGGTCAGCTGCCAGAGTGTAGCGTGAGCTCTAGACCTATATATTTGACGGTACTCTTATGGTTCTGTAACGTTTTGATTACAAGCATATCTGCCGCTGTCTCAGCAGGCAGCATTTAGGAGTAGACGCGCTGTTACACCACAGTAATGGCGGTGCCCACAAATACGGGACATTTGAGATCCTGTATGAGACAAATCAATTTAGCCCAATTTACGGGATGTCCCGGCTAATACGGGACAGTTGTCAACCCTACTCTCGGCCATTTCAGAGAAACTGAAGGCGGCTGTGGCTCCAGGCTATCAAGCGAGTGGATTGGACGGAGGATACCATCAACAATGCACGTGTGTGCTCTGTTGTGGCAAATAAAGCGAAATCAGTGCAAAATATACTGACGAGCTGTCGGTTCCCACACGATTAGAGCCACTAATAAAAGCCCTGTCGACTGTTGTGACGGGGACATAAACAATAATGTGGCTGGAGTCGTCGCCATACAGGTACAGTTTGCTGTGTGTATGTAGTTCTCCACTTTGTTGATGATCACCCATGCCTCATACATCGTAGTCTTCTGCCCTTGCCTTTGGCTGGGTAGGATTTCAGACATCAAAACACAAAACTCTTAGTGTCCTTGTATAAATTGCATAATCATAGGCCTCTATAGATTTGTATGCTCGCAGCTTCTCTCTGGTGTACATGCTAGTTTTTTCAACTAAATATAAATAAATATCAGGCCACTGAATATTGGGCCACTTACTAACGTCATAGTCCCATTTGGTAAGTGTACAGGGATGTGGGAGCCTCTTGCCATTTGTTAAAGTGAGTTTTTTAAAGTATTTTTCCCGATCTTTTACTGATAATGCACCCGCATGGCTTGACAAGCCACTGCGAGCCATCACACTTCTGGCTCCAGGGTCCGCGCGCAGCCCTCTTTATTTACTAACAGTAAATGGGTCTATTATAGCCAGTAATGTGTCACGAAACGGGGTGTGTGAACCCATGCATCAGGCGCAGACAGCAGGATGAATTTATAATGGTTTAATTAAATTAAGGAATGAAGACAAAACAGAAACTCGACTTAAATAAAGCAGGAGGGGAGAGAGCAGGAGGGAGAACTAATCCTAATCTAATCAATTAAGGGAGGACCAGAGGGCCGAGGTAAAAACTATAAAATAAACAGAACTAAACTAAACAAAGGGTGAATCTGAAGGCCGAGAAAAAACAAAACATAAACTAAACTATATCTACCGGGAAGTGGCTTACGGGTTGTCCAGAGTGTGTGAGATGGAAGAGGGCAGAGCTGACAGAGCAGGAGGGGAAGTGTGGTCAAGGCTGGGAAGGGCAAGATTGTCCATGGAACGGGGCGTAGTGAATATTATCCAGGGGAGGAAGCAGAGTCCAGGGAATGACGAGCAGGAGACGGTTAACGGCGTGTAGTATCCAGCGGGGTGCATCGTGTAGCAGGGTGGACGTGTGAATGATGCAGCGTCGGAGTGGTGGAGAGAGCCCGGGTTTATGCGGCGCTGATTGTTCATCCGCGGCGGCTGTGTTCACTGCACAGCCGCTCATCATAAAACTAATGAGCCGGCTCACTGGCGCAGGAGGGCATGAAATAATGGTCTTCATACCCTTCCACACCTCCCTGGTATTGTTGTGTTGTAGCTTGCTCTCCACTTTTTTCTTATACTCCTCCTTTGCCTGCCTCATACACCTCTTTAACTCCTGTTGTGTCTGCCTGAGCTTTTCCCTATCCCCCTCTCTAAAGGCCTGCTTCTTCTTGTTCAGGAGCGCTTGATACTGCTGGTAATCCAAGGCTTGTTGTTTGGAAAGCAGTGAACTGTCCTTGCTGGTATAACAGTATCCCTACAGAAGTTCATGTAGTCAGTGATACAGCCAACCGTGCTGTCAATATCACAGACTGAGCCTTCCTCCTGTGTTCCCAGCAGTATGGACCAATCAGTGTGCTCAAAACAGTCCCTCAGAGACTCACTGGCCTCTGGTGTCCACCTCCTGAATGTACGGTTGATAGCAGGGAGCCTCCTTACACAGGGGATGTAAGAGGGCTGGAGGTAGACCAGATTGTGATCTGATCTCCCAAGCGATGGAAGAGCTGTAGCTCTGTATGCATCCTTGACATTCACATACAGGAGGTCCAGAGTATTATTTCCTCTTGTGGGACAGTCCACGTACTGCACAAAGCCAGGTAGATGAGAGATAGGACTGACCTGATTGAAATCTCCAGAGATGACGATAAGTGCATCCCGATGCTGTGTCTGTATTTTTAAGACAGTCTCCTGGATGACATCACACGCTTCCGCCGCTGCAGCGCGTGGTGGAATGTAAACAACAATCGTGACAATGTAGCTGAACTCCCTCTGTATATAATATGCTCTAAGACCAACTGCGAGGAGCTCCACATCCCGACAACACATCTTGTCCGTAACAGCAATATGACCGGAGTTGCACTTTCTGTTATTTAAATACATGATCAGCCCCCCTCCTTTCTTCTTACCGCTAGCTTTCGCGTCCCTGTCAGCCTGTACAGTGGAAAAGCCAGTTAGATCCACACAGGAGTCTGTGATGTTATTGTCCAGCCAGGACTCCGTGAAACACATCAGGCTACACTCACGGAAAGTACGTTGATTCTTAACAAGTGCGTCCAGTTCATCACACTTGTTGGAGAGTGAATTGACGTTGCCCATGAGAATAGCCGGTATACAAGGCTTCTATCGCCGTCTCCTGGCTTTTAGCTTAGCGCCGGCTCTGCAACCCTGATACGGCGCTCTCAACTCTGCCGGAATGGGTTGATGATCAACCGGTTGCTTCTTTCAACTTCCAAAGTCAGTGCTGAAAAACTGGATAACATCACTGCCACATAAACCAGATACAGATAAAGACTAGAAAAGCACTCAGAGAATGCAGTACTCCGCCAAGACTGTTCATTCCCCCATAAGACATTTTCAGAAATGCAGCATTTTTTTTGTAGAAATGCAGCATTTCTCCATTAGTTTTTAATGATCAGAAATTTCAGCAACGTAGAATGTGGGCATTTAATTTAGACATACTCACAAACAAAATGACCTTGCACTGAGCTCAGGTGTGTATTTTGCATGTGTACGTTATGGACGGATACCGAATCGCGTGACCTAAATATGTAACGGGCGGTGGGAATTGATGGGACTCGGAAACGCCCCTACAATTTAATCAATTGGTCCTTGCATCATTTCCAATTAGTCCGCAGTGGTCGATTTGTAGAAAGATCGCAATCATGTGATCGTTAGCAGGCAGCTGACAGCATTCACTTGTTGTCATAGTTACAGTGACAAAGTGCCGCTATCTCGCAATTATACAGAAATCTTTTTTAAAAATCTGTGGATCCACACCATAAGCCGCATCACTGCCAAAATCTGATCACTTGGTCCTTGTGCATTTCTGACCTTCTCTGAAAATTTCATCCAAATCCGTTCGTCTGTTTTTGTATAATGTTGCTAACAGACTGACAGACAGACAAACCAACAGTGATCATCACATAACTGCACCATGTTCCTTGGCAGAGTAATGAGAGGTTTTTGTACATTAAAAGGTATGGTTTTTGATGGTAAATCAGCCACTATTTTCTTAAGTGCTGCATGTGCAGTGCCACACTGGGAAATTATACATGCATAGCAACAGTAACAAAGCAGGGTGGAGTTTGATGAAGGCAAATTACTACATAAGATACAGCAAAAAGGTTGTAGTAAACTGATATTTAGAAACTGAAGACATACAGTTCCAGCAAATGAAGCATAACTGATCCTTATCGAACAGCTGGGATGAAGAGGTGCTGATGTCACTCAGCCATCACTAAACAACAGCAGCTTCATTTTGCTAAGTCAATATCCCACTTATGGCACAGTGGGAGATAACAACATGCTGCGTGAGTGGTGAGCTGTGTGCCGTAAAGCCCGCACAGTGAGATCATTATTTAAGAGCCTGAGAGGGTCTGAGGGAGTCATTAAAAACAGCAATCTGTATTGTGAGGATGCCTCCTTGAAGAATTTAATGCATCTTATTACCAGAATGAAGTATGATCAAACCCAGTGAATTCAAACCAGCAGAGCTCCGTAGCAGCACTTACTCACAGTCTGGGAATTAGCAGCTTCTTCTCATCTCGCACGATTCAAACAGGTTTTTATAATACACTAGTCAGCCTATAAAGCACTGTGGTGGAGCAATAATGCTGCTGAGCAAGCACGTTCACACAAAACATATAATCCAACACGGATAAGAAACAGAGAGCCGCCAAAGACATTCAGCAAAACGAAACTCCTTTTAACCTGTGAAACTGAGTCAATATGTAGAAAAAACACAAACAGTGAAATGTGGGCAGTCAACAGTGGGAGGTAACTGATCCTGTATGTTCATATTAACACAGAGAGAAACAAAAGCTAATTAGATGATTTACCCAAGTAATAATCAAAATAGGTAAATGTATTTACAGTATCAACAAAACTACTCAATATGCAGAAATGGGGTAATTTTAACTACTTAATATACAGTTTAAGTGCACTTCTAAAACAATGTTTGGGTTAAACAATTGTTTTATTATTTTTTTTTCCGGTTTTAACTCTTTCTGAGTTATGAAAACTTTGAATTATCATGTTCAGCCAACAAGCTAATTTGAGTTTTGGGAGTTAGTTCTGAATTTACAATCAAAAATATGTTTTATAATCAGACTTAACCTTCTGAAATTGTCCAAGCCTGTCAAAAAGAGATGACCTGAAGTCCTGAACTTAAGGTAAAGAAACACAAGCTAATTCAACTTGAATAGAGTTTTAAATCAACTAACACAGAAATATGAGTTTAAATTACACATCTTAAGCTGATGCATTAATACCAACATTATTATTTTATCAATATTTGACTACAGCTCCACATTTGAGCTCTTTAAGTGTCCATTCACCACTTATGACAAAAGACAAATTGTTTTTATTAGTTACAATGAGTGTACTATTGGACTTGGTTCAGCAAAAAAAGATCTTGGCTGTAAAACATGGGGGTGTTGACAGGTAGTTTGCTCCTCCTGCTGCCAAAAATAATGGCCTAATCCTGGAACTCTGTTGATGTAGAGCTTTTCTCCTTATAAAAGTGTATCAAGCGTATCAATCAACCAATCAGCTTTGAGACAAGTGAATTGAAACCAACTGAACATTATTAAAATATTGTCTGAAAAGTAATTACATTACAATATTTTAGCTAAATGTAAAGGAATTTGAATAAAACTGTGCAAAACTGGGCATCTATCCAACCTCTCGTCCTCACTGATACACACTGTGCAAGCCCACCAAATGTTCTCTTGTTAATCTGCATGAATATTTATCAATGTTTCACTGGGACACTAGCTAAGATGCAATAATTGAGTTGGAGTGGCCATAACCACTGTTTCCACTGGGACCAATAAAGATGTTACATGACCAGCTGTGGGCAGAGCCAGTATGACGGCCTCGCTAGTCTGCTGGCTATAATGTGTGTCCAAGGCCTTAAATTACATAAAACACTACTTCTGTTTGACATAAAATCCATCACGGCCAGAGAGGAGTATGTCTCTTTTGTGTGTGTCTCTGAGTTTGTACTGATGTTGTCTAAGTGCGTGCACCATATGCAGGGTCATCAGTCCACCCCTGGCATCATGTGTTGGGAGACCACAGAATTTATCTGGAGCCAACTGATCAGGCGTTGCCGTCTGTCTGATGTAACCAGCAAAGCTGAGCTCTGCCTGCATTAACATCACACACCATTAACTGCATTCAGGGGACACAACTGGGCTGTGAAGTAAGCAGAGGTGTTATTAGTGGTGTTACTACTGCTGGTTCATTTAACTCATCATATGCTAAACATTGGCCATTCTGAGATGGAGCTGATAATGCTGATGATCTTGTAACAACAGCACATGTAAAGGTCTGAAATATGTTAGAATGTAGGAAAACAGTTGGTTCTTGTAGTGTGGAGTGTTGGATGAAGGACAGGTGCAGACATAAACACTGATGGATTGTCAGACGTTGTGGAAGTATCTAACAAAAACGTTGGGTTTTTCCTGCAAAGACGAATTTTTGGCATCCCTCAAAGAGCCAGCAGAAAGGAAAATCACCACAGTCAAAATGATAACATGGAATTGTTCTTTTTTTGTTTGTTTAAATATAACAAATATTGCTGTGGGCTGCACAGTGGATTGGTGGTTTGTACTTTCGCATTGCAGCTAGAAGATCCCCAGTTCCCAGCTTTCCCAAGATCTTTCTGCATGGAGTTTGCATGTTCTACCTGTGCATGTGTGGGTTTTCTCCAGGTATTTTGGATTAAATGGTGAATCTAAATTACCCGTAGGTGTGATTGTTTGTCTCTATATGTAATAGACTGGTGACCTGTCCAGGTGTTCCTTGCCTTCACCCTAATGGTATGTGTCCACCTGATCCGTCAATTTCCTGTATCCCATTCTTTGTCTATGTGAAACGCACCCCATTGCATGCTGGTTCCGTTGCGGTGTGCGTCTCCTCGGAGTGGGCCACAGTTCATTTGCATAAAGTAGACTCAACTTTTACTTGATGCAAATTTGATGTGGCGTGCAGAGGTTCGACGCATCGCGCAACTTTCGTCAAGCGCCCACACTAGCCGTTGTTAAACTAAAACGACAACAATTGCGCAGCTTATTTTTCACCTCAAATTCTTACAGAAACACTTCACGATGAGGTATTTTCGTAACAAAAGAGCCAGTTTGAGCCACCATGTTGGTCTGGCTTGAAATCCAGGAGCAGACAGAACCCAAGTCAATGCGTTTTTTACAATCAGGGACAGGCAGGATAGTTGGAGAAGAAGGTCGGCAGAAGTTGAACACCGCCTACTGGCTGCAAGAACACGCCCACCAAACAGGCAATTTTCAGATGTGGTGCCTTTACATGCGGGAAAAACAGATCAGGTGGACACACTACCAATAGCCAGCTAGGATAGGCTCCAGCCCCCAACGACCCTAATGAGGACTAAGCGGACTATAGATAGTGGATGGATGGAAATATTGCTGTTAAATAAGGTAACACAAACACATTGCTGTACCAAACATGCAACCCTCCTCAGGTGCCCACTTGCATCACTTAATGAAGTAGTCTGTAAAATCAAGACCTCTGTAGGATCTATACATGCCAGCAAAAAAAAACAAAACAACAAATACGTACAATGCACTGTGTGAGACATCAATGCAAAATAATGTTTCGAGTTGAAACTGCACCAGAGGACTACATATCAGAATCAGCCACCGGTGATGTTGTTTGCCCCAAATCTGACAAATGTGATGAGGACTAAGGCTCTGTTTTGCAACTTCATACCACAACACAATCTGCTGACAGCTGCAGCAGATCACCTGACTGAACTTTGACCACAAATATGCTGACGTGCATATATTTTATGAACCATGAGATTTTATGTATAGTCCCAGAAGTAATTTAAATGAGGCAAAAATCTGTATAATTTATGGACAATTTGTAGAGGTGGCATTGTTTGCTGACCAACCTTATTGTCACGTGTAATCACCCCCCAAAGCCCCACTCTGAGCCAAGAGAAGCACTGAAGTGGTAACATGGTTCACACTTCCCACCTCATTTCTTTAATCTAAATAACTGGCTCTAACCTGACTGTTTTTAATTATTTCACTGCACTTTTTGGCATAACAAAAGTCTGAATAGGCCAGTCAAAGAGTAGATTTTAGAATTAGATATTGTTTTCATGAGTTCGTTAAGGAACAAAGAAGAGCTTTAAAGATGTGTTCATTCATTAGGCAGTAAGAATCACAAGTCTAAAGGGGGTAATAAGGTACCTGCAGCTAAACACATTAACCTAAACGAATTATTCTACTGGGCTGCACAGTGGAGTAGTGGTTAGCACTTTCACCTTGCAGCAAGAAGATCCCTGGTTCGCGTCCCGGCTTTCCCGGGATCTTTCTGCACGGAGTTTGCATGTTCTCCCTGTGCATTTGTGGGTTTTCTCCAGGCACTCCGGTGTCCTCCCACAGTCCAAAAATATGCTGAGGTTAATTGGTTACTCTCAATTGTCCGTAGGTGTGAATGCAAGTGTAATTGTTTGTCCATATATGTGGCCCTGCAACAGACTGGCGACCTGTCCAGGGTGTCCCCTGCCTTCGCCCGAGTCAGCTGGGATAGGCTCCAGTGACCCTAGTGAGGATAAAGCGGTGTATAGAGAATGGATGGAGGGATGAATTATTCTGCCTCCTAGTGGCCAAAAATCAATAAATTCAGCTTGGAAGAGAAAAAATCTAATTTCTAGCAATTTTGCTGGAGAAACAGAAATCACATAAATGATGTAAATGTAAAATTCCCTTGACAGTAAGTAGTATGAGTTACATATTTTGGAAAACAAACTCACTGTGGGTTCATTTTCTATTCTGGTCAGGGCCACAGGATCAAAGCTCTCTGAGTTAAATGGATTGCTGATGATGAGAGAGTTACTTCTTAAATACAAGTCAACACATGAGGATGGTAAAGCAGGGAGCATTTTTCAATCTTCCTTTGAAATGTGATGTCTAGAGGTCAATGTAAAGGGCCAGCTGACACATTTTTCTGTTTTTGTCTCCTCCTGAAGAGCTCAGAAGCTCTCTTCACTGCAGCTGTTCAAACACCTGATCCCTCGCTTCAAACCTTCGCTCTCTGTTGGCTTCTAGTAAACACGACTTCCATCTTGAACACACAAACACCACAAGTGCAGTTTTCCTCACAGTACATTTTATCAGTCTGTGTGGATAACCTGGGCAGGACGTCAGCTCAGACATTTAACCTCAGCATGCAGGCAGAATTACTCCAAAGTGAGAGCTCTGAATTAAAGGAAGCATTTTCTCTGTCATACACAAGTAATCCAAGTTAACCTCAGCACACAGGCTGCAGTCCCCGAGTGACCAAAAGCAATTCCCTTTTTCGTCTCTCTTGGCTTGACTTTATCTGCAAACCCAGACCCTGAGTCATTCCCTTGACCTTTTATGTATGTGAATACACCATATCAGCCACCATCTTTAGAGACGTCTCCCTCTCTCTGCACTGCACGCACACCCAGAAACACTCATATATCGCAGCACTTGAAAGAAAAAATATGCATAAAGGGGAGACGGAGAGGGGAGGGGGACAAGTGGCCTCTGATCCTGTTAACGGCAGAACAGCGGAGGGGTTTGGTTCTCTTGCACTGGGTAATTAGTCTGTCAGTCATTGGGCGGCGGCTGCGTTTGTGTGTGTGTGCGTGCACTCATGCAGAGAGCCGGGTGATCGTTTGATTGCCTCAGTGACCTCTGACCCTCCAGGGAACAAGTATACCTGCTGGGGGGAGCAGTGGGGGGTCAGTATGAAGAGCTACCAGAACGCAACTGCTCATTTTTATGTCACTGAGATTTATTAGCAGAGACATCCACTGCACCACGCCATGAATCAACAATTGACAAGTGTGCTGCACTTCATGTATATTATGCATATACATCTTAGAAAGATTCTTGGGCTACATCCACAATACACATTTCAACCTTATAAACAGCAGCAGCAGCGCATAATTTGGTTGCACCTATCCGCCCCTTTGTTGGTACAGCGTGGTTATAGTCAACCTTACATGCTGATGAATAGTTTTAGTTGCACACACTAGTTTTACATTGACTGATATTTACTCCACCAAGGAATGGCAGAGTTACGTGACGATCAGCGTACTTTTGTCTGTCTGTCTGTCTGTTAGCAACATCATTCAACAACGTACAGACGGATTTGGATGAAATTTTCAGGGAAGGTCAGAAATTACACAAGGACCAAGTGATTAGGTTTTGGCGGTGATGCAGCTTATAGTCTGGATCCATGGATCTGTGAAAGATTTCTGTATCATTACGAGATAGCGGCACGGTGTCACTGTAACTATGACAACAAGTGAAGATTACGTCAGCTGCCTGATGATGATCACTTGATTGCAATCTTATCTGACTTATCTGTCAGAAATTATAAAAGGAACAATTGATTAAACTGTGGGAGTGTTTCCAAATCCCATCAATTCCTGCTGCCTGCTACACATTTAGGTCACACGATTTGGTATCCGTCCATAACATACACATGCAAAATACACACCTGTCCTCAACGCAAGGCCTTTTGTGGGTACATCTATATTAAATATTCTTATTTTTGATCATCAATAACTAATAAACAAATGCTGCATTTCTGACAATGCTATGTGAGGGTACAAACAGCCTTGGCAGAGTATTGAGCTCTCTGAGTGCTTTTCTAGTTTATCTTGGTATTGCCACAACAACCATTCCCCTACTCTCACCCTAACCAGTCAAGGCAGATGGCCTCTGTCCCTGAACCTGGTTCTGCTTGAGTTTTTTCTTGATCTTCCTGGTAAAGCTAATTCATGGTCACTAAATTATGAAAAACAGCAAATGGACTGTTTAGTGTGCAAGTTCAAAGAGATAAAGTACAACTTTCCGCCACTATGGCTAACACGGTAGCTACCTGTGCTGGCCAGAGAGGCACCAAAACAGCCCAATGACCAACAATACACTCACACAAATGCAACTGCAGTACGTGAAATTTTAACTCACACACTCGCAAAAAATGGTTGCTGATATAACTATTTTGGTTCTTATCAACAATGTCACTATTTCCAAATCCACTATTTCCACTGAAAACGTGTAGTAAAACAAAAAGTAGCTGTGGCTCAGGTGT
This sequence comes from Acanthochromis polyacanthus, assembly GCF_021347895.1. NCBI lineage: Eukaryota > Metazoa > Chordata > Actinopteri > Pomacentridae > Acanthochromis > Acanthochromis polyacanthus. The sequence continues at coordinate 21,816,033 of NC_067130.1, forward strand.
GACAAACAGCCATGTGACAAAGATTCAGAGCATTGTCAGGCTGTGTTTCTATTCAGTAAGGATGAGATGACAACAAAGACTGAGAGAAAAATAGCACATAAAACACTGGATCAATACAATCAAGGCAGCATGGCTCAGAAACATGGTCACTCAATGAAAAATCAATCAATACCACCCACCTGACCACCTCAAAATCTGCAGATTTTTTCCTGTACAAAGCTTAAGTTGTGTGCCCAAAGGTGTTAGCAGTGCTGAAAAAAACTCCATATACTTAAACTGTTCACATTTTTAACCTCTACAAGCTCTGAATTTTCCCCATTACTCGGTATATCAACTCAAGAAAGATGTTTCAAAATGCTGAATGTACCATCCAACAACTTTATCCTCTGTGTACTACTTTTGAGACATACTGCATTTATTCTATTGATCCAATAGAGTAATCAAGTATCAGTTTGATTTTCCTCACAGTCTCTCTGTCGTCTCCTCTTCGGTCTGTGTATTCACAGTTTGCAGTTCACCTGACACGTCTCTGAATTTTTAAGCAAGTAATGGCTTCTCTGTTGTACAAAGAGCACAAATGTTTGCATGTTTTTGGATGGCAGCAAACTTTAAATTTTTGGCAAATATTTGAGAGTTTTTTTTTAATGACAAACACAAAGTACTGCACATTTGTCAACTGTTGAGCCATGATGTAGTTCAGTGGATGACTGTTGTTATAAGCAGCAGCAGAAGGATTCTAATGAAAAATCAAGATTTTAAGCTGAAATTTGGCTAATTTTCTTGATGGAATGACAACTCACATGTCACATAATTAGAGGACAGTAAGGAAGTTGGTATGATTCTTTTTTAATTCTTAAAAGAAAATATGACTTTGAACCCCCCCTGACAGGTTGTGGGGTTAAGATGGTAAAATTAAGGACTTCAGCCAGTAATAGTCATACTGATGTTGTGTCAGTAAAAATTGCCGTGCATATCCTTTCAAAGTGTGTTTTCATTCCTTTACTTTCACACTTCTTACGTCAAACAGCGAGCAGGGTCAGCAGCCCTCCTCTTCTCTCGCCGCTGCACCACCTTAATTAGAGCCAAATCATCCAGGGAGAGATGAGGAGAGGTGGAGGGCAGAAGGGGAGAGAGACGAAGCAGCACTGAAACCAGTGATTACTCGGGGGAAGCCTTCGTGCTTACACTTCCCATCCAGTGAAACAGGGCAAGGAGAGAACACATTCCTAATGATTCTCTACAAAGCTAATTAGAGCTGCTCTCTGTTTCAAATCCTTCCTGATCAGGTTGCGATAATTCATAGAGCAGCAGCAGCTTTCGAGCAGAGAGCATCCAGTCATTAATCTGCCATGCCTTTGGTCTTCTTGTTATCCGAGCACATTTCTGTTCCTGAGCATGATACAGACAATCTGATTTGCTGATTGAGTGCTGCATGTATTTTTTCGGAGTGTAACTGATTCATTGACAGCTTTTTTTTCAGCCTGACTAATTCTATTAAAGGATTATCAGGTTCAAACACAGTAGATGGGAATGAAAATGAAAGACATGTACATGGATTTAATGCAGAAACGCACATTTACTTCCAGTTGACCATTTGCCAAACCCTTCCTCTGAAAGCTAACGAATGACCCAGGACTGCTTCATCCCGAGACCAGAAGTCGAAAAAATTGCTTGGGCATGGGGCATCTACAAAGTTCTGATAGTGTGCTATCTCTGTTACGGACTAGATGATTGTAATAAAATGGATGGGTGCAACAAACACAAAAAATGTGGATTAAATAGAAGTACACTGTATCATCATTAAAAACCATAAAACTAGGGATCAAGGCATTTTTAACTGATCACTGTCAGCACAAGCCTGATCCCAATTCTGTGTTTACATCCACTCTCACCCAGTTGTTGTAAAAAGAAGACGACAATTTATGGCAGTAGGTCATGAAGGCAAATTGTGAATAGTTTTCTAAATCAATTATGGCAGTGTTGTACTAATTAGATTCATTAAATAAACAATTATTTGCTGACACAATTGAGCACAGTGAGCAATCACATCAGCACACAGCTGATGTTGCTGATTTGGTCATCAGACACACGATCAGGGCTGCAAAAGCAGCAACACATGCCATCGTGGTGTAGGAACACTGTCCTACTGAATCCCAGCATATCTCAAACAAATGAGCGCTAGCTGAGGTCATTAAGCGTCACAGAAGTCTCTGTCATGGTGCCCGTTGCTAGCCAAACCTCCACAAAGCTGTCTGCTTGGAAACACGAAAACTGCCTGTAGTCCAAGTGACTATCTTTTTGCATTGATACAGAATAAACAGCAAGTTTCTCCACCCAATGGAACAACTAGGTACTACAGATAATCTACAATACCTTTTCTGACACACATGTAGAGAATACATGCAAGTTTTCACTGTCTTCAGGAGCCTGTGGAGCCACAGTACACCCTTTACTCTCTACACTATATTTCAGATGTAGCCTTACAGGGCCTGTACAACAAGGGTAATGAGCACCAAAGTAATATTAAAGAACAGAAATGCAATTTCTTAATACATTGCAAAGCTGTTCAATTGTCAAGCACAGACACTAGATTGATTTTAATAACTTCAGTATACTTAAAGTATGTATCATCTCAGAAATACAAAGACCTTGATGGCAGATCTGCCACTGTCATCACTGTGAACTGCATATATATGCCATGACAGAATGGAAAGCTCAACAGGTCTGATGACAGGCTGCTTTGGCAATTTAATGAGAAAATAAAGCATATTATATGTGTGAGGTTGCAGCAGACGTGGACACAGGGTGTTTTAATGGCATTTGAAAAGGTGACAAAACCTTCACACGGCTGTCAGCTTGGACAGATGCTCCTATAACGACGCCTGGACTGGAGTCAGGCATTCTTCTGCAGGTATTTTCTTTGTCTTGACATTCGACTCTCCCTTTCTTTTCTCACCCATTTTTTTCCTCCTCTTTCCGCTTCCAAAAATTCGTGAACCACACCTCCTCTGACCTTTTGATGAAAAATAAACTCATTTTGAATTATCATAAGATGCTATGAACTATCAATTTGTCCTGATGGTAACAGAAAAAGCAGATTTAATTTCTTCCTCACTACTACTATCAGATTAATCAAACTTGTGATTAGCCACAGTCACCTCTCCATTGTGAATTGTCCATATTCTTTTATGTCCTTCAGTTTTACACCATTTCTGAGAAAACTGATACTTTTTCCCCCAGATTAGAACCTTACTATGAGCTGCTTGGATGCTTTGTTCTGACTGAAATATCTCAAAAACGACTGGAAGGATGGATTTTGTGCAGACATACTGACTTTGGTGATCCTCAGAGTTTTCCACCGTGAGTTTGACATTTGTGGTTTCGAGTGAAATGTCTCGAAAACGACAGGATGGACTGCCATGAGACATGCACGTCCTCTCTGACATTAACATTTAGCTCAAAGCTGTAACCTCACATGAGCCGCGAGTCCAGCCAGTTTATTTATGGAGCACTTGTAAGAACAACAAACCAAAGTGATTTACCGAGAGATGAAATCCTGGCCATGCTTGATGCATGATCACAATCAAATAAAAATGCAAGAGCAATCGAATAAAAACACAGACATAAATAAGACAATAAGAGTAAATTAATAAAAGCATGAAGTATTGAGATTAAATCATAAACACAACTGCACAGAGAACAAATAAACAAACAAGACAGACTGCTCAGTTATCTTTTTATGACGACGATTAATGGGCTAAAGAAAAGACATGAATACTAAGGCAAGTTTTAAGATATCAATAAAGAAGATTTAATATGGAGTGGCAACTATTTTAATATTCTGAACTCAGCAGAGCATTTGAAAGTCATGTTTTAAAAAATCTCCCAAATTGCTCTATTTATAAAATGTAAAAAGATTTTCCACTTTCTGGCTGTGCTTGAGTATATCATGTTTGACAAAATAACTAACCAAATCTCTCTTACAATCATTTTTCATAAACAAAACTTTATTTACATGTCCCACTTGAAAAAAACACCCAAAATACATCGCACCAGATTGCACAATTTGCACCAGACCCTGTAAAAAATGTAAAATTCAAAGATCCTCAGCACAACTAAGAAGCCATGACTGTCTCGGCTGTGAGCAATTGTCAGGAGTTCAGATGAACTGCAGGTTGTGATTCCACAGAACAGAGAGGAGACTGAGAGGAAAGTACAATATACTGGGTCAAAAAATATTAATGAGAATGTAAAAATGAAAATAGTTAAATCTCTGGAAAGCAAATAGGTGTGGTTTTAATCCATGAAGGTTGTGAATCCTCCTTTGTTCCAAAAATATAGATGTATTTTTGTGATGTCTGCACAACGTAAAGTCAGTTTGTTGTTATACAGCGAGTGATCAAAGGTAAAATTGACAGCAGGGCTGAGGGTCAGTACTTCATTATTTTCATAATAACTTTTGGTCGTTCACCTGTCTGAGTGAACTGCAGCTTGTGGTGTCTATGGAGAAGCAGATGTTCAGCAAGTGAGCAGTTACAGTGATATCAGAGAACCTCAGAAAAAGACCGCTGATAAATGTACATAGTTTTTTATTTAAATACTATGCAAATATCAAGTCTGAAGTCACTATCAATGTCCACATCAATGCAGAACTAGTGTACATCAACTATTAATCAGCATGGAAGGTTGATTAATACCACACTGTACCAACAAAGGGGTGGGGAGGTGTAATCAAATCATGCGGTCTCACCAGCAGGCACCAAAGAGTAGTCTGGAGCCTTGCTTCAAACTAACGGACACCATGTCAAAGAAGTCACTGGTGTGGCTGCATTTTGCTCAAATCAATGGACAAAAAGTTGAGTGTAAACTTTGCAAACAGCGGTTTATATATTCTGTCTCAACAACCAACGTGGCACATCATCTAAAAAGGGCAGCTAACTCGTCTGTTTTATTTCTCAAAAGTTGTAGTGCTGCATCTCTGGTTGATATTAGCTCTGTTTTCAGAAATCATCTGAATATGTGCAGTTGGTCTGCTGTTATCACTTCAGCAGAAAATAACCAAGGTCAAATTTAATATGCTGAAATTACTAACTTTTACATTGATTTATAATTCATTAGCCTAATAAGGCTGTAGGCAGACCAAAGCAGGTGAACTGTAACCAAACGACTGGTTGGAGAGCAGTTGACCAACATTTTCTTTGGTTGACTATAGTCCTAATCATTAATGTGTGTGTAACTTTCCAAATACATCAATTAATATTTACACATCAGATGAATATAAAATGTAATCTGATCTTGGAAATATGTTTCTTTCAAAACTTATTTGCTGTTGCAAATGACTTCAATCTAATTCCTCGGAGACAGTACTGCTCCAGTAAACACTTTTACATTATTTTCCTCTAATGAAAGTTCCATTACTCTACAGGAGACCGCACAGGTGTGGCTGTGTATATTCAGAACAGCTAAACATTCTGCGGCTGCTGTCACGTACAATAATCATTAATGGGAATGGTCCCAAAGGGAAATTAATTTCCACCGTTAGTAAACCTCTGACTGCATGTTTGCTATATGTGCTCTGCTGCCTCCTTTATTCTCTCATTAATGCTGGGGGCTCATCAGTAAGCATGGCCCACTTTAGGCTCAGTTTTGACGAGCAGCTTCTATATGAGCCAGCCAGTGAATTGTGATGTCACGCCCATTGTCTGCCAATTACAATTCAATTTAGCAGAAGAAACGCTCGGCAATGTGATTATAGGCAATAGATGGATGGTGTGTGTGTGTGTGTGTGTGTGTGTGTGTGTGTATGTGAGAGAGAAACACATAGAAAGTCTTAGAGAGGGACTGTTGTATGAGGAGATTTGTGCTGTTTTCCACCTTTCACTCAGCACTTTCATATTCTGAAGTGGCTTCCAGTTTGTCTCCCTCCTCCCAGTCCTCCAGAGACTTTCCACAGTCAGTTGGCTTAGCTTTTTCAGACAGCGTGACATTTGTACCTCCCCACTGCCTCGCTAAGCCGAAGCAATGAATACAACAGGCACACACAACACACTGTTCACACGCACACACCCACACACACTCCTGTAGCTGCAGGACTAGAAGGGAGTCTGATAATGTGTATCGGAAACCTGTCGCCGGTTTATGTGAATATGTCACATTTTCAATAGCTTTTTATCTGAATTATTTACAGCAGACATTTGTTCTCCTCACTGCCTCTGGTGCTTTGTTCAACAGTGAAGCGTGAGCAAAGACTCAAAGCAAATAAGGGGGAACTCGTTAATGAAGCTGCATCTATTGTTATCTGTTTTAAATCCAGTCCACAGTGTATGCGCATAATTTTTCACATCCTTCCCATCAATAATTATAGCTCAATTTACCTCTCGTTTTTAAAAGCAACTAGCCCTCAGAATCTCAAGAGGTTTCGGAGCAATTTTTTTTGCTCCTGTCACCGTTTTACCCACTGTGGGCTCATTTTTCAGTGCAATACAAAGTCCTGCACCTCTATGGAAACAGCACAACCAAGGATATGAGTAAGCAACAACTCAGAACTGTCTTCTGTAATGTATGACACAGGTAAATGCCATGAATTCTAAAAGAATACAAAATAAAGAAGTTGCATTTCTATAATATTTTCTACAATAAAGAGAATAAGCCAGAATAAATATGTTCAACAATTTTCTAAATGTCCATTACTGAAAAAATACTGACTCCACATACTAAAAATGTTTTACGAGTTACATTTTTTCAACCTCTATGAACTGGTTGTTTCTGCCTTCTTTGAGTCAAGCTACATGTAGTTATTTTTCTTTTAGTCTCTCTCCTTTGTTTTCATCCTTGTTTTCTCTCTGCTCTGCATAAACACAGCCTGCAAATCAGCTGGAAATTTTGAATTTCAAACTGTTGGTCACAGCTGAGTCATTCATGGCTTCTCTTTTTTAAATGGCACATGTAGAATAAAATGATTTCAATGAAGTATCACAAATTGAAGCTTTTGGGTATTTTTTTAAAGGCACAGCTCTCTCTCTCTCTCTGGCAGTTCTGTCCACTTTATACAATTTCTGAATGATAAATGGTGTAAATTTGGCACTAAAAAAAAACTAAAAACAAATACCATGACTTTCTAACCTGGTGAAGGTGATTCTGAACACTCCGTTCCACCTTCCAATGTTCTACACTCTCGTGAAGTTCTACTCTTGATGAACACACATCAAAAGTAGAATTTGCTGTTGCAGTGTTTGTGTGTGTCGGTGTGTGTTTAACCCTCGTGTTGTCCTTACCAAAAAATGTTGATGCCGTGTCTGAAAAAAGTCCAAAAATTCAGAAAAAATTTCCTCAAATTTATAAAAATTTACAATAACTTCAGGAAGAAAATTCCTGAAAAGTTTCCTTCAAAAGTTTTATTTTTTCAAATAAAAAATCCCCAAATTGGACAGCAAAATTCACTGGATTTTGGTTGATTTTTTTCTGAACGTTCTTAAACATTTTTTTAATTTGTTTTTTTCCCCACCAAACAATGTTCAAAGATTTCCTAAAAAATTTTGAAAATGTGGAAGTTTTCACTGTGAAAATATCTATATTTTTTCCAGAATATTTTTTTTCTGTTTTTAAAACGGGTCAATCTGACCCGCAAGACAACAGGAGGGTTGAAAAGAGAATGAGGGGCAAGAGGAAGGTCCCCAGCAGTCAGTTGTACATCGATGTCAATATGTAAATGACATTACATCCTCAGAAATCCCTCAGCTCTAGTGCGTATTCTTTTTTTCCCTCCTACAAACACATTTTATGCAAAGATTTGTATCCTTTATATCCCGGATTTTTATGCAAGTATGGCTGAATATACATAGCCATACCTGACAGTACACAGGATTCTGTTCAAACTGGAGGTGAAATCAAATGGAATCAGTTCTATTGGTGGGATTTACTGGGAGACCTGGAAGCAGGTTGGTTGGTTCTGGTTCTCCAAGTTTTTTTTTTTGTTGTAGTTGTTTTTGGTTTCAGAGGGCAAGGCAAATTTCTCTGTAGAAGATCCCTGGTTCATGTCCCGGTCTGGGATCTTTCTGCATGGAGTTTCCATGTTCTCCCTGTGCATGCGTGGGTTTTCTCCGGGCACTCTGGCTTCCTCCCACAGTCCAAAAATATGCTGAGGTTAATTGATAACTCTAAATTGTCCGTAGGTGTGAATGTGAGTATGACTGTTTGTCTGTATATGTAGCCCTATGACAGACTGGCGACCTGTCCAGGGTGTCCCCTGCCTTCGCCCGAGTCAGCTGGGATAGACTCCAGCACCCCCCGCGACTCTAATGAGGATAAAGTGGTGTATAGAGAATGCATGGACGGATATTTTTGGACTGTGGGAGGAAGCCAGAGTGCCCGGAGAAAACCCACACATGCACATAGACAACATGCAAACTCCATGCAGAAAGATCCCAGGCCCAGGCCAGGATTTGAACGGGACACCCTCTTGCTGCAAGGCAAAAGTGCTAACCACTACTCCACTGTGCAGCCCTGGTTCAAAGTCATTTTGAACAAAGAGAAAAATGAGATGGGAAAGTTTTCAAAAGTCCAAGGTTTCTTTTTAAAGGTTTCCATCCTAATTTTCACTTAATAAGAGCTTTCGAAACACGATGAGAGATTCTTTGTTTCACAAAGGCACAAAGAAAAGAGCCATCGGAACCAGAACAACTGTAAGGATTCCCAAAACAAGAGGGCACCCACACATCAGTGTAAGTACAACCTAGGTTTCCTCAAAATCATCTGTCCTGACAGGCTGCAGCACCAAAAACCCTTCAAAAATGGTTGTATCACAGTCAGTTGTGTATACTGAGGCCCAGACTAACACACCTACACAAAGAGTGAAATAGTGGCGTCCCAGCACTGTTGGGTCAGCTCCACTGAGACTCCAGGCAGGTAGGCTGCTATAAATAGTTTCAGCTACCAAACATATGCACACACAGAGCATACACATTATCCCTATTCTTTCTGTTATTCCCATCATGGCATGGAGCAGTCTTTCCCTCTGCGCCTCCTCCTTTCACCTCCCCCTCTGCTATTTATTTCTCCTCAGTTCCCCGCGTGCACAGTGACTCTCCCACTCCATGAGGTAACAGAGACCTTGGCTGTAGGCACCTCTTCATTTTCTCTCTGTGATCACAGGTCCAGTGCTAGAATGTGCACACATTGCACGTCTGCAGATGTGCTCACGTCACTTCAGTCCTCTGTTTTCTTTGCAGTGAAGCTGTTGGAAAGTGCATTGCCTTTGCCAGATAAACAGAAAAGCAGTGAAAAATAACTCACAAACAGAAGGAGATGTGAAGGACAGAGCAGATACAGACAGAGGCAAACGGTTAAAGAGGAAGTCTTTTGAAGGGACGATATGGATAAGGTATTATATATCTACCACTGCTTTACTTCCTGAACAGGAATCAGAACAATAACACTTTCATTTTAAGTTACAGATTTCAGTCATGTTCTGTCTCTGTTTTTGTTTAAGTTACAGAACTACTTAATTACATTTTGGCACAACTACTTAGGTCGGTAGAGCAAAAGGTTAAAATGTACTTATTTAAACACAAAGCTCCTGTTGCTTCCTCAGCTAATAAGGTGACAAATCCACCATGAGCAAGCGCAGCCTCTAAAAACCCGACACTTGTAAAAGCTTTTGTGAAAATAATATGTAAAACTAATTCTCATGTCAGACTTGTCTGAAATGAAGGGTGTGCAGTTGCTCACAATCTGCAGCCTCACTGCTAGATACCAGTAGTTCCTACACACTGAATCGCTAAATAAATAAAACAATTTAAAAGAAACACAGAACTCATGGTTCATGCTCAAGCCAAATATTTTAAATCCCACTTGTTTTCTTTGTTTTCTACTGAGCACACACAGTGCCATGCATGCGTACAGTATGAATGCATCAGGGCTCATCTGCCAACACTGCAAAAAAAGAAAAGCAGATCAGTCTAATTTCTTAGCAATTTGGGGGATGGTGATGTAAAGGAGAGAAAAAAAAGATTGAAAATAGCTACATCACATTTTGAAAATATAAAATAATCTCTGCTTCATGCAGCCCGACCCTTGACACAAAAAAAGCTGAAAGCTATGAATAAGTGTTTTTCTTTTAGTGAAAGGAGGCATACCCACTTGAAGACACACTTGAAGAGAGTTGCGAAAAAGCTGTACTGCCTGCAAAGAAAGCCCAGTAGACAGATTTTAAACACATTCACAGATAAAGTGAGTCATTACAGGCAGATGAAGTGAGACGGGCCTGATGTTACTCCACATCTGTTCTGGTTCAGTGGGTGCAAAGTGTAGTAGAGAAGCTACAGAGAGGCTGTGTGCTGGGGTGTGACGGCAGTATCTCATTCAAACGGGGTTACAGACAAACTTAAAGACAAAAGGCAAGAAAACACAGAGCAGCAGGAGGAGGGGAGGACCAGTAGTGGTGGGGGTTATGCTGTAGTCACACATGGTCCTCCTCTTGTCTATATTTTGCTTACATGAAAGAAAAACTGTTTTATTCGTGCTTCTCCTCTCCGGAGAGCAATAAAGGGATAAAGGGAGGAGCAGCTGAAATGAGCAGAGAAAGAAGGGGAATAACATCATCCTTGGGACAGATTAGACCTCTGTAAGAGACAGTATCTGTACGAACAGACATTGTGATAGGCGTGAAATAAACGGAGAGGTATATCAAGAGCAGAGAAACGAGAAAAAAAAACATGTCCTGAGGATATTAGAGCCATGCAGCTCGATCAACATGACAAGCTCCTGGAGGAGCGCTGTCCTCTCAGCCCGGAGATGCACTGCATTTCTGAGAGAGAACGTCTCGCTTTGGTCAGCACTGAGGGAATTCCTTTATGCATAACCATTTTCTGCTTCTAAAATTCAAAGAAAGAAAGAGAAGCTGCAGACACAAGGACACTTTAAATGTAATTCTATTCATACTGAACCCTGGGAAACTTCATATTTTAGTTACACTCCTACGCTCAACAAGCATCCATTAAGACTAGTTGTGCGGGTGTGTACATTAAATACCGTTGTTATACTGTGAATATCAAGGGTTAAAGACACAGAATAACTCCTCACGCATTTATTGTAAATCATTAGAAGGAAAACCCTTTTTGAATAACAGCCAGCTCTGCAGCTTTAATTTCAAGGAGTACTACAGCAGGATTTTTTCTACATCAGTCATTTGTCCTGCAACCCTTCAAACCTTTCTAGACTAAGACAGAAAAACCTGAAGGTTAATGAAAAGCTAAGGTAAAAATACTGTTCTTCCTCACTTTATTTGCAGGTTTATGGCATAGTCACTGTCTTGGCTTTTTATATATACCGGGCTTTGCAAAAGTTCTGTTACACGGTTTCATGATCTTTAGAGACGTTTACATGTCGGAGTGAAAAATTCCATTAAACAAACTGAAAGTTCTACCGTATAGGCAGGTGTCATTAACACAAATTTGTTCTCCGGTGAAGTTGTATCAAGATGGAAGTCAAAAGAGTTGCGATATCTGCTCTCCTTCATGCTGGCCACAACAAGTCTGACAGAGCCAAGCAGCTGAACATCAGCCGGATGACCGTCCACAGAGTCGCAGAGAGGCTCAAGAATGGTGAAGATCTTTCAGATGATCTTTCAAGAATGGTGAAGACCTGAAAGATCTTCATCATTCTTTAGCCTCTCCACGACTCTGTGGACGGTCATCCGGCTGATGTTCAGCACGAAGTAGCCCGGTGTGTGTGTGTATATATATATATATATATATATATATATATATATATATATATATAATTATTAGTATACAGAATGGAATTGAATTGAACAGATTGTTGGCATCGCTAAGCCTGTTTCTGTTGGAGGCCTTTTCTTATTTATCTTATTAACCCTTTGATACCCATAGCAGTTTCTGGGTATTTTGTGCTCCTGTAACGTTTTACTAGTGCTGAAAGAAAATGGTGGCACTACATACAATAGATATTTTTGATTACCACGCATGTGCCCTTTCGGCTCTTTGTAAACACAGACTGCAATTCAGTTGAAAACTCCCTGAATTTTTGTCACATGACTGTTGGTCACAGTTGAATCAATTGTTGCTCCATGGTTTGAGGATTTCTGAATTTCATTCCATTTCACAAAATCTTGCTAATGCTAACGGTACACTTTTCTCAAATTTTCAATTGAGTTAGAATAAAGTGATTTTAACAGCATATATCACAATTTTAAGCTGAAATTTGAGTAACTTTTATGACAAAGCCAAAAGTTACACATAATCAGTTCATGGACCATTGGACAGTTGAAAATCTGATGATTCTCTGTTTTTAGAATTCCTGGATCTGTACAATGGTGTAATTTTGGCGCTTTAAAAATATACATTTCAAAGATGTTTTCTTTCTACCGTTACCAAAATGCTTGTTTGAAGAGAATTCTTGGATTTATTGGATTGGATTCCTCTTTATAATATAATACTGTAAGATCTGGATCTGACTGTGCAAAGTGTCCTGAGATGACTTGTGTTGTTAATTGGTGCTATATAAATACAAATTAACTAAGATGAAAGAGGATGGTGTGCTTATTCTAGACAGTCATGTACTGTGGTTCGACTGAGAAGAGGTGGGATTTTTTAATATAAATTCTATCAGTCAGGATCATGTCCATTTTTAAAAATGCCAAACTGCCTGGTGTATGAAGGGAGACGCTGTGTGAATCATCAGCTGCTCAACTCAAGTTGCATCTATCTTTTGTTGGAGTGCTTCCTCTGGGTCTCCGTCATTATTCGCTGCAGAGCAGACTCTGTAGCCTGCAGCGCATCTTTCCTCTGGATTATAAAAGAATGTGGTGATTATTTGGTGGACACATTCAAACAATATGTCTGAGCGAGTCCTCGTGCAGAGGGGTTTTAGATGGAGGGTTAAGTCTTAAATCCGAGGCAGGAGTGTAGCTTTAAGCAGCTTAGCTGCATTGTAAGTAAACACATTACACCAAGTGCTCTGCCAGTCTGACCGAGCAGAAAAGAATATGAAATGTTTCATGAACTCCTGCTGGGAAAATATCAGTCCCTTAGGGAGAAGTGAAGAAAGGAATAAAGTGCTGAAAAATAAAACATGCGAGTCACAAGTCACAAGGTCTGCTCTCATATATCACACAATAAGTTCAACTGTGATTAAACTTAATGTCAGTACAGTCCATCAACTCTCAAAAACCCTTCTTAACCTCTTCTCTCATAGAAATGACATCACTGCTTGTTTGTTATAACTAAATATGTTTGGAGGGAATACTAACTACAGCCAGAATATATGTGTGTTGTTTTTTAGTGGAAGAAGCGCTGTTGATTATCACGGAAGAAAACTGTTTCAAATTTGCATCCCCATCCCTTACATACTGTGGGGTGTAGATGTCACCTTCCAATGTTACACAAAACTAAGATTCGCAATGCTGTGCTGCATTCCTGTACGAACAAAGCAGATGACTGGCTTTTTGGGACCTCCTGGTGTTCTCTCATAGTTTTATTGAGGATTTGTAAAGTGGTAAGTCTCTCAGTGTTTGTTCTCTAACTCCCGAGGACATGGTTTGGGTTATTAGCAGGTAAATGTTTTACTATGTTCTGCTGTTGGTGCTAAAACACTTAACAACCAAACCAAACCGTTGTGAGAGCAGAGATTAACTGCAGAGTGAGGAGATTCTACTCTGTGTAGGAACCTTTTAGCATCACACACACCTGTTTGATCCATTGGCTATATAAACATATGAATACATGCAGCTTTAAACCTGATACACCTAATGAACTCTTTTACCTAGCTGTGCTTTATGCATCTAATATGATATCTTCACAGTGGATTTAAATTATATGGGTCAAGGAGGGATAAATAGTCATAAATCAGACACTAATGAGGACAAATATGAACGTACCTTACACACCTGCTGCTGTATGATTCACATTATATGCAGAGACACTCACAAAGACAGACACACAATGCCACATACGACCCAGCTGAAATCATTATTATTCACTGTTCCATCCTCACATCACTCCTCCTCCATCTCTCCTTTCATTCCTCCTCTTCCCACAATAATCTGACAGTGACAGATTTTAGTCCAGGTTCGCACTGGAGACTGATTTTGCATATTCCACTCCCTAACATTTTATTTCTGTCTTTCTGGCATCCATATTTTTCACACCATGCCTTTTCACTTGCTCCTTTCTGATTTTAATTTAATTAAATTTCATTCTTTAGATAAGATGACCCAGAAGCAGCACAAGCAAACTGTGTGTGTTAAAAGGGATCTGCACAAGTGTGTATGTGGTGTGTATATCTGCGTGTTTGCGCACACGCATGTGCTCCAATTTGTGGTAAGTGGCGCTGAGCAGAAAGAGAATATTGATTTTATGGCATCTTACATCATTATATACCAGTTTGATTCAAATTAATACATTGCAGCTCATCTTGCAGGGACTGTCCTAATTCACTCTGCCTTCTGCTCTCTGGAAAATAAGAGTTTTTGTATCTTCACAAGCCTGTGAACTTTAATGTGAGCCTCTTTTATGCTTTAAGTGTTTAAAAGATATTTTTAAGGATTCAGGAGCAGATATTAACTGTTGTACAGTAGATGTAAGACCAAGCAAACATATGCTACAAGTGGTCCACTGAGTCTCTTTCAGAGGCTTTCGTCACCCAGTGAAGACCCCAAGGCTGCTCCAACATGGAAACCAGAGAGAGATGTCAGGTCAGTGTGGAGGCTTCACACAGCAAACCCTGCATCTCCTCTTCAAAGCCAACACTGCTTAAATGCATAGTAATAAAATACGGCCAGTTCCAGCCCACTGTCAGCACTTAGTTTATTAGAAAAGCAATTCAAACAGCACACAAATTGCCATTCATAACTGAAACATCTGTTCAAACTCTTAGCCATGTCTCTCTACTTCAAGCTTTTGGGTTGCCCGATTGATGAATTTTGCAGTTTCATTTTATACTGTGACCAGAACCTTTTTATTGATTTCATTTGGTGTCACACTTGAGCTGTAGCGCCCAGGTCGACTGATCGATTAGTTGGCACAGTTGGTCTAATTCAAACAAATTCTTATTGGTCAGACAATTGCGGATGTTGGTTACAAAAGGAGAAAAGTGCAACAGCCTTCCAGAATTAACCTGTAATTTTTTGCTGGAGGGAAGAAAGCACTCCCTGTGAACACACCCACATTTTCACAACTTTGAATTGGACCAACCTAATGCACACTACTAACCATTTATTGCACATTTACACAGAGTCAGATTCTGGACACTGTCAAAGAGGTACCTGTGTGGCTGCATTTTGTTCAAACAGATGGAGGGGGAAAAAAACTGCACATCATATCTCCACAACCAATTTAAACACAGCGAAGCAACAAGTTAAATTCCTAAGCAGTACTTCTGTTGGATCACCAGCTGATACAGTCTAATTTGCAAACTGTAAAGTGCAGGCTTTTTGGTTTTCGTTGAACAGCGGGTACGATTTCAATTGACCAAGGTTGTCCATGTTTGCCCTGCAGCTCTAAATTCAACCTGTAGACCATGTGTTCATCAATACTTGGTTGAAATCTTTGAAAAACGCTACAGAAGCTCTGATAGTGGCAGGTACACTTGGAAATATTAGTATTAGCAGCAAAAATACATCAAAACGACTGTCATTGGTTACAGTGGATTATACAGGATGAATGTATGGCTCCTCATCTCTCTCATCACCGCCATTAGCGCTCTAACAGCTGACTGTATGGCCTTATCAGTTAACACAGTCCTCTGGATGAGAGGAGAACTTTTCCCCACTGGGAGCTCTCCAGTCTTTACAGCTGGATCAACCACTTCAAGATCAGGGCTCACACTCCTTCCAAAGGAACTGCCGCTCCCTGTGATCTTTGAGCCAGAAACAAATTTGGTTAGGCATCGAATCCCTTGTTAGTTCACACTACCCACTCAATAGATGGAGGAGGTTTTATTATATCAGCGACTGCCTTCTCAGGCAGATTTTCCTGCACAGTGAAAAGGGCTGCTCTTACATGGAAAACCCTTCAAACAGAAAAAGACAAAAAGTCTACAGTCATTTGTGTTTGGAGCGAAACTAAAATCAGTATTCCAACCTGTGGTAGATGGAAAATAATTAAGTAGATATTCAAACACAGAATGGAAATATTTCCATCTTCTGCAAATTTACACTCAGTCTCCACTACAGGCTACAAGTAAGTATTTTCTTTAATCTTTGCTGACAATAACTTTACATTCAAAATATACAATCAGCTCCACAGAGGTAATATATATTACAACTAAATACTAAATGCTGCTTACACATGGACATACCAGTGATAACATCCCAATAATGTAATAAATAGCAATATACCACACAAAAAGGCCTTTTTTTCTACATTTTACCTTTGGCATGTATTAAGGTGAGTATATTTGCAGATAGTGTTTGTGCAGTATTACTAAGTTGAGGTTTCTTTAATCAAGAATATTGACACTCTGCATTGCTACTTAGAACTAAATGCCACTTTTGCTTCTCATGGCAACAAGCAGCTGGTATATTTATGGTCATCATCTTAGTCTAGCATGTTAGCAAGGTAGCATTGGACAAAATACAGCTGAGAGTGGTGGTAATGTTACTTTTCCTGATATCTGTTCAAGAAATGCATTAGTCTGACACTGCAAGTTACAATAATATATCCTAAGGAGATCAAAAATGTGCATACCAAATTTCATGGCAATTCATCCAATAGTTGTCGAGACATTTCACAAAAAAAGTGAAAATATCAATGTCAATCAGGACGGAGGATCTCCAACATTACATCTGCTGAAAGCATTACTGTACCGATACATTTGGTAGATGTCTACATGTTTCACTTGGTAACCTAAAACGTTGACTTTCTGACTGTGCTACAGGAAAGTTCAGAGGACCATCAAAATAAGCAGACTGTATCTTCAAGCAACCATGAATGTATTTACCAAGTTTCATGGAAATCCATGAGACAATGGTTGAGACATTTCATTTAAAAAAGCAAAAAATGTCAAGCTCAAGGAGATCAGAGGATCACCAAGGTCACTGAGGTATGTCCTCTGGGAGCTTGTACGTCTGAACAAAAACTTGTTCCAATATATCAGATAGATATTGGGATATTTCACTGGATAAGTTAAACCATTGACTTGTTGATGGTCAGAGGAAATCAAAAGACCAACAAATTCAGCAGACTGTATCCTTTGGAGACCCTAATATATATTTACCAAGTTTCATGGAAGTCCGTCAGCCAACTTTCAAGACTTTTCACCAAAAAACAAAAGAACTAAAACAAAACTAAAATCTCAACCTCAAGGAGGTCAGACGATCACCAAAGTTATTAGGATTCATCTGCTGGGATAATGAATGGCTAAACAAAATTTTGCACCAGTACAACCTGCACTTGTTAAGGGATTTCACTGCATAAGTTAAACATCAATCTGCTGGTGGTACTTCAGGACAGTAAAGAGACAATCAAGGTCAGCAGACGTAATCCTCTGGAAACAATGAATTTACTGACCTTCTTGGCAATTCCTTCAAGAGGGGTCGAGAAAATACCCCAAATAAGCAAAATGACCAATGCCATACAAGAGCACCAGTAAAATTTTAAGTAACAAAGCCATTAGGATTCATCCTCTGGAAGCATGAATGCCTGAACAACATCTAGGTGAACCTTGAGCTATTTAACTGGACAAGCTGAAACACGGAGTTGCCAGTGGTGGTTGAAGGAAACCATGAATAGATGTATAAAGTTTCAACAAAATCCATCCAATAGTTCTTAAAATATTTTTTCAAAGACGCAAAAATGTCATCTGAAAGGAGGTCAGATGATCGCCAGCATCATTACGATTTATCTACAGTGAGCATGAACGTACCAGTATATTTGGTACTGAGATATATCATTAGATAAGGTAAAACATTTACCTACTGGTGTCACAAGAGGAGAAGTCAGAGGATTATCAAAGTCAGCAGATTTTATCCTCTGGAAATCATGTATGTATGTATCAAATTCAATGGCAATAAAATAGATACCGGTAGTGAGATACTCCAGCCATCCATAATATGAATAAGTCCCTCACCTCTGTACCAGGTGGGACTAAAATCCAGACATAGAAATTGGCTGAAATCACAGAATTAGGTTATCTTAATCTGTTGTTTTATTTATTTTTTCATTTTTAGAATTAATTGATCACTTAAATGTCAGGAAATTGCTAAAAAGAAAAAAAAACAATGAAAATATTACTTAACAGTGATATGAACAGAGACAGTGCACTCAGTGATGTTTTACACATCTCTAAAGACAGAGCAAAGCTGTTACTAAAGGTGAAGCCAGTTCATCTTCAGTGTGAATGCAAAATGCAACACAAACTGCATAAGTGATGTCTGCAGTATCATTACTAACTCCACAATGACTTGTTGGGATTTTATTTTTGCAGTGTTCATATTTTGGGGCTCTGCACCTCGAACAGGCACCTTTCTGATTCTCTGGGCTCCCTGCAGAGACTTACAGGTACTTTATTCAGCTTTGTGGAATTTTTTCATCTCCTTATAAAACCCTGCAATAATCCCACGCATACATGTTGCTCAGTGTCTTTCAGAAACGGAGCCGTTTAACGGATTATCCTTAATAAAGTGCCTGGCTCTCTGCGCGGCTGTTTCAAGAGCCCTGTTGATCCGAGCGGTGCCGCCACATTCCGCTACAACTTTGGAGCAACTGAAAAGCCACTCACCTTCTTTCGGGGCTGCCATTTCATCATATTTGTAAGGCAGATATGAGCAGCATCAAAGTGTCACAGTAGCCGGTGCGGAGCGATGAGGACGCGGCGGTGAAGGCATCTCAGAGCGGCCGCTCACTGGCTGCGTCCGCCGGCGGACCCGTCGGAGGGAAGAGTAGAGTAGATGCGTAAGAGCCAGCAGCAGGAGTAAGTTAGTGATAATTCCGTTAAAACGACCCTGGAAGACACCAGGAAACACCGAACAGAGCACACCGTCCTGTCATGCAGCCGCCGGGTCGTACAGAGCATCACCCGTGCGTCCGGCAGCTCCAGCGGCTCCGAGGACGCAACTGAGCCGAGAGAAGCGAGAGAGGACAGGGGGAAACCCAACACCTCCCTCTCTCTCTCTCTCTCTCTCTCAGTCTCTCTCTCTCGCTCACACACACACACACACACACACACACACACACACGCACGCACGCACGCACGCACGCACGCACGCACGCAAGCAAGCACACGTTTTCTCTGTATTTGCCTGAACCTTATAGGAAAGTCTGTTCCAAACTGAGAAGCAGCAAAATGTCACCACTTTCCATAAATCTGCACTCACAGGTCCAAACTACGAACAAGTCCTCATAAATACACACTTTTCCTCTCACACTCAGGCAACCAACACCATGTAACCTAGTTTTGTTCTGGGTAGCTTTAAGAATAAAGATAACTGGGAACATATAAATGGAAAATTATTTCTGGTTTTCACAGTAAGCAATCACATTCAGTTGCAACACTGCTGCTTTGCAATGGAGTACAGACCTGCAAGTCAGAATTTAAAGTAATTAAAAAACAAACTTTTTTGTTTTTTTACAGTTATTTCCAAAATTTCCCTGTTCTGTCACATCACCAACAATGGAGCAGTGACATCACACACAAAAAAAGCATTTGTTTACATGTTAAGCAAAAAACAATAACCAGGACAAAGCTAGAGATAATGTCCACACTAAAAATATGTATGTATTTTCATTTTTTTTCTAGAAATATAGAAATATTAGAAATATTTGCTTTCTGTTATTTTCGCTGTTTTTCCAGTTTGAGAATGTCATGATGTTCCACCATTTTGAAATCATTTTTCCTGCTGACAGATTTATTTTTTGTTTGCTTATTTTGCAGTGTAGAAAATAATGCATATATCAATGCATTATACTAAGAAGTTTCTGGGAAATCTGAATTTGACTTCACAGCACCTTGGATTCAACTTCTTCTGGTTCTGTCGCTGTGATTTTTTCAAGTGAAGAGTTTTGGTCTAATTTTGTGTGTAATTTTACTAGATAAGCTCTGTAATTACAATTTAAAGAAAACTTTTCTTACAAATAGCAACCAATATCTGTAAAGTGATATTTTTTGCAGATTTAAATACAGTAAAAAGTAGTGTAATTTTACAGCGAAATGTAAAAATCCTGGTTTTTCATGTGGATATTTACAGTTTAGATCTGGTCTTCTAGGCAAACGTTCAGGTTTTGAATTAGGATACCCTTAAAGGTCCAATATTTTCCCATGCAACCAACTGATTGGTTGCTGAGAAGTTACAGTGTTCTTTGGTCAAACTTAATTCTACAGTTTAGAACATTTTCAACTAATCTTTCAAAAGTGAAACCTTCTTTTCAAATGTATTGCTTCATCCACATCCTACAAAGTCATACTTGCCAGCTCTTCTATATTATTCATTTCAAGCAACATCAACTGTACCATAATCACTTCAAGCTTCAGTCAGTGCAGTCCACAAGGCCATATCTCAGAGGCACGGATGTACAAGTCAGCTGTTAGGACTTGTACATTATTTGAACCTGTCAACTAGTAGCGGCAACAAGTAACTATTTTGATCATGTAATCATCATTTAAAGTCATTTAAATAAGCATAAACACTAACCGTTTCCTGTACTATCATATGAAATGTGACAACTTGCATTTTTTCCTTGTTTTGTCACATATTTGTTTATTCCAGTTTCACAAATAGAAGAATGTGCTGCTTCTTCTTTTCCTACACTGTACTAGAAAATAGAAATAGAAAATATAAACATCTTTTTGTTTTAGTGTGTTGGTTGAACAAAACAAAACATCTGATGATACAGTGATGAGCATTTTCAACTGTTTCTAAAGGTTTCATAGACCAAAGAACTGATTAGTTATTTGAAAAAATAAGAGTAGCAATAAGAACTAGACGAGCCCTCAGTAGATGGCAGAACCACGCCCATGCATGATACTCTGTATCAATTTTGATCATCCTACGTATATCCTTATGGTGCCATAATTGGGTCAAAAGTCACGCGCACGTAACTCTCTCTCTCGCGCACGCAAAACACGTACCCCGTGCGATCGGAAAAAAGTCTTCATGGGCGCCAAAAACACTCTGCGTAGCAATGTCGCCGCGCGCGAGGAGCCTCCTACGTGCGTGGAGACATTGCTACGCATATGCAGACCTAGCTCCGTGCGCCCAGTGTCTCACGAAACTGTCCTCCTGCGTGCGTGGAGCTCTGATCTACGTGCGCAGGGAGAAGACTTTTGACCCTTTGTGGGCGGATACCAGTGCTCGCCACAACCTCCCTATGACTGGCTGTCTGCGACAGCAAGAACTCACCCCCCACGTGGTCTGCACACGCGTAGCAATGTCTCCACGTGTGAGGAGCCTCCTACGCGCGCGGAGACATTGCTACACACGCGCAGAGTGTTTTTTACGCCCGTGGAGACTTTTTTCTGGTCCGTATTTTGTGTGCGCGAGAGAGAATTAAGTGCGCGTGACTTTTGGCCCAATTATGGCACCATATATCCCTTCCTACTTGATCTGCTGACCTGTAACTCCACAAGTGAGCAGGGGACCTTAGACTGATCTTCAGTGCCAAGTTTGATTATCCTGACTTCAGCACTTGCAGAGATATCTGACCGGACATACACACACACCCACCCACATACATACCCAGCCAGATACCGAAGCGAATGCAGTAACCCAGCTGACGTACGTCAGGCGTGGTTAATAATTACACAGTTTAATTTTTTTGCAGCTTTGCCATGACTGAAGAATTTGCTACAATGATTTCCATGGTTGTGGTCTCCCAGAACAGGAACCACATGGATGTTTGCACAGTGAGAGAACACAAGTGGAGGCACAGGGAGAACCCTACACCTCTCTTTGCATCTCGGCACTCAGGATAGCAGAGGCCTGTTTGAAATTGGAGCTGGGGCTGATATTATTGTGGATCAGGGAGGTTGAGAGGGCAAGATGCTGGTACCAGAGAAAAGCCTCTAGGATCCTTTACCCTGCATAAACAAAAACGCAGAGCAGACAGTCCTCACATCCACAAACCTGCACAAGAAAGCAGAGGATGGCACGCGTCATGTAGTGATGTGTACTGCTTGTGTGTGCAAGGGACAGAAAGCAAATTTACTGTTGTCTATCAGCTGAAAGATTTCATTATATTGCTGTATATTGCTATGAACACGTATTAACCCTATGAACAGCGAGTGGTTTGTGGTGGGTTTTTTTTTTTTTGCTCCTCTCACATCTTTCTTCACTGAGAACTCATTTTTCACTGCAATATAAAGTCCTGCACCTCTATGGAAACTGAGCAAACTAGAGAGAAAGCAGGGAGAACTCAAAGATGTCTTGTGTGTAGTATGACACGGTTAGAATGCCATAAATCATAACAAAGAAAAAATTAAAGTTGAATTTCTTTGGTTATTATTGGTTTTATGAAAATTTAAAAAACTTTTAGCGTGTAGCTTGATATACCGTTGTATAATATATTGCTGCCTGTCTTTATCTACCTTATTTCTATTTATTGAAAATAGTATTTCAATGCAAAATGCTGATTTACTGACCTCAAACTAGGGTTTATTTGTTTCTCAGTAAAAGTTTGCTTCTACATGCTATTATGTGTATGTTCATGTTTACTGTAATAATTATATTCTATTCATTATAAAATACAAAAAAGACACTGATGGATACGATGGTTTTTAAGGCAGGTTGTTGTTGTTAATGAATACTTTGCTCGAAGTATATCATCAGAAGTTATATGTCAAGCCACACTGGCTATTTTAGCCTAGCATAAAACTAGCCTAGCTCTCTCCAAAGAAAACCAAATCTGTCCACCAGAACCCAAGAAATGCACAAATTAATAAATAATCGTCTGTTTCTTAAATCTGGGCAAAAAGTGAAATGTAGAAATTACATTGCCAGGAAACTATCGATCTTCTCAAAGTATTTTCCAAAATAAATAAATAAATAAATACGGTACCTGACTTACTTCATTACTCACTGATTTCTTGTTGTTCATTTTAATTTGGATAAAAACCACAGCAGGTGGCACCAATTTGTTCTCTTAAAGTGAGACAAAGGTCAAACTCGGGCTCATGTGTCATGTTTGTGTGTGATTGTAATGGGTCCTTTGAATCAGTAGCAGAAATGAAGCTCACAGAGTGATAGTGGGGGTAAACTGCAGTGAAAGATGAAGATCACTAACCCCATTTCCAATAATAGAAACATACACACACAGTCTGAGGCGCCTGCTTGTGGGCGACTGTCAGTCATTTAAAGAACAACCTAATCTCCAGGAATAAACGACCAAGGGCAAATTAGATTTAGAGGAGAATTACCACTGCGAGCTCTGCGTGAAGCCCCTCAGTGGTTTTAATTTGGCCATCAGCTGAGCGATAACCCCACTGCAGCCATCTCACCTGACATCAGCTCAGCTATAGTTCATCGTCTCTCTGCAAATAAAACTTGTGAAGTGTAAATACAGGCGTAGATAATCAGATTTCATGTCATTTTATGTTCAGTAACAGAGCAATTCGGAATTCGGAATTAAAGGCCACACAAATTTTACCCATATTATATAACTGAGAGTCCATTTAAATGTAGAGCAAATTTAGATTTTCAAGAAACTCCATAAATAGCTGGTGTTGGGAATTCTAAAGTTGTCATCAATATGCTTGCTCATAGGGAATTGTTTGATGTATTGGACTTTCCATGTATAATACTGTTTGGCTTCACCTTAATTTTTAAGTTAGTCAGGTAATTTATGAGACTTAAGGGAAGACCAGTCATTTGTGGTGTCTACCAAAAGTCTACATGTGAGGAATTAAGGGACTTCAGGAAAAAGTAGCTGTAAATAACAACCAACAGGGGCGGCATGGCTCAGTGGGTAGAGTAGCCGTCTTGTAACCGGAGGGTTGCTGGTTCGATCCTCGGCCCGTCGAGCTCATGTCGATGTGTCCCTGAGCAAGACACCTAACCCCTAATTGCTCCTGGTGGGGCGTGGTTAGCGCTTTGCATGGCAGCTTCTGCCATCTGTGTGTGAATGGATGAATGTGACGCATCATGTAAAGCGCTTTGGATAAAAGTGCTATATAAATACAACCTCAGATACACAGTTTCTCAATAAACTGCATGAGTCCCTGCATGCACATTAGTCATTTAATTGATCGACTCTGTTTTATTTTCCTCTCAGCTTCTTAAACTTGTTTTCATACTGTACTTGTTTCATACTTTCCTCTGTAGACACAGCCTGCAGTTAAGCTGAATATTCATAGAACTGAGTCATGTGACTGTTGGTCACGAGTCAGTCATGGGTTCTCAGTAGCACTGAAGAGGGCAGGATTTTTTGTTATTGTACAGAATCTGGTGCTGATGGTTTAGGTTTGGTGAATTTTTAAATGTGGAATAAAGCAATTTTGATGAAATGCCACAATTTCAACACACACAATGATGGGAAGTAAAAAAACAAAACAATGCAGGAAACTTTCAGACTCAGTACGTTCACATAGGACCTGTAATTCCTCTTTAATTCAGAATTAAAGCTAATTCCGCTTTAAAATGTCATTGTAAACACTTAATTCTGAATTATTAGTAGTGAATTCCGAATAAACTACCTGGTTTATTCCGATGTTAATTCCGAATAAACAAATTCCTGTGTACGGTCTATTCATGTATACAGTTAATTCCGGTCATTCTGCACATGCTTGGCTCATCACGTAGCGATGACGTAACGACGTACACGGTCTGCGATGTTGCTGGAGTGAGCACATTCTTGCAACTTCAACAGAAGTAGTATGCCATTGTCGAGTTGCTGTTTCAAAACGACAACAAAAAGCAAAGCAAAGCAAAGCAAAAAGCGTGCTTATTAGTTGTTCCTCCATGTTGTTTGCGGACAAGAAATGCTGCGGCAAATGGAGTTTGTTTTCTTCCAGTAAACAGGGATACGTCACGTCCACTCCCTGTCCAATCAGAATTCTTTCCAACACCCAAGCGTTAAAGGGTCATGTAAACCTTAATTCGGAATTAATATTTCAATGTAAACTCAAAGCACAAAACTTTAATTCTGAATGAGTAAATTCCGAATTAATAAATCCGAATTTAAAAACATCATGTAACTGTTGCCACTGGGGGTCCAAAAAATCCCAGTGTCTGGCATTTTTGCTTGAAACATGACTTTCATGATTAATTCAAAATCCAAACAGGTCAGTTGTTTAGTTAATCAGTTCTTGCACCTAAATGAAAAAAAATTAGCACATCCATCCATCCATCATCTACACATTGCTTAATCGTCACTGGGGTTGCGGGGGGCTGGAGTCTATCCCAGCTGACTTAGGTTGAAGGCGGTTGACACCCTGGACAGGTCACCAGTCTGTCACAGGGCTACACATAGAGACAAACAATCACACTCACATTCACACCTACAGACAAATTAGAAATACCACTTAACTTGAGCATATTTTGGACTGTGGGAGGTATCTGAACTATCTGGAGAAAACCCACACATGTGCATGGACAACATGTAAACTCTATGCGAAAAGATCCCGGGAAGGCCAGGATGTGAACTGGGGAGCTGCAAGGCCAAAGTGCTCCTCACCAAAACACTGTGCAGCCCTTCAGTACAACAGTCTGGAGTCCTGATGTAGTTGAAAGTGTGCCAGTGAAATCTCAAATGTGAAAAATAATGTAGAAAACAATGTTTGTTTTGTGAATTAACTTGAGGAAAATACAGTTCCCATAGATCTGATATTTTTCTAAATTTTTAATCTCTTCAGTTGAAGTTTCATTGGAATTTCACGTGTCATGTATGTCATAATTTGTTCATCTGTTACCTTTGCCCTTAATCGCATTTTGCTTTTATCAGTACCCCAATTTCTCTCTTTCACAGATGACTGGAAAGAAACACAGCTCCATCTCCCTCTGAAGACCACCGCCCTTCCTCTCATTGCTGTGGGGTTAAACTCCTAATAGCGCACATGTTGTGTCGTAAAGGAGACACCGGCTCTATTACATGTTGAGGAACACAATGGGCCAAGAAGATCAAGGCATGTGTTGCTGATGTAAGCGGGTGTAACCAGTTGGGTGTAGCTCAGAGACACAAGGAACAAGAAGGGAAAAGGTAGCAGATGACAAGTTGGCCCTCCTGTAAACTGTAAGCCGCCCACATGGCTCTGCTCACTGCTTATGAAAACTCAAACTAAACATCTCGAGCTGTCGGGAATGTCAGAGAAGATACAGTGGAGTAAATCCTCAGGACGTTTCCAAAACTGCTTCTATTAGCAACAGATGAGTTCATTGAGAGGATCAAGCTTGCATCCTTTGAGACTATGATGAAACCAAATACCTGAGATAAAACAAGTCATATAAGCTAATGAAAAAGTTCCTCTGTTACTTAGAAGACTCTCATTTGTATTAGCAACCCTTGTAGTATGGCTCCAACAAATATTAATAATGGTTGATCAAGCCACCATTTCTGTAGCCTCACCTGCAAACGTCACTCTAAATACAGTCTACAACAGAAGTATGCAATTTCACTTAAATGTCAAATGCTTCAAAATTGCATCACTTCATGAAAATCATATTACTTCTTTTTGTACAGTAGGTATTTGTTTAGATATAAAATTGAACACAAGAAATGCACTCAGAGAGCACGGTACTTCGCCAAGGATGCTCAGTCGTATGATTTCTGACTGATAAGTCCGCAGCGGTCTATTTGTAGTAGGATCGCAATCATGTGGTCGTCAGCAGGCAGCTGATGTAGTGTTCACTTGTAGTCATAGTAACAGTGACGCTGTGCCGCTACCGTGGATCCAGACTATAAGCTGCATCACTGCCAAAATCTAATCAGGTGGTCCTTGTTTCATTTCTGACCTTCCCTGAAAATTTTGTCCAATCCGTTGCTGAGTAATGTTGCGCACATAAAGACAGATTCACAGATTAACAGACGGACAAATGTACACCGATCATCACAGAACACCACCACGTTCCTTGGCGGAGTAACCAACAGGTGAGATTTACTACAGGGAACAGTGGGAATTTAATGCAGCAAAAGTCACTGCACCTTTCATTACTGAGATTCTGATATTTTACATTTTCATTGTTCTTGCTATGTGCACCTCAACCCTCCTCAGCATGGACTACAGCAAATTCCCTTACAGCGGATATAAAACTACAGACATTTTACAGACATTTTTTGGCAGCTCTTTGCTGGAGGAGTTGTTTTGTTTTGCCTTACACTAACACCTTCTGCACTCCTACAGCCCCATATCATCACACTCCTACCACAGTGCTTCACTGTCAGGACTATGCATTCACTGTGGTAGTCCATTCCGGGTGTACACATTGCTGGATCTCATATAAAAAGATCAAATTTATATTGATCTGATCCAATCAAAGAATGTGCCAATAGTATTCATCAGGTTTCTTTTCACGTTGTCCAGAACAGTTTCATCTTGCAGTTTGGTGCTAAAATGTTTTTTTTTCTTCTTTGACCCGATCCATAGAGGTTGAGGTTAAAAACTATCCTTGACTTTTTCTGAGATGTCACAAAAACTCCACTGATAATTCCTGTGTCAAGTCTGAGGCAGCTGCTCATCTGTTTTTCAGAGGTAGATCTTGAAAGTAGTGCTCTGTGGTGTCACTTTAGGAGGGCGTCCACTGCATTTGATTCTTGGTGCTATGGTTCGTTCTGTACTCCTCATTACTGCTGTCATGAATCCTCCTGTGTTCTTGTCCATCTTTGTAAAGTCTCCCAATCAGATTTTGCAATTCCTCTGGTAATTCTCTTCCATGCATAGCCATCATGCAGACATGTGGAAAGACACAGTCCATAGGTCTAAAATTAAAAATGTTTAATATTATTAATTTATAACTCTATTCATGTCATTCGGCTGACTGTGAATCGCACCAGTATTCAGTGTAGTTTCAGAGGCGCCTCTTCCAACCTGAGGACAGTCCATCTTACAGTGCTATACTGTACCCAGTCATGACACACATTGAATCTTATTAAACATACTGGACTTTGGGCTAAAATTGAGCACAAGTGTGGAAGTGCCCTTCGTCCTGCTGATTTATCTTTGAATAAATCTGATATGCCGGAACAATTGAACTGAATAATTCATCAGGCGCTATCTCTCTGGAATGAAGACAATCTCAATAGAACTCTGATCAGCTGAAAGGCAGTGATATTAATCTTGGGGAAGTACAGAAAAGCAGAACTGACTTACATAATTTGTTTATTTATTGATTCATTTAACGGGGACAGGCGCATTAATAAACATTGCTGTAAATGTGCCAGAGTTAGCAGAGAGGCTATTTTTCATCTGCAGTCCCAGGCAGAAGTCGTCCAAAAACCAGACTGTGAGAAAACAGTTACTGTTAGAAACTTTTGGCACCTGTACAATCTGCACGTTTCATGTGTTCTTCAATTAAAGGTGAGAGTTTCTGTATTTCTCCTTTCCTATCACGAACAGTAAACAAATAAAACATCCTTGATAGAAACATTAGGAGAAAGTCGTATTGCATGATGCTTTGCACTTAGTACTTTAATTATGCCTCATTACACACCATTGTTTGTGCCTGTGTAGAAGTGTGTGTCTTACAGGTAACATTAGATGTCTTTATATAAACTGTGTGTAGGAGGCATTTTGGAAGAATGAGTAAAAACTCTAATTCAAGCTCTGGTGCCTGGAAAAAAGCAATTCTACATTATTAATGTTATTATCTTGTTTATTCAGGCTAATAAAGTACTGTCAAATAATCAACATTTAATTTGTTAATGTACAATATTATCGATAGCAATTTGTTAACTGAAATAAGCTAAAGCCATTACCAAGTCCCTTCTGAGGTGCTTTACATCTCTTTGTGGAGGAGTTACAATGTTTTTAGGTGGATTTCCATCTTTTTATGCTGGTTTTGATTTTCTGTTGTTGTTCTGCATCTCTTTGAGGTAGTTTTGCATCTGTCTGTGATTGTCTTGCACCTGTTCAAGATGTTTTTGCATCTTTTTGGTAGTTATTTTGTATCTCTATGTGGTGGTTATACAGCTCTCTGAAATAGTTTTGCATCTCTGAGGTGCTGTTGCATAATTTGTGGTGGTTTGCATCTGTTTGAGGTGGCTGCGAATCTCTCTGTGATTGTTTTGTGTTTCTTTGTAGGGCGTTTGAAATTGTTTAAGGTGACTTCACATATTTTTTTGGTGCTTTTGCATCTATTTGGGGTGATTTTGCATCTCTCTTAGGTTGTTTTGCATCTGGTCATGCACCTATTCATCCCTTTAGCCCCACCCCTCAGTAAGTTATAAAAACTTCTCACTACCGTCAGATATATTACATCTGTACATTGGGACTTGGGGAGAGAAAATATTACATTACAGTCTTTGGAAGAAACCAAGGTCTTCACAATGAGATCTGGTGACTGATATGAGGTGTGACAGGTATCTGCTTGAGTATGTGTGAGTGTGCGTGGTTCTGTGTGTATGTTTATGAGAAAGACTGAAGATTGAAGGAGGTGAGAGGCTGGAAACAATATTTTATTTCATTATGCTCCTTCATACCCTGTCCTTGTCAGACAACGTGACTGTCATCTGCATCCTGCACACAGGAGAATGACTTGTGGAGGCAAACAGGCTGACAGTCTCCCATAAGACATGTTGGCATAATCATAGCCGCAGTACACACATGCATGCAACACACAGCACAAAGGCACACATATAATAGGTGGTAAACCAGCATCACAAATCTGCAAGTATTTAAATGTGAGAAAGAATGAAATGTTTTGTCACTGACCAAAACAAAACCTATAGTCAATCTACAAATCCAGTGTCAATGGCATGTTGAGGGTCGTGTATAGACTGATACGCTGCTGGAGGTGAACACCTGGAGAGAGAGCACCGAGTCCTGCTGTGCTGATATGAACATCAAAGGGCTGATGGCTATAGAATGCTAAAAACCTTCATATCTCTAAAAACAAAACGTTTCAAACAACAAAAGTGCTGACAACTGTGAGAGTACTTTAGTGACTGAAGACAGCTTCAGTTTCCTCTACTGCTATTCAACTGCTTTTACAGCCTGTCAATATAGAGCAATGTGACGACGTGTTAAATTTGTGATACAGCAGACTATACAGTTTAGGCATATTTCCCTTTAAAGGACATTTTGGGAAAAAAATGCTTCTTCACTTTTTTTCTATATGCTGAATATGTTGCTACAGTCAAGCAGTCAAAAGTCAGTCCTAGATTTCTTGGTTTGGTGTATGCCATCCAGCCCTTTACACACTGCCGGTCCAAAAAAAAGTCGCTATCTGGATTTAACTAAGCAAATAGGTAAGAGCCTTCCACTGGATAATTACTGCAGTGATTAATACGTTTCAGCTGCAACAACTTATTTAACCCTAGTTGATGCAGTAAGGAGCTTCTCATTTCTTAAACAACCATGTCAGAAGACATATCCTGTGTTTCTGCCACTAGAAGGGTCAAATTATTGGCTCGCATGAAGCAAAGAAAACAACTATGGAGATTTCTGAAACTACTAAAATCAGGTTAAGAACCGTCCAATGCATTATTAAAACCTGGAAGGATAGTGGTGAACCATCATCTTCGAGGCAGAAATGTGGACGGCCATGTGGTCTGAATAGTCCAGATTTACCCTGTTCCAAAGTGATGGGCGTATCACAGTAAGAAGAGAGGTGGATGAAGTGATGCAATCATTATGGCTAGTGCCTACAAGCATCTAGAGGTTAGGGTTATGATCTGGGGTTGGTCAGGTTCAGCAATGTTTTGTTCCCAAAGAATGAGATCAGCTGACTACCTAAGTATACTAAAAAATTACCAGGTTTTTCCATCATTGGAGTTTTTCTTCCCTGATGGCACGAGCATAGTCCAAGATGATAATGCCAGGATTCATGGGACTCACACTGTGAACGAGTAGTTTAGAGATCATGAGACATAATTTTCACACATGGATTAGCCTCTACACAGTCCAGACCTCAGCTCCATTGAAAATTATTTGGGATGTGCTGGAGAAGACTTTGTGCAGCGGTCCGACTCTCCCATCATCAATGCAAGATTTTGACAGAAAATTAACGCAACTCTGGACAGAAATAAATGCTGTGACATTGCAGAAGCTTATTAAAATGATGCCACGGAGAATGTGTGTCATTCTCACAGCTTAAGGAGGTCCAACGAAATATTAGAGCGTGCAACTTTTTTTGGGATAGGCAATGTATCTAAAATATCGGTACCAAGTGAGTTACATGGCCCTCAGAAGAATGACCACATAGAGCTGAGCCTCATCACCTTAGCTATGGAAAGCAATGTTGTGCCTCCTGGTGCATTTGCAAATGTTAAAAGTAATGGTCCTAAAATTGAGCCTTGTGGGACTACATAAGTAAAGTTACAGTACTTGCATGACTGGTTATCTATCATTAAAAAAGATACTCCTTAATGACATGTGGTAATTGAGTTAAAATAAGTTCAGACAGGCCAACATGTGATCTACACACGTGGACAAAATTGTTGGTACCCCTCAGTTAAAGAAGGAAAAACCCACAATTCTCACTGAAATCACTTGAAACTCACAAAAGTAACAATAAATAAAAATTTATTGAAAATTAAATAATCAAAAACAGCCATTACTTTTGAATTGTTGATTAACATCATTATTTAAAAAAACAAACTAATGAAACAGGCCTGGACAAAAATGATGGTACCTCTATAAAAGATTGAAAACTATTTGACCAGAGTGACATGATTAACTCAGGTGTGTCATTTAATTGACATCACAGGTGTTTCCAAACTCATAATCAGTCAGTCTGCCTATTTAAAGGGAGACAAGTAGTCACCCTGCTGTTTGGTGAAAAGGTGTGTACCACACTGAACATGGACAACAGAAAGCGAAGGAGAGAATTGTCCCAGGACATCCGAAAAAAAATTATAGACAAACATCTTAAAGGTAAAGGCTATAAGACCATCTCTAAACAGCTTGAAGTTCCTGTGACAACAGTGGCTCATATTATTCAGAAGTTCAAGACCCACGGGACAGTAGCCAACCTCCCTGGACGTGGCCGCAAGAGGAAAAGTGATGACAAATTGAAGAGACGGATCGTTGGAATTGTATCCAAAGAGCCCAGAGCAACCTCCAAAGAAATTAAAGGTGAACTCCAAGGCCAAGGTACATCAGTGTCAGATCGCACCATTCGTCGTTGTTTGAGCCAAAGTGGACTTCATGGGAGACGACCAAGGAGGACACCACTGCTGAAAAAAAGTCATAAAAAAGCGAGACTGGAATTTGCAAAAATGCATGTTGACAAGCCACAAAGCTTCTGGGAGAATGTCCTTTGGACAGATGAGACCAAACTGGAGCTTTTTGGTAAGGCACATCAACTCTATGTTCATAGACTCAAAAACCAAGCATACGAAGAAAAGAACACTGTCCCTACGGTGAAACATGGAGGAGGCTCAGTAATGTTTTGGGGCTGCTTTGCTGCATCTGGCACAGGGTGTCTTGAAAGTGTGCAAGGTAGGATGAAATCTGAAGACTATCAAGGCATTCTGGAGAGAAATGTGCTGCCTAGTGTCAGAAAGCTTGGTCTCAGTCGCAGGTCATGGGTCTTCCAACAGGACAACGATCCAAAACACACAGCCAAAAACACCCAAGAATGGCTGAGAGAAAAGCGTTGGACTATTCTAAAGTGGCCTTCTATGAGCCCAGATCTGAATCCCATTGAACATATGTGGAAGGAGCTGAAACATGCCATTTGGAGAAGACACCCATCAAACCTGAGACAACTGGAGCTGTTTGCTCATGAGGAGTGGGCCAAAATACCTGTTGACAGCTGCAGAACGCTCATTGACAAATACAGAAATCGTTTAATTGCAGTGATTGCCTCAAAAGGTTGTGCAACAAAATATTAAGTTATGGGTACCATCATTTTTGTCCAGCCCTATTTCATTAGTTTTTTTTTTTTTTTAAATAATTATGTTAATCAACAATTCAAAAGTGATGGCTGATTTTGATTATTTAATTTTCAATAAATTTTTATTTATTGTTACTTTTGTGAGTTTCAAGCGATTTCAGTGAGAATTGTGGGTTTTTCCTTCTTTAACTGAGGGGTACCAACAATTTTGTCCACGTGTGTATTTAAGAGTCTGGAGGCCAACAGCAACAAAGGCAGTATTAAGATCAAGTAGCACCAAAACTGTAGACTTGTCTCTAACTTGTTCTGATATCATTCACTACGTTGAGCAACTGCTACGTTACACAACACTAATATTTACTTTTGCATAAAATATTCATTGTCAAATAGCTACAGTACTTATCTCCTTGTAAAATGGCAGATTTTTACATTTCCATTTTTATGCAGATTGAACAAACAAACATGTTAACTGGTAGTGCACTTACAGAGTGTAAAACTCCCAAAAGGAAAATGCATCATCTTGCAATTTTAAAGAAAGTCATCTAGATGAACACAGACATTAAAGAACTTCTTCCATTTCACAAGCCCCACCTCTACACTAAATTTAAAAAAACTCACCTTGGTAAGTTTTAGCGTAATCCCACTAAAGACAGACTAGATTTTCTCAAGCAGCAACATCTAAGCCTGAAAAACAATAAGTGCCCCATGTTAAAATGTCCAACTTTACAGCAGGAATAGGGAGGACATACAGAGAACAGAAAAGTGGCACTTGTCCTCTCTGAGTTTAGACAATCAGCAACAGGGCCGCTCAGAAGTACTCACCACAGAGTTGGTAGAGTTCAGCAGACGTGGTTCTTGCAGTTGTGTCCTGCACAAAAGTTTGCATCAGCCAAAAGCAGCTTATGTGAAAGGAGCCTGAACTTGTGTTGAGGCGGACTGTTTCAGCAGGGTATTGTAGGGGAGATTCTCTAGTTTGTTTGCAAATCATTATAACATTATTTCATTGATTATAAATCAATGAAGTAGCAACAGTGGTCTGTCTTTGTGTTAAGTACAAAAAATAAAAAGAAATAAATTACATAGCAGCATTACCTCACTTGAAAGCGAATAAGTTGTTCGCTCTTGCTAAGTGTTTACAGAACTCCACTTGATTTGTGCAATGTGCATGGTGCTCGATGCCAGTAAAGCACAACTGAAAGTGTCTCTTAAAGCACCATTGTTGTACATGGAATGATGTGCCAAGCTTCAGGGAGGTGAGTCCGTCCAGAAACATTACCCCTGTTGACTCAGGATGTTGCTGCATGTGTGTGTGTGTCGGGTGGAGGGATCGGGTGGGGATGAGTGTATTGTGTAATCACACCATCACACCAATATGTGCAACCACTGAGTTAGAAAGCAAATGCAATCCCATTTAGTCAACGATAATGTCAGAACCTTTTTTAAGTTAGGAAAAATCAGAAGTGCTAGGTAACATCTCAGCCTGCTAGAGAGATGTCAGCTGAGGTGTTGGTGCCTGTGTTTGATGGAGTGAGCAGACTGAGCTCAAAAGAGTCAAAGGAAACAAACCTACCCTGGAATCAGTAAGAACCACACCAGCATTTAAATGGACTGAAGAGGCATTTGCAGGAGGCAATAAAACAATAGCAATGTGTACGACCAGTAGACTGATTTGTCAGTGGCAAAATTCCCCCCCCCCAAAAAAAAAGTTTGATGGAGTGTTCGATGCTTTCATCATTAGATGTAAACTGACATGAAAGCACATAACAAAAAAAATACATGTTGCATGAACACAGCTGAAGACTACTCCATCATTGGGTCATAAAGAGACTATCGTATCCCTTGGGACACAAAATATATAATACCTATTAAACAGAATAGCACAAAAGCCAAAAATTGCCATTGAAAAGAAAAGACATCCAGAAATATCCAGAAATATGAAGAATGAGACAATAACTGCCATCTGAGTGGGTGGTGGCATTTGCCTGTCAGGCTGCCTTGGAGCAGGAGGACACCTGGAATTTCATGGTCACAAAAGGTACAGGAAACAGTTCATTGATATCCCTCTGAAACAGTGGCATAAAACATTAAAAGCTTAGTGAGAGGACCAACAGCAGAACAAGCATAGCTGAAAATATTTCATTTGAAACAGGTAAATAAAATTTAGCAAAATATACACTACCAATCAAAAGTTTTAGAACGCCATAATTTCTCCAGTTTTTACTTAAAATTTAAGTAGTCCAAGTCCAATGAATAGCTTGAAATGCTACAAAGT
The DNA here is from genome assembly GCF_021347895.1 of Acanthochromis polyacanthus. Lineage (NCBI taxonomy): Eukaryota > Metazoa > Chordata > Actinopteri > Pomacentridae > Acanthochromis > Acanthochromis polyacanthus. The sequence goes on from NC_067130.1 coordinate 21,851,240, forward strand.
TAAGTGGTGAACTGCGAGAGGTTAAACAAGGTAAGGTTACCTAAAACTGAAAAATATTGTACATTTCAGAATTATACAAAAAGACCTTTTTCAGGGAACAAGAAATGGGTTAACAACGTAAAGCTGTTCTGCAGCAAGGGAGGTTGATCAAGCCTTGAAAGTTGGTGCTACCAAATCCTACAGGTGTCCAACTTTTCTTAATTACTTACAACCCCCTCTGCCTGCATAAAAATAGTATTGGAACGCACCGTGGCATCTTACCCTCGAGAGAATTAGTTGAACAGTATTGTACTGCAGAAAGTAGTGTGTTGGTATAAAAATAGTGAGGAAAAGGCAATTACCAACAGAAAAGAGTCAGACAGGTCGAGTTGCAGCAAGAAAGCCATTGCTAAGAGGTCAGAAAAAGAAAAAGAGGCATGCCTGAGCCATGAAATACTGCCAATGGACTACTGAAGACTGGAAGAAGGTATTAATGACTGATGAATCAAAATTTGAAATCTTTGGTTCATCACAGGATTTTTGTACACTGTCGAGTAGGAGAAAGGATGGTTCCTCAGTGTGTGACATCAACTGTCAAACACGGAGGAGGAAGTGTGATGGTCTGGGGCTGTTTTGCTGGATCCAGGGTCAGTGACCTATAACCTTGCCAGCAAGTTGATTTCTCGCGATATTTGTGAGTTCACAAATCTCTCAAGAAACCATCTTGCACCGCTCCCGAATTCACTGTTCGTACAGAGCCAAGTTGGCACGGGCCAATCACGTAGCAGTATTCGTGTGTGGGGCGGGATATTCGGGTGTGAAGACGACACCAAGCGCCAGTAGATCAAAACAAACACGGCAACGGAGGACAACGATCGTGTAGATGCTGCTATTAAGTCAGTTTTAGCTGAATCTCCTATCACTTCTTTGAAGGAAGAACAACGAGAGGCGCTTTGCGCATTTCTGGATGGTAAAGATGTTTGTGCTTTTTTACCTACGGGTTTTGGTAAGAGTTTAATCTACCAATTGGCTCCGCTCGTTGTGAAGTTCCCGCGATTGGCTAAAAACAAACCTGTCAGAGGCGGGACATACGGTTGCATCGTCCAATCCGTGCCTCTTTCCTCCGAACAGATTTACATGGAGCGGTCCCAGATTGATATTGTGGAGTACTATCAAGTACTACACAATTATTAATCTGGCTATTGCCAGGTTAAGTGACCTACACTCCCTGTCAAAAGTTTTAGGACACTGTCTCATTCAAATAAAGTAGAACCTGTCCTACAACTTTTGACATTGGGTGTGTTTCATCATATGGATGTGATCAGGACAGGACTCTGATCATACATGTAAAGTTTCAGGCAGATTGGAGCATGTTCAGGGCATTTACACAGCATTTGAAATTTCATTGCGAAGGATCAAAATTCCAGAGGCCGCCACGGACGTGTACTTTGACTTTGGAAAAAGATTTTAATAACTTTGGATCATTAAGGCCTCCTGTATGTACTGGCCGAATTTGAGGTGAATTAGAGTTTCCCCCTTGGAGGAGTTTGTTCTAGAAAAAATGAAGAGTGGGCAAAATCTGACATTCAACGCAAAATAGCTCACTTCCTGTTCGGTTTGGAATGTGGCTGTCACTGACTTTTTTGTTCAGCCTGATGTGCTGCATATGTGTACCAAATTTGGTAGATACACCCCCTGTCAAAAGTTGTAGGACAGGTTCTACTTTATTTGAATGAGAAAGTGTCCTAAAACTTTTGACAGGGGTTGTCTACATAGTGAGAGGTACTCTGAACCAAAACAGCTACCACGGCATTCCGCAGCGCCGAACAAGATGGTGAGATTGGGCTGCACAGTGGTGTTGTGGTTAGCACTTTCGCCTTGCAGCAAGAAGATCCCCGGTTCGCGTCCCAGCCTTTCCGGGATCATTCTGTATGGAGTTTGCATGTTCTCCCTGTGCATAAAGGGTTCTCCGGCTTCCTCCCACAGTCCAAAAATAGGCTCAAGTTAATTGATGATTCTAAATTGCCCATAGGTTTGAATGTGAGTGTGATTGTTTGTCCATATATGTAGCCCTGTGATAGACTGGTGACCTGTCCAAGGTGTCCCCTGCCTTCTTCCCAAGTCAGCTGGGATAGACTCCAGCCCCACCGCGACCCTAATGAGGATCAAGTGGTGTATAGAGAATGGATGGGATGGTGAGCTTGAAAACATGGAGTGGCCAGCACAGTCTCCAGACTTACACCTCCATGGAGCTGGTTTGGGATGAACTGGACAGAAGAGTGAAAGCAAAGCAACCTACAAGTGCCACACATTTATGGGAACTTCTACAACAGAGTTGGGATGGACTTTCTGAAGATTATTTGATTTCCAATGCAGAAAGAATGCCACGAATGTTTTCAACTGTTACATCTGCCAAAGGTGTCTACTTTGTAAGTCAAACGTTTAGAATACATAATAATATAAATTGACTTTTTAAAAAAACTTAATTTGTTTATTTGTTCTATGCTTTCATTTCAGAGTACAATAATATAGTAACATGCATTACTTCCAATGAAAAACTGGAAAAATTGGGGTGTTCTAAAACTTGTGACTGGTAGTGTACATCCAAAACCTGCTTGGGATAAAACTAAAGTTCTAGATTAAACTTGGGAAAAAACTCTGCTTGTTCAGTGGGATAACGCACAAAATTGTTAATCAGTGGCCTCATAGAATACATAAAACTGACATTTCTAACACATGGGTAGAGATTCACAGAACAAATATTTGAGTTGTAGCTGGAGCAAAGCCATTCAGTTTTATTTTTAGTTGGACTTTGGACCTATAATTTCTTACAATCTTGTAAGATTTGTGCAATGATCAGCTATGTGAGGTCATGTTTTGCATGAACATGGTGCCTTTAATATTGAGTTAGCTGATCTTAAACCACACACACCCCCTTCATACTCCATCAATAATGCAACAGCTGGTTTTTCTCTCTGAGTGTGTGATTTGTTTATGCTCATGGCTGGTGCCAAAAACCTCACTGTTTTTTCATGAAACTGTAAACTGCATATTTACAACCTGTTACAAGGAACAAACAAGAGAAACACAAGCGTACGGACACCAGAGGTATGCAAATAGCATTGCACATGAAGCTGAAGACATTAATATAAGCTTCAACTCTGCATTGTTGTTACAAAAATGTAATGATATTCTATGTAATTCATATATCTCAGTGATTCACAGCAGCAGAGGCACAGACGTGTGACCTGCAGCCTCCAAACTGGCTCTCTAACAGTGTTCCAGTGAGGAGATAATAAAGTCCACCCCAGCCTTTGAACCTCAACCTTTTCCTCAGAGACCGGAAGACATGTTTGTTGGAAGAGTTGAAAAATGAGTCTATAGCTGCATATCTTTATCAAATCTCTGTCTTATTCATCTCTGTGAGCGGCATCATCACTCTGCATCTACACACACCCATCACCTCACTGATAAACACACCGTTGGTGATCGCACACCTACACACTCCATATGTCAGGAAAGACAATTTGATGAAGCACTTTCCACAGCCAACATGGCTACTAAACACACACCTTTGGCAGTGATGAATGTACTCACTCAGTGTGTGTGTTTGTGTGTACACTGGACGCAGAGCTTTAGTACATGTGTGTGTTTTTTTCAGCCACCTTTCTGTTGTGCTCTTGCTGTTCACCTGCATTATTAACACATTGATTGCTGCTGGTATATTTTAATTAACCCCTGAATCCTAGATTGGATTCGTGTAGGACCACAGAGACGAAAAAAAAGTAGACTGCAGGCGAGGTTATTTATTTTATTGGTATGTTTCAGCTCCCACACAAATATCAGCTGCCAATACGAAACATGTTTAAAAAATCTTCATGAGAACAGCTGAAAGGAACTGAGTCTAAAGACTTAGGAAAAAATAACGTAACAATCTGGCAGCAAAGGTGCAAGAAAAAATACATTAAAAAAAGGGAAGAATACTGTAATGTTCAAAAACTGCAAAATCTTTAAAAGAAATGACAAGTATCTGTAAAACAATGATATCATAAGCTGATTGAACTACAGTGAAACTGCATTTATTTGGTCACACATTGTAAAAAGACAAATTATTCTTTATAAAAATACAGATTTTTGATGTGGACATTGGGTACAGTTTTGGCCTGTTTCTTTTTTTAAGTAAACATGGTGAATAATGTTTCTGTGTTTTGCTAGATATTAATATAGAATAATATGAATATTTACTTAATAATTTTATCTAAAAATAAACAAAAAAATTAAAATCTGGAAAATATCATTTAAATATAAAAAGAAAGAGAAACATTTTTTCCAGTGTAGATAACTGTAGAGATCAAACACTATGTGATTTATCTGCTGTCTGTTGACAGTAGGTTGTATTTTAATGGTTCTTTTTTATTGATTCTGAAAACATATAGTACAAGAGAACAATCATCAAATGTAACATTTTCTTCCTTCCCCGCCCCTCCCCTTCATCCCGCACCTCCCTGAACACAATCCTCGTCTTCTTTCTTGACTAAAGCAATAAAAGAACTATAAACCAACCTATATACTCCTTCCCCTACTCCTTTAGCATATACACATATTACACATATATTACTAAGAAAATAAATACTAAATGATAATAAACAGTACTGGTTAAATAGGTAAGATAGATGGGTAAAAGAAAAATTATACAAATAAATGAAAAAATGAAGGAATGAAACTAAACATTCATATATAAAAAAGGAAATATATACTGCAGTTAATTCCGCCTGAAATTTCTACTGAAGTTCGCTAATATCCATCCATCCATTCTCTATACCCCGCTTTATCCTCACTTGGGTTGCGGGGGGTGCTGGAGCCTATCCCAAATATGGGACGCGCAGCGCGAGGTGCACGTTCATGAAAGCTAGCTATTTGTGGATTGTTTACTGATTTCAAGACATGTTTTGGACAAAATATTTTACTGACTTGTTTTGTCTGGATGTCCAAGGTTGGATTATGGCCGTTTTTTGTGGAATATTTTCATCTGTGACTAGTTATGAGCCTTCAAAGGTGAGTTGTGCTGTTTACGTTATTTGTTGTTTGTTGGACAAATGTGTTTATATTACCCGCTGTGGTAATCACATCTGAAAGTGGTTCATACCGGCAGATTCATGAGAATCTAAGCTTTTCATGGGTGTATAATGTTTCTGTCATCGAGTTTGCAGCTTCGGTCAATTTAGCAAAATACGTTTGCACATCTCAAGACGACCCGAATACGGGCCGCTGAAGTTTAACGGGCTACTTGAAGGGAAAATCAGTCTAAATAAATTAATTAAAATGGATAATATTTTAAAGCAATCAAAAATATTTTTTATAAAATAGAAGTTAAAAAAAACAAAAAAAACAAGGTTAGGGTATACACGAGTAAATGAATTTAAAAAGGGATTGAATAGGTAACAAATTAGAATAAATATAAAAAACAAAAAAACAATAATACATGTATACACGTATACCTACATATATATACCTATGTATATGTAAATATACACGCATGCGCATGAGCGCTCCTGCACACACGTACCCATGCTAATTAGACAGGAAGTAGAGAGAAACGTTAAAAGTTTTAACAACTGCTGCTAGCACTCAGGAAGCCCTATGTGGTCTAGGATCTTGACATCGGTGGTAAGCCAATGCCTATCTTTATCGGTGTCATTTGCTGGCACAGGAGAACTCAATGGGGCCGTGGGGCGAACAGGCAGCAAGGTGGGCGCTCACTACATGAACACAAGAGAAAGGTAACTTCATGCGTCACCCTCGGAGAAGCGTGTCGCGGGGAGCCAATTGGCATAGTCAATTAATGGTCTCCAAGTTGAATAGAATTTATCTGAAGAGCCTCTCAGTGAGAATTTAATTTTCTCTAGTTTGAGGAAGTACATGACATCCTGGAGCCAAAATTTAAATGAAGGGGGCAGAGGGGCCTTCCAAAGATAAAGAATTCTTTGACGTGCAATCAAAGATGTGAACGCAATAACAGTATTTTGTACTTTTGTTGTGGAAAGTTCATCCGGAAATTTACCAAATATTGCTATATGAGGGCAGGGGGGTACAGCTATATTTAAAATTTCGGAGATGGCATCAAAAAAAGATTTCCAGAAGTCAGTCAGTTTGGGGCAGGACCAGAACATATGAGTCAGGTTACAGGGGGTTTGTGCACACTTATCGCATCTATCCTCCAGTCTGCTTGGATAGAGTCTAGAAAGTTTAGCCTTACTAGAGTGGAGCCTATGGAGTACCTTAAATTGTATAAGACTGAGTCTAGCGCAGCTGGAGGATGAATTGACTCCTCTCAGAGCTTCATTCCAGAAATCGTTCAAAAAGATAATCTGTAGTTCTTCCTGCCATTTGGCTTTAATCCTGTCGACTGTAGATTTGCCCGCCATCGACAAGACAGTATATTAGTAGGAGATATGGCCCTTGGGCAAGTTGCGAGCCTCAAGTAATAAATCTACGCCGCTAGGTGGGAAGATTTGGGGGAACTGAGGGGAATGAGTTCTAGCAAAGTCCCGCAGTTGAAAGTACCTAAAAAAGTCAGATTTATTTAATCCAAAAGCATCACCTAATTGGTCAAAGCTGGCAAATTGTTTGTCTAAGAACAAGTTACCAAGATGCTGAATTCCCTTACGTTTTAAGTATGTAAATCTAGGGTCAGTTCTACCAGGTAGAAACAGATGATGATGACGTCTGGTCTGAGCCCAAATTTTCAGAGTGGCAGTAACAATGGGGTTTAATGAAAACCGAGAGGGGATCAGGGGCAAAGAGCTGCATACCAGGGCTTGCAATGAGGATGAGGAACATGAGTCAACTTCGAGCTGATACCACTTGCCCTGGGGTGAGGTGCACCAAAGCATAATTTTGTATGCGTTGGTGGCCCAGTAGTATCCTAAAAGGTTGGGTAAGCCAAGCCCGCCACATGACCTATTCCTCTGTAGCAGTGAATTACCGGCTCTTGCATGTTTGCCTCCCGGATAAAAGAAGAGATAATGCTGTTAATGTTACTAAAGAAGGATCTGGGCAGGAAAATAGGGAGACATTGAAAAATATATAAATATCGAGGTAAGATGTTCATTTTAACAGTTTGTACTCTTCCAGCTAAAGAGATAGGTAAATTGCCCCATCTCTGTAGATCAGCTTTGACTAGTGCTGTCAGAGTTGTAAGGTTTTGCTCCCGTAACGATTTAATTGATTAATTGTGATACCCAGATATTTAAACCCTGTACCAGAGAATCTAAAAGGGAATGAAAACAATGCTAGGTCAGATGCCAATTGGTTAACAGGGAAGCACTCACTCTTTTGGATGTTCAATTTATAACCAGATAGGCGACCAAAAGACTCTAGGAGTGAAAGGATATGATGTATACTAGACACTGGGTCACATACATATAGAAGCAAGTCATCAGCGTAGAGCGAAACTTTGTGCTCCACACCCCATCTCTGGATGCCCTTAAAACCGTTGTTTGCCATTAGAGCTATGGATAGTGGTTCGATGGCAATTGCAAACAGGAGAGGCGACAGGGGGCGTCCTTGGCGCGTACCACGAGAAAGAGGGAAAGGATTGGAGCCTTGGGTGTTTGTACACACAGAGGCATATGGAGAAGAGTACAGTGACTGAATCCATAAAATTAAGCCATTTCCGAAACCAAACTGACATAAACAAGAAAAAAGGAAAGCCCACTCAACCCTGTCAAAGGCTTTCTCGGCATCTAGAGATATAACTATTTCTGGTTCATCAAGGGAGGATGGAGTGTGAATAATACTAAGAAGTCTCTGTACAGCCATGGCCATAAGTTTGGACACAAGTACCATGACGCTTGTGAATCTTAGAAAATACCACAAAATTGTCACTTACAATATAAATACCAGTCATAGCCATCAACCAAAATTAAATACAGATATTTCCAGTGCATAAATTTGATGTTTGACAGCAAATATTGACATTGGAATATTAACTGCAAATTGTTGCACAAATTTTGTCATTGACTGACAAAAGTTTTTCATATAAGAACACCATTAGCATTTGTTTTCTTGGGGTGTACTTAATTCTGAGGGCTGAACAGACAATTGACTGCAGCAAAATGGCCAAGACCAGGAATTATGGACCCATGAAGAGAGTGCAGATCCACATTCTGCACCAGGAGGGATTGACTTGCCGCCAGATTGCTGACCGTCTCCAGATTTCTTACTCTGGCGCCGCTAAAGCACTACGTACCATCAAACAGACGAAGTCTTATGATGAGCGACGGCGAACTGGACGACCCAGACTCACATCAGCCAGAGACGACCGCCACTTGGCGAGAATGAGCTTACGGGATCGTAGGAAGACCGCTACTGACCTTAGGCAGGATTGGCAGAACTCTTCCGGATCAAAGGTGTCCTCAGAACAGTACGACGCTGGCTTTGTCAAAGTGGACTGAAGTCTTGTAAGGCACGCAGGAAACCTCTAATCACTCCTACACAGAGAAAGAAGAGACTGACATGGGCCAGGACTCACAAGACTTGGACTGATCGTCAGTGGCGGAAAGTTCTGTGGTCGGATGAATCATCTTTCAACCTATTTCATACACCTGGAAATATCCGAGTTCGCCGAAGACCTGGAGAACAATACAGGAATGATTGTATTGTTCCAACAGTGAAACATGGAGGCGGATCGGTAATGATTTGGGGATGCATGTCATATGATGGAGTTGGCCAGATGAAGGTCATTGAGGGCACTGTTAACTCCGAGGCATATCAAAGTGTTCTGACCAGTCATATGCTCCCTTCAGCTCGCCAACTCTTTGGTAGACGTCGGAAATATGTGTTCCAACAAGATAATGCTCCATGCCACACTTCGAAGTCAACCAAGGCATGGTTCACACAGAACAGAGTAGACGTCATGGATTGGCCACCTCAGTCACCGGACATGAATCCCATCGAAAACTTATGGAAGGACTTGAAAGTGGCTGTAGCTGAGCGCAAACCAACCACAAAACAAATGCTGAAGACAGTCCTGATGGAAGAATGGTCCAATATATCTCCAGAGAGGTGTCACACATTGGTATCTAGCATGCCGACTAGGGTAGCGGATCTGTGTGCTGCAAAGGGGATGTCCACAAAATACTGAAGTGTTTGGGTGATAATACACAACTCCTGAGAACTATATTAAGTTTCATATTTAAAAAAAACATCAAGAGTTTGGTGTCATTTTGTTATTCTTACCAAATTCGGTTGTGAAAGTACTGCATTTTTTTTTGTTATTTTCTTCTAATATTATGTTTTGGGAACAAAGTTGTTCCAATTGTTGGAATTTATTGATAATATTATATCCCTTGTTGATTCGTTGACTAATTAAACTGGTGCTGTCAAAAAATATTAGTTATGTTTTGTAATAGACATCAAAACAGACATAAGTCATGCTGTGTCCAAACTTATGGCCATGGCTGTACATTAGTAAAAGAGTGTCTCCCCTTAATAAATCCGGTCTGATCATCAGATATAATTGCAGGCATAACAGATTCCAATCGGCGAGCGAAGATCTTAGCCAGGATTTTCACATCAACTGATAAAAGCAAAATTGGACGGTACGAAGCGCACTTTAATGGGTCCTCGTCCTTCTTGGAGATGAGAGAGATACAAGCCTGCATGAGAGTGGGTGGAAGTGAACCCTGAGAGTGAGAACAATTAAAAATTTCGAGCAACAATGGGGCCAGCTGGACTACGAATTTTTTATAAAATTCAATTGGGTATCCGTCAGGACCTGGTGACTTACCACTTTGCATTGAAATAATCGCCTCTTTGGTTTCGTCAAGGTTTATGGGGGCGTCAAGCTTTCGTTGATCTATAGTAGAGATCTTAGGCATGTCTAAGTTATTAAAGAAAGACAATAACTGAACTTCATCCTCAGAGAATTCAGAAGTGTAAAGCTGGGAGTAAAATGACTTAAAGATGTTATTGATTTCATCTGGGTCAGACGTTAGTGAGCCTGACTTGTCTCGTATCTGTGTAATATGGCTTGCTGCCATTTTGGCTTTCAGTTGGTGAGCCAGAAGTCAGACAGATTTGTCACCGTATTCATACATGGTCCCGCGGGATCGAAGTAGGAGGCGCTCTGCATCCCTTGAGAGCAGAAGATTAAGCTCCGTTTGGAGTCCAATCCTCTGCTTATAGAGGTCGGGTGATGGATTAGTCGAGTACTGGTTATCCAAGTTAGCAATAGACTCTTCTAGCTCCCTTTGGCGCGCTTTGTGTAGTCTGTTGGCACGAGATGTGTAGGAAATGATATTACCTCGAATAACTGCTTTAAGTGTTTCCCAAAGCAGAGATGCAGAAGTGTCCTCATTCTTGTTTGTCTCGCAGAAAAATGTGATTGACTCAGAAATATAATTGCAAAAGTTTGCATCCGACAGTAAAAGACAATCTAAACGCCATGGTCTAAATTCTTTGGTTCGAGGTCAAAGTGTATATCCAAAATCACTGTGGAGTGGTCTGATACCGTTATAGGTGAATACTGGATAGAAGTTATAGATGGGATAAGTGTTCTGTCCATGACAAAATAATCAATGCGTGAGAACAAGCGGTGTACATGGGAGAAAAAAAGAGTATTTCCTTGCCGAGGGATTTAAGAATCTCCATGGATCGACATAGCCATACTGGTCCATAAAAGTGGAAAGGGTCTGAGAGACTTTTGAAGGTGATATAACTCTAGGGCTCGACTTGTCAAGTGTTGGGTCCAGGACACAATTCATGTCTCCTCCTAGTATGAGTAAATGCAAGTTTACTGTGTGTTCCAGATAATTATGCAAATGTGAGTTTTTGTTATTGTGAAGAGGCGTTTTGCTTAATTTTACTAAATCTGCTTTTTTACTATTGCAAAGGCCTATTGTGAGCATTATTTGGTAGTTTTGGAATATTTTTATTATTTAGAGGTGTAATAATCCAATTTTCTAGAATATGACTGTTCCAGATAATTATGCAAGTCAAATAAAAAATAAACAAAGTTCAGTTTTAAAAGTAAACAACACATTTATTTTACACCAACAAGTATATAACATGATCATCTTTGTTTTTAAAACAGTATTCAACAATGGTATAATAAAAATAACAATTTTAAACAACATTTAATTGAAAATGTGTTTATCACATGTTGATATAACCGCCTTTCTTCTGCAATACTTTAACCAGTCTAGAATCAACTGAGCATGTGAGCTTTTTGATGGTTTTAGACTCAATGTTCTTGCTTGTGGTCAATATTGCTCTCCAAAGACTGTCCTTAGAAGAAAACTGGCGGCCATTGGCGTACAACTCCTGTTTGAGAATTGCCCAAAGATTCTCTATTAGGTTTAGATCTGGTGAAGCAGGGGGCCATGTCATCAGGGGTTTGTCCTTGAAATTCTTCTTGGCCAGCCACTCTTTTGTGTACTTGGAGGCATGACTTGGCGCATTGTCCTGCATGAAGCTGATGCTCTTCTTGTAACTGGCAGGCTTTGATTTGTACCATGGTATAAAATTTTGTACCAAGAACTTGGTGTAATTTTCCGAATTCATTTTTACTCTTCTCTAGAAGAGTAAAATCATGATTGTCCCAATTGGGGGCATAAACAGACACTAAAACTACAGGTTTTTGTTAGAGAACACCAGAAGCAATAACATATCGGCCATTTACATCTGATATGACAGTATTTAAAGTAAAATGAACGTTCTTCCTTATCAATATAGCTGCACCCCTTGTTTTAATTCATTTTTAATTTAGAGTGGAGAATTTGCCCAATCCAGGGTCTCTTCAATTTTTGCTGATCAGAGTTGCATAGGTGTGTCTCCTGGATGAACATTATATCAGCATTAAGGTTTTTAATATGTGAAAAGATCTTGACACACTTCGCGGCTGCGTTAAACCCACCTGTATTTAATGAAATAATCCTCACCGCCCGCCCGCCACCAGCCCCCACACCAGTCATATCTGACATATAGCGACAAGAGACTGTAGAAATGTTGGGCTGAACCTGGAGCGCCAGCAACAAAAAAAAAAGGAAGTATAACATGTAGGTACAGAACAAAGCAGTGTATACAAGCTTAGTAAGTAGATACTAACAAGTAAAGTGTAAGCAAGAAGAGAACTCTTTCCCCCCACCCAACAATGACCTGCACACCCTATTGGAACAAACCCCCCCCAGCTAGGTCATAGAAACTCTCCCCTGTTCTACCCTCACCTAGCTCACTATCTTCCCTGTGATACAAACCTTTTCTGCCAACTACCATGTCACCAACTATCCTTACTCTTTCTTCTTCCCTACTAGTGACGTCTAAGCACCCGTATCCCTTTAATAATTCCCCATTATTAACAGGTTTTCAGAAGAATCACAGGTTAACTACAAGCAGTAGGACTGCAGGTTCTGTAGAATGGAAAAGTGATAACAGTATAACAGCTATATGAGTACAATAAACTAAAGGTATTATGTAATCCGAGTCTACCTGCAATGATGTCTGATAATGAGCAATTTGAAACACAATCTGGAATATTATAGACCTGCTGAGTGGTCTACTGAACCACATTAGTGCTGAAAAATAATCGCATAACATAATATGAACAGCTTTTCTGCAGAACACAAGCTTCAATTGTTAAACTTCCGTGATAAACAAAAGACACATCAGTTAGTAATAAACCGAACCAACTCAAGAATGGCTTCTATTGAACAGCAGGGTCAGGTGCACAACACTGCATTTACATCTCACGACTTAACCGAACTCTCTGTAAGCTCAAACTCGAGAGCGCAATAGAAACACAGCAAATTGTAAAGTTTGTTATGGTGCTTACTTATCCATGTTAGTTTGGACCAGTCCGGTGGCTAGGCTAGTCGTCCGTCGGCGTCTGTTGGTAACCGGCTGCAAATGACGTGGCGTCTTCAGTCGAGGTGAACCTCTTTTTGGCCCCGCTTCAGAGCGTTAACAGCTGGAAACAGTAGTCTCAGTCCCAGGTTGTATAGCTTAGTCATGACATCTCGATATTTTGAGCGTTGCTCCATAACCTCTGGTGTGTAGTCTTCGAAGATCTGCACCGTTGCGCCCTGGCGTTGGAGATTGCCTCGCTTCTTACGAGCCTCACGGACGATAAGATCCTTGGTTTGGTAATAGTGGAGCCGCATAATCACGGGCCGCGGTCTCGAACCCGGCTGTGGTTTGGCAGCAAGTGATCAGTGCGCGCGGTCTACTTCTGGGGGGGACGGCAGAACCTGATCCCCCAGTAGTTCGACTAGCAGTTCTGAGAAAAATTTTGTAGGCTGGGGACCCCTGATGGATTCAGGAAGACCAACAATACGAATATTATTCCTATGGCTTCGGCTCTCCAAATCTGCCGTCTTGGCCATCAGCTTGTTGTTGCTATCAGCTAGCGTTGCACAGCGTTCCTCCAGCGCTTGAATACGTTGCCCCTGTATGTCAGCTCCCAATTCCAAGGAGTCAATGCGTTGGCCGTGCTCTGTTACCGTGGCCTGGGATTTATTCAGTTTCTCCTCGAGGACCGCGAAAGTTGTCTTGAAGTCGGCTGAGATGCTAGCTCGGTGCTCCTCCAGCAGGCTAGCTATGTTAGCAAAGCATGACCTGCCGCAGGTATTCGAAGGCTCACCGTCGACTTTCTTAACTTTTGTTGCTTTCGACATTTCGCTTGTTAAAACTCTGTATAACGAACTATAGTGAAACGTGTTCCAGAGGTTGGATGGGGTTCCGGAAAAGTACTTTTAAATGTAAAACCATGGGAGAGCGAGACTAACACGACTACCCGGAAGTCGACTCCCAGTAGGTTTTATTTTAAAGATGGGCATCACCATCTGGTTTCTGGATTACTGTTTAGAAGCCTCAAGGTTGAAACTGTCCATCTTAGTTTATGAAATCAGACTTGACAAGTGAGGGGTGGATCTAACACAGAACAACGCATCCCTATGCTCTGTTTTATTGTCTATTTTCCTCTGAATGGGACAATAATTTAAGAAATGGACATCATGCTGTACTGAATGAGACTTGAAACCAGCGACTAAGACCATAAACTCAATAGGAAAACATTTACTGAGATAACATATGAAGTCATAAGTAGGGTCATTTTCACATAGACTTCTATACTATAGGTCTTTTTTTTGCCACTAGAAGAGTCGATTAACTGCTACAGGTCTACGAGAAAGAAAGGTGACTTTGCTACTTTCAGCAACCTTTAGGGTGAACCTTCCCCCAACCCTTCCTCTAACTCTACGTCAACGCTAACATTTTAATTTTAAAACTGTGCTTTAATTAAAAACAATCTACATTCAGACAAACACTTCAGCTGTCTTATTCATGTTGAATTGCTCTGTGGCAGTCAAGGCTGACATATAATTTTTCTTTCAGAGAAGGGTCACAAAGGAATGCTCCAATCAGAAACATGGGTGCATTAATCCCTTAATCTCATCCTGTTTGCTCATTCTCAGTTCTTCAACTTCTCACCTCACATCCTTGTCTGTCCCAACAGAGATGCAAGTGGAGGAGTGGAGGCAACAGGAATTTACCAAAATGAGACATTCCTGCCACAGAGAAATGTTTAAAAGTGACGTAAATTAATTATGACATGAAAGGCAGCTGCAACACCTGTCCATTTTTTTGTTTCAACCTATATCATTAAAGTTTACGGTTTGTGTCAGAGGAGCAGAATCACGATCATAATAACTTAGTGTACGTTTTTGTTTATATTTAAATTTTAAGATGGCAGAATGTGGTAAGAATGTACAGATGTCATTTCACACACACATGCAGTACAGTATAAAAGGTGTATCACACAAAAGAATACAACACAAAAAGACTGACATGTATTGATGTGATGTTACATATGATATGCACACATCTGTTAGTCATGCTCCTAATGTGGTTTGTATATTCTAGCCCGTTGTGCTTCAGTGTTCCGCCCACAGAACACTTTGAGATCTGCATAAGCATTTCCTTAAATGTCTGAAGCTGCATACGCAATTATACAAACACTATACAACGATGGAAAGCTTAGATTCTCATGAATCCGCCGGTATAAACCATTTTCATATGTGATTACCACAGCGGGTAATATAAACACATTTGTCCGACAAACAACGAATATCCATCCATCGGTTCTCTATACACAGCTTTAACGTACACAGCGCGACTCACATTTCCGGGTTCATTATTACACACAGATGAAAATATTCCACAAAAACGGCCATAATCCAACCTTGGACATCCAGACGAAACAAGCCAGTAAAATATTTTGTCCAAAACATGTCTTGAAGTCGGTATATAATCCACGAATATGTCGTTTTCGAGGAAATGCACCTCGCGATGCGCGTCCAATATTCCCTGTATTTCTCGTCATATTTTTATTTACAAATAAAATATTAGCGATTTTTTGTACTGAAAATGGCTGGAATTGACTGCACCTTATAGGGCTAGCTGTCCCACCTCTTTTATGTTACAGGTGAGGTAAAGACTACCTCGAGGACACATCTGTGCATCCTCACTCATAGCTCCTCCAACAAGCTTTAAGATGCATTTTAGGAATTGTGATAGTACACCAATATTGATTTCTGGGTCATGGACAAAAGGAGGTATTGAGACTGTAATTAAGAAAAATGAGATGAGTCTACTGTCTCAATTTGTAGCTATCCAGACTAAAACACAACCCCAGAGTTTTCAAACCGCAATACAGTAGGTACAGGAGTGTTTCCAAAGGTCTTCACTAAAACTCAGGAGTAGTGTGGGCAGACTATGTATTAGTATAGACGTAGTCTCATTGTTCAGCTGTACAAGCCAGAATTGTTCTAAAAAGACAGCTCAGCAAAAGGGTTGCTGTAACACAAGACATGTAGAATTGGAGGGTGTTGGCTGCTTTCTGGCTGCTGCACAAGTCTCTTTGAGATCACTCTTCTACACACAAACCCACAGTATCAAAGATTTCTGTGCACTTATTAACCTCTTGTACACTTTCTTTCTTTTTGCCTTTACCATCCTCTATCATTTCTTCATTTGCCACAGAGAAAGCCTATTGATTTTTGTTGGAATTAATGGCTGTGTACACTGTAAGAGTGTGTGGTCTGTGTGTGTGCAGAAAATATCCTGACGCTGCTTCGGAATGTGATGTCTTAGATGCTCTTCATTACAAAACAGAACTGTTCATTCATCATTTGACAAATAACTTGCACAACGTTTGAGTTTTACCTTGAACTTTCTTAGGCAGTTCATAAAAGAGCAACAGAAAATAAAAGGAAAGAGAAAGAGTTGACAGTGCTGACATGCTCAGTGTTGATTCTGTCCAGAACTGTCGCAGGATTTTAGTGATGTGTCTGTGTTAGACAGCTTTGATGTTGTATGTTCTGAAATTCGAAATATTCCAGATATGTAAATCAACAACTAAACCCAGTGCAAATTAACTTGAAAAACGTTCTTAAAGTTTTTTCTTCTTTTAGCTAATATTAAATCAAAGATGACTGTTTCTTGAGCGTAGACAATCTATGAAATGAAAGAGTACTTTGTGCAATTACACTACTGGGCAGAGTCATTTCTGTGCACATTACAAAGTGTGAGACTCAAATTTTACACTGTATGTAGTTTAAAAAACTGGAGCAAAGCAGTTCTGTTGGACTGAATCATCACATTTGAAGCCAAGCTCTTGCATTCACAAGGTAAATGACACACAGTGCTTGTGCATGTGGAATTAAAAATAAAATCGTAACACCATCTCATTAACTTGTTCCATGTTTTATTCATATAGCAAGGTTGTAGAGTCAAAAAATCTGTTCTACAAGGCAAGTTCCACTTTCTTGTGGTATCTTTCTTGATCTGGCTTTACTGAACCTCTGTCCAGCCAAGAAATCTTACAAAGCTGGTTAAGTGAGTAAATTGACCAAGGGTTTCTGAACCTGGTTGTAAGTGTAATTACATGAAAGAAGTGGCGTTTACAAAAATATAGACATGTATAGCTGCATATTTCTCACAAACTATAATCCTGTGAAGAGTTTTAAAACATAAAACAGCTAAAAGCAACACAGCTGTCCACTTGTACTGTTGCAATTAAAACCATTATTGATAGTTATAGAACGTATAACCTATGGGAACGTGAGTTAATGGGCC
This sequence comes from Acanthochromis polyacanthus, assembly GCF_021347895.1. Taxonomy (NCBI): domain Eukaryota; kingdom Metazoa; phylum Chordata; class Actinopteri; family Pomacentridae; genus Acanthochromis; species Acanthochromis polyacanthus. Next base: position 21,868,352 of record NC_067130.1, read on the forward strand.
TATCAGTACCTCAGCAGTGTGTACACCGATCAGCCACAATATTATGACCACTGACAGGTGAAGTGAATAACATTGATCATCTTGTTATCATGTAATTAATGCAATGTTTCACGGGAAACCTTGAGTCCTGACATTCATGTGGATGTCTGATATGTAACACCCACCTCAGCATTGCCGGTCAAGAAACCCCCAAACCCCCGACTCCCGGTGGCAACAGCAGTCCTTCATGCCAGCTGCCACCCTCAGCAGGACAATGCACTCCGAAACACCGCAAGTGACCCGGGGAACACAATGGAGCTAAGGTGTTCACCCGGGTTCCACACTCCCCAGATCCAGATCTTATTGAGCATCTATGGGATGTGCCAAGATAAGCCTGGTCTAGGTAGGTCCACCCTGCAACCCATAGGACCCACAGAATTCACAGTGACACAGGACATCCCCAGTGGTCCTGTGTCTATGCCCCACTGGATCAGAGGAGTCTTAGCAGCATAAAGTGGACCAACACGGTAATAGGCAGGTGGTCATAATGTTATGCCTGATCGGTGTATATCACAGCACAGCAGCTGGATAATTTGTTTCAATGTTATATTCGTCAACAGTTCTTATGCTGGATCACTAGTTCACTATCATATGAATATGAGCAGCTGATCTGCTCCCAGTCTATTCATTTCATTTCAGTACAAAACAACGAATATACAAATGATTTAATACAGTGCAAATACTAGCTTTTATGTTGTAGAATTCATAGAGGCTAATAAGGCTGAGGGGTAGGGTTAAGGTTCTAATGACAATATGCTCGAAGGTGGTGTGAGCAAACCGCCATCATGGGAGAGAAACGTGATATAGTTTAAATATGGGAATAATGCTCATTTTCAGACAGTCTCTCCTGGAACACATTCACAGTGCTGCACTTGGAAATGTGCCACAAATAGTTGTGTAATGACAGAAGACAGCTGTAGAAAGAAGCTCAACTCGGCATACTTTCTCACCTTCTCATAGTCCCGGCACGGAACGGGTGTAAAAGTCCAACCTCCAGTTACTGAGAGTTATATTAATGGTAAGACATCATTACTCTAATCCAACAGCAGAAAGATGTAGAAGGGTATTGATCAGCATTTGATCACAATTATGGTTGTGTTTACTGACCTCTATCCTGAGACAGGATAGTTAAAATTCAGTGAAAATGACAAGCTCCTGCTTTTTAAAACCCTTTATGTAGGTTTCCCACTTTGAAAACACAAGGGTAAGTTCTTGCAACCTTTTCAGAAAACATCTACCAAGAAACAAAGCACATGCCGTCATCAGAGGCTGCTGCAATCCACTTTCTATAATCTCACTGTGCAGCTAAACAGAGCAGGTTGTAGCTTAAAATAGCAGAAATCGTTGACAATATGACAAGATTAATAGAGAAAGTTTACAGACTCACATCATACACTTTGCTTATTGGTCTACAGTGGATTATCTCCAATATCATTTCTCTTTAAGGACATGTTTATTCTCTGCTGATGAAATGCTGTTTTGTTCAGGAAACAGAGATTACCAATACAATTAATACTATACAGTTGTCCTGTATAGTATTTTTTGACTTTAGTTTCATGCGGCCACCTTGAGATGCAATAGAAAGCTGGAAAAAACACCAGAAACTTAGGACAGCAGCAGCAAAGAAACACCTTCAGCTGTCTCTCCTTTCTACAAGCATGTTGTTCTGAAGCAACAGAGGAAGCAACAGCAACCATTCACTGTCTGACAGGCACCTTAAGAACCAACTCTGTTTTGCCACCTGACTTTTTTTGATTTTAGGTCTGTTGTTATCAAAGAGGCTTCCTTCCAAGAAAATCAAAACCATGATTGATGCTTTTTTCACTTAATGCCCAAAATGATCTAAGTTTTGTAAGGGCTCCTCTATTGTTGTTTTTGTGTTTCTTTCCCTCTCTCTCCCTCTCTCATTCTGTTCTCTCTCCCCGGCTGGACTGTGTGGGGACAGCCACACGGCTGGCTCCACTTCAGTCATCAGCGTCCACTCAGATCTCGAGCAAGCTAAGCATCATCGTTAATTACCACCTGCAATAAAAGACCGGGTCCCTGCATTCCACACCCTGCCAAGATCGTAACTCTGCTTGTGCAGTTAGTTTCCCTCTCGTCACGTACGTATTCTGAGATGAATATTTCGTGTAACTAATTCCTGCCTGTCCTCCCTTCTACGCAGTGGACCCAGCTGCTCGGATCGTCTCCTGTCACTGCTGGATTATTGTGTGTGTCACCTTGGATTCCTGTCTGTCTCCGTCTGTCCGACCGGACTCCCCACCTCCCTGCTCAGCCGTCTGTTGGCTTCTCTACCCAGCAACGAAGCTCCCATCCCGCTCGCCTCCGCCGAGTCTGCAAGCGCCACTCCGCTTGCCTCTGCTGAGCCTCCGTCAGTTCCCAGCCGCCACACTCTCGCCTCCGTGGCGACCACCGGCCGTCGTCCCCTGGCTCCGCTGCCCTCGCTTTCAACCAAGAAGACATCTGATTCCCCAAGACCCAATTCCCCCTCCCTCAATCTCTCCCCAAATTCTCCATTAAATCGGCTAAATCCTGCCTCAGCCTTCACTGTGTGTTCTCTGCTTGGGTTCAACAAAAAGAACATTCCTTAACAAGTTTATTTGGGACAGCTCGTGGTGTTCTTAAAGATTGTGACTCTTGTCAGTTGTGAGAAACATTATTATTATTTGTCTCACCATAGTCGGACCATTGTGTGCTGCAGAGTTGCTTGTTTTGGTGGCTTGCTTGTGGCGGAGGAATTGTTTTTGTGGAACATTTACACACAGAGAATTTACTCATCCAATGTAATAAATGTCAGCGTCATCTTAGCCTACATCCACTGAATCAGTCAACATTATTATGAGTTTCATATAACATTAATATTGATAATATTTTAATTTTCCAGCCATTCATCCATTTTCTTCCACTTATCTGGGGCCAGGTTGCAGAGGCAGCAGACAAAGCAGGCCATTCCAGACGTCCCTCCCCTAGCCACGCTTTCCAGCTCTTCCTGGTGGATCCCGAGGCGTTTCCAGGGTAGACAAGATAATTCCTCCAGCGAGTTCTGGGTCTACCCTGGGGTCTCTTCCCAGGCGGACATGTTCGGAAAACCTCCAAACGAAGTTTCCCTGGAGGCATCCAAATCAGATGTCCAAACCACTTCACCTAGCTTCTTTCAAGGTGAAGGAGCAGTGGCTCTAGTCCAAGCTCCCTCCGGATGTCCGAGCGTCTCACCCTATCTCTAAGGCTGAGTCCAGCCATGAAGGGAGCTCATTTCGGCCACTCATATCCGCAATTTCATTCTTTCAGTCCCTACCCAGGGCTCATGACTATAGATGAGGGTTGGAACGTAGATGGACTGGTAAACTGAGAGCATTGCGTTGCGACTCCGCTCCCTCTTCACCATGACTGTTTGATACAACACCTGCATTACTGCTGCCGTTGCACCAGGCTGCCTGTCCATCTCAAGCTCCATTTTTCTATCACTTATGAACAAGATCCCAAGATACTTGAAGTCCTTCACTTGGGGAAGCAACTTCCCCTCAACCCAGAGGGAGCAATTCATTGGTTTCTGGCAGAGAAGCATGGCCTTGGACTTGGAGGTGTTGATCCGCATCCCCGTCACTTCATACTTGGCTGGAAACCGCTCCAGTGCATGATGAAGGTCACGGTCTGATGAAGCCCACAGAACCACATCATCTGCCAAAAGCAGAGACGCAATCCTGAGGTCCCCAATCTGGATATCCTCCTCACCTCGGCTGTGCCTTGAGATCCTGTCCGTGAACAGCACAAACTGGATCAGAGACAAGGGGCAGCCTTGGTGGAGTCCAACACTCACTGGAAACGTGTCTGAGTTTGTGCCGAGTATGCAGACACAGCTCTGAAATCAGTTGTACAGACACTGAATGGCTCGTATTAGCGAGCCCGGTAGCCCATACTCCCGCAGTACCCCACAGAGCCCCTCAATTTTAATGAGCAATATTTCAATTTCATGTGCAATACTTCCTTATGATGGGTAATTTCCAATTTCAAGTGCAATATTTTTTTATCATGTGAAACATTGTTTTACTACTTTAGAACACTGAAAGTATTACCGGAGACGTTTTTTATTATCCATCCGTTCACCCTGATCTCCTCAATGCAACAGGATTAGAATTGATAAATTTGGAAATCAGGCTGCAGGAGAAACATCCAACAAATTTCCCTCTTTACTCTCTGACATGCATGCATCAAAAGAGTGGGAAATAATGGTTCATATTACATTAAAGGGAAAAAAATAAAAAGTTACATCACCAGAGGGAGCAATCAGGGAGGAAAGCACAATCTCACATGCTCTCATAGGGAAGTTACAATTTTCTTTGCCACGGGAAAGAACAACCTTAGGGCAGCAAACTCCCACATTAGAAATGAAACTGAAATTTAAAGTTTTGCCAAGGATTTGTCAAATCATACTGC